>NW_027362773.1:145940943-148340943 GCF_046119375.1 Phyllobates terribilis | reverse complement strand
GCGTTTATCATACTTTCAGATAGTGGAAGTGTCATTGAGCATTCCGATTTCAGTTCCAGAGTGATTCACCCGATGAGTCCTTCATATTTAGTCGTTTTCAGCCAATTTTCAGAATTTTTGAAAATTTCACTTTTTTGTGAAAATATCCACTAAATGAGGGAATAATATGTGTGAGGGTACCCCAGGAGAGTTCCAAATGTGTTTGGGTTGAATATATATCCCACGGGGGTAAAATTGAAAAAAGTTTAAAAAAAATTTTTGGGGGACTTAATCATTTTTCTGGCGTTTATCAGACTTTCAGATAGAGGAAATGCCAGTGAGCGTTCCAATTTCAATTCCAGAGTGATTTGCCCAATGAGTCCTTCATATTTAGTCGTTTTCAGCCAATTTTCAGAATTTTTGAAAATTTCACTTTTTTGTGAAAACATCCACTAAATGAGGGAATAATATGTGTGAGGGTACCCCAGGAGAGTTCCAAATGTGTGTGGGTAGAATATATATCCCACTGGGGTAAAATTGAAAAAAGTTGAAAACATTTTTTTTTGGACTTAGTCATTTTTTCAGCGTTTATCAGACTTTCAGATAGGGGAAATATCAGTGATCGTTCCGATTTCAGTTCCAGTTCGATTTGCCTGATGAGTCCTTCATATTTAGTCGTTTTCAGCCAATTTTCTGAATTTTTGAAAATTTCACTTTTTTGTGAAAATATCCACTAAATGAGGGAATAATATGTGTGAGGGTACCCCAGGAGAGTTCCAAATGTGTGTGGGTAGCATATATATCCCACGGGGGTAAAATTGAAAAAAGTTGAAAACATTTTTTTTTGGACTTAATCATTTTTTCAGCGTTTATCAGACTTTCAGATAGGGGAAATATCAGTGAGCGTTCCGATTTCAGTTCCAGAGCGATTCGCCCGATGAGTCCTTCATATTTAGTCGTTGTCAGCCAATTTTCTGAATTTTTGAAAATTTCACTTTTTTGTGAAAATATCCACTAAATGAGGGAATAATATGTGTGAGGGTACGCCAGGAGAGTTCCAAATGTGTGCGGGTAGAATATATATCCCACGGGGGTAAAATTGAAAAAAGTTGAAAACATTTTTTTTTTCGACTTAGGCATTTTTCCGGCGTTTATCAGACTCTCAGATAGGGGAAATGTCAGTGACCATACCGATTTCAGTTCCAGAGTGATTCACCCGATGAGTCCTTCATATTTAGTCGTTTTCAGCCAATTTTCAGAATTTTTGAAAATTTCACTTTTTTGTGAAAATATCCACTAAATGAGGGAATAATATGTGTGAGGGTACCCCAGGAGAGTTCCAAATGTGTGTGGGTAGAATATATATCCCACGGGGGTAAAATTGAAAAAAGTTGAAAAAAAAATTTTTTCGACTTAGGCATTTTTACGGCGTTTATCAGACTCTCAGATAGGGGAAATGACAGTGACCATTCCGATTTCAGTTCCAGAGTGATTCACCCGATGAGTCCTTCATATTTAGTCGTTTTCAGCCAATTTTCTGAATTTTTGAAAATTTCACTTTTTTGTGAAAATATCCACTACATGAGGGAATAATATGTGTGAGGGTATGCCAGGAGAGTTCCAAATGTGTTTGGGTTGAATATATATCCCATGGGGGTAAAATTGAAAAAAGTTTAAAAAATTTTTTTGGGGGACTTAGTCATTTTTCAGGCGTTTATCAGACTTTCAGATAGGGGAAATGTCAGTGAGCGTTCCGATTTCAGTTCCAGAGCGATTCACCCGATGAGTCCTTCATATTTAGTCGTTTTCAGCCAATTTTCCGAATTTTTGAAAATTTCACTTTTTTGTGAAAATATCCACTAAATGAGGGAATAATATGTGTGAGGGTACCCCAGGAGAGTTCCAAATGTGTGTGGGTAGAATATATATCCCACGGGGGTAAAATTGAAAAAAGTTGAAAACATTTTTTTTGGACTTAATCATTTTTTCAGCGTTTATCAGACTTTCAGATAGGGGAAATATCAGTGAGCGTTCCGATTTCAGTTCCAGAGCGATTCGCCCGATGAGTCCTTCATATTTAGTCGTTGTCAGCCAATTTTCTGAATTTTTGAAAATTTCACTTTTTTGTGAAAATATCCACTAAATGAGGGAATAATATGTGTGAGGGTACCCCAGGAGAGTTCCAAATGTGTGTGGGTAGAATATATATCCCACGGGGGTAAAATTGAAAAAAGTTGAAAACATTTTTTTTTGGACTTAGTCATTTTTTCAGCGTTTATCAGACTTTCAGATAGGGGAAATATCAGTGATCGTTCCGATTTCAGTTCCAGTTCGATTTGCCTGATGAGTCCTTCATATTTAGTCGTTTTCAGCCAATTTTCTGAATTTTTGAAAATTTCACTTTTTTGTGAAAATATCCACTAAATGAGGGAATAATATGTGTGAGGGTACGCCAGGAGAGTTCCAAATGTGTGCGGGTAGAATATATATCCCACGGGGGTAAAATTGAAAAAAGTTGAAAAATTTTTTTTTTTCGACTTAGGCATTTTTCCGGCGTTTATCAGACTCTCAGATAGGGGAAATGTCAGTGACCATACCGATTTCAGTTCCAGAGTGATTCGCCCGATGAGTCCTTCATATTTAGTCATTTTCAGCCAATTTTCAAAATTTTTCAAAATTTCACTTTTTTGTGAAAATATCCACTGAATGAGGGAATAATATGTGTGAGAGTACACCAGGAGAGTTCCAAATGTGTTTGGGAAGAATATATATCCCACGGGGGTAAAATTGAAAAAAGTTGAAAAAAATGTTTTTTTGGACTTAGTCATTTTTTCAGCGTTTATCATACTTTCAGATAGTGGAAATGTCAGTGAGCGTTCCGATTTCAGTTCCAGAGCGATTCGCCCGATGAGTCCTTCATATTTAGTCGTTTTCAGCCAATTTTCTGAATTTTTGAAAATTTCACTTTTTTGTGAAAATATCCACTAAATGAGGGAATAATATGTGTGAGGGTACCCCAGGAGAGTTCCAAATGTGTTTGGGTTGAATATATATCACACGGGGGTAAAATTGAAAAAAGTTTAAAAAATTTTTTTGGGGGACTTAGTCATTTTTCTGGCGTTTATCAGACTTTCAGATAGGGGAAATGCCAGTTAGCGTTCCAATTTCAATTCCAGAGTGATTTGCCCAATGAGTCCTTCATATTTAGTCGTTTTCAGCCAATTTTCAGAATTTTTGAAAATTTCACTTTTTTATGAAAACATCCACTAAATGAGGGAATAATATGTGTGAGGGTACCCCAGGAGAGTTCCAAATGTGTTTGGGTAGAACATATATCCCACGGGGGTAAAATTGAAAAAAGTTGAAAAAAATTTTTTTTTCGACTTAGGCATTTTTACGGCGTTTATCAGACTCTCAGATAGGGGAAATGTCAGTGACCATTCCGATTTCAGTTCCAGAGTGATTCGCCCGATGAGTCCTTCATATTTAGTCATTTTCAGCCAATTTTCAAAATTTTTGAAAATTTCACTTTTTTGTGAAAATATCCACTGAATGAGGGAATAATATGTGTGAGGGTACACCAGGAGAGTTCCAAATGTGTTTGGGAAGAATATATATCCCACGGTGGTAAAATTGAAAAAAGTTGAAAAAAATGTTTTTTTGGACTTAGTCATTTTTTCAGCGTTTATCATACTTTCAGATAGTGGAAATGTCAGTGAGCGTTCCGATTTCAGTTCCAGAGCGATTCGCCCGATGAGTCCTTCATATTTAGTCGTTTTCAGCCAATTTTCAGAATTTTTGAAAATTTCACTTTTTTGTGAAAACATCCACTAAATGAGGGAATAATATGTGTGAGGGTACCCCAGGAGAGTTCCAAATGTGTTTGGGTAGAACATATATCCCACGGGGGTAAAATTGAAAAAAGTTGAAAAAATTTTTTTTTTCGACTTAGGCATTTTTCCGGCGTTTATCAGACTCTCAGATAGGGGAAATGTCAGTGACCATTCCGATTTCAGTTCCAGAGTGATTCGCCCGATGAGTCCTTCATATTTAGTCATTTTCAGCCAATTTTCAAAATTTTTGAAAATTTCACTTTTTTGTGAAAATATCCACTGAATGAGGGAATAATATGTGTGAGGGTACACCAGGAGAGTTCCAAATGTGTTTGGGAAGAATATATATCCCACGGGGGTAAAATTGAAAAAAGTTGAAAAAAATGTTTTTTTGGACTTAGTCATTTTTTCAGCGTTTATCATACTTTCAGATAGTGGAAATGTCAGTGAGCGTTCCGATTTCAGTTCCAGAGCGATTCGCCCGATGAGTCCTTCATATTTAGTCGTTTTCAGCCAATTTTCAGAATTTTTGAAAATTTCACTTTTTTGTGAAAACATCCACTAAATGAGGGAATAATATGTGTGAGGGTACCCCAGGAGAGTTCCAAATGTGTTTGGGTAGAACATATATCCCACGGGGGTAAAATTGAAAAAAGTTGAAAAATATTTTTTTTTGGACTTAATCACTTTTTCAGCGTTTATCAGACTTTCAGATAGGGGAAATATCAGTGAGCGTTCCGATTTCAGTTCCAGAGCGATTCGCCCGATGAGTCCTTCATATTTAGTCGTTGTCAGCCAATTTTCTGAATTTTTGAAAATTTCACTTTTTTGTGAAAATATCCACTAAATGAGGGAATAATATGTGTGAGGGTACCCCAGGAGAGTTCCAAATGTGTGTGGGTAGAATATATATCCCACGGGGGTAAAATTGAAAAAAGTTGAAAACATTTTTTTTTGGACTTAGTCATTTTTTCAGCGTTTATCAGACTTTCAGATAGGGGAAATATCAGTGATCGTTCCGATTTCAGTTCCAGTTCGATTTGCCTGATGAGTCCTTCATATTTATTCGTTTTCAGCCAATTTTCTGAATTTTTGAAAATTTCACTTTTTTGTGAAAATATCCACTAAATGAGGGAATAATATGTGTGAGGGTACGCCAGGAGAGTTCCAAATGTGTGCGGGTAGAATATATATCCCACGGGGGTAAAATTGAAAAAAGTTGAAAAAATTTTTTTTTTCGACTTAGGCATTTTTCCGGCGTTTATCAGACTCTCAGATAGGGGAAATGTCAGTGACCATTCCGATTTCAGTTCCAGAGTGATTCGCCCGATGAGTCCTTCATATTTAGTCATTTTCAGCCAATTTTCAAAATTTTTGAAAATTTCACTTTTTTGTGAAAATATCCACTGAATGAGGGAATAATATGTGTGAGAGTACACCAGGAGAGTTCCAAATGTGTTTGGGAAGAATATATATCCCACGGGGGTAAAATTGAAAAAAGTTGAAAAAAATGTTTTTTTGGACTTAGTCATTTTTTCAGCGTTTATCATACTTTCAGATAGTGGAAGTGTCATTGAGCATTCCGATTTCAGTTCCAGAGTGATTCACCCGATGAGTCCTTCATATTTAGTCGTTTTCAGCCAATTTTCAGAATTTTTGAAAATTTCACTTTTTTGTGAAAATATCCACTAAATGAGGGAATAATATGTGTGAGGGTACCCCAGGAGAGTTCCAAATGTGTTTGGGTTGAATATATATCCCACGGGGGTAAAATTGAAAAAAGTTTAAAAAAAATTTTTGGGGGACTTAGTCATTTTTCTGGCGTTTATCAGACTTTCAGATAGAGGAAATGCCAGTGAGCGTTCCAATTTCAATTCCAGAGTGATTTGCCCAATGAGTCCTTCATATTTAGTCGTTTTCAGCCAATTTTCAGAATTTTTGAAAATTTCACTTTTTTGTGAAAACATCCACTAAATGAGGGAATAATATGTGTGAGGGTACCCCAGGAGAGTTCCAAATGTGTGTGGGTAGAATATATATCCCACTGGGGTAAAATTGAAAAAAGTTGAAAACATTTTTTTTTGGACTTAGTCATTTTTTCAGCGTTTATCAGACTTTCAGATAGGGGAAATATCAGTGATCGTTCCGATTTCAGTTCCAGTTCGATTTGCCTGATGAGTCCTTCATATTTAGTCGTTTTCAGCCAATTTTCTGAATTTTTGAAAATTTCACTTTTTTGTGAAAATATCCACTAAATGAGGGAATAATATGTGTGAGGGTACCCCAGGAGAGTTCCAAATGTGTGTGGGTAGCATATATATCCCACGGGGGTAAAATTGAAAAAAGTTGAAAACATTTTTTTTTGGACTTAATCATTTTTTCAGCGTTTATCAGACTTTCAGATAGGGGAAATATCAGTGAGCGTTCCGATTTCAGTTCCAGAGCGATTCGCCCGATGAGTCCTTCATATTTAGTCGTTGTCAGCCAATTTTCTGAATTTTTGAAAATTTCACTTTTTTGTGAAAATATCCACTAAATGAGGGAATAATATGTGTGAGGGTACCCCAGGAGAGTTCCAAATGTGTGTGGGTAGAATATATATCCCACGGGGGTAAAATTGAAAAAAGTTGAAAACATTTTTTTTTGGACTTAGTCATTTTTTCAGCGTTTATCAGACTTTCAGATAGGGGAAATATCAGTGATCGTTCCGATTTCAGTTCCAGTTCGATTTGCCTGATGAGTCCTTCATATTTAGTCGTTTTCAGCCAATTTTCTGAATTTTTGAAAATTTCACTTTTTTGTGAAAATATCCACTAAATGAGGGAATAATATGTGTGAGGGTACGCCAGGAGAGTTCCAAATGTGTGCGGGTAGAATATATATCCCACGGGGGTAAAATTGAAAAAAGTTGAAAACATTTTTTTTTTCGACTTAGGCATTTTTCCGGCGTTTATCAGACTCTCAGATAGGGGAAATGTCAGTGACCATACCGATTTCAGTTCCAGAGTGATTCACCCGATGAGTCCTTCATATTTAGTCGTTTTCAGCCAATTTTCAGAATTTTTGAAAATTTCACTTTTTTGTGAAAATATCCACTAAATGAGGGAATAATATGTGTGAGGGTACCCCAGGAGAGTTCCAAATGTGTGTGGGTAGAATATATATCCCACGGGGGTAAAATTGAAAAAAGTTGAAAAAAAAATTTTTTCGACTTAGGCATTTTTACGGCGTTTATCAGACTCTCAGATAGGGGAAATGACAGTGACCATTCCGATTTCAGTTCCAGAGTGATTCGCCCGATGAGTCCTTCATATTTAGTCGTTTTCAGCCAATTTTCTGAATTTTTGAAAATTTCACTTTTTTGTGAAAATATCCACTACATGAGGGAATAATATGTGTGAGGGTATGCCAGGAGAGTTCCAAATGTGTTTGGGTTGAATATATATCCCATGGGGGTAAAATTGAAAAAAGTTTAAAAAATTTTTTTGGGGGACTTAGTCATTTTTCAGGCGTTTATCAGACTTTCAGATAGGGGAAATGTCAGTGAGCGTTCCGATTTCAGTTCCAGAGCGATTCACCCGATGAGTCCTTCATATTTAGTCGTTTTCAGCCAATTTTCCGAATTTTTGAAAATTTCACTTTTTTGTGAAAATATCCACTAAATGAGGGAATAATATGTGTGAGGGTACCCCAGGAGAGTTCCAAATGTGTGTGGGTAGAATATATATCCCACGGGGGTAAAATTGAAAAAAGTTGAAAACATTTTTTTTGGACTTAATCATTTTTTCAGCGTTTATCAGACTTTCAGATAGGGGAAATATCAGTGAGCGTTCCGATTTCAGTTCCAGAGCGATTCGCCCGATGAGTCCTTCATATTTAGTCGTTGTCAGCCAATTTTCTGAATTTTTGAAAATTTCACTTTTTTGTGAAAATATCCACTAAATGAGGGAATAATATGTGTGAGGGTACCCCAGGAGAGTTCCAAATGTGTGTGGGTAGAATATATATCCCACGGGGGTAAAATTGAAAAAAGTTGAAAACATTTTTTTTTGGACTTAGTCATTTTTTCAGCGTTTATCAGACTTTCAGATAGGGGAAATATCAGTGATCGTTCCGATTTCAGTTCCAGTTCGATTTGCCTGATGAGTCCTTCATATTTAGTCGTTTTCAGCCAATTTTCTGAATTTTTGAAAATTTCACTTTTTTGTGAAAATATCCACTAAATGAGGGAATAATATGTGTGAGGGTACGCCAGGAGAGTTCCAAATGTGTGCGGGTAGAATATATATCCCACGGGGGTAAAATTGAAAAAAGTTGAAAAATTTTTTTTTTTCGACTTAGGCATTTTTCCGGCGTTTATCAGACTCTCAGATAGGGGAAATGTCAGTGACCATACCGATTTCAGTTCCAGAGTGATTCGCCCGATGAGTCCTTCATATTTAGTCATTTTCAGCCAATTTTCAAAATTTTTCAAAATTTCACTTTTTTGTGAAAATATCCACTGAATGAGGGAATAATATGTGTGAGAGTACACCAGGAGAGTTCCAAATGTGTTTGGGAAGAATATATATCCCACGGGGGTAAAATTGAAAAAAGTTGAAAAAAATGTTTTTTTGGACTTAGTCATTTTTTCAGCGTTTATCATACTTTCAGATAGTGGAAATGTCAGTGAGCGTTCCGATTTCAGTTCCAGAGCGATTCGCCCGATGAGTCCTTCATATTTAGTCGTTTTCAGCCAATTTTCTGAATTTTTGAAAATTTCACTTTTTTGTGAAAATATCCACTAAATGAGGGAATAATATGTGTGAGGGTACCCCAGGAGAGTTCCAAATGTGTTTGGGTTGAATATATATCACACGGGGGTAAAATTGAAAAAAGTTTAAAAAATTTTTTTGGGGGACTTAGTCATTTTTCTGGCGTTTATCAGACTTTCAGATAGGGGAAATGCCAGTGAGCGTTCCAATTTCAATTCCAGAGTGATTTGCCCAATGAGTCCTTCATATTTAGTCGTTTTCAGCCAATTTTCAGAATTTTTGAAAATTTCACTTTTTTATGAAAACATCCACTAAATGAGGGAATAATATGTGTGAGGGTACCCCAGGAGAGTTCCAAATGTGTTTGGGTAGAACATATATCCCACGGGGGTAAAATTGAAAAAAGTTGAAAAAAATTTTTTTTTCGACTTCAGCATTTTTCCGGCGGTTATCAGACTCTCAGATAGGGGAAATGTCAGTGACCATTCCGATTTCAGTTCCAGAGTGATTCGCCCGATGAGTCCTTCATATTTAGTCATTTTCAGCCAATTTTCAAAATTTTTGAAAATTTCACTTTTTTGTGAAAATATCCACTGAATGAGGGAATAATATGTGTGAGAGTACACCAGGAGAGTTCCAAATGTGTTTGGGAAGAATATATATCCCACGGGGGTAAAATTGAAAAAAGTTGAAAAAAATGTTTTTTTGGACTTAGTCATTTTTTCAGCGTTTATCATACTTTCAGATAGTGGAAATGTCAGTGAGCGTTCCGATTTCAGTTCCAGAGCGATTCGCCCGATGAGTCCTTCATATTTAGTCGTTTTCAGCCAATTTTCTGAATTTTTGAAAATTTCACTTTTTTGTGAAAATATCCACTAAATGAGGGAATAATATGTGTGAGGGTATGCCAGGAGAGTTCCAAATGTGTTTGGGTTGAATATATATCCCATGGGGGTAAAATTGAAAAAAGTTTAAAAAATTTTTTTGGGGGACTTAGTCATTTTTCAGGCGTTTATCAGACTTTCAGATAGGGGAAATGTCAGTGAGCGTTCCGATTTCAGTTCCAGAGCGATTCACCCGATGAGTCCTTCATATTTAGTCGTTTTCAGCCAATTTTCAGAATTTTTGAAAATTTCACTTTTTTGTGAAAATATCCACTAAATGAGGGAATAATATGTGTGAGGGTACCCCAGGAGAGTTCCAAATGTGTGTGGGTAGAATATATATCCCACGGGGGTAAAATTGAAAAAAGGTGAAAACATTTTTTTTTGGACTTAATCATTTTTTCAGCGTTTATCAGACTTTCAGATAGGGGAAATATCAGTGAGCGTTCCGATTTCAGTTCCAGAGCGATTCGCCCGATGAGTCCTTCATATTTAGTCGTTGTCAGCCAATTTTCTGAATTTTTGAAAATTTCACTTTTTTGTGAAAATATCCACTAAATGAGGGAATAATATGTGTGAGGGTACCCCAGGAGAGTTCCAAATGTGTGTGGGTAGAATATATATCCCACGGGGGTAAAATTGAAAAAAGTTGAAAACATTTTTTTTTGGACTTAGTCATTTTTTCAGCGTTTATCATACTTTCAGATAGTGGAAATGTCAGTGAGCGTTCCGATTTCAGTTCCAGAGCGATTCGCCCGATGAGTCCTTCATATTTAGTCGTTTTCAGCCAATTTTCAGAATTTTTGAAAATTTCACTTTTTTGTGAAAATATCCACTAAATGAGGGAATAATATGTGTGAGGGTACCCCAGGAGAGTTCCAAATGTGTGTGGGTAGAATATATATCCCACGGGGGTAAAATTGAAAAAAGGTGAAAAAAAATTTTTTTTGGACTTAGTCATTTTTTCAGCGTTTATCAGACTTTCAGATAGGGGAAATGTCAGTGAGCGTTCCGATTTCAGTTTCAGAGCGATTCGCCCGATGAGTCCTTCATATTTAGTCGTTTTCAGCCAATTTTCTGAATTTTTGAAAATTTCACTTTTTTGTGAAAATATCCACTAAATGAGGGAATAATATGTGTAAGGGTACGCCAGGAGAGTTCCAAATGTGTGCGGGTAGAATATATATCCCACGGGGGTAAAATTGAAAAAAGTTGAAAAATTTTTTTTTTTCGACTTAGGCATTTTTCCGGCGTTTATCAGACTCTCAGATAGGGGAAATGTCAGTGACCATACCGATTTCAGTTCCAGAGTGATTCGCCCGATGAGTCCTTCATATTTAGTCATTTTCAGCCAATTTTCAAAATTTTTGAAAATTTCACTTTTTTGTGAAAATATCCACGGAATGAGGGAATAATATGTGTGAGAGTACACCAGGAGAGTTCCAAATGTGTTTGGGAAGAATATATATCCCACGGGGGTAAAATTGAAAAAAGTTAAAAAAAAATTTTTTTTGGACTTAGTCATTTTTCCGGCGTTTATCAGACTTTCAGATAGGGGAAGTGTCAGTGAGCATTCCAATTTCAGTTCCAGAGTGATTCACCCGATGAGTCCTTCATATTTAGTCGTTTTCAGCCAATTTTCAGAATTTTTGAAAATTTCACTTTTTTGTGAAAATATCCACTAAATGAGGGAATAATATGTGTGAAGGTACCCCAGGAGAGTTCCAAATGTGTTTGGGTTGAATATATATCCCACGGGGGTAAAATTGAAAAAAGTTGAAAAAAATTTTTTGGGGGACTTAGGCATTTTTCCGGCGTTTATCAGACTCTCAGATAGGGGAAATGTCAGTGACCATTCCGATTTCAGTTCCAGAGTGATTCGCCCGATGAGTCCTTCATATTTAGTCATTTTCAGCCAATTTTCAAAATTTTTGAAAATTTCACTTTTTTGTGAAAATATCCACTGAATGAGGGAATAATATGTGTGAGAGTACACCAGGAGAGTTCCAAATGTGTTTGGGAAGAATATATATCCCACGGGGGTAAAATTGAAAAAAGTTGAAAAAAATGTTTTTTTGGACTTAGTCATTTTTTCAGCGTTTATCATACTTTCAGATAGTGGAAATGTCAGTGAGCGTTCCAATTTCAGTTCCAGAGCGATTCGCCCGATGAGTCCTTCATATTTAGTCGTTTTCAGCCAATTTTCTGAATTTTTGAAAATTTCACTTTTTTGTGAAAATATCCACTAAATGAGGGAATAATATGTGTGAGGGTATGCCAGGGGAGTTCCAAATGTGTGTGGGTAGAATATATATCCCAAGGGGGTAAAATTGAAAAAAGTTAAAAAAAAATTTTTTTTGGACTTACTCATTTTTCCGGCGTTTATCAGACTTTCAGATAGGGGAAGTGTCAGTGAGCATTCCGATTTCAGTTCCAGAGTGATTCACCCGATGAGTCCTTCATATTTAGTCGTTTTCAGCCAATTTTCCGAATTTTTGAAAATTTCACTTTTTTGTGAAAATATCCACTAAATGAGGGGATAATATGTGTGAGGGTACCCCAGGAGAGTTCCAAATGTGTTTGGGTTGAATATATATCCCACGGGGGTAAAATTGAAAAAAGTTTAAAAAAAATTTTTGGGGGACTTAGTCATTTTTCTGGCGTTTATCAGACTTTCAGATAGGGGAAATGCCAGTGAGCGTTCCAATTTCAATTCCAGAGTGATTTGCCCAATGAGTCCTTCATATTTAGTCGTTTTCAGCCAATTTTCAGAATTTTTGAAAATTTCACTTTTTTGTGAAAATGTCCACTAAATGAGGGAATAATATGTGTGAGGGTGCGCCAGAAGAGTTCCAAATGTGTGTGGGTAGAATATATATCCCACGGGGGTAAAATTGAAAAAAGTTGAAAAAAATTTTTTTTTTTGACTTAGTCGTTTTTCCGGCATTTATCAGACTTTCAGATAGGGGAAATATCAGTGAGCGTTCCGATTTCAGTTCCAGAGCAATTCGCCCGATGAGTCCTTCATATTTAGTCGTTATCATCCAATTTTCTGAATTTTTGAAAATTTCACTTTTTTGTGAAAATATCCACTAAATGAGGGAATAATATGTGTGAGGGTACCCCAGAAGAATTCCAAATGTGTTTGGGTTGAATATATATCCCACGGGGGTAAAATTGAAAAAAGTTGAAAAACATTTTTTTTGGATTTAGTCATTTTTCCGGCATTTATCAGACTTTCAGATAGGGGAAGTGTCAGTGAGCATTCCGATTTCAGTTCCAGAGTGATTCGCCCGATGAGTCCTCCATATTTAGTCGTTTTCAGCCAATTTTCTGAATTTTTGAAAATTTCACTTTTTTGTGAAAATATCCACTAAATGAGGGAATAATATGTGTGAGGGTACCCCTGGAGAGTTACAAATGTGTTTGGGTAGAATATATATCCCACGGGGCTAAAATTGAAAAAAGTTGAAAAACATTTTTTTTTGGACTTAGTCATTTTTCCGGCGTTAATCAGACTTTCAGATAGGGGAAGTGTCAGTGAGCATTCCGATTTCAGTTCCAGAGTGATTCGCCCGATGAGTCCTCCATATTTAGTCGTTTTCAGCCAGTTTTCAGAATTTTTGAAAATTTCACTTTTTTGAGAAAATATCCACTGAATGAGGGAATAATATGTGTGAGAGTACACCAGGAGAGTTCCAAATGTGTTTGGGTAGAAAACATATCCCACTGGGGTAAAATTAAAAAAAGTTAAAAAAAAAATTTTTTTGGACTTAGTCATTTTTCCAGCATTTATCAGACTTTCAGATAGGGGAAATGTCAGTGAGCGTTCCGATTTCACTTACAAAGTGATTCGCCCGATGAGTCCTTCATATTTAGTCATTTTCAGCCAATTTTCAGAATTTTTGAAAATTTCACTTTTTAGTGAAAACATCCACTAAATGAGGGAATAATATGTGTGAGGGTACCCCAGGAGAGTTCCAAATGTGTGTGGGTAGAATATATATCCCACGGGGTAAAATTGAAAAAAGGTGAAAAAAAATTTTTTTTGGACTTAGTAATTTTTTCAGCGTTTATCAGACTTTCAGATAGGGGAAATGTCAGTGAGCGTTCCGATTTCAGTACCAGAGCGATTCGCCCAATGAGTCCTTCATATTTAGTTGTTTTCAGCCAATTTTCAGAATTTTTGAAAATTTCACTTTTTTGTGAAAACATCCACTAAATGAGGGAATAATATGTGTGAGGGTACCCCAGGAGAGTTCCAAATGTGTTTGGCTAGAAAACATATCCCACGGGGGTAAAATTGAAAAAAGTTGAAAAACATTTTTTTTGGGACTTAGTCATTTTTCTGGTGTTTATCAGACTTTCAGATAGGGGAAATGTCAGTGAGCATTCCGATTTCAGTTCCAGAGTGATTCGCCCGATGAGTCCATGATATTTAGTCGTTTTCAGCCAATTTTCAGAATTTTTGAAAATTTCACTTTTTTGTGAAAACATCGACTAAATGAGGGAATAATATGTGTGAGGGCACGACAGGAGAGTTCCAAATGTGTGTGGGTAGAATATATATCCCACGGGGGTAAAATTGAAAAAAGTTTAAAAATTTTTTTTTTGGACTTAGTCATTTTTCCGGCGTTTATCAGACTTTCAGATAGGGGAAATGTCAGTGAGCGTTCTGATTTCAGTTCCAGAGCGATTCGCCCGATGAGTCCTTCATATTTAGTCGTTTTCAGCCAATTTTCTGAATTTTTGAAAATTTTACTTTTTTGGGAAAATATCCACTAAATGAGGGAATAATATGTGTGAGGGTACCCCAGAAGAGTTCAAAATGTGTGTGGGTAGAATATATATCCCACGGGGGTAAAATTGAAAAAAGTTTAAAAAATTTTTTTTTGGACTTAGTCATTTTTCCGGCGTTTATTAGACTTTCAGATAGGGGAAATGTCAGTGAGCGTTCCGATTTCAGTTCCAGAGCGATTCGCCCGATGAGTCCTTCATATTTAGTTGTTTTCAGCCAATTTTCTGAATTTTTGAAAATTTCACTTTTTTTGTGAAAATATCCACTCAATGAGGGAATAATATGTGTGAGGGTACAACAGGAGAGTTCCAAATGTGTGTGGGTAGAATATATATCCCACGGGGGTAAAATTGAAAAAAGGTGAAAAAAATTTTCTTTTGGACTTTGTCATTTTTCCGGCGTTTATCAGACTTTCAGATAGGGGAAATGTCAGCGAGTGTTCCGATTTCAGTTCCAGAGCGATTCGCCCGATGAGTCCTTCATATTTAGTCGTTTTCAGCCAATTTTCTGAATTTTTGAAAATTTCACTTTTTTGGGAAAATATCCACTAAATGATGGAATAATATGTGTGAGGGTACAACAGGAGAGTTCCAAATGTGTGTGTGTAGAATATATATCCCACGGGGGTAAAATTGAAAAAAGTTGAAAAATTTTTTTTTTTGGACTTAGTCTTTTTTTCAGCGTTTATCAGACTTTCAGATAGGGGAAATGTCAGTGAGCGTTCCGATTTCAGTTCCAGAGCGATTCGCCCGATGAATCCTTCATATTTAGTCGTTTTCAGCCAATTTTCAGAATTTTTGAAAATTTCACATTTTTGTGAAAATATCCACTAAATGAGGGAATAATATGTGTGAGGGTACCCCAGGAGAGTTCCAAATGTGTTTGGGTAGAATGTATATCCCACGGGGGTAAAATTGAAAAAAGGTGAAAAAAATTTTTTTTTGGACTGTCATTTTTTCAGCATTTATCAGACTTTCAGATAGGGGAAATGTCAGTGAGCGTTCCGATTTCAGTTCCAGAGCGATTTGCCCGATGAGTCCTTCATATTTAGTCGTTTTCAGCCAATTTTCAGAATTTTTGAAAATTTCACATTTTTGTGAAAATATCCACTAAATGAGGGAATAATATGTGTGAGGGTACCCCAGGAGTGTTCCAAATGTGCGTGGGTAGAATATATATCCCACGGGGGTAAAATTGAAAAAAGGTGAAAAAAATTTTTTTTGGACTTAGTCATTTTTCCGGCGTTTATCAGACTTTCAGCTAGGGGAAATGTCAGTGAGCGTTCCGATTTCAGTTCCAGAGCGATTCGCCCAATGAGTCCTTCATATTTAGTCGTTTTCAGCCAATTTTCTGAATTTTTGAAAATTTCACTTTTTTGTGAAAATATCCACTAAATGAGGGAATAATATGTGTGAGAGTACCGCAGGAGAATTCCAAATGTGTTTGGGTAGAATATATATCCCACGGGGGTAAAATTGAAAAAAGTTGAAAAAAAAATTTTTTTTGGACTGTCATTTTTTCAGCATTTATCAGACTTTCAGATAGGGGAAATGTCAGTGAGCGTTCCGATTTCAGTTCCAGAGCGATTCGCCCGATGAGTCCTTCACATTTAGTCGTTTTCAGCCAATTTTCAAAATTTTTGAAAATATCACTTTTTTGGCAAAATATCCAATAAATGAGGGAATAATATGTGTGAGGGTACCCCAGGAGAGTACCAAATGTGTGTGGGTAAAATATATATCCCACGGGGGTAAAATTGAAAAATGGTGAAAAAATTTTTTTTTTGGACTGTCATTTTTTCAGCGTTTATCAGACTTTCAGATAGGGGAAATGTCAGTGAGCGTTCCGATTTCAGTTCCAGAGCGATTCGCCCGATGAGTCCTTCATATTTAGTCGTTTTCAGCCAATTTTCAGAATTTTTGAAAATTTCACATTTTTGTGAAAATATCCACTAAATGAGGGAATAATATGTGTGAGGGTACCCCAGGAGAATTCCAAATGTGTTTGGGTAGAATGTATATCCCACGGGGGTAAAATTGAAAAAAGGTGAAAAAAATTTTTTTTTGGACTGTTATTTTTTCAGCATTTATCAGACTTTCAGATAGGGGAAATGTCAGTGAGCGTTCCGATTTCAGTTCCAGAGCCCGATGAGTCCTTCATATTTAGTCGTTTTTTTTTTGGACTGTCATTTTTTCAGCATTTATCAGACTTTCAGATAGGGGAAATGTCAGTGAGCGTTCCGATTTCAGTTCCAGAGCCCGATGAGTCCTTCATATTTAGTCGTTTTCACCCAATTTTCAGAATTTTTGAAAATTTCACATTTTTGTGAAAATATCCACTAAATGAGGGAATACTATGTGTGAGGGTACCCCAGGAGAGTTCCAAATGTGTTTGGGTAGAATATATATCCCACGGGGGTAAAATTGAAAAAAGGTTAAAAAAAATTTTTTTTGGACTGTCATTTTTCCGGCGTTTATCAGACATTCAGATAGGGGAAATGTCAGTGAGCGTTCCGATTTTAGTTCCAGAGCAATTCGCCCGATGAGTCCTTCATGTTTAGTCGTTTTCAGCCAATTTTCAGAATTTTTGAAAATTTCACTTTTTTGTGAAAATATCCACTAAATGAGGGAATACTATGTGTGAGGGTACCCCAGGAGAGTTCCAAATGTGTTTGGGTAGAATATATATCCCACGGGGGTAAAATTGAAAAAAGGTGAAAAAAATTTTTTTTGTACTTAGTCATTTTTTCAGCGTTTATCAGACTTTCAGATAAGGGAAATATCAATGAGTGTTCCGATTTCAGTTCCAGAGCGATTCGCCCGATGAGTCCTTCATATTTAGTCGTTTTCAGCCAATTTTCAGAATTTTTGAAAATTTCACTTTTTTGTGAAAATATCCACTAAATGAGGGAATAATATGTGTGAGGGTACCCCAGGAGAGTTCCAAATGTGTGTGGGTAGAATATATATCCCACGGGGGTAAAATTGAAAAATGGTTAAAAATTTTTTTTTTTGGACGGTCATTTTTTCAGCATTTATCAGACTTTCAGATAGGGGAAATGTCAGTGAGCGTTTCGATTTCAGTTCAGAGCCCGATGAGTCCTTCATATTTAGTCGTTTTCAGCCAATTTTCAGAATTTTTGAAAATTTCACATTTTTGTGAAAATATCCACTAAATGAGGGAATAATATGTGTGAGGGTACCCCAGGAGAGTTCCAAATGTGTGTGGGTAGAATATATATCCCACAGGGGTAAAAATGGAAAAAAGGTTAAAAATTTTTTTTTTTGGACTTAGACATTTTTTCAGCATTTATCAGACTTTCAGATAGGGGAAATGTCAGGGAGAGTTCCGATTTCAGTTCCAGAGCGATTCGCCTGATGAGTCCTTCATATTTAGTCGTTTTCAGCCAATTTTCAGAATTTTTCAAAATTTCACTTTTTTGTGAAAATATCCACTAAATGAGGGAATAATATGTGTGAGGGTACCCCAGGAGAGTTCCAAATATGCGTGGGTAGAATATATATCCCACGGGGGTAAAATTGAAAAAAGGTGAAAAAATTTTTTTTTTGGACTTAGTCATTTTTTCAGCGTTTATCAGACTTTCAGATAGGGGAAATGTCAGTGAGAATTCCGATTTCAGTTCCAGAGCGATTTGCCCGATGAGTCCATCATATTTAGTCGTTTTCAGCCAATTTTCTGAATTTTTGAAAATTTCACTTTTTTGTGAAAATATCCACTAAATTAGGGAATAATATGTGTGAGCGTACCCCAGGAGAGTTCCAAATGTGTGTGGGTAGAATATATATCCCACGGGGGTAAAACTGAAAAAAGGTTAAACATTTTTTTTTTTGGACTTAGTCATTTTTTCAGCGTTTATCAGACTTTCAGATAGGGGAAATGTCAGTGAGCGTTCCAATTTCAGTTCCAGCGCGATTCGCCCGATGAGTCCATCATATTCAGTCGTTTTCAGCCAATTTTCAGAATTTTTGAAAATTTCACTTTTTTGTGACAATATCCACTAAATGAGGGAATAATATGTGTGAGGGTACCCCAGGAGTGTTCCAAATGTGCGCGGGTAGAATATATATCCCACGGGGGTAAAATTGAAAAAAGTTGAAAAAATTTTTTTTTTTGGACTTAATCATTTTTTCAGCGTTTATCAGACTTTCAGATAGGGGCAATATCAGTGAGTGTTCCGATTTCAGTTCCAGAGCAATTCGCCTGATGAGTCCTTCATATTTAGTCGTTTTCAGCCAATTTTCTGAATTTTTGAAAATTTCACTTTTTTGTGAAAATATCCACTAAATGAGGGAATAATATGTGTGAGGGTACCCCAGGAGAGTTCCAAATGTGTGTGGGTAGAATATATATCCCACAGGGGTAAAAATGGAAAAAAGGTTAAACATTTTTTTTTTGGACTTAGTCATTTTTTCAGCGTTTATCAGACTTTCAGATAGGGGAAATGTCAGTGAGTGTTCGGATTTCAGTTCCAGAGCGATTCGCCCGATGAGTCCTTCATATTTAGTCGTTTTCAGCCAATTTTCTGAATTTTTGAAAATTTCACTTTTTTGTGAAAATATCCACTAAATGAGGGAATAATATGTGTGAGGGTACCCCAGGAGAGTTCCAAATGTGTGTGGGTAGAATATATATCCCACGGGGTAAAATTGAAAAAAGGTTAAAAAATTTTTTTTTGGACTTAATCATTTTTTCAGCGTTTATCAGACTTTCAGATAGGGGAAATATCAGTGAACGTTCCGATTTCAGTTATAGAGCGATTCGCCCGATGAGTCCTTCATATTTAGTCGTTTTCAGCCAATTTTCTGAATTTTTGAAAATTTCACTTTTTTGTGAAAATATCCACTAAATGAGGGAATAATATGTGTGAGGTTACCCCAGGAGAGTTCCAAATGTGCGTGGGTAGAATATATATCCCACGGGGGTAGAATTGAAAAAAGTTGAAAAAAATTTTTTTTTTGGACTTAATCATTTTTTCAACGTTTATCAGACTTTCAGATAGGGGCAATATCAGTGAGCATTCCGATTTCAGTTCCAGAGCGATTCGCCCGATGAGTCCTTCATATTTAGTCGTTTTCAGCCAATTTTCAGAATTTTTGAAAATTTCACTTTTTTGTGAAAATATCCACTAAATGAGGGAATAATATGTGTGAGGGTACCCCAGGAGAGTTCCAAATGTGTGTGGGTAGAATATATATCCCACGGGGGTAAAATTGAAAAAAGTTAAAAAATTTTTTTTTTCAACTTAGTCATTTTTTCAGCGTTTATCAGACTTTCAGATAGGGGAAATGTCAGTGAGCGTTCCAATTTCAGTTCCAGAGCGATTCGCCCGATGAGTCCTTCATATTTAGTCGTTTTCAGCCAATTTTCTGAATTTTTGAAAATTTCACTTTTTTGTGAAAATATCCACTAAATGAGGGAATAATATGTGTGAGGGTACCCCAGGAGAGTTCCAAATGTGTGTGGGTAGAATATATATCCCACGGGGGTAAAATTGAAAAAAGGTGAAAAATTTTTTTTTTTTGGACTTAGTCATTTTTTCAGCGTTTATCAGACTTTCAGATAGGGGAAATGTCAGTGAGCGTTCCGATTTCAGTTCCAGAGCGATTCGCTCGATGAGTCCTTCATATTTAGTCGTTTTCAGCCAATTTTCAGAATTTTTGAAAATTTAACTTTTTTGTGAAAATATCCACTAAATGAGGGAATAATATGTGTGAGGGTACCCCAGGAGTGTTCCAAATGTGCGTGGGTAGAATATATATCCCACGGGGTAAAATTGAAAAAAGTTGAAAAAATTTTTTTTTGGACTTAATCGTTTTTTCAGCGTTTATCAGACTTTCAGATAGGGGAAATATCAGTGAACGTTCCGATTTCAGTTCCAGAGCGATGCGCCTGATGAGTCCTTCATATTTAGTCGTTTTCAGCCAATTTTCTGAATTTTTGAAAATTTCACTTTTTTGTGAAAATATCCACTAAATGAGGGAATAATATGTGTGAGGGTACCCCAGGAGAGTTCCAAATGTGTTTGGGTAGAATATATATCCCACAGGAGTAAAATTGAAAAAAGGTGAAAACATTTTTTTTTGGATTTAGTCATTTTTTCAGCGTTTATCAGACTTTCAGATAGGGGAAATGTCAGTGAGCGTTCCGATTTCAGTTCCAGAGTGATTCGCCCGATGAGTCCTTCATATTTAGTCGTTTTCAGCCAATTTTCTGAATTTTTGAAAATTTCACTTTTTTGTGAAAATATCCACTAAATGAGGGAATAATATGTGTGAGGGTACCCCAGGAGAGTTCCAAATATGCGTGGGTAGAATATATATCCCACGGGGGTAAAATTGAAAAAGGTTAAAAAATTTTTTTTTGGACTTAATCGTTTTTTCAGCGTTCATCAGACTTTCAGATAGGGGAAATATCAGTGAAGGTTCCGATTTCAGTTCCAGAGCGATTCGCCCGATGAGTCCTTCATATTTAGTCGTTTTCAGCCAATTCTCTGAATTTTTGAAAATTTCACTTTTTTGTGAAAATATCCACTAAATGAGGGAATAATATGTGTGAGGGTACCCCAGGAGAGTTCCAAATGTGCGTGGGTAGAATATATATCCCACGGGGGTAGAATTGAAAAAAGTTGAAAAAAATTTTTTTTTTGGACTTAATCATTTTTTCAACGTTTATCAGACTTTCAGATAGGGGCAATATCAGTGAGCATTCCGATTTCAGTTCCAGAGCGATTCGCCCGATGAGTCCTTCATATTTAGTCGTTTTCAGCCAATTTTCTGAATTTTTGAAAATTTCACTTTTTTGTGAAAATATCCACTAAATGAGGGAATAATATGTGTGAGGGTACCCCAGGAGAGTTCCAAATATGCGTGGGTAGAATATATATCCCACGGGGGTAAAATTGAAAAAGGTTAAAAAATTTTTTTTTGGACTTAATCGTTTTTTCAGCGTTCATCAGACTTTCAGATAGGGGAAATATCAGTGAAGGTTCCGATTTCAGTTCCAGAGCGATTCGCCCGATGAGTCCTTCATATTTAGTCGTTTTCAGCCAATTCTCTGAATTTTTGAAAATTTCACTTTTTTGTGAAAATATCCACTAAATGAGGGAATAATATGTGTGAGGGTACCCCAGGAGAGTTCCAAATATGCGTGGGTAGAATATATATCCCACGGGGGTAAAATTGAAAAAGGTTAAAAAATTTTTTTTTGGACTTAATCGTTTTTTCAGCGTTCATCAGACTTTCAGATAGGGGAAATATCAGTGAAGGTTCCGATTTCAGTTCCAGAGCGATTCGCCCGATGAGTCCTTCATATTTAGTCGTTTTCAGCCAATTCTCTGAATTTTTGAAAATTTCACTTTTTTGTGAAAATATCCACTAAATGAGGGAATAATATGTGTGAGGGTACCCCAGGAGAGTTCCAAATGTGCGTGGGTAGAATATATATCCCACGGGGGTAGAATTGAAAAAAGTTGAAAAAAATTTTTTTTTTGGACTTAATCATTTTTTCAACGTTTATCAGACTTTCAGATAGGGGCAATATCAGTGAGCATTCCGATTTCAGTTCCAGAGCGATTCGCCCGATGAGTCCTTCATATTTAGTCGTTTTCAGCCAATTTTCAGAATTTTTGAAAATTTCACTTTTTTGTGAAAATATCCACTAAATGAGGGAATAATATGTGTGAGGGTACCCCAGGAGAGTTCCAAATGTGTGTGGGTAGAATATATATCCCACGGGGGTAAAATTGAAAAAAGGTTAAAAAATTTTTTTTTTCAACTTAGTCATTTTTTCAGCGTTTATCAGACTTTCAGATAGGGGAAATGTCAGTGAGCGTTCCAATTTCAGTTCCAGAGCGATTCGCCCGATGAGTCCTTCATATTTAGTCGTTTTCAGCCAATTTTCTGAATTTTTGAAAATTTCACTTTTTTGTGAAAATATCCACTAAATGAGGGAATAATATGTGTGAGGGTACCCCAGGAGAGTTCCAAATGTGTGTGGGTAGAATATATATCCCACGGGGGTAAAATTGAAAAAAGGTGAAAAATTTTTTTTTTTTGGACTTAGTCATTTTTTCAGCGTTTATCAGACTTTCAGATAGGGGAAATGTCAGTGAGCGTTCCGATTTCAGTTCCAGAGCGATTCGCTCGATGAGTCCTTCATATTTAGTCGTTTTCAGCCAATTTTCAGAATTTTTGAAAATTTAACTTTTTTGTGAAAATATCCACTAAATGAGGGAATAATATGTGTGAGGGTACCCCAGGAGTGTTCCAAATGTGCGTGGGTAGAATATATATCCCACGGGGTAAAATTGAAAAAAGTTGAAAAAATTTTTTTTTGGACTTAATCGTTTTTTCAGCGTTTATCAGACTTTCAGATAGGGGAAATATCAGTGAACGTTCCGATTTCAGTTCCAGAGCGATGCGCCTGATGAGTCCTTCATATTTAGTCGTTTTCAGCCAATTTTCTGAATTTTTGAAAATTTCACTTTTTTGTGAAAATATCCACTAAATGAGGGAATAATATGTGTGAGGGTACCCCAGGAGAGTTCCAAATGTGTTTGGGTAGAATATATATCCCACAGGAGTAAAATTGAAAAAAGGTGAAAAAATTTTTTTTTTGGATTTAGTCATTTTTTCAGCGTTTATCAGACTTTCAGATAGGGGAAATGTCAGTGAGCGTTCCGATTTCAGTTCCAGAGCGATTCGCCCGATGAGTCCTTCATATTTAGTCGTTTTCAGCCAATTTTCTGAATTTTTGAAAATTTCACTTTTTTGTGAAAATATCCACTAAATGAGGGAATAATATGTGTGAGGGTACCCCAGGAGAGTTCCAAATATGCGTGGGTAGAATATATATCCCACGGGGGTAAAATTGAAAAAGGTTAAAAAATTTTTTTTTGGACTTAATCGTTTTTTCAGCGTTCATCAGACTTTCAGATAGGGGAAATATCAGTGAAGGTTCCGATTTCAGTTCCAGAGCGATTCGCCCGATGAGTCCTTCATATTTAGTCGTTTTCAGCCAATTCTCTGAATTTTTGAAAATTTCACTTTTTTGTGAAAATATCCACTAAATGAGGGAATAATATGTGTGAGGGTACCCCAGGAGAGTTCCAAATGTGCGTGGGTAGAATATATATCCCACGGGGGTAGAATTGAAAAAAGTTGAAAAAAATTTTTTTTTTGGACTTAATCATTTTTTCAACGTTTATCAGACTTTCAGATAGGGGAAATGTCAGTGAGCGTTCCGATTTCAGTTCCAGAGCGATTCGCTCGATGAGTCCTTCATATTTAGTCGTTTTCAGCCAATTTTCAGAATTTTTGAAAATTTAACTTTTTTGTGAAAATATCCACTAAATGAGGGAATAATATGTGTGAGGGTACCCCAGGAGTGTTCCAAATGTGCGTGGGTAGAATATATATCCCACGGGGTAAAATTGAAAAAAGTTGAAAAAATTTTTTTTTGGACTTAATCGTTTTTTCAGCGTTTATCAGACTTTCAGATAGGGGAAATATCAGTGAACGTTCCGATTTCAGTTCCAGAGCGATGCGCCTGATGAGTCCTTCATATTTAGTCGTTTTCAGCCAATTTTCTGAATTTTTGAAAATTTCACTTTTTTGTGAAAATATCCACTAAATGAGGGAATAATATGTGTGAGGGTACCCCAGGAGAGTTCCAAATGTGTTTGGGTAGAATATATATCCCACAGGAGTAAAATTGAAAAAAGGTGAAAAAATTTTTTTTTTGGATTTAGTCATTTTTTCAGCGTTTATCAGACTTTCAGATAGGGGAAATGTCAGTGAGCGTTCCGATTTCAGTTCCAGAGCGATTCGCCCGATGAGTCCTTCATATTTAGTCGTTTTCAGCCAATTTTCTGAATTTTTGAAAATTTCACTTTTTTGTGAAAATATCCACTAAATGAGGGAATAATATGTGTGAGGGTACCCCAGGAGAGTTCCAAATATGCGTGGGTAGAATATATATCCCACGGGGGTAAAATTGAAAAAGGTTAAAAAATTTTTTTTTGGACTTAATCGTTTTTTCAGCGTTCATCAGACTTTCAGATAGGGGAAATATCAGTGAAGGTTCCGATTTCAGTTCCAGAGCGATTCGCCCGATGAGTCCTTCATATTTAGTCGTTTTCAGCCAATTCTCTGAATTTTTGAAAATTTCACTTTTTTGTGAAAATATCCACTAAATGAGGGAATAATATGTGTGAGGGTACCCCAGGAGAGTTCCAAATGTGCGTGGGTAGAATATATATCCCACGGGGGTAGAATTGAAAAAAGTTGAAAAAAATTTTTTTTTTGGACTTAATCATTTTTTCAACGTTTATCAGACTTTCAGATAGGGGCAATATCAGTGAGCATTCCGATTTCAGTTCCAGAGCGATTCGCCCGATGAGTCCTTCATATTTAGTCGTTTTCAGCCAATTTTCAGAATTTTTGAAAATTTCACTTTTTTGTGAAAATATCCACTAAATGAGGGAATACTATGTGTGAGGGTACCCCAGGAGAGTTCCAAATGTGTTTGGGTAGAATATATATCCCACGGGGGTAAAATTGAAAAAAGGTGAAAAAAATTTTTTTTTGTACTTAGTCATTTTTTCAGCGTTTATCAGACTTTCAGATAAGGGAAATATCAATGAGTGTTCCGATTTCAGTTCCAGAGCGATTCGCCCGATGAGTCCTTCATATTTAGTCGTTTTCAGCCAATTTTCAGAATTTTTGAAAATTTCACTTTTTTGTGAAAATATCCACTAAATGAGGGAATAATATGTGTGAGGGTACCCCAGGAGAGTTCCAAATGTGTGTGGGTAGAATATATATCCCACGGGGGTAAAATTGAAAAATGGTTAAAAATTTTTTTTTTTGGACGGTCATTTTTTCAGCATTTATCAGACTTTCAGATAGGGGAAATGTCAGTGAGCGTTTCGATTTCAGTTCAGAGCCCGATGAGTCCTTCATATTTAGTCGTTTTCAGCCAATTTTCAGAATTTTTGAAAATTTCACATTTTTGTGAAAATATCCACTAAATGAGGGAATAATATGTGTGAGGGTACCCCAGGAGAGTTCCAAATGTGTGTGGGTAGAATATATATCCCACAGGGGTAAAAATGGAAAAAAGGTTAAAAATTTTTTTTTTTGGACTTAGTCATTTTTTCAGCATTTATCAGACTTTCAGATAGGGGAAATGTCAGGGAGAGTTCCGATTTCAGTTGCAGAGCGATTCGCCTGATGAGTCCTTCATATTTAGTCGTTTTCAGCCAATTTTCAGAATTTTTCAAAATTTCACTTTTTTGTGAAAATATCCACTAAATGAGGGAATAATATGTGTGAGGGTACCCCAGGAGAGTTCCAAATATGCGTGGGTAGAATATATATCCCACGGGGGTAAAATTGAAAAAAGGTGAAAAAATTTTTTTTTTGGACTTAGTCATTTTTTCAGCGTTTATCAGACTTTCAGATAGGGGAAATGTCAGTGAGAATTCCGATTTCAGTTCCAGAGCGATTTGCCCGATGAGTCCATCATATTTAGTCGTTTTCAGCCAATTTTCTGAATTTTTGAAAATTTCACTTTTTTGTGAAAATATCCACTAAATTAGGGAATAATATGTGTGAGCGTACCCCAGGAGAGTTCCAAATGTGTGTGGGTAGAATATATATCCCACGGGGGTAAAACTGAAAAAAGGTTAAACATTTTTTTTTTTGGACTTAGTCATTTTTTCAGCGTTTATCAGACTTTCAGATAGGGGAAATGTCAGTGAGCGTTCCAATTTCAGTTCCAGCGCGATTCGCCCGATGAGTCCATCATATTCAGTCGTTTTCAGCCAATTTTCAGAATTTTTGAAAATTTCACTTTTTTGTGACAATATCCACTAAATGAGGGAATAATATGTGTGAGGGTACCCCAGGAGTGTTCCAAATGTGCGCGGGTAGAATATATATCCCACGGGGGTAAAATTGAAAAAAGTTGAAAAAATTTTTTTTTTTGGACTTAATCATTTTTTCAGCGTTTATCAGACTTTCAGATAGGGGCAATATCAGTGAGTGTTCCGATTTCAGTTCCAGAGCAATTCGCCTGATGAGTCCTTCATATTTAGTCGTTTTCAGCCAATTTTCAGAATTTTTGAAAATTTAACTTTTTTGTGAAAATATCCACTAAATGAGGGAATAATATGTGTGAGGGTACCCCAGGAGTGTTCCAAATGTGCGTGGGTAGAATATATATCCCACGGGGTAAAATTGAAAAAAGTTGAAAAAATTTTTTTTTGGACTTAATCGTTTTTTCAGCGTTTATCAGACTTTCAGATAGGGGAAATATCAGTGAACGTTCCGATTTCAGTTCCAGAGCGATGCGCCTGATGAGTCCTTCATATTTAGTCGTTTTCAGCCAATTTTCTGAATTTTTGAAAATTTCACTTTTTTGTGAAAATATCCACTAAATGAGGGAATAATATGTGTGAGGGTACCCCAGGAGAGTTCCAAATGTGTTTGGGTAGAATATATATCCCACAGGAGTAAAATTGAAAAAAGGTGAAAAAATTTTTTTTTTGGATTTAGTCATTTTTTCAGCGTTTATCAGACTTTCAGATAGGGGAAATGTCAGTGAGCGTTCCGATTTCAGTTCCAGAGCGATTCGCCCGATGAGTCCTTCATATTTAGTCGTTTTCAGCCAATTTTCTGAATTTTTGAAAATTTCACTTTTTTGTGAAAATATCCACTAAATGAGGGAATAATATGTGTGAGGGTACCCCAGGAGAGTTCCAAATATGCGTGGGTAGAATATATATCCCACGGGGGTAAAATTGAAAAAGGTTAAAAAATTTTTTTTTGGACTTAATCGTTTTTTCAGCGTTCATCAGACTTTCAGATAGGGGAAATATCAGTGAAGGTTCCGATTTCAGTTCCAGAGCGATTCGCCCGATGAGTCCTTCATATTTAGTCGTTTTCAGCCAATTCTCTGAATTTTTGAAAATTTCACTTTTTTGTGAAAATATCCACTAAATGAGGGAATAATATGTGTGAGGGTACCCCAGGAGAGTTCCAAATGTGCGTGGGTAGAATATATATCCCACGGGGGTAGAATTGAAAAAAGTTGAAAAAAATTTTTTTTTTGGACTTAATCATTTTTTCAACGTTTATCAGACTTTCAGATAGGGGCAATATCAGTGAGCATTCCGATTTCAGTTCCAGAGCGATTCGCCCGATGAGTCCTTCATATTTAGTCGTTTTCAGCCAATTTTCAGAATTTTTGAAAATTTCACTTTTTTGTGAAAATATCCACTAAATGAGGGAATAATATGTGTGAGGGTACCCCAGGATAGTTCCAAATGTGTGTGGGTAGAATATATATCCCACAGGAGTAAAATTGAAAAAAGGTGAAAAAAATTTTTTTTGGGATTTAGTCATTTTTTCAGCGTTTATCAGACTTTCAGATAAGGGAAATATCAATGAGTGTTCCGATTTCAGTTCCAGAGCGATTCGCCCGATGAGTCCTTCATATTTAGTCGTTTTCAGCCAATTTTCAGAATTTTTGAAAATTTCACTTTTTTGTGAAAATATCCACTAAATGAGGGAATAATATGTGTGAGGGTACCCCAGGAGAGTTCCAAATGTGTGTGGGTAGAATATATATCCCACGGGGGTAAAATTGAAAAATGGTTAAAAATTTTTTTTTTTGGACGGTCATTTTTTCAGCATTTATCAGACTTTCAGATAGGGGAAATGTCAGTGAGCGTTTCGATTTCAGTTCAGAGCCCGATGAGTCCTTCATATTTAGTCGTTTTCAGCCAATTTTCAGAATTTTTGAAAATTTCACATTTTTGTGAAAATATCCACTAAATGAGGGAATAATATGTGTGAGGGTACCCCAGGAGAGTTCCAAATGTGTGTGGGTAGAATATATATCCCACGGGGGTAAAATTGAAAAAAGTTGAAAAAATTTTTTTTTTTGGACTTAATCATTTTTTCAGCGTTTATCAGACTTTCAGATAGGGGCAATATCAGTGAGTGTTCCGATTTCAGTTCCAGAGCAATTCGCCTGATGAGTCCTTCATATTTAGTCGTTTTCAGCCAATTTTCTGAATTTTTGAAAATTTCACTTTTTTGTGAAAATATCCACTAAATGAGGGAATAATATGTGTGAGGGTACCCCAGGAGAGTTCCAAATGTGTGTGGGTAGAATATATATCCCACAGGGGTAAAAATGGAAAAAAGGTTAAACATTTTTTTTTTGGACTTAGTCATTTTTTCAGCGTTTATCAGACTTTCAGATAGGGGAAATGTCAGTGAGCGTTCGGATTTCAGTTCCAGAGCGATTCGCCCGATGAGTCCTTCATATTTAGTCGTTTTCAGCCAATTTTCTGAATTTTTGAAAATTTCACTTTTTTGTGAAAATATCCACTAAATGAGGGAATAATATGTGTGAGGGTACCCCAGGAGAGTTCCAAATGTGTGTGGGTAGAATATATATCCCACGGGGGTAAAATTGAAAAAAGGTTAAAAAATTTTTTTTTGGACTTAATCATTTTTTCAGCGTTTATCAGACTTTCAGATAGGGGAAATATCAGTGAACGTTCCGATTTCAGTTATAGAGCGATTCGCCCGATGAGTCCTTCATATTTAGTCGTTTTCAGCCAATTTTCAGAATTTTTGAAAATTTCACTTTTTTGTGAAAATATCCACTAAATGAGGGAATAATATGTGTGAGGTTACCCCAGGAGAGTTCCAAATGTGCGTGGGTAGAATATATATCCCACGGGGGTAGAATTGAAAAAAGTTGAAAAAAATTTTTTTTTTGGACTTAATCATTTTTTCAACGTTTATCAGACTTTCAGATAGGGGCAATATCAGTGAGCATTCCGATTTCAGTTCCAGAGCGATTCGCCCGATGAGTCCTTCATATTTAGTCGTTTTCAGCCAATTTTCAGAATTTTTGAAAATTTCACTTTTTTGTGAAAATATCCACTAAATGAGGGAATAATATGTGTGAGGGTACCCCAGGAGAGTTCCAAATGTGTGTGGGTAGAATATATATCCCACGGGGGTAAAATTGAAAAAAGGTTAAAAAATTTTTTTTTTCAACTTAGTCATTTTTTCAGCGTTTATCAGACTTTCAGATAGGGGAAATGTCAGTGAGCGTTCCAATTTCAGTTCCAGAGCGATTCGCCCGATGAGTCCTTCATATTTAGTCGTTTTCAGCCAATTTTCAGAATTTTTGAAAATTTCACTTTTTTGTGAAAATATCCACTAAATGAGGGAATAATATGTGTGAGGGTACCCCAGGAGAGTTCCAAATGTGTGTGGGTAGAATATATATCCCACGGGGGTAAAATTGAAAAAAGGTGAAAAATTTTTTTTTTTTGGACTTAGTCATTTTTTCAGCGTTTATCAGACTTTCAGATAGGGGAAATGTCAGTGAGCATTTCGATTTCAGTTCCAGCGCGATTCGCCAGATGAGTCCTTCATATTCAGTCGTTTTCAGCCAATTTTCTGAATTTTTGAAAATTTCACTTTTTTGTGAAAATATCCACTAAATGAGGGAATAATATGTGTGAGGGTACCCCAGGAGAGTTACAAATGTGTGTGGGTAGAATATATATCCCACGGGGGTAAAATTGAAAAAAGGTGAAAAAAATTTTTTTTTGGAATTAATCATTTTTTCAGCGTTTATCAGACTTTCAGATAGGGGAAATATCAGTGAACGTTCCGATTTCAATTCCAGAGCGATTCGCCCGATGAGTCCTTCATATTTAGTCGTTTTCAGCCAATTTTCTGAATTTTTGAAAATTTCACTTTTTTGTGAAAATATCCACTAAATGAGGGAATAATATGTGTGAGGGTACCCCAGGAGAGTTCCAAATGTGTTTGGGTAGAATATATATCCCACAGGAGTAAAATTGAAAAAAGGTGAAAAAATTTTTTTTTTGGATTTAGTCATTTTTTCAGCGTTTATCAGACTTTCAGATAGGGGAAATGTCAGTGAGCGTTCCGATTTCAGTTCCAGAGGGATTCGCCCGATGAGTCCTTCATATTTAGTCGTTTTCAGCCAATTTTCAGAATTTTTGAAAATTTCACTTTTTTGGGAAAATATCCACTAAATGAGGGAATAATATGTGAGGGTACCCCAGGAGAGTTACAAATGTGTGTGGGTAGAATATATATCCCACGGGGGTAAAATTGAAAAAAGGTGAAAAAATTTTTTTTTTGGACTTAGTCATTTTTTCAGCGTTTATCAGACTTTCAGATAGGGGAAATGTCAGTGAGCGTTCCGATTTCAGTTCCAGAGCGATTCGCCCGATGAGTCCATCATATTTAGTCGTTTTCAGCCAATTTTCGGAATTTTTGAAAATTTCACTTTTTTGTGAAAATATCCACTAAATGAGGGAATAATATGTGTGAGGGTACCCCAGGAGAGTTCCAAATGTGTGTGGGTAGAATATATCCCACGGGGGTAAAATTGAAAAAAGGTGAAAAATTTTTTTTGGGTGATTTAATCATTTTTTCAGCGTTTATCAGACTTTCAGATAGGGGAAATGTCAGTGAGCGTTCCGATTTCAGTTCCAGAGCGATTCGCCCGATGAGTCCTTCATATTTAGTCGTTTTCAGCCAATTTTCTGAATTTTTGAAAATTTCACTTTTTTGTGAAAATATCCACTAAATGAGGGAATAATATGTGTGAGGGTACCCCAGGAGAGTTCCAAATGTGCGTGGGTAGAATCTATATCCCACGGGGGTAGAAATGAAAAAAGTTGAAAAAAATTTTTTTTTTGGACTTAATCATTTTTTCAACGTTTATCAGACTTTCAGATAGGGGCAATATCAGTGAGCATTCCGATTTCAGTTCCAGAGCGATTCGCCCGATGAGTCCTTCATATTTAGTCGTTTTCAGCCAATTTTCAGAATTTTTGAAAATTTTACTTTTTTGTGAAAATATCCACTAACTGAGCTAATAATATGTGTGAAGGTACCCCAGGAGAGTTCCAAATGTGTGTGGGTAGAATATATATCCCACGGGGGTAAAATTGAAAAAAGGTTAAAAATTTTTTTTTTTCAACTTAGTCATTTTTTCAGCGTTTATCAGACTTTCAGATAGGGGAAATGTCAGTGAGCGTTCCGATTTCAGTTCCAGAGCGATTCGCCCGATGAGTCCTTCATATTTAGTCGTTTTCAGCCAATTTTCTGAATTTTTGAAAATTTCACTTTTTTGTGAAAATATCCACTAAATGAGGGAATAATATGTGTGAGGGTACCCCAGGAGAGTTCCAAATGTGTGTGGGTAGAATATATATCCCACGGGGGTAAAATTGAAAAAAGGTTAAAAAATTTTTTTTTGGACTTAATCATTTTTTCAGCGTTTATCAGACTTTCAGATAGGGGAAATATCAGTGAACGTTCCGATTTCAGTTCCAGAGCGATTCGCCCGATGAGTCCTTCATATTTAGTCGTTTTCAGCCAATTTTCTGAATTTTTGAAAATTTCACTTTTTTGTGAAAATATCCACTAAATGAGGGAATAATATGTGTGAGGTTACCCCAGGAGAGTTCCAAATGTGCGTGGGTAGAATATATATCCCACGGGGGTAGAATTGAAAAAAGTTGAAAAAAATTTTTTTTTTGGACTTAATCATTTTTTCAACGTTTATCAGACTTTCAGATAGGGGCAATATCAGTGAGCATTCCGATTTCAGTTCCAGAGCGATTCGACCGATGAGTCCTTCATATTTAGTCGTTTTCAGCCAATTTTCAGAATTTTTGAAAATTTCACTTTTTTGTGAAAATATCCACTAAATGAGGGAATAATATGTGTGAGGGTACCCCAAGAGAGTTCCAAATGTGTGTGGGTAGAATATATATCCCACGGGGGTAAAATTGAAAAAAGGTGAAACATTTTTTTTTTTTGGACTTAGTCATTTTTTCAGCTTTTATCAGACTTTCAGATAGGGGAAATGTCAGTGAGTGTTCCGATTTCAGTTCCAGAGCGATTCGCCCGATGAGTCCTTCATATTTAGTCGTTTTCAGCCAATTTTCAGAATTTTTGAAAATTTCACTTTTTTGTGAAAATATCCACTAAATGAGCTAATAATATGTGTGAGGGTACCCCAGGAGAGTTCCAAATGTGTGTGGGTAGAATATATATCCCACGGGGGTAAAATTGAAAAAAGGTTAAAAAACTTTTTTTTTCAACTTAGTCATTTTTTCAGCGTTTATCAGACTTTCAGATAGGGGAAATGTCAGTGAGCGTTCCGATTTCAGTTCCAGAGCGATTCGCCCGATGAGTCCTTCATATTTAGTCGTTTTCAGCCAATTTTCTGAATTTTTGAAAATTTCACTTTTTTGTGAAAATATCCACTAAATGAGGGAATAATATGTGTGAGGGTACCCCAGGAGAGTTCCAAATGTGTGTGGGTAGAATATATATCCCACGGGGGTAAAATTGAAAAAAGGTGAAAAATTTTTTTTTTTTGGACTTAGTCATTTTTTCAGCGTTTATCAGACTTTCAGATAGGGGAAATGTCAGTGAGCGTTCCGATTTCAGTTCCAGAGCGATTCGCCCGATGAGTCCTTCATATTTAGTCGTTTTCAGCCAATTTTCAGAATTTTTGAAAATTTAACTTTTTTGTGAAAATATCCACTAAATGAGGGAATAATATGTGTGAGGGTACCCCAGGAGTGTTCCAAATGTGCGTGGGTAGAATATATATCCCACGGGGTAAAATTGAAAAAAGTTGAAAAAATTTTTTTTTGGACTTAATCATTTTTTCAGCGTTTATCAGACTTTCAGATAGGGGAAATATCAGTGAACGTTCCGATTTCAGTTCCAGAGCGATTCGCCTGATGAGTCCTTCATATTTAATCGTTTTCAGCCAATTTTCTGAATTTTTGAAAATTTCACTTTTTTGTGAAAATATCCACTAAATGAGGGAATAATATGTGTGAGGGTACCCCAGGAGAGTTGCAAATGTGTGTGGGTAGAATATATATCCCACAGGAGTAAAATTGAAAAAAGGTGAAAAAATTTTTTTTTGGGATTTAGTCATTTTTTCAGCGTTTATCAGACTTTCAGATAGGGGAAATGTCAGTGAGCGTTCCGATTTCAGTTCCAGAGCGATTCGCCCGATGAGTCCATCATATTTAGTCGTTTTCAGCCAATTTTCGGAATTTTTGAAAATTTCACTTTTTTGTGAAAATATCCACTAAATGAGGGAATAATAAGTGTGAGGGTACCCCAGGAGTGTTCCAAATGTGCGTGGTTAGAATATATATCCCACGGGGGCAAAGATGAAAAAAGTAAAAAAAAATTTTGGGGGGATTTAGTCATTTTTCCAGCGTTTATCAGACTTTCAGATAGGGGAAATGTCAGTGAGCGTTCCGATTTCAGTTCCAGCGCGATTCGCCCGATGAGTCCTTCATATTTAGTCGTTTTCAGCCAATTTTCAGAATTTTTGAAAATTTCACTTTTTTGTGAAAATATCCACTAAATGGGGGAATAATATGTGTGAGGGTACCCCAGGAGAGTTCCAAATGTGTGTGGGTAGAATATATATCCCACGGGGGTAAAATTTAAAAAAGGTGAAAAAAATTTTTTTTTGGATTTAGTCATTTTTTCAGCGTTTATCAGACTTTCAGATAGGGGAAATGTCAGTGAGCGTTCCGATTTCAGTTCCAGAGCGATTCGCCCGATGAGTCCTTCATATTCAGTCGTTTTCAGCCAATTTTCAGAATTTTTGAAAATTTCACTTTTTTGTGAAAATATCCACTAAATGAGGGAATAATATGTGTGAGGGTACCCCAGGAGAGTTTCAAATGTGTGTTGGTAGAATATATATCCCACGGGGGTAAAATTGAAAAAAGGTAAAAAAATGTTTTTTTTTGGACTTAGTCATTTTTTCAGCGTTTAGCAGACTTTCAGATAGGGGAAATGTCAGTGAGCATTCCGATTTCAGTTCCAGAGTGATTCACCCGATGAGTCCTTCATATTTAGTCGTTTTCAGCCAATTTTCAGAATTTTTGAAAATTTCACTTTTTTGTGAAAATATCCACTAAATGAGGGAATAATATGTGTGAGGGTACCCCAGGAGAGTTCCAAATATGTGTGGGTAGAATATATATCCCACGGGGGTAAAATTGAAAAAAGGTGAAACATTTTTTTTTTTGGATTTAATCATTTTTTCAGCGTTTATCAGACTTTCAGATAGGGGAAATGTCAGTGAGCGTTCCGATTTCAGTTCCAGAGGGATTCGCCCGATGAGTCCTTCATATTTAGTCGTTTTCAGCCAATTTTCAGAATTTTTGAAAATTTCACTTTTTTGGGAAAATATCCACTAAATGAGGAATAATATGTGAGGGTACCCCAGGAGAGTTACAAATGTGTGTGGGTAGAATATATATCCCACAGGAGTAAAATTGAAAAAAGGTCAAAAATTTTTTTTTTGGGATTTAGTCATTTTTTCAGCGTTTATCAGACTTTCAGATAGGGGAAATGTCAGTGAGCGTTCCGATTTCAGTTCCAGAGGGATTCGCCCGATGAGTCCTTCATATTTAGTCGTTTTCAGCCAATTTTCAGAATTTTTGAAAATTTCACTTTTTTGGGAAAATATCCACTAAATGAGGGAATAATATGTGAGGGTACCCCAGGAGAGTTACAAATGTGTGTGGGTAGAATATATATCCCACAGGGGTAAAATTTAAAAAAGGTGAAAAAATTTTTTTTTTGAATTTAATCATTTTTTCAGCGTTTATCAGACTTTCAGATAGGGGAAATGTCAGTGAGCGTTCCGATTTCAGTTTCAGAGCGATTCGCCAGATGAGTCCTTCATATTCAGTCGTTTTCAGCCAATTTTCTGAATTTTTTAAAATTTCACTTTTTTGTGAAAATATCCACTAAATGAGGGAATAATATGTGTGAGGGTACCCCAGGAGTGTTCCAAATGTGCGTGGTTAGAATATATATCCCACGGGGGCAAAGATGAAAAAAGTTAAAAAAATTTTTTTGGGGATTTAGTCATTTTTCCAGCGTTTATCAGACTTTCAGATAGGGGAAATGTCAGTGAGCATTTCGATTTCAGTTCCAGCGCGATTCGCCAGATGAGTCCTTCATATTCAGTCGTTTTCAGCCAATTTTCTGAATTTTTGAAAATTTCACTTTTTTGTGAAAATATCCACTAAATGAGGGAATAATATGTGTGAGGGTACCCCAGGAGAGTTACAAATGTGTGTGGGTAGAATATATATCCCACGGGGGTAAAATTGAAAAAAGGTGAAAAAAATTTTTTTTTGGAATTAATCATTTTTTCAGCGTTTATCAGACTTTCAGATAGGGGAAATATCAGTGAACGTTCCGATTTCAATTCCAGAGCGATTCGCCCGATGAGTCCTTCATATTTAGTCGTTTTCAGCCAATTTTCTGAATTTTTGAAAATTTCACTTTTTTGTGAAAATATCCACTAAATGAGGGAATACTATGTGTGAGGGTACCCCAGGAGAGTTCCAAATGTGATTGCGTAGAATATATATCCCACAGGAGTAAAATTGAAAAAAGGTAAAAAAAATTTTTTTTTTGATTTAGTCATTTTTTCAGCGTTTATCAGACTTTCAGATAGGGGAAATGTCAGTGAGCGTTCCGATTTCAGTTCCAGAGCGATTCGCCCGATGAGTCCTTCATATTTAGTCGTTTTCAGCCAATTTTCTGAATTTTTGAAAATTTCACTTTTTTGTGAAAATATCCACTAAATGAGGGAATAATATGTGTGAGGGTACCCCAGGAGAGTTCCAAATGTGTGTGGGTAGAATATATATCCCACGGGGGTAAAATTGAAAAAAGGTGAAAAAATTTTTTTTTTGGACTTAGTCATTTTTTCAGCGTTTATCAGACATTCAGATAGGGGAAATGTCAGTGAGCGTTCCGATTTCAGTTCCAGAGCGATTCACCCGATGAGTCCTTCATATTCAGTCGTTTTCAGCCAATTTTCTGAATTTTTAAAATGTCACTTTTTTGTGAAAATATCCACTAAATGAGGGAATAATATGTGTGAGGGTACCCCAGGAGAGTTCCAAATGTGTGTGGGTAGAATATATATCCCACGGGGGTAAAATGGAAAAAAGTTGAGAAAATTTTTTTTTGAATTAATCATTTTTTCAGTATTTATCAGACTTTCAGATAGGGGAAATATCAGTGAGCGTTCCGATTTCAGTTCCAGTGCGATTCGCCCGATGAGTCCTTCATATTTAGTCGTTTTCAGCCAATTTTCTGAATTTTTGAAAATTTCACTTTTTTGTGAAAATATCCACTAAATGAGGGAATAATATGTGTGAGGGTACCCCAGGAGAGTTCCAAATGTGTGTGGGTAGAATATATATCCCACGGGGGTAAAATTTAAAAAAGGTAAAAAAATATTTTTTTTTGGACTTAGTCATTTTTCCAGCGTTTAGCAGACTTTCAGATAGGGGAAATGTCAGTGAGTGTTCCGATTTCAGTTCCAGAGCGATTCACCCGATGAGTCCTTCATATTTAGTCGTTTTCAGCCAATTTTCTGAATTTTTGAAAATTTCACTTTTTTGTGAAAATATCCACTAAATGAGGGAATAATATGTGTGAGGGTACCCCAGGAGAGTTCCAAATGTGTGTGGGTAGAATATATATCCCACGGGGGTAAAATTGAAAAAAGGTGAAAAAATTTTTTTTTTGGACTTAGTCATTTTTTCAGCGTTTATCAGACTTTCAGAGAGTGGAAATATCAGTGAGCGTTCCGATTTCAGTTCCAGAGCGATTCGCCCGATGAGTCCTTCATATTTAGTCGTTTTCAGCCAATTTTCTGAATTTTTGAAAATTTCACTCTTTTGTGAAAATAGCCACTAAATGAGGGAATAATATGTGTGAGGGTACCCCAGGAGTGTTCCAAATGTGCGTGTGTAGAATATATATCCTACGGGGGTAAAATTGAAAAAAGTAAAAAAAAATTTTTTTTGGACTTAATCATTTTTTCAGCGTTTATCAGACTTTCAGAGAGTGGAAATATCAGTGAGCGTTCCGATTTCAGTTCCAGAGCGATTCGCCCGATGAGTCCTTCATATTCAGTCGTTTTCAGCCAATTTTCAGAATTTTTGAAAATTTCACTTTTTTGTGAAAATATCCACTAAATGAGGGAATAATATGTGTGAGGGTACCCCAGGAGAGTTCCAAATGTGTGTGGGTAGAATATATATCCCACAGGAGTAAAATTGAAAAAAGGTGAAAAATTTTTTTTTGGGGATTTAGTCATTTTTTCAGCGTTTATCAGACTTTCAGATAGGGGAAATGTCAGTGAGCGTTCCGATTTCAGTTCCAGAGCGATTCGCCCGATGAGTCCTTCATATTTAGTCGTTTTCAGCCAAGTTTCAGAATTTTTGAAAATTTCACTTTTTTGTGAAAATATCCACTAAATGAGGGAATAATATGTGTGAGGGTACCCCAGGAGAGTTACAAATGTGTGTGTGTAGAATATATATCCCACGGGGGTAAAATTGAAAAAAGGTGAAAAAAATTTTTTTTTGGACTTAATCATTTTTTCAGCGTTTATCAGACTTTCAGATAGGGGAAATATCAGTGAACGTTCCGATTTCAATTCCAGAGCGATTCGCCCGATGAGTCCTTCATATTTAGTCGTTTTCAGCCAATTTTCTGAATTTTTGAAAATTTCACTTTTTTGTGAAAATATCCACTAAATGAGGGAATACTATGTGTGAGGGTACCCCAGGAGAGTTCCAAATGTGTTTGGGTAGAATATATATCCCACAGGAGTAAAATTGAAAAAAGGTAAAAAAATTTTTTTTTTGGATTTAGTCATTTTTTCAGCGTTTATCAGACTTTCAGATAGGGGAAATGTCAGTGAGCATTCCGATTTCAGTTCCAGAGCGATTCGCCCGATGAGTCCTTCATATTTAGTCGTTTTCAGCCAATTTTCTGAATTTTTGAAAATTTCACTTTTTTGTGAAAATATCCACTAAATGATCGAATACTATGTGTGAGAGTACCCCAGGAGAGTTCCAAATGTGTTTGGGTAGAATATATATCCCACAGGAGTAAAATTGAAAAAAGGTAAAAAAATTTTTTTTTTGGGTTTAGTCATTTTTTCAGCGTTTATCAGACTTTCAGATAGGGGAAATGTCAGTGAGCGTTCCGATTTCAGTTCCAGAGCGATTCGCCCGATGAGTCCTTCATATTTAGTCGTTTTCAGCCAATTTTCAGAATTTTTGAAAATTTCACTTTTTTGTGAAAATATCCACTAAATGAGGGAATAATATGTGTGAGGGTACCCCAGGAGAGTTCCAAATGTGTGTGGGTAGAATATATATCCCACGGGGGTAAAATTGAAAAAAGGTGAAAAAAATTTTTTTTTGAACTTAGTCATTTTTTCAGCGTTTATCAGACTTTCAGATAGGGGAAATGTCAGTGAGCGTTCCGATTTCAGTTCCAGAGCGATTCGCCCGATGAGTCCTTCATATTCAGTCGTTTTCAGCCAATTTTCAGAATTTTTGAAAATTTCACTTTTTTGTGAAAATATCCACTAAATGAGGGAATAATATGTGTGAGGGTACCCCAGGAGAGTTCCAAATGTGTGTTGGTAGAATATATATCCCACGGGGGTAAAATTGAAAAAAGGTAAAAAAATGTTTTTTTTTGGACTTAGTCATTTTTTCAGCGTTTAGCAGACTTTCAGATAGGGGAAATGTCAGTGAGCATTCCGATTTCAGTTCCAGAGTGATTCACCCGATGATTCCATCATATTTAGTCGTTTTCAGCCAATTTTCAGAATTTTTGAAAATTTCACTTTTTTGTGAAAATATCCACTAAATGAGGGAATAATATGTGTGAGGGTACCCCAGGAGAGTTCCAAATATGTGTGGGTAGAATATATATCCCACGGGGGTAAAATTGAAAAAAGTTGAAAAAATTTTTTTTAGACTTAATCATTTTTTCAGTATTTATCAGACTTTCAGATAGGGGAAATATCAGTGAGCGTTCCGATTTCAGTTCCAGAGCGATTCGCCCGATGAGTCCTTCATATTTAGTCGTTTTCAGCCAATTTTCTGAATTTTTGAAAATTTCACTTTTTTGTGAAAATATCCACTAAATGAGGGAATAATATGTGTGAGGGTACCCCAGGAGAGTTCCAAATGTGTGTGGGTAGAATATATATCCCACGGGGTAAAATTGAAAAAAGTTTAAAAAAAATTTTTTTTAGACTTAGTCATTTTTCCGGCGTTTATCATGCTTTCAGATAGGGGAAATGTCAGTGAGCGTTCCGATTTCAGTTCCAGAGAGATTCGCCCGATGAGTCCTTCATATTTAGTCGTTTTCAGCCAATTTTCTGAATTTTTGAAAATTTCACTTTTTTGTGAAAATATCCACTAAATGAGGGAATAATATGTGTGAGGGTACCCCAGGAGAGTTCCAAATGTGTGTGGGTAGAATATATATCCCACGGGGGTAAAATTGAAAAAAGGTGAAAAAATTTTTTTTTTGGACTTAGTCATTTTTTCAGCGTTTATCAGACTTTCAGATAGGGGAAATATCAGTGAGCGTTCCGATTTCAGTTCCAGAGCGATTCACCCGATGAGTCCTTCATATTTAGTCGTTTTCAGCCAATTTTCTGAATTTTTGAAAATTTCACTTTTTTGTGAAAATATCCACTAAATGAGGGAATAATATGTGTGAGGGTACCCCAGGAGAGTTCCAAATGTGTATGGGTAGAATATATATGCCACGGGGGTAAAATTGAAAAAAGTTGAAAAAATTTTTTTTTGGACTTAATCATTTTTTCAGCGTTTACCAGACTTTCAGATAGGGGAAATATCAGTGAGCGTTCCGATTTCAGTTCCAGAGCTATTCGCCCGATGAGTCCTTCATATTTAGTCGTTTTTAGCCAATTTTCTGAATTTTTCAAAATTTCACTTTTTTGTGAAAATATCCACTAAATGAGGGAATAATATGTGTGAGGGTACCCCAGGAGAGTTCCAAATGTGTGTGGGTAGAATATATACCCAACGGGGGTAAAATTGAAAAAAGGTGAAAAAAATTTTTTTTTGGACTTAGTCATTTTTTCAGCGTTTATCAGACTTTCAGATAGGGGAAATGTCAGTGAGCGTTCCGATTTCGGTTCCAGAGCGATTCACCCGATGAGTCCTTCATATTTAGTCGTTTTCAGCCAATTTTCAGAATTTTTGAAAATTTCACTTTTTTGTGAAAATATCCACTAAATGAGGGAATAATATGTGTGAGGGTACCCCAGGAGAGTTCCAAATGTGTGTGGGTAGAATATATATCCCACGGGGGTAAAATTGAAAAAAGGTGAAAAAAATTTTTTTTTGAACTTAGTCATTTTTTCAGCGTTTATCAGACTTTCAGATAGGGGAAATGTCAGTGAGCGTTCCGATTTCAGTTCCAGAGCGATTCGCCCGATGAGTCCTTCATATTCAGTCGTTTTCAGCCAATTTTCAGAATTTTTGAAAATTTCACTTTTTTGTGAAAATATCCACTAAATGAGGGAATAATATGTGTGAGGGTACCCCAGGAGAGTTCCAAATGTGCGTGGGTAGAATATATATCCCACGGGGGTAAAATTGAAAAAAGTTGAAAAAATTTTTTTTTGGACTTAATCATTTTTTCAGCGTTTATCAGACTTTCAGATAGGGGAAATATCAGTGAGCGTTCCGATTTCAGTTCCAGAGCGACTCGCCCGATGAGTCCTTCATATTTAGTCGTTTTTAGCCAATTTTCTGAATTTTTCAAAATTTCACTTTTTTGTGAAAATATCCACTAAATGAGGGAATAATATGTGTGAGGGTACCCCAGGAGAGTTCCAAATGTGTGTGGGTAGAATATATATCCCACGGGGGTAAAATTGAAAAAAGTTGAAAAAAATTTTTTTTGGACTTAGTCATTTTTTCAGCGTTTATCAGACTTTCAGATAGGGGAAATGTCAGTGAGTGTTCCGATTTCAGTTCCAGAGCGATTCACCCGATGAGCCCTTCATATTTAGTCGTTTTCAGCCAATTTTCTGAATTTTTGAAAATTTCACTTTTTTGTGAAAATATCCACTAAATGAGGGAATAATATGTGTGAGGGTACCCCAGGAGAGTTCCAAATGTGTGTGGGTAGACTATATACCCAACAGGGTTAAAATTGAAAAAAGGCGAAAAAATTTTTTTTTTGGACTTAGTCATTTTTTCAGCGTTTATCAGACTTTCAGATAAGGGAAATGTCAGTGAGCGTTCCGATTTCAGTTGCAGAGCGATTTGCCCAATGAGTCCTTCATATTTAGTCGTTTTCAGCCAATTTTCTGAATTTTTGAAAATTTCACTTTTTTGTGAAAATATCCACTAAATGAGGGAATAATATGTGTGAGGGTACCCCAGGAGAGTTCCAAATGTGTGTGGGTAGAATATATATCCCACGGGGGTAAAATTGAAAAAAGTTAAAAAAATTTTTTTTTGGACTTAATCATTTTTTCAGCGTTTACCAGACTTTCAGATAGGGGAAATATCAGTGAGCGTTCCGATTTCAGTTCCAGAGCTATTCGCCCGATGAGTCCTTCATATTTAGTCGTTTTCAGCCAATTTTCTGAATTTTTCAAAATTTCACTTTTTTGTGAAAATATCCACTAAATGAGGGAATAATATGTGTGAGGGTACCCCAGGAGAGTTCCAAATGTGTGTGGGTAGAATATATACCCAACGGCGGTAAAATTGAAAAAAGGTGAAAAAATTTTTTTTTTGGACTTAGTCATTTTTTCAGCGTTTATCAGACTTTCAGATAGGGGAAATGTCAGTGAGCGTTCCGATTTCGGTTCCAGAGCGATTCACCCGATGAGTCCTTCATATTTAGGCGTTTTCAGCCAATTTTCTGAATTTTTGAAAATTTCACTTTTTTGTGAAAATATCCACTAAAATAGGGAATAATATGTGTGAGGGTACCCCAGGAGAGTTCCAAATGTGTGTGGGTAGAATATATATCCCACGGGGGTAAAATTGAAAAAAGTTGAAAAAAAATTTTTTTTAGACTTAGTCATTTTTCAGGCGTTTATCAGACTTTCAGATAGGGGAAATGTCAGTGAGCGTTCCGATTTCAGTTCCAGAGAGATTCGCCCGATGAGTCCTTCATATTTAGTCGTTTTCAGCCAATTTTCTGAATTTTTGAAAATTTCACTTTTTTGTGAAAATATCCACTAAATGAGGGAATAATATGTGTGAGGGTACCCCAGGAGAGTTCCAAATGTGTGTGGGTAGAATATATATCCCACGGGGGTAAAATTGAAAAAAGTTGAAAAAAAATTTTTTTTAGACTTAGTCATTTTTTCAGCGTTTATCAGACTTTCAGATAGGGGAAATGTCAGTGAGCGTTCCGATTTCAGTTCCAGAGAGATTCGCCCGATGAGTCCTTCATATTTAGTCGTTTTTAGCCAATTTTCTGAATTTTTCAAAATTTCACTTTTTTGTGAAAATATCCACTAAATGACGGAATAATATGTGTGAGGGTACCCCAGGAGAGTTCCAAATGTGTGTGGGTAGAATATATATCCCACGGGGGTAAAATTGAAAAAAGTTGAAAATTTTTTTTTTTGGACTTAGTCATTTTTTCAGCGTTTATCAGACTTTCAGATAGGGGAAATGTCAGTGAGTGTTCCGATTTCAGTTCCAGAGCGATTCACCCGATGAGTCCTTCATATTTAGTCGTTTTCAGCCAATTTTCAGAATTTTTGAAAATTTCACTTTTTTGTGAAAATATCCACTAAATGAGGGAATAATATGTGTGAGGGTACCCCAGGAGAGTTCCAAATGTGTGTGGGTAGACTATATACCCAACAGGGGTAAAATTGAAAAAAGGTGAAAAAAATTTTTTTTTGGACTTAGTCATTTTTTCAGCGTTTATCAGACCTTCAGATAGGGGAAATGTCAGTGAGCGTTCCGATTTCGGTTCCAGAGCGATTCACCCGATGAGTCTTTCATATTTAGTCGTTTTCAGCCAATTTTCTGAATTTTTCAAAATTTCACTTTTTTGTGAAAATATCCACTAAATGAGGGAATAATATGTGTGAGGGTACCCCAGGAGAGTTCCAAATGTGTGTGGGTAGAATATATACCCAACGGCGGTAAAATTGAAAAAAGGTGAAAAATTTTTTTTTTTGGACTTAGTCATTTTTTCAGCGTTTATCAGACTTTCAGATAGGGGAAATGTCAGTGAGCGTTCCGATTTCGGTTCCAGAGCGATTCACCCGATGAGTCCTTCATATTTAGTCGTTTTCAGCCAATTTTCAGAATTTTTGAAAATTTCACTTTTTTGTGAAAATATCCACTAAATGAGGGAATAATATGTGTGAGGGTACCCCAGGAGAGTTCCAAATGTGTGTGGGTAGAATATATACCCAACAGGGGTAAAATTGAAAAAAGGTGAAAAAATTTTTTTTTTGGACTTAGTCATTTTTTCAGCGTTTATCAGACTTTCAGATAGGGGAAATGTCAGTGAGCGTTCCGATTTCAGTTCCAGAGCGATTCACCCAATGAGTCCTTCATATTTAGTCGTTTTCAGCCAATTTTCTGAATTTTTGAAAATTTCACTTTTTTGTGAAAATATCCACTAAATGAGGGAATAATATGTGTGAGGGTACCCCAGGAGAGTTCCAAATGTGTGTGGGTAGAATATATACCCAACGGGGGTAAAATTGAAAAAAGGTGAAAAAAATTTTTTTTTGGACTTAGTCATTTTTTCAGCGTTTATCAGACTTTCAGATAGGGGAAATGTCAGTGAGCGTTCCGATTTCGGTTCCAGAGCGATTCACCCGATGAGTCCTTCATATTTAGTCGTTTTCAGCCAATTTTCTGAATTTTTGAAAATTTCACTTTTTTGTGAAAATATCCACTAAATGAGGGAATAATATGTGTGAGGGTACCCCAGGAGAGTTCCAAATGTGTGTGGGTAGAATATATATCCCACGGGGGTAAAATTTAAAAAAGGTAAAAAAATATTTTTTTTTGGACTTAGTCATTTTTTCAGCGTTTATCAGACTTTCAAATAGGGGAAATATCAGTGAGCGTTCCGATTTCAGTTCCAGAGCGATTCACCCGATGAGTCCTTCATATTTAGTCGTTTTCAGCCAATTTTCTGAATTTTTGAAAATTTCACTTTTTTGTGAAAATATCCACTAAATGAGGGAATAATATGTGTGAGGGTACCCCAGGAGAGTTCCAATTGTGTATGGGTAGAATATATATCCCACGGGGGTAAAATTGAAAAAAGTTGAAAAAATTTTTTTTTGGACTTAATCATTTTTTCAGCGTTTACCAGACTTTCAGATAGGGGAAATATCAGTGAGCGTTCCGATTTCAGTTCCAGAGCTATTCGCCCGATGAGTCCTTCATATTTAGTCGTTTTTAGCCAATTTTCTGAATTTTTCAAAATTTCACTTTTTTGTGAAAATATCCACTAAATGAGGGAATAATATGTGTGAGGGTACCCCAGGAGAGTTCCAAATGTGTGTGGGTAGAATATATACCCAACGGGGGTAAAATTGAAAAAAGGTGAAAAAAATTTTTTTTTGGACTTAGTCATTTTTTCAGCGTTTATCAGACTTTCAGATAGGGGAAATGTCAGTGAGCGTTCCGATTTCGGTTCCAGAGCGATTCACCCGATGAGTCCTTCATATTTAGTCGTTTTCAGCCAATTTTCAGAATTTTTGAAAATTTCACTTTTTTGTGAAAATATCCACTAAATGAGGGAATAATATGTGTGAGGGTACCCCAGGAGAGTTCCAAATGTGTGTGGGTAGAATATATATCCCACGGGGGTAAAATTGAAAAAAGGTGAAAAAAATTTTTTTTTGAACTTAGTCATTTTTTCAGCGTTTATCAGACTTTCAGATAGGGGAAATGTCAGTGAGCGTTCCGATTTCAGTTCCAGAGCGATTCGCCCGATGAGTCCTTCATATTCAGTCGTTTTCAGCCAATTTTCAGAATTTTTGAAAATTTCACTTTTTTGTGAAAATATCCACTAAATGAGGGAATAATATGTGTGAGGGTACCCCAGGAGAGTTCCAAATGTGCGTGGGTAGAATATATATCCCACGGGGGTAAAATTGAAAAAAGTTGAAAAAATTTTTTTTTGGACTTAATCATTTTTTCAGCGTTTATCAGACTTTCAGATAGGGGAAATATCAGTGAGCGTTCCGATTTCAGTTCCAGAGCGACTCGCCCGATGAGTCCTTCATATTTAGTCGTTTTTAGCCAATTTTCTGAATTTTTCAAAATTTCACTTTTTTGTGAAAATATCCACTAAATGAGGGAATAATATGTGTGAGGGTACCCCAGGAGAGTTCCAAATGTGTGTGGGTAGAATATATATCCCACGGGGGTAAAATTGAAAAAAGTTGAAAAAAATTTTTTTTGGACTTAGTCATTTTTTCAGCGTTTATCAGACTTTCAGATAGGGGAAATGTCAGTGAGCGTTCCGATTTCGGTTCCAGAGCGATTCACCCGATGAGTCCTTCATATTTAGGCGTTTTCAGCCAATTTTCTGAATTTTTGAAAATTTCACTTTTTTGTGAAAATATCCACTAAAATAGGGAATAATATGTGTGAGGGTACCCCAGGAGAGTTCCAAATGTGTGTGGGTAGAATATATATCCCACGGGGGTAAAATTGAAAAAAGTTGAAAAAAAATTTTTTTTAGACTTAGTCATTTTTCAGGCGTTTATCAGACTTTCAGATAGGGGAAATGTCAGTGAGCGTTCCGATTTCAGTTCCAGAGAGATTCGCCCGATGAGTCCTTCATATTTAGTCGTTTTCAGCCAATTTTCTGAATTTTTGAAAATTTCACTTTTTTGTGAAAATATCCACTAAATGAGGGAATAATATGTGTGAGGGTACCCCAGGAGAGTTCCAAATGTGTGTGGGTAGAATATATATCCCACGGGGGTAAAATTGAAAAAAGTTGAAAAAAAATTTTTTTTAGACTTAGTCATTTTTTCAGCGTTTATCAGACTTTCAGATAGGGGAAATGTCAGTGAGCGTTCCGATTTCAGTTCCAGAGAGATTCGCCCGATGAGTCCTTCATATTTAGTCGTTTTTAGCCAATTTTCTGAATTTTTCAAAATTTCACTTTTTTGTGAAAATATCCACTAAATGACGGAATAATATGTGTGAGGGTACCCCAGGAGAGTTCCAAATGTGTGTGGGTAGAATATATATCCCACGGGGGTAAAATTGAAAAAAGTTGAAAATTTTTTTTTTTGGACTTAGTCATTTTTTCAGCGTTTATCAGACTTTCAGATAGGGGAAATGTCAGTGAGTGTTCCGATTTCAGTTCCAGAGCGATTCACCCGATGAGTCCTTCATATTTAGTCGTTTTCAGCCAATTTTCAGAATTTTTGAAAATTTCACTTTTTTGTGAAAATATCCACTAAATGAGGGAATAATATGTGTGAGGGTACCCCAGGAGAGTTCCAAATGTGTGTGGGTAGACTATATACCCAACAGGGGTAAAATTGAAAAAAGGTGAAAAAAATTTTTTTTTGGACTTAGTCATTTTTTCAGCGTTTATCAGACCTTCAGATAGGGGAAATGTCAGTGAGCGTTCCGATTTCGGTTCCAGAGCGATTCACCCGATGAGTCTTTCATATTTAGTCGTTTTCAGCCAATTTTCTGAATTTTTCAAAATTTCACTTTTTTGTGAAAATATCCACTAAATGAGGGAATAATATGTGTGAGGGTACCCCAGGAGAGTTCCAAATGTGTGTGGGTAGAATATATACCCAACGGCGGTAAAATTGAAAAAAGGTGAAAAATTTTTTTTTTTGGACTTAGTCATTTTTTCAGCGTTTATCAGACTTTCAGATAGGGGAAATGTCAGTGAGCGTTCCGATTTCGGTTCCAGAGCGATTCACCCGATGAGTCCTTCATATTTAGTCGTTTTCAGCCAATTTTCAGAATTTTTGAAAATTTCACTTTTTTGTGAAAATATCCACTAAATGAGGGAATAATATGTGTGAGGGTACCCCAGGAGAGTTCCAAATGTGTGTGGGTAGAATATATACCCAACAGGGGTAAAATTGAAAAAAGGTGAAAAAATTTTTTTTTTGGACTTAGTCATTTTTTCAGCGTTTATCAGACTTTCAGATAGGGGAAATGTCAGTGAGCGTTCCGATTTCAGTTCCAGAGCGATTCACCCAATGAGTCCTTCATATTTAGTCGTTTTCAGCCAATTTTCTGAATTTTTGAAAATTTCACTTTTTTGTGAAAATATCCACTAAATGAGGGAATAATATGTGTGAGGGTACCCCAGGAGAGTTCCAAATGTGTGTGGGTAGAATATATATCCCACGGGGGTAAAATTGAAAAAAGTTGAAAATATTTTTTTTTGGACTTAATCATTTTTTCAGCGTATACCAGACTTTCAGATAGGGGAAATGTCAGTGAGCGTTCCGATTTCGGTTCCAGAGCGATTCACCCGATGAGTCCTTCATATTTAGTCGTTTTCAGCCAATTTTCTGAATTTTTCAAAATTTCACTTTTTTGTGAAAATATCCACTAAATGAGGGAATAATATGTGTGAGGGTACCCCAGGAGAGTTCCAAATGTGTGGGGGTAGAATATATACCCAACGGCGGTAAAATTGAAAAAAGGTGAAAAAATTTTTTTTTTGGACTTAGTCATTTTTTCAGCGTTTCTCAGACTTTCAGATAGGGGAAATGTCAGTGAGCGTTCCGATTTCGGTTCCAGAGCGATTCACCCGATGAGTCCTTCATATTTAGGCGTTTTCAGCCAATTTTCTGAATTTTTGAAAATTTCACTTTTTTGTGAAAATATCCACTAAAATAGGGAATAATATGTGTGAGGGTACCCCAGGAGAGTTCCAAATGTGTGTGGGTAGAATATATATCCCACGGGGGTAAAATTGAAAAAAGTTGAAAAAAAATTTTTTTTAGACTTAGTCATTTTTCAGGCGTTTATCAGACTTTCAGATAGGGGAAATGTCAGTGAGCGTTCCGATTTCAGTTCCAGAGAGATTCGCCCGATGAGTCCTTCATATTTAGTCGTTTTCAGCCAATTTTCTGAATTTTTGAAAATTTCACTTTTTTGTGAAAATATCCACTAAATGAGGGAATAATATGTGTGAGGGTACCCCAGGAGAGTTCCAAATGTGTGTGGGTAGAATATATATCCCACGGGGGTAAAATTGAAAAAAGTTGAAAAAAAATTTTTTTTAGACTTAGTCATTTTTTCAGCGTTTATCAGACTTTCAGATAGGGGAAATGTCAGTGAGCGTTCCGATTTCAGTTCCAGAGAGATTCGCCCGATGAGTCCTTCATATTTAGTCGTTTTTAGCCAATTTTCTGAATTTTTCAAAATTTCACTTTTTTGTGAAAATATCCACTAAATGACGGAATAATATGTGTGAGGGTACCCCAGGAGAGTTCCAAATGTGTGTGGGTAGAATATATATCCCACGGGGGTAAAATTGAAAAAAGTTGAAAATTTTTTTTTTTGGACTTAGTCATTTTTTCAGCGTTTATCAGACTTTCAGATAGGGGAAATGTCAGTGAGTGTTCCGATTTCAGTTCCAGAGCGATTCACCCGATGAGTCCTTCATATTTAGTCGTTTTCAGCCAATTTTCAGAATTTTTGAAAATTTCACTTTTTTGTGAAAATATCCACTAAATGAGGGAATAATATGTGTGAGGGTACCCCAGGAGAGTTCCAAATGTGTGTGGGTAGACTATATACCCAACAGGGGTAAAATTGAAAAAAGGTGAAAAAATTTTTTTTTTGGACTTAGTCATTTTTTCAGCGTTTATCAGACCTTCAGATAGGGGAAATGTCAGTGAGCGTTCCGATTTCGGTTCCAGAGCGATTCACCCGATGAGTCCTTCATATTTAGTCGTTTTCAGCCAATTTTCTGAATTTTTCAAAATTTCACTTTTTTGTGAAAATATCCACTAAATGAGGGAATAATATGTGTGAGGGTACCCCAGGAGAGTTCCAAATGTGTGTGGGTAGAATATATACCCAACGGCGGTAAAATTGAAAAAAGGTGAAAAATTTTTTTTTTTGGACTTAGTCATTTTTTCAGCGTTTATCAGACTTTCAGATAGGGGAAATGTCAGTGAGCGTTCCGATTTCGGTTCCAGAGCGATTCACCCGATGAGTCCTTCATATTTAGTCGTTTTCAGCCAATTTTCTGAATTTTTGAAAATTTCACTTTTTTGTGAAAATATCCACTAAATGAGGGAATAATATGTGTGAGGGTACCCCAGGAGAGTTCCAAATGTGTGTGGGTAGAATATATATCCCACGGGGGTAAAATTGAAAAAAGTTGAAAATATTTTTTTTTGGACTTAATCATTTTTTCAGCGTATACCAGACTTTCAGATAGGGGAAATGTCAGTGAGCGTTCCGATTTCGGTTCCAGAGCGATTCACCCGATGAGTCCTTCATATTTAGTCGTTTTCAGCCAATTTTCTGAATTTTTCAAAATTTCACTTTTTTGTGAAAATATCCACTAAATGAGGGAATAATATGTGTGAGGGTACCCCAGGAGAGTTCCAAATGTGTGTGGGTAGAATATATACCCAACGGCGGTAAAATTGAAAAAAGGTGAAAAAATTTTTTTTTTGGACTTAGTCATTTTTTCAGCGTTTATCAGACTTTCAGATAGGGGAAATGTCAGTGAGCGTTCCGATTTCGGTTCCAGAGCGATTCACCCGATGAGTCCTTCATATTTAGGCGTTTTCAGCCAATTTTCTGAATTTTTGAAAATTTCACTTTTTTGTGAAAATATCCACTAAAATAGGGAATAATATGTGTGAGGGTACCCCAGGAGAGTTCCAAATGTGTGTGGGTAGAATATAGACCCAACAGGGGTAAAATTGAAAAAAGGTGAAAAAAATTTTTTTTTGGACTTAGTCATTTTTTCAGCGTTTATCAGACTTTCAGATAGGGGAAATGTCAGTGAGCGTTCCGATTTCAGTTCCAGAGAGATTCGCCCGATGAGTCCTTCATATTTAGTCGTTTTCAGCCAATTTTCTGAATTTTTGAAAATTTCACTTTTTTGTGAAAATATCCACTAAATGAGGGAATAATATGTGTGAGGGTACCCCAGGAGAGTTCCAAATGTGTGTGGGTAGAATATATATCCCACGGGGGTAAAATTGAAAAAAGTTGAAAAAAAATTTTTTTTAGACTTAGTCAGTTTTTCAGCGTTTATCAGACTTTCAGATAGGGGAAATGTCAGTGAGCGTTCCGATTTCAGTTCCAGAGAGATTCGCCCGATGAGTCCTTCATATTTAGTCGTTTTTAGCCAATTTTCTGAATTTTTCAAAATTTCACTTTTTTGTGAAAATATCCACTAAATGAGGGAATAATATGTGTGAGGGTACCCCAGGAGAGTTCCAAATGTGTGTGGGTAGAATATATATCCCACGGGGGTAAAATTGAAAAAAGTTGAAAAAAAATTTTTTTTAGACTTAGTCATTTTTTCAGCGTTTATCAGACTTTCAGATAGGGGAAATGTCAGTGAGCGTTCCGATTTCAGTTCCAGAGAGATTCGCCCGATGAGTCCTTCATATTTAGTCGTTTTTAGCCAATTTTCTGAATTTTTCAAAATTTCACTTTTTTGTGAAAATATCCACTAAATGAGGGAATAATATGTGTGAGGGTACCCCAGGAGAGTTCCAAATGTGTGTGGGTAGAATATATATCCCACGGGGGTAAAATTGAAAAAAGTTGAAAAAAAATTTTTTTTAGACTTAGTCATTTTTTCAGCGTTTATCAGACTTTCAGATAGGGGAAATGTCAGTGAGCGTTCCGATTTCAGTTCCAGAGAGATTCGCCCGATGAGCCCTTCATATTTAGTCGTTTTTAGCCAATTTTCAGAATTTTTCAAAATTTCACTTTTTTGTGAAAATATCCACTAAATGAGGGAATAATATGTGTGAGGGTACCCCAGGAGAGTTCCAAATGTGTGTGGGTAGACTATATACCCAACAGGGGTAAAATTGAAAAAAGGTGAAAAAATTTTTTTTTTGGACTTAGTCATTTTTTCAGCGTTTATCAGACCTTCAGATAGGGGAAATGTAAGTGAGCGTTCCGATTTCAGTTCCAGAGCGATTTGCCCAATGAGTCCTTCATATTTAGTCGTTTTCAGCCAATTTTCTGAATTTTTGAAAATTTCACTTTTTTGTGAAAATATCCACTAAATGAGGGAATAATATGTGTGAGGGTACCCCAGGAGAGTTCCAAATGTGTGTGGGTAGAATATATATCCCACGGGGGTAAAATTGAAAAAAGTTAAAAAAAATTTTTTTTGGACTTAATCATTTTTTCAGCGTTTACCAGACTTTCAGATAGGGGAAATATCAGTGAGCGTTCCGATTTCAGTTCCAGAGCTATTCGCCCGATGAGTCCTTCATATTTAGTCGTTTTTAGCCAATTTTCTGAATTTTTCAAAATTTCACTTTTTTGTGAAAATATCCACTAAATGAGGGAATAATATGTGTGAGGGTACCCCAGGAGAGTTCCAAATGTGTGTGGGTAGAATATATACCCAACGGCGGTAAAATTGAAAAAAGGTGAAACATTTTTTTTTTTGGACTTAGTCATTTTTTCAGCGTTTATCAGACTTTCAGATAGGGGAAATGTCAGTGAGCGTTCCGATTTCGGTTCCAGAGCGATTCACCCGATGAGTCCTTCATATTTAGTCGTTTTCAGCCAATTTTCTGAATTTTTGAAAATTTCACTTTTTTGTGAAAATATCCACTAAAATAGGGAATAATATGTGTGAGGGTACCCCAGGAGAGTTCCAAATGTGTGTGGGTAGAATATAGACCCAACAGGGGTAAAATTGAAAAAAGGTGAAAAAAATTTTTTTTTGGACTTAGTCATTTTTTCAGCGTTTATCAGACTTTCAGATAGGGGAAATGTCAGTGAGCGTTCCGATTTCAGTTCCAGAGCCATTCACCCGATGAGTCCTTCATATTTAGTCGTTTTCAGCCAATTTTCTGAATTTTTGAAATTTCACTTTTTTGTGAAAATATCCACTAAATGAGGGAATAATATGTGTGAGGGTACCCCAGGAGAGTTCCAAATGTGTGTGGGTAGAATATATATCCCACGGGGGTAAAATTGAAAAAAGTTGAAAAAAAATTTTTTTTAGACTTAGTCATTTTTCAGGCGTTTATCAGACTTTCAGATAGGGGAAATGTCAGTGAGCGTTCCGATTTCAGTTCCAGAGAGATTCGCCCGATGAGTCCTTCATATTTAGTCGTTTTCAGCCAATTTTCTGAATTTTTGAAAATTTCACTTTTTTGTGAAAATATCCACTAAATGAGGGAATAATATGTGTGAGGGTACCCCAGGAGAGTTCCAAATGTGTGTGGGTAGAATATATATCCCACGGGGGTAAAATTGAAAAAAGTTAAAAAAAAATTTTTTTGGACTTAATCATTTTTTCAGCGTTTACCAGACTTTCAGATAGAGGAAATATCAGTGAGCGTTCCGATTTCAGTTCCAGAGCTATTCGCCCGATGAGTCCTTCATATTTAGTCGTTTTTAGCCAATTTTCTGAATTTTTCAAAATTTCACTTTTTTGTGAAAATATCCACTAAATGAGGGAATAATATGTGTGAGGGTACCCCAGGAGAGTTCCAAATGTGTGTGGGTAGAATATATACCCAACGGGGGTAAAATTGAAAAAAGGTGAAAAAATTTTTTTTTTGGACTTAGTCATTTTTTCAGCGTTTATCAGACTTTCAGATAGGGGAAATGTCAGTGAGCATTCCGATTTCGGTTCCAGAGCGATTCACCCGATGAGTCCTTCATATTTAGTCGTTTTCAGCCAATTTTCTGAATTTTTGAAAATTTCACTTTTTTGTGAAAATATCCACTAAATGAGGGAATAATATGTGTGAGGGTACCCCAGGAGAGTTCCAAATGTGTGTGGGTAGAATATATATCCCACGGGGGTAAAATTGAAAAAAGTTAAAAAAAATTTTTTTTGGACTTAATCATTTTTTCAGCGTTTACCAGACTTTCAGATAGAGGAAATATCAGTGAGCGTTCCGATTTCAGTTCCAGAGCTATTCGCCCGATGAGTCCTTCATATTTAGTCGTTTTTAGCCAATTTTCTGAATTTTTCAAAATTTCACTTTTTTGTGAAAATATCCACTAAATGAGAGAATAATATGTGTGAGGGTACCCCAGGAGAGTTCCAAATGTGTGTGGGTAGAATATATACCCAACGGGGGTAAAATTGAAAAAAGGTGAAAAAATTTTTTTTTTGGACTTAGTAATTTTTTCAGCGTTTATCAGACTTTCAGATAGGGGAAATGTCAGTGAGCATTCCGATTTCGGTTCCAGAGCGATTCACCCGATGAGTCCTTCATATTTAGTCGTTTTCAGCCAATTTTCTGAATTTTTCAAAATTTCACTTTTTTGTGAAAATATCCACTAAATGAGGGAATAATATGTGTGAGGGTACCCCAGGAGAGTTCCAAATGTGTGTGGGTAGAATATATACCCAACGGCGGTAAAATTGAAAAAAGGTGAAACATTTTTTTTTTTGGACTTAGTCATTTTTTCAGCATTTATCAGACTTTCAGATAGGGGAAATGTCAGTGAGCGTTCCGATTTCGGTTCCAGAGCGATTCACCCGATGAGTCCTTCATATTTAGTCGTTTTCAGCCAATTTTCTGAATTTTTCAAAATTTCACTTTTTTGTGAAAATATCCACTAAATGAGGGAATAATATGTGTGAGGGTACCCCAGGAGAGTTCCAAATGTGTGTGGGTAGAATATATACCCAACGGCGGTAAAATTGAAAAAAGGTGAAAAAATTTTTTTTTTGGACTTAGTCATTTTTTCAGCGTTTATCAGACTTTCAGATAGGGGAAATGTCAGTGAGCGTTCCGATTTCGGTTCCAGAGCGATTCACCCGATGAGTCCTTCATATTTAGGCGTTTTCAGCCAATTTTCTGAATTTTTGAAAATTTCACTTTTTTGTGAAAATATCCACTAAAATAGGGAATAATATGTGTGAGGGTATCCCAGGAGAGTTCCAAATGTGTGTGGGTAGAATATAGACCCAACAGGGGTAAAATTGAAAAAAGTTGAAAAAATTTTTTTTTTGGACTTAGTCATTTTTTCAGCGTTTATCAGACTTTCAGATAGGGGAAATGTCAGTGAGCATTCCGATTTCAGTTCCAGAGCCATTCACCCGATGAGTCCTTCATATTTAGTCGTTTTCAGCCAATTTTCAGAATTTTTGAAAATTTCACTTTTTTGTGAAAATATCCACTAAATGAGGGAATAATATGTGTGAGGGTACCCCAGGAGAGTTCCAAATGTGTGTGGGTAGAATATATATCCCACGGGGGTAAAATTGAAAAAAGTTGAAAAAATTTTTTTTTGGACTTAATCATTTTTTCAGCGTTTACCAGACTTTCAGATAGGGGAAATATCAGGGAGCATTCCGATTTCAGTTCCAGAGCGATTCGCCCGATGAGTCCTTCATATTTAGTCGTTTTTAGCCAATTTTCTGAATTTTTCAAAATTTCACTTTTTTGTGAAAATATCCACTAAATGAGGGAATAATATGTGTGAGGATTCCCCAGGAGAGTTCCAAATGTGTGTGGGTAGAATATATACCCAACGGCGGTAAAATTGAAAAAAGGTGAAAAATTTTTTTTTTTGGACTTAGTCATTTTTTCAGCGTTTATCAGACTTTCAGATAGGGGAAATGTCAGTGAGCGTTCCGATTTCGGTTCCAGAGCGATTCACCCGATGAGTCCTTCATATTTAGTCGTTTTCAGCCAATTTTCTGAATTTTTGAAATTTCACTTTTTTGTGAAAATATCCACTAAATGAGGGAATAATATGTGTGAGGGTACCCCAGGAGAGTTCCAAATGTGTGTGGGTAGAATATATATCCCACGGGGGTAAAATTGAAAAAAGTTGAAAAAAAATTTTTTTTAGACTTAGTCATTTTTCAGGCGTTTATCAGACTTTCAGATAGGGGAAATGTCAGTGAGCGTTCCGATTTCAGTTCCAGAGAGATTCGCCCGATGAGTCCTTCATATTTAGTCGTTTTCAGCCAATTTTCTGAATTTTTGAAAATTTCACTTTTTTGTGAAAATATCCACTAAATGAGGGAATAATATGTGTGAGGGTACCCCAGGAGAGTTCCAAATGTGTGTGGGTAGAATATATATCCCACGGGGGTAAAATTGAAAAAAGTTGAAAAAAAATTTTTTTTAGACTTAGTCATTTTTTCAGCGTTTATCAGACTTTCAGATAGGGGAAATGTCAGTGAGCGTTCCGATTTCAGTTCCAGAGAGATTCGCCCGATGAGTCCTTCATATTTAGTCGTTTTTAGCCAATTTTCTGAATTTTTCAAAATTTCACTTTTTTGTGAAAATATCCACTAAATGAGGGAATAATATGTGTGAGGGTACCCCAGGAGAGTTCCAAATGTGTGTGGGTAGAATATATATCCCACGGGGGTAAAATTGAAAAAAGTTGAAAATTTTTTTTTTTGGACTTAGTCATTTTTTCAGCGTTTATCAGACTTTCAGATAGGGGAAATGTCAGTGAGTGTTCCGATTTCAGTTCCAGAGCGATTCACCCGATGAGTCCTTCATATTTAGTCGTTTTCAGCCAATTTTCAGAATTTTTGAAAATTTCACTTTTTTGTGAAAATATCCACTAAATGAGGGAATAATATGTGTGAGGGTACCCCAGGAGAGTTCCAAATGTGTGTGGGTAGACTATATACCCAACAGGGGTAAAATTGAAAAAAGGTGAAAAAATTTTTTTTTTGGACTTAGTCATTTTTTCAGCGTTTATCAGACCTTCAGATAGGGGAAATGTCAGTGAGCGTTCCGATTTCAGTTCCAGAGCGATTTGCCCAATGAGTCCTTCATATTTAGTCGTTTTCAGCCAATTTTCTGAATTTTTGAAAATTTCACTTTTTTGTGAAAATATCCACTAAATGAGGGAATAATATGTGTGAGGGTACCCCAGGAGAGTTCCAAATGTGTGTGGGTAGAATATATATCCCACGGGGGTAAAATTGAAAAAAGTTAAAAAAAATTTTTTTTGGACTTAATCATTTTTTCAGCGTTTACCAGACTTTCAGATAGGGGAAATATCAGTGAGCGTTCCGATTTCAGTTCCAGAGCTATTCGCCCGATGAGTCCTTCATATTTAGTCGTTTTTAGCCAATTTTCTGAATTTTTCAAAATTTCACTTTTTTGTGAAAATATCCACTAAATGAGGGAATAATATGTGTGAGGGTACCCCAGGAGAGTTCCAAATGTGTGTGGGTAGAATATATACCCAACGGCGGTAAAATTGAAAAAAGGTGAAACATTTTTTTTTTTGGACTTAGTCATTTTTTCAGCGTTTATCAGACTTTCAGATAGGGGAAATGTCAGTGAGCGTTCCGATTTCAGTTCCAGAGCCATTCACCCGATGAGTCCTTCATATTTAGTCGTTTTCAGCCAATTTTCTGAATTTTTGAAATTTCACTTTTTTGTGAAAATATCCACTAAATGAGGGAATAATATGTGTGAGGGTACCCCAGGAGAGTTCCAAATGTGTGTGGGTAGAATATATATCCCACGGGGGTAAAATTGAAAAAAGTTGAAAAAAAATTTTTTTTAGACTTAGTCATTTTTCAGGCGTTTATCAGACTTTCAGATAGGGGAAATGTCAGTGAGCGTTCCGATTTCAGTTCCAGAGAGATTCGCCCGATGAGTCCTTCATATTTAGTCGTTTTCAGCCAATTTTCTGAATTTTTGAAAATTTCACTTTTTTGTGAAAATATCCACTAAATGAGGGAATAATATGTGTGAGGGTACCCCAGGAGAGTTCCAAATGTGTGTGGGTAGAATATATATCCCACGGGGGTAAAATTGAAAAAAGTTAAAAAAAAATTTTTTTGGACTTAATCATTTTTTCAGCGTTTACCAGACTTTCAGATAGAGGAAATATCAGTGAGCGTTCCGATTTCAGTTCCAGAGCTATTCGCCCGATGAGTCCTTCATATTTAGTAGTTTTTAGCCAATTTTCTGAATTTTTCAAAATTTCACTTTTTTGTGAAAATATCCACTAAATGAGGGAATAATATGTGTGAGGGTACCCCAGGAGAGTTCCAAATGTGTGTGGGTAGAATATATACCCAACGGGGGTAAAATTGAAAAAAGGTGAAAAAATTTTTTTTTTGGACTTAGTCATTTTTTCAGCGTTTATCAGACTTTCAGATAGGGGAAATGTCAGTGAGCATTCCGATTTCGGTTCCAGAGCGATTCACCCGATGAGTCCTTCATATTTAGTCGTTTTCAGCCAATTTTCTGAATTTTTGAAAATTTCACTTTTTTGTGAAAATATCCACTAAATGAGGGAATAATATGTGTGAGGGTACCCCAGGAGAGTTCCAAATGTGTGTGGGTAGAATATATATCCCACGGGGGTAAAATTGAAAAAAGTTAAAAAAAATTTTTTTTGGACTTAATCATTTTTTCAGCGTTTACCAGACTTTCAGATAGAGGAAATATCAGTGAGCGTTCCGATTTCAGTTCCAGAGCTATTCGCCCGATGAGTCCTTCATATTTAGTCGTTTTTAGCCAATTTTCTGAATTTTTCAAAATTTCACTTTTTTGTGAAAATATCCACTAAATGAGAGAATAATATGTGTGAGGGTACCCCAGGAGAGTTCCAAATGTGTGTGGGTAGAATATATCCCCAACGGGGGTAAAATTGAAAAAAGGTGAAAAAATTTTTTTTTTGGACTTAGTCATTTTTTCAGCGTTTATCAGACTTTCAGATAGGGGAAATGTCAGTGAGCATTCCGATTTCGGTTCCAGAGCGATTCACCCGATGAGTCCTTCATATTTAGTCGTTTTCAGCCAATTTTCTGAATTTTTCAAAATTTCACTTTTTTGTGAAAATATCCACTAAATGAGGGAATAATATGTGTGAGGGTACCCCAGGAGAGTTCCAAATGTGTGTGGGTAGAATATATACCCAACGGCGGTAAAATTGAAAAAAGGTGAAACATTTTTTTTTTTGGACTTAGTCATTTTTTCAGCATTTATCAGACTTTCAGATAGGGGAAATGTCAGTGAGCGTTCCGATTTCGGTTCCAGAGCGATTCACCCGATGAGTCCTTCATATTTAGTCGTTTTCAGCCAATTTTCTGAATTTTTCAAAATTTCACTTTTTTGTGAAAATATCCACTAAATGAGGGAATAATATGTGTGAGGGTACCCCAGGAGAGTTCCAAATGTGTGTGGGTAGAATATAGACCCAACAGGGGTAAAATTGAAAAAAGTTGAAAAAATTTTTTTTTTGGACTTAGTCATTTTTTCAGCGTTTATCAGACTTTCAGATAGGGGAAATGTCAGTGAGCATTCCGATTTCAGTTCCAGAGCCATTCACCCGATGAGTCCTTCATATTTAGTCGTTTTCAGCCAATTTTCAGAATTTTTGAAAATTTCACTTTTTTGTGAAAATATCCACTAAATGAGGGAATAATATGTGTGAGGGTACCCCAGGAGAGTTCCAAATGTGTGTGGGTAGAATATATATCCCACGGGGGTAAAATTGAAAAAAGTTGAAAAAATTTTTTTTTGGACTTAATCATTTTTTCAGCGTTTACCAGACTTTCAGATAGGGGAAATATCAGGGAGCGTTCCGATTTCAGTTCCAGAGCGATTCGCCCGATGAGTCCTTCATATTTAGTCGTTTTTAGCCAATTTTCTGAATTTTTCAAAATTTCACTTTTTTGTGAAAATATCCACTAAATGAGGGAATAATATGTGTGAGGGTTCCCCAGGAGAGTTCCAAATGTGTGTGGGTAGAATATATACCCAACGGCGGTAAAATTGAAAAAAGGTGAAAAATTTTTTTTTTTGGACTTAGTCATTTTTTCAGCGTTTATCAGACTTTCAGATAGGGGAAATGTCAGTGAGCGTTCCGATTTCGGTTCCAGAGCGATTCACCCGATGAGTCCTTCATATTTAGTCGTTTTCAGCCAATTTTCAGAATTTTTGAAAATTTCACTTTTTTGTGAAAATATCCACTAAATGAGGGAATAATATGTGTGAGGGTACCCCAGGAGAGTTCCAAATGTGTGTGGGTAGAATATATACCCAACAGGGGTAAAATTGAAAAAAGGTGAAAAAATTTTTTTTTTGGACTTAGTCATTTTTTCAGCGTTTATCAGACTTTCAGATAGGGGAAATGTCAGTGAGCGTTCCGATTTCAGTTCCAGAGCGATTCACCCAATGAGTCCTTCATATTTAGTCGTTTTCAGCCAATTTTCTGAATTTTTGAAAATTTCACTTTTTTGTGAAAATATCCACTAAATGAGGGAATAATATGTGTGAGGGTACCCCAGGAGAGTTCCAAATGTGTGTGGGTAGAATATATATCCCACGGGGGTAAAATTGAAAAAAGTTGAAAATATTTTTTTTTGGACTTAATCATTTTTTCAGCGTATACCAGACTTTCAGATAGGGGAAATGTCAGTGAGCGTTCCGATTTCGGTTCCAGAGCGATTCACCCGATGAGTCCTTCATATTTAGGCGTTTTCAGCCAATTTTCTGAATTTTTGAAAATTTCACTTTTTTGTGAAAATATCCACTAAAATAGGGAATAATATGTGTGAGGGTACCCCAGGAGAGTTCCAAATGTGTGTGGGTAGAATATAGACCCAACAGGGGTAAAATTGAAAAAAGGTGAAAAAAATTTTTTTTTGGACTTAGTCATTTTTTCAGCGTTTATCAGACTTTCAGATAGGGGAAATGTCAGTGAGCATTCCGATTTCAGTTCCAGAGCCATTCACCCGATGAGTCCTTCATATTTAGTCGTTTTCAGCCAATTTTCTGAATTTTTGAAAATTTCACTTTTTTGTGAAAATATCCACTAAATGAGGGAATAATATGTGTGAGGGTACCCCAGGAGAGTTCCAAATGTGTGTGGGTAGAATATATATCCCACGGGGGTAAAATTGAAAAAAGTTGAAAAAAAATTTTTTTTAGACTTAGTCATTTTTTCAGCGTTTATCAGACTTTCAGATAGGGGAAATGTCAGTGAGCGTTCCGATTTCAGTTCCAGAGAGATTCGCCCGATGAGTCCTTCATATTTAGTCGTTTTTAGCCAATTTTCTGAATTTTTCAAAATTTCACTTTTTTGTGAAAATATCCACTAAATGAGGGAATAATATGTGTGAGGGTACCCCAGGAGAGTTCCAAATGTGTGTGGGTAGAATATATATCCCACGGGGGTAAAATTGAAAAAAGTTGAAAAAAAATTTTTATTAGACTTAGTCATTTTTTCAGCGTTTATCAGACTTTCAGATAGGGGAAATGTCAGTGAGCATTCCGATTTCAGTTCCAGAGAGATTCGCCCGATGAGTCCTTCATATTTAGTCGTTTTTAGCCAATTTTCTGAATTTTTCAAAATTTCACTTTTTTGTGAAAATATCCACTAAATGAGGGAATAATATGTGTGAGGGTACCCCAGGAGAGTTCCAAATGTGTGTGGGTAGAATATATATCCCACGGGGGTAAAATTGAAAAAAGTTGAAAAAAAATTTTTTTTAGACTTAGTCATTTTTTCAGCGTTTATCAGACTTTCAGATAGGGGAAATGTCAGTGAGCGTTCCGATTTCAGTTCCAGAGAGATTCGCCCGATGAGTCCTTCATATTTAGTCGTTTTTAGCCAATTTTCTGAATTTTTCAAAATTTCACTTTTTTGTGAAAATATCCACTAAATGAGGGAATAATATGTGTGAGGGTACCCCAGGAGAGTTCCAAATGTGTGTGGGTAGAATATATATCCCACGGGGGTAAAATTGAAAAAAGTTGAAAATTTTTTTTTTTGGACTTAGTCATTTTTTCAGCGTTTATCAGACTTTCAGATAGGGGAAATGTCAGTGAGTGTTCCGATTTCAGTTCCAGAGCGATTCACCCGATGAGTCCTTCATATTTAGTCGTTTTCAGCCAATTTTCAGAATTTTTGAAAATTTCACTTTTTTGTGAAAATATCCACTAAATGAGGGAATAATATGTGTGAGGGTACCCCAGGAGAGTTCCAAATGTGTGTGGGTAGACTATATACCCAACAGGGGTAAAATTGAAAAAAGGTGAAAAAATTTTTTTTTTGGACTTAGTCATTTTTTCAGCGTTTATCAGACCTTCAGATAGGGGAAATGTCAGTGAGCGTTCCGATTTCAGTTCCAGAGCGATTTGCCCAATGAGTCCTTCATATTTAGTCGTTTTCAGCCAATTTTCTGAATTTTTGAAAATTTCACTTTTTTGTGAAAATATCCACTAAATGAGGGAATAATATGTGTGAGGGTACCCCAGGAGAGTTCCAAATGTGTGTGGGTAGAATATATATCCCACGGGGGTAAAATTGAAAAAAGTTAAAAAAAATTTTTTTTGGACTTAATCATTTTTTCAGCGTTTACCAGACTTTCAGATAGGGGAAATATCAGTGAGCGTTCCGATTTCAGTTCCAGAGCTATTCGCCCGATGAGTCCTTCATATTTAGTCGTTTTTAGCCAATTTTCTGAATTTTTCAAAATTTCACTTTTTTGTGAAAATATCCACTAAATGAGGGAATAATATGTGTGAGGGTACCCCAGGAGAGTTCCAAATGTGTGTGGGTAGAATATATACCCAACGGCGGTAAAATTGAAAAAAGGTGAAACATTTTTTTTTTTGGACTTAGTCATTTTTTCAGCGTTTATCAGACTTTCAGATAGGGGAAATGTCAGTGAGCGTTCCGATTTCAGTTCCAGAGCCATTCACCCGATGAGTCCTTCATATTTAGTCGTTTTCAGCCAATTTTCTGAATTTTTGAAATTTCACTTTTTTGTGAAAATATCCACTAAATGAGGGAATAATATGTGTGAGGGTACCCCAGGAGAGTTCCAAATGTGTGTGGGTAGAATATATATCCCACGGGGGTAAAATTGAAAAAAGTTGAAAAAAAATTTTTTTTAGACTTAGTCATTTTTCAGGCGTTTATCAGACTTTCAGATAGGGGAAATGTCAGTGAGCGTTCCGATTTCAGTTCCAGAGAGATTCGCCCGATGAGTCCTTCATATTTAGTCGTTTTCAGCCAATTTTCTGAATTTTTGAAAATTTCACTTTTTTGTGAAAATATCCACTAAATGAGGGAATAATATGTGTGAGGGTACCCCAGGAGAGTTCCAAATGTGTGTGGGTAGAATATATATCCCACGGGGGTAAAATTGAAAAAAGTTAAAAAAAAATTTTTTTGGACTTAATCATTTTTTCAGCGTTTACCAGACTTTCAGATAGAGGAAATATCAGTGAGCGTTCCGATTTCAGTTCCAGAGCTATTCGCCCGATGAGTCCTTCATATTTAGTAGTTTTTAGCCAATTTTCTGAATTTTTCAAAATTTCACTTTTTTGTGAAAATATCCACTAAATGAGGGAATAATATGTGTGAGGGTACCCCAGGAGAGTTCCAAATGTGTGTGGGTAGAATATATACCCAACGGGGGTAAAATTGAAAAAAGGTGAAAAAATTTTTTTTTTGGACTTAGTCATTTTTTCAGCGTTTATCAGACTTTCAGATAGGGGAAATGTCAGTGAGCATTCCGATTTCGGTTCCAGAGCGATTCACCCGATGAGTCCTTCATATTTAGTCGTTTTCAGCCAATTTTCTGAATTTTTGAAATTTCACTTTTTTGTGAAAATATCCACTAAATGAGGGAATAATATGTGTGAGGGTACCCCAGGAGAGTTCCAAATGTGTGTGGGTAGAATATATATCCCACGAGGGTAAAATTGAAAAAAGTTGAAAAAAATTTTTTTTTAGACTTAGTCATTTTTCAGGCGTTTATCAGACTTTCAGATAGGGGAAATGTCAGTGAGCGTTCCGATTTCAGTTCCAGAGAGATTCGCCCGATGAGTCCTTCATATTTAGTCGTTTTCAGCCAATTTTCTGAATTTTTGAAAATTTCACTTTTTTGTGAAAATATCCACTAAATGAGGGAATAATATGTGTGAGGGTACCCCAGGAGAGTTCCAAATGTGTGTGGGTAGAATATATATCCCACGGGGGTAAAATTGAAAAAAGTTAAAAAAAAATTTTTTTGGACTTAATCATTTTTTCAGCGTTTACAAGACTTTCAGATAGGGGAAATATCAGTGAGCGTTCCGATTTCAGTTCCAGAGCTATTCGCCCGATGAGTCCTTCATATTTAGTCGTTTTTAGCCAATTTTCTGAATTTTTCAAAATTTCACTTTTTTGTGAAAATATCCACTAAATGAGGGAATAATATGTGTGAGGGTACCCCAGGAGAGTTCCAAATGTGTGTGGGTAGAATATATACCCAACGGCGGTAAAATTGAAAAAAGGTGAAACATTTTTTTTTTTGGACTTAGTCATTTTTTCAGCATTTATCAGACTTTCAGATAGGGGAAATGTCAGTGAGCGTTCCGATTTCGGTTCCAGAGCGATTCACCCGATGAGTCCTTCATATTTAGTCGTTTTCAGCCAATTTTCTGAATTTTTCAAAATTTCACTTTTTTGTGAAAATATCCACTAAATGAGGGAATAATATGTGTGAGGGTACCCCAGGAGAGTTCCAAATGTGTGTGGGTAGAATATATATCCCACGGGGGTAAAATTGAAAAAAGTTGAAAAAATTTTTTTTTGGACTTAATCATTTTTTCAGCGTTTACCAGACTTTCAGATAGGGGAAATATCAGTGAGCGTTCCGATTTCAGTTCCAGAGCGATTCGCCCAGTGAGTCCTTCATATTTAGTCGTTTTTAGCCAATTTTCAGAATTTTTCAAAATTTCACTTTTTTGTGAAAATATCCACTAAATGAGGGAATAATATGTGTGAGGGTACCCCAGGAGAGTTCCAAATGTGTGCGGGTAGAATATATACCCAACGGGGGTAAAATTGAAAAAAGGTGAAAAAAATTTTTTTTTGGACTTAGTCATTTTTTCAGCGTTTATCAGACTTTCAGATAGGGGAAATGTCAGTGAGCATTCCGATTTCGGTTCCAGAGCGATTCACCCGATGAGTCCTTCATATTTAGTCGTTTTCAGCCAATTTTCTGAATTTTTCAAAATTTCACTTTTTTGTGAAAATATCCACTAAATGAGGGAATAATATGTGTGAGGGTACCCCAGGAGAGTTCCAAATGTGTGTGGGTAGAATATATACCCAACGGCGGTAAAATTGAAAAAAGGTGAAACATTTTTTTTTTTGGACTTAGTCATTTTTTCAGCATTTATCAGACTTTCAGATAGGGGAAATGTCAGTGAGCGTTCCGATTTCGGTTCCAGAGCGATTCACCCGATGAGTCCTTCATATTTAGTCGTTTTCAGCCAATTTTCTGAATTTTTGAAAATTTCACTTTTTTGTGAAAATATCCACTAAAATAGGGAATAATATGTGTGAGGGTACCCCAGGAGAGTTCCAAATGTGTGTGGGTAGAATATAGACCCAACAGGGGTAAAATTGAAAAAAGGTGAAAAAAATTTTTTTTTGGACTTAGTCATTTTTTCAGCGTTTATCAGACTTTCAGATAGGGGAAATGTCAGTGAGCATTCCGATTTCAGTTCCAGAGCCATTCACCCGATGAGTCCTTCATATTTAGTCGTTTTCAGCCAATTTTCTGAATTTTTGAAAATTTCACTTTTTTGTGAAAATATCCACTAAATGAGGGAATAATATGTGTGAGGGTACCCCAGGAGAGTTCCAAATGTGTGTGGGTAGAATATATATCCCACGGGGGTAAAATTGAAAAAAGTTGAAAAAAAATTTTTTTTAGACTTAGTCATTTTTTCAGCGTTTATCAGACTTTCAGATAGGGGAAATGTCAGTGAGCGTTCCGATTTCAGTTCCAGAGAGATTCACCCGATGAGTCCTTCATATTTAGTCGTTTTTAGCCAATTTTCTGAATTTTTCAAAATTTCACTTTTTTGTGAAAATATCCACTAAATGAGGGAATAATATGTGTGAGGGTACCCCAGGAGAGTTCCAAATGTGTGTGGGTAGAATATATATCCCACGGGGGTAAAATTGAAAAAAGTTGAAAAAAAATTTTTTTTAGACTTAGTCATTTTTTCAGCGTTTATCAGACTTTCAGATAGGGGAAATGTCAGTGAGCGTTCCGATTTCAGTTCCAGAGAGATTCGCCCGATGAGTCCTTCATATTTAGTCGTTTTTAGCCAATTTTCTGAATTTTTCAAAATTTCACTTTTTTGTGAAAATATCCACTAAATGAGGGAATAATATGTGTGAGGGTACCCCAGGAGAGTTCCAAATGTGTGTGGGTAGAATATATATCCCACGGGGGTAAAATTGAAAAAAGTTGAAAAAAAATTTTTTTTAGACTTAGTCATTTTTTCAGCGTTTATCAGACTTTCAGATAGGGGAAATGTCAGTGAGCGTTCCGATTTCAGTTCCAGAGAGATTCGCCCGATGAGTCCTTCATATTTAGTCGTTTTTAGCCAATTTTCTGAATTTTTCAAAATTTCACTTTTTTGTGAAAATATCCACTAAATGAGGGAATAATATGTGTGAGGGTACCCCAGGAGAGTTCCAAATGTGTGTGGGTAGAATATATATCCCACGGGGGTAAAATTGAAAAAAGTTGAAAATTTTTTTTTTTGGACTTAGTCATTTTTTCAGCGTTTATCAGACTTTCAGATAGGGGAAATGTCAGTGAGTGTTCCGATTTCAGTTCCAGAGCGATTCACCCGATGAGTCCTTCATATTTAGTCGTTTTCAGCCAATTTTCAGAATTTTTGAAAATTTCACTTTTTTGTGAAAATATCCACTAAATGAGGGAATAATATGTGTGAGGGTACCCCAGGAGAGTTCCAAATGTGTGTGGGTAGACTATATACCCAACAGGGGTAAAATTGAAAAAAGGTGAAAAAATTTTTTTTTTGGACTTAGTCATTTTTTCAGCGTTTATCAGACCTTCAGATAGGGGAAATGTCAGTGAGCGTTCCGATTTCAGTTCCAGAGCGATTTGCCCAATGAGTCCTTCATATTTAGTCGTTTTCAGCCAATTTTCTGAATTTTTGAAAATTTCACTTTTTTGTGAAAATATCCACTAAATGAGGGAATAATATGTGTGAGGGTACCCCAGGAGAGTTCCAAATGTGTGTGGGTAGAATATATATCCCACGGGGGTAAAATTGAAAAAAGTTAAAAAAAATTTTTTTTGGACTTAATCATTTTTTCAGCGTTTACCAGACTTTCAGATAGGGGAAATATCAGTGAGCGTTCCGATTTCAGTTCCAGAGCTATTCGCCCGATGAGTCCTTCATATTTAGTCGTTTTTAGCCAATTTTCTGAATTTTTCAAAATTTCACTTTTTTGTGAAAATATCCACTAAATGAGGGAATAATATGTGTGAGGGTACCCCAGGAGAGTTCCAAATGTGTGTGGGTAGAATATATACCCAACGGCGGTAAAATTGAAAAAAGGTGAAACATTTTTTTTTTTGAACTTAGTCATTTTTTCAGCGTTTATCAGACTTTCAGATAGGGGAAATGTCAGTGAGCGTTCCGATTTCAGTTCCAGAGCCATTCACCCGATGAGTCCTTCATATTTAGTCGTTTTCAGCCAATTTTCTGAATTTTTGAAATTTCACTTTTTTGTGAAAATATCCACTAAATGAGGGAATAATATGTGTGAGGGTACCCCAGGAGAGTTCCAAATGTGTGTGGGTAGAATATATATCCCACGGGGGTAAAATTGAAAAAAGTTGAAAAAAAATTTTTTTTAGACTTAGTCATTTTTCAGGCGTTTATCAGACTTTCAGATAGGGGAAATGTCAGTGAGCGTTCCGATTTCAGTTCCAGAGAGATTCGCCCGATGAGTCCTTCATATTTAGTCGTTTTCAGCCAATTTTCTGAATTTTTGAAAATTTCACTTTTTTGTGAAAATATCCACTAAATGAGGGAATAATATGTGTGAGGGTACCCCAGGAGAGTTCCAAATGTGTGTGGGTAGAATATATATCCCACGGGGGTAAAATTGAAAAAAGTTAAAAAAAAATTTTTTTGGACTTAATCATTTTTTCAGCGTTTACCAGACTTTCAGATAGAGGAAATATCAGTGAGCGTTCCGATTTCAGTTCCAGAGCTATTCGCCCGATGAGTCCTTCATATTTAGTAGTTTTTAGCCAATTTTCTGAATTTTTCAAAATTTCACTTTTTTGTGAAAATATCCACTAAATGAGGGAATAATATGTGTGAGGGTACCCCAGGAGAGTTCCAAATGTGTGTGGGTAGAATATATACCCAACGGGGGTAAAATTGAAAAAAGGTGAAAAAATTTTTTTTTTGGACTTAGTCATTTTTTCAGCGTTTATCAGACTTTCAGATAGGGGAAATGTCAGTGAGCATTCCGATTTCGGTTCCAGAGCGATTCACCCGATGAGTCCTTCATATTTAGTCGTTTTCAGCCAATTTTCTGAATTTTTGAAAATTTCACTTTTTTGTGAAAATATCCACTAAATGAGGGAATAATATGTGTGAGGGTACCCCAGGAGAGTTCCAAATGTGTGTGGGTAGAATATATATCCCACGGGGGTAAAATTGAAAAAAGTTAAAAAAAATTTTTTTTGGACTTAATCATTTTTTCAGCGTTTACCAGACTTTCAGATAGAGGAAATATCAGTGAGCGTTCCGATTTCAGTTCCAGAGCTATTCGCCCGATGAGTCCTTCATATTTAGTCGTTTTTAGCCAATTTTCTGAATTTTTCAAAATTTCACTTTTTTGTGAAAATATCCACTAAATGAGAGAATAATATGTGTGAGGGTACCCCAGGAGAGTTCCAAATGTGTGTGGGTAGAATATATACCCAACGGGGGTAAAATTGAAAAAAGGTGAAAAAATTTTTTTTTTGGACTTAGTCATTTTTTCAGCGTTTATCAGACTTTCAGATAGGGGAAATGTCAGTGAGCATTCCGATTTCGGTTCCAGAGCGATTCACCCGATGAGTCCTTCATATTTAGTCGTTTTCAGCCAATTTTCTGAATTTTTCAAAATTTCACTTTTTTGTGAAAATATCCACTAAATGAGGGAATAATATGTGTGAGGGTACCCCAGGAGAGTTCCAAATGTGTGTGGGTAGAATATATACCCAACGGCGGTAAAATTGAAAAAAGGTGAAACATTTTTTTTTTTGGACTTAGTCATTTTTTCAGCATTTATCAGACTTTCAGATAGGGGAAATGTCAGTGAGCGTTCCGATTTCGGTTCCAGAGCGATTCACCCGATGAGTCCTTCATATTTAGTCGTTTTCAGCCAATTTTCTGAATTTTTCAAAATTTCACTTTTTTGTGAAAATATCCACTAAATGAGGGAATAATATGTGTGAGGGTACCCCAGGAGAGTTCCAAATGTGTGTGGGTAGAATATAGACCCAACAGGGGTAAAATTGAAAAAAGTTGAAAAAATTTTTTTTTTGGACTTAGTCATTTTTTCAGCGTTTATCAGACTTTCAGATAGGGGAAATGTCAGTGAGCATTCCGATTTCAGTTCCAGAGCCATTCACCCGATGAGTCCTTCATATTTAGTCGTTTTCAGCCAATTTTCAGAATTTTTGAAAATTTCACTTTTTTGTGAAAATATCCACTAAATGAGGGAATAATATGTGTGAGGGTACCCCAGGAGAGTTCCAAATGTGTGTGGGTAGAATATATATCCCACGGGGGTAAAATTGAAAAAAGTTGAAAAAATTTTTTTTTGGACTTAATCATTTTTTCAGCGTTTACCAGACTTTCAGATAGGGGAAATATCAGGGAGCGTTCCGATTTCAGTTCCAGAGCGATTCGCCCGATGAGTCCTTCATATTTAGTCGTTTTTAGCCAATTTTCTGAATTTTTCAAAATTTCACTTTTTTGTGAAAATATCCACTAAATGAGGGAATAATATGTGTGAGGGTTCCCCAGGAGAGTTCCAAATGTGTGTGGGTAGAATATATACCCAACGGCGGTAAAATTGAAAAAAGGTGAAAAATTTTTTTTTTTGGACTTAGTCATTTTTTCAGCGTTTATCAGACTTTCAGATAGGGGAAATGTCAGTGAGCGTTCCGATTTCGGTTCCAGAGCGATTCACCCGATGAGTCCTTCATATTTAGTCGTTTTCAGCCAATTTTCAGAATTTTTGAAAATTTCACTTTTTTGTGAAAATATCCACTAAATGAGGGAATAATATGTGTGAGGGTACCCCAGGAGAGTTCCAAATGTGTGTGGGTAGAATATATACCCAACAGGGGTAAAATTGAAAAAAGGTGAAAAAATTTTTTTTTTGGACTTAGTCATTTTTTCAGCGTTTATCAGACTTTCAGATAGGGGAAATGTCAGTGAGCGTTCCGATTTCAGTTCCAGAGCGATTCACCCAATGAGTCCTTCATATTTAGTCGTTTTCAGCCAATTTTCTGAATTTTTGAAAATTTCACTTTTTTGTGAAAATATCCACTAAATGAGGGAATAATATGTGTGAGGGTACCCCAGGAGAGTTCCAAATGTGTGTGGGTAGAATATATATCCCACGGGGGTAAAATTGAAAAAAGTTGAAAATATTTTTTTTTGGACTTAATCATTTTTTCAGCGTATACCAGACTTTCAGATAGGGGAAATGTCAGTGAGCGTTCCGATTTCGGTTCCAGAGCGATTCACCCGATGAGTCCTTCATATTTAGGCGTTTTCAGCCAATTTTCTGAATTTTTGAAAATTTCACTTTTTTGTGAAAATATCCACTAAAATAGGGAATAATATGTGTGAGGGTACCCCAGGAGAGTTCCAAATGTGTGTGGGTAGAATATAGACCCAACAGGGGTAAAATTGAAAAAAGTTGAAAAAAATTTTTTTTTGGACTTAGTCATTTTTTCAGCGTTTATCAGACTTTCAGATAGGGGAAATGTCAGTGAGCATTCCGATTTCAGTTCCAGAGCCATTCACCCGATGAGTCCTTCATATTTAGTCGTTTTCAGCCAATTTTCTGAATTTTTGAAATTTCACTTTTTTGTGAAAATATCCACTAAATGAGGGAATAATATGTGTGAGGGTACCCCAGGAGAGTTCCAAATGTGTGTGGGTAGAATATATATCCCACGAGGGTAAAATTGAAAAAAGTTGAAAAAAATTTTTTTTTAGACTTAGTCATTTTTCAGGCGTTTATCAGACTTTCAGATAGGGGAAATGTCAGTGAGCGTTCCGATTTCAGTTCCAGAGAGATTCGCCCGATGAGTCCTTCATATTTAGTCGTTTTCAGCCAATTTTCTGAATTTTTGAAAATTTCACTTTTTTGTGAAAATATCCACTAAATGAGGGAATAATATGTGTGAGGGTACCCCAGGAGAGTTCCAAATGTGTGTGGGTAGAATATATATCCCACGGGGGTAAAATTGAAAAAAGTTAAAAAAAAATTTTTTTGGACTTAATCATTTTTTCAGCGTTTACAAGACTTTCAGATAGGGGAAATATCAGTGAGCGTTCCGATTTCAGTTCCAGAGCTATTCGCCCGATGAGTCCTTCATATTTAGTCGTTTTTAGCCAATTTTCTGAATTTTTCAAAATTTCACTTTTTTGTGAAAATATCCACTAAATGAGGGAATAATATGTGTGAGGGTACCCCAGGAGAGTTCCAAATGTGTGTGGGTAGAATATATACCCAACGGGGGTAAAATTGAAAAAAGGTGAAAAAAATTTTTTTTTGGACTTAGTCATTTTTTCAGCGTTTATCAGACTTTCAGATAGGGGAAATGTCAGTGAGCATTCCGATTTCGGTTCCAGAGCGATTCACCCGATGAGTCCTTCATATTTAGTCGTTTTCAGCCAATTTTCTGAATTTTTCAAAATTTCACTTTTTTGTGAAAATATCCACTAAATGAGGGAATAATATGTGTGAGGGTACCCCAGGAGAGTTCCAAATGTGTGTGGGTAGAATATATACCCAACGGCGGTAAAATTGAAAAAAGGTGAAACATTTTTTTTTTTGGACTTAGTCATTTTTTCAGCATTTATCAGACTTTCAGATAGGGGAAATGTCAGTGAGCGTTCCGATTTCGGTTCCAGAGCGATTCACCCGATGAGTCCTTCATATTTAGTCGTTTTCAGCCAATTTTCTGAATTTTTCAAAATTTCACTTTTTTGTGAAAATATCCACTAAATGAGGGAATAATATGTGTGAGGGTACCCCAGGAGAGTTCCAAATGTGTGTGGGTAGAATATATATCCCACGGGGGTAAAATTGAAAAAAGTTGAAAAAATTTTTTTTTGGACTTAATCATTTTTTCAGCGTTTACCAGACTTTCAGATAGGGGAAATATCAGTGAGCGTTCCGATTTCAGTTCCAGAGCGATTCGCCCAGTGAGTCCTTCATATTTAGTCGTTTTTAGCCAATTTTCAGAATTTTTCAAAATTTCACTTTTTTGTGAAAATATCCACTAAATGAGGGAATAATATGTGTGAGGGTACCCCAGGAGAGTTCCAAATGTGTGCGGGTAGAATATATACCCAACGGGGGTAAAATTGAAAAAAGGTGAAAAAAATTTTTTTTTGGACTTAGTCATTTTTTCAGCGTTTATCAGACTTTCAAATAGGGGAAATGTCAGTGAGCATTCCGATTTCGGTTCCAGAGCGATTCACCCGATGAGTCCTTCATATTTAGTCGTTTTCAGCCAATTTTCTGAATTTTTCAAAATTTCACTTTTTTGTGAAAATATCCACTAAATGAGGGAATAATATGTGTGAGGGTACCCCAGGAGAGTTCCAAATGTGTGTGGGTAGAATATATACCCAACGGCGGTAAAATTGAAAAAAGGTGAAACATTTTTTTTTTTGGACTTAGTCATTTTTTCAGCATTTATCAGACTTTCAGATAGGGGAAATGTCAGTGAGCGTTCCGATTTCGGTTCCAGAGCGATTCACCCGATGAGTCCTTCATATTTAGTCGTTTTCAGCCAATTTTCTGAATTTTTCAAAATTTCACTTTTTTGTGAAAATATCCACTAAATGAGGGAATAATATGTGTGAGGGTACCCCAGGAGAGTTCCAAATGTGTGTGGGTAGAATATATATCCCACGGGGGTAAAATTGAAAAAAGTTGAAAAAATTTTTTTTTGGACTTAATCATTTTTTCAGCGTTTACCAGACTTTCAGATAGGGGAAATATCAGTGAGCGTTCCGATTTCAGTTCCAGAGCGATTCGCCCAGTGAGTCCTTCATATTTAGTCGTTTTTAGCCAATTTTCTGAATTTTTCAAAATTTCACTTTTTTGTGAAAATATCCACTAAATGAGGGAATAATATGTGTGAGGGTACCCCAGGAGAGTTCCAAATGTGTGTGGGTAGAATATATACCCAACGGGGGTAAAATTGAAAAAAGGTGAAAAAATTTTTTTTTTGGACTTAGTCATTTTTCCAGCGTTTATCAGACTTTCAGATAGGGGAAATGTCAGTGAGCGTTCCGATTTCAGTTCCAGAGCGATTTGCCCAATGAGTCCTTCATATTTAGTCGTTTTCAGCCAATTTTCAGAATTTTTGAAAATTTCACTTTTTTGTGAAAATATCCACTAAATGAGGGAATAATATGTGTGAGGGTACCCCAGGAGAGTTCCAAATGTGTGTGGGTAGAATATATATCCCACGGGGGTAAAATTGAAAAAAGTTGAAAATATTTTTTTTTGGACTTAATCATTTTTTCAGCGTATACCAGACTTTCAGATAGGGGAAATGTCAGTGAGCGTTCCGATTTCGGTTCCAGAGCGATTCACCCGATGAGTCCTTCATATTTAGGCGTTTTCAGCCAATTTTCTGAATTTTTGAAAATTTCACTTTTTTGTGAAAATATCCACTAAAATAGGGAATAATATGTGTGAGGGTACCCCAGGAGAGTTCCAAATGTGTGTGGGTAGAATATATACCCAACGGCGGTAAAATTGAAAAAAGGTGAAACATTTTTTTTTTTGGACTTAGTCATTTTTTCAGCATTTATCAGACTTTCAGATAGGGGAAATGTCAGTGAGCGTTCCGATTTCGGTTCCAGAGCGATTCACCCGATGAGTCCTTCATATTTAGTCATTTTCAGCCAATTTTCTGAATTTTTCAAAATTTCACTTTTTTGTGAAAATATCCACTAAATGAGGGAATAATATGTGTGAGGGTACCCCAGGAGAGTTCCAAATGTGTGTGGGTAGAATATAGACCCAACAGGGGTAAAATTGAAAAAAGGTGAAAAAAATTTTTTTTTGAACTTAGTCATTTTTTCAGCGTTTATCAGACTTTCAGATAGGGGAAATGTCAGTGAGCATTCCGATTTCAGTTCCAGAGCCATTCACCCGATGAGTCCTTCATATTTAGTCGTTTTCAGCCAATTTTCTGAATTTTTGAAATTTCACTTTTTTGTGAAAATATCCACTAAATGAGGGAATAATATGTGTGAGAGTACCCCAGGAGAGTTCCAAATGTGTGTGGGTAGAATATATATCCCACGGGGGTAAAATTGAAAAAAGTTGAAAAAAAATTTTTTTTAGACTTAGTCATTTTTCAGGCGTTTATCAGACTTTCAGATAGGGGAAATGTCAGTGAGCGTTCCGATTTCAGTTCCAGAGAGATTCGCCCGATGAGTCCTTCATATTTAGTCGTTTTCAGCCAATTTTCTGAATTTTTCAAAATTTCACTTTTTTGTGAAAATATCCACTAAATGAGGGAATAATATGTGTGAGGGTACCCCAGGAGAGTTCCAAATGTGTGTGGGTAGAATATATATCCCACGGGGGTAAAATTGAAAAAAGTTAAAAAAAAATTTTTTTGGACTTAATCATTTTTTCAGCGTTTACCAGACTTTCAGATAGGGGAAATATCAGTGAGCGTTCCGATTTCAGTTCCAGAGCTATTCGCCCGATGAGTCCTTCATATTTAGTCGTTTTTAGCCAATTTTCTGAATTTTTCAAAATTTCACTTTTTTGTGAAAATATCCACTAAATGAGGGAATAATATGTGTGAGGGTACCCCAGGAGAGTTCCAAATGTGTGTGGGTAGAATATATACCCAACGGGGGTAAAATTGAAAAAAGGTGAAAAAAATTTTTTTTTGGACTTAGTCATTTTTTCAGCGTTTATCAGACTTTCAGATAGGGGAAATGTCAGTGAGCATTCCGATTTCGGTTCCAGAGCGATTCACCCGATGAGTCCTTCATATTTAGTCGTTTTCAGCCAATTTTCTGAATTTTTCAAAATTTCACTTTTTTGTGAAAATATCCACTAAATGAGGGAATAATATGTGTGAGGGTACCCCAGGAGAGTTCCAAATGTGTGTGGGTAGAATATATACCCAACGGCGGTAAAATTGAAAAAAGGTGAAACATTTTTTTTTTTGGACTTAGTCATTTTTTCAGCATTTATCAGACTTTCAGATAGGGGAAATGTCAGTGAGCGTTCCGATTTCGGTTCCAGAGCGATTCACCCGTTGAGTCCTTCATATTTAGTCGTTTTCAGCCAATTTTCTGAATTTTTCAAAATTTCACTTTTTTGTGAAAATATCCACTAAATGAGGGAATAATATGTGTGAGGGTACCCCAGGAGAGTTCCAAATGTGTGTGGGTACAATATATATCCCACGGGGGTAAAATTGAAAAAAGTTGAAAAAATTTTTTTTTGGACTTAATCATTTTTTCAGCGTTTACCAGACTTTCAGATAGGGGAAATATCAGTGAGCGTTCCGATTTCAGTTCCAGAGCGATTCGCCCAGTGAGTCCTTCATATTTAGTCGTTTTTAGCCAATTTTCTGAATTTTTGAAAATTTCACTTTTTTGTGAAAATATCCACTAAATGAGGGAATAATATGTGTGAGGGTACCCCAGGAGAGTTCCAAATGTGTGTGGGTAGAATATATACCCAACGGGGGTAAAATTGAAAAAAGGTGAAAAAAATTTTTTTTTGGACTTAGTCATTTTTTCAGCGTTTATCAGACTTTCAGATAGGGGAAATGTCAGTGAGCATTCCGATTTCGGTTCCAGAGCGATTCACCCGATGAGTCCTTCATATTTAGTCGTTTTCAGCCAATTTTCTGAATTTTTCAAAATTTCACTTTTTTGTGAAAATATCCACTAAATGAGGGAATAATATGTGTGAGGGTACCCCAGGAGAGTTCCAAATGTGTGTGGGTAGAATATATATCCCACGGGGGTAAAATTGAAAAAAGTTAAAAAAAAATTTTTTTGGACTTAATCATTTTTTCAGCGTTTACCAGACTTTCAGATAGGGGAAATATCAGTGAGCGTTCCGATTTCAGTTCCAGAGCTATTCGCCCGATGAGTCCTTCATATTTAGTCGTTTTTAGCCAATTTTCTGAATTTTTCAAAATTTCACTTTTTTGTGAAAATATCCACTAAATGAGGGAATAATATGTGTGAGGGTACCCCAGGAGAGTTCCAAATGTGTGTGGGTAGAATATATACCCAACGGCGGTAAAATTGAAAAAAGGTGAAACATTTTTTTTTTTGGACTTAGTCATTTTTTCAGCATTTATCAGACTTTCAGATAGGGGAAATGTCAGTGAGCGTTCCGATTTCGGTTCCAGAGCGATTCACCCGATGAGTCCTTCATATTTAGTCGTTTTCAGCCAATTTTCTGAATTTTTCAAAATTTCACTTTTTTGTGAAAATATCCACTAAATGAGGGAATAATATGTGTGAGGGTACCCCAGGAGAGTTCCAAATGTGTGTGGGTAGAATATATATCCCACGGGGGTAAAATTGAAAAAAGTTGAAAAAATTTTTTTTTGGACTTAATCATTTTTTCAGCGTTTACCAGACTTTCAGATAGGGGAAATATCAGTGAGCGTTCCGATTTCAGTTCCAGAGCGATTCGCCCAGTGAGTCCTTCATATTTAGTCGTTTTTAGCCAATTTTCTGAATTTTTCAAAATTTCACTTTTTTGTGAAAATATCCACTAAATGAGGGAATAATATGTGTGAGGGTACCCCAGGAGAGTTCCAAATGTGTGTGGGTAGAATATATACCCAACGGGGGTAAAATTGAAAAAAGGTGAAAAAAATTTTTTTTTGGACTTAGTCATTTTTTCAGCGTTTATGAGACTTTCAGATAGGGGAAATGTCAGTGAGCATTCCGATTTCGGTTCCAGAGCGATTCACCCGATGAGTCCTTCATATTTAGTCGTTTTCAGCCAATTTTCTGAATTTTTCAAAATTTCACTTTTTTGTGAAAATATCCACTAAATGAGGGAATAATATGTGTGAGGGTACCCCAGGAGAGTTCCAAATGTGTGTGGGTAGAATATATACCCAACGGCGGTAAAATTGAAAAAAGGTGAAACATTTTTTTTTTTGGACTTAGTCATTTTTTCAGCATTTATCAGACTTTCAGATAGGGGAAATGTCAGTGAGCGTTCCGATTTCGGTTCCAGAGCGATTCACCCGATGAGTCCTTCATATTTAGTCGTTTTCAGCCAATTTTCTGAATTTTTCAAAATTTCACTTTTTTGTGAAAATATCCACTAAATGAGGGAATAATATGTGTGAGGGTACCCCAGGAGAGTTCCAAATGTGTGTGGGTAGAATATATATCCCACGGGGGTAAAATTGAAAAAAGTTGAAAAAATTTTTTTTTGGACTTAATCATTTTTTCAGCGTTTACCAGACTTTCAGATAGGGGAAATATCAGTGAGCATTCCGATTTCAGTTCCAGAGCGATTCGCCCAGTGAGTCCTTCATATTTAGTCGTTTTTAGCCAATTTTCTGAATTTTTCAAAATTTCACTTTTTTGTGAAAATATCCACTAAATGAGGGAATAATATGTGTGAGGGTACCCCAGGAGAGTTCCAAATGTGTGTGGGTAGAATATATACCCAACGGGGGTAAAATTGAAAAAAGGTGAAAAAATTTTTTTTTTGGACTTAGTCATTTTTTCAGCGTTTATCAGACTTTCAGATAGGGGAAATGTCAGTGAGCGTTCCGATTTCGGTTCCAGAGCGATTCACCCGATGAGTCCTTCATATTTAGTCGTTTTCAGCCAATTTTCAGAATTTTTGAAAATTTCACTTTTTGGTGAAAATATCCACTAAATGAGGGAATAATATGTGTGAGGGTACCCCAGGAGAGTTCCAAATGTGTGTGGGTAGAATATATATCCCACGGGGGTAAAATTGAAAAAAGGTGAAAAAATTTTTTTTTTGGACTTAGTCATTTTTTCAGCGTTTATCAGACTTTCAGATAGGGGAAATGTCAGTGAGCATTCCGATTTCGGTTCCAGAGCGATTCACCCGATGAGTCCTTCATATTTAGTCGTTTTCAGCCAATTTTCTGAATTTTTCAAAATTTCACTTTTTTGTGAAAATATCCACTAAATGAGGGAATAATATGTGTGAGGGTACCCCAGGAGAGTTCCAAATGTGTGTGGGTAGAATATATACCCAACGGCGGTAAAATTGAAAAAAGGTGAAACTTTTTTTTTTTTGGACTTAGTCATTTTTTCAGCATTTATCAGACTTTCAGATAGGGGAAATGTCAGTGAGCGTTCCGATTTCGGTTCCAGAGCGATTCACCCGATGAGTCCTTCATATTTAGTCGTTTTCAGCCAATTTTCTGAATTTTTCAAAATTTCACTTTTTTGTGAAAATATCCACTAAATGAGGGAATAATATGTGTGAGGGTACCCCAGGAGAGTTCCAAATGTGTGTGGGTACAATATATATCCCACGGGGGTAAAATTGAAAAAAGTTGAAAAAATTTTTTTTTGGACTTAATCATTTTTTCAGCGTTTACCAGACTTTCAGATAGGGGAAATATCAGTGAGCGTTCCGATTTCAGTTCCAGAGCGATTCGCCCAGTGAGTCCTTCATATTTAGTCGTTTTTAGCCAATTTTCTGAATTTTTGAAAATTTCACTTTTTTGTGAAAATATCCACTAAATGAGGGAATAATATGTGTGAGGGTACCCCAGGAGAGTTCCAAATGTGTGTGGGTAGAATATATACCCAACGGGGGTAAAATTGAAAAAAGGTGAAAAAAATTTTTTTTTGGACTTAGTCATTTTTTCAGCGTTTATCAGACTTTCAGATAGGGGAAATGTCAGTGAGCATTCCGATTTCGGTTCCAGAGCGATTCACCCGATGAGTCCTTCATATTTAGTCGTTTTCAGCCAATTTTCTGAATTTTTCAAAATTTCACTTTTTTGTGAAAATATCCACTAAATGAGGGAATAATATGTGTGAGGGTACCCCAGGAGAGTTCCAAATGTGTGTGGGTAGAATATATATCCCACGGGGGTAAAATTGAAAAAAGTTAAAAAAAAATTTTTTTGGACTTAATCATTTTTTCAGCGTTTACCAGACTTTCAGATAGGGGAAATATCAGTGAGCGTTCCGATTTCAGTTCCAGAGCTATTCGCCCGATGAGTCCTTCATATTTAGTCGTTTTTAGCCAATTTTCTGAATTTTTCAAAATTTCACTTTTTTGTGAAAATATCCACTAAATGAGGGAATAATATGTGTGAGGGTACCCCAGGAGAGTTCCAAATGTGTGTGGGTAGAATATATACCCAACGGCGGTAAAATTGAAAAAAGGTGAAACATTTTTTTTTTTGGACTTAGTCATTTTTTCAGCATTTATCAGACTTTCAGATAGGGGAAATGTCAGTGAGCGTTCCGATTTCGGTTCCAGAGCGATTCACCCGATGAGTCCTTCATATTTAGTCGTTTTCAGCCAATTTTCTGAATTTTTCAAAATTTCACTTTTTTGTGAAAATATCCACTAAATGAGGGAATAATATGTGTGAGGGTACCCCAGGAGAGTTCCAAATGTGTGTGGGTAGAATATATATCCCACGGGGGTAAAATTGAAAAAAGTTGAAAAAATTTTTTTTTGGACTTAATCATTTTTTCAGCGTTTACCAGACTTTCAGATAGGGGAAATATCAGTGAGCGTTCCGATTTCAGTTCCAGAGCGATTCGCCCAGTGAGTCCTTCATATTTAGTCGTTTTTAGCCAATTTTCTGAATTTTTCAAAATTTCACTTTTTTGTGAAAATATCCACTAAATGAGGGAATAATATGTGTGAGGGTACCCCAGGAGAGTTCCAAATGTGTGTGGGTAGAATATATACCCAACGGGGGTAAAATTGAAAAAAGGTGAAAAAAATTTTTTTTTGGACTTAGTCATTTTTTCAGCGTTTATCAGACTTTCAGATAGGGGAAATGTCAGTGAGCATTCCGATTTCGGTTCCAGAGCGATTCACCCGATGAGTCCTTCATATTTAGTCGTTTTCAGCCAATTTTCTGAATTTTTCAAAATTTCACTTTTTTGTGAAAATATCCACTAAATGAGGGAATAATATGTGTGAGGGTACCCCAGGAGAGTTCCAAATGTGTGTGGGTAGAATATATACCCAACGGCGGTAAAATTGAAAAAAGGTGAAACATTTTTTTTTTTGGACTTAGTCATTTTTTCAGCATTTATCAGACTTTCAGATAGGGGAAATGTCAGTGAGCGTTCCGATTTCGGTTCCAGAGCGATTCACCCGATGAGTCCTTCATATTTAGTCGTTTTCAGCCAATTTTCTGAATTTTTCAAAATTTCACTTTTTTGTGAAAATATCCACTAAATGAGGGAATAATATGTGTGAGGGTACCCCAGGAGAGTTCCAAATGTGTGTGGGTAGAATATATATCCCACGGGGGTAAAATTGAAAAAAGTTGAAAAAATTTTTTTTTGGACTTAATCATTTTTTCAGCGTTTACCAGACTTTCAGATAGGGGAAATATCAGTGAGCGTTCCGATTTCAGTTCCAGAGCGATTCGCCCAGTGAGTCCTTCATATTTAGTCGTTTTTAGCCAATTTTCTGAATTTTTCAAAATTTCACTTTTTTGTGAAAATATCCACTAAATGAGGGAATAATATGTGTGAGGGTACCCCAGGAGAGTTCCAAATGTGTGTGGGTAGAATATATACCCAACGGGGGTAAAATTGAAAAAAGGTGAAAAAATTTTTTTTTTGGACTTAGTCATTTTTTCAGCGTTTATCAGACTTTCAGATAGGGGAAATGTCAGTGAGCGTTCCGATTTCGGTTCCAGAGCGATTCACCCGATGAGTCCTTCATATTTAGTCGTTTTCAGCCAATTTTCTGAATTTTTCAAAATTTCACTTTTTTGTGAAAATATCCACTAAATGAGGGAATAATATGTGTGAGGGTACCCCAGGAGAGTTCCAAATGTGTGTGGGTAGAATATATACCCAACGGCGGTAAAATTGAAAAAAGGTGAAAAAATTTTTTTTTTGCACTTAGTCATTTTTTCAGCGTTTATCAGACTTTCAGATAGGGGAAATGTCAGTGAGCGTTCCGATTTCAGTTCCAGAGCGATTCACCCAATGAGTCCTTCATATTTAGTCGTTTTCAGCCAATTTTCAGAATTTTTGAAAATTTCACTTTTTGGTGAAAATATCCACTAAATGAGGGAATAATATGTGTGAGGGTACCCCAGGAGAGTTCCAAATGTGTGTGGGTAGAATATATATCCCACGGGGGTAAAATTGAAAAAAGGTGAAAAAATTTTTTTTTTGGACTTAGTCATTTTTTCAGCGTTTATCAGACTTTCAGATAGGGGAAATGTCAGTGAGCATTCCGATTTCAGTTCCAGAGCGATTCACCCAATGAGTCCTTCATATTTAGTCGTTTTCAGCCAATTTTCTGAATTTTTGAAAATTTCACTTTTTTGTGAAAATATCCACTAAATGAGGGAATAATATGTGTGAGGGTACCCCAGGAGAGTTCCAAATGTGTGTGGGTAGAATATATATCCCACGGGGGTAAAATTGAAAAAAGGTGAAAAAATTTTTTTTTTGGACTTAGTCATTTTTCCAGCGTTTATCAGACTTTCAGATAGGGGAAATGTCAGTGAGCGTTCCGATTTCAGTTCCAGAGCGATTTGCCCAATGAGTCCTTCATATTTAGTCGTTTTCAGCCAATTTTCTGAATTTTTGAAAATTTCACTTTTTTGTGAAAATATCCACTAAATGAGGGAATAATATGTGTGAGGGTACCCCAGGAGAGTTCCAAATGTGTGTGGGTAGAATATATACCCAACAGGGGTAAAATTGAAAAAAGGTGAAAAAAATTTTTTTTTGGACTTAGTCATTTTTTCAGCGTTTATCAGACTTTCAGATAGGGGAAATGTCAGTGAGCGTTCCGATTTCAGTTCCAGCGCGATTCGCCCGATGAGTCTTTCATATTCAGTCGTTTTCAGCCAATTTTCTGAATTTTTCAAAATTTCACTTTTTTGTGAAAATATCCACTAAATGAGGGAATAATATGTGTGAGGGTACCCCAGGAGAGTTCCAAATGTGTGTGGGTAGAATATATATCCCACGGGGGTAAAATTGAAAAAAGTTGAAAATATTTTTTTTTGGACTTAATCATTTTTTCAGCGTATACCAGACTTTCAGATAGGGGAAATGTCAGTGAGCGTTCCGATTTCGGTTCCAGAGCGATTCACCCGATGAGTCCTTCATATTTAGTCGTTTTCAGCCAATTTTCTGAATTTTTGAAAATTTCACTTTTTTGTGAAAATATCCACTAAATGAGGGAATAATATGTGTGAGGGTACCCCAGGAGAGTTCCAAATGTGTGTGGGTAGAATATATATCCCACGGGGGTAAAATTGAAAAAAGGTGAAAAAATTTTTTTTTTGGACTTAGTCATTTTTCCAGCGTTTATCAGACTTTCAGATAGGGGAAATGTCAGTGAGCGTTCCGATTTCAGTTCCAGAGCGATTTGCCCAATGAGTCCTTCATATTTAGTCGTTTTCAGCCAATTTTCTGAATTTTTGAAAATTTCACTTTTTTGTGAAAATATCCACTAAATGAGGGAATAATATGTGTGAGGGTACCCCAGGAGAGTTCCAAATGTGTGTGGGTAGAATATATACCCAACAGGGGTAAAATTGAAAAAAGGTGAAAAAAATTTTTTTTTGGACTTAGTCATTTTTTCAGCGTTTATCAGACTTTCAGATAGGGGAAATGTCAGTGAGCGTTCCGATTTCAGTTCCAGCGCGATTCGCCCGATGAGTCTTTCATATTCAGTCGTTTTCAGCCAATTTTCTGAATTTTTGAAATTTCACTTTTTTGTGAAAATATCCACTAAATGAGGGAATAATATGTGTGAGGGTACCCCAGGAGAGTTCCAAATGTGTGTGGGTAGAATATATATCCCACGGGGGTAAAATTGAAAAAAGTTGAAAATATTTTTTTTTGGACTTAATCATTTTTTCAGCGTATACCAGACTTTCAGATAGGGGAAATGTCAGTGAGCGTTCCGATTTCGGTTCCAGAGCGATTCACCCGATGAGTCCTTCATATTTAGTCGTTTTCAGCCAATTTTCTGAATTTTTCAAAATTTCACTTTTTTGTGAAAATATCCACTAAATGAGGGAATAATATGTGTGAGGGTACCCCAGGAGAGTTCCAAATGTGTGTGGGTAGAATATATACCCAACGGGGGTAAAATTGAAAAAAGGTGAAAAAAATTTTTTTTTGGACTTAGTCATTTTTTCAGCGTTTATCAGACTTTCAGATAGGGGAAATATCAGTGAGCGTTCCGATTTCAGTTCCAGAGCGATTCGCCCAGTGAGTCCTTCATATTTAGTCGTTTTTAGCCAATTTTCTGAATTTTTCAAAATTTCACTTTTTTGTGAAAATATCCACTAAATGAGGGAATAATATGTGTGAGGGTACCCCAGGAGAGTTCCAAATGTGTGTGGGTAGAATATATACCCAACGGGGGTAAAATTGAAAAAAGGTGAAAAAATTTTTTTTTTGGACTTAGTCATTTTTTCAGCGTTTATCAGACTTTCAGATAGGGGAAATGTCAGTGAGCGTTCCGATTTCGGTTCCAGAGCGATTCACCCGATGAGTCCTTCATATTTAGTCGTTTTCAGCCAATTTTCTGAATTTTTCAAAATTTCACTTTTTTGTGAAAATATCCACTAAATGAGGGAATAATATGTGTGAGGGTACCCCAGGAGAGTTCCAAATGTGTGTGGGTAGAATATATACCCAACGGCGGTAAAATTGAAAAAAGGTGAAAAAATTTTTTTTTTGCACTTAGTCATTTTTTCAGCGTTTATCAGACTTTCAGATAGGGGAAATGTCAGTGAGCGTTCCGATTTCAGTTCCAGAGCGATTCACCCAATGAGTCCTTCATATTTAGTCGTTTTCAGCCAATTTTCTGAATTTTTGAAAATTTCACTTTTTTGTGAAAATATCCACTAAATGAGGGAATAATATGTGTGAGGGTACCCCAGGAGAGTTCCAAATGTGTGTGGGTAGAATATATATCCCACGGGGGTAAAATTGAAAAAAGGTGAAAAAATTTTTTTTTTGGACTTAGTCATTTTTTCAGCGTTTATCAGACTTTCAGATAGGGGAAATGTCAGTGAGCGTTCCGATTTCAGTTCCAGAGCGATTCACCCAATGAGTCCTTCATATTTAGTCGTTTTCAGCCAATTTTCTGAATTTTTGAAAATTTCACTTTTTTGTGAAAATATCCACTAAATGAGGGAATAATATGTGTGAGGGTACCCCAGGAGAGTTCCAAATGTGTGTGGGTAGAATATATATCCCACGGGGGTAAAATTGAAAAAAGGTGAAAAAATTTTTTTTTTGGACTTAGTCATTTTTTCAGCGTTTATCAGACTTTCAGATAGGGGAAATGTCAGTGAGCGTTCCGATTTCAGTTCCAGCGCGATTCGCCCGATGAGTCTTTCATATTCAGTCGTTTTCAGCCAATTTTCTGAATTTTTGAAATTTCACTTTTTTGTGAAAATATCCACTAAATGAGGGAATAATATGTGTGAGGGTACCCCAGGAGAGTTCCAAATGTGTGTGGGTAGAATATATATCCCACGGGGGTAAAATTGAAAAAAGTTGAAAATATTTTTTTTTGGACTTAATCATTTTTTCAGCGTATACCAGACTTTCAGATAGGGGAAATGTCAGTGAGCGTTCCGATTTCGGTTCCAGAGCGATTCACCCGATGAGTCCTTCATATTTAGGCGTTTTCAGCCAATTTTCAGAATTTTTGAAAATTTCACTTTTTTGTGAAAATATCCACTAAATGAGGGAATAATATGTGTAAGGGTACCCCAGGAGAGTTCCAAATGTGTGTGGGTAGAATATATACCCAACAGGGGTAAAATTGAAAAAAGGTGAAAAAAATTTTTTTTTGGACTTAGTCATTTTTCAGCGTTTATCAGACTTTCAGATAGGGGAAATGTCAGTGAGCGTTCCGATTTCAGTTCCAGAGCGATTCACCCAATGAGTCCTTCATATTTAGTCGTTTTCAGCCAATTTTCTGAATTTTTGAAAATTTCACTTTTTTGTGAAAATATCCACTAAATGAGGGAATAATATGTGTGAGGGTACCCCAGGAGAGTTCCAAATGTGTGTGGGTAGAATATATATCCCACGGGGGTAAAATTGAAAAAAGGTGAAAAAATTTTTTTTTTGGACTTAGTCATTTTTTCAGCGTTTATCAGACTTTCAGATAGGGGAAATGTCAGTGAGCGTTCCGATTTCAGTTCCAGAGCGATTCACCCAATGAGTCCTTCATATTTAGTCGTTTTCAGCCAATTTTCTGAATTTTTGAAAATTTCACTTTTTTGTGAAAATATCCACTAAATGAGGGAATAATATGTGTGAGGGTACCCCAGGAGAGTTCCAAATGTGTGTGGGTAGAATATATATCCCACGGGGGTAAAATTGAAAAAAGGTGAAAAAATTTTTTTTTTGGACTTAGTCATTTTTTCAGCGTTTATCAGACTTTCAGATAGGGGAAATGTCAGTGAGCGTTCCGATTTCAGTTCCAGCGCGATTCGCCCGATGAGTCTTTCATATTCAGTCGTTTTCAGCCAATTTTCTGAATTTTTGAAATTTCACTTTTTTGTGAAAATATCCACTAAATGAGGGAATAATATGTGTGAGGGTACCCCAGGAGAGTTCCAAATGTGTGTGGGTAGAATATATATCCCACGGGGGTAAAATTGAAAAAAGTTGAAAATATTTTTTTTTGGACTTAATCATTTTTTCAGCGTATACCAGACTTTCAGATAGGGGAAATGTCAGTGAGCGTTCCGATTTCGGTTCCAGAGCGATTCACCCGATGAGTCCTTCATATTTAGGCGTTTTCAGCCAATTTTCAGAATTTTTGAAAATTTCACTTTTTTGTGAAAATATCCACTAAATGAGGGAATAATATGTGTAAGGGTACCCCAGGAGAGTTCCAAATGTGTGTGGGTAGAATATATACCCAACAGGGGTAAAATTGAAAAAAGGTGAAAAAAATTTTTTTTTGGACTTAGTCATTTTTCAGCGTTTATCAGACTTTCAGATAGGGGAAATGTCAGTGAGCGTTCCGATTTCAGTTCCAGAGCGATTCACCCAATGAGTCCTTCATATTTAGTCGTTTTCAGCCAATTTTCTGAATTTTTGAAAATTTCACTTTTTTGTGAAAATATCCACTAAATGAGGGAATAATATGTGTGAGGGTACCCCAGGAGAGTTCCAAATGTGTGTGGGTAGAATATATATCCCACGGGGGTAAAATTAAAAAAAGGTGAAAAATTATTTTTTTTGGACTTAGTAATTTTTTCAGCGTTTATCAGACTTTCAGATAGGGGAAATGTCAGTGAGCGTTCCGATTTCAGTTCCAGCGCGATTCGCCCGATGAGTCTTTCATATTCAGTCGTTTTCAGCCAATTTTCTGAATTTTTGAAATTTCACTTTTTTGTGAAAATATCCACTAAATGAGGGAATAATATGTGTGAGGGTACCCCAGGAGAGTTCCAAATGTGTGTGGGTACAATATATATCCCACGGGGGTAAAATTGAAAAAAGGTGAAAAAAATTTTTTTTTGGACTTAGTCATTTTTCCAGCGTTTATCAGACTTTCAGATAGGGGAAATGTCAGTGAGCATTCCGATTTCAGTTCCAGAGCGATTTGCCCAATGAGTCCTTCATATTTAGTCGTTTTCAGCCAATTTTCAGAATTTTTGAAAATTTCACTTTTTTGTGAAAATATCCACTAAATGAGGGAATAATATGTGTGAGGGTACCCCAGGAGAGTTCCAAATGTGTGTGGGTAGAATATATATCCCACGGGGGTAAAATTGAAAAAAGTTGAAAATATTTTTTTTTGGACTTAATCATTTTTTCAGCGTATACCAGACTTTCAGATAGGGGAAATGTCAGTGAGCGTTCCGATTTCAGTTCCAGAGCGATTCACCCAATGAGTCCTTCATATTTAGTCGTTTTCAGCCAATTTTCAGAATTTTTGAAAATTTCACTTTTTGGTGAAAATATCCACTAAATGAGGGAATAATATGTGTGAGGGTACCCCAGGAGAGTTCCAAATGTGTGTGGGTAGAATATATATCCCACGGGGGTAAAATTGAAAAAAGGTGAAAAAATTTTTTTTTTGGACTTAGTCATTTTTTCAGCGTTTATCAGACTTTCAGATAGGGGAAATGTCAGTGAGCGTTCCGATTTCAGTTCCAGAGCGATTCACCCAATGAGTCCTTCATATTTAGTCGTTTTCAGCCAATTTTCTGAATTTTTGAAAATTTCACTTTTTTGTGAAAATATCCACTAAATGAGGGAATAATATGTGTGAGGGTACCCCAGGAGAGTTCCAAATGTGTGTGGGTAGAATATATATCCCACGGGGGTAAAATTGAAAAAAGGTGAAAAAATTTTTTTTTTGGACTTAGTCATTTTTCCAGCGTTTATCAGACTTTCAGATAGGGGAAATGTCAGTGAGCGTTCCGATTTCAGTTCCAGAGCGATTTGCCCAATGAGTCCTTCATATTTAGTCGTTTTCAGCCAATTTTCTGAATTTTTGAAAATTTCACTTTTTTGTGAAAATATCCACTAAATGAGGGAATAATATGTGTGAGGGTACCCCAGGAGAGTTCCAAATGTGTGTGGGTAGAATATATACCCAACAGGGGTAAAATTGAAAAAAGGTGAAAAAAATTTTTTTTTGGACTTAGTCATTTTTTCAGCGTTTATCAGACTTTCAGATAGGGGAAATGTCAGTGAGCGTTCCGATTTCAGTTCCAGCGCGATTCGCCCGATGAGTCTTTCATATTCAGTCGTTTTCAGCCAATTTTCTGAATTTTTCAAAATTTCACTTTTTTGTGAAAATATCCACTAAATGAGGGAATAATATGTGTGAGGGTACCCCAGGAGAGTTCCAAATGTGTGTGGGTAGAATATATATCCCACGGGGGTAAAATTGAAAAAAGTTAAAAATATTTTTTTTTGGACTTAATCATTTTTTCAGCGTATACCAGACTTTCAGATAGGGGAAATGTCAGTGAGCGTTCCGATTTCGGTTCCAGAGCGATTCACCCGATGAGTCCTTCATATTTAGTCGTTTTCAGCCAATTTTCTGAATTTTTGAAAATTTCACTTTTTTGTGAAAATATCCACTAAATGAGGGAATAATATGTGTGAGGGTACCCCAGGAGAGTTCCAAATGTGTGTGGGTAGAATATATATCCCACGGGGGTAAAATTGAAAAAAGGTGAAAAAATTTTTTTTTTGGACTTAGTCATTTTTCCAGCGTTTATCAGACTTTCAGATAGGGGAAATGTCAGTGAGCGTTCCGATTTCAGTTCCAGAGCGATTTGCCCAATGAGTCCTTCATATTTAGTCGTTTTCAGCCAATTTTCAGAATTTTTGAAAATTTCACTTTTTTGTGAAAATATCCACTAAATGAGGGAATAATATGTGTGAGGGTACCCCAGGAGAGTTCCAAATGTGTGTGGGTAGAATATATACCCAACAGGGGTAAAATTGAAAAAAGGTGAAAAAAATTTTTTTTTGGACTTAGTCATTTTTTCAGCGTTTATCAGACTTTCAGATAGGGGAAATGTCAGTGAGCGTTCCGATTTCAGTTCCAGCGCGATTCGCCCGATGAATCTTTCATATTCAGTCGTTTTCAGCCAATTTTCTGAATTTTTGAAATTTCACTTTTTTGTGAAAATATCCACTAAATGAGGGAATAATATGTGTGAGGGTACCCCAGGAGAGTTCCAAATGTGTGTGGGTAGAATATATATCCCACGGGGGTAAAATTGAAAAAAGTTGAAAATATTTTTTTTTGGACTTAATCATTTTTTCAGCGTATACCAGACTTTCAGATAGGGGAAATGTCAGTGAGCGTTCCGATTTCGGTTCCAGAGCGATTCACCCGATGAGTCCTTCATATTTAGTCGTTTTCAGCCAATTTTCTGAATTTTTCAAAATTTCACTTTTTTGTGAAAATATCCACTAAATGAGGGAATAATATGTGTGAGGGTACCCCAGGAGAGTTCCAAATGTGTGTGGGTAGAATATATACCCAACGGGGGTAAAATTGAAAAAAGGTGAAAAAAATTTTTTTTTGGACTTAGTCATTTTTTCAGCGTTTATCAGACTTTCAGATAGGGGAAATATCAGTGAGCGTTTCGATTTCAGTTCCAGAGCGATTCGCCCAGTGAGTCCTTCATATTTAGTCGTTTTTAGCCAATTTTCTGAATTTTTCAAAATTTCACTTTTTTGTGAAAATATCCACTAAATGAGGGAATAATATGTGTGAGGGTACCCCAGGAGAGTTCCAAATGTGTGTGGGTAGAATATATACCCAACGGGGGTAAAATTGAAAAAAGGTGAAAAAATTTTTTTTTTGGACTTAGTCATTTTTTCAGCGTTTATCAGACTTTCAGATAGGGGAAATGTCAGTGAGCGTTCCGATTTCGGTTCCAGAGCGATTCACCCGATGAGTCCTTCATATTTAGTCGTTTTCAGCCAATTTTCTGAATTTTTCAAAATTTCACTTTTTTGTGAAAATATCCACTAAATGAGGGAATAATATGTGTGAGGGTACCCCAGGAGAGTTCCAAATGTGTGTGGGTAGAATATATACCCAACGGCGGTAAAATTGAAAAAAGGTGAAAAAATTTTTTTTTTGCACTTAGTCATTTTTTCAGCGTTTATCAGACTTTCAGATAGGGGAAATGTCAGTGAGCGTTCCGATTTCAGTTCCAGAGCGATTCACCCAATGAGTCCTTCATATTTAGTCGTTTTCAGCCAATTTTCTGAATTTTTGAAAATTTCACTTTTTTGTGAAAATATCCACTAAATGAGGGAATAATATGTGTGAGGGTACCCCAGGAGAGTTCCAAATGTGTGTGGGTAGAATATATATCCCACGGGGGTAAAATTGAAAAAAGGTGAAAAAATTTTTTTTTTGGACTTAATCATTTTTTCAGCGTATACCAGACTTTCAGATAGGGGAAATGTCAGTGAGCGTTCCGATTTCGGTTCCAGAGCGATTCACCCGATGAGTCCTTCATATTTAGTCGTTTTCAGCCAATTTTCTGAATTTTTCAAAATTTCACTTTTTTGTGAAAATATCCACTAAATGAGGGAATAATATGTGTGAGGGTACCCCAGGAGAGTTCCAAATGTGTGTGGGTAGAATATATACCCAACGGGGGTAAAATTGAAAAAAGGTGAAAAAAATTTTTTTTTGGACTTAGTCATTTTTTCAGCGTTTATCAGACTTTCAGATAGGGGAAATATCAGTGAGCGTTTCGATTTCAGTTCCAGAGCGATTCGCCCAGTGAGTCCTTCATATTTAGTCGTTTTTAGCCAATTTTCTGAATTTTTCAAAATTTCACTTTTTTGTGAAAATATCCACTAAATGAGGGAATAATATGTGTGAGGGTACCCCAGGAGAGTTCCAAATGTGTGTGGGTAGAATATATACCCAACGGGGGTAAAATTGAAAAAAGGTGAAAAAATTTTTTTTTTGGACTTAGTCATTTTTTCAGCGTTTATCAGACTTTCAGATAGGGGAAATGTCAGTGAGCGTTCCGATTTCGGTTCCAGAGCGATTCACCCGATGAGTCCTTCATATTTAGTCGTTTTCAGCCAATTTTCTGAATTTTTCAAAATTTCACTTTTTTGTGAAAATATCCACTAAATGAGGGAATAATATGTGTGAGGGTACCCCAGGAGAGTTCCAAATGTGTGTGGGTAGAATATATACCCAACGGCGGTAAAATTGAAAAAAGGTGAAAAAATTTTTTTTTTGCACTTAGTCATTTTTTCAGCGTTTATCAGACTTTCAGATAGGGGAAATGTCAGTGAGCGTTCCGATTTCAGTTCCAGAGCGATTCACCCAATGAGTCCTTCATATTTAGTCGTTTTCAGCCAATTTTCTGAATTTTTGAAAATTTCACTTTTTTGTGAAAATATCCACTAAATGAGGGAATAATATGTGTGAGGGTACCCCAGGAGAGTTCCAAATGTGTGTGGGTAGAATATATATCCCACGGGGGTAAAATTGAAAAAAGGTGAAAAAATTTTTTTTTTGGACTTAGTCATTTTTTCAGCGTTTATCAGACTTTCAGATAGGGGAAATGTCAGTGAGCGTTCCGATTTCAGTTCCAGAGCGATTCACCCAATGAGTCCTTCATATTTAGTCGTTTTCAGCCAATTTTCTGAATTTTTGAAAATTTCACTTTTTTGTGAAAATATCCACTAAATGAGGGAATAATATGTGTGAGGGTACCCCAGGAGAGTTCCAAATGTGTGTGGGTAGAATATATATCCCACGGGGGTAAAATTGAAAAAAGGTGAAAAAATTTTTTTTTTGGACTTAGTCATTTTTCCAGCGTTTATCAGACTTTCAGATAGGGGAAATGTCAGTGAGCGTTCCGATTTCAGTTCCAGAGCGATTTGCCCAATGAGTCCTTCATATTTAGTCGTTTTCAGCCAATTTTCTGAATTTTTGAAAATTTCACTTTTTTGTGAAAATATCCACTAAATGAGGGAATAATATGTGTGAGGGTACCCCAGGAGAGTTCCAAATGTGTGTGGGTAGAATATATATCCCACGGGGGTAAAATTGAAAAAAGTTGAAAATATTTTTTTTTGGACTTAATCATTTTTTCAGCGTATACCAGACTTTCAGATAGGGGAAATGTCAGTGAGCGTTCCGATTTCGGTTCCAGAGCGATTCACCCGATGAGTCCTTCATATTTAGTCGTTTTCAGCCAATTTTCTGAATTTTTCAAAATTTCACTTTTTTGTGAAAATATCCAAGAAATGAGGGAATAATATGTGTGAGGGTACCCCAGGAGAGTTCCAAATGTGTGTGGGTAGAATATATATCCCACGGGGGTAAAATTAAAAAAAGGTGAAAAATTATTTTTTTTGGACTTAGTAATTTTTTCAGCGTTTATCAGACTTTCAGATAGGGGAAATGTCAGTGAGCGTTCCGATTTCAGTTCCAGCGCGATTCGCCCGATGAGTCTTTCATATTCAGTCGTTTTCAGCCAATTTTCTGAATTTTTGAAATTTCACTTTTTTATGAAAATATCCACTAAATGAGGGAATAATATGTGTGAGGGTACCCCAGGAGAGTTCCAAATGTGTGTGGGTACAATATATATCCCACGGGGGTAAAATTGAAAAAAGGTGAAAAAAATTTTTTTTTGGACTTAGTCATTTTTCCAGCGTTTATCAGACTTTCAGATAGGGGAAATGTCAGTGAGCATTCCGATTTCAGTTCCAGAGCGATTTGCCCAATGAGTCCTTCATATTTAGTCGTTTTCAGCCAATTTTCAGAATTTTTGAAAATTTCACTTTTTTGTGAAAATATCCACTAAATGAGGGAATAATATGTGTGAGGGTACCCCAGGAGAGTTCCAAATGTGTGTGGGTAGAATATATATCCCACGGGGGTAAAATTGAAAAAAGTTGAAAATATTTTTTTTTGGACTTAATCATTTTTTCAGCGTATACCAGACTTTCAGATAGGAGAAATGTCAGTGAGCGTTCCGATTTCGGTTCCAGAGCGATTCACCCGATGAGTCCTTCATATTTAGTCGTTTTCAGCCAATTTTCTGAATTTTTCAAAATTTCACTTTTTTGTGAAAATATCCACTAATTGAGGGAATAATATGTGTGAGGGTACCCCAGGAGAGTTCCAAATGTGTGTGGGTAGAATATATACCCAACAGGGGTAAAATTGAAAAAAGGTGAAAAAAATTTTTTTTTGGACTTAGTCATTTTTTCAGCGTTTATCAGACTTTCAGATAGGGGAAATGTCAGTGAGCGTTCCGATTTCAGTTCCAGAGCGATTCACCCAATGAGTCCTTCATATTTAGTCGTTTTCAGCCAATTTTCTGAATTTTTGAAAATTTCACTTTTTTGTGAAAATATCCACTAAATGAGGGAATAATATGTGTGAGGGTACCCCAGGAGAGTTCCAAATGTGTGTGGGTAGAATATATACCCAACGGCGGTAAAATTGAAAAAAGGTGAAAAAAATTTTTTTTTGGACTTAGTAATTTTTTCAGCGTTTATCAGACTTTCAGATAGGGGAAATGTCAGTGAGCGTTCCGATTTCGGTTCCAGAGCGATTCACCCGATGAGTCCTTCATATTTAGGCGTTTTCAGCCAATTTTCTGAATTTTTGAAAATTTCACTTTTTTGTGAAAATATCCACTAAATGAGGGAATAATATGTGTGAGGGTACCCCAGGAGAGTTCCAAATGTGTGTGGGTAGAATATATACCCAACAGGGGTAAAATTGAAAAAAGGTGAAAAAAATTTTTTTTTGGACTTAGTCATTTTTTCAGCGTTTATCAGACTTTCAGATAGGGGAAATGTCAGTGAGCGTTCCGATTTCAGTTCCAGCGCGATTCGCCCGATGAGTCTTTCATATTCAGTCGTTTTCAGCCAATTTTCTGAATTTTTGAAATTTCACTTTTTTGTGAAAATATCCACTAAATGAGGGAATAATATGTGTGAGGGTACCCCAGGAGAGTTCCAAATGTGTGTGGGTAGAATATATATCCCACGGGGGTAAAATTGAAAAAAGTTGAAAATATTTTTTTTTGGACTTAATCATTTTTTCAGCGTATACCAGACTTTCAGATAGGGGAAATGTCAGTGAGCGTTCCGATTTCGGTTCCAGAGCGATTCACCCGATGAGTCCTTCATATTTAGTCGTTTTCAGCCAATTTTCTGAATTTTTCAAAATTTCACTTTTTTGTGAAAATATCCAAGAAATGAGGGAATAATATGTGTGAGGGTACCCCAGGAGAGTTCCAAATGTGTGTGGGTAGAATATATATCCCACGGGGGTAAAATTAAAAAAAGGTGAAAAATTATTTTTTTTGGACTTAGTAATTTTTTCAGCGTTTATCAGACTTTCAGATAGGGGAAATGTCAGTGAGCGTTCCGATTTCAGTTCCAGCGCGATTCGCCCGATGAGTCTTTCATATTCAGTCGTTTTCAGCCAATTTTCTGAATTTTTGAAATTTCACTTTTTTATGAAAATATCCACTAAATGAGGGAATAATATGTGTGAGGGTACCCCAGGAGAGTTCCAAATGTGTGTGGGTACAATATATATCCCACGGGGGTAAAATTGAAAAAAGGTGAAAAAAATTTTTTTTTGGACTTAGTCATTTTTCCAGCGTTTATCAGACTTTCAGATAGGGGAAATGTCAGTGAGCATTCCGATTTCAGTTCCAGAGCGATTTGCCCAATGAGTCCTTCATATTTAGTCGTTTTCAGCCAATTTTCTGAATTTTTGAAAATTTCACTTTTTTGTGAAAATATCCACTAAATGAGGGAATAATATGTGTGAGGGTACCCCAGGAGAGTTCCAAATGTGTGTGGGTAGAATATATATCCCACGGGGGTAAAATTGAAAAAAGTTGAAAATATTTTTTTTTGGACTTAATCATTTTTTCAGCGTATCCCAGACTTTCAGATAGGGGAAATGTCAGTGAGCGTTCCGATTTCGGTTCCAGAGCGATTCACCCGATGAGTCCTTCATATTTAGTCGTTTTCAGCCAATTTTCTGAATTTTTCAAAATTTCACTTTTTTGTGAAAATATCCACTAATTGAGGGAATAATATGTGTGAGGGTACCCCAGGAGAGTTCCAAATGTGTGTGGGTAGAATATATACCCAACAGGGGTAAAATTGAAAAAAGGTGAAAAAAATTTTTTTTTGGACTTAGTCATTTTTTCAGCGTTTATCAGACTTTCAGATAGGGGAAATGTCAGTGAGCGTTCCGATTTCAGTTCCAGAGCGATTCACCCAATGAGTCCTTCATATTTAGTCGTTTTCAGCCAATTTTCTGAATTTTTGAAAATTTCACTTTTTTGTGAAAATATCCACTAAATGAGGGAATAATATGTGTGAGGGTACCCCAGGAGAGTTCCAAATGTGTGTGGGTAGAATATATACCCAACGGCGGTAAAATTGAAAAAAGGTGAAAAAAATTTTTTTTTGGACTTAGTAATTTTTTCAGCGTTTATCAGACTTTCAGATAGGGGAAATGTCAGTGAGCGTTCCGATTTCGGTTCCAGAGCGATTCACCCGATGAGTCCTTCATATTTAGGCGTTTTCAGCCAATTTTCAGAATTTTTGAAAATTTCACTTTTTTGTGAAAATATCCACTAAATGAGGGAATAATATGTGTAAGGGTACCCCAGGAGAGTTCCAAATGTGTGTGGGTAGAATATATACCCAACAGGGGTAAAATTGAAAAAAGGTGAAAAAAATTTTTTTTTGGACTTAGTCATTTTTCAGCGTTTATCAGACTTTCAGATAGGGGAAATGTCAGTGAGCGTTCCGATTTCAGTTCCAGAGCGATTCACCCAATGAGTCCTTCATATTTAGTCGTTTTCAGCCAATTTTCTGAATTTTTGAAAATTTCACTTTTTTGTGAAAATATCCACTAAATGAGGGAATAATATGTGTGAGGGTACCCCAGGAGAGTTCCAAATGTGTGTGGGTAGAATATATATCCCACGGGGGTAAAATTAAAAAAAGGTGAAAAATTATTTTTTTTGGACTTAGTAATTTTTTCAGCGTTTATCAGACTTTCAGATAGGGGAAATGTCAGTGAGCGTTCCGATTTCAGTTCCAGCGCGATTCGCCCGATGAGTCTTTCATATTCAGTCGTTTTCAGCCAATTTTCTGAATTTTTGAAATTTCACTTTTTTATGAAAATATCCACTAAATGAGGGAATAATATGTGTGAGGGTACCCCAGGAGAGTTCCAAATGTGTGTGGGTACAATATATATCCCACGGGGGTAAAATTGAAAAAAGGTGAAAAAAATTTTTTTTTGGACTTAGTCATTTTTCCAGCGTTTATCAGACTTTCAGATAGGGGAAATGTCAGTGAGCATTCCGATTTCAGTTCCAGAGCGATTTGCCCAATGAGTCCTTCATATTTAGTCGTTTTCAGCCAATTTTCAGAATTTTTGAAAATTTCACTTTTTTGTGAAAATATCCACTAAATGAGGGAATAATATGTGTGAGGGTACCCCAGGAGAGTTCCAAATGTGTGTGGGTAGAATATATATCCCACGGGGGTAAAATTGAAAAAAGTTGAAAATATTTTTTTTTGGACTTAATCATTTTTTCAGCGTATACCAGACTTTCAGATAGGGGAAATGTCAGTGAGCGTTCCGATTTCGGTTCCAGAGCGATTCACCCGATGAGTCCTTCATATTTAGTCGTTTTCAGCCAATTTTCTGAATTTTTCAAAATTTCACTTTTTTGTGAAAATATCCACTAATTGAGGGAATAATATGTGTGAGGGTACCCCAGGAGAGTTCCAAATGTGTGTGGGTAGAATATATACCCAACAGGGGTAAAATTGAAAAAAGGTGAAAAAAATTTTTTTTTGGACTTAGTCATTTTTTCAGCGTTTATCAGACTTTCAGATAGGGGAAATGTCAGTGAGCGTTCCGATTTCAGTTACAGAGCGATTCACCCAATGAGTCCTTCATATTTAGTCGTTTTCAGCCAATTTTCTGAATTTTTGAAAATTTCACTTTTTTGTGAAAATATCCACTAAATGAGGGAATAATATGTGTGAGGGTACCCCAGGAGAGTTCCAAATGTGTGTGGGTAGAATATATATCCCACGGGGGTAAAATTGAAAAAAGGTGAAAACAATTTTTTTTTGGACTTAGTCATTTTTCCAGCGTTTATCAGACTTTCAGATAGGGGAAATGTCAGTGAGCGTTCCGATTTCAGTTTCAGAGCGATTTGCCCAATGAGTCCTTCATATTTAGTCGTTTTCAGCCAATTTTCAGAATTTTTGAAAATTTCACTTTTTTGTGAAAATATCCACTAAATGAGGGAATAATATGTGTGAGGGTACCCCAGGAGAGTTCCAAATGTGTGTGGGTAGAATATATATCCCACGGGGGTAAAATTAAAAAAAGGTGAAAAATTATTTTTTTTGGACTTAGTAATTTTTTCAGCGTTTATCAGACTTTCAGATAGGGGAAATGTCAGTGAGCGTTCCGATTTCGGTTCCAGAGCGATTCACCCAATGAGTCCTTCATATTTAGGCGTTTTCAGCCAATTTTCAGAATTTTTGAAAATTTCACTTTTTTGTGAAAATATCCACTAAATGAGGGAATAATATGTGTGAGGGTACCCCAGGAGAGTTCCAAATGTGTGTGGGTAGAATATATATCCCACGGGGGTAAAATTGAAAAAAGTTGAAAATATTTTTTTTTGGACTTAATCATTTTTTCAGCGTATACCAGACTTTCAGATAGGGGAAATGTCAGTGAGCGTTCCGATTTCGGTTCCAGAGCGATTCACCCGATGAGTCCTTCATATTTAGTCGTTTTCAGCCAATTTTCTGAATTTTTCAAAATTTCACTTTTTTGTGAAAATATCCACTAAATGAGGGAATAATATGTGTGAGGGTACCCCAGGAGAGTTCCAAATGTGTGTGGGTAGAATATATACCCAACGGCGGTAAAATTGAAAAAAGGTGAAAAAATTTTTTTTTTGCACTTAGTCATTTTTTCAGCGTTTATCAGACTTTCAGATAGGGGAAATGTCAGTGAGCGTTCCGATTTCAGTTCCAGATCGATTCACCCAATGAGTCCTTCATATTTAGTCGTTTTCAGCCAATTTTCTGAATTTTTGAAAATTTCACTTTTTTGTGAAAATATCCACTAAATGAGGGAATAATATGTGTGAGGGTACCCCAGGAGAGTTCCAAATGTGTGTGGGTAGAATATATATCCCACGGGGGTAAAATTGAAAAAAGGTGAAAAAATTTTTTTTTTGGACTTAGTCATTTTTTCAGCGTTTATCAGACTTTCAGATAGGGAAAATGTCAGTGAGCGTTCCGATTTCAGTTTCAGAGCGATTCACCCAATGAGTCCTTCATATTTAGTCGTTTTCAGCCAATTTTCTGAATTTTTGAAAATTTCACTTTTTTGTGAAAATATCCACTAAATGAGGGAATAATATGTGTGAGGGTACCCCAGGAGAGTTCCAAATGTGTGTGGGTAGAATATATATCCCACGGGGGTAAAATTGAAAAAAGGTGAAAAATTTTTTTTTTTGGACTTAGTCATTTTTCCAGCGTTTATCAGACTTTCAGATAGGGGAAATGTCAGTGAGCGTTCCGATTTCAGTTCCAGAGCGATTTGCCCAATGAGTCCTTCATATTTAGTCGTTTTCAGCCAATTTTCTGAATTTTTGAAAATTTCACTTTTTTGTGAAAATATCCACTAAATGAGGGAATAATATGTGTGAGGGTACCCCAGGAGAGTTCCAAATGTGTGTGGGTAGAATATATACCCAACAGGGGTAAAATTGAAAAAAGGTGAAAAAAATTTTTTTTTGGACTTAGTCATTTTTTCAGCGTTTATCAGACTTTCAGATAGGGGAAATGTCAGTGAGCGTTCCGATTTCAGTTCCAGCGCGATTCGCCCGATGAGTCTTTCATATTCAGTCGTTTTCAGCCAATTTTCTGAATTTTTGAAATTTCACTTTTTTGTGAAAATATCCACTAAATGAGGGAATAATATGTGTGAGGGTACCCCAGGAGAGTTCCAAATGTGTGTGGGTAGAATATATATCCCACGGGGGTAAAATTGAAAAAAGTTGAAAATATATTTTTTTGGACTTAATCATTTTTTCAGCGTATACCAGACTTTCAGATAGGGGAAATGTCAGTGAGCGTTCCGATTTCGGTTCCAGAGCGATTCACCCGATGAGTCCTTCATATTTAGTCGTTTTCAGCCAATTTTCTGAATTTTTCAAAATTTCACTTTTTTGTGAAAATATCCACTAAATGACGGAATAATATGTGTGAGGGTACCCCAGGAGAGTTCCAAATGTGTGTGGGTAGAATATATACCCAACGGCGGTAAAATTGAAAAAAGGTGAAAAAATTTTTTTTTTGGACTTAGTCATTTTTTCAGCGTTTATCAGACTTTCAGATAGGGGAAATGTCAGTGAGCGTTCCGATTTCGGTTCCAGAGCGATTCACCCGATGAGTCCTTCATATTTAGGCGTTTTCAGCCAATTTTCAGAATTTTTGAAAATTTCACTTTTTTGTGAAAATATCCACTAAATGAGGGAATAATATGTGTAAGGGTACCCCAGGAGAGTTCCAAATGTGTGTGGGTAGAATATATACCCAACAGGGGTAAAATTGAAAAAAGGTGAAAAAAATTTTTTTTTGGACTTAGTCATTTTTCAGCGTTTATCAGACTTTCAGATAGGGGAAATGTCAGTGAGCGTTCCGATTTCAGTTCCAGAGCGATTCACCCAATGAGTCCTTCATATTTAGTCGTTTTCAGCCAATTTTCTGAATTTTTGAAAATTTCACTTTTTTGTGAAAATATCCACTAAATGAGGGAATAATATGTGTGAGGGTACCCCAGGAGAGTTCCAAATGTGTGTGGGTAGAATATATATCCCACGGGGGTAAAATTAAAAAAAGGTGAAAAATTATTTTTTTTGGACTTAGTAATTTTTTCAGCGTTTATCAGACTTTCAGATAGGGGAAATGTCAGTGAGCGTTCCGATTTCAGTTCCAGCGCGATTCGCCCGATGAGTCTTTCATATTCAGTCGTTTTCAGCCAATTTTCTGAATTTTTGAAATTTCACTTTTTTATGAAAATATCCACTAAATGAGGGAATAATATGTGTGAGGGTACCCCAGGAGAGTTCCAAATGTGTGTGGGTACAATATATATCCCACGGGGGTAAAATTGAAAAAAGGTGAAAAAAATTTTTTTTTGGACTTAGTCATTTTTCCAGCGTTTATCAAACTTTCAGATAGGGGAAATGTCAGTGAGCATTCCGATTTCAGTTCCAGAGCGATTTGCCCAATGAGTCCTTCATATTTAGTCATTTTCAGCCAATTTTCAGAATTTTTGAAAATTTCACTTTTTTGTGAAAATATCCACTAAATGAGGGAATAATATGTGTGAGGGTACCCCAGGAGAGTTCCAAATGTGTGTGGGTAGAATATATATCCCACGGGGGTAAAATTGAAAAAAGTTGAAAATATTTTTTTTTGGACTTAATCATTTTTTCAGCGTATACCAGACTTTCAGATAGGGGAAATGTCAGTGAGCGTTCCGATTTCGGTTCCAGAGCGATTCACCCGATGAGTCCTTCATATTTAGTCGTTTTCAGCCAATTTTCTGAATTTTTCAAAATTTCACTTTTTTGTGAAAATATCCACTAATTGAGGGAATAATATGTGTGAGGGTACCCCAGGAGAGTTCCAAATGTGTGTGGGTAGAATATATACCCAACAGGGGTAAAATTGAAAAAAGGTGAAAAAAATTTTTTTTTGGACTTAGTCATTTTTTCAGCGTTTATCAGACTTTCAGATAGGGGAAATGTCAGTGAGCGTTCCGATTTCAGTTCCAGAGCGATTCACCCAATGAGTCCTTCATATTTAGTCGTTTTCAGCCAATTTTCTGAATTTTTGAAAATTTCACTTTTTTGTGAAAATATCCACTAAATGAGGGAATAATATGTGTGAGGGTACCCCAGGAGAGTTCCAAATGTGTGTGGGTAGAATATATACCCAACGGCGGTAAAATTGAAAAAAGGTGAAAAAATTTTTTTTTTGGACTTAGTAATTTTTTCAGCGTTTATCAGACTTTCAGATAGGGGAAATGTCAGTGAGCGTTCCGATTTCAGTTCCAGCGCGATTCGCCCGATGAGTCTTCCATATTCAGTCGTTTTCAGCCAATTTTCGGAATTTTTGAAATTTCACTTTTTTGTGAAAATATCCACTAAATGAGGGAATAATATGTGTGAGGGTACCCCAGGAGAGTTCCAAATGTGTGTGGGTAGAATATATATCCCACGGGGGTAAAATTGAAAAAAGGTGAAAACAATTTTTTTTTGGACTTAGTCATTTTTCCAGCGTTTATCAGACTTTCAGATAGGGGAAATGTCAGTGAGCGTTCCGATTTCAGTTTCAGAGCGATTTGCCCAATGAGTCCTTCATATTTAGTCGTTTTCAGCCAATTTTCAGAATTTTTGAAAATTTCACTTTTTTGTGAAAATATCCACTAAATGAGGGAATAATATGTGTGAGGGTACCCCAGGAGAGTTCCAAATGTGTGTGGGTAGAATATATATCCCACGGGGGTAAAATTAAAAAAAGGTGAAAAATTATTTTTTTTGGACTTAGTAATTTTTTCAGCGTTTATCAGACTTTCAGATAGGGGAAATGTCAGTGAGCGTTCCGATTTCGGTTCCAGAGCGATTCACCCAATGAGTCCTTCATATTTAGGCGTTTTCAGCCAATTTTCAGAATTTTTGAAAATTTCACTTTTTTGTGAAAATATCCACTAAATGAGGGAATAATATGTGTGAGGGTACCCCAGGAGAGTTCCAAATGTGTGTGGGTAGAATATATATCCCACGGGGGTAAAATTGAAAAAAGTTGAAAATATTTTTTTTTGGACTTAATCATTTTTTCAGCGTATACCAGACTTTCAGATAGGGGAAATGTCAGTGAGCGTTCCGATTTCGGTTCCAGAGCGATTCACCTGATGAGTCCTTCATATTTAGTCGTTTTCAGCCAATTTTCTGAATTTTTCAAAATTTCACTTTTTTGTGAAAATATCCACTAAATGAGGGAATAATATGTGTGAGGGTACCCCAGGAGAGTTCCAAATGTGTGTGGGTAGAATATATACCCAACGGCGGTAAAATTGAAAAAAGGTGAAAAAATTTTTTTTTTGGACTTAGTCATTTTTTCAGCGTTTATCAGACTTTCAGATAGGGGAAATGTCAGTGAGCGTTCCGATTTCGGTTCCAGAGCGATTCACCCGATGAGTCCTTCATATTTAGGCGTTTTCAGCCAATTTTCAGAATTTTTGAAAATTTCACTTTTTTGTGAAAATATCCACTAAATAAGGGAATAATATGTGTGAGGGTACCCCAGGAGAGTTCCAAATGTGTGTGGGTAGAATATATACCCAACAGGGGTAAAATTGAAAAAAGGTGAAAAAAATTTTTTTTTGGACTTAGTCATTTTTTCAGCGTTTATCAGACTTTCAGATAGGGGAAATGTCAGTGAGCGTTCCGATTTCAGTTCCAGAGCGATTCACCCAATGAGTCCTTCATATTTAGTCGTTTTCAGCCAATTTTCTGAATTTTTGAAAATTTCACTTTTTTGTGCAAATATCCACTAAATGAGGGAATAATATGTGCGAGGGTACCCCAGGAGAGTTCCAAATGTGTGTGGGTAGAATATATACCCAACGGCGGTAAAATTGAAAAAAGGTGAAAAAATTTTTTTTTTGGACTTAGTCATTTTTTCAGCGTTTATCAGACTTTCAGATAGGGGAAATGTCAGTGAGCGTTCCGATTTCGGTTCCAGAGCGATTCACCCGATGAGTCCTTCATATTTAGTCGTTTTCAGCCAATTTTCAAAATTTTTGAAAATTTCACTTTTTTGTGAAAATATCCACTAAATGAGGGAATAATATGTGTGAGGGTACCCCAGGAGAGTTCCAAATGTGTGTGGGTAGAATATATACCCAACAGGGGTAAAATTGAAAAAAGGTGAAAAAAATTTTTTTTTGGACTTAGTCATTTTTCAGCGTTTATCAGACTTTCAGATAGGGGAAATGTCAGTGAGCGTTCCGATTTCAGTTCCAGAGCGATTCACCCAATGAGTCCTTCATATTTAGTCGTTTTCAGCCAATTTTCTGAATTTTTGAAAATTTCACTTTTTTGTGAAAATATCCACTAAATGAGGGAATAATATGTGTGAGGGTACCCCAGGAGAGTTCCAAATGTGTGTGGGTAGAATATATACCCAACGGCGGTAAAATTGAAAAAAGGTGAAAAAATTTTTTTTTTGGACTTAGTAATTTTTTCAGCGTTTATCAGACTTTCAGATAGGGGAAATGTCAGTGAGCGTTCCGATTTCAGTTCCAGCGCGATTCGCCCGATGAGTCTTCCATATTCAGTCGTTTTCAGCCAATTTTCGGAATTTTTGAAATTTCACTTTTTTGTGAAAATATCCACTAAATGAGGGAATAATATGTGTGAGGGTACCCCAGGAGAGTTCCAAATGTGTGTGGGTAGAATATATATCCCACGGGGGTAAAATTGAAAAAAGGTGAAAACAATTTTTTTTTGGACTTAGTCATTTTTCCAGCGTTTATCAGACTTTCAGATAGGGGAAATGTCAGTGAGCGTTCCGATTTCAGTTTCAGAGCGATTTGCCCAATGAGTCCTTCATATTTAGTCGTTTTCAGCCAATTTTCAGAATTTTTGAAAATTTCACTTTTTTGTGAAAATATCCACTAAATGAGGGAATAATATGTGTGAGGGTACCCCAGGAGAGTTCCAAATGTGTGTGGGTAGAATATATATCCCACGGGGGTAAAATTAAAAAAAGGTGAAAAATTATTTTTTTTGGACTTAGTAATTTTTTCAGCGTTTATCAGACTTTCAGATAGGGGAAATGTCAGTGAGCGTTCCGATTTCGGTTCCAGAGCGATTCACCCAATGAGTCCTTCATATTTAGGCGTTTTCAGCCAATTTTCAGAATTTTTGAAAATTTCACTTTTTTGTGAAAATATCCACTAAATGAGGGAATAATATGTGTGAGGGTACCCCAGGAGAGTTCCAAATGTGTGTGGGTAGAATATATATCCCACGGGGGTAAAATTGAAAAAAGTTGAAAATATTTTTTTTTGGACTTAATCATTTTTTCAGCGTATACCAGACTTTCAGATAGGGGAAATGTCAGTGAGCGTTCCGATTTCGGTTCCAGAGCGATTCACCCGATGAGTCCTTCATATTTAGTCGTTTTCAGCCAATTTTCTGAATTTTTCAAAATTTCACTTTTTTGTGAAAATATCCACTAAATGAGGGAATAATATGTGTGAGGGTACCCCAGGAGAGTTCCAAATGTGTGTGGGTAGAATATATACCCAACGGCGGTAAAATTGAAAAAAGGTGAAAAAATTTTTTTTTTGGACTTAGTCATTTTTTCAGCGTTTATCAGACTTTCAGATAGGGGAAATGTCAGTGAGCGTTCCGATTTCGGTTCCAGAGCGATTCACCCGATGAGTCCTTCATATTTAGGCGTTTTCAGCCAATTTTCAGAATTTTTGAAAATTTCACTTTTTTGTGAAAATATCCACTAAATAAGGGAATAATATGTGTGAGGGTACCCCAGGAGAGTTCCAAATGTGTGTGGGTAGAATATATACCCAACAGGGGTAAAATTGAAAAAAGGTGAAAAAAATTTTTTTTTGGACTTAGTCATTTTTCCAGCGTTTATCAGACTTTCAGATAGGGGAAATGTCAGTGAGCATTCCGATTTCAGTTTCAGAGCGATTTGCCCAATGAGTCCTTCATATTTAGACGTTTTCAGCCAATTTTCAGAATTTTTGAAAATTTCACTTTTTTGTGAAAATATCCACTAAATGAGGGAATAATATGTGTGAGGGTACCCCAGGAGAGTTCCAAATGTGTGTGGGTAGAATATATATCCCACGGGGGTAAAATTAAAAAAAGGTGAAAAATTATTTTTTTTGGACTTAGTAATTTTTTCAGCGTTTATCAGACTTTCAGATAGGGGAAATGTCAGTGAGCGTTCCGATTTCGGTTCCAGAGCGATTCACCCGATGAGTCCTTCATATTTAGGCGTTTTCAGTCAATTTTCAGAATTTTTGAAAATTTCACTTTTTTGTGAAAATATCCACTAAATGAGGGAATAATATGTGTGAGGGTACCCCAGGAGAGTTCCAAATGTGTGTGGGTAGAATATATACCCAACAGGGGTAAAATTGAAAAAAGGTGAAAAAAATTTTTTTTTGGACTTAGTCATTTTTCAGCGTTTATCAGACTTTCAGATAGGGGAAATGTCAGTGAGCGTTCCGATTTCAGTTCCAGCGCGATTCGCCCGATGAGTCTTTCATATTCAGTCGTTTTCAGCCAATTTTCTGAATTTTTGAAATTTCACTTTTTTGTGAAAATATCCACTAAATGAGGGAATAATATGTGTGAGGGTACCCCAGGAGAGTTCCAAATGTGTGTGGGTAGAATATATATCCCACGGGGGTAAAATTGAAAAAAGGTGAAAAAAAAATTTTTTTGGACTTAGTCATTTTTCCAGCGTTTATCAGACTTTCAGATAGGGGAAATGTCAGTGAGCATTCCGATTTCAGTTTCAGAGCGATTTGCCCAATGAGTCCTTCATATTTAGGCATTTTCAGCCAATTTTCAGAATTTTTGAAAATTTCACTTTTTTGTGAAAATATCCACTAAATGAGGGAATAATATGTGTGAGGGTACCCCAGGAGAGTTCCAAATGTGTGTGGGTAGAATATATATCCCACGGGGGTAAAATTAAAAAAAGGTGAAAAATTATTTTTTTTGGACTTAGTCATTTTTCAGCGTTTATCAGACTTTCAGATAGGGGAAATGTCAGTGAGCGTTCCGATTTCAGTTCCAGAGCGATTCACCCAATGAGTCCTTCATATTTAGTCGTTTTCAGCCAATTTTCTGAATTTTTGAAAATTTCACTTTTTTGTGAAAATATCCACTAAATGAGGGAATAATATGTGTGAGGGTACCCCAGGAGAGTTCCAAATGTGTGTGGGTAGAATATATATCCCACGGGGGTAAAATTAAAAAAGGTGAAAAATTATTTTTTTTGGACTTAGTAATTTTTTCAGCGTTTATCAGACTTTCAGATAGGGGAAATGTCAGTGAGCGTTCCGATTTCAGTTCCAGCGTGATTCGCCCGATGAGTCTTTCATATTCAGTCGTTTTCAGCCAATTTTCTGAATTTTTGAAATTTCACTTTTTTGTGAAAATATCCACTAAATGAGGGAATAATATGTGTGAGGGTACCCCAGGAGAGTTCCAAATGTGTGTGGGTAGAATATATATCCCACGGGGGTAAAATTGAAAAAAGGTGAAAAAAATTTTTTTTTGGACTTAGTCATTTTTCCAGCGTTTATCAGACTTTCAGATAGGGGAAATGTCAGTGAGCGTTCCGATTTCAGTTCCAGAGCGATTTGCCCAATGAGTCCTTCATATTTAGTCGTTTTCAGCCAATTTTCAGAATTTTTGAAAATTTCACTTTTTTGTGAAAATATCCACTAAATGAGGGAATAATATGTGTGAGGGTACCCCAGGAGAGTTCCAAATGTGTGTGGGTAGAATATATATCCCACGGGGGTAAAATTGAAAAAAGTTGAAAATATTTTTTTTTGGACTTAATCATTTTTTCAGCGTATACCAGACTTTCAGATAGGGGAAATGTCAGTGAGCGTTCCGATTTCGGTTCCAGAGCGATTCACCCGATGAGTCCTTCATATTTAGTCGTTTTCAGCCAATTTTCTGAATTTTTCAAAATTTCACTTTTTTGTGAAAATATCCACTAAATGAGGGAATAATATGTGTGAGGGTACCCCAGGAGAGTTCCAAATGTGTGTGGGTAGAATATATACCCAACGGCGGTAAAATTGAAAAAAGGTGAAAAAAATTTTTTTTTGGACTAAGTCATTTTTTCAGCGTTTATCAGACTTTCAGATAGGGGAAATGTCAGTGAGCGTTCCGATTTCGGTTCCAGAGCGATTCACCCGATGAGTCCTTCATATTTAGGCGTTTTCAGCCAATTTTCAGAATTTTTGAAAATTTCACTTTTTTGTGAAAATATCCACTAAATAAGGGAATAATATGTGTGAGGGTACCCCAGGAGAGTTCCAAATGTGTGTGGGTAGAATATATACCCAACAGGGGTAAAATTGAAAAAAGGTGAAAAAAATTTTTTTTTGGACTTAGTCATTTTTTCAGCGTTTATCAGACTTTCAGATAGGGGAAATGTCAGTGAGCGTTCCGATTTCAGTTCCAGCGCGATTCGCCCGATGAGTCTTTCATATTCAGTCGTTTTCAGCCAATTTTCTGAATTTTTGAAATTTCACTTTTTTGTGAAAATATCCACTAAATGAGGGAATAATATGTGTGAGGGTACCCCAGGAGAGTTCCAAATGTGTGTGGGTAGAATATATATCCCACGGGGGTAAAATTGAAAAAAGTTGAAAATATTTTTTTTTGGACTTAATCATTTTTTCAGCGTATACCAGACTTTCAGATAGGGGAAATGTCAGTGAGCGTTCCGATTTCGGTTCCAGAGCGATTCACCCGATGAGTCCTTCATATTTAGTCGTTTTCAGCCAATTTTCTGAATTTTTGAAAATTTCACTTTTTTGTGAAAATATCCACTAAATGAGGGAATAATATGTGTGAGGGTACCCCAGGAGAGTTCCAAATGTGTGTGGGTAGAATATATACCCAACAGGGGTAAAATTGAAAAAAGGTGAAAAAAATTTTTTTTTGGACTTAGTCATTTTTTCAGCGTTTATCAGACTTTCAGATAGGGGAAATGTCAGTGAGCGTTCCGATTTCAGTTCCAGAGCGATTCACCCAATGAGTCCTTCATATTTAGTCGTTTTCAGCCAATTTTCTGAATTTTTGAAAATTTCACTTTTTTGTGAAAATATCCACTAAATGAGGGAATAATATGTGTGAGGGTACCCCAGGAGAGTTCCAAATGTGTGTGGGTAGAATATATATCCCACGGGGGTAAAATTGAAAAAAGGTGAAAAAAATTTTTTTTTGGACTTAGTCATTTTTCCAGCGTTTATCAGACTTTCAGATAGGGGAAATGTCAGTGAGCATTCCGATTTCAGTTTCAGAGCGATTTGCCCAATGAGTCCTTCATATTTAGGCGTTTTCAGCCAATTTTCAGAATTTTTGAAAATTTCACTTTTTTGTGAAAATATCCACTAAATGAGGGAATAATATGTGTGAGGGTACCCCAGGAGAGTTCCAAATGTGTGTGGGTAGAATATATATCCCACGGGGGTAAAATTAAAAAAAGGTGAAAAATTATTTTTTTTGGACTTAGTAATTTTTTCAGCGTTTATCAGACTTTCAGATAGGGGAAATGTCAGTGAGCGTTCCGATTTCGGTTCCAGAGCGATTCACCCGATGAGTCCTTCATATTTAGGCGTTTTCAGTCAATTTTCAGAATTTTTGAAAATTTCACTTTTTTGTGAAAATATCCACTAAATGAGGGAATAATATGTGTGAGGGTACCCCAGGAGAGTTCCAAATGTGTGTGGGTAGAATATATACCCAACAGGGGTAAAATTGAAAAAAGGTGAAAAAAATTTTTTTTTGGACTTAGTCATTTTTCAGCGTTTATCAGACTTTCAGATAGGGGAAATGTCAGTGAGCGTTCCGATTTCAGTTCCAGAGCGATTCACCCAATGAGTCCTTCATATTTAGTCGTTTTCAGCCAATTTTCTGAATTTTTGAAAATTTCACTTTTTTGTGAAAATATCCACTAAATGAGGGAATAATATGTGTGAGGGTACCCCAGGAGAGTTCCAAATGTGTGTGGGTAGAATATATATCCCACGGGGGTAAAATTAAAAAAAGGTGAAAAATTATTTTTTTTGGACTTAGTAATTTTTTCAGCGTTTATCAGACTTTCAGATAGGGGAAATGTCAGTGAGCGTTCCGATTTCAGTTCCAGCGCGATTCGCCCGATGAGTCTTTCATATTCAGTCGTTTTCAGCCAATTTTCTGAATTTTTGAAATTTCACTTTTTTGTGAAAATATCCACTAAATGAGGGAATAATATGTGTGAGGGTACCCCAGGAGAGTTCCAAATGTGTGTGGGTAGAATATATATCCCACGGGGGTAAAATTGAAAAAAGGTGAAAAAAAAATTTTTTTGGACTTAGTCATTTTTCCAGCGTTTATCAGACTTTCAGATAGGGGAAATGTCAGTGAGCATTCCGATTTCAGTTTCAGAGCGATTTGCCCAATGAGTCCTTCATATTTAGGCGTTTTCAGCCAATTTTCAGAATTTTTGAAAATTTCACTTTTTTGTGAAAATATCCACTAAATGAGGGAATAATATGTGTGAGGGTACCCCAGGAGAGTTCCAAATGTGTGTGGGTAGAATATATATCCCACGGGGGTAAAATTAAAAAAAGGTGAAAAATTATTTTTTTTGGACTTAGTCATTTTTCAGCGTTTATCAGACTTTCAGATAGGGGAAATGTCAGTGAGCGTTCCGATTTCAGTTCCAGAGCGATTCACCCAATGAGTCCTTCATATTTAGTCGTTTTCAGCCAATTTTCTGAATTTTTGAAAATTTCACTTTTTTGTGAAAATATCCACTAAATGAGGGAATAATATGTGTGAGGGTACCCCAGGAGAGTTCCAAATGTGTGTGGGTAGAATATATATCCCACGGGGGTAAAATTAAAAAAGGTGAAAAATTATTTTTTTTGGACTTAGTAATTTTTTCAGCGTTTATCAGACTTTCAGATAGGGGAAATGTCAGTGAGCGTTCCGATTTCAGTTCCAGCGCGATTCGCCCGATGAGTCTTTCATATTCAGTCGTTTTCAGCCAATTTTCTGAATTTTTGAAATTTCACTTTTTTGTGAAAATATCCACTAAATGAGGGAATAATATGTGTGAGGGTACCCCAGGAGAGTTCCAAATGTGTGTGGGTAGAATATATATCCCACGGGGGTAAAATTGAAAAAAGTTGAAAATATTTTTTTTTGGACTTAATCATTTTTTCAGCGTATACCAGACTTTCAGATAGGGGAAATGTCAGTGAGCGTTCCGATTTTGGTTCCAGAGCGATTCACCCGATGAGTCCTTCATATTTAGTCGTTTTCAGCCAATTTTCTGAATTTTTCAAAATTTCACTTTTTTGTGAAAATATCCACTAAATGAGGGAATAATATGTGTGAGGGTACCCCAGGAGAGTTCCAAATGTGTGTGGGTAGAATATATACCCAACGGCGGTAAAATTGAAAAAAGGTGAAAAAAATTTTTTTTTGGACTAAGTCATTTTTTCAGCGTTTATCAGACTTTCAGATAGGGGAAATGTCAGTGAGCGTTCCGATTTCGGTTCCAGAGCGATTCACCCGATGAGTCCTTCATATTTAGGCGTTTTCAGCCAATTTTCAGAATTTTTGAAAATTTCACTTTTTTGTGAAAATATCCACTAAATAAGGGAATAATATGTGTGAGGGTACCCCAGGAGAGTTCCAAATGTGTGTGGGTAGAATATATACCCAACAGGGGTAAAATTGAAAAAAGGTGAAAAAAATTTTTTTTTGGACTTAGTCATTTTTTCAGCGTTTATCAGACTTTCAGATAGGGGAAATGTCAGTGAGCGTTCCGATTTCAGTTCCAGCGCGATTCGCCCGATGAGTCTTTCATATTCAGTCGTTTTCAGCCAATTTTCTGAATTTTTGAAATTTCACTTTTTTGTGAAAATATCCACTAAATGAGGGAATAATATGTGTGAGGGTACCCCAGGAGAGTTCCAAATGTGTGTGGGTAGAATATATACCCAACGGCGGTAAAATTGAAAAAAGGTGAAAAAATTTTTTTTTTGGACTTAGTCATTTTTTCAGCGTTTATCAGACTTTCAGATAGGGGAAATGTCAGTGAGCGTTCCGATTTCAGTTTCAGAGCGATTTGCCCAATGAGTCCTTCATATTTAGTCGTTTTCAGCCAATTTTCAGAATTTTTGAAAATTTCACTTTTTTGTGAAAATATCCACTAAATGAGGGAATAATATGTGTGAGGGTACCCCAGGAGAGTTCCAAATGTGTGTGGGTAGAATATATACCCAACGGCGGTAAAATTGAAAAAAGGTGAAAAAATTTTTTTTTTGGACTTAGTCATTTTTTCAGCGTTTATCAGACTTTCAGATAGGGGAAATGTCAGTGAGCGTTCCGATTTCAGTTCCAGAGCGATTCACCCAATGAGTCCTTCATATTTAGTCGTTTTCAGCCAATTTTCTGAATTTTTGAAAATTTCACTTTTTTGTGAAAATATCCACTAAATGAGGGAATAATATGTGTGAGGGTACCCCAGGAGAGTTCCAAATGTGTGTGGGTAGAATATATATCCCACGGGGGTAAAATTGAAAAAAGTTGAAAATATTTTTTTTTGGACTTAATCATTTTTTCAGCGTATACCAGACTTTCAGATAGGGGAAATGTCAGTGAGCGTTCCGATTTCGGTTCCAGAGCGATTCACCCGATGAGTCCTTCATATTTAGTCGTTTTCAGCCAATTTTCTGAATTTTTCAAAATTTCACTTTTTTGTGAAAATATCCACTAAATGAGGGAATAATATGTGTGAGGGTACCCCAGGAGAGTTCCAAATGTGTGTGGGTAGAATATATACCCAACGGCGGTAAAATTGAAAAAAGGTGAAAAAAATTTTTTTTTGGACTAAGTCATTTTTTCAGCGTTTATCAGACTTTCAGATAGGGGAAATGTCAGTGAGCGTTCCGATTTCGGTTCCAGAGCGATTCACCCGATGAGTCCTTCATATTTAGGCGTTTTCAGCCAATTTTCAGAATTTTTGAAAATTTCACTTTTTTGTGAAAATATCCACTAAATAAGGGAATAATATGTGTGAGGGTACCCCAGGAGAGTTCCAAATGTGTGTGGGTAGAATATATACCGAACAGGGGTAAAATTGAAAAAAGGTGAAAAAAATTTTTTTTTGGACTTAGTCATTTTTTCAGCGTTTATCAGACTTTCAGATAGGGGAAATGTCAGTGAGCGTTCCGATTTCGGTTCCAGAGCGATTCACCCGATGAGTCCTTCATATTTAGGCGTTTTCAGCCAATTTTCAGAATTTTTGAAAATTTCACTTTTTTGTGAAAATATCCACTAAATAAGGGAATAATATGTGTGAGGGTACCCCAGGAGAGTTCCAAATGTGTGTGGGTAGAATATATACCCAACAGGGGTAAAATTGAAAAAAGGTGAAAAAAATTTTTTTTTGGACTTAGTCATTTTTTCAGCGTTTATCAGACTTTCAGATAGGGGAAATGTCAGTGAGCGTTCCGATTTCAGTTCCAGCGCGATTCGCCCGATGAGTCTTTCATATTCAGTCGTTTTCAGCCAATTTTCTGAATTTTTGAAATTTCACTTTTTTGTGAAAATATCCACTAAATGAGGGAATAATATGTGTGAGGGTACCCCAGGAGAGTTCCAAATGTGTGTGGGTAGAATATATATCCCACGGGGGTAAAATTGAAAAAAGGTGAAAAAAATTTTTTTTTGGACTTAGTCATTTTTCCAGCGTTTATCAGACTTTCAGATAGGGGAAATGTCAGTGAGCGTTCCGATTTCAGTTTCAGAGCGATTTGCCCAATGAGTCCTTCATATTTAGGCGTTTTCAGCCAATTTTCAGAATTTTTGAAAATTTCACTTTTTTGTGAAAATATCCACTAAATGAGGGAATAATATGTGTGAGGGTACCCCAGGAGAGTTCCAAACGTGTGTGGGTAGAATATATACCCAACAGGGGTAAAATTGAAAAAAGGTGAAAAAAAATGTTTTTTGGACTTAGTCATTTTTCAGCGTTTATCAGACTTTCAGATAGGGGAAATGTCAGTGAGCGTTCCGATTTCAGTTCCAGAGCGATTCACCCAATGAGTCCTTCATATTTAGTCGTTTTCAGCCAATTTTCTGAATTTTTGAAAATTTCACTTTTTTGTGAAAATATCCACTAAATGAGGGAATAATATGTGTGAGGGTACCCCAGGAGAGTTCCAAATGTGTGTGGGTAGAATATATATCCCACGGGGGTAAAATTAAAAAAAGGTGAAAAATTATTTTTTTTGGACTTAGTAATTTTTTCAGCGTTTATCAGACTTTCAGATAGGGGAAATGTCAGTGAGCGTTCCGATTTCAGTTCCAGCGCGATTCGCCCGATGAGTCTTTCATATTCAGTCGTTTTCAGCCAATTTTCTGAATTTTTGAAATTTCACTTTTTTGTGAAAATATCCACTAAATGAGGGAATAATATGTGTGAGGGTACCCCAGGAGAGTTCCAAATGTGTGTGGGTAGAATATATATCCCACGGGGGTAAAATTGAAAAAAGGTGAAAAAAATTTTTTTTTGGACTTAGTCATTTTTCCAGCGTTTATCAGACTTTCAGATAGGGGAAATGTCAGTGAGCGTTCCGATTTCAGTTTCAGAGCGATTTGCCCAATGAGTCCTTCATATTTAGTCGTTTTCAGCCAATTTTCAGAATTTTTGAAAATTTCACTTTTTTGTGAAAATATCCACTAAATGAGGGAATAATATGTGTGAGGGTACCCCAGGAGAGTTCCAAATGTGTGTGGGTAGAATATATACCCAACGGCGGTAAAATTGAAAAAAGGTGAAAAAATTTTTTTTTTGGACTTAGTCATTTTTTCAGCGTTTATCAGACTTTCAGATAGGGGAAATGTCAGTGAGCGTTCCGATTTCAGTTCCAGAGCGATTCACCCAATGAGTCCTTCATATTTAGTCGTTTTCAGCCAATTTTCTGAATTTTTGAAAATTTCACTTTTTTGTGAAAATATCCACTAAATGAGGGAATAATATGTGTGAGGGTACCCCAGGAGAGTTCCAAATGTGTGTGGGTAGAATATATATCCCACGGGGGTAAAATTGAAAAAAGTTGAAAATATTTTTTTTTGGACTTAATCATTTTTTCAGCGTATACCAGACTTTCAGATAGGGGAAATGTCAGTGAGCGTTCCGATTTCGGTTCCAGAGCGATTCACCCGATGAGTCCTTCATATTTAGTCGTTTTCAGCCAATTTTATGAATTTTTCAAAATTTCACTTTTTTGTGAAAATATCCACTAAATGAGGGAATAATATGTGTGAGGGTACCCCAGGAGAGTTCCAAATGTGTGTGGGTAGAATATATACCCAACGGCGGTAAAATTGAAAAAAGGTGAAAAAATTTTTTTTTTTGGACTTAGTCATTTTTTCAGCGTTTATCAGACTTTCAGATAGGGGAAATGTCAGTGAGCGTTCCGATTTCGGTTCCAGAGCGATTCACCCGATGAGTCCTTCATATTTAGGCGTTTTCAGCCAATTTTCAGAATTTTTGAAAATTTCACTTTTTTGTGAAAATATCCACTAAATGAGGGAATAATATGTGTGAGGGTACCCCAGGAGAGTTCCAAATGTGTGTGGGTAGAATATATATCCCACGGGGGTAAAATTGAAAAAAGTTGAAAAAAATTTTTTTTTAGACTTAGTCATTTTTCAGGCGTTTATCAGACTTTCAGATAGGGGAAATGTCAGTGAGCGTTCCGATTTCAGTTCCAGAGCGATTCACCCGATGAGTCCTTCATATTTAGTCGTTTTCAGCCAATTTTCAGAATTTTTGAAAATTTCACTTTTTTGTGAAAATATCCACTAAATGAGGGAATAATATGTGTGAGGGTACCCCAGGAGAGTTCCAAATGTGTGTGGGTAGAATATATATCCGACGGGGGTAAAATTGAAAAAAGGTGAAAAAATTTTTTTTTGGACTTAATCATTTTTTCAGCGTTTACCAGACTTTCAGATAGGGGAAATATAAGTGAGCGTTCCGATTTCAGTTCCAGAGCTATTCGCCCGATGAGTCCTTCATAATTAGTCGTTTTTAGCCAATTTTCTGAATTTTTCAAAATTTCACTTTTTTGTGAAAATATCCACTAAATGAGGGAATAATATGTGTGAGGGTACCCCAGGAGAGTTCCAAATGTGTGTGGGTAGAATATATACCCAACGGGGGTAAAATTGAAAAAAGGTGAAAAAATTTTTTTTTTGGACTTAGTCATTTTTTCAGCGTTTATCAGACTTTCAGATAGGGGAAATGTCAGTGAGCGTTCCGATTTCAGTTCCAGAGCGATTTGCCCAATGAGTCCTTCATATTTAGTCGTTTTCAGCCAATTTTCTGAATTTTTGAAAATTTCACTTTTTTGTGAAAATATCCACTAAATGAGGGAATAATATGTGTGAGGGTACCCCAGGAGAGTTCCAAATGTGTGTGGGTAGAATATATATCCCACGGGGGTAAAATTGAAAAAAGTTGAAAAAATTTTTTTTTGGACTTAATCATTTTTTCAGCGTTTACCAGACTTTCAGATAGGGGAAATATCAGTGAGCGTTCCGATTTCAGTTCCAGAGCTATTCGCCCGATGAGTCCTTCATATTTAGTCGTTTTTAGCCAATTTTCTGAATTTTTCAAAATTTCACTTTTTTGTGAAAATATCCACTAAATGAGGGAATAATATGTGTGAGGGTACCCCAGGAGAGTTCCAAATGTGTGTGGGTAGAATATATATCCCACGGGGGTAAAATTGAAAAAAGTTGAAAATATTTTTTTTTGGACTTAATCATTTTTTCAGCGTATACCAGACTTTCAGATATGGGAAATGTCAGTGAGCGTTCCGATTTCGGTTCCAGAGCGATTCACCCGATGAGTCCTTCATATTTAGTCGTTTTCAGCCAATTTTCAGAATTTTTGAAAATTTCACTTTTTTGTGAAAATATCCACTAAATGAGGGAATAATATGTGTGAGGGTACCCCAGGAGAGTTCCAAATGTGTGTGGGTAGAATATATATCCCACGGGGGTAAAATTAAAAAAAGGTGAAAAATTATTTTTTTTGGACTTAGTAATTTTTTCAGCGTTTATCAGACTTTCAGATAGGGGAAATGTCAGTGAGCGTTCCGATTTCAGTTCCAGCGCGATTCGCCCGATGAGTCTTTCATATTCAGTCGTTTTCAGCCAATTTTCTGAATTTTTGAAATTTCACTTTTTTGTGAAAATATCCACTAAATGAGGGAATAATATGTGTGAGGGTACCCCAGGAGAGTTCCAAATGTGTGTGGGTAGAATATATATCCCACGGGGGTAAAATTAAAAAAAGGTGAAAAATTATTTTTTTTGGACTTAGTAATTTTTTCAGCGTTTATCAGACTTTCAGATAGGGGAAATGTCAGTGAGCATTCCGATTTCAGTTCCAGCGCGATTCGCCCGATGAGTCTTTCATATTCAGTCGTTTTCAGCCAATTTTCTGAATTTTTGAAATTTCACTTTTTTGTGAAAATATCCACTAAATGAGGGAATAATATGTGTGAGGGTACCCAAGGAGAGTTCCAAATGTGTGTGGGTAGAATATATATCCCACGGGGGTAAAATTGAAAAAAGGTGAAAAAAATTTTTTTTTGGACTTAGTCATTTTTCCAGCGTTTATCAGACTTTCAGATAGGGGAAATGTCAGTGAGCGTTCCGATTTCAGTTCCAGAGTGATTTGCCCAATGAGTCCTTCATATTTAGTCGTTTTCAGCCAATTTTCTGAATTTTTGAAAATTTCACTTTTTTGTGAAAATATCCACTAAATGAGGGAATAATATGTGTGAGGGTACCCCAGGAGAGTTCCAAATGTGTGTGGGTAGAATATATATCCCACGGGGGTAAAATTGAAAAAAGTTGAAAAAATTTTTTTTTGGACTTAATCATTTTTTCAGCGTTTATCAGACTTTCAGATAGGGGAAATATCAGTGAGCGTTCCGATTTCAGTTCCAGAGCGATTCGCCCGATGAGTCCTTCATATTTAGTCGTTTTTAGCCAATTTATTGAATTTTTCAAAATTTCACTTTTTTGTGAAAATATCCACTAAGTGAGGGAATAGTATGTGTGAGGGTACCCCAGGAGAGTTCCAAATGTGTGTGGGTAGAATATATATCCCACGGGGGTAAAATTGAAAAAAGTTGAAAAATTTTTTTTTTGGACTTAGTAATTTTTTCAGCGTTTATCAGACTTTCAGATAGGGGAAATGTCAGTGAGCGTTCCGATTTCAGTTCCAGCGCGATTCGCCCGATGAGTCTTTCATATTCAGTCGTTTTCAGCCAATTTTCTGAATTTTTGAAATTTCACTTTTTTGTGAAAATATCCACTAAATGAGGGAATAATATGTGTGAGGGTACCCCAGGAGAGTTCCAAATGTGTGTGGGTAGAATATATATCCCACGGGGGTAAAATTGAAAAAAGGTGAAAAATTTTTTTTTTTCGACTTAGTCATTTTTCCAGCGTTTATCAGACTTTCAGATAGGGGAAATGTCAGTGAGTGTTCCGATTTCAGTTTCAGAGCGATTTGCCCAATGAGTCCTTCATATTTAGTCGTTTTCAGCCAATTTTCAGAATTTTTGAAAATTTCACTTTTTTGTGAAAATATCCACTAAATGAGGGAATAATATGTGTGAGGGTACCCCAGGAGAGTTCCAAATGTGTGTGGGTAGAATATATATCCCACGGGGGTAAAATTAAAAAAAGGTGAAAAATTATTTTTTTTGGACTTAGTAATTTTTTCAGCGTTTATCAGACTTTCAGATAGGGGAAATGTCAGTGAGCGTTCCGATTTCAGTTCCAGCGCGATTCGCCCGATGAGTCTTTCATATTCAGTCGTTTTCAGCCAATTTTCTGAATTTTTGAAATTTCACTTTTTTGTGAAAATATCCACTAAATGAGGGAATAATATGTGTGAGGGTACCCCAGGAGAGTTCCAAATGTGTGTGGGTAGAATATATATCCCACGGGGGTAAAATTAAAAAAAGGTGAAAAATTATTTTTTTTGGACTTAGTAATTTTTTCAGCGTTTATCAGACTTTCAGATAGGGGAAATGTCAGTGAGCGTTCCGATTTCAGTTCCAGCGCGATTCGCCCGATGAGTCTTTCATATTCAGTCGTTTTCAGCCAATTTTCTGAATTTTTGAAATTTCACTTTTTTGTGAAAATATCCACTAAATGAGGGAATAATATGTGTGAGGGTACCCCAGGAGAGTTCGAAATGTGTGTGGGTAGAATATATATCCCACGGGGGTAAAATTGAAAAAAGGTGAAAAAAATTTTTTTTTGGACTTAGTCATTTTTCCAGCGTTTATCAGACTTTCAGATAGGGGAAATGTCAGTGAGCGTTCCGATTTCAGTTCCAGAGTGATTTGCCCAATGAGTCCTTCATATTTAGTCGTTTTCAGCCAATTTTCTGAATTTTTGAAAATTTCACTTTTTTGTGAAAATATCCACTAAATGAGGGAATAATATGTGTGAGGGTACCCCAGGAGAGTTCCAAATGTGTGTGGGTAGAATATATATCCCACGGGGGTAAAATTGAAAAAAGTTGAAAAAATTTTTTTTTGGACTTAGTCATTTTTTCAGCGTTTATCAGACTTTCAGATAGGGGAAATGTCAGTGAGCGTTCCGATTTCAGTTCCAGCGCGATTCGCCCGATGAGTCTTTCATATTCAGTCGTTTTCAGCCAATTTTCTGAATTTTTGAAATTTCACTTTTTTGTGAAAATATCCACTAAATGAGGGAATAATATGTGTGAGGGTACCCCAGGAGAGTTCCAAATGTGTGTGGGTAGAATATATATCCCACGGGGGTAAAATTGAAAAAAGGTGAAAAAATTTTTTTTTTCGACTTAGTCATTTTTCCAGCGTTTATCAGACTTTCAGATAGGGGAAATGTCAGTGAGCGTTCCGATTTCAGTTTCAGAGCGATTTGCCCAATGAGTCCTTCATATTTAGTCGTTTTCAGCCAATTTTCAGAATTTTTGAAAATTTCACTTTTTTGTGAAAATATCCACTAAATGAGGGAATAATATGTGTGAGGGTACCCCAGGAGAGTTCCAAATGTGTGTGGGTAGAATATATACCCAACAGGGGTAAAATTGAAAAAAGGTGAAAATAATTTTTTTTTGGACTTAGTCATTTTTTCAGCGTTTATCAGACTTTCAGATAGGGGAAATGTCAGTGAGCGTTCCGATTTCAGTTCCAGAGCGATTCACCCAATGAGTCCTTCATATTTAGTCGTTTTCAGCCAATTTTCTGAATTTTTGAAAATTTCACTTTTTTGTGAAAATATCCACTAAATGAGGGAATAATATGTGTGAGGGTACCCCAGGAGAGTTCCAAATGTGTGTGGGTAGAATATATATCCCACGGGGGTAAAATTAAAAAAAGGTGAAAAATTATTTTTTTTGGACTTAGTAATTTTTTCAGCGTTTATCAGACTTTCAGATAGACGAAATGTCAGTGAGCGTTCCGATTTCAGTTCCAGCGTGATTCGCCCGATGAGTCTTTCATATTCAGTCGTTTTCAGCCAATTTTCTGAATTTTTGAAATTTCACTTTTTTGTGAAAATATCCACTAAATGAGGGAATAATATGTGTGAGGGTACCCCAGGAGAGTTCCAAATGTGTGTGGGTAGAATATATATCCCACGGGGGTAAAATTAAAAAAAGGTGAAAAATTATTTTTTTTGGACTTAGTAATTTTTTCAGCGTTTATCAGACTTTCAGATAGGGGAAATGTCAGTGAGCGTTCCGATTTCAGTTCCAGCGCGATTCGCCCGATGAGTCTTTCATATTCAGTCGTTTTCAGCCAATTTTCTGAATTTTTGAAATTTCACTTTTTTGTGAAAATATCCACTAAATGAGGGAATAATATGTGTGAGGGTACCCCAGGAGAGTTCCAAATGTGTGTGGGTAGAATATATATCCCACGGGGGTAAAATTGAAAAAAGTTGAAAAATTTTTTTTTTGGACTTAGTCATTTTTTCAGCGTTTATCAGACTTTCAGATAGGGGAAATGTCAGTGAGCGTTCCGATTTCAGTTCCAGCGCGATTCGCCCGATGAGTCTTTCATATTCAGTCGTTTTCAGCCAATTTTCTGAATTTTTGAAATTTCACTTTTTTGTGAAAATATCCACTAAATAAGGGAATAATATGTGTGAGGGTACCCCAGGAGAGTTCCAAATGTGTGTGGGTAGAATATATATCCCACGGGGGTAAAATTGAAAAAAGGTGAAAAATTTTTTTTTTTCGACTTAGTCATTTTTCCAGCGTTTATCAGACTTTCAGATAGGGGAAATGTCAGTGAGCGTTCCGATTTCAGTTTCAGAGTGATTTGCCCAATGAGTCCTTCATATTTAGTCGTTTTCAGCCAATTTTCAGAATTTTTGAAAATTTCACTTTTTTGTGAAAATATCCACTAAATGAGGGAATAATATGTGTGAGGGTACCCCAGGAGAGTTCCAAATGTGTGTGGGTAGAATATATATCCCACGGGGGTAAAATTGAAAAAAGTTGAAAATATTTTTTTTTGGACTTAATCATTTTTTCAGCGTATACCAGACTTTCAGATAGGGGAAATGTCAGTGAGCGTTCCGATTTCAGTTCCAGAGAGATTCGCCCGATGAGTCCTTCATATTTAGTCGTTTTCAGCCAATTTTCTGAATTTTTGAAAATTTCACTTTTTTGTGAAAATATCCACTAAAATAGGGAATAATATGTGTGAGGGTACCCCAGGAGAGTTCCAAATGTGTGTGGGTAGAATATATATCCCACGGGGGTAAAATTGAAAAAAGGTGAAAAAAATTTTTTTTTGGACTTAGTCATTTTTTCAGCGTTTATCAGACTTTCAGATAGGGGAAATGTCAGTGAGCGTTCCGATTTCAGTTCCAGAGCGATTCACCCAATGAGTCCTTCATATTTAGTCGTTTTCAGCCAATTTAATGAATTTTTGAAAATTTCACTTTTTTGTGAAAATATCCACTAAATGAGGGAATAATATGTGTGAGGGTACCCCAGGAGAGTTCCAAATGTGTGTGGGTAGAATATATATCCCACGGGGGTAAAATTAAAAAAAGGTGAAAAATTATTTTTTTTGGACTTAGTAATTTTTTCAGCGTTTATCAGACTTTCAGATAGGGGAAATGTCAGTGAGCGTTCCGATTTCAGTTCCAGCGCGATTCGCCCGATGAGTCTTTCATATTCAGTCGTTTTCAGCCAATTTTCTGAATTTTTGAAATTTCACTTTGTTGTGAAAATATCCACTAAATGAGGGAATAATATGTGTGAGGGTACCCCAGGAGAGTTCCAAATGTGTGTGGGTAGAATATATATCCCACGGGGGTAAAATTGAAAAAAGGTGAAAAAAATTTTTTTTTGGACTTAGTCATTTTTCCAGCGTTTATCAGACTTTCAGATAGGGGAAATGTCAGTGAGCGTTCCGATTTCAGTTCCAGAGCGATTTGCCCAATGAGTCCTTCATATTTAGTCGTTTTCAGCCAATTTTCTGAATTTTTGAAAATTTCACTTTTTTGTGAAAATATCCACTAAATGAGGGAATAATATGTGTGAGGGTACCCCAGGAGAGTTCCAAATGTGTGTGGGTAGAATATATATCCCACGGGGGTAAAATTGAAAAAAGTTGAAAAAATTTTTTTTTGGACTTTATCATTTTTTCAGCGTTTATCAGACTTTCAGATAGGGGAAATATCAGTGAGCGTTCCGATTTCAGTTCCAGCGCGATTCGCCCGATGAGTCTTTCATATTCAGTCGTTTTCAGCCAATTTTCTGAATTTTTGAAATTTCACTTTGTTGTGAAAATATCCACTAAATGAGGGAATAATATGTGTGAGGGTACCCCAGGAGAGTTCCAAATGTGTGTGGGTAGAATATATATCCCACGGGGGTAAAATTGAAAAAAGGTGAAAAAAATTTTTTTTTGGACTTAGTCATTTTTCCAGCGTTTATCAGACTTTCAGATAGGGGAAATGTCAGTGAGCATTCCGATTTCAGTTCCAGAGCGATTTGCCCAATGAGTCCTTCATATTTAGTCGTTTTCAGCCAATTTTCTGAATTTTTGAAAATTTCACTTTTTTGTGAAAATATCCACTAAATGAGGGAATAATATGTGTGAGGGTACCCCAGGAGAGTTCCAAATGTGTGTGGGTAGAATATATATCCCACGGGGGTAAAATTGAAAAAAGTTGAAAAAATTTTTTTTTGGACTTTATCATTTTTTCAGCGTTTATCAGACTTTCAGATAGGGGAAATATCAGTGAGCGTTCCGATTTCAGTTCCAGAGCGATTCGCCCGATGAGTCCTTCATATTTAGTCGTTTTTAGCCAATTTATTGAATTTTTCAAAATTTCACTTTTTTGTGAAAATATCCACTAAGTGAGGGAATAATATGTGTGAGGGTACCCCAGGAGAGTTCCAAATGTGTGTGGGTAGAATATATATCCCACGGGGGTAAAATTGAAAAAAGTTGAAAAATTTTTTTTTTGGACTTAGTCATTTTTTCAGCGTTTATCAGACTTTCAGATAGGGGAAATGTCAGTGAGCGTTCCGATTTCAGTTCCAGCGCGATTCGCCCGATGAGTCTTTCATATTCAGTCGTTTTCAGCCAATTTTCTGAATTTTTGAAATTTCACTTTGTTGTGAAAATATCCACTAAATGAGGGAATAATATGTGTGAGGGTACCCCAGGAGAGTTCCAAATGTGTGTGGGTAGAATATATATCCCACGGGGGTAAAATTGAAAAAAGGTGAAAAAAATTTTTTTTTGGACTTAGTCATTTTTCCAGCGTTTATCAGACTTTCAGATAGGGGAAATGTCAGTGAGCGTTCCGATTTCAGTTCCAGAGCGATTTGCCCAATGAGTCCTTCATATTTAGTCGTTTTCAGCCAATTTTCTGAATTTTTGAAAATTTCACTTTTTTGTGAAAATATCCACTAAATGAGGGAATAATATGTGTGAGGGTACCCCAGGAGAGTTCCAAATGTGTGTGGGTAGAATATATATCCCACGGGGGTAAAATTGAAAAAAGTTGAAAAAATTTTTTTTTGGACTTTATCATTTTTTCAGCGTTTATCAGACTTTCAGATAGGGGAAATATCAGTGAGCGTTCCGATTTCAGTTCCAGAGCGATTCGCCCGATGAGTCCTTCATATTTAGTCGTTTTTAGCCAATTTATTGAATTTTTCAAAATTTCACTTTTTTGTGAAAATATCCACTAAGTGAGGGAATAATATGTGTGAGGGTACCCCAGGAGAGTTCCAAATGTGTGTGGGTAGAATATATATCCCACGGGGGTAAAATTGAAAAAAGTTGAAAAATTTTTTTTTTGGACTTAGTCATTTTTTCAGCGTTTATCAGACTTTCAGATAGGGGAAATGTCAGTGAGCGTTCCGATTTCAGTTCCAGCGCGATTCGCCCGATGAGTCTTTCATATTCAGTCGTTTTCAGCCAATTTTCTGAATTTTTGAAATTTCACTTTGTTGTGAAAATATCCACTAAATGAGGGAATAATATGTGTGAGGGTACCCCAGGAGAGTTCCAAATGTGTGTGGGTAGAATATATATCCCACGGGGGTAAAATTGAAAAAAGGTGAAAAAAATTTTTTTTTGGACTTAGTCATTTTTCCAGCGTTTATCAGACTTTCAGATAGGGGAAATGTCAGTGAGCGTTCCGATTTCAGTTCCAGAGCGATTTGCCCAATGAGTGCTTCATATTTAGTCGTTTTCAGCCAATTTTCTGAATTTTTGAAAATTTCACTTTTTTGTGAAAATATCCACTAAATGAGGGAATAATATGTGTGAGGGTACCCCAGGAGAGTTCCAAATGTGTGTGGGTAGAATATATATCCCACGGGGGTAAAATTGAAAAAAGGTGAAAAAATTTTTTTTTGGACTTTATCATTTTTTCAGCGTTTATCAGACTTTCAGATAGGGGAAATATCAGTGAGCGTTCCGATTTCAGTTCCAGAGCGATTCGCCCGATGAGTCCTTCATATTTATTCGTTTTTAGCCAATTTATTGAATTTTTCAAAATTTCACTTTTTTGTGAAAATATCCACTAAGTGAGGGAATAATATGTGTGAGGGTACCCCAGGAGAGTTCCAAATGTGTGTGGGTAGAATATATATCCCACGGGGGTAAAATTGAAAAAGTTGAAAAATTTTTTTTTTGGACTTAGTCATTTTTTCAGCGTTTATCAGACTTTCAGATAGGGGAAATGTCAGTGAGCGTTCCGATTTCAGTTCCAGCGCGATTCGCCCGATGAGTCTTTCATATTCAGTCGTTTTCAGCCAATTTTCTGAATTTTTGAAATTTCACTTTTTTGTGAAAATATCCACTAAATGAGGGAATAATATGTGTGAGGGTACCCCAGGAGAGTTCCAAATGTGTGTGGGTAGAATATATATCCCACGGGGGTAAAATTGAAAAAAGGTGAAAAAAATTTTTTTTTGGACTTAGTCATTTTTCCAGCGTTTATCAGACTTTCAGATAGGGGAAATGTCAGTGAGCGTTCCGATTTCAGTTCCAGAGCGATTTGCCCAATGAGTCCTTCATATTTAGTCGTTTTCAGCCAATTTTCTGAATTTTTGAAAATTTCACTTTTTTGTGAAAATATCCACTAAATGAGGGAATAATATGTGTGAGGGTACCCCAGGAGAGTTCCAAATGTGTGTGGGTAGAATATATATCCCACGGGGGTAAAATTGAAAAAAGTTGAAAAAATTTTTTTTTGGACTTTATCATTTTTTCAGCGTTTATCAGACTTTCAGATAGGGGAAATATCAGTGAGCGTTCCGATTTCAGTTCCAGAGCGATTCGCCCGATGAGTCCTTCATATTTAGTCGTTTTTAGCCAATTTATTGAATTTTTCAAAATTTCACTTTTTTGTGAAAATATCCACTAAGTGAGGGAATAATATGTGTGAGGGTACCCCAGGAGAGTTCCAAATGTGTGTGGGTAGAATATATATCCCACGGGGGTAAAATTGAAAAAAGTTGAAAAATTTTTTTTTTGGACTTAGTCATTTTTTCAGCGTTTATCAGACTTTCAGATAGGGGAAATGTCAGTGAGCGTTCCGATTTCAGTTCCAGCGCGATTCGCCCGATGAGTCTTTCATATTCAGTCGTTTTCAGCCAATTTTCTGAATTTTTGAAATTTCACTTTGTTGTGAAAATATCCACTAAATGAGGGAATAATATGTGTGAGGGTACCCCAGGAGAGTTCCAAATGTGTGTGGGTAGAATATATATCCCACGGGGGTAAAATTGAAAAAAGGTGAAAAAAATTTTTTTTTGGACTTAGTCATTTTTCCAGCGTTTATCAGACTTTCAGATAGGGGAAATGTCAGTGAGCGTTCCGATTTCAGTTCCAGAGCGATTTGCCCAATGAGTCCTTCATATTTAGTCGTTTTCAGCCAATTTTCTGAATTTTTGAAAATTTCACTTTTTTGTGAAAATATCCACTAAATGAGGGAATAATATGTGTGAGGGTACCCCAGGAGAGTTCCAAATGTGTGTGGGTAGAATATATATCCCACGGGGGTAAAATTGAAAAAAGTTGAAAAAATTTTTTTTTGGACTTTATCATTTTTTCAGCGTTTATCAGACTTTCAGATAGGGGAAATATCAGTGAGCGTTCCGATTTCAGTTCCAGAGCGATTCGCCCGATGAGTCCTTCATATTTAGTCGTTTTTAGCCAATTTATTGAATTTTTCAAAATTTCACTTTTTTGTGAAAATATCCACTAAGTGAGGGAATAATATGTGTGAGGGTACCCCAGGAGAGTTCCAAATGTGTGTGGGTAGAATATATATCCCACGGGGGTAAAATTGAAAAAAGTTGAAAAAATTTTTTTTTGGACTTAGTCATTTTTTCAGCGTTTATCAGACTTTCAGATAGGGGAAATGTCAGTGAGCGTTCCGATTTCAGTTCCAGCGCGATTCGCCCGATGAGTCTTTCATATTCAGTCGTTTTCAGCCAATTTTCTGAATTTTTGAAATTTCACTTTTTTGTGAAAATATCCACTAAATGAGGGAATAATATGTGTGAGGGTACCCCAGGAGAGTTCCAAATGTGTGTGGGTAGAATATATATCCCACGGGGGTAAAATTGAAAAAAGGTGAAAATTTTTTTTTTTTCGACTTAGTCATTTTTCCAGCGTTTATCAGACTTTCAGATAGGGGAAATGTCAGTGAGCGTTCCAATTTCAGTTTCAGAGCGATTTGCCCAATGAGTCCTTCATATTTAGTCGTTTTCAGCCAATTTTCAGAATTTTTGAAAATTTCACTTTTTTGTGAAAATATCCACTAAATGAGGGAATAATATGTGTGAGGGTACCCCAGGAGAGTTCCAAATGTGTGTGGGTAGAATATATATCCCACGGGGGTAAAATTGAAAAAAGTTGAAAATATTTTTTTTTGGACTTAATCATTTTTTCAGCGTATACCAGACTTTCAGATAGGGGAAATGTCAGTGAGCGTTCCGATTTCGGTTCCAGAGCGATTCACCCGATCAGTCCTTCATATTTAGTCGTTTTTAGCCAATTTTATGAATTTTTCAAAATTTCACTTTTTTGTGAAAATATCCACTAAATGAGGGAATAATATGTGTGAGGGTACCCCAGGAGAGTTCCAAATGTGTGTGGGTAGAATATATATCCCACGGGGGTAAAATTGAAAAAAGTTGAAAAAATTTTTTTTTGGACTTAATCATTTTTTCAGCGTTTACCAGACTTTCAGATAGGGGAAATATCAGTGAGCATTCCGATTTCAGTTCCAGAGCTATTCGCCCGATGAGTCCTTCATATTTAGTCGTTTTTAGCCAATTTTCTGAATTTTTCAAAATTTCACTTTTTTGTGAAAATATCCACTAAATGAGGGAATAATATGTGTGAGGGTACCCCAGGAGAGTTCCAAATGTGTGTGGGTAGAATATATATCCCACGGGGGTAAAATTGAAAAAAGTTGAAAATATTTTTTTTTGGACTTAATCATTTTTTCAGCGTATACCAGACTTCCAGATAGGGGAAATGTCAGTGAGCGTTCCGATTTCGGTTCCAGAGCGATTCACCCGATGAGTCCTTCATATTTAGTCGTTTTCAGCCAATTTTCAGAATTTTTGAAAATTTCACTTTTTTGTGAAAATATCCACTAAATGAGGGAATAATATGTGTGAGGGTACCCCAGGAGAGTTCCAAATGTGTGTGGGTAGAATATATACCCAACAGGGGTAAAATTGAAAAAAGGTGAAAAAAATTTTTTTTTGGACTTAGTCATTTTTTCAGCGTTTATCAGACTTTCAGATAGGGGAAATGTCAGTGAGCGTTCCGATTTCAGTTCCAGAGCGATTCACCCAATGAGTCCTTCATATTTAGTCGTTTTCAGCCAATTTTCTGAATTTTTGAAAATTTCACTTTTTTGTGAAAATATCCACTAAATGAGGGAATAATATGTGTGAGGGTACCCCAGGAGAGTTCCAAATGTGTGTGGGTAGAATATATATCCCACGGGGGTAAAATTAAAAAAAGGTGAAAAATTATTTTTTTTGGACTTAGTAATTTTTTCAGCGTTTATCAGACTTTCAGATAGGGGAAATGTCAGTGAGCGTTCCGATTTCAGTTCCAGCGCGATTCGCCCGATGAGTCTTTCATATTCAGTCGTTTTCAGCCAATTTTCTGAATTTTTGAAATTTCACTTTTTTGTGAAAATATCCACTAAATGAGGGAATAATAAGTGTGAGGGTACCCCAGGAGAGTTCCAAATGTGTGTGGGTAGAATATATATCCCACGGGGGTAAAATTGAAAAAAGTTGAAAAAATTTTTTTTTGGACTTAATCATTTTTTCAGCGTTTATCAGACTTTCAGATAGGGGAAATATCAGTGAGCATTCCGATTTCAGTTCCAGAGCGATTCGCCCGATGAGTCCTTCATATTTAGTCGTTTTTAGCCAATTTATTGAATTTTTCAAAATTTCACTTTTTTGTGAAAATATCCACTAAGTGAGGGAATAATATGTGTGAGGGTACCCCAGGAGAGTTCCAAATGTGTGTGGGTAGAATATATATCCCACGGGGGTAAAATTGAAAAAAGTTGAAAAATTTTTTTTTTGGACTTAGTCATTTTTTCAGCGTTTATCAGACTTTCAGATAGGGGAAATGTCAGTGAGCGTTCCGATTTCAGTTCCAGCGCGATTCGCCCGATGAGTCTTTCATATTCAGTCGTTTTCAGCCAATTTTCTGAATTTTTGAAATTTCACTATTTTGTGAAAATATCCACTAAATGAGGGAATAATATGTGTGAGGGTACCCCAGGAGAGTTCCAAATGTGTGTGGGTAGAATATATATCCCACGGGGGTAAAATTAAAAAAAGGTGAAAAATTATTTTTTTTTGGACTTAGTAATTTTTTCAGCGTTTATCAGACTTTCAGATAGGGGAAATGTCAGTGAGCGTTCCGATTTCAGTTCCAGCGCGATTCGCCCGATGAGTCTTTCATATTTAGTCGTTTTCAGCCAATTTTCTGAATTTTTGAAATTTCACTTTTTTGTGAAAATATCCACTAAATGAGGGAAAAATATGTGTGAGGGTACCCCAGGAGAGTTCGAAATGTGTGTGGGTAGAATATATATCCCACGGGGGTAAAATTGAAAAAAGGTGAAAAAAATTTTTTTTTGGACTTAGTCATTTTTCCAGCGTTTATCAGACTTTCAGATAGGGGAAATGTCAGTGAGCGTTCCGATTTCAGTTCCAGAGCGATTTGCCCAATGAGTCCTTCATATTTAGTCGTTTTCAGCCAATTTTCTGAATTTTTGAAAATTTCACTTTTTTGTGAAAATATCCACTAAATGAGGGAATAATATGTGTGAGGGTACCCCAGGAGAGTTCCAAATGTGTGTGGGTAGAATATATATCCCACGGGGGTAAAATTGAAAAAAGGTGAAAATTTTTTTTTTTTCGACTTAGTCATTTTTCCAGCGTTTATCAGACTTTCAGATAGGGGAAATGTCAGTGAGCGTTCCGATTTCAGTTTCAGAGCGATTTGCCCAATGAGTCCTTCATATTTAGTCGTTTTCAGCCAATTTTCAGAATTTTTGAAAATTTCACTTTTTTGTGAAAATATCCACTAAATGAGGGAATAATATGTGTGAGGGTACCCCAGGAGAGTTCCAAATGTGTGTGGGTAGAATATATATCCCACGGGGGTAAAATTGAAAAAAGTTGAAAATATTTTTTTTTGGACTTAATCATTTTTTCAGCGTATACCAGACTTTCAGATAGGGGAAATGTCAGTGAGCGTTCCGATTTCGGTTCCAGAGCGATTCACCCGATGAGTCCTTCATATTTAGTCGTTTTCAGCCAATTTTATGAATTTTTCAAAATTTCACTTTTTTGTGAAAATATCCACTAAATGAGGGAATAATATGTGTGAGGGTACCCCAGGAGAGTTCCAAATGCGTGTGGGTAGAATATATATCCCACGGGGGTAAAATTGAAAAAAGTTGAAAAAATTTTTTTTTGGACTTAATCATTTTTTCAGCGTTTACCAGACTTTCAGAGAGGGGAAATATCAGTGAGCGTTCCGATTTCAGTTCCAGATCTATTCGCCCGATGAGTCCTTCATATTTAGTCGTTTTTAGCCAATTTTCTGAATTTTTCAAAATTTCACTTTTTTGTGAAAATATCCACTAAATGAGGGAATAATATGTGTGAGGGTACCCCAGGAGAGTTCCAAATGTGTGTGGGTAGAATATATATCCCACGGGGGTAAAATTGAAAAAAGTTGAAAATATTTTTTTTTGGACTTAATCATTTTTTCAGCGTATACCAGACTTCCAGATAGGGGAAATGTCAGTGAGCGTTCCGATTTCGGTTCCAGAGCGATTCACCCGATGAGTCCTTCATATTTAGTCGTTTTCAGCCAATTTTCAGAATTTTTGAAAATTTCACTTTTTTGTGAAAATATCCACTAAATGAGGGAATAATATGTGTGAGGGTACCCCAGGAGAGTTCCAAATGTGTGTGGGTAGAATATATATCCCACGGGGGTAAAATTAAAAAAAGGTGAAAAATTATTTTTTTTGGACTTAGTAATTTTTTCAGCGTTTATCAGACTTTCAGATAGGGGAAATGTCAGTGAGCGTTCCGATTTCAGTTCCAGCGCGATTCGCCCGATGAGTCTTTCATATTCAGTCGTTTTCAGCCAATTTTCTGAATTTTTGAAATTTCACTTTTTTGTGAAAATATCCACTAAATGAGGGAATAATATGTGTGAGGGTACCCCAGGAGAGTTCCAAATGTGTGTGGGTAGAATATATATCCCACGGGGGTAAAATTAAAAAAAGGTGAAAAATTATTTTTTTTGGACTTAGTAATTTTTTCAGCGTTTATCAGACTTTCAGATATGGGAAATGTCAGTGAGCGTTCCGATTTCAGTTCCAGCGCGATTCGCCCGATGAGTCTTTCATATTCAGTCGTTTTCAGCCAATTTTCTGAATTTTTGAAATTTCACTTTTTTGTGAAAATATCCACTAAATGAGGGAATAATATGTGTGAGGGTACCCCAGGAGAGTTCCAAATGTGTGTGGGTAGAATATATATCCCACGGGGGTAAAATTGAAAAAAGGTGAAAAAAATTTTTTTTTGGACTTAGTCATTTTTCCAGCGTTTATCAGACTTTCAGATAGGGGAAATGTCAGTGAGCATTCCGATTTCAGTTCCAGAGCGATTTGCCCAATGAGTCCTTCATATTTAGACGTTTTCAGCCAATTTTCAGAATTTTTGAAAATTTCACTTTTTTGTGAAAATATCCACTAAATGAGGGAATAATATGTGTGAGGGTACCCCAGGAGAGTTCCAAATGTGTGTGGGTAGAATATATACCCAACAGGGGTAAAATTGAAAAAAGGTGAAAAAATTTTTTTTTTGGACTTAGTCATTTTTTCAGCGTTTATCAGACTTTCAGATAGGGGAAATGTCAGTGAGCGTTCCAATTTCAGTTCCAGAGCGATTCACCCAATGAGTCCTTCATATTTAGTCGTTTTCAGCCAATTTTCTGAATTTTTGAAAATTTCACTTTTTTGAGAAAATATCCACTAAATGAGGGAATAATATGTGTGAGGGTACCCCAGGAGAGTTCCAAATGTGTGTGGGTAGAATATATATCCCACGGGGGTAAAATTGAAAAAAGTTGAAAAAATTTTTTTTTGGACTTAATCATTTTTTCAGCGTTTATCAGACTTTCAGATAGGGGAAATATCAGAGAGCGTTCCGATTTCAGTTCCAGAGCGATTCGCCCGATGAGTCCTTCATATTTAGTCGTTTTTAGCCAATTTATTGAATTTTTCAAAATTTCACTTTTTTGTGAAAATATCCACTAAGTGAGGGAATAATATGTGTGAGGGTACCCCAGGAGAGTTCCAAATGTGTGTGGGTAGAATATATATCCCACGGGGGTAAAATTGAAAAAAGTTGAAAAATTTTTTTTTTGGACTTAGTAATTTTTTCAGCGTTTATCAGACTTTCAGATAGGGGAAATGTCAGTGAGCGTTCCGATTTCAGTTCCAGCGCGATTCGCCCGATGAGTCTTTCATATTCAGTCGTTTTCAGCCAATTTTCTGAATTTTTGAAATTTCACTTTTTTGTGAAAATATCCACTAAATGAGGGAATAATATGTGTGAGGGTACCCCAGGAGAGTTCCAAATGTGTGTGGGTAGAATATATATCCCACGGGGGTAAAATTGAAAAAAGGTGAAAAATTTTTTTTTTTCGACTTAGTCATTTTTCCAGCGTTTATCAGACTTTCAGATAGGGGAAATGTCAGTGAGCGTTCCGATTTCAGTTCCAGAGCGATTCACCCGATGAGTCCTTCATATTTAGTCGTTTTCAGCCAATTTTCTGAATTTTTCAAAATTTCACTTTTTTGTGAAAATATCCACTAAATGAGGGAATAATATGTGTGAGGGTACCCCAGGAGAGTTCCAAATGGGTGTGGGTAGAATATATATCCCACGGGGGTAAAATTTAAAAAAGTTGAAAAAAAATTTTTTTTAGACTTAGTCATTTTTCAGGCGTTTATCAGACTTTCAGATAGGGGAAATGTCAGTGAGCGTTCCGATTTCAGTTCCAGAGAGATTCGCCCGATGAGTCCTTCATATTTAGTCGTTTTCAGCCAATTTTCTGAATTTTTGAAAATTTCACTTTTTTGTGAAAATATCCACTAAAATAGGGAATAATATGTGTGAGGGTACCCCAGGAGAGTTCCAAATGTGTGTGGGTAGAATATATATCCCACGGGGGTAAAATTGAAAAAAGGTGAAAAAAATTTTTTTTTGGACTTAGTCATGTTTTCAGCGTTTATCAGACTTTCAGATAGGGGAAATGTCAGTGAGCGTTCCGATTTCAGTTCCAGAGCGATTCACCCAATGAGTCCTTCATATTTAGTCGTTTTCAGCCAATTTAATGAATTTTTGAAAATTTCACTTTTTTGTGAAAATATCCACTAAATGAGGGAATAATATGTGTGAGGGTACCCCAGGAGAGTTCCAAATGTGTGTGGGTAGAATATATATCCCACGGGGGTAAAATTAAAAAAAGGTGAAAAATTATTTTTTTTGGACTTAGTAATTTTTTCAGCGTTTATCAGACTTTCAGATAGGGGAAATGTCAGTGAGCATTCCGATTTCAGTTCCAGCGCGATTCGCCCGATGAGTCTTTCATATTCAGTCGTTTTCAGCCAATTTTCTGAATTTTTGAAATTTCACTTTGTTGTGAAAATATCCACTAAATGAGGGAATAATATGTGTGAGGGTACCCCAGGAGAGTTCCAAATGTGTGTGGGTAGAATATATATCCCACGGGGGTAAAATTGAAAAAAGGTGAAAAAAATTTTTTTTTGGACTTAGTCATTTTTCCAGCGTTTATCAGACTTTCAGATAGGGGAAATGTCAGTGAGCGTTCCGATTTCAGTTCCAGAGCGATTTGCCCAATGAGTCCTTCATATTTAGTCGTTTTCAGCCAATTTTCTGAATTTTTGAAAATTTCACTTTTTTGTGAAAATATCCACTAAATGAGGGAATAATATGTGTGAGGGTACCCCAGGAGAGTTCCAAATGTGTGTGGGTAGAATATATATCCCACGGGGGTAAAATTGAAAAAAGTTGAAAAAATTTTTTTTTGGACTTTATCATTTTTTCAGCGTTTATCAGACTTTCAGATAGGGGAAATATCAGTGAGCGTTCCGATTTCAGTTCCAGAGCGATTCGCCCGATGAGTCCTTCATATTTAGTCGTTTTTAGCCAATTTATTGAATTTTTCAAAATTTCACTTTTTTGTGAAAATATCCACTAAGTGAGGGAATAATATGTGTGAGGGTACCCCAGGAGAGTTCCAAATGTGTGTGGGTAGAATATATATCCCACGGGGGTAAAATTGAAAAAAGTTGAAAAATTTTTTTTTTGGACTTAGTCATTTTTTCAGCGTTTATCAGACTTTCAGATAGGGGAAATGTCAGTGAGCGTTCCGATTTCAGTTCCAGCGCGATTCGCCCGATGAGTCTTTCATATTCAGTCGTTTTCAGCCAATTTTCTGAATTTTTGAAATTTCACTTTTTTGTGAAAATATCCACTAAATGAGGGAATAATATGTGTGAGGGTACCCCAGGAGAGTTCCAAATGTGTGTGGGTAGAATATATATCCCACGGGGGTAAAATTGAAAAAAGGTGAAAAAATTTTTTTTTTCGACTTAGTCATTTTTCCAGCGTTTATCAGACTTTCAGATAGGGGAAATGTCAGTGAGCGTTCCGATTTCAGTTTCAGAGCGATTTGCCCAATGAGTCCTTCATATTTAGTCGTTTTCAGCCAATTTTCAGAATTTTTGAAAATTTCACTTTTTTGTGAAAATATCCACTAAATGAGGGAATAATATGTGTGAGGGTACCCCAGGAGAGTTCCAAATGTGTGTGGGTAGAATATATATCCCACGGGGGTAAAATTGAAAAAAGTTGAAAAAAATTTTTTTTTAGACTTAGTCATTTTTCAGGCGTTTATCAGACTTTCAGATAGGGGAAATGTCAGTGAGCGTTCCGATTTCAGTTCCAGAGAGATTCGCCCGATGAGTCCTTCATATTTAGTCGTTTTCAGCCAATTTTCTGAATTTTTGAAAATTTCACTTTTTTGTGAAAATATCCACTAAAATAGGGAATAATATGTGTGAGGGTACCCCAGGAGAGTTCCAAATGTGTGTGGGTAGAATATATATCCCACGGGGGTAAAATTGAAAAAAGGTGAAAAAATTTTTTTTTTGGACTTAGTCATTTTTTCAGCGTTTATCAGACTTTCAGATAGGGGAAATGTCAGTGAGCGTTCCGATTTCAGTTCCAGAGCGATTCACCCGATGAGTCCTTCATATTTAGTCGTTTTCAGCCAATTTTCAGAATTTTTGAAAATTTCACTTTTTTGTGAAAATATCCACTAAATGAGGGAATAATATGTGTGAGGGTACCCCAGGAGAGTTCCAAATGTGTGTGGGTAGAATATATATCCCACGGGGGTAAAATTGAAAAAAGTTGAAAAAATTTTTTTTTGGACTTAATCATTTTTTCAGCGTTTACCAGACTTTCAGATAGGGGAAATATAAGTGAGCGTTCCGATTTCAGTTCCAGAGCTATTCGTCCGATGAGTCCTTCATATTTAGTCGTTTTTAGCCAATTTTCTGAATTTTTCAAAATTTCACTTTTTTGTGAAAATATCCACTAAATGAGGGAATAATATGTGTGAGGGTACCCCAGGAAAGTTCCAAATGTGTGTGGGTAGAATATATACCCAACGGGGGTAAAATTGAAAAAAGGTGAAAAAATTTTTTTTTTGGACTTAGTCATTTTTTCAGCGTTTATCAGACTTTCAGATAGGGTAAATGTCAGTGAGCGTTCCGATTTCAGTTCCAGAGCGATTTGCCCAATGAGTCCTTCATATTTAGTCGTTTTCAGCCAATTTTCTGAATTTTTGAAAATTTCACTTTTTTGTGAAAATATCCACTAAATGAGGGAATAATATGTGTGAGGGTACCCCAGGAGAGTTCCAAATGTGTGTGGGTAGAATATATATCCCACGGGGGTAAAATTGAAAAAAGTTGAAAATATTTTTTTTGGGACTTAATCATTTTTTCAGCGTATACCAGACTTTCAGATAGGGGAAATGTCAGTGAGCGTTCCGATTTCGGTTCCAGAGCGATTCACCCGATGAGTCCTTCATATTTAGTCGTTTTCAGCCAATTTTCTGAATTTTTGAAAATTTCACTTTTTTGTGAAAATATCCACTAAGTGAGGGAATAATATGTGTGAGGGTACCCCAGGAGAGTTCCAAATGTGTGTGGGTAGAATATATATCCCACGGGGGTAAAATTGAAAAAAGTTGAAAAATTTTTTTTTTGGACTTAGTAATTTTTTCAGCGTTTATCAGACTTTCAGATAGGGGAAATGTCAGTGAGCGTTCCGATTTCAGTTCCAGCGCGATTCGCCCGATGAGTCTTTCATATTCAGTCGTTTTCAGCCAATTTTCTGAATTTTTGAAAATTTCACTTTTTTGTGAAAATATCCACTAAATGAGGGAATAATATGTGTGAGGGTACCCCAGGAGAGTTCCAAATGTGTGTGGGTAGAATATATATCCCACGGGGGTAAAATTGAAAAAAGTTGAAAAAATTTTTTTTTGGACTTAATCATTTTTTCAGCGTTTATCAGACTTTCAGATAGGGGAAATATCAGTGAGCGTTCCGATTTCAGTTCCAGAGCGATTCTCCCGATGAGTCCTTCATATTTAGTCGTTTTTAGCCAATTTATTGAATTTTTCAAAATTTCACTTTTTTGTGAAAATATCCACTAAGTGAGGGAATAATATGTGTGAGGGTACCCCAGGAGAGTTCCAAATGTGTGTGGGTAGAATATATATCCCACGGGGGTAAAATTGAAAAAAGTTGAAAAATTTTTTTTTTGGACTTAGTCATTTTTTCAGCGTTTATCAGACTTTCAGATAGGGGAAATGTCAGTGAGCGTTCCGATTTCAGTTCCAGCGCGATTCGCCCGATGAGTCTTTCATATTCAGTCGTTTTCAGCCAATTTTCTGAATTTTTGAAAATTTCACTTTTTTGTGAAAATATCCACTAAATGAGGGAATAATATGTGTGAGGGTACCCCAGGAGAGTTCCAAATGTGTGTGGGTAGAATATATATCCCACGGGGGTAAAATTGAAAAAAGTTGAAAATATTTTTTTTTGGACTTAATCATTTTTTCAGCGTATACCAGACTTTCAGATAGGGGAAATGTCAGTGAGCGTTCCGATTTCGGTTCCAGAGCGATTCACCCGATGAGTCCTTCATATTTAGTCGTTTTCAGCCAATTTTATGAATTTTTCAAAATTTCACTTTTTTGTGAAAATATCCACTAAATGAGGGAATAATATGTGTGAGGGTACCCCAGGAGAGTTCCAAATGTGTGTGGGTAGAATATATATCCCACGGGGGTAAAATTGAAAAAAGTTGAAAAAAATTTTTTTTTAGACTTAGTCATTTTTCAGGCGTTTATCAGACTTTCAGATAGGGGAAATGTCAGTGAGCGTTCCGATTTCAGTTCCAGAGAGATTCGCCCGATGAGTCCTTCATATTTAGTCGTTTTCAGCCAATTTTCTGAATTTTTGAAAATTTCACTTTTTTGTGAAAATATCCACTAAAATAGGGAATAATATGTGTGAGGGTACCCCAGGAGAGTTCCAAATGTGTGTGGGTAGAATATATATCCCACGGGGGTAAAATTGAAAAAAGTTGAAAAAATTTTTTTTTGGACTTAATCATTTTTTCAGCGTTTACCAGACTTTCAGATAGGGGAAATATAAGTGAGCGTTCCGATTTCAGTTCCAGAGCTATTCGCCCGATGAGTCCTTCATATTTAGTCGTTTTTAGCCAATTTTCTGAATTTTTCAAAATTTCACTTTTTTGTGAAAATATCCACTAAATGAGGGAATAATATGTGTGAGGGTACCCCAGGAGAGTTCCAAATGTGTGTGGGTAGAATATATACCCAACGGGGGTAAAATTGAAAAAAGGTGAAAAAATTTTTTTTTTGGACTTAGTCATTTTTTCAGCGTTTATCAGACTTTCAGATAAGGGAAATGTCAGTGAGCGTTCCGATTTCAGTTCCAGCGCGATTCGCCCGATGAATCTTTCATATTCAGTCGTTTTCAGCCAATTTTCTGAATTTTTGAAAATTTCACTTTTTTGTGAAAATATCCACTAAAATAGGGAATAATATGTGTGAGGGTACCCCAGGAGAGTTCCAAATGTGTGTGGGTAGAATATATCCCACGGGGGTAAAATTGAAAAAAGGTGAAAAAATTTTTTTTTTTGACTTAGTCATTTTTTCAGCGTTTATCAGACTTTCAGATAGGGGAAATGTCAGTGAGCGTTCCGATTTCAGTTCCAGAGCGATTCACCCAATGAGTCCTTCATATTTAGTCGTTTTCAGCCAATTTAATGAATTTTTGAAAATTTCACTTTTTTGTGAAAATATCCACTAAATGAGGGAATAATATGTGTGAGGGTACCCCAGGAGAGTTCCAAATGTGTGTGGGTAGAATATATATCCCACGGGGGTAAAATTGAAAAAAGTTGAAAAATTTTTTTTTTGGACTTAATCATTTTTTCAGCGTTTACCAGACTTTCAGATAGGGGAAATATAAGTGAGCGTTCCGATTTCAGTTCCAGAGCTATTCGCCCGATGAGTCCTTCATATTTAGTCGTTTTTAGCCAATTTTCTGAATTTTTCAAAATTTCACTTTTTTGTGAAAATATCCACTAAATGAGGGAATAATATGTGTGAGGGTACCCCAGGAGAGTTCCAAATGTGTGTGGGTAGAATATATATCCCACGGGGGTAAAATTGAAAAAAGGTGAAAAATTATTTTTTTTGGACTTAGTAATTTTTTCAGCGTTTATCAGACTTTCAGATAGGGGAAATGTCAGTGAGCGTTCCGATTTCAGTTCCAGCGCGATTCGCCCGATGAATCTTTCATATTCAGTCGTTTTCAGCCAATTTTCTGAATTTTTGAAAATTTCACTTTTTTGTGAAAATATCCACTAAAATAGGGAATAATATGTGTGAGGGTACCCCAGGAGAGTTCCAAATGTGTGTGGGTAGAATATATATCCCACGGGGGTAAAATTGAAAAAAGGTGAAAAAATTTTTTTTTTTGACTTAGTCATTTTTTCAGCGTTTATCAGACTTTCAGATAGGGGAAATGTCAGTGAGCGTTCCGATTTCAGTTCCAGAGCGATTCACCCAATGAGTCCTTCATATTTAGTCGTTTTCAGCCAATTTAATGAATTTTTGAAAATTTCACTTTTTTGTGAAAATATCCACTAAATGAGGGAATAATATGTGTGAGGGTACCCCAGGAGAGTTCCAAATGTGTGTGGGTAGAATATATATCCCACGGGGGTAAAATTGAAAAAAGTTGAAAAATTTTTTTTTTGGACTTACTCATTTTTTCAGCGTTTATCAGACTTTCAGATAGGGGAAATGTCAGTGAGTGTTCCGATTTCAGTTCCAGAGCGATTCACCCGATGAGTCCTTCATATTTAGTCGTTTTCAGCCAATTTTCAGAATTTTTGAAAATTTCACTTTTTTGTGAAAATATCCACTAAATGAGGGAATAATATGTGTGAGGGTACCCCAGGAGAGTTCCAAATGTGTGTGGGTAGACTATATACCCAACAGGGGTAAAATTGAAAAACGGTGAAAAAATTTTTTTTTTGGACTTAGTCATTTTTTCAGCGTTTATCAGACTTTCAGATAGGGGAAATGTCAGTTCCAGCACGATTCGCCCGATGAGTCTTTCATATTCAGTCGTTTTCAGCCAATTTTCAGAATTTTTGAAATTTCACTTTTTTGTGAAAATATCCACTAAATGAGGGAATAATATGTGTGAGGGTACCCCAGGAGAGTTCCAAATGTGTGTGGGTAGAATATATACCCAACGGGGGTAAAATTGAAAAAAGTTGAAAAAATTTTTTTTTTGGACTTAGTCATTTTTTCAGCTTTTATCAGACTTTCAGATAGGGAAAATGTCAGTGAGCGTTCCGATTTCAGTTCCAGAGCGATTCACCAGATGAGTCCTTCATATTTAGTCGTTTTCAGCCAATTTTCAGAATTTTTGAAAATTTCACTTTTTTGTGAAAATATCCACTAAATGAGGGAATAATATGTGTGAGGGTACCCCAGGAGAGTTCCAAATGTGTGTGGGTAGAATATATACCCAACAGGGGTAAAATTGAAAAAAGGTGAAAAAAATTTTTTTTGGGACTTAGTCATTTTTTCACGTTTATCAGACTTTCAGATAGGGGAAATGTCAGTGAGCGTTCCGATTTCAGTTCCAGAGCGATTCACCCAATGAGTCCTTCATATTTAGTCGTTTTCAGCCAATTTAATGAATTTTTGAAAATTTCACTTTTTTGTGAAAATATCCACTAAATGAGGGAATAATATGTGTGAGGGTACCCCAGGAGAGTTCCAAATGTGTGTGGGTAGAATATATATCCCACGGGGGTAAAATTGAAAAAAGTTGAAAAAATTTTTTTTTGGACTTAATCATTTTTTCAGCGTTTATCAGACTTTCAGATAGGGGAAATATCAGTGAGCGTTCCGATTTCAGTGCCAGAGCGATTCGCCCGATGAGTCCTTCATATTTAGTCGTTTTCAGCCAATTTATTGAATTTTTCAAAATTTCACTTTTTTGTGAAAATATCCACTAAATGAGGGAATAATATGTGTGAGGGTACCCCAGGAGAGTTCCAAATGTGTGTGGGTAGAATATATATCCCACGGGGGTAAAATTGAAAAAAGTTGAAATTATTTTTTTTTGGACTTAATCATTTTTTCAGCGTATACCAGACTTTCAGATAGGGGAAATGTCAGTGAGCGTTCCTATTTCGGTTCCAGAGCGATTCACCCGATGAGTCCTTCATATTTAGTCGTTTTCAGCCAATTTTCAGAATTTTTGAAAATTTCACTTTTTTGTGAAAATATCCACTAAATGAGGGAATAATATGTGTGAGGGTACCCCAGGAGAGTTCCAAATGTGTGTGGGTAGAATATATACCCAACAGGGGTAAAATTGAAAAAAGGTGAAAAAAATTTTTTTTTGGACTTAGTCATTTTTTCACGTTTATCAGACTTTCAGATAGGGGAAATGTCAGTGAGCGTTCCGATTTCAGTTCCAGAGCGATTCACCCAATGAGTCCTTCATATTTAGTCGTTTTCAGCCAATTTAATGAATTTTTGAAAATTTCACTTTTTTGTGAAAATATCGACTAAATGAGGGAATAATATGTGTGAGGGTACCCCAGGAGAGTTCCAAATGTGTGTGGGTAGAATATATATCCCACGGGGGTAAAATTAAAAAAAGGTGAAAAATTATTTTTTTTGGACTTAGTAATTTTTTCAGCGTTTATCAGACTTTCAGATAGGGGAAATGTCAGTGAGCGTTCCGATTTCAGTTCCAGCGCGATTCGCCCGATGAGTCTTTCATATTCAGTCGTTTTCAACCAATTTTCTGAATTTTTGAAATTTCACTTTTTTGTGAAAATATCCACTAAATGAGGGAATAATATGTGTGAGGGTACCCCAGGAGAGTTCCAAATGTGTGTGGGTAGACAATATACCCAACAGGGGTAAAATTGAAAAAAGGTGAAAAAATTTTTTTTTTGGACTTAGTCATTTTTTCAGCGTTTATCAGACTTTCAGATAGGGGAAATGTCAGTGAGCGTTCCGATTTCAGTTCCAGAGCGATTCACCCGATGAGTCCTTCATATTTAGTCGTTTTCAGCCAATTTTCTGAATTTTTGAAAATTTCACTTTTTTGTGAAAATATCCACTAAAATAGGGAATAATATGTGTGAGGGTACCCCAGGAGAGTTCCAAATGTGTGTGGGTAGAATATATATCCCACGGGGGTAAAATTGAAAAAAGGTGAAAAAATTTTTTTTTTGGACTTAGTCATTTTTTCAGCGTTTATCAGACTTTCAGATAGGGGAAATGTCAGTGAGCGTTCCGATTTCAGTTCCAGCGCGATTCGCCCGATGAGTCTTTCATATTCAGTCGTTTTCAGCCAATTTTCTGAATTTTTGAAATTTCACTTTTTTGTGAAAATATCCACTAAATGAGGGAATAATATGTGTGAGGGTACCCCAGGAGAGTTCCAAATGTGTGTGGGTAGAATATATATCCCACAGGGGTAAAATTGAAAAAAGTTGAAAAAATTTTTTTTTTTGACTTAATCATTTTTTCAGCGTTTACCAGACTTTCAGATAGGGGAAATATCAGTGAGCGTTCCGATTTCAGTTCCAGAGCTATTCGACCGATGAGTCCTTCATATTTAGTCGTTTTTAGCCAATTTTCTGAATTTTTCAAAATTTCACTTTTTTGTGAAAATATCCACTAAATGAGGGAATAATATGTGTGAGGGTACCCCAGGAGAGTTCCAAATGTGTGTGGGTAGAATATATATCAGACGGGAGTAAAATTGAAAAAAGGTGAAAAATTATTTTTTTTGGACTTAGTAATTTTTTCAGCGTTTATCAGACTTTCAGATAGGGGAAATGTCAGTGAGCGTTCCGATTTCAGTTCCAGCACGATTCGCCCGATGAATCTTTCATATTCAGTCGTTTTCAGCCAATTTTCAGAATTTTTGAAATTTCACTTTTTTGTGAAAATATCCACTAAATGAGGGAATAATATGTGTGAGGGTACCCCAGGAGAGTTCCAAATGTGTGTGGGTAGAATATATATCCCACGGGGGTAAAATTGAAAAAAGGTGAAAAAAATTTTTTTTTGGACTTACTCATTTTTCCAGCGTTTATCAGACTTTCAGATAGGGGAAATAAAGTGAGCGTTCCGATTTCAGTTCCAGAGCGATTCACCAGATGAGTCCTTCATATTTAGTCGTTTTCAGCCAATTTTCAGAATTTTTGAAAATTTCACTTTTTTGTGAAAATATCCACTAAATGAGGGAATAATATGTGTGAGGGTACCCCAGGAGAGTTCCAAATGTGTGTGGGTAGAATATATATCCCACGGGGGTAAAATTGAAAAAAGTTGAAAATATTTTTTTTTGGACTTAATCATTTTTTCAGCGTATACCAGACTTTCAGATAGGGGAAATGTCAGTGAGCGTTCCGATTTCGGTTCCAGAGCGATTCACCCGATGAGTCCTTCATATTTAGTCGTTTTCAGCCAATTTTCTGAATTTTTCAAAATTTCACTTTTTTGTGAAAATATCCACTAAATGAGGGAATAATATGTGTGAGGGTACCCCAGGAGAGTTCCAAATGTGTGTGGGTAGAATATATACCCAACGGCGGTAAAATTGAAAAAAGGTGAAAAAATTTTTTTTTTGGACTTGGTCATTTTTTCAGCGTTTATCAGACTTTCAGATAGGGGAAATGTCAGTGAGCATTCCGATTTCAGTTCCAGAGCTATTCGCCCGATGAGTCCTTCATATTTATTCGTTTTTAGCCAATTTTCTGAATTTTTCAAAATTTCACTTTTTTGTGAAAATATCCACTAAATGAGGGAATAATATGTGTGAGGGTACCCCAGGAGAGTTCCAAATGTGTGTGGGTAGAATATATACCCAACGGGGGTAAAATTGAAAAAAGGTGAAAAAATTTTTTTTTTGGACTTAGTCATTTTTTCAGCGTTTATCAGACTTTCAGATAGGGGAAATGTCAGTGAGCGTTCCGATTTCAGTTCCAGAGCGATTCACCAGATGAGTCCTTCATATTTAGTCGTTTTCAGCCAATTTTCAGAATTTTTGAAAATTTCACTTTTTTGTGAAAATATCCACTAAATGAGGGAATAATATGTGTGAGGGTACCCCAGGAGAGTTCCAAATGTGTGTGGGTAGAATATATATCCCACGGGGGTAAAATTGAAAAAAGTTGAAAATATTTTTTTTTGGACTTAATCATTTTTTCAGCGTTTATCAGACTTTCAGATAGGGGAAATGTCAGTGAGCGTTCCGATTTCAGTTCCAGAGCGATTCACCCGATGAGTCCTTCATATTTAGTCGTTTTCAGCCAATTTTCAGAATTTTTCAAAATTTCACTTTTTTGTGAAAATATCCACTAAATGAGGGAATAATATGTGTGAGGGTACCCCAGGAGAGTTCCAAATGTGTGTGGGTAGAATATATATCCCACGGGAGTAAAATTGAAAAAAGGTGAAAAATTATTTTTTTTGGACTTAGTAATTTTTTCAGCGTTTATCAGACTTTCAGATAGGGGAAATGTCAGTGAGCGTTCCGATTTCAGTTCCAGCGCGATTCGCCCGATGAATCTTTCATATTCAGTCGTTTTCAGCCAATTTTCAGAATTTTTGAAATTTCACTTTTTTGTGAAAATATCCACTAAATGAGGGAATAATATGTGTGAGGGTACCCCAGGAGAGTTCCAAATGTGTGTGGGTAGAATATATATCCCACGGGGGTAAAATTGAAAAAAGGTGAAAAAAATTTTTTTTTGGACTTACTCATTTTTCCAGCGTTTATCAGACTTTCAGATAGGGGAAATGTCAGTGAGCATTCCGATTTCAGTTCCAGAGCGATTTGCCCAATGAGTCCTTCATATTTAGTCGTTTTCAGCCAATTTTCTGAATTTTTGAAAATTTCACTTTTTTGTGAAAATAACCACTAAATGAGGGAATAATATGTGTGAGGGTACCACAGGAAAGTTCCAAATGTGTGTGGGTAGAATATATATCCCACGGGGGTAAAATTGAAAAAAGTTGAAAAAAAATTTTTTTTAGACTTAGTCATTTTTCAGGCGTTTATCAGACTTTCAGATAGGGGAAATGTCAGTGAGCGTTCCGATTTCAGTTCCAGAGCGATTCACCAGATGAGTCCTTCATATTTAGTCGTTTTCAGCCAATTTTCAGAATTTTTGAAAATTTCACTTTTTTGTGAAAATATCCACTAAATGAGGGAATAATATGTGTGAGGGTACCCCAGGAGAGTTCCAAATGTGTGTGGGTAGAATATATATCCCACGGGGGTAAAATTGAAAAAAGGTGAAAAAAATTTTTTTTTGGACTTAGTCATTTTTCCAGCGTTTATCAGACTTTCAGATAGGGGAAATGTCAGTGAGCGTTCCGATTTCAGTTCCAGAGCGATTTGCCCAATGAGTCCTTCATATTTAGTCGTTTTCAGCCAATTTTCTGAATTTTTGAAAATTTCACTTTTTTGTGAAAATAACCACTAAATGAGGGAATAATATGTGTGAGGGTACCACAGGAAAGTTCCAAATGTGTGTGGGTAGAATATATATCCCACGGGGGTAAAATTGAAAAAAGTTGAAAAAAAATTTTTTTTAGACTTAGTCATTTTTCAGGCGTTTATCAGACTTTCAGATAGGGGAAATGTCAGTGAGCGTTCCGATTTCAGTTCCAGAGCGATTCACCAGATGAGTCCTTCATATTTAGTCGTTTTCAGCCAATTTTCAGAATTTTTGAAAATTTCACTTTTTTGTGAAAATATCCACTAAATGAGGGAATAATATGTGTGAGGGTACCCCAGGAGAGTTCCAAATGTGTGTGGGTAGAATATATATCCCACGGGGGTAAAATTGAAAAAAGTTGAAAATATTTTTTTTTGGACTTAATCATTTTTTCAGCGTATACCAGACTTTCAGATTGGGGAAATGTCAGTGAGCGTTCCGATTTCGGTTCCAGAGCGATTCACCCGATGAGTCCTTCATATTTAGTCGTTTTCAGCCAATTTTCTGAATTTTTCAAAATTTCACTTTTTTGTGAAAATATCCACTAAATGAGGGAGTAATATGTGTGAGGGTACCCCAGGAGAGTTCCAAATGTGTGTGGGTAGAATATATACCCAACGGCGGTAAAATTGAAAAAAGGTGAAAAAATTTTTTTTTTGGACTTAGTCATTTTTTCAGCGTTTATCAGACTTTCAGATAGGGGAAATGTCAGTGAGCGTTCCGATTTCGGTTCCAGAGCGATTCACCCGATGAGTCCTTCATATTTAGTCGTTTTCAGCCAATTTTCAGAATTTTTGAAAATTTCACTTTTTTGTGAAAATATCCACTAAATGAGGGAATAATATGTGTGAGGGTACCCCAGGAGAGTTCCAAATGTGTGTGGGTAGAATATATATCCCACGGGAGTAAAATTGAAAAAAGGTGAAAAATTATTTTTTTTGGACTTACTCATTTTTCCAGTGTTTATCAGACTTTCAGATAGGGCAAATGTCAGTGAGCGTTCCGATTTCAGTTCCAGAGCGATTTGCCCAATGAGTCCTTCATATTTAGTCGTTTTCAGCCAATTTTCTGAATTTTTGAAAATTTCACTTTTTTGTGAAAATAACCACTAAATGAGGGAATAATATGTGTGAGGGTACCACAGGAAAGTTCCAAATGTGTGTGGGTAGAATATATATCCCACGGGGGTAAAATTGAAAAAAGTTGAAAAAAAATTTTTTTTAGACTTAGTCATTTTTCAGGCGTTTATCAGACTTTCAGATAGGGGAAATGTCAGTGAGCGTTCCGATTTCAGTTCCAGAGCGATTCACCAGATGAGTCCTTCAAATTTAGTCGTTTTCAGCCAATTTTCAGAATTTTTGAAAATTTCACTTTTTTGTGAAAATATCCACTAAATGAGGGAATAATATGTGTGAGGGTACCCCAGGAGAGTTCCAAATGTGTGTGGGTAGAATATATATCCCACGGGGGTAAAATTGAAAAAAGTTGAAAATATTTTTTTTTGGACTTAATCATTTTTTCAGCGTATACCAGACTTTCAGATAGGGGAAATGTCAGTGAGCGTTCCGATTTCGGTTCCAGAGCGATTCACCCGATGAGTCCTTCATATTTAGTCGTTTTCAGCCAATTTTCTGAATTTTTCAAAATTTCACTTTTTTGTGAACATATCCACTAAATGAGGGAATAATATGTGTGAGGGTACCCCAGGAGAGTTCCAAATGTGTGTGGGTAGAATATATACCCAACGGCGGTAAAATTGAAAAAAGGTGAAAAAATTTTTTTTTTTGGACTTAGTCATTTTTTCAGCGTTTATCAGACTTTCAGATAGGGGAAATGTCAGTGAGCGTTCCGATTTCAGTTCCAGCGCGATTCGCCCGATGAATCTTTCATATTCAGTCGTTTTCAGCCAATTTTCTGAATTTTTGAAATTTCACTTTTTTGTGAAAATATCCACTAAATGAGGGAATAATATGTGTGAGGGTACCCCAGGAGAGTTCCAAATGTGTGTGGGTAGAATATATATCCCACGGGGGTAAAATTGAAAAAAGGTGAAAAAAATTTTTTTTTGGACTTAGTCATTTTTCCAGCGTTTATCAGACTTTCAGATAGGGGAAATGTCAGTGAGCGTTCCGATTTCAGTTCCAGAGCGATTTGCCCAATGAGTCCTTCATATTTAGTCGTTTTCAGCCAATTTTCTGAATTTTTGAAAATTTCACTTTTTTGTGAAAATAACCACTAAATGAGGGAATAATATGTGTGAGGGTACCACAGGAAAGTTCCAAATGTGTGTGGGTAGAATATATATCCCACGGGGGTAAAATTGAAAAAAGTTGAAAAAAATTTTTTTTTAGACTTAGTCATTTTTCAGGCGTTTATCAGACTTTCAGATAGGGGAAATGTCAGTGAGCGTTCCGATTTCAGTTCCAGAGCGATTCACCAGATGAGTCCTTCATATTTAGTCGTTTTCAGCCAATTTTCAGAATTTTTGAAAATTTCACTTTTTTGTGAAAATATCCACTAAATGAGGGAATAATATGTGTGAGGGTACCCCAGGAGAGTTCCAAATGTGTGTGGGTAGAATATATATCCCACGGGAGTAAAATTGAAAAAAGGTGAAAAATTATTTTTTTTGGACTTAGTCATTTTTTCAGCGTTTATCAGACTTTCAGATAGGGGAAATGTCAGTGAGCGTTCCGATTTCGGTTCCAGAGCGATTCACCCGATGAGTCCTTCATATTTAGTCGTTTTCAGCCAATTTTCTGAATTTTTCAAAATTTCACTTTTTTGTGAAAATATCCACTAAATGAGGGAGTAATATGTGTGAGGGTACCCCAGGAGAGTTCCAAATGTGTGTGGGTAGAATATATACCCAACGGCGGTAAAATTGAAAAAAGGTGAAAAAATTTTTTTTTTGGACTTAGTCATTTTTTCAGCGTTTATCAGACTTTCAGATAGGGGAAATGTCAGTGAGCGTTCCGATTTCGGTTCCAGAGCGATTCACCCGATGAGTCCTTCATATTTAGTCGTTTTCAGCCAATTTTCAGAATTTTTGAAAATTTCACTTTTTTGTGAAAATATCCACTAAATGAGGGAATAATATGTGTGAGGGTACCCCAGGAGAGTTCCAAATGTGTGTTGGTAGAATATATATCCCACGGGAGTAAAATTGAAAAAAGGTGAAAAATTATTTTTTTTGGACTTACTCATATTTCCAGTGTTTATCAGACTTTCAGATAGGGCAAATGTCAGTGAGCGTTCCGATTTCAGTTCCAGAGCGATTTGCCCAATGAGTCCTTCATATTTAGTCGTTTTCAGCCAATTTTCTGAATTTTTGAAAATTTCACTTTTTTGTGAAAATAACCACTAAATGAGGGAATAATATGTGTGAGGGTACCACAGGAAAGTTCCAAATGTGTGTGGGTAGAATATATATCCCACGGGGGTAAAATTGAAAAAAGTTGAAAAAAAATTTTTTTTAGACTTAGTCATTTTTCAGGCGTTTATCAGACTTTCAGATAGGGGAAATGTCAGTGAGCGTTCCGATTTCAGTTCCAGAGCGATTCACCAGATGAGTCCTTCAAATTTAGTCGTTTTCAGCCAATTTTCAGAATTTTTGAAAATTTCACTTTTTTGTGAAAATATCCACTAAATGAGGGAATAATATGTGTGAGGGTACCCCAGGAGAGTTCCAAATGTGTGTGGGTAGAATATATATCCCACGGGGGTAAAATTGAAAAAAGTTGAAAATATTTTTTTTTGGACTTAATCATTTTTTCAGCGTATACCAGACTTTCAGATAGGGGAAATGTCAGTGAGCGTTCCGATTTCGGTTCCAGAGCGATTCACCAGATGAGTCCTTCATATTTAGTCGTTTTCAGCCAATTTTCTGAATTTTTCAAAATTTCACTTTTTTGTGAAAATATCCACTAAATGAGGGAATAATATGTGTGAGGGTACCCCAGGAGAGTTCCAAATGTGTGTGGGTAGAATATATACCCAACGGCGGTAAAATTGAAAAAAGGTGAAAAAATTTTTTTTTTGGACTTAGTCATTTTTTCAGCGTTTATCAGACTTTCAGATAGGGGAAATGTCAGTGAGCGTTCCGATTTCAGTTCCAGCGCGATTCGCCCGATGAATCTTTCATATTCAGTCGTTTTCAGCCAATTTTCTGAATTTTTGAAATTTCACTTTTTTGTGAAAATATCCACTAAATGAGGGAATAATATGTGTGAGGGTACCCCAGGAGAGTTCCAAATGTGTGTGGGTAGAATATATATCCCACGGGGGTAAAATTGAAAAAAGGTGAAAAAAATTTTTTTTTGGACTTAGTCATTTTTCCAGCGTTTATCAGACTTTCAGATAGGGGAAATGTCAGTGAGCGTTCCGATTTCAGTTCCAGAGCGATTTGCCCAATGAGTCCTTCATATTTAGTCGTTTTCAGCCAATTTTCTGAATTTTTGAAAATTTCACTTTTTTGTGAAAATAACCACTAAATGAGGGAATAATATGTGTGAGGGTACCACAGGAAAGTTCCAAATGTGTGTGGGTAGAATATATATCCCACGGGGGTAAAATTGAAAAAAGTTGAAAAAAAATTTTTTTTAGACCTAGTCATTTTTCAGGCGTTTATCAGACTTTCAGATAGGGGAAATGTCAGTGAGCGTTCCGATTTCAGTTCCAGAGCGATTCACCCGATGAGTCCTTCATATTTAGTCGTTTTCAGCCAATTTTCAGAATTTTTGAAAATTTCACTTTTTTGTGAAAATATCCACTAAATGAGGGAATAATATGTGTGAGGGTACCCCAGGAGAGTTCCAAATGTGTGTGGGTAGAACATATACCCAACGGGGGTAAAATTGAAAAAAGGTGAAAAAATTTTTTTTTTGGACTTAGTCATTTTTTCAGCGTTTATCAGACTTTCAGATAGGGGAAATGTCAGTGAGCGTTCCAATTTCAGTTCCAGAGCTATTCGCCCGATGAGTCCTTCATATTTATTCGTTTTTAGCCAATTTTCTGAATTTTTCAAAATTTCACTTTTTTGTGAAAATATCCACTAATTGAGGGAATAATATGTGTGAGGGTACCCCAGGAGAGTTCCAAATGTGTGTGGGTAGAATATATACCCAACGGGGGTAAAATTGAAAAAAGGTGAAAAAATTTTTTTTTTGGACTTAGTCATTTTTTCAGCGTTTATCAGACTTTCAGATAGGCGAAATGTCAGTGAGCGTTCCGATTTCAGTTCCAGAGCGATTCACCAGATGAGTCCTTCATATTTAGTCGTTTTCAGCCAATTTTCAGAATTTTTGAAAATTTCACTTTTTTGTGAAAATATCCACTAAATGAGGGAATAATATGTGTGAGGGTACCCCAGGAGAGTTCCAAATGTGTGTGGGTAGAATATATATCCCACGGGGGTAAAATTGAAAAAAGTTGAAAATATTTTTTTTTGGACTTAATCATTTTTTCAGCGTATACCAGACTTTCAGATAGGGGAAATGTCAGTGAGAGTTCCGATTTCGGTTCCAGAGCGATTCACCCGATGAGTCCTTCATATTTAGTCATTTTCAGCCAATTTTCTGAATTTTTCAAAATTTCACTTTTTTGTGAAAATATCCACTAAATGAGGGAATAATATGTGTGAGGGTACCCCAGGAGAGTTCCAAATGTGTGTGGGTAGAATATATACCCAACGGCGGTAAAATTGAAAAAAGGTGAAAAAATTTTTTTTTTGGACTTAGTCATTTTTTCAGCGTTTATCAGACTTTCAGATAGGGGAAATGTCAGTGAGCGTTCCGATTTCAGTTCCAGAGCGATTTGCCCAATGAGTCCTTCATATTTAGTCGTTTTCAGCCAATTTTCTGAATTTTTGAAAATTTCACTTTTTTGTGAAAATATCCACTAAATGAGGGAATAATATGTGTGAGGGTACCCCAGGAGAGTTCCAAATGTGTGTGGGTAGAATATATATCCCGCGGGGGTAAAATTGAAAAAAGTTTAAAAAATTTTTTTTTGGACTTAATCATTTTTTCAGCGTTTATCAGACTTTCAGATAGGGGAAATATCAGTGAGCGTTCCGATTTCAGTTCCAGTGCGATTCGCCCGATGAGTCTTTCATATTCAGTCGTTTTCAGCCAATTTTCTGAATTTTTGAAATTTCACTTTTTTGTGAAAATATCCACTAAATGAGGGAATAATATGTGTGAGGGTACCCCAGGAGAGTTCCAAATGTGTGTGGGTAGAATATATATCCCACGGGGGTAAAATTGAAAAAAGGTGAAAAAAATTTTTTTTTGGACTTAGTCATTTTTCCAGCGTTTATCAGACTTTCAGATAGGGGAAATGTCAGTGAGCGTTCCGATTTCAGTTCCAGCGCGATTCGCCCGATGAGTCCTTCATATTCATTCGTTTTCAGCCAATTTTCAGAATTTTTGAAAATTTCACTTTTTTGTGAAAATATCCACTAAATGAGGGAATAATATGTGTGAGTGTACCCCAGGAGAGTTCCAAATGTGTGTGGGTAGAATATATATCCCACGGGGGTAAAATTGAAAAAAGGTGAAAAAAATTTTTTTTTGGACTTAGTCATTTTTCCAGCGTTTATCAGACTTTCAGATAGGGGAAATGTCAGTCAGCGTTCCGATTTCAGTTCCAGAGCGATTTGCCCAATGAGTCCTTCATATTTAGTCGTTTTCAGCCAATTTTCTGAATTTTTGAAAATTTCACTTTTTTGTGAAAATAACCACTAAATGAGGGAATAATATGTGTGAGGGTACCACAGGAAAGTTCCAAATGTGTGTGGGTAGAATATATATCCCACGGGGGTAAAATTGAAAAAAGTTGAAAAAAAATTTTTTTTAGACCTAGTCATTTTTCAGGCGTTTATCAGACTTTCAGATAGGGGAAATGTCAGTGAGCGTTCCAATTTCAGTTCCAGAGCTATTCGCCCGATGAGTCCTTCATATTTATTCGTTTTTAGCCAATTTTCTGAATTTTTCAAAATTTCACTTTTTTGTGAAAATATCCACTAAATGAGGGAATAATATGTGTGAGGGTACCCCAGGAGAGTTCCAAATGTGTGTGGGTAGAATATATACCCAACGGGGGTAAAATTGAAAAAAGGTGAAAAAATTTTTTTTTTGGACTTAGTCATTTTTTCAGCGTTTATCAGACTTTCAGATAGGGGAAATGTCAGTGAGCGTTCCGATTTCAGTTCCAGAGCGATTCACCAGATGAGTCCTTCATATTTAGTCGTTTTCAGCCAATTTTCAGAATTTTTGAAAATTTCACTTTTTTGTGAAAATATCCACTAAATGAGGGAATAATATGTGTGAGGGTACCCCAGGAGAGTTCCAAATGTGTGTGGGTAGAATATATATCCCACGGGGGTAAAATTGAAAAAAGTTGAAAATATTTTTTTTTGGACTTAATCATTTTTTCAGCGTATACCAGACTTTCAGATAGGGGAAATGTCAGTGAGAGTTCCGATTTCGGTTCCAGAGCGATTCACCCGATGAGTCCTTCATATTTAGTCGTTTTCAGCCAATTTTCTGAATTTTTCAAAATTTCACTTTTTTGTGAAAATATCCACTAAATGAGGGAATAATATGTGTGAGGGTACCCCAGGAGAGTTCCAAATGTGTGTGGGTAGAATATATACCCAACGGCGGTAAAATTGAAAAAAGGTGAAAAAATTTTTTTTTTGGACTTAGTCATTTTTTCAGCGTTTATCAGACTTTCAGATAGGGGAAATGTCAGTGAGCGTTCCGATTTCAGTTCCAGAGCGATTTGCCCAATGAGTCCTTCATATTTAGTCGTTTTCAGCCAATTTTCTGAATTTTTGAAAATTTCACTTTTTTGTGAAAATATCCACTAAATGAGGGAATAATATGTGTGAGGGTACCCCAGGAGAGTTCCAAATGTGTGTGGGTAGAATATATATCCCGCGGGGGTAAAATTGAAAAAAGTTTAAAAAATTTTTTTTTGGACTTAATCATTTTTTCAGCGTTTATCAGACTTTCAGATAGGGGAAATATCAGTGAGCGTTCCGATTTCAGTTCCAGTGCGATTCGCCCGATGAGTCTTTCATATTCAGTCGTTTTCAGCCAATTTTCTGAATTTTTGAAATTTCACTTTTTTGTGAAAATATCCACTAAATGAGGGAATAATATGTGTGAGGGTACCCCAGGAGAGTTCCAAATGTGTGTGGGTAGAATATATATCCCACGGGGGTAAAATTGAAAAAAGGTGAAAAAAATTTTTTTTTGGACTTAGTCATTTTTCCAGCGTTTATCAGACTTTCAGATAGGGGAAATGTCAGTGAGCGTTCCGATTTCAGTTCCAGCGCGATTCGCCCGATGAGTCCTTCATATTCATTCGTTTTCAGCCAATTTTCAGAATTTTTGAAAATTTCACTTTTTTGTGAAAATATCCACTAAATGAGGGAATAATATGTGTGAGGGTACCCCAGGAGAGTTCCAAATGTGTGTGGGTAGAATATATATCCCACGGGGGTAAAATTGAAAAAAGTTGAAAATATTTTTTTTTGGACTTAATCATTTTTTCAGCGTATACCAGACTTTCAGATAGGGGAAATGTCAGTGAGCGTTCCGATTTCGGTTCCAGAGCGATTCACCAGATGAGTCCTTCATATTTAGTCGTTTTCAGCCAATTTTCTGAATTTTTCAAAATTTCACTTTTTTGTGAAAATATCCACTAAATGAGGGAATAATATGTGTGAGGGTACCCCAGGAGAGTTCCAAATGTGTGTGGGTAGAATATATACCCAACGGCGGTAAAATTGAAAAAAGGTGAAAAAATTTTTTTTTTGGACTTAGTCATTTTTTCAGCGTTTATCAGACTTTCAGATAGGGGAAATGTCAGTGAGCGTTCCGATTTCAGTTCCAGCGCGATTCGCCCGATGAATCTTTCATATTCAGTCGTTTTCAGCCAATTTTCTGAATTTTTGAAATTTCACTTTTTTGTGAAAATATCCACTAAATGAGGGAATAATATGTGTGAGGGTACCCCAGGAGAGTTCCAAATGTGTGTGGGTAGAATATATATCCCACGGGGGTAAAATTGAAAAAAGGTGAAAAAAATTTTTTTTTGGACTTAGTCATTTTTCCAGCGTTTATCAGACTTTCAGATAGGGGAAATGTCAGTGAGCGTTCCGATTTCAGTTCCAGAGCGATTTGCCCAATGAGTCCTTCATATTTAGTCGTTTTCAGCCAATTTTCTGAATTTTTGAAAATTTCACTTTTTTGTGAAAATAACCACTAAATGAGGGAATAATATGTGTGAGGGTACCACAGGAAAGTTCCAAATGTGTGTGGGTAGAATATATATCCCACGGGGGTAAAATTGAAAAAAGTTGAAAAAAAATTTTTTTTAGACCTAGTCATTTTTCAGGCGTTTATCAGACTTTCAGATAGGGGAAATGTCAGTGAGCGTTCCGATTTCAGTTCCAGAGCGATTCACCCGATGAGTCCTTCATATTTAGTCGTTTTCAGCCAATTTTCAGAATTTTTGAAAATTTCACTTTTTTGTGAAAATATCCACTAAATGAGGGAATAATATGTGTGAGGGTACCCCAGGAGAGTTCCAAATGTGTGTGGGTAGAACATATACCCAACGGGGGTAAAATTGAAAAAAGGTGAAAAAATTTTTTTTTTGGACTTAGTCATTTTTTCAGCGTTTATCAGACTTTCAGATAGGGGAAATGTCAGTGAGAGTTCCGATTTCGGTTCCAGAGCGATTCACCCGATGAGTCCTTCATATTTAGTCGTTTTCAGCCAATTTTCTGAATTTTTCAAAATTTCACTTTTTTGTGAAAATATCCACTAAATGAGGGAATAATATGTGTGAGGGTACCCCAGGAGAGTTCCAAATGTGTGTGGGTAGAATATATACCCAACGGCGGTAAAATTGAAAAAAGGTGAAAAAATTTTTTTTTTGGACTTAGTCATTTTTTCAGCGTTTATCAGACTTTCAGATAGGGGAAATGTCAGTGAGCGTTCCGATTTCAGTTCCAGAGCGATTTGCCCAATGAGTCCTTCATATTTAGTCGTTTTCAGCCAATTTTCTGAATTTTTGAAAATTTCACTTTTTTGTGAAAATATCCACTAAATGAGGGAATAATATGTGTGAGGGTACCCCAGGAGAGTTCCAAATGTGTGTGGGTAGAATATATATCCCGCGGGGGTAAAATTGAAAAAAGTTTAAAAAATTTTTTTTTGGACTTAATCATTTTTTCAGCGTTTATCAGACTTTCAGATAGGGGAAATATCAGTGAGCGTTCCGATTTCAGTTCCAGTGCGATTCGCCCGATGAGTCTTTCATATTCAGTCGTTTTCAGCCAATTTTCTGAATTTTTGAAATTTCACTTTTTTGTGAAAATATCCACTAAATGAGGGAATAATATGTGTGAGGGTACCCCAGGAGAGTTCCAAATGTGTGTGGGTAGAATATATATCCCACGGGGGTAAAATTGAAAAAAGGTGAAAAAAATTTTTTTTTGGACTTAGTCATTTTTCCAGCGTTTATCAGACTTTCAGATAGGGGAAATGTCAGTGAGCGTTCCGATTTCAGTTCCAGCGCGATTCGCCCGATGAGTCCTTCATATTCATTCGTTTTCAGCCAATTTTCAGAATTTTTGAAAATTTCACTTTTTTGTGAAAATATCCACTAAATGAGGGAATAATATGTGTGAGTGTACCCCAGGAGAGTTCCAAATGTGTGTGGGTAGAATATATATCCCACGGGGGTAAAATTGAAAAAAGGTGAAAAAAATTTTTTTTTGGACTTAGTCATTTTTCCAGCGTTTATCAGACTTTCAGATAGGGGAAATGTCAGTCAGCGTTCCGATTTCAGTTCCAGAGCGATTTGCCCAATGAGTCCTTCATATTTAGTCGTTTTCAGCCAATTTTCTGAATTTTTGAAAATTTCACTTTTTTGTGAAAATAACCACTAAATGAGGGAATAATATGTGTGAGGGTACCACAGGAAAGTTCCAAATGTGTGTGGGTAGAATATATATCCCACGGGGGTAAAATTGAAAAAAGTTGAAAAAAAATTTTTTTTAGACCTAGTCATTTTTCAGGCGTTTATCAGACTTTCAGATAGGGGAAATGTCAGTGAGCGTTCCAATTTCAGTTCCAGAGCTATTCGCCCGATGAGTCCTTCATATTTATTCGTTTTTAGCCAATTTTCTGAATTTTTCAAAATTTCACTTTTTTGTGAAAATATCCACTAAATGAGGGAATAATATGTGTGAGGGTACCCCAGGAGAGTTCCAAATGTGTGTGGGTAGAATATATACCCAACGGGGGTAAAATTGAAAAAAGGTGAAAAAATTTTTTTTTTGGACTTAGTCATTTTTTCAGCGTTTATCAGACTTTCAGATAGGGGAAATGTCAGTGAGCGTTCCGATTTCAGTTCCAGAGCGATTCACCAGATGAGTCCTTCATATTTAGTCGTTTTCAGCCAATTTTCAGAATTTTTGAAAATTTCACTTTTTTGTGAAAATATCCACTAAATGAGGGAATAATATGTGTGAGGGTACCCCAGGAGAGTTCCAAATGTGTGTGGGTAGAATATATATCCCACGGGGGTAAAATTGAAAAAAGTTGAAAATATTTTTTTTTGGACTTAATCATTTTTTCAGCGTATACCAGACTTTCAGATAGGGGAAATGTCAGTGAGAGTTCCGATTTCGGTTCCAGAGCGATTCACCCGATGAGTCCTTCATATTTAGTCGTTTTCAGCCAATTTTCTGAATTTTTCAAAATTTCACTTTTTTGTGAAAATATCCACTAAATGAGGGAATAATATGTGTGAGGGTACCCCAGGAGAGTTCCAAATGTGTGTGGGTAGAATATATACCCAACGGCGGTAAAATTGAAAAAAGGTGAAAAAATTTTTTTTTTGGACTTAGTCATTTTTTCAGCGTTTATCAGACTTTCAGATAGGGGAAATGTCAGTGAGCGTTCCGATTTCAGTTCCAGAGCGATTTGCCCAATGAGTCCTTCATATTTAGTCGTTTTCAGCCAATTTTCTGAATTTTTGAAAATTTCACTTTTTTGTGAAAATATCCACTAAATGAGGGAATAATATGTGTGAGGGTACCCCAGGAGAGTTCCAAATGTGTGTGGGTAGAATATATATCCCGCGGGGGTAAAATTGAAAAAAGTTTAAAAAATTTTTTTTTGGACTTAATCATTTTTTCAGCGTTTATCAGACTTTCAGATAGGGGAAATATCAGTGAGCGTTCCGATTTCAGTTCCAGTGCGATTCGCCCGATGAGTCTTTCATATTCAGTCGTTTTCAGCCAATTTTCTGAATTTTTGAAATTTCACTTTTTTGTGAAAATATCCACTAAATGAGGGAATAATATGTGTGAGGGTACCCCAGGAGAGTTCCAAATGTGTGTGGGTAGAATATATATCCCACGGGGGTAAAATTGAAAAAAGGTGAAAAAAATTTTTTTTTGGACTTAGTCATTTTTCCAGCGTTTATCAGACTTTCAGATAGGGGAAATGTCAGTGAGCGTTCCGATTTCAGTTCCAGCGCGATTCGCCCGATGAGTCCTTCATATTCATTCGTTTTCAGCCAATTTTCAGAATTTTTGAAAATTTCACTTTTTTGTGAAAATATCCACTAAATGAGGGAATAATATGTGTGAGTGTACCCCAGGAGAGTTCCAAATGTGTGTGGGTAGAATATATATCCCACGGGGGTAAAATTGAAAAAAGTTGAAAAAATTTTTTTTTGGACTTAGTCATTTTTTCAGCGTTTATCAGACATTCAGATAGGGGAAATGTCAGTGAGCATTCCGATTTCAGTTCCAGAGCGATTCGCCCGATGAGTCCTTCATATTTAGTCGTTTTCAGCCAATTTTCTGAATTTTTGAAAATTTCACTTTTTTGTGAAATTATCCACTAAATAAGGGAATAATATGTGTGAGGGTTCTCTAGGAGAGTTCCAAATGTGTGTGGGTAGAATATATATCCCACGGGGGTAAAATTGAAAAAAGTTGAAAAAAAATTTTTTTTAGACTTAGTCATTTTTCCGGCGTTTATCAGACTTTCAGATAGGGGAAATGTCAGTGAGCGTTCCGATTTCAGTTCCAGAGCGATTCGCCCGATGAGTCCTTCATATTTAGTCGTTTTCAGCCAATTTTCAGAATTTTTGAAAATTTCACTTATTTGTGAAAATATCCACTAAATGAGGGAATAATATGTGTGAGGGTACCCCAGGAGTGTTCCAAATGTGCGTGGGTAGAATATATATCCCACGGGGGTAAAATTGAAAAAAGGTGAAAACATTTTTTTTTGGACTTAGTCATTTTTTCAGCGTTTATCAGACATTCAGATAGGGGAAATGTCAGTGAGCATTCCGATTTCAGTTCCAGAGCGATTCGCCCGAAGAGTCCTTCATACTTAGTCGTTTTCAGCCAATTTTCAGAATTTTTGAAAATTTCACTTTTTTGTGAAAATATCCACTAAATGAGGGAATAATATGTGTGAGGGTACCCCAGGAGACTTCCAAATGTGTGTGGGTAGAATATATATCCCACGGGGGTAAAATTGAAAAAAGGTGAAAAAAAATTTTTTTTGGACTTAGTCATTTTTTCAGCGTTTATCAGACTTTCAGATAGGGGAAATGTCAGTGAGCGTTCCGATTTCAGTTCCAGCGCGATTCGCCCGATGAGTCCTTCGTATTCAGTCGTTTTCAGCCAATTTTCTGAATTTTTGAAAATGTCACTTATTTGTGAAAATATCCACTAAATGAGGGAATAATATGTGTGAGGGTACCCCAGGAGTGTTCCAAATGTGCGTGGGTAGAATATATATCCCACGGGGGTAAAATTGAAAACAGTTGAAAAAATTTTTTTTTTACTTAATCATTTTTTCAGCGTTTATCAGACATTCAGATAAGGGAAATGTCAATGAGCATTCCGATTTCAGTTCCAGAGCGATTCGCCCGATGAGTCCTTCATATTTAGTCGTTTTCAGCCAATTTTCTGAATTTTTGAAAATTTCACTTTTTTGTGAAAATACCCACTAAATGAGGGAATAATATGTGTGAGGGTACCCCAGGAGAGTTCCAAATGTGTGTGGGTAGAATATATATCCCACGGGGGTAAAATTGAAAAAAGTTTAAAAAATTTTTTTTTGGACTTAATAATTTTTTCAGCGTTTATCAGACTTTCAGATAGGGGAAATATCAGTGAGCGTTCCGATTTCAGTTCCAGAGCGATTCGCCCGATGAGTCCTTCATATTTAGTCGTTTTTAGCCAATTTTCTGAATTTTTGAAAATTTCACTTTTTTGTGAAAATATTCACTAAATGAGGGAATAATATGTGTGAGGGTACCCCAGGAGAGTTCCAAATGTGTGTGGGTAGAATATATATCCCACGGGGGTAAAATTGAAAAAAGGTGAAAACATTTTTTTTTGGACTTAGTCATTTTTTCAGCGTTTATCAGACATTCAGATAGGGGAAATGTCAGTGAGCATTCCGATTTCAGTTCCAGAGCGATTCGCCCGATGAGTCCTTCATATTTAGTCGTTTTCAGCCAATTTTCTGAATTTTTGAAAATTTCACTTTTTTGTGAAAATATCCACTAAATAAGGGAATAATATGTGTTAGGGTTCTCTAGGAGAGTTCCAAATGTGTGTGGGTAGAATATATATCCCACGGGGGTAAAATTGAAAAAAGTTGAAAAAAATTTTTTTTAGACTTAGTCATTTTTACGGCGTTTATCAGACTTTCAGATAGGAGAAATATCAGTGAACATTCCGATTTCAGTTCCAGAGCGATTCGCCCGATGAGTCCTTCATATTTAGTCATTTTTCAGCCAATTTTCAGAATTTTTGAAAATTTCACTTTTTTGTGAAAATATCCACTAAATGAGGGAATAATATGTGTGCGGGTACCCCAGGAGGGTTCCAAATGTGTGTGGGTAGAATATATATCCCACGGGGGTAAAATTGAAAAAAGTTGAAAACATTTTTTTTTGGACTTAATAATTTTTTCAGCGTTTATCAGACTTTCAGATAGGGGAAATATCAGTGAGCGTTTCGATTTCAGTTCCAGAGCGATTCGCCCGATGAGTCCTTCATATTTAGACGTTTTCAGCCAATTTTCTGAATTTTTGAAAATTTCACTTTTTTGTGAAAATATCCACTAAATGAGGGAATAATATGTGTGAGGGTACCCCAGGAGAGTTCTAAATGTGTGTGGGTAGAATATATATCCCACGGGGGTAAAATTGAAAAAAGTTGAAAAAAAATTTTTTCGGACTTAATAATTTTTTCAGCGTTTATCATACTTTCAGATAGGGGAAATATCAGTAAACATTCCGATTTCAGTTCCAGAGCGATTCGCCCGATGAGTCCTTCATATTTAGTCGTTTTCAGCCAATTTTCAGAATTTTTGAAAATTTCACTTTTTTGTGAAAATATCCACTAAATGAGGGAATAATATGTGTGAGGGTACCCCAGGAGAGTTCCAAATGTGTGTGGGTAGAATATATATCGAACGGGGGTAAAATTGAAAAAAGTTGAAAACATTTTTTTTTGGACTTAATAATTTTTTCAGCGTTTATCAGACTTTCAGATAGGGGAAATATCCGTGAGCGTTTCGATTTCAGTTCCAGAGCGATTCGCCCGATGAGTCCTTCATATTTAGTCGTTTTCAGCCAATTTTCTGAATTTTTGAAAATTTCACTTTTTTGTGAAAATATCCACTAAATGAGGGAATAATATGTGTGAGGGTACCCCAGGAGAGTTCCAAATGTGTGTGGGTAGAATATACATCCCACGGGGGTAAAACTGAAAAAAGTTGAAAAAATTTTTTTTTGGACTTAATAATTTTTTCAGCGTTTATCAGACTTTCAGATAGGGGAAATATAAGTGAGCGTTCCGATTTCAGTTCCAGAGCGATTCGCCCGATGAGTCCTTCATATTTAGTCGTTTTCAGCCAATTTTCTGAATTTTTGAAAATTTCACTTTTTTGTGAAAATATCCACTAAATGAGGGAATAATATGTGTGAGGGTACCCCAGGAGAGTACCAAATGTGTGTGGGTAGAATATATATCCCACGGGGGTAAAATTGAAAAAAGGTGAAACCATTTTTTTTTGGACTTAGTCATTTTTTCAGCGTTTATCAGACATTCAGATAGGGGAAATGTCAGTGAGCATTCCGATTTCAGTTCCAGCGCGATTCGCCCGATGAGTCCTTCGTATTCAGTCGTTTTCAGCCAATTTTCTGAATTTTTTAAAATGTCACTTTTTTGTGAAAATATCCACTAAATGAGGGAATAATATGTGTGAGGGTACCCCAGGAGTGTTCCAAATGTGCGTGGGTAGAATATATATCCCACGGGGGTAAAATTGAAAAAAGTTGAAAAAATTTTTTTTTACTTAATCATTTTTTCAGCGTTTATCAGACTTTCAGATAGGGGAAATATCAGTAACCATTCCGATTTCAGTTCCAGAGCGATTCGCCCGATGAGTCCTTCATATTTAGTCGTTTTCAGCCAATTTTCAGAATTTTTGAAAATTTCACTTTTTTGTGAAAATATCCACTAAATGAGGGAATAATATGTGTGAGGGTACCCCAGGAGAGTTCCAAATGTGTGTGGGTAGAATATATATCCCACGGGGGTAAAATTGAAAAAAGTTGAAAACATTTTTTTTTGGACTTAATTTTTTCAGCGTTTATCAGACTTTCAGATAGGGGAAATATCAGTGAGCGTTCCGATTTCAGTTCCAGAGCGATTCGCCCGATGAGTCCTTCATATTTAGTCGTTTTCAGCCAATTTTCTGAATTTTTGAAAATTTCACTTTTTTGTGAAAATATCCACTAAATGAGGGAATAATATGTGTGAGGGTACCCCAGGAGAGTTCCAAATGTGTGTGGGTAGAATATATATCCCACGGGGGTAAAATTGAAAAAAGGTGAAAACATTTTTTTTTGGACTTAGTCATTTTTTCAGCGTTTATCAGACATTCAGATAGGGGAAATGTCAGTGAGCATTCCGATTTCAGTTCCAGCGCGATTCGCCCGATGAGTCCTTCGTATTCAGTCGTTTTCAGCCAATTTTCTGAATTTTTGAAAATGTCACTTTTTTGTGAAAATATCCACTAAATGAGGGAATAATATGTGTGAGGGTACCCCAGGAGTGTTCCAAATGTGCGTGGGTAGAATATATATCCCACGGGGGTAAAATTGAAAAAAGTTGAAAAAATTTTTTTTTACTTAATCATTTTTTCAGCGTTTATCAGACTTTCAGATAGGGGAAATATCAGTAAACATTCCGATTTCAGTTCCAGAGCGATTCGCCCGATGAGTCCTTCATATTTAGCGTTTTCAGCCAATTTTCTGAATTTTTGAAAATTTCACTTTTTTGTGAAAATATCCACTAAATAAGGGAATAATATGTGTGAGGGTACCCCAGGAGAGTTCCAAATGTGTGTGGGTAGAATATATATCCCACGGGGGTAAAATTGAAAAAAGTTGAAAACATTTTTTTTTGGACTTAATCATTTTTTCAGCGTTTATCAGACTTTCAGATAGGGGAAATATCAGTGAGCGTTTCGATTTCAGTTCCAGAGCGATTCGCCCGATGAGTCCTTCATATTTAGTCGTTTTCAGCCAATTTTCAGAATTTTTGAAAATTTCACTTTTTTGTGAAAATATCCACTAAATGAGGGAATAATATGTGTGAGGGTACCCCAGGAGAGTTCCAAATGTGTGTAAGTAGAATATATATCCCACGGGGGTAAAATTGAAAAAAGTTGAAAACATTTTTTTTTGGACTTAATCATTTTTTCAGCATTTATCAGACTTTCAGATAGGGGAAATATCAGTGAGCGTTTCGATTTCAGTTCCAGAGCGATTCGCCCGATGAGTCCTTCATATTTAGTCGTTTTCAGCCAATTTTCAGAATTTTTGAAAATTTCACTTTTTTGTGAAAATATCCACTAAATGAGGGAATAATATGTGTGAGGGTACCCCAGGAGAGTTCCAAATGTGTGTGGGTAGAATATATATCCCACGGGGGTAAAATTGAAAAAAGTTGAAAACATTTTTTTTTGGACTTAATAATTTTTTCAGCGTTTATCAGACTTTCAGATAGGGGAAATATCAGTGAGCGTTTCGATTTCAGTTCCAGAGCGATTCGCCCGATGAGTCCTTCATATTTAGTCGTTTTCAGCCAATTTTCTGAATTTTTGAAAATTTCACTTTTTTGTGAAAATATCCACTAAATGAGGGAATAATATGTGTGAGGGTACCCCAGGAGAGTTCCAAATGTGTGTGGGTAGAATATATATCCCACGCGGGTAAAATTGAAAAAAGTTGAAAAAATTTTTTTTTGGACTTAATAATTTTTTCAACGTTTATCAGACTTTCAGATAGGGGAAATATCAGTGAGCGTTCCGATTTCAGTTCCAGAGCGATTCGCCCGATGAGTCCTTCATATTTAGTCGTTTTCAGCCAATTTTCTGAATTTTTGAAAATTTCACTTTTTTGTGAAAATATCCACTAAATGAGGGAATAATATGTGTGAGGGTACCCCAGGAGAGTTCCAAATGTGTGTGGGTAGAATATATATCCCACGGGGGTAAAATTGAAAAGAGGTGAAAACATTTTTTTTTGGACTTAGTCATTTTTTCAGCGTTTATCAGACATTCAGATAGGGGAAATGTCAGTGAGCATTCCGATTTCAGTTCCAGCGCGATTCGCCCGATGAGTCCTTCGTATTCAGTCGTTTTCAGCCAATTTTCTGAATTTTTGAAAATGTCACTTTTTTGTGAAAATATCCACTAAATGAGGGAATAATATGTGTGAGGGTACCCCAGGAGTGTTCCAAATGTGCGTGGGTAGAATATATATCCCACGGGGGTAAAATTGAAAAAAGTTGAAAAAATTTTTTTTTACTTAATCATTTTTTCAGCGTTTATCAGACTTTCAGATAGGGGAAATATCAGTAAACATTCCGATTTCAGTTCCAGAGCGATTCGCCCGATGAGTCCTTCATATTTAGCGTTTTCAGCCAATTTTCTGAATTTTTGAAAATTTCACTTTTTTGTGAAAATATCCACTAAATAAGGGAATAATATGTGTGAGGGTACCCCAGGAGAGTTCCAAATGTGTGTGGGTAGAATATATATCCCACGGGGGTAAAATTGAAAAAAGTTGAAAACATTTTTTTTTGGACTTAATCATTTTTTCAGCGTTTATCAGACTTTCAGATAGGGGAAATATCAGTGAGCGTTTCGATTTCAGTTCCAGAGCGATTCGACCGATGAGTCCTTCATATTTAGTCGTTTTCAGCCAATTTTCTGAATTTTTGAAAATTTCACTTTTTTGTGAAAATATCCACTAAATGAGGGAATAATATGTGTGAGGGTACCCCAGGAGAGTTCCAAATGTGTGTAGGTAGAATATATATCCCACGGGGGTAAAATTGAAAAAAGTTTTAAAAATTTTTTTTTGGACTTAATAATTTTTTCAGCGTTTATCAGACTTTCAGATAGGGGAAATATCAGTGAGCGTTCCAATTTCAGTTCCAGAGCGATTCGCCCGATGAGTCCTTCATATTTAGTCGTTTTCAGCCAATTTTCTGAATTTTTGAAAATTTCACTTTTTTGTGAAAATATCCACTAAATGAGGGAATAATATGTGTGAGGGTACCCCAGGAGAGTTCCAAATGTGTGTGGGTAGAATATATATCCCACGGGGGTAAAATTGAAAAGAGGTGAAAACATTTTTTTTTGGACTTAGTCATTTTTTCAGCGTTTATCAGACATTCAGATAGGGGAAATGTCAGTGAGCATTCCGATTTCAGTTCCAGCGCGATTCGCCCGATGAGTCCTTCGTATTCAGTCGTTTTCAGCCAATTTTCTGAATTTTTGAAAATGTCACTTTTTTGTGAAAATATCCACTAAATGAGGGAATAATATGTGTGAGGGTACCCCAGGAGTGTTCCAAATGTGCGTGGGTAGAATATATATCCCACGGGGGTAAAATTGAAAAAAGTTGAAAAAATTTTTTTTTACTTAATCATTTTTTCAGCGTTTATCAGACTTTCAGATAGGGGAAATATCAGTAAACATTCCGATTTCAATTCCAGAGCGATTCGCCCGATGAGTCCTTCATATTTAGCGTTTTCAGCCAATTTTCTGAATTTTTGAAAATTTCACTTTTTTGTGAAAATATCCACTAAATAAGGGAATAATATGTGTGAGGGTACCCCAGGAGAGTTCCAAATGTGTGTGGGTAGAATATATATCCCACGGGGGTAAAATTGAAAAAAGTTGAAAACATTTTTTTTTGGACTTAATCATTTTTTCAGCGTTTATCAGACTTTCAGATAGGGGAAATATCAGTGAGCGTTTCGATTTCAGTTCCAGAGCGATTCGACCGATGAGTCCTTCATATTTAGTCGTTTTCAGCCAATTTTCTGAATTTTTGAAAATTTCACTTTTTTGTGAAAATATCCACTAAATGAGGGAATAATATGTGTGAGGGTACCCCAGGAGAGTTCCAAATGTGTGTAGGTAGAATATATATCCCACGGGGGTAAAATTGAAAAAAGGTGAAAAAAAATTTTTTTTGGACTTAGTCATTTTTTCAGCGTTTATCAGACTTTCAGATAGGGGAAATGTCAGTGAGCGTTCCGATTTCAGTTCCAGCGCGATTCGCCCGATGAGTCCTTCGTATTCAGTCGTTTTCAGCCAATTTTCTGAATTTTTGAAAATGTCACTTATTTGTGAAAATATCCACTAAATGAGGGAATAATATGTGTGAGGGTACCCCAGGAGTGTTCCAAATGTGCGTGGGTAGAATATATATCCCACGGGGGTAAAATTGAAAACAGTTGAAAAAATTTTTTTTTTACTTAATCATTTTTTCAGCGTTTATCAGACATTCAGATAAGGGAAATGTCAATGAGCATTCCGATTTCAGTTCCAGAGCGATTCGCCCGATGAGTCCTTCATATTTAGTCGTTTTCAGCCAATTTTCTGAATTTTTGAAAATTTCACTTTTTTGTGAAAATACCCACTAAATGAGGGAATAATATGTGTGAGGGTACCCCAGGAGAGTTCCAAATGTGTGTGGGTAGAATATATATCCCACGGGGGTAAAATTGAAAAAAGTTTAAAAAATTTTTTTTTGGACTTAATAATTTTTTCAGCGTTTATCAGACTTTCAGATAGGGGAAATATCAGTGAGCGTTCCGATTTCAGTTCCAGAGCGATTCGCCCGATGAGTCCTTCATATTTAGTCGTTTTTAGCCAATTTTCTGAATTTTTGAAAATTTCACTTTTTTGTGAAAATATTCACTAAATGAGGGAATAATATGTGTGAGGGTACCCCAGGAGAGTTCCAAATGTGTGTGGGTAGAATATATATCCCACGGGGGTAAAATTGAAAAAAGGTGAAAACATTTTTTTTTGGACTTAGTCATTTTTTCAGCGTTTATCAGACATTCAGATAGGGGAAATGTCAGTGAGCATTCCGATTTCAGTTCCAGAGCGATTCGCCCGATGAGTCCTTCATATTTAGTCGTTTTCAGCCAATTTTCTGAATTTTTGAAAATTTCACTTTTTTGTGAAAATATCCACTAAATAAGGGAATAATATGTGTTAGGGTTCTCTAGGAGAGTTCCAAATGTGTGTGGGTAGAATATATATCCCACGGGGGTAAAATTGAAAAAAGTTGAAAAAAATTTTTTTTAGACTTAGTCATTTTTACGGCGTTTATCAGACTTTCAGATAGGAGAAATATCAGTGAACATTCCGATTTCAGTTCCAGAGCGATTCGCCCGATGAGTCCTTCATATTTAGTCATTTTTCAGCCAATTTTCAGAATTTTTGAAAATTTCACTTTTTTGTGAAAATATCCACTAAATGAGGGAATAATATGTGTGCGGGTACCCCAGGAGGGTTCCAAATGTGTGTGGGTAGAATATATATCCCACGGGGGTAAAATTGAAAAAAGTTGAAAACATTTTTTTTTGGACTTAATAATTTTTTCAGCGTTTATCAGACTTTCAGATAGGGGAAATATCAGTGAGCGTTTCGATTTCAGTTCCAGAGCGATTCGCCCGATGAGTCCTTCATATTTAGACGTTTTCAGCCAATTTTCTGAATTTTTGAAAATTTCACTTTTTTGTGAAAATATCCACTAAATGAGGGAATAATATGTGTGAGGGTACCCCAGGAGAGTTCTAAATGTGTGTGGGTAGAATATATATCCCACGGGGGTAAAATTGAAAAAAGTTGAAAAAAAATTTTTTCGGACTTAATAATTTTTTCAGCGTTTATCATACTTTCAGATAGGGGAAATATCAGTAAACATTCCGATTTCAGTTCCAGAGCGATTCGCCCGATGAGTCCTTCATATTTAGTCGTTTTCAGCCAATTTTCAGAATTTTTGAAAATTTCACTTTTTTGTGAAAATATCCACTAAATGAGGGAATAATATGTGTGAGGGTACCCCAGGAGAGTTCCAAATGTGTGTGGGTAGAATATATATCGAACGGGGGTAAAATTGAAAAAAGTTGAAAACATTTTTTTTTGGACTTAATAATTTTTTCAGCGTTTATCAGACTTTCAGATAGGGGAAATATCAGTGAGCGTTTCGATTTCAGTTCCAGAGCGATTCGCCCGATGAGTCCTTCATATTTAGTCGTTTTCAGCCAATTTTCTGAATTTTTGAAAATTTCACTTTTTTGTGAAAATATCCACTAAATGAGGGAATAATATGTGTGAGGGTACCCCAGGAGAGTTCCAAATGTGTGTGGGTAGAATATACATCCCACGGGGGTAAAACTGAAAAAAGTTGAAAAAATTTTTTTTTGGACTTAATAATTTTTTCAGCGTTTATCAGACTTTCAGATAGGGGAAATATAAGTGAGCGTTCCGATTTCAGTTCCAGAGCGATTCGCCCGATGAGTCCTTCATATTTAGTCGTTTTCAGCCAATTTTCTGAATTTTTGAAAATTTCACTTTTTTGTGAAAATATCCACTAAATGAGGGAATAATATGTGTGAGGGTACCCCAGGAGAGTACCAAATGTGTGTGGGTAGAATATATATCCCACGGGGGTAAAATTGAAAAAAGGTGAAACCATTTTTTTTTGGACTTAGTCATTTTTTCAGCGTTTATCAGACATTCAGATAGGGGAAATGTCAGTGAGCATTCCGATTTCAGTTCCAGCGCGATTCGCCCGATGAGTCCTTCGTATTCAGTCGTTTTCAGCCAATTTTCTGAATTTTTTAAAATGTCACTTTTTTGTGAAAATATCCACTAAATGAGGGAATAATATGTGTGAGGGTACCCCAGGAGTGTTCCAAATGTGCGTGGGTAGAATATATATCCCACGGGGGTAAAATTGAAAAAAGTTGAAAAAATTTTTTTTTACTTAATCATTTTTTCAGCGTTTATCAGACTTTCAGATAGGGGAAATATCAGTAACCATTCCGATTTCAGTTCCAGAGCGATTCGCCCGATGAGTCCTTCATATTTAGTCGTTTTCAGCCAATTTTCAGAATTTTTGAAAATTTCACTTTTTTGTGAAAATATCCACTAAATGAGGGAATAATATGTGTGAGGGTACCCCAGGAGAGTTCCAAATGTGTGTGGGTAGAATATATATCCCACGGGGGTAAAATTGAAAAAAGTTGAAAACATTTTTTTTTGGACTTAATTTTTTCAGCGTTTATCAGACTTTCAGATAGGGGAAATATCAGTGAGCGTTCCGATTTCAGTTCCAGAGCGATTCGCCCGATGAGTCCTTCATATTTAGTCGTTTTCAGCCAATTTTCTGAATTTTTGAAAATTTCACTTTTTTGTGAAAATATCCACTAAATGAGGGAATAATATGTGTGAGGGTACCCCAGGAGAGTTCCAAATGTGTGTGGGTAGAATATATATCCCACGGGGGTAAAATTGAAAAAAGGTGAAAACATTTTTTTTTGGACTTAGTCATTTTTTCAGCGTTTATCAGACATTCAGATAGGGGAAATGTCAGTGAGCATTCCGATTTCAGTTCCAGCGCGATTCGCCCGATGAGTCCTTCGTATTCAGTCGTTTTCAGCCAATTTTCTGAATTTTTGAAAATGTCACTTTTTTGTGAAAATATCCACTAAATGAGGGAATAATATGTGTGAGGGTACCCCAGGAGTGTTCCAAATGTGCGTGGGTAGAATATATATCCCACGGGGGTAAAATTGAAAAAAGTTGAAAAAATTTTTTTTTACTTAATCATTTTTTCAGCGTTTATCAGACTTTCAGATAGGGGAAATATCAGTAAACATTCCGATTTCAGTTCCAGAGCGATTCGCCCGATGAGTCCTTCATATTTAGCGTTTTCAGCCAATTTTCTGAATTTTTGAAAATTTCACTTTTTTGTGAAAATATCCACTAAATAAGGGAATAATATGTGTGAGGGTACCCCAGGAGAGTTCCAAATGTGTGTGGGTAGAATATATATCCCACGGGGGTAAAATTGAAAAAAGTTGAAAACATTTTTTTTTGGACTTAATCATTTTTTCAGCGTTTATCAGACTTTCAGATAGGGGAAATATCAGTGAGCGTTTCGATTTCAGTTCCAGAGCGATTCGCCCGATGAGTCCTTCATATTTAGTCGTTTTCAGCCAATTTTCAGAATTTTTGAAAATTTCACTTTTTTGTGAAAATATCCACTAAATGAGGGAATAATATGTGTGAGGGTACCCCAGGAGAGTTCCAAATGTGTGTAAGTAGAATATATATCCCACGGGGGTAAAATTGAAAAAAGTTGAAAACATTTTTTTTTGGACTTAATCATTTTTTCAGCATTTATCAGACTTTCAGATAGGGGAAATATCAGTGAGCGTTTCGATTTCAGTTCCAGAGCGATTCGCCCGATGAGTCCTTCATATTTAGTCGTTTTCAGCCAATTTTCAGAATTTTTGAAAATTTCACTTTTTTGTGAAAATATCCACTAAATGAGGGAATAATATGTGTGAGGGTACCCCAGGAGAGTTCCAAATGTGTGTGGGTAGAATATATATCCCACGGGGGTAAAATTGAAAAAAGTTGAAAACATTTTTTTTTGGACTTAATAATTTTTTCAGCGTTTATCAGACTTTCAGATAGGGGAAATATCAGTGAGCGTTTCGATTTCAGTTCCAGAGCGATTCGCCCGATGAGTCCTTCATATTTAGTCGTTTTCAGCCAATTTTCTGAATTTTTGAAAATTTCACTTTTTTGTGAAAATATCCACTAAATGAGGGAATAATATGTGTGAGGGTACCCCAGGAGAGTTCCAAATGTGTGTGGGTAGAATATATATCCCACGCGGGTAAAATTGAAAAAAGTTGAAAAAATTTTTTTTTGGACTTAATAATTTTTTCAACGTTTATCAGACTTTCAGATAGGGGAAATATCAGTGAGCGTTTCGATTTCAGTTCCAGAGCGATTCGCCCGATGAGTCCTTCATATTTAGTCGTTTTCAGCCAATTTTCTGAATTTTTGAAAATTTCACTTTTTTGTGAAAATATCCACTAAATGAGGGAATAATATGTGTGAGGGTACCCCAGGAGAGTTCCAAATGTGTGTGGGTAGAATATATATCCCACGGGGGTAAAATTGAAAAGAGGTGAAAACATTTTTTTTTGGACTTAGTCATTTTTTCAGCGTTTATCAGACATTCAGATAGGGGAAATGTCAGTGAGCATTCCGATTTCAGTTCCAGCGCGATTCGCCCGATGAGTCCTTCGTATTCAGTCGTTTTCAGCCAATTTTCTGAATTTTTGAAAATGTCACTTTTTTGTGAAAATATCCACTAAATGAGGGAATAATATGTGTGAGGGTACCCCAGGAGTGTTCCAAATGTGCGTGGGTAGAATATATATCCCACGGGGGTAAAATTGAAAAAAGTTGAAAAAATTTTTTTTTACTTAATCATTTTTTCAGCGTTTATCAGACTTTCAGATAGGGGAAATATCAGTAAACATTCCGATTTCAGTTCCAGAGCGATTCGCCCGATGAGTCCTTCATATTTAGCGTTTTCAGCCAATTTTCTGAATTTTTGAAAATTTCACTTTTTTGTGAAAATATCCACTAAATAAGGGAATAATATGTGTGAGGGTACCCCAGGAGAGTTCCAAATGTGTGTGGGTAGAATATATATCCCACGGGGGTAAAATTGAAAAAAGTTGAAAACATTTTTTTTTGGACTTAATCATTTTTTCAGCGTTTATCAGACTTTCAGATAGGGGAAATATCAGTGAGCGTTTCGATTTCAGTTCCAGAGCGATTCGACCGATGAGTCCTTCATATTTAGTCGTTTTCAGCCAATTTTCTGAATTTTTGAAAATTTCACTTTTTTGTGAAAATATCCACTAAATGAGGGAATAATATGTGTGAGGGTACCCCAGGAGAGTTCCAAATGTGTGTAGGTAGAATATATATCCCACGGGGGTAAAATTGAAAAAAGTTTTAAAAATTTTTTTTTGGACTTAATAATTTTTTCAGCGTTTATCAGACTTTCAGATAGGGGAAATATCAGTGAGCGTTCCAATTTCAGTTCCAGAGCGATTCGCCCGATGAGTCCTTCATATTTAGTCGTTTTCAGCCAATTTTCTGAATTTTTGAAAATTTCACTTTTTTGTGAAAATATCCACTAAATGAGGGAATAATATGTGTGAGGGTACCCCAGGAGAGTTCCAAATGTGTGTGGGTAGAATATATATCCCACGGGGGTAAAATTGAAAAGAGGTGAAAACATTTTTTTTTGGACTTAGTCATTTTTTCAGCGTTTATCAGACATTCAGATAGGGGAAATGTCAGTGAGCATTCCGATTTCAGTTCCAGCGCGATTCGCCCGATGAGTCCTTCGTATTCAGTCGTTTTCAGCCAATTTTCTGAATTTTTGAAAATGTCACTTTTTTGTGAAAATATCCACTAAATGAGGGAATAATATGTGTGAGGGTACCCCAGGAGTGTTCCAAATGTGCGTGGGTAGAATATATATCCCACGGGGGTAAAATTGAAAAAAGTTGAAAAAATTTTTTTTTACTTAATCATTTTTTCAGCGTTTATCAGACTTTCAGATAGGGGAAATATCAGTAAACATTCCGATTTCAATTCCAGAGCGATTCGCCCGATGAGTCCTTCATATTTAGCGTTTTCAGCCAATTTTCTGAATTTTTGAAAATTTCACTTTTTTGTGAAAATATCCACTAAATAAGGGAATAATATGTGTGAGGGTACCCCAGGAGAGTTCCAAATGTGTGTGGGTAGAATATATATCCCACGGGGGTAAAATTGAAAAAAGTTGAAAACATTTTTTTTTGGACTTAATCATTTTTTCAGCGTTTATCAGACTTTCAGATAGGGGAAATATCAGTGAGCGTTTCGATTTCAGTTCCAGAGCGATTCGACCGATGAGTCCTTCATATTTAGTCGTTTTCAGCCAATTTTCTGAATTTTTGAAAATTTCACTTTTTTGTGAAAATATCCACTAAATGAGGGAATAATATGTGTGAGGGTACCCCAGGAGAGTTCCAAATGTGTGTAGGTAGAATATATATCCCACGGGGGTAAAATTGAAAAAAGTTTTAAAAATTTTTTTTTGGACTTAATAATTTTTTCAGCGTTTATCAGACTTTCAGATAGGGGAAATATCAGTGAGCGTTCCAATTTCAGTTCCAGAGCGATTCGCCCGATGAGTCCTTCATATTTAGTCGTTTTCAGCCAATTTTCTGAATTTTTGAAAATTTCACTTTTTTGTGAAAATATCTACTAAATGAGGGAATAATATGTGTGAGGGTACCCCAGGAGAGTTCCAAATGTGTGTGGGTAGAATATATATCCCACGGGGGTAAAATTGAAAAAAGGTGAAAACATTTTTTTTTGGACTTAGTCATTTTTTCAGCGTTTATCAGACATTCAGATAGGGGAAATGTCAGTGAGCATTCCGATTTCAGTTCCAGCGCGATTCGCCCGATGAGTCCTTCGTATTCAGTCGTTTTCAGCCAATTTTCTGAATTTTTGAAAATGTCACTTTTTTGTGAAAATATCCACTAAATGAGGGAATAATATGTGTGAGGGTACCCCTGGAGTGTTCCAAATGTGCGTGGGTAGAATATATATCCCACGGGGGTAAAATTGAAAAAAGTTGAAAAAATTTTTTTTTACTTAATCATTTTTTCAGCGTTTATCAGACTTTCAGATAAGGGAAATATCTGTGAACATTCAGATTTCAGTTCCAGAGCGATTCGCCCGATGAGTCCTTCATATTCAGTCGTTTTCAGCCAATTTTCTGAATTTTTGAAAATTTCACTTTTTTGTGAAAATATCCACTAAATGAGGGAATAATATGTGTGAGGGTACCCCAGGAGAGTTCCAAATGTGTGTGGGTAGAATATATATCCCACGGGGGTAAAATTGAAAAAAGGTGAAAAAATTTTTTTTTTGGACTTAGTCATTTTTTCAGCGTTTATCAGACTTTCAGATAGGGGAAATGTCAGTTAGCGTTCCAATTTCAGTTCCAGAGTGATTCGCCCGATGAGTCCTTCATATTTAGTCATTTTCAGCCAATTTTCTGAATTTTTGAAAATTTCACTTTTTTGTGAAAATATCCACTAAATGAGGGAATAATATGTGTGAGGGTACCCCAGGAGAGTTCCAAATGTGTGTGGGTAGAATATATATCCCACGGGGGTAAAATTGAAAAAAGGTGAAAACCTTTTTTTTGGACTTAGTCATTTTTTCAGCGTTTATCAGACTTTCAGATAGGGGAAATATCAGTGAGCGTTCCGATTTCAGTTCCAGAGCGATTCGCCCGATGAACCCTTCATATTTAGTCGTTTTCAGCCAATTTTCTGAATTTTTGAAAATTTCACTTTTTTGTGAAAATATCCACTAAATGAGGGAATAATATGTGTGAGGGTACCCCAGGAGAGTTCCAAATGTGTGTGGGTAGAATATATATCCCACGGGGGTAAAATTGAAAAAAGGTGAAAACATTTTTTTTTGGACTTAGTCATTTTTTCAGCGTTTATCAGACATTCAGATAAGGGAAATGTCAGTGAGCATTCCGATTTCAGTTCCAGAGCGATTCGCCCGATGAGTCCTTCATATTTAGTCGTTTTCAGCCAATTTTCTGAATTTTTGAAAATTTCACTTTTTTGTGAAAATATCCACTAAATGAGGGAATAATATGTGTGAGGGTACCCCAGGAGAGTTCCAAATGTGTGTGGGTAGAATATATATCCCACAGGGGTAAAATTGAAAAAAGGTGAAAATATTTTTTTTTGGACTTATTCATTTTTTCAGCGTTTATCAGACATTCAGATAGGGGAAATGTCTGTGAGCATTCCGATTTCAGTTCCAGAGCGATTCGCCCGATGAGTCCTTCATATTTAGTCGTTTTCAGCCAATTTTCTGAATTTTTGAAAATTTCACTTTTTTGTGAAAATATCCACTAAATGAGGGAATAATATGTGTGAGGGTACCCCAGGAGAGTTCCAAATGTGTGTGGGTAGAATATATATCCCACGCGGGTAAAATTGAAAAAAGTTGAAAAAATTTTTTTTTGGACTTAATAATTTTTTCAACGTTTATCAGACTTTCAGATAGGGGAAATATCAGTGAGCGTTCCGATTTCAGTTCCAGAGCGATTCGCCCGATGAGTCCTTCATATTTAGTCGTTTTCAGCCAATTTTCTGAATTTTTGAAAATTTCACTTTTTTGTGAAAATATCCACTAAATGAGGGAATAATATGTGTGAGGGTACCCCAGGAGAGTTCCAAATGTGTGTGGGTAGAATATATATCCCACGGGGGTAAAATTGAAAAGAGGTGAAAACATTTTTTTTTGGACTTAGTCATTTTTTCAGCGTTTATCAGACATTCAGATAGGGGAAATGTCAGTGAGCATTCCGATTTCAGTTCCAGCGCGATTCGCCCGATGAGTCCTTCGTATTCAGTCGTTTTCAGCCAATTTTCTGAATTTTTGAAAATGTCACTTTTTTGTGAAAATATCCACTAAATGAGGGAATAATATGTGTGAGGGTACCCCAGGAGTGTTCCAAATGTGCGTGGGTAGAATATATATCCCACGGGGGTAAAATTGAAAAAAGTTGAAAAAATTTTTTTTTACTTAATCATTTTTTCAGCGTTTATCAGACTTTCAGATAGGGGAAATATCAGTAAACATTCCGATTTCAGTTCCAGAGCGATTCGCCCGATGAGTCCTTCATATTTAGCGTTTTCAGCCAATTTTCTGAATTTTTGAAAATTTCACTTTTTTGTGAAAATATCCACTAAATAAGGGAATAATATGTGTGAGGGTACCCCAGGAGAGTTCCAAATGTGTGTGGGTAGAATATATATCCCACGGGGGTAAAATTGAAAAAAGTTGAAAACATTTTTTTTTGGACTTAATCATTTTTTCAGCGTTTATCAGACTTTCAGATAGGGGAAATATCAGTGAGCGTTTCGATTTCAGTTCCAGAGCGATTCGACCGATGAGTCCTTCATATTTAGTCGTTTTCAGCCAATTTTCTGAATTTTTGAAAATTTCACTTTTTTGTGAAAATATCCACTAAATGAGGGAATAATATGTGTGAGGGTACCCCAGGAGAGTTCCAAATGTGTGTAGGTAGAATATATATCCCACGGGGGTAAAATTGAAAAAAGTTTTAAAAATTTTTTTTTGGACTTAATAATTTTTTCAGCGTTTATCAGACTTTCAGATAGGGGAAATATCAGTGAGCGTTCCAATTTCAGTTCCAGAGCGATTCGCCCGATGAGTCCTTCATATTTAGTCGTTTTCAGCCAATTTTCTGAATTTTTGAAAATTTCACTTTTTTGTGAAAATATCTACTAAATGAGGGAATAATATGTGTGAGGGTACCCCAGGAGAGTTCCAAATGTGTGTGGGTAGAATATATATCCCACGGGGGTAAAATTGAAAAAAGGTGAAAACATTTTTTTTTGGACTTAGTCATTTTTTCAGCGTTTATCAGACATTCAGATAGGGGAAATGTCAGTGAGCATTCCGATTTCAGTTCCAGCGCGATTCGCCCGATGAGTCCTTCGTATTCAGTCGTTTTCAGCCAATTTTCTGAATTTTTGAAAATGTCACTTTTTTGTGAAAATATCCACTAAATGAGGGAATAATATGTGTGAGGGTACCCCTGGAGTGTTCCAAATGTGCGTGGGTAGAATATATATCCCACGGGGGTAAAATTGAAAAAAGTTGAAAAAATTTTTTTTTACTTAATCATTTTTTCAGCGTTTATCAGACTTTCAGATAAGGGAAATATCTGTGAACATTCAGATTTCAGTTCCAGAGCGATTCGCCCGATGAGTCCTTCATATTCAGTCGTTTTCAGCCAATTTTCTGAATTTTTGAAAATTTCACTTTTTTGTGAAAATATCCACTAAATGAGGGAATAATATGTGTGAGGGTACCCCAGGAGAGTTCCAAATGTGTGTGGGTAGAATATATATCCCACGGGGGTAAAATTGAAAAAAGGTGAAAAAATTTTTTTTTTGGACTTAGTCATTTTTTCAGCGTTTATCAGACTTTCAGATAGGGGAAATGTCAGTTAGCGTTCCAATTTCAGTTCCAGAGTGATTCGCCCGATGAGTCCTTCATATTTAGTCATTTTCAGCCAATTTTCTGAATTTTTGAAAATTTCACTTTTTTGTGAAAATATCCACTAAATGAGGGAATAATATGTGTGAGGGTACCCCAGGAGAGTTCCAAATGTGTGTGGGTAGAATATATATCCCACGGGGGTAAAATTGAAAAAAGGTGAAAACCTTTTTTTTGGACTTAGTCATTTTTTCAGCGTTTATCAGACTTTCAGATAGGGGAAATATCAGTGAGCGTTCCGATTTCAGTTCCAGAGCGATTCGCCCGATGAACCCTTCATATTTAGTCGTTTTCAGCCAATTTTCTGAATTTTTGAAAATTTCACTTTTTTGTGAAAATATCCACTAAATGAGGGAATAATATGTGTGAGGGTACCCCAGGAGAGTTCCAAATGTGTGTGGGTAGAATATATATCCCACGGGGGTAAAATTGAAAAAAGGTGAAAACATTTTTTTTTGGACTTAGTCATTTTTTCAGCGTTTATCAGACATTCAGATAAGGGAAATGTCAGTGAGCATTCCGATTTCAGTTCCAGAGCGATTCGCCCGATGAGTCCTTCATATTTAGTCGTTTTCAGCCAATTTTCAGAATTTTTGAAAATTTCACTTTTTTGTGAAAATATCCACTAAATGAGGGAATAATATGTGTGAGGGTACCCCAGGAGAGTTCCAAATGTGTGTGGGTAGAATATATATCCCACAGGGGTAAAATTGAAAAAAGGTGAAAATATTTTTTTTTGGACTTATTCATTTTTTCAGCGTTTATCAGACATTCAGATAGGGGAAATGTCTGTGAGCATTCCGATTTCAGTTCCAGAGCGATTCGCCCAATGAGTCCTTCATATTTAGTCGTTTTCAGCCAATTTTCTGAATTTTTGAAAATTTCACTTTTTTGTGAAAATATCCACTAAATGAGGGAATAATATGTGTGAAGGTACCCTAGGAGAGTTCCAAATGTGTGTGGGTAGAATATATATCCCACGGGGGTAAAATTGAAAAAAGGTGAAAAAATTATTTTTTTTTAACTTAATCATTTTTTCAGCGTTTATCAGACATTCAGATAGGGGAAATGTCTGTGAGCATTCCGATTTCAGTTCTAGAGCGATTCGCCCAATGAGTCCTTCATATTTAGTCGTTTTCAGCCAATTTTCAGAATTTTTGAAAATTTCACTTTTTTGTGAAAATATCCACTAAATGAGGGAATAATATGTGTGAGGGTACCCCAGGAGAGTTCCAAATTTGTGTGGGTAGAATATATATCCCACGGGGGTAAAATTGAAAAAAGGTGAAAAAATTATTTTTTTGCACTTAATCATTTTTTCAGCGTTTATCAGACTTTCAGATAGGGGAAATATCAGTGAGAGTTCAGATTTGAGTTCCAGAGCGATTCGCCCAATGAGTCCTTCATATTTAGTCGTTTTCAGCCAATTTTCTGAATTTTTGAAAATTTCACTTTTTTGTGAAAATATCCACTAAATGAGGGAATAATATGTGTGAGGGTACCCCAGGAGAGTTCCAAATGTGTGTGGGTAGAATATATATCCCACGGGGGTAAAATTGAAAAAAGGTGAAAAAATTATTTTTTTGCACTTAATCATTTTTTCAGCGTTTATCAGACTTTCAGATAGGGGAAATATCAGTGAGCATTCCGATTTCAGTTCCAGAGCGATTCGCCTGATGAGTTCTTCATAGTTAGTCGTTTTCAGCCAATTTTCAGAATTTTTGAAAATTTCACTTTTTTGTGAAAATATCCACTAAATGAGGGAATAATATGTGTGAGGGTACCCCAGGAGAGTTCCAAATGTGTGTGGGTAGAATATATATCCCACGGGGGTAAAATTGAAAAAAGTTGAAAAATTTTTTTTTTTGGACTTAATCATTTTTTCAGCGTTTATCAGACTTTCAGATAGGGGAAATATCAGTGAGCATTCCGATTTCAGTTCCAGAGTGATTCGCCCGATGAGTCCTTCATATTTAGTCGTTTTCAGCCAATTTTCTGAATTTTTGAAAATTTCACTTTTTTGTGAAAATATCCACTAAATGAGGGAATAATATGTGTGAGGGTACCCCAGGAGAGTTCCAAATGTGTGTGGGTAGAATATATATCCCACGGGGGTAAAATTGAAAAAAGGTGAAAAAATTTTTTTTTGGACTTAGTCATTTTTTCAGCGTTTATCAGACTTTCAGATAGGGGAAATGTCAGTGAGAGTTCCGATTTGAGTTCCAGAGCGATTCGCCCAATAAGTCCTTCATATTTAGTCGTTTTCAGCCAATTTTCTGAATTTTTGAAAATTTCACTTTTTTGTGAAAATATCCACTAAATGAGGGAATAATATGTGTGAGGGTACCCCAGGAGAGTTCCAAATGTGTGTGGGTAGAATATATATCCCAAGGGGGTAAAATTGAAAAAAGGTGAAAAATTTTTTTTTGGACTTAGTCATTTTTTCAGCGTTTATCAGACTTTCAGATAGGGGAAATATCAGTGAGCGTTCCGATTTCAGTTCCAGAGCGATTCGCCCGATGAACCCTTCATATTTAGTCGTTTTCAGCCAATTTTCTGAATTTTTGAAAATTTCACTTTTTTGTGAAAATATCCACTAAATGAGGGAATAATATGTGTGAGGGTACCCCAGGAGTGTTCCAAATGTGCGTGGGTAGAATATATATCCCACGGGGGTAAAATTGAAAAAAGTTGAAAAAATTTTTTTTTACTTAATCATTTTTTCAGCGTTTATCAGACTTTCAGATAGGGGAAATATCAGTAAACATTCCGATTTCAGTTCCAGAGCGATTCGCCCGATGAGTCCTTCATATTTAGCGTTTTCAGCCAATTTTCTGAATTTTTGAAAATTTCACTTTTTTGTGAAAATATCCACTAAATAAGGGAATAATATGTGTGAGGGTACCCCAGGAGAGTTCCAAATGTGTGTGGGTAGAATATATATCCCACGGGGGTAAAATTGAAAAAAGTTGAAAACATTTTTTTTTGGACTTAATCATTTTTTCAGCGTTTATCAGACTTTCAGATAGGGGAAATATCAGTGAGCGTTTCGATTTCAGTTCCAGAGCGATTCGACCGATGAGTCCTTCATATTTAGTCGTTTTCAGCCAATTTTCTGAATTTTTGAAAATTTCACTTTTTTGTGAAAATATCCACTAAATGAGGGAATAATATGTGTGAGGGTACCCCAGGAGAGTTCCAAATGTGTGTAGGTAGAATATATATCCCACGGGGGTAAAATTGAAAAAAGTTTTAAAAATTTTTTTTTGGACTTAATAATTTTTTCAGCGTTTATCAGACTTTCAGATAGGGGAAATATCAGTGAGCGTTCCAATTTCAGTTCCAGAGCGATTCGCCCGATGAGTCCTTCATATTTAGTCGTTTTCAGCCAATTTTCTGAATTTTTGAAAATTTCACTTTTTTGTGAAAATATCCACTAAATGAGGGAATAATATGTGTGAGGGTACCCCAGGAGAGTTCCAAATGTGTGTGGGTAGAATATATATCCCACGGGGGTAAAATTGAAAAAAGGTGAAAAAATTTTTTTTTTGGACTTAGTCATTTTTTCAGCGTTTATCAGACTTTCAGATAGGGGAAATGTCAGTTAGCGTTCCAATTTCAGTTCCAGAGTGATTCGCCCGATGAGTCCTTCATATTTAGTCATTTTCAGCCAATTTTCTGAATTTTTGAAAATTTCACTTTTTTGTGAAAATATCCACTAAATGAGGGAATAATATGTGTGAGGGTACCCCAGGAGAGTTCCAAATGTGTGTGGGTAGAATATATATCCCACGGGGGTAAAATTGAAAAAAGGTGAAAACCTTTTTTTTGGACTTAGTCATTTTTTCAGCGTTTATCAGACTTTCAGATAGGGGAAATATCAGTGAGCGTTCCGATTTCAGTTCCAGAGCGATTCGCCCGATGAACCCTTCATATTTAGTCGTTTTCAGCCAATTTTCTGAATTTTTGAAAATTTCACTTTTTTGTGAAAATATCCACTAAATGAGGGAATAATATGTGTGAGGGTACCCCAGGAGAGTTCCAAATGTGTGTGGGTAGAATATATATCCCACGGGGGTAAAATTGAAAAAAGGGGAAAAAAAATTTTTTTTTGGACTTAGTCTTTTTTTCAGCGTTTATCAGACTTTCAGATAGGGGAAATGTCAGTGAGCGTTCCGATTTCAGTTTCAGCGCGATTCGCCCGATGAGTCCTTCATATTCAGTCGTTTTCAGCCAATTTTCTGAATTTTTGAAAATTTCACTTTTTTGTGAAAATATCCACTAAATGAGGGAATAATATTTGTGAGGGTACCCCAGGAGAGTTCCAAATGTGTGTGGGTAGAATATATATCCCACGGGGGTAAAATTGAAAAAAGGTGAAAACATTTTTTTTTGGACTTAGTCATTTTTTCAGCGTTTATCAGACATTCAGATAAGGGAAATGTCAGTGAGCATTCCGATTTCAGTTCCAGAGCGATTCGCCCGATGAGTCCTTCATATTTAGTCGTTTTCAGCCAATTTTCAGAATTTTTGAAAATTTCACTTTTTTGTGAAAATATCCACTAAATGAGGGAATAATATGTGTGAGGGTACCCCAGGAGAGTTCCAAATGTGTGTGGGTAGAATATATATCCCACAGGGGTAAAATTGAAAAAAGGTGAAAATATTTTTTTTTGGACTTATTCATTTTTTCAGCGTTTATCAGACATTCAGATAGGGGAAATGTCTGTGAGCATTCCGATTTCAGTTCCAGAGCGATTCGCCCAATGAGTCCTTCATATTTAGTCGTTTTCAGCCAATTTTCTGAATTTTTGAAAATTTCACTTTTTTGTGAAAATATCCACTAAATGAGGGAATAATATGTGTGAAGGTACCCTAGGAGAGTTCCAAATGTGTGTGGGTAGAATATATATCCCACGGGGGTAAAATTGAAAAAAGGTGAAAAAATTATTTTTTTGCACTTAATCATTTTTTCAGCGTTTATCAGACATTCAGATAGGGGAAATGTCTGTGAGCATTCCGATTTCAGTTCTAGAGCGATTCGCCCAATGAGTCCTTCATATTTAGTCGTTTTCAGCCAATTTTCAGAATTTTTGAAAATTTCACTTTTTTGTGAAAATATCCACTAAATGAGGGAATAATATGTGTGAGGGTACCCCAGGAGAGTTCCAAATTTGTGTGGGTAGAATATATATCCCACGGGGGTAAAATTGAAAAAAGGTGAAAAAATTATTTTTTTGCACTTAATCATTTTTTCAGCGTTTATCAGACTTTCAGATAGGGGAAATATCAGTGAGAGTTCAGATTTGAGTTCCAGAGCGATTCGCCCAATGAGTCCTTCATATTTAGTCGTTTTCAGCCAATTTTCAGAATTTTTGAAAATTTCACTTTTTTGTGAAAATATCCACTAAATGAGGGAATAATATGTGTGAGGGTACCCCAGGAGAGTTCCAAATGTGTGTGGGTAGAATATATATCCCACGGGGGTAAAATTGAAAAAAGGTGAAAAAATTATTTTTTTGCACTTAATCATTTTTTCAGCGTTTATCAGACTTTCAGATAGGGGAAATATCAGTGAGCATTCCGATTTCAGTTCCAGAGCGATTCGCCTGATGAGTTCTTCATATTTAGTCGTTTTCAGCCAATTTTCAGAATTTTTGAAAATTTCACTTTTTTGTGAAAATATCCACTAAATGAGGGAATAATATGTGTGAGGGTACCCCAGGAGAGTTCCAAATGTGTGTGGGTAGAATATATATCCCACGGGGGTAAAATTGAAAAAAGGTGAAAACATTTTTTTTTGGACTTAGTCATTTTTTCAGCGTTTATCAGACATTCAGATAAGGGAAATGTCAGTGAGCATTCCGATTTCAGTTCCAGAGCGATTCGCCCGATGAGTCCTTCATATTTAGTCGTTTTCAGCCAATTTTCAGAATTTTTGAAAATTTCACTTTTTTGTGAAAATATCCACTAAATGAGGGAATAATATGTGTGAGGGTACCCCAGGAGAGTTCCAAATGTGTGTGGGTAGAATATATATCCCACAGGGGTAAAATTGAAAAAAGGTGAAAATATTTTTTTTTGGACTTATTCATTTTTTCAGCGTTTATCAGACATTCAGATAGGGGAAATGTCTGTGAGCATTCCGATTTCAGTTCCAGAGCGATTCGCCCAATGAGTCCTTCATATTTAGTCGTTTTCAGCCAATTTTCTGAATTTTTGAAAATTTCACTTTTTTGTGAAAATATCCACTAAATGAGGGAATAATATGTGTGAAGGTACCCTAGGAGAGTTCCAAATGTGTGTGGGTAGAATATATATCCCACGGGGGTAAAATTGAAAAAAGGTGAAAAAATTATTTTTTTGCACTTAATCATTTTTTCAGCGTTTATCAGACATTCAGATAGGGGAAATGTCTGTGAGCATTCCGATTTCAGTTCTAGAGCGATTCGCCCAATGAGTCCTTCATATTTAGTCGTTTTCAGCCAATTTTCAGAATTTTTGAAAATTTCACTTTTTTGTGAAATATCCACTAAATGAGGGAATAATATGTGTGAGGGTACCCCAGGAGAGTTCCAAATTTGTGTGGGTAGAATATATATCCCACGGGGGTAAAATTGAAAAAAGGTGAAAAAATTATTTTTTTGCACTTAATCATTTTTTCAGCGTTTATCAGACTTTCAGATAGGGGAAATATCAGTGAGAGTTCAGATTTGAGTTCCAGAGCGATTCGCCCAATGAGTCCTTCATATTTAGTCGTTTTCAGCCAATTTTCAGAATTTTTGAAAATTTCACTTTTTTGTGAAAATATCCACTAAATGAGGGAATAATATGTGTGAGGGTACCCCAGGAGAGTTCCAAATGTGTGTGGGTAGAATATATATCCCACGGGGGTAAAATTGAAAAAAGGTGAAAAAATTATTTTTTTGCACTTAATCATTTTTTCAGCGTTTATCAGACTTTCAGATAGGGGAAATATCAGTGAGCATTCCGATTTCAGTTCCAGAGCGATTCGCCTGATGAGTTCTTCATATTTAGTCGTTTTCAGCCAATTTTCAGAATTTTTGAAAATTTCACTTTTTTGTGAAAATATCCACTAAATGAGGGAATAATATGTGTGAGGGTACCCCAGGAGAGTTCCAAATGTGTGTGGGTAGAATATATATCCCACGGGGGTAAAATTGAAAAAAGTTGAAAAATTTTTTTTTTTGGACTTAATCATTTTTTCAGCGTTTATCAGACTTTCAGATAGGGGAAATATCAGTGAGCATTCCGATTTCAGTTCCAGAGTGATTCGCCCGATGAGTCCTTCATATTTAGTCGTTTTCAGCCAATTTTCTGAATTTTTGAAAATTTCACTTTTTTGTGAAAATATCCACTAAATGAGGGAATAATATGTGTGAGGGTACCCCAGGAGAGTTCCAAATGTGTGTGGGTAGAATATATATCCCACGGGGGTAAAATTGAAAAAAGGTGAAAAAATTTTTTTTTGGACTTAGTCATTTTTTCAGCGTTTATCAGACTTTCAGATAGGGGAAATGTCAGTGAGAGTTCCGATTTGAGTTCCAGAGCGATTCGCCTAATAAGTCCTTCATATTTAGTCGTTTTCAGCCAATTTTCTGAATTTTTGAAAATTTCACTTTTTTGTGAAAATATCCACTAAATGAGGGAATAATATGTGTGAGGGTACCCCAGGAGAGTTCCAAATGTGTGTGGGTAGAATATATATCCCAAGGGGGTAAAATTGAAAAAAGGTGAAAAATTTTTTTTTGGACTTAGTCATTTTTTCAGCGTTTATCAGACTTTCAGATAGGGGAAATATCAGTGAGCGTTCCGATTTCAGTTCCAGAGCGATTCGCCCGATGAACCCTTCATATTTAGTCGTTTTCAGCCAATTTTCTGAATTTTTGAAAATTTCACTTTTTTGTGAAAATATCCACTAAATGAGGGAATAATATGTGTGAGGGTACCCCAGGAGAGTTCCAAATGTGTGTGGGTAGAATATATATCCCACGGGGGTAAAATTGAAAAAAGGTGAAAACATTTTTTTTTTTTACTTAGTCATTTTTTCAGCGTTTATCAGACTTTCAGATAGGGGAAATATCAGTGAGCATTCCGATTTCAGTTCCAGAGCGATTCGCCCGATGAGTCCTTCATATTTAGTCGTTTTCAGCCAATTTTCTGAATTATTGAAAATTTCACTTTTTTGTGAAAATATCCACTAAATGAGGGAATAATATGTGTGAGGGTACCCCAGGAGAGTTCCAAATGTGTGTGGGTAGAATATATATCCCACGGGGGTAAAACTGAAAAAAGGTGAAAACATTTTTTTTTTTTACTTAGTCATTTTTTCAGCGTTTATCAGACTTTCAGATAGGGGAAATGTCAGTGAGTGTTCCGATTTCAGTTCCCGCGCGATGCACCCGATGAGTCCTTCATATTCAGTCGTTTTCAGCCAATTTTCTGAATTTTTGAAAATTTCACTTTTTTGTGAAAATATCCACTAAATGAGGGAATAATATGTGTGAGGGTACCCCAGGAGAGTTCCAAATGTGTGTGGGTAGAATATATATACCACGGGGGTAAAATTGAAAAAAGGTGAAAACATTTTTTTTTTTTACTTAGTCATTTTTTCAGCGTTTATCAGACTTTCAGATAGGGGAAATGTCAGTGAGCGTTCCGATTTCAGTTCCAGAGCGATCCGCCCAATGAGTCCTTCATATTTAGTCATTTTCAGCCAATTTTCAGAATTTTTGAAAATTTCACTTTTTTGTGAAAATATCCACTAAATGAGGGAATAATATGTGTGAGGGTACCCCAGGAGAGTTCCAAATGTGTGTGGGTAGAATATATATCCCACGGGGGTAAAATTGAAAAAAGGTGAAAAAATTTTTTTGGGGACTTAGTCATTTTTTCAGCGTTTATCAGACTTTCAGATAGGTGAAATGTCAGTGAGAGTTCCGATTTCAGTTCCAGAGCGATTCGAACAATGAGTCCTTCATATTTAGTCGTTTTCAGCCAATTTTCTGAATTTTTGAAAATTTCACTTTTTTGTGAAAATATCCACTAAATGAGGGAATAATATGTGTGAGGGTACCCCAGGAGAGTTCCAAATGTGTGTGGGTAGAATATATATCCCACGGGGGAAAAATTGAAAAAAGGTGAAAACATTTTTTTTTTTTACTTAGTCATTTTTTCAGCGTTTATCAGACTTTCAGATAGGGGAAATGTCAGTGAGCGTTCCGATTTCAGTTCCAGCGCGATTCACCCGATGAGTCCTTCATATTCAGTCATTTTCAGCCAATTTTCTGAATTTTTGAAAATTTCACTTTTTTTGTGAAAATATCCACTAAATGAGGGAATAATATGTGTGAGGGTACCCCAGGAGAGTTCCAAATGTGTGTGGGTAGAATATATATCCCACGGGGGTAAAATTGAAAAAAGGTGAAACATTTTTTTTTTTAGACTTAGTCATTTTTTCAGCGTTTATCAGACTTTCAGATAGGGGAAATGTCAGTGAGCGTTCCAATTTCAGTTCCAGAGTGATTCGCCCGATGAGTCCTTCATATTTAGTCATTTTCAGCCAATTTTCTGAATTTTTGAAAATGTCACTTTTTTGTGAAAATATCCACTAAATGAGGGAATAATATGTGTGAGGGTACCCCAGGAGAGTTCCAAATGTGTGTGGGTAGAATATATATCCCACGGGGGTAAAATTGAAAAAAGGAGAAAAAAAATTTTTTTTAGACTTAATCATTTTTCCGGCGTTTATCAGACTTTCAGATAGAGGAAATGTCAGTGAGCGTTCCGATTTCAGTTCCAGAGCGATTCACCCGATGAGTCCTTCATATTTAGTCGTTTTCAGCCAATTTTCTGAATTTTTGAAAATTTCACTTTTTTGTGAAAATATCCACTAAATGAGGGAATAATATGTGTGAGGGTACCCCAGGAGAGTTCCAAATGTGTGTGGGTAGAATATATATCCCACAGGGGTAAAATTGAAAAAAGGTGAAAATATTTTTTTTTGGACTTATTCATTTTTTCAGCGTTTATCAGACATTCAGATAGGGGAAATGTCTGTGAGCATTCCGATTTCAGTTCCAGAGCGATTCGCCCAATGAGTCCTTCATATTTAGTCGTTTTCAGCCAATTTTCTGAATTTTTGAAAATTTCACTTTTTTGTGAAAATATCCACTAAATGAGGGAATAATATGTGTGAAGGTACCCTAGGAGAGTTCCAAATGTGTGTGGGTAGAATATATATCCCACGGGGGTAAAATTGAAAAAAGGTGAAAAAATTATTTTTTTGCACTTAATCATTTTTTCAGCGTTTATCAGACATTCAGATAGGGGAAATGTCTGTGAGCATTCCGATTTCAGTTCTAGAGCGATTCGCCCAATGAGTCCTTCATATTTAGTCGTTTTCAGCCAATTTTCAGAATTTTTGAAAATTTCACTTTTTTGTGAAATATCCACTAAATGAGGGAATAATATGTGTGAGGGTACCCCAGGAGAGTTCCAAATTTGTGTGGGTAGAATATATATCCCACGGGGGTAAAATTGAAAAAAGGTGAAAAAATTATTTTTTTGCACTTAATCATTTTTTCAGCGTTTATCAGACTTTCAGATAGGGGAAATATCAGTGAGAGTTCAGATTTGAGTTCCAGAGCGATTCGCCCAATGAGTCCTTCATATTTAGTCGTTTTCAGCCAATTTTCAGAATTTTTGAAAATTTCACTTTTTTGTGAAAATATCCACTAAATGAGGGAATAATATGTGTGAGGGTACCCCAGGAGAGTTCCAAATGTGTGTGGGTAGAATATATATCCCACGGGGGTAAAATTGAAAAAAGGTGAAAAAATTATTTTTTTGCACTTAATCATTTTTTCAGCGTTTATCAGACTTTCAGATAGGGGAAATATCAGTGAGCATTCCGATTTCAGTTCCAGAGCGATTCGCCTGATGAGTTCTTCATATTTAGTCGTTTTCAGCCAATTTTCAGAATTTTTGAAAATTTCACTTTTTTGTGAAAATATCCACTAAATGAGGGAATAATATGTGTGAGGGTACCCCAGGAGAGTTCCAAATGTGTGTGGGTAGAATATATATCCCACGGGGGTAAAATTGAAAAAAGTTGAAAAATTTTTTTTTTTGGACTTAATCATTTTTTCAGCGTTTATCAGACTTTCAGATAGGGGAAATATCAGTGAGCATTCCGATTTCAGTTCCAGAGTGATTCGCCCGATGAGTCCTTCATATTTAGTCGTTTTCAGCCAATTTTCTGAATTTTTGAAAATTTCACTTTTTTGTGAAAATATCCACTAAATGAGGGAATAATATGTGTGAGGGTACCCCAGGAGAGTTCCAAATGTGTGTGGGTAGAATATATATCCCACGGGGGTAAAATTGAAAAAAGGTGAAAAAATTTTTTTTTGGACTTAGTCATTTTTTCAGCGTTTATCAGACTTTCAGATAGGGGAAATGTCAGTGAGAGTTCCGATTTGAGTTCCAGAGCGATTCGCCTAATAAGTCCTTCATATTTAGTCGTTTTCAGCCAATTTTCTGAATTTTTGAAAATTTCACTTTTTTGTGAAAATATCCACTAAATGAGGGAATAATATGTGTGAGGGTACCCCAGGAGAGTTCCAAATGTGTGTGGGTAGAATATATATCCCAAGGGGGTAAAATTGAAAAAAGGTGAAAAATTTTTTTTTGGACTTAGTCATTTTTTCAGCGTTTATCAGACTTTCAGATAGGGGAAATATCAGTGAGCGTTCCGATTTCAGTTCCAGAGCGATTCGCCCGATGAACCCTTCATATTTAGTCGTTTTCAGCCAATTTTCTGAATTTTTGAAAATTTCACTTTTTTGTGAAAATATCCACTAAATGAGGGAATAATATGTGTGAGGGTACCCCAGGAGAGTTCCAAATGTGTGTGGGTAGAATATATATCCCACGGGGGTAAAATTGAAAAAAGGTGAAAACATTTTTTTTTTTTACTTAGTCATTTTTTCAGCGTTTATCAGACTTTCAGATAGGGGAAATATCAGTGAGCATTCCGATTTCAGTTCCAGAGCGATTCGCCCGATGAGTCCTTCATATTTAGTCGTTTTCAGCCAATTTTCTGAATTATTGAAAATTTCACTTTTTTGTGAAAATATCCACTAAATGAGGGAATAATATGTGTGAGGGTACCCCAGGAGAGTTCCAAATGTGTGTGGGTAGAATATATATCCCACGGGGGTAAAACTGAAAAAAGGTGAAAACATTTTTTTTTTTTACTTAGTCATTTTTTCAGCGTTTATCAGACTTTCAGATAGGGGAAATGTCAGTGAGTGTTCCGATTTCAGTTCCCGCGCGATGCACCCGATGAGTCCTTCATATTCAGTCGTTTTCAGCCAATTTTCTGAATTTTTGAAAATTTCACTTTTTTGTGAAAATATCCACTAAATGAGGGAATAATATGTGTGAGGGTACCCCAGGAGAGTTCCAAATGTGTGTGGGTAGAATATATATACCACGGGGGTAAAATTGAAAAAAGGTGAAAACATTTTTTTTTTTTACTTAGTCATTTTTTCAGCGTTTATCAGACTTTCAGATAGGGGAAATGTCAGTGAGCGTTCCGATTTCAGTTCCAGAGCGATCCGCCCAATGAGTCCTTCATATTTAGTCATTTTCAGCCAATTTTCAGAATTTTTGAAAATTTCACTTTTTTGTGAAAATATCCACTAAATGAGGGAATAATATGTGTGAGGGTACCCCAGGAGAGTTCCAAATGTGTGTGGGTAGAATATATATCCCACGGGGGTAAAATTGAAAAAAGGTGAAAAAATTTTTTTGGGGACTTAGTCATTTTTTCAGCGTTTATCAGACTTTCAGATAGGTGAAATGTCAGTGAGAGTTCCGATTTCAGTTCCAGAGCGATTCGAACAATGAGTCCTTCATATTTAGTCGTTTTCAGCCAATTTTCTGAATTTTTGAAAATTTCACTTTTTTGTGAAAATATCCACTAAATGAGGGAATAATATGTGTGAGGGTACCCCAGGAGAGTTCCAAATGTGTGTGGGTAGAATATATATCCCACGGGGGAAAAATTGAAAAAAGGTGAAAACATTTTTTTTTTTTACTTAGTCATTTTTTCAGCGTTTATCAGACTTTCAGATAGGGGAAATGTCAGTGAGCGTTCCGATTTCAGTTCCAGCGCGATTCACCCGATGAGTCCTTCATATTCAGTCATTTTCAGCCAATTTTCTGAATTTTTGAAAATTTCACTTTTTTTGTGAAAATATCCACTAAATGAGGGAATAATATGTGTGAGGGTACCCCAGGAGAGTTCCAAATGTGTGTGGGTAGAATATATATCCCACGGGGGTAAAATTGAAAAAAGGTGAAACATTTTTTTTTTTAGACTTAGTCATTTTTTCAGCGTTTATCAGACTTTCAGATAGGGGAAATGTCAGTGAGCGTTCCAATTTCAGTTCCAGAGTGATTCGCCCGATGAGTCCTTCATATTTAGTCATTTTCAGTCAATTTTCTGAATTTTTGAAAATGTCACTTTTTTGTGAAAATATCCACTAAATGAGGGAATAATATGTGTGAGGGTACCCCAGGAGAGTTCCAAATGTGTGTGGGTAGAATATATATCCCACGGGGGTAAAATTGAAAAAAGGTGAAAAAAAAATTTTTTTAGACTTAATCATTTTTTCAGCGTTTATCAGACTTTCAGATAGGGGAAATATCAGTGAGCATTCCGATTTCAGTTCCAGAGCGATTCGCCCGATGAGTCCTTCATATTTAGTCGTTTTCAGCCAATTTTCTGAATTTTTGAAAATTTCACTTTTTTGTGAAAATATCCACTAAATGAGGGAATAATATGTGTGAGGGTACCCCAGGAGAGTTCCAAATGTGTGTGGGTAGAATATATATCCCACGGGGGTAAAATTGAAAAAAGTTGAAAAAATTTTTTTTTGGACTTAATCATTTTTTCAGCGTTTATCAGACTTTCAGATAGGGGAAATATCAGTGAGCATTGCGATTTCACTTCCAGAGCTATTCCCCCGATGAGTCCTTCATATTTAGTCGTTTTCAGCCAATTTTCTGAATTATTGAAAATTTCACTTTTTTGTGAAAATATCCACTAAATGAGGAAATAATATGTGTGAGGGTACCACAGGAGAGTTCCAAATGTGTGTGGGTAGAATATATATCCCACGGGGGTAAAATTGAAAAAAGGTGAAAAAATTTTTTTTTGGACTTAGTCATTTTTTCAGCGTTTATCAGACTTTCAGATAGGGGAAATGTCAGTGAGAGTTCCGATTTCAGTTCCAGAGCGATTCGCCCAATGAGTCCTTCATATTTAGTCGTTTTCAGCCAATTTTCTGAATTTTTGAAAATTTCACTTTTTTGTGAAAATATCCACTAAATGAGGGAATAATATGTGTGAGGGTACCCCAGGAGAGTTCCAAATGTGTGTGGGTAGAATATATATCCCACGGGGGTAAAACTGAAAAAAGGTGAAAACATTTTTTTTTTTTACTTAGTCATTTTTTCAGCGTTTATCAGACTTTCAGATAGGGGAAATGTCAGTGAGCGTTCCGATTTCAGTTCCAGCGCGATGCACCCGATGAGTCGTCATATTCAGTCGTTTTCAGCCAATTTTCTGAATTTTTGAAAATTTCACTTTTTTGTGAAAATATCCACTAAATGAGGGAATAATATGTGTGAGGGTACCCCAGGAGAGTTCCAAATGTGTGTGGGTAGAATATATATCCCACGGGGGTAAAATTGAAAAAAGGTGAAACATTTTTTTTTTTAGACTTAGTCATTTTTTCAGCGTTTATCAGACTTTCAGATAGGGGAAATGTCAGTGAGCATTCCAATTTCAGTTCCAGAGTGATTCGCCTGATGAGTCCTTCATATTTAGTCATTTTCAGCCAATTTTCTGAATTTTTGAAAATGTCACTTTTTTGTGAAAATATCCACTAAATGAGGGAATAATATGTGTGAGGGTACCCCAGGAGAGTTCCAAATGTGTGTGGGTAGAATATATATCCCACGGGGGTAAAATTGAAAAAAGGTGAAAAAATTTTTTTTTTGGACTTAGTCATTTTTTCAGCGTTTATCAGACTTTCAGATAGGGGAAATGTCAGTGAGCGTTCCGATTTCAGTTCCAGCGCGATTCACCCGATGAGTCCTTCATATTCAGTCGTTTTCAGCCAATTTTCTGAATTTTTGAAAATTTCACTTTTTTTGTGAAAATATCCACTAAATGAGGGAATAATATGTGTGAGGGTACCCCAGGAGAGTTCCAAATGTGTGTGGGTAGAATATATATCCCACGGGGGTAAAATTGAAAAAAGGTGAAACATTTTTTTTTTTAGACTTAGTCATTTTTTCAGCGTTTATCAGACTTTCAGATAGGGGAAATGTCAGTGAGCGTTCCAATTTCAGTTTCAGAGTGATTCGCCCGATGAGTCCTTCATATTTAGTCATTTTCAGCCAATTTTCTGAATTTTTGAAAATGTCACTTTTTTGTGAAAATATCCACTAAATGAGGGAATAATATGTGTGAGGGTACCCCAGGAGAGTTCCAAATGTGTGTGGGTAGAATATATATCCCACGGGGGTAAAATTGAAAAAAGGTGAAAAAATTTTTTTTTTGGACTTAGTCATTTTTTCAGCGTTTATCAGACTTTCAGATAGGGGAAATGTCAGTGAGCGTTCCGATTTCAGTTCCAGAGCGATTCGCCTGATGAGTTCTTCATATTTAGTCGTTTTCAGCCAATTTTCTGAATTTTTGAAAATGTCACGTTTTTGTGAAAATATCCACTAAATGAGGGAATAATATGTGTGAGGGTACCCCAGGAGAGTTCCAAATGTGTGTGGGTAGAATATATATCCCACGGGGGTAAAATTGAAAAAAGGTGAAAAATTATTTTTTTCGGACTTAGTCATTTTTTCAGCGTTTATCAGACTTTCAGATAGGGGAAATGTCAGTGAGCGTTCCAATTTCAGTTCCAGAGTGATTCGCCCGATGAGTCCTTCATATTTAGTCATTTTCAGCCAATTTTCTGAATTTTTGAAAATTTCACTTTTTTTGTGAAAATATCCACTAAATGAGGGAATAATATGTGTGAGGGTACCCCAGGAGAGTTCCAAATGTGTGTGGGTAGAATATATATCCCACGGGGGTAAAATTGAAAAAAGGTGAAAAATTATTTTTTTCGGACTTAGTCATTTTTTCAGCGTTTATCAGACTTTCAGATAGGGGAAATGTCAGTGAGCGTTCCGATTTCAGTTCCAGAGCATTCACCTGATGAGTTCTTCATATTTAGTCGTTTTCAGCCAATTTTCTGAATTTTTGAAAATTTCACTTTTTTGTGAAAATATCCACTAAATGAGGGAATAATATGTGTGAGGGTACCCCAGGAGAGTTCCAAATGTGTGTGGGTAGAATATATATCCCACGGGGGTAAAATTGAAAAAAGGTGAAAAAATTTTTTTTTGGACTTAGTCATTTTTTCAGCGTTTATCAGACTTTCAGATAGGGGAAATATCAGTGAGCGTTCCGATTTCAGTTCCAGAGCGATTCGCCCGATGAACCCTTCATATTTAGTCGTTTTCAGCCAATTTTCTGAATTTTTGAAAATGTCACTTTTTTGTGAAAATATCCACTAAATGAGGGAATAATATGTGTGAGGGTACCCCAGGAGAGTTCCAAATGTGTGTGGGTAGAATATATATCCCACGGGGGTAAAATTGAATAAAGGTGAAAAAATTTTTTTTTGGGACTTAGTCATTTTTTCAGCGTTTATCAGACTTTCAGATAGGGGAAATGTCAGTGAGCGTTCCGATTTCAGTTCCAGAGCGATTCGCCCGATGAGTCCTTCATATTTAGTCGTTTTCAGCCAATTTTCTGAATTTTTGAAAATTTCACTTTTTTGTGAAAATATCCACTAAATGAGGGAATAATATGTGTGAGGGTACCCCAGGAGAGTTCAAAATGTGTGTGGGTAGAATATATATCCCACGGGGGTAAAATTGAAAAAAGGTGAAACATTTTTTTTTTTGAACTGTCATTTTTTCAGCGTTTATCAGACTTTCAGATAGGGGAAATGTCAGTGAGCGTTCTGATTTCAGTTCCAGAGCGATTCGCCCGATTAGTCCTTCATATTGAGTCGTTTTCAGCCAATTTTTTGAATTTTTGAAAATTTCACTTTTTTGTGAAAATATCCACTAAATGAGGGAATAATATGTGTGAAGGTACCCTAGGAGAGTTCCAAATGTGTGTGGGTACAATATATATCCCACGGGGGTAAAATTGAAAAAAGGTGAAAAAATTTTTTTTTTGCACTTAGTCATTTTTTCAGCGTTTTTCAGACTTTCAGATAGGGGAAATGTCAGTGAGCGTTCCGATTTCAGTTCCAGAGCGATTCGCCCGATGAGTCCTTCATATTTAGTCGTTTGCAGCCAATTTTCCGAATTTTTGAAAATTTCACTTTTTTGTGAAAATATCCACTAAATGAGGAAATAATATGTGTGAGGGTACCCCAGGAGAGTTCCAAATGTGTGTGGGTAGAATAAATATCCCACGGGGGTAAAATTGAAAAAATTTTTTTTTGGACTTAATCATTTTTTCAGCGTTTATCAGACTTTCAGATAGGGGAAATATCAGTGAGCATTCCGATTTCAGTTCCAGAGCGATTCGCCCGATGAGTCATTCATATTTAGTCGTTTTCAGCCAATTTTCTGAATTATTGAAAATTTCACTTTTTTGTGAAAATATCCACTAAATGAAGAAATAATATGTGTGAGGGTACCACAGGAGAGTTCCAAATGTGTGTGGGTAGAATATATATCCCACGGGGGTAAAATTGAAAAAAGGTGAAAACATTTTTTTTTTGGACTTAATCATCTTTTCAGCGTTTATCAGACTTTCAGATAGGGGAAATGTCAGTGAGCGTTCCGATTTCAGTTCCAGAGCGATTCGCCCGATGAGTCCTTCATATTTAGTCGTTTTCAGCCAATTTTCAGAATTTTTGAAAATTTCTCTTTTTTGTGAAAATATCCACTAAATGAGGAAATAATATGTGTGAGGGTACCCCAGGAGAGTTCCAAATGTGTGTGGGTAGAATATATATCCCACGGGGGTAAAATTGAAAGAAGGTGAAACATTTTTTTTTTTGAACTGTCATTTTTTCAGCGTTTATCAGACTTTCAGATAGGGGAAATGTCAGTGAGCGTTCCGATTTCAGTTCCAGAGCGATTCGCCCGATTAGTCCTTCATATTGAGTCGTTTTCAGCCAATTTTTTGAATTTTTGAAAATTTCACTTTTTTGTGAAAATATCCACTAAATGAGGGAATAATATGTGTGAAGGTACCCTAGGAGAGTTCCAAATGTGTGTGGGTACAATATATATCCCACGGGGGTAAAATTGAAAAAAGGTGAAAAAAATTTTTTTTTGCACTTAGTCATTTTTTCAGCGTTTTTCAGACTTTCAGATAGGGGAAATGTCAGTGAGCGTTCCGATTTCAGTTCCAGAGCGATTCGCCCGATGAGTCCTTCATATTTAGTCGTTTGCAGCCAATTTTCCGAATTTTTGAAAATTTCACTTTTTTGTGAAAATATCCACTAAATGAGGAAATAATATGTGTGAGGGTACCCCAGGAGAGTTCCAAATGTGTGTGGGTAGAATATATATCCCACGGGGGTAAAATTGAAAAAAGGTGAAAAATTTTTTTTTTTGGACTTAGTCATTTTTTCAGCGTTTATCAGACTTTCAGATAGGGGAAATGTCAGTGAGAGTTCCGATTTCAGTTCCAGAGCGATTCGCCCAATGAGTCCTTCATATTTAGTCGTTTTCAGCCAATTTTCTGAATTTTTGAAAATTTCACTTTTTTGTGAAAATATCCACTAAATGAGGAAATAATATGTGTGAGGGTACCCAAGGAGAGTTCCAAATGTGTGTGGGTAGAATATATATCCCACGGGGGTAAAATTGAAAAAAGGTGAAAAATTTTTTTTTTTGGACTTAGTCATTTTTTCAGCGTTTATCAGACTTTCAGATAGGGGAAATGTCAGTGAGCGTTCCGATTTCAGTTCCAGAGCGATTCGCCCGATTAGTCCTTCATATTTAGTCGTTTTCAGCCAATTTTTTGAATTTTTGAAAATTTCACTTTTTTGTGAAAATATCCACTAAATGAGGGAATAATATGTGTGAGGGTACCCCAGGAGAGTTGCAAATGTGTGTGGGTAGAATATATATCCCACGGGGGTAAAATTGTAAAAAGTGAAAAGAAATTTTTTTGGGCTTAGTCATTTTTTCAGCGTTTATCAGACTTTCAGATAGGGGAAATATCAGTGAGCATTCCGATTTCAGTTCCAGAGCGATTCGCCTGATGAGTTCTTCATATTTAGTCGTTTTCAGCCAATTTTCAGAATTTTTGAAAATTTCACTTTTTTGTGAAAATATCCACTAAATGAGGGAATAATATGTGTGAGGGTACCCCAGGAGAGTTCCAAATGTGTGTGGGTAGAATATATATCCCACGGGGGTAAAATTGAAAAAAGTTGAAAAATTTTTTTTTTTGGACTTAATCATTTTTTCAGCGTTTATCAGACTTTCAGATAGGGGAAATATCAGTGAGCATTCCGATTTCAGTTCCAGAGTGATTCGCCCGATGAGTCCTTCATATTTAGTCGTTTTCAGCCAATTTTCTGAATTTTTGAAAATTTCACTTTTTTGTGAAAATATCCACTAAATGAGGGAATAATATGTGTGAGGGTACCCCAGGAGAGTTCCAAATGTGTGTGGGTAGAATATATATCCCACGGGGGTAAAATTGAAAAAAGGTGAAAAAATTTTTTTTTGGACTTAGTCATTTTTTCAGCGTTTATCAGACTTTCAGATAGGGGAAATGTCAGTGAGAGTTCCGATTTGAGTTCCAGAGCGATTCGCCTAATAAGTCCTTCATATTTAGTCGTTTTCAGCCAATTTTCTGAATTTTTGAAAATTTCACTTTTTTGTGAAAATATCCACTAAATGAGGGAATAATATGTGTGAGGGTACCCCAGGAGAGTTCCAAATGTGTGTGGGTAGAATATATATCCCAAGGGGGTAAAATTGAAAAAAGGTGAAAAATTTTTTTTTGGACTTAGTCATTTTTTCAGCGTTTATCAGACTTTCAGATAGGGGAAATATCAGTGAGCGTTCCGATTTCAGTTCCAGAGCGATTCGCCCGATGAACCCTTCATATTTAGTCGTTTTCAGCCAATTTTCTGAATTTTTGAAAATTTCACTTTTTTGTGAAAATATCCACTAAATGAGGGAATAATATGTGTGAGGGTACCCCAGGAGAGTTCCAAATGTGTGTGGGTAGAATATATATCCCACGGGGGTAAAATTGAAAAAAGGTGAAAACATTTTTTTTTTTTACTTAGTCATTTTTTCAGCGTTTATCAGACTTTCAGATAGGGGAAATATCAGTGAGCATTCCGATTTCAGTTCCAGAGCGATTCGCCCGATGAGTCCTTCATATTTAGTCGTTTTCAGCCAATTTTCTGAATTATTGAAAATTTCACTTTTTTGTGAAAATATCCACTAAATGAGGGAATAATATGTGTGAGGGTACCCCAGGAGAGTTCCAAATGTGTGTGGGTAGAATATATATCCCACGGGGGTAAAACTGAAAAAAGGTGAAAACATTTTTTTTTTTTACTTAGTCATTTTTTCAGCGTTTATCAGACTTTCAGATAGGGGAAATGTCAGTGAGTGTTCCGATTTCAGTTCCCGCGCGATGCACCCGATGAGTCCTTCATATTCAGTCGTTTTCAGCCAATTTTCTGAATTTTTGAAAATTTCACTTTTTTGTGAAAATATCCACTAAATGAGGGAATAATATGTGTGAGGGTACCCCAGGAGAGTTCCAAATGTGTGTGGGTAGAATATATATCCCACGGGGGTAAAATTGAAAAAAGGTGAAAACATTTTTTTTTTTTACTTAGTCATTTTTTCAGCGTTTATCAGACTTTCAGATAGGGGAAATGTCAGTGAGCGTTCCGATTTCAGTTCCAGAGCGATCCGCCCAATGAGTCCTTCATATTTAGTCATTTTCAGCCAATTTTCAGAATTTTTGAAAATTTCACTTTTTTGTGAAAATATCCACTAAATGAGGGAATAATATGTGTGAGGGTACCCCAGGAGAGTTCCAAATGTGTGTGGGTAGAATATATATCCCACGGGGGTAAAATTGAAAAAAGGTGAAAAAATTTTTTTGGGGACTTAGTCATTTTTTCAGCGTTTATCAGACTTTCAGATAGGTGAAATGTCAGTGAGAGTTCCGATTTCAGTTCCAGAGCGATTCGAACAATGAGTCCTTCATATTTAGTCGTTTTCAGCCAATTTTCTGAATTTTTGAAAATTTCACTTTTTTGTGAAAATATCCACTAAATGAGGGAATAATATGTGTGAGGGTACCCCAGGAGAGTTCCAAATGTGTGTGGGTAGAATATATATCCCACGGGGGAAAAATTGAAAAAAGGTGAAAACATTTTTTTTTTTTACTTAGTCATTTTTTCAGCGTTTATCAGACTTTCAGATAGGGGAAATGTCAGTGAGCGTTCCGATTTCAGTTCCAGAGCGATCCGCCCAATGAGTCCTTCATATTTAGTCATTTTCAGCCAATTTTCAGAATTTTTGAAAATTTCACTTTTTTGTGAAAATATCCACTAAATGAGGGAATAATATGTGTGAGGGTACCCCAGGAGAGTTCCAAATGTGTGTGGGTAGAATATATATCCCACGGGGGTAAAATTGAAAAAAGGTGAAAAAATTTTTTTGGGGACTTAGTCATTTTTTCAGCGTTTATCAGACTTTCAGATAGGTGAAATGTCAGTGAGAGTTCCGATTTCAGTTCCAGAGCGATTCGAACAATGAGTCCTTCATATTTAGTCGTTTTCAGCCAATTTTCTGAATTTTTGAAAATTTCACTTTTTTGTGAAAATATCCACTAAATGAGGGAATAATATGTGTGAGGGTACCCCAGGAGAGTTCCAAATGTGTGTGGGTAGAATATATATCCCACGGGGGAAAAATTGAAAAAAGGTGAAAACATTTTTTTTTTTTACTTAGTCATTTTTTCAGCGTTTATCAGACTTTCAGATAGGGGAAATGTCAGTGAGCGTTCCGATTTCAGTTCCAGCGCGATTCACCCGATGAGTCCTTCATATTCAGTCATTTTCAGCCAATTTTCTGAATTTTTGAAAATTTCACTTTTTTTGTGAAAATATCCACTAAATGAGGGAATAATATGTGTGAGGGTACCCCAGGAGAGTTCCAAATGTGTGTGGGTAGAATATATATCCCACGGGGGTAAAATTGAAAAAAGGTGAAACATTTTTTTTTTTAGACTTAGTCATTTTTTCAGCGTTTATCAGACTTTCAGATAGGGGAAATGTCAGTGAGCGTTCCAATTTCAGTTCCAGAGTGATTCGCCCGATGAGTCCTTCATATTTAGTCATTTTCAGCCAATTTTCTGAATTTTTGAAAATGTCACTTTTTTGTGAAAATATCCACTAAATGAGGGAATAATATGTGTGAGGGTACCCCAGGAGAGTTCCAAATGTGTGTGGGTAGAATATATATCCCACGGGGGTAAAATTGAAAAAAGGAGAAAAAAAATTTTTTTTAGACTTAATCATTTTTCCGGCGTTTATCAGACTTTCAGATAGAGGAAATGTCAGTGAGCGTTCCGATTTCAGTTCCAGAGCGATTCACCCGATGAGTCCTTCATATTTAGTCGTTTTCAGCCAATTTTCTGAATTTTTGAAAATTTCACTTTTTTGTGAAAATATCCACTAAATGAGGGAATAATATGTGTGAGGGTACCCCAGGAGAGTTCCAAATGTGTGTGGGTAGAATATATATCCCACGGGGGTAAAATTGAAAAAAGTTGAAAAAATTTTTTTTTGGACTTAATCATTTTTTCAGCGTTTATCAGACTTTCAGATAGGGGAAATGTCAGTGAGCATTCCGATTTCAGTTCCAGCGCGATGCACCCGATGAGTCCTTCATATTCAGTCGTTTTCAGCCAATTTTCTGAATTTTTGAAAATTTCACTTTTTTTGTGAAAATATCCACTAAATGAGGGAATAATATGTGTGAGGGTACCCCAGGAGAGTTCCAAATGTGTGTGGGTAGAATATATATCCCACGGGGGTAAAATTGAAAAAAGGTGAAAAAATTTTTTTTTGGGACTTAGTCATTTTTTCAGCGTTTATCAGACTTTCAGATAGGGGAAATGTCAGTGAGCGCTCCGATTTCAGTTCCAGAGCATTCGCCTGATGAGTTCTTCATATTTAGTCATTTTCAGCCAATTTTCTGAATTTTTGAAAATTTCACTTTTTTGTGAAAATATCCTCTAAATGAGGGAATAATATGTGTGAGGGTACCCCAGGAGAGTTCCAAATGTGTGTGGGTAGAATATATATCCCACGGGGGTAAAATTGAAAAAAGGTGAAAAAAAATTTTTTTTAGACTTAGTCATTTTTCCGGCGTTTATCAGACTTTCAGATAGAAGAAATGTCAGTGAGCATTCCAATTTCAGTTTCAGAGTGATTCGCCCGATGAGTCCTTCATATTTAGTCATTTTCAGTCAATTTTCTGAATTTTTGAAAATGTCACTTTTTTGTGAAAATATCCACTAAATGAGGGAATAATATGTGTGAGGGTACCCCAGGAGAGTTCCAAATGTGTGTGGGTAGAATATATATCCCACGGGGGTAAAATTGAAAAAAGGTGAAAAAAAAATTTTTTTAGACTTAATCATTTTTTCAGCGTTTATCAGACTTTCAGATAGGGGAAATATCAGTGAGCATTCCGATTTCAGTTCCAGAGCGATTCGCCCGATGAGTCCTTCATATTTAGTCGTTTTCAGCCAATTTTCTGAATTTTTGAAAATTTCACTTTTTTGTGAAAATATCCACTAAATGAGGGAATAATATGTGTGAGGGTACCCCAGGAGAGTTCCAAATGTGTGTGGGTAGAATATATATCCCACGGGGGTAAAATTGAAAAAAGTTGAAAAAATTTTTTTTTGGACTTAATCATTTTTTCAGCGTTTATCAGACTTTCAGATAGGGGAAATATCAGTGAGCATTGCGATTTCACTTCCAGAGCTATTCCCCCGATGAGTCCTTCATATTTAGTCGTTTTCAGCCAATTTTCTGAATTATTGAAAATTTCACTTTTTTGTGAAAATATCCACTAAATGAGGAAATAATATGTGTGAGGGTACCACAGGAGAGTTCCAAATGTGTGTGGGTAGAATATATATCCCACGGGGGTAAAATTGAAAAAAGGTGAAAAAATTTTTTTTTGGACTTAGTCATTTTTTCAGCGTTTATCAGACTTTCAGATAGGGGAAATGTCAGTGAGAGTTCCGATTTCAGTTCCAGAGCGATTCGCCCAATGAGTCCTTCATATTTAGTCGTTTTCAGCCAATTTTCTGAATTTTTGAAAATTTCACTTTTTTGTGAAAATATCCACTAAATGAGGGAATAATATGTGTGAGGGTACCCCAGGAGAGTTCCAAATGTGTGTGGGTAGAATATATATCCCACGGGGGTAAAACTGAAAAAAGGTGAAAACATTTTTTTTTTTTACTTAGTCATTTTTTCAGCGTTTATCAGACTTTCAGATAGGGGAAATATCAGTGAGCGTTCCGATTTCAGTTCCAGCGCGATGCACCCGATGAGTCGTCATATTCAGTCGTTTTCAGCCAATTTTCTGAATTTTTGAAAATTTCACTTTTTTGTGAAAATATCCACTAAATGAGGGAATAATATGTGTGAGGGTACCCCAGGAGAGTTCCAAATGTGTGTGGGTAGAATATATATCCCACGGGGGTAAAATTGAAAAAAGGTGAAACATTTTTTTTTTTAGACTTAGTCATTTTTTCAGCGTTTATCAGACTTTCAGATAGGGGAAATGTCAGTGAGCATTCCAATTTCAGTTCCAGAGTGATTCGCCTGATGAGTCCTTCATATTTAGTCATTTTCAGCCAATTTTCTGAATTTTTGAAAATGTCACTTTTTTGTGAAAATATCCACTAAATGAGGGAATAATATGTGTGAGGGTACCCCAGGAGAGTTCCAAATGTGTGTGGGTAGAATATATATCCCACGGGGGTAAAATTGAAAAAAGGTGAAAAAATTTTTTTTTTGGACTTAGTCATTTTTTCAGCGTTTATCAGACTTTCAGATAGGGGAAATGTCAGTGAGCGTTCCGATTTCAGTTCCAGCGCGATTCACCCGATGAGTCCTTCATATTCAGTCGTTTTCAGCCAATTTTCTGAATTTTTGAAAATTTCACTTTTTTTGTGAAAATATCCACTAAATGAGGGAATAATATGTGTGAGGGTACCCCAGGAGAGTTCCAAATGTGTGTGGGTAGAATATATATCCCACGGGGGTAAAATTGAAAAAAGGTGAAACATTTTTTTTTTTAGACTTAGTCATTTTTTCAGCGTTTATCAGACTTTCAGATAGGGGAAATGTCAGTGAGCGTTCCAATTTCAGTTTCAGAGTGATTCGCCCGATGAGTCCTTCATATTTAGTCATTTTCAGTCAATTTTCTGAATTTTTGAAAATGTCACTTTTTTGTGAAAATATCCACTAAATGAGGGAATAATATGTGTGAGGGTACCCCAGGAGAGTTCCAAATGTGTGTGGGTAGAATATATATCCCACGGGGGTAAAATTGAAAAAAGGTGAAAAAAAAATTTTTTTAGACTTAATCATTTTTTCAGCGTTTATCAGACTTTCAGATAGGGGAAATATCAGTGAGCATTCCGATTTCAGTTCCAGAGCGATTCGCCCGATGAGTCCTTCATATTTAGTCGTTTTCAGCCAATTTTCTGAATTTTTGAAAATTTCACTTTTTTGTGAAAATATCCACTAAATGAGGGAATAATATGTGTGAGGGTACCCCAGGAGAGTTCCAAATGTGTGTGGGTAGAATATATATCCCACGGGGGTAAAATTGAAAAAAGTTGAAAAAATTTTTTTTTGGACTTAATCATTTTTTCAGCGTTTATCAGACTTTCAGATAGGGGAAATATCAGTGAGCATTGCGATTTCACTTCCAGAGCTATTCCCCCGATGAGTCCTTCATATTTAGTCGTTTTCAGCCAATTTTCTGAATTTTTGAAAATTTCACTTTTTTGTGAAAATATCCACTAAATGAGGAAATAATATGTGTGAGGGTACCACAGGAGAGTTCCAAATGTGTGTGGGTAGAATATATATCCCACGGGGGTAAAATTGAAAAAAGGTGAAAAAATTTTTTTTTGGACTTAGTCATTTTTTCAGCGTTTATCAGACTTTCAGATAGGGGAAATGTCAGTGAGAGTTCCGATTTCAGTTCCAGAGCGATTCGCCCAATGAGTCCTTCATATTTAGTCGTTTTCAGCCAATTTTCTGAATTTTTGAAAATTTCACTTTTTTGTGAAAATATCCACTAAATGAGGGAATAATATGTGTGAGGGTACCCCAGGAGAGTTCCAAATGTGTGTGGGTAGAATATATATCCCACGGGGGTAAAACTGAAAAAAGGTGAAAACATTTTTTTTTTTTACTTAGTCATTTTTTCAGCGTTTATCAGACTTTCAGATAGGGGAAATGTCAGTGAGCGTTCCGATTTCAGTTCCAGCGCGATGCACCCGATGAGTCGTCATATTCAGTCGTTTTCAGCCAATTTTCTGAATTTTTGAAAATTTCACTTTTTTGTGAAAATATCCACTAAATGAGGGAATAATATGTGTGAGGGTACCCCAGGAGAGTTCCAAATGTGTGTGGGTAGAATATATATCCCACGGGGGTAAAATTGAAAAAAGGTGAAACATTTTTTTTTTTAGACTTAGTCATTTTTTCAGCGTTTATCAGACTTTCAGATAGGGGAAATGTCAGTGAGCATTCCAATTTCAGTTCCAGAGTGATTCGCCTGATGAGTCCTTCATATTTAGTCATTTTCAGCCAATTTTCTGAATTTTTGAAAATGTCACTTTTTTGTGAAAATATCCACTAAATGAGGGAATAATATGTGTGAGGGTACCCCAGGAGAGTTCCAAATGTGTGTGGGTAGAATATATATCCCACGGGGGTAAAATTGAAAAAAGGTGAAAAAATTTTTTTTTTGGACTTAGTCATTTTTTCAGCGTTTATCAGACTTTCAGATAGGGGAAATGTCAGTGAGCGTTCCGATTTCAGTTCCAGCGCGATTCACCCGATGAGTCCTTCATATTCAGTCGTTTTCAGCCAATTTTCTGAATTTTTGAAAATTTCACTTTTTTTGTGAAAATATCCACTAAATGAGGGAATAATATGTGTGAGGGTACCCCAGGAGAGTTCCAAATGTGTGTGGGTAGAATATATATCCCACGGGGGTAAAATTGAAAAAAGGTGAAACATTTTTTTTTTTAGACTTAGTCATTTTTTCAGCGTTTATCAGACTTTCAGATAGGGGAAATGTCAGTGAGCGTTCCAATTTCAGTTTCAGAGTGATTCGCCCGATGAGTCCTTCATATTTAGTCATTTTCAGTCAATTTTCTGAATTTTTGAAAATGTCACTTTTTTGTGAAAATATCCACTAAATGAGGGAATAATATGTGTGAGGGTACCCCAGGAGAGTTCCAAATGTGTGTGGGTAGAATATATATCCCACGGGGGTAAAATTGAAAAAAGGTGAAAAAAAAATTTTTTTAGACTTAATCATTTTTTCAGCGTTTATCAGACTTTCAGATAGGGGAAATATCAGTGAGCATTCCGATTTCAGTTCCAGAGCGATTCGCCCGATGAGTCCTTCATATTTAGTCGTTTTCAGCCAATTTTCTGAATTTTTGAAAATTTCACTTTTTTGTGAAAATATCCACTTAATGAGGGAATAATATGTGTGAGGGTACCCCAGGAGAGTTCCAAATGTGTGTGGGTAGAATATATATCCCACGGGGGTAAAATTGAAAAAAGTTGAAAAAATTTTTTTTTGGACTTAATCATTTTTTCAGCGTTTATCAGACTTTCAGATAGGGGAAATATCAGTGAGCATTGCGATTTCACTTCCAGAGCTATTCCCCCGATGAGTCCTTCATATTTAGTCGTTTTCAGCCAATTTTCTGAATTATTGAAAATTTCACTTTTTTGTGAAAATATCCACTAAATGAGGAAATAATATGTGTGAGGGTACCACAGGAGAGTTCCAAATGTGTGTGGGTAGAATATATATCCCACGGGGGTAAAATTGAAAAAAGGTGAAAAAATTTTTTTTTGGACTTAGTCATTTTTTCAGCGTTTATCAGACTTTCAGATAGGGGAAATGTCAGTGAGAGTTCCGATTTCAGTTCCAGAGCGATTCGCCCAATGAGTCCTTCATATTTAGTCGTTTTCAGCCAATTTTCTGAATTTTTGAAAATTTCACTTTTTTGTGAAAATATCCACTAAATGAGGGAATAATATGTGTGAGGGTACCCCAGGAGAGTTCCAAATGTGTGTGGGTAGAATATATATCCCACGGGGGTAAAACTGAAAAAAGGTGAAAACATTTTTTTTTTTTACTTAGTCATTTTTTCAGCGTTTATCAGACTTTCAGATAGGGGAAATGTCAGTGAGCGTTCCGATTTCAGTTCCAGCGCGATGCACCCGATGAGTCGTCATATTCAGTCGTTTTCAGCCAATTTTCTGATTTTTTGAAAATTTCACTTTTTTGTGAAAATATCCACTAAATGAGGGAATAATATGTGTGAGGGTACCCCAGGAGAGTTCCAAATGTGTGTGGGTAGAATATATATCCCACGGGGGTAAAATTGAAAAAAGGTGAAACATTTTCTTTTCTAGACTTAGTCATTTTTTCAGCGTTTATCAGACTTTCAGATAGGGGAAATGTCAGTGAGCATTCCAATTTCAGTTCCAGAGTGATTCGCCCGATGAGTCCTTCATATTTAGTCATTTTCAGCCAATTTTCTGAATTTTTGAAAATGTCACTTTTTTGTGAAAATATCCACTAAATGAGGGAATAATATGTGTGAGGGTACCCCAGGAGAGTTCCAAATGTGTGTGGGTAGAATATATATCCCACGGGGGTAAAATTGAAAAAAGGTGAAAAAATTTTTTTTTTGGACTTAGTCATTTTTTCAGCGTTTATCAGACTTTCAGATAGGGGAAATGTCAGTGAGCGTTCCGATTTCAGTTCCAGAGCGATTCGCCTGATGAGTTCTTCATATTTAGTCGTTTTCAGCCAATTTTCTGAATTTTTGAAAATGTCACGTTTTTGTGAAAATATCCACTAAATGAGGGAATAATATGTGTGAGGGTACCCCAGGAGAGTTCCAAATGTGTGTGGGTAGAATATATATCCCACGGGGGTAAAATTGAAAAAAGGTGAAAAATTATTTTTTTCGGACTTAGTCATTTTTTCAGCGTTTATCAGACTTTCAGATAGGGGAAATGTCAGTGAGCGTTCCAATTTCAGTTCCAGAGTGATTCGCCCGATGAGTCCTTCATATTTAGTCATTTTCAGCCAATTTTCTGAATTTTTGAAAATTTCACTTTTTTTGTGAAAATATCCACTAAATGAGGGAATAATATGTGTGAGGGTACCCCAGGAGAGTTCCAAATGTGTGTGGGTAGAATATATATCCCACGGGGGTAAAATTGAAAAAAGGTGAAAAATTATTTTTTTCGGACTTAGTCATTTTTTCAGCGTTTATCAGACTTTCAGATAGGGGAAATGTCAGTGAGCGTTCCGATTTCAGTTCCAGAGCATTCACCTGATGAGTTCTTCATATTTAGTCGTTTTCAGCCAATTTTCTGAATTTTTGAAAATTTCACTTTTTTGTGAAAATATCCACTAAATGAGGGAATAATATGTGTGAGGGTACCCCAGGAGAGTTCCAAATGTGTGTGGGTAGAATATATATCCCACGGGGGTAAAATTGAAAAAAGGTGAAAAAATTTTTTTTTGGACTTAGTCATTTTTTCAGCGTTTATCAGACTTTCAGATAGGGGAAATATCAGTGAGCGTTCCGATTTCAGTTCCAGAGCGATTCGCCCGATGAACCCTTCATATTTAGTCGTTTTCAGCCAATTTTCTGAATTTTTGAAAATGTCACTTTTTTGTGAAAATATCCACTAAATGAGGGAATAATATGTGTGAGGGTACCCCAGGAGAGTTCCAAATGTGTGTGGGTAGAATATATATCCCACGGGGGTAAAATTGAATAAAGGTGAAAAAATTTTTTTTTGGGACTTAGTCATTTTTTCAGCGTTTATCAGACTTTCAGATAGGGGAAATGTCAGTGAGCGTTCCGATTTCAGTTCCAGAGCGATTCGCCCGATGAGTCCTTCATATTTAGTCGTTTTCAGCCAATTTTCTGAATTTTTGAAAATTTCACTTTTTTGTGAAAATATCCACTAAATGAGGGAATAATATGTGTGAGGGTACCCCAGGAGAGTTCAAAATGTGTGTGGGTAGAATATATATCCCACGGGGGTAAAATTGAAAAAAGGTGAAACATTTTTTTTTTTGAACTGTCATTTTTTCAGCGTTTATCAGACTTTCAGATAGGGGAAATGTCAGTGAGCGTTCTGATTTCAGTTCCAGAGCGATTCGCCCGATTAGTCCTTCATATTGAGTCGTTTTCAGCCAATTTTTTGAATTTTTGAAAATTTCACTTTTTTGTGAAAATATCCACTAAATGAGGGAATAATATGTGTGAAGGTACCCTAGGAGAGTTCCAAATGTGTGTGGGTACAATATATATCCCACGGGGGTAAAATTGAAAAAAGGTGAAAAAATTTTTTTTTTGCACTTAGTCATTTTTTCAGCGTTTTTCAGACTTTCAGATAGGGGAAATGTCAGTGAGCGTTCCGATTTCAGTTCCAGAGCGATTCGCCCGATGAGTCCTTCATATTTAGTCGTTTGCAGCCAATTTTCCGAATTTTTGAAAATTTCACTTTTTTGTGAAAATATCCACTAAATGAGGAAATAATATGTGTGAGGGTACCCCAGGAGAGTTCCAAATGTGTGTGGGTAGAATAAATATCCCACGGGGGTAAAATTGAAAAAATTTTTTTTTGGACTTAATCATTTTTTCAGCGTTTATCAGACTTTCAGATAGGGGAAATATCAGTGAGCATTCCGATTTCAGTTCCAGAGCGATTCGCCCGATGAGTCATTCATATTTAGTCGTTTTCAGCCAATTTTCTGAATTATTGAAAATTTCACTTTTTTGTGAAAATATCCACTAAATGAAGAAATAATATGTGTGAGGGTACCACAGGAGAGTTCCAAATGTGTGTGGGTAGAATATATATCCCACGGGGGTAAAATTGAAAAAAGGTGAAAACATTTTTTTTTTGGACTTAATCATCTTTTCAGCGTTTATCAGACTTTCAGATAGGGGAAATGTCAGTGAGCGTTCCGATTTCAGTTCCAGAGCGATTCGCCCGATGAGTCCTTCATATTTAGTCGTTTTCAGCCAATTTTCTGAATTTTTGAAAATTTCACTTTTTTGTGAAAATATCCACTAAATGAGGGAATAATATGTGTGAGGGTACCCCAGGAGAGTTCAAAATGTGTGTGGGTAGAATATATATCCCACGGGGGTAAAATTGAAAAAAGGTGAAAAATTTTTTTTTGGACTTAGTCATTTTTTCAGCGTTTATCAGACTTTCAGATAGGGGAAATATCAGTGAGCGTTCCGATTTCAGTTCCAGAGCGATTCGCCCGATGAACCCTTCATATTTAGTCGTTTTCAGCCAATTTTCTGAATTTTTGAAAATTTCACTTTTTTGTGAAAATATCCACTAAATGAGGGAATAATATGTGTGAGGGTACCCCAGGAGAGTTCCAAATGTGTGTGGGTAGAATATATATCCCATGGGGGTAAAATTGAAAAAAGGTGAAAACATTTTTTTTTTTTACTTAGTCATTTTTTCAGCGTTTATCAGACTTTCAGATAGGGGAAATGTCTGTGAGCATTCCGATTTCAGTTCCAGAGCGATTCGCCCAATGAGTCCTTCATATTTAGTCGTTTTCAGCCAATTTTCAGAATTTTTGAAAATTTCACTTTTTTGTGAAAATATCCACTAAATGAGGGAATAATATGTGTGAGGGTTCTCCAGGAGAGTTCCAAATGTGTGTGGGTAGAATATATAGCCCACGGGGGTAAAATTGAAAAAAGATGAAAATTTTTTTTTTTTGGACTTAGTCATTTTTTCAGCTTTTATCAGACTTTCAGATAGGGGAAATGTCAGTGAGCGTTCCGATTTCAGTTCCAGAGCGATTCGCCCGATGAGTCCTTCATATTTAGTCGTTTTCAGCCAATTTTCAGAATTTTTGAAAATTTCTCTTTTTTGTGAAAATATCCACTAAATGAGGAAATAATATGTGTGAGGGTACCCCAGGAGAGTTCCAAATGTGTGTGGGTAGAATATATATCCCACGGGGGTAAAATTGAAAGAAGGTGAAACATTTTTTTTTTTGAACTGTCATTTTTTCAGCGTTTATCAGACTTTCAGATAGGGGAAATGTCAGTGAGCGTTCCGATTTCAGTTCCAGAGCGATTCGCCCGATTAGTCCTTCATATTGAGTCGTTTTCAGCCAATTTTTTGAATTTTTGAAAATTTCACTTTTTTGTGAAAATATCCACTAAATGAGGGAATAATATGTGTGAAGGTACCCTAGGAGAGTTCCAAATGTGTGTGGGTACAATATATATCCCACGGGGGTAAAATTGAAAAAAGGTGAAAAAAAATTTTTTTTGCACTTAGTCATTTTTTCAGCGTTTTTCAGACTTTCAGATAGGGGAAATGTCAGTGAGCGTTCCGATTTCAGTTCCAGAGCGATTCGCCCGATGAGTCCTTCATATTTAGTCGTTTGCAGCCAATTTTCCGAATTTTTGAAAATTTCACTTTTTTGTGAAAATATCCACTAAATGAGGAAATAATATGTGTGAGGGTACCCCAGGAGAGTTCCAAATGTGTGTGGGTAGAATATATATCCCACGGGGGTAAAATTGAAAAAAGGTGAAAAATTTTTTTTTTTGGACTTAGTCATTTTTTCAGCGTTTATCAGACTTTCAGATAGGGGAAATGTCAGTGAGAGTTCCGATTTCAGTTCCAGAGCGATTCGCCCAATGAGTCCTTCATATTTAGTCGTTTTCAGCCAATTTTCTGAATTTTTGAAAATTTCACTTTTTTGTGAAAATATCCACTAAATGAGGAAATAATATGTGTGAGGGTACCCAAGGAGAGTTCCAAATGTGTGTGGGTAGAATATATATCCCACGGGGGTAAAATTGAAAAAAGGTGAAAAATTTTTTTTTTTGGACTTAGTCATTTTTTCAGCGTTTATCAGACTTTCAGATAGGGGAAATGTCAGTGAGCGTTCCGATTTCAGTTCCAGAGCGATTCGCCCGATTAGTCCTTCATATTTAGTCGTTTTCAGCCAATTTTTTGAATTTTTGAAAATTTCACTTTTTTGTGAAAATATCCACTAAATGAGGGAATAATATGTGTGAGGGTACCCCAGGAGAGTTGCAAATGTGTGTGGGTAGAATATATATCCCACGGGGGTAAAATTGTAAAAAGTGAAAAGAAATTTTTTTGGGCTTAGTCATTTTTTCAGCGTTTATCAGACTTTCAGATAGGGGAAATGTCAGTGAGCGTTCCGATTTCAGTTCCAGCGCGAATCGCCAGATGAGTCCTTCATATTCAGTCGTTTTCAGCCAATTTTCTGAATTTTGAAAATTTCACTTTTTTGTGAAAATATCCACTAAATGAGGGAATAATATGTGTGAGGGTACCTCAGGAGAGTTCCAAATGTGTGTGGGTAGAATATATATCCCACGGGGGTAAAATTGAAAAAAGGTGAAAAAAAAAATTTTTTTTTTGGACTTAGTCATTTTTTAGCGTTTATCAGACTTTCAGATTGGGGAAATGTCAGTGAGCGTTCCGATTTCAGTTCCAGAGCGATTCGCCCAATGAGTCCTTCATATTTAGTCGTTTTCAGCCAATTTTCAGAATTTTTGAAAATTTCACTTTTTTGTGAAAATATCCACTAAATGAGGGAATAATATGTGTGAGGGTACCCCAGGAGAGTTCCAAATGTGTGTGGGTAGAATATATATCCCACGGGGTAAAATTGAAAAAAGTTGAAAAAATTTATTTTTGGACTTAATCATTTTTTCAGCGTTTATCAGACTTTCAGATAGGGGAAATATCAGTGAGCATTCCGATTTCAGTTCCAGAGCGATTCGCCCGATGAGTCCTTCATATTAAACTAAATGAGGGAATAATATGTGTGAGGGTACCCCAGGAGAGTTCCAAATATGTGTGGGTAGAATATATATCCCACGGGGGTAAAATTGAAAAAAGGTGTAAATATTTTTTTTTGGACTTAGTCATTTTTTCAGCATTTATCAGACATTCAGACAGGGGAAATGTCTGTGAGCATTCCGATTTCAGTTCCAGAGCGATTCGCCAATGAGTCCTTCATATTTAGTCGTTTTCAGCCAATTTTCTGAATTTTTGAAAATTTCACTTTTTTGTGAAAATATCCACTAAATGAGGGAACAATATGTGTGAGGGTACCCCAGGAGAGTTCCAAATGTGTGTGGGTAGAATATATAGCCCACGGGGGTAAAATTGAAAAAAGGTGAAAAATTTTTTTTTTTGGACTTAGTCATTTTTTCAGCGTTTATCAGACTTTCAGATAGGGGAAATGTCAGTGAGAGTTCCGATTTCAGTTCCAGAGCGATTCGCCCAATGAGTCCTTCATATTTAGTCGTTTTCAGCCAATTTTCTGAATTTTTGAAAATTTCACTTTTTTGTGAAAATATCCACTAAATGAGGAAATAATATGTGTGAGGGTACCCAAGGAGAGTTCCAAATGTGTGTGGGTAGAATATATATCCCACGGGGGTAAAATTGAAAAAAGGTGAAAAATTTTTTTTTTTGGACTTAGTCATTTTTCAGCGTTTATCAGACTTTCAGATAGGGGAAATGTCAGTGAGCGTTCCGATTTCAGTTCCAGAGCGATTCGCCCGATTAGTCCTTCATATTTAGTCGTTTTCAGCCAATTTTTTGAATTTTTGAAAATTTCACTTTTTTGTGAAAATATCCACTAAATGAGGGAATAATATGTGTGAGGGTACCCCAGGAGAGTTGCAAATGTGTGTGGGTAGAATATATATCCCACGGGGGTAAAATTGTAAAAAGGTGAAAAGAAATTTTTTTGGGCTTAGTCATTTTTTCAGCGTTTATCAGACTTTCAGATAGGGGAAATGTCAGTGAGCGTTCCGATTTCAGTTCCAGCGCGAATCGCCAGATGAGTCCTTCATATTCAGTCGTTTTCAGCCAATTTTCTGAATTTTGAAAATTTCACTTTTTTGTGAAAATATCCACTAAATGAGGGAATAATATGTGTGAGGGTACCTCAGGAGAGTTCCAAATGTGTGTGGGTAGAATATATATCCCACGGGGGTAAAATTGAAAAAAGGTGAAAAAAAAAATTTTTTTTTTGGACTTAGTCATTTTTTAGCGTTTATCAGACTTTCAGATTGGGGAAATGTCAGTGAGCGTTCCGATTTCAGTTCCAGAGCGATTCGCCCAATGAGTCCTTCATATTTAGTCGTTTTCAGCCAATTTTCAGAATTTTTGAAAATTTCACTTTTTTGTGAAAATATCCACTAAATGAGGGAATAATATGTGTGAGGGTACCCCAGGAGAGTTCCAAATGTGTGTGGGTAGAATATATATCCCACGGGGTAAAATTGAAAAAAGTTGAAAAAATTTATTTTTGGACTTAATCATTTTTTCAGCGTTTATCAGACTTTCAGATAGGGGAAATATCAGTGAGCATTCCGATTTCAGTTCCAGAGCGATTCGCCCGATGAGTCCTTCATATTAAACTAAATGAGGGAATAATATGTGTGAGGGTACCCCAGGAGAGTTCCAAATGTGTGTGGGTAGAATATATATCCCACGGGGGTAAAATTGAAAAAAGGTGTAAATATTTTTTTTTGGACTTAGTCATTTTTTCAGCATTTATCAGACATTCAGACAGGGGAAATGTCTGTGAGCATTCCGATTTCAGTTCCAGAGCGATTCGCCAATGAGTCCTTCATATTTAGTCGTTTTCAGCCAATTTTCTGAATTTTTGAAAATTTCACTTTTTTGTGAAAATATCCACTAAATGAGGGAACAATATGTGTGAGGGTACCCCAGGAGAGTTCCAAATGTGTGTGGGTAGAATATATAGCCCACGGGGGTAAAATTGAAAAAAGGTGAAAAATTTTTTTTTTTGGACTTAGTCATTTTTTCAGCGTTTATCAGACTTTCAGATAGGGGAAATGTCAGTGAGAGTTCCGATTTCAGTTCCAGAGCGATTCGCCCAATGAGTCCTTCATATTTAGTCGTTTTCAGCCAATTTTCTGAATTTTTGAAAATTTCACTTTTTTGTGAAAATATCCACTAAATGAGGAAATAATATGTGTGAGGGTACCCAAGGAGAGTTCCAAATGTGTGTGGGTAGAATATATATCCCACGGGGGTAAAATTGAAAAAAGGTGAAAAATTTTTTTTTTTGGACTTAGTCATTTTTCAGCGTTTATCAGACTTTCAGATAGGGGAAATGTCAGTGAGCGTTCCGATTTCAGTTCCAGAGCGATTCGCCCGATTAGTCCTTCATATTTAGTCGTTTTCAGCCAATTTTTTGAATTTTTGAAAATTTCACTTTTTTGTGAAAATATCCACTAAATGAGGGAATAATATGTGTGAGGGTACCCCAGGAGAGTTGCAAATGTGTGTGGGTAGAATATATATCCCACGGGGGTAAAATTGTAAAAAGGTGAAAAGAAATTTTTTTGGGCTTAGTCATTTTTTCAGCGTTTATCAGACTTTCAGATAGGGGAAATGTCAGTGAGCGTTCCGATTTCAGTTCCAGCGCGAATCGCCAGATGAGTCCTTCATATTCAGTCGTTTTCAGCCAATTTTCTGAATTTTGAAAATTTCACTTTTTTGTGAAAATATCCACTAAATGAGGGAATAATATGTGTGAGGGTACCTCAGGAGAGTTCCAAATGTGTGTGGGTAGAATATATATCCCACGGGGGTAAAATTGAAAAAAGGTGAAAAAAAAATGTTTTTTTTGGACTTAGTCATTTTTTCAGCGTTTATCAGACTTTCAGATTGGGGAAATGTCAGTGAGCGTTCCGATTTCAGTTCCAGAGCGATTCGCCCAATGAGTCCTTCATATTTAGTCGTTTTCAGCCAATTTTCAGAATTTTTGAAAATTTCACTTTTTTGTGAAAATATCCACTAAATGAGGGAATAATATGTGTGAGGGTACCCCAGGAGAGTTCCAAATGTGTGTGGGTAGAATATATATCCCACGGGGTAAAATTGAAAAAAGTTGAAAAAATTTATTTTTGGACTTAATCATTTTTTCAGCGTTTATCAGACTTTCAGATAGGGGAAATATCAGTGAGCATTCCGATTTCAGTTCCAGAGCGATTCGCCCGATGAGTCCTTCATATTTAGTCGTTTTCAGCCAATTTTCTGAATTTTTGAAAATTTCACTTTTTTGTGAAAATATCCACTAAATGAGGGAATAATATGTGTGAGGGTACCCCAGGAGAGTTCCAAATGTGTGTGGGTAGATTATATATCCCACGGGGGTAAAATTGAAAAAAGGTGAAAATATTTTTTTTTGGACTTAGTCATTTTTTCAGCGTTTATCAGACATTCAGATAGGGGAAATGTCTGTGAGCATTCCGATTTCAGTTCCAGAGCGATTCGCCCAATGAGTCCTTCATATTTAGTCGTTTTCAGCCAATTTTCAGAATTTTTGAAAATTTCACTTTTTTGTGAAAATATCCACTAAATGAGGGAATAATATGTGTGAGGGTTCTCCAGGAGAGTTCCAAATGTGTGTGGGTAGAATATATAGCCCACGGGGGTAAAATTGAAAAAAGATGAAAATTTTTTTTTTTTGGACTTAGTCATTTTTTCAGCTTTTATCAGACTTTCAGATAGGGGAAATGTCAGTGAGCGTTCCGATTTCAGTTCCAGAGCGATTCGCCCGATAAGTCCTTCATATTTAGTCGTTTTCAGCCAATTTTCAGAATTTTTGAAAATTTCTCTTTTTTGTGAAAATATCCACTAAATGAGGAAATAATATGTGTGAGGGTACCCCAGGAGAGTTCCAAATGTGTGTGGGTAGAATATATATCCCACGGGGGTAAAATTGAAAAAAGGTGAAACATTTTTTTTTTTGAACTGTCATTTTTTCAGCGTTTATCAGACTTTCAGATAGGGGAAATGTCAGTGAGCGTTCCGATTTCAGTTCCAGAGCGATTCGCCCGATTAGTCCTTCATATTGAGTCGTTTTCAGCCAATTTTTTGAATTTTTGAAAATTTCACTTTTTTGTGAAAATATCCACTAAATGAGGGAATAATATGTGTGAAGGTACCCTAGGAGAGTTCCAAATGTGTGTGGGTACAATATATATCCCACGGGGGTAAAATTGAAAAAAGGTGAAAAAAATTTTTTTTTGCACTTAGTCATTTTTTCAGCGTTTTTCAGACTTTCAGATAGGGGAAATGTCAGTGAGCGTTCCGATTTCAGTTCCAGAGCGATTCGCCCGATGAGTCCTTCATATTTAGTCGTTTGCAGCCAATTTTCCGAATTTTTGAAAATTTCACTTTTTTGTGAAAATATCCACTAAATGAGGAAATAATATGTGTGAGGGTACCCCAGGAGAGTTCCAAATGTGTGTGGGTAGAATATATATCCCACGGGGGTAAAATTGAAAAAAGGTGAAAAATTTTTTTTTTTGGACTTAGTCATTTTTTCAGCGTTTATCAGACTTTCAGATAGGGGAAATGTCAGTGAGAGTTCCGATTTCAGTTCCAGAGCGATTCGCCCAATGAGTCCTTCATATTTAGTCGTTTTCAGCCAATTTTCTGAATTTTTGAAAATTTCACTTTTTTGTGAAAATATCCACTAAATGAGGAAATAATATGTGTGAGGGTACCCAAGGAGAGTTCCAAATGTGTGTGGGTAGAATATATATCCCACGGGGGTAAAATTGAAAAAAGGTGAAAAATTTTTTTTTTTGGACTTAGTCATTTTTTCAGCGTTTATCAGACTTTCAGATAGGGGAAATGTCAGTGAGCGTTCCGATTTCAGTTCCAGAGCGATTCGCCCGATTAGTCCTTCATATTTAGTCGTTTTCAGCCAATTTTTTGAATTTTTGAAAATTTCACTTTTTTGTGAAAATATCCACTAAATGAGGGAATAATATGTGTGAGGGTACCCCAGGAGAGTTGCAAATGTGTGTGGGTAGAATATATATCCCACGGGGGTAAAATTGTAAAAAGTGAAAAGAAATTTTTTTGGGCTTAGTCATTTTTTCAGCGTTTATCAGACTTTCAGATAGGGGAAATGTCAGTGAGCGTTCCGATTTCAGTTCCAGCGCGAATCGCCAGATGAGTCCTTCATATTTAGTCGTTTTCAGCCAATTTTCTGAATTTTTGAAAATTTCACTTTTTTGTGAAAATATCCACTAAATGAGGGAATAATATGTGTGAGGGTACCCCAGGAGAGTTCCAAATGTGTGTGGGTAGAATATATATCCCACGGGGGTAAAATTGAAAAAAGGTGTAAATATTTTTTTTTGGACTTAGTCATTTTTTCAGCATTTATCAGACATTCAGACAGGGGAAATGTCTGTGAGCATTCCGATTTCAGTTCCAGAGCGATTCGCCAATGAGTCCTTCATATTTAGTCGTTTTCAGCCAATTTTCTGAATTTTTGAAAATTTCACTTTTTTGTGAAAATATCCACTAAATGAGGGAATAATATGTGTGAGTGTACCCCAGGAGAGTTCCAAATGTGTGTGGGTAGAATATATATCCCACGGGGGTAAAATTGAAAAAAGGTGAAAAAAAAATTTTTTTTTTGGACTTAGTCATTTTTTCAGCGTTTATCAGACTTTCAGATAGGGGAAATGTCAGTGAGCATTCCGATTTCAGTTCCAGAGCGATTCGCCCGATGAGTCCTTCATATTTAGTCGTTTGCAGCCAATTTTCCGAATTTTTGAAAATTTCACTTTTTTGTGAAAATATCCACTAAATGAGGAAATAATATGTGTGAGGGTACCCCAGGAGAGTTTCAAATGTGTGTGGGTAGAATATATATCCCACGGGGGTAAAATTGAAAAAAGGTGAAAAATTTTTTTTTTTGGACTTAGTCATTTTTTCAGCGTTTATCAGACTTTCAGATAGGGGAAATGTCAGTGAGAGTTCCGATTTCAGTTCCAGAGCGATTCGCCCAATGAGTCCTTCATATTTAGTCGTTTTCAGCCAATTTTCCGAATTTTTGAAAATTTCACTTTTTTGTGAAAATATCCACTAAATGAGGAAATAATATGTGTGAGGGTACCCCAGGAGAGTTTCAAATGTGTGTGGGTAGAATATATATCCCACGGGGGTAAAATTGAAAAAAGGTGAAAAATTTTTTTTTTTGGACTTAGTCATTTTTTCAGCGTTTATCAGACTTTCAGATAGGGGAAATGTCAGTGAGCGTTCCGATTTCAGTTCCAGAGCGATTCGCCCGATTAGTCCTTCATATTTAGTCGTTTTCAGCCAATTTTTTGAATTTTTGAAAATTTCACTTTTTTGTGAAAATATCCACTAAATGAGGGAATAATATGTGTGAGGGTACCCCAGGAGAGTTGCAAATGTGTGTGGGTAGAATATATATCCCACGGGGGTAAAATTGTAAAAAGGTGAAAAGAAATTTTTTTGGGCTTAGTCATTTTTTCAGCGTTTATCAGACTTTCAGATAGGGGAAATGTCAGTGAGCGTTCCGATTTCAGTTCCAGCGCGAATCGCCAGATGAGTCCTTCATATTCAGTCGTTTTCAGCCAATTTTCTGAATTTTGAAAATTTCACTTTTTTGTGAAAATATCCACTAAATGAGGGAATAATATGTGTGAGGGTACCTCAGGAGAGTTCCAAATGTGTGTGGGTAGAATATATATCCCACGGGGGTAAAATTGAAAAAAGGTGAAAAAAAAATTTTTTTTTTGGACTTAGTCATTTTTTCAGCGTTTATCAGACTTTCAGATTGGGGAAATGTCAGTGAGCGTTCCGATTTCAGTTCCAGAGCGATTCGCCCAATGAGTCCTTCATATTTAGTCGTTTTCAGCCAATTTTCAGAATTTTTGAAAATTTCACTTTTTTGTGAAAATATCCACTAAATGAGGGAATAATATGTGTGAGGGTACCCCAGGAGAGTTCCAAATGTGTGTGGGTAGAATATATATCCCACGGGGTAAAATTGAAAAAAGTTGAAAAAATTTATTTTTGGACTTAATCATTTTTTCAGCGTTTATCAGACTTTCAGATAGGGGAAATATCAGTGAGCATTCCGATTTCAGTTCCAGAGCGATTCGCCCGATGAGTCCTTCATATTTAGTCGTTTTCAGCCAATTTTCTGAATTTTTGAAAATTTCACTTTTTTGTGAAAATATCCACTAAATGAGGGAATAATATGTGTGAGGGTACCCCAGGAGAGTTCCAAATGTGTGTGGGTAGAATATATATCCCACGGGGGTAAAATTGAAAAAAGGTGTAAATTTTTTTTTTGGACTTAGTCATTTTTTCAGCATTTATCAGACATTCAGACAGGGGAAATGTCTGTGAGCATTCCGATTTCAGTTCCAGAGCGATTCGCCAATGAGTCCTTCATATTTAGTCGTTTTCAGCCAATTTTCTGAATTTTTGAAAATTTCACTTTTTTGTGAAAATATCCACTAAATGAGGGAACAATATGTGTGAGGGTACCCCAGGAGAGTTCCAAATGTGTGTGGGTAGAATATATAGCCCACGGGGGTAAAATTGAAAAAAGGTGAAAAATTTTTTTTTTTGGACTTAGTCATTTTTTCAGCGTTTATCAGACTTTCAGATAGGGGAAATGTCAGTGAGCGTTCCGATTTCAGTTCCAGAGTGATTCGCCCGATGAGTCCTTCATATTTAGTCGTTTTCAGCCAATTTTCAGAATTTTTGAAAATTTCACTTTTTTGTGAAAATATCCACTAAATGAGGGAATAATATGTGTGAGGGTACCCCAGGAGAGTTCCATATGTGTGTGGGTAGAATATATATCCCACGGGGGTAAAATTGAAAAAAGTTGAAAAAATTTTTTTTTGGACTTAATCATTTTTTCAGCGTTTATCAGACATTCAGATAGGGGAATTGTCTGTGAGCATTCCGATTTTAGTTCCAGAGCGATTCGCCCAATGAGTCCTTCATATTTAGTCGTTTTCAGCCAATTTTCAGAATTTTTGAAAATTTCACTTTTTTGTGAAAATATCCACTAAATGAGGAAATAATATGTGTGAGGGTACCCCAGGAGAGTTCCAAATGTGTGTGGGTAGAATATATATCCCACGGGGGTAAAATTGTAAAAAGGTGAAAAGAAATTTTTTTGGGCTTAGTCATTTTTTCAGCGTTTATCAGACTTTCAGATAGGGGAAATGTCAGTGAGCGTTCCGATTTCAGTTCCAGAGCGATTCGCCCGATTAGTCCTTCATATTGAGTCGTTTTCAGCCAATTTTTTGAATTTTTGAAAATTTCACTTTTTTGTGAAAATATCCACTAAATGAGGGAATAATATGTGTGAAGGTACCCTAGGAGAGTTCCAAATGTGTGTGGGTACAATATATATCCCACGGGGGTAAAATTGAAAAAAGGTGAAAAAAATTTTTTTTTGCACTTAGTCATTTTTTCAGCGTTTTTCAGACTTTCAGACAGGGGAAATGTCAGTGAGCGTTCCGATTTCAGTTCCAGAGCGATTCGCCCGATGAGTCCTTCATATTTAGTCGTTTGCAGCCAATTTTCCGAATTTTTGAAAATTTCACTTTTTTGTGAAAATATCCACTAAATGAGGAAATAATATGTGTGAGGGTACCCCAGGAGAGTTCCAAATGTGTGTGGGTAGAATATATATCCCACGGGGGTAAAATTGAAAAAAGGTGAAAAATTTTTTTTTTTGGACTTAGTCATTTTTTCAGCGTTTATCAGACTTTCAGATAGGGGAAATGTCAGTGAGAGTTCCGATTTCAGTTCCAGAGCGATTCGCCCAATGAGTCCTTCATATTTAGTCGTTTTCAGCCAATTTTCTGAATTTTTGAAAATTTCACTTTTTTGTGAAAATATCCACTAAATGAGGAAATAATATGTGTGAGGGTACCCAAGGAGAGTTCCAAATGTGTGTGGGTAGAATATATATCCCACGGGGGTAAAATTGAAAAAAGGTGAAAAATTTTTTTTTTTGGACTTAGTCATTTTTTCAGCGTTTATCAGACTTTCAGATAGGGGAAATGTCAGTGAGCGTTCCGATTTCAGTTCCAGAGCGATTCGCCCGATTAGTCCTTCATATTTAGTCGTTTTCAGCCAATTTTTTGAATTTTTGAAAATTTCACTTTTTTGTGAAAATATCCACTAAATGAGGGAATAATATGTGTGAGGGTACCCCAGGAGAGTTGCAAATGTGTGTGGGTAGAATATATATCCCACGGGGGTAAAATTGTAAAAAGGTGAAAAGAAATTTTTTTGGGCTTAGTCATTTTTTCAGCGTTTATCAGACTTTCAGATAGGGGAAATGTCAGTGAGCGTTCCGATTTCAGTTCCAGCGCGAATCGCCAGATGAGTCCTTCATATTCAGTCGTTTTCAGCCAATTTTCTGAATTTTGAAAATTTCACTTTTTTGTGAAAATATCCACTAAATGAGGGAATAATATGTGTGAGGGTACCCCAGGAGAGTTCCAAATGTGTGTGGGTAGAATATATATCCCACGGGGTAAAATTGAAAAAAGTTGAAAAAATTTATTTTTGGACTTAATCATTTTTTCAGCGTTTATCAGACTTTCAGATAGGGGAAATATCAGTGAGCATTCCGATTTCAGTTCCAGAGCGATTCGCCCATGAGTCCTTCATATTTAGTCGTTTTCAGCCAATTTTCTGAATTTTTGAAAATTTCACTTTTTTGTGAAAATATCCACTAAATGAGGGAATAATATGTGTGAGGGTACCCCAGGAGAGTTCCAAATGTGTGTGGGTAGAATATATATCCCACGGGGGTAAAATTGAAAAAAGGTGTAAATATTTTTTTTTGGACTTAGTCATTTTTTCAGCATTTATCAGACATTCAGACAGGGGAAATGTCTGTGAGCATTCCGATTTCAGTTCCAGAGCGATTCGCCAATGAGTCCTTCATATTTAGTCGTTTTCAGCCAATTTTCTGAATTTTTGAAAATTTCACTTTTTTGTGAAAATATCCACTAAATGAGGGAACAATATGTGTGAGGGTACCCCAGGAGAGTTCCAAATGTGTGTGGGTAGAATATATAGCCCACGGGGGTAAAATTGAAAAAAGGTGAAAAATTTTTTTTTTTGGACTTAGTCATTTTTTCAGCGTTTATCAGACTTTCAGATAGGGGAAATGTCAGTCAGCGTTCCGATTTCAGTTCCAGAGTGATTCACCCGATGAGTCCTTCATATTTAGTCGTTTTCAGCCAATTTTCTGAATTTTTGAAAATTTCACTTTTTTGTGAAAATATCCACTAAATGAGGGAATAATATGTGTGAGTGTACCCCAGGAGAGTTCCAAATGTTTGTGGGTAGAATATATATCCCACGGGGGTAAAATTGAAAAAAGGTGAAAAAAAAATTTTTTTTTTGGACTTAGTCATTTTTTCAGCGTTTATCAGACTTTCAGATAGGGGAAATGTGAGTGAGCGTTCCGATTTCAGTTCCAGAGCGATTCGCCCGATGAGTCCTTCATATTTAGTCGTTTTCAGCCAATTTTCAGAATTTTTGAAAATTTCACTTTTTTGTGAAAATATCCACTAAATGAGGGAATAATATGTGTGAGGGTACCCCAGGAGAGTTCCATATGTGTGTGGGTAGAATATATATCCCACGGGGGTAAAATTGAAAAAAGTTGAAAAAATTTTTTTTTGGACTTAATCATTTTTTCAGCGTTTATCAGACATTCAGATAGGGGAATTGTCTGTGAGCATTCCGATTTCAGTTCCAGAGCGATTCGCCCAATGAGTCCTTCATATTTAGTCGTTTTCAGCCAATTTTCTGAATTTTTGAAAATTTCACTTTTTTGTGAAAATATCCACTAAATGAGGAAATAATATGTGTGAGGGTACCCCAGGAGAGTTCCAAATGTGTGTGGGTAGAATATATATCCCACGGGGGTAAAATTGTAAAAAGGTGAAAAGAAATTTTTTTGGGCTTAGTCATTTTTTCAGCGTTTATCAGACTTTCAGATAGGGGAAATGTCAGTGAGCGTTCCGATTTCAGTTCCAGCGCGAATCGCCAGATGAGTCCTTCATATTCAGTCGTTTTCAGCCAATTTTCTGAATTTTTGAAAATTTCACTTTTTTTGTGAAAATATCCACTAAATGAGGGAATAATATGTGTGAGGGTACCCCAGGAGAGTTCCAAATGTGTGTGGGTAGAATATATATCCCACGGGGGTAAAATTGAAAAAAGGTGAAAAATTATTTTTTTTGGACTTAGTCATTTTTTCAGCGTTTATCAGACTTTCAGATAGGGGAAATGTCAGTGAGCGTTCCAATTTCAGTTCTAGAGTGATTCGCCCGATGAGTCCTTCATATTTAGTCACTTTCAGCCAATTTTCTGAATTTTTGAAAATTTCACTTTTTTGTGAAAATATCCACTAAATGAGGGAATAATATGTGTGAGGGTACCCCAGGAGAGTTCCAAATGTGTGTGGGTAGATTATATATCCCACGGGGGTAAAATTGAAAAAAGGTGAAAATATTTTTTTTTGGACTTAGTCATTTTTTCAGCGTTTATCAGACATTCAGATAGGGGAAATGTCTGTGAGCATTCCGATTTCAGTTCCAGAGCGATTCGCCCAATGAGTCCTTCATATTTAGTCGTTTTCAGCCAATTTTCAGAATTTTTGAAAATTTCACTTTTTTGTGAAAATATCCACTAAATGAGGGAATAATATGTGTGAGGGTTCTCCAGGAGAGTTCCAAATGTGTGTGGGTAGAATATATAGCCCACGGGGGTAAAATTGAAAAAAGATGAAAATTTTTTTTTTTTGGACTTAGTCATTTTTTCAGCGTTTATCAGACTTTCAGATAGGGGAAATGTCAGTGAGCGTTCCGATTTCAGTTCCAGAGCGATTCGCCCGATGAGTCCTTCATATTTAGTCGTTTTCAGCCAATTTTCAGAATTTTTGAAAATTTCTCTTTTTTGTGAAAATATCCACTAAATGAGGAAATAATATGTGTGAGGGTACCCCAGGAGAGTTCCAAATGTGTGTGGGTAGAATATATATCCCACGGGGGTAAAATTGAAAAAAGGTGAAACATTTTTTTTTTTGAACTGTCATTTTTTCAGCGTTTATCAGACTTTCAGATAGGGGAAATGTCAGTGAGCGTTCCGATTTCAGTTCCAGAGCGATTCGCCCGATTAGTCCTTCATATTGAGTCGTTTTCAGCCAATTTTTTGAATTTTTGAAAATTTCACTTTTTTGTGAAAATATCCACTAAATGAGGGAATAATATGTGTGAAGGTACCCTAGGAGAGTTCCAAATGTGTGTGGGTACAATATATATCCCACGGGGGTAAAATTGAAAAAAGGTGAAAAAATTTTTTTTTTGCACTTAGTCATTTTTTCAGCGTTTTTCAGACTTTCAGATAGGGGAAATGTCAGTGAGCGTTCTGATTTCAGTTCCAGAGCGATTCGCCCGATGAGTCCTTCATATTTAGTCGTTTGCAGCCAATTTTCCGAATTTTTGAAAATTTCACTTTTTTGTGAAAATATCCACTAAATGAGGAAATAATATGTGTGAGGGTACCCCAGGAGAGTTCCAAATGTGTGTGGGTAGAATATATATCCCACGGGGGTAAAATTGAAAAAAGGTGAAAAATTTTTTTTTTTGGACTTAGTCATTTTTACAGCGTTTATCAGACTTTCAGATAGGGGAAATGTCAGTGAGCGTTCCCCTTTCAGTTCCAGAGCGATTCGCCCGATTAGTCCTTCATATTTAGTCGTTTTCAGCCAATTTTCTGAATTTTGAAAATTTCACTTTTTTGTGAAAATATCCACTAAATGAGGGAATAATATGTGTGAGGGTACCTCAGGAGAGTTCCAATTGTGTGTGGGTAGAATATATATCCCACGGGGGTAAAATTGAAAAAAGGTGAAAACATTTTTTTTGGACTTAGTCATTTTTCCGGCGTTTATCAGACTTTCAGATAGGGGAATTGTCAGTGAGCGTTCCGATTTCAGTTCCAGCGCGATTCGCCCGATGAGTCCTTCATATTCAGTCGTTTTCAGCCAATTTTCTGAATTTTTGAAAATTTCACTTTTTTGTGAAAATATCCACTAAATGAGGGAATAATATGTGTGAGGGTACCCCAGGAGAGTTCCAAATTTGTGTGGGTAGAATACATATCCCACAGGGGTAAAAGTGAAAAAAGGTGAAAAATATATTTTTTTTGACTTAGTCATTTTTTCAGCGTTTATGAGACTTTCAGATAGGGGAAATGTCAGTGAGAGTTCCGATTTCAGTTCCAGAGCGATTCGCCCAATGAGTCCTTCATATTTAGTCGTTTTCAGCCAATTTTCTGAATTTTTGAAAATTTCACTTTTTTGTGAAAATATCCACTAAATGAGGAAATAATATGTGTGAGGGTACCCAAGGAGAGTTCCAAATGTGTGTGGGTAGAATATATATCCCACGGGGGTAAAATTGTAAAAAGGTGAAAAGAAATTTTTTTGGGATTAGTCATTTTTTCAGCGTTTATCAGACTTTCAGATAGGGGAAATGTCAGTGAGCGTTCCGATTTCAGTTCCAGCGCGAATCGCCAGATGAGTTCTTCATATTCAGTCGTTTTCAGCCAATTTTCTGAATTTTGAAAATTTCACTTTTTTGTGAAAATATCCACTAAATGAGGGAGTAATATGTGTGAGGGTACCTCAGGAGAGTTCCAAATGTGTGTGGGTAGAATATATATCCCACGGGGGTAAAATTGAAAAAAGGTGAAAAAAAAATTTTTTTTTTGGACTTAGTCATTTTTTCAGAGTTTATCAGACTTTCAGATTGGGGAAATGTCAGTGAGCGTTCCGATTTCAGTTCCAGAGCGATTCGCCCAATGAGTCCTTCATATTTAGTCGTTTTCAGCCAATTTTCTGAATTTTTGAAAATTTCACTTTTTTGTGAAAATATCCACTAAATGAGGGAATAAGATGTGTGAGGGTACCCCAGGAGTGTTCCAAATGTGTGTGGGTAGAATATATATCCCACGGGGTAAAATTGAAAAAAGGTGAAAAATTATTTTTTTTGGACTTAGTCATTTTTTCAGCGTTTATCAGACTTTCAGATAGGGGAAATGTCAGTGAGCGTTCCAATTTCAGTTGCAGAGTGATTCGCCCGATGAGTCCTTCATATTTAGTCATTTTCAGCCAATTTTCTGAATTTTTGAAAATTTCACTTTTTTGTGAAAATATCCACTAAATGAGGGAATAATATGTGTGAGGGTACCCCAGGAGAGTTCCAAATGTGTGTGGGTAGAATATATATCCCACGGGGTAAAATTGAAAAAAGGTGAAAAGATTTTTTTTTGGACTTAGTCATTTTTTCAGCGTTTATCAGACATTCAGATAAGGGAAATGTAAGTGAGCATTCCGATTTCAGTTCCAGAGCGATTCGCCTGATGAGTCCTTCATATTTAGTCGTTTTCAGCCAATTTTCAGAATTTTTGAAAATTTCACTTTTTTGTGAAAATATCCACTAAATGAGGGAATAATATGTGTGAGGGTACCCCAGGAGAGTTCCAAATGTGTGTGGGTAGAATATATATCCCACGGGGGTAAAATTGAAAAAAGGGGAAAAAAAAATTTTTTTTGGACTTAGTCTTTTTTTCAGCGTTTATCAGACTTTCAGATAGGGGAAATATAAGTGAACGTTCCGATTTCAGTTCCAGAGCGATTCGCCCGATGAGTCCTTCATATTTAGTCGTTTTCAGCCAATTTTCTGAATTTTTGAAAATTTCACTTTTTTGTGAAAATATCCACTAAATGAGGGAATAATATGTGTGAGAGTACCCCAGGAGAGTTCCAAATGTGTGTGGGTAGAATATATATCCCTCAGGGTTAAAATTGAAAAGAGGTGAAAACATTTTTTTTTTGGACTTAATCATTTTTTCAGCGTTTATCAGACTTTCAGATAGGGGAAATATCAGTGAACGTTCCGATTTCAGTTCCAGCGCGATTCACCCGATGAGTCCTTCATATTCAGTCGTTTTCAGCCAATTTTCTGAATTTTTGAAAATTTCACTTTTTTGTGAAAATATCCACTAAATGAGGGAATAATATGTGTAAGGGTTCTCCAGGAGAGTTCCAAATGTGTGTGGGTAGAATATATAGCCCACGAGGGTAAAATTGAAAAAAGGTGAAATTTTTTTTTTTTTGGACTTAGTCATTTTTTCAGCGTTTATCAGACTTTCAGATAGGGGAAATGTCAGTGAGCGTTCCGATTTCAGTTCCAGAGCGGTTCGCCCGATGAGTCCTTCATATTTAGTCGTTTTCAGCCAATTTTCAGAATTTTTGAAAATTTCACTTTTTTGTGAAAATATCCACTAAATGAGGAAATAATATGTGTGAGGGTACCCCAGGAGAGTTCCAAATGTGTGTGGGAAGAATATATATCCCACGGGGGTAAAATTGAAAAAAGGTGAAAACATTTTTTTTTGGACTTAGTCATTTTTCCGGCGTTTATCAGACTTTCAGATAGGGGAAATTTCAGTGAGTGTTCCGATTTCAGTTCCAGAGCGATTCGCTCGATGAGTCCTTCATATTTAGTCGTTTTCAGCCAATTTTCTGAATTTTTGAAAATTTCACTTTTTTGTGAAAATATCCACTAAATGAGGGAATAATATGTGTGAGGGTACCCCAGGAGAGTTCCAAATTTGTGTGGGTAGAATATATATCCCACGGGCGTAAAATTGAAAAAAGGTGAAAAAATTATTTTTTTGCACTTAATCATTTTTTCAGTGTTTATCAGACTTTCAGATAGGGGAAATGTCAGTGAGCGTTCCGATTTCAGTTCCAGCGCGATTCACCCGATGAGTCCTTCATATTCAGTCGTTTTCAGCCAATTTTCTGAATTTTTGAAAATTTCACTTTTTTTGTGAAAATATCCACTAAATGAGGGAATAATATGTGTGAGGGTACCCCAGGAGAGTTCCAAATGTGTGTGGGTAGAATATATATCCCACGGGGGTAAAATTGAAAAAAGGTGAAAAAAAAATTTTTTTAGACTTAATCATTTTTTCAGCGTTTATCAGACTTTCAGATAGGGGAAATATCAGTGAGCATTCCGATTTCAGTTCCAGAGCGATTCGCCCGATGAGTCCTTCATATTTAGTCGTTTTCAGCCAATTTTCTGAATTATTGAAAATTTCACTTTTTTGTGAAAATATCCACTAAATGAGGGAATAATATGTGTGAGGGTACCCCAGGAGAGTTCCAAATGTGTGTGGGTAGAATATATATCCCACGGGGGTAAAATTGAAAAAAGTTGAAAACATTTTTTTTTTTACTTAGTCATTTTTTCAGCGTTTATCAGACTTTCAGATAGGGGAAATGTCAGTGAGCGTTCCAATTTCAGTTCCAGAGTGATTCGCCCGATGAGTCCTTCATATTTAGTCATTTTCAGCCAATTTTCTGAATTTTTCAAAATGTCACTTTTTTGTGAAAATATCCACTAAATGAGGGAATAATATGTGTGAGGGTACCCCAGGAGAGTTCCAAATGTGTGTGGGTAGAATATATATCCCACGGGGGTAAAATTGAAAAAAGGTGAAAAAATTTTTTTTTTGGACTTAGTCATTTTTTCAGCGTTTATCAGACTTTCAGATAGGGTAAATGTCAGTGAGCGTTCCGATTTCAGTTCCAGAGCGATTCGCCTGATGAGTTCTTCATATTTAGTCGTTTTCAGCCAATTTTCTGAATTTTTGAAAATTTCACTTTTTTTGTGAAAATATCCACTAAATGAGGGAATAATATGTGTGAGGGTACCCCAGGAGAGTTCCAAATGTGTGTGGGTAGAATATATATCCCACGGGAGTAAAATTGAAAAAAGGTGAAAAAAAAATTTTTTTAGACTTAATCATTTTTTCAGCGTTTATCAGACTTTCAGATAGGGGAAATATCAGTGAGCATTCCGATTTCAGTTCCAGAGCGATTCGCCCGATGAGTCCTTCATATTTAGTCGTTTTCAGCCAATTTTCTGAATTATTGAAAATTTCACTTTTTTGTGAAAATATCCACTAAATGAGGGAATAATATGTGTGAGGGTACCCCAGGAGAGTTCCAAATGTGTGTGGGTAGAATATATATCCCACGGGGGTAAAATTGAAAAAAGTTGAAAAAATTTTTTTTTGGACTTAATCATTTTTTCAGCGTTTATCAGACTTTCAGATAGGGGAAATATCAGTGAGCATTGCGATTTCAGTTCCAGAGCGATTCCCCCGATGAGTCCTTCATATTTAGTCGTTTTCAGCCAATTTTCTGAATTATTGAAAATTTCACTTTTTTGTGAAAATATCCACTAAATGAGGAAATAATATGTGTGAGGGTACCACAGGAGAGTTCCAAATGTGTGTGGGTAGAATATATATCCCACGGGGGTAAAATTGAAAAAAGGTGAAAACATTTTTTTTTTGGACTTAGTCATTTTTTCAGCGTTTATCAGACTTTCAGATAGGGGAAATGTCAGTGAGCGTTCCGATTTCAGTTCCAGAGCGATCCGCCCGATGAGTCCTTCATATTTAGTCGTTTTCAGCCAATTTTCTGAATTTTTGAAAATTTCACTTTTTTGTGAAAATATCCACTAAATGAGGGAATAATATGTGTGAGGGTACCCCAGGAGAGTTCCAAATGTGTGTGGGTAGAATATATATCCCACGGGGGTAAAATTGAAAAAAGGTGAAAACATTTTTTTTTTTTACTTAGTCATTTTTTCAGCGTTTATCAGACTTTCAGATAGGGGAAATGTCAGTGAGCGTTCCGATTTCAGTTCCAGCGCGATTCACCCGATGAGTCCTTCATATTCAGTCGTTTTCAGCCAATTTTCTGAATTTTTGAAAATTTCACTTTTTTTGTGAAAATATCCACTAAATGAGGGAATAATATGTGTGAGGGTACCCCAGGAGAGTTCTAAATGTGTGTGGGTAGAATATATATCCCACGGGGGTAAAATTGAAAAAAGGTGAAACATTTTTTTTTTTAGACTTAGTCATTTTTTCAGCGTTTATCAGACTTTCAGATAGGGGAAATGTCAGTGAGAGTTCCAATTTCAGTTCCAGAGTGATTCGCCCGATGAGTCCTTCATATTTAGTCATTTTCAGCCAATTTTCTGAATTTTTGAAAATGTCACTTTTTTGTGAAAATATCCACTAAATGAGGGAATAATATGTGTGAGGGTACCCCAGGAGAGTTCCAAATGTGTGTGGGTAGAATATATATCCCACGGGGGTAAAATTGAAAAAAGTTGAAAAAATTTTTTTTTGGACTTAATCATTTTTTCAGCGTTTATCAGACTTTCAGATAGGGGAAATATCAGTGAGCATTCCGATTTCAGTTCCAGAGCGATTCGCCCGATGAGTCCTTCATATTTAGTCGTTTTCAGCCAATTTTCTGAATTTTTGAAAATTTCACTTTTTTGTGAAAATATCCACTAAATGAGGGAATAATATGTGTGAGGGTACCCCAGGAGAGTTCCAAATGTGTGTGGGTAGAATATATATCCCACGGGGGTAAAATTGAAAAAAGGTGAAAACATTTTTTTTTTGGACTTAGTCATTTTTCCGGCGTTTATCAGACTTTCAGATAGGGGAAATGTCAGTGAGTGTTCCGATTTCAGTTCCAGAGCGATTCGCTCGATGAGTCCTTCATATTTAGTCGTTTTCAGCCAATTTTCTGAATTTTTGAAAATTTCACTTTTTTGTGAAAATATCCACTAAATGAGGGAATAATATGTGTGAGGGTACCCCAGGAGAGTTCCAAATTTGTGTGGGTAGAATATATATCCCACGGGCGTAAAATTGAAAAAAGGTGAAAAAATTATTTTTTTGCACTTAATCATTTTTTCAGTGTTTATCAGACTTTCAGATAGGGGAAATGTCAGTGAGCGTTCCGATTTCAGTTCCAGCGCGATTCACCCGATGAGTCCTTCATATTCAGTCGTTTTCAGCCAATTTTCTGAATTTTTGAAAATTTCACTTTTTTTGTGAAAATATCCACTAAATGAGGGAATAATATGTGTGAGGGTACCCCAGGAGAGTTCCAAATGTGTGTGGGTAGAATATATATCCCACGGGGGTAAAATTGAAAAAAGGTGAAAAAAAATTTTTTTTAGACTTAATCATTTTTTCAGCGTTTATCAGACTTTCAGATAGGGGAAATATCAGTGAGCATTGCGATTTCAGTTCCAGAGCGATTCCCCCGATGAGTCCTTCATATTTAGTCGTTTTCAGCCAATTTTCTGAATTATTGAAAATTTCACTTTTTTGTGAAAATATCCACTAAATGAGGAAATAATATGTGTGAGGGTACCACAGGAGAGTTCCAAATGTGTGTGGGTAGAATATATATCCCACGGGGGTAAAATTGAAAAAAGGTGAAAACATTTTTTTTTTGGACTTAGTCATTTTTTCAGCGTTTATCAGACTTTCAGATAGGGGAAATGTCAGTGAGCGTTCCGATTTCAGTTCCAGAGCGATCCGCCCGATGAGTCCTTCATATTTAGTCGTTTTCAGCCAATTTTCTGAATTTTTGAAAATTTCACTTTTTTGTGAAAATATCCACTAAATGAGGGAATAATATGTGTGAGGGTACCCCAGGAGAGTTCCAAATGTGTGTGGGTAGAATATATATCCCACGGGGGTAAAATTGAAAAAAGGTGAAAACATTTTTTTTTTTTACTTAGTCATTTTTTCAGCGTTTATCAGACTTTCAGATAGGGGAAATGTCAGTGAGCGTTCCGATTTCAGTTCCAGCGCGATTCACCCGATGAGTCCTTCATATTCAGTCGTTTTCAGCCAATTTTCTGAATTTTTGAAAATTTCACTTTTTTTGTGAAAATATCCACTAAATGAGGGAATAATATGTGTGAGGGTACCCCAGGAGAGTTCTAAATGTGTGTGGGTAGAATATATATCCCACGGGGGTAAAATTGAAAAAAGGTGAAACATTTTTTTTTTTAGACTTAGTCATTTTTTCAGCGTTTATCAGACTTTCAGATAGGGGAAATGTCAGTGAGCGTTCCAATTTCAGTTCCAGAGTGATTCGCCCGATGAGTCCTTCATATTTAGTCATTTTCAGCCAATTTTCTGAATTTTTGAAAATGTCACTTTTTTGTGAAAATATCCACTAAATGAGGGAATAATATGTGTGAGGGTACCCCAGGAGAGTTCCAAATGTGTGTGGGTAGAATATATATCCCACGGGGGTAAAATTGAAAAAAGTTGAAAAAATTTTTTTTTGGACTTAATCATTTTTTCAGCGTTTATCAGACTTTCAGATAGGGGAAATATCAGTGAGCATTCCGATTTCAGTTCCAGAGCGATTCGCTCGATGAGTCCTTCATATTTAGTCGTTTTCAGCCAATTTTCTGAATTTTTGAAAATTTCACTTTTTTGTGAAAATATCCACTAAATGAGGGAATAATATGTGTGAGGGTACCCCAGGAGAGTTCCAAATGTGTGTGGGTAGAATATATATCCCACGGGGGTAAAATTGAAAAAAGGTGAAAACATTTTTTTTTTTTACTTAGTCATTTTTTCAGCGTTTATCAGACTTTCAGATAGGGGAAATGTCAGTGAGCGTTCCAATTTCAGTTCCAGAGTGATTCGCCCGATGAGTCCTTCATATTTAGTCATTTTCAGCCAATTTTCTGAATTTTTGAAAATGTCACTTTTTTGTGAAAATATCCACTAAATGAGGGAATAATATGTGTGAGGGTACCCCAGGAGAGTTCCAAATGTGTGTGGGTAGAATATATATCCCACGGGGGTAAAATTGAAAAAAGGTGAAAACATTTTTTTTTTGGACTTAGTCATTTTTCCGGCGTTTATCAGACTTTCAGATAGGGGAAATGTCAGTGAGTGTTCCGATTTCAGTTCCAGAGCGATTCGCCCGATGAGTCCTTCATATTTAGTCGTTTTCAGCCAATTTTCTGAATTTTTGAAAATTTCACTTTTTTGTGAAAATATCCACTAAATGAGGGAATAATATGTGTGAGGGTACCCCAGGAGAGTTCCAAATTTGTGTGGGTAGAATATATATCCCACGGGGGTAAAATTGAAAAAAGGTGAAAAAATTATTTTTTTGCACTTAATCATTTTTTCAGCGTTTATCAGACTTTCAGATAGGGGAAATATCAGTGAGAGTTCCGATTTGAGTTCCAGAGCGATTCGCCCAATGAGTCCTTCATATTTAGTCGTTTTCAGCCAATTTTCTGAATTTTTGAAAATTTCACTTTATTTGTGAAAATATCCACTAAATGAGGGAATAATATGTGTGAAGGTACCCCAGGAGAGTTCCAAATGTGTGTGGGTAGAATATATATCCCACGGGGGTAAAATTGAAAAAAGGTGAAAAAATTAATTTTTTGCACTTAATCATTTTTTCAGCGTTTATCAGACTTTCAGATAGGGGAAATATCAGTGAGCATTCCGATTTCAGTTCCAGAGCGATTCTCCTGATGAGTTCTTCATATTTAGTCGTTTTCAGTAAATTTTCTGAATTTTTGAAAATTTCACTTTTTTGTGAAAATATCCACTAAATGAGGGAATAATATGTGTGAGGGTACCCCAGGAGAGTTCCAAATGTGTGTGGGTAGAATATATATCCCACAGGGGTAAAATTGAAAAAAGGTGAAAATATTTTTTTTTGGACTTAGTCATTTTTTCAGCGTTTATCAGACATTCAGATAGGGGAAATGTCTGTGAGCATTCCGATTTCAGTTCCAGAGCGATTCGCCCAATGAGTCCTTCATATTTAGTCGTTTTCAGCCAATTTTCAGAATTTTTGAAAATTTCACTTTTTTGTGAAAATATCCACTAAATGAGGGAATAATATGTGTGAGGGTACCCCAGGAGAGTTCCAAATGTGTGTGGGTAGAATATATATCCCACGGGGGTAAAATTGAAAAAAGGTGAAAACATTTTTTTTTTTTACTATGTCATTTTTTCAGCGTTTATCAGACTTTCAGATAGGGGAAATGTCAGTGAGCGTTCCGATTTCAGTTCCAGCGCGATTCACCCGATGAGTCCTTCATATTCAGTCGTTTTCAGCCAATTTTCTGAATTTTTGAAAATGTCACTTTTTTGTGAAAATATCCACTAAATGAGGGAATAATATGTGTGAGGGTACCCCAGGAGAGTTCCAAATGTGTGTGGGTAGAATATATATCCCACGGGGGTAAAATTGAAAAAAGGTGAAAAAATTAATTTTTTGCACTTAATCATTTTTTCAGCGTTTATCAGACTTTCAGATAGGGGAAATATCAGTGAGCATTCTGATTTCAGTTCCAGAGCGATTCGCCCGATGAGTCCTTCATATTTAGTCGTTTTCAGCCAATTTTCAGAATTTTTGAAAATTTCACTTTTTTTGTGAAAATATCCACTAAATGAGGGAATAATATGTGTGAGGGTACCCCAGGAGAGTTCCAAATGTGTGTGGGTAGAATATATATCCCACGGGGGTAAAATTAAAAAAAGGGGAAAAAAAAATTTTTTTTGGACTTAGTCTTTTTTTCAGCGTTTATCAGACTTTCAGATAGGGGAAATGTCAGTGAGCGTTCCGATTTCAGTTCCAGCGCGATTCGCCCGATGAGTCCTTCATATTCAGTCGTTTTCAGCCAATTTTCTGAATTTTTGAAAATTTCACTTTTTTGTGAAAATATCCACTAAATGAGGGAATAAGATGTGTGAGGGTACCCCAGGAGTGTTCCAAATGTGTGTGGGTAGAATATATATCCCACGGGGGTAAAATTGAAAAAAGGTGAAAACATTTTTTTTTTGGACTTAGTCATTTTTCCGGCGTTTATCAGACTTTCAGATAGGGGAAATGTCAGTGAGTGTTCCGATTTCAGTTCCAGAGCGATTCGCCCGATGAGTCCTTCATATTTAGTCGTTTTCAGCCAATTTTCTGAATTTTTGAAAATTTCACTTTTTTGTGAAAATATCCACTAAATGAGGGAATAATATGTGTGAGGGTACCCCAGGAGAGTTCCAAATTTGTGTGGGTAGAATATATATCCCACGGGGGTAAAATTGAAAAAAGGTGAAAAAATTATTTTTTTGCACTTAATCATTTTTTCAGCGTTTATCAGACTTTCAGATAGGGGAAATATCAGTGAGAGTTCCGATTTGAGTTCCAGAGCGATTCGCCCAATGAGTCCTTCATATTTAGTCGTTTTCAGCCAATTTTCTGAATTTTTGAAAATTTCACTTTATTTGTGAAAATATCCACTAAATGAGGGAATAATATGTGTGAAGGTACCCCAGGAGAGTTCCAAATGTGTTTGGGTAGAATATATATCCCACGGGGGTAAAATTGAAAAAAGGTGAAAAAATTAATTTTTTGCACTTAATCATTTTTTCAGCGTTTATCAGACTTTCAGATAGGGGAAATATCAGTGAGCATTCCGATTTCAGTTCCAGAGCGATTCTCCTGATGAGTTCTTCATATTTAGTCGTTTTCAGTAAATTTTCTGAATTTTTGAAAATTTCACTTTTTTGTGAAAATATCCACTAAATGAGGGAATAATATGTGTGAGGGTACCCCAGGAGAGTTCCAAATGTGTGTGGGTAGAATATATATCCCACAGGGGTAAAATTGAAAAAAGGTGAAAATATTTTTTTTTGGACTTAGTCATTTTTTCAGCGTTTATCAGACATTCAGATAGGGGAAATGTCTGTGAGCATTCCGATTTCAGTTCCAGAGCGATTCGCCCAATGAGTCCTTCATATTTAGTCGTTTTCAGCCAATTTTCAGAATTTTTGAAAATTTCACTTTTTTGTGAAAATATCCACTAAATGAGGGAATAATATGTGTGAGGGTACCCCAGGAGAGTTCCAAATGTGTGTGGGTAGAATATATATCCCACGGGGGTAAAATTAAAAAAAGGGGAAAAAAAAATTTTTTTTGGACTTAGTCTTTTTTTCAGCGTTTATCAGACTTTCAGATAGGGGAAATGTCAGTGAGCGTTCCGATTTCAGTTCCAGCGCGATTCGCCCGATGAGTCCTTCATATTCAGTCGTTTTCAGCCAATTTTCTGAATTTTTGAAAATTTCACTTTTTTGTGAAAATATCCACTAAATGAGGGAATAAGATGTGTGAGGGTACCCCAGGAGTGTTCCAAATGTGTGTGGGTAGAATATATATCCCACGGGGGTAAAATTGAAAAAAGGTGAAAACATTTTTTTTTTGGACTTAGTCATTTTTCCGGCGTTTATCAGACTTTCAGATAGGGGAAATGTCAGTGAGTGTTCCGATTTCAGTTCCAGAGCGATTCGCCCGATGAGTCCTTCATATTTAGTCGTTTTCAGCCAATTTTCTGAATTTTTGAAAATTTCACTTTTTTGTGAAAATATCCACTAAATGAGGGAATAATATGTGTGAGGGTACCCCAGGAGAGTTCCAAATTTGTGTGGGTAGAATATATATCCCACGGGGGTAAAATTGAAAAAAGGTGAAAAAATTATTTTTTTGCACTTAATCATTTTTTCAGCGTTTATCAGACTTTCAGATAGGGGAAATATCAGTGAGAGTTCCGATTTGAGTTCCAGAGCGATTCGCCCAATGAGTCCTTCATATTTAGTCATTTTCAGCCAATTTTCTGAATTTTTGAAAATTTCACTTTATTTGTGAAAATATCCACTAAATGAGGGAATAATATGTGTGAGGGTACCCCAGGAGAGTTCCAAATGTGTGTGGGTAGAATATATATCCCACGGGGATAAAATTGAAAAAAGGTGAAAAAATTAATTTTTTGCACTTAATCATTTTTTCAGCGTTTATCAGACTTTCAGATAGGGGAAATATCAGTGAGCATTCCGATTTCAGTTCCAGAGCGATTCTCCTGATGAGTTCTTCATATTTAGTCGTTTTCAGTAAATTTTCTGAATTTTTGAAAATTTCACTTTTTTGTGAAAATATCCACTAAATGAGGGAATAATATGTGTGAGGGTACCCCAGGAGAGTTCCAAATGTGTGTGGGTAGAATATATATCCCACAGGGGTAAAATTGAAAAAAGGTGAAAATATTTTTTTTTGGACTTATTCATTTTTTCAGCGTTTATCAGACATTCAGATAGGGGAAATGTCTGTGAGCATTCCGATTTCAGTTCCAGAGCGATTCGCCCAATGAGTCCTTCATATTTAGTCGTTTTCAGCCAATTTTCAGAATTTTTGAAAATTTCACTTTTTTGTGAAAATATCCACTAAATGAGGGAATAATATGTGTGAGGGTACCCCAGGAGAGTTCCAAATGTGTGTGGGTAGAATATATATCCCACGGGGGTAAAATTGAAAAAAGGTGAAAAGATTTTTTTTTGGACTTAGTCATTTTTTCAGCGTTTATCAGACATTCAGATAAGGGAAATGTCAGTGAGCATTCTGATTTCAGTTCCAGAGCGATTCGCCCGATGAGTCCTTCATATTTAGTCGTTTTCAGCCAATTTTCAGAATTTTTGAAAATTTCACTTTTTTTGTGAAAATATCCACTAAATGAGGGAATAATATGTGTGAGGGTACCCCAGGAGAGTTCCAAATGTGTGTGGGTAGAATATATATCCCACGGGGGTAAAATTAAAAAAAGGGGAAAAAAAAATTTTTTTTGGACTTAGTCTTTTTTTCAGCGTTTATCAGACTTTCAGATAGGGGAAATGTCAGTGAGCGTTCCGATTTCAGTTCCAGCGCGATTCGCCCGATGAGTCCTTCATATTCAGTCGTTTTCAGCCAATTTTCTGAATTTTTGAAAATTTCACTTTTTTGTGAAAATATCCACTAAATGAGGGAATAAGATGTGTGAGGGTACCCCAGGAGTGTTCCAAATGTGTGTGGGTAGAATATATATCCCACGGGGGTAAAATTGAAAAAAGTTGAAAAAATTTTTTTTTTACTTAATCATTTTTTCAGCGTTTATCAGACTTTCAGATAGGGGAAATGTCAGTGAGCGTTCCGATTTCAGTTCCAGCGCGATTCGCCCGATGAGTCCTTCATATTTAGTCGTTTTCAGCCAATTTTCAGAATTTTTGAAAATTTCACTTTTTTGTGAAAATATCCACTAAATGAGGGAATAATATGTGTGAGGGTACCCCAGGAGAGTTCCAAATGTGTGTGGGTAGAATATATATCCCACGGGGGTAAAATTGAAAAAAGGTGAAAAATTATTTTTTTTGGACTTAGTCATTTTTTCAGCGTTTATCAGACATTCAGATAAGGGAAATGTCAGTGAGCATTCCGATTTCAGTTCCAGAGCGATTCGCCCGATGAGTCCTTCATATTTAGTCGTTTTCAGCCAATTTTCAGAATTTTTGAAAATTTCACTTTTTTGTGAAAATATCCACTAAATGAGGGAATAATATGTGTGAGGGTACCCCAGGAGAGTTCCAGATGTGTGTGGGTAGAATATATATCCCACGGGGGTAAAATTGAAAAAAGGGGAAAAAAAATTTTTTTTTGGACTTAGTCTTTTTTTCAGCGTTTATCAGACTTTCAGATAGGGGAAATGTCAGTGAGCGTTCCGATTTCAGTTCCAGCGCGATTCGCCCGATGAGTCCTTCATATTCAGTCGTTTTCAGCCAATTTTCTGAATTTTTGAAAATTTCACTTTTTTGTGAAAATATCCACTAAATGAGGGAATAATATGTGTGAGGGTACCCCAGGAGAGTTCCAAATGTGTGTGGGTAGAATATATATCCCACGGGGTAAAATTGAAAAAAGGTGAAAAGATTTTTTTTTGGACTTAGTCATTTTTTCAGCGTTTATCAGACATTCAGATAAGGGAAATGTAAGTGAGCATTCCGATTTCAGTTCCAGAGCGATTCGCCTGATGAGTCCTTCATATTTAGTCGTTTTCAGCCAATTTTCAGAATTTTTGAAAATTTCACTTTTTTGTGAAAATATCCACTAAATGAGGGAATAATATGTGTGAGGGTACCCCAGGAGAGTTCCAAATGTGTGTGGGTAGAATATATATCCCACGGGGGTAAAATTGAAAAAAGGGGAAAAAAAAATTTTTTTTGGACTTAGTCTTTTTTTCAGCGTTTATCAGACTTTCAGATAGGGGAAATGTCAGTGAGCGTTCCGATTTCAGTTCCAGCAAGATTCGCCCGATGAGTCCTTCATATTCAGTCGTTTTCAGCCAATTTTCTGAATTTTTGAAAATTTCACTTTTTTGTTTAAATATCCACTAAATGAGGGAATAATATGTATGAGGGTACCCCAGGAGAGTTCCAAATGTGTGTGGGTAGAATATATATCCCTCAGGGGTAAAATTGAAAAGAGGTGAAAACATTTTTTTTTTGGACTTAATCATTTTTTCAGCGTTTATCAGACTTTCAGATAGGGGAAATATAAGTGAACGTTCCGATTTCAGTTCCAGAGCGATTCGCCCGATGAGTCCTTCATATTTAGTCGTTTTCAGCCAATTTTCTGAATTTTTGAAAATTTCACTTTTTTGTGAAAATATCCACTAAATGAGGGAATAATATGTGTGAGGGTACCCCAGGAGAGTTCCAAATGTGTGTGGGTAGAATATATATCCCACGGGGGTAAAATTGAAAAAAGGTGAAAAATTATTTTTTTTGGACTTAGTCATTTTTTCAGCGTTTATCAGACTTTCAGATAGGGGAAATGTCAGTTAGCGTTCCAATTTCAGTTCCAGAGTGATTCGCCCGATGAGTCCTTCATATTTAGTCATTTTCAGCCAATTTTCAGAATTTTTGAAAATTTCACTTTTTTGTGTAAATATCCACTAAATGAGGGAATAATATGTGTGAGGGTACCCCAGGAGAGTTCCAAATGTGTGTGGGTAGAATATATATCCCACGGGGGTAAAATTGAAAAAAGGTGAAAAATTATTTTTTTTGGACTTAGTCATTTTTTCAGCGTTTATCAGACATTCAGATAAGGGAAATGTCAGTGAGCATTCCGATTTCAGTTCCAGAGCGATTCGCCCGATGAGTCCTTCATATTTAGTCGTTTTCAGCCAATTTTCAGAATTTTTGAAAATTTCACTTTTTTGTGAAAATATCCACTAAATGAGGGAATAATATGTGTGAGGGTACCCCAGGAGAGTTCCAGATGTGTGTGGGTAGAATATATATCCCACGGGGGTAAAATTGAAAAAAGGGGAAAAAAAATTTTTTTTTGGACTTAGTCTTTTTTTCAGCGTTTATCAGACTTTCAGATAGGGGAAATGTCAGTGAGCGTTCCGATTTCAGTTCCAGCGCGATTCGCCCGATGAGTCCTTCATATTTAGTCATTTTCAGCCAATTTTCTGAATTTTTGAAAATTTCACTTTTTTGTGTAAATATCCACTAAATGAGGGAATAATATGTGTGAGGGTACCCCAGGAGAGTTCCAAATGTGTGTGGGTAGAATATATATCCCACGGGGGTAAAATTGAAAAAAGGTGAAAAATTATTTTTTTTGGACTTAGTCATTTTTTCAGCGTTTATCAGACATTCAGATAAGGGAAATGTCAGTGAGCATTCCGATTTCAGTTCCAGAGCGATTCGCCCGATGAGTCCTTCATATTTAGTCGTTTTCAGCCAATTTTCAGAATTTTTGAAAATTTCACTTTTTTGTGAAAATATCCACTAAATGAGGGAATAATATGTGTGAGGGTACCCCAGGAGAGTTCCAGATGTGTGTGGGTAGAATATATATCCCACGGGGGTAAAATTGAAAAAAGGGGAAAAAAAATTTTTTTTTGGACTTAGTCTTTTTTTCAGCGTTTATCAGACTTTCAGATAGGGGAAATGTCAGTGAGCGTTCCGATTTCAGTTCCAGTGAGATTCGCCCGATGAGTCCTTCATATTCAGTCGTTTTCAGCCAATTTTCTGAATTTTTGAAAATTTCACTTTTTTGTGAAAATATCCACTAAATGAGGGAATAAGATGTGTGAGGGTACCCCAGGAGTGTTCCAAATGTGTGTGGGTAGAATATATATCCCACGGGGTAAAATTGAAAAAAGGTGAAAAATTATTTTTTTTGGACTTAGTCATTTTTTCAGCGTTTATCAGACTTTCAAATAGGGGAAATGTCAGTGAGCGTTCCAATTTCAGTTCCAGAGTGATTCGCCCGATGAGTCCTTCATATTTAGTCATTTTCAGCCAATTTTCTGAATTTTTGAAAATTTCACTTTTTTGTGAAAATATCCACTAAATGAGGGAATAATATGTGTGAGGGTACCCCAGGAGAGTTCCAAATGTGTGTGGGTAGAATATATATCCCACGGGGTAAAATTGAAAAAAGGTGAAAAGATTTTTTTTTGGACTTAGTCATTTTTTCAGCGTTTATCAGACATTCAGATAAGGGAAATGTAAGTGAGCATTCCGATTTCAGTTCCAGAGCGATTCGCCTGATGAGTGCTTCATATTTAGTCGTTTTCAGCCAATTTTCAGAATTTTTGAAAATTTCACTTTTTTGTGAAAATATCCACTAAATGAGGGAATAATATGTGTGAGGGTACCCCAGGAGAGTTCCAAATGTGTGTGGGTAGAATATATATCCCACGGGGGTAAAATTGAAAAAAGGGGAAAAAAAAATTTTTTTTGGACTTAGTCTTTTTTTCAGCGTTTATCAGACTTTCAGATAGGGGAAATGTCAGTGAGCGTTCCAATTTCAGTTCCAGCAAGATTCGCCCGATGAGTCCTTCATATTCAGTCGTTTTCAGCCAATTTTCTGAATTTTTGAAAATTTCACTTTTTTGTTTAAATATCCACTAAATGAGGGAATAATATGTATGAGGGTACCCCAGGAGAGTTCCAAATGTGTGTGGGTAGAATATATATCCCTCAGGGGTAAAATTGAAAAGAGGTGAAAACATTTTTTTTTTGGACTTAATCATTTTTTCAGCGTTTATCAGACTTTCAGATAGGGGAAATATAAGTGAACGTTCCGATTTCAGTTCCAGAGCGATTCGCCCGATGAGTCCTTCATATTTAGTCGTTTTCAGCCAATTTTCTGAATTTTTGAAAATTTCACTTTTTTGTGAAAATATCCACTAAATGAGGGAATAATATGTGTGAGGGTACCCCAGGAGACTTCCAAATGTGTGTGGGTAGATTATATATCCCTCAGGGGTAAAATTGAAAAGAGGTGAAAACATTTTTTTTTTGGACTTAATCATTTTTTCAGCGTTTATCAGACTTTCAGATAGGGGAAATATCAGTGAACGTTCCGATTTCAGTTCCAGAGCGATTCGCCCGATGAGTCCTTCATATTTAGTCGTTTTCAGCCAATTTTCTGAATTTTTGAAAATTTCACTTTTTTGTGAAAATATCCACTAAATGAGGGAATAATATGTGTGAGGGCACCCCAGGAGAGTTAAAATGTGTGTGGGTAGAATATATATCCCACGGGGGTAAAATTGAAAAAAGGTGAAAAAAATTTTTTTTTGGACTTAATCATTTTTTCAGCGTTTATCAGACTTTCAGATAGGGGAAATATCAGTGAACGTTCCGATTTCAGTTCCAGAGCGATTCGCCCGATGAGTCCTTCATATTTAGTCGTTTTCAGCCAATTTTCTGAATTTTTGAAAATTTCACTTTTTTGTGAAAATATCCACTAAATGAGGGAATAAGATGTGTGAGGGTACCCCAGGAGTGTTCCAAATGTGTGTGGGTAGAATATATATCCCACGGGGGTAAAATTGAAAAAAGTTGAAAAAATTTTTTTTTTACTTAATCATTTTTTCAGCGTTTATCAGACTTTCAGATAGGGGAAATGTCAGTGAGCGTTCCGATTTCAGTTCCAGCGCGATTCGCCCGATGAGTCCTTCATATTCAGTCGTTTTCAGCCAATTTTCTGAATTTTTGAAAATTTCACTTTTTTGTGAAAATATCCACTAAATGAGGGAATAATATGTGTGAGGGTACCCCAGGAGAGTTCCAAATGTGTGTGGGTAGAATATATATCCCACGGGGGTAAAATTGAAAAAAGGTGAAAAATTATTTTTTTTGGACTTAGTCATTTTTTCAGCGTTTATCAGACTTTCAGATAGGGGAAATGTCAGTTAGCGTTCCAATTTCAGTTCCAGAGTGATTCGCCCGATGAGTCCTTCATATTTAGTCATTTTCAGCCAATTTTCTGAATTTTTGAAAATTTCACTTTTTTGTGTAAATATCCACTAAATGAGGGAATAATATGTGTGAGGGTACCCCAGGAGAGTTCCAAATGTGTGTGGGTAGAATATATATCCCACAGGGGTAAAATTGAAAAAAGGTGAAAATATTTTTTTTTGGACTTATTCATTTTTTCAGCGTTTATCAGACATTCAGATAGGGGAAATGTCTGTGAGCATTCCGATTTCAGTTCCAGAGCGATTCGCCCAATGAGTCCTTCATATTTAGTCGTTTTCAGCCAATTTTCTGAATTATTGAAAATTTCACTTTTTTGTGAAAATATCCACTAAATGAGGGAATAATATGTGTGAGGGTACCCCAGGAGAGTTCCAAATGTGTGTGGGTAGAATATATATCCCACGGGGGTAAAATTGAAAAAAGGTGAAAACATTTTTTTTTTGGACTTAGTCATTTTTCCGGCGTTTATCAGACTTTCAGATAGGGGAAATGTCAGTGAGTGTTCCGATTTCAGTTCCAGAGCGATTCGCTCGATGAGTCCTTCATATTTAGTCGTTTTCAGCCAATTTTCTGAATTTTTGAAAATTTCACTTTTTTGTGAAAATATCCACTAAATGAGGGAATAATATGTGTGAGGGTACCCCAGGAGAGTTCCAAATGTGTGTGGGTAGAATATATATCCCACGGGGGTAAAATTGAAAAAAGTTGAAAAAATTTTTTTTTGGACTTAATCATTTTTTCAGCGTTTATCAGACTTTCAGATAGGGGAAATGTCAGTGAGAGTTCCGATTTCAGTTCCAGAGCGATTCGCCCAATGAGTCCTTCATATTTAGTCGTTTTCAGCCAATTTTCTGAATTTTTGAAAATTTCACTTTTTTGTGAAAATATCCACTAAATGAGGGAATAATATGTGTGAGGGTACCCCAGGAGAGTTCCAAATGTGTGTGGGTAGAATATATATCCCACGGGGGTAAAATTGAAAAAAGGTGAAAACATTTTTTTTTTTTACTTAGTCATTTTTTCAGCGTTTATCAGACTTTCAGATAGGGGAAATGTCAGTGAGCGTTCCGATTTCAGTTCCAGCGCGATTCACCCGATGAGTCCTTCATATTCAGTCGTTTTCAGCCAATTTTCTGAATTTTTGAAAATTTCACTTTTTTTGTGAAAATATCCACTAAATGAGGGAATAATATGTGTGAGGGTACCCCAGGAGAGTTCCAAATGTGTGTGGGTAGAATATATATCCCACGGGGGTAAAATTGAAAAAAGGTGAAACATTTTTTTTTTTAGACTTAGTCATTTTTTCAGCGTTTATCAGACTTTCAGATAGGGGAAATGTCAGTGAGCGTTCCAATTTCAGTTCCAGAGTGATTCGCCCGATGAGTCCTTCATATTTAGTCATTTTCAGCCAATTTTCTGAATTTTTCAAAATGTCACTTTTTTGTGAAAATATCCACTAAATGAGGGAATAATATGTGTGAGGGTACCCCAGGAGAGTTCCAAATGTGTGTGGGTAGAATATATATCCCACAGGGGTAAAATTGAAAAAAGGTGAAAATATTTTTTTTTGGACTTATTCATTTTTTCAGCGTTTATCAGACATTCAGATAGGGGAAATGTCTGTGAGCATTCCGATTTCAGTTCCAGAGCGATTCGCCCAATGAGTCCTTCATATTTAGTCGTTTTCAGCCAATTTTCTGAATTATTGAAAATTTCACTTTTTTGTGAAAATATCCACTAAATGAGGGAATAATATGTGTGAGGGTACCCCAGGAGAGTTCCAAATGTGTGTGGGTAGAATATATATCCCACGGGGGTAAAATTGAAAAAAGGTGAAAACATTTTTTTTTTGGACTTAGTCATTTTTCCGGCGTTTATCAGACTTTCAGATAGGGGAAATGTCAGTGAGTGTTCCGATTTCAGTTCCAGAGCGATTCGCTCGATGAGTCCTTCATATTTAGTCGTTTTCAGCCAATTTTCTGAATTTTTGAAAATTTCACTTTTTTGTGAAAATATCCACTAAATGAGGGAATAATATGTGTGAGGGTACCCCAGGAGAGTTCCAAATGTGTGTGGGTAGAATATATATCCCACGGGGGTAAAATTGAAAAAAGTTGAAAAAATTTTTTTTTGGACTTAATCATTTTTTCAGCGTTTATCAGACTTTCAGATAGGGGAAATGTCAGTGAGCGTTCCGATTTCAGTTCCAGCGCGATTCACCCGATGAGTCCTTCATATTCAGTCGTTTTCAGCCAATTTTCTGAATTTTTGAAAATTTCACTTTTTTTGTGAAAATATCCACTAAATGAGGGAATAATATGTGTGAGGGTACCCCAGGAGAGTTCCAAATGTGTGTGGGTAGAATATATATCCCACGGGGGTAAAATTGAAAAAAGGTGAAACATTTTTTTTTTAGACTTAGTCATTTTTTCAGCGTTTATCAGACTTTCAGATAGGGGAAATGTCAGTGAGCGTTCCAATTTCAGTTCCAGAGTGATTCGCCCGATGAGTCCTTCATATTTAGTCATTTTCAGCCAATTTTCTGAATTTTTCAAAATGTCACTTTTTTGTGAAAATATCCACTAAATGAGGGAATAATATGTGTGAGGGTACCCCAGGAGAGTTCCAAATGTGTGTGGGTAGAATATATATCCCACGGGGGTAAAATTGAAAAAAGGTGAAAAAAATTTTTTTTGGGACTTAGTCATTTTTTCAGCGTTTATCAGACTTTCAGATAGGGTAAATGTCAGTGAGCATTCCGATTTCAGTTCCAGAGCGATTCGCCTGATGAGTTCTTCATATTTAGTCGTTTTCAGCCAATTTTCTGAATTTTTGAAAATTTCACTTTTTTTGTGAAAACATCCACTAAATGAGGGAATAATATGTGTGAGGGTACCCCAGGAGAGTTCCAAATGTGTGTGGGTAGAATATATATCCCACGGGGGTAAAATTGAAAAAAGGTGAAAAAAATTTTTTTTTAGACTTAGTCATTTTTCCGGCGTTTATCAGACTTTCAGATAGAGGAAATGTCAGTGAGCATTCCGATTTCAGTTCCAGAGCGATTCCCCCGATGAGTCCTTCATATTTAGTCGTTTTCAGCCAATTTTCTGAATTTTTGAAAATGTCACTTTTTTGTGAAAATATCCACTAAATGAGGGAATAATATGTGTGAGGGTACCCCAGGAGAGTTCCAAATGTGTGTGGGTAGAATATATATCCCACGGGGGTAAAATTGAAAAAAGTTGAAAAAATTTTTTTTTGGACTTAATCATTTTTTCAGCGTTTATCAGACTTTCAGATAGGGGAAATATCAGTGAGCATTCCGATTTCATTTCCAGAGCGATTCGCCCGATGAGTCCTTCATATTTAGTCGTTTTCAGCCAATTTTCTGAATTATTGAAAATTTCACTTTTTTGTGAAAATATCCACTAAATGAGGGAATAATATGTGTGAGGGTACCCCAGGAGAGTTCCAAATGTGTGTGGGTAGAATATATATCCCACGGGGGTAAAATTGAAAAAAGTTGAAAAAATTTTTTTTTGGACTTAATCATTTTTTCAGCGTTTATCAGACTTTCAGATAGGGGAAATGTCAGTGAGCGTTCCGATTTCAGTTCCAGAGCGATTCGCCTGATGAATTCTTCATATTTAGTCGTTTTCAGCCAATTTTCTGAATTTTTGGAAAATTTCACTTTTTTTGTGAAAATATCCACTAAATGAGGGAATAATATGTGTGAGGGTACCCCAGGAGAGTTCCAAATGTGTGTGGGTAGAATATATATCCCACGGGGGTAAAATTGAAAAAAGGTGAAAATATTTTTTTTGAACTTATTCATTTTTTCAGCGTTTATCAGACTTTCAGATAGGGGAAATGTCAGTGAGCGTTCCGATTTCAGTTCCAGAGCGATCCGCCCGATGAGTCCTTCATATTTAGTCGTTTTCAGCCAATTTTCTGAATTTTTGAAAATTTCACTTTTTTGTGAAAATATCCACTAAATGAGGGAATAATATGTGTGAGGGTACCCCAGGAGAGTTCCAAATGTGTGTGGGTAGAATATATATCCCACGGGGGTAAAATTGAAAAAAGGTGAAAACATTTTTTTTTTTTACTTAGTCATTTTTTCAGCGTTTATCAGACTTTCAGATAGGGGAAATGTCAGTGAGCGTTCCGATTTCAGTTCCAGCGCGATTCACCCGATGAGTCCTTCATATTCAGTCGTTTTCAGCCAATTTTCTGAATTTTTGAAAATTTCACTTTTTTTGTGAAAATATCCACTAAATGAGGGAATAATATGTGTGAGGGTACCCCAGGAGAGTTCTAAATGTGTGTGGGTAGAATATATATCCCACGGGGGTAAAATTGAAAAAAGGTGAAACATTTTTTTTTTTAGACTTAGTCATTTTTTCAGCGTTTATCAGACTTTCAGATAGGGGAAATGTCAGTGAGCGTTCCAATTTCAGTTCCAGAGTGATTCGCCCGATGAGTCCTTCATATTTAGTCATTTTCAGCCAATTTTCTGAATTTTTGAAAATGTCACTTTTTTGTGAAAATAGCCACTAAATGAGGGAATAATATGTGTGAGGGTACCCCAGGAGAGTTCCAAATGTGTGTGGGTAGAATATATATCCCACGGGGGTAAAATTGAAAAAAGTTGAAAAAATTTTTTTTTGGACTTAATCATTTTTCCGGCGTTTATCAGACTTTCAGATAGGGGAAATGTCAGTGAGCATTCCGATTTCAGTTCCAGAGCGATTCTCCTGATGAGTTCTTCATATTTAGTCGTTTTCAGTAAATTTTCTGAATTTTTGAAAATGTCACTTTTTTGTGAAAATATCCACTAAATGAGGGAATAATATGTGTGAGGGTACCCCAGGAGAGTTCCAAATGTGTGTGGGTAGAATATGTATCCCACGGGGGTAAAATTGAAAAAAGGTGAAAAAATTTTTTTTGGACTTAGTCATTTTTTCAGCGTTTATCAGACTTTCAGATAGGGAAAATATCAGTGAGCGTTCCGATTTCAGTTCCAGAGCGATTCGCCCGATGAACCCTTCATATTTAGTCGTTTTCAGCCAATTTTCAGAATTTTTGAAAATTTCACTTTTTTGTGAAAATATCCACTAAATGAGGGAATAATATGTGTGAGGGTACCCCAGGAGAGTTCCAAATGTGTGTGGGTAGAATATATATCCCACGGGGGTAAAATTGAAAAAAGGTGAAAACATTTTTTTTTTTCACTTAGTCATTTTTTCAGCGTTTATCAGACTTTCAGATAGGGGAAATGTCAGTGAGCGTTCCGATTTCAGTTCCAGCGCGATTCACCCGATGAGTCCTTCATATTCAGTCGTTTTCAGCCAATTTTCTGAATTTTTGAAAATTTCACTTTTTTTGTGAAAATATCCACTAAATGAGGGAATAATATGTGTGAGGGTACCCCAGGAGAGTTCTAAATGTGTGTGGGTAGAATATATATCCCACGGGGGTAAAATTGAAAAAAGGTGAAACATTTTTTTTTTTAGACTTAGTCATTTTTTCAGCGTTTATCAGACTTTCAGATAGGGGAAATGTCAGTGAGCGTTCCAATTTCAGTTCCAGAGTGATTCGCCCGATGAGTCCTTCATATTTAGTCATTTTCAGCCAATTTTCTGAATTTTTGAAAATGTCACTTTTTTGTGAAAATAGCCACTAAATGAGGGAATAATATGTGTGAGGGTACCCCAGGAGAGTTCCAAATGTGTGTGGGTAGAATATATATCCCACGGGGGTAAAATTGAAAAAAGTTGAAAAAATTTTTTTTTGGACTTAATCATTTTTCCGGCGTTTATCAGACTTTCAGATAGGGGAAATGTCAGTGAGCATTCCGATTTCAGTTCCAGAGCGATTCTCCTGATGAGTTCTTCATATTTAGTCGTTTTCAGTAAATTTTCTGAATTTTTGAAAATGTCACTTTTTTGTGAAAATATCCACTAAATGAGGGAATAATATGTGTGAGGGTACCCCAGGAGAGTTCCAAATGTGTGTGGGTAGAATATATATCCCACGGGGGTAAAATTGAAAAAAGGTGAAAAAATTTTTTTTGGACTTAGTCATTTTTTCAGCGTTTATCAGACTTTCAGATAGGGGAAATATCAGTGAGCGTTCCGATTTCAGTTCCAGAGCGATTCGCCCGATGAACCCTTCATATTTAGTCGTTTTCAGCCAATTTTCAGAATTTTTGAAAATTTCACTTTTTTGTGAAAATATCCACTAAATGAGGGAATAATATGTGTGAGGGTACCCCAGGAGAGTTCCAAATGTGTGTGGGTAGAATATATATCCCACGGGGGTAAAATTGAAAAAAGGTGAAAACATTTTTTTTTTTCACTTAGTCATTTTTTCAGCGTTTATCAGACTTTCAGATAGGGGAAATGTCAGTGAGCGTTCCGATTTCAGTTCCAGCGCGATTCACCCGATGAGTCCTTCATATTCAGTCGTTTTCAGCCAATTTTCTGAATTTTTGAAAATTTCACTTTTTTTGTGAAAATATCCACTAAATGAGGGAATAATATGTGTGAGGGTACCCCAGGAGAGTTCCAAATGTGTGTGGGTAGAATATATATCCCACGGGGGTAAAATTGAAAAAAGGTGAAACATTTTTTTTTTTAGACTTAGTCATTTTTTCAGCGTTTATCAGACTTTCAGATAGGGGAAATGTCAGTGAGCGTTCCAATTTCAGTTCCAGAGTGATTCGCCCGATGAGTCCTTCATATTTAGTCATTTTCAGCCAATTTTCTGAATTTTTCAAAATGTCACTTTTTTGTGAAAATATCCACTAAATGAGGGAATAATATGTGTGAGGGTACCCCAGGAGAGTTCCAAATGTGTGTGGGTAGAATATATATCCCACGGGGGTAAAATTGAAAAAAGGTGAAAAAAATTTTTTTTGGGACTTAGTCATTTTTTCAGCGTTTATCAGACTTTCAGATAGGGGAAATATCAGTGAGCATTCCGATTTCATTTCCAGAGCGATTCGCCCGATGAGTCCTTCATATTTAGTCGTTTTCAGCCAATTTTCTGAATTATTGAAAATTTCACTTTTTTGTGAAAATATCCACTAAATGAGGGAATAATATGTGTGAGGGTACCCCAGGAGAGTTCCAAATGTGTGTGGGTAGAATATATATCCCACGGGGGTAAAATTGAAAAAAGTTGAAAAAATTTTTTTTTGGACTTAATCATTTTTTCAGCGTTTATCAGACTTTCAGATAGGGGAAATGTCAGTGAGCGTTCCGATTTCAGTTCCAGAGCGATTCGCCTGATGAATTCTTCATATTTAGTCGTTTTCAGCCAATTTTCTGAATTTTTGGAAAATTTCACTTTTTTTGTGAAAATATCCACTAAATGAGGGAATAATATGTGTGAGGGTACCCCAGGAGAGTTCCAAATGTGTGTGGGTAGAATATATATCCCACGGGGGTAAAATTGAAAAAAGGTGAAAATATTTTTTTTGGACTTATTCATTTTTTCAGCGTTTATCAGACATTCAGATAGGGGAAATGTCTGTGAGCATTCCGATTTCAGTTCCAGAGCGATTCGCCCAATGAGTCCTTCATATTTAGTCGTTTTCAGCCAATTTTCAGAATTTTTGAAAATTTCACTTTTTTGTGAAAATATCCACTAAATGAGGGAATAATATGTGTGAGGGTACCCCAGGAGAGTTCCAAATGTGAGTGGGTGGAATATATATCCCACGGGGGTAAAATTGAAAAAAGTTGAAAAAATTTTTTTTTGGTCTTAATCATTTTTTCAGCGTTTATCAGACTTTCAGATAGGGGAAATATCAGTGAGCATTCCGATTTCAGTTCCAGAGCGATTCGCCCGATGAGTCCTTCATATTTAGTCGTTTTCAGCCAATTTTCTGAATTATTGAAAATTTCACTTTTTTGTGAAAATATCCACTAAATGAGGAAATAATATGTGTGAGGGTACCCCAGGAGAGTTCCAAATGTGTGTGGGTAGAATATATATCCCACGGGGGTAAAATTGAAAAAAGGTGAAAACATTTTTTTTTTGGACTTAGTCATTTTTCCGGCGTTTATCAGACTTTCAGATAGGGGAAATGTCAGTGAGCATTCCGATTTCAGTTCCAGAGCGATTCTCCTGATGAGTTCTTCATATTTAGTCGTTTTCAGTAAATTTTCTGAATTTTTGAAAATGTCACTTTTTTGTGAAAATATCCACTAAATGAGGGAATAATATGTGTGAGGGTACCCCAGGAGAGTTCCAAATGTGTGTGGGTAGAATATATATCCCACGGGGGTAAAATTGAAAAAAGGTGAAAAAATTTTTTTTGGACTTAGTCATTTTTTCAGCGTTTATCAGACTTTCAGATAGGGGAAATATCAGTGAGCGTCCCGATTTCAGTTCCAGAGCGATTCGCCCGATGAACCCTTCATATTTAGTCGTTTTCAGCCAATTTTCAGAATTTTTGAAAATTTCACTTTTTTGTGAAAATATCCACTAAATGAGGGAATAATATGTGTGAGGGTACCCCAGGAGAGTTCCAAATGTGTGTGGGTAGAATATATATCCCACGGGGGTAAAATTGAAAAAAGGTGAAAACATTTTTTTTTTTTACTTAGTCATTTTTTCAGCGTTTATCAGACTTTCAGATAGGGGAAATGTCAGTGAGCGTTCCGATTTCAGTTCCAGCGCGATTCACCCGATGAGTCCTTCATATTCAGTCGTTTTCAGCCAATTTTCTGAATTTTTGAAAATTTCACTTTTTTTGTGAAAATATCCACTAAATGAGGGAATAATATGTGTGAGGGTACCCCAGGAGAGTTCCAAATGTGTGTGGGTAGAATATATATCCCACGGGGGTAAAATTGAAAAAAGGTGAAAAAAAAATTTTTTTAGACTTAATCATTTTTTCAGCGTTTATCAGACTTTCAGATAGGGGAAATATCAGTGAGCATTCCGATTTCAGTTCCAGAGCGATTCGCCCGATGAGTCCTTCATATTTAGTCGTTTTCAGCCAATTTTCTGAATTATTGAAAATTTCACTTTTTTGTGAAAATATCCACTAAATGAGGGAATAATATGTGTGAGAGTACCCCAGGAGAGTTCCAAATGTGTGTGGGTAGAATATATATCCCACGGGGGTAAAATTGAAAAAAGTTGAAAAATTTTTTTTTGGACTTAATCATTTTTTCAGCGTTTATCAGACTTTCAGATAGGGGAAATGTCAGTGAGAGTTCCGATTTCAGTTCCAGAGCGATTCGCCCAATGAGTCCTTCATATTTAGTCGTTTTCAGCCAATTTTCTGAATTTTTGAAAATTTCACTTTTTTGTGAAAATATCCACTAAATGAGGGAATAATATGTGTGAGGGTACCCCAGGAGAGTTCCAAATGTGTGTGGGTAGAATATATATCCCACGGGGGTAAAATTGAAAAAAGGTGAAAACATTTTTTTTTTTTACTTAGTCATTTTTTCAGCGTTTATCAGACTTTCAGATAGGGGAAATGTCAGTGAGCGTTCCAATTTCAGTTCCAGAGTGATTCGCCCGATGAGTCCTTCATATTTAGTCATTTTCAGCCAATTTTCTGAATTTTTGAAAATGTCACTTTTTTGTGAAAATATCCACTAAATGAGGGAATAATATGTGTGAGGGTACCCCAGGAGAGTTCCAAATGTGTGTGGGTAGAATATATATCCCACGGGGGTAAAATTGAAAAAAGGTGAAAAAAAAATTTTTTTAGACTTAATCATTTTTTCAGCGTTTATCAGACTTTAAGATAGGGGAAATATCAGTGAGCATTCCGATTTCAGTTCCAGAGCGATTCGCCCGATGAGTCCTTCATATTTAGTCGTTTTCAGCCAATTTTCTGAATTATTGAAAATTTCACTTTTTTGTGAAAATATCCACTAAATGAGGGAATAATATGTGTGAGGGTACCCCAGGAGAGTTCCAAATGTGTGTGGGTAGAATATATATCCCACGGGGGTAAAATTGAAAAAAGTTGAAAAAATTTTTTTTTGGACTTAATCATTTTTTCAGCGTTTATCAGACTTTCAGATAGGGGAAATATCAGTGAGCATTGCGATTTCAGTTCCAGAGCGATTCCCCCGATGAGTCCTTCATATTTAGTCGTTTTCAGTCAATTTTCTGAATTATTGAAAATTTCACTTTTTTGTGAAAATATCCACTAAATGAGGAAATAATATGTGTGAGGGTACCACAGGAGAGTTCCAAATGTGTGTGGGTAGAATATATATCCCACGGGGGTAAAATTGAAAAAAGGTGAAAAAAAAATTTTTTTAGACTTAATCATTTTTTCAGCGTTTATCAGACTTTCAGATAGGGGAAATGTCAGTGAGCGTTCCGATTTCAGTTCCAGCGCGATTCACCCGATGAGTCCTTCATATTCAGTCGTTTTCAGCCAATTTTCTGAATTTTTGAAAATTTCACTTTTTTTGTGAAAATATCCACTAAATGAGGGAATAATATGTGTGAGGGTACCCCAGGAGAGTTCCAAATGTGTGTGGGTAGAATATATATCCCACGGGGGTAAAATTGAAAAAAGGTGAAACATTTTTTTTTTTAGACTTAGTCATTTTTTCAGCGTTTATCAGACTTTCAGATAGGGGAAATGTCAGTGAGCGTTCCAATTTCAGTTCCAGAGTGATTCGCCCGATGAGTCCTTCATATTTAGTCATTTTCAGCCAATTTTCTGAATTTTTGAAAATGTCACTTTTTTGTGAAAATATCCACTAAATGAGGGAATAATATGTGTGAGGGTACCCCAGGAGAGTTCCAAATGTGTGTGGGTAGAATATATATCCCACGGGGGTAAAATTGAAAAAAGTTGAAAAAATTTTTTTTTGGACTTAATCATTTTTTCAGCGTTTATCAGACTTTCAGATAGGGGAAATATCAGTGAGCATTCCGATTTCAGTTCCAGAGCGATTCTCCCGATGAGTCCTTCATATTTAGTCGTTTTCAGACAATTTTCTGAATTATTGAAAATTTCACTTTTTTGTGAAAATATCCACTAAAAGAGGAAATAATATGTGTGAGGGTACCCCAGGAGAGTTCCAAATGTGTGTGGGTAGAATATATATCCCACGGGGGTAAAATTGAAAAAAGGTGAAAACATTTTTTTTTTTTACTTAGTCATTTTTTCAGCGTTTATCAGACTTTCAGATAGGGGAAATGTCAGTGAGCGTTCCGATTTCAGTTCCAGCGCGATTCACCCGATGAGTCCTTCATATTCAGTCGTTTTCAGCCAATTTTCTGAATTTTTGAAAATTTCACTTTTTTTGTGAAAATATCCACTAAATGAGGGAATAATATGTGTGAGGGTACCCCAGGAGAGTTCCAAATGTGTGTGGGTAGAATATATATCCCACGGGGGTAAAATTGAAAAAAGGTGAAAAATTATTTTTTTTGGACTTAGTCATTTTTTCAGCGTTTATCAGACTTTCAGATAGGGGAAATGTCAGTTAGCGTTCCAATTTCAGTTCCAGAGTGATTCGCCCGATGAGTCCTTCATATTTAGTCGTTTTCAGCCAATTTTCTGAATTTTTGAAAATTTCACTTTTTTGTGAAAATATCCACTAAATGAGGGAATAATATGTGTGAGGGCACCCCAGGAGAGTTAAAATGTGTGTGGGTAGAATATATATCCCACGGGGGTAAAATTGAAAAAAGGTGAAAACATTTTTGTTTTTTACTTAGTCATTTTTTCAGCGTTTATCAGACTTTCAGATAGGGGAAATGTCAGTGAGCGTTCCGATTTCAGTTCCAGCGCGATTCGCCCGATGAGTCCTTCATATTCAGTCGTTTTCAGCCAATTTTCTGAATTTTTGAAAATTTCACTTTTTTGTGAAAATATCCACTAAATGAGGGAATAATATGTGTGAGGGTACCCCAGGAGAGTTCCAAATGTGTGTGGGTAGAATATATATCCCACGGGGGTAAAATTGAAAAAAGGTGAAAAATTATTTTTTTTGGACTTAGTCATTTTTTCAGCGTTTATCAGACTTTCAGATAGGGGAAATGTCAGTTAGCGTTCCAATTTCAGTTCCAGAGTGATTCGCCCGATGAGTCCTTCATATTTAGTCATTTTCAGCCAATTTTCTGAATTTTTGAAAATTTCACTTTTTTGTGTAAATATCCACTAAATGAGGGAATAATATGTGTGAGGGTACCCCAGGAGAGTTCCAAATGTGTGAGGGTAGAATATATATCCCACAGGGGTAAAATTGAAAAAAGGTGAAAATATTTTTTTTTGGACTTATTCATTTTTTCAGCGTTTATCAGACATTCAGATAGGGGAAATGTCTGTGAGCATTCCGATTTCAGTTCCAGAGCGATTCGCCCAATGAGTCCTTCATATTTAGTCGTTTTCAGCCAATTTTCTGAATTATTGAAAATTTCACTTTTTTGTGAAAATATCCACTAAATGAGGGAATAATATGTGTGAGGGTACCCCAGGAGAGTTCCAAATGTGTGTGGGTAGAATATATATCCCACGGGGGTAAAATTGAAAAAAGGTGAAAACATTTTTTTTTTGGACTTAGTCATTTTTCCGGCGTTTATCAGACTTTCAGATAGGGGAAATGTCAGTGAGTGTTCCGATTTCAGTTCCAGAGCGATTCGCTCGATGAGTCCTTCATATTTAGTCGTTTTCAGCCAATTTTCTGAATTTTTGAAAATTTCACTTTTTTGTGAAAATATCCACTAAATGAGGGAATAATATGTGTGAGGGTACCCCAGGAGAGTTCCAAATGTGTGTGGGTAGAATATATATCCCACGGGGGTAAAATTGAAAAAAGTTGAAAAAATTTTTTTTTGGACTTAATCATTTTTTCAGCGTTTATCAGACTTTCAGATAGGGGAAATGTCAGTGAGAGTTCCGATTTCAGTTCCAGAGCGATTCGCCCAATGAGTCCTTCATATTTAGTCGTTTTCAGCCAATTTTCTGAATTTTTGAAAATTTCACTTTTTTGTGAAAATATCCACTAAATGAGGGAATAATATGTGTGAGGGTACCCCAGGAGAGTTCCAAATGTGTGTGGGTAGAATATATATCCCACGGGGGTAAAATTGAAAAAAGGTGAAAACATTTTTTTTTTTTACTTAGTCATTTTTTCAGCGTTTATCAGACTTTCAGATAGGGGAAATGTCAGTGAGCGTTCCGATTTCAGTTCCAGCGCGATTCACCCGATGAGTCCTTCATATTCAGTCGTTTTCAGCCAATTTTCTGAATTTTTGAAAATTTCACTTTTTTTGTGAAAATATCCACTAAATGAGGGAATAATATGTGTGAGGGTACCCCAGGAGAGTTCCAAATGTGTGTGGGTAGAATATATATCCCACGGGGGTAAAATTGAAAAAAGGTGAAACATTTTTTTTTTTAGACTTAGTCATTTTTTCAGCGTTTATCAGACTTTCAGATAGGGGAAATGTCAGTGAGCGTTCCAATTTCAGTTCCAGAGTGATTCGCCCGATGAGTCCTTCATATTTAGTCATTTTCAGCCAATTTTCTGAATTTTTCAAAATGTCACTTTTTTGTGAAAATATCCACTAAATGAGGGAATAATATGTGTGAGGGTACCCCAGGAGAGTTCCAAATGTGTGTGGGTAGAATATATATCCCACAGGGGTAAAATTGAAAAAAGGTGAAAATATTTTTTTTTGGACTTATTCATTTTTTCAGCGTTTATCAGACATTCAGATAGGGGAAATGTCTGTGAGCATTCCGATTTCAGTTCCAGAGCGATTCGCCCAATGAGTCCTTCATATTTAGTCGTTTTCAGCCAATTTTCTGAATTATTGAAAATTTCACTTTTTTGTGAAAATATCCACTAAATGAGGGAATAATATGTGTGAGGGTACCCCAGGAGAGTTCCAAATGTGTGTGGGTAGAATATATATCCCACGGGGGTAAAATTGAAAAAAGGTGAAAACATTTTTTTTTTGGACTTAGTCATTTTTCCGGCGTTTATCAGACTTTCAGATAGGGGAAATGTCAGTGAGTGTTCCGATTTCAGTTCCAGAGCGATTCGCTCGATGAGTCCTTCATATTTAGTCGTTTTCAGCCAATTTTCTGAATTTTTGAAAATTTCACTTTTTTGTGAAAATATCCACTAAATGAGGGAATAATATGTGTGAGGGTACCCCAGGAGAGTTCCAAATGTGTGTGGGTAGAATATATATCCCACGGGGGTAAAATTGAAAAAAGTTGAAAAAATTTTTTTTTGGACTTAATCATTTTTTCAGCGTTTATCAGACTTTCAGATAGGGGAAATGTCAGTGAGAGTTCCGATTTCAGTTCCAGAGCGATTCGCCCAATGAGTCCTTCATATTTAGTCGTTTTCAGCCAATTTTCTGAATTTTTGAAAATTTCACTTTTTTGTGAAAATATCCACTAAATGAGGGAATAATATGTGTGAGGGTACCCCAGGAGAGTTCCAAATGTGTGTGGGTAGAATATATATCCCACGGGGGTAAAATTGAAAAAAGGTGAAAACATTTTTTTTTTTTACTTAGTCATTTTTTCAGCGTTTATCAGACTTTCAGATAGGGGAAATGTCAGTGAGCGTTCCGATTTCAGTTCCAGCGCGATTCACCCGATGAGTCCTTCATATTCAGTCGTTTTCAGCCAATTTTCTGAATTTTTGAAAATTTCACTTTTTTGTGAAAATATCCACTAAATGAGGGAATAATATGTGTGAGGGTACCCCAGGAGAGTTCCAAATGTGTGTGGGTAGAATATATATCCCACGGGGGTAAAATTGAAAAAAGTTGAAAAAATTTTTTTTTGGACTTAATCATTTTTTCAGCGTTTATCAGACTTTCAGATAGGGGAAATATCAGTGAGCATTCCGATTTCATTTCCAGAGCGATTCGCCCGATGAGTCCTTCATATTTAGTCGTTTTCAGCCAATTTTCTGAATTATTGAAAATTTCACTTTTTTGTGAAAATATCCACTAAATGAGGGAATAATATGTGTGAGGGTACCCCAGGAGAGTTCCAAATGTGTGTGGGTAGAATATATATCCCACGGGGGTAAAATTGAAAAAAGTTGAAAAAATTTTTTTTTGGACTTAATCATTTTTTCAGCGTTTATCAGACTTTCAGATAGGGGAAATGTCAGTGAGCGTTCCGATTTCAGTTCCAGAGCGATTCGCCTGATGAATTCTTCATATTTAGTCGTTTTCAGCCAATTTTCTGAATTTTTGGAAAATTTCACTTTTTTTGTGAAAATATCCACTAAATGAGGGAATAATATGTGTGAGGGTACCCCAGGAGAGTTCCAAATGTGTGTGGGTAGAATATATATCCCACGGGGGTAAAATTGAAAAAAGGTGAAAATATTTTTTTTGAACTTATTCATTTTTTCAGCGTTTATCAGACTTTCAGATAGGGGAAATGTCAGTGAGCGTTCCGATTTCAGTTCCAGAGCGATCCGCCCGATGAGTCCTTCATATTTAGTCGTTTTCAGCCAATTTTCTGAATTTTTGAAAATTTCACTTTTTTGTGAAAATATCCACTAAATGAGGGAATAATATGTGTGAGGGTACCCCAGGAGAGTTCCAAATGTGTGTGGGTAGAATATATATCCCACGGGGGTAAAATTGAAAAAAGGTGAAAACATTTTTTTTTTTTACTTAGTCATTTTTTCAGCGTTTATCAGACTTTCAGATAGGGGAAATGTCAGTGAGCGTTCCGATTTCAGTTCCAGCGCGATTCACCCGATGAGTCCTTCATATTCAGTCGTTTTCAGCCAATTTTCTGAATTTTTGAAAATTTCACTTTTTTTGTGAAAATATCCACTAAATGAGGGAATAATATGTGTGAGGGTACCCCAGGAGAGTTCTAAATGTGTGTGGGTAGAATATATATCCCACGGGGGTAAAATTGAAAAAAGGTGAAACATTTTTTTTTTTAGACTTAGTCATTTTTTCAGCGTTTATCAGACTTTCAGATAGGGGAAATGTCAGTGAGCGTTCCAATTTCAGTTCCAGAGTGATTCGCCCGATGAGTCCTTCATATTTAGTCATTTTCAGCCAATTTTCTGAATTTTTGAAAATGTCACTTTTTTGTGAAAATAGCCACTAAATGAGGGAATAATATGTGTGAGGGTACCCCAGGAGAGTTCCAAATGTGTGTGGGTAGAATATATATCCCACGGGGGTAAAATTGAAAAAAGTTGAAAAAATTTTTTTTTGGACTTAATCATTTTTTCAGCGTTTATCAGACTTTCAGATAGGGGAAATATCAGTGAGCATTCCGATTTCAGTTCCAGAGCGATTCACCCGATGAGTCCTTCATATTTAGTCGTTTTCAGCCAATTTTCTGAATTTTTGAAAATTTCACTTTTTTGTGAAAATATCCACTAAATGAGGGAATAATATGTGTGAGGGTACCCCAGGAGAGTTCCAAATGTGTGTGGGTAGAATATATATCCCACGGGGGTAAAATTGAAAAAAGGTGAAAACATTTTTTTTTTTTACTTAGTCATTTTTTCAGCGTTTATCAGACTTTCAGATAGGGGAAATGTCAGTGAGCGTTCCAATTTCAGTTCCAGAGTGATTCGCCCGATGAGTCCTTCATATTTAGTCATTTTCAGCCAATTTTCTGAATTTTTGAAAATGTCACTTTTTTGTGAAAATATCCACTAAATGAGGGAATAATATGTGTGAGGGTACCCCAGGAGAGTTCCAAATGTGTGTGGGTAGAATATATATCCCACGGGGGTAAAATTGAAAAAAGGTGAAAAAATTTTTTTTTGGGACTTAGTCATTTTTTCAGCGTTTATCAGACTTTCAGATAGGGGAAATGTCAGTGAGCGTTCCGATTTCAGTTCCAGAGCGATTCGCCTGATGAATTCTTCATATTTAGTCGTTTTCAGCCAATTTTCTGAATTTTTGGAAAATTTCACTTTTTTTGTGAAAATATCCACTAAATGAGGGAATAATATGTGTGAGGGTACCCCAGGAGAGTTCCAAATGTGTGTGGGTAGAATATATATCCCACGGGGGTAAAATTGAAAAAAGGTGAAAATATTTTTTTTGGACTTAATCATTTTTTCAGCGTTTATCAGACTTTCAGATAGGGGAAATATCAGTGAGCATTCCGATTTCAGTTCCAGAGCGATTCGCCCGATGAGTCCTTCATATTTAGTCGTTTTCAGCCAATTTTCTGAATTATTGAAAATTTCACTTTTTTGTGAAAATATCCACTAAATGAGGAAATAATATGTGTGAGGGTACCCCAGGAGAGTTCCAAATGTGTGTGGGTAGAATATATATCCCATGGGGGTAAAATTGAAAAAAGGTGAAAACATTTTTTTTTTGGACTTAGTCATTTTTCCGGCGTTTATCAGACTTTCAGATAGGGGAAATGTCAGTGAGCATTCCGATTTCAGTTCCAGAGCGATTCTCCTGATGAGTTCTTCATATTTAGTCGTTTTCAGTAAATTTTCTGAATTTTTGAAAATGTCACTTTTTTGTGAAAATATCCACTAAATGAGGGAATAATATGTGTGAGGGTACCCCAGGAGAGTTCCAAATGTGTGTGGGTAGAATATATATCCCACGGGGGTAAAATTGAAAAAAGGTGAAAAAATTTTTTTTGGACTTAGTCATTTTTTCAGCGTTTATCAGACTTTCAGATAGGGGAAATATCAGTGAGCGTTCCGATTTCAGTTCCAGAGCGATTCGCCCGATGAACCCTTCATATTTAGTCGTTTTCAGCCAATTTTCAGAATTTTTGAAAATTTCACTTTTTTGTGAAAATATCCACTAAATGAGGGAATAATATGTGTGAGGGTACCCCAGGACAGTTCCAAATGTGTGTGGGTAGAATATATATCCCACGGGGGTAAAATTGAAAAAAGGTGAAAACATTTTTTTTTTTCACTTAGTCATTTTTTCAGCGTTTATCAGACTTTCAGATAGGGGAAATGTCAGTGAGCGTTCCGATTTCAGTTCCAGCGCGATTCACCCGATGAGTCCTTCATATTCAGTCGTTTTCAGCCAATTTTCTGAATTTTTGAAAATTTCACTTTTTTTGTGAAAATATCCACTAAATGAGGGAATAATATGTGTGAGGGTACCCCAGGAGAGTTCCAAATGTGTGTGGGTAGAATATATATCCCACAGGGGTAAAATTGAAAAAAGGTGAAACATTTTTTTTTTTAGACTTAGTCATTTTTTCAGCGTTTATCAGACTTTCAGATAGGGGAAATGTCAGTGAGCGTTCCAATTTCAGTTCCAGAGTGATTCGCCCGATGAGTCCTTCATATTTAGTCATTTTCAGCCAATTTTCTGAATTTTTCAAAATGTCACTTTTTTGTGAAAATATCCACTAAATGAGGGAATAATATGTGTGAGGGTACCCCAGGAGAGTTCCAAATGTGTGTGGGTAGAATATATATCCCACGGGGGTAAAATTGAAAAAAGGTGAAAAAAATTTTTTTTGGGACTTAGTCATTTTTTCAGCGTTTATCAGACTTTCAGATAGGGGAAATATCAGTGAGCATTCCGATTTCATTTCCAGAGCGATTCGCCCGATGAGTCCTTCATATTTAGTCGTTTTCAGCCAATTTTCTGAATTATTGAAAATTTCACTTTTTTGTGAAAATATCCACTAAATGAGGGAATAATATGTGTGAGGGTACCCCAGGAGAGTTCCAAATGTGTGTGGGTAGAATATATATCCCACGGGGGTAAAATTGAAAAAAGTTGAAAAAATTTTTTTTTGGACTTAATCATTTTTTCAGCGTTTATCAGACTTTCAGATAGGGGAAATGTCAGTGAGCGTTCCGATTTCAGTTCCAGAGCGATTCGCCTGATGAATTCTTCATATTTAGTCGTTTTCAGCCAATTTTCTGAATTTTTGGAAAATTTCACTTTTTTTGTGAAAATATCCACTAAATGAGGGAATAATATGTGTGAGGGTACCCCAGGAGAGTTCCAAATGTGTGTGGGTAGAATATATATCCCACGGGGGTAAAATTGAAAAAAGGTGAAAATATTTTTTTTGGACTTATTCATTTTTTCAGCGTTTATCAGACATTCAGATAGGGGAAATGTCTGTGAGCATTCCGATTTCAGTTCCAGAGCGATTCGCCCAATGAGTCCTTCATATTTAGTCGTTTTCAGCCAATTTTCAGAATTTTTGAAAATTTCACTTTTTTGTGAAAATATCCACTAAATGAGGGAATAATATGTGTGAGGGTACCCCAGGAGAGTTCCAAATGTGAGTGGGTGGAATATATATCCCACGGGGGTAAAATTGAAAAAAGTTGAAAAAATTTTTTTTTGGTCTTAATCATTTTTTCAGCGTTTATCAGACTTTCAGATAGGGGAAATATCAGTGAGCATTCCGATTTCAGTTCCAGAGCGATTCGCCCGATGAGTCCTTCATATTTAGTCGTTTTCAGCCAATTTTCTGAATTATTGAAAATTTCACTTTTTTGTGAAAATATCCACTAAATGAGGAAATAATATGTGTGAGGGTACCCCAGGAGAGTTCCAAATGTGTGTGGGTAGAATATATATCCCACGGGGGTAAAATTGAAAAAAGGTGAAAACATTTTTTTTTTGGACTTAGTCATTTTTCCGGCGTTTATCAGACTTTCAGATAGGGGAAATGTCAGTGAGCATTCCGATTTCAGTTCCAGAGCGATTCTCCTGATGAGTTCTTCATATTTAGTCGTTTTCAGTAAATTTTCTGAATTTTTGAAAATGTCACTTTTTTGTGAAAATATCCACTAAATGAGGGAATAATATGTGTGAGGGTACCCCAGGAGAGTTCCAAATGTGTGTGGGTAGAATATATATCCCACGGGGGTAAAATTGAAAAAAGTTGAAAAATTTTTTTTGGGACTTAATCATTTTTTCAGCGTTTATCAGACTTTCAGATAGGGGAAATGTCAGTGAGAGTTCCGATTTCAGTTCCAGAGCGATTCGCCCAATGAGTCCTTCATATTTAGTCGTTTTCAGCCAATTTTCTGAATTTTTGAAAATTTCACTTTTTTGTGAAAATATCCACTAAATGAGGGAATAATATGTGTGAGGGTACCCCAGGAGAGTTCCAAATGTGTGTGGGTAGAATATATATCCCACGGGGGTAAAATTGAAAAAAGGTGAAAACATTTTTTTTTTTTACTTAGTCATTTTTTCAGCGTTTATCAGACTTTCAGATAGGGGAAATGTCAGTGAGCGTTCCAATTTCAGTTCCAGAGTGATTCGCCCGATGAGTCCTTCATATTTAGTCATTTTCAGCCAATTTTCTGAATTTTTGAAAATGTCACTTTTTTGTGAAAATATCCACTAAATGAGGGAATAATATGTGTGAGGGTACCCCAGGAGAGTTCCAAATGTGTGTGGGTAGAATATATATCCCACGGGGGTAAAATTGAAAAAAGGTGAAAAAAAAATTTTTTTAGACTTAATCATTTTTTCAGCGTTTATCAGACTTTAAGATAGGGGAAATATCAGTGAGCATTCCGATTTCAGTTCCAGAGCGATTCGCCCGATGAGTCCTTCATATTTAGTCGTTTTCAGCCAATTTTCTGAATTATTGAAAATTTCACTTTTTTGTGAAAATATCCACTAAATGAGGGAATAATATGTGTGAGGGTACCCCAGGAGAGTTCCAAATGTGTGTGGGTAGAATATATATCCCACGGGGGTAAAATTGAAAAAAGGTGAAAAAATTTTTTTTTGGACTTAATCATTTTTTCAGCGTTTATCAGACTTTCAGATAGGGGAAATATCAGTGAGCATTGCGATTTCAGTTCCAGAGCGATTCCCCCGATGAGTCCTTCATATTTAGTCGTTTTCAGTCAATTTTCTGAATTATTGAAAATTTCACTTTTTTGTGAAAATATCCACTAAATGAGAAAATAATATGTGTGAGGGTACCACAGGAGAGTTCCAAATGTGTGTGGGTAGAATATATATCCCACGGGGGTAAAATTGAAAAAAGGTGAAAACATTTTTTTTTTGGACTTAGTCATTTTTTCAGCGTTTATCAGACTTTCAGATAGGGGAAATGTCAGTGAGCGTTCCGATTTCAGTTCCAGAGCGATCCGCCCGATGAGTCCTTCATATTTAGTCGTTTTCAGCCAATTTTCTGAATTTTTGAAAATTTCACTTTTTTGTGAAAATATCCACTAAATGAGGGAATAATATGTGTGAGGGTACCCCAGGAGAGTTCCAAATGTGTGTGGGTAGAACATATATCCCACGGGGGTAAAATTGAAAAAAGGTGAAAACATTTTTTTTTTTTACTTAGTCATTTTTTCAGCGTTTATCAGACTTTCAGATAGGGGAAATGTCAGTGAGCGTTCGGATTTCAGTTCCAGCGCGATTCACCCGATGAGTCCTTCATATTCAGTCGTTTTCAGCCAATTTTCTGAATTTTTGAAAATTTCACTTTTTTTGTGAAAATATCCACTAAATGAGGGAATAATATGTGTGAGGGTACCCCAGGAGAGTTCCAAATGTGTGTGGGTAGAATATATATCCCACGGGGGTAAAATTGAAAAAAGGTGAAAAAATTTTTTTTGGACTTAGTCATTTTTTCAGCGTTTATCAGACTTTCAGATAGGGGAAATATCAGTGAGCGTTCCGATTTCAGTTCCAGAGCGATTCGCCCGATGAACCCTTCATATTTAGTCGTTTTCAGCCAATTTTCAGAATTTTTGAAAATTTCACTTTTTTGTGAAAATATCCACTAAATGAGGGAATAATATGTGTGAGGGTACCCCAGGAGAGTTCCAAATGTGTGTGGGTAGAATATATATCCCACGGGGGTAAAATTGAAAAAAGGTGAAAACATTTTTTTTTTTTACTTAGTCATTTTTTCAGCGTTTATCAGACTTTCAGATAGGGGAAATGTCAGTGAGCGTTCCGATTTCAGTTCCAGCGCGATTCACCCGATGAGTCCTTCATATTCAGTCGTTTTCAGCCAATTTTCTGAATTTTTGAAAATTTCACTTTTTTTGTGAAAATATCCACTAAATGAGGGAATAATATGTGTGAGGGTACCCCAGGAGAGTTCCAAATGTGTGTGGGTAGAATATATATCCCACGGGGGTAAAATTGAAAAAAGGTGAAAAAAAAATTTTTTTAGACTTAATCATTTTTTCAGCGTTTATCAGACTTTCAGATAGGGGAAATATCAGTGAGCATTCCGATTTCAGTTCCAGAGCGATTCGCCCGATGAGTCCTTCATATTTAGTCGTTTTCAGCCAATTTTCTGAATTATTGAAAATTTCACTTTTTTGTGAAAATATCCACTAAATGAGGGAATAATATGTGTGAGAGTACCCCAGGAGAGTTCCAAATGTGTGTGGGTAGAATATATATCCCACGGGGGTAAAATTGAAAAAAGTTGAAAAATTTTTTTTTGGACTTAATCATTTTTTCAGCGTTTATCAGACTTTCAGATAGGGGAAATGTCAGTGAGAGTTCCGATTTCAGTTCCAGAGCGATTCGCCCAATGAGTCCTTCATATTTAATCGTTTTCAGCCAATTTTCTGAATTTTTGAAAATTTCACTTTTTTGTGAAAATATCCACTAAATGAGGGAATAATATGTGTGAGGGTACCCCAGGAGAGTTCCAAATGTGTGTGGGTAGAATATATATCCCACGGGGGTAAAATTGAAAAAAGGTGAAAACATTTTTTTTTTTTACTTAGTCATTTTTTCAGCGTTTATCAGACTTTCAGATAGGGGAAATGTCAGTGAGCGTTCCAATTTCAGTTCCAGAGTGATTCGCCCGATGAGTCCTTCATATTTAGTCATTTTCAGCCAATTTTCTGAATTTTTGAAAATGTCACTTTTTTGTGAAAATATCCACTAAATGAGGGAATAATATGTGTGAGGGTACCCCAGGAGAGTTCCAAATGTGTGTGGGTAGAATATATATCCCACGGGGGTAAAATTGAAAAAAGGTGAAAAAAAAATTTTTTTAGACTTAATCATTTTTTCAGCGTTTATCAGACTTTCAGATAGGGGAAATGTCAGTGAGCGTTCCGATTTCAGTTCCAGCGCGATTCACCCGATGAGTCCTTCATATTCAGTCGTTTTCAGCCAATTTTCTGAATTTTTGAAAATTTCACTTTTTTTGTGAAAATATCCACTAAATGAGGGAATAATATGTGTGAGGGTACCCCAGGAGAGTTCCAAATGTGTGTGGGTAGAATATATATCCCACGGGGGTAAAATTGAAAAAAGGTGAAACATTTTTTTTTTTAGACTTAGTCATTTTTTCAGCGTTTATCAGACTTTCAGATAGGGGAAATGTCAGTGAGCGTTCCAATTTCAGTTCCAGAGTGATTCGCCCGATGAGTCCTTCATATTTAGTCATTTTCAGCCAATTTTCTGAATTTTTGAAAATGTCACTTTTTTGTGAAAATATCCACTAAATGAGGGAATAATATGTGTGAGGGTACCCCAGGAGAGTTCCAAATGTGTGTGGGTAGAATATATATCCCACGGGGGTAAAATTGAAAAAAGTTGAAAAAATTTTTTTTTGGACTTAATCATTTTTTCAGCGTTTATCAGACTTTCAGATAGGGGAAATATCAGTGAGCATTCCGATTTCAGTTCCAGAGCGATTCTCCCGATGAGTCCTTCATATTTAGTCGTTTTCAGACAATTTTCTGAATTATTGAAAATTTCACTTTTTTGTGAAAATATCCACTAAAAGAGGAAATAATATGTGTGAGGGTACCCCAGGAGAGTTCCAAATGTGTGTGGGTAGAATATATATCCCACGGGGGTAAAATTGAAAAAAGGTGAAAACATTTTTTTTTTTTACTTAGTCATTTTTTCAGCGTTTATCAGACTTTCAGATAGGGGAAATGTCAGTGAGCGTTCCGATTTCAGTTCCAGCGCGATTCACCCGATGAGTCCTTCATATTCAGTCGTTTTCAGCCAATTTTCTGAATTTTTGAAAATTTCACTTTTTTTGTGAAAATATCCACTAAATGAGGGAATAATATGTGTGAGGGTACCCCAGGAGAGTTCCAAATGTGTGTGGGTAGAATATATATCCCACGGGGGTAAAATTGAAAAAAGGTGAAAAAAAAATTTTTTTAGACTTAATCATTTTTTCAGCGTTTATCAGACTTTCAGATAGGGGAAATATCAGTGAGCATTCCGATTTCAGTTCCAGAGCGATTCGCCCGATGAGTCCTTCATATTTAGTCGTTTTCAGCCAATTTTCTGAATTATTGAAAATTTCACTTTTTTGTGAAAATATCCACTAAATGAGGGAATAATATGTGTGAGAGTACCCCAGGAGAGTTCCAAATGTGTGTGGGTAGAATATATATCCCACGGGGGTAAAATTGAAAAAAGTTGAAAAATTTTTTTTTGGACTTAATCATTTTTTCAGCGTTTATCAGACTTTCAGATAGGGGAAATGTCAGTGAGAGTTCCGATTTCAGTTCCAGAGCGATTCGCCCAATGAGTCCTTCATATTTAGTCGTTTTCAGCCAATTTTCTGAATTTTTGAAAATTTCACTTTTTTGTGAAAATATCCACTAAATGAGGGAATAATATGTGTGAGGGTACCCCAGGAGAGTTCCAAATGTGTGTGGGTAGAATATATATCCCACGGGGGTAAAATTGAAAAAAGGTGAAAACATTTTTTTTTTTTACTTAGTCATTTTTTCAGCGTTTATCAGACTTTCAGATAGGGGAAATGTCAGTGAGCGTTCCAATTTCAGTTCCAGAGTGATTCGCCCGATGAGTCCTTCATATTTAGTCATTTTCAGCCAATTTTCTGAATTTTTGAAAATGTCACTTTTTTGTGAAAATATCCACTAAATGAGGGAATAATATGTGTGAGGGTACCCCAGGAGAGTTCCAAATGTGTGTGGGTAGAATATATATCCCACGGGGGTAAAATTGAAAAAAGGTGAAAAAAAAATTTTTTTAGACTTAATCATTTTTTCAGCGTTTATCAGACTTTAAGATAGGGGAAATATCAGTGAGCATTCCGATTTCAGTTCCAGAGCGATTCGCCCGATGAGTCCTTCATATTTAGTCGTTTTCAGCCAATTTTCTGAATTATTGAAAATTTCACTTTTTTGTGAAAATATCCACTAAATGAGGGAATAATATGTGTGAGGGTACCCCAGGAGAGTTCCAAATGTGTGTGGGTAGAATATATATCCCACGGGGGTAAAATTGAAAAAAGTTGAAAAAATTTTTTTTTGGACTTAATCATTTTTTCAGCGTTTATCAGACTTTCAGATAGGGGAAATATCAGTGAGCATTGCGATTTCAGTTCCAGAGCGATTCCCCCGATGAGTCCTTCATATTTAGTCGTTTTCAGTCAATTTTCTGAATTATTGAAAATTTCACTTTTTTGTGAAAATATCCACTAAATGAGGGAATAATATGTGTGAGGGTACCCCAGGAGAGTTCCAAATGTGTGTGGGTAGAATATATATCCCACGGGGGTAAAATTGAAAAAAGGTGAAAACATTTTTTTTTTTTACTTAGTCATTTTTTCAGCGTTTATCAGACTTTCAGATAGGGGAAATGTCAGTGAGCGTTCCGATTTCAGTTCCAGCGCGATTCACCCGATGAGTCCTTCATATTCAGTCGTTTTCAGCCAATTTTCTGAATTTTTGAAAATTTCACTTTTTTTGTGAAAATATCCACTAAATGAGGGAATAATATGTGTGAGGGTACCCCAGGAGAGTTCCAAATGTGTGTGGGTAGAATATATATCCCACGGGGGTAAAATTGAAAAAAGGTGAAAAAAAAATTTTTTTAGACTTAATCATTTTTTCAGCGTTTATCAGACTTTCAGATAGGGGAAATATCAGTGAGCATTCCGATTTCAGTTCCAGAGCGATTCGCCCGATGAGTCCTTCATATTTAGTCGTTTTCAGCCAATTTTCTGAATTATTGAAAATTTCACTTTTTTGTGAAAATATCCACTAAATGAGGGAATAATATGTGTGAGAGTACCCCAGGAGAGTTCCAAATGTGTGTGGGTAGAATATATATCCCACGGGGGTAAAATTGAAAAAAGTTGAAAAATTTTTTTTTGGACTTAATCATTTTTTCAGCGTTTATCAGACTTTCAGATAGGGGAAATGTCAGTGAGAGTTCCGATTTCAGTTCCAGAGCGATTCGCCCAATGAGTCCTTCATATTTAATCGTTTTCAGCCAATTTTCTGAATTTTTGAAAATTTCACTTTTTTGTGAAAATATCCACTAAATGAGGGAATAATATGTGTGAGGGTACCCCAGGAGAGTTCCAAATGTGTGTGGGTAGAATATATATCCCACGGGGGTAAAATTGAAAAAAGGTGAAAACATTTTTTTTTTTTACTTAGTCATTTTTTCAGCGTTTATCAGACTTTCAGATAGGGGAAATGTCAGTGAGCGTTCCAATTTCAGTTCCAGAGTGATTCGCCCGATGAGTCCTTCATATTTAGTCATTTTCAGCCAATTTTCTGAATTTTTGAAAATGTCACTTTTTTGTGAAAATATCCACTAAATGAGGGAATAATATGTGTGAGGGTACCCCAGGAGAGTTCCAAATGTGTGTGGGTAGAATATATATCCCACGGGGGTAAAATTGAAAAAAGGTGAAAAAAAAATTTTTTTAGACTTAATCATTTTTTCAGCGTTTATCAGACTTTCAGATAGGGGAAATGTCAGTGAGCGTTCCGATTTCAGTTCCAGCGCGATTCACCCGATGAGTCCTTCATATTCAGTCGTTTTCAGCCAATTTTCTGAATTTTTGAAAATTTCACTTTTTTTGTGAAAATATCCACTAAATGAGGGAATAATATGTGTGAGGGTACCCCAGGAGAGTTCCAAATGTGTGTGGGTAGAATATATATCCCACGGGGGTAAAATTGAAAAAAGGTGAAACATTTTTTTTTTTAGACTTAGTCATTTTTTCAGCGTTTATCAGACTTTCAGATAGGGGAAATGTCAGTGAGCGTTCCAATTTCAGTTCCAGAGTGATTCGCCCGATGAGTCCTTCATATTTAGTCATTTTCAGCCAATTTTCTGAATTTTTGAAAATGTCACTTTTTTGTGAAAATATCCACTAAATGAGGGAATAATATGTGTGAGGGTACCCCAGGAGAGTTCCAAATGTGTGTGGGTAGAATATATATCCCACGGGGGTAAAATTGAAAAAAGTTGAAAAAATTTTTTTTTGGACTTAATCATTTTTTCAGCGTTTATCAGACTTTCAGATAGGGGAAATATCAGTGAGCATTCCGATTTCAGTTCCAGAGCGATTCTCCCGATGAGTCCTTCATATTTAGTCGTTTTCAGACAATTTTCTGAATTATTGAAAATTTCACTTTTTTGTGAAAATATCCACTAAAAGAGGAAATAATATGTGTGAGGGTACCCCAGGAGAGTTCCAAATGTGTGTGGGTAGAATATATATCCCACGGGGGTAAAATTGAAAAAAGGTGAAAACATTTTTTTTTTTTACTTAGTCATTTTTTCAGCGTTTATCAGACTTTCAGATAGGGGAAATGTCAGTGAGCGTTCCGATTTCAGTTCCAGCGCGATTCACCCGATGAGTCCTTCATATTCAGTCGTTTTCAGCCAATTTTCTGAATTTTTGAAAATTTCACTTTTTTTGTGAAAATATCCACTAAATGAGGGAATAATATGTGTGAGGGTACCCCAGGAGAGTTCCAAATGTGTGTGGGTAGAATATATATCCCACGGGGGTAAAATTGAAAAAAGGTGAAAAAAAAATTTTTTTAGACTTAATCATTTTTTCAGCGTTTATCAGACTTTCAGATAGGGGAAATATCAGTGAGCATTCCGATTTCAGTTCCAGAGCGATTCGCCCGATGAGTCCTTCATATTTAGTCGTTTTCAGCCAATTTTCTGAATTATTGAAAATTTCACTTTTTTGTGAAAATATCCACTAAATGAGGGAATAATATGTGTGAGAGTACCCCAGGAGAGTTCCAAATGTGTGTGGGTAGAATATATATCCCACGGGGGTAAAATTGAAAAAAGTTGAAAAATTTTTTTTTGGACTTAATCATTTTTTCAGCGTTTATCAGACTTTCAGATAGGGGAAATGTCAGTGAGAGTTCCGATTTCAGTTCCAGAGCGATTCGCCCAATGAGTCCTTCATATTTAGTCGTTTTCAGCCAATTTTCTGAATTTTTGAAAATTTCACTTTTTTGTGAAAATATCCACTAAATGAGGGAATAATATGTGTGAGGGTACCCCAGGAGAGTTCCAAATGTGTGTGGGTAGAATATATATCCCACGGGGGTAAAATTGAAAAAAGGTGAAAACATTTTTTTTTTTTACTTAGTCATTTTTTCAGCGTTTATCAGACTTTCAGATAGGGGAAATGTCAGTGAGCGTTCCAATTTCAGTTCCAGAGTGATTCGCCCGATGAGTCCTTCATATTTAGTCATTTTCAGCCAATTTTCTGAATTTTTGAAAATGTCACTTTTTTGTGAAAATATCCACTAAATGAGGGAATAATATGTGTGAGGGTACCCCAGGAGAGTTCCAAATGTGTGTGGGTAGAATATATATCCCACGGGGGTAAAATTGAAAAAAGGTGAAAAAAAAATTTTTTTAGACTTAATCATTTTTTCAGCGTTTATCAGACTTTAAGATAGGGGAAATATCAGTGAGCATTCCGATTTCAGTTCCAGAGCGATTCGCCCGATGAGTCCTTCATATTTAGTCGTTTTCAGCCAATTTTCTGAATTATTGAAAATTTCACTTTTTTGTGAAAATATCCACTAAATGAGGGAATAATATGTGTGAGGGTACCCCAGGAGAGTTCCAAATGTGTGTGGGTAGAATATATATCCCACGGGGGTAAAATTGAAAAAAGTTGAAAAAATTTTTTTTTGGACTTAATCATTTTTTCAGCGTTTATCAGACTTTCAGATAGGGGAAATATCAGTGAGCATTGCGATTTCAGTTCCAGAGCGATTCCCCCGATGAGTCCTTCATATTTAGTCGTTTTCAGTCAATTTTCTGAATTATTGAAAATTTCACTTTTTTGTGAAAATATCCACTAAATGAGGAAATAATATGTGTGAGGGTACCACAGGAGAGTTCCAAATGTGTGTGGGTAGAATATATATCCCACGGGGGTAAAATTGAAAAAAGGTGAAAACATTTTTTTTTTGGACTTAGTCATTTTTTCAGCGTTTATCAGACTTTCAGATAGGGGAAATGTCAGTGAGCGTTCCGATTTCAGTTCCAGAGCGATCCGCCCGATGAGTCCTTCATATTTAGTCGTTTTCAGCCAATTTTCTGAATTTTTGAAAATTTCACTTTTTTGTGAAAATATCCACTAAATGAGGGAATAATATGTGTGAGGGTACCCCAGGAGAGTTCCAAATGTGTGTGGGTAGAATATATATCCCACGGGGGTAAAATTGAAAAAAGGTGAAAACATTTTTTTTTTTTACTTAGTCATTTTTTCAGCGTTTATCAGACTTTCAGATAGGGGAAATGTCAGTGAGCGTTCCGATTTCAGTTCCAGCGCGATTCACCCGATGAGTCCTTCATATTCAGTCGTTTTCAGCCAATTTTCTGAATTTTTGAAAATTTCACTTTTTTTGTGAAAATATCCACTAAATGAGGGAATAATATGTGTGAGGGTACCCCAGGAGAGTTCCAAATGTGTGTGGGTAGAATATATATCCCACGGGGGTAAAATTGAAAAAAGGTGAAAAAATTTTTTTTGGACTTAGTCATTTTTTCAGCGTTTATCAGACTTTCAGATAGGGGAAATATCAGTGAGCGTTCCGATTTCAGTTCCAGAGCGATTCGCCCGATGAACCCTTCATATTTAGTCGTTTTCAGCCAATTTTCAGAATTTTTGAAAATTTCACTTTTTTGTGAAAATATCCACTAAATGAGGGAATAATATGTGTGAGGGTACCCCAGGAGAGTTCCAAATGTGTGTGGGTAGAATATATATCCCACGGGGGTAAAATTGAAAAAAGGTGAAAACATTTTTTTTTTTTACTTAGTCATTTTTTCAGCGTTTATCAGACTTTCAGATAGGGGAAATGTCAGTGAGCGTTCCGATTTCAGTTCCAGCGCGATTCACCCGATGAGTCCTTCATATTCAGTCGTTTTCAGCCAATTTTCTGAATTTTTGAAAATTTCACTTTTTTTGTGAAAATATCCACTAAATGAGGGAATAATATGTGTGAGGGTACCCCAGGAGAGTTCCAAATGTGTGTGGGTAGAATATATATCCCACGGGGGTAAAATTGAAAAAAGGTGAAAAAAAAATTTTTTTAGACTTAATCATTTTTTCAGCGTTTATCAGACTTTCAGATAGGGGAAATATCAGTGAGCATTCCGATTTCAGTTCCAGAGCGATTCGCCCGATGAGTCCTTCATATTTAGTCGTTTTCAGCCAATTTTCTGAATTATTGAAAATTTCACTTTTTTGTGAAAATATCCACTAAATGAGGGAATAATATGTGTGAGAGTACCCCAGGAGAGTTCCAAATGTGTGTGGGTAGAATATATATCCCACGGGGGTAAAATTGAAAAAAGTTGAAAAATTTTTTTTTGGACTTAATCATTTTTTCAGCGTTTATCAGACTTTCAGATAGGGGAAATGTCAGTGAGAGTTCCGATTTCAGTTCCAGAGCGATTCGCCCAATGAGTCCTTCATATTTAATCGTTTTCAGCCAATTTTCTGAATTTTTGAAAATTTCACTTTTTTGTGAAAATATCCACTAAATGAGGGAATAATATGTGTGAGGGTACCCCAGGAGAGTTCCAAATGTGTGTGGGTAGAATATATATCCCACGGGGGTAAAATTGAAAAAAGGTGAAAACATTTTTTTTTTTTACTTAGTCATTTTTTCAGCGTTTATCAGACTTTCAGATAGGGGAAATGTCAGTGAGCGTTCCAATTTCAGTTCCAGAGTGATTCGCCCGATGAGTCCTTCATATTTAGTCATTTTCAGCCAATTTTCTGAATTTTTGAAAATGTCACTTTTTTGTGAAAATATCCACTAAATGAGGGAATAATATGTGTGAGGGTACCCCAGGAGAGTTCCAAATGTGTGTGGGTAGAATATATATCCCACGGGGGTAAAATTGAAAAAAGGTGAAAAAAAAATTTTTTTAGACTTAATCATTTTTTCAGCGTTTATCAGACTTTCAGATAGGGGAAATGTCAGTGAGCGTTCCGATTTCAGTTCCAGCGCGATTCACCCGATGAGTCCTTCATATTCAGTCGTTTTCAGCCAATTTTCTGAATTTTTGAAAATTTCACTTTTTTTGTGAAAATATCCACTAAATGAGGGAATAATATGTGTGAGGGTACCCCAGGAGAGTTCCAAATGTGTGTGGGTAGAATATATATCCCACGGGGGTAAAATTGAAAAAAGGTGAAACATTTTTTTTTTTAGACTTAGTCATTTTTTCAGCGTTTATCAGACTTTCAGATAGGGGAAATGTCAGTGAGCGTTCCAATTTCAGTTCCAGAGTGATTCGCCCGATGAGTCCTTCATATTTAGTCATTTTCAGCCAATTTTCTGAATTTTTGAAAATGTCACTTTTTTGTGAAAATATCCACTAAATGAGGGAATAATATGTGTGAGGGTACCCCAGGAGAGTTCCAAATGTGTGTGGGTAGAATATATATCCCACGGGGGTAAAATTGAAAAAAGTTGAAAAAATTTTTTTTTGGACTTAATCATTTTTTCAGCGTTTATCAGACTTTCAGATAGGGGAAATATCAGTGAGCATTCCGATTTCAGTTCCAGAGCGATTCTCCCGATGAGTCCTTCATATTTAGTCGTTTTCAGACAATTTTCTGAATTATTGAAAATTTCACTTTTTTGTGAAAATATCCACTAAAAGAGGAAATAATATGTGTGAGGGTACCCCAGGAGAGTTCCAAATGTGTGTGGGTAGAATATATATCCCACGGGGGTAAAATTGAAAAAAGGTGAAAACATTTTTTTTTTTTACTTAGTCATTTTTTCAGCGTTTATCAGACTTTCAGATAGGGGAAATGTCAGTGAGCGTTCCGATTTCAGTTCCAGCGCGATTCACCCGATGAGTCCTTCATATTCAGTCGTTTTCAGCCAATTTTCTGAATTTTTGAAAATTTCACTTTTTTTGTGAAAATATCCACTAAATGAGGGAATAATATGTGTGAGGGTACCCCAGGAGAGTTCCAAATGTGTGTGGGTAGAATATATATCCCACGGGGGTAAAATTGAAAAAAGGTGAAAAAATTTTTTTTGGACTTAGTCATTTTTTCAGCGTTTATCAGACTTTCAGATAGGGGAAATATCAGTGAGCGTTCCGATTTCAGTTCCAGAGCGATTCGCCCGATGAACCCTTCATATTTAGTCGTTTTCAGCCAATTTTCAGAATTTTTGAAAATTTCACTTTTTTGTGAAAATATCCACTAAATGAGGGAATAATATGTGTGAGGGTACCCCAGGAGAGTTCCAAATGTGTGTGGGTAGAATATATATCCCACGGGGGTAAAATTGAAAAAAGGTGAAAACATTTTTTTTTTTTACTTAGTCATTTTTTCAGCGTTTATCAGACTTTCAGATAGGGGAAATGTCAGTGAGCGTTCCGATTTCAGTTCCAGCGCGATTCACCCGATGAGTCCTTCATATTCAGTCGTTTTCAGCCAATTTTCTGAATTTTTGAAAATTTCACTTTTTTTGTGAAAATATCCACTAAATGAGGGAATAATATGTGTGAGGGTACCCCAGGAGAGTTCCAAATGTGTGTGGGTAGAATATATATCCCACGGGGGTAAAATTGAAAAAAGGTGAAAAAAAAATTTTTTTAGACTTAATCATTTTTTCAGCGTTTATCAGACTTTCAGATAGGGGAAATATCAGTGAGCATTCCGATTTCAGTTCCAGAGCGATTCGCCCGATGAGTCCTTCATATTTAGTCGTTTTCAGCCAATTTTCTGAATTTTTGAAAATTTCACTTTTTTGTGAAAATATCCACTAAATGAGGGAATAATATGTGTGAGAGTACCCCAGGAGAGTTTCAAATGTGTGTGGGTAGAATATATATCCCACGGGGGTAAAATTGAAAAAAGGTGAAAACATTTTTTTTTTTTACTTAGTCATTTTTTCAGCGTTTATCAGACTTTCAGATAGGGGAAATGTCAGTGAGCGTTCCAATTTCAGTTCCAGAGTGATTCGCCCGATGAGTCCTTCATATTTAGTCATTTTCAGCCAATTTTCTGAATTTTTGAAAATGTCACTTTTTTGTGAAAATATCCACTAAATGAGGGAATAATATGTGTGAGGGTACCCCAGGAGAGTTCCAAATGTGTGTGGGTAGAATATATATCCCACGGGGGTAAAATTGAAAAAAGGTGAAAAAAAAATTTTTTTTGACTTAATCATTTTTTCAGCGTTTATCAGACTTTAAGATAGGGGAAATATCAGTGAGCATTCCGATTTCAGTTCCAGAGCGATTCGCCCGATGAGTCCTTCATATTTAGTCGTTTTCAGCCAATTTTCTGAATTATTGAAAATTTCACTTTTTTGTGAAAATATCCACTAAATGAGGAAATAATATGTGTGAGGGTACCACAGGAGAGTTCCAAATGTGTGTGGGTAGAATATATATCCCACGGGGGTAAAATTGAAAAAAGGTGAAAACATTTTTTTTTTGGACTTAGTCATTTTTTCAGCGTTTATCAGACTTTCAGATAGGGGAAATGTCAGTGAGCGTTCCGATTTCAGTTCCAGAGCGATCCGCCCGATGAGTCCTTCATATTTAGTCGTTTTCAGCCAATTTTCTGAATTTTTGAAAATTTCACTTTTTTGTGAAAATATCCACTAAATGAGGGAATAATATGTGTGAGGGTACCCCAGGAGAGTTCCAAATGTGTGTGGGTAGAATATATATCCCACGGGGGTAAAATTGAAAAAAGGTGAAAACATTTTTTTTTTTTACTTAGTCATTTTTTCAGCGTTTATCAGACTTTCAGATAGGGGAAATGTCAGTGAGCGTTCCGATTTCAGTTCCAGCGCGATTCACCCGATGAGTCCTTCATATTCAGTCGTTTTCAGCCAATTTTCTGAATTTTTGAAAATTTCACTTTTTTTGTGAAAATATCCACTAAATGAGGGAATAATATGTGTGAGGGTACCCCAGGAGAGTTCCAAATGTGTGTGGGTAGAATATATATCCCACGGGGGTAAAATTGAAAAAAGGTGAAACATTTTTTTTTTTAGACTTAGTCATTTTTTCAGCGTTTATCAGACTTTCAGATAGGGGAAATGTCAGTGAGCGTTCCAATTTCAGTTCCAGAGTGATTCGCCCGATGAGTCCTTCATATTTAGTCATTTTCAGCCAATTTTCTGAATTTTTGAAAATGTCACTTTTTTGTGAAAATATCCACTAAATGAGGGAATAATATGTGTGAGGGTACCCCAGGAGAGTTCCAAATGTGTGTGGGTAGAATATATATCCCACGGGGGTAAAATTGAAAAAAGGTGAAAACATTTTTTTTTTTTACTTAGTCATTTTTTCAGCGTTTATCAGACTTTCAGATAGGGGAAATGTCAGTGAGCGTTCCGATTTCAGTTCCAGCGCGATTCACCCGATGAGTCCTTCATATTCAGTCGTTTTCAGCCAATTTTCTGAATTTTTGAAAATTTCACTTTTTTTGTGAAAATATCCACTAAATGAGGGAATAATATGTGTGAGGGTACCCCAGGAGAGTTCCAAATGTGTGTGGGTAGAATATATATCCCACGGGGGTAAAATTGAAAAAAGGTGAAAAAAAAATTTTTTTAGACTTAATCATTTTTTCAGCGTTTATCAGACTTTCAGATAGGGGAAATATCAGTGAGCATTCCGATTTCAGTTCCAGAGCGATTCGCCCGATGAGTCCTTCATATTTAGTCGTTTTCAGCCAATTTTCTGAATTTTTGAAAATTTCACTTTTTTGTGAAAATATCCACTAAATGAGGGAATAATATGTGTGAGAGTACCCCAGGAGAGTTTCAAATGTGTGTGGGTAGAATATATATCCCACGGGGGTAAAATTGAAAAAAGGTGAAAACATTTTTTTTTTTTACTTAGTCATTTTTTCAGCGTTTATCAGACTTTCAGATAGGGGAAATGTCAGTGAGCGTTCCAATTTCAGTTCCAGAGTGATTCGCCCGATGAGTCCTTCATATTTAGTCATTTTCAGCCAATTTTCTGAATTTTTGAAAATGTCACTTTTTTGTGAAAATATCCACTAAATGAGGGAATAATATGTGTGAGGGTACCCCAGGAGAGTTCCAAATGTGTGTGGGTAGAATATATATCCCACGGGGGTAAAATTGAAAAAAGGTGAAAAAAAAATTTTTTTTGACTTAATCATTTTTTCAGCGTTTATCAGACTTTAAGATAGGGGAAATATCAGTGAGCATTCCGATTTCAGTTCCAGAGCGATTCGCCCGATGAGTCCTTCATATTTAGTCGTTTTCAGCCAATTTTCTGAATTATTGAAAATTTCACTTTTTTGTGAAAATATCCACTAAATGAGGAAATAATATGTGTGAGGGTACCACAGGAGAGTTCCAAATGTGTGTGGGTAGAATATATATCCCACGGGGGTAAAATTGAAAAAAGGTGAAAACATTTTTTTTTTGGACTTAGTCATTTTTTCAGCGTTTATCAGACTTTCAGATAGGGGAAATGTCAGTGAGCGTTCCGATTTCAGTTCCAGAGCGATCCGCCCGATGAGTCCTTCATATTTAGTCGTTTTCAGCCAATTTTCTGAATTTTTGAAAATTTCACTTTTTTGTGAAAATATCCACTAAATGAGGGAATAATATGTGTGAGGGTACCCCAGGAGAGTTCCAAATGTGTGTGGGTAGAATATATATCCCACGGGGGTAAAATTGAAAAAAGGTGAAAACATTTTTTTTTTTTACTTAGTCATTTTTTCAGCGTTTATCAGACTTTCAGATAGGGGAAATGTCAGTGAGCGTTCCGATTTCAGTTCCAGCGCGATTCACCCGATGAGTCCTTCATATTCAGTCGTTTTCAGCCAATTTTCTGAATTTTTGAAAATTTCACTTTTTTTGTGAAAATATCCACTAAATGAGGGAATAATATGTGTGAGGGTACCCCAGGAGAGTTCCAAATGTGTGTGGGTAGAATATATATCCCACGGGGGTAAAATTGAAAAAAGGTGAAACATTTTTTTTTTTAGACTTAGTCATTTTTTCAGCGTTTATCAGACTTTCAGATAGGGGAAATGTCAGTGAGCGTTCCAATTTCAGTTCCAGAGTGATTCGCCCGATGAGTCCTTCATATTTAGTCATTTTCAGCCAATTTTCTGAATTTTTGAAAATGTCACTTTTTTGTGAAAATATCCACTAAATGAGGGAATAATATGTGTGAGGGTACCCCAGGAGAGTTCCAAATGTGTGTGGGTAGAATATATATCCCACGGGGGTAAAATTGAAAAAAGTTGAAAAAATTTTTTTTTGGACTTAATCATTTTTTCAGCGTTTATCAGACTTTCAGATAGGGGAAATATCAGTGAGCATTCCGATTTCAGTTCCAGAGCGATTCTCCCGATGAGTCCTTCATATTTAGTCGTTTTCAGACAATTTTCTGAATTATTGAAAATTTCACTTTTTTGTGAAAATATCCACTAAAAGAGGAAATAATATGTGTGAGGGTACCCCAGGAGAGTTCCAAATGTGTGTGGGTAGAATATATATCCCACGGGGGTAAAATTGAAAAAAGGTGAAAACATATTTTTTTTGGACTTAGTCATTTTTTCAGCGTTTATCAGACTTTCAGATAGGGGAAATGTCAGTGAGCGTTCCGATTTCAGTTCAAGAGCGATTCGCCCGATGAGTCCTTCATATTTAGTCGTTTTCAGCCAATTTTCAGAATTTTTGAAAATTTCACTTTTTTGTGAAAATATCCACTAAATGAGGGAATAATATGTGTGAGGGTACCCCAGGAGAGTCCCAAATGTGTTTGGGTAGAATATATATCCCACGGGGGTAAAATTGAAAAAAGGTGAAAACATTTTTTTTTTTTACTTAGTCATTTTTTCAGCGTTTATCAGACTTTCAGATAGGGGAAATGTCAGTGAGCGTTCCGATTTCAGTTCCAGCGCGATGCACCCGATGAGTCCTTCATATTCAGTCGTTTTCAGACAATTTTCTGAATTTTTGAAAATTTCACTTTTTTTGTGAAAATATCCACTAAATGAGGGAATAATATGTGTGAGGGTACCCCAGGAGAGTTCCAAATGTGTGTGGGTAGAATATATATCCCACGGGGGTAAAATTGAAAAAAGGTGAAAAATTATTTTTTTCGGACTTAGTCATTTTTTCAGCGTTTATCAGACTTTCAGATAGGGGAAATGTCAGTGAGCGTTCCGATTATAGTTCCAGAGCGATCCGCCCGATGAGTCCTTCATATTTAGTCGTTTTCAGCCAATTTTCTGAATTTTTGAAAATTTCACTTTTTTGTGAAAATATCCACTAAATGAGGGAATAATATGTGTGAGGGTACCCCAGGAGAGTTCCAAATGTGTGTGGGTAGAATATATATCCCACGGGGGTAAAATTGAAAAAAGGTGAAAACATTTTTTTTTTTACTTAGTCATTTTTTCAGCGTTTATCAGACTTTCAGATAGGGGAAATGTCAGTGAGCGTTCCGATTTCAGTTCCAGCGCGATTCACCCGATGAGTCCTTCATATTCAGTCGTTTTCAGCCAATTTTCTGAATTTTTGAAAATTTCACTTTTTTTGTGAAAATATCCACTAAATGAGGGAATAATATGTGTGAGGGTACCCCAGGAGAGTTCCAAATTTGTGTGGGTAGAATATATATCCCACGGGGGTAAAATTGAAAAAAGGTGAAAAAATTATTTTTTTGCACTTAATCATTTTTTCAGCGTTTATCAGACTTTCAGATAGGGGAAATATCAGTGAGAGTTCCGATTTGAGTTCCAGAGCGATTCGCCCAATGAGTCCTTCATATTTAGTCGTTTTCAGCCAATTTTCTGAATTTTTGAAAATTTCACATTATTTGTGAAAATATCCACTAAATGAGGGAATAATATGTGTGAGGGTACCCCAGGAGAGTTCCAAATGTGTGTGGGTAGAATATATATCCCACGGGGGTAAAATTGAAAAAAGGTGAAAAAATTAATTTTTTGCACTTAATCATTTTTTCAGCGTTTATCAGACTTTCAGATAGGGGAAATATCAGTGAGCATTCCGATTTCAGTTCCAGAGCGATTCTCCTGATGAGTTCTTCATATTTAGTCGTTTTCAGTAAATTTTCTGAATTTTTGAAAATGTCACTTTTATGTGAAAATATCCACTAAATGAGGGAATAATATGTGTGAGGGTACCCCAGGAGAGTTCCAAATGTGTGTGGGTAGAATATATATCCCACGGGGTAAAATTGAAAAAAGGTGAAAAAATTTTTTTTGGACTTAGTCATTTTTTCAGCGTTTATCAGACTTTCAGATAGGGGAAATATCAGTGAGCGTTCCGATTTCAGTTCCAGAGCGATTCGCCCGATGAACCCTTCATATTTAGTCGTTTTCAGCCAATTTTCTGAATTTTTGAAAATTTCACTTTTTTGTGAAAATATCCACTAAATGAGGGAATAATATGTGTGAGGGTACCCCAGGAGAGTTCCAAATGTGTGTGGGTAGAATATATATCCCACAGGGGTAAAATTGAAAAAAGGTGAAAATATTTTTTTTTGGACTTATTCATTTTTTCAGCGTTTATCAGACATTCAGATAGGGGAAATGTCTGTGAGCATTCCGATTTCAGTTCCAGAGCGATTCGCCCAATGAGTCCTTCATATTTAGTCGTTTTCAGCCAATTTTCAGAATTTTTGAAAATTTCACTTTTTTGTGAAAATATCCACTAAATGAGGGAATAATATGTGTGAGGGTACCCCAGGAGAGTTCCAAATGTGTGTGGGTAGAATATATATCCCACGGGGGTAAAATTGAAAAAAGGTGAAAACATTTTTTTTTTTTACTTAGTCATTTTTTCAGCGTTTATCAGACTTTCAGATAGGGGAAATGTCAGTGAGCGTTCCGATTTCAGTTCCAGCGCGATTCACCCGATGAGTCCTTCATATTCAGTCGTTTTCAGCCAATTTTCTGAATTTTTGAAAATTTCACTTTTTTTGTGAAAATATCCACTAAATGAGGGAATAATATGTGTGAGGGTACCCCAGGAGAGTTCCAAATGTGTGTGGGTAGAATATATATCCCACGGGGGTAAAATTGAAAAAAGGTGAAACATTTTTTTTTTTAGACTTAGTCATTTTTTCAGCGTTTATCAGACTTTCAGATAGGGGAAATGTCAGTGAGCGTTCCAATTTCAGTTCCAGAGTGATTCGCCCGATGAGTCCTTCATATTTAGTCATTTTCAGCCAATTTTCTGAATTTTTGAAAATGTCACTTTTTTGTGAAAATATCCACTAAATGAGGGAATAATATGTGTGAGGGTACCCCAGGAGAGTTCCAAATGTGTGTGGGTAGAATATATATCCCACGGGGGTAAAATTGAAAAAAGTTGAAAAAATTTTTTTTTGGACTTAATCATTTTTTCAGCGTTTATCAGACTTTCAGATAGGGGAAATATCAGTGAGCATTCCGATTTCAGTTCCAGAGCGATTCTCCCGATGAGTCCTTCATATTTAGTCGTTTTCAGACAATTTTCTGAATTATTGAAAATTTCACTTTTTTGTGAAAATATCCACTAAAAGAGGAAATAATATGTGTGAGGGTACCCCAGGAGAGTTCCAAATGTGTGTGGGTAGAATATATATCCCACGGGGGTAAAATTGAAAAAAGGTGAAAACATATTTTTTTTGGACTTAGTCATTTTTTCAGCGTTTATCAGACTTTCAGATAGGGGAAATGTCAGTGAGCGTTCCGATTTCAGTTCAAGAGCGATTCGCCCGATGAGTCCTTCATATTTAGTCGTTTTCAGCCAATTTTCAGAATTTTTGAAAATTTCACTTTTTTGTGAAAATATCCACTAAATGAGGGAATAATATGTGTGAGGGTACCCCAGGAGAGTCCCAAATGTGTTTGGGTAGAATATATATCCCACGGGGGTAAAATTGAAAAAAGGTGAAAACATTTTTTTTTTTTACTTAGTCATTTTTTCAGCGTTTATCAGACTTTCAGATAGGGGAAATGTCAGTGAGCGTTCCGATTTCAGTTCCAGCGCGATGCACCCGATGAGTCCTTCATATTCAGTCGTTTTCAGACAATTTTCTGAATTTTTGAAAATTTCACTTTTTTTGTGAAAATATCCACTAAATGAGGGAATAATATGTGTGAGGGTACCCCAGGAGAGTTCCAAATGTGTGTGGGTAGAATATATATCCCACGGGGGTAAAATTGAAAAAAGGTGAAAAATTATTTTTTTCGGACTTAGTCATTTTTTCAGCGTTTATCAGACTTTCAGATAGGGGAAATGTCAGTGAGCGTTCCGATTATAGTTCCAGAGCGATCCGCCCGATGAGTCCTTCATATTTAGTCGTTTTCAGCCAATTTTCTGAATTTTTGAAAATTTCACTTTTTTGTGAAAATATCCACTAAATGAGGGAATAATATGTGTGAGGGTACCCCAGGAGAGTTCCAAATGTGTGTGGGTAGAATATATATCCCACGGGGGTAAAATTGAAAAAAGGTGAAAACATTTTTTTTTTTACTTAGTCATTTTTTCAGCGTTTATCAGACTTTCAGATAGGGGAAATGTCAGTGAGCGTTCCGATTTCAGTTCCAGCGCGATTCACCCGATGAGTCCTTCATATTCAGTCGTTTTCAGCCAATTTTCTGAATTTTTGAAAATTTCACTTTTTTTGTGAAAATATCCACTAAATGAGGGAATAATATGTGTGAGGGTACCCCAGGAGAGTTCCAAATTTGTGTGGGTAGAATATATATCCCACGGGGGTAAAATTGAAAAAAGGTGAAAAAATTATTTTTTTGCACTTAATCATTTTTTCAGCGTTTATCAGACTTTCAGATAGGGGAAATATCAGTGAGAGTTCCGATTTGAGTTCCAGAGCGATTCGCCCAATGAGTCCTTCATATTTAGTCGTTTTCAGCCAATTTTCTGAATTTTTGAAAATTTCACATTATTTGTGAAAATATCCACTAAATGAGGGAATAATATGTGTGAGGGTACCCCAGGAGAGTTCCAAATGTGTGTGGGTAGAATATATATCCCACGGGGGTAAAATTGAAAAAAGGTGAAAAAATTAATTTTTTGCACTTAATCATTTTTTCAGCGTTTATCAGACTTTCAGATAGGGGAAATATCAGTGAGCATTCCGATTTCAGTTCCAGAGCGATTCTCCTGATGAGTTCTTCATATTTAGTCGTTTTCAGTAAATTTTCTGAATTTTTGAAAATGTCACTTTTATGTGAAAATATCCACTAAATGAGGGAATAATATGTGTGAGGGTACCCCAGGAGAGTTCCAAATGTGTGTGGGTAGAATATATATCCCACGGGGTAAAATTGAAAAAAGGTGAAAAAATTTTTTTTGGACTTAGTCATTTTTTCAGCGTTTATCAGACTTTCAGATAGGGGAAATATCAGTGAGCGTTCCGATTTCAGTTCCAGAGCGATTCGCCCGATGAACCCTTCATATTTAGTCGTTTTCAGCCAATTTTCTGAATTTTTGAAAATTTCACTTTTTTGTGAAAATATCCACTAAATGAGGGAATAATATGTGTGAGGGTACCCCAGGAGAGTTCCAAATGTGTGTGGGTAGAATATATATCCCACAGGGGTAAAATTGAAAAAAGGTGAAAATATTTTTTTTTGGACTTATTCATTTTTTCAGCGTTTATCAGACATTCAGATAGGGGAAATGTCTGTGAGCATTCCGATTTCAGTTCCAGAGCGATTCGCCCAATGAGTCCTTCATATTTAGTCGTTTTCAGCCAATTTTCAGAATTTTTGAAAATTTCACTTTTTTGTGAAAATATCCACTAAATGAGGGAATAATATGTGTGAGGGTACCCCAGGAGAGTTCCAAATGTGTGTGGGTAGAATATATATCCCACGGGGGTAAAATTGAAAAAAGGTGAAAACATTTTTTTTTTTTACTTAGTCATTTTTTCAGCGTTTATCAGACTTTCAGATAGGGGAAATGTCAGTGAGCGTTCCGATTTCAGTTCCAGCGCGATTCACCCGATGAGTCCTTCATATTCAGTCGTTTTCAGCCAATTTTCTGAATTTTTGAAAATTTCACTTTTTTTGTGAAAATATCCACTAAATGAGGGAATAATATGTGTGAGGGTACCCCAGGAGAGTTCCAAATGTGTGTGGGTAGAATATATATCCCACGGGGGTAAAATTGAAAAAAGGTGAAAAAAAAATTTTTTTAGACTTAATCATTTTTTCAGCGTTTATCAGACTTTCAGATAGGGGAAATATCAGTGAGAGTTCCGATTTGAGTTCCAGAGCGATTCGCCCAATGAGTCCTTCATATTTAGTCGTTTTCAGCCAATTTTCTGAATTTTTGAAAATTTCACATTATTTGTGAAAATATCCACTAAATGAGGGAATAATATGTGTGAGGGTACCCCAGGAGAGTTCCAAATGTGTGTGGGTAGAATATATATCCCACCGGGGTAAAATTGAAAAAAGGTGAAAAAATTAATTTTTTGCACTTAATCATTTTTTCAGCGTTTATCAGACTTTCAGATAGGGGAAATATCAGTGAGCATTCCGATTTCAGTTCCAGAGCGATTCTCCTGATGAGTTCTTCATATTTAGTCGTTTTCAGTAAATTTTCTGAATTTTTGAAAATGTCACTTTTATGTGAAAATATCCACTAAATGAGGGAATAATATGTGTGAGGGTACCCCAGGAGAGTTCCAAATGTGTGTGGGTAGAATATATATCCCACGGGGTAAAATTGAAAAAAGGTGAAAAAATTTTTTTTGGACTTAGTCATTTTTTCAGCGTTTATCAGACTTTCAGATAGGGGAAATATCAGTGAGCGTTCCGATTTCAGTTCCAGAGCGATTCGCCCGATGAACCCTTCATATTTAGTCGTTTTCAGCCAATTTTCTGAATTTTTGAAAATTTCACTTTTTTGTGAAAATATCCACTAAATGAGGGAATAATATGTGTGAGGGTACCCCAGGAGAGTTCCAAATGTGTGTGGGTAGAATATATATCCCACAGGGGTAAAATTGAAAAAAGGTGAAAATATTTTTTTTTGGACTTATTCATTTTTTCAGCGTTTATCAGACATTCAGATAGGGGAAATGTCTGTGAGCATTCCGATTTCAGTTCCAGAGCGATTCGCCCAATGAGTCCTTCATATTTAGTCGTTTTCAGCCAATTTTCAGAATTTTTGAAAATTTCACTTTTTTGTGAAAATATCCACTAAATGAGGGAATAATATGTGTGAGGGTACCCCAGGAGAGTTCCAAATGTGTGTGGGTAGAATATATATCCCACGGGGGTAAAATTGAAAAAAGGTGAAAACATTTTTTTTTTTTACTTAGTCATTTTTTCAGCGTTTATCAGACTTTCAGATAGGGGAAATGTCAGTGAGCGTTCCGATTTCAGTTCCAGCGCGATTCACCCGATGAGTCCTTCATATTCAGTCGTTTTCAGCCAATTTTCTGAATTTTTGAAAATTTCACTTTTTTTGTGAAAATATCCACTAAATGAGGGAATAATATGTGTGAGGGTACCCCAGGAGAGTTCCAAATGTGTGTGGGTAGAATATATATCCCACGGGGGTAAAATTGAAAAAAGGTGAAAAAAAAATTTTTTTAGACTTAATCATTTTTTCAGCGTTTATCAGACTTTCAGATAGGGGAAATATCAGTGAGAGTTCCGATTTGAGTTCCAGAGCGATTCGCCCAATGAGTCCTTCATATTTAGTCGTTTTCAGCCAATTTTCTGAATTTTTGAAAATTTCACATTATTTGTGAAAATATCCACTAAATGAGGGAATAATATGTGTGAGGGTACCCCAGGAGAGTTCCAAATGTGTGTGGGTAGAATATATATCCCACGGGGGTAAAATTGAAAAAAGGTGAAAAAATTAATTTTTTGCACTTAATCATTTTTTCAGCGTTTATCAGACTTTCAGATAGGGGAAATATCAGTGAGCATTCCGATTTCAGTTCCAGAGCGATTCTCCTGATGAGTTCTTCATATTTAGTCGTTTTCAGTAAATTTTCTGAATTTTTGAAAATGTCACTTTTATGTGAAAATATCCACTAAATGAGGGAATAATATGTGTGAGGGTACCCCAGGAGAGTTCCAAATGTGTGTGGGTAGAATATATATCCCACGGGGTAAAATTGAAAAAAGGTGAAAAAATTTTTTTTGGACTTAGTCATTTTTTCAGCGTTTATCAGACTTTCAGATAGGGGAAATATCAGTGAGCGTTCCGATTTCAGTTCCAGAGCGATTCGCCCGATGAACCCTTCATATTTAGTCGTTTTCAGCCAATTTTCTGAATTTTTGAAAATTTCACTTTTTTGTGAAAATATCCACTAAATGAGGGAATAATATGTGTGAGGGTACCCCAGGAGAGTTCCAAATGTGTGTGGGTAGAATATATATCCCACAGGGGTAAAATTGAAAAAAGGTGAAAATATTTTTTTTTGGACTTATTCATTTTTTCAGCGTTTATCAGACATTCAGATAGGGGAAATGTCTGTGAGCATTCCGATTTCAGTTCCAGAGCGATTCGCCCAATGAGTCCTTCATATTTAGTCGTTTTCAGCCAATTTTCAGAATTTTTGAAAATTTCACTTTTTTGTGAAAATATCCACTAAATGAGGGAATAATATGTGTGAGGGTACCCCAGGAGAGTTCCAAATGTGTGTGGGTAGAATATATATCCCACGGGGGTAAAATTGAAAAAAGGTGAAAACATTTTTTTTTTTTACTTAGTCATTTTTTCAGCGTTTATCAGACTTTCAGATAGGGGAAATGTCAGTGAGCGTTCCGATTTCAGTTCCAGCGCGATTCACCCGATGAGTCTTTCATATTCAGTCGTTTTCAGCCAATTTTCTGAATTTTTGAAAATTTCACTTTTTTTGTGAAAATATCCACTAAATGAGGGAATAATATGTGTGAGGGTACCCCAGGAGAGTTCCAAATGTGTGTGGGTAGAATATATATCCCACGGGGGTAAAATTGAAAAAAGGTGAAAACATTTTTTTTTTTTACTTAGTCATTTTTTCAGCGTTTATCAGACTTTCAGATAGGGGAAATGTCAGTGAGCGTTCCAATTTCAGTTCCAGAGTGATTCGCCCGATGAGTCCTTCATATTTAGTCATTTTCAGCCAATTTTCTGAATTTTTGAAAATGTCACTTTTTTGTGAAAATATCCACTAAATGAGGGAATAATATGTGTGAGGGTACCCCAGGAGAGTTCCAAATGTGTGTGGGTAGAATATATATCCCACGGGGGTAAAATTGAAAAAAGGTGAAAAAAATTTTTTTTTGGACTTAGTCATTTTTTCAGCGTTTATCAGACTTTCAGATAGGGGAAATGTCAGTGAGCGTTCCGATTTCAGTTCCAGAGCGATTCGCCTGATGAGTTCTTCATATTTAGTCGTTTTCAGCCAATTTTCTGAATTTTTGAAAATTTCACTTTTTTTGTGAAAATATCCACTAAATGAGGGAATAATATGTGTGAGGGTACCCCAGGAGAGTTCCAAATGTGTGTGGGTAGAATATATATCCCACGGGGGTAAAATTGAAAAAAGGTGAAAAAAAAATTTTTTTAGACTTAATCATTTTTTCAGCGTTTATCAGACTTTCAGATAGGGGAAATATCAGTGAGCATTCCGATTTCAGTTCCAGAGTGATTCGCCCGATGAGTCCTTCATATTTAGTCGTTTTCAGCCAATTTTCTGAATTATTGAAAATTTCACTTTTTTGTGAAAATATCCACTAAATGAGGGAATAATATGTGTGAGGGTACCCCAGGAGAGTTCCAAATGTGTGTGGGTAGAATATATATCCCACGGGGGTAAAATTGAAAAAAGTTGAAAAAATTTTTTTTTGGACTTAATCATTTTTTCAGCGTTTATCAGACTTTCAGATAGGGGAAATATCAGTGAGCATTGCGATTTCAGTTCCAGAGCGATTCCCCCGATGAGTCCTTCATATTTAGTCGTTTTCAGCCAATTTTCTGAATTATTGAAAATTTCACTTTTTTGTGAAAATATCCACTAAATGAGGAAATAATATGTGTGAGGGTACCACAGGAGAGTTCCAAATGTGTGTGGGTAGAATATATATCCCACGGGGGTAAAATTGAAAAAAGGTGAAAACATTTTTTTTTTGGACTTAGTCATTTTTTCAGCGTTTATCAGACTTTCAGATAGGGGAAATGTCAGTGAGCGTTCCGATTTCAGTTCCAGAGCGATCCGCCCGATGAGTCCTTCATATTTAGTCGTTTTCAGCCAATTTTCTGAATTTTTGAAAATTTCACTTTTTTGTGAAAATATCCACTAAATGAGGGAATAATATGTGTGAGGGTACCCCAGGAGAGTTCCAAATGTGTGTGGGTAGAATATATATCCCACGGGGGTAAAATTGAAAAAAGGTGAAAACATTTTTTTTTTTTACTTAGTCATTTTTTCAGCGTTTATCAGACTTTCAGATAGGGGAAATGTCAGTGAGCGTTCCGATTTCAGTTCCAGCGCGATTCACCCGATGAGTCCTTCATATTCAGTCGTTTTCAGCCAATTTTCTGAATTTTTGAAAATTTCACTTTTTTTGTGAAAATATCCACTAAATGAGGGAATAATATGTGTGAGGGTACCCCAGGAGAGTTCCAAATGTGTGTGGGTAGAATATATATCCCACGGGGGTAAAATTGAAAAAAGGTGAAACATTTTTTTTTTTTAGACTTAGTCATTTTTTCAGCGTTTATCAGACTTTCAGATAGGGGAAATGTCAGTGAGCGTTCCAATTTCAGTTCCAGAGTGATTCGCCCGATGAGTCCTTCATATTTAGTCATTTTCAGCCAATTTTCTGAATTTTTGAAAATGTCACTTTTTTGTGAAAATATCCACTAAATGAGGGAATAATATGTGTGAGGGTACCCCAGGAGAGTTCCAAATGTGTGTGGGTAGAATATATATCCCACGGGGGTAAAATTGAAAAAAGGTGAAAAAAAATTTTTTTTAGACTTAGTCATTTTTCCGGCGTTTATCAGACTTTCAGATAGAGGAAATGTCAGTGAGCGTTCCGATTTCAGTTCCAGAGCGATTCCCCCGATGAGTCCTTCATATTTAGTCGTTTTCAGCCAATTTTCTGAATTTTTGAAAATTTCACTTTTTTGTGAAAATATCCACTAAATGAGGGAATAATATGTGTGAGGGTACCCCAGGAGAGTTCCAAATGTGTGTGGGTAGAATATATATCCCACGGGGGTAAAATTGAAAAAAGTTGAAAAAATTTTTTTTTGGACTTAATCATTTTTTCAGCGTTTATCAGACTTTCAGATAGGGGAAATATCAGTGAGCATTCCGATTTCAGTTCCAGAGCGATTCTCCCGATGAGTCCTTCATATTTAGTCGTTTTCAGACAATTTTCTGAATTATTGAAAATTTCACTTTTTTGTGAAAATATCCACTAAATGAGGAAATAATATGTGTGAGGGTACCCCAGGAGAGTTCCAAATGTGTGTGGGTAGAATATATATCCCACGGGGGTAAAATTGAAAAAAGGTGAAAACATATTTTTTTTGGACTTAGTCATTTTTTCAGCGTTTATCAGACTTTCAGATAGGGGAAATGTCAGTGAGCGTTCCGATTTCAGTTCAAGAGCGATTCGCCCGATGAGTCCTTCATATTTAGTCGTTTTCAGCCAATTTTCTGAATTTTTGAAAATTTCACTTTTTTGTGAAAATATCCACTAAATGAGGGAATAATATGTGTGAGGGTACCCCAGGAGAGTTCCAAATGTGTGTGGGTAGAATATATATCCCACGGGGGTAAAATTGAAAAAAGTTGAAAAAATTTTTTTTTGGACTTAATCATTTTTTCAGCGTTTATCAGACTTTCAGATAGGGGAAATGTCAGTGAGCGTTCCGATTTCAGTTCCAGAGCGATTCGCCTGATGAGTTCTTCATATTTAGTCGTTTTCAGCCAATTTTCTGAATTTTTGAAAATTTCACTTTTTTTGTGAAAATATCCACTAAATGAGGGAATAATATGTGTGAGGGTACCCCAGGAGAGTTCCAAATGTGTGTGGGTAGAATATATATCCCACGGGGGTAAAATTGAAAAAAGGTGAAAAAAAAATTTTTTTAGACTTAATCATTTTTTCAGTGTTTATCAGACTTTCAGATAGGGGAAATATCAGTGAGCATTCCGATTTCAGTTCCAGAGCGATTCGCCCGATGAGTCCTTCATATTTAGTCATTTTCAGCCAATTTTCTGAATTATTGAAAATTTCACTTTTTTGTGAAAATATCCACTAAATGAGGGAATAATATGTGTGAGGGTACCCCAGGAGAGTTCCAAATGTGTGTGGGTAGAATATATATCCCACGGGGGTAAAATTGAAAAAAGGTGAAAACATTTTTTTTTTTTACTTAGTCATTTTTTCGGCGTTTATCAGACTTTCAGATAGGGGAAATGTCAGTGAGCGTTCTGATTTCAGTTCCAGCGCGATTCACCCGATGAGTCCTTCATATTCAGTCGTTTTCAGCCAATTTTCTGAATTTTTGAAAATTTCACTTTTTTTGTGAAAATATCCACTTAATGAGGGAATAATATGTGTGAGGGTACCCCAGGAGAGTTCCAAATGTGTGTGGGTAGAATATATATCCCACGGGGGTAAAATTGAAAAAAGGTGAAACATTTTTTTTTTTAGACTTAGTCATTTTTTCAGCGTTTATCAGACTTTCAGATAGGGGAAATGTCAGTGAGCGTTACAATTTCAGTTCCAGAGTGATTCGCCCGATGAGTCCTTCATATTTAGTCATTTTCAGCCAATTTTCTGAATTTTTGAAAATGTCACTTTTTTGTGAAAATATCCACTAAATGAGGGAATAATATGTGTGAGGGTACCCCAGGAGAGTTCCAAATGTGTGTGGGTAGAATATATATCCCACGGGGGTAAAATTGAAAAAAGGTGAAAAAATTTTTTTTTTGGACTTAGTCATTTTTTCAGCGTTTATCAGACTTTCAGATAGGGGAAATGTCAGTGAGCGTTCCGATTTCAGTTCCAGAGCGATTCGCCTGATGAGTTCTTCATATTTAGTCGTTTTCAGCCAATTTTCTGAATTTTTGAAAATTTCACTTTTTTTGTGAAAATATCCACTAAATGAGGGAATAATATGTGTGAGGGTACCCCAGGAGAGTTCCAAATGTGTGTGGGTAGAATATATATCCCACGGGGGTAAAATTGAAAAAAAAATTTTTTTAGACTTAGTCATTTTTTCAGCGTTTATCAGACTTTCAGATAGGGGAAATATCAGTGAGCATTCCGATTTCAGTTCCAGAGCGATTCGCCCGATGAGTCCTTCATATTTAGTCGTTTTCAGCAAATTTTCTGAATTATTGAAAATTTCACTTTTTTGTGAAAATATCCACTAAATGAGGGAATAATATGTGTGAGGGTACCCCAGGAGAGTTCCAAATGTGTGTGAGTAGAATATATATCCCACGGGGGTAAAATTGAAAAAAGGTGAAAAAATTTTTTTTTTGGACTTAGTCATTTTTTCAGCGTTTATCAGACTTTCAGATAGGGGAAATATCAGTGAGCGTTCCGATTTCAGTTCCAGAGCGATTCGCCTGATGAGTTCTTCATATTTAGTCGTTTTCAGCCAATTTTCAGAATTTTTGAAAATGTCACTTTTTTGTGAAAATATCCACTAAATGAGGGAATAATATGTGTGAGGGTACCCCAGGAGGGTTCAAAATGTGTGTGGGTAGAATATACATCCCACGGGGGTAAAATTGAAAAAAGGTGAAAAAAATTTTTTTTTAGACTTAGTCATTTTTCCGGCGTTTATCAGACTTTCAGATAGGGGAAATGTCAGTGAGCGTTCCGATTTCAGTTCCAGAGCGATTCGCCTGATGAGTTCTTCATATTTAGTCGTTTTCAGCCAATTTTCTGAATTTTTGAAAATGTCACTTTTTTGTGAAAATATCCACTAAATGAGGGAATAATATGTGTGAGGGTACCCCAGGAGAGTTCCAAATGTGTGTGGGTAGAATATATATCCCACGGGGGTAAAATTGAAAAAAGGTGAAAAAAATTTTTTTTTAGACTTAGTCATTTTTCCGGCGTTTATCAGACTTTCAGATAGAGGAAATGTCAGTGAGCGTTCCGATTTCAGTTCCAGAGCGATTCCCCCGATGAGTCCTTCATATTTAGTCGTTTTCAGACAATTTTCTGAATTATTGAAAATTTCACTTTTTTGTGAAAATATCCACTAAATGAGGAAATAATATGTGTGAGGGTACCACAGGAGAGTTCCAAATGTGTGTGGGTAGAATATATATCCCACGGGGGTAAAATTGAAAAAAGGTAAAAACATATTTTTTTTGGACTTAGTCATTTTTTCAGCGTTTATCAGACTTTCAGATAGGGGAAATGTCAGTGAGCGTTCCGATTTCAGTTCCAGAGCGATTCGCCCGATGAGTCCTTCATATTTAGTCGTTTTCAGCCAATTTTCTGAATTTTTGAAAATTTCACTTTTTTGTGAAAATATCCACTAAATGAGGGAATAATATGTGTGAGGGTACCCCAGGAGAGTTCCAAATGTGTGTGGGTAGAATATATATCCCACGGGGGTAAAATTGAAAAAAGGTGAAAACATTTTTTTTTTTTACTTAGTCATTTTTTCAGCGTTTATCAGACTTTCAGATAGGGGAAATGTCAGTGAGCGTTCCAATTTCAGTTCCAGAGTGATTCGCCCGATGAGTCCTTCATATTTAGTCATTTTCAGCCAATTTTCTGAATTTTTGAAAATGTCACTTTTTTGTGAAAATATCCACTAAATGAGGGAATAATATGTGTGAGGGTACCCCAGGAGAGTTCCAAATGTGTGTGGGTAGAATATATATCCCACGGGGGTAAAATTGAAAAAAGGTGAAAACATTTTTTTTTTGGACTTAGTCATTTTTTCAGCGTTTATCAGACTTTCAGATAGGGGAAATGTCAGTGAGCGTTCCGATTTCAGTTCCAGAGCGATTCGCCCGATGAGTCCTTCATATTTAGTCGTTTTCAGCCAAATTTCTGAATTTTTGAAAATTTCACTTTTTTGTGAAAATATCCACTAAATGAGGGAATAATATGTGTGAGGGTACCCCAGGAGAGTTCCAAATGTGTGTGGGTAGAATATATATCCCACGGGGGTAAAATTGAAAAAAGGTGAAAAAATTTTTTTTTGGACTTAGTCATTTTTTCAGCGTTTATCAGACTTTCAGATAGGGGAAATATCAGTGAGCGTTCCGATTTCAGTTCCAGAGCGATTCGCCTGATGAACCCTTCATATTTAGTCGTTTTCAGCCAATTTTCTGAATTTTTGAAAATGTCACTTTTTTGTGAAAATATCCACTAAATGAGGGAATAATATGTGTGAGGGTACCCCAGGAGAGTTCCAAATGTGTGTGGGTAGAATATATATCCCACGGGGGTAAAATTGAAAAAAGGTGAAAAAAATTTTTTTTGGGACTTAGTCATTTTTTCAGCGTTTATCAGACTTTCAGATAGGGGAAATGTCAGTGAGCGTTCCGATTTCAGTTCCAGAGCATTCGCCTGATGAGTTCTTCATATTTAGTCGTTTTCAGCCAATTTTCAGAATTTTTGAAAATTTCACTTTTTTGTGAAAATATCCACTAAATGAGGGAATAATATGTGTGAGGGTACCCCAGGAGAGTTCCAAATGTGTGTGGGTAGAATATATATCCCACGGGGGTAAAATTGAAAAAAGTTGAAAAAATTTTTTTTTGGACTTAATCATTTTTTCAGCGTTTATCAGACTTTCAGATAGGGGAAATATCAGTGAGCATTCCGATTTCAGTTCCAGAGCGATTCCCCCGATGAGTCCTTCATATTTAGTCGTTTTCAGACAATTTTCTGAATTATTGAAAATTTCACTTTTTTGTGAAAATATCCACTAAATGAGGAAATAATATGTGTGAGGGTACCACAGGAGAGTTCCAAATGTGTGTGGGTAGAATATATATCCCACGGGGGTAAAATTGAAAAAAGGTGAAAACATATTTTTTTTGGACTTAGTCATTTTTTCAGCGTTTATCAGACTTTCAGATAGGGGAAATGTCAGTGAGCGTTCCGATTTCAGTTCCAGAGCGATTCGCCCGATGAGTCCTTCATATTTAGTCGTTTTCAGCCAATTTTCTGAATTTTTGAAAATTTCACTTTTTTGTGAAAATATCCACTAAATGAGGGAATAATATGTGTGAGGGTACCCCAGGAGAGTTCCAAATGTGTGTGGGTAGAATATATATCCCACGGGGGTAAAATTGAAAAAAGGTGAAAACATTTTTTTTTTTTACTTATTCATTTTTTCAGCGTTTATCAGACTTTCAGATAGGGGAAATGTCAGTGAGCGTTCCAATTTCAGTTCCAGAGTGATTCGCCCGATGAGTCCTTCATATTTAGTCATTTTCAGCCAATTTTCTGAATTTTTGAAAATGTCACTTTTTTGTGAAAATATCCACTAAATGAGGGAATAATATGTGTGAGGGTACCCCAGGAGAGTTCCAAATGTGTGTGGGTAGAATATATATCCCACGGGGGTAAAATTGAAAAAAGGTGAAAACATTTTTTTTTTGGACTTAGTCATTTTTTCAGCGTTTATCAGACTTTCAGATAGGGGAAATGTCAGTGAGCGTTCCGATTTCAGTTCCAGAGCGATTCGCCCGATGAGTCCTTCATATTTAGTCGTTTTCAGCCAAATTTCTGAATTTTTGAAAATTTCACTTTTTTGTGAAAATATCCACTAAATGAGGGAATAATATGTGTGAGGGTACCCCAGGAGAGTTCCAAATGTGTGTGGGTAGAATATATATCCCACGGGGGTAAAATTGAAAAAAGGTGAAAAAATTTTTTTTTGGACTTAGTCATTTTTTCAGCGTTTATCAGACTTTCAGATAGGGGAAATATCAGTGAGCGTTCCGATTTCAGTTCCAGAGCGATTCGCCTGATGAACCCTTCATATTTAGTCGTTTTCAGCCAATTTTCTGAATTTTTGAAAATGTCACTTTTTTGTGAAAATATCCACTAAATGAGGGAATAATATGTGTGAGGGTACCCCAGGAGAGTTCCAAATGTGTGTGGGTAGAATATATATCCCACGGGGGTAAAATTGAAAAAAGGTGAAAAAAATTTTTTTTGGGACTTAGTCATTTTTTCAGCGTTTATCAGACTTTCAGATAGGGGAAATGTCAGTGAGCGTTCCGATTTCAGTTCCAGAGCATTCGCCTGATGAGTTCTTCATATTTAGTCGTTTTCAGCCAATTTTCAGAATTTTTGAAAATTTCACTTTTTTGTGAAAATATCCACTAAATGAGGGAATAATATGTGTGAGGGTACCCCAGGAGAGTTCCAAATGTGTGTGGGTAGAATATATATCCCACGGGGGTAAAATTGAAAAAAGTTGAAAAAATTTTTTTTTGGACTTAATCATTTTTTCAGCGTTTATCAGACTTTCAGATAGGGGAAATATCAGTGAGCATTCCGATTTCAGTTCCAGAGCGATTCGCCCGATGAGTCCTTCATATTTAGTCGTTTTCAGTCAATTTTCTGAATTATTGAAAATTTCACTTTTTTTGTGAAAATATCCACTAAATGAGGAAATAATATGTGTGAGGGTACCACAGGAGAGTTCCAAATGTGTGTGGGTAGAATATATATCCCACGGGGGTAAAATTGAAAAAAGGTGAAAACTTTTTTTTTTTGGACTTAGTCATTTTTTCAGCGTTTATCAGACTTTCAGATAGGGGAAATATCAGTGAGTGTTCCGATTTCAGTTCCAGAGCGATTCGCCCGATGAACCCTTCATATTTAGTCGTTTTCAGCCAATTTTCTGAATTTTTGAAAATTTCACTTTTTTGTGAAAATATCCACTAAATGAGGGAATAATATGTGTGAGGGTACCCCAGGAGAGTTCCAAATGTGTGTGGGTATAATATATATCCCACGGGGGTAAAATTGAAAAAAGGTGAAAACATTTTTTTTTTTTACTTAGTCATTTTTTCAGCGTTTATCAGACTTTCAGATAGGGGAAATGTCAGTGAGCGTTCCGATTTCAGTTCCAGCGCGATTCACCCAATGAGTCCTTCATATTCAGTCGTTTTCAGCCAATTTTCTGAATTATTGAAAATTTCACTTTTTTGTGAAAATATCCACTAAATGAGGAAATAATATGTGTGAGGGTACCCCAGGAGAGTTCCAAATGTGTGTGGGTAGAATATATATCCCACGGGGGTAAAATTGAAAAAAGTTGAAAAAAAATTTTTTTTAGACTTAGTCTTTTTTCCGGCGTTTATCAGACTTTCAGATAGGGGAAATGTCAGTGAGCGTTCCGATTTCAGTTCCAGAGCGATTCGCCTGATGAGTTCTTCATATTTAGTCGTTTTCAGCCAATTTTCTGAATTTTTGAAAATGTCACTTTTTTGTGAAAATATCCACTAAATGAGGGAATAATATGTGTGAGGGTACCCCAGGAGGGTTCAAAATGTGTGTGGGTAGAATATATATCCCACGGGGGTAAAATTGAAAAAAGGTGAAAAAAAAAATTTTTTTTTGGACTTTGTCATTTTTTCAGCGTTTATCAGACTTTCAGATAGGGGAAATGTCAGTGAGCGTTCCGATTTCAGTTCCAGAGCGATTCGCCCGATGAGTCCTTCATATTTAATCGTTTTCAGCCAGTTTTCAGAATTTTTGAAAATTTCACTTTTTTGTGAAAATATCCACTAAATGAGGGAATAATATGTGTGAGGGTACCCCAGGAGAGTTCCAAATGTGTGTGGGTAGAATATATATCCCACGGGGGTAAAATTGAAAAAAGTTGAAAAAATTTTTTTTTGGACTTAATCATTTTTTCAGCGTTTATCAGACTTTCAGATAGGGGAAATATCAGTGAGCATTCCGATTTCAGTTTCAGAGTGATTCGCCCGATGAGTCCTTCATATTTAGTCGTTTTCAGCCAATTTTCTGAATTATTGAAAATTTCACTTTTTTGTGAAAATATCCACTAAATGAGGAAATAATATGTGTGAGGGTACCCCAGGAGAGTTCCAAATGTGTGTGGGTAGAATATATATCCCACGGGGGTAAAATTGAAAAAAGTTGCAAAAAAATTTTTTTTAGACTTAGTCTTTTTTCCGGCGTTTATCAGACTTTCAGATAGGGGAAATGTCAGTGAGCGTTCCGATTTCAGTTCCAGAGCGATTCGCCTGATGAGTTCTTCATATTTAGTCGTTTTCAGCCAATTTTCTGAATTTTTGAAAATGTCACTTTTTTGTGAAAATATCCACTAAATGAGGGAATAATATGTGTGAGGGTACCCCAGGAGAGTTCCAAATGTGTGTGGGTAGAATATATATCCCACGGGGGTAAAATTGAAAAAAGGTGAAAAAAATTTTTTTTTAGACTTAGTCATTTTTCCGGCGTTTATCAGACTTTCAGATAGAGGAAATGTCAGTGAGCGTTCCGATTTCAGTTCCAGAGCGATTCCCCCGATGAGTCCTTCATATTTAGTCGTTTTCAGACAATTTTCTGAATTATTGAAAATTTCACTTTTTTGTGAAAATATCCACTAAATGAGGAAATAATATGTGTGAGGGTACCACAGGAGAGTTCCAAATGTGTGTGGGTAGAATATATATCCCACGGGGGTAAAATTGAAAAAAGGTGAAAACATATTTTTTTTGGACTTAGTCATTTTTTCAGCGTTTATCAGACTTTCAGATAGGGGAAATGTCAGTGAGCGTTCCGATTTCAGTTCCAGAGCGATTCGCCCGATGAGTCCTTCATATTTAGTCGTTTTCAGCCAATTTTCTGAATTTTTGAAAATTTCACTTTTTTGTGAAAATATCCACTAAATGAGGGAATAATATGTGTGAGGGTACCCCAGGAGAGTTCCAAATGTGTGTGGGTAGAATATATATCCCACGGGGGTAAAATTGAAAAAAGGTGAAAACATTTTTTTTTTGGACTTAGTCATTTTTTCAGCGTTTATCAGACTTTCAGATAGGGGAAATATCAGTGAGCGTTCCGATTTCAGTTCCAGAGCGATTCGCCCGATGAACCCTAGATATTTAGTCGTTTTCAGCCAATTTTCTGAATTTTTGAAAATTTCACTTTTTTGTGAAAATATCCACTAAATGAGGGAATAATATGTGTGAGGGTACCTCAGGAGAGTTCCAATTGTGTGTGGGTAGAATATATATCCCACGGGGGTAAAATTGAAAAAAGGTGAAAAAAAAAATTTTTTTTTGGACTTTGTCATTTTTTCAGCGTTTATCAGACTTTCAGATAGGGGAAATGTCAGTGAGCGTTCCGATTTCAGTTCCAGAGCGATTCGCCCGATGAGTCCTTCATATTTAATCGTTTTCAGCCAGTTTTCAGAATTTTTGAAAATTTCACTTTTTTGTGAAAATATCCACTAAATGAGGGAATAATATGTGTGAGGGTACCCCAGGAGAGTTCCAAATGTGTGTGGGTAGAATATATATCCCACGGGGGTAAAATTGAAAAAAGTTGAAAAAATTTTTTTTTGGACTTAATCATTTTTTCAGCGTTTATCAGACTTTCAGATAGGGGAAATATCAGTGAGCATTCCGATTTCAGTTTCAGAGTGATTCGCCCGATGAGTCCTTCATATTTAGTCGTTTTCAGCCAATTTTCTGAATTATTGAAAATTTCACTTTTTTGTGAAAATATCCACTAAATGAGGAAATAATATGTGTGAGGGTACCCCAGGAGAGTTCCAAATGTGTGTGGGTAGAATATATATCCCACGGGGGTAAAATTGAAAAAAGTTGCAAAAAAATTTTTTTTAGACTTAGTCTTTTTTCCGGCGTTTATCAGACTTTCAGATAGGGGAAATGTCAGTGAGCGTTCCGATTTCAGTTCCAGAGCGATTCGCCTGATGAGTTCTTCATATTTAGTCGTTTTCAGCCAATTTTCTGAATTTTTGAAAATGTCACTTTTTTGTGAAAATATCCACTAAATGAGGGAATAATATGTGTGAGGGTACCCCAGGAGGGTTCAAAATGTGTGTGGGTAGAATATATATCCCACGGGGGTAAAATTGAAAAAAGGTGAAAAAAATTTTTTTTTAGACTTAGTCATTTTTCCGGCGTTTATCAGACTTTCAGATAGGGGAAATGTCAGTGAGCGTTCCGATTTCAGTTCCAGAGCGATTCGCCTGATGAGTTCTTCATATTTAGTCGTTTTCAGCCAATTTTCTGAATTTTTGAAAATGTCACTTTTTTGTGAAAATATCCACTAAATGAGGGAATAATATGTGTGAGGGTACCCCAGGAGAGTTCCAAATGTGTGTGGGTAGAATATATATCCCACGGGGGTAAAATTGAAAAAAGGTGAAAAAAATTTTTTTTTAGACTTAGTCATTTTTCCGGCGTTTATCAGACTTTCAGATAGAGGAAATGTCAGTGAGCGTTCCGATTTCAGTTCCAGAGCGATTCCCCCGATGAGTCCTTCATATTTAGTCGTTTTCAGACAATTTTCTGAATTATTGAAAATTTCACTTTTTTGTGAAAATATCCACTAAATAAGGAAATAATATGTGTGAGGGTACCACAGGAGAGTTCCAAATGTGTGTGGGTAGAATATATATCCCACGGGGGTAAAATTGAAAAAAGGTGAAAACATATTTTTTTTGGACTTAGTCATTTTTTCAGCGTTTATCAGACTTTCAGATAGGGGAAATGTCAGTGAGCGTTCCGATTTCAGTTCCAGAGCGATTCGCCCGATGAGTCCTTCATATTTAGTCGTTTTCAGCCAATTTTCTGAATTTTTGAAAATTTCACTTTTTTGTGAAAATATCCACTAAATGAGGGAATAATATGTGTGAGGGTACCCCAGGAGAGTTCCAAATGTGTGTGGGTAGAATATATATCCCACGGGGGTAAAATTGAAAAAAGGTGAAAACATTTTTTTTTTTTACTTAGTCATTTTTTCAGCGTTTATCAGACTTTCAGATAGGGGAAATGTCAGTGAGCGTTCCAATTTCAGTTCCAGAGTGATTCGCCCGATGAGTCCTTCATATTTAGTCATTTTCAGCCAATTTTCTGAATTTTTGAAAATGTCACTTTTTTGTGAAAATATCCACTAAATGAGGGAATAATATGTGTGAGGGTACCCCAGGAGAGTTCCAAATGTGTGTGGGTAGAATATATATCCCACGGGGGTAAAATTGAAAAAAGGTGAAAACATTTTTTTTTTGGACTTAGTCATTTTTTCAGCGTTTATCAGACTTTCAGATAGGGGAAATGTCAGTGAGCGTTCCGATTTCAGTTCCAGAGCGATTCGCCCGATGAGTCCTTCATATTTAGTCGTTTTCAGCCAAATTTCTGAATTTTTGAAAATTTCACTTTTTTGTGAAAATATCCACTAAATGAGGGAATAATATGTGTGAGGGTACCCCAGGAGAGTTCCAAATGTGTGTGGGTAGAATATATATCCCACGGGGTAAAATTGAAAAAAGGTGAAAAAATTTTTTTTTGGACTTAGTCATTTTTTCAGCGTTTATCAGACTTTCAGATAGGGGAAATATCAGTGAGCGTTCCAATTTCAGTTCCAGAGCGATTCGCCTGATGAACCCTTCATATTTAGTCGTTTTCAGCCAATTTTCTGAATTTTTGAAAATGTCACTTTTTTGTGAAAATATCCACTAAATGAGGGAATAATATGTGTGAGGGTACCCCAGGAGAGTTCCAAATGTGTGTGGGTAGAATATATATCCCACGGGGGTAAACTTGAAAAAAGGTGAAAAAAATTTTTTTTGGGACTTAGTCATTTTTTCAGCGTTTATCAGACTTTCAGATAGGGGAAATGTCAGTGAGCGTTCCGATTTCAGTTCCAGAGCATTCGCCTGATGAGTTCTTCATATTTAGTCGTTTTCAGCCAATTTTCAGAATTTTTGAAAATTTCACTTTTTTGTGAAAATATCCACTAAATGAGGGAATAATATGTGTGAGGGTACCCCAGGAGAGTTCCAAATGTGTGTGGGTAGAATATATATCCCACGGGGGTAAAATTGAAAAAAGTTGAAAAAATTTTTTTTTGGACTTAATCATTTTTTCATCGTTTATCAGACTTTCAGATAGGGGAAATATCAGTGAGCATTCCGATTTCAGTTCCAGAGCGATTCGCCCGATGAGTCCTTCATATTTAGTAGTTTTCAGCCAATTTTCTGAATTATTGAAAATTTCACTTTTTTTGTGAAAATATCCACTAAATGAGGAAATAATATGTGTGAGGGTACCACAGGAGAGTTCCAAATGTGTGTGGGTAGAATATATATCCCACGGGGGTAAAATTGAAAAAAGGTAAAAACTTTTTTTTTTTGGACTTAGTCATTTTTTCAGCGTTTATCAGACTTTCAGATAGGGGAAATATCAGTGAGTGTTCCGATTTCAGTTCCAGAGCGATTCGCCCGATGAACCCTTCATATTTAGTCGTTTTCAGCCAATTTTCTGAATTTTTGAAAATTTCACTTTTTTGTGAAAATATCCACTAAATGAGGGAATAATATGTGTGAGGGTACCCCAGGAGAGTTCCAAATGTGTGTGGGTAGAATATATATCCCACGGGGGTAAAATTGAAAAAAGGTGAAAACATTTTTTTTTTTTACTTAGTCATTTTTTCAGCGTTTATCAGACTTTCAGATAGGGGAAATGTCAGTGAGCGTTCCGATTTCAGTTCCAGCGCGATTCACCCAATGAGTCCTTCATATTCAGTCGTTTTCAGCCAATTTTCTGAATTTTTGAAAATTTCACTTTTTTTGTGAAAATATCCATTAATGAGGAAATAATATGTGTGAGGGTACCACAGGAGAGTTCCAAATGTGTGTGGGTAGAATATATATCCCACGGGGGTAAAATTGAAAAAAGGTGAAAACATTTTTTTTTTGGACTTAGTCATTTTTTCAGCGTTTATCAGACTTTCAGATAGGGGAAATATCAGTGAGCATTCCGATTTCAGTTCCAGAGCGATTCGCCCGATGAGTCCTTCATATTTAGTCGTTTTCAGCCAATTTTCTGAATTATTGAAAATTTCACTTTTTTGTGAAAATATCCACTAAATGAGGAAATAATATGTGTGAGGGTACCCCAGGAGAGTTCCAAATGTGTGTGGGTAGAATATATATCCCACGGGGGTAAAATTGAAAAAAGTTGAAAAAAAATTTTTTTTAGACTTAGTCTTTTTTCCGGCGTTTATCAGACTTTCAGATAGGGGAAATGTCAGTGAGCGTTCCGATTTCAGTTCCAGCGTGATTCGCCACATGAGTCCTTCATATTCAGTCGTTTTCAGCCAATTTTCAGAATTTTTGAAAATTTCACTTTTTTGTGAAAATATCCACTAAATGAGGGAATAATATGTGTGCGGGTACCCCAGGAGTGTTCCAAATGTGCGTGGGTAGAATATATATCCCACGGGGTAAAATTGAAAAAAGTTGAAAAAAATTTTTTTTGGACTTAGTCATTTTTTCAGCGTTTATCAGACTTTCAGATAGGGGAAATGTCAGTGAGCGTTCCGATTTCAGTTCCAGAGCGATTCGCCCGATGAGTCCTTCATATTTAGTCGTTTTCAGCCAATTTTCAGAATTTTTGAAAATTTCACTTTTTTGTGAAAATATCCACTAAATGAGGGAATAATGTGTGTGAGGGTACCCCAGGAGAGTTCCAAATGTGTGTGGGTAGAATATATATCCCACGGGGGTAAAATTGAAAAAAGGTGAAAAAATTTTTTTTTGGACTTAGTCATTTTTCCGGCGTTTATCAGACTTTCAGATAGGGGAAATGTCAATGAGCGTTCTGATTTCAGTTCCAGAGCGATTCGCCCGATGAACCCTTCATATTTAGTCGTTTTCAGCCAATTTTCTGAATTTTTGAAAATGTCACTTTTTTGTGAAAATATCCACTAAATGAGGGAATAATATGTGTGAGGGTACCCCAGGAGAGTTCCAAATGTGTGTGGGTAGAATATATATCCCACGGGGGTAAAATTGAAAAAAGGTGAAAAAATTTTTTTTTGGACTTAATCATTTTTTCAGCGTTTATCAGACTTTCAGATAGGGGAAATATCAGTGAGCATTCCGATTTCAGTTCCAGAGCGATTCGACCGATGAGTCCTTCATATTTAGTCGTTTTCAGCCAATTTTCAGAATTTTTGAAAATGTCACTTTTTTGTGAAAATATCCACTAAATGAGGGAATAATATGTGTGAGGGTACCCCAGGAGAGTTCAAAATGTGTGTGGGTAGAATATATATCCCACGGGGGTAAAATTGAAAAAAGGTGAAAAAAATTTTTTTTTAGACTTAGTCATTTTTCCGGCGTTTATCAGACTTTCAGATAGAGGAAATGTCAGTGAGCGTTCCGATTTCAGTTCCAGAGCGATTCCCCCGATGAGTCCTTCATATTTAGTCGTTTTCAGACAATTTTCTGAATTATTGAAAATTTCACTTTTTTGTGAAAATATCCACTAAATGAGGAAATAATATGTGTGAGGGTACCACAGGAGAGTTCCAAATGTGTGTGGGTAGAATATATATCCCACGGGGGTAAAATTGAAAAAAGGTGAAAACATATTTTTTTTGGACTTAGTCATTTTTTCAGCGTTTATCAGACTTTCAGATAGGGGAAATGTCAGTGAGCGTTCCGATTTCAGTTCCAGAGCGATTCGCCCGATGAGTCCTTCATATTTAGTCGTTTTCAGCCAATTTTCTGAATTTTTGAAAATTTCACTTTTTTGTGAAAATATCCACTAAATGAGGGAATAATATGTGTGAGGGTACCCCAGGAGAGTTCCAAATGTGTGTGGGTAGAATATATATCCCACGGGGGTAAAATTGAAAAAAGGTGAAAACATTTTTTTTTTGGACTTAGTCATTTTTTCAGCGTTTATCAGACTTTCAGATAGGAGAAATGTCAGTGAGCGTTCCGATTTCAGTTCCAGAGCGATTCGCCCGATGAGTCCTTCATATTTAGTCGTTTTCAGCCAAATTTCTGAATTTTTGAAAATTTCACTTTTTTGTGAAAATATCCACTAAATGAGGGAATAATATGTGTGAGGGTACCCCAGGAGAGTTCCAAATGTGTGTGGGTAGAATATATATCCCACGGGGGTAAAATTGAAAAAAGGTGAAAAAATTTTTTTTTGGACTTAGTCATTTTTTCAGCGTTTATCAGACTTTCAGATAGGGGAAATATCAGTGAGCGTTCCGATTTCAGTTCCAGAGCGATTCGCCCGATGAACCCTTCATATTTAGTCGTTTTCAGCCAATTTTCTGAATTTTTGAAAATGTCACTTTTTTGTGAAAATATCCACTAAATGAGGGAATAATATGTGTGAGGGTACCCCAGGAGAGTTCCAAATGTGTGTGGGTAGAATATATATCCCACGGGGGTAAAATTGAAAAAAGGTGAAAAAATTTTTTTTTGGACTTAATCATTTTTTCAGCGTTTATCAGACTTTCAGATAGGGGAAATATCAGTGAGCATTCCGATTTCAGTTCCAGAGCGATTCGACCGATGAGTCCTTCATATTTAGTCGTTTTCAGCCAATTTTCTGAATTATTGAAAATTTCACTTTTTTGTGAAAATATCCACTAAATGAGGAAATAATATGTGTGAGGGTACCACAGGAGAGTTCCAAATGTGTGTGGGTAGAATATATATCCCACGGGGGTAAAATTGAAAAAAGGTGAAAACATTTTTTTTTTGGACTTAGTCATTTTTTCAGCGTTTATCAGACTTTCAGATAGGGGAAATATCAGTGAGCGTTCCGATTTCAGTTCCAGAGCGATTCGCCCGATGAACCCTTCATATTTAGTCGTTTTCAGCCAATTTTCTGAATTTTTGAAAATTTCACTTTTTTGTGAAAATATCCACTAAATGAGGGAATAATATGTGTGAGGGTACCCCAGGAGAGTTCCAAATGTGTGTGGGTAGAATATATATCCCACGGGGGTAAAATTGAAAAAAGGTGAAAACATTTTTTTTTTTTACTTAGTCATTTTTTCAGCGTTTATCAGACTTTCAGATAGGGGAAATGTCAGTGAGCGTTCCGATTTCAGTTCCAGCGCGATTCACCCAATGAGTCCTTCATATTCAGTCGTTTTCAGCCAATTTTCTGAATTATTGAAAATTTCACTTTTTTGTGAAAATATCCACTAAATGAGGAAATAATATGTGTGAGGGTACCACAGGAGAGTTCCAAATGTGTGTGGGTAGAATATATATCCCACGGGGGTAAAATTGAAAAAAGGTGAAAACATTTTTTTTTTGGACTTAGTCATTTTTTCAGCGTTTATCAGACTTTCAGATAGGGGAAATATCAGTGAGCGTTCCGATTTCAGTTCCAGAGCGATTCGCCCGATGAACCCTTCATATTTAGTCGTTTTCAGCCAATTTTCTGAATTTTTGAAAATTTCACTTTTTTGTGAAAATATCCACTAAATGAGGGAATAATATGTGTGAGGGTACCCCAGGAGAGTTCCAAATGTGTGTGGGTAGAATATATATCCCACGGGGGTAAAATTGAAAAAAGGTGAAAACATTTTTTTTTTTTACTTAGTCATTTTTTCAGCGTTTATCAGACTTTCAGATAGGGGAAATGTCAGTGAGCGTTCCGATTTCAGTTCCAGCGCGATTCACCCGATGAGTCCTTCATATTCAGTCGTTTTCAGCCAATTTTCTGAATTTTTGAAAATTTCACTTTTTTTGTGAAAATATCCACTAAATGAGGGAATAATATGTGTGAGGGTACCCCAGGAGAGTTCCAAATGTGTGTGGGTAGAATATATATCCCACGGGGGTAAAATTGAAAAAAGGTGAAAAATTATTTTTTTTGGACTTAGTCATTTTTTCAGCGTTTATCAGACTTTCAGATAGGGGAAATGTCAGTGAGCGTTCCGATTTCAGTTCCAGAGCGATTCGCCCGATGAGTCCTTCATATTTAGTCGTTTTCAGCCAATTTTCAGAATTTTTGAAAATTTCTCTTTTTTGTGAAAATATCCACTAAATGAGGAAATAATATGTGTGAGGGTACCCCAGGAGAGTTCCAAATGTGTGTGGGTAGAATATATATCCCACGGGGGTAAAATTGAAAAAAGGTAAAAATTTTTTTTTTTTGAACTGTCATTTTTTCAGCGTTTATCAGACTTTCAGATAGGGGAAATGTCAGTGAGCGTTCCGATTTCAGTTCCAGAGCGATTCGCCTGATTAGTCCTTCATATTTAGTCGTTTTCAGCCAATTTTTTGAATTTTTGAAAATTTCACTTTTTTGTGAAAATATCCACTAAATGAGGGAATAATATGTGTGAAGGTACCCTAGGAGAGTTCCAAATGTGTGTGGGTAGAATATATATCCCACGGGGGTAAAATTGAAAAAAGGTGAAAAATTTTTTTTTTGCACTTAGTCATTTTTTCAGCGTTTTTCAGACTTTCAGATAGGGGAAATGTCAGTGAGCGTTCCGATTTCAGTTCCAGAGCGATTCGCCCGATGAGTCCTTCATATTTAGTCGTTTGCAGCCAATTTTCCGAATTTTTGAAAATTTCACTTTTTTGTGAAAATATCCACTAAATGAGGAAATAATATGTGTGAGGGTACCCCAGGAGAGTTCCAAATGTGTGTGGGTAGAATATATATCCCACGGGGGAAAATTGAAAAAAGGTGAAAAATTTTTTTTTTTGGACTTAGTCATTTTTACAGCGTTTATCAGACTTTCAGATAGGGGAAATGTCAGTGAGCGTTCCCGTTTCAGTTCCAGAGCGATTCGCCCGATTAGTCCTTCATATTTAGTCGTTTTCAGCCAATTTTCTGAATTTTGAAAATTTCACTTTTTTGTGAAAATATCCACTAAATGAGGGAATAATATGTGTGAGGGTACCTCAGGAGAGTTCCAATTGTGTGTGGGTAGAATATATATCCCACGGGGGTAAAATTGAAAAAAGGTGAAAAAAAAATTTTTTTTTTGGACTTAATCATTTTTTCAGCGTTTATCAGACTTTCAGATAGGGGAAATATCAGTGAGCATTCCGATTTCAGTTCCAGAGCGATTCGCCCGATGAGTCCTTCATATTTAGTCGTTTTCAGCCAATTTTCTGAATTATTGAAAATTTCACTTTTTTGTGATAATATCCACTAAATGAGGAAATAATATGTGTGAGGGTACCCCAGGAGAGTTCCAAATGTGTGTGGGTAGAATATATATCCCACGGGGGTAAAATTGAAAAAAGGTGAAAACATTTTTTTTTTTTACTTAGTCATTTTTTCAGCGTTTATCAGACTTTCAGATAGGGGAAATGTCAGTGAGCGTTCCAATTTCAGTTCCAGAGTGATTCGCCCGATGAGTCCTTCATATTTAGTCGTTTTCAGACAATTTTCTGAATTATTGAAAATTTCACTTTTTTGTGAAAATATCCACTAAATGAGGGAATAATATGTGTGAGGGTACCCCAGGAGAGTTCCAAATGTGTGTGGGTAGAATATATATCCCACGGGGGTAAAATTGAAAAAAGGTGAAAACATTTTTTTTTTTTACTTAGTCATTTTTTCAGCGTTTATCAGACTTTCAGATAGGGGAAATATCAGTGAGCGTTCCGATTTCAGTTCCAGAGCATTCGCCTGATGAGTTCTTCATATTTAGTCGTTTTCAGCCAATTTTCAGAATTTTTGAAAATTTCACTTTTTTGTGAAAATATCCACTAAATGAGGGAATAATATGTGTGAGGGTACCCCAGGAGAGTTCCAAATGTGTGTGGGTAGAATATATATCCCACGGGGGTAAAATTGAAAAAAGTTGAAAAAATTTTTTTTTGGACTTAATCATTTTTTCAGCGTTTATCAGACTTTCAGATAGGGGAAATATCAGTGAGCATTCCGATTTCAGTTCCAGAGCGATTCGCCCGATGAGTCCTTCATATTTAGTCGTTTTCAGCCAATTTTCTGAATTATTGAAAATTTCACTTTTTTGTGAAAATATCCACTAAATGAGGAAATAATATGTGTGAGGGTACCACAGGAGAGTTCCAAATGTGTGTGGGTAGAATATATATCCCACGGGGGTAAAATTGAAAAAAGGTGAAAACATTTTTTTTTTGGACTTAGTCATTTTTTCAGCGTTTATCAGACTTTCAGATAGGGGAAATATCAGTGAGCGTTCCGGTTTCAGTTCCAGAGCGATTCGCCCGATTAGTCCTTCATATTTAGTCGTTTTCAGCCAATTTTCTGAATTTTGAAAATTTCACTTTTTTGTGAAAATATCCACTAAATGAGGGAATAATATGTGTGAGGGTACCTCAGGAGAGTTCCAATTGTGTGTGGGTAGAATATATATCCCACGGGGGTAAAATTGAAAAAAGGTGAAAAAAAAATTTTTTTTTTGGACTTAATCATTTTTTCAGCGTTTATCAGACTTTCAGATAGGGGAAATATCAGTGAGCATTCCGATTTCAGTTCCAGAGCGATTCGCCCGATGAGTCCTTCATATTTAGTCGTTTTCAGCCAATTTTCTGAATTATTGAAAATTTCACTTTTTTGTGAAAATATCCACTAAATGAGGGAATAATATGTGTGAGGGTACCCCAGGAGAGTTCAAAATGTGTGTGGGTAGAATATATATCCCACGGGGGTAAAATTGAAAAAAGGTGAAAAAAATTTTTTTTTAGACTTAGTCATTTTTCCGGCGTTTATCAGACTTTCAGATAGAGGAAATGTCAGTGAGCGTTCCGATTTCAGTTCCAGAGCGATTCCCCCGATGAGTCCTTCATATTTAGTCGTTTTCAGACAATTTTCTGAATTATTGAAAATTTCACTTTTTTGTGAAAATATCCACTAAATGAGGAAATAATATGTGTGAGGGTACCACAGGAGAGTTCCAAATGTGTGTGGGTAGAATATATATCCCACGGGGGTAAAATTGAAAAAAGGTGAAAACATATTTTTTTTGGACTTAGTCATTTTTTCAGCGTTTATCAGACTTTCAGATAGGGGAAATGTCAGTGAGCGTTCCGATTTCAGTTCCAGAGTGATTCGCCCGATGAGTCCTTCATATTTAGTCGTTTTCAGCCAATTTTCTGAATTTTTGAAAATTTCACTTTTTTGTGAAAATATCCACTAAATGAGGGAATAATATGTGTGAGGGTACCCCAGGAGAGTTCCAAATGTGTGTGGGTAGAATATATATCCCACGGGGGTAAAATTGAAAAAAGGTGAAAACATTTTTTTTTTTTACTTAGTCATTTTTTCAGCGTTTATCAGACTTTCAGATAGGGGAAATGTCAGTGAGCGTTCCGATTTCAGTTCCAGAGTGATTCGCCCGATGAGTCCTTCATATTTAGTCATTTTCAGCCAATTTTCTGAATTTTTGAAAATGTCACTTTTTTGTGAAAATATCCACTAAATGAGGGAATAATATGTGTGAGGGTACCCCAGGAGAGTTCCAAATGTGTGTGGGTAGAATATATATCCCACGGGGGTAAAATTGAAAAAAGGTGAAAACATTTTTTTTTTGGACTTAGTCATTTTTTCAGCGTTTATCAGACTTTCAGATAGGGGAAATGTCAGTGAGCGTTCCGATTTCAGTTCCAGAGCGATTCGCCCGATGAGTCCTTCATATTTAGTCGTTTTCAGCCAAATTTCTGAATTTTTGAAAATTTCACTTTTTTGTGAAAATATCCACTAAATGAGGGAATAATATGTGTGAGGGTGCCCCAGGAGAGTTCCAAATGTGTGTGGGTAGAATATATATCCCACGGGGGTAAAATTGAAAAAAGGTGAAAAAATTTTTTTTTGGACTTAGTCATTTTTTCAGCGTTTATCAGACTTTCAGATAGGGGAAATATCAGTGAGCGTTCCGATTTCAGTTCCAGAGCGATTCGCCCGATGAACCCTTCATATTTAGTCGTTTTCAGCCAATTTTCTGAATTTTTGAAAATGTCACTTTTTTGTGAAAATATCCACTAAATGAGGGAATAATATGTGTGAGGGTACCCCAGGAGAGTTCCAAATGTGTGTGGGTAGAATATATATCCCACGGGGGTAAAATTGAAAAAAGGTGAAAAATTTTTTTTTTGGGACTTAGTCATTTTTTCAGCGTTTATCAGACTTTCAGATAGGGGAAATGTCAGTGAGCGTTCCGATTTCAGTTCCAGAGCATTCGCCTGATGAGTTCTTCATATTTAGTCGTTTTCAGCCAATTTTCAGAATTTTTGAAAATTTCACTTTTTTGTGAAAATATCCACTAAATGAGGGAATAATATGTGTGAGGGTACCCCAGGAGAGTTCCAAATGTGTGTGGGTAGAATATATATCCCACGGGGGTAAAATTGAAAAAAGTTGAAAAAATTTTTTTTTGGACTTAATCATTTTTTCAGCGTTTATCAGACTTTCAGATAGGGGAAATATCAGTGAGCATTCCGATTTCAGTTCCAGAGCGATTCGCCTGATGAGTCCTTCATATTTAGTCGTTTTCAGCCAATTTTCTGAATTATTGAAAATTTCACTTTTTTGTGAAAATATCCACTAAATGAGGAAATAATATGTGTGAGGGTACCACAGGAGAGTTCCAAATGTGTGTGGGTAGAATATATATCCCACGGGGGTAAAATTGAAAAAAGGTGAAAACATTTTTTTTTTGGACTTAGTCATTTTTTCAGCGTTTATCAGACTTTCAGATAGGGGAAATATCAGTGAGCGTTCCGATTTCAGTTCCAGAGCGATTCGCCCGATGAACCCTTCATATTTAGTCGTTTTCAGCCAATTTTCTGAATTTTTGAAAATGTCACTTTTTTGTGAAAATATCCACTAAATGAGGGAATAATATGTGTGAGGTTACCCCAGGAGAGTTCCAAATGTGTGTGGGTAGAATATATATCCCACGGGGGTAAAATTGAAAAAAGGTGAAAAATTTTTTTTTTGGGACTTAGTCATTTTTTCAGCGTTTATCAGACTTTCAGATAGGGGAAATGTCAGTGAGCGTTCCGATTTCAGTTCCAGAGCATTCGCCTGATGAGTTCTTCATATTTAGTCGTTTTCAGCCAATTTTCAGAATTTTTGAAAATTTCACTTTTTTGTGAAAATATCCACTAAATGAGGGAATAATATGTGTGAGGGTACCCCAGGAGAGTTCCAAATGTGTGTGGGTAGAATATATATCCCACGGGGGTAAAATTGAAAAAAGTTGAAAAAATTTTTTTTTGGACTTAATCATTTTTTCAGCGTTTATCAGACTTTCAGATAGGGGAAATATCAGTGAGCATTCCGATTTCAGTTCCAGAGCGATTCGCCTGATGAGTCCTTCATATTTAGTCGTTTTCAGCCAATTTTCTGAATTATTGAAAATTTCACTTTTTTGTGAAAATATCCACTAAATGAGGAAATAATATGTGTGAGGGTACCACAGGAGAGTTCCAAATGTGTGTGGGTAGAATATATATCCCACGGGGGTAAAATTGAAAAAAGGTGAAAACATTTTTTTTTTGGACTTAGTCATTTTTTCAGCGTTTATCAGACTTTCAGATAGGGGAAATATCAGTGAGCGTTCCGATTTCAGTTCCAGAGCGATTCGCCCGATGAACCCTTCATATTTAGTCGTTTTCAGCCAATTTTCTGAATTTTTGAAAATGTCACTTTTTTGTGAAAATATCCACTAAATGAGGGAATAATATGTGTGAGGGTACCCCAGGAGAGTTCCAAATGTGTGTGGGTAGAATATATATCCCACGGGGGTAAAATTGAAAAAAGGTGAAAAATTTTTTTTTTGGGACTTAGTCATTTTTTCAGCGTTTATCAGACTTTCAGATAGGGGAAATGTCAGTGAGCGTTCCGATTTCAGTTCCAGAGCATTCGCCTGATGAGTTCTTCATATTTAGTCGTTTTCAGCCAATTTTCAGAATTTTTGAAAATTTCACTTTTTTGTGAAAATATCCACTAAATGAGGGAATAATATGTGTGAGGGTACCCCAGGAGAGTTCCAAATGTGTGTGGGTAGAATATATATCCCACGGGGGTAAAATTGAAAAAAGTTGAAAAAATTTTTTTTTGGACTTAATCATTTTTTCAGCGTTTATCAGACTTTCAGATAGGGGAAATATCAGTGAGCATTCCGATTTCAGTTCCAGAGCGATTCGCCTGATGAGTCCTTCATATTTAGTCGTTTTCAGCCAATTTTCTGAATTATTGAAAATTTCACTTTTTTGTGAAAATATCCACTAAATGAGGAAATAATATGTGTGAGGGTACCACAGGAGAGTTCCAAATGTGTGTGGGTAGAATATATATCCCACGGGGGTAAAATTGAAAAAAGGTGAAAACATTTTTTTTTTGGACTTAGTCATTTTTTCAGCGTTTATCAGACTTTCAGATAGGGGAAATATCAGTGAGCGTTCCGATTTCAGTTCCAGAGCGATTCGCCCGATGAACCCTTCATATTTAGTCGTTTTCAGCCAATTTTCTGAATTTTTGAAAATTTCACTTTTTTGTGAAAATATCCACTAAATGAGGGAATAATATGTGTGAGGGTACCCCAGGAGAGTTCCAAATGTGTGTGGGTAGAATATATATCCCACGGGGGTAAAATTGAAAAAAGGTGAAAACATTTTTTTTTTTTACTTAGTCATTTTTTCAGCGTTTATCAGACTTTCAGATAGGGGAAATGTCAGTGAGAGTTCCGATTTCAGTTCCAGAGCGATTCGCCCGATGAGTCATTCATATTTAGTCGTTTTCAGCCAATTTTCAGAATTTTTGAAAATGTCACTTTTTTGTGAAAATATCCACTAAATGAGGGAATAATATGTGTGAGGGTACCCCAGGAGAGTTCCAAATGTGTGTGGGTAGAATATATATCCCACGGGGGTAAAATTGAAAAAAGGTGAAAACATTTTTTTTTTGGACTTAGTCATTTTTTCAGCGTTTATCAGACTTTCAGATAGGGGAAATATCAGTGAGCGTTCCGATTTCAGTTCCAGAGCGATTCGCCCGATGAACCCTTCATATTTAGTCGTTTTCAGCCAATTTTCTGAATTTTTGAAAATTTCACTTTTTTGTGAAAATATCCACTAAATGAGGGAATAATATGTGTGAGGGTACCCCAGGAGAGTTCCAAATGTGTGTGGGTAGAATATATATCCCACGGGGGTAAAATTGAAAAAAGGTGAAAACATTTTTTTTTTTTACTTAGTCATTTTTTCAGCGTTTATCAGACTTTCAGATAGGGGAAATATCAGTGAGCGTTCCGATTTCAGTTCCAGAGCATTCGCCTGATGAGTTCTTCATATTTAGTCGTTTTCAGCCAATTTTCAGAATTTTTGAAAATTTCACTTTTTTGTGAAAATATCCACTAAATGAGGGAATAATATGTGTGAGGGTACCCCAGGAGAGTTCCAAATGTGTGTGGGTAGAATATATATCCCACGGGGGTAAAATTGAAAAAAGTTGAAAAAATTTTTTTTTGGACTTAATCATTTTTTCAGCGTTTATCAGACTTTCAGATAGGGGAAATATCAGTGAGCATTCCGATTTCAGTTCCAGAGCGATTCGCCCGATGAGTCCTTCATATTTAGTCGTTTTCAGCCAATTTTCTGAATTATTGAAAATTTCACTTTTTTGTGAAAATATCCACTAAATGAGGAAATAATATGTGTGAGGGTACCACAGGAGAGTTCCAAATGTGTGTGGGTAGAATATATATCCCACGGGGGTAAAATTGAAAAAAGGTGAAAACATTTTTTTTTTGGACTTAGTCATTTTTTCAGCGTTTATCAGACTTTCAGATAGGGGAAATATCAGTGAGCGTTCCGGTTTCAGTTCCAGAGCGATTCGCCCGATTAGTCCTTCATATTTAGTCGTTTTCAGCCAATTTTCTGAATTTTGAAAATTTCACTTTTTTGTGAAAATATCCACTAAATGAGGGAATAATATGTGTGAGGGTACCTCAGGAGAGTTCCAATTGTGTGTGGGTAGAATATATATCCCACGGGGGTAAAATTGAAAAAAGGTGAAAAAAAAATTTTTTTTTTGGACTTAATCATTTTTTCAGCGTTTATCAGACTTTCAGATAGGGGAAATATCAGTGAGCATTCCGATTTCAGTTCCAGAGCGATTCGCCCGATGAGTCCTTCATATTTAGTCGTTTTCAGCCAATTTTCTGAATTATTGAAAATTTCACTTTTTTGTGAAAATATCCACTAAATGAGGGAATAATATGTGTGAGGGTACCCCAGGAGAGTTCAAAATGTGTGTGGGTAGAATATATATCCCACGGGGGTAAAATTGAAAAAAGGTGAAAAAAATTTTTTTTTAGACTTAGTCATTTTTCCGGCGTTTATCAGACTTTCAGATAGAGGAAATGTCAGTGAGCGTTCCGATTTCAGTTCCAGAGCGATTCCCCCGATGAGTCCTTCATATTTAGTCGTTTTCAGACAATTTTCTGAATTATTGAAAATTTCACTTTTTTGTGAAAATATCCACTAAATGAGGAAATAATATGTGTGAGGGTACCACAGGAGAGTTCCAAATGTGTGTGGGTAGAATATATATCCCACGGGGGTAAAATTGAAAAAAGGTGAAAACATATTTTTTTTGGACTTAGTCATTTTTTCAGCGTTTATCAGACTTTCAGATAGGGGAAATGTCAGTGAGCGTTCCGATTTCAGTTCCAGAGTGATTCGCCCGATGAGTCCTTCATATTTAGTCGTTTTCAGCCAATTTTCTGAATTTTTGAAAATTTCACTTTTTTGTGAAAATATCCACTAAATGAGGGAATAATATGTGTGAGGGTACCCCAGGAGAGTTCCAAATGTGTGTGGGTAGAATATATATCCCACGGGGGTAAAATTGAAAAAAGGTGAAAACATTTTTTTTTTTTACTTAGTCATTTTTTCAGCGTTTATCAGACTTTCAGATAGGGGAAATGTCAGTGAGCGTTCCGATTTCAGTTCCAGAGTGATTCGCCCGATGAGTCCTTCATATTTAGTCATTTTCAGCCAATTTTCTGAATTTTTGAAAATGTCACTTTTTTGTGAAAATATCCACTAAATGAGGGAATAATATGTGTGAGGGTACCCCAGGAGAGTTCCAAATGTGTGTGGGTAGAATATATATCCCACGGGGGTAAAATTGAAAAAAGGTGAAAACATTTTTTTTTTGGACTTAGTCATTTTTTCAGCGTTTATCAGACTTTCAGATAGGGGAAATGTCAGTGAGCGTTCCGATTTCAGTTCCAGAGCGATTCGCCCGATGAGTCCTTCATATTTAGTCGTTTTCAGCCAAATTTCTGAATTTTTGAAAATTTCACTTTTTTGTGAAAATATCCACTAAATGAGGGAATAATATGTGTGAGGGTGCCCCAGGAGAGTTCCAAATGTGTGTGGGTAGAATATATATCCCACGGGGGTAAAATTGAAAAAAGGTGAAAAAATTTTTTTTTGGACTTAGTCATTTTTTCAGCGTTTATCAGACTTTCAGATAGGGGAAATATCAGTGAGCGTTCCGATTTCAGTTCCAGAGCGATTCGCCCGATGAACCCTTCATATTTAGTCGTTTTCAGCCAATTTTCTGAATTTTTGAAAATGTCACTTTTTTGTGAAAATATCCACTAAATGAGGGAATAATATGTGTGAGGGTACCCCAGGAGAGTTCCAAATGTGTGTGGGTAGAATATATATCCCACGGGGGTAAAATTGAAAAAAGGTGAAAAATTTTTTTTTTGGGACTTAGTCATTTTTTCAGCGTTTATCAGACTTTCAGATAGGGGAAATGTCAGTGAGCGTTCCGATTTCAGTTCCAGAGCATTCGCCTGATGAGTTCTTCATATTTAGTCGTTTTCAGCCAATTTTCAGAATTTTTGAAAATTTCACTTTTTTGTGAAAATATCCACTAAATGAGGGAATAATATGTGTGAGGGTACCCCAGGAGAGTTCCAAATGTGTGTGGGTAGAATATATATCCCACGGGGGTAAAATTGAAAAAAGTTGAAAAAATTTTTTTTTGGACTTAATCATTTTTTCAGCGTTTATCAGACTTTCAGATAGGGGAAATATCAGTGAGCATTCCGATTTCAGTTCCAGAGCGATTCGCCTGATGAGTCCTTCATATTTAGTCGTTTTCAGCCAATTTTCTGAATTATTGAAAATTTCACTTTTTTGTGAAAATATCCACTAAATGAGGAAATAATATGTGTGAGGGTACCACAGGAGAGTTCCAAATGTGTGTGGGTAGAATATATATCCCACGGGGGTAAAATTGAAAAAAGGTGAAAACATTTTTTTTTTGGACTTAGTCATTTTTTCAGCGTTTATCAGACTTTCAGATAGGGGAAATATCAGTGAGCGTTCCGATTTCAGTTCCAGAGCGATTCGCCCGATGAACCCTTCATATTTAGTCGTTTTCAGCCAATTTTCTGAATTTTTGAAAATGTCACTTTTTTGTGAAAATATCCACTAAATGAGGGAATAATATGTGTGAGGTTACCCCAGGAGAGTTCCAAATGTGTGTGGGTAGAATATATATCCCACGGGGGTAAAATTGAAAAAAGGTGAAAAATTTTTTTTTTGGGACTTAGTCATTTTTTCAGCGTTTATCAGACTTTCAGATAGGGGAAATGTCAGTGAGCGTTCCGATTTCAGTTCCAGAGCATTCGCCTGATGAGTTCTTCATATTTAGTCGTTTTCAGCCAATTTTCAGAATTTTTGAAAATTTCACTTTTTTGTGAAAATATCCACTAAATGAGGGAATAATATGTGTGAGGGTACCCCAGGAGAGTTCCAAATGTGTGTGGGTAGAATATATATCCCACGGGGGTAAAATTGAAAAAAGTTGAAAAAATTTTTTTTTGGACTTAATCATTTTTTCAGCGTTTATCAGACTTTCAGATAGGGGAAATATCAGTGAGCATTCCGATTTCAGTTCCAGAGCGATTCGCCTGATGAGTCCTTCATATTTAGTCGTTTTCAGCCAATTTTCTGAATTATTGAAAATTTCACTTTTTTGTGAAAATATCCACTAAATGAGGAAATAATATGTGTGAGGGTACCACAGGAGAGTTCCAAATGTGTGTGGGTAGAATATATATCCCACGGGGGTAAAATTGAAAAAAGGTGAAAACATTTTTTTTTTGGACTTAGTCATTTTTTCAGCGTTTATCAGACTTTCAGATAGGGGAAATATCAGTGAGCGTTCCGATTTCAGTTCCAGAGCGATTCGCCCGATGAACCCTTCATATTTAGTCGTTTTCAGCCAATTTTCTGAATTTTTGAAAATGTCACTTTTTTGTGAAAATATCCACTAAATGAGGGAATAATATGTGTGAGGGTACCCCAGGAGAGTTCCAAATGTGTGTGGGTAGAATATATATCCCACGGGGGTAAAATTGAAAAAAGGTGAAAAATTTTTTTTTTGGGACTTAGTCATTTTTTCAGCGTTTATCAGACTTTCAGATAGGGGAAATGTCAGTGAGCGTTCCGATTTCAGTTCCAGAGCATTCGCCTGATGAGTTCTTCATATTTAGTCGTTTTCAGCCAATTTTCAGAATTTTTGAAAATTTCACTTTTTTGTGAAAATATCCACTAAATGAGGGAATAATATGTGTGAGGGTACCCCAGGAGAGTTCCAAATGTGTGTGGGTAGAATATATATCCCACGGGGGTAAAATTGAAAAAAGTTGAAAAAATTTTTTTTTGGACTTAATCATTTTTTCAGCGTTTATCAGACTTTCAGATAGGGGAAATATCAGTGAGCATTCCGATTTCAGTTCCAGAGCGATTCGCCTGATGAGTCCTTCATATTTAGTCGTTTTCAGCCAATTTTCTGAATTATTGAAAATTTCACTTTTTTGTGAAAATATCCACTAAATGAGGAAATAATATGTGTGAGGGTACCACAGGAGAGTTCCAAATGTGTGTGGGTAGAATATATATCCCACGGGGGTAAAATTGAAAAAAGGTGAAAACATTTTTTTTTTGGACTTAGTCATTTTTTCAGCGTTTATCAGACTTTCAGATAGGGGAAATATCAGTGAGCGTTCCGATTTCAGTTCCAGAGCGATTCGCCCGATGAACCCTTCATATTTAGTCGTTTTCAGCCAATTTTCTGAATTTTTGAAAATTTCACTTTTTTGTGAAAATATCCACTAAATGAGGGAATAATATGTGTGAGGGTACCCCAGGAGAGTTCCAAATGTGTGTGGGTAGAATATATATCCCACGGGGGTAAAATTGAAAAAAGGTGAAAACATTTTTTTTTTTTACTTAGTCATTTTTTCAGCGTTTATCAGACTTTCAGATAGGGGAAATGTCAGTGAGAGTTCCGATTTCAGTTCCAGAGCGATTCGCCCGATGAGTCATTCATATTTAGTCGTTTTCAGCCAATTTTCAGAATTTTTGAAAATGTCACTTTTTTGTGAAAATATCCACTAAATGAGGGAATAATATGTGTGAGGGTACCCCAGGAGAGTTCCAAATGTGTGTGGGTAGAATATATATCCTACTGGGGTAAAATTGAAAAAAGGTGAAAAAAATTTTTTTTGGACTTAGTCATTTTTTCAGCGTTTATCAGACTTTCAGATAGGGGAAATGTCAGTGAGTGTTCCGATTTTGAGTTCCAGAGCGATTCGCCCGATGAGTCCTTCATATTTAGTCGTTTTCAGCCAATTTTCAGAATTTTTGAAAATGTCACTTTTTTGTGAAAATATCCACTAAATGAGGGAATAATATGTGTGAGGGTACCCCAGGAGAGTTCCAAATGTGTGTGGGTAGAATATATATCCTACTGGGGTAAAATTGAAAAAAGGTGAAACAAATTTTTTTTGGACTTAGTCATTTTTCCGGCGTTTATCAGACTTTCAGATAGGGGAAATATCAGTGAGCGTTCCGATTTTAGTTCCAGAGCGATTCGCCCAAGGAGTACTTCATATTTAGTCGTTTTCAGACAATTTTCTGAATTTTTGAAAATTTCTCTTTTTTGTGAAAATATCCACTAAATGAGGGAATAATATGTGTGAGGGTACCCCAGGAGAGTTCCAAATGTGTGTGGGTAGAATATATATCCCACGGGGGTAAAATTGAAAAAAGTTGAAAAAATTTTTTTTTTAGACTTAGTCATTTTTCCGGCGTTTATCAGACTTTCAGATAGGGGAAATGTCAGTGAGCGTTCCGATTTCAGTTCCAGAGCGATTCGCCCGATGAGTCCTTCATATTTAGTCGTTTTCAGCCAATTTTCTGAATTTTTGAAAATGTCACTTTTTTGTGAAAATATCCACTAAATGAGGGAATAATATGTGTGAGGGTACCCCAGGAGAGTTCCAAATGTGTGTGGGTAGAATATATATCCCACGGGGGTAAAATTGAAAAAAGGTGAAAAAATTTTTTTTTGGACTTAGTCATTTTTCCGGCGTTTATCAGACTTTCAGATAGGGGAAATGTCAATGAGCGTTCTGATTTCAGTTCCAGAGCGATTCGCCCGATGAGTCCTTCATATTTAGTCGTTTTCAGCCAATTTTCTGAATTTTTGAAAATTTCACTTTTTTGTGAAAATATCCACTAAATGAGGGAATAATATGTGTGAGGGTACCCCAGGAGAGTTCCAAATGTGTGTGGGTAGAATATATATCCCACGGGGGTAAAATTGAAAAAATTTTTTTTTTAGACTTAGTCATTTTTCCGGCATTTATCAGACTTTCAGATAGGGGAAATGTCAGTGAGCGTTCCGATTTCAGTTCCAGAGCGATTCGCCCGATGAGTCCTTCATATTTAGTCGTTTTCAGCCAATTTTCTGAATTTTTGAAAATGTCACTTTTTTGTGAAAATATCCACTAAATGAGGGAATAATATGTGTGAGGGTACCCCAGGAGAGTTCCAAATGTGTGTGGGTAGAATATATATCCCACTGGGGTAAAATTGAAAAAAGGTGAAAAAAATTTTTTTTGGACTTAGTCATTTTTTCAGCGTTTATCAGACTTTCAGATAGGGGAAATGTCAGTGAGCGTTCCGATTTCAGTTCCAGAGCGATTCGCCCGATGAGTCCTTCATATTTAGTCGTTTTCAGCCAATTTTCAGAATTTTTGAAAATTTCACTTTTTTGTGAAAATATCCACTAAATGAGGGAATAATATGTGTGAGGGTACCCCAGGAGAGTTCCAAATGTGTGTGGGTAGAATATATATCCCACGGGGGTAAAATTGAAAAAAGTTGAAAAAATTTTTTTTTTAGACTTAGTCATTTTTCCGGCGTTTATCAGACTTTCAGATAGGGGAAATGTCAGTGAGCGTTCCGATTTCAGTTCCAGAGCGATTCGCCCGATGAGTCCTTCATATTTAGTCGTTTTCAGCCAATTTTCTGAATTTTTGAAAATGTCACTTTTTTGTGAAAATATCCACTAAATGAGGGAATAATATGTGTGAGGGTACCCCAGGAGAGTTCCAAATGTGTGTGGGTAGAATTTATATCCCACGGGGGTAAAATTGAAAAAAGGTGAAAAAATTTTTTTTTGGACTTAGTCATTTTTCCGGCGTTTATCAGACTTTCAGATAGGGGAAATGTCAATGAGCGTTCTGATTTCAGTTACAGAGCGATTCGCCCGATGAGTCCTTCATATTTAGTCGTTTTCAGCCAATTTTCTGAATTTTTGAAAATTTCACTTTTTTGTGAAAATATCCACTAAATGAGGGAATAATATGTGTGAGGGTACCCCAGGAGAGTTCCAAATGTGTGTGGGTAGAATATATATCCCACGGGGGTAAAATTGAAAAAAGTTGAAAAAATTTTTTTTTTAGACTTAGTCATTTTTCCGGCGTTTATCAGACTTTCAGATAGGGGAAATGTCAGTGAGCGTTCCGATTTCAGTTCCAGAGCAATTAGACGTATGAGTCCTTCAAATTTAGTCGTTTTCAGCCAATTTTCTGAATTTTTGAAAATTTCACTTTTTTGCGAAAATATCCACTAAATGAGGGAATAATATGTGTGAGGGTACCCCAGGAGAGTTCCAAATGTGTGTGGGTAGAATATATATCCCACGGGGGTAAAATTGAAAAAAGGTGAAAAAATTTTTTTTTGGACTTAGTCATTTTTCCGGCGTTTATCAAACTTTCAGATAGGGGAAATGTCAGTGAGCGTTCCGATTTCAGTTCCAGAGCGATTCGCCCGATGAGTCCTTCATATTTAGTCGTTTTTCGCCAATTTTCTGAATTTTTGAAAATGTCACTTTTTTGTGAAAATATCCACTAAATGAGGGAATAATATGTGTGAGGGTACCCCAGGAGAGTTCCAAATGTGTGTGGGTAGAATATATATCCCACGGGGGTAAAATTGAAAAAAGGTGAAAATTATTTTTTTTGGACTTAGTCATTTTTTCAGCGTTTATCAGACTTTCAGATAGGGGAAATGTCAGTGAGCGTTCCGATTTCAGTTCCAGAGCGATTCGCCCGATTAGTCCTTCATATTTAGTCGTTTTCAGCCAATTTTCTGAATTTTTGAAAATTTCACTTTTTTGTGAAAATATCCACTAAATGAGGGAATAATATGTGTGAGGGTACCCCAGGAGAGTTCCAAATGTATGTGGGTAGAATATATATCCCACGGGGGTAAAACTGAAAAAAGTTGAAAAAAAATTTTTTTTAGACTTAGTCATTTTTCCGCCGTTTATCAGACTTTCAGATAGGGGAAATGTCAGTGAGCGTTCCGATTTCAGTTCCAGAGCGATTCGCCCGATGAGTCCTTCATATTTAGTCGTTTTTAGCCAATTTTCTGAATTTTTGAAAATGTCACTTTTTTGTGAAAATATCCACTAAATGAGGGAATAATATGTGTGAGGGTACCCCAGGAGAGTTCCAAATGTGTGTGGGTAGAATATATATCCCACGGGGGTAAAATTGAAAAAAGGTGAAAATTATTTTTTTTGGACTTAGTCATTTTTTCAGCGTTTATCAGACTTTCAGATAGGGGAAATGTCAGTGAGCGTTCCGATTTCAGTTCCAGAGCGATTCGCCCGATTAGTCCTTCATATTTAATCGTTTTCAGCCAATTTTCTGAATTTTTGAAAATTTCACTTTTTTGTGAAAATATCCACTAAATGAGGGAATAATATGTGTGAGGGTACCCCAGGAGAGTTCCAAATGTATGTGGGTAGAATATATATCCCACGGGGGTAAAATTGAAAAAAGTTGAAAAAAATTTTTTTTTAGACTTAGTCATTTTTTCAGCGTTTATCAGACTTTCAGATAGGGGAAATATCAGTGAGCGTTACGATTTCAGTTCCAGAGCAATTAGCCCGATGAGTCCTTCAAATTTAGTCGTTTTCAGCCAATTTTCTGAATTTTTGAAAATTTCACTTTTTTTGTGAAAATATCCACTAAATGAGGGAATAATATGTGTGAGGGTACCCCAGGAGAATTCCAAATGTGTGTGGGTAGAATATATATCCCACGGGGGTAAAATTGAATAAAGGTGAAAAAATTTTTTTTTGGACTTAGTCATTTTTCCGGCGTTTATCAGACTTTCAGATAGGGGAAATGTCAGTGAGCGTTCCGATTTCAGTTCCAGAGCGATTCGCCCGATGAGTCCTTCATATTTAGTCGTTTTTAGCCAATTTTCTGAATTTTTGAAAATGTCACTTTTTTGTGAAAATATCCACTAAATGAGGGAATAATATGTGTGAGGGTACCCCAGGAGAGTTCCAAATGTGTGTGGGTAGAATATATATCCCACGGGGGTAAAATTGAAAAAAGGTGAACATTTTTTTTTTTGGACTTAGTCATTTTTTCAGCGTTTATCAGACTTTCAGATAGGGGAAATGTCAGTGAGCGTTCCGATTTCAGTTCCAGATCGATTCGCCCGATGAGTCCTTCATATTTAGTCGTTTTCAGCCAATTTTCTGAATTTTGAAAATTTCACTTTTTTGTGAAAATATAAACTAAATGAGGGAATAATATGTGTGAGGGTACCCCAGGAGAGTTCCAAATGTGTGTGGGTAGAATATATATCCCACGGGGGTAAAATTGAAAAAAGGTGAAAAAATTTTTTTTGGACTTAGTCATTTTTCCGGCGTTTATCAGACTTTCAGATAGGGGAAATGTCAGTGAGCATTCCGATTTCAGTTCCAGATCGATTCGCCCGATGAGTCCTTCATATTTAGTCGTTTTCAGCCAATTTTCTGAATTTTTGAAAATTTCACTTTTTTGTGAAAATATCCACTAAATGAGGGAATAATATGTGTGAGGGTACCCCAGGAGAGTTCCAAATGTGTGTGGGTAGAAGATATATCCCACGGGGGTAAAATTGAAAAAAGGTGAAAAAATTTTTTTTTTTAGACTTAGTCATTTTTCCGGCGTTTATCAGACTTTCAGATAGGGGAAATGTCAGTGAGCGTTCCGATTTCAGTTCCAGAGCGATTTGCCCGATGAGTCCTTCATATTTAGTTGTTTTCAGCCAATTTTCTGAATTTTTGAAAATGTCACTTTTTTGTGAAAATATCCACTAAATGAAGGAATAATATGTGTGAGGGTACCCCAGGAGAGTTCCAAATGTGTGTGGGTAGAATATATATTCCACGGGGGTAAAATTGAAAAAAGGTGAAAATTTTTTTTTTTGGACTTAGTCATTTTTTCAGCGTTTATCAGACTTTCAGATAGGGGAAATGTCAGTGAGCGTTACGATTTCAGTTCCAGAGCAATTAGCCCGATGAGTCCTTCATATTTAGTCGTTTTTAGCCAATTTTCTGAATTTTTGAAAATGTCACTTTTTTGTGAAAATATCCACTAAATGAGGGAATAATATGTTTGAGGGTACCCCAGGAGAGTTCCAAATGTGTGTGGGTAGAATATATATCCCACGGGGGTAAAATTGAAAAAAGGTGAAAATTTTTTTTTTTGGACTTAGTCATTTTTTCAGCGTTTATCAGACTTTCAGATAGGGGAAATGTCAGTGAGCGTTCCGATTTCAGTTCCAGAGCGATTCGCCCGATGAGTCCTTCATATTTAGTCGTTTTCAGCCAATTTTCTGAATTTTTGAAAATTTCACTTTTTTGTGAAAATATCCACTAAATGAGGGAATAATATGTGTGAGGGTATCCCAGGAGAGTTCCAAATGTGTGTGGGTAGAATATATATCCCACGGGGGTAAAATTGAAAAAAGGTGAAAAAATTTTTTTTTTAGACTTAGTCATTTTTCCGGCGTTTATCAGACTTTCAGATAGGGGAAATGTCAGTGAGCGTTCCGATTTCAGTTCCAGAGCGATTTGCACGATGAGTCCTTCATGTTTAGTCGTTTTCAGCCAATTTTCTGAATTTTTGAAAATGTCTCTTTTTTGTGAAAATATCCACTAAATGAGGGAATAATATGTGTGAGGGTACCCCAGGAGAGTTCCAAATGTGTGTGGGTAGAATATATATCCCACGGGGGTAAAATTGAAAAAAGTTGAAAAAATTTTTTTTTTAGACTTAGTCATTTTTCCGGCGTTTATCAGACTTTCAGATAGGGGAAATGTCAGTGAGCGTTCCGATTTCAGTTCCAGAGCGATTCGCCCGATGAGTCCTTCATATTTAGTCGTTTTCAGCCAATTTTCTGAATTTTTGAAAATGTCACTTTTTTGTGAAAATATCCACTAAATGAGGGAATAATATGTGTGAGGGTACCCCAGGAGAGTTCCAAATGTGTGTGGGTAGAATTTATATCCCACGGGGGTAAAATTGAAAAAAGGTGAAAAAATTTTTTTTTGGACTTAGTCATTTTTCCGGCGTTTATCAGACTTTCAGATAGGGGAAATGTCAATGAGCGTTCTGATTTCAGTTACAGAGCGATTCGCCCGATGAGTCCTTCATATTTAGTCGTTTTCAGCCAATTTTCTGAATTTTTGAAAATTTCACTTTTTTGTGAAAATATCCACTAAATGAGGGAATAATATGTGTGAGGGTACCCCAGGAGAGTTCCAAATGTGTGTGGGTAGAATATATATCCCACGGGGGTAAAATTGAAAAAAGTTGAAAAAATTTTTTTTTTAGACTTAGTCATTTTTCCGGCGTTTATCAGACTTTCAGATAGGGGAAATGTCAGTGAGCGTTCCGATTTCAGTTCCAGAGCAATTAGACGTATGAGTCCTTCAAATTTAGTCGTTTTCAGCCAATTTTCTGAATTTTTGAAAATTTCACTTTTTTGCGAAAATATCCACTAAATGAGGGAATAATATGTGTGAGGGTACCCCAGGAGAGTTCCAAATGTGTGTGGGTAGAATATATATCCCACGGGGGTAAAATTGAAAAAAGGTGAAAAAATTTTTTTTTGGACTTAGTCATTTTTCCGGCGTTTATCAAACTTTCAGATAGGGGAAATGTCAGTGAGCGTTACGATTTCAGTTCCAGAGCGATTCGCCCGATGAGTCCTTCATATTTAGTCGTTTTTCGCCAATTTTCTGAATTTTTGAAAATGTCACTTTTTTGTGAAAATATCCACTAAATGAGGGAATAATATGTGTGAGGGTACCCCAGGAGAGTTCCAAATGTGTGTGGGTAGAATATATATCCCACGGGGGTAAAATTGAAAAAAGGTGAAAATTATTTTTTTTGGACTTAGTCATTTTTTCAGCGTTTATCAGACTTTCAGATAGGGGAAATGTCAGTGAGCGTTCCGATTTCAGTTCCAGAGCGATTCGCCCGATTAGTCCTTCATATTTAGTCGTTTTCAGCCAATTTTCTGAATTTTTGAAAATTTCACTTTTTTGTGAAAATATCCACTAAATGAGGGAATAATATGTGTGAGGGTACCCCAGGAGAGTTCCAAATGTATGTGGGTAGAATATATATCCCACGGGGGTAAAACTGAAAAAAGTTGAAAAAAAATTTTTTTTAGACTTAGTCATTTTTCCGCCGTTTATCAGACTTTCAGATAGGGGAAATGTCAGTGAGCGTTCCGATTTCAGTTCCAGAGCGATTCGCCCGATGAGTCCTTCATATTTAGTCGTTTTTAGCCAATTTTCTGAATTTTTGAAAATGTCACTTTTTTGTGAAAATATCCACTAAATGAGGGAATAATATGTGTGAGGGTACCCCAGGAGAGTTCCAAATGTGTGTGGGTAGAATATATATCCCACGGGGGTAAAATTGAAAAAAGGTGAAAATTATTTTTTTTGGACTTAGTCATTTTTTCAGCGTTTATCAGACTTTCAGATAGGGGAAATGTCAGTGAGCGTTCCGATTTCAGTTCCAGAGCGATTCGCCCGATTAGTCCTTCATATTTAATCGTTTTCAGCCAATTTTCTGAATTTTTGAAAATTTCACTTTTTTGTGAAAATATCCACTAAATGAGGGAATAATATGTGTGAGGGTACCCCAGGAGAGTTCCAAATGTGTGTGGGTAGAAGATATATCCCACGGGGGTAAAATTGAAAAAAGGTGAAAAAATTTTTTTTTTTAGACTTAGTCATTTTTCCGGCGTTTATCAGACTTTCAGATAGGGGAAATGTCAGTGAGCGTTCCGATTTCAGTTCCAGAGCGATTTGCCCGATGAGTCCTTCATATTTAGTTGTTTTCAGCCAATTTTCTGAATTTTTGAAAATGTCACTTTTTTGTGAAAATATCCACTAAATGAGGGAATAATATGTGTGAGGGTACCCCAGGAGAGTTCCAAATGTGTGTGGGTAGAATATATATTCCACGGGGGTAAAATTGAAAAAAGGTGAAAATTTTTTTTTTTGGACTTAGTCATTTTTTCAGCGTTTATCAGACTTTCAGATAGGGGAAATGTCAGTGAGCGTTACGATTTCAGTTCCAGAGCAATTAGCCCGATGAGTCCTTCATATTTAGTCGTTTTTAGCCAATTTTCTGAATTTTTGAAAATGTCACTTTTTTGTGAAAATATCCACTAAATGAGGGAATAATATGTTTGAGGGTACCCCAGGAGAGTTCCAAATGTGTGTGGGTAGAATATATATCCCACGGGGGTAAAATTGAAAAAAGGTGAAAATTTTTTTTTTTGGACTTAGTCATTTTTTCAGCGTTTATCAGACTTTCAGATAGGGGAAATGTCAGTGAGCGTTCCGATTTCAGTTCCAGAGCGATTCGCCCGATGAGTCCTTCATATTTAGTCGTTTTCAGCCAATTTTCTGAATTTTTGAAAATGTCTCTTTTTTGTGAAAATATCCACTAAATGAGGGAATAATATGTGTGAGGGTACCCCAGGAGAGTTCCAAATGTGTGTGGGTAGAATATATATCCCACGGGGGTAAAATTGAAAAAAGGTGAAAAATTTTTTTTTTTAGACTTAGTCATTTTTCCGGCGTTTATCAGACTTTCAGATAGGGGAAATGTCAGTGAGCGTTCCGATTTCAGTTCCAGATCGATACGCCCGATGAGTCCTTCATATTTAGTCGTTTTCAGCCTATTTTCAGAATTTTTGAAAATTTCACTTTTTTGTGAAAATATCAACTAAATGAGGGAATAATATGTGTGAGGGTATCCCAGGAGAGTTCCAAATGTGTGTGGGTAGAATATATATCCCACGGGGGTAAAATTGAAAAAAGGTGAAAAAATTTTTTTTTTTAGACTTAGTCATTTTTCCGGCGTTTATCAGACTTTCAGATAGGGGAAATGTCAGTGAGCGTTCCGATTTCAGTTCCAGAGCGATTTGCCCGATGAGTCCTTCATATTTAGTCGTTTTCAGCCAATTTTCTGAATTTTTGAAAAAGGCACTTTTTTGTGAAAATATCCACTAAATGAGGGAATAATATGTGTGAGGGTACCCCAGGAGAGTTCCAAATGTGTGTGGGTAGAATATATATTCCACGGGGGTAAAATTGAAAAAAGGTGAAAATTTTTTTTTTTGGACTTAGTCATTTTTTCAGCGTTTATCAGACTTTCAGATAGGGGAAATGTCAGTGAGCGTTCCGATTTCAGTTCCAGAGCGATTCGCCCGATGAGTCCTTCATATTTAGTCGTTTTCAGCCAATTTTCTGAATTTTTGAAAATTTCACTTTTTTGTGAAAATATCCACTAAATGAGGGAATAATATGTGTGAGTGTACCCCAGGAGAGTTCCAAATGTGTGTGGGTAGAATATATATCCCACGGGGGTAAAATTGAAAAAAGGTGAAAAAATTTTTTTTTTAGACTTAGTCATTTTTCCGGCGTTTATCAGACTTTCAGATAGGGGAAATGTCAGTGAGCGTTCCGATTTCAGTTCCAGAGCGATTTGCCTGATGAGTCCTTCATATTTAGTCGTTTTCAGCCAATTTTCTGAATTTTTGAAAATGTCACTTTTTTGTGAAAATATCCACTAAATGAGGGAATAATATGTGTGAGGGTACCCCAGGAGAGTTCCAAATGTGTGTGGGTAGAATATATAGCCCACGGGGGTAAAATTGAAAAAAGGTGAAAATTTTTTTTTTTGGACTTAGTCATTTTTTCAGCGTTTATCAGACTTTCAGATAGGGGAAATGTCAGTGAGCGTTCCGATTTCAGTTCCAGAGCGATTCGCCCGATGAGTCCTTCATATTTAGTCGTTTTCAGCCAATTTTCTGAATTTTTGAAAATGTCTCTTTTTTGTGAAAATATCCACTAAATGAGGGAATAATATGTGTGAGGGTACCCCAGGAGAGTTCCAAATGTGTGTGGGTAGAATATATATCCCACGGGGGTAAAATTGAAAAAAGGTGAAAAATTTTTTTTTTTAGACTTAGTCATTTTTCCGGCGTTTATCAGACTTTCAGATAGGGGAAATGTCAGTGAGCGTTCCGATTTCAGTTCCAGATCGATACGCCCGATGAGTCCTTCATATTTAGTCGTTTTCAGCCTATTTTCAGAATTTTTGAAAATTTCACTTTTTTGTGAAAATATCAACTAAATGAGGGAATAATATGTGTGAGGGTATCCCAGGAGAGTTCCAAATGTGTGTGGGTAGAATATATATCCCACGGGGGTAAAATTGAAAAAAGGTGAAAAAATTTTTTTTTTTAGACTTAGTCATTTTTCCGGCGTTTATCAGACTTTCAGATAGGGGAAATGTCAGTGAGCGTTCCGATTTCAGTTCCAGAGCGATTTGCCCGATGAGTCCTTCATATTTAGTCGTTTTCAGCCAATTTTCTGAATTTTTGAAAAAGGCACTTTTTTGTGAAAATATCCACTAAATGAGGGAATAATATGTGTGAGGGTACCCCAGGAGAGTTCCAAATGTGTGTGGGTAGAATATATATTCCACGGGGGTAAAATTGAAAAAAGGTGAAAATTTTTTTTTTTGGACTTAGTCATTTTTTCAGCGTTTATCAGACTTTCAGATAGGGGAAATGTCAGTGAGCGTTCCGATTTCAGTTCCAGAGCGATTCGCCCGATGAGTCCTTCATATTTAGTCGTTTTCAGCCAATTTTCTGAATTTTTGAAAATTTCACTTTTTTGTGAAAATATCCACTAAATGAGGGAATAATATGTGTGAGTGTACCCCAGGAGAGTTCCAAATGTGTGTGGGTAGAATATATATCCCACGGGGGTAAAATTGAAAAAAGGTGAAAAAATTTTTTTTTTAGACTTAGTCATTTTTCCGGCGTTTATCAGACTTTCAGATAGGGGAAATGTCAGTGAGCGTTCCGATTTCAGTTCCAGAGCGATTTGCCTGATGAGTCCTTCATATTTAGTCGTTTTCAGCCAATTTTCTGAATTTTTGAAAATGTCACTTTTTTGTGAAAATATCCACTAAATGAGGGAATAATATGTGTGAGGGTACCCCAGGAGAGTTCCAAATGTGTGTGGGTAGAATATATAGCCCACGGGGGTAAAATTGAAAAAAGGTGAAAAAATATTTTTCTTGGACTTAGTCATTTTTTCAGCGTTTATCAGACTTTCAGATAGGGGAAATGTCAGTGAGAGTTCCGATTTCAGTTCCAGAGCGATTCGCCCGATGAGTCATTGATATTTAGTCGTTTTCAGCCTATTTTCAGAATTTTTGAAAATTTCACTTTTTTGTGAAAATATCCACTAAATGAGGGAATAATATGTGTGAGGGTACCCCAGGAGAGTTCCAACTGTGTGTGGGTAGAAGATATATCCCACGGGGGTAAAATTGAAAAAAGGTGAAAATTTTTTTTTTTGGACTTAGTCATTTTTTCAGCGTTTATCAGACTTTCAGATAGGGGAAATGTCAGTGAGCGTTCCGATTTCAGTTCCAGAGCGATTCGCCCGATGAGTCCTTCATATTTAGTCGTTTTTAGCCAATTTTCTGAATTTTTGAAAATGTCACTTTTTTGTGAAAATATCCACTAAATGAGGGAATAATATGTGTGAGGGTACCCCAGGAGAGTTCCAAATGTGTGTGGGTAGAATATATATCCCACGGGGGTAAAATTGAAAAAAGGTGAAAAAATTTTTTTTTTAGACTTAGTCATTTTTCCGGCGTTTATCAGACTTTCAGATAGGGGAAATGTCAGTGAGCGTTCCGATTTCAGTTCCAGAGCGATTTGCCCGATGAGTCCTTCATATTTAGTCGTTTTCAGCCAATTTTCAGAATTTTTGAAAATGTCACTTTTTTGTGAAAATATCCACTAAATGAGGGAATAATATGTGTGAGGGTACCCCAGGAGAGTTCCAAATGTGTGTGGGTAGAATATATAGCCCACGGGGGTAAAATTGAAAAAAGGTGAAAAAATATTTTTCTTGGACTTAGTCATTTTTTCAGCGTTTATCAGACTTTCAGATAGGGGAAATGTCAGTGAGAGTTCCGATTTCAGTTCCAGAGCGATTCGCCCGATGAGTCATTCATATTTAGTCGTTTTCAGCCTATTTTCAGAATTTTTGAAAATTTCACTTTTTTGTGAAAATATCCACTAAATGAGGGAATAATATGTGTGAGGGTACCCCAGGAGAGTTCCAAATGTGTGTGGGTAGAATATATATCCCACGGGGGTAAAATTGAAAAAAGTTGAAAAAAATTTTTTTTAGACTTAGTCATTTTTCCGGCGTTTATCAGACTTTCAGATAGGGGAAATGTCAGTTAGCGTTCCGATTTCAGTTCCAGAGTGATTTGCCCAATGAGTCCTTCATATTTAGTCGTTTTCAGCCAATTTTCTGAATTTTTGAAAATTTCACCTTTTTGTGAAAATATCCACTAAATGAGGGAATAATATGTGTGAGGGTACCCCAGGAGAGTTCCAAATGTGTGTGGGTAGAATATATATCCCACGGGGGTAAAATTGAAAAAAGTTGAAAAAATTTTTTTTTGGACTTAGTCATTTTTCCGCCGTTTATCAGACTTTCAGATAGGGGAAATGTCAGTGAGCGTTCCGATTTCAGTTCCAGAGCGATTAGCCCGATGAGTCCTTCATATTTAGTCGTTTTCAGCCAATTTTCAGAATTTTTGAAAATTTCACTTTTTTGTGAAAATATCCACTAAATGAGGGAATAATATGTGTGAGGGTACCCCAGGAGAGGTCCAAATGTGTGTGGGTAGAATATATATCCCACGGGGGTAAAATTGAAAAAAGGTGAAAAAATTTTTTTTTTAGACTTAGTCATTTTTCCGCCGTTTATCAGACTTTCAGATAGGGGAAATGTCAGTGAGCGTTCCGATTTCAGTTCCAGAGCGATTTGCCCGATGAGTCCTTCATATTTAGTCGTTTTCAGCCAATTTTCTGAATTTTTGAAAATGTCACTTTTTTGTGAAAATATCCACTAAATGAGGGAATAATATGTGTGAGGGTACCCCAGGAGAGTTCCAAATGTGTGTGGGTAGAATATATATCCCACGGGGGTAAAATTGAAAAAAGTTGAAAAAATTTTTTTTTGGACTTAGTCATTTTTCCGCCGTTTATCAGACTTTCAGATAGGGGAAATGTCAGTGAGCGTTCCGATTTCAGTTCCAGAGCGATTTGCCCGATGAGTCCTTCATATTTAGTCGTTTTCAGCCAATATTCAGAATTTTTGAAAATTTCACTTTTTTGTGAAAATATCCACTAAATGAGGGAATAATATGTGTGAGGGTACCCCAGGAGAGGTCCAAATGTGTGTGGGTAGAATATATATCCCACGGGGGTAAAATTGAAAAAAGGTGAAAAAATTTTTTTTTTAGACTTAGTCATTTTTCCGGCGTTTATCAGACTTTCAGATAGGGGAAATGTCAGTGAGCGTTCCGATTTCAGTTCCAGAGCGATTCGCCCGATGAGTCCTTCATATTTAGTCGTTTTTAGCCAATTTTCTGAATTTTTGAAAATGTCACTTTTTTGTGAAAATATCCACTAAATGAGGGAATAATATGTGTGAGGGTACCCCAGGAGAGTTCCAAACGTGTGTGGGTAGAATATATATCCCACGGGGGTAAAATTGAAAAAAGGTGAAAATTTTTTTTTTTGGACTTAGTCATTTTTTCAGCGTTTATCAGACTTTCAGATAGGGGAAATGTCAGTGAGCGTTCCGATTTCAGTTCCAGAGCGATTCACCCGATGAGTCCTTCATATTTAGTCGTTTTCAGCCAATTTTCTGAATTTTTGAAATTTCACTTTTTTGTGAAAATATCCACTAAATGAGGGAATAATATGTGTGAGTGTACCCCAGGAGAGTTCCAAATGTGTGTGGGTAGAATATATATCCCACGGGGGTAAAATTGAAAAAAGGTGAAAAAATTTTTTTTTTGGACTTAGTCGTTTTTCCGGCGTTCATCAGACTTTCAGATAGGGGAAATGTCAGTGAGCGTTCCGATTTCAGTTCCAGAGCGATTTGCCCGATGAGTCCTTCATATTTAGTCGTTTTCAGCCAATTTTCTGAATTTTTGAAAATGTCACTTTTTTGTGAAAATATCCACTAAATGAGGGAATAATATGTGTGAGGGTACCCCAGGAGAGTTCCAAATGTGTGTGGGTAGAATATATAGCCCACGGGGGTAAAATTGAAAAAAGGTGAAAAAATATTTTTCTTGGACTTAGTCATTTTTTCAGCGTTTATCAGACTTTCAGATAGGGGAAATGTCAGTGAGAGTTCCGAATTCAGTTCCAGAGCGATTCGCCCGATGAGTCATTCATATTTAGTCGTTTTCAGCCAATTTTCTGAATTTTTGAAAATGTCACTTTTTTGTGAAAATATCCACTAAATGAGGGAATAATATGTGTGAGGGTACCCCAGGAGAGTTCGAAATGTGTGTGGGTAGAATATATATCCCACGGGGGTAAAATTGAAAAAAGGTGAAAATTTTTTTTTTTGGACTTAGTCATTTTTTCAGCGTTTATCAGACTTTCAGATAGGGGAAATGTCAGTGAGCTTTCCAATTTCAGTTCCAGAGCGATTCGCCCGATGAGTCCTTCATATTTAGTCGTTTTCAGCCAATTTTCTGAATTTTTGAAAATGTCACTTTTTTGTGAAAATATCCACTAAATGAGGGAATAATATGTGTGAGGGTACCCCAGGAGAGTTCCAAATGTGTGTGGGTAGAATATATATCCCACGGGGGTAAAATTGAAAAAAGGTGAAAAAATTTTTTTTTAGACTTAGTCATTTTTCCGGCGTTTATCAGACTTTCAGGTAGGGGAAATGTCAGTGAGCGTTCCGATTTCAGTTCCAGAGCGATTTGCCCGATGAGTCCTTCATATTTAGTCGTTTTCAGCCAATTTTCAGAATTTTTGAAAATGTCACTTTTTTGTGAAAATATCCACTAAATGAGGGAATAATATGTGTGAGGGTACCCCAGGAGAGTTTCAAATGTGTGTGGGTAGAATATATAGCCCACGGGGGTAAAATTGAAAAAAGATGAAAAAATATTTTTCTTGGACTTAGTCATTTTTTCAGCGTTTATCAGACTTTCAGATAGGGGAAATGTCAGTGAGAGTTCCGATTTCAGTTCCAGAGCGATTCGCCCGATGAGTCATTCATATTTAGTCGTTTTCAGCCTATTTTCAGAATTTTTGAAAATTTCACTTTTTTGTGAAAATATCCACTAAATGAGGGAATAATATGTGTGAGGGTACCCCAGGAGAGGTCCAAATGTGTGTGGGTAGAATATATATCCCACGGGGGTAAAATTGAAAAAAGGTGAAAAAATTTTTTTTTTGGACTTAGTCGTTTTTCCGGCGTTTATCAGACTTTCAGATAGGGGAAATGTCAGTGAGCGTTCCGATTTCAGTTCCAGAGCGATTTGCCCGATGAGTCCTTCATATTTAGTCGTTTTCAGCCAATTTTCTGAATTTTTGAAAATGTCACTTTTTTGTGAAAATATCCACTAAATGAGGGAATAATATGTGTGAGGGTACCCCAGGAGAGTTCCAAATGTGTGTGGGTAGAATATATAGCCCACGGGGGTAAAATTGAAAAAAGGTGAAAAAATATTTTTCTTGGACTTAGTCATTTTTTCAGCGTTTATCAGACTTTCAGATAGGGGAAATGTCAGTGAGCGTTCCAATTTCAGTTCCAGAGCGATTCGCCCGATGAGTCCTTCATATTTAGTCGTTTTCAGCCAATTTTCTGAATTTTTGAAAATGTCACTTTTTTGTGAAAATATCCACTAAATGAGGGAATAATATGTGTGAGGGTACCCCAGGAGAGTTCCAAATGTGTGTGGGTAGAATATATATCCCACGGGGGTAAAATTGAAAAAAGGTGAAAAATATATTTTTTTGGACTTAGTCATTTTTCCTGCGTTTATCAGATTTTCAGATAGGGGAAATGTCAGTGAGCGTTCCAATTTCAGTTCCAGAGCGATTCGCCCGATGAGTCCTTCATATTTAGTCGTTTTCAGCCAATTTTCAGAATTTTTGAAAATGTCACTTTTTTGTGAAAATATCCACTAAATGAGGGAATAATATGTGTGAGGGTACGCCAGGAGAGTTCGAAATGTGTGTGGGTAGAATATATATCCCACGGGGGTAAAATTGAAAAAAGTTGAAAAAAATTTTTTTGGACTTAGTCATTTTTTCAGCGTTTATCAGACTTTCAGATAGGGGAAATGTCAGTGAGCGTTCCGATTTCAGTTCCAGCGTGATTCGCCCGATGATTCCTTCATATTTAGTCGTTTTCAGCCAATTTTCTGAATTTTTGAAAATTTCACCTTTTTGTGAAAATATCCACTAAATGAGGGAATAATATGTGTGAGGGTACCCCAGGAGAGTTCCAAATGTGTGTGGGTAGAATATATATCCCACGGGGGTAAAATTGAAAAAAGTTGAAAAAATTGTTTTTTGGACTTAGTCATTTTTCCGCCGTTTATCAGACTTTCAGTTAGGGGAAATGTCAGTGAGCGTTCCGATTTCAGTTCCAGAGCGATTTGCCCGATGAGTCCTTCATATTTAGTCGTTTTCAGCCAATTTTCAGAATTTTTGAAAATTACACTTTTTTGTGAAAATATCCACTAAATGAGGGAATAATATGTGTGAGGGTACCCCAGGAGAGGTCCAAATGTGTGTGGGTAGAATATATATCCCACGGGGGTAAAATTGAAAAAAGGTGAAAACATTTTTTTTTTAGACTTAGTCATTTTTCCGGCGTTTATCAGACTTTCAGATAGGGGAAATGTCAGTGAGCGTTCCGATTTCAGTTCCAGAGCGATTCGCCCGATGAGTCCTTCATATTTAGTCGTTTTTAGCCAATTTTCTGAATTTTTGAAAATGTCACTTTTTTGTGAAAATATCCACTAAATGAGGGAATAATATGTGTGAGGGTACCCCAGGAGAGTTCCAAATGTGTGTGGGTAGAATATATATCCCACGGGGGTAAAATTGAAAAAAGGTGAAAATTTTTTTTTTTTGGACTTAGTCATTTTTTCAGCATTTATCAGACTTTCAGATAGGGGAAATGTCAGTGAGCGTTCCGATTTCAGTTCCAGAGCGATTCACCCGATGAGTCCTTCATATTTAGTCGTTTTCAGCCAATTTTCTGAATTTTTGAAATTTCACTTTTTTGTGAAAATATCCACTAAATGAGGGAATAATATGTGTGAGTGTACCCCAGGAGAGTTCCAAATGTGTGTGGGTAGAATATATATCCCACGGGGGTAAAATTGAAAAAAGGTGAAAAAATTTTTTTTTTGGACTTAGTCATTTTTCCGGCGTTTATCAGACTTTCAGATAGGGGAAATGTCAGTGAGCGTTCCGATTTCAGTTCCAGAGCGATTTGCCCGATGAGTCCTTCATATTTAGTCGTTTTCAGCCAATTTTCTGAATTTTTGAAAATGTCACTTTTTTGTGAAAATATCCACTAAATGAGGGAATAATATGTGTGAGGGTACCCCAGGAGAGTTCCAAATGTGTGTGGGTAGAATATATAGCCCACGGGGGTAAAATTGAAAAAAGGTGAAAAAATATTTTTCTTGGACTTAGTCATTTTTTCAGCGTTTATCAGACTTTCAGATAGGGGAAATGTCAGTGAGAGTTCCGATTTCAGTTCCAGAGCGATTCGCCCGATGAGTCCTTCATATTTAGTCGTTTTCAGCCAATTTTCTGAATTTTTGAAATTTCACTTTTTTGTGAAAATATCCACTAAATGAGGGAATATAATATGTTTGAGTGTACCCCAGGAGAGTTCCAAATGTGTGTGGGTAGAATATATATCCCACGGGGGTAAAATTGAAAAAAGGTGAAAAAATTTTTTTTTTGGACTTAGTCATTTTTCCGGCGTTTAACAGACTTTCAGATAGGGGAAATGTCAGTGAGCGTTACGATTTCAGTTCCAGAGCGATTTGCCCGATGAGTCCTTCATATTTAGTCGTTTTCAGCCAATTTTCTGAATTTTTGAAAATGTCACTTTTTTGTGAAAATATCCACTAAATGAGGGAATAATATGTGTGAGGGTACCCCAGGAGAGTTCCAAATGTGTTTGGGTAGAATATATATCCCACGGGGGTAAAATTGAAAAAAGTTGAAAAAATTTTTTTTTGGACTTAGTCATTTTTCCGCCGTTTATCAGACTTTCAGATAGGGGAAATGTCAGTGAGCATTCCGATTTCAGTTCCAGAGCGATTCGCCCGATGAGTCCTTCATATTTTGTCATTTTCAGCCAATTTTCAGAATTTTTGAAAATTTCACTTTTTTGTGAAAATATCCACTAAATGAGGGAATAATATGTGTGAGGGTACCCCAGGAGAGTTCCAAATGTGTGTGGGTAGAATATATATCCCACGGGGGTAAAATTGAAAAAAGTTGAAAAAAATTTTTTTTTAGACTTAGTCATTTTTCCGGCGTTTATCAGACTTTCAGATAGGGGAAATGTCAGTGAGCGTTCCGATTTCAGTTCCAGAGCGATTTGCCCGATGAGCCCTTCATATTTAGTCGTTTTCAGCCAATTTTCAGAATTTTTGAAAATTTCACTATTTTGTGAAAATATCCACTAAATGAGGGAATAATATGTGTGAGGGTACCCCAGGAGAGTTCCAAATGTGTGTGGGTAGAATATATATCCCACGGGGGTAAAATTGAAAAAAGTTGAAAAAATTTTTTTTTGGACTTAGTCATTTTTCCGCCGTTTATCAGACTTTCAGATAGGGGAAATGTCAGTGAGCGTTCCGATTTCAGTTCCAGAGCGATTCGCCCGATGAGTCCTTCATATTTAGTCGTTTTCAGCCAATTTTCTGAATTTTTGAAAATTTCACTTTTTTGTGAAAATATCCACTAAATGAGGGAATAATATGTGTGAGGGTACCCCAGGAGAGTTCCAAATGTGTGTGGGTAGAATATATATCCCACGGGGGTAAAATTGAAAAAAGGTGAAAAAATTTTTTTTTTGGACTTAGTCATTTTTTCAGCGTTTATCAGACTTTCAGATAGGGGAAATGTCAGTGAGCGTTCCGATTTCAGTTCCAGAGCGATTCGCCCGATGAGTCCTTCATATTTAGTCGTTTTCAGCCAATTTTCTGAATTTTTTAAAATTTCACCTTTTTGTGAAAATATCCACTAAATGAGGGAATAATATGTGTGAGGGTAACCCAGGAGAGTTCGAAATGTGTGTGGGTAGAATATATATCCCACGGGGGTAAAATTGAAAAAAGTTGAAAAAAATTTTTTTGGACTTAGTCATTTTTTCAGCGTTTATCAGACTTTCAGATAGGGGAAATGTCAGTGAGCGTTCCGATTTCAGTTCCAGCGTGATTCGCCCGATGAGTCCTTCATATTTAGTCATTTTCAGCCAATTTTCTGAATTTTTGAAAATTTCACCTTTTTGTGAAAATATCCACTAAATGAGGGAATAATATGTGTGAGGGTACCCCAGGAGAGTTCCAAATGTGTGTGGGTAGAATATATATCCCACGGGGGTAAAATTGAAAAAAGTTGAAAAAATTTTTTTTTGGACTTCGTCATTTTTCCGCCGTTTATCAGACTTTCAGATAGGGGAAATGTCAGTGAGCGTTCCGATTTCAGTTCCAGAGCGATTTGCCCGATGAGTCCTTCATATTTAGTTGTTTTCAGCCAATTTTCAGAATTTTTGAAAATTTCACTTTTTTGTGAAAATATCCACTAAATGAGGGAATAATATGTGTGAGGCTACCCCAGGAGAGTTCCAAATGTGTGTGGGTAGAATATATATCCCACGGGGGTAAAATTGAAAGAAGGTGAAAAAATTTTTTTTTTTGGACTTAGTCATTTTTTCAGCGTTTATCAGACTTTCAGATAGGGGAAATGTCAGTGAGCGTTCCGATTTCAGTTCCAGAGTGATTTGCCCAATGAGTCCTTCATATTTAGTCGTTTTCAGCCAATTTTCTGAATTTTTGAAAATGTCACTTTTTTGTGAAAATATCCACTAAATGAGGGAATAATATGTGTGAGGGTACCCCAGGAGAGTTCCAAATGTGTGTGGGTAGAATATATATCCCACGGGGGTAAAATTGAAAAAAGGTGAAAAAATTTTTTTTTGGACTTAGTCATTTTTCCGGCGTTTATCAGACTTTCAGATAGGGGAAATGTCAGTGAGCATTCCGATTTCAGTTCCAGAGCGATTCGCCCGATGAGTCCTTCATATTTTGTCATTTTCAGCCAATTTTCAGAATTTTTGAAAATTTCACTTTTTTGTGAAAATATCCACTAAATGAGGGAATAATATGTGTGAGGGTACCCCAGGAGAGTTCCAAATGTGTGTGGGTAGAATATATATCCCACGGGGGTAAAATTGAAAAAAGTTGAAAAAAATTTTTTTTTAGACTTAGTCATTTTTCCGGCGTTTATCAGACTTTCAGATAGGGGAAATGTCAGTGAGCGTTCCGATTTCAGTTCCAGAGCGATTTGCCCGATGAGCCCTTCATATTTAGTCGTTTTCAGCCAATTTTCAGAATTTTTGAAAATTTCACTATTTTGTGAAAATATCCACTAAATGAGGGAATAATATGTGTGAGGGTACCCCAGGAGAGTTCCAAATGTTTGTGGGTAGAATATATATCCCACGGGGGTAAAATTGAAAAAAGTTGAAAAAATTTTTTTTTGGACTTAGTCATTTTTCCGCCGTTTATCAGACTTTCAGATAGGGGAAATGTCAGTGAGCGTTCCGATTTCAGTTCCAGAGCGATTCGCCCGATGAGTCCTTCATATTTAGTCGTTTTCAGCCAATTTTCTGAATTTTTGAAAATTTCACTTTTTTGTGAAAATATCCACTAAATGAGGGAATAATATGTGTGAGGGTACCCCAGGAGAGTTCCAAATGTGTGTGGGTAGAATATATATCCCACGGGGGTAAAATTGAAAAAAGGTGAAAAAATTTTTTTTTTGGACTTAGTCATTTTTTCAGCGTTTATCAGACTTTCAGATAGGGGAAATGTCAGTGAGCGTTCCGATTTCAGTTCCAGAGCGATTCGCCCGATGAGTCCTTCATATTTAGTCGTTTTCAGCCAATTTTCAGAATTTTTTAAAATTTCACCTTTTTGTGAAAATATCCACTAAATGAGGGAATAATATGTGTGAGGGTAACCCAGGAGAGTTCAAAATGTGTGTGGGTAGAATATATATCCCACGGGGGTAAAATTGAAAAAAGTTGAAAAAAATTTTTTTGGACTTAGTCATTTTTTCAGCGTTTATCAGACTTTCAGATAGGGGAAATGTCAGTGAGCGTTCCGATTTCAGTTCCAGCGTGATTCGCCCGATGAGTCCTTCATATTTAGTCGTTTTCAGCCAATTTTCTGAATTTTTGAAAATTTCACCTTTTTGTGAAAATATCCACTAAATGAGGGAATAATATGTGTGAGGGTACCCCAGGAGAGTTCCAAATGTGTGTGGGTAGAATATATATCCCACGGGGGTAAAATTGAAAAAAGTTGAAAAAATTTTTTTTTGGACTTCGTCATTTTTCCGCCGTTTATCAGACTTTCAGATAGGGGAAATGTCAGTGAGCGTTCCGATTTCAGTTCCAGAGCGATTTGCCCGATGAGTCCTTCATATTTAGTTGTTTTCAGCCAATTTTCAGAATTTTTGAAAATTTCACTTTTTTGTGAAAATATCCACTAAATGAGGGAATAATATGTGTGAGGCTACCCCAGGAGAGTTCCAAATGTGTGTGGGTAGAATATATATCCCACGGGGGTAAAATTGAAAGAAGGTGAAAAAATTTTTTTTTTGGACTTAGTCATTTTTTCAGCGTTTATCAGACTTTCAGATAGGGGAAATGTCAGTGAGCGTTCCGATTTCAGTTCCAGAGTGATTTGCCCAATGAGTCCTTCATATTTAGTCGTTTTCAGCCAATTTTCTGAATTTTTGAAAATGTCACTTTTTTGTGAAAATATCCACTAAATGAGGGAATAATATGTGTGAGGGTACCCCAGGAGAGTTCCAAATGTGTGTGGGTAGAATATATATCCCACGGGGGTAAAGTTGAAAAAAGTTGAAAATAAATTTTTTTTAGACTTAGTCATTTTTCCGGCGTTTATCAGACTTTCAGATAGGGGAATTGTCAGTGAGCGTTCCGATTTCAGTTCCAGAGCGATTCGCCCAATGAGTCCTTCATATTTAGTCGTTTTCAGCCAATTTTCTGAATTTTTGAAAATTTCACTTTTTTGTGAAAATATCCACTAAATGAGGGAATAATATGTGTGAGGGTACCCCCAGGAGAGTTCCAAATGTGTGTGGGTAGAATATATATCCCACGGGGGTAAAATTGAAAAAAGGTGAAAAATTTTTTTTTTTTAAATTAGTCATTTTTTCAGCGTTTATCAGACTTTCAGATAGGGGAAATGTCAGTGAGCATTACGATTTCAGTTCCAGAGCGATTCGCCCGATGAGTCCTTCATATTTAGTCGTTTTCAGCCAATTTTCAGAATTTTTGAAAATTTCACTTTTTTGTGAAAATATCCACTAAATGAGGGAATAATATGTGTGAGGGTACCCCAGGAGAGTTCCAAATGTGTGTGGGTAGAATATATATCCCACGGGGGTAAAATTGAAAAAAGTTGAAAAAATTTTTTTTTGGACTTAGTCATTTTTCCGCCGTTTATCAGACTTTCAGATAGGGGAAATGTCAGTGAGCGTTCCGATTTCAGTTCCAGAGAGATTCGCCCGATGAGTCCTTCATATTTAGTCGTTTTCAGCCAATTTTCTGAATTTTTGAAAATTTCACTTTTTTGTGAAAATATCCACTAAATGAGGGAATAATATGTGTGAGGGTACCCCAGGAGAGTTCCAAATGTGTGTGGGTAGAATATATATCCCACGGGGGTAAAATTGAAAAAAGGTGAAAAAATTTTTTTTTTGGACTTAGTCATTTTTTCAGCGTTTATCAGACTTTCAGATAGGGGAAATGTCAGTGAGCGTTCCGATTTCAGTTCCAGAGCGATTCGCCCGATGAGTCCTTCATATTTAGTCGTTTTCAGCCAATTTTCTGAATTTTTTAAAATTTCACCTTTTTGTGAAAATATCCACTAAATGAGGGAATAATATGTGTGAGGGTAACCCAGGAGAGTTCGAAATGTGTGTGGGTAGAATATATATCCCACGGGGGTAAAATTGAAAAAAGTTGAAAAAAATTTTTTTGGACTTAGTCATTTTTTCAGCGTTTATCAGACTTTCAGATAGGGGAAATGTCAGTGAGCGTTCCGATTTCAGTTCCAGCATGATTCGCCCGATGAGTCCTTCATATTTAGTCGTTTTCAGCCAATTTTCTGAATTTTTGAAAATTTCACCTTTTTGTGAAAATATCCACTAAATGAGGGAATAATATGTGTGAGGGTACCCCAGGAGAGTTCCAAATGTGTGTGGGTAGAATATATATCCCACGGGGGTAAAATTGAAAAAAGTTGAAAAAATTTTTTTTTGGACTTCGTCATTTTTCCGCCGTTTATCAGACTTTCAGATAGGGGAAATGTCAGTGAGCGTTCCGATTTCAGTTCCAGAGCGATTTGCCCGATGAGTCCTTCATATTTAGTTGTTTTCAGCCAATTTTCAGAATTTTTGAAAATTTCACTTTTTTGTGAAAATATCCACTAAATGAGGGAATAATATGTGTGAGGCTACCCCAGGAGAGTTCCAAATGTGTGTGGGTAGAATATATATCCCACGGGGGTAAAATTGAAAGAAGGTGAAAAAATTTTTTTTTTGGACTTAGTCATTTTTTCAGCGTTTATCAGACTTTCAGATAGGGGAAATGTCAGTGAGCGTTCCGATTTCAGTTCCAGAGTGATTTGCCCAATGAGTCCTTCATATTTAGTCGTTTTCAGCCAATTTTCTGAATTTTTGAAAATGTCACTTTTTTGTGAAAATATCCACTAAATGAGGGAATAATATGTGTGAGGGTACCCCAGGAGAGTTCCAAATGTGTGTGGGTAGAATATATATCCCACGGGGGTAAAATTGAAAAAAGGTGAAAAAATTTTTTTTTGGACTTAGTCATTTTTCCGGCGTTTATCAGACTTTCAGATAGGGGAAATGTCAGTGAGCGTTCCGATTTCAGTTCCAGAGCGATTCGCCCGATGAGTCATTCATATTTAGTCGTTTTCAGCCTATTTTCAGAATTTTTGAAAATTTCACTTTTTTGTGAAAATATCCACTAAATGAGGGAATAATATGTGTGAGGGTACCTCAGGAGAGTTCCAAATGTGTGTGGGTAGAATATATATCCCACGGGGGTAAAGTTGAAAAAAGTTGAAAATAAATTTTTTTTAGACTTAGTCATTTTTCCGGCGTTTATCAGACTTTCAGATAGGGGAATTGTCAGTGAGCGTTCCGATTTCAGTTCCAGAGCGATTCGCCCGATGAGTCCTTCATATTTAGTCGTTTTCAGCCAATTTTCTGAATTTTTGAAAATTTCACTTTTTTGTGAAAATATCCACTAAATGAGGGAATAATATGTGTGAGGGTACCCCCAGGAGAGTTCCAAATGTGTGTGGGTAGAATATATATCCCACGGGGGTAAAATTGAAAAAAGGTGAAAAATTTTTTTTTTTTAAATTAGTCATTTTTTCAGCGTTTATCAGACTTTCAGATAGGGGAAATGTCAGTGAGCATTACGATTTCAGTTCCAGAGCGATTCGCCCGATGAGTCCTTCATATTTAGTCGTTTTCAGCCAATTTTCTGAATTTTTGAAAATTTCACTTTTTTGTGAAAATATCCACTAAATGAGGGAATAATATGTGTGAGGGTACCCCAAGAGAGTTCCAAATGTGTGTGGGTAGGATATATATCCCACTGGGGTAAAGTTGAAAAAAGTTGAAAATAAATTTTTTTTAGACTTAGTCATTTTTCCGGCGTTTATCAGACTTTCAGATAGGGGAAATGTCAGTGAGCGTTCCGATTTCAGTTCCAGAGCGATTCACCCGATGAGTCCTTCATATTTAGTCAATTTCAGCCAATTCTCAGAATTTTTGAAAATGTCACTTTTTTGTGAAAATATCCACTAAATGAGGGAATAATATTTGTTAGGGTACCCCAGGAGAGTTCCAAATGTGTGTGGGTAGAATATATATCCCACGGGGGTAAAATTGAAAAAAGGTGAAAAAATTTTTTTTGGACTTAGTCATTTTTCCGGCGTTTATCAGATTTTCAGATAGGGGATATGTCAGTGAGCGTTCCGATTTCAGTTCCAGAGCGATTCGCTCGATGAGTCCTTCATATTTAGTCGTTTTCAGCCAATTTTCTGAATTTTTGAAAATTTCACTTTTTTGTGAAAATATCCACTAAATGAGGGAATAATATGTGTGAGGGTACCCCAGGAGAGTTCCAAATGTGTGTGGGTAGAATATATATCCCACGGGGGTAAAATTGAAAAAAGGTGAAAAATTTTTTTTTTTTAAATTAGTCATTTTTTCAGCGTTTATCAGACTTTCAGATAGGGGAAATGTCAGTGAGCATTACGATTTCAGTTCCAGAGCGATTCGCCCGATGAGTCCTTCATATTTAGTCGTTTTCAGCCAATTTTCAGAATTTTTGAAAATTTCACTTTTTTGTGAAAATATCCACTAAATGAGGGAATAATATGTGTGAGGGTACCCCAAGAGAGTTCCAAATGTGTGTGGGTAGGATATATATCCCATGGGGGTAAAATTGAAAAAAGTTGAAAATAAATTTTTTTTAGACTTAGTCATTTTTCCGGCGTTTATCAGACTTTCAGATAGGGGAAATGTCAATGAGCATTCCGATTTCAGTTCCAGAGCGATTCACCCGATGAGTCCTTCATATTTAGTCAATTTCAGCCAATTCTCAGAATTTTTGAAAATTTCACTTTTTTGTGAAAATATCCACTAAATGTGGGAATAATATTTGTTAGGGTACCCCAGGAGAGTTCCAAATGTGTGTGGGTAGAATATATATCCCACGGGGGTAAAATTGAAAAAAGATGAAAAATATATTTTTTTGGACTTAGTCATTTTTCCTGCGTTTATCAGATTTTCAGATAGGGGAAATGTCAGTGAGCGTTCCGATTTCAGTTCCAGAGCGATTCGCCCGATAAGTCCTTCATATTTAGTCGTTTTCAGCCAATTTTCTGAATTTTTGAAAATTTCACTTTTTTGTGAAAATATCCACTAAATGAGGGAATAATATGTGTGAGGGTACCCCCAGGAGAGTTCCAAATGTGTGTGGGTAGAATATATATCCCACGGGGGTAAAATTGAAAAAAGGTGAAAAATTTTTTTTTTTTAAATTAGTCATTTTTTCAGCGTTTATCAGACTTTCAGATAGGGGAAATGTCAGTGAGCATTCCGATTTCAGTTCCAGAGCGATTCACCCGATGAGTCCTTCATATTTAGTCAATTTCAGCCAATTCTCAGAATTTTTGAAAATTTCACTTTTTTGTGAAAATATCCACTAAATGAGGGAATAATATGTGTGAGGGTACCCCAGGAGAGTTCCAAATGTGTGTGGGTAGAATATATATCCCACGGGGGTAAAACTGAAAAAAGGTGAAAAAAAATTTTTTTTGAACTTGGTCATTTTTTCAGCGTTTATCAGACTTTCAGATAGGGGAAAGTCAGTGAGCATTCCGATTTCAGTTCCAGAGCGATTCGCCCGATGAGTCCTTCATATTTAGTCGTTTTCAGACAATTTTCTGAATTTTTGAATATTTCACTTTTTTGTGAAAATATCCACTAAATGAGGGAATAATATGTGTGAGGGTACCCCCAGGAGAGTTCCAAATGTGTGTGGGTAGAATATATATCCCACGGGGGTAAAATTGAAAAAAGGTGAAAAATTTTTTTTTTTTAAATTAGTCATTTTTTCAGCGTTTATCAGACTTTCAGATAGGGGAAATGTCAGTGAGCATTACGATTTCAGTTCCAGAGCGATTCGCCCGATGAGTCCTTCATATTTAGTCGTTTTCAGCCAATTTTCTGAATTTTTGAAAATTTCACTTTTTTGTGAAAATATCCACTAAATGAGGGAATAATATGTGTGAGGGTACCCCAAGAGAGTTCCAAATGTGTGTGGGTAGGATATATATCCCACTGGGGTAAAGTTGAAAAAAGTTGAAAATAAATTTTTTTTAGACTTAGTCATTTTTCCGGCGTTTATCAGACTTTCAGATAGGGGAAATGTCAGTGAGCATTCCGATTTCAGTTCCAGAGCGATTCACCCGATGAGTCCTTCATATTTAGTCAATTTCAGCCAATTCTCAGAATTTTTGAAAATTTCACTTTTTTGTGAAAATATCCACTAAATGAGGGAATAATATGTGTGAGGGTACCCCAGGAGAGTTCCAAATGTGTGTGGGTAGAATATATATCCCACGGGGGTAAAACTGAAAAAAGGTGAAAAAAAATTTTTTTTGAACTTGGTCATTTTTCCGGCGTTTATCAGATTTTCAGATAGGGGATATGTCAGTGAGCGTTCCGATTTCAGTTCCAGAGCGATTCGCTCGATGAGTCCTTCATATTTAGTCGTTTTCAGCCAATTTTCTGAATTTTTGAAAATTTCACTTTTTTGTGAAAATATCCACTAAATGAGGGAATAATATGTGTGAGGGTACCCCAGGAGAGTTCCAAATGTGTGTGGGTAGAATATATATCCCACGGGGGTAAAATTGAAAAAAGGTGAAAATTTTTTTTTTTTTAAATTAGTCATTTTTTCAGCGTTTATCAGACTTTCAGATAGGGGAAATGTCAGTGAGCATTACGATTTCAGTTCCAGAGCGATTCGCCCGATGAGTCCTTCATATTTAGTCGTTTTCAGCCAATTTTCAGAATTTTTGAAAATTTCACTTTTTTGTGAAAATATCCACTAAATGAGGGAATAATATGTGTGAGGGTACCCCAAGAGAGTTCCAAATGTGTGTGGGTAGGATATATATCCCATGGGGGTAAAATTGAAAAAAGTTGAAAATAAATTTTTTTTAGACTTAGTCATTTTTCCGGCGTTTATCAGACTTTCAGATAGGGGAAATGTCAGTGAGCATTCCGATTTCAGTTCCAGAGCGATTCACCCGATGAGTCCTTCATATTTAGTCAATTTCAGCCAATTCTCAGAATTTTTGAAAATTTCACTTTTTTGTGAAAATATCCACTAAATGTGGGAATAATATTTGTTAGGGTACCCCAGGAGAGTTCCAAATGTGTGTGGGTAGAATATATATCCCACGGGGGTAAAATTGAAAAAAGGTGAAAAATATATTTTTTTGGACTTAGTCATTTTTCCTGCGTTTATCAGATTTTCAGATAGGGGAAATGTCAGTGAGCGTTCCGATTTCAGTTCCAGAGCGATTCGCCCGATGAGTCCTTCATATTTAGTCGTTTTCAGCCAATTTTCTGAATTTTTGAAAATTTCACTTTTTTGTGAAAATATCCACTAAATGAGGGAATAATATGTGTGAGGGTACCCCCAGGAGAGTTCCAAATGTGTGTGGGTAGAATATATATCCCACGGGGGTAAAATTGAAAAAAGGTGAAAAATTTTTTTTTTTTAAATTAGTCATTTTTTCAGCGTTTATCAGACTTTCAGATAGGGGAAATGTCAGTGAGCATTCCGATTTCAGTTCCAGAGCGATTCACCCGATGAGTCCTTCATATTTAGTCAATTTCAGCCAATTCTCAGAATTTTTGAAAATTTCACTTTTTTGTGAAAATATCCACTAAATGAGGGAATAATATGTGTGAGGGTACCCCAGGAGAGTTCCAAATGTGTGTGGGTAGAATATATATCCCACGGGGGTAAAACTGAAAAAAGGTGAAAAAAAATTTTTTTTGAACTTGGTCATTTTTTCAGCGTTTATCAGACTTTCAGATAGGGGAAATGTCAGTGAGCATTCCGATTTCAGTTCCAGAGCGATTCGCCCGATGAGTCCTTCATATTTAGTCGTTTTCAGACAATTTTCTGAATTTTTGAATATTTCACTTTTTTGTGAAAATATCCACTAAATGAGGGAATAATATGTGTGAGGGTACCCCAGGAGAGTTCCAAATGTGTGTGGGTAGAATATATATCCCACGGGGGTAAAATTGAAAAAAGGTGAAAAAATTTTTTTTTTTAAATTAGTCATTTTTTCAGCGTTTATCAGACTTTCAGATAGGGGAAATGTCAGTGAGCATTACGATTTCAGTTCCAGAGCGATTCGCCCGATGAGTCCTTCATATTTAGTCGTTTTCAGCCAATTTTCAGAATTTTTGAAAATTTCACTTTTTTGTGAAAATATCCACTAAATGAGGGAATAATATGTGTGAGGGTACCCCAAGAGAGTTCCAAATGTGTGTGGGTAGGATATATATCCCACGGGGGTAAAATTGAAAAAAGTTGAAAATAAATTTTTTTTAGACTTAGTCATTTTTCCGGCGTTTATCAGACTTTCAGATAGGGGAAATGTCAGTGAGCATTCCGATTTCAGTTCCAGAGCGATTCACCCGATGAATCCTTCATATTTAGTCAATTTCAGCCAATTCTCAGAATTTTTGAAAATTTCACTTTTTTGTGAAAATATCCACTAAATGTGGGAATAATATTTGTTAGGGTACCCCAGGAGAGTTCCAAATGTGTGTGGGTAGAATATATATCCCACGGGGGTAAAATTGAAAAAAGGTGAAAAATATATTTTTTTGGACTTAGTCATTTTTCCTGCGTTTATCAGATTTTCAGATAGGGGAAATGTCAGTGAGCGTTCCGATTTCAGTTCCAGAGCGATTCGCCCGATGAGTCCTTCATATTTAGTCATTTTCAGCCAATTTTCTGAATTTTTGAAAATTTCACTTTTTTGTGAAAATATCCACTAAATGAGGGAATAATATGTGTGAGGGTACCCCCAGGAGAGTTCCAAATGTGTGTGGGTAGAATATATATCCCACGGGGTAAAATTGAAAAAAGGTGAAAAATTTTTTTTTTTTAAATTAGTCATTTTTTCAGCGTTTATCAGACTTTCAGATAGGGGAAATGTCAGTGAGCATTGCGATTTCAGTTCCAGAGCGATTCGCCCGATGAGTCCTTCATATTTAGTCGTTTTCAGCCAATTTTCAGAATTTTTGAAAATTTCACTTTTTTGTGAAAATATCCACTAAATGAGGGAATAATATGTGTGAGGGTACCCCAAGAGAGTTCCAAATGTGTGTGGGTAGGATATATATCCCACGGGGGTAAAATTGAAAAAAGTTGAAAATAAATTTTTTTTAGACTTAGTCATTTTTCCGGCGTTTATCAGACTTTCAGATAGGGGAAATGTCAGTGAGCATTCCGATTTCAGTTCCAGAGCGATTCACCCGATGAGTCCTTCATATTTAGTCAATTTCAGCCAATTCTCAGAATTTTTGAAAATGTCACTTTTTTGTGAAAATATCCACTAAATGAGGGAATAATATTTGTTAGGGTACCCCAGGAGAGTTCCAAATGTGTGTGGGTAGAATATATATCCCACGGGGGTAAAATTGAAAAAAGGTGAAAAAATTTTTTTTGGACTTAGTCATTTTTCCGGCGTTTATCAGATTTTCAGATAGGGGAAATGTCAGTGAGCGTTCCGATTTCAGTTCCAGAGCGATTCGCCCGATGAGTCCTTCATATTTAGTCGTTTTCAGCCAATTTTCTGAATTTTTGAAAATTTCACTTTTTTGTGAAAATATCCACTAAATGAGGGAATAATATGTGTGAGGGTACCCCAAGAGAGTTCCAAATGTGTGTGGGTAGGATATATATCCCACGGGGGTAAAATTGAAAAAAGTTGAAAATAAATTTTTTTTAGACTTAGCCATTTTTCCGGCGTTTATCAGACTCTCAGATAGGGGAAATGTCAGTGAGCGTTCTGATTTCAGTTCCAGAGCGATTCACCCGATGAGTCCTTCATATTTAGTCAATTTCAGCCAATTCTCAGAATTTTTGAAAATTTCACTTTTTTGTGAAAATATCCACTAAATGAGGGAATAATATGTGTGAGGGTACCCCAGGAGAGTTCCAAATGTGTGTGGGTAGAATATATATCCCACGGGGGTAAAACTGAAAAAAGGTGAAAAAAAATTTTTTTTGAACTTGGTCATTTTTTCAGCGTTTATCAGACTTTCAGATAGGGGAAATGTCAGTGAGCATTCCGATTTCAGTTCCAGAGCGATTCGCCCGATGAATCCTTCATATTTAGTCGTTTTCAGACAATTTTCTGAATTTTTGAATATTTCACTTTTTTGTGAAAATATCCACTAAATGAGGGAATAATATGTGTGAGGGTACCCCAGGAGAGTTCCAAATGTGTGTGGGTAGAATATATATCCCACGGGGGTAAAATTGAAAAAAGGTGAAAAATTATTTTTTTTTAAATTAGTCATTTTTTCAGCGTTTATCAGACTTTCAGATAGGGGAAATGTCAGTGAGCATTACGATTTCAGTTCCAGAGCGATTCGCCCGATGAGTCCTTCATATTTAGTCGTTTTCAGCCAATTTTCAGAATTTTTGAAAATTTCACTTTTTTGTGAAAATATCCACTAAATGAGGGAATAATATGTGTGAGGGTACCCCAAGAGAGTACCAAATGTGTGTGGGTAGGGTATATATCCCACGGGGGTAAAATTGAAAAAAGTTGAAAATAAATTTTTTTTAGACTTAGTCATTTTTCCGGCGTTTATCAGACTTTCAGATAGGGGAAATGTCAGTGAGCATTCCGATTTCAGTTCCAGAGCGATTCACCCGATGAGTCCTTCATATTTAGTCAATTTCAGCCAATTCTCAGAATTTTTGAAAATTTCACTTTTTTGTGAAAATATCCACTAAATGTGGGAATAATATTTGTTAGGGTACCCCAGGAGAGTTCCAAATGTGTGTGGGTAGAATATATATCCAACGGGGGTAAAATTGAAAAAAGGTGAAAAATATATTTTTTTGGACTTAGTCATTCTTCCGGCGTTTATCAGATTTTCAGATAGGGGAAATGTCAGTGAGCGTTCCGATTTCAGTTCCAGAGCGATTCGCCCGATGAGTCCTTCATATTTAGTCGTTTTCAGCCAATTTTCTGAATTTTTGAAAATTTCACTTTTTTGTGAAAATATCCACTAAATGAGGGAATAATATGTGTGAGGGTACCCCCAGGAGAGTTCCAAATGTGTGTGGGTAGAATATATATCCCACGGGGGTAAAATTGAAAAAAGGTGAAAATTTTTTTTTTTTTAAATTAGTCATTTTTTCAGCGTTTATCAGACTTTCAGATAGGGGAAATGTCAGTGAGCATTACGATTTCAGTTCAGGAGCGATTCGCCCGATGAGTCCTTCATATTTAGTCGTTTTCAGCCAATTTTCAGAATTTTTGAAAATTTCACTTTTTTGTGAAAATATCCACTAAATGAGGGAATAATATGTGTGAGGGTACCCCAAGAGAGTTCCAAATGTGTGTGGGTAGGATATATATCCCACGGGGGTAAAATTGAAAAAAGTTGAAAATAAATTTTTGTTAGACTTAGTCATTTTTCCGGCGTTTATCAGACTTTCAGATAGGGGAAATGTCAGTGAGCATTCCGATTTCAGTTCCAGAGCGATTCACCCGATGAGTCCTTCATATTTAGTCAATTTTAGCCAATTCTCAGAATTTTTGAAAATTTCACTTTTTTGTGAAAATATCCACTAAATGTGGGAATAATATTTGTTAGGGTACCCCAGGAGAGTTCCAAATGTGTGTGGGTAGAATATATATCCCACGGGGGTAAAACTGAAAAAGGTGAAAAAAAATTTTTTTGGAACTTGGTCATTTTTTCAGCGTTTATCAGACTTTCAGATAGGGGAAATGTCAGTGAGCATTCCGATTTCAGTTCCAGAGCGATTCGCCCGATGAGTCCTTCATATTTAGTCGTTTTCAGCCAATTTTCTGAATTTTTGAAAATTTCACTTTTTTGTGAAAATATCCACTAAATGAGGGAATAATATGTGTGAGGGTACCCCAGGAGAATTCCAAATGTGTGTGGGTAGAATATATATCCCACGGGGGTAAAATTGAAAAAAGGTGAAAAAATTTTTTTTTTGGACTTAGTCATTTTTCCGGCGTTTATCAGATTTTCAGATAGGGGAAATGTCAGTGAGCGTTCCGATTTCAGTTCCAGAGCGATTCTCCCAATGAGTCCTTCATATTTAGTCGTTTTCAGCCAATTTTCTGAATTTTTGAAAATTTCACTTTTTTGTGAAAATATCCACTAAATGAGGGAATAATATGTGTGAGGGTACCCCAGGAGAGTTCCAAATGTGTGTGAGTAGAATATATATGCCACGGGGGTAAAATTGAAAAAAGGTGAAAAAAAATTTTTTTTGGACTTCGTCATTTTTTCAGCGTTTATCAGACTTTCAGATAGGGGAAATGTCAGTGAGCATTCCGATTTCAGTTCCAGAGTGATTCGCCCGATGAGTCCTTCATATTTAGTCGTTTTCAGCCAATTTTCTGAATTTTTGAAAATTTCACTTTTTTGTGAAAATATCCACTAAATGAGGGAATAATATGTGTGAGGGTACCCCAAGAGAGTTCCAAATGTGTGTGGGTAGGATATATATCCCACGGGGGTAAAATTGAAAAAAGTTGAAAATAAATTTTTTTTAGACTTAGTCATTTTTCCGGCGTTTATCAGATTTTCAGATAGGGGAAATGTCAGTGAGCGTTCCGATTTCAGTACCAGAGCGATTCGCCCGATGAGTCCTTCATATTTAGTCGTTTTCAGCCAATTTTCTGAATTTTTGAAAATTTCACTTGTTTGTGAAAATATCCACTAAATGAGGGAATAATATGTGTGAGGGTACCCCAAGAGAGTTCCAAATGTGTGTGGGTAGGATATATATCTGTAGTGCCGGCGTCCCTGCCCTCTGCTAGGCAGGGACGCTGTTCCCCTCACCGCTCTGCTCCGAGCCCATCGTCCCTCTCCCGCTCTGCTGGCAGCGCGCGCTCCTTCCCGGCCACTGTGCTTAGGGCGCGTGCGCGCGCCCTCCCTCTTAAAGGGGCCGCGCGCGCCGTCCTAAGGAGTCCCCGGCCAATGGCCGGAGGACTTTACCGTATATAAGGCACCTCCTCCAAAATGGAGGTGCCCGAGCAATGTTGTTTGCACCTGTGTCTCACCTGTGCTTCAGCCCTCAGGTCCCGTTGCCAGTTACCTGCCAGTTACCTGCCAGATTCCTTCCTGATTACTTGCTACCTGCCTGCTAGTCTGAGGTCCGACGGTCTGCCTTACTAATCCTGTCAGTCTGTCTAAGGACCAGCCTGCCCGCTCACCTGGGAGCGCACATCAGATACCTGCCAGCTTGTCTGAGGTCCGACGGTCTGCCTTACTAATCCTGTCAGTCTGTCTAAGGACCAGCCTGCCCGCTCACCTGGGAGCGCACATCAGCTACCTGCCTGCCTGCCTGAGGTCCGACGGTCTGCCTTCCAACTCCTGTCAGTCTGTCTATGGACCAGCTTGCCCGCTCACCTGGGAGCGCACATCTGCTATCTGCCTGCTAGCCTACCTGGAGGCTCCGCCGTCACGAGCTGTGACCACCTGCCTGTCCTGTGGCTCCTGCCCGCTCATCTGGGAGCGCTCTTCTGCTACCTGTCTGTTTGCCTACCCGGAGGCTCTGCCGTCACGTGCTGTGACCACCCGCCTGTCCAGAGACTTCTGCCCGCTCACCTGGGAGCGCTCATCTGTCGCCTGTCCGCTGGTCTTCCTGGAGGCTCCGCCGTCACATGCTGTGACCACCCGTTCATCCAGAGACTCTCGCCTGCTCACCTGGGAGCTCACGTCTATCTTCAGCCGCCACAGGTCGTACCAACCCTATACCTAGAGACTGCCCCGGTCACTTGCCGTGATCTCCAGCCCGTTCACTCAGAGACTGTCCCGTTCACTCAGAGACTATCCCGTTCACTCAGAGACTGTCCCGTTCACTCAGAGACTGTCCCGTTCACCTGCTGAGACTTCCAGCCCGTCTTCCCTGGTCGCCACTCGCTCCCTTACAAGGACCGCCTCCTTGTATAGTAGCTCTGAGGTTCCGCCTCCCAGACCCGTTACAGTTTGCTCGGGCCATGGAACCCGGTGGCACCCAAGCTCCCTCGCTCTCGGACCTGTGTCATGAACTGTCCCGTCAAAGGTCCCAACAGGAGTCCATCCTGGGTCACCTGCGGAATGTCAATACTCGCCTGGACACTCTGACTGCTCCACCAGCAACCTCCGCCAGTGCCATGTCTCGCAATCCGGCAGCTCCGCTGCCCACTAATACCATGGTATCCTACCCTGGACCCCGGCTTTCTGCACCTCCTCGCTTCGGAGACGACTCCGCCCAGGCTCGGGGCTTCATAAATCAGTGCACCCTGCACTTTGAACTTTTGTCCCACCAGTTTAACTCCGACCGAGCCCAAATTGCATTCATCATGTCCCATCTCACCGGGGAGGCCCTGGCCTGGCTAAATCCTCTATGGGAGAGAGGAGACCCCCTGGTGTCCAACTTGCCTGTTTTTCTCACGGCTTTCCGGAAAGTCTTCGACGAACCCGGACGGAAGACCTCATCCGCATCATCGTTGCTACGCCTCCGTCAGGAGAGTCTCACCGTGGGCCAATATGCCATACGGTTCCGTACCCTTGCCTCGGAGCTGGCCTGGGATAACGACGCTCTGGTTTCCGTCTTCTGGGAGGGTCTGTCCGGCCGTATTAAAGATGAACTTGCCGGTCGGGACATTCCTACCACTCTCGATGACTTAATAACTCTTGCCACCCGGATTGACCTACGGTTCCAGGAGCGTGCCAGAGAGGTCACCCGTGAGAGGAGGTTACCACGTCTAGCTCCTACTTTTCAGAAACCCGTCACTCCTTCTGTCTCTAACCAGGTACACCCTCCTGAGCCTATGCAGGTCGACCAGACCAAGATGGTCAAGACCCGTCAGGACTTACGTCGTGCCGAGGGGACCTGTTTCTACTGTGGCAGTAAGGAGCACCGGATCCGTGCCTGCCCGGAGAGATCGGGAAACGCCTGTGTCTAGGTTCGCTCAGAGAGGTCCACCTAGACAAGAATAAATCCTCTCCATCCCTGCTGTTGTCAGTTTCAATCGTCTACGGGGAGAATCGTTATTTCGAACTAGCCCAACTGGACTCTGGAGCAGCCGGGAATCTTATTTCACAGTCCCTGGTAGAGAAATACCGCATCCCCACCAAACCTCTGGCTGTACCCTTGTCTGTTGCTGCCGTGGATGGGGGGCTCTTACCACCCCCCATCCAACTCATCACCGAATCCATTACTCTGCAGGTGGGAATGCTGCATTCTGAAAGTATCTCCTTCCATGTTCTGCCTGGACTCTCTCACGCCCTCTTGCTATGCCTACCTTGGCTCCAGAGACATGCACCCGTTCTTGACTGGCAGACCGGAGAAGTCCTTCGCTGGGGACAGGGCTGCCATAAGACCTGTCTGGTTCCTGTTCATCCCGTCCGTCCTTCTCCTACCCCAGCTAATCTACCTGGACTTCCGATTCCTTATTGGTCTTATGCTGATGTCTTTAATAAAAAGGAGGCAGAGACACTACCCCCTCATAGATCATATGACTGTCCTATCGACCTGTTACCTGGTACTTCTCCTCCCCGTGGGCGTATTTATCCATTATCCGCTGCTGAGACCCGGTCGATGTCCGAATATATTGAGGAAAATCTGGCTAGGGGATTCATTCGGAAATCTACCTCCCCGGCGGGAGCAGGCTTCTTTTTCGTCAAAAAGAAGGACGGCTCTCTCCGTCCCTGTATAGACTATAGAGGCCTTAACCAGATCACGGTGAAGAATAAGTACCCCCTTCCGCTCATTCCGGAGTTATTTGATCGTCTGAGGGGGGCTAGAATCTTCACCAAACTGGACCTCCGTGGGGCGTACAACCTGGTTCATATCCGTCAGGGGGATGAATGGAAGACGGCATTCAACACCCGGGACGGCCACTATGAATATCTGGTAATGCCCTTTGGTCTCTGTAACGCTCCTGCCGTCTTTCAAGAGTTGGTCAATGACATCTTCCGGGACCTTCTCTACTCCTGCGTAGTGGTGTACCTGGACGACATCTTGGTCTTCTCTCCGGATCTCCAGACTCACCGGAGGGACGTTCGTCAGGTCCTGCTCAGGCAGAACCATCTTTACGCTAAATATGAGAAGTGCCTCTTTGAGCAGACCTCGCTTCCGTTTCTGGGCTACATTATCTCTCAGACCGGCCTACAAATGGATCCTGAGAAACTGTCTGCCATCGAGAAATGGCCCCGACCAGAGGGGTTGAAGGCTATTCAACGGTTCCTGGGCTTCGCCAACTATTACCGCCTCTTCATCCCGCACTTCTCTTCCCGGACTGCCCCAATTTCCGCACTCACCCGTAAGGGTACTAATCCCAAAGAGTGGCCGCCCGAAGCAGAGGAGGCCTTTCTTTCCCTAAAACAGGCCTTCTCTTCCGCCCCGGTGCTGCATCGCCCGGACGGCAACAAGCAGTTCTTCCTGGAAGTTGACGCCTCCTCCTCTGGAGCCGGAGCGGTACTTACTCAAAAATCATCTTCCGGGAGAATGGTAACTTGTGACTTCTTCTCCAAACTCTTCTCCTCTTCTGAGCGCAACTATTCCATAGGAGACCGAGAGTTATTGGCCATCAAACTGGCGTTGGAGGAGTGGCGTTACCTACTCGAGGGGGCTCTTCATCCGGTAATAATTTACACTGACCACAAGAACTTGGCTTACCTCCAGCATGCCCAGAGACTTAACCCGCGCCAAGCCCGGTGGTCCTTGTTTTTTGCTCGTTTTGATTTTGTTCTTCATTTTCGCCCGGCTGACAAAAACGTCAAAGCAGACGCCTTGTCCCGATCCTTTCTGGTGTCCGATCTCGAGGAAGAACCTAAACATATCATCGATCCCGCCAGAGTAATGCAGGTGGCTCCCGTGAGTCTAAATCGTCTCCCTCCCGGTAAGACGTTTGTTTCAGTACCTGATCGGGAGAAGATCCTACACTGGGGCCATTCGTCTAAACTAGCTGGCCACGCCGGTCAGAAAAAGATCCTCCAGCTTATTGCCCGGCACTATTGGTGGCCTACCCTGCACAAGGACATAATAGACTTTGTTTCTGCCTGTGTGTCCTGCGCTCGCAACAAAGTCCCGAGACATCTGCCAGCCGGACGCCTCCTTCCGCTTCCTGTACCTGCTGCCCCCTGGCAGCATATAGCAATGGACTTTATAACTGATCTCCCCGTCTCTGCCGGTTGTACGGTCATTTGGGTGGTCGCTGACCGCTTTTCCAAGATGGCTCACTTTATTCCCCTGCCAGGCCTTCCGTCTGCACCCGAGCTGGCTAAAAACTTTATCCGCCACATCTTCCGTCTTCATGGCCTGCCCCTCCACATCGTGTCGGATCGTGGGGTACAGTTCACCTCACGTTTCTGGAGAGCCACTTGTAAACTACTAGACGTCACCCTGGACTTCTCTACCGCTTACCACCCACAGTCCAATGGTCAAGTGGAGCGGATCAATCAGAACCTGACCAGTTACCTCCGGCACTTCGTTAATGCCCACCATTCTGACTGGGTGGATCTCCTACCATGGGCCGAGTTTTCTTATAATAATCACGAGAGCGAATCCTCCTCCAAATCCCCGTTTTTTGTAGTCTTTGGTCAGCATCCTCGGATTCCTTTTACCTCTGTGGACAACCCGGCTGCGGAATCTCTCGTTAGCAAATTTTCCTCCATATGGGAGAGTACCCGGTCCGCACTCCTTCTGTCATCCGAGCGTATGAAAAGACACACTGACAAAAAACGCCTGGATCCTCCACAATTTCGTCCAGGAGATAAAGTCTGGCTCTCATCTAAATATGTTCGACTCAAGATACCTTCTTACAAGTTAGGGCCACGGTTCATCGGTCCTCTGGAGGTCATCAGTCAGATCAACCCGGTGGCCTATAAATTGAAACTCCCGGCCAACTTACGGATCCCCAACTCCTTCCATGTATCTCTCCTCAAACCCGTGGTGCTTAACTCTTTTTCCAAGTCTACAGGTACGCCTCCTGCTCCGGTTTCTGCTGAGGACGAGTTTGAGGTAGAGAACATTCTTGCCACCAAAAGGGTAAGAGGAAAGACCTTTTTTCTGGTAGATTGGAAGGGGTTTGGTCCTGAGGAGAGAACGTGGGAGCCCCGGGAGAACATCCATGCCCCTCTCATCCTAGCTAAATTTCTATCTGGCCTAAAAAAGGGGGGCCTAAAGGGGGGGTACTGTAGTGCCGGCGTCCCTGCCCTCTGCTAGGCAGGGACGCTGTTCCCCTCACCGCTCTGCTCCGAGCCCGGCGTCCCTCTCCCGCTCTGCTGGCAGCGCGCGCTCCTTCCCGGCCACTGTGCTTAGGGCGCGCGCGCGCGCCCTCCCTCCCTCTTAAAGGGGCCGCGCGCCGTCCTAAGGAGTCCCCGGCCAATGGCCGGAGGACTTTACCGTATATAAGGCACCTCCTCCAAAATGGAGGTGCCCGAGCAATGTTGTTTGCACCTGTGTCTCACCTGTGCTTCAGCCCTCAGGTCCCGTTGCCAGTTACCTGCCAGATTCCTGCCTGATTACTTGCTACCTGCCTGCTAGTCTGAGGTCCGACGGTCTGCCTTACTAATCCTGTCAGTCTGTCTAAGGACCAGCCTGCCCGCTCACCTGGGAGCACACATCAGATACCTGCCAGCTTGTCTGAGGTCCGACGGTCTGCCTTACTAATCCTGTCAGTCTGTCTAAGGACCAGCCTGCCCGCTCACCTGGGAGCGCACATCAGCTACCTGCCTGCCTGCCTGAGGTCCGACGGTCTGCCTTCCAACTCCTGTCAGTCTGTCTATGGACCAGCTTGCCCGCTCACCTGGGAGCGCACATCTGCTATCTGCCTGCTAGCCTACCTGGAGGCTCCGCCGTCACGAGCTGTGACCACCTGCCTGTCCTGTGACTCCTGCCCGCTCACCTGGGAGCGCTCTTCTGCTACCTGTCTGTTTGCCTACCCGGAGGCTCTGCCGTCACGTGCTGTGACCACCCGCCTGTCCAGAGACTTCTGCCCGCTCACCTGGGAGCGCTCATCTGTCGCCTGTCCGCTGGTCTTCCTGGAGGCTCCGCCGTCACATGCTGTGACCACCCGTTCATCCAGAGACTCTCGCCTGCTCACCTGGGAGCTCACGTCTATCTTCAGCCGCCACAGGTCATACCAACCCTATACCTAGAGACTGCCCCGGTCACTTGCCGTGATCTCCAGCCCGTTCACTCAGAGACTGTCCCGTTCACTTAGAGACTGTCCCGTTCACTCAGAGACTGTCCCGTTCACTCAGAGACTGTCCCGTTCACCTGCTGAGACTTCCAGCCCGTCTTCCCTGGTCGCCACCCGCTCCCTTACAAGGACCGCCTCCTTGTATAGTAGCTCTGAGGTTCCGCCTCCCAGACCCGTTACAATATCCCACGGGGGTAACATTGAAAAAAGTTGAAAATAAATTTTTTTTAGACTTAGTCATTTTTCCGGCGTTTATCAGACTTTCAGATTGGGGAAATGTCAGTGAGCGTTCCGATTTCAGTTCCAGCGCGATTAGCCCGATGAGTCCTTCATATTCAGTAGTTTTCAGCCAATTTTCTGAATTTTTGAAAATTTCTCTTTTTTGTGAAAATATCCACTAAATGAGGGAATAATATATGTGAGGGTACCCCAGGAGTGTTCCAAATGTGCGTGGGTAGAATATATATCCCACGGGGGTAAAATTGAAAAGAGTTGAAAAAATTTTTTTTTGGACTTAGTCATTCTTTCAGCGTTTATCAGTCTTTCAGATCGGGGAAATGTCAGTGAGCGTTCCGATTTCAGTTCCAGAGCGATTCGCCCGATGAGTCCTTCATATTTAGTCGTTTTCAGCCAATTTTCAGAATTTTTGAAAATTTCACTTTTTTGTGAAAATATCCAATAAATGAGGGAATAATATGTGTGAGGGTACCCCAGGAGAGTTCCAAATGTGTGTGGGTAGAATATATATCCAACGGGGGTAAAATTGAAAAAAGGTGAAAAAATTTTTTTTTGGACTTAGTCATTTTTCCGGCGTTTATCAGATTTTCAGATAGGGGAAATGTCAGTGAGCGTTTCAATTTCAGTTCCAGAGCGATTCGCCCGATGAGTCCTTCATAATTAGTCGTTTTCAGCCAATTTTCTGAATTTTTGAAAATTTCACTTTTTTGTGAAAATATCCACTAAATGAGGGAATAATATGTGTGAGGGTACCCCAAGAGAGTTCCAAATGTGTGTGGGTAGGATATATATCCCACGGGGGTAAAATTGAAAAAAGTTGAAAATAAATTTTTTTTAGACTTAGTAATTTTTCCGGGGTTTATCAGACTTTCAGATAGGGGAAATGTCAGTGTGCATTCCGATTTCAGTTCCAGAGCGATTCGCCCGATGAGTCCTTCATATTTAGTCGTTTTCAGCCAATTTTCAGAATTTTTGAAAATTTCACTTTTTTGTGAAAATATCCACTAAATGAGGGAATAATATGTGTGAGGGTACCCCAGGAGAGTTCCAAATGTGTGTGAGTAGAATATATATCCCACGGGGGTAAAATTGAAAAAAGGTGAAAAAAAAATTTTTTTGGACTTAGTCATTTTTTCAGCGTTTATCAGACTTTCAGATAGGGGAAATGTCAGTGAGCATTCCGATTTCAGTTCCAGAGCGATTCGCCCGATGAGTACTTCATATTTAGTCGTTTTCAGCCAATTTTCTGAATTTTTGAAAATTTCACTTTTTTGTGAAAATATCCACTAAATGAGGGAATAATATGTGTGAGGGTACCCCAAGAGAGTTCCAAATGTGTGTGGGTAGGATATATATCCCACGGGGGTAAAATTGAAAACAGTTGAAAATAAATTTTTTTTGGACTTAGTCATTTTTCCGGCGTTTATCAGACTTTCAGATAAGGGAAATGTCAGTGAGCATTCCGATTTCAGTTCCAGAGTGATTCGCCCGATGAGTCCTTCATATTTAGTCATTTTCAGCCAATTTTCAGAATTTTTGAAAATTTCACTTTTTTGTGAAAATATCCACTAAATGAGGGAATAATATGTGTGAGGATACCCCAGGAGAGTTCCAAATGTGTGTGGGTAGAATATATATCCCACGGGGGTAACATTGAAAAAAGTTGAAAATAAATTTTTTTTAGACTTAGTCATTTTTTCAGCGTTTATCAGACTTTGATATAGGGGAAATGTCAGTGAGCGTTCCGATTTCAGTTCCAGCGCGATTAGCCCGCTGAGTCCTTCATATTCAGTAGTTTTCAGCCAATTTTCTGAATTTTTGAAAATTTCTCTTTTTTGTGAAAATATCCACTAAATGAGGGAATAATATGTGTGAGAGTACCCCAGGAGAGTTCCAAATGTGTGTGGGTAGAATATATATCCCACGGGGGTAAAATTGAAAAAAGGTGAAAAATAATTTTTTTTAGACTTAGTCATTTTTTCAGCGTTTATCAGACTTTCAGATAGGGGAAATGTCAGTGAGCATTCCGATTTCAGTTCCAGAGCGATTCGCCGATGAGTCCTTCATATTTAGTCGTTTTCAGTCAATTTTCTGAATTTTTGAACATTTCACTTTTTTGTGAAAATATCCACTAAATGAGGGAATAATATGTGTGAGGGTACCCCAGGAGTGTTCCAAATGTGCGTGGGTAGAATATATATCCCACGGGGGTAAAATTGAAAAGAGTTTAAAAAATTTTTTTTTGGACTTAGTCATTTTTCCGGCGTTTATCAGACTTTCAGATAGGGGAAATGTCAGTGAGCTTTCCGATTTCAGTTCCAGAGCGATTCGCCCGATGAGTCCTTCATATTTAGTCGTTTTCAGCCAATTTTCTGAATTTTTGAAAATTTCACTTTTTTGTGAAAATATCCACTAAATGAGGGAATAATGTGTGTGAGGGTACCCCAGGAGTGTTCCAAATGTGCGTGGGTAAAATATATATCCCACGGGGGTAAAATTGAAAAAAGGTGAAAACATTTTTTTTGGGACTTAGTCATTTTTCCGGCGTTTATCAGACTTTCAGATAGGGGAAATGTCAGTGAGCGCTCCGATTTCAGTTCCAGAGCGATTCACCCGATGAGTCCTTCATATTTAGTCGTTTTCAGCCAATTTTCTGAATTTTTGAAAATTTCACTTTTTTGTGAAAATATCCACTAAATGAGGGAATAATATGTGTGAGGATACCCCAGGAGAGTTCCAAATGTGTGTGGGTAGATTATATATCCCAAGGGGGTAAAATTGAAAAAAGGTGAAAAAAAATTTTTTTTAGACTTAGTCATTTTTTCAGCGTTTATCAGACTTTCAGATAGGGGAAATGTCAGTGAGCGTTCCGATATCAGTTCCGGCGCGATTCGCCCGATGAGTCCTTCATATTCAGTAGTTTTCAGTCAATTTTCTGAATTTTTGAAAATTTCACTTTTTTGTGAAAATATCCACTAAATGAGGGAATAATATGTGTGAGGGTACCCCAGGAGAGTTCCAAATGTGTTTGGGTAGAATATAAATCCCACGGGGGTAAAATTGAAAAAAGGTGAAAAATTTTTTTTTTTGGACTTAGTCATTTTTTCAACGTTTATCAGACTTTCAGATAGGGGAAATTTCAGTGAGCGTTCCGATTTCAGTTCCAGAGCGATTCACCCGATGAGTCCTTCATATTTAGTCGTTTTCAGCCAATTTTCAGAATTTTTGAAAATTTCACTTGTTTGTGAAAATATCCACTAAATGAGGGAATAATATGTGTGAGGGTACCCCAGGAGTGTTCCAAATGTGCGTGGGTAGAATATATATCCCACGGGGGTAAAATTGAAAAGAGTTGAAAAATTTTTCTTTGGACTTAGTCATTTTTCCGGCGTTTATCAGACTTTCAGATAGGGGAAATGTCAGTGAGCGTTCCGATTTCAGTTCCAGAGCGATTCGCCCGATGAGTCCTTCATATTTAGTCGTTTTCAGCCAATTTTCTGAATTTTTGAAAATTTCACTTTTTGGTGAAAATATCCACTAAATGAGGGAATAATATGTGTGAGGGTACCCCAGGAGTGTTCCAAATGTGCGTGGGTAGAATATATATCCCACGGGGGTAAAATTGAAAAGAGTTTAAAAAATTTTTTTTTGGACTTAGTCATTTTTCCGGCGTTTATCAGATTTTCAGATAGGGGAAATGTCAGTGAGCGTTTCAATTTCAGTTCCAGAGCGATTCGCCCGATGAGTCCTTCATAATTAGTCGTTTTCAGCCAATTTTCTGAATTTTTGAAAATTTCACTTTTTTGTGAAAATATCCACTAAATGAGGGAATAATATGTGTGAGGGTACCCCAAGAGAGTTCCAAATGTGTGTGGGTAGGATATATATCCCACGGGGGTAAAATTGAAAAAAGTTGAAAATAAATTTTTTTTAGACTTAGTAATTTTTCCGGGGTTTATCAGACTTTCAGATAGGGGAAATGTCAGTGTGCATTCCGATTTCAGTTCCAGAGCGATTCGCCCGATGAGTCCTTCATATTTAGTCGTTTTCAGCCAATTTTCAGAATTTTTGAAAATTTCACTTTTTTGTGAAAATATCCACTAAATGAGGGAATAATATGTGTGAGGGTACCCCAGGAGAGTTCCAAATGTGTGTGAGTAGAATATATATCCCACGGGGGTAAAATTGAAAAAAGGTGAAAAAAAAATTTTTTTGGACTTAGTCATTTTTTCAGCGTTTATCAGACTTTCAGATAGGGGAAATGTCAGTGAGCATTCCGATTTCAGTTCCAGAGCGATTCGCCCGATGAGTACTTCATATTTAGTCGTTTTCAGCCAATTTTCTGAATTTTTGAAAATTTCACTTTTTTGTGAAAATATCCACTAAATGAGGGAATAATATGTGTGAGGGTACCCCAAGAGAGTTCCAAATGTGTGTGGGTAGGATATATATCCCACGGGGGTAAAATTGAAAACAGTTGAAAATAAATTTTTTTTGGACTTAGTCATTTTTCCGGCGTTTATCAGACTTTCAGATAAGGGAAATGTCAGTGAGCATTCCGATTTCAGTTCCAGAGTGATTCGCCCGATGAGTCCTTCATATTTAGTCATTTTCAGCCAATTTTCAGAATTTTTGAAAATTTCACTTTTTTGTGAAAATATCCACTAAATGAGGGAATAATATGTGTGAGGATACCCCAGGAGAGTTCCAAATGTGTGTGGGTAGAATATATATCCCACGGGGGTAACATTGAAAAAAGTTGAAAATAAATTTTTTTTAGACTTAGTCATTTTTTCAGCGTTTATCAGACTTTGATATAGGGGAAATGTCAGTGAGCGTTCCGATTTCAGTTCCAGCGCGATTAGCCCGCTGAGTCCTTCATATTCAGTAGTTTTCAGCCAATTTTCTGAATTTTTGAAAATTTCTCTTTTTTGTGAAAATATCCACTAAATGAGGGAATAATATGTGTGAGAGTACCCCAGGAGAGTTCCAAATGTGTGTGGGTAGAATATATATCCCACGGGGGTAAAATTGAAAAAAGGTGAAAAATAATTTTTTTTAGACTTAGTCATTTTTTCAGCGTTTATCAGACTTTCAGATAGGGGAAATGTCAGTGAGCATTCCGATTTCAGTTCCAGAGCGATTCGCCGATGAGTCCTTCATATTTAGTCGTTTTCAGTCAATTTTCTGAATTTTTGAACATTTCACTTTTTTGTGAAAATATCCACTAAATGAGGGAATAATATGTGTGAGGGTACCCCAGGAGTGTTCCAAATGTGCGTGGGTAGAATATATATCCCACGGGGGTAAAATTGAAAAGAGTTTAAAAAATTTTTTTTTGGACTTAGTCATTTTTCCGGCGTTTATCAGACTTTCAGATAGGGGAAATGTCAGTGAGCTTTCCGATTTCAGTTCCAGAGCGATTCGCCCGATGAGTCCTTCATATTTAGTCGTTTTCAGCCAATTTTCTGAATTTTTGAAAATTTCACTTTTTTGTGAAAATATCCACTAAATGAGGGAATAATGTGTGTGAGGGTACCCCAGGAGTGTTCCAAATGTGCGTGGGTAAAATATATATCCCACGGGGGTAAAATTGAAAAAAGGTGAAAACATTTTTTTTGGGACTTAGTCATTTTTCCGGCGTTTATCAGACTTTCAGATAGGGGAAATGTCAGTGAGCGCTCCGATTTCAGTTCCAGAGCGATTCACCCGATGAGTCCTTCATATTTAGTCGTTTTCAGCCAATTTTCTGAATTTTTGAAAATTTCACTTTTTTGTGAAAATATCCACTAAATGAGGGAATAATATGTGTGAGGATACCCCAGGAGAGTTCCAAATGTGTGTGGGTAGATTATATATCCCAAGGGGGTAAAATTGAAAAAAGGTGAAAAAAAATTTTTTTTAGACTTAGTCATTTTTTCAGCGTTTATCAGACTTTCAGATAGGGGAAATGTCAGTGAGCGTTCCGATATCAGTTCCGGCGCGATTCGCCCGATGAGTCCTTCATATTCAGTAGTTTTCAGTCAATTTTCTGAATTTTTGAAAATTTCACTTTTTTGTGAAAATATCCACTAAATGAGGGAATAATATGTGTGAGGGTACCCCAGGAGAGTTCCAAATGTGTTTGGGTAGAATATAAATCCCACGGGGGTAAAATTGAAAAAAGGTGAAAAATTTTTTTTTTTGGACTTAGTCATTTTTTCAACGTTTATCAGACTTTCAGATAGGGGAAATTTCAGTGAGCGTTCCGATTTCAGTTCCAGAGCGATTCACCCGATGAGTCCTTCATATTTAGTCGTTTTCAGCCAATTTTCAGAATTTTTGAAAATTTCACTTGTTTGTGAAAATATCCACTAAATGAGGGAATAATATGTGTGAGGGTACCCCAGGAGTGTTCCAAATGTGCGTGGGTAGAATATATATCCCACGGGGGTAAAATTGAAAAGAGTTGAAAAATTTTTCTTTGGACTTAGTCATTTTTCCGGCGTTTATCAGACTTTCAGATAGGGGAAATGTCAGTGAGCGTTCCGATTTCAGTTCCAGAGCGATTCGCCCGATGAGTCCTTCATATTTAGTCGTTTTCAGCCAATTTTCTGAATTTTTGAAAATTTCACTTTTTGGTGAAAATATCCACTAAATGAGGGAATAATATGTGTGAGGGTACCCCAGGAGTGTTCCAAATGTGCGTGGGTAGAATATATATCCCACGGGGGTAAAATTGAAAAGAGTTTAAAAAATTTTTTTTTGGACTTAGTCATTTTTCCGGCGTTTATCAGACTTTCAGATAGGGGAAATGTCAGTGAGCTTTCCGATTTCAGTTCCAGAGCGATTCGCCCGATGAGTCCTTCATATTTAGTCGTTTTCAGCCAATTTTCTGAATTTTTGAAAATTTCACTTTTTTGTGAAAATATCCACTAAATGAGGGAATAATGTGTGTGAGGGTACCCCAGGAGAGTTCCAAATGTGCGTGGGTAGAATATGTATCCCACGGGGGTAAAATTGAAAAAAGGTGAAAAATTATTTTTTTGGGACTTAGTCATTTTTTCAGAGTTTATCAGACTTTCAGATAGGGGAAATGTCAGTGAGCGTTCCGATTTCAGTTCCAGAGCGATTCGCCCGATGAGTCCTTCATATTTAGTCGTTTTCAGCCAATTTTCTGAATTTTTTGAAAATTTCACTTTTTTGTGAAAATATCCGCTAAATGAGGGAATAATGTGTGTGAGGGTACCCTAGGAGAGTTCCAAATGTGTGTGGGTAGAATATATATCCCACGGGGGTAAAATTGAAAAAAGGTGAAAAATTATTTTTTTTGGACTTAGTCATTTTTTCAGCGTTTATCAGACTTTCAGGTAGGGGAAATGTCAGTGAGCGTTCCGATTTCAGTTCCAGAGCGATTCGCCCGATGAGTCCTTCATATTTAGTCGTTTTCAGCCAATTTTCTGAATTTTTGAAAATTTCACTTTTTGGTGAAAATATCCACTAAATGAGGGAATAATATGTGTGAGGGTACCCCAGGAGTGTTCCAAATGTGCGTGGGTAGAATATATATCCCACGGGGGTAAAATTGAAAAGAGTTTAAAAAATTTTTTTTTGGACTTAGTAATTTTTCCGGCGTTTATCAGACTTTCAGATAGGGGAAATGTCAGTGAGCTTTCCGATTTCAGTTCCAGAGCGATTCGCCCGATGAGTCCTTCATATTTAGTCGTTTTCAGCCAATTTTCTGAATTTTTGAAAATTTCACTTTTTTGTGAAAATATCCACTAAATGAGGGAATAATATGTGTGAGGATACCCCAGGAGAGTTCCAAATGTGTGTGGGTAGATTATATATCCCACGGGGGTAAAATTGAAAAAAGGTGAAAAAAATTTTTTTTTAGACTTAGTCATTTTTTCAGCGTTTATCAGACTTTCAGATAGGGGAAATGTCAGTGAGCGTTCCGATTTCAGTTCCAGAGCAATTCGCCAGATGAGTCCTTCATATTTAGTCGTTTTCAGCCAATTTTCAGAATTTTTGAAAATTTCCCTTGTTTGTGAAAATATCCACTAAATGAGGGAATAATATGTGTGAGGGTACCCCAGGAGTGTTCCAAATGTGCGTGGGTAGAATATATATCCCACGGGGGTAAAATTGAAAAAAGGTGAAATATTATTTTTTTGGGACTTAGTCATTTTTTCAGCGTTTATCAGACTTTCAGATAGGGGAAATGTCAGTGAGCGTTCCGATTTCAGGTCCAGAGCGATTCGCCCAATGAGTCCTTCATATTCAGTAGTTTTCAGCCAATTTTCTGAATTTTTGAAAATTTCACTTTTTTGTGAAAATATCCACTAAATGAGGGAATAATATGTGTGAGGGTACCCCAGGAGAGTTCCAAATGTGTGTGGGTAGAATATATATCCCACGGGGGTAAAATTGAAAAGAGTTGAAAAATTTTTTTTTGGACTTAGTCATTTTTCCGGCGTTTATCAGACTTTCAGATAGGGGAAATGTCAGTGAGCGTTCCGATTTCAGTTCCAGAGCGAATCGCCCGATGAGTCCTTCATATTTAGTCGTTTTCAGCCAATTTTCAGAATTTTTGAAAATTTCACTTTTTTGTGAAAATATCCACTAAATGAGGGAATAATATGTGTGAGGATACCCCAGGAGAGTTCCAAATGTGTGTGGGTAGATTATATATCCCACGGGGTAAAATTGAAAAAAGGTGAAAAATTTTTTTTTTTGGACTTAGTCGTTTTTTCAGCGTTTATCAGACTTTCAGATAGGGGAAATGTCAGTGAGCGTTCCGATTTCAGTTTCAGAGCGATTCGCCCAATGAGTCCTTCATATTCAGTAGTTTTCAGCCAATTTTCTGAATTTTTGAAAATGTCACTTTTTTGTGAAAATATCCACTAAATGAGGGAATAATATGTGTGAGGATACCCCAGGAGAGTTCCAAATGTGCGTCGGTAGAATATATATCCCACGGGGGTAAAATTGAAAAGAGTTGAAAAATTTTTTTTGGACTTAGTCATTTTTCCGGCGTTTATCAGACTTTCAGATAGGGGAAATGTCAGTGAGCGTTCCGATTTCAGTTCAAGAGCGAATCGCCCGATGAGTCCTTCATATTTAGTCGTTTTCAGTCAATTTTCTGAATTTTTGAAAATTTCACTTTTTTTGTGAAAATATCCACTAAATGAGGGAATAATATGTGTGAGGGTACCCCAGGAGTGTTCCAAATGTGCATGGGTAGAATATATATCCCACGGGGGTAAAATTGAAAAAAGGTGAAAAAATTTTTTTTTTGGACTTAGTCATTTTTTCAGCGTTTATCAGACTTTCAGATAGTGGAAATGTCAGTGAGCGTTCCAATTTCAGCTCCAGAGCGATTCGCCCGATGAGTCCTTCATATTTAGTCGTTTTCAGCCAATTTTCTGAATTTTTGAAAATTTCACTTTTTTATGAAAATATCCACTAAATAAGGGAATATGTGTGAGGGTACCCCAGGAGAGTTCCAAATGTGTGTGGGTAGAATATATATCCCGCGGGTGTAAAATTGAAAAAAGGTGAAAAATTATTTTTTTTGGACTTAGTCATTTTTTCAGCGTTTATCAGACTTTCAGATAGGGGAAATGTCAGTGAGCGTTCCGATTTCAGTTCCAGAGCAATTCGCTCGATGAGTCCTTCATATTTAGACGTTTTCAGCCAATTTTCAGAATTTTTGAAAATTTCACTTTTTTGTGAAAATATCCACTAAATAAGGGAATAATATGTGTGAGGGTACCCCAGGAGAGTTCCAAATGTGTGTGGGTAGAATATATATCTCACGAGGGTAAAATTGAAAGAAGTTGAAAAAAATTTTTTTTGGACTGTCATTTTTCCGGTGTTTATCAGACTTTCCGATAGGGAAAATGTCAGTGAGCGTTCCGATTTCAGTTCCAGAGCGATTCGCCCAATGAGTCCTTCATATTTAGTCGTTTTCAGCCAATTTTCAGAATTTTTGAAAATTTCACTTTTTTGTGAAAATATCCACTAAATGAGGGAATAATATGTGTGAGGGTACCCCAGGAGAGTTCCAAATGTGTGTGGGTAGAATATATATCCCACGGGGGTAAAATTGAAAAAAGGTGAAAAATTTTTTTTTTGGACTTAGTCATTTTTTCAGCGTTTATCAGACTTTCAGATAGGGGAAATGTCAGTGAGCGTTCCGATTTCAGTTTCAGGGCGATTCACCCAATGAGTCCATCATATTCAGTAGTTTTCAGCCAATTTTCTGAATTTTTGAAAATTTCTCTTTTTTGTGAAAATATCCACTAAATGAGGGAATAATATGTGTGAGGGTACCCCAGGAGTGTTCCAAATGTGCGTGGGTAGAATATATATCCCACGGGGGAAAATTGAAAAGAGTTGAAAACATTTTTTTTTGGACTTAGTCATTTTTCCGGCGTTTATCAGACTTTCAGATAGTGGAAATGTCAGTGAGCGTTCCAATTTCAGCTCCAGAGCGATTCGCCCGATGAGTCCTTCATATTTAGTCGTTTTCAGCCAATTTTCTGAATTTTTGAAAATTTCACTTTTTTGTGAAAATATCCACTAAATAAGGGAATAATATGTGTGAGGGTACCCCAGGAGAGTTCCAAATGTGTGTGGGTAGAATATATATCCCGCGGGGGTAAAATTGAAAAAAGGTGAAAAATTTTTTTTTTGGGACTTAGTCATTTTTTCAGCGTTTATCAGACTTTCAGATAGGGGAAATGTCAGTGAGCGTTCCGATTTCAGTTCCACAGCGATTCGCTCGATGAGTCCTTCATATTTAGACGTTTTCAGCCAATTTTCAGAATTTTTGAAAATTTCACTTTTTTGTGAAAATATCCACTAAATGAGGGAATAATATGTGTGGGGGTACCCCAGGAGTGTTCCAAATGTGCGTGGGTAGAATATATATCCCACGGGGGTAAAATTGAAAAGAGTTTAAAAAAATTTTTTTATGACTTAGTCATTTTTCCGGCGTTTATCAGACTTTCAGATAGGGGAAATGTCAGTGAGCGTACCGATTTCAGTTCCAGCGCGATTTGCCCGATGAGTCCTTCATATTCAGTAGTTTTCAGCCAAGTTTCAGAATTTTTGAAAATTTCACTTTTTTGTGAAAATATCCACTAAATGAGGGAATAATATGTGTGAGGGTACCCCAGGAGTGTTCCAAATGTGCGTGGGTAGAATATATATCCCACGGGGGAAAATTGAAAAGAGTTGAAAAAATTTTTTTTTGGACTTAGTCATTTTTCCAGCGTTTATCAGACTTTCAGATAGTGGAAATGTCAGTGAGCGTTCCAATTTCAGTTCCAGAGCGATTCGCCCGAGGAGTCCTTCATATTTAGTCGTTTTCAGCCAATTTTCTGAATTTTTGAAAATTTCACTTTTTTGTGAAAATATCCACTAAATGAGGGAATAATATGTGTGAGGGTACCCCAGGAGAGTTCCAAATATGTGTGGGTAGAATATATATCCCGTGGAGGTAAAATTGAAAAAAGGTGAAAAATTTTTTTTTATTAGACTTAGTCATTTTTTTAGCGTTTATCAGACTTTCAGATAGGGGAAATGTCAGTGAGCGTTCCGATTTCAGTTCCAGAGCGATTCGCCCAATGAGTCCTTCATATTTAGTCGTTTTCAGCCAATTTTCAGAATTTTTGAAAATTTCACTTTTTTGTGAAAATATCCACTAAATGAGGGAATAATATGTGTGAGGGTACCCCAGGAGTGTTCCAAATGTGCGTGGGTAGAATATATATCCCACTGGGGTAAAATTGAAAAGAGTTGAAAAAAATTTTTTTTGGACTTAGTCATTTTTCCGTCGTTTATCAGACTTTCAGATAGGGGAAATGTCAGTGAGCGTTCCGATTTCAGTTCCAGCGCGATTCGCCCGATGAGTCCTTCATATTCAGTAGTTTTAAGCCAATTTTCTGAATTTTTGAAAATTTCACTTTTTTGTGAAAATATCCACTAAATGAGGGAATAATATGTGTGAGGGTACCCCAGGAGTGTTCCAAATGTGCGTGGGTAGAATATATATCCCACGGGGGTAAAATTGAAAAGAGTTGAAAAAAATTTTTTTGGGACTTAGTCATTTTTTAGGCGTTTATCAGACTTTCAGATAGGGGAAATGTCAGTGAGCGTTCCGATTTCAGTTCCAGCGCGATTCGCCCGATGAGTCCTTCATATTCAGTAGTTTTCAGCCAATTTTCTGAATTTTTGAAAATTTTACTTTTTTGTGAAAATATCCACTAAATGAGGGAATAATATGTGTGAGGGTACCCCAGGAGTGTTCCAAATGTGTGTGGGTAGAATATATATCCCACGGGGGTAAAATTGCAAAGAGGTGAAAAAATTTTTTTTAGACTTAGTCATTTTTCCGGCGTTTAGCAGACTTTCAGATAGGGGAAATGTCAGTGAGCGTTTCGATTTCAGTTCCAGCGCGATTCGCCCGATGAGTTCTTCATATTCAGTAGTTTTAAGCCAATTTTCTGAATTTTTGAAAATTTCGCTTTTTTGTGAAAATATCCACTAAATGAGGGAATAATATGTGTGAGGGTACCGGTACCCCAGGAGTGTTCCAAATGTGCGTGGGTAGAATATATATCCCACGGGGGTAAAATTGAAAAGAGTTGAAAAAAATTTTTTTTGGACTTAGTCATTTTTCCGGCGTTTATCAGACTTTCAGATAGGGGAAATGTCAGTGAGCGTTCCAATTTCAGTTCCAGCGCGATTCGCCCGTTGAGTCCTTCATATTCAGTAGTTTTCAGCCAATTTTCTGAATTTTTGAAAATTTCACTTTTTTGTGAAAATATCCACTAAATGAGGGAATAATATGTGTGAGGGTACCCCAGGAGAGTTCCAAATGTGTGTGGGTAGAATATATATCCCACGGGGGTAAAATTGTAAAAAGGTGAAAAAAATTTTTTTTGGACTGTCATTTTTCCAGTGTTTATCAGACTTTCCGATAGGGAAAATGTCAGTGAGCGTTCCGATTTCAGTTCCAGCGCGATTCGCCCGATGATTCCTTCATATTCAGTAGTTTTCAGCCAATTTTCTGAATTTTTGAAAATTTCACTTTTTTGTGAAAATATCCACTAAATGAGGGAATAATATGTGTGAGGGTACCCCAGGAGTGTTCCAAATGTGCGTTGGTAGAATATATATCCCACGGGGGTAAAATTGAAAAGAGTTGAAAACATTTTTTTTTGGACTTAGTCATTTTTCCGGCGTTTATCAGACTTTCAGATAGGGGAAATGTCAGTGAGCGTTCCGATTTCAGTTCCAGAGCGATTCGCCCTATGAGTCCTTCATATTTAGTCGTTTTCAGCCAATTTTCTGAATTTTTGAAAATTTCACTTTTTTGTGAAAATATCCACTAGATGAGGGAATAATATGTGTGAGGGTACCCCAAGAGAGTTCCAAATGTATGTGGGTAGAATATATATCTCACGGGGGTAAAATTGAAAAAAGTTGAAAAAATTTTTTTTTGGACTGTCATTTTTCCGGTGTTTATCAGACTTTCAGATAGGGGAAATGTCAGTGAGCGTTCCGATTTCAGTTCCAGAGCGATTCGCTCGATGAGTCCTTCATATTTAGTCGTTTTCTGCCAATTTTCAGAATTTTTGAAAATGTCACTTTTTTGTGAAAATATCCACTAAATGAGGGAATAATATGTGTGAGGGTACCCCAGGAGAGTTCCAAATGTGTGTGGGTAGAATATATATCCCACGGGGGTAAAATTGAAAAAAGTTGAAAAAACTTTTTTTTTTTGGATTTAGTCATTTTTCCGGCGTTTATCAGACTTTCAGATAGGGGAAATGTCAGTGAGCGTTCCGATTTCAGTTCCAGAGCGATTCGCCCGATGAGTCCTTCATATTTAGTCGTTTTCAGCCAATTTTCTGAATTTTTGAAAATTTCTCTTTTTTGTGAAAATATCCACTAAATGAGGGAATAATATGTGTGAGGGTACCCCAGGAGAGTTCCAAATGTGTCTGGGTAGAATATATATCTCACGGGGGTAAAATTGAAAAAAGTTGAAAAAAATTTTTTTTGGACTGTCATTTTTCCGGTGTTTATCAGAATTTCAGATAGGGGAAATGTCAGTGAGCGTTCCGATTTCAGTTCCAGCGCGATTCGCCCGATGATTCCTTCATATTCAGTCGTTTTCAGCCAATTTTCTGAATTTTTCAAAATTTCACTTTTTTGTGAAAATATCCACTAAATGAGGGAATAATATGTGTGAGGGTACCCCAGGAGTGTTCCAAATGTGCGTGGGTAGAATATATATCCCACGGGGGTAAAATTGAAAAGAGTTGAAAAAAATTTTTTTTGGACTTAGTCATTTTTCCGGCGTTTATCAGACTTTCAGATAGGGGAAATGTCAGTGAGCGTTCCGATTTCAGTTCCAGAGAGATTCTCCCTATGAGTCCTTCATATTTAGTCGTTTTCAGACAATTTTCTGAATTTTTGAAAATTTCACTTTTTTGTGAAAATATCCACTAAATGAGGGAATAATATGTGTGAGGGTACCCCAGGAGTGTTCCAAATGTGTGTGGGTAGAATATATATCCCACGGGGGTAAAATTGCAAAGAGGTGAAAAAATTTTTTTTAGACTTAGTCATTTTTTCGGCGTTTAGCAGACTTTCAGATAGGGGAAATGTCAGTGAGCGTTTCGATTTCAGTTCCAGCGCGATTCGCCCGATGAGTTCTTCATATTCAGTAGTTTTAAGCCAATTTTCTGAATTTTTGAAAATTTCGCTTTTTTGTGAAAATATCCACTAAATGAGGGAATAATATGTGTGAGGGTACCGGTACCCCAGGAGTGTTCCAAATGTGCGTGGGTAGAATATATATCCCACGGGGGTAAAATTGAAAAGAGTTGAAAAAAATTTTTTTTGGACTTAGTCATTTTTCCGGCGTTTATCAGACTTTCAGATAGGGGAAATGTCAGTGAGCGTTCCAATTTCAGTTCCAGCGCGATTCGCCCGTTGAGTCCTTCATATTCAGTAGTTTTCAGCCAATTTTCTGAATTTTTGAAAATTTCACTTTTTTGTGAAAATATCCACTAAATGAGGGAATAATATGTGTGAGGGTACCCCAGGAGAGTTCCAAATGTGTGTGGGTAGAATATATATCCCACGGGGGTAAAATTGTAAAAAGGTGAAAAAAATTTTTTTTGGACTGTCATTTTTCCAGTGTTTATCAGACTTTCCGATAGGGAAAATGTCAGTGAGCGTTCCGATTTCAGTTCCAGCGCGATTCGCCCGATGATTCCTTCATATTCAGTAGTTTTCAGCCAATTTTCAGAATTTTTGAAAATTTCACTTTTTTGTGAAAATATCCACTAAATGAGGGAATAATATGTGTGAGGGTACCCCAGGAGTGTTCCAAATGTGCGTTGGTAGAATATATATCCCACGGGGGTAAAATTGAAAAGAGTTGAAAACATTTTTTTTTGGACTTAGTCATTTTTCCGGCGTTTATCAGACTTTCAGATAGGGGAAATGTCAGTGAGCGTTCCGATTTCAGTTCCAGAGCGATTCGCCCTATGAGTCCTTCATATTTAGTCGTTTTCAGCCAATTTTCTGAATTTTTGAAAATTTCACTTTTTTGTGAAAATATCCACTAGATGAGGGAATAATATGTGTGAGGGTACCCCAAGAGAGTTCCAAATGTATGTGGGTAGAATATATATCTCACGGGGGTAAAATTGAAAAAAGTTGAAAAAAATTTTTTTTGGACTGTCATTTTTCCGGTGTTTATCAGAATTTCAGATAGGGGAAATGTCAGTGAGCGTTCCGATTTCAGTTCCAGCGCGATTCGCCCGATGATTCCTTCATATTCAGTCGTTTTCAGCCAATTTTCTGAATTTTTCAAAATTTCACTTTTTTGTGAAAATATCCACTAAATGAGGGAATAATATGTGTGAGGGTACCCCAGGAGTGTTCCAAATGTGCGTGGGTAGAATATATATCCCACGGGGGTAAAATTGAAAAGAGTTGAAAAAAATTTTTTTTGGACTTAGTCATTTTTCCGGCGTTTATCAGACTTTCAGATAGGGGAAATGTCAGTGAGCGTTCCGATTTCAGTTCCAGAGAGATTCTCCCTATGAGTCCTTCATATTTAGTCGTTTTCAGACAATTTTCTGAATTTTTGAAAATTTCACTTTTTTGTGAAAATATCCACTAAATGAGGGAATAATATGTGTGAGGGTACCCCAAGAGAGTTCCAAATGTGTGTGGGTAGAATATATATCTCAGGGGGGTAAAATTTAAAAAAGTTGAAAAAAATTTTTTTTGGACTGTCATTTTTCCGGTGTTTATCAGACTTTCAGATAGGGAAAATGTCAGTGAGCATTCCGATTTCAGTTCCAGAGCGATTCGCCCAATGAGTTCTTCATATTTAGTCGTTTTCAGCCAATTTTCAGAATTTTTGAAAATTTCACTTTTTTGTGAAAATATCCACTAAATGAGGGAATAATATGTGTGAGGGTACTCCAGGAGAGTTCCAAATGTGTGTGGGTAGAATATATATCCCACGGGGGTAAAATTGAAAAAAGGTGAAAAAAAATTTTTTTTTAGACTTAGTCATTTTTCCGGCGTTTATCAGACTTTCAGATAGGGGAAATATCAGTGAGCATTCCGATTTCAGTTCCAGAGCGATTCGCCCGATGAGTCCTTCATATTTAGTCGTTTTCAGCCAATTTTCAGAATTTTTGAAAATTTCACTTTTTTGTGAAAATATCCACTAAATGAGGGAATAATATGTGTGAGGGTACCCCAGGAGAGTTCCAAATGTGTGTGGGTAGAATATATATCCCAAGGGGGTAAAATTGAAAAAAGGTGAAAAATTTTTTTTTTTTGACTTAGTCATTTTTTCAGCGTTTATCAGACTTTCAGATAGAGAAAATGTCATTGAGCGTTCCGATTTCAGTTCCAGAGCGATTCGCCCAATGAGTCCTTCATATTTAGTCGTTTTCTGCCAATTTTCAGAATTTTTGAAAATTTCACTTTTTTGTGAAAATATCCACTAAATGAGGGAATAATATGTGTGAGGGTACCCCAGGAGAGTTCCAAATGTGTGTGGGTAGAATATATATCCCACGGGGGTAAAATTGAAAAAAGGTGAAAAAACTTTTTTTTTTTGGATTTAGTCATTTTTCCGGCGTTTATCAGACTTTCAGATAGGGGAAATGTCAGTGAGCATTCCGATTTCAGTTCCAGCACAATTCGCCCGATGAGTCCTGCATATTCAGTAGTTTTCAGCCAATTTTCAGAATTTTTGAAAATTTCAGTTTTTTTTGAAAATATCCACTAAATGGGGGAATAATATGTGTGAGGGTGTCCCAGGAGTGTTCCAAATGTGCGTGGGTAGAATATATATCCCACGGGGTAAAATTGAAAAGAGTTGAAAAAATTTTTTTTTGGACTTAGTCATTTTTCCGGCGTTTATCAAACTTTCAGATAGGGGAAATGTCAGTGAGCGTTCCGATTTCAGTTCCAGAGCGATTCGCCCAATGAGTCCTTCATATTTAGTCGTTTTCAGCCAATTTTCTGATTTTTTGAAAATTTCACTTTTTTGTGAAAATATCCACTAAATGAGGGAATAATATGTGTGAGGATACCCCAGGAGAGTTCCAAATGTTTGTGGGTAGATTATATATCCCACGGGGGTAAAATTGAAAAAAGGTGAAAAAAAATTTTTTTTAGACTTAGTCATTTTTTCAGCGTTTATCAGACTTTCAGATAGGGGAAATGTCAGTGAGCGTTCCGATTTCAGTTCCAGCGCGATTCGCCCGATGAGTCCTTCATATTCAGTAGTTTTCAGCCAATTTTCTGAATTTTTGAAAATTTCACTTTTTTGTGAAAATATCCGCTAAATGAGGGAATAATATGTGTGAGGGTACCCCAGGAGTGTTCCAAATGTGCATGGGTAGAATGTATATCCCACGGGGGTAAAATTGAAAAAAGGTGAAAAATTTTTTTTTTTTGGACTTAGTCATTTTTCCGGCGTTTATCAGACTTCTAGATAGGGGAGATGTCAGTGAGCGTTCCGATTTCAGTTCCAGAGCGATTCGTCCGATGAGTCCTTCATATTTAGTCGTTTTCAGACAATTTTCTGAATTTTTGAAAATTTCACTTTTTTGTGAAAATATCCACTAAATGAGGGAATAATATGTGTGAGGGTACCCCAAGAGAGTTCCAAATGTGTGTGGGTAGAATATATATCTCACGGGGGTAAAATTGAAAAAAATTGAAAAAAAATTTTTTTGGACTGTCATTTTTCCGGTGTTTATCAGACTTTCAGATAGGGGAAATGTCAGTGAGCGTTCCGATTTCAGTTCCAGCGCGATTCGCCCGATGATTCCTTCATATTCTGTAGTTTTCATCCAATTTTCAGAATTTTTGAACATTTCACTTTTTGTGAAAATATCCACTAAATGAGGGAATAATATGTGTGAGGGTACCCCAGGAGTGTTCCAAATGTGTGTGGGTAGAATATATATCCCACGGGGGTAAAATTGAAAAAAGGTGAAAAAAAATTTTTTTTAGACTTGGTCATTTTTCCGGCGTTTATCAGACTTTCAGATAGGGGAAATGTCAGTGAGCATTCCGATTTCAGTTCCAGAGCGATTCGTCTGATGAGTCCTTCATATTTAGTCGTTTTCAGCCAATTTTCAGAATTTTTGAAAATTTCACTTTTTTGTGAAAATATCCACTAAATGAGGGAATAATATGTGTGAGGGTAACCCAGGAGAGTTCCAAATGTGTGTGGGTAGAAGATATATCCCACGGGGGTAAAATTGAAAACAGGTGAAAAAATTATTTTTTTGGACTTAGTTATTTTTTCAGCGTTTATTAGACTTTCAGATAGGGGAAATGTCAGTGAGCGTTCCGATTTCAGTTCCAGAGCGATTCGCCCAATGATTCCTTCATATTTAGTCGTTTTCAGCCAATTTTCAGAATTTTTGAAAATTTCACTTTTTTGTGAAAATATCCACTAAATGAGGGAATAATATGTGTGAGGGTACCCCAGGAGAGTTCCAAATGTGTGTGGGTAGAATATATATCCCACGGGGGTAAAATTGAAAAAAGGTGAAAAAAATTTTTTTTGGACTGTCATTTTTCCGGCATTTATCAGACTTTCAGATAGGGGAAATGTCAGTGAGCGTTCCGATTTCAGTTCCAGCGCGATTCGCCCAATGATTCCTTCATATTCTGTAGTTTTCAGCCAATTTTCTGAATTTTTGAAAATTTCACTTTTTTGTGAAAATATCCACTAAATGAGGGAATAATATGTGTGAGGGTACCCCAGGAGAGTTCCAAATGTGTGTGGGTAGAATATATATCCCACGGGGGTAAAATTGAAAAAAGGTGAAAAAATTTTTTTTTGGACATAGTCATTTTTCCAGCGTTTATCAGATTTTCAGAGAGGGGAAATGTCAGTGAGCGTTCCGATTTCAGTTCGAGAGTGATTCGCCCGATGAGTCCTTCATATTTAGTGGTTTTCAGCCAATTTTCTGAATTTTTGAAAATTTCTCTTTTTTGTGAAAATATCCACTAAATGAGGGAATAATATGTGTGAGGGTACCCCAGGAGAGTTCCAAATGTGTGTGGGTACAATATATATCCCACGGGGGTAAAATTGAAAAAAGGTGAAAAATTTTTTTTTTTTGGACTTAGTCATTTTTTCAGCGTTTATCAGACTTTCAGATAAGGGAAATGTCAGTGAGCGTTCCGATTTCAGTTCCAGAGCGATTCGCCCGATGAGTCCTTCATATTTAGTCGTTTTCAGCCAATTTTCTGAATTTTTGAAAATTTCACTTTTTTGTGAAAATATCCACTAAATGAGGGAATAATATATGTGAGGGTACCCCAGGAGAGTTCCAAATGTGTGTGGGTAGAATATATATCCCACAGGGGTAAAATTGAAAAAAGGTGAAAAAATTTTTTTTTGGACTTAGTCATTTTTCCGGCGTTTATCAGACTTTCAGATAGGGGAAATGTCAGTGAGCGTTCCGATTTCAGTTCCAGAGCGATTCGCCCGATGAGTCCTTCATATTTCGTCGTTTTCAGCCAATTTTCTGAATTTTTGAAAATTTCACTTTTTTGGGAAAATATCCACTAAATGAGGGAATAATATGTGTGAGGGTACCCCAGGAGAGTTCCAAATGTGTGTGGGTAGAATATATATCCCACGGGGGTAAAATTGAAAAAAAAAATTTTTTTGGACTTAGTCATTTTTTCAGTGTTTTTCAGACTTTCAGATAGGGGAAATGTCAGTGAGCGTTCCAATTTCAGTTCCAGAGCGATTCGCCCGATGAGTCCTTCATATTTAGTCGTTTTCAGCCAATTTTCTGAATTTTTGAAAATTTCACTTTTTTGTGAAAATATCCACTAAATGAGGGAATAATATGTGTGAGGGTACCCCAGGAGGGTTCCAAATGTGTGTGGGTAGAATATATATCCCACGGGGGTAAAATTGAAAAAAGTTTTAAAAAAATTTTTTTGGGACTTAGTCATTTTTCCGGCGTTTATCAGACTTTCAATTAGGGCAAATGTCAGTGAGCATTCCGATTTCAGTTCCAGAGCGATTCGCCCGATGAGCACGACATATTTAGTCGTTTTCAGCCAATTTTCTGAATTTTTGAAAATTTCACTTTTTTGGGAAAATATCCACTAAATGAGGGAATAATATGTGTGAGGGTACCCCAGGAGCGTTCCAAATGTGTGTGGGCAGAATATATATCCCACGGGGGTAAAATTGAAAAAAGTTTTAAAAAAATTTTTTTTGGACTTAGTCATTTTTCCGGCGTTTATCAGACTTTCAATTAGGGCAAATGTCAGTGAGCGTTCCGATTTCAGTTCCAGAGCGATTCGCCCGATGAGTCCTTCATATTTAGTCGTTTTCAGCCAATTTTCTGAATTTTTGAAAATTTCACTTTTTTGGGAAAATATCCACTAAATGAGGGAATAATATGTGTGAGGGTACCCCAGGAGAGTTCCAAATGCGTGTGGGTAGAATATATATCCCACGGGGGTAAAATTGAAAAAAGTTGAAAAAAACATTTTTTGGGACTTAGTCAATTTTCCGGCGTTTATCAGACTTTCAATTAGGGCAAATGTCAGTGAGCATTCCGATTTCAGTTCCAGAGCGATTCGCCCGATGAGTCCTTCATATTTAGTCGTTTTCAGCCAATTTTCTGAATTTTTGAAAATTTCACTTTTTTGGGAAAATATCCACTAAATGAGGGAATAATATGTGTGAGGGTACCCCAGGAGAGTTCCAAATGTGTGTGGGTAGAATATATATCCCACGGGGGTAAAATTGAAAAAAGGGGAAAAAATTTTTTTTTGGACTTAGTCATTTTTCCGGCGTTTATCAGACTTTCAATTAGGGCAAATGTCAGTGAGCGTTCCAATTTCAGTTCCAGAGCGATTCGCCCGATGAGTCCTTCATATTTAGTCATTTTCAGCCAATTTTCAGAATTTTTGAAAAGTTCACTTTTTTGTGAAAACCCCAGGAGAGTTCCAAATGTGTGTGGGTAGAATACATATCCCACGGGGGTAAAATTGAAAAAAGGTGAAAAAATTTTTTTTTTCGACTTAGTCATTTTTTCAGCGTTTATCAGACTTTCAGATAGGGGAAATGTCATTGAGCGTTCCGATTTCAGTTCCAGTGCGATTCGCCCGATTAGTCCTTCATATACAGTCGTTTTCAGCCCATTTTCTGAATTTTTGAAAATTTCACTTTTTTGTGAAAATATCCACTAAATGAGGGGATAACATGTGTGAGGGTACAACAGGAGAGTTCCAAATGTGTGTGGGTAGAATTTATATCCCACGGGGGTAAAATTGAAAAAAGGTGAAAAAAAATTTTTTTTGGACTTTGTCATTTTTCTGGCTTTTATCATACTTTCAGATAGTGGAAATGTCATTGAGCGTTCCAATTTCAGTTCCAAAGCGATTCGTCTGATGAGTCCTTCATATTTAGTCGTTTTCAGCCAATTTTCAGAATTTTTGAAAATTTCACTTTTTTGTGAAAATATCCACTAAATGAGGGAATAATATGTGTGAGGGTACCCCAGGAGAGTTCCAAATGTGTGTGGGTAGAATATATATTCCACGGGGTTAAAATTGAAAAAAGGTGAAAAAAAGTGTTTTTTTTTAATTAGTCATTGTTTCAGCGTTTATCAGACTTTCAGATAGGGGAAATGTCAGTGAGCATTCCGATTTCAGTTCCAGAGCGATTCGCCCGATGTGTCCTTCATATTTAGTCGTTTTCAGCCAATTTTCTGAATTTTTGAAAATGTCACTTTTTTGTGAAAATATCCACTACATGAGGGAATAATATGTGTGAGGGTACCCCAGGAGAGTTCCAAATGTGTGTGGGTAGAATATATATCCCACAGGGGTAAAATTGAAAAAAGTTGAAAAAAAATTTTTTTTAGACTTAGTCATTTTTCCGGCGTTTATCAGACTTTCAGACAGGGGAAATGTCAGTGAGCGTTCCGATTTCAGTTCCAGAGCGATTCGCCCGATGAGTCCTTCATATTTCGTCGTTTTCAGCCAATTTTCAGAATTTTTGAAAATTTCACTTTTTTGGGAAAATATCCACTAAATGAGGGAATAATATGTGTGAGGGTACCCCAGGAGAGTTCCAAATGTGTGTGGGTAGAATATATATCCCACGGGGGTAAAATTGAAAAAAAAAATTTTTTTGGACTTAGTCATTTTTTCAGTGTTTTTCAGACTTTCAGATAGGGGAAATGTCAGTGAGCGTTCCAATTTCAGTTCCAGAGCGATTCGCCCGATGAGTCCTTCATATTTAGTCGTTTTCAGCCAATTTTCTGAATTTTTGAAAATTTCACTTTTTTGTGAAAATATCCACTAAATGAGGGAATAATATGTGTGAGGGTACCCCAGGAGGGTTCCAAATGTGTGTGGGTAGAATATATATCCCACGGGGGTAAAATTGAAAAAAGTTTTAAAAAAATTTTTTTGGGACTTAGTCATTTTTCCGGCGTTTATCAGACTTTCAATTAGGGCAAATGTCAGTGAGCATTCCGATTTCAGTTCCAGAGCGATTCGCCCGATGAGCACGACATATTTAGTCGTTTTCAGCCAATTTTCTGAATTTTTGAAAATTTCACTTTTTTGGGAAAATATCCACTAAATGAGGGAATAATATGTGTGAGGGTACCCCAGGAGCGTTCCAAATGTGTGTGGGCAGAATATATATCCCACGGGGGTAAAATTGAAAAAAGTTTTAAAAAAATTTTTTTTGGACTTAGTCATTTTTCCGGCGTTTATCAGACTTTCAATTAGGGCAAATGTCAGTGAGCGTTCCGATTTCAGTTCCAGAGCGATTCGCCCGATGAGTCCTTCATATTTAGTCGTTTTCAGCCAATTTTCTGAATTTTTGAAAATTTCACTTTTTTGGGAAAATATCCACTAAATGAGGGAATAATATGTGTGAGGGTACCCCAGGAGAGTTCCAAATGCGTGTGGGTAGAATATATATCCCACGGGGGTAAAATTGAAAAAAGTTGAAAAAAAAATTTTTTGGGACTTAGTCAATTTTCCGGCGTTTATCAGACTTTCAATTAGGGCAAATGTCAGTGAGCATTCCGATTTCAGTTCCAGAGCGATTCGCCCGATGAGTCCTTCATATTTAGTCGTTTTCAGCCAATTTTCTGAATTTTTGAAAATTTCACTTTTTTGGGAAAATATCCACTAAATGAGGGAATAATATGTGTGAGGGTACCCCAGGAGAGTTCCAAATGTGTGTGGGTAGAATATATATCCCACGGGGGTAAAATTGAAAAAAGGGGAAAAAATTTTTTTTTGGACTTAGTCATTTTTCCGGCGTTTATCAGACTTTCAATTAGGGCAAATGTCAGTGAGCGTTCCAATTTCAGTTCCAGAGCGATTCGCCCGATGAGTCCTTCATATTTAGTCATTTTCAGCCAATTTTCAGAATTTTTGAAAAGTTCACTTTTTTGTGAAAACCCCAGGAGTGTTCCAAATGTGTGTGGGTAGAATACATATCCCACGGGGGTAAAATTGAAAAAAGGTGAAAAAATTTTTTTTTTCGACTTAGTCATTTTTTCAGCGTTTATCAGACTTTCAGATAGGGGAAATGTCATTGAGCGTTCCGATTTCAGTTCCAGTGCGATTCGCCCGATTAGTCCTTCATATACAGTCGTTTTCAGCCCATTTTCTGAATTTTTGAAAATTTCACTTTTTTGTGAAAATATCCACTAAATGAGGGGATAACATGTGTGAGGGTACAACAGGAGAGTTCCAAATGTGTGTGGGTAGAATTTATATCCCACGGGGGTAAAATTGAAAAAAGGTGAAAAAAAATTTTTTTTGGACTTTGTCATTTTTCTGGCTTTTATCATACTTTCAGATAGTGGAAATGTCATTGAGCGTTCCAATTTCAGTTCCAAAGCGATTCGTCTGATGAGTCCTTCATATTTAGTCGTTTTCAGCCAATTTTCAGAATTTTTGAAAATTTCACTTTTTTGTGAAAATATCCACTAAATGAGGGAATAATATGTGTGAGGGTACCCCAGGAGAGTTCCAAATGTGTGTGGGTAGAATATATATTCCACGGGGTTAAAATTGAAAAAAGGTGAAAAAAAGTGTTTTTTTTTAATTAGTCATTGTTTCAGCGTTTATCAGACTTTCAGATAGGGGAAATGTCAGTGAGCATTCCGATTTCAGTTCCAGAGCGATTCGCCCGATGTGTCCTTCATATTTAGTCGTTTTCAGCCAATTTTCTGAATTTTTGAAAATTTCACTTTTTTGTGAAAATATCCACTACATGAGGGAATAATATGTGTGAGGGTACCCCAGGAGAGTTCCAAATGTGTGTGGGTAGAATATATATCCCACAGGGGTAAAATTGAAAAAAGTTGAAAAAAAATTTTTTTTAGACTTAGTCATTTTTCCGGCGTTTATCAGACTTTCAGACAGGGGAAATGTCAGTGAGCGTTCCGATTTCAGTTCCAGAGCGATTCGCCCGATGAGTCCTTCATATTTCGTCGTTTTCAGCCAATTTTCAGAATTTTTGAAAATTTCACTTTTTTGTGAAAATACCCACTAAATGAGGGAATAATATGTGTGAGGGTACCCCAGGAGATTTCCAAATGTGTGTGTGTAGAATATATATCCCACGGGGGTAAAATTGAAAAAAGGTGAAAAAAAGTGTTTTTTTTAAATTAGTCATTGTTTCAGCGTTTATCAGACTTTCAGATAGGGGAAATGTCAGTGAGCATTCCGATTTCAGTTCCAGAGCGATTCGCCCGATGAGTCCTTCATATTTAGTCGTTTTCAGCCAATTTTCAGAATTTTTGAAAATTTCACTTTTTTTGTGAAAATATCCACTAAATGAGGGAATAATATGTGTGAGGGTACCCCAGGAGAGTTCCAAATGTGTGTGGGTAGAATATATATCCCACGGGGGTAAAATTGAAAAAAGTTGAAAAAAAATTTTTTTTGGACTTAGTCATTTTTCCGGCGTTTATCAGACTTTCAATTAGGGCAAATGTCAGTGAGCGTTCCGATTTCAGTTCCAGAGCGATTCGCCCGATGAGTCCTTCATATTTAGTCGTTTTCAGCCAATTTTCTGAATTTTTGAAAATTTCACTTTTTTGGGAAAATATCCACTAAATGAGGGAATAATATGTGTGATGGTACCCCAGGAGAGTTCCAAATGTGTGTGGGTAGAATATATATCCCACGGGGGTAAAATTGAAAAAAGATGAAAAATTTTTTTTTGGACTTAGTCATTTTTCCGGCGTTTATCAGACTTTCAGATAGGGGAAATGTCAGTGAGCATTCCGATTTCAGTTCCAGAGCGATTCGCCCGATGAGTCCTTCATATTTAGTCGTTTTCAGCCAATTTTCAGAATTTTTGAAAATTTCACTTTTTTGTGAAAATATCCACTAAATGAGGGAATAATATGTGTGAGTGTACCCCAGGAGAGTTACAAATGTGTGTGGGTAGAAAATTTATCCCACGGAGGTAAAATTGAAAAAAGGTGAAAACATTTTTTTTTTGGACTTAGTCATTTTTTCAGCGTTTATCAGACTTTCAGATAGGGGAAATGTCAGTGAGTGTTGTGATTCCAATTCCAGCTCGATTCGCCCGATGAGTCCTTCATATTCAGTCATTTTCAGCCATTTTTCTGAATTTTTGAAAATTTCACTTTTTTGTGAAAATATCCACTAAATGAGGGGATAATATGTGTGAGGGTACAACAGGAGAGTTCCAAATGTGTGTGGGTAGAATATATATCCCACGGGGGTAAAATTGAAAAAAGTTGCAAAAAAATTTTTTTTAGACTTAGTCATTTTTCCGGCGTTTATCACACTTTCAGATAGGGGAAATGTCAGTGAGCGTTCCGATTTCAGTACCAGAGCGATTCGCCCGATGAGTACTTCATATTTCATCATTTTCAGCCATTTTTCTGAATTTTTGAAAATTTCACTTTTTTGTGAAAATATACACTGAATGAGGGAATAATATGTGTGAGGGTACCCCAGGAGAGTTCCAAATGTTTGTGGGTAGAATATATATCCCATGGGGGTAAAATTGAAAAAAGGTGAAAAAATTTTTTTTTGGACTTAGTCATTTTTCCGGCGTTTATCAGACTTTCAGATAGGGGAAATGTCAGTGAGCGTTCCGATATCATTTCCAGAGCGATTCGCCCAATGAGTCTTTCATATTTAGTAGTTTTCAGCCAATTTTCTGAATTTTTGAAAATTTCACTTTTTTGTGAAAATATCCACTAAATGAGGGAATAACATGTGTGAGGGTACCCCAGGAGAGTTCCAAATGTGTGTGGATAAAATATATATCCTACGGGGGTAAAATTGAAAAAAGTTGAAAAATTTTTTTTTTGGACTTAGTCATTTTTTCAGCGTTTATCAGACTTTCAGATAGGGGAAATGTCAGTGAGCGTTCAGATTTCAGTTCCAGAGCGATTTGCCCCATAAGTCCTTCATATTTATTCGTTTTCAGCCAATTTTCTGAATTTTTGAAAATTTCACTTTTTTGTGAAAATATCCACTAAATGAGGGAATAATATGTGTGAGGGTACCCCAGGAGAGTTCCAAATGTGTTTGGGTAGAATATATATCCCATGGGGGTAAAATTGAAAACAGGTGAAAAAAAATTTTTTTGGACTTAGTCATTTTTCCGGCGTTTATCAGACTTTCAGATAGGGGAAATGTCAGTGAGCGTAGTGATTTCAGTTCCAGCTCGATTCGCCCAATGAGTCCTTCATATTCAGTCATTTTCAGCCATTTTTCTGAATTTTTGAAAATTTCACTTTTTTGTGAAAATATCCACTAAATGAGGGAATAATATGTGTGAGGGTACCCCAGGAGAGTTCCAAATGTGTGTGGGTAGAATATATATCCCACGGGGGTAAAATTGAAAAAAGTTGAAAAAATTTTTTTTTTGGACTTAGTCATTTTTCCGGCGTTTATCAGACTTTCAATTTGGGCAAATGTCAGTGAGCGTTCCGATTTCAGTACCAGAGCGATTCGCCCGATGAGTCCTTCATATTTAGTCGTTTCCAGCCAATTTTCAGAATGTTTGAAAATTTCACTTTTTTGTGAAAATATCCACTAAATGAGGGAATAATATGTGTGAGGGTACCCCAGGAGAGTTCCAAATGTATATGGGTAGAAGATAAATCCCACGGGGGTAAAATTGAAAAAAGTTGAAAAAAATTTTTTTTAGACTTAGTCATTTTTCCGGCGTTTATCAGACTTTCAATTAGGGCAAATGTCAGTGAGCGTTCCGATTTCAGTTCCAGAGCGATTCGCCCGATGAGTCGTTCATATTTAGTCATTTTCAGCCAATTTTCAGAATTTTTGAAAATTTCACTTTTTTGTGAAAATATCCACTAAATGAGGGAATAATATGTGTGAGGGTACCCCAGGAGAGTTCCAAATGTGTTTGGGTAGAATATATATCCCACGGGGGTAAAATTGAAAAAAGTTTAAAAAAATTTTTTTTTGGACTTAGTCATTTTTTCAGCGTTTATCAGACTTTCACATAGGAGAAATGTCAGTGAGCGTTCCGATTTCAGTTCCAGAGCGATTCGCCCGATGAGTCCTTCATATTTAGTCGTTTTCAGCCAATTTTCTGAATTTTTGAAAATTTCACTTTTTTGTGAAAATATCCACTAAATGAGGAAATAATATGCGTGAGGGTACCCCAGGAGAGTTCCAAATGTGTGTGGGTAGAATATATATCCCACGGGGGTAAAATTGAAAAAAGGTGAAAAATATTTTTTTTGGACTTAGTCATTTTTTCAGCGTTTATCAGACTTTCAGATAGGGGAAATGTCAGTGAGCGTTCCGATTTCAGTTCCAGAGCGATTCGCCCGATGTGTCCTTCATATTTAGTCGTTTTCAGCCAAATTTCAGAATTTTTGAAAATTTCACTTTTTTTGTGAAAATATCCACTAAATGAGGGAATAATATGTGTGAGGGTACCCCAGGAGTGTTCCAAATGTGTGTGGGTAGAATATATATCCCACGGGGGTAAAATTGAAAAAAGGTGAAAAAAATTTTTTTTTGGACTTAGTCATTTTTCCGGCGTTTATCAGACTTTCAGACAGGAGAAATGTCAGTGAGCATTCCGATTTCAGTTCCAGAGCGATTCGCCCGATGAGTCCTTCATTATTAGTAGTTTTCAGCCAATTTTCTGAATTTTTGAAAATGTCACTTTTTGTGAAAATATCCACTAAATGAGGGAATAATATGTGTGAGGGTACCCCAGGAGAGTTCCAAATGTGTGTGGGTAGAATATATATCCCACGGGGGTAAAATTGAAAATAGTTTAAAAAAAATTTTTTTTGGACTTAGTCATTTTTCCGGCATTTATCAGACTTTCAATTTGGGCAAATGTTAGTGAGCGTTCCAATTTCAGTTCCAGAGCGATTCGCCCAATGAGTCCTTCATATTTAATCATTTTCAGCCAATTTTCTGAATTTTTGAATATTTCACTTTTTTGTGAAAATATCCACTAAATGAGGGAATAATATGTGTGAGGGTACCCCAGGAGAGTTCCAAATGTATATGGGTAGAATATATATCCCACGGGGTTAAAATTGAAAAAAGTTGAAAAAATTTTTTTTTTGGACTTAGTCATTTCTCCAGCGTTTATCAGACTTTCAGATAGGGGAAATGTCAGTGAGCGTTCCGATTTCAGTTCCAGAGCGATTCGCCCGATGAGTCCTTCATATTTAGTCGCTTTCAGCCAATTTTCAGAATTTTTGAAAATTTCACTTTTTTGTGAAAATATCCACTAAATGAGGGAATAATATGTGTGAGGGTACCCCAGGAGAGTTCCAAGTGTGTGTGGGTAGAATATATATCCCACGGTGGTAAAATTGAAAAAAGTTGAAAAAATTTTTTTTTGGGACTTAGTCATTTTTCCGGCATTTATCAGACTTTCAATTAGGGCAAATGTCAGTGAGCGTTCCGATTTCAGTTCCAGAGCGATTCGCCCGATGAGTCCTTCATATTTAGTCGTTTTCAGCCAATTTTCTGAATTTTTGAAAATTTCACTTTTTTGTGAAAATATCCACTAAATGAGGAAATAATATGCGTGAGGGTACCCCAGGAGAGTTCCAAATGTGTGTGGGTAGAATATATATCCCACGGGGGTAAAATTGAAAAAAGGTGAAAAATTTTTTTTTTTTGGACTTAGTCATTTTTTCACAGTTTTTCAGACTTTCAGATAGTAGAAATGTCAGTGAGCATTCCGATTTAAGTTCCAGAGCGATTCGCCCGATGAGTCCTTCATTATTAGTAGTTTTCAGCCAATTTTCTGAATTTTTGAAAATGTCACTTTTTGTGAAAATATCCACTAAATGAGGGAATAATATGTGTGAGGGTACCCCAGGAGAGTTCCAAATGTGTGTGGGTAGAATATATATCCCACGGGGGTAAAATTGAAAAAAGTTTAAAAAGAATTTTTTTTGGACTTAGTCATTTTTCCGGCATTTATCAGACTTTCAATTTGGGCAAATGTTAGTGAGCGTTCCAATTTCAGTTCCAGAGCGATTCGCCCAATCAGTCCTTCATATTTAATCATTTTCAGCCAATTTTCTGAATTATTGAATATTTCACTTTTTTGTGAAAATATCCACTAAATGAGGGAATAATATGTGTGAGGGTACCCCAGGAGAGTTCCAAATATATATGGGTAGAATATATATCCCTCGGGGGTAAAAATGAAAAAAGTTGAAAACATTTTTTTTTTGGACTTAGTCATTTTTCCGGTGTTTATCAGACTTTCAGATAGGAGAAATGTCAGTGAGCGTTCCGATTTCAGTTCCAGAGCGATTTGCCTGATGAGTCCTTCATATTTAGTGGTTTTCAGCCAATTTTCTGAAGTTTTGAAAATTTCACTTTTTTGTGAAAATATCCACTAAATGAGGGAATAATATGTGTGAGGGTACCCCAAGAGAGTTCCAAATGTATATGGGTAGAATATATATCCCACGGGGTTAAAATTGAAAAAAGTTGAAAAAATTTTTTTTTTGGACTTAGTCATTTCTCCAGCGTTTATCAGACTTTCAGATAGGGGAAATGTCAGTGAGCGTTCCGATTTCAGTTCCAGAGCGATTCGCCCGATGAGTCCTTCATATTTAGTCGCTTTCAGCCAATTTTCAGAATTTTTGAAAATTTCACTTTTTTGTGAAAATATCCACTAAATGAGGAAATAATATGCGTGAGGGTACCCCAGGAGAGTTCCAAATGTGTGTGGGTAGAATATATATCCCACGGGGGTAAAATTGAAAAAAGGTGAAAAATATATTTTTTTGGACTTAGTCATTTTTTCAGCGTTTATCAGACTTTCAGATAGGGGAAATGTCAGTGAGCGTTCCGATTTCAGTTCCAGAGCGATTCGCCCGATGAGTCCTTCATATTTAGTCGTTTTCAGCCAATTTTCTGAATTTTTGAAAATTTCACTTTTTTGTGAAAATATCCACTAAATGAGGGAATAATATGTGTAAGGGTACCCCAGGAGAGTTCCAAATGTGTGTGGGTAGAATATATATCCCACGGGGGTAAAATTGAAAAAAGTTTAAAAAAAAATTTTTTTGGACTTAGTCATTTTTTCAGCGTTTATCAGACTTTCACATAGGAGAAATGTCAGTGAGCGTTCTGATTTCAGTTCCAGAGCGATTCGCCCGATGAGTCCTTCATATTTAGTCGTTTTCAGCCAATTTTCTGAATTTTTGAAAATTTCACTTTTTTGTGAAAATATCCACAAAATGAGGGAATAATATGTGTGAGGGTACCTCAGGAGAGTTCCAAATGTGTGTGGGTAGAATATATATCCCACGGGGGTAAAATTGAAAAAAGGTGAAAAAATTTTTTTTTTGGACTTAGTCATTTTTTCAGCGTTTATCAGACTTTCAGATAGGGGAAATGTCAGTGAGCGTTCCGATTTCAGTTCCAGAGCGATTCGCCCGATGAGTCCTTCATATTTAGTCGTTTTCAGCCAATTTTCTGAATTTTTGAAAATTTCACTTTTTTGTGAAAATACCCACTAAATGAGGGAATAATATGTGTGAGGGTACCCCAGGAGAGTTCCAAATGTGTGTGGGCAGAATATATATCACACGGGAGTAAAATTGAAAAAAGGTGAAAAATTTTTTTTTTTTGGACTTAGTCATTTTTTCACCGTTTTTCAGACTTTCAGATAGTAGAAATGTCAGTGAGCATTCCGATTTAAGTTCCAGAGCGATTCGCCTGATGTGTCCTTCATATTTAGTCGTTTTCAGACAAATTTCAGAATTTTTGAAAATTTCACTTTTTTGTGAAAATATCCACTAAATGAGGGAATAATATGTGTAAGGGTACCCCAGGAGAGTTCCAAATGTGTGTGGGTAGAATATATATCCCACGGGGGTAAAATTGAAAAAAGGTGAAAAAAATTTTTTTTGGACTTAGTCATTTTTTCAGCGTTTATCAGACTTTCAGATAGGGGAAATGTCAGTGAGCGTTCCGATTTCAGTTCCAGAGCGATTCGCCCGATGAGTCCTTCATATTTAGTCGTTTTCAGCCAATATTCTAAATATTTGAAAATTTCACTTTTTTGTGAAAATATCCACTAAATGAGGGAATAATATGTGTGAGGGTACCCCAGGAGAGTTCCAAATGTGTGTGGGTAGAATATATATCCCACGGGGGTAAAATTGAAAAAAGGTGAAAAATTTTTTTTTTTTGGACTTAGTCATTTTTTCAGTTTTTCAGACTTTCAGATAGTAGAAATGTCAGTGAGCATTCCGATTTAAGTTCCAGAGCGATTCGCCCGATGTGTCCTTCATATTTAGTCGTTTTCAGCCAAATTTCAGAATTTTTGAAAATTTCACTTTTTTGTGAAAATATCCACTAAATGAGGAAATAATATGCGTGAGGGTACCCCAGGAGAGTTCCAAATGTGTGTGGGTAGAATATATATCCCACGGGGGTAAAATTGAAAAAAGGTGAAAAAAATTTTTTTTGGACTTAGTCATTTTTTCAGCGTTTATCAGACTTTCAGATAGGGGAAATGTCAGTGAGCGTTCCGATTTCAGTTCCAGAGCGATTCGCCCTATGAGTCCTTCATATTTAGTCGTTTTCAGCCAATTTTCTGAATTTTTGAAAATTTCACTTTTTTGTGAAAATATCCACTAAATGAGGGAATAATATGTGTGAGGGTACCCCAGGAGAGTTCCAAATGTGTGTGGGTAGAATATATATCCCACGGGGGTAAAATTGAAAAAAGGTGAAAAATCTTTTTTTTTTGGACTTAGTCATTTTTTCACAGTTTTTCAGACTTTCAGATAGTAGAAATGTCAGTGAGCATTCCGATTTAAGTTCCAGAGCGATTCGCCCGATGTGTCCTTCATATTTAGTCGTTTTCAGACAAATTTCAGAATTTTTGAAAATTTCACTTTTTTGTGAAAATATCCACTAAATGAGGGAATAATATGTGTAAGGGTACCACAGGAGAGTTCCAAATGTGTGTGGGTAGAATATATATCCCACGGGGGTAAAATTGAAAAAAGGTGAAAAAAATTTTTTTTGGACTTAGTCATTTTTTCAGCGTTTATCAGACTTTCAGATAGGGGAAATGTCAGTGAGCGTTCCGATTTCAGTTCCAGAGCGATTCGCCCTATGAGTCCTTCATATTTAGTCGTTTTCAGCCAATTTTCTGAATTTTTGAAAATTTCACTTTTTTGTGAAAATATCCACTAAATGAGGGAATAATATGTGTGAGGGTACCCCAGGAGAGTTCCAAATGTGTGTGGGTAGAATATATATCCCACGGGGGTAAAATTGAAAAAAGTTTAAAAAGAATTTTTTTTGGACTTAGTCATTTTTCCGGCATTTATCAGACTTTCAATTTGGGCAAATGTTAGTGAGCGTTCCAATTTCAGTTCCAGAGCGATTCGCCCAATCAGTCCTTCATATTTAATCATTTTCAGCCAATTTTCTGAATTATTGAATATTTCACTTTTTTGTGAAAATATCCACTAAATGAGGGAATAATATGTGTGAGGGTACCCCAGGAGAGTTCCAAATATATATGGGTAGAATATATATCCCTCGGGGGTAAAAATGAAAAAAGTTGAAAACATTTTTTTTTTGGACTTAGTCATTTTTCCGGTGTTTATCAGACTTTCAGATAGGAGAAATGTCAGTGAGCGTTCCGATTTCAGTTCCAGAGCGATTTGCCTGATGAGTCCTTCATATTTAGTGGTTTTCAGCCAATTTTCTGAAGTTTTGAAAATTTCACTTTTTTGTGAAAATATCCACTAAATGAGGGAATAATATGTGTGAGGGTACCCCAAGAGAGTTCCAAATGTATATGGGTAGAATATATATCCCACGGGGTTAAAATTGAAAAAAGTTGAAAAAATTTTTTTTTTGGACTTAGTCATTTCTCCAGCGTTTATCAGACTTTCAGATAGGGGAAATGTCAGTGAGCGTTCCGATTTCAGTTCCAGAGCGATTCGCCCGATGAGTCCTTCATATTTAGTTGCTTTCAGCCAATTTTCAGAATTTTTGAAAATTTCACTTTTTTGTGAAAATATCCACTAAATGAGGAAATAATATGCGTGAGGGTACCCCAGGAGAGTTCCAAATGTGTGTGGGTAGAATATATATCCCACGGGGGTAAAATTGAAAAAAGGTGAAAAATATATTTTTTTGGACTTAGTCATTTTTTCAGCGTTTATCAGACTTTCAGATAGGGGAAATGTCAGTGAGCGTTCCGATTTCAGTTCCAGAGCGATTCGCCCGATGAGTCCTTCATATTTAGTCGCTTTCAGCCAATTTTCAGAATTTTTGAAAATTTCACTTTTTTGTGAAAATATCCACTAAATGAGGAAATAATATGCGTGAGGGTACCCCAGGAGAGTTCCAAATGTGTGTGGGTAGAATATATATCCCACGGGGGTAAAATTGAAAAAAGGTGAAAAATATATTTTTTTGGACTTAGTCATTTTTTCAGCGTTTATCAGACTTTCAGATAGGGGAAATGTCAGTGAGCGTTCCGATTTCAGTTCCAGAGCGATTCGCCCGATGAGTCCTTCATATTTAGTCGTTTTCAGCCAATTTTCTGAATTTTTTAAAATTTCACTTTTTTGTGAAAATATCCACTAAATGAGGGAATAATATGTGTAAGGGTACCCCAGGAGAGTTCCAAATGTGTGTGGGTAGAATATATATCCCACGGGGGTAAAATTGAAAAAAGTTTAAAAAAAAATTTTTTTGGACTTAGTCATTTTTTCAGCGTTTATCAGACTTTCACATAGGAGAAATGTCAGTGAGCGTTCTGATTTCAGTTCCAGAGCGATTCGCCCGATGAGTCCTTCATATTTAGTCGTTTTCAGCCAATTTTCTGAATTTTTGAAAATTTCACTTTTTTGTGAAAATATCCACAAAATGAGGGAATAATATGTGTGAGGGTACCTCAGGAGAGTTCCAAATGTGTGTGGGTAGAATATATATCCCACGGGGGTAAAATTGAAAAAAGGTGAAAAAATTTTTTTTTTGGACTTAGTCATTTTTTCAGCGTTTATCAGACTTTCAGATAGGGGAAATGTCAGTGAGCGTTCCGATTTCAGTTCCAGAGCGATTCGCCCGATGTGTCCTTCATATTTAGTCGTTTTCAGACAAATTTCAGAATTTTTGAAAATTTCACTTTTTTGTGAAAATATCCACTAAATGAGGGAATAATATGTGTAAGGGTACCACAGGAGAGTTCCAAATGTGTGTGGGTAGAATATATATCCCACGGGGGTAAAATTGAAAAAAGGTGAAAAAAATTTTTTTTGGACTTAGTCATTTTTTCAGCGTTTATCAGACTTTCAGATAGGGGAAATGTCAGTGAGCGTTCCGATTTCAGTTCCAGAGCGATTCGCCCTATGAGTCCTTCATATTTAGTCGTTTTCAGCCAATTTTCTGAATTTTTGAAAATTTCACTTTTTTGTGAAAATATCCACTAAATGAGGGAATAATATGTGTGAGGGTACCCCAGGAGAGTTCCAAATGTGTGTGGGTAGAATATATATCCCCACGGGGGTAAAATTGAAAAAAGGTGAAAAATCTTTTTTTTTTGGACTTAGTCATTTTTTCACAGTTTTTCAGACTTTCAGATAGTAGAAATGTCAGTGAGCATTCCGATTTAAGTTCCAGAGCGATTCGCCCGATGTGTCCTTCATATTTAGTCGTTTTCAGACAAATTTCAGAATTTTTTAAAATTTCACTTTTTTGTGAAAATATCCACTAAATGAGGGAATAATATGTGTAAGGGTACCCCAGGAGAGTTCCAAATGTGTGTGGGTAGAATATATATCCCACGGGGGTAAAATTGAAAAAAGGTGAAAAAAATTTTTTTTGGACTTAGTCATTTTTTCAGCGTTTATCAGACTTTCAGATAGGGGAAATGTCAGTGAGCGTTCCGATTTCAGTTCCAGAGCGATTCGCCCTATGAGTCCTTCATATTTAGTCGTTTTCAGCCAATTTTCTGAATTTTTGAAAATTTCACTTTTTTGTGAAAATATCCACTAAATGAGGGAATAATATGTGTGAGGGTACCCCAGGAGAGTTCCAAATGTGTGTGGGTAGAATATATATCCCACGGGGGTAAAATTGAAAAAAGGTGAAAAAAAATTTTTTTTAGACTTAGTCATTTTTTCAGCGTTTATCAGACTTTCAGATAGGGGAAATGTCAGAGAGCGTTCCGATTTCAGTTCCAGAGCGATTCGCCCGATGAGTCCTTCATATTTAGTCTTTTTCATCCAATTTTCTGAATTTTTGAAAATTTCACTTTTTTGTGAAAATATCCACTAAATGAGGGAATAATATGTGTGAAGGTACCCCAGGAGAGTACCAAATGGGTGTGGGTAGAATATATATCCCACGGGGGTAAAATTGAAAAAAGGTGAAAAATTTTTTTTTTGGAACTTAGTCATTTTTTCAGCGTTTTTCAGACTTTCAGATAGGGGAAATGTCAGTGAGCGTTCCGATTTCAGTTCCAGAGCGATTCGCCCGATGAGTCCTTCATATTTAGTCGTTTTCAGCCAATTTTCTGAATTTTTGAAAATTTCACTTTTTTGTGAAAATATCCACTAAATGAGGGAATAATATGTGTGAGGGTACCCCAGGAGAGTTCCAAATGTGTGTGGGTAGAATATATATCCCACGGGGGTAAAATTGAAAAAAGGTGAAAAAAAATTTTTTTTAGACTTAGTCATTTTTTCAGCGTTTATCAGACTTTCAGATAGGGGAAATGTCAGAGAGCGTTCCGATTTCAGTTCCAGAGCGATTCGCCCGATGAGTCCTTCATATTTAGTCGTTTTCAGCCAATTTTCTGAATTTTTGAAAATTTCACTTTTTTGTGAAAATATCCACTAAATGAGGGAATAATATGTGTGAGGGTACCCCAGGAGAGTTCCAAATGTGTGTGGGTAGAATATATATCTCACGGGGGTAAAATTGAAAAAAGTTTAAAAAAATTTTTTTTAGACTTAGTCATTTTCCGCCGTTTAACAGACTTTCAGATAGGTGAAATGTCAGTGAGCATTCCGAATTCAGTTCCAGAGCGATTCGCACGATGAGTCCTTCATATTTAGTCGTTTTCAGCCAATTTTCTGAATTTTTGAAAATTTCACTTTTTTGTGAAAATATCCACTAAATGAGGGAATAATATGTGTGAGGGTACCCCAGGAGAGTTCCAAATGTGTGTGGGTAGAACATATATCTCACGGGGGTAAAATTGAGAAAAGTTTAAAAAAATTTTTTTTAGACTTAGTCATTTTCCGCCGTTTAACAGACTTTCAGATAGGTGAAATGTCACTGAGCATTCCGAATTCAGTTCCAGAGCGATTCGCCCGATGAGTCCTTCATATTTAGTCGTTTTCAGCCAATTTTCAGAATTTTTGAAAATTTCACTTTTTTGTGAACATATCCACTAAATGAGGAAATAATATGTGTGAGGGTACCCCAGGAGAGTTCCAAATGTGTGTGGGTAGAATATATATCCCACGGGGGTAAAATTGAAAAAAGGTGAAAAAAATTTTTTTTGGACTTAATCATTTTTTCAGCATTTATCAGACTTTCAGATAGGGGAAATGTCAGTGAGCGTTCCGATTTCAGTTCCAGAGCGATTCGCCCGATGAGTCCTTCATATTTAGTCGTTTTCAGCCAATTTTCTGAATTTTTGAAAATTTCACTTTTTTGTGAAAATATCCACTAAATGAGGGAATAATATGTGTGAGGGTACCCCAGGAGAGTTCCAAATGTGTGTGGGTAGAATATATATCCCACGGGGGTAAAATTGAAAAAAGGTGAAAAAAAATTTTTTTTGGACTTAGTCATTTTTCCGGCGTTTATCGGACTTTCAGATAGGGGAAATATCAGTGAGTGTTCCGATTTAAGTTCCAGAGCGATTCACCCGATGAGTCCTTCATATTTAGTCGTTTTCAGCCAATTTTCTGAATTTTTGAAAATTTCACTTTTTTGTGAAAATATCCACTAAATGAGGGAATAATATGTGTGAGGGTACCCCAGGAGAGTTCCAAATGTGTGTGGGTAGAATATATATCACACGGGGGTAAAATTGAAAAAAGGTGAAAAATTTTTTTTTTTGGACTTAGTCATTTTTTCAGCGTTTATCAGACTTTCAGATAGGGGAAATGTCAGTGAGCGTTCCGATTTCAGTTCCAGAGCGATTCGCCCGATGAGTCCTTCATATTTAGTCGTTTTCAGCCAATTTTCTGAATTTTTGTAAATTTCACTTTTTTGTGAAAATATCCACTAAATGAGGGAATAATATGTGTGAGGGTATCCCAGGAGAGTTCCAAATGTGTGTGGGTAGAATATATATCCCACGGGGGTAAAATTGAAAAAGTTGAAAAAAAATTTTTTTTAGACTTAGTCATTTTCCGGCGTTTATCAGACTTTCAGATAGGTGAAATGTCAGTGAGCATTCCGATTTCAGTTCCAGAGCGATTCGCCCGATGAGTCCTTCATATTTAGTCGTTTTCAGCCAATTTTCTGAATTTTTGAAAATTTCACTTTTTTGTGAACATATCCACTAAATGAGGAAATAATATGTGTGAGGGTACCCCAGGAGAGTTCCAAATGTGTGTGGGTAGAATATATATCCCACGGGGGTAAAATTGAATAAAGGTGAAAAATATTTTTTTTTTTAGACTTAGTCATTTTTTCAGCGTTTATCAGACTTTCAGATAGGGGAAATGTCAGTGAGCGTTCCGATTTCAGTTCCAGAGCGATTCGCCCGATGAGTACTTCATATTTAGTCGTTTTCAGCCAATTTCCTGAATTTTTGAAAATTTCACTTTTTTGTGAAAATATCCACTAAATGAGGGAATAATATGTGTGAGGGTACCTCAGGAGAGTTCCAAATGTGTGTGGGTAGAATATATATCCCACGGGGGTATAATTGAAAAAAGGTGAAAAATTTTTTTTTTTGGACTTAGTAATTTTTTCAGCGTTTATCAGACTTTCAGATAGGGGAAATGTCAGTGAGCGTTCCGATTTCAGTTCCAGAGCGATTCGCCCTATGAGTCCTTCATATTTAGTCGTTTTCAGCCAATTTTCTGAATTTTTGAAAATTTCACTTTTTTGTGAAAATATCCACTAAATGAGGGAATAATATGTGTGAGGGTACCCCAGGAGAGTTCCAAATGTGTGTGGGTAGAATATATATCCCACGGGGGTAAAATTGAAAAAAGGTGAAAAATTTTTTTTTTTTGGACTTAGTCATTTTTTCAGTTTTTCAGACTTTCAGATAGTAGAAATGTCAGTGAGCATTCCGATTTAAGTTCCAGAGCGATTCGCCCGATGTGTCCTTCATATTTAGTCGTTTTCAGCCAAATTTCAGAATTTTTGAAAATTTCACTTTTTTGTGAAAATATCCACTAAATGAGGGAATAATATGTGTGAGGGTACCCCAGGAGAGTTCCAAATGTGTGTGGGTAGAATATATATCCCACGGGGGTAAAATTGAAAAAAGGTGAAAAAAATTTTTTTTTGGACTTAGTCATTTTTTCAGCGTTTATCAGACTTTCAGATAGGGGAAATGTCAGTGAGCGTTCCGATTTCAGTTCCAGAACGATTCGCCCGATGAGTCCTTCATATTTAGTCGTTTTCAGCCAATTTTCTGAATTTTTGAAAATTTCACTTTTTTGTGAAAATATCCACTAAATGAGGAAATAATATGCGTGAGGGTACCCCAGGAGAGTTCCAAATGTGTGTGGGCAGAATATATATCCCACGGGGGTAAAATTGAAAAAAGGTGAAAAATATTTTTTTTTGGACTTAGTCATTTTTTCAGCGTTTATCAGACTTTCAGATAGGGGAAATGTCAGTGAGCGTTCCGATTTAAGTTCCAGAGCGATTCACCCGATAAGTCTTTCATATTTAGTCGTTTTCAGCCAATTTTCTGAATTTTTGAAAATTTCACTTTTTTGTGAAAATATCCACTAAATGAGGGAATAATATGTGTGAGGGTAACCCAGGAGAGTTCCAAATGTGTGTGGGTAGAATATATATCACACGGGGGTAAAATTGAAAAAAGGTGAAAAATTTTTTTTTTTGGACTTAGTCATTTTTTCAGCGTTTATCAGACTTTCAGATAGGGGAAATGTCAGTGAGCGTTCCGATTTCAGTTCCAGAGCGATTCGCCCGATGAGTCCTTCATATTTAGTCGTTTTCAGCCAATTTTCAGAATTTTTGAAAATTTCACTTTTTTGTGAAAATATCCACTAAATGAGGGAATAATATGTGTGAGGGTATCCCAATAGAGTTCCAAATGTGTGTGGGTAGAATATATATCCCACGGGGGTAAAATTGAAAAAAGTTGAAAAAAAATTTTTTTTAGACTTAGTCATTTTCCGGCGTTTATCAGACTTTCAGATAGGTGAAATGTCAGTGAGCATTCCGATTTCAGTTCCAGAGCGATTCGCCCGATGAGTCCTTCATATTTAGTCGTTTTCAGCCAATTTTCAGAATTTTTGAAAATTTCACTTTTTTGTGAACATATCCACTAAATGAGGAAATAATATGTGTGAGGGTACCCCAGGAGAGTTCCAAATGTGTGTGGGTAGAATATATATCCCACGGGGGTAAAATTGAAAAAAGGTGAAAAATTTTTTTTTTTTGGACTTAGTCATTTTTTCACAGTTTTTCAGACTTTCAGATAGGGCAAATGTCAGTGAGCGTTCCGATTTAAGTTCCAGAGCGATTCACCCGATGAGTCCTTCATATTTAGTCGTTTTCAGCCAATTTTCTGAATTTTTGAAAATTTCACTTTTTTGTGAAAATATCCACTAAATGAGGGAATAATATGTGTGAGGGTACCCCAGGAGAGTTCCAAATGTGTGTGGGTAGAATATATATCACACGGGGGTAAAATTGAAAAAAGGTGAAAAATTTTTTTTTTTGGACTTAGTCATTTTTTCAGCGTTTATCAGACTTTCAGATAGGTGAAATGTCAGTGAGCATTCCGATTTCAGTTCCAGAGCGATTTGCCCGATGAGTCCTTCATATTTAGTCGTTTTCAGCCAATTTTCAGAATTTTTGAAAATTTCACTTTTTTGTGAAAATATCCACTAAATGAGGGAATAATATGTGTGAAGGTACCCCAGGAGAGTACCAAATGGGTGTGGGTAGAATATATATCCCACGGGGGTAAAATTGAAAAAAGGTGAAAAAATTTTTTTTTGGAACTTAGTCATTTTTTCAGCGTTTTTCAGACTTTCAGATAGGGGAAATGTCAGTGAGCGTTCCGATTTCAGTTCCAGAGCGATTCGCCCGATGAGTCCTTCATATTTAGTCGTTTTCAGCCAATTTTCTGAATTTTTGAAAATTTCACTTTTTTGTTAAAATATCCACTAAATGAGGGAATAATATGTGTGAGGGTACCCCAGGAGAGTTCCAAATGTGTGTGGGTAGAATATATATCCCACGGGGGCAAAATAGAAAAAAGGTGAAAAATTTTTTTTTTTGTACGTAGTCATTTTTTCAGCGTTTATCAGGCTTTCAGATAGAGGAAATGTCAGTGAGCGTTCCGATTTTAGTTCCAGAGCGATTCGCCCGATGAGTCCTTCATATTTAGTCGTTTTCAGCCAATTTTCAGAATTTTTGAAAATTTCACTTTTTTGTGAAAATAACCACTAAATGAGGGAATAATATGTGTTAGGGTATCCCAGGAGAGTTACAAATGTGTGTGGGTAGAATATATATCCCACGGGGATATAATTGAAAAAAGGTGAAAAATTTTTTTTTTTGGACTTAGTAATTTTTTCAGCGTTTATCAGACTTTCAGATAGGGGAAATGTCAGTGAGCATTCCGATTTCAGTTCCAGAGCGATTCGCCCGATGAGTCCTTCATATTTAGTCGTTTTCAGCCAATTTTCAGAATTTTTGAAAATTTCACTTTTTTGTGAAAATATCCACTAAATGAGGAAATAATATGTGTGAGGGTACCCCAGGAGAGTTCCAAATGTGTGTGGGTAGAGTATATATCCCACGGGGGTAAAATTGAAAAAAGGTGAAAAAATTTTTTTTTTGGACTTAGTCATTTTTTCAGCGTTTATAAGACTTTCAGATAGGGGAAATGTCAGTGAGCATTCCGATTTCAGTTCCAGAGCGATTCGCCCGATGAGTCCTTCATATTTAGTCGTTTTCAGCCAAATTTCAGAATTTTTGAAAATTTCACTTTTTTGTGAAAATATCCACTAAATGAGGAAATAATATGTGTGAGGGTACCCTAGGAGAATTCCAAATGTGTGTGGGTAGAATATATATCCCACGGGGGTAAAATTGAAAAAAGGTGAAAAAATTTTTTTTTGGACTTAGTCATTTTTTCAGCGTTTATCAGACTTTCAGATATGGGAAATGTCAGTGAGCGTTCCGATTTCAGTTCCAGAGCGATTCGCCCGATGAGTCCTTCATATTTAGTCGTTTTCAGCCAAATTTCAGAATTTTTGAAAATTTCACTTTTTTGTGAAAATATCCACTAAATGAGGGAATAATATGTGTGAGGGTACCTCAGGAGAGTTCCAAATGTGTGTGGGTAGCATATTAATCCCACGGGGGTATAATTGAAAAAAGGTGAAAAAATTTTTTTTTTAGGCTTAGTCATTTTTTCAGCGTTTATCAGACTTTCAGATAGGGGAAATGTCAGTGAGCGTTCCGATTTCAGTTCCAGAGCGATTCGCCCGATGAGTCCTTCATATTTAGTCGTTTTCAGCCAATTTTCAGAATTTTTGAAAATTTCACTTTTTTGTGAACATATCCACTAAATGAGGAAATAATATGTGTGAGGGTACCCCAGGAGAGTTCCAATTGTGTGTGGGTAGAATATATATCCCACGGGGGTAAAATTGAAAAAAGGTGAAAAAATTTTTTTTTGGACTTAGTCATTTTTTCAGAGTTTATCAGACTTTCAGATAGGGGAAATGTCAGTGAGCGTTCCGATTTCAGTTCCAGAGCGATTCGCCCGATGAGTCCTTCATATTTAGTCGTTTTCAGCCAATTTTCTGAATTTTTGAAAATTTCACTTTTTTGTGAAAATATCCACTAAATGAGGGAATAATATGTGTGAGGGTACCCCAGGAGAGTTCCAAATGTGTGTGGGTAGAATATATATCTCACGGGGGTAAAATTGAAAAAAGTTTTAAAAAATTTTTTTTAGACTTAGTCATTTTCCGCCGTTTAACAGATTTTCAGATAGGTGAAATGTCAGTGAGCATTCCGAATTCAGTTCCAGAGCGATTCGCCCGATGAGTCCTTCATATTTAGTCGTTTTCAGCCAATTTTCAGAATTTTTGAAAATTTCACTTTTTTGTGAACATATCCACTAAATGAGGAAATAATATGTGTGAGGGTACCCCAGGAGAGTTCCAAATGTGTGTGGGTAGAATATATATCCCACGGGGGTAAAATTGAAAAAAGGTGAAAAAATTTTTTTTTGGACTTAGTCATTTTTTCAGCGTTTATCAGACTTTCAGATAGGGGAAATGTCAGTGAGCGTTCCGATTTCAGTTCCAGAGCGATTCACCCGATGAGTCCTTCATTATTAGTAGTTTTGAGCCAATTTTCTGAATTTTTGAAAATTTCACTTTTTTTTGAAAATATCCACTAAATGAGGGAATAATATGTGTGAGGGTACCCCAGGAGAGTTCCAAATATATATGGGTAGCATATATATCCCTCGGGGGTAAAAATGAAAAAAGTTGAAAACATTTTTTTTTTGGACTTAGTCATTTTTCCGGTGTTTATCAGACTTTCAGATAGGAGAAATGTCAGTGAGCGTTCCGATTTCAGTTCCAGAGCGATTTGCCCGATGAGTCCTTCATATTTAGTTGTTTTCAGCCAATTTTCTGAAGTTTTGAAAATTTCACTTTTTTGTGAAAATATCCACTAAATGAGGGAATAATGTGTGTGATGGTACCCCAGGAGAGTTCCAAATGTGTGTGGGTAGAATATATATCCCACGGTGGTAAAATTGAAAAAAGTTGAAAACATTTTTTTTGGGGACTTAGTCATTTTTCCGGCATTGGACAGACTTTCAATTAGGGCAAATGTTAGTGAGCGTTCCAATTTCAGTTCCAGAGCGATTCGCCCAATGAGTCCTTCATATTTAATCATTTTCAGCCAATTTTCTGAATTTTTGAATATTTCACTTTTTTGTGAAAATATCCACTAAATGAGGGAATAATATGTGTGAGGGTACCCCAGGAGAGTTCCAAATGTATATGGGTAGAATATATATCCCACGGGGTTAAAATTGAAAAAAGTTGAAAAAATTTTTTTTTTGGACTTAGTCATTTCTCCAGCGTTTATCAGACTTTCAGATAGGGGAAATGTCAGTGAGCGTTCCGATTTCAGTTCCAGAGCGATTCGCCCGATGAGTCCTTCATATTTAGTCGCTTTCAGCCAATTTTCAGAATTTTTGAAAATTTCACTTTTTTGTGAAAATATCCACTAAATGAGGGAATAATATGTGTGAGGGTACCCCAGGAGAGTTCCAAGTGTGTGTGGGTAGAATATATATCCCACGGTGGTAAAATTGAAAAAAGTTGAAAAAATTTTTTTTTGGGACTTAGTCATTTTTCCGGCATTTATCAGACTTTCAATTAGGGCAAATGTCAGTGAGCGTTCCGATTTCAGTTCCAGAGCGATTCGCCCGATGAGTCCTTCATATTTAGTCGTTTTCAGCCAATTTTCTGAATTTTTGAAAATTTCACTTTTTTGTGAAAATATCCACTAAATGAGGAAATAATATGCGTGAGGGTACCCCAGGAGAGTTCCAAATGTGTGTGGGTAGAATATATATCCCACGGGGGTAAAATTGAAAAAAGGTGAAAAATTTTTTTTTTTTGGACTTAGTCATTTTTTCACAGTTTTTCAGACTTTCAGATAGTAGAAATGTCAGTGAGCATTCCGATTTAAGTTCCAGAGCGATTCGCCCGATGAGTCCTTCATTATTAGTAGTTTTCAGCCAATTTTCTGAATTTTTGAAAATGTCACTTTTTGTGAAAATATCCACTAAATGAGGGAATAATATGTGTGAGGGTACCCCAGGAGAGTTCCAAATGTGTGTGGGTAGAATATATATCCCACGGGGGTAAAATTGAAAAAAGTTTAAAAAAAATTTTTTTTGGACTTAGTCATTTTTCCGGCATTTATCAGACTTTCAATTTGGGCAAATGTTAGTGAGCGTTCCAATTTCAGTTCCAGAGCGATTCGCCCAATCAGTCCTTCATATTTAATCATTTTCAGCCAATTTTCTGAATTATTGAATATTTCACTTTTTTGTGAAAATATCCACTAAATGAGGGAATAATATGTGTGAGGGTACCCCAGGAGAGTTCCAAATATATATGGGTAGAATATATATCCCTCGGGGGTAAAAATGAAAAAAGTTGAAAACATTTTTTTTTTGGACTTAGTCATTTTTCCGGTGTTTATCAGACTTTCAGATAGGAGAAATGTCAGTGAGCGTTCCGATTTCAGTTCCAGAGCGATTTGCCTGATGAGTCCTTCATATTTAGTGGTTTTCAGCCAATTTTCTGAAGTTTTGAAAATTTCACTTTTTTGTGAAAATATCCACTAAATGAGGGAATAATATGTGTGAGGGTACCCCAAGAGAGTTCCAAATGTATATGGGTAGAATATATATCCCACGGGGTTAAAATTGAAAAAAGTTGAAAAAATTTTTTTTTTGGACTTAGTCATTTCTCCAGCGTTTATCAGACTTTCAGATAGGGGAAATGTCAGTGAGCGTTCCGATTTCAGTTCCAGAGCGATTCGCCCGATGAGTCCTTCATATTTAGTCGCTTTCAGCCAATTTTCAGAATTTTTGAAAATTTCACTTTTTTGTGAAAATATCCACTAAATGAGGAAATAATATGCGTGAGGGTACCCCAGGAGAGTTCCAAATGTGTGTGGGTAGAATATATATCCCACGGGGGTAAAATTGAAAAAAGGTGAAAAATATATTTTTTTGGACTTAGTCATTTTTTCAGCGTTTATCAGACTTTCAGATAGGGGAAATGTCAGTGAGCGTTCCGATTTCAGTTCCAGAGCGATTCGCCCGATGAGTCCTTCATATTTAGTCGTTTTCAGCCAATTTTCTGAATTTTTGAAAATTTCACTTTTTTGTGAAAATATCCACTAAATGAGGGAATAATATGTGTAAGGGTACCCCAGGAGAGTTCCAAATGTGTGTGGGTAGAATATATATCCCACGGGGGTAAAATTGAAAAAAGTTTAAAAAAAAATTTTTTTGGACTTAGTCATTTTTTCAGCGTTTATCAGACTTTCACATAGGAGAAATGTCAGTGAGCGTTCTGATTTCAGTTCCAGAGCGATTCGCCCGATGAGTCCTTCATATTTAGTCGTTTTCAGCCAATTTTCTGAATTTTTGAAAATTTCACTTTTTTGTGAAAATATCCACTAAATGAGGGAATAATATGTGTGAGGGTAACCCAGGAGAGTTCCAAATGTGTGTGGGTAGAATATATATCACACGGGGGTAAAATTGAAAAAAGGTGAAAAATTTTTTTTTTTGGACTTAGTCATTTTTTCAGCGTTTATCAGACTTTCAGATAGGGGAAATGTCAGTGAGCGTTCCGATTTCAGTTCCAGAGCGATTCGCCCGATGAGTCCTTCATATTTAGTCGTTTTCAGCCAATTTTCAGAATTTTTGAAAATTTCACTTTTTTGTGAAAATATCCACTAAATGAGGGAATAATATGTGTGAGGGTATCCCAATAGAGTTCCAAATGTGTGTGGGTAGAATATATATCCCACGGGGGTAAAATTGAAAAAAGTTGAAAAAAAATTTTTTTTAGACTTAGTCATTTTCCGGCGTTTATCAGACTTTCAGATAGGTGAAATGTCAGTGAGCATTCCGATTTCAGTTCCAGAGCGATTCGCCCGATGAGTCCTTCATATTTAGTCGTTTTCAGCCAATTTTCAGAATTTTTGAAAATTTCACTTTTTTGTGAACATATCCACTAAATGAGGAAATAATATGTGTGAGGGTACCCCAGGAGAGTTCCAAATGTGTGTGGGTAGAATATATATCCCACGGGGGTAAAATTGAAAAAAGGTGAAAAATTTTTTTTTTTTGGACTTAGTCATTTTTTCACAGTTTTTCAGACTTTCAGATAGGGCAAATGTCAGTGAGCGTTCCGATTTAAGTTCCAGAGCGATTCACCCGATGAGTCCTTCATATTTAGTCGTTTTCAGCCAATTTTCTGAATTTTTGAAAATTTCACTTTTTTGTGAAAATATCCACTAAATGAGGGAATAATATGTGTGAGGGTACCCCAGGAGAGTTCCAAATGTGTGTGGGTAGAATATATATCACACGGGGGTAAAATTGAAAAAAGGTGAAAAATTTTTTTTTTTGGACTTAGTCATTTTTTCAGCGTTTATCAGACTTTCAGATAGGTGAAATGTCAGTGAGCATTCCGATTTCAGTTCCAGAGCGATTTGCCCGATGAGTCCTTCATATTTAGTCGTTTTCAGCCAATTTTCAGAATTTTTGAAAATTTCACTTTTTTGTGAAAATATCCACTAAATGAGGGAATAATATGTGTGAAGGTACCCCAGGAGAGTACCAAATGGGTGTGGGTAGAATATATATCCCACGGGGGTAAAATTGAAAAAAGGTGAAAAAATTTTTTTTTGGAACTTAGTCATTTTTTCAGCGTTTTTCAGACTTTCAGATAGGGGAAATGTCAGTGAGCGTTCCGATTTCAGTTCCAGAGCGATTCGCCCGATGAGTCCTTCATATTTAGTCGTTTTCAGCCAATTTTCTGAATTTTTGAAAATTTCACTTTTTTGTTAAAATATCCACTAAATGAGGGAATAATATGTGTGAGGGTACCCCAGGAGAGTTCCAAATGTGTGTGGGTAGAATATATATCCCACGGGGGCAAAATAGAAAAAAGGTGAAAAATTTTTTTTTTTGTACGTAGTCATTTTTTCAGCGTTTATCAGGCTTTCAGATAGAGGAAATGTCAGTGAGCGTTCCGATTTTAGTTCCAGAGCGATTCGCCCGATGAGTCCTTCATATTTAGTCGTTTTCAGCCAATTTTCAGAATTTTTGAAAATTTCACTTTTTTGTGAAAATAACCACTAAATGAGGGAATAATATGTGTTAGGGTATCCCAGGAGAGTTACAAATGTGTGTGGGTAGAATATATATCCCACGGGGATATAATTGAAAAAAGGTGAAAAATTTTTTTTTTTGGACTTAGTAATTTTTTCAGCGTTTATCAGACTTTCAGATAGGGGAAATGTCAGTGAGCATTCCGATTTCAGTTCCAGAGCGATTCGCCCGATGAGTCCTTCATATTTAGTCGTTTTCAGCCAATTTTCAGAATTTTTGAAAATTTCACTTTTTTGTGAAAATATCCACTAAATGAGGAAATAATATGTGTGAGGGTACCCCAGGAGAGTTCCAAATGTGTGTGGGTAGAGTATATATCCCACGGGGGTAAAATTGAAAAAAGGTGAAAAAATTTTTTTTTTGGACTTAGTCATTTTTTCAGCGTTTATAAGACTTTCAGATAGGGGAAATGTCAGTGAGCATTCCGATTTCAGTTCCAGAGCGATTCGCCCGATGAGTCCTTCATATTTAGTCGTTTTCAGCCAAATTTCAGAATTTTTGAAAATTTCACTTTTTTGTGAAAATATCCACTAAATGAGGAAATAATATGTGTGAGGGTACCCTAGGAGAATTCCAAATGTGTGTGGGTAGAATATATATCCCACGGGGGTAAAATTGAAAAAAGGTGAAAAAATTTTTTTTTGGACTTAGTCATTTTTTCAGCGTTTATCAGACTTTCAGATATGGGAAATGTCAGTGAGCGTTCCGATTTCAGTTCCAGAGCGATTCGCCCGATGAGTCCTTCATATTTAGTCGTTTTCAGCCAAATTTCAGAATTTTTGAAAATTTCACTTTTTTGTGAAAATATCCACTAAATGAGGGAATAATATGTGTGAGGGTACCTCAGGAGAGTTCCAAATGTGTGTGGGTAGCATATTAATCCCACGGGGGTATAATTGAAAAAAGGTGAAAAAATTTTTTTTTTAGGCTTAGTCATTTTTTCAGCGTTTATCAGACTTTCAGATAGGGGAAATGTCAGTGAGCGTTCCGATTTCAGTTCCAGAGCGATTCGCCCGATGAGTCCTTCATATTTAGTCGTTTTCAGCCAATTTTCAGAATTTTTGAAAATTTCACTTTTTTGTGAACATATCCACTAAATGAGGAAATAATATGTGTGAGGGTACCCCAGGAGAGTTCCAATTGTGTGTGGGTAGAATATATATCCCACGGGGGTAAAATTGAAAAAAGGTGAAAAAATTTTTTTTTGGACTTAGTCATTTTTTCAGAGTTTATCAGACTTTCAGATAGGGGAAATGTCAGTGAGCGTTCCGATTTCAGTTCCAGAGCGATTCGCCCGATGAGTCCTTCATATTTAGTCGTTTTCAGCCAATTTTCTGAATTTTTGAAAATTTCACTTTTTTGTGAAAATATCCACTAAATGAGGGAATAATATGTGTGAGGGTACCCCAGGAGAGTTCCAAATGTGTGTGGGTAGAATATATATCTCACGGGGGTAAAATTGAAAAAAGTTTTAAAAAATTTTTTTTAGACTTAGTCATTTTCCGCCGTTTAACAGATTTTCAGATAGGTGAAATGTCAGTGAGCATTCCGAATTCAGTTCCAGAGCGATTCGCCCGATGAGTCCTTCATATTTAGTCGTTTTCAGCCAATTTTCAGAATTTTTGAAAATTTCACTTTTTTGTGAACATATCCACTAAATGAGGAAATAATATGTGTGAGGGTACCCCAGGAGAGTTCCAAATGTGTGTGGGTAGAATATATATCCCACGGGGGTAAAATTGAAAAAAGGTGAAAAAATTTTTTTTTGGACTTAGTCATTTTTTCAGCGTTTATCAGACTTTCAGATAGGGGAAATGTCAGTGAGCGTTCCGATTTCAGTTCCAGAGCGATTCACCCGATGAGTCCTTCATTATTAGTAGTTTTGAGCCAATTTTCTGAATTTTTGAAAATTTCACTTTTTTTTGAAAATATCCACTAAATGAGGGAATAATATGTGTGAGGGTACCCCAGGAGAGTTCCAAATATATATGGGTAGCATATATATCCCTCGGGGGTAAAAATGAAAAAAGTTGAAAACATTTTTTTTTTGGACTTAGTCATTTTTCCGGTGTTTATCAGACTTTCAGATAGGAGAAATGTCAGTGAGCGTTCCGATTTCAGTTCCAGAGCGATTTGCCCGATGAGTCCTTCATATTTAGTTGTTTTCAGCCAATTTTCTGAAGTTTTGAAAATTTCACTTTTTTGTGAAAATATCCACTAAATGAGGGAATAATGTGTGTGATGGTACCCCAGGAGAGTTCCAAATGTGTGTGGGTAGAATATATATCCCACGGTGGTAAAATTGAAAAAAGTTGAAAACATTTTTTTTGGGGACTTAGTCATTTTTCCGGCATTGGACAGACTTTCAATTAGGGCAAATGTTAGTGAGCGTTCCAATTTCAGTTCCAGAGCGATTCGCCCAATGAGTCCTTCATATTTAATCATTTTCAGCCAATTTTCTGAATTTTTGAATATTTCACTTTTTTGTGAAAATATCCACTAAATGAGGGAATAATATGTGTGAGGGTACCCCAGGAGAGTTCCAAATGTATATGGGTAGAATATATATCCCACGGGGTTAAAATTGAAAAAAGTTGAAAAAATTTTTTTTTTGGACTTAGTCATTTCTCCAGCGTTTATCAGACTTTCAGATAGGGGAAATGTCAGTGAGCGTTCCGATTTCAGTTCCAGAGCGATTCGCCCGATGAGTCCTTCATATTTAGTCGCTTTCAGCCAATTTTCAGAATTTTTGAAAATTTCACTTTTTTGTGAAAATATCCACTAAATGAGGGAATAATATGTGTGAGGGTACCCCAGGAGAGTTCCAAGTGTGTGTGGGTAGAATATATATCCCACGGTGGTAAAATTGAAAAAAGTTGAAAAAATTTTTTTTTGGGACTTAGTCATTTTTCCGGCATTTATCAGACTTTCAATTAGGGCAAATGTCAGTGAGCGTTCCGATTTCAGTTCCAGAGCGATTCGCCCGATGAGTCCTTCATATTTAGTCGTTTTCAGCCAATTTTCTGAATTTTTGAAAATTTCACTTTTTTGTGAAAATATCCACTAAATGAGGAAATAATATGCGTGAGGGTACCCCAGGAGAGTTCCAAATGTGTGTGGGTAGAATATATATCCCACGGGGGTAAAATTGAAAAAAGGTGAAAAATTTTTTTTTTTTGGACTTAGTCATTTTTTCACAGTTTTTCAGACTTTCAGATAGTAGAAATGTCAGTGAGCATTCCGATTTAAGTTCCAGAGCGATTCGCCCGATGAGTCCTTCATTATTAGTAGTTTTCAGCCAATTTTCTGAATTTTTGAAAATGTCACTTTTTGTGAAAATATCCACTAAATGAGGGAATAATATGTGTGAGGGTACCCCAGGAGAGTTCCAAATGTGTGTGGGTAGAATATATATCCCACGGGGGTAAAATTGAAAAAAGTTTAAAAAAAAATTTTTTTGGACTTAGTCATTTTTTCAGCGTTTATCAGACTTTCACATAGGAGAAATGTCAGTGAGCGTTCTGATTTCAGTTCCAGAGCGATTCGCCCGATGAGTCCTTCATATTTAGTCGTTTTCAGCCAATTTTCTGAATTTTTGAAAATTTCACTTTTTTGTGAAAATATCCACAAAATGAGGGAATAATATGTGTGAGGGTACCTCAGGAGAGTTCCAAATGTGTGTGGGTAGAATATATATCCCACGGGGGTAAAATTGAAAAAAGGTGAAAAAATTTTTTTTTTGGACTTAGTCATTTTTTCAGCGTTTATCAGACTTTCAGATAGGGGAAATGTCAGTGAGCGTTCCGATTTCAGTTCCAGAGCGATTCGCCCGATGAGTCCTTCATATTTAGTCGTTTTCAGCCAATTTTCTGAATTTTTGAAAATTTCACTTTTTTGTGAAAATACCCACTAAATGAGGGAATAATATGTGTGAGGGTACCCCAGGAGAGTTCCAAATGTGTGTGGGCAGAATATATATCACACGGGAGTAAAATTGAAAAAAGGTGAAAAATTTTTTTTTTTTGGACTTAGTCATTTTTTCACCGTTTTTCAGACTTTCAGATAGTAGAAATGTCAGTGAGCATTCCGATTTAAGTTCCAGAGCGATTCGCCTGATGTGTCCTTCATATTTAGTCGTTTTCAGACAAATTTCAGAATTTTTGAAAATTTCACTTTTTTGTGAAAATATCCACTAAATGAGGGAATAATATGTGTAAGGGTACCCCAGGAGAGTTCCAAATGTGTGTGGGTAGAATATATATCCCACGGGGGTAAAATTGAAAAAAGGTGAAAAAAATTTTTTTTGGACTTAGTCATTTTTTCAGCGTTTATCAGACTTTCAGATAGTGGAAATGTCAGTGAGCGTTCCGATTTCAGTTCCAGAGCGATTCGCCCTATGAGTCCTTCATATTTAGTCGTTTTCAGCCAATTTTCTGAATTTTTGAAAATTTCACTTTTTTGTGAAAATATCCACTAAATGAGGGAATAATATGTGTGAGGGTACCCCAGGAGAGTTCCAAATGTGTGTGGGTAGAATATATATCCCACGGGGGTAAAATTGAAAAAAGGTGAAAAATTTTTTTTTTTTGGACTGTCATTTTTTCACAGTTTTTCAGACTTTCAGATAGTAGAAATGTCAGTGAGCATTCCGATTTAAGTTCCAGAGCGATTCGCCCGATGTGTCCTTCATATTTAGTCGTTTTCAGCCAAATTTCAGAATTTTTGAAAATTTCACTTTTTTGTGAAAATATCCACTAAATGAGGGAATAATATGTGTGAGGGTACCCCAGGAGAGTTCCAAATGTGTGTGGGTAGAATATATATCCCACGGGGGTAAAATTGAAAAAAGGTGAAAAAAATTTTTTTTTAGACTTAGTCATTTTTTCAGCGTTTATCAGACTTTCAGATAGGGGAAATGTCAGTGAGCGTTCCGATTTCAGTTCCAGAGCGATTCGCCCGATGATTCCTTCATATTTAGTCTTTTTCATCCAATTTTCTGAATTTTTGAAAATTTCACTTTTTTGTGAAAATATCCACTAAATGAGGGAATAATATGTGTAAGGGTGCCCCAGGAGAGTTCCAAATGTGTGTGGGTAGAATATATATCCCACGGGGGTAAAATTAAAAAAAGGTGAAAAAAATTTTTTTTGGACTTAGTCATTTTTTCAGCGTTTATCAGACTTTCAGATAGGGGAAATGTCAGTGAGCGTTCCGATTTCAGTTCCAGAGCGATTCGCCCGATGAGTCCTTCATATTTAGTCGTTTTCAGCCAATATTCTAAATATTTGAAAATTTCACTTTTTTGTGAAAATATCCACTAAATGAGGGAATAATATGTGTGAGGGTACCCCAGGAGAGTTCCAAATGTGTGTGGGTAGAATATATATCCCACGGGGGTAAAATTGAAAAAAGGTGAAAAATTTTTTTTTTTTGGACTTAGTCATTTTTTCAGTTTTTCAGACTTTCAGATAGTAGAAATGTCAGTGAGCATTCCGATTTAAGTTCCAGAGCGATTCGCCCGATGTGTCCTTCATATTTAGTCGTTTTCAGCCAAATTTCAGAATTTTTGAAAATTTCACTTTTTTGTGAAAATATCCACTAAATGAGTGAATAATATGTGTGAGGGTACCCCAGGAGAGTTCCAAATGTGTGTGGGTAGAATATATATCCCACGGGGGTAAAATTGAAAAAAGGTGAAAAAAATTTTTTTTGGGACTTAGTCATTTTTTCAGCGTTTATCAGACTTTCAGATAGGGGAAATGTCAGTGAGCGTTCCGATTTCAGTTCCAGAACGATTCGCCCGATGAGTCCTTCATATTTAGTCGTTTTCAGCCAATTTTCTGAATTTTTGAAAATTTCACTTTTTTGTGAAAATATCCACTAAATGAGGAAATAATATGCGTGAGGGTACCCCAGGAGAGTTCCAAATGTGTGTGGGTAGAATATATATCCCACGGGGGTAAAATTGAAAAAAGGTGAAAAAAATTTTTTTTGGACTTAGTCATTTTTTCAGCGTTTATCAGACTTTCAGATAGGGGAAATGTCAGTGAGCGTTCCGATTTCAGTTCCAGAGCGATTCGCCCTATGAGTCCTTCATATTTAGTCGTTTTCAGCCAATTTTCTGAATTTTTGAAAATTTCACTTTTTTGTGAAAATATCCACTAAATGAGGGAATAATATGTGTGAGGGTACCCCAGGAGAGTTCCAAATGTGTTTGGGTAGAATATATATCCCACGGGGGTAAAATTGAAAAAAGGTGAAAAATCTTTTTTTTTTGGACTTAGTCATTTTTTCACAGTTTTTCAGACTTTCAGATAGTAGAAATGTCAGTGAGCATTCCGATTTAAGTTCCAGAGCGATTCGCCCGATGTGTCCTTCATATTTAGTCGTTTTCAGACAAATTTCAGAATTTTTGAAAATTTCACTTTTTTGTGAAAATATCCACTAAATGAGGGAATAATATGTGTAAGGGTACCACAGGAGAGTTCCAAATGTGTGTGGGTAGAATATATATCCCACGGGGGTAAAATTGAAAAAAGGTGAAAAAAATTTTTTTTGGACTTAGTCATTTTTTCAGCGTTTATCAGACTTTCAGATAGGGGAAATGTCAGTGAGCGTTCCGATTTCAGTTCCAGAGCGATTCGCCCTATGAGTCCTTCATATTTAGTCGTTTTCAGCCAATTTTCTGAATTTTTGAAAATTTCACTTTTTTGTGAAAATATCCACTAAATGAGGGAATAATATGTGTGAGGGTACCCCAGGAGAGTTCCAAATGTGTGTGGGTAGAATATATATCCCACGGGGGTAAAATTGAAAAAAGGTGAAAAATCTTTTTTTTTTGGACTTAGTCATTTTTTCACAGTTTTTCAGACTTTCAGATAGTAGAAATGTCAGTGAGCATTCCGATTTAAGTTCCAGAGCGATTCGCCCGATGTGTCCTTCATATTTAGTCGTTTTCAGACAAATTTCAGAATTTTTGAAAATTTCACTTTTTTGTGAAAATATCCACTAAATGAGGGAATAATATGTGTAAGGGTACCCCAGGAGAGTTCCAAATGTGTGTGGGTAGAATATATATCCCACGGGGGTAAAATTGAAAAAAGGTGAAAAAAATTTTTTTTGGACTTAGTCATTTTTTCAGCGTTTATCAGACTTTCAGATAGGGGAAATGTCAGTGAGCGTTCCGATTTCAGTTCCAGAGCGATTCGCCCTATGAGTCCTTCATATTTAGTCGTTTTCAGCCAATTTTCTGAATTTTTGAAAATTTCACTTTTTTGTGAAAATATCCACTAAATGAGGGAATAATATGTGTGAGGGTACCCCAGGAGAGTTCCAAATGTGTGTGGGTAGAATATATATCCCACGGGGGTAAAATTGAAAAAAGGTGAAAAAAAATTTTTTTTAGACTTAGTCATTTTTTCAGCGTTTATCAGACTTTCAGATAGGGGAAATGTCAGAGAGCGTTCCGATTTCAGTTCCAGAGCGATTCGCCCGATGAGTCCTTCATATTTAGTCTTTTTCATCCAATTTTCTGAATTTTTGAAAATTTCACTTTTTTGTGAAAATATCCACTAAATGAGGGAATAATATGTGTGAAGGTACCCCAGGAGAGTACCAAATGGGTGTGGGTAGAATATATATCCCACGGGGGTAAAATTGAAAAAAGGTGAAAAATTTTTTTTTTGGAACTTAGTCATTTTTTCAGCGTTTTTCAGACTTTCAGATAGGGGAAATGTCAGTGAGCGTTCCGATTTCAGTTCCAGAGCGATTCGCCCTATGAGTCCTTCATATTTAGTCGTTTTCAGCCAATTTTCTGAATTTTTGAAAATTTCACTTTTTTGTGAAAATATCCACTAAATGAGGGAATAATATGTGTGAGGGTACCCCAGGAGAGTTCCAAATGTGTGTGGGTAGAATATATATCCCACGGGGGTAAAATTGAAAAAAGGTGAAAAAAAATTTTTTTTAGACTTAGTCATTTTTTCAGCGTTTATCAGACTTTCAGATAGGGGAAATGTCAGTGAGCGTTCCGATTTCAGTTCCAGAGCGATTCGCCCGATGATTCCTTCATATTTAGTCTTTTTCATCCAATTTTCTGAATTTTTGAAAATTTCACTTTTTTGTGAAAATATCCACTAAATGAGGGAATAATATGTGTAAGGGTGCCCCAGGAGAGTTCCAAATGTGTGTGGGTAGAATATATATCCCACGGGGGTAAAATTAAAAAAAGGTGAAAAAAATTTTTTTTGGACTTAGTCATTTTTTCAGCGTTTATCAGACTTTCAGATAGGGGAAATGTCAGTGAGCGTTCCGATTTCAGTTCCAGAGCGATTCGCCCGATGAGTCCTTCATATTTAGTCGTTTTCAGCCAATATTCTAAATATTTGAAAATTTCACTTTTTTGTGAAAATATCCACTAAATGAGGGAATAATATGTGTGAGGGTACCCCAGGAGAGTTCCAAATGTGTGTGGGTAGAATATATATCCCACGGGGGTAAAATTGAAAAAAGGTGAAAAATTTTTTTTTTTTGGACTTAGTCATTTTTTCAGTTTTTCAGACTTTCAGATAGTAGAAATGTCAGTGAGCATTCCGATTTAAGTTCCAGAGCGATTCGCCCGATGTGTCCTTCATATTTAGTCGTTTTCAGCCAAATTTCAGAATTTTTGAAAATTTCACTTTTTTGTGAAAATATCCACTAAATGAGTGAATAATATGTGTGAGGGTACCCCAGGAGAGTTCCAAATGTGTGTGGGTAGAATATATATCCCACGGGGGTAAAATTGAAAAAAGGTGAAAAAAATTTTTTTTGGGACTTAGTCATTTTTTCAGCGTTTATCAGACTTTCAGATAGGGGAAATGTCAGTGAGCGTTCCGATTTCAGTTCCAGAACGATTCGCCCGATGAGTCCTTCATATTTAGTCGTTTTCAGCCAATTTTCTGAATTTTTGAAAATTTCACTTTTTTGTGAAAATATCCACTAAATGAGGAAATAATATGCGTGAGGGTACCCCAGGAGAGTTCCAAATGTGTGTGGGTAGAATATATATCCCACGGGGGTAAAATTGAAAAAAGGTGAAAAAAATTTTTTTTGGACTTAGTCATTTTTTCAGCGTTTATCAGACTTTCAGATAGGGGAAATGTCAGTGAGCGTTCCGATTTCAGTTCCAGAGCGATTCGCCCTATGAGTCCTTCATATTTAGTCGTTTTCAGCCAATTTTCTGAATTTTTGAAAATTTCACTTTTTTGTGAAAATATCCACTAAATGAGGGAATAATATGTGTGAGGGTACCCCAGGAGAGTTCCAAATGTGTTTGGGTAGAATATATATCCCACGGGGGTAAAATTGAAAAAAGGTGAAAAATCTTTTTTTTTTGGACTTAGTCATTTTTTCACAGTTTTTCAGACTTTCAGATAGTAGAAATGTCAGTGAGCATTCCGATTTAAGTTCCAGAGCGATTCGCCCGATGTGTCCTTCATATTTAGTCGTTTTCAGACAAATTTCAGAATTTTTGAAAATTTCACTTTTTTGTGAAAATATCCACTAAATGAGGGAATAATATGTGTAAGGGTACCACAGGAGAGTTCCAAATGTGTGTGGGTAGAATATATATCCCACGGGGGTAAAATTGAAAAAAGGTGAAAAAAATTTTTTTTGGACTTAGTCATTTTTTCAGCGTTTATCAGACTTTCAGATAGGGGAAATGTCAGTGAGCGTTCCGATTTCAGTTCCAGAGCGATTCGCCCTATGAGTCCTTCATATTTAGTCGTTTTCAGCCAATTTTCTGAATTTTTGAAAATTTCACTTTTTTGTGAAAATATCCACTAAATGAGGGAATAATATGTGTGAGGGTACCCCAGGAGAGTTCCAAATGTGTGTGGGTAGAATATATATCCCACGGGGGTAAAATTGAAAAAAGGTGAAAAATCTTTTTTTTTTGGACTTAGTCATTTTTTCACAGTTTTTCAGACTTTCAGATAGTAGAAATGTCAGTGAGCATTCCGATTTAAGTTCCAGAGCGATTCGCCCGATGTGTCCTTCATATTTAGTCGTTTTCAGACAAATTTCAGAATTTTTGAAAATTTCAAATTTTTGTGAAAATATCCACTAAATGAGGGAATAATATGTGTAAGGGTACCCCAGGAGAGTTCCAAATGTGTGTGGGTAGAATATATATCCCACGGGGGTAAAATTGAAAAAAGGTGAAAAAAATTTTTTTTGGACTTAGTCATTTTTTCAGCGTTTATCAGACTTTCAGATAGGGGAAATGTCAGTGAGCGTTCCGATTTCAGTTCCAGAGCGATTCGCCCTATGAGTCCTTCATATTTAGTCGTTTTCAGCCAATTTTCTGAATTTTTGAAAATTTCACTTTTTTGTGAAAATATCCACTAAATGAGGGAATAATATGTGTGAGGGTACCCCAGGAGAGTTCCAAATGTGTGTGGGTAGAATATATATCCCACGGGGGTAAAATTGAAAAAAGGTGAAAAAAAATTTTTTTTAGACTTAGTCATTTTTTCAGCGTTTATCAGACTTTCAGATAGGGGAAATGTCAGAGAGCGTTCCGATTTCAGTTCCAGAGCGATTCGCCCGATGAGTCCTTCATATTTAGTCTTTTTCATCCAATTTTCTGAATTTTTGAAAATTTCACTTTTTTGTGAAAATATCCACTAAATGAGGGAATAATATGTGTGAAGGTACCCCAGGAGAGTACCAAATGGGTGTGGGTAGAATATATATCCCACGGGGGTAAAATTGAAAAAAGGTGAAAAATTTTTTTTTTGGAACTTAGTCATTTTTTCAGCGTTTTTCAGACTTTCAGATAGGGGAAATGTCAGTGAGCGTTCCGATTTCAGTTCCAGAGCGATTCGCCCGATGAGTCCTTCATATTTAGTCGTTTTCAGCCAATTTTCTGAATTTTTGAAAATTTCACTTTTTTGTGAAAATATCCACTAAATGAGGGAATAATATGTGTGAGGGTACCCCAGGAGAGTTCCAAATGTGTGTGGGTAGAATATATATCCCACGGGGGTAAAATTGAAAAAAGGTGAAAAAAAATTTTTTTTAGACTTAGTCATTTTTTCAGCGTTTATCAGACTTTCAGATAGGGGAAATGTCAGAGAGCGTTCCGATTTCAGTTCCAGAGCGATTCGCCCGATGAGTCCTTCATATTTAGTCTTTTTCATCCAATTTTCTGAATTTTTGAAAATTTCACTTTTTTGTGAAAATATCCACTAAATGAGGGAATAATATGTGCGAAGGTACCCCAGGAGAGTACCAAATGGGTGTGGGTAGAATATATATCCCACGGGGGTAAAATTGAAAAAAGGTGAAAAATTTTTTTTTTGGAACTTAGTCATTTTTTCAGCGTTTTTCAGACTTTCAGATAGGGGAAATGTCAGTGAGCGTTCCGATTTCAGTTCCAGAGCGATTCGCCCGATGAGTCCTTCATATTTAGTCGTTTTCAGCCAATTTTCTGAATTTTTGAAAATTTCACTTTTTTGTGAAAATATCCACTAAATGAGGGAATAATATGTGTGAGGGTACCCCAGGAGAGTTCCAAATGTGTGTGGGTAGAATATATATCTCACGGGGGTAAAATTGAAAAAAGTTTAAAAAAATTTTTTTTAGACTTAGTCATTTTCCGCCGTTTAACAGACTTTCAGATAGGTGAAATGTCAGTGAGCATTCCGAATTCAGTTCCAGAGCGATTCGCACGATGAGTCCTTCATATTTAGTCGTTTTCAGCCAATTTTCAGAATTTTTGAAAATTTCACTTTTTTGTGAAAATATCCACTAAATGAGGGAATAATATGTGTGAGGGTACCCCAGGAGAGTTCCAAATGTGTGTGGGTAGAATATATATCCCACGGGGGTAAAATTGAAAAAAGGTGAAAAAAATTTTTTTTGGACTTAGTCATTTTTTCAGCATTTATCAGACTTTCAGATAGGGGAAATGTCAGTGAGCGTTCCGATTTCAGTTCCAGAGCGATTCGCCCGATGAGTCCTTCATATTTAGTCGTTTTCAGCCAATTTTCTGAATTTTTGAAAATTTCACTTTTTTGTGAAAATATCCACTAAATGAGGGAATAATATGTGTGAGGGTACCCCAGGAGAGTTCCAAATGTGTGTGGGTAGAATATATATCCCACGGGGGTAAAATTGAAAAAAGGTGAAAAAAAATTTTTTTTGGACTTAGTCATTTTTCCGGCGTTTATCGGACTTTCAGATAGGGGAAATATCAGTGAGTGTTCCGATTTAAGTTCCAGAGCGATTCACCCGATGAGTCCTTCATATTTAGTCGTTTTCAGCCAATTTTCTGAATTTTTGAAAATTTCACTTTTTTGTGAAAATATCCACTAAATGAGGGAATAATATGTGTGAGGGTACCCCAGGAGAGTTCCAAATGTGTGTGGGTAGAATATATATCACACGGGGGTAAAATTGAAAAAAGGTGAAAAATTTTTTTTTTTGGACTTAGTCATTTTTTCAGCGTTTATCAGACTTTCAGATAGGGGAAATGTCAGTGAGCGTTCCGATTTCAGTTCCAGAGCGATTCGCCCGATGAGTCCTTCATATTTAGTCGTTTTCAGCCAATTTTCTGAATTTTTGTAAATTTCACTTTTTTGTGAAAATATCCACTAAATGAGGGAATAATATGTGTGAGGGTATCCCAGGAGAGTTCCAAATGTGTGTGGGTAGAATATATATCCCACGGGGGTAAAATTGAAAAAGTTGAAAAAAAATTTTTTTTAGACTTAGTCATTTTCCGGCGTTTATCAGACTTTCAGATAGGTGAAATGTCAGTGAGCATTCCGATTTCAGTTCCAGAGCGATTCGCCCGATGAGTCCTTCATATTTAGTCGTTTTCAGCCAATTTTCTGAATTTTTGAAAATTTCACTTTTTTGTGAACATATCCACTAAATGAGGAAATAATATGTGTGAGGGTACCCCAGGAGAGTTCCAAATGTGTGTGGGTAGAATATATATCCCACGGGGGTAAAATTGAATAAAGGTGAAAAATATTTTTTTTTTTAGACTTAGTCATTTTTTCAGCGTTTATCAGACTTTCAGATAGGGGAAATGTCAGTGAGCGTTCCGATTTCAGTTCCAGAGCGATTCGCCCGATGAGTACTTCATATTTAGTCGTTTTCAGCCAATTTCCTGAATTTTTGAAAATTTCACTTTTTTGTGAAAATATCCACTAAATGAGGGAATAATATGTGTGAGGGTACCTCAGGAGAGTTCCAAATGTGTGTGGGTAGAATATATATCCCACGGGGGTATAATTGAAAAAAGGTGAAAAATTTTTTTTTTTGGACTTAGTAATTTTTTCAGCGTTTATCAGACTTTCAGATAGGGGAAATGTCAGTGAGCGTTCCGATTTCAGTTCCAGAGCGATTCGCCCTATGAGTCCTTCATATTTAGTCGTTTTCAGCCAATTTTCTAAATTTTTGAAAATTTCACTTTTTTGTGAAAATATCCACTAAATGAGGGAATAATATGTGTGAGGGTACCCCAGGAGAGTTCCAAATGTGTGTGGGTAGAATATATATCCCACGGGGGTAAAATTGAAAAAAGGTGAAAAATTTTTTTTTTTTGGACTTAGTCATTTTTTCAGTTTTTCAGACTTTCAGATAGTAGAAATGTCAGTGAGCATTCCGATTTAAGTTCCAGAGCGATTCGCCCGATGTGTCCTTCATATTTAGTCGTTTTCAGCCAAATTTCAGAATTTTTGAAAATTTCACTTTTTTGTGAAAATATCCACTAAATGAGGGAATAATATGTGTGAGGGTACCCCAGGAGAGTTCCAAATGTGTGTGGGTAGAATATATATCCCACGGGGGTAAAATTGAAAAAAGGTGAAAAAAATTTTTTTTTGGACTTAGTCATTTTTTCAGCGTTTATCAGACTTTCAGATAGGGGAAATGTCAGTGAGCGTTCCGATTTCAGTTCCAGAACGATTCGCCCGATGAGTCCTTCATATTTAGTCGTTTTCAGCCAATTTTCTGAATTTTTGAAAATTTCACTTTTTTGTGAAAATATCCACTAAATGAGGAAATAATATGCGTGAGGGTACCCCAGGAGAGTTCCAAATGTGTGTGGGCAGAATATATATCCCACGGGGGTAAAATTGAAAAAAGGTGAAAAATATTTTTTTTTGGACTTAGTCATTTTTTCAGCGTTTATCAGACTTTCAGATAGGGGAAATGTCAGTGAGCGTTCCGATTTAAGTTCCAGAGCGATTCACCCGATAAGTCTTTCATATTTAGTCGTTTTCAGCCAATTTTCTGAATTTTTGAAAATTTCACTTTTTTGTGAAAATATCCACTAAATGAGGGAATAATATGTGTGAGGGTAACCCAGGAGAGTTCCAAATGTGTGTGGGTAGAATATATATCACACGGGGGTAAAATTGAAAAAAGGTGAAAAATTTTTTTTTTTGGACTTAGTCATTTTTTCAGCGTTTATCAGACTTTCAGATAGGGGAAATGTCAGTGAGCATTCCGATTTCAGTTCCAGAGCGATTCGCCCGATGAGTCCTTCATATTTAGTCGTTTTCAGCCAATTTTCAGAATTTTTGAAAATTTCACTTTTTTGTGAAAATATCCACTAAATGAGGGAATAATATGTGTGAGGGTATCCCAGGAGAGTTCCAAATGTGTGTGGGTAGAATATATATCCCACGGGGGTAAAATTGAAAAAAGTTGAAAAAAAATTTTTTTTAGACTTAGTCATTTTCCGGCGTTTATCAGACTTTCAGATAGGTGAAATGTCAGTGAGCATTCCGATTTCAGTTCCAGAGCGATTCGCCCGATGAGTCCGTCATATTTAGTCGTTTTCAGCCAATTTTCTGAATTTTTGAAAATTTCACTTTTTTGTGAAAATATCCACTAAATGAGGGAATAATATGTGTGAAGGTACCCCAGGAGAGTACCAAATGGGTGTGGGTAGAATATATATCCCACGGGGGTAAAATTGAAAAAAGGTGAAAAAATTTTTTTTTGGAACTTAGTCATTTTTTCAGCGTTTTTCAGACTTTCAGATAGGGGAAATGTCAGTGAGCGTTCCGATTTCAGTTCCAGAGCGATTCGCCCGATGAGTCCTTCATATTTAGTCGTTTTCAGCCAATTTTCTGAATTTTTGAAAATTTCACTTTTTTGTGAAAATATCCACTAAATGAGGGAATAATATGTGTGAGGGTACCCCAGGAGAGTTCCAAATGTGTGTGGGTAGAATATATATCTCACGGGGGTAAAATTGAAAAAAGTTTAAAAAAATTTTTTTTAGACTTAGTCATTTTCCGCCGTTTAACAGACTTTCAGATAGGTGAAATGTCAGTGAGCATTCCGAATTCAGTTCCAGAGCGATTCGCCCGATGAGTCCTTCATATTTAGTCGTTTTCAGCCAATTTTCAGAATTTTTGAAAATTTCACTTTTTTGTGAACATATCCACTAAATGAGGAAATAATATGTGTGAGGGTACCCCAGGAGAGTTCCAAATGTGTGTGGGTAGAATATATATCCCACGGGGGTAAAATTGAAAAAAGGTGAAAAATTTTTTTTTTTTGGACTTAGTCATTTTTTCACAGTTTTTCAGACTTTCAGATAGGGGAAATGTCAGTGAGCGTTCCGATTTAAGTTCCAGAGCGATTCACCCGATGAGTCCTTCATATTTAGTCGTTTTCAGCCAATTTTCTGAATTTTTGAAAATTTCACTTTTTTGTGAAAATATCCACTAAATGAGGGAATAATATGTGTGAGGGTACCCCAGGAGAGTTCCAAATGTGTGTGGGTAGAATATATATCACACGGGGGTAAAATTGAAAAAAGGTGAAAAATTTTTTTTTTGGACTTAGTCATTTTTTCAGCGTTTATCAGACTTTCAGATAGGTGAAATGTCAGTGAGCATTCCGATTTCAGTTCCAGAGCGATTTGCCCGATGAGTCCTTCATATTTAGTCGTTTTCAGCCATTTTTCAGAATTTTTGAAAATTTCACTTTTTTGTGAAAATATCCACTAAATGAGGGAATAATATGTGTGAAGGTACCCCAGGAGAGTACCAAATGGGTGTGGGTAGAATATATATCCCACGGGGGTAAAATTGAAAAAAGGTGAAAAAATTTTTTTTTGGAACTTAGTCATTTTTTCAGCGTTTTTCAGACTTTCAGATAGGGGAAATGTCAGTGAGCGTTCCGATTTCAGTTCCAGAGCGATTCGCCCGATGAGTCCTTCATATTTAGTCGTTTTCAGCCAATTTTCTGAATTTTTGAAAATTTCACTTTTTTGTTAAAATATCCACTAAATGAGGGAATAATATGTGTGAGGGTACCCCAGGAGAGTTCCAAATGTGTGTGGGTAGAATATATATCCCACGGGGGCAAAATAGAAAAAAGGTGAAAAATTTTTTTTTTTGTACGTAGTCATTTTTTCAGCGTTTATCAGGCTTTCAGATAGAGGAAATGTCAGTGAGCATTCCGATTTTAGTTCCAGAGCGATTCGCCCGATGAGTCCTTCATATTTAGTCGTTTTCAGCCAATTTTCAGAATTTTTGAAAATTTCACTTTTTTGTGAAAATAACCACTAAATGAGGGAATAATATGTGTTAGGGTATCCCAGGAGAGTTACAAATGTGTGTGGGTAGAATATATATCCCACGGGGATATAATTGAAAAAAGGTGAAAAAATTTTTTTTTTGGACTTAGTAATTTTTTCAGCGTTTATCAGACTTTCAGATAGGGGAAATGTCAGTGAGCATTCCGATTTCAGTTCCAGAGCGATTCGCCCGATGAGTCCTTCATATTTAGTCGTTTTCAGCCAATTTTCAGAATTTTTGAAAATTTCACTTTTTTGTGAAAATATCCACTAAATGAGGAAATAATATGTGTGAGGGTACCCCAGGAGAGTTCCAAATGTGTGTGGGTAGAGTATATATCCCACGGGGGTAAAATTGAAAAAAGGTGAAAAAATTTTTTTTTTGGACTTAGTCATTTTTTCAGCGTTTATAAGACTTTCAGATAGGGGAAATGTCAGTGAGCATTCCGATTTCAGTTCCAGAGCGATTCGCCCGATGAGTCCTTCATATTTAGTCGTTTTCAGCCAAATTTCAGAATTTTTGAAAATTTCACTTTTTTGTGAAAATATCCACTAAATGAGGAAATAATATGTGTGAGGGTACCCTAGGAGAGTTCCAAATGTGTGTGGGTAGCATATTAATCCCACGGGGGTATAATTGAAAAAAGGTGAAAAAATTTTTTTTTTAGGCTTAGTCATTTTTTCAGCGTTTATCAGACTTTCAGATAGGGGAAATGTCAGTGAGCGTTCCGATTTCAGTTCCAGAGCGATTCGCCCGATGAGTCCTTCATATTTAGTCGTTTTCAGCCAATTTTCAGAATTTTTGAAAATTTCACTTTTTTGTGAACATATCCACTAAATGAGGAAATAATATGTGTGAGGGTACCCCAGGAGAGTTCCAAATGTGTGTGGGTAGAATATATATCCCACGGGGGTAAAATTGAAAAAAGGTGAAAAAATTTTTTTTTGGACTTAGTCATTTTTTCAGAGTTTATCAGACTTTCAGATAGGGGAAATGTCAGTGAGCGTTCCGATTTCAGTTCCAGAGCGATTCGCCCGATGAGTCCTTCATATTTAGTCGTTTTCAGCCAATTTTCTGAATTTTTGAAAATTTCACTTTTTTGTGAAAATATCCACTAAATGAGGGAATAATATGTGTGAGGGTACCCCAGGAGAGTTCCAAATGTGTGTGGGTAGAATATATATCTCACGGGGGTAAAATTGAAAAAAGTTTTAAAAAATTTTTTTTAGACTTAGTCATTTTCCGCCGTTTAACAGACTTTCAGATAGGTGAAATGTCAGTGAGCGTTCCGATTTCAGTTCCAGAGCGATTCACCCGATGAGTCCTTCATATTTAGTCGTTTTCAGCCAAATTTCAGAATTTTTGAAAATTTCACTTTTTTGTGAAAATATCCACTAAATGAGGGAATAATATGTGTGAGGGTACCCCAGGAGAGTTCCAAATGTGTTTGGGTAGAATATATATCCCACGGGGGTAAAATTGAAAAAAGGTGAAAAAAAAATTTTTTTGGACTTAGTCATTTTTCCGGCGTTTATCGGACTTTCAGATAGGGGAAATGTCAGTGAGCGTTCCGATTTAAGTTCCAGAGCGATTCACCCGATGAGTCCTTCATATTTAGTCGTTTTCAGCCAATTTTCTGAATTTTTGAAAATTTCACTTTTTTGTGAAAATATCCACTAAATGAGGGAATAATATGTGTGAGGGTACCCCAGGAGAGTTCCAAATGTGTGTGGGTAGAATATATATCACACGGGGGTAAAATTGAAAAAAGGTGAAAAATTTTTTTTTTTGGACTTAGTCATTTTTTCAGCGTTTATCAGACTTTCAGATAGGGGAAATGTCAGTGAGCGTTCCGATTTCAGTTCCAGAGCGATTCGCCCGATGAGTCCTTCATATTTAGTCGTTTTCAGCCAATTTTCTGAATTTTTGAAAATTTCACTTTTTTGTGAAAATATCCACTAAATGAGGGAATAATATGTGTGAGGGTATCCCAGGAGAGTTCCAAATGTGTGTGGGTAGAATATATATCCCACGGGGGTAAAATTGAAAAAAGTTGAAAAAAAATTTTTTTTAGACTTAGTCATTTTCCGGCGTTTATCAGACTTTCAGATAGGTGAAATGTCAGTGAGCATTCCTATTTCAGTTCCAGAGCGATTCGCCCGATGAGTCCTTCATATTTAGTCGTTTTCAGCCAATTTTCAGAATTTTTGAAAATTTCACTTTTTTGTGAAAATATCCACTAAATGAGGGAATAATATGTGTGAAGGTACCCCAGGAGAGTACCAAATGGGTGTGGGTAGAATATATATCCCACGGGGGTAAAATTGAAAAAAGGTGAAAAAAATTTTTTTTCGGAACTTAGTCATTTTTTCAGCGTTTTTCAGACTTTCAGATAGGGGAAATGTCAGTGAGCGTTCCGATTTCAGTTCCAGAGCGATTCGCCCGATGAGTCCTTCATATTTAGTCGTTTTCAGCCAATTTTCTGAATTTTTGAAAATTTAACTTTTTTGTTAAAATATCCACTAAATGAGGGAATAATATGTGTGGGGGTACCCCAGGAGAGTTCCAAATGTGTGTGGGTAGAATATATATCCCACGGGGGCAAAATAGAAAAAAGGTGAAAAATTTTTTTTTTGTACGTAGTCATTTTTTCAGCGTTTATCAGACTTTCAGATAGGGGAAATGTCAGTGAGCGTTCCGATTTCAGTTCCAGAGCGATTCGCCCGATGAGTCCTTCATATTTAGTCGTTTTCAGCCAATTTTCTGAATTTTTGAAAATTTCACTTTTTTGTGAAAATATCCACTAAATGAGGGAATAATATGTGTGAGGGTATCCCAGGAGAGTTCCAAATGTGTGTGGGTAGAATATATATCCCACGGGGGTAAAATTGAAAAAAGTTGAAAAAAAATTTTTTTTAGACTTAGTCATTTTCCGGCGTTTATCAGACTTTCAGATAGGTGAAATGTCAGTGAGCATTCCGATTTCAGTTCCAGAGCGATTCGCCCGATGAGTCCTTCATATTTAGTCGTTTTCAGCCAATTTTCAGAATTTTTGAAAATTTCACTTTTTTGTGAAAATATCCACTAAATGAGGGAATAATATGTGTGAAGGTACCCCAGGAGAGTACCAAATGGGTGTGGGTAGAATATATATCCCACGGGGGTAAAATTGAAAAAAGGTGAAAAAATTTTTTTTTCGGAACTTAGTCATTTTTTCAGCGTTTTTCAGACTTTCAGATAGGGGAAATGTCAGTGAGCGTTCCGATTTCAGTTCCAGAGCGATTCGCCCGATGAGTCCTTCATATTTAGTCGTTTTCAGCCAATTTTCTGAATTTTTGAAAATTTCACTTTTTTGTGAAAATATCCACTAAATGAGGGAATAATATGTGTGGGGGTACCCCAGGAGAGTTCCAAATGTGTGTGGGTAGAATATATATCCCACGGGGGTAAAATTGAATAAAGGTGAAAAATATTTATTTTTTTTGGACTTAGTCATTTTTTCAGCGTTTATCAGACTTTCAGATAGGGGAAATGTCAGTGAGCGTTCCGATTTCAGTTCCAGAGCGATTCGCCCGATGAGTCCTTCATATTTAGTCGTTTTCAGCCAATTTTCTGAATTTTTGAAAATTTCACTTTTTTGTGAAAATATCCACTAAATGAGGGAATAATATGTGTGAGGGTACCTCAGGAGAGTTCCAAATGTGTGTGGGTAGAATATATATCCCACGGGGGTATAATTGAAAAAAGGTGAAAAATTTTTTTTTTTGGACTTAGTAATTTTTTCAGCGTTTATCAGACTTTCAGATAGGGGAAATGTCAGTGAGCATTCCGATTTCAGTTCCAGAGCGATTCGCCCGATGAGTCCTTCATATTTAGTCGTTTTCAGCCAATTTTCAGAATTTTTGAAAATTTCACTTTTTTGTGAAAATATCCACTAAATGAGGAAATAATATGTGTGAGGGTACCCCAGGAGAGTTCCAAATGTGTGTGGGTAGAGTATATATCCCACGGGGGTAAAATTGAAAAAAGTTGAAAAAATTTTTTTTTTGGACTTAGTCATTTTTTCAGCGTTTATAAGACTTTCAGATAGGGGAAATGTCAGTGAGCATTCCGATTTCAGTTCCAGAGCGATTCGCCCGATGAGTCCTTCATATTTAGTCGTTTTCAGCCAAATTTCAGAATTTTTGAAAATTTCACTTTTTTGTGAAAATATCCACTAAATGAGGGAATAATATGTGTGAGGGTACCCCAGGAGAGTTCCAAATGTGTTTGGGTAGAATATATATCCCACGGGGGTAAAATTGAAAAAAGGTGAAAAAAAAATTTTTTTGGACTTAGTCATTTTTCCGGCGTTTATCGGACTTTCAGATAGGGGAAATGTCAGTGAGCGTTCCGATTTAAGTTCCAGAGCGATTCACCCGATGAGTCCTTCATATTTAGTCGTTTTCAGCCAATTTTCTGAATTTTTGAAAATTTCACTTTTTTGTGAAAATATCCACTAAATGAGGGAATAATATGTGTGAGGGTACCCCAGGAGAGTTCCAAATGTGTGTGGGTAGAATATATATCACACGGGGGTAAAATTGAAAAAAGGTGAAAAATTTTTTTTTTTGGACTTAGTCATTTTTTCAGCGTTTATCAGACTTTCAGATAGGGGAAATGTCAGTGAGCGTTCCGATTTCAGTTCCAGAGCGATTCGCCCGATGAGTCCTTCATATTTAGTCGTTTTCAGCCAATTTTCTGAATTTTTGAAAATTTAACTTTTTTGTTAAAATATCCACTAAATGAGGGAATAATATGTGTGGGGGTACCCCAGGAGAGTTCCAAATGTGTGTGGGTAGAATATATATCCCACGGGGGCAAAATAGAAAAAAGGTGAAAAATTTTTTTTTTGTACGTAGTCATTTTTTCAGCGTTTATCAGACTTTCAGATAGGGGAAATGTCAGTGAGCGTTCCGATTTCAGTTCCAGAGCGATTCGCCCGATGAGTCCTTCATATTTAGTCGTTTTCAGCCAATTTTCTGAATTTTTGAAAATTTCACTTTTTTGTGAAAATATCCACTAAATGAGGGAATAATATGTGTGAGGGTATCCCAGGAGAGTTCCAAATGTGTGTGGGTAGAATATATATCCCACGGGGTTAAAATTGAAAAAAGTTGAAAAAAAATTTTTTTTAGACTTAGTCATTTTCCGGCGTTTATCAGACTTTCAGATAGGTGAAATGTCAGTGAGCATTCCGATTTCAGTTCCAGAGCGATTCGCCCGATGAGTCCTTCATATTTAGTCGTTTTCAGCCAATTTTCAGAATTTTTGAAAATTTCACTTTTTTGTGAAAATATCCACTAAATGAGGGAATAATATGTGTGAAGGTACCCCAGGAGAGTACCAAATGGGTGTGGGTAGAATATATATCCCACGGGGGTAAAATTGAAAAAAGGTGAAAAAAATTTTTTTTCGGAACTTAGTCATTTTTTCAGCGTTTTTCAGACTTTCAGATAGGGGAAATGTCAGTGAGCGTTCCGATTTCAGTTCCAGAGCGATTCGCCCGATGAGTCCTTCATATTTAGTCGTTTTCAGCCAATTTTCTGAATTTTTGAAAATTTCACTTTTTTGTGAAAATATCCACTAAATGAGGGAATAATATGTGTGGGGGTACCCCAGGAGAGTTCCAAATGTGTGTGGGTAGAATATATATCCCACGGGGGTAAAATTGAATAAAGGTGAAAAATATTTATTTTTTTTGGACTTAGTCATTTTTTCAGCGTTTATCAGACTTTCAGATAGGGGAAATGTCAGTGAGCGTTCCGATTTCAGTTCCAGAGCGATTCGCCCGATGAGTCCTTCATATTTAGTCGTTTTCAGCCAATTTTCTGAATTTTTGAAAATTTCACTTTTTTGTGAAAATATCCACTAAATGAGGGAATAATATGTGTGAGGGTACCTCAGGAGAGTTCCAAATGTGTGTGGGTAGAATATATATCCCACGGGGGTATAATTGAAAAAAGGTGAAAAATTTTTTTTTTTGGACTTAGTAATTTTTTCAGCGTTTATCAGACTTTCAGATAGGGGAAATGTCAGTGAGCATTCCGATTTCAGTTCCAGAGCGATTCGCCCGATGAGTCCTTCATATTTAGTCGTTTTCAGCCAATTTTCAGAATTTTTGAAAATTTCACTTTTTTGTGAAAATATCCACTAAATGAGGAAATAATATGTGTGAAGGTACCCCAGGAGAGTACCAAATGGGTGTGGGTAGAATATATATCCCACGGGGGTAAAATTGAAAAAAGGTGAAAAAATTTTTTTTTCGGAACTTAGTCATTTTTTCAGCGTTTTTCAGACTTTCAGATAGGGGAAATGTCAGTGAGCGTTCCGATTTCAGTTCCAGAGCGATTCGCCCGATGAGTCCTTCATATTTAGTCGTTTTCAGCCAATTTTCTGAATTTTTGAAAATTTCACTTTTTTGTGAAAATATCCACTAAATGAGGGAATAATATGTGTGGGGGTACCCCAGGAGAGTTCCAAATGTGTGTGGGTAGAATATATATCCCACGGGGGTAAAATTGAATAAAGGTGAAAAATATTTATTTTTTTTGGACTTAGTCATTTTTTCAGCGTTTATCAGACTTTCAGATAGGGGAAATGTCAGTGAGCGTTCCGATTTCAGTTCCAGAGCGATTCGCCCGATGAGTCCTTCATATTTAGTCGTTTTCAGCCAATTTTCTGAATTTTTGAAAATTTCACTTTTTTGTGAAAATATCCACTAAATGAGGGAATAATATGTGTGAGGGTACCTCAGGAGAGTTCCAAATGTGTGTGGGTAGAATATATATCCCACGGGGGTATAATTGAAAAAAGGTGAAAAATTTTTTTTTTTGGACTTAGTAATTTTTTCAGCGTTTATCAGACTTTCAGATAGGGGAAATGTCAGTGAGCATTCCGATTTCAGTTCCAGAGCGATTCGCCCGATGAGTCCTTCATATTTAGTCGTTTTCAGCCAATTTTCAGAATTTTTGAAAATTTCACTTTTTTGTGAAAATATCCACTAAATGAGGAAATAATATGTGTGAGGGTACCCCAGGAGAGTTCCAAATGTGTGTGGGTAGAGTATATATCCCACGGGGGTAAAATTGAAAAAAGTTGAAAAAATTTTTTTTTTGGACTTAGTCATTTTTTCAGCGTTTATAAGACTTTCAGATAGGGGAAATGTCAGTGAGCATTCCGATTTCAGTTCCAGAGCGATTCGCCCGATGAGTCCTTCATATTTAGTCGTTTTCAGCCAAATTTCAGAATTTTTGAAAATTTCACTTTTTTGTGAAAATATCCACTAAATGAGGAAATAATATGTGTGAGGGTACCCTAGGAGAATTCCAAATGTGTGTGGGTAGAGTATATATCCCACGGGGGTAAAATTGAAAAAAGGTGAAAAAATTTTTTTTTGGACTTAGTCATTTTTTCAGCGTTTATCAGACTTTCAGATATGGGAAATGTCAGTGAGCGTTCCGATTTCAGTTCCAGAGCGATTCGCCCGATGAGTCCTTCATATTTAGTCGTTTTCAGCCAAATTTCAGAATTTTTGAAAATTTCACTTTTTTGTGAAAATATCCACTAAATGAGGGAATAATATGTGTGAGGGTACCTCAGGAGAGTTCCAAATGTGTGTGGGTAGCATATTAATCCCACGGGGGTATAATTGAAAAAAGGTGAAAAAATTTTTTTTTTAGGCTTAGTCATTTTTTCAGCGTTTATCAGACTTTCAGATAGGGGAAATGTCAGTGAGCGTTCCGATTTCAGTTCCAGAGCGATTCGCCCGATGAGTCCATCATATTTAGTCGTTTTCAGACAATTTTCTGAATATTTGAAAATTTCACTCTTTTGTGAAAATATCCACTAAATGAGGGAATAATATGTGTGAGGGTACCCCAGGAGAGTTCCAAATGTGTGTGGGTAGAATATATATCCCGCGGGGGTAAAATTGAAAAAAGGTGAAAAAATTATTTTTTTGGACTTAGTCATTTTTTGAGCGTTTATCAGACTTTCAGATAGGGGAAATGTCAGTGAGTGTTCCGATTTCAGTTCCAGAGCTATTCGCCCAATGAGTCCTTCATATTTAGTCGTTTTCAGCCAATTTTCTGAATTTTTGAAAATTTCACTTTTTTTGTGAAAATATCCACTAAATGAGGGAATAATATGTGTGAGGGTACCCCAGGAGAGTTCCAAATGTGTGTGGGTAGAATATATATCCCGCGGGGGTAAAATTGAAAAAAGGTGAAAAATTTTTTTTTTTGGACTTAGTCATTTTTTCAGCGTTTATCAGACTTTCAGATAGGGGAAATGTCAGTGAGCATTCCGATTTCAGTTCCAGAGCGATTCGCCCGATGAGTTCTTCATATTTAGTCGTTTTCAGCCAATTTTCTGAATTTTTGAAAATTTCACTTTTTTGTGAAAATATCCACTAAATGAGGGAATAATATGTGTGAGGGTACCCCAGGAGTGTTCCAAATGTGTGTGGGTAGAATATATATACCACGGGGGTAAAATTGAAAAAAGGTGAAAAAAAAATTTTTTTAGACTTAGTCATTTTTCCGTCGTTTATCAGACTTTCAGATAGGGGAAATGACAGTGAGCGTTCCGATTTCAGTTCCAGAGCGATTCGCCCAATGAGTCCTTGATATTTAGTCGTTTTCAGCCAATTTTCTGAATTTTTGTAAATTTCACTTGTTTGTGAAAATATCCACTAAATGAGGGAATAATAAGTGTGAGGGTACCCCAGGAATGTTCCAAATGTGCGTGGGTAGAATATATATCCCACGGGGGTAAAATTGAAAAAAGTTGAAAAAATTTTTTGGGGGACTTAGTCATGTTTCCGGCGTTTATCAGACTTTCAGATAGGGGAAATGTCAGTGAGCATTCCGATTTCAGTTCCAGAGAGATTCGCCCGATGAGTTATTCATATTTAGTCGTTTTCAGCCAATTTTCTGAATTTTTGAAAATGTCACTTTTTTGTGAAAATATCCACTAAATGAGGGAATAATATGTGTGAGGATACCCCAGTAGAGTTCCAAATGTGTGGGTAGAATAAATATCCCACGGGGGTAAAATTTAAAAAAGTTGAAAAAAAATTTTTTTTAGACTTATTCATTTTCCGGCATTTATCAGACTTTCAGATAGGTGAAATGTCAGTGAGCGTTCCGATTTCAGTTCCAGAGCGATTCGCCCGACGAGTCCTTCATATTTAGTCGTTTTCAGCCAATTTTCAGAATTTTTGAAAATGTCACTTTTTTGTGAAAATATCCACTAAATGAGGGAATAATATGTGTGAGGGTATCCCAGGAGAGTGCCAAATGTGTGTGGGTAGAATATATATCCCACGGGGGTAAAATTGAAAAAAGGTGAAAAATTTTTTTTTTTGGACTTAGTCATTTTTTCAGCGTTTATCAGACTTTCAGATAGGGGAAATGTCAGTGAGCGTTCAAATTTCAGTTCCAGAGCGATTCGCCCGATGAGTCGTTCATATTTAGTCATTTTCAGCCAATTTTCTGAATTTTTGAAAATTTCACTTTTTTGTGAAAATATCCACTAAATGAGGGAATAATATGTGTGAGGGTACCCAGGAGTGTTCCAAATGTGTGTGGGTAGAATATATATCCCACGGGGGTAAAATTGAAAAAAGGTGAAAAAAATTTTTTTTGGACTTAGTCATTTTTCCAGCGTTTATCAGACTTTCAGATAGGGGAAATGACAGTGAGCGTTCCGATTTCAGTTCCAGAGCGATTCGCCCAATGAGTCCTTGATATTTAGTCGTTTTCAGCCAATTTTCTGAATTTTTGAAAATTTCACTTGTTTGTGAAAATATCCACTAAATGAGGGAATAATATGTGTGAGGGTACCCCAGGAGAGTTCCAAATGTGTGTGGGTAGAATATATATCCCGCGGGGGTAAAATTGAAAAAAGGTGAAAAATTATTTTTTTTGGACTTAGTCATTTTTTCAGCGTTTATCAGACTTTCAGATAGGGGAAATGTCAGTGAGCATTCCGATTTCAGTTCCAGAGCGATTCACCCGATGAGTCATTCATATTCAGTCGTTTTCAGCCAATTTTCTGAATTTTTGAAAATTTCACTTTTTTGTGAAAATATCCACTAAATGAGGGAATAATAAGTGTGAGGGTACCCCAGGAATGTTCCAAATGTGCATGGGTAGAATATATATCCCACGGGGGTAAAATTGAAAAAAGTTAAAAAAATTTTTTGGGGGACTTAGTCATGTTTCCGGCGTTTATCAGACTTTCAGATAGGGGAAATGTCAGTGAGCATTCCGATTTCAGTTCCAGAGAGATTCGCCCGATGAGTTATTCATATTTAGTCGTTTTCAGCCAATTTTCTGAATTTTTGAAAATGTCACTTTTTTGTGAAAATATCCACTAAATGAGGGAATAATATGTGTGAGGATACCCCAGTAGAGTTCCAAATGTGTGGGTAGAATAAATATCCCACGGGGGTAAAATTTAAAAAAGTTGAAAAAAAATTTTTTTTAGACTTATTCATTTTCCGGCATTTATCAGACTTTCAGATAGGTGAAATGTCAGTGAGCGTTCCGATTTCAGTTCCAGAGCGATTCGCCCGACGAGTCCTTCATATTTAGTCGTTTTCAGCCAATTTTCAGAATTTTTGAAAATGTCACTTTTTTGTGAAAATATCCACTAAATGAGGGAATAATATGTGTGAGGGTATCCCAGGAGAGTGCCAAATGTGTGTGGGTAGAATATATATCCCACGGGGGTAAAATTGAAAAAAGGTGAAAAATTTTTTTTTTTGGACTTAGTCATTTTTTCAGCGTTTATCAGACTTTCAGATAGGGGAAATGTCAGTGAGCGTTCAAATTTCAGTTCCAGAGCGATTCGCCCGATGAGTCGTTCATATTTAGTCATTTTCAGCCAATTTTCTGAATTTTTGAAAATTTCACTTTTTTGTGAAAATATCCACTAAATGAGGGAATAATATGTGTGAGGATACCCCAGTAGAGTTCCAAATGTGTGGGTAGAATAAATATCCCACGGGGGTAAAATTTAAAAAAGTTGAAAAAAAATTTTTTTTAGACTTATTCATTTTCCGGCATTTATCAGACTTTCAGATAGGTGAAATGTCAGTGAGCATTCCGATTTCAGTTCCAGAGCGATTCGCCCGACGAGTCCTTCATATTTAGTCGTTTTCAGCCAATTTTCAGAATTTTTGAAAATGTCACTTTTTTGTGAAAATATCCACTAAATGAGGGAATAATATGTGTGAGGGTATCCCAGGAGAGTGCCAAATGTGTGTGGGTAGAATATATATCCCACGGGGGTAAAATTGAAAAAAGGTGAAAAATTTTTTTTTTTGGACTTAGTCATTTTTTCAGCGTTTATCAGACTTTCAGATAGGGGAAATGTCAGTGAGCGTTCAAATTTCAGTTCCAGAGCGATTCGCCCGATGAGTCGTTCATATTTAGTCATTTTCAGCCAATTTTCTGAATTTTTGAAAATTTCACTTTTTTGTGAAAATATCCACTAAATGAGGGAATAATATGTGTGAGGGTACCCAGGAGTGTTCCAAATGTGTGTGGGTAGAATATATATCCCACGGGGGTAAAATTGAAAAAAGGTGAAAAAAATTTTTTTTGGACTTAGTCATTTTTCCAGCGTTTATCAGACTTTCAGATAGGGGAAATGACAGTGAGCGTTCCGATTTCAGTTCCAGAGCGATTCGCCCAATGAGTCCTTGATATTTAGTCATTTTCAGCCAATTTTCTGAATTTTTGAAAATTTCACTTGTTTGTGAAAATATCCACTAAATGAGGGAATAATATGTGTGAGGGTACCCCAGGAGAGTTCCAAATGTGTGTGGGTAGAATATATATCCCACGGGGGTAAAATTGAAAAAAGTTAAAAAAATTTTTTGGGGGACTTAGTCATGTTTCCGGCGTTTATCAGACTTTCAGATAGGGGAAATGTCAGTGAGCATTCCGATTTCAGTTCCAGAGAGATTCGCCCGATGAGTTGTTCATATTTAGTCGTTTTCAGCCAATTTTCTGAATTTTTGAAAATTTCACTTTTTTGTGAAAATATCCACTAAATGAGGGAATAATATGTGTGAGGATACCCCAGTAGAGTTCCAAATGTGTGGGTAGAATAAATATCCCACGGGGGTAAAATTTAAAAAAGTTGAAAAAAAATTTTTTTTAGACTTATTCATTTTCCGGCATTTATCAGACTTTCAGATAGGTGAAATGTCAGTGAGCATTCCGATTTCAGTTCCAGAGCGATTCGCCCGACGAGTCCTTCATATTTAGTCGTTTTCAGCCAATTTTCAGAATTTTTGAAAATGTCACTTTTTTGTGAAAATATCCACTAAATGAGGGAATAATATGTGTGAGGGTATCCCAGGAGAGTGCCAAATGTGTGTGGGTAGAATATATATCCCACGGGGGTAAAATTGAATAAAGGTGAAAAATTTTTTTTTTTGGACTTAGTCATTTTTTCAGCGTTTATCAGACTTTCAGATAGGGGAAATGTCAGTGAGCGTTCAAATTTCAGTTCCAGAGCGATTCGCCCGATGAGTCCTTCATATTTAGTCATTTTCAGCCAATTTTCTGAATTTTTGAAAATTTCACTTTTTTGTGAAAATATCCACTAAATGAGGGAATAATATGTGTGAGGGTACCCAGGAGAGTTCCAAATGTGTGTGGGTAGAATATATATCCCACGGGGGTAAAATTGAAAAAAGGTGAAAAAAATTTTTTTTGGACTTAGTCATTTTTCCAGCGTTTATCAGACTTTCAGATAGGGGAAATGACAGTGAGCGTTCCGATTTCAGTTCCAGAGCTATTCGCCCAATGAGTCCTTCATATTTAGTCGTTTTCAGCCAACTTTCTGAATTTTTGAAAATTTCACTTGTTTGTGAAAATATCCACTAAATGAGGGAATAATATGTGTGAGGGTACCCCAGGAGAGTTCCAAATGTGTGTGGGTAGAATATATATCCCGCGGGGGTAAAATTGAAAAAAGGTGAAAAATTATTTTTTTTGGACTTAGTCATTTTTTCAGCGTTTATCAGACTTTCAGATAGGGGAAATGTCAGTGAGCATTCCGATTTCAGTTCCAGAGCGATCCACCCGATGAGTCATTCATATTCAGTCGTTTTCAGCCAATTTTCTGAATTTTTGAAAATTTCACTTTTTTGTGAAAATATCCACTAAATGAGGGAATAATAAGTGTGAGGGTACCCCAGGAATGTTCCAAATGTGCGTGGGTAGAATATATATCCCACGGGGGTAAAATTGAAAAAAGTTGAAAAAAATTTTTGGGGGACTTAGTCATGTTTCCGGCGTTTATCAGACTTTCAGATAGGGGAAATGTCAGTGAGCATTCCGATTTCAGTTCCAGAGAGATTCGCCCGATGAGTTCTTCATATTTAGTCGTTTTCAGCCAATTTTCTGAATTTTTGAAAATTTCACTTTTTTGTGAAAATATCCACTAAATGAGGGAATAATATGTGTGAGGGTACCCCAGGAGTGTTCCAAATGTGTGTGGGTAGAATATATATATCCCACGGGGGTAAAATTGAAAAAAGGTGAAAAAAAAATTTTTTTAGACTTAGTCATTTTTCCGTCGTTTATCAGACTTTCAGATAGGGGAAATGTCAGTGAGCATTCCGATTTCAGTTCCAGAGTGATTCGCCCGATGAGTCCTTCATATTTAGTCGTTTTCAGCCAATTTTCAGAATTTTTGAAAATTTCACTTTTTTGTGAAAATATCCACTAAATGAGGGAATAATATGTGTGAGGATACCCCAGTAGAGTTCCAAATGTGTGGGTAGAATAAATATCCCACGGGGGTAAAATTTAAAAAAGTTGAAAAAAAATTTTTTTTAGACTTATTCATTTTCCGGCATTTATCAGACTTTCAGATAGGTGAAATGTCAGTGAGCGTTCCGATTTCAGTTCCAGAGTGATTCGCCCGACGAGTCCTTCATATTTAGTCGTTTTCAGCCAATTTTCAGAATTTTTGAAAATGTCACTTTTTTGTGAAAATATCCACTAAATGAGGGAATAATATGTGTGAGGGTATCCCAGGAGAGTGCCAAATGTGTGTGGGTAGAATATATATCCCACGGGGGTAAAATTGAAAAAAGGTGAAAAAATTTTTTTTTTGGACTTAGTCATTTTTTCAGCGTTTATCAGACTTTCAGATAGGGGAAATGTCAGTGAGCGTTCCGATTTCAGTTCCAGAGCGATTCGCCCAATGAGTCCTTCATATTTAGTCGTTTTCAGCCAATTTTCTGAATTTTTGAAAATTTCACTTGTTTGTGAAAATATCCACTAAATGAGGGAATAATATGTGTGAGGGTACCCAGGAGAGTTCCAAATGTGTGTAGGTAGAATATATATCCCACGGGGGTAAAATTGAAAAAAGGTGAAAAAAATTTTTTTTGGACTTAGTCATTTTTCCAGCGTTTATCAGACTTTCAGATAGGGGAAATGTCAGTGAGCATTCCGATTTCAGTTCCAGAGTGATTCGCCCGATGAGTCCTTCATATTTAGTCGTTTTCAGCCAATTTTCAGAATTTTTGAAAATTTCACTTTTTTGTGAAAATATCCACTAAATGAGGGAATAATATGTGTGAGGGTACCCCAGGAGAGTTCCAAATGTGTGTGGGTAGAATATATATCCCACGGGGCTAAAATTGAAAAAAGGTGAAAAAATTTTTTTTTTTGGACTTAGTCATTTTTTGAGCGTTTATCAGACTTTCAGATAGGGGAAATGTCAGTGAGCATTCCGATTTCAGTTCCAGAGCGATTCGCCCGATGTATCCTTCATAGTTAGTCGTTTTCAGCCAATTTTCTGAATTTTTGAAAATTCCACTTGTTTGTGAAAATATCCACTAAATGAGGGAATAATATGTGTGAGGGTACCCCAGGAGAGTTCCAAATGTGTGTTGGTAGAATATATATCCCGCGGGGGTAAAATTGAAAAAAGGTGAAAAATTATTTTTTTTGGACTTAGTCATTTTTTCAGCGTTTATCAGACTTTCAGATAGGGGAAATGTCAGTGAGCATTCCGATTTCAGTTCCAGAGCGATCCACCCGATGAGTCATTCATATTCAGTCGTTTTCAGCCAATTTTCTGAATTTTTGAAAATTTCACTTTTTTGTGAAAATATCCACTAAATGAGGGAATAATAAGTGTGAGGGTACCCCAGGAATGTTCCAAATGTGCGTGGGTAGAATATATATCCCACGGGGGTAAAATTGAAAAAAGTTGAAAAAAATTTTTGGGGGACTTAGTCATGTTTCCGGCGTTTATCAGACTTTCAGATAGGGGAAATGTCAGTGAGCATTCCGATTTCAGTTCCAGAGAGATTCGCCCGATGAGTTCTTCATATTTAGTCGTTTTCAGCCAATTTTCTGAATTTTTGAAAATTTCACTTTTTTGTGAAAATATCCACTAAATGAGGGAATAATATGTGTGAGGGTACCCCAGGAGTGTTCCAAATGTGTGTGGGTAGAATATATATATCCCACGGGGGTAAAATTGAAAAAAGGTGAAAAAAAAATTTTTTTAGACTTAGTCATTTTTCCGTCGTTTATCAGACTTTCAGATAGGGGAAATGTCAGTGAGCATTCCGATTTCAGTTCCAGAGTGATTCGCCCGATGAGTCCTTCATATTTAGTCGTTTTCAGCCAATTTTCTGAATTTTTGAAAATTTCACTTTTTTGTGAAAATATCCACTAAATGAGGGAATAATATGTGTGAGGGTACCCCAGGAGAGTTCCAAATGTGTGTGGGTAGAATATATATCCCACGGGGGTAAAATTGAAAAAAGGTGAAAAATTTTTTTTTGGGACTTAGTCATTTTTTCAGCGTTTATCAGACTTTCAGATATGGGAAATGTTAGAGAGCGTTCCGATTTCAGTTCCAGAGTGATTCAACCGATGAGTCATTCATATTCAGTCGTTTTCAGCCAATTTTCTGAATTTTTGAAAATTTCACTTTTTTGTGAAAATATCCACTAAATGAGGGAATAATAAGTGTGAGGGTACCCCAGGAGTATTCCAAATGTGCGTGGGAAGAATAAATATCCCACGGGGGTAAAATTAAAAAAGGGGAAAAAAAATTTTTTTAGACTTAGTCATTTTTCCGGCGTTTATCAGACTTTCAGATAGAGGAAATGTCAGTGAGCGTTCCGATTTCAGTTCCAGAGCGATTCGCCCGTTGAGTCCTTCATATTTAGTCGTTTTCAGCCAATTTTCTGAATTTTTGAAAATTTCACTTTTTTGTGAAAATATCCACTAAATGAGGGAATAATATGTGTGAGGGTACCCCAGGAGAGTTCCAAATGTGTGTGGGTAGAATATATATCCCACGGGGGTAAAATTGAAAAAGGTGAAAAATTTTTTTTTTGGACTGTCATTTTTCCGGTGTTTATCAGACTTTCAGATAGGGGAAATGTCAGTGAGCATTCCGATTTCAGTTCCAGAGCGATTCGCCCGATGAGTCCTTCATATTTAGTCGTTTTCGGCCAATTTTCTGAATTTTTGAAAATTTCACTTTTTTGTGAAAATATACACTAAAATGAGGGAATAATATGTGTGAGGGTACGCCAGGAGTGTTCTAAATGTGCGTGGGTAGAATATATATCCCACGGGGGCAAAATTGAAAAGAGTTGAAAAAATTTTTTTTTGGACTTAGTAATTTTTCCGGCGTTTATCAGACTTTCAGATAGGGTAAATGTCAGTGAGCGTTCCGATTTCAGTTCCAGAGCGATTCGCCCGATGAGTCCTTCATATTTAGTCGTTTTCAGCCAATTTTCTGAATTTTTGAAAATTTCACTTTTTTTGTGAAAATATCCACTAAATGAGGGAATAATATGTGTGAGGGTATCCCAGGAGAGTTCCAAATGTGTGTGGGTAGAATATATATCCCACGGGGTTAAAATTGAAAAAAGGTGAAAAATTTTTTTTTTTGGACTTAGTCATTTTTTCAGCGTTTATCAGACTTTCAGATAGGGGAAATGTCAGTGAGCGTTCCGATTTCAGTTCCAGAGCGATTCGCCCAATGAGTCCTTCATATTTAGTCGTTTTCAGCCAATTTTCTGAATTTTTGAAAATTTCACTTGTTTGTGAAAATATCCACTAAATGAGGGAATAATATGTGTGAGGGTACCCAGGAGAGTTCCAAATGTGTGTAGGTAGAATATATATCCCACGGGGGTAAAATTGAAAAAAGGTGAAAAAAATTTTTTTTGGACTTAGTCATTTTTCCAGCGTTTATCAGACTTTCAGATAGGGGAAATGTCAGTGAGCATTCCGATTTCAGTTCCAGAGTGATTCGCCCGATGAGTCCTTCATATTTAGTCGTTTTCAGCCAATTTTCAGAATTTTTGAAAATTTCACTTTTTTGTGAAAATATCCACTAAATGAGGGAATAATATGTGTGAGGGTACCCCAGGAGAGTTCCAAATGTGTGTGGGTAGAATATATATCCCACGGGGCTAAAATTGAAAAAAGGTGAAAAAATTTTTTTTTTTGGACTTAGTCATTTTTTGAGCGTTTATCAGACTTTCAGATAGGGGAAATGTCAGTGAGCATTCCGATTTCAGTTCCAGAGCGATTCGCCCGATGTATCCTTCATAGTTAGTCGTTTTCAGCCAATTTTCTGAATTTTTGAAAATTCCACTTGTTTGTGAAAATATCCACTAAATGAGGGAATAATATGTGTGAGGGTACCCCAGGAGAGTTCCAAATGTGTGTTGGTAGAATATATATCCCGCGGGGGTAAAATTGAAAAAAGGTGAAAAATTATTTTTTTTGGACTTAGTCATTTTTTCAGCGTTTATCAGACTTTCAGATAGGGGAAATGTCAGTGAGCATTCCGATTTCAGTTCCAGAGCGATCCACCCGATGAGTCATTCATATTCAGTCGTTTTCAGCCAATTTTCTGAATTTTTGAAAATTTCACTTTTTTGTGAAAATATCCACTAAATGAGGGAATAATAAGTGTGAGGGTACCCCAGGAATGTTCCAAATGTGCGTGGGTAGAATATATATCCCACGGGGGTAAAATTGAAAAAAGTTGAAAAAAATTTTTGGGGGACTTAGTCATGTTTCCGGCGTTTATCAGACTTTCAGATAGGGGAAATGTCAGTGAGCATTCCGATTTCAGTTCCAGAGAGATTCGCCCGATGAGTTCTTCATATTTAGTCGTTTTCAGCCAATTTTCTGAATTTTTGAAAATTTCACTTTTTTGTGAAAATATCCACTAAATGAGGGAATAATATGTGTGAGGGTACCCCAGGAGTGTTCCAAATGTGTGTGGGTAGAATATATATATCCCACGGGGGTAAAATTGAAAAAAGGTGAAAAAAAAATTTTTTTAGACTTAGTCATTTTTCCGTCGTTTATCAGACTTTCAGATAGGGGAAATGTCAGTGAGCATTCCGATTTCAGTTCCAGAGTGATTCGCCCGATGAGTCCTTCATATTTAGTCGTTTTCAGCCAATTTTCTGAATTTTTGAAAATTTCACTTTTTTGTGAAAATATCCACTAAATGAGGGAATAATATGTGTGAGGGTACCCCAGGAGAGTTCCAAATGTGTGTGGGTAGAATATATATCCCACGGGGGTAAAATTGAAAAAAGGTGAAAAATTTTTTTTTGGGACTTAGTCATTTTTTCAGCGTTTATCAGACTTTCAGATATGGGAAATGTTAGAGAGCGTTCCGATTTCAGTTCCAGAGTGATTCAACCGATGAGTCATTCATATTCAGTCGTTTTCAGCCAATTTTCTGAATTTTTGAAAATTTCACTTTTTTGTGAAAATATCCACTAAATGAGGGAATAATAAGTGTGAGGGTACCCCAGGAGTATTCCAAATGTGCGTGGGAAGAATAAATATCCCACGGGGGTAAAATTAAAAAAGGGGAAAAAAAATTTTTTTAGACTTAGTCATTTTTCCGGCGTTTATCAGACTTTCAGATAGAGGAAATGTCAGTGAGCGTTCCGATTTCAGTTCCAGAGCGATTCGCCCGTTGAGTCCTTCATATTTAGTCGTTTTCAGCCAATTTTCTGAATTTTTGAAAATTTCACTTTTTTGTGAAAATATCCACTAAATGAGGGAATAATATGTGTGAGGGTACCCCAGGAGAGTTCCAAATGTGTGTGGGTAGAATATATATCCCACGGGGGTAAAATTGAAAAAGGTGAAAAATTTTTTTTTTGGACTGTCATTTTTCCGGTGTTTATCAGACTTTCAGATAGGGGAAATGTCAGTGAGCATTCCGATTTCAGTTCCAGAGCGATTCGCCCGATGAGTCCTTCATATTTAGTCGTTTTCGGCCAATTTTCTGAATTTTTGAAAATTTCACTTTTTTGTGAAAATATACACTAAAATGAGGGAATAATATGTGTGAGGGTACGCCAGGAGTGTTCTAAATGTGCGTGGGTAGAATATATATCCCACGGGGGCAAAATTGAAAAGAGTTGAAAAAATTTTTTTTTGGACTTAGTAATTTTTCCGGCGTTTATCAGACTTTCAGATAGGGTAAATGTCAGTGAGCGTTCCGATTTCAGTTCCAGAGCGATTCGCCCGATGAGTCCTTCATATTTAGTCGTTTTCAGCCAATTTTCTGAATTTTTGAAAATTTCACTTTTTTTGTGAAAATATCCACTAAATGAGGGAATAATATGTGTGAGGGTATCCCAGGAGAGTTCCAAATGTGTGTGGGTAGAATATATATCCCACGGGGTTAAAATTGAAAAAAGGTGAAAAATTTTTTTTTTTGGACTTAGTCATTTTTTCAGCGTTTATCAGACTTTCAGATAGGGGAAATGTCAGTGAGCATTCTGATTTCAGTTCCAGAGCGATTTGCCCGATGAGTCCTTCATATTTAGTCGTTTTCAGCCAATTTTCAGAATTTTTGAAAATTTCACTTTTTTGTGAAAATATCCACTAAATGAGGGAATAATATGTGTGAGGATACCCCAGGAGAGTTCCAAATGTGTGTGGGTAGATTATATATCCCACGGGGGCAAAATTGAAAAAAGGTGAAAAATTTTTTTTTTTGGACTTGGTCATTTTTTCAGCGTTTATCAGACTTTCAGATAGGGGAAATGTCAGTGAGCATTCCGATTTCAGTTCCAGAGCGATCCACCCGATGAGTCATTCATATTCAGTCGTTTTCAGCCAATTTTCTGAATTTTTGAAAATTTCACTTTTTTGTGAAAATATCCACTAAATGAGGGAATAATAAGTGTGAGGGTACCCCAGGAATGTTCCAAATGTGCGTGGGTAGAATATATATCCCACGGGGGTAAAATTGAAAAAAGTTGAAAAAAATTTTTGGGGGACTTAGTCATGTTTCCGGCGTTTATCAGACTTTCAGATAGGGGAAATGTCAGTGAGCATTCCGATTTCAGTTCCAGAGAGATTCGCCCGATGAGTTCTTCATATTTAGTCGTTTTCAGCCAATTTTCTGAATTTTTGAAAATTTCACTTTTTTGTGAAAATATCCACTAAATGAGGGAATAATATGTGTGAGGGTACCCCAGGAGTGTTCCAAATGTGTGTGGGTAGAATATATATATCCCACGGGGGTAAAATTGAAAAAAGGTGAAAAAAAAATTTTTTTAGACTTAGTCATTTTTCCGTCGTTTATCAGACTTTCAGATAGGGGAAATGTCAGTGAGCATTCCGATTTCAGTTCCAGAGTGATTCGCCCGATGAGTCCTTCATATTTAGTCGTTTTCAGCCAATTTTCTGAATTTTTGAAAATTTCACTTTTTTGTGAAAATATCCACTAAATGAGGGAATAATATGTGTGAGGGTACCCCAGGAGAGTTCCAAATGTGTGTGGGTAGAATATATATCCCACGGGGGTAAAATTGAAAAAAGGTGAAAAATTTTTTTTTTGGACTTAGTCATTTTTTCAGCGTTTATCAGACTTTCAGATATGGGAAATGTTAGAGAGCGTTCCGATTTCAGTTCCAGAGTGATTCACCCGATGAGTCATTCATATTCAGTCGTTTTCAGCCAATTTTCTGAATTTTTGAAAATTTCACTTTTTTGTGAAAATATCCACTAAATGAGGGAATAATAAGTGTGAGGGTACCCCAGGAGTATTCCAAATGTGCGTGGGAAGAATAAATATCCCACGGGGGTAAAATTAAAAAAGGGGAAAAAAAATTTTTTTAGACTTAGTCATTTTTCCGGCGTTTATCAGACTTTCAGATAGAGGAAATGTCAGTGAGCGTTCCGATTTCAGTTCCAGAGCGATTCGCCCGTTGAGTCCTTCATATTTAGTCGTTTTCAGCCAATTTTCTGAATTTTTGAAAATTTCACTTTTTTTGTGAAAATATCCACTAAATGAGGGAATAATATGTGTGAGGGTACCCCAGGAGAGTTCCAAATGTGTGTGGGTAGAATATATATCCCACGGGGGTAAAATTGAAAAAAGGTGAAAAATTTTTTTTTTGGACTGTCATTTTTCCGGTGTTTATCAGACTTTCAGATAGGGAAAATGTCAGTGAGCGTTCCGATTTCACTTCCAGAGTGATTCGCCCAATGAGTCCTTCATATTTAGTCGTTTTCAGCCAATTTTCAGAATTTTTGAAAATGTCACTTTTTTGTGAAAATATCCACTAAATGATGGAATAATATGTGTGAGGGTACGCCAGAAGAGTTCCAAATGTGTGTGGGTAGAATATATATCCCACGGGGTAAAATTGAAAAAAGTTGAAAAAAAAATTTTTTTAGACTTAGTCATTTTTCCGGCGTTTATCAGACTTTCAGATAGGGGAAATGTCAGTGAGCATTCCGATTTCAGTTCCAGAGCAATTCGCCCGATGAGCCCTTCATATTTAGTCGTTTTCGGCCAATTTTCTGAATTTTTGAAAATTTCACTTTTTTGTGAAAATATCCACTAAAATGAGGGAATAATATGTGTGAGGGTACGCCAGGAGTGTTCTAAATGTGCGTGGGTAGAATATATATCCCACGGGGGTAAAATTGAAAAGAGTTGAAAAAATTTTTTTTTGGACTTAGTATTTTTTCCGGCGTTTATCAGACTTTCAGATAGGGGAAATGTCAGTGAGCGTTCCGATTTCAGTTCCAGAGCGATTCGCCCGATGAGTCCTTCATTATTAGTAGTTTTCAGCCAATTTTCAGAATTTTTGAAAATGTCACTTTTTTGTGAAAATATCCACTAAATGAGGGAATAATATGTGTGAGGGTACCCCAGGAGAGTTCCAAATGTGTGTGGGTAGAATATATATCTCACGGGGGTAAAATTATAAAAGGTGAAAAAAATTTTTTTTGGACTGTCATTTTTCCGATGTTTATCAGACTTTCAGATAGGGAAAATGTAAGTGAGCGTTCCGATTTCAGTTCCAGAGCGATTCGCCCAATGAGTCCTTCATATTTAGTCGTTTTCAGCCAATTTTCAGAATTTTTGAAAATTTCACTTTTTTGTGAAAATATCTACTAAATGAGGTAATAATATGTGTGAGGGTACCCCAGGAGAGGTCCAAATGTGTGTGGGTAGAATATATATCCCACGGGGGTAAAATTGAAAAAAGGTGAAAAAATTTTTTTTTGGACTGTCATTTTTCCGGTGTTTATCAGACTTTCAGATAGGGAAAATGTCAGTGAGCGTTCCGATTTCAGTTCCAGAGCGATTCGCCTTATGAGTCCTTCATATTTAGTCGTTTTCAGCCAATTTTCAGAATTTTTGAAAATTTCACTTTTTTGTGAAAATATCCACTAAATGAGGAAATAATATGTGTGAGGGTACCCCAGGAGAGTTCCAAATGTGTGTGGGTAGAATATATATCCCACCGGGGTAATATTGAAAAAAGGTGAAAAAATTTTTTTTTTTGACTTAGTCATTTTTTCAGCGTATATCAGACTTTCAGATAGGGGAAATGTCAGTGAGCGTTCCGATTTCAGTTCCAGAGCGATTCGCCCGATGAGTCCTTCATATTTAGTCGTTTTCAGCCAATTTTCTGAATTTTTGAAAATTTCACTTTTTTGTGAAAATATCCACTAAATGAGGGAATAATAAGTGTGAGGGTACACCAGGAGTATTCCAAATGTGTGTGGGTAGAATATATATCCCACGGGGGTAAAATTGAAAAAAGGTGAAAAATTATTTTTTTTGGACTTAGTCATTTTTTCAGCGTTTATCAGACTTTCAGATAGGGGAAATGTCAGTGAGCATTCCGATTTCAGTTCCAGAGCGATTCGCCCGATGAGTCATTCATATTCAGTCGTTTTCAGACAATTTTCTGAATTTTTGAAAATTTCACTTTTTTGTGAAAGTATCCACTAAATGAGGGAATAATATGTGTGAGGGTACCCCAGGAGAGTTCCAAATGTGCGTGGGTAGAATATATATCCCACGGGGGTAAAATTGAAAAAAGGTGAAAAAAAATTTTTTTGGACATTTTTCCGGTGTTTATCAGACTTTCAGATAGGGAAAATGTCAGTGAGCGTTCCGATTTCAGTTCCAGAGCGATTCGCCCAATGAGTCTTTCATATTTAGTCGTTTTCAGCCAATTTTCAGAATTTTTGAAAATGTCACTTTTTTGTGAAAATATCCACTAAATGAGGGAATAATATGTGTGAGGGTACCCCAGGAGAGTTCCAAATGTGCGTGGGTAGAATATATATCCCACGGAGGTAAAATTGAAAAAAGGTGAAAAAAAAATTTTTTGGACATTTTTCCGGTGTTTATCAGACTTTCAGATAGGGAAAATGTCAGTGAGCGTTCCGATTTCAGTTCCAGAGCGATTCGCCCGATGTATCCTTCATATTTAGTCGTTTTCAGCCAATTTTCTGAATTTTTGAAAATTTCACTTTTTTGTGAAAATATCCACTAAATGAGGGAATAATATGTGTGAGGGTACCCATGAGTGTTCCAAATGTGTGTGGGTAGAATATATATCCCACGGGGGTAAAATTGAAAAAAGGTGAAAAAAATTTTTTTTGGACTTAGTCATTTTTCCAGCGTTTATCAGACTTTCAGATAGGGAAAATGTTAGTGAGCATTCCGATTTCAGTTCCAGAGCGATTCGCCTGATGAGTCCTTCATATTTAGTCGTTTTCAGCCAATTTTCAGAATTTTTGAAAATTTCACTTTTTTGTGAAAATATCCACTAAATGAGGAAATAATATGTGTGAGGGTACCCCAGGAGAGTTCCAATTGTGTGTGGATAGAATATATATCCCACGGGGGTAAAATTGAAAAAAGGTGAAAATTTTTTTTTTTTGGACTTAGTCATTTTTTCAGCGTTTATCAGACTTTCAGATAGGGGAAATGTCAGTGAGCGTTCCGATTTCAGTTCCAGAGCGATTCGCCCGATGAGTCCTTCATATTTTGTCTTTTTCAGCCAATTTTCAGAATTTTTGAAAATTTCACTTTTTTTGTGAAAATATCCACTAAATGAGGGAATAATATGTGTGAGGGTACCCCAAGAGTGTTCCAAATGTGCGTAGGTAGAATTTATATCCCACGGGGGTAAAATTAAAAAAGGGGAAAAAAAAATTTTTTTAGACTTAGTCATTTTTCCGGCGTTTATCAGACTTTCAGATAGGGGAAATGTCATTGAGCGTTCCGATTTCAGTTCCAGAGCGATTCGCCCGATGAGTCCTTCATATTTAGTCGTTTTCAGACAATTTTCTGAATTTTTGAAAATTTCACTTTTTTGTGAAAATACCCACTAAATGAGGGAATAATATGTGTGAGGGTACCCCAGGAGAGTTCCAAATGTGTGTGGGTAGAATAATATCCCACTGGGGTAAAATTGAAAAAATGTGAAAAAATTTTTTTTTGGACTGTCATTTTTCCGGTGTTTATCAGACTTTCAGATAGGGAAAATGTTAGTGAGCGTTCCGATTTCAGTTCCAGAGCGATTCGCCTGATGAGTCCTTCATATTTAGTCGTTTTCAGCCAATTTTCAGAATTTTTGAAAATTTCACTTTTTTGTGAAAATATCCACTAAATGAGGAAGTAATATGTGTGAGGGTACCCCAGGAGAGTTCCAATTGTGTGTGGATAGAATATATATCCCACGGGGGTAAAATTGAAAAAAGGTGAAAATTTTTTTTTTTGGACTTAGTCATTTTTTCAGCGTATATCAGACTTTCAGATAGGGGAAATGTCAGTGAGCGTTCCGATTTCAGTTCCAGAGCGATTCGCCCGATGAGTCCTTCATATTTATTCGTTTTCAGCCATTTTTCTGAATTTTTGAAAATTTCACTTTTTTGTGAAAATATCCACTAACTGAGGGAATAATGTGTGTGAGGGTACCCCAGGAGAGTTCCAAATGTGTGTGGGTAGAATAAATATCCCACGGGGGTAAAATTTAAAAAAGTTGAAAAAAAATTTTTTTTAGTCTTATTCATTTTCCGGCATTTATCAGACTTTCAGATAGGTGAAATGTCAGTGAGCGTTCCGATTTCAGTTCCAGAGTGATTCGCCCGACGAGTCCTTCATATTTAGTCGTTTTCAGCCAATTTTCAGAATTTTTGAAAATGTCACTTTTTTGTGAAAATATCCACTAAATGAGGGAATAATATGTGTGAGGGTATCCCAGGAGAGTGCAAATGTGTGTGGGTAGAATATATATCCCACGGGGGTAAAATTGAAAAAAGGTGAAAAATTTTTTTTTTTTGGACTTAGTCATTTTTTCAGCGTTTATCAGACTTTCAGATAGGGGAAATGTCAGTGAGCATTCCGATTTCAGTTCCAGAGCGATTTGCCCGATGAGTCCTTCATATTTAGTCGTTTTCAGCCAATTTTCAGAATTTTTGAAAATGTCACTTTTTTGTGAAAATATCCACTAAATGAGGGAATAATATGTGTGAGGGTACCCCAGGAGAGTTCCAAATGTGCGTGGGTAGAATATATATCCCACGGGGGTAAAATTGAAAAAAGGTGAAAAAAAAATTTTTTGGACATTTTTCCGGTGTTTATCAGACTTTCAGATAGGGAAAATGTCAGTGAGCGTTCCGATTTCAGTTCCAGAGCGATTCGCCCGATGAGTCCTTCATATTTAGTCGTTTTCAGCCAATTTTCTGAATTTTTGAAAATTTCACTTTTTTGTGAAAATATCCACTAAATGAGGGAATAATATGTGTGAGGGTATCCCAGGAGAGTTCCAAATGTGTGTGGGTAGAATATATATCCCACGGGGGTAAAATTGAAAAAAGGTGAAAAATTTTTTTTTGGGACTTAGTCATTTTTTCAGCGTTTATCAGACTTTCAGATAGGTGAAATGTTAGTGAGCGTTCCGATTTCAGTTCCAGAGTGATTCACCCGATGAGTCATTCATATTCAGTCGTTTTCAGCCAATTTTCTGAATTTTTGAAAATTTCACTTTTTTGTGAAAATATCCACTAAATGAGGGAATAATAAGTGTGAGGGTACCCCAGGAGTGTTCCAAATGTGCGTGGGTAGAATATATATCCCACGGGGGTAAAATTGAAAAAAGTTGAAAAAAATTTTTTGGGGGACTTAGTCATGTTTCCGGCGTTTATCAGACTTTCAGATAGGGGAAATGTCAGTGAGCATTCCGATTTCAGTTCCAGAGAGATTCGCCCGATGAGTTCTTCATATTTAGTCGTTTTCAGCCAATTTTCTGAATTTTTGAAAATTTCACTTTTTTGTGAAAATATCCACTAAATGAGGGAATAATATGTGTGAGGGTACCCCAGGAGTGTTCCAAATGTGTGTGGGTAGAATATATATCCCACGGGGGTAAAATTGAAAAAAGGTGAAAAAAAAATTTTTTTTAGACTTAGTCATTTTTCCGTCGTTTATCTGACTTTCAGATAGGGGAAATGTCAGTGAGCATTCCGATTTCAGTTCCAGAGTGATTCGCCCGATGAGTCCATCATATTTAGTCGTTTTCAGCCAATTTTCAGAATTTTTGAAAATGTCACTTTTTTGTGAAAATATCCACTAAATGAGGGAATAATGTGTGTGAGGGTACCCCAGGAGAGTTCCAAATGTGTATGGGTAGAATATATATCCCACGGTGGTAAAATTGAAAAAAGTTGAAAAAAAATTTTTTTTAGACTTAGTCATTTTTCCGGCGTTTATCAGATTTTCAGATAGGGGAAATGTCAGTGAGCGTTCCGATTTCAGTTCCAGAGCGATTTGCCTGATGAGTCATTCATATTTAGTTATTTTCAGCCAATTTTCTGAATTTTTGAAAATTTCACTTTTTTGTGAAAATATCCACTAACTGAGGGAATAATGTGTGTGAGGGTACCCCAGGAGAGTTCCAAATGTGTGTGGGTAGAATATATATCCCACGGGGGTAAAATTGAAAAAAGGTGAAAAACTATTTTTTTTGGACTTAGTCATTTTTTCAGCGTTTATCAGACTTTCAGATAGGGGAAATGTCAGTGAGCGTTCCGATTTCAGTTCCAGAGCGATTCGCCCGATGAGTCCTTCATATTTAGTCGTTTTCAGCCAATTTTCTGAATTTTTGAAAATTTCACTTTTTTGTGAAAATATCCACTAAATGAGGGAATAATATGTGTGAGGGTATCCCAGGAGAGTTCCAAATGTGTGTGGGTAGAATATATATCCCACGGGGGTAAAATTGAAAAAAGGTGAAAAATTATTTTTTTTGGACTTAGTCATTTTTTCAGCGTTTATCAGACTTTCAGATAGGGGAAATGTCAGTGAGCATTCCGATTTCAGTTCCAGAGCGATTCGCCCGATGAGTCATTCATATTCAGTCGTTTTCAGACAATTTTCTGAATTTTTGAAAATTTCACTTTTTTGTGAAAATATCCACTAAATGAGGGAATAATATGTGTGAGGGTACCCCAGGAGAGTTCCAAATGTGCGTGGGTAGAATATATATCCCACGGGGGTAAAATTGAAAAAAGGTGAAAAAAAATTTTTTTGGACATTTTTCCGGTGTTTATCAGACTTTCAGATAGGGAAAATGTCAGTGAGCGTTCCGATTTCACTTCCAGAGCGATTCGCCCAATGAGTCCTTCATATTTAGTCGTTTTCAGCCAATTTTCAGAATTTTTGAAAATGTCACTTTTTTGTGAAAATATCCACTAAATGAGGGAATAATATGTGTGAGGGTACCCCAGGAGAGTTCCAAATGTGCGTGGGTAGAATATATATCCCACGGGGGTAAAATTGAAAAAAGGTGAAAAAAAAATTTTTTGGACATTTTTCCGGTGTTTATCAGACTTTCAGATAGGGAAAATGTCAGTGAGCGTTCCGATTTCACTTCCAGAGCGATTCGCCCAATGAGTCCTTCATATTTAGCCGTTTTCAGCAAATTTTCTGAATTTTTGAAAATTTCACTTTTTTGTGAAAATACCCACTAAATGAGGGAATAATATGTGTGAGGGTACCCCAGGAGAGTTCCAAATGTGTGTGGGTAGAATAATATCCCACGGGGGTAAAATTGAAAAAATGTGAAAAAATTTTTTTTGGACTGTCATTTTTCCGGTGTTTATCAGACTTTCAGATAGGGAAAATGTTAGTGAGCGTTCCGATTTCAGTTCCAGAGCGATTCGCCTGATGAGTCCTTCATATTTAGTCGTTTTCAGCCAATTTTCAGAATTTTTGAAAATTTCACTTTTTTGTGAAAATATCCACTAAATGAGGAAATAATATGTGTGAGGGTACCCCAGGAGAGTTCCAATTGTGTGTGGATAGAATATATATCCCACGGGGGTAAAATTGAAAAAAGGTGAAAATTTTTTTTTTTGGACTTAGTCATTTTTTCAGCGTATATCAGACTTTCAGATAGGGGAAATGTCAGTGAGCGTTCCGATTTCAGTTCCAGAGCGATTCGCCCGATGAGTCCTTCATATTTAGACGTTTTCAGCCAATTTTCTGAATTTTTGAAAATTTCACTTTTTTGTGAAAATATCCACTAAATGAGGGAATAATATGTGTGAGGGTACCCCAGGAGAGTTCCAAATGTGTATGGGTAGAATATATATCCCACGGTGGTAAAATTGAAAAAAGTTGAAAAAAAATTTTTTTTAGACTTAGTCATTTTTCCGGCGTTTATCAGATTTTCAGATAGGGGAAATGTCAGTGAGCATTCCGATTTCAGTTCCAGAGCGATTTGCCTGATGAGTCATTCATATTTAGTTATTTTCAGCCAATTTTCTGAATTTTTGAAAATTTCACTTTTTTGTGAAAATATCCACTAACTGAGGGAATAATGTGTGTGAGGGTACCCCAGGAGAGTTCCAAATGTGTGTGGGTAGAATATATATCCCACGGGGGTAAAATTGAAAAAAGGTGAAAAACTATTTTTTTTGGACTTAGTCATTTTTTCAGCGTTTATCAGACTTTCAGATAGAGGAAATGTCAGTGAGCGTTCCGATTTCAGTTCCAGAGCGAGTCGCCCATTGAGTCATTCATATTCAGTCGTTTTCAGCCAATTTTCTGAATTTTTGAAAATTTCACTTTTTTGTGAAAATATCCACTAAATGAGGGAATAATAAGTGTGATTGTACCCCAGGAGTATTCCAAATGTGCTTGGGAAGAATAAATATCCCACGGGGGTAAAATTGAAAAAAGGTGAAAAATTTTTTTTTTTGGACTTGGTCATTTTTTCAGCGTTTATCAGACTTTCAGATAGAGGAAATGTCAGTGAGCGTTCCGATTTCAGTTCCAGAGCGATTCGCCTGTTGAGTCCTTCATATTTAGTCGTTTTCAGCCAATTTTCTGAATTTTTGAAAATTTCACTTTTTTGTGAAAATATCCACTAAATGAGGGAATAATATGTGTGAGGGTACCCCAGGAGAGTTCCAAATGTGTGTGGGTAGAATATATATCCCACGGGGGTAAAATTGAAAAAGGTGAAAAATTTTTTTTTTGGACTGTCATTTTTCCGGCGTTTATCAGACTTTCAGATAGGGGAAATGTCAGTGAGCGTTCCGATTTCAGTTCCAGAGCGATTCGCCCGATGAGTCCTTCATATTTAGTAGTTTTCAGCCAATTTTCTGAATTTTTGAAAATTTCACTTTTTTTGTGAAAATATCCACTAAATGAGGGAATAATATGTGTGAGGGTACGCCAGGAGTGTTCTAAATGTGCGTGGGTAGAATATATATCCCACGGGGGTAAAATTGAAAAGAGTTGAAAAAATTTTTTTTGGGCTTAGTCATTTTTCCGGCGTTTATCAGACTTTCAGATAGGGGAAATGTCAGTGAGCGTTCCGATTTCAGTTCCAGCGCGATTCGCCCGATGAGTCCTTCATATTCAGTAGTTTTCAGCCAATTTTCTGAATTTTTGAAAATTTCACTTTTTTGTGAAAATATCCACTAAATGAGGGAATAATATGTGTGAGCATACCCCAGGAGAGTTCCAAATGTGTGTGGGTAGATCATATATCTCATGGGGGTAAAATTGAAAAAAGGTGAAAAAATTTTTTTTTAGACTTAGTCATTTTTTCAGCGTTTATCAGACTTTCAGATAGGGGAAATGTCAGTGAGCGTTCCGATTTCAGTTCCAGCGCGATTCGCCCGATGAGTCCTTCATATTCAGTAGTTTTCAGCCAATTTTCTGAATTTTTGAAAATTTCACTTTTTTGTGATAATATCCACTAAATGAGGGAATAATATGTGTGAGGGTACCCCAGGAGTGTTCCAAATGTGCGTGGGTAGAATATATATCCCACGGGGGTAAAATTGAAAAGAGTTGAAAAATTTTTTTTTTCGACTTAGTCATTTTTCCGCCGTTTATCAGACTTTCAGATAGGGGAAATGTCAGTGAGCATTCTGATTTCAGTTCCAGAGCGATTCGCCCGATGAGTCCTTCATATTTAGTCATTTTCAGCCAATTTTCAGAATTTTTGAAAATTTCACTTTTTTGTGAAAATATCCACTAAATGAGGGAATAATATGTGTGAGGATACCCCAGGAGAGTTCCAAATGTGTGAGGGTAGATTATATATCCCACGGGGGTAAAATTGAAAAAAGGTGAAAAAAAATTTTTTTTAGACTTAGTCATTTTTTCAGCGTTTATCAGACTTTCAGATAGGGGAAATGTCAGTGAGCGTTCCGATTTCAGTTCCAGAGCGATTCGCCCAATGAGTCCTTCATATTTAGTCGTTTTCAGCCAATTTTCAGAATTTTTGAAAATTTTACTTTTTTGTGAAAATATCCACTAAATGAGGGAATAATATGTGTGAGGGTACCCCAGGAGAGTTCCAAATGTGTGTGGGTAGAATATATATCCCACGGGGGTAAAATTGAAAAAAGGTGAAAAAAAAATTTTTTTAGACTTAGTCATTTTTCTGCCGTTTATCAGACTTTCAGATAGGGGAAATGTCAGTGAGCATTCCGATTTCAGTTCCAGAGCGATTTGCCCAATGAGTCCTTCATATTTAGTCGTTTTCAGCCAATTTTCAGAATTTTTGAAAATTTCACTTTTTTGTGAAAATATCCACTAAATGAGGGAATAATATGTGTGAGGGTACCCCAGGAGAGTTCCAAATGTGTGTGGGTAGAATATATATCCCACGGGGGTAAAATTGAAAAAAGGTGAAAAATTTTTTTTTGGACTTAGTCATTTTTTCAGCGTTTATCAGACTTTCAGATAGGGGAAATGTCAGTGAGCGTTCCGATTTCAGTTCCAGAGTGATTCGCCCGATGAGTCATTCATATTCAGTAGTTTTCAGCCAATTTTCTGAATTTTTGAAAATTTCACTTTTTTGTGAAAATATCCACTAAATGAGGGAATAATATGTGTGAGGGTACCCCAGGAGTGTTCCAAATGTGCGTGGGTAGAATATATATCCCACGGGGGTAAAATTGAAAAGAGTTGAAAAATTTTTTTTTTGGACTTAGTCATTTTTCCGCCGTTTATCAGAGTTTCAGATAGGGGAAATGTCAGTGAGCGTTCTGATTTCAGTTCCAGAGCGATTCGCCCGATGAATCCTTCATAATTAGTCGTTTTCAGCCAATTTTCAGAATTTTTGAAAATTTCACTTTTTTGTGAAAATATCCACTAAATGAGGGAATAATATGTGTGAGTATACCCCAGGAGAGTTCCAAATGTGTGTGGGTAGATTATATATCCCACGGGGGTAAAATTGAAAAAAGGTGAAAAAAAAAATTTTTTTTAGACTTAGTCATTTTTTCAGCGTTTATCAGACTTTCAGATAGGGGAAATGTCAGTGAGCGTTCCAATTTCAGTTCCAGCGTGATTTGCCCGATGAGTCCTTCATATTCAGTAGTTTTCAGCCAATTTTCTGAATTTTTGAAAATTTCACTTTTTTGTGAAAATATCCACTAAATGAGGGTATAATATGTGTGAGGGTACCCTAGGAGAGTTCCAAATGTGTGTGGGTAGAATATATATCTCACGGGGGTAAAGTTGAAAAAAGTTGAAAAAATTGTTTTTGGACTGTCATTTTTCTGGTGTTTATCAGACTTTCAGATAGGGAAAATGTCAGTGAGCGTTCCGATTTCAGTTCCAGAGTGATTCGACCAATGAGTCCTTCATATTTATTCGTTTTCAGCCAATTTTCAGAATTTTTGAAAATTTTACTTTTTTGTGAAAATATCCACTAAATGAGGGAATAATATGTGTGAGGATACCCCAGGAGAGTTCCAAATGTGTGTGGGTAGATTATATATCCCACGGGGGTAAAATTGAAAAAAGGTGAAAAAAAATTTTTTTTAGACTTAGTCATTTTTTCAGCGTTTATCAGACTTTCAGTTAGGGGAAATGTCAGTGAGCGTTCCGATTTCAGTTCCAGCGCGATTCGCCCGATGAGTCCTTCATATTCAGTAGTTTTCAGCCAATTTTCTGAATTTTTGAAAATTTCACTTTTTTGTGAAAATATCCACTAAATGAGGGAATAATATGTGTGAGGGTACCCCAGGAGAGTTCCAAATGTGTGTGGGTAGAATATATATCCCACGGGGGTAAAATTGAAAAAAGGTGAAAAAATTTTTTTTTGGACTTAGTCATTTTTTCAGCGTTTATCAGACTTTCAGATAGGGGAAATGTCAGTGAGCGTTCCGATTTCAGTTCCAGAGCGATTCGCCCGATGAGTCATTCATATTCAGTAGTTTTCAGCCAATTTTCTGAATTTTTGAAAATTTCACTTTTTTGTGAAAATATCCACTAAATGAGGGAATAATATGTGTGAGGGTACCTCAGGAGAGTTCCAAATGTGTGTGGGTAGAATATATATCCCACGGGGGTAAAATTGAAAAAAGGTAAAAAATTTTTTTTTTTGACTTAGTCATTTTTTCGGCGTTTATCAGACTTTCAGTTAGAGGAAATGTCAGTGAGCGTTCCGATTTCAGTTCCAGAGCGATTTGCCCAATGAGTCCTTCATATTTAGTCGTTTTCAGCCAATTTTCAGAATTTTTGAAAATTTCACTTTTTTGTGATAATATCCACTAAATGAGGGAATAATATGTGTGAGTATACCCCAGGAGAGTTCCAAATGTGTGTGGGTAGATTATATATCCCACGGGGGTAAAATTGAAAAAAGGTGAAAAAAAAATTTTTTTTTAGACTTAGTCATTTTTTCAGCGTTTATCAGACTTTCAGATAGGGGAAATGTCAGTGAGCGTTCCAATTTCAGTTCCAGCGTGATTTGCCCGATGAGTCCTTCATATTCAGTAGTTTTCAGCCAATTTTCTGAATTTTTGAAAATTTCACTTTTTTGTGAAAATATCCACTAAATGAGGGAATAATATGTGTGAGGGTACCCCAGGAGTGTTCCAAATGTGCGTGGGTAGAATATATATCCCACGGGGGTAAAATTGAAAAGAGTTGAAAAAATTTTTTTTGGACTGTCATTTTTCTGGTGTTTATCAGACTTTCAGATAGGGAAAATGTCAGTGAGCGTTCCGATTTCAGTTCCAGAGCGATTCGCCCAATGAGTCCTTCATATTTAGTCGTTTTCAGCCAATTTTCAGAATTTTTGAAAATTTTACTTTTTTGTGAAAATATCCACTAAATGAGGGAATAATATGTGTGAGGGTACCCCAGGAGAGTTCCAAATGTGTGTGGGTAGAATATATATCCCACGGGGGTAAAATTGAAAAAAGTTAAAAAATTTTTTTTTTTGGACCTAGTCATTTTTTCAGCGTTTATCAGACTTTCAGATAGGGGAAATGTCAGTGAGCGTTCCGATTTCAGTACCAGAGCGATTCGCCCGATGAGTCCTTCATATTTAGTCGTTTCCAGCCAATTTTCAGAATTTTTGAAAATTTCACTTTTTTGTGAAAATATCCACTAAATGAGGGAATAATATGTGTGAGGGTACCCCAGGAGAGTTCCAAATGTGTGTGGGTAGAATATATATCCCACGGGGGTAAAATTGAAAAAAGTTGAAAAAAAATTGTTTTTGGACTTAGTCATTTTTCCTGCGTTTATCAGACTTTCAATTTGGGCAAAAGTCAGTGAATGTTCCGATTTCAGTTCCAGAGCGATTCGTCTGATGAGTCCTTCATATTTAGTCGCTTTCAGCCAATTTTCAGAATTTTTGAAAATTTCACTTTTTTGTGAAAATATCCACTAAATGAGGGAATAATATGTGTGAGTGTACCCCAGGAGAGTTCCAAATGTGTGTGGGTAGAATATATATCCCACATGGGTAAAATTGAAAAAAGTTTAAAAAATTTTTCTTGGACTTAGTCATTTTTCCGGCGTTTATCAGACTTTCAGTTAGGGGAAATGTCAGTGAGCGTTCCGATTTCAGTTCCAGAGCGATTCGCCTGATGAGTCCTTCATATTTAGTTGTTTTCAGCCAATTTTCTGAATTTTTGAAAATTTCACTTTTTTGTGAAAATATCCACTAAATGAGGGAATAATATGTGTGAGGGTCCCCCAGGAGAGTTTCAAATGTATATGGGTAGAATATATATCCCACGGGGGTAAAATTGAAAAAAGTTGAAAAAAAATTTTTTTGGACAGTCATTTTTCTGGCGTTTATCAGACTTTCAGATAGGGGAAATGTCAGTGAGCATTCCAATTTCAGTTCCAGAGCGATTTGCCCAATGAGTCGTTCATATTTAGTCGTTTACAGCCAATTTTCAGAATTTTTGAAAATTTCACTTTTTTGTGAAAATATCCACTAAATGAGGGAATAATATGTGTGAGGGTACCCCAGGAGAGTTCCAAATGTGTGTGGGTAGAATATATATGCCACGGGGGTAAAATTGAAAAAAGTTGAAAAAAAATTTTTTTTGGACTTAGTCATTTTTCCAGCGTTTATCAGACTTTCAGATAGGGGAAATGTCAGTGAGCATTCAGATTTCAGTTCCAGAGCGATTCGCCCGATGAGTCCTTCATTATTAGTAGTTTTCAGCCAATTTTCAGAATTTTTGAAAATTTCACTTTTTTGTGAAAATATCCACTAAATGAGGGATTAATATGTGTGAGGGTACCCCAGGAGAGTTCCAAATGTGTGTGGGTAGAATATATATCCCACATGGGTAAAATTGAAAAAAGTTTAAAAAAATTTTTTTGGACTTAGTCATTTTTCCGGCGTTTATCAGACTTTCAGTTAGGGGAAATGTCAGTGAGCATTCCGATTTCAGTTCCAGAGCGATTCGCCTGATGAGTCCTTCATATTTAGTTGTTTTCAGCCAATTTTCTGAATTTTTGAAAATTTCACTTTTTTGTGAAATTATCCACTAAATGAGGGAATAATATGTGTGAGGGTACCCCAGGATAGTTCCAAATGTATATGGGTAGAATATATATCCCACGGGGGTAAAATTGAAAAAAGTTGAAAAAAAATTTATTTGGACTGTCATTTTTCTGGCGTTTATCAGACTTTCAGATAGGGGAAATGTCAGTGAGCATTCCAATTTCAGTTCCAGAGCGATTTGCCCAATGAGTCATTCATATTTAGTCGTTTTCAGCCAATTTTCAGAATTTTTGAAAATTTCACTTGTTTGTGAAAATATCCACTAAATGAGGGAATAATATGTGTGAGGGTACCCCAGGAGAGTTCCAAATGTGTGTGGGTAGAATATATATCCCACGGGGGTAAAATTGAAAAAAGTTAAAAAATTTTTTTTTTTGGACCTAGTCATTTTTTCAGCGTTTATCAGACTTTCAGATAGGGGAAATGTCAGTGAGCGTTCCGATTTCAGTACCAGAGCGATTCGCCCGATGAGTCCTTCATATTTAGTCGTTTCCAGCCAATTTTCAGAATTTTTGAAAATTTCACTTTTTTGTGAAAATATCCACTAAATGAGGGAATAATATGTGTGAGGGTACCCCAGGAGAGTTCCAAATGTGTGTGGGTAGAATATATATCCCACGGGGGTAAAATTGAAAAAAGTTGAAAAAAAATTGTTTTTGGACTTAGTCATTTTTCCTGCGTTTATCAGACTTTCAATTTGGGCAAAAGTCAGTGAATGTTCCGATTTCAGTTCCAGAGCGATTCGTCTGATGAGTCCTTCATATTTAGTCGCTTTCAGCCAATTTTCAGAATTTTTGAAAATTTCACTTTTTTGTGAAAATATCCACTAAATGAGGGAATAATATGTGTGAGGGTACCCCAGGAGAGTTCCAACTGTGTGTGGGTAGAATATATATCCCACGGGGGTAAAATTGAAAAAAGGTGAAAAAAAATTTTTTTTGGACTTAGTCATTTTTTCAGCGTTTAGCAGACTTTCAGATAGGGGATATGTCAGTGAGCGTTCCGATTTCAGTTCCAGAGCGATTCGCCCGATGAGTCCTTCATATTTAGTCATTTTCAGCCAATTTTCTGAATTTTTGAAAATTTCACTTTTTTGTGAAAATATCCACTAAATGAGCGAATAATATATGTGAGTGTACCCCAGGAGAGTTCCAAATGTGTGTGGGTAGAATATATATCCCACATGGGTAAAATTGAAAAAAGTTTAAAAAAATTTTTTTGGACTGTCATTTTTCTGGCGTTTATCAGACTTTCAGATAGGGGAAATGTCAGTGAGCATTCCAATTTCAGTTCCAGAGCGATTTGCCCAATGAGTCATTCATATTTAGACGTTTTCAGCCAATTTTCAGAATTTTTGAAAATTTCACTTTTTTGTGAAAATATCCACTAAATGAGGGAATAATATGTGTGAGGGTACCCCAGGAGAGTTCCAAATGTGTGTGCGCAGAAGATATATCCCACCGGGGTGAAATTGAAAAAAGTTGAAAAAAAAATTTTTTGGACTTAGTCATTTTTCCGGCGTTCATCAGACTTTCAGTTAGGGGAAATGTCAGTGAGCGTTCCAATTTCAGTTCCAGAACGATTTGCCCGATGAGTCGTTCATATTTAGTCGTTTTCAGCCAATTTTCAGAATTTTTGAAAATTTCACTTTTTTTGTGAAAATATCCACTAAATGAGGGAATAATATGTGTGAGGGTACCCCTGGAGAGTTCCAAATGTATATGAGTAGAATATATATCCCACCGAGGTAAAATTGAAAAAAGTTGAAAAAAAAATTTTTTTGGACTTAGTCATTTTTCCGGCGTTTATCTGACTTTCAGATAGGGGAAATGTCAGTGAGCGTTCCGATTTCAGTTCCTGAGCGATTCGCCCGATGAGTCCTTCATATTTAATCGTTTTCAGCCAATTTTCAGAATTTTTGAAAATTTCACTTTTTTGCGAAAATATCCACTAAATGAGGGAATAATATGTGTGAGGGTACCCCAGGAGAGTTCCAAATGTGTGTGGGTAGAATATATATCCCACGGGGGTAAAATTGAAAAAAGTTTTAAACAAATTTTTTTTGGACTTAGTCATTTTTCCGGCATTTATCAGACTTTCAGTTAGGGGAAATGTCAGTGAGCATTCCAATTTCAGTTCCAGAGCGATTTGCCCAATAAGTCGTTCATATTTAGTCGTTTTCAGCCAATTTTCAGAATTTTTGAAAATTTCACTTTTTTGTGAAAATATCCACTAAATGAGGGAATAATATGTGTGAGGGTACCCCAGGAGAGTTCCAAATGTGTGTGGGTAGAATATATATGCCACGGGGGTAAAATTGAAAAAAGTTGAAAAAAAAATTTTTTTGCACTTAGTCATTTTTCCGGCGTTTATCAGACTTTCAGATAGGGGAAATGTCAGTGAGCATTCCGATTTCAGTTCCAGAGCGATTCGCCTGATGAGTCCTTCATATTTAGTCTCTTTCAGCCAATTTTCAGAATTTTTGAAAATTTCACTTTTTTGTGAAAATATCCACTAAATGAGGGAATAATATGTGTGAGGGTACCCTAGGAGAGTTCCAAATGTGTTTGGGTAGAAGATATATCCCACGGGGGTAAAATTGAAAAAAGTTTTAAAAAAATTTCTTTTGGGCTTAGTCATTTTTCCGGCGTTTATCAGACTTTCACATAGGAGAAATGTCAGTGAGCGTTCCGATTTCAGTTCCAGGGCGATTCACCCAATGAGTCCTTCATATTTAGTAGTTTTCAGCCAATTTTCAGAATTTTTGAAAATTTCACTTTTTTGTGAAAATATCCACTAAATGAGGGAATAATATGTGTGAGGGTACCCCAGGAGAGTTCCAAATGTGTGTGGGTAGAATATATATCCCACAGGGGTAAAATTGAAAAAAGTTGAAAAAAAAATTTTTTTTGGACTTAGTCATTTTTCCAGCGTTTATCAGACTTTCAATTAGGGCAAATGTCAGTGAGCGTTCCGATTTCAGTTCCAGAGCGATTCGCCCGATGAGTCCTTCATATTCATTCGTTTTCAGCCAATTTTCGAAAATTTCACTTTTTTGTGAAAATATCCACTAAATGAAGGAATAATATGTCTGAGGGTACCCCAGGAGAGTTCCAAATGTGTGTGGGTAGAATATATATCCCACGGGGGTAAAATTGAAAAAAGTTGAAAAAAAATTTTTTTTGGACTTAGTCATTTTTCCGGCGTTTATCAGACTTTCAATTTGGGCAAATGTCAGTGAGCGTTCCCATTTTCATGTCCAAAGCTATTCGCCCGATGAGTCCTTCATATTTAGTCATTTTCAGCCAATTTTCAGAATTTTTGAAAATTTCACTTTTTTGTGAAAATATCCACTAAATGAGGGAATAATATGTGTGAGGGTACCCCAGGAGAGTTCCAAATGTGTGTGGGTAGAATATATATCCTACAGGGGTAAAATTGAAAAAAGTTGAAAAAATTTTTTTTTGGACTTAGTCATTTTTCCAGTGTTTATCAGACTTTCAGATAGGGGAAATGTCAGTGAGCGTTCCGATTTCAGTTCCAGAGCGATTTGCCCGATGAGTCCTTCATTATTAGTAGTTTTCAGCCAATTTTCAGAATTTTTGAAAATTTCACTTTTTTGTGAAAATATCCACTAAATGAGGGATTAATATGTGTGAGGGTACCCCAGGAGAGTTCCAAATGTGTGTGGGTAGAAAATAAATCCCACGGGGGTAAAATTGAAGAAAGTTTTAAAAAAATTTTTTTGGGACTTAGTCATTTTTTCAGCGTTTATCAGACTTTCAGATAGGAGAAATGTCAGTGAGCGTTCCGATTTCAGTTCCAGAGCGATTCGCCCGATGAGTCCTTCATATTTAGTTGTTTTCAGCCAATTTTCTGAATATTTGAAAATTTCACTTTTTTGTGAAAATATCCACTAAATGAGTGAATAATAGGTGTGAGGGTACCCCAGGAGACTTCCAAATGTGTGTTTGTAGAATATATATCCCACGGGGGTAAAATTGAAAAAAGGTGAAAAAAAATTTTTTTTGGACTTAGTCATTTTTTCAGCGTTTATCAGACTTTCAGATAGGGGATATGTCAGTGAGCGTTCCGATTTCAGTTCCAGAGCGATTCGCCCGATGAGTCCTTCATATTTAGTCGTTTTCAGCCAATTTTCAGAATTTTTGAAAATTTCACTTTTTTGTGAAAATATCCACTAAAGGAGGGAATAATATGTGTGAGGGTACCCCAGGAGAGTTCCAAATGTGTGTGGGTAGAATATATATCCCACGGGGGTAAAATTCAAAAAAGTTGAAAAAAAAATTTTTTTGGACTTAGTCATTTTTCCGGCGTTTATCAGACTTTCAATTTGGGCAAATGTTAGTGAGCGTTGTGATTTCAGTTCCAGAGCGATTCGCCCGATGAGTCCTTCATATTTAGTCATTTTCAGCCAATTTTCTGAATTTTTGAAAATTTCACTTTTTTGTGAAAATATCCACTAAATGAGGGAATAATATGTGTGAGGGTACCCCAGGAGAGTTCCAATGTATATGGGTAGAATATATATCCCATGGGGGTAAAATTGAAAAAAGTTGAAAAAAAAATTTTTTGGACTGTCATTTTTCTGGCATTTATCAGACTTTCAGATAGGGGAAATGTCAGTGAGCATTCCAATTTCAGTTCCAGAGCGATTTGCCCAATGAGTCGTTCATATTTAGTCGTTTTCAGCCAAGTTTCAGAATTTTTGAAAATTTCACTCTTTTGTGAAAATATCCACTAAATGAGGGAATAATATGTGTGAGGGTACCCCAGGAGAGTTCCAAATGTCTATGGGTAGAATATATATCCCACGGGGGTAAAATAGAAAAAAGTTGAAAAAATTTTTTTTGGGACTTAGTCATTTTTCCAGCGTTTATCAGACTTTCAGATAGGAGAAATGTCAGTGAGCGTTCTGATTTCAGTTCCAGAGCGATTCGCCTGATGAGTCCTTCATATTTAGTTGTTTTCAGCCAATTTTCTGAATTTTTGAAAAGTTCACTTTTTTGTGAAAATATCCACTAAATGAGGGAATAATATGTGTGAGGGTACCCCAGGAGAGTTCCAAATGTATATGGGTAGAATATATATCCAACGGGGGTAAAGTTGAAAAAAAATTTTTTTGGGACTTAGTCATTTTTCCGGCGTTTATCAGACTTTCAGATAGGGGAAATGTCAGTGAGCGTTCCGATTTCAGTTCCACAGCGATTCGCCCGATGACTCCTTCATATTTAGTTTATTTCAGCCAATTTTCTGAATTTTTGAAAATGTCACTTTTTTGTGAAAATATCCACTAAATGAGGGAATAATATGTGTGAGGGTACCCCAGGAGAGTTCAAAATGTGTGTGGGTAGAAGATAGATCCCACGGGGGTAAAATTGAAAAAAGTTTTAAAAAAATTTTTTTTGGACTTAGTCTTTTTCCGGCGTTTATCAGACTTTCAGTTAGGGGAAATGTCAGTGAGCGTTCCAATTTCAGTTCCAGAGCGATTTGCCCGATGAGTCGTTCATATTTAGTCGTTTTCAGCCAATTTTCAGAATTTTTGAAAATTTAATTTTTTTGTGAAAATATCCACTAAATGAGGGAATAATATGTGTGAGGGTACCCCAGGAGAGTTCCAAATGTGTGTTGGTAGAATATATATCCCACGGGGGTAAAATTGAAAAAAGTTTAAAAAAAATATTTTTGGACTTAGTCATTTTTCCGGCGTTTATCAGACTTTCAGTTAAGGGAAATGTCAGTTAGCGTTCCGATTTCAGTTCCTGAGCGATTCGCCCGATGAGTCCTTCATATTTAATCGTTTTCAGCCAATTTTCAGAATTTTTGAAAATTTCACTTTTTTGTGAAAATATCCACTACATGAGTGAATAATATGTGTGAGGGTACCCCAGGAGAGTTCCAAATGTATATGGGTAGAATATATTTCCCACGGGGGTAAAATTGAAAAAAGTTGAAAAAATTTTTTTTTTGGACTTAGTCATTTTTCCAGCGTTTATCAGACTTTCAGATAGGGGAAATGTCAGTGAGCATTTCGATTTCAGTTCCAGAGCGATTCGCCCAATGAGTCCTTCATATTTAGTAGTTTTCAGCCAATTTTCTGAATTTTTGAAAATTTCACTTTTTTGTGAAAATATCCACTAAATGAGGGAATAATATGTGTGAGGGTACCCCAGGAGAGTTCCAAATGTGTGTGGGTAGAATATATATCCCATGGGGGTAAATTTGAAAAAAGGTGAAAAAAAAATTTTTTGGACTTAGTCATTTTTTAAGCGTTTATCAGACTTTCACATAGGAGAAATGTCAGTGAGCGTTCCGATTTCAGTTCCAGAGCGATTCGCCCAATGAGTCCTTCATATTTAGTAGTTTTCAGCCAATTTTCAGAATTTTTGAAAATTTCACTTTTTTGTGAAAATATCCACTAAATGAGGGAATAATATGTGTGAGGGTACCCCAGGAGAGTTCCAAATGTATATGGGTAGAATATATATCCCACGGGGGTAAAATTGAAAAAAGTTTTAAAAAAACTTTTTTTAGACTTAATCATTTTTCCGGCGTTTATCAGACTTTCAGTTAGGAGAAATGTCAGTGAGCGTTCCGATTTCAGTTCCAGAGCGATTCGCCCGATGAGTCCTTCATATTTAGTTGTTTTTAGCCGATTTTCTGAATTTTTGAAAATTTCACTCTTTTGTGAAAATATCCACTAAATGAGGGAATAATATGTGTGAGGGTACCCCAGGAGAGTTCCAAATGTGTGTGGGTAGAATATATATCCCACGGGGGTAAATTTGAAAAAAGGTGAAAAAAAATTTTTTTGGACTTAGTCATTTTTTCAGCATTTATCAGACTTTCACATAGGAGAAATGTCAGTGAGCGTTCCGATTTCAGTTCCAGAGCGATTCGCCAGATGAGTCCTTCATATTTAGTAGTTTTCAGCCAATTTTCAGAATTTTTGAAAATTTCACTTTTTTGTGAAAATATCCACTAAATGAGGGAATAATATGTGTGAGGATACCCCAGGAGAGTTCCAAATGTGTGTGGGTAGACGATATATCCCACGGGGATAAAATTGAAAACAGTTTTAAAAAAATTTTTTTTGGACTTAGTCATTTTTCCGGCGTTTATTAGACTTTCAGTTAGGGGAAATGTCAGTGAGCGTTCCGATTTCAGTTCCAGAGCGATTCACCCGATGAGTCCTTCATATTTAGTTGTTTTCAGCCAATTTTCTGAATTTTTGAAAATTTCACTTTTTTGTGAAAATATCCACTAAATGAGGGAATAATATGTGTGAGGGTACCCCAGGAGAGTTCCAAATGTATATGGGTAGAATATATATCCCATGGGGGTAAATTTGAAAAAAATTTAAAAAAAATTTTTTGGGACTTAGTCATTTTTTCAGCGTTTATCAGACTTTCACATAGGAGAAATGTCAGTGAGCGTTCCGATTTCAGTTCCAGAGCGATTCGCCCAATGAGTCCTTCATATTTAGTAGTTTTCAGCCAATTTTCAGAATTTTTGAAAATTTCACTTTTTTGTGAAAATATCCACTAAATGAGGGAATAATATGTGTGAGGGTACCCCAGGAGAGTTCCAAATGTGTGTTGGTAGAATATATATCCCACGGGGGTAAAATTGAAAAAAGTTTAAAAAAAATTTTTTTGGACTTAGTCATTTTTCCGGCGTTTATCAGACTTTCAGTTAAGGGAAATGTCAGTTAGCGTTCCGATTTCAGTTCCTGAGCGATTCGCCCGATGAGTCCTTCATATTTAATCGTTTTCAGCCAATTTTCAGAATTTTTGAAAATTTCACTTTTTTGTGAAAATATCCACTACATGAGGGAATAATATGTGTGAGGGTACCCCAGGAGAGTTCCAAATGTATATGGGTAGAATATATATCCCACGGGGGTATAATTGAAAAAAGTTGAAAAATTTTTTTTTTTGGACTTAGTCATTTTTCCAGCGTTTATCAGACTTTCAGATAGGGGAAATGTCAGTGAGCGTTCCGATTTCAGTTCCAGAGCGATTCGCCCGATGATTCCTTCATATTTAGCTGTTTTTAGCCGATTTTCTGAATTTTTGAAAATTTCACTCTTTTGTGAAAATATCCACTAAATGAGGGAATAATATGTGTGAGGGTACCCCAGGAGAGTTCCAAATGTGTGTGGGTAGAATATATATCCCACGGGGGTAAAATTGAAAAAAGTTGAAAAAATTTTTTTTTTCGACTTAGTCATTTTTCCGGCGTTTATCAGACTTTCTGATAGGGGAAATGTCAGTGAGCATTCCCATTTAAGTTCCAGAGTGATTCGCCTGATGAGTCCTTCATATTTAGTCGTTTTCAGCCAATTTTCTGAATTTTTGAAAATTTCACTTTTTTGTGAAAATATCCACTAAATGAGGGAATAATATGTGTGAAGGTTCCCCAGGAGAGTTCCAAATGTATATGGGTAGAATATGTATCCCACGGGGGTAAAATTGAAAAAAGAAGAAAATTTTTTTTTTTGGGACTTAGTCATTTTTCCAGCGTTTATCAGACTTTCAGATAGGGGAAATGACAGTGAGCGTTCCGATTTCAATTCTAGAGCGATTCGCCCGATGAGTTCTTCATATTTAGTCGTTTTCAGCCAATTTTCAGAATTTTTGAAAATTTCACTTTTTTGTGAAAATATCCACTAAATGAGGGAATAATATGTGCAAGGGTACCCCAGGAGAGTTCCAAATGTGTGTGGGTAGAATATATATCCCACGGGGGTAAAATTGAAAAGAGTTGAAAAAATATTTTTTTTGGACTTAGTCATTTTTCCGGCGTTTATCAGACTTTCAGTTAGGGGAAATGTCAGTGAGCATTCCAATTTAAGTTCCAGAGTGATTCGCCCGATGAGTCCTTCATATTTAGTCGTTTGCAGCCAATTTTCAGAATTTTTGAAAATTTCACTTTTTTGTGAAAATATCCACTAAATGAGGGAATAATATGTGTGAGGGTACCCCAGGAGAGTTCCAAATGTGTGTGGGTAGAATATATATCCCACAGGGGTAAAATTGAAAAAAGGTGAAAAATTTTTTTTTTTTGCACTTAGTCATTTTTCCGGCGTTTATCAGACTTTCAGTTAGGGGAAATGTCAGTGAGCATTCCAATTTCAGTTCTAGAGTGATTCGACCGATGAGTCCTTCATATTTAGTCGTTTTCAGCCAATTTTCTGAATTTTTGAAAATTTCACTTTTTTGTGAAAATATCCACTAAATGAGGGAATAATATGTGTGAGGGTACCCCAGGAGAGTTCCAAATGTGTGTGGATAGAATATATATCCCACGGGGGTAAAATTGAAAAAAGGTGAAAAATTTTTTTTTTGCACTTAGTCATTTTTCCGGCGTTTTTCAGACTTTCAGATAGGGGAAATGTAAGTGAGCGTTCCGATTTCAATTCCAGAGCGATTCGCCCGATGAGTCCTTCATAATTAGTCGTTTTCAACCATTTTTCAGAATTTTTGAAAATTTCACTTTTTTGTGAAAATATCCACTAAATGAGGGAATAATATGTGCAAGGGTACCCCAGGAGAGTTCCAAATGTGTGTGGGTAGAATATATATCCCACGGGGGTAAAATTGAAAAAAGTTGAAAAAATATTTTTTTTGGACTTAGTCATTTTTCCGGCGTTTATCAGACTTTCAGATAGGGGAAATGACAGTGAGCGTTCCGATTTCAATTTCAGAGCGATTCGCCCGATGAGTCCTTCATATTTAGTCGTTTTCAACCATTTTTCAGAATTTTTGAAAATTTCACTTTTTTGTGAAAATATCCACTAAATGAGGGAATAATATGTGTGAGGGTACCCCAGGAGAGTTCCAAATGTGTGTGGGTAGAATATATATCCAACGGGGGTAAAATTGAAAAAAGTTGAAAAATTTTTTTTTTTCGACTTAGTCATTTTTCCGGCGTTTATCAGACTTTCTGATAGGGGAAATGTCAGTGAGCATTCCCATTTAAGTTCCATAGTGATTCGCCTGATGAGTCCTTCATATTTAGTCGTTTTCAGCCAATTTTCTGAATTTTTGAAAATTTCACTTTTTTGTGAAAATATCCACTAAATGAGGGAATAATATGTGTGAGGGTTCCCCAGGAGAGTTCCAAATGTATATGGGTAGAATATATATCCCACAGGGGTAAAATTGAAAAAAGGTGAAAATTTTTTTTGGGGGGATTTAGTCATTTTTCCGCCGTTTATCAGGCTTTCAGTTAGGGGAAATGTCAGTGAGCGTTTCAATTTCAGTTCCAGAGTGATTCGCCCGATGAGTCGTTCATATTTATTCATTTTCAGCCAATTTTCTGAATTTTTGAAAATTTCACTTTTTTGTGAAAATATCCACTAAATGAGGGAATAATATGTGTGAGGGTACCCCAGGAGAGTTCCAAATGTGTGTGGGTAGAATATATATCCCACGGGGGTAAAATTGAAAAAAGTTGAAAAAAAATTTTTTTTGAACTTAGTCATTTTTTCCGGCGTTTATCAGACTTTCTGATAGGGGAAATGTCAGTGAGCATTCCCATTTAAGTTCCAGAGTGATTCGCCTGATGAGTCCTTCATATTTAGTCGTTTTCAGCCAATTTTCTGAATTTTTGAAAATTTCACTTTTTTGTAAAAATATCCACTAAATGAGGGAATAATATGTGTGAGAGTTCCCCAGGAGAGTTCCAAATGTATATGGGTAGAATATATATCCCACGGGGGTAAAATTGAAAAAAGTTGAAAAAAAATTTTTTTGGACTTAGTCATTTTTCCGGCATTTATCAGACTTTCAGTTAGGGGAAATGTCAGTGAGCATTCCAATTTCAGTTCTAGAGTGATTCGACCGATGAGTCCTTCATATTTAGTCGTTTTCAGCCAATTTTCTGAATTTTTGAAAATTTCACTTTTTTGTGAAAATATCCACTAAATGAGGGAATAATATGTGTGAGGGTACCCCAGGAGAGTTCCAAATGTGTGTGGATAGAATATATATCCCACGGGGGTAAAATTGAAAAAAGGTGAAAAATTTTTTTTTTGCACTTAGTCATTTTTCCGGCGTTTTTCAGACTTTCAGATAGGGGAAATGTAAGTGAGCGTTCCGATTTCAATTCCAGAGCGATTCGCCCGATGAGTCCTTCATATTTAGTCGTTTTCAACCATTTTTCAGAATTTTTGAAAATTTCACTTTTTTGTGAAAATATCCACTAAATGAGGGAATAATTTGTGTGAGGGTACCCCAGGAGAGTTCCAAATGTGTGTGGGTAGAATATATATCCCACGGGGTAAAATTGAAAAAAGATGAAAAAATTTTTTTTTGGACTTAGTCATTTTTCCGGCGTTTATCAGACTTTCAGATAGGGGAAATGTCAGTGAGCGTTCCGATTTCAGTTCCAGAGCGATTCGCCCGTTGAGTCCTTCATATTTAGTCATTTTCAGACAATTTTCTGAATTTTTGAAAATTTCACTTTTTTGTGAAAATATCCACTAAATGAGGGAATAATATGTGTGAGGGTACCCCAGGAGAGTTCCAAATGTGTGTGGGTAGAATATATATCCCACGGGGGTAAAATTGAAAAAAGTTGAAAATTTTTTTTTTTTCGACTTAGTCATTTTTCCGGCATTTATCAGACTTTCAGTTAGGGGAAATGTCAGTGAGCATTCCAATTTCAGTTCTAGAGTGATTCGACCGATGAGGCCTTCATATTTAGTCGTTTTCAGCCAATTTTCTGAATTTTTGAAAATTTCACTTTTTTGTGAAAATATCCACTAAATGAGGGAATAATTTGTGTGAGGGTACCCCAGGAGAGTTCCAAATGTGTGTGGGTAGAATATATATCCCACGGGGTAAAATTGAAAAAAGATGAAAAAATTTTTTTTTGGACTTAGTCATTTTTCCAGTGTTTATCAGACTTTCAGATAGGGGAAATGTCAGTGAGCGTTCCGATTTCAGTTCCAGAGCGATTCGCCCGATGAGTCCTTCATTATTAGTAGTTTTCAGCCAATTTTCAGAATTTTTGAAAATTTCACTTTTTTGTGAAAATATCCACTAAATGAGGGATTAATATGTGTGAGGGTACCCCAGGAGAGTTCCAAATGTGTGTGGGTAGAAAATAAATCCCACGGGGGTAAAATTGAAGAAAGTTTTAAAAAAATTTTTTTGGGACTTAGTCATTTTTTCAGCGTTTATCAGACTTTCAGATAGGAGAAATGTCAGTGAGCGTTCCGATTTCAGTTCCAGAGCGATTCGCCCGATGAGTCCTTCATATTTAGTTGTTTTCAGCCAATTTTCTGAATATTTGAAAATTTCACTTTTTTGTGAAAATATCCACTAAATGAGTGAATAATAGGTGTGAGGGTACCCCAGGAGACTTCCAAATGTGTGTTTGTAGAATATATATCCCACGGGGGTAAAATTGAAAAAAGGTGAAAAAAAATTTTTTTTGGACTTAGTCATTTTTTCAGCGTTTATCAGACTTTCAGATAGGGGATATGTCAGTGAGCGTTCCGATTTCAGTTCCAGAGCGATTCGCCCGATGAGTCCTTCATATTTAGTCGTTTTCAGCCAATTTTCAGAATTTTTGAAAATTTCACTTTTTTGTGAAAATATCCACTAAAGGAGGGAATAATATGTGTGAGGGTACCCCAGGAGAGTTCCAAATGTGTGTGGGTAGAATATATATCCCACGGGGGTAAAATTCAAAAAAGTTGAAAAAAAAATTTTTTTGGACTTAGTCATTTTTCCGGCGTTTATCAGACTTTCAATTTGGGCAAATGTTAGTGAGCGTTGTGATTTCAGTTCCAGAGCGATTCGCCCGATGAGTCCTTCATATTTAGTCATTTTCAGCCAATTTTCTGAATTTTTGAAAATTTCACTTTTTTGTGAAAATATCCACTAAATGAGGGAATAATATGTGTGAGGGTACCCCAGGAGAGTTCCAATGTATATGGGTAGAATATATATCCCATGGGGGTAAAATTGAAAAAAGTTGAAAAAAAAATTTTTTGGACTGTCATTTTTCTGGCATTTATCAGACTTTCAGATAGGGGAAATGTCAGTGAGCATTCCAATTTCAGTTCCAGAGCGATTTGCCCAATGAGTCGTTCATATTTAGTCGTTTTCAGCCAATTTTCAGAATTTTTGAAAATTTCACTCTTTTGTGAAAATATCCACTAAATGAGGGAATAATATGTGTGAGGGTACCCCAGGAGAGTTCCAAATGTGTGTGGGTAGAATATATATGCCACGGGGGTAAAATTGAAAAAAGTTTAAAAAAAATTTTTTTTGGACTTAGTCATTTTTCCGGCGTTTATCAGACTTTCAGATAGAGGAAATGTCAGTGAGCATTTCCGATTTCAGTTCCAGAGCGATTCGCCCGATGAGTCCTTCATATTTAGTCTCTTTCAGCCAATTTTCAGAATTTTTGAAAATTTCACTTTTTTGTGAAAATATCCACTAAATGAGGGAATAATATGTGTGAGGGTACCCCAGGAGAGTTCCAAATGTCTATGGGTAGAATATATATCCCACGGGGGTAAAATAGAAAAAAGTTGAAAAAATTTTTTTTGGGACTTAGTCATTTTTCCAGCGTTTATCAGACTTTCAGATAGGAGAAATGTCAGTGAGCGTTCTGATTTCAGTTCCAGAGCGATTCGCCTGATGAGTCCTTCATATTTAGTTGTTTTCAGCCAATTTTCTGAATTTTTGAAAAGTTCACTTTTTTGTGAAAATATCCACTAAATGAGGGAATAATATGTGTGAGGGTACCCCAGGAGAGTTCCAAATGTATATGGGTAGAATATATATCCAACGGGGGTAAAGTTGAAAAAAAATTTTTTTGGGACTTAGTCATTTTTCCGGCGTTTATCAGACTTTCAGATAGGGGAAATGTCAGTGAGCGTTCCGATTTCAGTTCCACAGCGATTCGCCCGATGACTCCTTCATATTTAGTTTATTTCAGCCAATTTTCTGAATTTTTGAAAATGTCACTTTTTTGTGAAAATATCCACTAAATGAGGGAATAATATGTGTGAGGGTACCCCAGGAGAGTTCAAAATGTGTGTGGGTAGAAGATAGATCCCACGGGGGTAAAATTGAAAAAAGTTGAAAAAAAATTTTTTTTTACTTAGTCATTTTTCCGGCGTTTATCAGACTTTCAGTTACGGGAAATGTCAGTGTGCGTTCCGATTTCAGTTCCAAAGCGATTCGCCCGATGAGTCGTTCATATTTAGTCATTTTCAGCCAATTTTCTGAATTTTTGAAAATTTCACTTTTTTGTGAAAATATCCACTAAATGAGGGAATAATATGTGTGAGGGTACCCCAGGAGAGTTCCAAATGTGTGTGGGTAGAATATATATCCCACGGGGGTAAAATTGAAAAAAGTTTTAAAAAAATTTTTTTTGGACTTAGTCTTTTTCCGGCGTTTATCAGACTTTCAGTTAGGGGAAATGTCAGTGAGCGTTCCAATTTCAGTTCCAGAGCGATTTGCCCGATGAGTCGTTCATATTTAGTCGTTTTCAGCCAATTTTCAGAATTTTTGAAAATTTAATTTTTTTGTGAAAATATCCACTAAATGAGGGAATAATATGTGTGAGGGTACCCCAGGAGAGTTCCAAATGTGTGTTGGTAGAATATATATCCCACGGGGGTAAAATTGAAAAAAGTTTAAAAAAAATATTTTTGGACTTAGTCATTTTTCCGGCGTTTATCAGACTTTCAGTTAAGGGAAATGTCAGTTAGCGTTCCGATTTCAGTTCCTGAGCGATTCGCCCGATGAGTCCTTCATATTTAATCGTTTTCAGCCAATTTTCAGAATTTTTGAAAATTTCACTTTTTTGTGAAAATATCCACTACATGAGTGAATAATATGTGTGAGGGTACCCCAGGAGAGTTCCAAATGTATATGGGTAGAATATATTTCCCACGGGGGTAAAATTGAAAAAAGTTGAAAAAATTTTTTTTTTGGACTTAGTCATTTTTCCAGCGTTTATCAGACTTTCAGATAGGGGAAATGTCAGTGAGCATTTCGATTTCAGTTCCAGAGCGATTCGCCCAATGAGTCCTTCATATTTAGTAGTTTTCAGCCAATTTTCTGAATTTTTGAAAATTTCACTTTTTTGTGAAAATATCCACTAAATGAGGGAATAATATGTGTGAGGGTACCCCAGGAGAGTTCCAAATGTGTGTGGGTAGAATATATATCCCATGGGGGTAAATTTGAAAAAAGGTGAAAAAAAAATTTTTTGGACTTAGTCATTTTTTAAGCGTTTATCAGACTTTCACATAGGAGAAATGTCAGTGAGCGTTCCGATTTCAGTTCCAGAGCGATTCGCCCAATGAGTCCTTCATATTTAGTAGTTTTCAGCCAATTTTCAGAATTTTTGAAAATTTCACTTTTTTGTGAAAATATCCACTAAATGAGGGAATAATATGTGTGAGGGTACCCCAGGAGAGTTCCAAATGTATATGGGTAGAATATATATCCCACGGGGGTAAAATTGAAAAAAGTTTTAAAAAAACTTTTTTTAGACTTAATCATTTTTCCGGCGTTTATCAGACTTTCAGTTAGGAGAAATGTCAGTGAGCGTTCCGATTTCAGTTCCAGAGCGATTCGCCCGATGAGTCCTTCATATTTAGTTGTTTTTAGCCGATTTTCTGAATTTTTGAAAATTTCACTCTTTTGTGAAAATATCCACTAAATGAGGGAATAATATGTGTGAGGGTACCCCAGGAGAGTTCCAAATGTGTGTGGGTAGAATATATATCCCACGGGGGTAAATTTGAAAAAAGGTGAAAAAAAATTTTTTTGGACTTAGTCATTTTTTCAGCATTTATCAGACTTTCACATAGGAGAAATGTCAGTGAGCGTTCCGATTTCAGTTCCAGAGCGATTCGCCAGATGAGTCCTTCATATTTAGTAGTTTTCAGCCAATTTTCAGAATTTTTGAAAATTTCACTTTTTTGTGAAAATATCCACTAAATGAGGGAATAATATGTGTGAGGATACCCCAGGAGAGTTCCAAATGTGTGTGGGTAGACGATATATCCCACGGGGATAAAATTGAAAACAGTTTTAAAAAAATTTTTTTTGGACTTAGTCATTTTTCCGGCGTTTATTAGACTTTCAGTTAGGGGAAATGTCAGTGAGCGTTCCGATTTCAGTTCCAGAGCGATTCACCCGATGAGTCCTTCATATTTAGTTGTTTTCAGCCAATTTTCTGAATTTTTGAAAATTTCACTTTTTTGTGAAAATATCCACTAAATGAGGGAATAATATGTGTGAGGGTACCCCAGGAGAGTTCCAAATGTATATGGGTAGAATATATATCCCATGGGGGTAAATTTGAAAAAAATTTAAAAAAAATTTTTTGGGACTTAGTCATTTTTTCAGCGTTTATCAGACTTTCACATAGGAGAAATGTCAGTGAGCGTTCCGATTTCAGTTCCAGAGCGATTCGCCCAATGAGTCCTTCATATTTAGTAGTTTTCAGCCAATTTTCAGAATTTTTGAAAATTTCACTTTTTTGTGAAAATATCCACTAAATGAGGGAATAATATGTGTGAGGGTACCCCAGGAGAGTTCCAAATGTGTGTTGGTAGAATATATATCCCACGGGGGTAAAATTGAAAAAAGTTTAAAAAAAATTTTTTTGGACTTAGTCATTTTTCCGGCGTTTATCAGACTTTCAGTTAAGGGAAATGTCAGTTAGCGTTCCGATTTCAGTTCCTGAGCGATTCGCCCGATGAGTCCTTCATATTTAATCGTTTTCAGCCAATTTTCAGAATTTTTGAAAATTTCACTTTTTTGTGAAAATATCCACTACATGAGGGAATAATATGTGTGAGGGTACCCCAGGAGAGTTCCAAATGTATATGGGTAGAATATATATCCCACGGGGGTATAATTGAAAAAAGTTGAAAAATTTTTTTTTTTGGACTTAGTCATTTTTCCAGCGTTTATCAGACTTTCAGATAGGGGAAATGTCAGTGAGCGTTCCGATTTCAGTTCCAGAGCGATTCGCCCGATGATTCCTTCATATTTAGCTGTTTTTAGCCGATTTTCTGAATTTTTGAAAATTTCACTCTTTTGTGAAAATATCCACTAAATGAGGGAATAATATGTGTGAGGGTACCCCAGGAGAGTTCCAAATGTGTGTGGGTAGAATATATATCCCACGGGGGTAAAATTGAAAAAAGTTGAAAAAATTTTTTTTTTCGACTTAGTCATTTTTCCGGCGTTTATCAGACTTTCTGATAGGGGAAATGTCAGTGAGCATTCCCATTTAAGTTCCAGAGTGATTCGCCTGATGAGTCCTTCATATTTAGTCGTTTTCAGCCAATTTTCTGAATTTTTGAAAATTTCACTTTTTTGTGAAAATATCCACTAAATGAGGGAATAATATGTGTGAAGGTTCCCCAGGAGAGTTCCAAATGTATATGGGTAGAATATGTATCCCACGGGGGTAAAATTGAAAAAAGAAGAAAATTTTTTTTTTTGGGACTTAGTCATTTTTCCAGCGTTTATCAGACTTTCAGATAGGGGAAATGACAGTGAGCGTTCCGATTTCAATTCTAGAGCGATTCGCCCGATGAGTTCTTCATATTTAGTCGTTTTCAGCCAATTTTCAGAATTTTTGAAAATTTCACTTTTTTGTGAAAATATCCACTAAATGAGGGAATAATATGTGCAAGGGTACCCCAGGAGAGTTCCAAATGTGTGTGGGTAGAATATATATCCCACGGGGGTAAAATTGAAAAGAGTTGAAAAAATATTTTTTTTGGACTTAGTCATTTTTCCGGCGTTTATCAGACTTTCAGTTAGGGGAAATGTCAGTGAGCATTCCAATTTAAGTTCCAGAGTGATTCGCCCGATGAGTCCTTCATATTTAGTCGTTTGCAGCCAATTTTCAGAATTTTTGAAAATTTCACTTTTTTGTGAAAATATCCACTAAATGAGGGAATAATATGTGTGAGGGTACCCCAGGAGAGTTCCAAATGTGTGTGGGTAGAATATATATCCCACAGGGGTAAAATTGAAAAAAGGTGAAAAATTTTTTTTTTTTGCACTTAGTCATTTTTCCGGCGTTTATCAGACTTTCAGTTAGGGGAAATGTCAGTGAGCATTCCAATTTCAGTTCTAGAGTGATTCGCCTGATGAGTCCTTCATATTTAGTCGTTTTCAGCCACTTTTCTGAATTTTTGAAAATTTTACTTTTTTGTGAAAATATCCACTAAATGAGGGAATAATATGTGTGAGGGTACCCCAGGAGAGTTCCAAATGTGTGTGGGTAGAATATATATCCCACTGGGGTAAAATTGAAAAAAGTTGAAAAAATTTTTTTTTGGACTTAGTCATTTTTCCGGCGTTTATCAGACTTTCAGTTAGGGGAAATGTCAGTGAGCATTCCAATTTCAGTTCTAGAGTGATTCGCCCGATGAGTCCTTCATATTTAGTCGTTTTCAGCCAATTTTCTGAATTTTTGAAAATTTCACTTTTTTGTGAAAATATCCACTAAATGAGGGAATAATTTGTGTGAGGGTACCCCAGGAGAGTTCCAAATGTGTGTGGGTAGAATATATATCCCACGGGGGTAAAATTGAAAAGAGTTGAAAAAATATTTTTTTTGGACTTAGTCATTTTTCCGGCGTTTATCAGACTTTCAGATAGGGGAAATGTCAGTGAGCTTTCCGATTTCAATTCCAGAGCGATTCGCCCGATGAGTCCTTCATATTTAGTCGTTTTCAGCCAATTTTCTGAATTTTTGAAAATTTCACTTTTTTGTGAAAATATCCACTGAATGAGGGAATAATATGTGTAAGGGTACCCCAGGAGAGTTCCAAATGTGTGTGGGTAGAATATATATCCCACGGGGGAAAAATTGAAAAAAGGTGAAAAAATTTTTTTTTTGCACTTAGTAATTTTTCCGGCGTTTATCAGACTTTCAGTTAGGGGAAATGTCAGTGAGCATTCCAATTTAAGTTCCAGAGTGATTCGCCCGATGAGTCCTTCATATTTAGTCGTTTGCAGCCAATTTTCAGAATTTTTGAAAATTTCACTTTTTTGTGAAAATATCCACTAAATGAGGGAATAATATGTGTGAGGGTACCCCAGGAGAGTTCCAAATGTGTGTGGGTAGAATATATATCCCACAGGGGTAAAATTGAAAAAAGGTGAAAATTTTTTTTGGGGGGATTTAGTCATTTTTCCGCCGTTTATCAGGCTTTCAGTTAGGGGAAATGTCAGTGAGCGTTTCAATTTCAGTTCCAGAGTGATTCGCCCGATGAGTCGTTCATATTTATTCATTTTCAGCCAATTTTCTGAATTTTTGAAAATTTCACTTTTTTGTGAAAATATCCACTAAATGAGGGAATAATATGTGTGAGGGTACCCCAGGAGAGTTCCAAATGTGTGTGGGTAGAATATATATCCCACGGGGGTAAAATTGAAAAAAGTTGAAAAAAAATTTTTTTTGGACTTAGTCATTTTTTCCGGCGTTTATCAGACTTTCTGATAGGGGAAATGTCAGTGAGCATTCCCATTTAAGTTCCAGAGTGATTCGCCTGATGAGTCCTTCATATTTAGTCGTTTTCAGCCAATTTTCTGAATTTTTGAAAATTTCACTTTTTTGTAAAAATATCCACTAAATGAGGGAATAATATGTGTGAGAGTTCCCCAGGAGAGTTCCAAATGTATATGGGTAGAATATATATCCCACGGGGGTAAAATTGAAAAAAGAAGAAAATTTTTTCTTTTGGGACTTAGTCATTTTTCCAGCGTTTATCAGACTTTCAGATAGGGGAAATGACAGTGAACGTTCCGATTTCAATTCCAGAGCGATTCGCCCGATGAGTCCTTCATATTTAGTCGTTTTCAGCCAATTTTATGAATTTTTGAAAATTTCACTTTTTGTGAAAATATCCACTAAATGAGGGAATAATATGTGTGAGGGTACCCCAGGAGAGTTCCAAATGTGTGTGGGTAGAATATATATATCCCAAGGGGGTAAAATTGAAAAAAGTTGAAAAAAATTTTTTTTGGACTTAGTCATTTTTCCGGCGTTTATCAGACTTTCAGATAGGGGAAATGACAGTGAGCGTTCCGATTTCAATTTCAGAGCGATTCGCCCGATGAGTCCTTCATATTTAGTCGTTTTCAACCAATTTTCTGAATTTTTGAAAATTTCACTTTTTTGTGAAAATATCCACTAAATGAGGGAATAATTTGTGTGAGGGTACCCCAGGAGAGTTCCAAATGTGTGTGGGTAGAATATATATCCCACGGGGGTAAAATTGAAAAAAGTTGAAAAAAAATTTTTTTGGACTTAGTCATTTTTCCGGCATTTATCAGACTTTCAGTTAGGGGAAATGTCAGTGAGCATTCCAATTTCAGTTCTAGAGTGATTCGACCTATGAGTCCTTCATATTTAGTCGTTTTCAGCCAATTTTCTGAATTTTTGAAAATTTCACTTTTTTGTGAAAATATCCACTAAATGAGGGAATAATATGTGTGAGGGTACCCCAGGAGAGTTCCAAATGTGTGTGGATAGAATATATATCCCACGGGGGTAAAATTGAAAAAAGGTGAAAAATTTTTTTTTTGCACTTAGTCATTTTTCCGGCGTTTTTCAGACTTTCAGATAGGGGAAATGTAAGTGAGCGTTCCGATTTCAATTCCAGAGCGATTCGCCCGATGAGTCCTTCATAATTAGTCGTTTTCAACCATTTTTCAGAATTTTTGAAAATTTCACTTTTTTGTGAAAATATCCACTAAATGAGGGAATAATATGTGCAAGGGTACCCCAGGAGAGTTCCAAATGTGTGTGGGTAGAATATATATCCCACGGGGGTAAAATTGAAAAAAGTTGAAAAAATATTTTTTTTGGACTTAGTCATTTTTCCGGCGTTTATCAGACTTTCAGATAGGGGAAATGACAGTGAGCGTTCCGATTTCAATTTCAGAGCGATTCGCCCGATGAGTCCTTCATATTTAGTCGTTTTCAACCATTTTTCAGAATTTTTGAAAATTTCACTTTTTTGTGAAAATATCCACTAAATGAGGGAATAATATGTGTGAGGGTACCCCAGGAGAGTTCCAAATGTGTGTGGGTAGAATATATATCCAACGGGGGTAAAATTGAAAAAAGTTGAAAAATTTTTTTTTTTCGACTTAGTCATTTTTCCGGCGTTTATCAGACTTTCTGATAGGGGAAATGTCAGTGAGCATTCCCATTTAAGTTCCAGAGTGATTCGCCTGATGAGTCCTTCATATTTAGTCGTTTTCAGCCAATTTTCTGAATTTTTGAAAATTTCACTTTTTTGTGAAAATATCCACTAAATGAGGGAATAATATGTGTGAGGGTTCCCCAGGAGAGTTCCAAATGTATATGGGTAGAATATATATCCCACAGGGGTAAAATTGAAAAAAGGTGAAAATTTTTTTTGGGGGGATTTAGTCATTTTTCCGCCGTTTATCAGGCTTTCAGTTAGGGGAAATGTCAGTGAGCGTTTCAATTTCAGTTCCAGAGTGATTCGCCCGATGAGTCGTTCATATTTATTCATTTTCAGCCAATTTTCTGAATTTTTGAAAATTTCACTTTTTTGTGAAAATATCCACTAAATGAGGGAATAATATGTGTGAGGGTACCCCAGGAGAGTTCAGAATGTGTGTGGGTAGAATATATATCCCACGGGGGTAAAATTGAAAAAAGTTGAAAAAAAATTTTTTTTGAACTTAGTCATTTTTTCCGGCGTTTATCAGACTTTCTGATAGGGGAAATGTCAGTGAGCATTCCCATTTAAGTTCCAGAGTGATTCGCCTGATGAGTCCTTCATATTTAGTCGTTTTCAGCCAATTTTCTGAATTTTTGAAAATTTCACTTTTTTGTAAAAATATCCACTAAATGAGGGAATAATATGTGTGAGAGTTCCCCAGGAGAGTTCCAAATGTATATGGGTAGAATATATATCCCACGGGGGTAAAATTGAAAAAAGTTGAAAAAAAATTTTTTTGGACTTAGTCATTTTTCCGGCATTTATCAGACTTTCAGTTAGGGGAAATGTCAGTGAGCATTGCAATTTCAGTTCTAGAGTGATTCGACCGATGAGTCCTTCATATTTAGTCGTTTTCAGCCAATTTTCTGAATTTTTGAAAATTTCACTTTTTTGTGAAAATATCCACTAAATGAGGGAATAATATGTGTGAGGGTACCCCAGGAGAGTTCCAAATGTGTGTGGATAGAATATATATCCCACGGGGGTAAAATTGAAAAAAGGTGAAAAAATTTTTTTTTGCACTTAGTCATTTTTCCGGCGTTTTTCAGACTTTCAGATAGGGGAAATGTAAGTGAGCGTTCCGATTTCAATTCCAGAGCGATTCGCCCGATGAGTCCTTCATATTTAGTCGTTTTCAACCATTTTTCAGAATTTTTGAAAATTTCACTTTTTTGTGAAAATATCCACTAAATGAGGGAATAATTTGTGTGAGGGTACCCCAGGAGAGTTCCAAATGTGTGTGGGTAGAATATATATCCCACGGGGTAAAATTGAAAAAAGATGAAAAAATTTTTTTTTGGACTTAGTCATTTTTCCGGCGTTTATCAGACTTTCAGATAGGGGAAATGTCAGTGAGCGTTCCGATTTCAGTTCCAGAGCGATTCGCCCGTTGAGTCCTTCATATTTAGTCATTTTCAGACAATTTTCTGAATTTTTGAAAATTTCACTTTTTTGTGAAAATATCCACTAAATGAGGGAATAATATGTGTGAGGGTACCCCAGGAGAGTTCCAAATGTGTGTGGATAGAATATATATCCCACGGGGGTAAAATTGAAAAAAGGTGACAAATTTTTTTTTTTGCACTTAGTCATTTTTCCGGCGTTTTTCAGACTTTCAGATAGGGGAAATGTAAGTGAGCGTTCCGATTTCAATTCCAGAGCGATTCGCCCGATGAGTCCTTCATATTTAGTCGTTTTCAGCCAATTTTCTGAATTTTTGAAAATTTCACTTTTTTGTGAAAATATCCACTAAATGAGGGAATAATTTGTGTGAGGGTACCCCAGGAGAGTTCCAAATGTGTGTGGGTAGAATATATATCCCACGGGGGTAAAATTGAAAAAAGTTGAAAATTTTTTTTTTTTCGACTTCGTCATTTTTCCGGCATTTATCAGACTTTCAGTTAGGGGAAATGTCAGTGAGCATTCCAATTTCAGTTCTAGAGTGATTCGACCGATGAGTCCTTCATATTTAGTCGTTTTCAGCCAATTTTCTGAATTTTTGAAAATTTCACTTTTTTGTGAAAATATCCACTAAATGAGGGAATAATTTGTGTGAGGGTACCCCAGGAGAGTTCCAAATGTGTGTGGGTAGAATATATATCCCACGGGGTAAAATTGAAAAAAGATGAAAAAATTTTTTTTTGGACTTAGTCATTTTTCCGGCGTTTATCAGACTTTCAGATAGGGGAAATGTCAGTGAGCGTTCCGATTTCAGTTCCAGAGCGATTCGCCCGTTGAGTCCTTCATATTTAGTCATTTTCAGACAATTTTCTGAATTTTTGAAAATTTCACTTTTTTGTGAAAATATCCACTAAATGAGGGAATAATATGTGTGAGGGTACCCCAGGAGAGTTCCAAATGTGTGTGGATAGAATATATATCCCACGGGGGTAAAATTGAAAAAAGGTAAAAAATTTTTTTTTTTGCACTTAGTCATTTTTCCGGCGTTTTTCAGACTTTCAGATAGGGGAAATGTAAGTGAGCGTTCCGATTTCAATTCCAGAGCGATTCGCCCGATGAGTCCTTCATATTTAGTCGTTTTCAGCCAATTTTCTGAATTTTTGAAAATTTCACTTTTTTGTGAAAATATCCACTAAATGAGGGAATAATTTGTGTGAGGGTACCCCAGGAGAGTTCCAAATGTGTGTGGGTAGAATATATATCCCACGGGGGTAAAATTGAAAAAAGTTGAAAATTTTTTTTTTTTCGACTTAGTCATTTTTCCGGCATTTATCACACTTTCAGTTAGAGGAAATGTCAGTGAGCGTTCCAATTTCAGTTCCAGAGTGATTCGCCTGATGAGTCCTTCATATTTAGTCGTTTTCAGCCAATTTTCTGAATTTTTGAAAATTTCACTTTTTTGTGAAAATATCCACTAAATGAGGGAATAATATGTGTGAGGGTTCCCCAGGAGAGTTCCAAATGTATATGGGTAGAATATATATCCCACAGGGGTAAAATTGAAAAAAGGTGAAAATTTTTTTTGGGGGGATTTAGTCATTTTTCCGCCGTTTATCAGGCTTTCAGTTAGGGGAAATGTCAGTGAGCGTTTCAATTTCAGTTCCAGAGTGATTCGCCCGATGAGTCGTTCATATTTATTCATTTTCAGCCAATTTTCTGAATTTTTGAAAATTTCACTTTTTTGTGAAAATATCCACTAAATGAGGGAATAATATGTGTGAGGGTACCCCAGGAGAGTTCCAAATGTGTGTGGGTAGAATATATATCCCACGGGGGTAAAATTGAAAAAAGTTGAAAAAAAATTTTTTTTGGACTTAGTCATTTTTTCCGGCGTTTATCAGACTTTCTGATAGGGGAAATGTCAGTGAGCATTCCCATTTAAGTTCCAGAGTGATTCGCCTGATGAGTCCTTCATATTTAGTCGTTTTCAGCCAATTTTCTGAATTTTTGAAAATTTCACTTTTTTGTAAAAATATCCACTAAATGAGGGAATAATATGTGTGAGAGTTCCCCAGGAGAGTTCCAAATGTATATGGTTAGAATATATATCCCACGGGGGTAAAATTGAAAAAAGAAGAAAAATTTTTCTTTTGGGACTTAGTCATTTTTCCAGCGTTTATCAGACTTTCAGATAGGGGAAATGACAGTGAACGTTCCGATTTCAATTCCAGAGCGATTCGCCCGATGAGTCCTTCATATTTAGTCGTTTTCAGCCAATTTTATGAATTTTTGAAAATTTCACTTTTTGTGAAAATATCCACTAAATGAGGGAATAATATGTGTGAGGGTACCCCAGGAGAGTTCCAAATGTGTGTGGGTAGAATATATATATCCCAAGGGGGTAAAATTGAAAAAAGTTGAAAAAAATTTTTTTTGGACTTAGTCATTTTTCCGGCGTTTATCAGACTTTCAGATAGGGGAAATGACAGTGAGCGTTTCGATTTCAATTTCAGAACGATTCGCCCGATGAGTCCTTCATATTTAGTCATTTTCAGACAATTTTCTGAATTTTTGAAAATTTCACTTTTTTGTGAAAATATCCACTAAATGAGGGAATAATATGTGTGAGGGTACCCCAGGAGAGTTCCAAATGTGTGTGGATAGAATATATATCCCACGGGGGTAAAATTGAAAAAAGGTGAAAAATTATTTTTTTTGCACTTAGTCATTTTTCCGGCGTTTTTCAGACTTTCAGATAGGGGAAATGTAAGTGAGCATTCCGATTTCAATTCCAGAGCGATTCGCCCGATGAGTCCTTCATATTTAGTCGTTTTCAGCCAATTTTCTGAATTTTTGAAAATTTCACTTTTTTGTGAAAATATCCACTAAATGAGGGAATAATTTGTGTGAGGGTACCCCAGGAGAGTTCCAAATGTGTGTGGGTAGAATATATATCCCACGGGGGTAAAATTGAAAAAAGTTGAAAATTTTTTTTTTTTCGACTTAGTCATTTTTCCGGCATTTATCAGACTTTCAGTTAGGGGAAATGTCAGTGAGCATTCCAATTTCAGTTCTAGAGTGATTCGACCGATGAGTCCTTCATATTTAGTCGTTTTCAGCCAATTTTCTGAATTTTTGAAAATTTCACTTTTTTGTGAAAATATCCACTAAATGAGGGAATAATTTGTGTGAGGGTACCCCAGGAGAGTTCCAAATGTGTGTGGGTAGAATATATATCCCACGGGGTAAAATTGAAAAAAGATGAAAAAATTTTTTTTTGGACTTAGTCATTTTTCCGGCGTTTATCAGACTTTCAGATAGGGGAAATGTCAGTGAGCGTTCCGATTTCAGTTCCAGAGCGATTCGCCCGTTGAGTCCTTCATATTTAGTCATTTTCAGACAATTTTCTGAATTTTTGAAAATTTCACTTTTTTGTGAAAATATCCACTAAATGAGGGAATAATATGTGTGAGGGTACCCCAGGAGAGTTCCAAATGTGTGTGGATAGAATATATATCCCACGGGGGTAAAATTGAAAAAAGGTGAAAAATTTTTTTTTTTGCACTTAGTCATTTTTCCGGCGTTTTTCAGACTTTCAGATAGGGGAAATGTAAGTGAGCGTTCCGATTTCAATTCCAGAGCGATTCGCCCGATGAGTCCTTCATATTTAGTCGTTTTCAGCCAATTTTCTGAATTTTTGAAAATTTCACTTTTTTGTGAAAATATCCACTAAATGAGGGAATAATTTGTGTGAGGGTACCCCAGGAGAGTTCCAAATGTGTGTGGGTAGAATATATATCCCACGGGGGTAAAATTGAAAAAAGTTGAAAATTTTTTTTTTTTCGACTTAGTCATTTTTCCGGCATTTATCACACTTTCAGTTAGAGGAAATGTCAGTGAGCGTTCCAATTTCAGTTCCAGAGCGATTCGCCTGATGAGTCCTTCATATTTAGTCATTTTCAGCCACTTTTCTGAATTTTTGAAAATTTCACTTTTTTGTGAAAATATCCACTAAATGAGGGAATAATATGTGTGAGGGTACCCCAGGAGAGTTCCAAATGTGTGTGGTAGAATATATATCCCACGGGGGTAAAATTGAAAAAAGGAGAAAAAAAATTTTTTTGGACTTAGTCATTTTTCCGGCGTTTATCAGACTTTCAGATAGGGGAAATGACAGTGAGCGTTCTGATTTCAATTCCAGAGCGATTCGTCTGATGATTCCTTCATATTTAGTCGTTTTCAGCCAATTTTCTGAATTTTTGAAAATTTCACTTTTTTGTGAAAATATCCACTGAATGAGGGAATAATATGTGTGAGGGTACCCCAGGAGAGTTCCAAATGTGTGTGGGTAGAATATATATATCCCAAGGGGGTAAAATTGAAAAAAGTTGAAAAAAATTTTTTTTGGACTTAGTCATTTTTCCGGCGTTTATCAGACTTTCAGATAGGGGAAATGACAGTGAGCGTTCCGATTTCAATTCCAGAGCGATTCGCCCGATGAGTCCTTCATATTTAGTCATTTTCAACCAATTTTCAGAATTTTTGAAAATTTCACTTTTTTGTGAAAATATCCACTAAATGAGGGAATAATATGTGTGAGGGTTCCCCAGGAGAGTTCCAAATGTATATGGGTAGAATATATATCCCACAGGGGTAAAATTGAAAAAAGGTGAAAATTTTTTTTGGGGGGATTTAGTCATTTTTCCGCCGTTTATCAGGTTTCAGTTAGGGGAAATGTCAGTGAGCGTTCCAATTTCAGTTCCAGAGTGATTCGCCTGATGAGTCCTTCATATTTAGTCGTTTTCAGCCAATTTTCTGAATTTTTGAAAATTTCACTTTTTTGTGAAAATATCCACTAAATGAGGGAATAATATGTGTGAGGGTTCCCCAGGTGAGTTCCAAATGTATATGGGTAGAATATATATCCCACGGGGGTAAAATTGAAAAAAGAAGAAAATTTTTTCTTTTGGGACTTAGTCATTTTTCCAGCGTTTATCAGACTTTCAGATAGGGGAAATGACAGTGAACGTTCCGATTTCAATTCCAGAGCGATTCGCCCGATGAGTCCTTCATATTTAGTCGTTTTCAGCCAATTTTATGAATTTTTGAAAATTTCACTTTTTTGTGAAAATATCCACTAAATGAGGGAATAATTTGTGTGAGGGTACCCCAGGAGAGTTCCAAATGTGTGTGGGTAGAATATATATCCCACGGGGTAAAATTGAAAAAAGATGAAAACATTTTTTTTTGGACTTAGTCATTTTTCCGGCGTTTATCAGACTTTCAGATAGGGGAAATGTCAGTGAGCGTTCCGATTTCAATTCCACAGCGATTCGCCCGATGAGTCCTTCATATTTAGTCGTTTTCAGCCAATTTCCTGAATTTTTGAAAATTTCACTTTTTTGTGAAAATATCTACTAAATGAGGGAATAATATGTGTAAGGGTACCCCAGGAGAGTTCCAAATGTGTGTGGGTAGAATATATATCCCTCGGGGGGAAAATTGAAAAAAGGTGAAAAAAATTTTTTTTGGACTTAGTAATTTTTCCGGCGTTTATCATACTTTCAGATAGGGGAAATGACAGTGAGCATTCCAATTTCAGTTCTAGAGTGATTCGCCCGATGAGTCCTTCATATTTAATCATTTTCAGCCAATTTTCTGAATTTTTGAAAATTTCACTTTTTTGTGAAAATATCCACTAAATGAGGGAATAATATGTGTGAGGGTACCCCAGGAGAGTTCCAAATGTGTGTGGGTAGAATATATATCCCAGGGGGTAAAATTGAAAAAAGGTGAAAAAAATTTTTTTTGGACTTAGTCATTTTTCCGGCGTTTATCAGACTTTCAGTTAGGGGAAATGGCAGTGAGCATTCCAATTTCAGTTCTAGAGTGATTCACCCGATGAGTCCTTCATATTTAGTCGTTTCCAGCCAATTTTCTGAATTTTTGAAAATTTCACTTTTTTGTGAAAATATCCACTAAATGAGGGAATAATATGTGTGAGGGTACCCCAGGAGAGTTCCAAATGTGTGTGGGTAGAATATATATCCCAGGGGGTAAAATTGAAAGAAGGTGAAAAAAATTTTTTTGGGACTTAGTCATTTTTCCGGCGTTTATCAGACTTTCAGATAGGAGAAATGTCAGTGAGCGTTCCGATTTCAGTTCCAGAGCGATTCGCCTGATGAGTCGTTCATATTTATTCATTTTCAGCCACTTTTCTGAATTTTTGAAAATTTCACTTTTTTGTGAAAATATCCACTAAATGAGGGAATAATATGTGTGAGGGTACCCCAGGAGAGTTCCAAATGTGTGTGGGTAGAATATATATCCCACGGGGGTAAAAATTGAAAAAAGGTGAAAAAATTTTTTTTTGGACTTAGTCATTTTTCCGGCGTTTATCAGACTTTCAGATAGGGGAAATGACAGTGAGCGTTCCGATTTCAATTCCAGAGCGATTCGCCCGATGAGTCCTTCATATTTAGTCATTTTCAACCAATTTTCAGAATTTTTGAAAATGTCACTTTTTTTGTGAAAATATCCACTAAATGAGGGAATAATATGTGTGAGGGTACCCCAGGAGAGTTCCAAATGTGTGTGGGCAGAATATATATCCCACGGGGTTAAAATTGAAAAAAGTTGAAAAAAAATTTTTTTGGACTTAGTCATTTTTCCGGTGTTTATCAGACTTTCAGTTAGGGGAAATGGCAGTGAGCATTCCAATTTCAGTTCTAGAGTGATTCACCCGATGAGTCCTTCATATTTAGTCGTTTCCAGCCAATTTTCTGAATTTTTGAAAATTTCACTTTTTTGTGAAAATATCCACTAAATGAGGGAATAATATGTGTGAGGGTACCCCAGGAGAGTTCCAAATGTGTGTGGGTAGAATATATATCCCACGGGGGTAAAATTGAAAAAAGTTGAAAAAAAATTTTTTTTGGACTTAGTCATTTTTCCGGCGTTTATCAGACTTTCAGTTAGGGGAAATGTCAGTGAGCGTTCCAATTTCAGTTCCAGAGTGATTCGCCCGATGAGTCGTTCATATTTATTCATTTTCAGCCACTTTTCTGAATTTTTGAAAATTTCACTTTTTTGTGAAAATATCCACTAAATGAGGGAATAATATGTGTGAGTATACCCCAGGAGAGTTCCAAATGTGTGTGGGTAGAATATATATCCCACAGGGGTAAAATTGAAAAAAGTTGAAAAAAAAATTTTTTTGGACTTAGTCATTTTTCCGGCGTTTATCAGACTTTCAGTTAGGGGAAATGTCAGTGAGCGTTCCAATTTCAGTTCCAGAGTGATTCGCCCGATGAGTCGTTCATATTTATTCATTTTCAGCCAATTTTCTGAATTTTTGAAAATTTCACTTTTTTGTGAAAATATCCACTAAATGAGGGAATAATATGTGTGAGGGTACGCCAGGAGAGTTCCAAATGTGTGTGGGTAGAATATATATCCCAGGGGGGAAAATTGAAAAAAGGTGAAAAAAATTTTTTTTGGACTTAGTCATTTTTCCGGCGTTTATCAGACTTTCAGATAGGAGAAATGTCAGTGAGCGTTTCGATTTCAGTTCCAGAGCGATTCGCCTGATGAGTCGTTCATATTTATTCATTTTCAGCCACTTTTCTGAATTTTTGAAAATTTCACTTTTTTGTGAAAATATCCACTAAATGAGGGAATAATATGTGTGAGGGTACCCCAGGAGAGTTCCAAATGTGTGTGGGTAGAATATATATCCCACGGGGGTAAAATTGAAAAAAGGTGAAAATTTTTTTATTGGACTTAGTCATTTTACCGGCGTTTATCAGACTTTCAGATAGGGGAAATGTCAGTGAGTGTTCCAATTTCAGTTCCAGAGTGATTCACCCGATGAGTCGTTCATATTTATTCATTTTCAGCCAATTTTCTGAATTTCTGAAAATTTCACTTTTTTGTGAAAATATCCACTAAATGAGGGAATAATATGTGTGAGGGTACCCCAGGAGAGTTCCAAATGTGTGTGGGTAGAATATATATCCCAGGGGGTAAAATTGAAAAAAGGTGAAAAAAATTTTTTTTGGACTTAGTCATTTTTCCGGCGTTTATCAGACTTTCAGATAGGAGAAATGTCAGTGAGCGTTCCGATTTCAGTTCCAGAGCGATTCGCCTGATGAGTCGTTCATATTTATTCATTTTCAGCCACTTTTCTGAATTTTTGAAAATTTCACTTTTTTGTGAAAATATCCACTAAATGAGGGAATAATATGTGTGAGGGTACCCCAGGAGAGTTCCAAATGTGTGTGGGTAGAATATATATCCCACGGGGGTAAAAATTGAAAAAAGTTGAAAAAAAATTTTTTTGGACTTAGTCATTTTTCCGGCGTTTATCAGACTTTCAGTTAGGGGAAATGTCAGTGAGCGTTCCAATTTCAGTTCCAGAGTGATTCGCCCGATGAGTCGTTCATATTTATTCATTTTCAGCCAATTTTCTGAATTTTTGAAAATTTCACTTTTTTGTGAAAATATCCACTAAATGAGGGAATAATATGTGTGAGGGTACTCCAGGAGAGTTCCAAATGTGTGTGGGTAGAATATATATCCCAGGGGGGAAAATTGAAAAAAGGTGAAAAAAATTTTTTTTGGACTTAGTCATTTTTCCGGCGTTTATCAGACTTTCAGATAGGAGAAATGTCAGTGAGCGTTCCGATTTCAGTTCCAGAGCGATTCGCCTGATGAGTCGTTCATATTTATTCATTTTCAGCCACTTTTCTGAATTTTTGAAAATTTCACTTTTTTGTGAAAATATCCACTAAATGAGGGAATAATATGTGTGAGGGTACCCCAGGAGAGTTCCAAATGTGTGTGGGTAGAATATATATCCCACGGGGGTAAAATTGAAAAAAGTTGAAATTTTTTTTTTTTTCAACTTAGTCATTTTTCCGGCGTTTATCAGACTTTCAGTTAGGGGAGATGTCAGTGAGCATTCCGATTTCAGTTTCAGAGCGATTTGCCCGATGAGTCGTTCATATTTAGTCATTTTCAGCCACTTTTCTGAATTTTTGAAAATGTCACTTTTTTGTAAAAATATCCACTAAATGAGGGAATAATATGTGTGAGGGTACCCCAGGAGAGTTCCAAATGTGTGTGGGTAGAATATATATCCCAGGGGGTAAAATTGAAAAAAGTTGAAAAAAAAATTTTTTTGGACTTAGTCATTTTTCCGGCGTTTATCAGACTTTCAGTTAGGGGAAATGTCAGTGAGTGTTCCAATTTCAGTTCCAGAGTGATTCGCCCGATGAGTCGTTCATATTTATTCATTTTCAGCCAATTTTCTGAATTTCTGAAAATTTCACTTTTTTGTGAAAATATCCACTAAATGAGGGAATAATATGTGTGAGGGTACCCCAGGAGAGTTCCAAATGTGTGTGGGTAGAATATATATCCCAGGGGGTAAAATTGAAAAAAGGTGAAAAAAATTTTTTTGGACTTAGTCATTTTTCCGGCGTTTATCAGACTTTCAGTTAGGGGAAATGTCAGTGAGTGTTCCAATTTCAGTTCCAGAGTGATTCGCCCGATGAGTCGTTCATATTTATTCATTTTCAGCCACTTTTCTGAATTTTTGAAAATTTCACTTTTTTGTGAAAATATCCACTAAATGAGGGAATAATATGTGTGAGGGTACCCCAGGAGAGTTCCAAATGTGTGTGGGTAGAATATATATCCCACGGGGGTAAAATTGAAAAAAGGTGAAAACATTTTTTTTTTGGACTTAGTCATTTTTTCAGCGTTTATCAGACATTCAGATAGGGGAAATGTCAGTGAGCATTCCGATTTCAGTTCCAGAGCGATTCACCCGATGAGTCCTTCATATTTAGTCGTTTTCAGCCAATTTTCTGAATTTTTGAAAATTTCACTTTTTTGTGAAAATATCCACTAAATAAGGGAATAATATGTGTGAGGGTTCTCTAGGAGAGTTCCAAATGTGTGTGGGTAGAATATATATCCCACGGGGGTAAAATTGAAAAAAGGTGAAAAAAAATTTTTTTTGGACTTAGTCGTTTTTTCAGCGTTTATCAGACTTTCAGATAGGGGAAATGTCAGTGAGCGTTCCGATTTCAGTTCCAGCGCGATTCGCCCGATGAGTCCTTCGTATTCAGTCGTTTTCAGCCAATTTTCTGAATTTTTGAAAATGTCACTTTTTTGTGAAAATATCCACTAAATGAGGGAATAATATGTGTGAGGGTACCCCAGGAGTGTTCCAAATGTGCGTGGGTAGAATATATATCCCACGGGGGTAAAATTGAAAAAAGTTGAAAAAATTTTTTTTTGGACTTAATAATTTTTTCAGCGTTTATCAGACTTTCAGATAGGGGAAATATCAGTGAGCGTTCCGATTTCAGTTCCAGAGCGATTCGCCCTATGAGTCCTTCATATTTAGTCGTTTTCAGCCAATTTTCTGAATTTTTGAAAATTTCACTTTTTTGTGAAAATATCCACTAAATGTGGGAATAATATGTGTGAGGGTACTCCAGGAGAGTTCCAAATGTGTGTGGGTAGAATATATATCCCACGGGGGTAAAATTGAAAAAAGTTGAAAAAAATTTTTTTTGGTCTTAATAATTTTTTCAGCGTTTATCAGACTTTCAGATAGGGGAAATATCAGTGAGCGTTCCGATTTCAGTTCCAGAGCGATTCGCCCGATGAGTCCTTCATATTTAGTCGTTTTCAGCCAATTTTCTGAATTTTTGAAAATTTCACTTTTTTGTGAAAATATCCACTAAATGAGGGAATAATATGTGTGAGGGTACCCCAGGAGAGTTCCAAATGTGTGTGGGTAGAATATATATCCCACGGGGGTAAAATTGAAAAAAGTTGAAAAAAATTTTTTTTGGTCTTAATAATTTTTTCAGCGTTTATCAGACTTTCAGATAGGGGAAATATCAGTGAGCGTTCCGATTTCAGTTCCAGAGCGATTCGCCCGATGAGTCCTTCATATTCAGTCGTTTTCAGCCAATTTTCTGAATTTTTGAAAATTTCACTTTTTTGTGAAAATATCCACTAAATGAGGGAATAATATGTGTGAGGGTACCCCAGGAGAGTTCCAAATGTGCGTGGGTAGAATATATATCCCACGGGGGTAAAATTGAAAAAAGTTGAAAACATTTTTTTTTGGACTTAATAATTTTTTCAGCGTTTATCAGACTTTCAGATAGGGGAAATATCAGTGAGCGTTCCGATTTCAGTTACAGAGCGATTCGCCCGATGAGTCCTTCATATTTATTCGATTTTAGCCAATTTTCTGAATTTTTGAAAATTTCACTTTTTTGTGAAAATATTCACTAAATGAGGGAATAATATGTGTGAGGGTACCCCAGGAGAGTTCCAAATGTGTGTGGGTAGAATATATATCCCACGGGGGTAAAATTGAAAAAAGGTGAAAACATTTTTTTTTTGGACTTAGTCATTTTTTCAGCGTTTATCAGACATTCAGATAGGGGAAATGTCAGTGAGCATTCCGATTTCAGTTCCAGAGCGATTCACCCGATGAGTCCTTCATATTTAGTCGTTTTCAGCCAATTTTCTGAATTTTTGAAAATTTCACTTTTTTGTGAAAATATCCACTAAATAAGGGAATAATATGTGTGAGGGTTCTCTAGGAGAGTTCCAAATGTGTGTGGGTAGAATATATATCCCACGGGGGTAAAATTGAAAAAAGGTGAAAAAAAATTTTTTTTGGACTTAGTCGTTTTTTCAGCGTTTATCAGACTTTCAGATAGGGGAAATGTCAGTGAGCGTTCCGATTTCAGTTCCAGCGCGATTCGCCCGATGAGTCCTTCGTATTCAGTCGTTTTCAGCCAATTTTCTGAATTTTTGAAAATGTCACTTTTTTGTGAAAATATCCACTAAATGAGGGAATAATATGTGTGAGGGTACCCCAGGAGTGTTTCAAATGTGCGTGGGTAGAATATATATCCCACGGGGGTAAAATTGAAAACAGTTGAAAAAATTTTTTTTTTACTTAATAATTTTTTCAGCGTTTATCAGACTTTCAGATAGGGGAAATATCAGTGAGCGTTCCGATTTCAGTTCCAGAGCGATTCGCCCGATGAGTCCTTCATATTTAGTCGTTTTTAACCAATTTTCTGAATTTTTGAAAATTTCACTTTTTTGTGAAAATATTCACTAAATGAGGGAATAATATGTGTGAGGGTACCCCAGGAGAGTTCCAAATGTGTGTGGGTAGAATATATATCCCACGGGGGTAAAATTGAAAAAAGGTGAAAACATTTTTTTTTGGACTTAGTCATTTTTTCAGCGTTTATCAGACATTCAGATAAGGGAAATGTCAATGAGCATTCCGATTTCAGTTCCAGAGCGATTCGCCCGATGAGTCCTTCATATTTAGTCGTTTTCAGCCAATTTTCTGAATTTTTGAAAATTTCACTTTTTTTGTGAAAATATCCACTAAATGAGGGAATAATATGTGTGAGGGTACCCCAGGAGAGTTCCAAATGTGTGTGGGTAGAATATATATCCCACGGGGGTAAAATTGAAAAAAGTTGAAAAACTTTTTTTTTGGACTTAATAATTTTTTCAGCGTTTATCAGATTTTCAGATAGGGGAAATATCAGTGAGCGTTCCGATTTCAGTTCCAGAGCGATTCGCCCGATGAATCCTTCATATTTAGTCGTTTTCAGCCAATTTTCTGAATTTTTGAAAATTTCACTTTTTTGTGAAAATATCCACTAAATAAGGGAATAATATGTGTGAGGGTTCTCTAGGAGAGTTCCAAATGTGTGTGGGTAGAATATATATCCCACGGGGGTAAAATTGAAAAAAGGTGAAAAAAAATTTTTTTTGGACTTAGTCGTTTTTTCAGCGTTTATCAGACTTTCAGATAGGGGAAATGTCAGTGAGCGTTCCGATTTCAGTTCCAGCGCGATTCGCCCGATGAGTCCTTCGTATTCAGTCGTTTTCAGCCAATTTTCTGAATTTTTGAAAATGTCACTTTTTTGTGAAAATATCCACTAAATGAGGGAATAATATGTGTGAGGGTACCCCAGGAGTGTTTCAAATGTGCGTGGGTAGAATATATATCCCACGGGGGTAAAATTGAAAACAGTTGAAAAAATTTTTTTTTTACTTAATAATTTTTTCAGCGTTTATCAGACTTTCAGATAGGGGAAATATCAGTGAGCGTTCCGATTTCAGTTCCAGAGCGATTCGCCCGATGAGTCCTTCATATTTAGTCGTTTTTAACCAATTTTCTGAATTTTTGAAAATTTCACTTTTTTGTGAAAATATTCACTAAATGAGGGAATAATATGTGTGAGGGTACCCCAGGAGAGTTCCAAATGTGTGTGGGTAGAATATATATCCCACGGGGGTAAAATTGAAAAAAGGTGAAAACATTTTTTTTTGGACTTAGTCATTTTTTCAGCGTTTATCAGACATTCAGATAAGGGAAATGTCAATGAGCATTCCGATTTCAGTTCCAGAGCGATTCGCCCGATGAGTCCTTCATATTTAGTCGTTTTCAGCCAATTTTCTGAATTTTTGAAAATTTCACTTTTTTGTGAAAATATCCACTAAATAAGGGAATAATATGTGTTAGGGTTCTCTAGGAGAGTTCCAAATGTGTGTGGGTAGAATATATATCCCACGGGGGTAAAATTGAAAAAAGTTGAAAAAAATTTTTTTTAGACTTAGTCATTTTTCCGGCGTTTATCAGACTTTCAGATAGGGGAAATGTCAGTGAGCGTTCCGATTTCAGTTCCAGAGCGATTCGCCCGATGAGTCCTTCATATTTAGTCGTTTTCAGCCAATTTTCTGAATTTTTGAAAATTTCACTTTTTTGTGAAAATATCCACTAAATGAGGGAATAATATGTGTGAGGGTACCCCAGGAGAGTTCCAAATGTGTGTGGGTAGAATATATATCCCACGGGGGTAAAATTGAAAAAAGTTGAAAAAATTTTTTTTTGGACTTAATCATTTTTTCCGCGTTTATCAGACTTTCAGATAGGGGAAATATCAGTGAGCGTTTCGATTTCAGTTCCAGAGCGATTCGCCCGATGAGTCTTTCATATTTAGTCGTTTTCAGCCAATTTTCTGAATTTTTGAAAATTTCACTTTTTTGTGAAAATATCCACTAAATGAGGGAATAATATGTGTGAGGGTACCCCAGGAGAGTTCCAAATGTGTGTGGGTAGAATATATATCCCACGGGGGTAAAATTGAAAAAAGGTGAAAACATTTTTTTTTGGACTTAGTCATTTTTTCATCGTTTATCAGACATTCAGATAAGGGAAATGTCAGTGAGCATTCCGATTTCAGTTCCAGAGCGATTCGCCCAATGAGTCCTTCATATTTAGTCATTTTTAGCCAATTTTCTGAATTTTTGAAAATTTCACTTTTTTGTGAAAATATCCACTAAATGAGGGAATAATATGTGTGAGGGTACCCCTGGAGAGTTCCAAATGTGTGTGGGTAGAATATATATCCCACGGGGGTAAAATTGAAAAAAGGTGAAAACATTTTTTTTTGGACTTAGTCATTTTTTCAGCGTTTATCAGACATTCAGATAGGGGAAATGTCAGTGAGCATTCCGATTTCAGTTCCAGAGCGATTCACCCGATGAGTCCTTCATATTTAGTCGTTTTCAGCCAATTTTCTGAATTTTTGAAAATTTCACTTTTTTGTGAAAATATCCACTAAATAAGGGAATAATATGTGTGAGGGTTCTCTAGGAGAGTTCCAAATGTGTGTGGGTAGAATATATATCCCACGCGGGTAAAATTGAAAAAAGGTGAAAAAAAATTTTTTTTGGACTTAGTCGTTTTTTCAGCGTTTATCAGACTTTCAGATAGGGGAAATGTCAGTGAGCGTTCCGATTTCAGTTCCAGCGCGATTCGCTCGATGAGTCCTTCGTATTCAGTCGTTTTCAGCCAATTTTCTGAATTTTTGAAAATGTCACTTTTTTGTGAAAATATCCACTAAATGAGGGAATAATATGTGTGAGGGTACCCCAGGAGTGTTTCAAATGTGCGTGGGTAGAATATATATCCCACGGGGGTAAAATTGAAAACAGTTGAAAAAATTTTTTTTTTACTTAATCATTTTTTCAGCGTTTATCAGACTTTCAGATAGGGGAAATATCAGTGAACGTTCCGATTTCAGTTCCAGAGCGATTCGCCCGATGAGTCCTTCATATTTAGTCGTTTTCAGCCAATTTTCTGAATTTTTGAAAATTTCACTTTTTTGTGAACATATCCACTAAATGAGGGAATAATATGTGTGAGGGTACCCCAGGAGAGTTCCAAATGTGTGTGGGTAGAATATATATCCCACGGGGGTAAAATTGAAAAAAGTTTAAAAAATTTTTTTTTGGACTTAATAATTTTTTCAGCGTTTATCAGACTTTCAGATAGGGGAAATATCAGTGAGCGTTCCGATTTCAGTTCCAGAGCGATTCGCCCGATGAGTCCTTCATATTTAGTCGTTTTCAGCCAATTTTCTGAATTTTTGAAAATTTCACTTTTTTGTGAAAATATCCACTAAATGAGGGAATAATATGTGTGAGGGTACCCCAGGAGAGTTCCAAATGTGTGTGGGTAGAATATATATCCCACGGGGGTAAAATTGAAAAAAGTTGAAAAAAATTTTTTTTGGTCTTAATAATTTTTTCAGCGTTTATCAGACTTTCAGATAGGGGAAATATCAGTGAGCGTTCCGATTTCAGTTCCAGAGCGATTCGCCTGATGAGTCCTTCATATTTAGTCGTTTTCAGCCAATTTTCTGAATTTTTGAAAATTTCACTTTTTTGTGAAAATATCCACTAAATGAGGGAATAATATGTGTGAGGGTACCCCAGGAGAGTTCCAAATGTGTGTGGGTAGAATATATATCCCACGGGGGTAAAATTGAAAAAAGTTGAAAAAATTTTTTTTTGGACTTAATAATTTTTTCAGCGTTTATCAGACTTTCAGATGGGGGAAATATCAGTGAGCGTTCCGATTTCAGTTCCAGAGCGATTCGCCCGATGAGTCCTTCATATTCAGTCGTTTTCAGCCAATTTTCTGAATTTTTGAAAATTTCACTTTTTTGTGAAAATATCCACTAAATGAGGGAATAATATGTGTGAGGGTACCCCAGGAGAGTTCCAAATGTGCGTGGGTAGAATATATATCCCACGGGGGTAAAATTGAAAAAAGTTGAAAACATTTTTTTTTGGACTTAATAATTTTTTCAGCGTTTATCAGACTTTCAGATAGGGGAAATATCAGTGAGCGTTCCGATTTCAGTTCCAGAGCGATTCGCCCGATGAGTCCTTCATATTTATTCGATTTTAGCCAATTTTCTGAATTTTTGAAAATTTCACTTTTTTGTGAAAATATTCACTAAATGAGGGAATAATATGTGTGAGGGTACCCCAGGAGAGTTCCAAATGTGTGTGGGTAGAATATATATCCCACGGGGGTAAAATTGAAAAAAGGTGAAAACATTTTTTTTTTGGACTTAGTCATTTTTTCAGCGTTTATCAGACATTCAGATAGGGGAAATGTCAGTGAGCATTCCGATTTCAGTTCCAGAGCGATTCACCCGATGAGTCCTTCATATTTAGTCGTTTTCAGCCAATTTTCTGAATTTTTGAAAATTTCACTTTTTTGTGAAAATATCCACTAAATAAGGGAATAATATGTGTGAGGGTTCTCTAGGAGAGTTCCAAATGTGTGTGGGTAGAATATATATCCCACGGGGGTAAAATTGAAAAAAGGTGAAAAAAAATTTTTTTTGGACTTAGTCGTTTTTTCAGCGTTTATCAGACTTTCAGATAGGGGAAATGTCAGTGAGCGTTCCGATTTCAGTTCCAGCGCGATTCGCCCGATGAGTCCTTCGTATTCAGTCGTTTTCAGCCAATTTTCTGAATTTTTGAAAATGTCACTTTTTTGTGAAAATATCCACTAAATGAGGGAATAATATGTGTGAGGGTACCCCAGGAGTGTTTCAAATGTGCGTGGGTAGAATATATATCCCACGGGGGTAAAATTGAAAACAGTTGAAAAAATTTTTTTTTTACTTAATAATTTTTTCAGCGTTTATCAGACTTTCAGATAGGGGAAATATCAGTGAGCGTTCCGATTTCAGTTCCAGAGCGATTCGCCCGATGAGTCCTTCATATTTAGTCGTTTTTAACCAATTTTCTGAATTTTTGAAAATTTCACTTTTTTGTGAAAATATTCACTAAATGAGGGAATAATATGTGTGAGGGTACCCCAGGAGAGTTCCAAATGTGTGTGGGTAGAATATATATCCCACGGGGGTAAAATTGAAAAAAGGTGAAAACATTTTTTTTTGGACTTAGTCATTTTTTCAGCGTTTATCAGACATTCAGATAAGGGAAATGTCAATGAGCATTCCGATTTCAGTTCCAGAGCGATTCGCCCGATGAGTCCTTCATATTTAGTCGTTTTCAGCCAATTTTCTGAATTTTTGAAAATTTCACTTTTTTTGTGAAAATATCCACTAAATGAGGGAATAATATGTGTGAGGGTACCCCAGGAGAGTTCCAAATGTGTGTGGGTAGAATATATATCCCACGGGGGTAAAATTGAAAAAAGTTGAAAAACTTTTTTTTTGGACTTAATAATTTTTTCAGCGTTTATCAGATTTTCAGATAGGGGAAATATCAGTGAGCGTTCCGATTTCAGTTCCAGAGCGATTCGCCCGATGAATCCTTCATATTTAGTCGTTTTCAGCCAATTTTCTGAATTTTTGAAAATTTCACTTTTTTGTGAAAATATCCACTAAATAAGGGAATAATATGTGTTAGGGTTCTCTAGGAGAGTTCCAAATGTGTGTGGGTAGAATATATATCCCACGGGGGTAAAATTGAAAAAAGGTGAAAACATTTTTTTTTGGACTTAGTCATTTTTTCAGCGTTTATCAGACATTCAGATAGGGGAAATGTCAGTGAGCATTCCGATTTCAGTTCCAGAGCGATTCACCCGATGAGTCCTTCATATTTAGTCGTTTTCAGCCAATTTTCTGAATTTTTGAAAATTTCACTTTTTTGTGAAAATATCCACTAAATAAGGGAATAATATGTGTGAGGGTTCTCTAGGAGAGTTCCAAATGTGTGTGGGTAGAATATATATCCCACGCGGGTAAAATTGAAAAAAGGTGAAAAAAAATTTTTTTTTGACTTAGTCGTTTTTTCAGCGTTTATCAGACTTTCAGATAGGGGAAATGTCAGTGAGCGTTCCGATTTCAGTTCCAGCGCGATTCGCTCGATGAGTCCTTCGTATTCAGTCGTTTTCAGCCAATTTTCTGAATTTTTGAAAATGTCACTTTTTCGTGAAAATATCCACTAAATGAGGGAATAATATGTGTGAGGGTACCCCAGGAGTGTTTCAAATGTGCGTGGGTAGAATATATATCCCACGGGGGTAAAATTGAAAACAGTTGAAAAAATTTTTTTTTTACTTAATCATTTTTTCAGCGTTTATCAGACTTTCAGATAGGGGAAATATCAGTGAACGTTCCGATTTCAGTTCCAGAGCGATTCGCCCGATGAGTCCTTCATATTTAGTCGTTTTCAGCCAATTTTCTGAATTTTTGAAAATTTCACTTTTTTGTGAACATATCCACTAAATGAGGGAATAATATGTGTGAGGGTACCCCAGGAGAGTTCCAAATGTGTGTGGGTAGAATATATATCCCACGGGGGTAAAATTGAAAAAAGTTTAAAAAATTTTTTTTTGGACTTAATAATTTTTTCAGCGTTTATCAGACTTTCAGATAGGGGAAATATCAGTGAGCGTTCCGATTTCAGTTCCAGAGCAATTCGCCCGATGAGTCCTTCATATTTAGTCGTTTTTAGCCAATTTTCTGAATTTTTGAAAATTTCACTTTTTTGTGAAAATATTCACTAAATGAGGGAATAATATGTGTGAGGGTACCCCAGGAGAGTTCCAAATGTGTGTGGGTAGAATATATATCCCACGGGGGTAAAATTGAAAAAAGGTGAAAACATTTTTTTTTGGACTTAGTCATTTTTTCAGCGTTTATCAGACATTCAGATAAGGGAAATGTCAGTGAGCATTCCGATTTCAGTTCCAGAGCGATTCGCCCGATGAGTCCTTCATATTTAGTCGTTTTCAGCCAATTTTCTGAATTTTTGAAAATTTCACTTTTTTGTGAAAATATCCACTAAATGAGGGAATAATATGTGTGAGGGTACCCCAGGAGAGTTCCAAATGTGTGTGGGTAGAATATATATCCCACGGGAGTAAAATTGAAAAAAGTTGAAAACATTTTTTTTTGGACATAATAATTTTTTCAGCGTTTATCAGACTTTCAGATAGGGGAAATATCAGTGAGCATTCCAATTTCAGTTCCAGAGCGATTCGCCCGATGAGTCCTTCATATTTAGTCGTTTTTAACCAATTTTCTGAATTTTTGAAAATTTCACTTTTTTGTGAAAATATTCACTAAATGAGGGAATAATATGTGTGAGGGTACCCCAGGAGAGTTCCAAATGTGTGTGGGTAGAATATATATCCCACGGGGGTAAAATTGAAAAAAGGTGAAAACATTTTTTTTTGGACTTAGTCATTTTTTCAGCGTTTATCAGACATTCAGATAAGGGAAATGTCAATGAGCATTCCGATTTCAGTTCCAGAGCGATTCGCCCGATGAGTCCTTCATATTTAGTCGTTTTCAGCCAATTTTCTGAATTTTTGAAAATTTCACTTTTTTTGTGAAAATATCCACTAAATGAGGGAATAATATGTGTGAGGGTACCCCAGGAGAGTTCCAAATGTGTGTGGGTAGAATATATATCCCACGGGGGTAAAATTGAAAAAAGTTGAAAAACTTTTTTTTTGGAGTTAATAATTTTTTCAGCGTTTATCAGACTTTCAGATAGGGGAAATATCAGTGAGCGTTCCGATTTCAGTTCCAGAGCGATTCGCCCGATGAATCCTTCATATTTAGTCGTTTTCAGCCAATTTTCTGAATTTTTGAAAATTTCACTTTTTTGTGAAAATATCCACTAAATAAGGGAATAATATGTGTTAGGGTTCTCTAGGAGAGTTCCAAATGTGTGTGGGTAGAATATATATCCCACGGGGGTAAAATTGAAAAAAGTTGAAAAAAATTTTTTTTAGACTTAGTCATTTTTCCGGCGTTTATCAGACTTTCAGATAGGGGAAATGTCAGTGAGCGTTCCGATTTCAGTTCCAGAGCGATTCGCCCGATGAGTCCTTCATATTTAGTCGTTTTCAGCCAATTTTCAGAATTTTTGAAAATTTCACTTTTTTGTGAAAATATCCACTAAATGAGGGAATAATATGTGTGAGGGTACCCCAGGAGAGTTCCAAATGTGTGTGAGTAGAATATATATCCCACGGGGGTAAAATTGAAAAAAGTTGAAAACATTTTTTTTTGGACTTTATCATTTTTTCAGCGTTTATCAGACTTTCAGATAGGGGAAATATCAGTGAGCGTTCCGATTTCAGTTCCAGAGCGATTCACCCGATGAGTCTTTCATATTTAGTCGTTTTCAGCCAATTTTCTGAATTTTTGAAAATTTCACTTTTTTGTGAAAATATCCACTAAATGAGGGAATAATATGTGTGAGGGTACCCCAGGAGAGTTCCAAATGTGTGTGGGTAGAATATATATCCCACGGGGGTAAAATTGAAAAAAGTTGAAAAAATTTTTTTTTGGACTTAATCATTTTTTCCGCGTTTATCAGACTTTCAGATAGGGGAAATATCAGTGAGCGTTTCGATTTCAGTTCCAGAGCGATTCGCCCGATGAGTCTTTCATATTTAGTCGTTTTCAGCCAATTTTCTGAATTTTTGAAAATTTCACTTTTTTGTGAAAATATCCACTAAATGAGGGAATAATATGTGTGAGGGTACCCCAGGAGAGTTCCAAATGTGTGTGGGTAGAATATATATCCCACGGGGGTAAAATTGAAAAAAGTTGAAAACATTTTTTTTTGGACTTAATCATTTTTTCCGCGTTTATCAGACTTTCAGATAGGGGAAATATCAGTGAGCGTTTCGATTTCAGTTCCAGAGCGATTCGCCCGATGAGTCCTTCATATTTAGTCGTTTTCAGCCAATTTTCTGAATTTTTGAAAATTTCACTTTTTTGTGAAAATATCCACTAAATGAGGGAATAATATGTGTGAGGGTACCCCAGGAGAGTTCCAAATGTGTGTGGGTAGAATATATATCCCACGGGGGTAAAATTGAAAAAAGGTGAAAACATTTTTTTTTTGGACTTAGTCATTTTTTCAGCGTTTATCAGACATTCAGATAGGGGAAATGTCAGTGAGCATTCCGATTTCAGTTCCAGAGCGATTCGCCCGATGAGTCCTTCATGTTTAGTCGTTTTCAGCCAATTTTCTGAATTTTTGAAAATTTCACTTTTTTGTGAAAATATCCACTAAATGAGGGAATAATATGTGTGAGGGTACCCCAGGAGAGTTCCAAATGTGTGTGGGTAGAATATATATCCCACGGGGGTAAAATTGAAAAAAGTTGAAAAAATTTTTTTTTGGACTTAATAATTTTTTCAGCGTTTATCAGACTTTCAGATAGGGGAAATATCAGTGAGCGTTCCGATTTCAGTTCCAGAGCGATTCACCCGATGAGTCCTTCATATTTAGTCGTTTTTAGCCAATTTTCTGAATTTTTGAAAATTTCACTTTTTTGTGAAAATATTCACTAAATAAGGGAATAATATGTGTGAGGGTACCCCAGGAGAGTTCCAAATGTGTGTGGGTAGAATATATATCCCACGGGGGTAAAATTGAAAAAAGGTGAAAACATTTTTTTTTGGACTTAGTCATTTTTTCAGCGTTTATCAGACATTCAGATAAGGGAAATGTCAATGAGCATTCCGATTTCAGTTCCAGAGCGATTCGCCCGATGAGTCCTTCATATTTAGTCGTTTTCAGCCAATTTTCTGAATTTTTGAAAATTTCACTTTTTTGTGAAAATATCCACTAAATGAGGGAATAATATGTGTGAGGGTACCCCAGGAGAGTTCCAAATGTGTGTGGGTAGAATATATATCCCACAGGGGTAAAATTGAAAAAAGGTGAAAACATTTTTTTTTGGACTTAATAATTTTTTCAGCGTTTATCAGACTTTCAGATAGGGGAAATATCAGTGAGCGTTCCGATTTCAGTTCCAGAGCGATTCGCCCGATTAGTCCTTCATATTTAGTCGTTTTTAGCCAATTTTCTGAATTTTTGAAAATTTCACTTTTTTGTGAAAATATTCACTAAATGAGGGAATAATATGTGTGAGGGTACCCCAGGAGAGTTCCAAATGTGTGTGGGTAGAATATATATCCCACGGGGGTAAAATTGAAAAAAGGTGAAAACATTTTTTTTTGGACTTAGTCATTTTTTCAGCGTTTATCAGACATTCAGATAGGGGAAATGTCAGTGAGCATTCCGATTTCAGTTCCAGAGCGATTCGCCCGATGAGTCCTTCATATTTATTCGTTTTCAGCCAATTTTCTGAATTTTTGAAAATTTCACTTTTTTGTGAAAATATCCACTAAATAAGGGAATAATATGTGTGAGGGTTCTCTATGAGAGTTCCAAATGTGTGTGGGTAGAATATATATCCCACGGGGGTAAAATTGAAAAAAGTTGAAAAAAATTTTTTTTAGACTTAGTCATTTTTCCGGCGTTTATCAGACTTTCAGATAGGGGAAATGTCAGTGAGCGTTCCGATTTCAGTTCCAGAGCGATTCGCCCGATGAGTCCTTCATATTTAGTCGTTTTCAGCCAATTTTCAGAATTTTTGAAAATTTCACTTTTTTGTGAAAATATCCACTAAATGAGGGAATAATATGTGTGAGGGTACCCCAGGAGAGTTCCAAATGTGTGTGGGTAGAATTTATATCCCACGGGGGTAAAATTGAAAAAAGTTGAAAACATTTTTTTTTGGACTTAATCATTTTTTCAGCGTTTATCAGACTTTCAGATAGGGGAAATATCAGTGAGCGTTCCGATTTCAGTTCCAGAGCGATTCACCCGATGAGTCCTTCATATTTAGTCGTTTTCAGCCTATTTTCTGAATTTTTGAAAATTTCACTTTTTTGTGAAAATATCCACTAAATGAGGGAATAATATGTGTGAGGGTACCCCAGGAGAGTTCCAAATGTGTGTGGGTAGAATATATATCCCACGGGGGTAAAATTGAAAAAAGGTGAAAACATTTTTTTTTGGACTTAGTCATTTTTTCAGCGTTTATCAGACATTCAGATAAGGGAAATGTCAGTGAGCATTCCGATTTCAGTTCCAGAGCGATTCGCCCGATGAGTCCTTCATATTTAATCGTTTTCAGCCAATTTTCTGAATTTTTGAAAATTTCACTTTTTTGTGAAAATATCCACTAAATGAGGGAATAATATGTGTGAGGGTACCCCAGGAGAGTTCCAAATGTGTGTGGGTAGAATATATATCCCACGGGGGTAAAATTGAAAAAAGTTGAAAAAATTTTTTTTTGGACTTAATAATTTTTTCAGCGTTTATCAGACTTTCAGATAGGGGAAATATCAGTGAAAGTTCCGATTTCAGTTTCAGAGCGATTCGCCCGATGAGTCCTTCATATTTAGTCGTTTTCAGCCAATTTTCTGAATTTTTGAAAATTTCACTTTTTTGTGAAAATATTCACTAAATGAGGGAATAATATGTGTGAGGGTACCCCAGGAGAGTTCCAAATGTGTGTGGGTAGAATATATATCCCACGGGGGTAAAATTGAAAAAAGGTGAAAACATTTTTTTTTGGACTTAGTCATTTTTTCAGCGTTTATCAGACATTCAGATAAGGGAAATGTCAGTGAGCATTCCGATTTCAGTTCCAGAGCGGTTCGCCCGATGAGTCCTTCATGTTTAGTCGTTTTCAGCCAATTTTCTGAATTTTTGAAAATTTCACTTTTTTGTGAAAATATCCACTAAATGAGGGAATAATATGTGTGAGGGTACCCCAGGAGAGTTCCAAATGTGTGTGGGTAGAATATATATCCCACGGGGGTAAAATTGAAAAAAGTTGAAAAAATTTTTTTTTGGACTTAATAATTTTTTCAGCGTTTATCAGACTTTCAGATAGGGGAAATATCAGTGAAAGTTCCGATTTCAGTTTCAGAGCGATTCGCCCGATGAGTCCTTCATATTTAGTCGTTTTCAGCCAATTTTCTGAATTTTTGAAAATTTCACTTTTTTGTGAAAATATTCACTAAATGAGGGAATAATATGTGTGAGGGTACCCCAGGAGAGTTCCAAATGTGTGTGGGTAGAATATATATCCCACGGGGGTAAAATTGAAAAAAGGTGAAAACATTTTTTTTTGGACTTAGTCATTTTTTCAGCGTTTATCAGACATTCAGATAAGGGAAATGTCAGTGAGCATTCCGATTTCAGTTCCAGAGCGGTTCGCCCGATGAGTCCTTCATGTTTAGTCGTTTTCAGCCAATTTTCTGAATTTTTGAAAATTTCACTTTTTTGTGAAAATATCCACTAAATGAGGGAATAATATGTGTGAGGGTACCCCAGGAGAGTTCCAAATGTGTGTGGGTAGAATATATATCCCACGGGGGTAAAATTGAAAAAAGTTGAAAAAATTTTTTTTTGGACTTAATAATTTTTTCAGCGTTTATCAGACTTTCAGATAGGGGAAATATCAGTGAAAGTTCCGATTTCAGTTTCAGAGCGATTCGCCCGATGAGTCCTTCATATTTAGTCGTTTTCAGCCAATTTTCTGAATTTTTGAAAATTTCACTTTTTTGTGAAAATATTCACTAAATGAGGGAATAATATGTGTGAGGGTACCCCAGGAGAGTTCCAAATGTGTGTGGGTAGAATATATATCCCACGGGGGTAAAATTGAAAAAAGGTGAAAACATTTTTTTTTGGACTTAGTCATTTTTTCAGCGTTTATCAGACATTCAGATAAGGGAAATGTCAGTGAGCATTCCGATTTCAGTTCCAGAGCGGTTCGCCCGATGAGTCCTTCATGTTTAGTCGTTTTCAGCCAATTTTCTGAATTTTTGAAAATTTCACTTTTTTGTGAAAATATCCACTAAATGAGGGAATAATATGTGTGAGGGTACCCCAGGAGAGTTCCAAATGTGTGTGGGTAGAATATATATCCCACGGGGGTAAAATTGAAAAAAGTTGAAAAAATTTTTTTTTGGACTTAATAATTTTTTCAGCGTTTATCAGACTTTCAGATAGGGGAAATATCAGTGAGCGTTCCGATTTCAGTTCCAGAGCGATTCACCCGATTAGTCCTTCATATTTAGTCGTTTTTAGCCAATTTTCTGAATTTTTGAAAATTTCACTTTTTTGTGAAAATATTCACTAAATAAGGGAATAATATGTGTGAGGGTACCCCAGGAGAGTTCCAAATGTGTGTGGGTAGAATATATATCCCACGGGGGTAAAATTGAAAAAAGGTGAAAACATTTTTTTTTGGACTTAGTCATTTTTTCAGCGTTTATCAGACATTCAGATAAGGGAAATGTCAATGAGCATTCCGATTTCAGTTCCAGAGCGATTCGCCCGATGAGTCCTTCATATTTAGTCGTTTTCAGCCAATTTTCTGAATTTTTGAAAATTTCACTTTTTTGTGAAAATATCCACTAAATGAGGGAATAATATGTGTGAGGGTACCCCAGGAGAGTTCCAAATGTGTGTGGGTAGAATATATATCCCACGGGGGTAAAATTGAAAAAAGGTGAAAACATTTTTTTTTGGACTTAATAATTTTTTCAGCGTTTATCAGACTTTCAGATAGGGGAAATATCAGTGAGCGTTCCGATTTCAGTTCCAGAGCGATTCGCCCGATGAGTCCTTCATATTCAGTCGTTTTCAGCCAATTTTCAGAATTTTTGAAAATTTCACTTTTTTGTGAAAATATCCACTAAATGAGGGAATAATATGTGTGAGGGCACCCCAGGAGAGTTCCAAATGTGTGTGGGTAGAATATATATCCCACGGGGGTAAAATTGAAAAAAGTTGAAAAATTTTTTTTTTACTTAATCATTTTTTCAGCGTTTATCAGACTTTCAGATAGGGGAAATATCAGTGAGCGATCCGATTTCAGTTCCAGAGCGATTCGCCCGATGAGTCCTTCATATTTAGTCGTTTTTAACCAATTTTCTGAATTTTTGAAAATTTCACTTTTTTGTGAAAATATTCACTAAATGAGGGAATAATATGTGTGAGGGTACCCCAGGAGAGTTCCAAATGTGTGTGGGTAGAATATATATCCCACGGGGGTAAAATTGAAAAAAGGTGAAAACATTTTTTTTTGGACTTAGTCATTTTTTCAGCGTTTATCAGACATTCAGATAAGGGAAATGTCAGTGAGCATTCCGATTTCAGTTCCAGAGCGATTCGCCCGATGAGTCCTTCATGTTTAGTCGTTTTCAGCCAATTTTCTGAATTTTTGAAAATTTCACTTTTTTGTGAAAATATCCACTAAATGAGGGAATAATATGTGTGAGGGTACCCCAGGAGAGTTCCAAATGTGTGTGGGTAGAATATATATCCCACGGGGGTAAAATTGAAAAAAGTTGAAAAAATTTTTTTTTGGACTTAATAATTTTTTCAGCGTTTATCAGACTTTCAGATAGGGGAAATATCAGTGAGCGTTCCGATTTCAGTTCCAGAGCGATTCACCCGATTAGTCCTTCATATTTAGTCGTTTTTAGCCAATTTTCTGAATTTTTGAAAATTTCACTTTTTTGTGAAAATATTCACTAAATAAGGGAATAATATGTGTGAGGGTACCCCAGGAGAGTTCCAAATGTGTGTGGGTAGAATATATATCCCACGGGGGTAAAATTGAAAAAAGGTGAAAACATTTTTTTTTGGACTTAGTCATTTTTTCAGCGTTTATCAGACATTCAGATAAGGGAAATGTCAATGAGCATTCCGATTTCAGTTCCAGAGCGATTCGCCCGATGAGTCCTTCATATTTATTCATTTTCAGCCAATTTTCTGAATTTTTGAAAATTTCACTTTTTTGTGAAAATATCCACTAAATAAGGGAATAATATGTGTGAGGGTTCTCTAGGAGAGTTCCAAATGTGTGTGGGTAGAATATATATCCCACGGGGGTAAAATTGAAAAAAGTTGAAAAAAATTTTTTTTAGACTTAGTCATTTTTCCGGCGTTTATCAGACTTTCAGATAGGGGAAATGTCAGTGAAAGTTCCGATTTCAGTTTCAGAGCGATTCGCCCGATGAGTCCTTCATATTTAGTCGTTTTCAGCCAATTTTCTGAATTTTTGAAAATTTCACTTTTTTGTGAAAATATTCACTAAATGAGGGAATAATATGTGTGAGGGTACCCCAGGAGAGTTCCAAATGTGTGTGGGTAGAATATATATCCCACGGGGGTAAAATTGAAAAAAGGTGAAAACATTTTTTTTTGGACTTAGTCATTTTTTCAGCGTTTATCAGACATTCAGATAAGGGAAATGTCAGTGAGCATTCCGATTTCAGTTCCAGAGCGGTTCGCCCGATGAGTCCTTCATGTTTAGTCGTTTTCAGCCAATTTTCTGAATTTTTGAAAATTTCACTTTTTTGTGAAAATATCCACTAAATGAGGGAATAATATGTGTGAGGGTACCCCAGGAGAGTTCCAAATGTGTGTGGGTAGAATATATATCCCACGGGGGTAAAATTGAAAAAAGTTGAAAAAATTTTTTTTTGGACTTGATAATTTTTTCAGCGTTTATCAGACTTTCAGATAGGGGAAATATCAGTGAGCGTTCCGATTTCAGTTCCAGAGCGATTCACCCGATTAGTCCTTCATATTTAGTCGTTTTCAGCCAATTTTCTGAATTTTTGAAAATTTCACTTTTTTGTGAAAATATTCACTAAATGAGGGAATAATATGTGTGAGGGTACCCCAGGAGAGTTCCAAATGTGTGTGGGTAGAATATATATCCCACGGGGGTAAAATTGAAAAAAGGTGAAAACATTTTTTTTTGGACTTAGTCATTTTTTCAGCGTTTATCAGACATTCAGATAAGGGAAATGTCAGTGAGCATTCCGATTTCAGTTCCAGAGCGGTTCGCCCGATGAGTCCTTCATGTTTAGTCGTTTTCAGCCAATTTTCTGAATTTTTGAAAATTTCACTTTTTTGTGAAAATATCCACTAAATGAGGGAATAATATGTGTGAGGGTACCCCAGGAGAGTTCCAAATGTGTGTAGGTAGAATATATATCCCACGGGGGTAAAATTGAAAAAAGTTGAAAAAATTTTTTTTTGGACTTAATAATTTTTTCAGCGTTTATCAGACTTTCAGATAGGGGAAATATCAGTGAGCGTTCCGATTTCAGTTCCAGAGCGATTCACCCGATTAGTCCTTCATATTTAGTCGTTTTTAGCCAATTTTCTGAATTTTTGAAAATTTCACTTTTTTGTGAAAATATTCACTAAATAAGGGAATAATATGTGTGAGGGTACCCCAGGTGAGTTCCAAATGTTTGTGGGTAGAATATATATCCCACGGGGGTAAAATTGAAAAAAGGTGAAAACATTTTTTTTTGGACTTAGTCATTTTTTCAGCGTTTATCAGACATTCAGATAAGGGAAATGTCAATGAGCATTCCGATTTCAGTTCCAGAGCGATTCGCCCGATGAGTCCTTCATATTTAGTCGTTTTCAGCCAATTTTCTGAATTTTTGAAAATTTCACTTTTTTGTGAAAATATCCACTAAATGAGGGAATAATATGTGTGAGGGTACCCCAGGAGAGTTCCAAATGTGTGTGGGTAGAATATATATCCCACAGGGGTAAAATTGAAAAAAGGTGAAAAAATTTTTTTTTGGACTTAATAATTTTTTCAGCGTTTATCAGACTTTCAGATAGGGGAAATATCAGTGAGCGTTCCGATTTCAGTTCCAGAGCAATTCGCCCGATGAGTCCTTCATATTTAGTCGTTTTTAGCCAATTTTCTGAATTTTTGAAAATTTCACTTTTTTGTGAAAATATTCACTAAATGAGGGAATAATATGTGTGAGGGTACCCCAGGAGAGTTCCAAATGTGTGTGGGTAGAATATATATCCCACGGGGGTAAAATTGAAAAAAGGTGAAAACATTTTTTTTTGGACTTAGTCATTTTTTCAGCGTTTATCAGACATTCAGATAAGGGAAATGTCAGTGAGCATTCCGATTTCAGTTCCAGAGCGATTCGCCCGATGAGTCCTTCATATTTAGTCGTTTTCAGCCAATTTTCTGAATTTTTGAAAATTTCACTTTTTTGTGAAAATATCCACTAAATGAGGGAATAATATGTGTGAGGGTACCCCAGGAGAGTTCCAAATGTGTGTGGGTAGAATATATATCCCACGGGAGTAAAATTGAAAAAAGTTGAAAACATTTTTTTTTGGACATAATAATTTTTTCAGCGTTTATCAGACTTTCAGATAGGGGAAATATCAGTGAGCATTCCAATTTCAGTTCCAGAGCGATTCGCCCGATGAGTCCTTCATATTTAGTCGTTTTTAACCAATTTTCTGAATTTTTGAAAATTTCACTTTTTTGTGAAAATATTCACTAAATGAGGGAATAATATGTGTGAGGGTACCCCAGGAGAGTTCCAAATGTGTGTGGGTAGAATATATATCCCACGGGGGTAAAATTGAAAAAAGGTGAAAACATTTTTTTTTGGACTTAGTCATTTTTTCAGCGTTTATCAGACATTCAGATAAGGGAAATGTCAATGAGCATTCCGATTTCAGTTCCAGAGCGATTCGCCCGATGAGTCCTTCATATTTAGTCGTTTTCAGCCAATTTTCTGAATTTTTGAAAATTTCACTTTTTTGTGAAAATATCCACTAAATAAGGGAATAATATGTGTTAGGGTTCTCTAGGAGAGTTCCAAATGTGTGTGGGTAGAATATATATCCCACGGGGGTAAAATTGAAAAAAGTTGAAAAAAATTTTTTTTAGACTTAGTCATTTTTCCGGCGTTTATCAGACTTTCAGATAGGGGAAATGTCAGTGAGCGTTCCGATTTCAGTTCCAGAGCGATTCGCCCGATGAGTCCTTCATATGTAGTCGTTTTCAGCCAATTTTCAGAATTTTTGAAAATTTCACTTTTTTGTGAAAATATCCACTAAATGAGGGAATAATATGTGTGAGGGTACCCCAGGAGAGTTCCAAATGTGTGTGAGTAGAATATATATCCCACGGGGGTAAAATTGAAAAAAGTTGAAAACATTTTTTTTTGGACTTTATCATTTTTTCAGCGTTTATCAGACTTTCAGATAGGGGAAATATCAGTGAGCGTTCCGATTTCAGTTCCAGAGCGATTCACCCGATGAGTCTTTCATATTTAGTCGTTTTCAGCCAATTTTCTGAATTTTTGAAAATTTCACTTTTTTGTGAAAATATCCACTAAATGAGGGAATAATATGTGTGAGGGTACCCCAGGAGAGTTCCAAATGTGTGTGGGTAGAATATATATCCCACGGGGGTAAAATTGAAAAAAGTTGAAAAAATTTTTTTTTGGACTTAATCATTTTTTCCGCGTTTATCAGACTTTCAGATAGGGGAAATATCAGTGAGCGTTTCGATTTCAGTTCCAGAGCGATTCGCCCGATGAGTCTTTCATATTTAGTCGTTTTCAGCCAATTTTCTGAATTTTTGAAAATTTCACTTTTTTGTGAAAATATCCACTAAATGAGGGAATAATATGTGTGAGGGTACCCCAGGAGAGTTCCAAATGTGTGTGGGTAGAATATATATCCCACGGGGGTAAAATTGAAAAAAGTTGAAAACATTTTTTTTTGGACTTAATCATTTTTTCCGCGTTTATCAGACTTTCAGATAGGGGAAATATCAGTGAGCTTTTCGATTTCAGTTCCAGAGCGATTCGCCCGATGAGTCCTTCATATTTAGTCGTTTTCAGCCAATTTTCTGAATTTTTGAAAATTTCACTTTTTTGTGAAAATATCCACTAAATGAGGGAACAATATGTGTGAGGGTACCCCAGGAGAGTTCCAAATGTGTGTGGGTAGAATATATATCCCACGGGGGTAAAATTGAAAAAAGTTGAAAAAATTTTTTTTTGGACTTAATAATTTTTTCAGCGTTTATCAGACTTTCAGATAGGGGAAATATCAGTGAGCGTTCCGATTTCAGTTCCAGAGCGATTCGCCCGATGAGTCCTTCATATTTAGTCGTTTTTAGCCAATTTTCTGAATTTTTGAAAATTTCACTTTTTTGTGAAAATATTCACTAAATGAGGGAATAATATGTGTGAGGGTACCCCAGGAGAGTTCCAAATGTGTGTGGGTAGAATATATATCCCACGGGGGTAAAATTGAAAAAAGGTGAAAACATTTTTTTTTGGACTTAGTCATTTTTTCAGCGTTTATCAGACATTCAGATAAGGGAAATGTCAATGAGCATTCCGATTTCAGTTCCAGAGCGATTCGCCCGATGAGTCCTTCATATTTAGTCGTTTTCAGCCAATTTTCTGAATTTTTGAAAATTTCACTTTTTTGTGAAAATATCCACTAAATGAGGGAATAATATGTGTGAGGGTACCCCAGGAGAGTTCCAAATGTGTGTGGGTAGAATATATATCCCACGGGGGTAAAATTGAAAAAAGGTGAAAACATTTTTTTTTTGGACTTAGTCATTTTTTCAGCGTTTATCAGACATTCAGATAGGGGAAATGTCAGTGAGCATTCCGATTTCAGTTCCAGAGCGATTCGCCCGATGAGTCCTTCATGTTTAGTCGTTTTCAGCCAATTTTCTGAATTTTTGAAAATTTCACTTTTTTGTGAAAATATCCACTAAATGAGGGAATAATATGTGTGAGGGTACCCCAGGAGAGTTCCAAATGTGTGTGGGTAGAATATATATCCCACGGGGGTAAAATTGAAAAAAGTTGAAAAAATTTTTTTTTGGACTTAATAATTTTTTCAGCGTTTATCAGACTTTCAGATAGGGGAAATATCAGTGAGCGTTCCGATTTCAGTTCCAGAGCGATTCACCCGATGAGTCCTTCATATTTAGTCGTTTTTAGCCAATTTTCTGAATTTTTGAAAATTTCACTTTTTTGTGAAAATATTCACTAAATAAGGGAATAATATGTGTGAGGGTACCCCAGGAGAGTTCCAAATGTGTGTGGGTAGAATATATATCCCACGGGGGTAAAATTGAAAAAAGGTGAAAACATTTTTTTTTGGACTTAGTCATTTTTTCAGCGTTTATCAGACATTCAGATAAGGGAAATGTCAATGAGCATTCCGATTTCAGTTCCAGAGCGATTCGCCCGATGAGTCCTTCATATTTAGTCGTTTTCAGCCAATTTTCTGAATTTTTGAAAATTTCACTTTTTTGTGAAAATATCCACTAAATGAGGGAATAATATGTGTGAGGGTACCCCAGGAGAGTTCCAAATGTGTGTGGGTAGAATATATATCCCACAGGGGTAAAATTGAAAAAAGGTGAAAACATTTTTTTTTGGACTTAATAATTTTTTCAGCGTTTATCAGACTTTCAGATAGGGGAAATATCAGTGAGCGTTCCGATTTCAGTTCCAGAGCGATTCGCCCGATTAGTCCTTCATATTTAGTCGTTTTTAGCCAATTTTCTGAATTTTTGAAAATTTCACTTTTTTGTGAAAATATTCACTAAATGAGGGAATAATATGTGTGAGGGTACCCCAGGAGAGTTCCAAATGTGTGTGGGTAGAATATATATCCCACGGGGGTAAAATTGAAAAAAGGTGAAAACATTTTTTTTTGGACTTAGTCATTTTTTCAGCGTTTATCAGACATTCAGATAAGGGAAATGTCAATGAGCATTCCGATTTCAGTTCCAGAGCGATTCGCCCGATGAGTCCTTCATATTTAGTCGTTTTCAGCCAATTTTCTGAATTTTTGAAAATTTCACTTTTTTGTGAAAATATCCACTAAATAAGGGAATAATATGTGTTAGGGTTCTCTAGGAGAGTTCCAAATGTGTGTGGGTAGAATATATATCCCACGGGGGTAAAATTGAAAAAAGTTGAAAAAAATTTTTTTTAGACTTAGTCATTTTTCCGGCGTTTATCAGACTTTCAGATAGGGGAAATGTCAGTGAGCGTTCCGATTTCAGTTCCAGAGCGATTCGCCCGATGAGTCCTTCATATGTAGTCGTTTTCAGCCAATTTTCAGAATTTTTGAAAATTTCACTTTTTTGTGAAAATATCCACTAAATGAGGGAATAATATGTGTGAGGGTACCCCAGGAGAGTTCCAAATGTGTGTGAGTAGAATATATATCCCACGGGGGTAAAATTGAAAAAAGTTGAAAACATTTTTTTTTGGACTTTATCATTTTTTCAGCGTTTATCAGACTTTCAGATAGGGGAAATATCAGTGAGCGTTCCGATTTCAGTTCCAGAGCGATTCACCCGATGAGTCTTTCATATTTAGTCGTTTTCAGCCAATTTTCTGAATTTTTGAAAATTTCACTTTTTTGTGAAAATATCCACTAAATGAGGGAATAATATGTGTGAGGGTACCCCAGGAGAGTTCCAAATGTGTGTGGGTAGAATATATATCCCACGGGGGTAAAATTGAAAAAAGTTGAAAAAATTTTTTTTTGGACTTAATCATTTTTTCCGCGTTTATCAGACTTTCAGATAGGGGAAATATCAGTGAGCGTTTCGATTTCAGTTCCAGAGCGATTCGCCCGATGAGTCTTTCATATTTAGTCGTTTTCAGCCAATTTTCTGAATTTTTGAAAATTTCACTTTTTTGTGAAAATATCCACTAAATGAGGGAATAATATGTGTGAGGGTACCCCAGGAGAGTTCCAAATGTGTGTGGGTAGAATATATATCCCACGGGGGTAAAATTGAAAAAAGTTGAAAACATTTTTTTTTGGACTTAATCATTTTTTCCGCGTTTATCAGACTTTCAGATAGGGGAAATATCAGTGAGCTTTTCGATTTCAGTTCCAGAGCGATTCGCCCGATGAGTCCTTCATATTTAGTCGTTTTCAGCCAATTTTCTGAATTTTTGAAAATTTCACTTTTTTGTGAAAATATCCACTAAATGAGGGAACAATATGTGTGAGGGTACCCCAGGAGAGTTCCAAATGTGTGTGGGTAGAATATATATCCCACGGGGGTAAAATTGAAAAAAGTTGAAAAAATTTTTTTTTGGACTTAATAATTTTTTCAGCGTTTATCAGACTTTCAGATAGGGGAAATATCAGTGAGCGTTCCGATTTCAGTTCCAGAGCGATTCGCCCGATGAGTCCTTCATATTTAGTCGTTTTTAGCCAATTTTCTGAATTTTTGAAAATTTCACTTTTTTGTGAAAATATTCACTAAATGAGGGAATAATATGTGTGAGGGTACCCCAGGAGAGTTCCAAATGTGTGTGGGTAGAATATATATCCCACGGGGGTAAAATTGAAAAAAGGTGAAAACATTTTTTTTTGGACTTAGTCATTTTTTCAGCGTTTATCAGACATTCAGATAAGGGAAATGTCAATGAGCATTCCGATTTCAGTTCCAGAGCGATTCGCCCGATGAGTCCTTCATATTTAGTCGTTTTCAGCCAATTTTCTGAATTTTTGAAAATTTCACTTTTTTGTGAAAATATCCACTAAATGAGGGAATAATATGTGTGAGGGTACCCCAGGAGAGTTCCAAATGTGTGTGGGTAGAATATATATCCCACGGGGGTAAAATTGAAAAAAGGTGAAAACATTTTTTTTTTTGGACTTAGTCATTTTTTCAGCGTTTATCAGACATTCAGATAGGGGAAATGTCAGTGAGCATTCCGATTTCAGTTCCAGAGCGATTCGCCCGATGAGTCCTTCATGTTTAGTCGTTTTCAGCCAATTTTCTGAATTTTTGAAAATTTCACTTTTTTGTGAAAATATCCACTAAATGAGGGAATAATATGTGTGAGGGTACCCCAGGAGAGTTCCAAATGTGTGTGGGTAGAATATATATCCCACGGGGGTAAAATTGAAAAAAGTTGAAAAAATTTTTTTTTGGACTTAATAATTTTTTCAGCGTTTATCAGACTTTCAGATAGGGGAAATATCAGTGAGCGTTCCGATTTCAGTTCCAGAGCGATTCACCCGATGAGTCCTTCATATTTAGTCGTTTTTAGCCAATTTTCTGAATTTTTGAAAATTTCACTTTTTTGTGAAAATATTCACTAAATAAGGGAATAATATGTGTGAGGGTACCCCAGGAGAGTTCCAAATGTGTGTGGGTAGAATATATATCCCACGGGGGTAAAATTGAAAAAAGGTGAAAACATTTTTTTTTGGACTTAGTCATTTTTTCAGCGTTTATCAGACATTCAGATAAGGGAAATGTCAATGAGCATTCCGATTTCAGTTCCAGAGCGATTCGCCCGATGAGTCCTTCATATTTAGTCGTTTTCAGCCAATTTTCTGAATTTTTGAAAATTTCACTTTTTTGTGAAAATATCCACTAAATGAGGGAATAATATGTGTGAGGGTACCCCAGGAGAGTTCCAAATGTGTGTGGGTAGAATATATATCCCACAGGGGTAAAATTGAAAAAAGGTGAAAACATTTTTTTTTGGACTTAATAATTTTTTCAGCGTTTATCAGACTTTCAGATAGGGGAAATATCAGTGAGCGTTCCGATTTCAGTTCCAGAGCGATTCGCCCGATTAGTCCTTCATATTTAGTCGTTTTTAGCCAATTTTCTGAATTTTTGAAAATTTCACTTTTTTGTGAAAATATTCACTAAATGAGGGAATAATATGTGTGAGGGTACCCCAGGAGAGTTCCAAATGTGTGTGGGTAGAATATATATCCCACGGGGGTAAAATTGAAAAAAGGTGAAAACATTTTTTTTTGGACTTAGTCATTTTTTCAGCGTTTATCAGACATTCAGATAGGGGAAATGTCAGTGAGCATTCCGATTTCAGTTCCAGAGCGATTCGCCCGATGAGTCCTTCATATTTATTCGTTTTCAGCCAATTTTCTGAATTTTTGAAAATTTCACTTTTTTGTGAAAATATCCACTAAATAAGGGAATAATATGTGTGAGGGTTCTCTATGAGAGTTCCAAATGTGTGTGGGTAGAATATATATCCCACGGGGGTAAAATTGAAAAAAGTTGAAAAAAATTTTTTTTAGACTTAGTCATTTTTCCGGCGTTTATCAGACTTTCAGATAGGGGAAATGTCAGTGAGCGTTCCGATTTCAGTTCCAGAGCGATTCGCCCGATGAGTCCTTCATATTTAGTCGTTTTCAGCCAATTTTCAGAATTTTTGAAAATTTCACTTTTTTGTGAAAATATCCACTAAATGAGGGAATAATATGTGTGAGGGTACCCCAGGAGAGTTCCAAATGTGTGTGGGTAGAATTTATATCCCACGGGGGTAAAATTGAAAAAAGTTGAAAACATTTTTTTTTGGACTTAATCATTTTTTCAGCGTTTATCATACTTTCAGATAGGGGAAATATCAGTGAGCGTTCCGATTTCAGTTCCAGAGCGATTCACCCGATGAGTCCTTCATATTTAGTCGTTTTCAGCCTATTTTCTGAATTTTTGAAAATTTCACTTTTTTGTGAAAATATCCACTAAATGAGGGAATAATATGTGTGAGGGTACCCCAGGAGAGTTCCAAATGTGTGTGGGTAGAATATATATCCCACGGGGGTAAAATTGAAAAAAGGTGAAAACATTTTTTTTTGGACTTAGTCATTTTTTCAGCGTTTATCAGACATTCAGATAAGGGAAATGTCAGTGAGCATTCCGATTTCAGTTCCAGAGCGATTCGCCCGATGAGTCCTTCATATTTAATCGTTTTCAGCCAATTTTCTGAATTTTTGAAAATTTCACTTTTTTGTGAAAATATCCACTAAATGAGGGAATAATATGTGTGAGGGTACCCCAGGAGAGTTCCAAATGTGTGTGGGTAGAATATATATCCCACGGGGGTAAAATTGAAAAAAGTTGAAAAAATTTTTTTTTGGACTTAATAATTTTTTCAGCGTTTATCAGACTTTCAGATAGGGGAAATATCAGTGAAAGTTCCGATTTCAGTTTCAGAGCGATTCGCCCGATGAGTCCTTCATATTTAGTCGTTTTCAGCCAATTTTCTGAATTTTTGAAAATTTCACTTTTTTGTGAAAATATTCACTAAATGAGGGAATAATATGTGTGAGGGTACCCCAGGAGAGTTCCAAATGTGTGTGGGTAGAATATATATCCCACGGGGGTAAAATTGAAAAAAGGTGAAAACATTTTTTTTTGGACTTAGTCATTTTTTCAGCGTTTATCAGACATTCAGATAAGGGAAATGTCAGTGAGCATTCCGATTTCAGTTCCAGAGCGGTTCGCCCGATGAGTCCTTCATGTTTAGTCGTTTTCAGCCAATTTTCTGAATTTTTGAAAATTTCACTTTTTTGTGAAAATATCCACTAAATGAGGGAATAATATGTGTGAGGGTACCCCAGGAGAGTTCCAAATGTGTGTGGGTAGAATATATATCCCACGGGGGTAAAATTGAAAAAAGTTGAAAAAATTTTTTTTTGGACTTAATAATTTTTTCAGCGTTTATCAGACTTTCAGATAGGGGAAATATCAGTGAAAGTTCCGATTTCAGTTTCAGAGCGATTCGCCCGATGAGTCCTTCATATTTAGTCGTTTTCAGCCAATTTTCTGAATTTTTGAAAATTTCACTTTTTTGTGAAAATATTCACTAAATGAGGGAATAATATGTGTGAGGGTACCCCAGGAGAGTTCCAAATGTGTGTGGGTAGAATATATATCCCACGGGGGTAAAATTGAAAAAAGGTGAAAACATTTTTTTTTGGACTTAGTCATTTTTTCAGCGTTTATCAGACATTCAGATAAGGGAAATGTCAGTGAGCATTCCGATTTCAGTTCCAGAGCGGTTCGCCCGATGAGTCCTTCATGTTTAGTCGTTTTCAGCCAATTTTCTGAATTTTTGAAAATTTCACTTTTTTGTGAAAATATCCACTAAATGAGGGAATAATATGTGTGAGGGTACCCCAGGAGAGTTCCAAATGTGTGTGGGTAGAATATATATCCCACGGGGGTAAAATTGAAAAAAGTTGAAAAAATTTTTTTTTGGACTTAATAATTTTTTCAGCGTTTATCAGACTTTCAGATAGGGGAAATATCAGTGAGCGTTCCGATTTCAGTTCCAGAGCGATTCACCCGATTAGTCCTTCATATTTAGTCGTTTTTAGCCAATTTTCTGAATTTTTGAAAATTTCACTTTTTTGTGAAAATATTCACTAAATAAGGGAATAATATGTGTGAGGGTACCCCAGGAGAGTTCCAAATGTGTGTGGGTAGAATATATATCCCACGGGGGTAAAATTGAAAAAAGGTGAAAACATTTTTTTTTGGACTTAGTCATTTTTTCAGCGTTTATCAGACATTCAGATAAGGGAAATGTCAATGAGCATTCCGATTTCAGTTCCAGAGCGATTCGCCCGATGAGTCCTTCATATTTAGTCGTTTTCAGCCAATTTTCTGAATTTTTGAAAATTTCACTTTTTTGTGAAAATATCCACTAAATGAGGGAATAATATGTGTGAGGGTACCCCAGGAGAGTTCCAAATGTGTGTGGGTAGAATATATATCCCACGGGGGTAAAATTGAAAAAAGGTGAAAACATTTTTTTTTGGACTTAATAATTTTTTCAGCGTTTATCAGACTTTCAGATAGGGGAAATATCAGTGAGCGTTCCGATTTCAGTTCCAGAGCGATTCGCCCGATGAGTCCTTCATATTCAGTCGTTTTCAGCCAATTTTCAGAATTTTTGAAAATTTCACTTTTTTGTGAAAATATCCACTAAATGAGGGAATAATATGTGTGAGGGCACCCCAGGAGAGTTCCAAATGTGTGTGGGTAGAATATATATCCCACGGGGGTAAAATTGAAAAAAGTTGAAAAATTTTTTTTTTACTTAATCATTTTTTCAGCGTTTATCAGACTTTCAGATAGGGGAAATATCAGTGAGCGATCCGATTTCAGTTCCAGAGCGATTCGCCCGATGAGTCCTTCATATTTAGTCGTTTTTAACCAATTTTCTGAATTTTTGAAAATTTCACTTTTTTGTGAAAATATTCACTAAATGAGGGAATAATATGTGTGAGGGTACCCCAGGAGAGTTCCAAATGTGTGTGGGTAGAATATATATCCCACGGGGGTAAAATTGAAAAAAGGTGAAAACATTTTTTTTTGGACTTAGTCATTTTTTCAGCGTTTATCAGACATTCAGATAAGGGAAATGTCAGTGAGCATTCCGATTTCAGTTCCAGAGCGATTCGCCCGATGAGTCCTTCATGTTTAGTCGTTTTCAGCCAATTTTCTGAATTTTTGAAAATTTCACTTTTTTGTGAAAATATCCACTAAATGAGGGAATAATATGTGTGAGGGTACCCCAGGAGAGTTCCAAATGTGTGTGGGTAGAATATATATCCCACGGGGGTAAAATTGAAAAAAGTTGAAAAAATTTTTTTTTGGACTTAATAATTTTTTCAGCGTTTATCAGACTTTCAGATAGGGGAAATATCAGTGAGCGTTCCGATTTCAGTTCCAGAGCGATTCACCCGATTAGTCCTTCATATTTAGTCGTTTTTAGCCAATTTTCTGAATTTTTGAAAATTTCACTTTTTTGTGAAAATATTCACTAAATAAGGGAATAATATGTGTGAGGGTACCCCAGGAGAGTTCCAAATGTGTGTGGGTAGAATATATATCCCACGGGGGTAAAATTGAAAAAAGGTGAAAACATTTTTTTTTGGACTTAGTCATTTTTTCAGCGTTTATCAGACATTCAGATAAGGGAAATGTCAATGAGCATTCCGATTTCAGTTCCAGAGCGATTCGCCCGATGAGTCCTTCATATTTAGTCGTTTTCAGCCAATTTTCTGAATTTTTGAAAATTTCACTTTTTTGTGAAAATATCCACTAAATGAGGGAATAATATGTGTGAGGGTACCCCAGGAGAGTTCCAAATGTGTGTGGGTAGAATATATATCCCACAGGGGTAAAATTGAAAAAAGGTGAAAACATTTTTTTTTGGACTTAATAATTTTTTCAGCGTTTATCAGACATTCAGATAGGGGAAATGTCAGTGAGCATTCCGATTTCAGTTCCAGAGCGATTCGCCCGATGAGTCCTTCATATTTATTCATTTTCAGCCAATTTTCTGAATTTTTGAAAATTTCACTTTTTTGTGAAAATATCCACTAAATAAGGGAATAATATGTGTGAGGGTTCTCTAGGAGAGTTCCAAATGTGTGTGGGTAGAATATATATCCCACGGGGGTAAAATTGAAAAAAGTTGAAAAAAATTTTTTTTAGACTTAGTCATTTTTCCGGCGTTTATCAGACTTTCAGATAGGGGAAATGTCAGTGAAAGTTCCGATTTCAGTTTCAGAGCGATTCGCCCGATGAGTCCTTCATATTTAGTCGTTTTCAGCCAATTTTCTGAATTTTTGAAAATTTCACTTTTTTGTGAAAATATTCACTAAATGAGGGAATAATATGTGTGAGGGTACCCCAGGAGAGTTCCAAATGTGTGTGGGTAGAATATATATCCCACGGGGGTAAAATTGAAAAAAGGTGAAAACATTTTTTTTTGGACTTAGTCATTTTTTCAGCGTTTATCAGACATTCAGATAAGGGAAATGTCAGTGAGCATTCCGATTTCAGTTCCAGAGCGGTTCGCCCGATGAGTCCTTCATGTTTAGTCGTTTTCAGCCAATTTTCTGAATTTTTGAAAATTTCACTTTTTTGTGAAAATATCCACTAAATGAGGGAATAATATGTGTGAGGGTACCCCAGGAGAGTTCCAAATGTGTGTGGGTAGAATATATATCCCACGGGGGTAAAATTGAAAAAAGTTGAAAAAATTTTTTTTTGGACTTAATAATTTTTTCAGCGTTTATCAGACTTTCAGATAGGGGAAATATCAGTGAGCGTTCCGATTTCAGTTCCAGAGCGATTCACCCGATTAGTCCTTCATATTTAGTCGTTTTCAGCCAATTTTCTGAATTTTTGAAAATTTCACTTTTTTGTGAAAATATTCACTAAATGAGGGAATAATATGTGTGAGGGTACCCCAGGAGAGTTCCAAATGTGTGTGGGTAGAATATATATCCCACGGGGGTAAAATTGAAAAAAGGTGAAAACATTTTTTTTTGGACTTAGTCATTTTTTCAGCGTTTATCAGACATTCAGATAAGGGAAATGTCAGTGAGCATTCCGATTTCAGTTCCAGAGCGGTTCGCCCGATGAGTCCTTCATGTTTAGTCGTTTTCAGCCAATTTTCTGAATTTTTGAAAATTTCACTTTTTTGTGAAAATATCCACTAAATGAGGGAATAATATGTGTGAGGGTACCCCAGGAGAGTTCCAAATGTGTGTAGGTAGAATATATATCCCACGGGGGTAAAATTGAAAAAAGTTGAAAAAATTTTTTTTTGGACTTAATAATTTTTTCAGCGTTTATCAGACTTTCAGATAGGGGAAATATCAGTGAGCGTTCCGATTTCAGTTCCAGAGCGATTCACCCGATTAGTCCTTCATATTTAGTCGTTTTTAGCCAATTTTCTGAATTTTTGAAAATTTCACTTTTTTGTGAAAATATTCACTAAATAAGGGAATAATATGTGTGAGGGTACCCCAGGTGAGTTCCAAATGTTTGTGGGTAGAATATATATCCCACGGGGGTAAAATTGAAAAAAGGTGAAAACATTTTTTTTTGGACTTAGTCATTTTTTCAGCGTTTATCAGACATTCAGATAAGGGAAATGTCAATGAGCATTCCGATTTCAGTTCCAGAGCGATTCGCCCGATGAGTCCTTCATATTTAGTCGTTTTCAGCCAATTTTCTGAATTTTTGAAAATTTCACTTTTTTGTGAAAATATCCACTAAATGAGGGAATAATATGTGTGAGGGTACCCCAGGAGAGTTCCAAATGTGTGTGGGTAGAATATATATCCCACAGGGGTAAAATTGAAAAAAGGTGAAAACATTTTTTTTTGGACTTAATAATTTTTTCAGCGTTTATCAGACTTTCAGATAGGGGAAATATCAGTGAGCGTTCCGATTTCAGTTCCAGAGCGATTCGCCCGATTAGTCCTTCATATTTAGTCGTTTTTAGCCAATTTTCTGAATTTTTGAAAATTTCACTTTTTTGTGAAAATATTCACTAAATGAGGGAATAATATGTGTGAGGGTACCCCAGGAGAGTTCCAAATGTGTGTGGGTAGAATATATATCCCACGGGGGTAAAATTGAAAAAAGGTGAAAACATTTTTTTTTGGACTTAGTCATTTTTTCAGCGTTTATCAGACATTCAGATAGGGGAAATGTCAGTGAGCATTCCGATTTCAGTTCCAGAGCGATTCGCCCGATGAGTCCTTCATATTTATTCGTTTTCAGCCAATTTTCTGAATTTTTGAAAATTTCACTTTTTTGTGAAAATATCCACTAAATAAGGGAATAATATGTGTGAGGGTTCTCTAGGAGAGTTCCAAATGTGTGTGGGTAGAATATATATCCCACGGGGGTAAAATTGAAAAAAGTTGAAAACATTTTTTTTTGGACTTAATCATTTTTTCAGCGTTTATCAGACTTTCAGATAGGGGAAATATCAGTGAGCGTTCCGATTTCAGTTCCAGAGCGATTCACCCGATGAGTCCTTCATATTTAGTCGTTTTCAGCCTATTTTCTGAATTTTTGAAAATTTCACTTTTTTGTGAAAATATCCACTAAATGAGGGAATAATATGTGTGAGGGTACCCCAGGAGAGTTCCAAATGTGTGTGGGTAGAATATATATCCCACGGGGGTAAAATTGAAAAAAGGTGAAAACATTTTTTTTTGGACTTAGTCATTTTTTCAGCGTTTATCAGACATTCAGATAAGGGAAATGTCAGTGAGCATTCCGATTTCAGTTCCAGAGCGATTCGCCCGATGAGTCCTTCATATTTAATCGTTTTCAGCCAATTTTCTGAATTTTTGAAAATTTCACTTTTTTGTGAAAATATCCACTAAATGAGGGAATAATATGTGTGAGGGTACCCCAGGAGAGTTCCAAATGTGTGTGGGTAGAATATATATCCCACGGGGGTAAAATTGAAAAAAGTTGAAAAAATTTTTTTTTGGACTTAATAATTTTTTCAGCGTTTATCAGACTTTCAGATAGGGGAAATATCAGTGAAAGTTCCGATTTCAGTTTCAGAGCGATTCGCCCGATGAGTCCTTCATATTTAGTCGTTTTCAGCCAATTTTCTGAATTTTTGAAAATTTCACTTTTTTGTGAAAATATTCACTAAATGAGGGAATAATATGTGTGAGGGTACCCCAGGAGAGTTCCAAATGTGTGTGGGTAGAATATATATCCCACGGGGGTAAAATTGAAAAAAGGTGAAAACATTTTTTTTTGGACTTAGTCATTTTTTCAGCGTTTATCAGACATTCAGATAAGGGAAATGTCAGTGAGCATTCCGATTTCAGTTCCAGAGCGGTTCGCCCGATGAGTCCTTCATGTTTAGTCGTTTTCAGCCAATTTTCTGAATTTTTGAAAATTTCACTTTTTTGTGAAAATATCCACTAAATGAGGGAATAATATGTGTGAGGGTACCCCAGGAGAGTTCCAAATGTGTGTGGGTAGAATATATATCCCACGGGGGTAAAATTGAAAAAAGTTGAAAAAATTTTTTTTTGGACTTAATAATTTTTTCAGCGTTTATCAGACTTTCAGATAGGGGAAATATCAGTGAGCGTTCCGATTTCAGTTCCAGAGCGATTCACCCGATTAGTCCTTCATATTTAGTCGTTTTTAGCCAATTTTCTGAATTTTTGAAAATTTCACTTTTTTGTGAAAATATTCACTAAATGAGGGAATAATATGTGTGAGGGTACCCCAGGAGAGTTCCAAATGTGTGTGGGTAGAATATATATCCCACGGGGGTAAAATTGAAAAAAGGTGAAAACATTTTTTTTTGGACTTAGTCATTTTTTCAGCGTTTATCAGACATTCAGATAGGGGAAATGTCAGTGAGCATTCCGATTTCAGTTCCAGAGCGATTCGCCCGATGAGTCCTTCATATTTATTCATTTTCAGCCAATTTTCTGAATTTTTGAAAATTTCACTTTTTTGTGAAAATATCCACTAAATAAGGGAATAATATGTGTGAGGGTTCTCTAGGAGAGTTCCAAATGTGTGTGGGTAGAATATATATCCCACGGGGGTAAAATTGAAAAAAGTTGAAAAAAATTTTTTTTAGACTTAGTCATTTTTCCGGCGTTTATCAGACTTTCAGATAGGGGAAATGTCAGTGAAAGTTCCGATTTCAGTTTCAGAGCGATTCGCCCGATGAGTCCTTCATATTTAGTCGTTTTCAGCCAATTTTCTGAATTTTTGAAAATTTCACTTTTTTGTGAAAATATTCACTAAATGAGGGAATAATATGTGTGAGGGTACCCCAGGAGAGTTCCAAATGTGTGTGGGTAGAATATATATCCCACGGGGGTAAAATTGAAAAAAGGTGAAAACATTTTTTTTTGGACTTAGTCATTTTTTCAGCGTTTATCAGACATTCAGATAAGGGAAATGTCAGTGAGCATTCCGATTTCAGTTCCAGAGCGGTTCGCCCGATGAGTCCTTCATGTTTAGTCGTTTTCAGCCAATTTTCTGAATTTTTGAAAATTTCACTTTTTTGTGAAAATATCCACTAAATGAGGGAATAATATGTGTGAGGGTACCCCAGGAGAGTTCCAAATGTGTGTGGGTAGAATATATATCCCACGGGGGTAAAATTGAAAAAAGTTGAAAAAATTTTTTTTTGGACTTAATAATTTTTTCAGCGTTTATCAGACTTTCAGATAGGGGAAATATCAGTGAGCGTTCCGATTTCAGTTCCAGAGCGATTCACCCGATTAGTCCTTCATATTTAGTCGTTTTCAGCCAATTTTCTGAATTTTTGAAAATTTCACTTTTTTGTGAAAATATTCACTAAATGAGGGAATAATATGTGTGAGGGTACCCCAGGAGAGTTCCAAATGTGTGTGGGTAGAATATATATCCCACGGGGGTAAAATTGAAAAAAGGTGAAAACATTTTTTTTTGGACTTAGTCATTTTTTCAGCGTTTATCAGACATTCAGATAAGGGAAATGTCAGTGAGCATTCCGATTTCAGTTCCAGAGCGGTTCGCCCGATGAGTCCTTCATGTTTAGTCGTTTTCAGCCAATTTTCTGAATTTTTGAAAATTTCACTTTTTTGTGAAAATATCCACTAAATGAGGGAATAATATGTGTGAGGGTACCCCAGGAGAGTTCCAAATGTGTGTAGGTAGAATATATATCCCACGGGGGTAAAATTGAAAAAAGTTGAAAAAATTTTTTTTTGGACTTAATAATTTTTTCAGCGTTTATCAGACTTTCAGATAGGGGAAATATCAGTGAGCGTTCCGATTTCAGTTCCAGAGCGATTCACCCGATTAGTCCTTCATATTTAGTCGTTTTTAGCCAATTTTCTGAATTTTTGAAAATTTCACTTTTTTGTGAAAATATTCACTAAATAAGGGAATAATATGTGTGAGGGTACCCCAGGTGAGTTCCAAATGTTTGTGGGTAGAATATATATCCCACGGGGGTAAAATTGAAAAAAGGTGAAAACATTTTTTTTTGGACTTAGTCATTTTTTCAGCGTTTATCAGACATTCAGATAAGGGAAATGTCAATGAGCATTCCGATTTCAGTTCCAGAGCGATTCGCCCGATGAGTCCTTCATATTTAGTCGTTTTCAGCCAATTTTCTGAATTTTTGAAAATTTCACTTTTTTGTGAAAATATCCACTAAATGAGGGAATAATATGTGTGAGGGTACCCCAGGAGAGTTCCAAATGTGTGTGGGTAGAATATATATCCCACAGGGGTAAAATTGAAAAAAGGTGAAAACATTTTTTTTTGGACTTAATAATTTTTTCAGCGTTTATCAGACTTTCAGATAGGGGAAATATCAGTGAGCGTTCCGATTTCAGTTCCAGAGCGATTCGCCCGATTAGTCCTTCATATTTAGTCGTTTTTAGCCAATTTTCTGAATTTTTGAAAATTTCACTTTTTTGTGAAAATATTCACTAAATGAGGGAATAATATGTGTGAGGGTACCCCAGGAGAGTTCCAAATGTGTGTGGGTAGAATATATATCCCACGGGGGTAAAATTGAAAAAAGGTGAAAACATTTTTTTTTGGACTTAGTCATTTTTTCAGCGTTTATCAGACATTCAGATAGGGGAAATGTCAGTGAGCATTCCGATTTCAGTTCCAGAGCGATTCGCCCGATGAGTCCTTCATATTTATTCGTTTTCAGCCAATTTTCTGAATTTTTGAAAATTTCACTTTTTTGTGAAAATATCCACTAAATAAGGGAATAATATGTGTGAGGGTTCTCTAGGAGAGTTCCAAATGTGTGTGGGTAGAATATATATCCCACGGGGGTAAAATTGAAAAAAGTTGAAAAAAATTTTTTTTAGACTTAGTCATTTTTCCGGAGTTTATCAGACTTTCAGATAGGGGAAATGTCAGTGAGCGTTCCGATTTCAGTTCCAGAGCGATTCGCCCGATGAGTCCTTCATATTTAGTCGTTTTCAGCCAATTTTCAGAATTTTTGAAAATTTCACTTTTTTGTGAAAATATCCACTAAATGAGGGAATAATATGTGTGAGGGTACCCCAGGAGAGTTCCAAATGTGTGTGGGTAGAATTTATATCCCACGGGGGTAAAATTGAAAAAAGTTGAAAACATTTTTTTTTGGACTTAATCATTTTTTCAGCGTTTATCAGACTTTCAGATAGGGGAAATATCAGTGAGCGTTCCGATTTCAGTTCCAGAGCGATTCACCCGATGAGTCCTTCATATTTAGTCGTTTTCAGCCTATTTTCTGAATTTTTGAAAATTTCACTTTTTTGTGAAAATATCCACTAAATGAGGGAATAATATGTGTGAGGGTACCCCAGGAGAGTTCCAAATGTGTGTGGGTAGAATATATATCCCACGGGGGTAAAATTGAAAAAAGGTGAAAACATTTTTTTTTGGACTTAGTCATTTTTTCAGCGTTTATCAGACATTCAGATAAGGGAAATGTCAGTGAGCATTCCGATTTCAGTTCCAGAGCGATTCGCCCGATGAGTCCTTCATATTTAATCGTTTTCAGCCAATTTTCTGAATTTTTGAAAATTTCACTTTTTTGTGAAAATATCCACTAAATGAGGGAATAATATGTGTGAGGGTACCCCAGGAGAGTTCCAAATGTGTGTGGGTAGAATATATATCCCACGGGGGTAAAATTGAAAAAAGTTGAAAAAATTTTTTTTTGGACTTAATAATTTTTTCAGCGTTTATCAGACTTTCAGATAGGGGAAATATCAGTGAAAGTTCCGATTTCAGTTTCAGAGCGATTCGCCCGATGAGTCCTTCATATTTAGTCGTTTTCAGCCAATTTTCTGAATTTTTGAAAATTTCACTTTTTTGTGAAAATATTCACTAAATGAGGGAATAATATGTGTGAGGGTACCCCAGGAGAGTTCCAAATGTGTGTGGGTAGAATATATATCCCACGGGGGTAAAATTGAAAAAAGGTGAAAACATTTTTTTTTGGACTTAGTCATTTTTTCAGCGTTTATCAGACATTCAGATAAGGGAAATGTCAGTGAGCATTCCGATTTCAGTTCCAGAGCGGTTCGCCCGATGAGTCCTTCATGTTTAGTCGTTTTCAGCCAATTTTCTGAATTTTTGAAAATTTCACTTTTTTGTGAAAATATCCACTAAATGAGGGAATAATATGTGTGAGGGTACCCCAGGAGAGTTCCAAATGTGTGTGGGTAGAATATATATCCCACGGGGGTAAAATTGAAAAAAGTTGAAAAAATTTTTTTTTGGACTTAATAATTTTTTCAGCGTTTATCAGACTTTCAGATAGGGGAAATATCAGTGAGCGTTCCGATTTCAGTTCCAGAGCGATTCACCCGATTAGTCCTTCATATTTAGTCGTTTTTAGCCAATTTTCTGAATTTTTGAAAATTTCACTTTTTTGTGAAAATATTCACTAAATAAGGGAATAATATGTGTGAGGGTACCCCAGGAGAGTTCCAAATGTGTGTGGGTAGAATATATATCCCACGGGGGTAAAATTGAAAAAAGGTGAAAACATTTTTTTTTGGACTTAGTCATTTTTTCAGCGTTTATCAGACATTCAGATAAGGGAAATGTCAATGAGCATTCCGATTTCAGTTCCAGAGCGATTCGCCCGATGAGTCCTTCATATTTAGTCGTTTTCAGCCAATTTTCTGAATTTTTGAAAATTTCACTTTTTTGTGAAAATATCCACTAAATGAGGGAATAATATGTGTGAGGGTACCCCAGGAGAGTTCCAAATGTGTGTGGGTAGAATATATATCCCACGGGGGTAAAATTGAAAAAAGGTGAAAACATTTTTTTTTGGACTTAATAATTTTTTCAGCGTTTATCAGACTTTCAGATAGGGGAAATATCAGTGAGCGTTCCGATTTCAGTTCCAGAGCGATTCGCCCGATGAGTCCTTCATATTCAGTCGTTTTCAGCCAATTTTCTGAATTTTTGAAAATTTCACTTTTTTGTGAAAATATTCACTAAATGAGGGAATAATATGTGTGAGGGTACCCCAGGAGAGTTCCAAATGTGTGTGGGTAGAATATATATCCCACGGGGGTAAAATTGAAAAAAGGTGAAAACATTTTTTTTTGGACTTAGTCATTTTTTCAGCGTTTATCAGACATTCAGATAAGGGAAATGTCAGTGAGCATTCCGATTTCAGTTCCAGAGCGGTTCGCCCGATGAGTCCTTCATGTTTAGTCGTTTTCAGCCAATTTTCTGAATTTTTGAAAATTTCACTTTTTTGTGAAAATATCCACTAAATGAGGGAATAATATGTGTGAGGGTACCCCAGGAGAGTTCCAAATGTGTGTGGGTAGAATATATATCCCACGGGGGTAAAATTGAAAAAAGTTGAAAAATTTTTTTTTTACTTAATCATTTTTTCAGCGTTTATCAGACTTTCAGATAGGGGAAATATCAGTGAACATTCCGATTTCAGTTCCAGAGAGATTCGCCCGATGAGTCCTTCATATTTAGTCGTTTTCAGCCAATTTTCTGAATTTTTGAAAATTTCACTTTTTTGTGAAAATATCCACTAAATGAGGGAATAATATGTGTGAGGGTACCCCAGGAGAGTTCCAAATGTGTGTGGGTAGAATATATATCCCACGGGGGTAAAATTGAAAAAAGTTAAAAAAATTTTTTTTTGGTCTTAATAATTTTTTCAGCGTTTATCAGACTTTCAGATAGGGGAAATATCAGTGAGCGTTCCGATTTCAGTTCCAGAGCAATTCGCCCGATGAGTCCTTCATATTTAGTCGTTTTCAGCCAATTTTCTGAATTTTTGAAAATTTCACTTTTTTGTGAAAATATCCACTAAATGAGGGAATAATATGTGTGAGGGTACCCCAGGAGAGTTCCAAATGTGTGTGGGTAGAATATATATCCCACGGGGGTAAAATTGAAAAAAGTTGAAAAAATTTTTTTTTGGACTTAATCATTTTTTCCGCGTTTATCAGACTTTCAGATAGGGGAAATATCAGTGAGCGTTTCGATTTCAGTTCCAGAGCGATTCGCCCGATGAGTCTTTCATATTTAGTCGTTTTCAGCCAATTTTCTGAATTTTTGAAAATTTCACTTTTTTGTGAAAATATCCACTAAATGAGGGAATAATATGTGTGAGGGTACCCCAGGAGAGTTCCAAATGTGTGTGGGTAGAATATATATCCCACGGGGGTAAAATTGAAAAAAGGTGAAAACATTTTTTTTTGGACTTAGTCATTTTTTCAGCGTTTATCAGACATTCAGATAAGGGAAATGTCAGTGAGCATTCCGATTTCAGTTCCAGAGCGATTCGCCCGATGAGTCCTTCATATTTAGTCGTTTTCAGCCAATTTTCTGAATTTTTGAAAATTTCACTTTTTTGTGAAAATATCCACTAAATGAGGGAATAATATGTGTGAGGGTACCCCAGGAGAGTTCCAAATGTGTGTGGGTAGAATATATATCCCACGGGGGTAAAATTGAAAAAAGTTGAAAAAATTTTTTTTTGGACTTAATAATTTTTTCAGCGTTTATCAGACTTTCAGATAGGGGAAATATCAGTGAGCGTTCCGATTTCAGTTCCAGAGCGATTCGCCCGATGAGTCCTTCATATTTAGTCGTTTTTAGCCAATTTTCTTATTTTTGAAAATTTCACTTTTTTGTGAAAATATTCACTAAATGAGGGAATAATATGTGTGAGGGTACCCCAGGAGAGTTCCAAATGTGTGTGGGTAGAATATATATCCCACGGGGGTAAAATTGAAAAAAGTTGAAAAACTTTTTTTTTGGACTTAATAATTTTTTCAGCGTTTATCAGACTTTCAGATAGGGGAAATATCAGTGAGCGTTCCGATTTCAGTTCCAGAGCGATTCGCCCGATGAATCCTTCATATTTAGTCGTTTTCAGCCAATTTTCTGAATTTTTGAAAATTTCACTTTTTTGTGAAAATATCCACTAAATAAGGGAATAATATGTGTTAGGGTTCTCTAGGAGAGTTCCAAATGTGTGTGGGTAGAATATATACCCCACGGGGGTAAAATTGAAAAAAGTTGAAAAAAATTTTTTTTAGACTTAGTCATTTTTCCGGCGTTTATCAGACTTTCAGATAGGGGAAATGTCAGTGAGCGTTCCGATTTCAGTTCCAGAGCGATTCGCCCGATGAGTCTTTCATATTTAATCGTTTTCAGCCAATTTTCTGAATTTTTGAAAATTTCACTTTTTTGTGAAAATATCCACTAAATGAGGGAATAATATGTGTGAGGGTACCCCAGGAGAGTTCCAAATGTGTGTGGGTAGAATATATATCCCACGGGGGTAAAATTGAAAAAAGTTGAAAAAATTTTTTTTTGGACTTAATCATTTTTTCCGCGTTTATCAGACTTTCAGATAGGGGAAATATCAGTGAGCGTTTCGATTTCAGTTCCAGAGCGATTCGCCCGATGAGTCTTTCATATTTAGTTGTTTTCAGCCAATTTTCTGAATTTTTGAAAAGTTCACTTTTTTGTGAAAATATCCACTAAATGAGGGAATAATATGTGTGAGGGTACCCCAGGAGAGTTCCAAATGTGTGTGGGTAGAATATATATCCCACGGGGGTAAAATTGAAAAAAGTTGAAAAAATTTTTTTTTGGACTTAGTCATTTTTTCAGCGTTTATCAGACATTCAGATAAGGGAAATGTCAATGAGCATTCCGATTTCAGTTCCAGAGCGATTCGCCCGATGAGTCCTTCACATTTAATCGTTTTCAGCCAATTTTCTGAATTTTTGAAAATTTCACTTTTTTGTGAAAATATCCACTAAATGAGGGAATAATATGTGTGAGGGTACCCCAGGAGAGTTCCAAATGTGTGTGGGTAGAATATATATCCCACGGGGGTAAAATTGAAAAAAGTTGAAAAACTTTTTTTTTGGACTTAATAATTTTTTCAGCGTTTATCAGACTTTCAGATAGGGGAAATATCAGTGAGCGTTCCGATTTCAGTTCCAGAGCGATTCGCCCGATGAGTCCTTCATATTTAGTCGTTTTTAGCCAATTTTCTGAATTTTTGAAAATTTCACTTTTTTGTGAAAATATTCACTAAATGAGGGAATAATATGTGTGAGGGTACCCCAGGAGAGTTCCAAATGTGTGTGGGTAGAATATATATCCCACGGGGGTAAAATTGAAAAAAGGTGAAAACATTTTTTTTTGGACTTAGTCATTTTTTCAGCGTTTATCAGACATTCAGATAAGGGAAATGTCAATGAGCATTCCGATTTCAGTTCCAGAGCGATTCGCCCGATGAGTCCTTCATATTTAGTCGTTTTCAGCCAATTTTCTGACTTTTTGAAAATTTCACTTTTTTGTGAAAATATCCACTAAATGAGGGAATAATATGTGTGAGGGTACCCCAGGAGAGTTCCAAATGTGTGTGGGTAGAATATATATCCCACGGGGGTAAAATTGAAAAAAGTTGAAAAACTTTTTTTTTGGACTTAATAATTTTTTCAGCGTTTATCAGACTTTAAGATAGGGGAAATATCAGTGAGCGTTCCGATTTCAGTTCCAGAGCGATTCGCCCGATGAGTCCTTCATATTTAGTCGTTTTTAGCCAATTTTCTGAATTTTTGAAAATTTCACTTTTTTGTGAAAATATCCACTAAATGAGGGAATAATATGTGTGAGGGTACCCCAGGAGAGTTCCAAATGTGTGTGGGTAGAATATATATCCCACGGGGGTAAAATTGAAAAAAGGTGAAAACATTTTTTTTGGACTTAATAATTTTTTCAGCGTTTATCAGACTTTCAGATAGGGGAAATATCAGTGAGCGTTCCGATTTCAGTTCCAGAGCAATTCGCCCGATGAGTCCTACATATTCAGTCGTTTTCAGCCAATTTTCAGAATTTTTGAAAATTTCACTTTTTTGTGAAAATATCCACTAAATGAGGGAATAATATGTGTGAGGGTACCCCAGGAGAGTTCCAAATGTGTGTGGGTAGAATATATATCCCACGGGGGTAAAATTGAAAAAAGTTGAAAACATTTTTTTTGGACTTAATCATTTTTTCCGCGTTTATCAGACTTTCAGATAGGGGAAATATCAGTGAGCGTTTCGATTTCAGTTCCAGAGCGATTCGCCCGATGAGTCCTTCATATTTAGTCGTTTTCAGCCAATTTTCTGAATTTTTGAAAATTTCACTTTTTTGTGAAAATATCCACTAAATGAGGGAACAATATGTGTGAGGGTACCCCAGGAGAGTTCCAAATGTGTGTGGGTAGAATATATATCCCACGGGGGTAAAATTGAAAAAAGTTGAAAAAATTTTTTTTTGGACTTAATAATTTTTTCAGCGTTTATCAGACTTTCAGATAGGGGAAATATCAGTGAGCCTTCCGATTTCAGTTTCAGAGCGATTCGCCCGATGAGTGCTTCATATTTAGTCGTTTTCAGCCAATTTTCTGAATTTTTGAAAATTTCACTTTTTTGTGAAAATATTCACTAAATGAGGGAATAATATGTGTGAGGGTACCCCAGGAGAGTTCCAAATGTGTGTGGGTAGAATATATATCCCACGGGGGTAAAACTGAAAAAAGGTGAAAACATTTTTTTTTGGACTTAGTCATTTTTTCAGCGTTTATCAGACATTCAGATAAGGGAAATGTCAGTGAGCATTCCGATTTCAGTTCCAGAGCGATTCGCCCGATGAGTCCTTCATGTTTAGTCGTTTTCAGCCAATTTTCTGAATTTTTGAAAATTTCACTTTTTTGTGAAAATATCCACTAAATGAGGGAATAATATGTGTGAGGGTACCCCAGGAGAGTTCCAAATGTGTGTGGGTAGAATATATATCCCACGGGGGTAAAATTGAAAAAAGTTGAAAAAATTTTTTTTTGGACTTAATAATTTTTTCAGCGTTTATCAGACTTTCAGATAGGGGAAATATCAGTGAGCGTTCCGATTTCAGTTCCAGAGCGATTCACCCGATTAGTCCTTCATATTTAGTCGTTTTTAGCCAATTTTCTGAATTTTTGAAAATTTCACTTTTTTGTGAAAATATTCACTAAATAAGGGAATAATATGTGTGAGGGTACCCCAGGAGAGTTCCAAATGTGTGTGGGTAGAATATATATCCCACGGGGGTAAAATTGAAAAAAGGTGAAAACATTTTTTTTTGGACTTAGTCATTTTTTCAGCGTTTATCAGACATTCAGATAAGGGAAATGTCAATGAGCATTCCGATTTCAGTTCCAGAGCGATTCGCCCGATGAGTCCTTCATATTTAGTCGTTTTCAGCCAATTTTCTGAATTTTTGAAAATTTCACTTTTTTGTGAAAATATCCACTAAATGAGGGAATAATATGTGTGAGGGTACCCCAGGAGAGTTCCAAATGTGTGTGGGTAGAATATATATCCCACGGGGGTAAAATTGAAAAAAGGTGAAAACATTTTTTTTTGGACTTAATAATTTTTTCAGCGTTTATCAGACTTTCAGATAGGGGAAATATCAGTGAGCGTTCTGATTTCAGTTCCAGAGCGATTCGCCCGATTAGTCCTTCATATTTAGTCGTTTTTAGCCAATTTTCTGAATTTTTGAAAATTTCACTTTTTTGTGAAAATATTCACTAAATGAGGGAATAATATGTGTGAGGGTACCCCAGGAGAGTTCCAAATGTGTGTGGGTAGAATATATATCCCACGGGGGTAAAATTGAAAAAAGGTGAAAACATTTTTTTTTGGACTTAGTCATTTTTTCAGCGTTTATCAGACATTCAGATAGGGGAAATGTCAGTGAGCATTCCGATTTCAGTTCCAGAGCGATTCGCCCGATGAGTCCTTCATATTTATTCGTTTTCAGCCAATTTTCTGAATTTTTGAAAATTTCACTTTTTTGTGAAAATATCCACTAAATAAGGGAATAATATGTGTTAGGGTTCTCTAGGAGAGTTCCAAATGTGTGTGGGTAGAATATATATCCCACGGGGGTAAAATTGAAAAAAGTTGAAAAAAATTTTTTTTAGACTTAGTCATTTTTCCGGCGTTTATCAGACTTTCAGATAGGGGAAATGTCAGTGAGCGTTCCGATTTCAGTTCCAGAGCGATTCGCCCGATGAGTCCTTAATATTTAGTCGTTTTCAGCCAATTTTCAGAATTTTTGAAAATTTCACTTTTTTGTGAAAATATCCACTAAATGAGGGAATAATATGTGTGAGGGTACCCCAGGAGAGTTCCAAATGTGTGTGGGTAGAATTTATATCCCACGGGGGTAAAATTGAAAAAAGTTGAAAACATTTTTTTTTGGACTTAATCATTTTTTCAGCGTTTATCAGACTTTCAGATAGGGGAAATATCAGTGAGCGTTCCGATTTCAGTTCCAGAGCGATTCACCCAATGAGTGCTTCATATTTAGTCGTTTTCAGCCTATTTTCTGAATTTTTGAAAATTTCACTTTTTTGTGAAAATATCCACTAAATAAGGGAATAATATGTGTTAGGGTTCTCTAGGAGAGTTCCAAATGTGTGTGGGTAGAATATATATCCCACGGGGGTAAAATTGAAAAAAGTTGAAAAACTTTTTTTTTGGACTTAATAATTTTTTCAGCGTTTATCAGACTTTAAGATAGGGGAAATGTCAGTGAGCATTCCGATTTCAGTTCCAGAGCGATTCGCCCGATGAGTCCTTCATATTTATTCGTTTTCAGCCAATTTTCTGAATTTTTGAAAATTTCACTTTTTTGTGAAAATATCCACTAAATAAGGGAATAATATGTGTTAGGGTTCTCTAGGAGAGTTCCAAATGTGTGTGGGTAGAATATATATCCCACGGGGGTAAAATTGAAAAAAGTTGAAAAACTTTTTTTTTGGACTTAATAATTTTTTCAGCGTTTATCAGACTTTAAGATAGGGGAAATATCAGTGAGCGTTCCGATTTCAGTTCCAGAGCGATTCGCCCGATGAGTCCTTCATATTTAGTCGTTTTTAGCCAATTTTCTGAATTTTTGAAAATTTCACTTTTTTGTGAAAATATCCACTAAATGAGGGAATAATATGTGTGAGGGTACCCCAGGAGAGTTCCAAATGTGTGTGGGTAGAATATATATCCCACGGGGGTAAAATTGAAAAAAGGTGAAAACATTTTTTTTGGACTTAATAATTTTTTCAGCGTTTATCAGACTTTCAGATAGGGGAAATATCAGTGAGCGTTCCGATTTCAGTTCCAGAGCAATTCGCCCGATGAGTCCTACATATTCAGTCGTTTTCAGCCAATTTTCAGAATTTTTGAAAATTTCACTTTTTTGTGAAAATATCCACTAAATGAGGGAATAATATGTGTGAGGGTACCCCAGGAGAGTTCCAAATGTGTGTGGGTAGAATATATATCCCACGGGGGTAAAATTGAAAAAAGTTGAAAACATTTTTTTTGGACTTAATCATTTTTTCCGCGTTTATCAGACTTTCAGATAGGGGAAATATCAGTGAGCGTTTCGATTTCAGTTCCAGAGCGATTCGCCCGATGAGTCCTTCATATTTAGTCGTTTTCAGCCAATTTTCTGAATTTTTGAAAATTTCACTTTTTTGTGAAAATATCCACTAAATGAGGGAACAATATGTGTGAGGGTACCCCAGGAGAGTTCCAAATGTGTGTGGGTAGAATATATATCCCACGGGGGTAAAATTGAAAAAGGTTGAAAAAATTTTTTTTTGGACTTAATAATTTTTTCAGCGTTTATCAGACTTTCAGATAGGGGAAATATCAGTGAGCCTTCCGATTTCAGTTTCAGAGCGATTCGCCCGATGAGTGCTTCATATTTAGTCGTTTTCAGCCAATTTTCTGAATTTTTGAAAATTTCACTTTTTTGTGAAAATATTCACTAAATGAGGGAATAATATGTGTGAGGGTACCCCAGGAGAGTTCCAAATGTGTGTGGGTAGAATATATATCCCACGGGGGTAAAACTGAAAAAAGGTGAAAACATTTTTTTTTGGACTTAGTCATTTTTTCAGCGTTTATCAGACATTCAGATAAGGGAAATGTCAATGAGCATTCCGATTTCAGTTCCAGAGCGATTCGCCCGATGAGTCCTTCATATTTAGTCGTTTTCAGCCAATTTTCTGAATTTTTGAAAATTTCACTTTTTTGTGAAAATATCCACTAAATGAGGGAATAATATGTGTGAGGGTACCCCAGGAGAGTTCCAAATGTGTGTGGGTAGAATATATATCCCACGGGGGTAAAATTGAAAAAAGGTGAAAACATTTTTTTTTGGACTTAATAATTTTTTCAGCGTTTATCAGACTTTCAGATAGGGGAAATATCAGTGAGCGTTCTGATTTCAGTTCCAGAGCGATTCGCCCGATTAGTCCTTCATATTTAGTCGTTTTTAGCCAGTTTTCTGAATTTTTGAAAATTTCACTTTTTTGTGAAAATATTCACTAAATGAGGGAATAATATGTGTGAGGGTACCCCAGGAGAGTTCCAAATGTGTGTGGGTAGAATATATATCCCACGGGGGTAAAATTGAAAAAAGTTGAAAACATTTTTTTTTGGACTTAATCATTTTTTCAGCGTTTATCAGACTTTCAGATAGGGGAAATATCAGTGAGCGTTCCGATTTCAGTTCCAGAGCGATTCGCCCGATGAGTCCTTCATATTCAGTCGTTTTCAGCCAATTTTCAGAATTTTTGAAAATTTCACTTTTTTGTGAAAATATCCACTAAATGAGGGAATAATATGTGTGAGGGTACCCCAGGAGAGTTCCAAATGTGTCTGGGTAGAATATATATCCCACGGGGGTAAAATTGAAAAAAGGTGAAAACATTTTTTTTTGGACTTAGTCATTTTTTCAGCGTTTATCAGACATTCAGATAGGGGAAATGTCAGTGAGCATTCCGATTTCAGTTCCAGCGCGATTCGCCCGATGAGTCCTTCGTATTCAGTCGTTTTCAGCCAATTTTCTGAATTTTTGAAAATGTCACTTTTTTGTGAAAATATCCACTAAATGAGGGAATAATATGTGTGAGGGTACCCCAGGAGTGTTAAAAATGTGCGTGGGTAGAATATATATCCCACGGGGGTAAAATTGAAAAAAGTTGAAAAATTTTTTTTTTACTTAATCATTTTTTCAGCGTTTATCAGACTTTCAGATAGGGGAAATATCAGTGAACATTCCGATTTCAGTTCCAGAGCGATTCGCCCGATGAGTCCTTCATATTTAGTCGTTTTCAGCCAATTTTCTGAATTTTTGAAAATGTCACTTTTTTGTGAAAATATCCACTAAATGAGGGAATAATATGTGTGAGGGTACCCCAGGAGAGTTCCAAATGTGTGTGGGTAGAATATATATCCCACGGGGGTAAAATTGAAAAAAGTTAAAAAAATTTTTTTTTGGTCTTAATAATTTTTTCAGCGTTTATCAGACTTTCAGATAGGGGAAATATCAGTGAGCGTTCCGATTTCAGTTCCAGAGCGATTCGCCCGATGAGTGCTTCATGTTTAGTCGTTTTCAGCCAATTTTCAGAATTTTTGAAAATTTCACTTTTTTGTGAAAATATCCACTAAATGAGGGAATAATATGTGTGAGGGTACCCCAGGAGGGTTCCAAATGTGTGTGGGTAGAATATATATCCCACGGGGGTAAAATTGAAAAAAGGTGAAAACATTTTTTTTTGGACTTAGTCATTTTTTCAGCGTTTATCAGACATTCAGATCGGGGAAATGTCAGTGAGCATTCCGATTTCAGTTCCAGCGCGATTCGCCCGATGAGTCCTTCGTATTCAGTCGTTTTCAGCCAATTTTCTGAATTTTTGAAAGTGTCACTTTTTTGTGAAAATATCCACTAAATGAGGGAATAATATGTGTGAGGGCACCCCAGGAGGGTTCCAAATGTGCGTGGGTAGAATATATATCCCACGGGGGTAAAATTGAAAAAAGTTGAAAAAATTTTTTTTTACTTAGTCATTTTTTCAGCGTTTATCAGACTTTCAGATAGGGGAAATGTCAGTGAGCGTTCCGATTTCAGTTCCAGCGCGATTCGCCCGATGAGTCCTTCATATTCAGTCGTTTTCAGCCAATTTTCTGAATTTTTGAAAATGTCACTTTTTTGTGAAAATATCCACTAAATGAGGGAATAATATGTGTGAGGGTACCCCAGGAGTGTTCCAAATGTGCGTGGGTAGAATATATATCCCACGGGGGTAAAATTGAAAAAAGTTGAAAAATTATTTTTTTTTACTTAATCATTTTTTCAGCGTTTATCAGACTTTCAGATAGGGGAAATATCAGTGAACGTTCCGATTTCAGTTCCAGAGCGATTCGCCCGTTGAGTCCTTCATATTTAGTCGTTTTCAGCCAATTTTCTGAATTTTTGAAAATTTCACTTTTTTGTGAAAATATCCACTAAATGAGGGAATAATATGTGTGAGGGTACCCCAGGAGAGTTCCAAATGTGTGTGGGTAGAATATATATCCCACGGGGGTAAAATTGAAAAAAGGTGAAAACATTTTTTTTTCGACTTAATAATTTTTTCAGTGTTTATCAGACTTTCAGATTGGGGAAATATCAGTGATCGTTCCGATTTCAGTTCCAGAGCGTTTCGCCCGATGAGTCCTTCATATTTAGTCGTTTTTAGCCAATTTTCTGAATTTTTTAAAATTTCACTTTTTTGTGAAAATATCCACTAAATGAGGGAATAATATGTGTGAGGGTACCCCAGGAGAGTTCCAAATGTGTGTGGGTAGAATATATATCCCACGGGGGTAAAATTGAAAAAAGTTGAAAACATTTTTTTTTGGACTTAATCATTTTTTCAGCGTTTATCAGACTTTCAGATAGGGGAAATATCAGTGAGCGTTCCGATTTCAGTTCCAGAGCGATTCACCCGATTAGTCCTTCATATTTAGTCGTTTTTAGCCAATTTTCTGAATTTTTGAAAATTTCACTTTTTTGTGAAAATATTCACTAAATAAGGGAATAATATGTGTGAGGGTACCCCAGGAGAGTTCCAAATGTGTGTGGGTAGAATATATATCCCACGGGGGTAAAATTGAAAAAAGGTGAAAACATTTTTTTTTGGACTTAGTCATTTTTTCAGCGTTTATCAGACATTCAGATAAGGGAAATGTCAATGAGCATTCCGATTTCAGTTCCAGAGCGATTCGCCCGATGAGTCCTTCATATTTAGTCGTTTTCAGCCAATTTTCTGAATTTTTGAAAATTTCACTTTTTTGTGAAAATATCCACTAAATGAGGGAATAATATGTGTGAGGGTACCCCAGGAGAGTTCCAAATGTGTGTGGGTAGAATATATATCCCACGGGGGTAAAATTGAAAAAAGGTGAAAACATTTTTTTTTGGACTTAATAATTTTTTCAGCGTTTATCAGACTTTCAGATAGGGGAAATATCAGTGAGCGTTCTGATTTCAGTTCCAGAGCGATTCGCCCGATTAGTCCTTCATATTTAGTCGTTTTTAGCCAATTTTCTGAATTTTTGAAAATTTCACTTTTTTGTGAAAATATTCACTAAATGAGGGAATAATATGTGTGAGGGTACCCCAGGAGAGTTCCAAATGTGTGTGGGTAGAATATATATCCCACGGGGGTAAAATTGAAAAAAGGTGAAAACATTTTTTTTGGACTTAGTCATTTTTTCAGCGTTTATCAGACATTCAGATAGGGGAAATGTCAGTGAGCATTCCGATTTCAGTTCCAGAGCGATTCGCCCGATGAGTCCTTCATATTTATTCGTTTTCAGCCAATTTTCTGAATTTTTGAAAATTTCACTTTTTTGTGAAAATATCCACTAAATAAGGGAATAATATGTGTTAGGGTTCTCTAGGAGAGTTCCAAATGTGTGTGGGTAGAATATATATCCCACGGGGGTAAAATTGAAAAAAGTTGAAAAAAATTTTTTTTAGACTTAGTCATTTTTCCGGCGTTTATCAGACTTTCAGATAGGGGAAATGTCAGTGAGCGTTCCGATTTCAGTTCCAGAGCGATTCGCCCGATGAGTCCTTCATATTTAGTCGTTTTCAGCCAATTTTCAGAATTTTTGAAAATTTCACTTTTTTGTGAAAATATCCACTAAATGAGGGAATAATATGTGTGAGGGTACCCCAGGAGAGTTCCAAATGTGTGTGGGTAGAATTTATATCCCACGGGGGTAAAATTGAAAAAAGTTGAAAACATTTTTTTTTGGACTTAATCATTTTTTCAGCGTTTATCAGACTTTCAGATAGGGGAAATATCAGTGAGCGTTCCGATTTCAGTTCCAGAGCGATTCACCCAATGAGTGCTTCATATTTAGTCGTTTTCAGCCTATTTTCTGAATTTTTGAAAATTTCACTTTTTTGTGAAAATATCCACTAAATGAGGGAATAATATGTGTGAGGGTACCCCAGGAGAGTTCCAAATGTGTGTGGGTAGAATATATATCCCACGGGGGTAAAATTGAAAAAAGTTGAAAAAAATTTTTTTTGGACTTAATAATTTTTTCAGCGTTTATCAGACTTTCAGATAGGGGAAATATCAGTGAGCGTTCCGATTTCAGTTCCAGAGCGATTCGCCCGATGAGTCCTTCATATTCAGTCGTTTTCAGCCAATTTTCAGAATTTTTGAAAATTTCACTTTTTTGTGAAAATATCCACTAAATGAGGGAATAATATGTGTGAGGGTACCCCAGGAGAGTTCCAAATGTGTGTGGGTAGAATATATATCCCACGGGGGTAAAATTGAAAAAAGTTGAAAACATTTTTTTTTGGACTTAATCATTTTTTCAGCGTTTATCAGACTTTCAGATAGGGGAAATATCAGTGAGCGTTCCGATTTCAGTTCCAGAGCGATTCGCCCGATGAGTCCTTCATATTCAGTCGTTTTCAGCCAATTTTCAGAATTTTTGAAAATTTCACTTTTTTGTGAAAATATCCACTAAATGAGGGAATAATATGTGTGAGGGTACCCCAGGAGAGTTCCAAATGTGTGTGGGTAGAATATATATCCCACGGGGGTAAAATTGAAAAAAGGTGAAAACATTTTTTTTTGGACTTAGTCATTTTTTCAGCGTTTATCAGACATTCAGATAGGGGAAATGTCAGTGAGCATTCCGATTTCAGTTCCAGCGCGATTCGCCCGATGAGTCCTTCGTATTCAGTCGTTTTCAGCCAATTTTCTGAATTTTTGAAAATGTCACTTTTTTGTGAAAATATCCACTAAATGAGGGAATAATATGTGTGAGGGTACCCCAGGAGTGTTAAAAATGTGCGTGGGTAGAATATATATCCCACGGGGGTAAAATTGAAAAAAGTTGAAAAATTTTTTTTTTACTTAATCATTTTTTCAGCGTTTATCAGACTTTCAGATAGGGGAAATATCAGTGAACATTCCGATTTCAGTTCCAGAGCGATTCGCCCGATGAGTCCTTCATATTTAGTCGTTTTCAGCCAATTTTCTGAATTTTTGAAAATTTCACTTTTTTGTGAAAATATCCACTAAATGAGGGAATAATATGTGTGAGGGTACCCCAGGAGAGTTCCAAATGTGTGTGGGTAGAATATATATCCCACGGGGGTAAAATTGAAAAAAGTTAAAAAAATTTTTTTTTGGTCTTAATAATTTTTTCAGCGTTTATCAGACTTTCAGATAGGGGAAATATCAGTGAGCGTTCCGATTTCAGTTCCAGAGCGATTCGCCCGATGAGTCCTTCATATTTAGTCGTTTTCAGCCAATTTTCTGAATTTTTGAAAATTTCACTTTTTTGTGAAAATATCCACTAAATAAGGGAATAATATGTGTTAGGGTTCTCTAGGAGAGTTCCAAATGTGTGTGGGTAGAATATATATCCCACGGGGGTAAAATTGAAAAAAGTTGAAAAAAATTTTTTTTAGACTTAGTCATTTTTCCGGCGTTTATCAGACTTTCAGATAGGGGAAATGTCAGTGAGCGTTCCGATTTCAGTTCCAGAGCGATTCGCCCGATGAGTCCTTCATATTTAGTCGTTTTCAGCCAATTTTCAGAATTTTTGAAAATTTCACTTTTTTGTGAAAATATCCACTAAATGAGGGAATAATATGTGTGAGGGTACCCCAGGAGAGTTCCAAATGTGTGTGGGTAGAATTTATATCCCACGGGGGTAAAATTGAAAAAAGTTGAAAACATTTTTTTTTGGACTTAATCATTTTTTCAGCGTTTATCAGACTTTCAGATAGGGGAAATATCAGTGAGCGTTCCGATTTCAGTTCCAGAGCGATTCACCCAATGAGTGCTTCATATTTAGTCGTTTTCAGCCTATTTTCTGAATTTTTGAAAATTTCACTTTTTTGTGAAAATATCCACTAAATGAGGGAATAATATGTGTGAGGGTACCCCAGGAGAGTTCCAAATGTGTGTGGGTAGAATATATATCCCACGGGGGTAAAATTGAAAAAAGTTGAAAAAAATTTTTTTTGGACTTAATAATTTTTTCAGCGTTTATCAGACTTTCAGATAGGGGAAATATCAGTGAGCGTTCCGATTTCAGTTCCAGAGCGATTCGCCCGATGAGTCCTTCATATTCAGTCGTTTTCAGCCAATTTTCAGAATTTTTGAAAATTTCACTTTTTTGTGAAAATATCCACTAAATGAGGGAATAATATGTGTGAGGGTACCCCAGGAGAGTTCCAAATGTGTGTGGGTAGAATATATATCCCACGGGGGTAAAATTGAAAAAAGTTGAAAACATTTTTTTTTGGACTTAATCATTTTTTCAGCGTTTATCAGACTTTCAGATAGGGGAAATATCAGTGAGCGTTCCGATTTCAGTTCCAGAGCGATTCGCCCGATGAGTCCTTCATATTCAGTCGTTTTCAGCCAATTTTCAGAATTTTTGAAAATTTCACTTTTTTGTGAAAATATCCACTAAATGAGGGAATAATATGTGTGAGGGTACCCCAGGAGAGTTCCAAATGTGTGTGGGTAGAATATATATCCCACGGGGGTAAAATTGAAAAAAGGTGAAAACATTTTTTTTTGGACTTAGTCATTTTTTCAGCGTTTATCAGACATTCAGATAGGGGAAATGTCAGTGAGCATTCCGATTTCAGTTCCAGCGCGATTCGCCCGATGAGTCCTTCGTATTCAGTCGTTTTCAGCCAATTTTCTGAATTTTTGAAAATGTCACTTTTTTGTGAAAATATCCACTAAATGAGGGAATAATATGTGTGAGGGTACCCCAGGAGTGTTAAAAATGTGCGTGGGTAGAATATATATCCCACGGGGGTAAAATTGAAAAAAGTTGAAAAATTTTTTTTTTACTTAATCATTTTTTCAGCGTTTATCAGACTTTCAGATAGGGGAAATATCAGTGAACATTACGATTTCAGTTCCAGAGCGATTCGCCCGATGAGTCCTTCATATTTAGTCGTTTTCAGCCAATTTTCTGAATTTTTGAAAATTTCACTTTTTTGTGAAAATATCCACTAAATGAGGGAATAATATGTGTGAGGGTACCCCAGGAGAGTTCCAAATGTGTGTGGGTAGAATATATATCCCACGGGGGTAAAATTGAAAAAAGTTAAAAAAATTTTTTTTTGGTCTTAATAATTTTTTCAGCGTTTATCAGACTTTCAGATAGGGGAAATATCAGTGAGCGTTCCGATTTCAGTTCCAGAGCGATTCGCCCGATGAGTCCTTCATATTTAGTCGTTTTCAGCCAATTTTCTGAATTTTTGAAAATTTCACTTTTTTGTGAAAATATCCACTAAATGAGGGAATAATATGTGTGAGGGTACCCCAGGAGAGTTCCAAATGTGTGTGGGTAGAATATATATCCCACGGGGGTAAAATTGAAAAAAGTTGAAAAAATTTTTTTTTGGACTTAATAATTTTTTCAGCGTTTATCAGACTTTCAGATAGGGGAAATATCAGTGAGCGTTCCGATTTCAGTTCCAGAGTGATTCGCCCGATGAGTCCTTCATATTTAGTCGTTTTTAGCCAATTTTCAGAATTTTTGAAAATTTCACTTTTTTGTGAAAATATCCACTAAATGAGGGAATAATATGTGTGAGGGTACCCCAGGAGGGTTCCAAATGTGTGTGGGTAGAATATATATCCCACGGGGGTAAAATTGAAAAAAGGTGAAAACATTTTTTTTTGGACTTAGTCATTTTTTCAGCGTTTATCAGACATTCAGATCGGGGAAATGTCAGTGAGCATTCCGATTTCAGTTCCAGCGCGATTCGCCCGATGAGTCCTTCGTATTCAGTCGTTTTCAGCCAATTTTCTGAATTTTTGAAAGTGTCACTTTTTTGTGAAAATATCCACTAAATGAGGGAATAATATGTGTGAGGGCACCCCAGGAGTGTTCCAAATGTGCGTGGGTAGAATATATATCCCACGGGGGTAAAATTGAAAAAAGTTGAAAAAATTTTTTTTTACTTAGTCATTTTTTCAGCGTTTATCAGACTTTCAGATAGGGGAAATGTCAGTGAGCGTTCCGATTTCAGTTCCAGCGCGATTCGCCCGATGAGTCCTTCATATTCAGTCGTTTTCAGCCAATTTTCTGAATTTTTGAAAATGTCACTTTTTTGTGAAAATATCCACTAAATGAGGGAATAATATGTGTGAGGGTACCCCAGGAGTGTTCCAAATGTGCGTGGGTAGAATATATATCCCACGGGGGTAAAATTGAAAAAAGTTGAAAAATTATTTTTTTTTACTTAATCATTTTTTCAGCGTTTATCAGACTTTCAGATAGGGGAAATATCAGTGAACGTTCCGATTTCAGTTCCAGAGCGATTCGCCCGTTGAGTCCTTCATATTTAGTCGTTTTCAGCCAATTTTCTGAATTTTTGAAAATTTCACTTTTTTGTGAAAATATCCACTAAATGAGGGAATAATATGTGTGAGGGTACCCCAGGAGAGTTCCAAATGTGTGTGGGTAGAATATATATCCCACGGGGGTAAAATTGAAAAAAGTTGAAAACATTTTTTTTTGGACTTAATCATTTTTTCAGCGTTTATCAGACTTTCAGATAGGGGAAATATCAGTGAGCGTTCCGATTTCAGTTCCAGCGCGATTCGCCCGATGAGTCATAGAATCATAGAATGGTAGAGTTGGAAGGGACCTCCTGGGTCATCTGGTCCAACCCTCTGCTCAAAGCAGGATTCACTAGATCATCTCAGACAGATGTCTGTCCAGCCTCTGTTTGAAGACGTCCATTGAAGGGGAACTCACCACCTCTCGTGGCAGCCTGTTCCACTCATTAATCACCCTAACTGTCAAAAAGTTTTTTCTAATATCTAATCTGTGTCTCCTCCCATTTAGTTTCATCCCATTGCTTCTAGTCTTTCCTTGTGCAAATGAGAATAAAGATGATCCTTCTACAATGTGACAGCCCCTGACATATTTGTAGACAGCTATTAAGTCTCCTCTCAGTCTTCTTTTTTGCAAGCTAAACATTCCCAAATCCTGCAACCGTTCCTCATAGGACATGGTTTGCAGACCAGTCACCATTCTGGTCGCTCTTCTCTGAACTTGCTCCAGTTTATCTATGTCTTTTTTAAAATGTGGTGCCCAAAACTGTACACAGTATTCCAGATGAGGTCTGACCAAAGAGGAGTAAAGACCGATAATGACTTCACGTGATCTAGACTGTATGCTTCTGTTCATACATCCCAGAATTGTATTTGCCTTTTTTGCTGCTGCATCACACTGTTGACTCATGTTCAGTCTATGATCTATTTGTTAGAACCTTGCTGTTAGGTTTTTTTTCCTTTGCTGGTCACATGACCTTGTTGGCCTATTTAATCCTGCTCCGCCCTTCTGGCTTTGCTGGACTTCATTGTATATCTACTTTCTAGCTAGCCTGTGCTCTGTATCTAACTCTGTTAGTTTGCTTGGTCTACGGACCTCTATGTTCTATCTATTTTGTTTGTTCGTCTGTCTGCTACTATTTCTGTTAGGAGGTGTCCCATATTCCTCCCAGTCCTTAGTACTTGTAGGGATTCCCTCCCCACATCTATAGGTCTCCGTACAGACTAGATTAGGACTTTAGCAGGTCTGATCGCAGGATCAGGTTCCCTGTTACATCGTAGGGATTCAGCTGAGTCCTATAGTAGGGACAGATCTCCTCTCTTTCCTTAGCTTTGGTAGCAGAACATAACAGTAAGTCCAGCCTGCAAATTCTCTAAGGAAAGATTTTTTTTTTGTTCCATCATGGTGTCGGTTCAGGATTTGGCTAAACACCTGCAGGGACTCTCTCTGGAAGTGGCCGAGCTCCGTCAGCACGTGAGTAACTGTCCTGGAGCATATTTCTTGGAGCCTAAGGTATGTTTGCCGGATTTATTTTTTGGTGAACATCGAGAATTTTTTTCATTTAAAAATGCTTGCTTATTGTATTTTTGTTTGAGACCCAAGTCCTCTGGGGATGAATCCCAGCGCGTAGGGTTCATAATGTCACTTTTGCGCAAAGAGCCTCAGGAGTGGGCCTTTTCTTTGCAACCTAGTGATACATGCTTCAGATCAGTGGATAGTTTTTTTCTGCTTTAGGACTATTATATGATGATCCTGACCGTGTGGCATCAGCTGAGACTGAATTGAGACGTTTAAAACAAGGATCAGGTAATGTCGAAAAATATTGTACTCATTTTCATCGTTGGTCCACTCAAACAGGGTGGAACGATTCTGCTCTGAAAAGTCTATTTCTTGCTGGGCTCAGTGAAAGGGTTAAAGACCTGCTAATTGCTTATCCTACACCTGAGGATTTGCAACAGGCTATGCAATTAGCTATACGGGTGGATAGAAGACTGCGTGCTAGGGTTAATGAGAGCAAATCCTCTGCTATGTCAGTTTCTGGTTATGATAATGTGTGTACTAACAGTGGTGAACCGATGGAGATTGGATCGGTGGCACCTCGCTCTCAAGAAAAAGACCGTCGTTTTTCGGAAGGCTTGTGTTTCTATTGCGGAAAATCTGGTCATTTGATTAAAGGCTGTGAGCTTCGTATGAAGAAAGAAAAAAAAATGGTCAGTCACGCCCGTATTGCCTGTTTAAATTCCAAGGGTATATTTTTAGCTGCTTCCACGATTGCTCAGGAAAAATTAATGGAATTTCGGGTGTTTGTTGATTGCGGGTCTACACTGAATGTAATTGATGGGGGATTCGTGGAAAAACTCAATTTAAAACCTGAACCTTTATCATCCCCCATTGCTGTGGTTTCTGTGGATGGCTCCCCTTTGAAGAATATTACTCTCAAGGTCAGTGAATTTCCTCTCACTATTAATGGTGTTCACCATGAGAAATTGGATTTGGTAGTGTTGAATAACTTGCCTTCTCCAGTAATATTGGGTTTGCCCTGGTTAAAATTTCACAATCCTGTACTGGATTGGTCTACCAGTGAAATTAAATCCTGGAGCCATAAATGTTATGACAAGTGTTGTAACGGGCGTATTGCAGCTTTGGATAGGGGAGAATTGCCTGTTCCTATTCAGGATTTTTGGAGAGTTTTTTCTGAGAAGGAATCGCAGGTTTTGCCTCCCCATAGAGACTATGATTGTTCTATTGAATTTGTCCCTGGAGCGACTCTTCCTAAAAGTCGTTTATTTAACCTTACTATTCCTGAGAGGAAGGCTTTGGAGGAATACATACAGACTAGAGATGAGCGTTGTTCGACTAGAACTGTTCGCCAATCTCAAATTCGAGCTGTTTTGGGCGGTGTTCGAGTTGTTCGACGAACCCGAACGATTTGCAAAAAATTCGGCTGTTCGAGGTTATGTTCGATAACTGTTCGTGCACCAAAAGCGTGTCCTGCATGTCTGGCGCTATTTAGAGCACCAATCATGCAGGGATTGTCTGCCACTCACTGTAATGCCACAGCCATGGTGGTTGTGGCATTACAGTGATTGCCCAAATCGATGGGAACAGTGCCAACAGTGAAACATGAAAAGCCGGCAATTCAGCAGCGGCATACACCTGTACCCGACAATTTAGAACCGAAAGAATAGAGCTTCACACATAGATTAGATAGATATAAACATGTCAGTCACATATATACGAAGTACAGTGAAAGTGCTGCTTACTGTACTTGTCATTTAGCGTAAAGGATTTATCAAAAAAAATAATAGTGTTTTCATGCACCGTCTCTTTAAAAAAGCCGGCCGGCAATTCAGCATCGGTACCCGACAATTTATAACAGACAGAATAGAGCTTCACACATAGATTAGATAGATAGAAACATGTCAGTCACATATATATGAAGTACAGTGATAGTGTTGGTTACTGTACTTGTCAATTAGTATTAAAATAAAGGATTTATTATTAAAAAAATTGGCGTGGGGTTCCCCTTAATTTTAGGCTCTAGCGGAGGTTAAGCAGACGGCTGGGGCAGATGTTTGAAGCCTGGGAAGGGGGTAATACCCACGGAGCTTCCCAGGCTACTAATATCAGCCCCCAGCTGAATACATAGCCTTTACTAGCTATTAAAATGGGGGACACCCCAAAAAAAATGACGTGGGGTCCCCCCTAATTTAATAGCTAGCAAAGGCTAGGCAGACAGCTGGGGGCTGATATTAATAGCCCAGGAAGGGAGCCATGAATATTGGCCCCCTCCCAGGCTAGAAACACCAGCCGTCAGCCGCCCCAGAAATGGCGCATTCATAGGATGCGCCAATTCTGGCACTTAGCCTCGCTCTTCCACGCTGCCCTGGTGCGGTGGCAGGGGGTAATAGGGTTGGGGTTGATGTCAGCTTATAATGCCAGCTGACATCAAGCCCAGGTTAGTAATGGAGAGGCGTCTATAAGACACCCCCATTACTAACCCCATAGTCAAAGTTAAAAAAAACACAAACACCCAGAATAAAGTCCTTTAATTGAAATAAAGACACAATCCTTTATTGTTCTAAATTAAACCATACTTACCGTCACGCCCATTCCAGCTGAAGCCAACGATCTCCTGCAATAAAAGAAAAATAATAAAGCAACCTCATCCTTACCTTTCCATGGTTCCCACGACAGCTTCAGCTCTGCTACATCGAGATGACAGGCTGGACCGCAGCAGAACGCTGCCACCCAGCCTCTCATCCCGCAGACACTGAGAAGCGCAGGCTTGCTTGCGCTGCTCAGCGTCTCTCTGTGACGACATCCAGATGAGCCGAGTTCATGTCCAATGAACTCGGCTCACCTCATGCACGTCACTGACAGCGTGGGAAAATTCTCACGCTGAAGCGGTGAGTGCAGGAGAATTCTCCCACGCTGTCAGTGACGTGCATAAGGTGAGCTCATGTCCAATGAACTCAGCTCACCTCCTGCACGTCACTGACAGCGTGGGAGAATTCTCCTGCACTCAGCGCTTCAGCGTGAGAATTCTCCCACGCTGAAGCGCTGAGTGCAGGAGAATTTTCCCACGCTGTCAGTGACGTGCATAAGGTGAGCTCATGTCCAATGAACTCAGCTCACCTCCTGCACGTCACTGACAGCGTGGGAGAATTCTCCTGCACTCAGCGCTTCAGTGTGAGAATTCTCCCACGCTGAAGCGCTGAGTGCAGGAGAATTTTCCCACGCTGTCAGTGACGTGCATGAGGTGAGCCGAGTTCATTGGACATTAACTCGGCTCATCTGGATGCCCTCACAGAGAGACACTGTGGAGCGCAAGCAAGCCTGCGCTTCTCAGTGTCTGCGGGATGAGAGGCTGGATGGCAGCGTTCTGCTGCGGTCCAGCCTGTCATCTCGATGTAGCAGAGCTGAAGCTGTCATGGGAACCATGGAAAGGTAAGGATGATGTTGCTTTATTATTTTTCTTTTATTTCAGGAGATCGTTGGCTTCAGCTGGAATGGGCGTGACTGTAAGTATGGTTTAATTTAGAACAATAAAGAATTGTGTGTTTATTTCAATTAAAGGACTTTTTTCTGGGTGTTGTGTTTTTTTTAAATACTTTACTAGAAATTCATGGTGGTCATGTCTAATATTGGCGTGACCCCATGAATTTCGGACTTAGGGCCAGCTGATAATGCCAAGCTGGCCCTAACCCCTTTATTACCCAGTGAGCCACCGCATCAGGGCCCTGGATGAGTTGGGTACAGCGCCAGAAGATGGCGCTTCTATGAACGCGCCATTTTCCGGGGTGGCTGCGGACTGCAATTTGCAGCGGGGGTGGCCCAGAAAGCTTGGGCCTCCCTGCGCTGCGGATTCCAGCCCCCAGCTGCCTAGTTGTACCTGGCTGGACACAAAAACAGGGCGAAGCCCCACGTCAATTTTCTTTAAATTATTTCATGAAATAATTAAGAAAAAAAGGGCTTCCCTATATTGTTGTGTCCGGCCAGGTACAATTAGGCAGCTGGTGGTTGGGGGCAGCCCGTTCCTGCCTGCTGTACCTGGCTGGACACAAATATAGTGCGAAGCCCCACGTCAATTTTTTTTAAATTATTTCATGAATTTCCTGAAATAATTTAAAAAAATTGAAGTGGGGCTTCGCACTATATTTGTGTCCAGCCAGGTACAGCAGGCAGGAACGGGCTGCCCCCATCCACCAGCTGCCTATTTGTACCTGGCCGGACACAACAATATAGGGAAGCCCTTTTTTTCTTAATTATTTCATGAATTTCATGAAATAATTAAAAAAAATTGAAGTGGGGCTTCGCACTATATTTGTGTCCAGCCAGGTACAGCAGGCAGGAACGGGCTGCCCCCAACCACCAGCTGCCTATTTGTACCTGGCCGGACACAACAATATAGGGAAGGCTTTTTTTCTTAATTATTTCATGAATTTCATGAAATAATTAAAAAAAAAGTACGTGGGGCTTCGCCCTATTTTTGTGTCCAGCCAGGTACAACTAGGCAGCTGGGGGCTGGAATCTGCAGCGCAGGGAGGCCCAAGCTTTCTGGGCCCCCCCCCGCTACAAATTGCAGTCCGCAGCCACCCCGGAAAATGGCGCGTTCATAGAAGCGCCATCTTCTGGCGCTGTACCCAACTCATCCAGGGCCCTGGTGCGGTGGCTCACTGGGTAATAAAGGGGTTAGGGCCAGCTTGGTATTATCAGCTGGCCCCAAGCCCAAAATTCATGGGGTCACGCCAGTATTAGACATGACCGCCATGAATTTCTAGTAAAGTATTTAAAAAAAACACAACACCCAGAATAAAGTCCTTTAATTGAAATAAAGACACAATTCTTTATAGTTCTAAATTAAACCATACTTACCATCACACCCATTCCAGCTGAAGCCAACGATCTCCTGCAATAAAAGAAAAATAATAAACCAACCTCATCCTTACCTTTCCATGGTTCCCACGACAGCTTCAGCTCTGCTACATCGAGATGACTGGCTGGACCGCAGCAGAACGCTGCCATCCAGTCTGTCATCCCGCAGACACTGAGAAGCGCAGGCATGCTTGCGCTCCTCACTGTCTCGCTGTGACGGCATCCAGATGAGCCGAGGTCATGTCCAATGAACTCGGCTCACCTCATGCACGTCACTGACAGCGTGGGAAAATTCTCACGCTGAAGTGCTGAGTGCAGGAGAATTCTCCCACGCTGTCAGTGATGTGCATGAGGTGAGCTCATGTCCAATGAACTCAGCTCACCTCCTGCACGTCACTGACAGCGTGGAAAAATTCTCCTGCAATCAGCGCTTCAGCGTGAGAATTTTCCCACGCTGTCAGTGACGTGCATGAGGTGAGCCGAGTTCATTGGACATGAACTCGGCTCATCTGGATGTCGTCACAGAGAGACGCTGAGCAGCGCAAGCAAGCCTGCGCTTCTCAGTGTCTGCGGGATGACAGGCTGGATGGCAGCGTTCTGCTGCGGTCCAGCCTGTCATCTCTATGTAGCAGAGCTGAAGCTGTCGTGGGAACCATGGAAAGGTAAGGATGAGGTTGCTTTATTATTTTTCTTTTATTGCAGGAGATCGTTGGCTTCAGCTGGAATGGGCGTGATGGTAAGTATGGTTTAATTTAGAACAATAAAGGATTGTGTCTTTATTTCAATTAAAGGACTTTATTCTGGGTGTTTGTGTTTTTTTTAACTTTGACTATGGGGTTAGTAATGGGGGTGTCTTATAGACGCCTCTCCATTACTAACCTGGGCTTGATGTCAGCTGGCATTATAAGCTGACATCAACCCCAACCCTATTACCCCCTGCCACCGCACCAGGGCAGCGTGGAAGAGCGAGGCTAAGTGCCAGAATTGGCGCATCCTATGAATGCGCCATTTCTGGGGCGGCTGACGGCTGGTGTTTCTAGCCTGGGAGGGGGCCAATATTCATGGCTCCCTTCCTGGGCTATTAATATCAGCCCCCAGCTGTCTGCCTAGCCTTTGCTAGCTATTAAATTAGGGGGGACCCCACGTCATTTTTTTGGGGGGGTCCCCCATTTTAATAGCTAGTAAAGGCTATGTATTCAGCTGGGGGCTGATATTAGTAGCCTGGGAAGCTCCGTGGGTATTACCCCCTTCCCAGGCTTCAAACATCTGCCCCAGCCGTCTGCTTAACCTCCGCTAGAGCCTAAAATTAAGGGGAACCCCACGCCAATTTTTTTAATAATAAATCCTTTATTTTAATACTAAATGACAAGTACAGTAACCAACACTATCACTGTACTTCATATATATGTGACTGACATGTTTCTATCTATCTAATCTATGTGTGATGCTCTATCTTTCTGTTCTAAATTGTCGGGTACCGCTGCTGAATTGCCGGCCGGCTTTTTTAAAGAGACAGTGCATGAAAACACTATTATTTTTTTAAATAAATCCTTTACACTAAATGACAAGTACAGTAAGCAACACTATCACTGTACTTATTATATATGTGACTGACATGTTTCTATCTATCTAATCTATGTGTGAAGCTCTATTCTTTCTGTTCTAAATTGTCGGGTACAGATGCTGAATTGCCGGCCGGCTTTTTTAAAGAGACAGTGCATGAAAACACTAATATTTTTTTTAATAAATCCTTTACACTAAATGACAAGTGCAGTAACCAACACTGTCACTGTGCTTCTTATATGTGTGACTGACATGTTTCTATCTATCTAATCTATGTGTGATGCTCTATTCCTTCTTGTCTAAATTGTCGGGTACCGGTGTATGCCGCTGCTGAATTTGCCGGCCGGCTTTTTTAAAGAGAGTGTCTTCTGAGCAGTTTGTCAGCTTTTGGACACCTTTGCACGTGTTTTCTATGTGTTTCTATGTGTTTTTGTTTGCCTGCCATTGGTTTTAACGGTGTTCGACGGTGTTCTAAGGTGTTCGACGAACAGTTCGACGAACAGTTCCTCGAACATCCCGGTGTTCGACGAACCGAACCGAACCCGAACACTACGGGGGTGGCTCAACACTAATACAGACAAGTTTGGCCGCCGGTCACATTAGGCCCTCTAAGTCTCCTGTGGCGGTTGGATTTTTTTTTGTAAAAAAAAAGGACGGCGGTTTACGTCCTTGTCTGGATTTTCGTGAGATTAACAAAATTACGGTACGCAATCCTTACCCACTGCCATTGATTCCTGATCTGTTTAACCAGTTATTGGGGGCCAAGTGGTTCTCTAAAATTGACCTTAAGGGGGAATACAATCTGTTGCGCATGAAGGAGGGTGATGAATGGAAGACTGCTTTTAACACTCCTGTGGGTCATTTTGAGAATCTGGTTATGCCTTTTGGTCTTACTAATGCTCCTGCATTTTTTCAGAATCTGATTAATGACATCCTTAGACCTTTGATCGGTAAAAATGTGGTTGTGTATTTGGATGACATTTTGATTTATTCGCCAGATCTGGAGTCTCATTGGCGGAGCGTGCGTGAGGTATTACAGTTATTAATGGACAATTCGCTTTTTGCTAAGCTGGAGAAATGTGAGTTCGCTGTACAGAGAATTAGTTTTTTGGGCTACATTATCTCCAGCAAAGGTTTTGAGATGGATCCGGTTAAGGTTCAGGCTGTGCAGGAATGGCCTAGGCCTATTGGTTTGAAATCGATACAGAGGTTTTTGGGTTTCGCCAATTACTACAGAAAATTCATAAAAAATTTTTCTAGTATTGTCAAACCTCTGACTGATCTCACTAGGAAAGGTGCTGATGCGGTTCAGTGGTCTTCTGAGGCCATTGAAGCTTTTGTGTATCTCAAGGAGAGGTTCACCTCTGCTCCCATCCTTATGCAGCCTGATGTTACTAGGCCGTTTTTGGTTGAGGTTGATGCTTCCTCTGTGGGGGTTGGCGCAGTATTGTCTCAGGATAACGGGGATGGATTACATCCCTGTGCCTTTTTTTCAAAAAAATTTTCGGAGACTGAACTGAATTCCGATATTGGTAATCGGGAATTATTGGCTATTAAACTCGCATTTGAACACTGGCGCCACTTCTTGGAAGGTGCGGAATTTCCCGTTCAGGTTCTTACGGATCATAAAAATCTGATATATCTTGATGCTGCCAAGCGCCTGAATGCCCGTCAGGCTAGGTGGGCACTGTTTTTCTCGCGGTTTAATTTCTCCGTTACTTACATCCCTGGTACTAAGAATGTTAAGGCGGATGCCTTGTCTCGCAGTTTTTCTCCCATAGTCGGTGCTGAGAAAGAGGAAAACATTTTACAAGAAGGTGTTGTGATAGCTGCTTTAGACTCCGTTTTGGAAGATGAGATTCTTAAAGCTCAGGAGAATGCCCCATCTATCACTCCTCATGGGAGGTTGTTTGTGCCTGGGACCTTTAGGAGAGATTTGTTTGTTGAGTGTCACGAATCTTGGTTGGCAGGTCATCCCGGAATCTCTGAGACCAAGAGACTGGTGGGTCGCAGTTTTTGGTGGCCTGGATGGCAGAAGGAAGTCATTAAGTGGGTGCGCCAATGTACTATATGTGCTAGATCTAAGTCCTCACATACTCCTGCTGCGGGGTTGCTTTGTCCTTTGGAGGTCCCCAGTGCTCCTTGGACACATTTGGCTATGGACTTTATAACTGACCTTCCCCCCTCTGAGGGTTTTACTGTCATCTGGGTGGTCGTGGACCGTTTTAGCAAGATGTGTCACTTGGTTCCCTTCGTCAAACTGCCCTGCGCTAAAACTCTCGCTAAGGCCTTTGTCAAGGAAATTGTCAGACTTCATGGCGTTCCTACTGACATTGTTTCTGATAGGGGTCCTCAGTTCGTGGCTCGTTTTTGGCGTGCCTTTTGTGACAGGTTGGGAATTCATTTGTCGTTTTCGTCCGGATATCATCCTGAATCTAATGGCCAGACAGAAAGGAAAAACCAGGATGTTGAGCAGTTCTTGCGTTGTTTTGTGGCAGACAATCAAGAGGGGTGGTCTGAGTTTCTGCCACTTGCCGAATTTGCTCTGAACAATCATACATCTTCTTCTGCTGGTTGTTCGCCTTTTTTTTGTTGTTCTGGGAGACATCCGTCGTTTGGGTCGTTCTCCAAGTTGGGATCTGCCGTGCCTGAGGAGGAGAATTTTTCCGGTGATTTGGAAAGAGTTTGGACGGATGTGCGTGGTAATCTTCAGGAGGCCAACAGAAAATCTAAAGACTACTTTGATAGGAAACGACAGGAGGTTTTGTTCGCTGTTGGTGACATGGTTTGGTTGTCCTCTAGGAATCTGCGGTTGAGGATTCCTTCTAAGAAATTGAGTCCCAAGTTTGTAGGGCCCTTTAAGGTGCTTCAGGTTGTCAACCAATCTGCTGTTAGGTTGGAGGTTCCTACCTCCTGGAGAATTAATCCGGTCTTTCATGTCTCTCTGTTAAAAAAAGCTGTTGTATCGGATGGTGACGCCTCTGCCTCTGTTCCTCCGGTGGTGGAGGACGGGGAATATGAAATTTCTCGCATCCTTGACTCTAGACGGTATAGAGGTAGTTTGCAGTATCTTGTGGCCTGGAAAGGTTTCGGACCCGAGGATAACTCTTGGGTGAGGTCAGATGATGTTTCCGCGTCCAGACTTATCAGAGCGTTTCACAGGAGATTTCCTGATAAGCCTGGTCCTAGGGGATCCGGAGGATCCTCTTAGAAGGGGGGGTACTGTTAGAACCTTGCTGTTAGGTTTTTTTTCCTTTGCTGGTCACATGACCTTGTTGGCCTATTTAATCCTGCTCCGCCCTTCTGGCTTTGCTGGACTTCATTGTATATCTACTTTCTAGCTAGCCTGTGCTCTGTATCTAACTCTGTTAGTTTGCTTGGTCTACGGACCTCTATGTTCTATCTATTTTGTTTGTTCGTCTGTCTGCTACTATTTCTGTTAGGAGGTGTCCCATATTCCTCCCAGTCCTTAGTACTTGTAGGGATTCCCTCCCCACATCTATAGGTCTCCGTACAGACTAGATTAGGACTTTAGCAGGTCTGATCGCAGGATCAGGTTCCCTGTTACATCGTAGGGATTCAGCTGAGTCCTATAGTAGGGACAGATCTCCTCTCTTTCCTTAGCTTTGGTAGCAGAACATAACACTATTAGTATACCTAAGTCTTTTTCACATGTACTGTTGCTTAGCTCTATTCCTCCCATTCTGTATATGCTTTTTTCATTTTTATTGCCCAGATGTAGTACTTTGCATTTTTCCCTGTTAAAAACCATTCTGTTGGTTGCTGCCCACTGCTCCAGTTTATTTAGGTCTTTTTGAATCCTCTCTCTCTCTTCTCTAGTATTAGCTATCCCTCCTAGCTTTGTGTCATCAGCAAATTTAATCAGTTTACCCTCAATTCCTTCATCTAAAGCATTGATAAAGATGTTGAACAATACAGGTCCCAGGACGGAGCCCTGTGGTACCCCACTTGAGACATTCATCCAGCTGGATGTGAAGCCATTTACAACCACCCTTTGAGTCCGATCACTAAGCCAGTTATGAATCCACCTAACAGTTGCCTGGTCCATTGCATACTTGGTCATTTTTTCAATAAGGATGATGTGAGATACTTTGTCAAATGCTTTGCTGAAGTCAAGATATACTATATCTACAGCATTTCCCTGATCCACCCAGTCAGTGATTCTGTCATAGAAGGAAATTAAGTTAGTCTGACATGACTTGTTAGTTACAAACCCATGCTGACTCTGGTTAATCACTTCATTCTTATCCATGTACTTACATACATGTTGTTTAATAATTTGTTCAAAGATCTTTCCTGGTATAGAAGTCAGACTCACCGGCCTATAGTTCCCTGGGTCCACCTTCTTCCCCTTTTTGAAGATAGGAACAACATTTGCTCTTCTCCAGTCTTCTGGGACTTCTCCTGTTCTCCAAGAATTTTCAAAGATTATGGAGAGTGGTTCTAAAATTTCTTCTACAATCTCCTTCAGTACTCTGGGGTGTAATTCATCTGGACCTGGAGACTTGAACTCATTTATGTTAGCTAAATATTCCCTCACAATCTTTCTGTTTACTGATAACTTGGATTCCTCTATTCCTTTAAAAGGACAGTGAAGATCAGTTGATGTTACATTTTCTTTCTGAGAGAAAACAGATGCAAAATAGGAATTAAAAAGTTCGGCCTTCTCAACATCCTCTCTTACCATTTCTCCATTTTCATCCTGTAAAAATCCTATAGCATCTTTGACTTTTCTTTTACTTTTGACATACCCCCAAAATCCTTTTTTATTGCTTTTGACATCTCTTGCAAGCCTTAATTCATTGTCAGCTTTAGCTAACCTGATACGTGCCCTGCAGGATCTGCAGACTGCATTATAATCTTCTTTAGATATGCCTCCCTCTTTCCATTTAATAAACATTTCTTTCTTTCTTTTTAGCATGTGTTTAAGTTCTGTGTTCATCCATCCTGGTTTCCTTAAATGCTTCCCATTCTTCCTACTTTTCGGGATTGTTAACGATTTTTCTTTGAGAATCTCATTTTTAAAAATTTCCCATCCTTCCTGGACATTTTTGTCCTTAAGGACATCCAGCCATTGGATCCCTCCTATTCTCTTTCTGAGTCTCTTAAAATCTGCCTTTCTAAAATCTAACCTTGAAGTTTGAGTCTTCACATGTCTTCCTCCTCTAGTTATCCAAAATTCTATAATAGCATGATCGCTGCCTCCTAGGGTCCCAGCCACCTTTACCTCCTCAACCATTTCCTCCCTGTTTATAAGGATTAGATCCAAAGTAGCAGATCCCCTTGTTTTCTCCCCTACCTTTTGGAAGATAAAGTTGTCAGCAAGAGAGGATAAGAATTTGCTTGACCTGTTAGTTTTACTTGAGAGAGATTCCCAACAAATGTCTGGATAGTTGAAATCTCCCATGACCACTACGTCATATTTTTTGGAGAACTTGGTCATTTGATACATAAAGAGTTCATCCATATCTTCAGCTTGCCCAGGTGGCCTGTAGTAAATGCCTACAATGGTGTCCTTTCCGTTGTTCTCTCCTTGTATTCTTACCCAAACAGTTTCCACAGAACTCCCAGTCTCTGAAGCTTCAATCTCTGTGCAGATATACGCTTTTCTAACATACAATGCAACACCTCCTCCTCGTTTATCAAGTCTGTTTCTTGCAAATAAGTTGTATCCTTTTAGCCTTTTATTCCAATCATGTGTATCGTCCCACCAAGTTTCAGTGATTCCAATGACATCATATTCCTTTTCCTGCATTAGTAGTTCCAATTCTCCTTGTTTGTTGCCCATGCTTTGTGCATTTGTATAAAAACATTTTAGTTTGTGATTGATTTCTCTTCCTCCCATATTTTTATTATTTAAATTGTTTTGTCTTTGTTCTTCCTTTCCACTTCCAATAGCAGAGATCTCAATAATATTTGTCAGCTGTATGGCTTTTTCTGGCCTTTTGCTTCCCTTCCCACATTGTTCTAGTTTAAAGCTCTTCTGATGAGTGTAGCAAGGCGACTTACAAATACATGTTTTCCAGTCTTCGTAAGGTGCACCCCATCTCTAGCAAGTAGTCCATCGTATAGGTAATTCATTCCGTGATCCAGAAATCCAAATCCTTGTTGACGGCACCATCGACGTAGCCAGTTGTTCACCTGTAGAATCTTATTCCACCTCATTGTTCCATGGCCATCCACTGGGAGGATGGATGAGAAGACCACCTGCGCTCCCAATTCTTTCACTTTCTTGCCTAAGTCTTCAAAGTCACTGCAGATGGTTTCCAGGTCCTTTCTTGCGGTGTCATTTGTCCCCACATGTATTAGCAGGAATGGGTAGTGATCTGTAGGTCTGAAGAGTCTTGATATCCTGTCAGACACATCTTTAATTTTTGCTCCTGGAAGACAGCACATTTCTCTTGAGGTTATGTCTGGTCTGCAGATAGCGGCCTCTGTTCCTCTTAACAGGGAATCCCCCATGACCACCACTCTCCGTTTTTTCTTCAAAACATTCTTCTTTCTCCATCCAGGAGGATTCTGAGGGCTTACAAGGTTATTCATTGCTGGCAAAGTCTTATCTTGCTGTATTTCTTCATGGTTCTCCTGTGTGAGAGCCTGGTACTGGTTCCTGAGCAGTATGGGGGCTGACTGCCTCTCGATCCTCCTGCTTCTGTGGGTCACATGCTTCCATTCCTCTGTTTCGTCAGGTGCAGTTCGAATTTCTTCTCTTTCTGAATCATGAAGAGATAATTCTGCTCTGTCTAAGAACTCTTCACCTTCCTTAATGATTTTCAAGGTAGTTAACCTCTCTTCTAGATTTCGCAACTTTTCCTCCAACATGGACACAAGCTTGCATTTCTGGCATGTGAAGTCTGGCTTTTCCACTGGCAAGTCTGTGAACATGGAGCAGGATATGCAGCTCACCAAATGGCTCCTGGACCCTTCCATGTTCTTATTGTTAATGTTCTGAAAACAGTGAAAAAAGCTTAAAAAAAAAACTTCAAAATGGCGCGCGGTTTACCGATGTCCTCTTTTCAGCTCCAACAGCCAAAATCCAGTGTTCTTTGAGCTCGCGGAGACTCTTCACTTACCCCAAAATGCAGTGGGAATATGCAAATTATCTCCTCAGGACTCCTCCCCTGGTTTACCGATGTCCTCTTTTCAGCTCCAACAGCCAAAATCCAGTGTTCTTTGAGCTCGCGGAGACTTATTATTTTTTTTGGACTTAGTCATTTTTTCAGCGTTTATCAGACTTTCAGATAGGGGAAATGTCAGTGAGCGTTCCGATTTCAGTTCCAGCGCGATTCGCCCGATGAGTCCTTCATATTCAGTCGTTTTCAGCCAATTTTCTGAATTTTTGAAAATTTCACTTTTTTGTGAAAATATCCACTAAATGAGGGAATAATATGTGTGAGGGTACCCCAGGAGAGTTCCAAATGTGTGTGGGTAGAATATATATCCCACGGGGGTAAAATTGAAAAAAGGTGAAAACATTTTTTTTTGGACTTAGTCATTTTTTCAGCGTTTATCAGACATTCAGATAAGGGAAATGTCAGTGAGCATTGCGATTTCAGTTCCAGAGCGATTCGCCCGATGAGTCCTTCATATTTAGTCGTTTTCAGCCAATTTTCAGAATTTTTGAAAATTTCACTTTTTTGTGAAAATATCCACTAAATGAGGGAATAATATGTGTGAGGGTACCCCAGGAGAGTTACAAATGTGTGTGGGTAGAATATATATCCCACGGGGGTAAAATTGAACAAAGGTGAAAAAAAAATTTTTTTGGACTTAGTCATTTTTTCAGCGTTTATCAGACTTTCAGATAGGGGAAATGTCAGTGAGCGTTCCGATTTCAGTTCCAGCGCGATTCGCCCGATGAGTCCTTCATATTCAGTCGTTTTCAGCCAATTTTCTGAATTTTTGAAAATTTCACTTTTTTGTGAAAATATCCACTAAATGAGGGAATAATATGTGTGAGGGTACCCCAGGAGTGTTCCAAATGTGCGTGGGTAGAATATATATCCCACAGGGGTAAAATTGAAAAAAGTTGAAAAAATTTTTTTTTTACTTAATCATTTTTTCAGCGTTTATCAGACTTTCAGATAGGGGAAATGTCAGTGAGCGTGCCGATTTCAGTTCCAGCGCGATTCGCCCGATGAGTCCTTCATATTCAGTCGTTTTCAGCCAATTTTCTGAATTTTTGAAAATTTCACTTTTTTGTGAAAATATCCACTAAATGAGGGAATAATATGTGTGAGGGTACCCCACGAGAGTTCCAAATGTGTGTGGGTAGAATATATATCCCACGGGGGTAAAATTGAAAAAAGGTGAAAAATTATTTTTTTTGGACTTAGTCATTTTTTCAGCGTTTATCAGACTTTCAGAGAGGGGAAATGTCAGTGAGCGTTCCAATTTCAGTTCCAGAGTGATTCGCCCGATGAGTCCTTCATATTTAGTCATTTTCAGCCAATTTTCTGAATTTTTGAAAATTTCACTTTTTTGTGAAAATATCCACTAAATGAGGGAATAATATGTGTGAGGGTACCCCAGGAGAGTTCCAAATGTGTGTGGGTAGAATATATATCCCACGGGGGTAAAACTGAAAAAAGGTGAAAACATTTTTTTTTGGACTTAGTCATTTTTTCAGCGTTTATCAGACATTCAGATAAGGGAAATGTCAGTGAGCATTCCGATTTCAGTTTCAGAGCGATTCGCCCGATGAGTCCTTCATATTCAGTCGTTTTCAGCCAATTTCCTGAATTTTTGAAAATTTCACTTTTTTGTGAAAATATCCACTAAATGAGGGAATAATATGTGTGATGGTACCCCAGGAGTGTTCCAAATGTGCGTGGGTAGAATATATATCCCACGGGGGTAAAATTGAAAAAAGTTGAAAAAATTTTTTTTTTACTTAATCATTTTTTCAGCGTTTATCAGACTTTAAGATAGGGGAAATATCAGTGAACGTTCCGATTTCAGTTCCAGAGCGATTCGCCCGATGAGTCCTTCATATTTAGTCGTTTTCAGCCAATTTTCTGAATTTTTGAAAATTTCACTTTTTTGTGAAAATATCCACTAAATGAGGGAATAATATGTGTGAGGGTACCCCAGGAGAGTTCCAAATGTGTGTGGGTAGAATATATATCCCACGGGGGTAAAATTGAAAAAAGTTGAAAAAATTTTTTTTTGGACTTAATAATTTTTTCAGCATTTATCAGACTTTCAGATAGGGGAAATATCAGTGAGCGTTCCGATTTCAGTTCCAGAGCGATTCGCCCGATGAGTCCTTCATATTTAGTCGTTTTTAGCCAATTTTCTGAATTTTTGAAAATTTCACTTTTTTGTGAAAATATCCACTAAATGAGGGAATAATATGGGTGAGGGTACCCCAGGAGAGTTACAAATGTGTGTGGGTAGAATATATATCCCACGGGGGTAAAATTGAAAAAAGGTGAAAAAAAATTTTTTTTGGACTTAGTCATTTTTTCAGCGTTTATCAGACTTTCAGATAGGGGAAATGTCAGAGAGCGTTCCGATTTCAGTTCCAGCGCGATTCGCCCGATGAGTCCTTCATATTCAGTCGTTTTCAGCCAATTTTCTGAATTTTTGAAAATTTCACTTTTTTGTGAAAATATCCACTAAATGAGGGAATAATATGTGTGAGGGTACCCCACGAGAGTTCCAAATGTGTGTGGGTAGAATATATATCCCACGGGGGTAAAATTGAAAAAAGGTGAAAAATTATTTTTTTTGGACTTAGTCATTTTTTCAGCGTTTATCAGACTTTCAGATAGGGGAAATGTCAGTGAGCGTTCCAATTTCAGTTCCAGAGTGATTCGCCCGATGAGTCCTTCATATTTAGTCATTTTCAGCCAATTTTCTGAATTTTTGAAAATTTCACTTTTTTGTGAAAATATCCACTAAATGAGGGAATAATATGTGTGAGGGTACCCCAGGAGAGTTCCAAATGTGTGTGGGTAGAATATATATCCCACGGGGGTAAAACTGAAAAAAGGTGAAAACATTTTTTTTTGGACTTAGTCATTTTTTCAGCGTTTATCAGACATTCAGATAAGGGAAATGTCAGTGAGCATTCCGATTTCAGTTTCAGAGCGATTCGCCCGATGAGTCCTTCATATTTAGTCGTTTTCAGCCAATTTTCAGAATTTTTGAAAATTTCACTTTTTTGTGAAAATATCCACTAAATGAGGGAATAATATGTGTGAGGGTACCCCAGGAGAGTTCCAAATGTGTGTGGGTAGAATATATATCCCACGGGGGTAAAATTGAAAAAAGTTGAAAAAATTTTTTTTTTACTTAATGATTTTTTCAGCGTTTATCAGACTTTCAGATAGGGGAAATATCAGTGAACGTTCCGATTTCAGTTCCAGAGCGATTCGCCCGATGAGTCCTTCATATTTAGTCGTTTTCAGCCAATTTTCTGAATTTTTGAAAATTTCACTTTTTTGTGAAAATATCCACTAAATGAGGGAATAATATGTGTGAGGGTACCCCAGGAGAGTTCCAAATGTGTGTGGGTAGAATATATATCCCACGGGGGTAAAATTGAAAAAAGTTGAAAAAATTTTTCTTTGGACTTAATAATTTTTTCAGCATTTATCAGACTTTCAGATAGGGGAAATATCAGTGAGCGTTCCGATTTCAGTTCCAGAGCGATTCGCCCGATGAGTCCTTCATATTTAGTCGTTTTTAGCCAATTTTCTGAATTTTTGAAAATTTCACTTTTTTGTGAAAATATCCACTAAATGAGGGAATAATATGTGTGAGGGTACCCCAGGAGAGTTCCAAATGTGTGTGGGTAGAATATATATCCCACGGGGGTAAAATTGAAAAAAGGTGAAAACATTTTTTTTTGGACTTAGTCATTTTTTCAGCGTTTATCAGACATTCAGATAAGGGAAATGTCAGTGAGCATTCCGATTTCAGTTCCAGAGCGATTCGCCCGATGAGTCCTTCATATTTAGTCGTTTTCAGCCCATTTTCAGAATTTTTGAAAATTTCACTTTTTGTGAAAATATCCACTAAATGAGGGAATAATATGTGTGAGGGTACCCCAGTAGAGTTCCAAATGTGTGTGGGTAGAATATATATCCCACTGGGGTAAAATTGTAAAAAGGTGAAAAAATTTTTTTTTTGGACTTAGTCATTTTTTTAGCGTTTATCAGACTTTCAGATAGGGGAAATGTCAGTGAGCGTTCCGATTTCAGTTCCAGCGCGATTCGCCCAATGAGTCCTTCATATTCAGTCGTTTTCAGCCAATTTTCTGAATTTTTGAAAATTTCACTTTTTTGTGAAAATATCCACTAAATGAGGGAATAATATGTGTGAGGGTACCCCAGGAGTGTTCCAAATGTGCGTGGGTAGAATATATATCCCAAGGGGGTAAAATTGAAAAACGTTGAAAAAATTTTTTTTTTACTTAATCATTTTTTCAGCGTTTATCAGACTTTCAGATAGGGGAAATGTCAGTGAGCGTTCCAATTTCAGTTCCAGAGTGATTCGCCCGATGAGTCCTTCATATTTAGTCATTTTCAGCCAATTTTCTGAATTTTTGAAAATTTCACTTTTTTGTGAAAATATCCACTAAATGAGGGAATAATATGTGTGAGGGTACCCCAGGAGAGTTCCAAATGTGTGTGGGTAGAATATATATCCCACGGGGGTAAAATTGAAAAAAGGTGAAAACATTTTTTTTTGGACTTAGTCTTTTTTTCAGCGTTTATCAGACTTTCAGATAGGGGAAATGTCAGTGAGAGTTCCGATTTCAGTTCCAGCGCGATTCGCCCGATGAGTCCTTCATATTCAGTCGTTTTCAGCCAATTTTCTGAATTTTTGGAAAATTTCACTTTTTTGTGAAAATATCCACTAAATGAAGGAATAAGATGTGTGAGGATACCCCAGGAGTGTTCCAAATGTGTGTGGGTAGAATATATATCCCACGGGGGTAAAATTGAAAAAAGTTGAAAAAATTTTTTTTTTACTTTATCATTTTTTCAGCGTTTATCAGACTTTCAGATAGGGGAAATGTCAGTGAGCGTTCCGATTTCAGTTCCAGCGCGATTCGCCCGATGAGTCCTTCATATTCAGTCGTTTTCAGCCAATTTTCTGAATTTTTGAAAATTTCACTTTTTTGTGAAAATATCCACTAAATGAGGGAATAATATGTGTGAGGGTACCCCAGGAGAGTTCCAAATGTGTGTGGGTAGAATATATATCCCACGGGGGTAAAATTGTAAAAAGGTGAAAAAATTTTTTTTTTGGACTTAGTCATTTTTTTAGCGTTTATCAGACTTTCAGATAGGGGAAATGTCAGTGAGCGTTCCGATTTCAGTTCCAGCGCGATTCGCCCGATGAGTCCATCATATTCAGTCGTTTTCAGCCAATTTTCTGAATTTTTGAAAATTTCACTTTTTTGTGAAAATATCCACTAAATGAGGGAATAATATGTGTGAGGGTACCCCAGGAGTGTTCCAAATGTGCGTGGGTAGAATATATATCCTAAGGGGGTAAAATTGAAAAAAGTTGAAAACATTTTTTTTTTACTTAATCATTTTTTCAGCGTTTATCAGACTTTCAGATAGGAGAAATATCAATGAACGTTCCGATTTCAGTTCCAGAGCGATTCGCCCGATGAGTCCTTCATATTTAGTCGTTTTCAGCCAATTTTCTGAATTTTTGAAAATTTCACTTTTTTGTGAAAATATCCACTAAATGAGGGAATAATATGTGTGAGGGTACCCCAGGAGAGTTCCAAATGTGTGTGGGTAGAATATATATCCCACGGGGGTAAAATTGAAAAAAGGTGAAAACATTTTTTTTTTGGACTTAGTCATTTTTTCAGCGTTTATCAGACTTTCAGATAGGGGAAATGTCAGTGAGCGTTCCGATTTCAGTTCCAGAGCGATTCACCCGATGAGTCCTTCATATTTAGTCGTTTTCAGTCAATTTTCTGAATTTTTGAAAATTTCACTTTTTTGTGAAAATATCCACTAAATGAGGGAATAATATGTGTGAGGGTACCCCAGGAGAGTTCCAAATGTGTGTGGGTAGAATATATATCCCACGGGGGTAAAATTGAAAAAAGTTGAAAAAATTTTTTTTTGGACTTAATTTTTTCAGCGTTTATCAGACTTTCAGATAGGGGAAATATCAGTGAACGTTCCGATTTCAGTTCCAGAGCGATTCGCCCGATGAGTCCTTCATATTTAGTCGTTTTCAGCCAATTTTCTGAATTTTTGAAAATTTCACTTTTTTGTGAAAATATCCACTAAATGAGGGAATAATATGTGTGAGGGTTCTCTAGGAGAGTTCCAAATGTGTGTGGGTAGAATATATATCCCATGGGGGTAAAATTGAAAAAAGTTGAAAAAATTTTTTTTTGGACTTAATAATTTTTTCAGCGTTTATCATACTTTCAGATAGGGGAAATGTCAGTGAGCGTTCCGATTTCAGTTCCAGAGCGATTCGCCCAATGAGTCCTTCATATTTAGTCGTTTTCAGCCAATTTTCTGAATTTTTGAAAATTTCACTTTTTTGTGAAAATATCCACTAAATGAGGGAATAATATGTGTGAGGGTACCCCAGGAGAGTTCCAAATTTGTGTGGGTAGAATATATATCCCACGGGGGTAAAATTGAAAAAGGTGAAATTTTTTTTTTTTTTGACTTAGTCATTTTTTCAGCGTTTATCAGACTTTCAGATAGGGGAAATGTCAGTGAGCGTTCCGATTTCAGTTCCAGAGCGATTCGCCCAATGAGTCCTTCATATTTAGTCGTTTTCAGCCAATTTTCTGAATTTTTGAAAATTTCACTTTTTTGTGAAAATATCCACTAAATGAGGGAATAATATGTGTGAGGGTACCCCAGGAGAGTTCCAAATTTGTGTGGGTAGAATATATATCCCACGGGGGTAAAATTGAAAAAAGGTGAAATTTTTTTTTTATTGACTTAGTCATTTTTTCAGCGTTTATCAGACTTTCAGATAGGGGAAATGTCAGTGAGAGTTCCGATTTCAGTTTCAGAGCGATTCGCCCAATGAGTCCTTCATATTTAGTCGTTTTCAGCCAATTTTCTGAATTTTTGAAAATTTCTCTTTTTTGTGAAAATATCCACTAAATGAGGGAATAATATGTGTGAGGGTACCCCAGGAGAGTTCCAAATGTGTGTGGGTAGAATATATATCCCACGGGGGTAAAATTGAAAAAAGTTGAAAAAAAATTTTTTTTTAGACTTAGTCATTTTTCCGTCGTTTATCAGACTTTCAGATAGAGGAAATGTCAGTGAGCGTTCCGATTTCAGCTCCAGAGCGATTCGCCCGATGAGTCCTTCATATTTAGTCGTTTTCAGCCAATTTTCTGAATTTTTGAAAATTTAACTTTTTTGTGAAAATATCCACTAAATGAGGGAATAATATGTGTGAGGGTACCCCAGGAGAGTTCCAAATGTGTGTGGGTAGAATATATATCCCACGGGGGTAAAATTGAAAAAAGTTGAAAAAAAAATTTTTTTAGACTTAGTCATTTTTCAGGCGTTTATCAGACTTTCAGATAGGGGAAATATCAGTGAGCGTTACGATTTCAGTTCCAGAGCGATTCGCCCGATGAGTCCTTCATATTTAGTCATTTTCAGCCAATTTTCTGAATTTTTGAAAATTTCACTTTTTTTGTGAAAATATCCACTAAATGAGGGAATAATATGTGTGAGGGTACCCCAGGAGAGTTCCAAATGTGTGTGGGTAGAATATATATCCCACGGGGGTAAAATTTAAAAAAGGTGAAAAAATTTTTTTGGGACTTAGTCATTTTTCCAGCGTTTATCAGACTTTCAGATAGGGGAAATGTCAGTGAGCGTTCCAATTTCAGTTCCAGAGCGATTCGCTCAATGAGTCCTTCATATTTAGTCGTTTTCAGACAATTTTCTGAATTTTTGAAAATTTCACTTTCTTGTGAAAATATCCACTAAATGAGGGACTTATATGTGTGAGGGTACCCCAGGAGAGTTCCAAATGTGTGTGGGTAGAATATATATCCCACGGGGGTAAAATTGAAAAAAGTTGAAAAAAAATTTTTTTTAGACTTAGTCATTTTTCAGGCGTTTATCAGACTTTCAGATAGGGGAAATGTCAGTGAGCGTTACGATTTCAGTTCCAGAGCGATTCGCCCGATGAGTCCTTCATATTTAGTCATTTTCAGCCAATTTTCAGAATTTTTGAAAATTTCACTTTTTTGTGAAAATATCCTCTAAATGAGGGAATAATATGTGTGAGGGTACCCCAGGAGAGTTCCAAATGTGTGTGGGTAGAATATATATCCCACGGGGGTAAAATTGAAAAAAGTTGAAAAAATTTTTTTTTGGACTTAATTTTTTCAGCGTTTATCAGTCTTTCAGATAGGGGAAATATCAGTGAACGTTCGGATTTCAGTTCCAGAGCGATTCGCCCGATGAGTCCTTCATATTTAGTCGTTTTCAGCCAATTTTCTGAATTTTTGAAAATTTCACTTTTTTGTGAAAATATCCACTAAATGAGGGAATAATATGTGTGAGGGTTCTCTAGGAGAGTTCCAAATGTGTGTGGGTAGAATATATATCCCACGGGGGTAAAATTGAAAAAAGGTGAAAAAATTTTTTTTGGACTTAGTCATTTTTTCAGCGTTTATCAGACTTTCAGATAGGGGAAATGTCAGTGAGCGTTCCGATTTCAGTTCCAGAGCGATTCGCCCGATGAGTCCTTCATATTTAGTCGTTCTCAGACAATTTTCTGAATTTTGAAAATTTCACTTTTTTGTGAAAATATCCACTAAATGAGGGAATAATATGTGTGAGGGTACCCCAGGAGAATTCCAAATTTGTGTGGGTAGAATATATATCCCATGGGGGTAAAATTGAAAAAAGGTGAAATTTTTTTTTTTTTTGACTTAGTCATTTTTTCAGCGTTTATCAGACTTTCAGATAGGGGAAATGTCAGTGAGAGTTCCGATTTCAGTTTCAGAGCGATTCGCCCAATGAGTCCTTCATATTTAGTCGTTTTCAGCGAATTTTCTGAATTTTTGAAAATTTCTCTTTTTTGTGAAAATATCCACTAAATGAGGGAATAATATGTGTGAGGGTACCCCAGGAGAGTTCCAAATGTGTGTGGGTAGAATATATATCCCACGGGGGTAAAATTGAAAAAAGTTGAAAAAAAATTTTTTTTTAGACTTAGTCATTTTTCCGTCGTTTATCAGACTTTCAGATAGAGGAAATGTCAGTGAGCGTTCCGATTTCAGCTCCAGAGCGATTCGCCCGATGAGTCCTTCATATTTAGTCGTTTTCAGCCAATTTTCTGAATTTTTGAAAATTTAACTTTTTTGTGAAAATATCCACTAAATGAGGGAATAATATGTGTGAGGGTACCCCAGGAGAGTTCCAAATGTGTGTGGGTAGAATATATATCCCACGGGGGTAAAATTGAAAAAAGTTGAAAAAAAATTTTTTTTAGACTTAGTCATTTTTCAGGCGTTTATCAGACTTTCAGATAGGGGAAATATCAGTGAGCGTTACGATTTCAGTTCCAGAGCGATTCGCCCGATGAGTCCTTCATATTTAGTCATTTTCAGCCAATTTTCAGAATTTTTGAAAATTTCACTTTTTTGTGAAAATATCCACTAAATGAGGGAATAATATGTGTGAGGGTACCCCAGGAGAGTTCCAAATGTGTGTGGGTAGAATATATATCCCACGGGGGTAAAATTTAAAAAAGGTGAAAAAATTTTTTTGGGACTTAGTCATTTTTCCAGCGTTTATCAGACTTTCAGATAGGGGAAATGTCAGTGAGCGTTCCAATTTCAGTTCCAGAGCGATTCGCCCAATGAGTCCTTCATATTTAGTCGTTTTCAGACAATTTTCTGAATTTTTGAAAATTTCACTTTTTTGTGAAAATATCCACTAAATGAGGGAATAATATGTGTGAGGGTACCCCAGGAGAGTTCCAAATGTGTGTGGGTAGAATATATATCCCACGGGGGTAAAATTGAAAAAAGTTGAAAAAATTTTTTTTTGGACTTAATTTTTTCAGCGTTTATCAGTCTTTCAGATAGGGGAAATATCAGTGAACGTTCGGATTTCAGTTCCAGAGCGATTCGCCCGATGAGTCCTTCATATTTAGTCGTTTTCAGCCAATTTTCTGAATTTTTGAAAATTTCACTTTTTTGTGAAAATATCCACTAAATGAGGGAATAATATGTGTGAGGGTTCTCTAGGAGAGTTCCAAATGTGTGTGGGTAGAATATATATCCCACGGGGGTAAAATTGAAAAAAGGTGAAAAAATTTTTTTTGGACTTACTCATTTTTTCAGCGTTTATCAGACTTTCAAATAGGGGAAATGTCAGTGAGCGTTCCGATTTCAGTTCCAGAGCGATTCGCCCGATGAGTCCTTCATATTTAGTCGTTCTCAGACAATTTTCTGAATTTTGAAAATTTCACTTTTTTGTGAAAATATCCTCTAAATGAGGGAATAATATGTGTGAGGGTACCCCAGGAGAGTTCCAAATTTGTGTGGGTAGAATATATATCCCACGGGGGTAAAATTGAAAAAAGGTGAAATTTTTTTTTTTTTGACTTAGTCATTTTTTCAGCGTTTATCAGACTTTCAGATAGGGGAAATGTCAGTGAGAGTTCCGATTTCAGTTTCAGAGCGATTCGCCCAATGAGTCCTTCATATTTAGTCGTTTTCAGCCAATTTTCTGAATTTTTGAAAATTTCTCTTTTTTGTGAAAATATCCACTAAATGAGGAAATAATATGTGTGAGGGTACCCCAGGAGAGTTCCAAATGTGTGTGGGTAGAATATATATCCCACGGGGGTAAAATTGAAAAAAGTTGAAAAAAAATTTTTTTTTAGACTTAGTCATTTTTCCGTCGTTTATCAGACTTTCAGATAGAGGAAATGTCAGTGAGCGTTCCGATTTCAGCTCCAGAGCGATTCGCCCGATGAGTCCTTCATATTTAGTCGTTTTCAGCCAATTTTCTGAATTTATGAAAATTTAACTTTTTTGTGAAAATATCCACTAAATGAGGGAATAATATGTGTGAGGGTACCCCAGGAGAGTTCCAAATGTGTGTGGGTAGAATATATATCCCACGGGGGTAAAATTGAAAAAAGGTGAAAACATTTTTTTTTTTTACTTAGTCATTTTTTCAGCGTTTATCAGACTTTCAGATAGGGGAAATGTCAGTGAGCGTTCTGATTTCAGTTCCAGAGCGATGCGCCCGATGAGTCCTTCATATTTAGTCGTTTTCAGCCAATTTTCAGAATTTTTGAAAATTTCACTTTTTTGTGAAAATATCCACTAAATGAGGGAATAATATGTGTGAGGGTACCCCAGGAGAGTTCCAAATGTGTGTGGGTAGAATATATATCCCACGGGGGTAAAATTGAAAAAAGTTGAAAAAAAATTTTTTTTAGACTTAGTCATTTTTCAGGCGTTTATCAGACTTTCAGATAGGGGAAATATCAGTGAGCGTTACGATTTCAGTTCCAGAGCGATTCGCCCGATGAGTCCTTCATATTTAGTCATTTTCAGCCAATTTTCTGAATTTTTGAAAATTTCACTTTTTTGTGAAAATATCCACTAAATGAGGGAATAATAGGTGTGAAGGTACCCCAGGAGAGTTCCAAATGTGTGTGGGTAGAATATATATCCCACGGGGGTAAAATTTAAAAAAGGTGAAAAAATTTTTTTGGGACTTAGTCATTTTTCCAGCGTTTATCAGACTTTCAGATAGGGGAAATGTCAGTGAGCGTTCCAATTTCAGTTCCAGAGCGATTCGCCCAATGAGTCCTTCATATTTAGTCGTTTTCAGACAATTTTCTGAATTTTTGAAAATTTCACTTTTTTGTGAAAATATCCACTAAATGAGGGAATAATATGTGTGAGGGTACCCCAGGAGAGTTCCAAATGTGTGTGGGTAGAATATATATCCCACGGGGGTAAAATTGAAAAAAGTTGAAAAAATTTTTTTTTGGACTTAATTTTTTCAGCGTTTATCAGTCTTTCAGATAGGGGAAATATCAGTGAACGTTCGGATTTCAGTTCCAGAGCGATTCGCCCGATGAGTCCTTCATATTTAGTCGTTTTCAGCCAATTTTCTGAATTTTTGAAAATTTCACTTTTTTGTGAAAATATCCACTAAATGAGGGAATAATATGTGTGAGGGTTCTCTAGGAGAGTTCCAAATGTGTGTGGGTAGAATATATATCCCACGGGGGTAAAATTGAAAAAAGGTGAAAAAATTTTTTTTGGACTTACTCATTTTTTCAGCGTTTATCAGACTTTCAAATAGGGGAAATGTCAGTGAGCGTTCCGATTTCAGTTCCAGAGCGATTCGCCCGATGAGTCCTTCATATTTAGTCGTTCTCAGACAATTTTCTGAATTTTGAAAATTTCACTTTTTTGTGAAAATATCCACTAAATGAGGGAATAATATGTGTGAGGGTACCCCAGGAGAGTTCCAAATTTGTGTGGGTAGAATATATATCCCACGGGGGTAAAATTGAAAAAAGGTGAAATTTTTTTTTTTTTGACTTAGTCATTTTTTCAGCGTTTATCAGACTTTCAGATAGGGGAAATGTCAGTGAGAGTTCCGATTTCAGTTTCAGAGCGATTCGCCCAATGAGTCCTTCATATTTAGTCGTTTTCAGCCAATTTTCTGAATTTTTGAAAATTTCTCTTTTTTGTGAAAATATCCACTAAATGAGGGAATAATATGTGTGAGGGTACCCCAGGAGAGTTCCAAATGTGTGTGGGTAGAATATATATCCCACGGGGGTAAAATTGAAAAAAGTTGAAAAAAAATTTTTTTTTAGACTTAGTCATTTTTCCGTCGTTTATCAGACTTTCAGATAGAGGAAATGTCAGTGAGCGTTCCGATTTCAGCTCCAGAGCGATTCGCCCGATGAGTCCTTCATATTTAGTCGTTTTCAGCCAATTTTCTGAATTTATGAAAATTTAACTTTTTTGTGAAAATATCCACTAAATGAGGGAATAATATGTGTGAGGGTACCCCAGGAGAGTTCCAAATGTGTGTGGGTAGAATATATATCCCACGGGGGTAAAATTGAAAAAAGGTGAAAACATTTTTTTTTTTTACTTAGTCATTTTTTCAGCGTTTATCAGACTTTCAGATAGGGGAAATGTCAGTGAGCGTTCTGATTTCAGTTCCAGAGCGATGCGCCCGATGAGTCCTTCATATTTAGTCGTTTTCAGCCAATTTTCAGAATTTTTGAAAATTTCACTTTTTTGTGAAAATATCCACTAAATGAGGGAATAATATGTGTGAGGGTACCCCAGGAGAGTTCCAAATGTGTGTGGGTAGAATATATATCCCACGGGGGTAAAATTGAAAAAAGTTGAAAAAAAATTTTTTTTAGACTTAGTCATTTTTCAGGCGTTTATCAGACTTTCAGATAGGGGAAATATCAGTGAGCGTTACGATTTCAGTTCCAGAGCGATTCGCCCGATGAGTCCTTCATATTTAGTCATTTTCAGCCAATTTTCTGAATTTTTGAAAATTTCACTTTTTTGTGAAAATATCCACTAAATGAGGGAATAATAGGTGTGAGGGTACCCCAGGAGAGTTCCAAATGTGTGTGGGTAGAATATATATCCCACGGGGGTAAAATTTAAAAAAGGTGAAAAAAATTTTTTGGGACTTAGTCATTTTTCCAGCGTTTATCAGACTTTCAGATAGGGGAAATGTCAGTGAGCGTTCCAATTTCAGTTCCAGAGCGATTCGCTCAATGAGTCCTTCATATTTAGTCGTTTTCAGACAATTTTCTGAATTTTTGAAAATTTCACTTTCTTGTGAAAATATCCACTAAATGAGGGACTTATATGTGTGAGGGTACCCCAGGAGAGTTCCAAATGTGTGTGGGTAGAATATATATCCCACGGGGGTAAAATTGAAAAAAGTTGAAAAAAAATTTTTTTTAGACTTAGTCATTTTTCAGGCGTTTATCAGACTTTCAGATAGGGGAAATGTCAGTGAGCGTTACGATTTCAGTTCCAGAGCGATTCGCCCGATGAGTCCTTCATATTTAGTCATTTTCAGCCAATTTTCAGAATTTTTGAAAATTTCACTTTTTTGTGAAAATATCCTCTAAATGAGGGAATAATATGTGTGAGGGTACCCCAGGAGAGTTCCAAATGTGTGTGGGTAGAATATATATCCCACGGGGGTAAAATTGAAAAAAGTTGAAAAAATTTTTTTTTGGACTTAATTTTTTCAGCGTTTATCAGTCTTTCAGATAGGGGAAATATCAGTGAACGTTCGGATTTCAGTTCCAGAGCGATTCGCCCGATGAGTCCTTCATATTTAGTCGTTTTCAGCCAATTTTCTGAATTTTTGAAAATTTCACTTTTTTGTGAAAATATCCACTAAATGAGGGAATAATATGTGTGAGGGTTCTCTAGGAGAGTTCCAAATGTGTGTGGGTAGAATATATATCCCACGGGGGTAAAATTGAAAAAAGGTGAAAAAATTTTTTTTGGACTTAGTCATTTTTTCAGCGTTTATCAGACTTTCAGATAGGGGAAATGTCAGTGAGCGTTCCGATTTCAGTTCCAGAGCGATTCGCCCGATGAGTCCTTCATATTTAGTCGTTCTCAGACAATTTTCTGAATTTTGAAAATTTCACTTTTTTGTGAAAATATCCACTAAATGAGGGAATAATATGTGTGAGGGTACCCCAGGAGAATTCCAAATTTGTGTGGGTAGAATATATATCCCACGGGGGTAAAATTGAAAAAAGGTGAAATTTTTTTTTTTTTTGATTTAGTCATTTTTTCAGCGTTTATCAGACTTTCAGATAGGGGAAATGTCAGTGAGAGTTCCGATTTCAGTTTCAGAGCGATTCGCCCAATGAGTCCTTCATATTTAGTCGTTTTCAGCCAATTTTCTGAATTTTTGAAAATGTCTCTTTTTTGTGAAAATATCCACTAAATGAGGGAATAATATGTGTGAGGGTACCCCAGGAGAGTTCCAAATGTGTGTGGGTAGAATATATATCCCACGGGGGTAAAATTGAAAAAAGTTGAAAAAAAATTTTTTTTTAGACTTAGTCATTTTTCCGTCGTTTATCAGACTTTCAGATAGAGGAAATGTCAGTGAGCGTTCCGATTTCAGCTCCAGAGCGATTCGCCCGATGAGTCCTTCATATTTAGTCGTTTTCAGCCAATTTTCTGAATTTTTGAAAATTTAACTTTTTTGTGAAAATATCCACTAAATGAGGGAATAATATGTGTGAGGGTACCCCAGGAGAGTTCCAAATGTGTGTGGGTAGAATATATATCCCACGGGGGTAAAATTTAAAAAAGGTGAAAAAATTTTTTTGGGACTTAGTCATTTTTCCAGCGTTTATCAGACTTTCAGATAGGGGAAATGTCAGTGAGCGTTCCAATTTCAGTTCCAGAGCGATTCGCCCAATGAGTCCTTCATATTTAGTCGTTTTCAGACAATTTTCTGAATTTTTGAAAATTTCACTTTTTTGTGAAAATATCCACTAAATGAGGGAATAATATGTGTGAGGGTACCCCAGGAGAGTTCCAAATGTGTGTGGGTAGAATATATATCCCACGGGGGTAAAATTGAAAAAAGTTGAAAAAATTTTTTTTTGGACTTAATTTTTTCAGCGTTTATCAGTCTTTCAGATAGGGGAAATATCAGTGAACGTTCGGATTTCAGTTCCAGAGCGATTCGCCCGATGAGTCCTTCATATTTAGTCGTTTTCAGCCAATTTTCTGAATTTTTGAAAATTTCACTTTTTTGTGAAAATATCCACTAAATGAGGGAATAATATGTGTGAGGGTTCTCTAGGAGAGTTCCAAATGTGTGTGGGTAGAATATATATCCCACGGGGGTAAAATTGAAAAAAGGTGAAAAAATTTTTTTTGGACTTACTCATTTTTTCAGCGTTTATCAGACTTTCAAATAGGGGAAATGTCAGTGAGCGTTCCGATTTCAGTTCCAGAGCGATTCGCCCGATGAGTCCTTCATATTTAGTCGTTCTCAGACAATTTTCTGAATTTTGAAAATTTCACTTTTTTGTGAAAATATCCACTAAATGAGGGAATAATATGTGTGAGGGTACCCCAGGAGAGTTCCAAATTTGTGTGGGTAGAATATATATCCCACGGGGGTAAAATTGAAAAAAGGTGAAATTTTTTTTTTTTTGACTTAGTCATTTTTTCAGCGTTTATCAGACTTTCAGATAGGGGAAATGTCAGTGAGAGTTCCGATTTCAGTTTCAGAGCGATTCGCCCAATGAGTCCTTCATATTTAGTCGTTTTCAGCCAATTTTCTGAATTTTTGAAAATTTCTCTTTTTTGTGAAAATATCCACTAAATGAGGGAATAATATGTGTGAGGGTACCCCAGGAGAGTTCCAAATGTGTGTGGGTAGAATATATATCCCACGGGGGTAAAATTGAAAAAAGTTGAAAAAAAATTTTTTTTTAGACTTAGTCATTTTTCCGTCGTTTATCAGACTTTCAGATAGAGGAAATGTCAGTGAGCGTTCCGATTTCAGCTCCAGAGCGATTCGCCCGATGAGTCCTTCATATTTAGTCGTTTTCAGCCAATTTTCTGAATTTATGAAAATTTAACTTTTTTGTGAAAATATCCACTAAATGAGGGAATAATATGTGTGAGGGTACCCCAGGAGAGTTCCAAATGTGTGTGGGTAGAATATATATCCCACGGGGGTAAAATTTAAAAAAGGTGAAAAAATTTTTTTGGGACTTAGTCATTTTTCCAGCGTTTATCAGACTTTCAGATAGGGGAAATGTCAGTGAGCGTTCCAATTTCAGTTCCAGAGCGATTCGCTCAATGAGTCCTTCATATTTAGTCGTTTTCAGACAATTTTCTGAATTTTTGAAAATTTCACTTTCTTGTGAAAATATCCACTAAATGAGGGACTTATATGTGTGAGGGTACCCCAGGAGAGTTCCAAATGTGTGTGGGTAGAATATATATCCCACGGGGGTAAAATTGAAAAAAGTTGAAAAAAAATTTTTTTTAGACTTAGTCATTTTTCAGGCGTTTATCAGACTTTCAGATAGGGGAAATGTCAGTGAGCGTTACGATTTCAGTTCCAGAGCGATTCGCCCGATGAGTCCTTCATATTTAGTCATTTTCAGCCAATTTTCAGAATTTTTGAAAATTTCACTTTTTTGTGAAAATATCCTCTAAATGAGGGAATAATATGTGTGAGGGTACCCCAGGAGAGTTCCAAATGTGTGTGGGTAGAATATATATCCCACGGGGGTAAAATTGAAAAAAGTTGAAAAAATTTTTTTTTGGACTTAATTTTTTCAGCGTTTATCAGTCTTTCAGATAGGGGAAATATCAGTGAACGTTCGGATTTCAGTTCCAGAGCGATTCGCCCGATGAGTCCTTCATATTTAGTCGTTTTCAGCCAATTTTCTGAATTTTTGAAAATTTCACTTTTTTGTGAAAATATCCACTAAATGAGGGAATAATATGTGTGAGGGTTCTCTAGGAGAGTTCCAAATGTGTGTGGGTAGAATATATATCCCACGGGGGTAAAATTGAAAAAAGGTGAAAAAATTTTTTTTGGACTTAGTCATTTTTTCAGCGTTTATCAGACTTTCAGATAGGGGAAATGTCAGTGAGCGTTCCGATTTCAGTTCCAGAGCGATTCGCCCGATGAGTCCTTCATATTTAGTCGTTCTCAGACAATTTTCTGAATTTTGAAAATTTCACTTTTTTGTGAAAATATCCACTAAATGAGGGAATAATATGTGTGAGGGTACCCCAGGAGAGTTCCAAATTTGTGTGGGTAGAATATATATCCCACGGGGGTAAAATTGAAAAAAGGTGAAATTTTTTTTTTTTTTGACTTAGTCATTTTTTCAGCGTTTATCAGACTTTCAGATAGGGGAAATGTCAGTGAGAGTTCCGATTTCAGTTTCAGAGCGATTCGCCCAATGAGTCCTTCATATTTAGTCGTTTTCAGCCAATTTTCTGAATTTTTGAAAATTTAACTTTTTTGTGAAAATATCCACTAAATGAGGGAATAATATGTGTGAGGGTACCCCAGGAGAGTTCCAAATGTGTGTGGGTAGAATATATATCCCACGGGGGTAAAATTGAAAAAAGGTGAAAACATTTTTTTTTTTTACTTAGTCATTTTTTCAGCGTTTATCAGACTTTCAGATAGGGGAAATGTCAGTGAGCGTTCTGATTTCAGTTCCAGAGCGATGCGCCCGATGAGTCCTTCATATTTAGTCGTTTTCAGCCAATTTTCAGAATTTTTGAAAATTTCACTTTTTTGTGAAAATATCCACTAAATGAGGGAATAATATGTGTGAGGGTACCCCAGGAGAGTTCCAAATGTGTGTGGGTAGAATATATATCCCACGGGGGTAAAATTGAAAAAAGTTGAAAAAAAATTTTTTTTAGACTTAGTCATTTTTCAGGCGTTTATCAGACTTTCAGATAGGGGAAATATCAGTGAGCGTTACGATTTCAGTTCCAGAGCGATTCGCCCGATGAGTCCTTCATATTCAGTCGTTTTCAGCCAATTTTCTGAATTTTTGAAAATGTCACTTTTTTGTGAAAATATCCACTAAATGAGGGAATAATATGTGTGAGGGTACCCCAGGAGAGTTCCAAATGTGTGTGGGTAGAATATATATCCCACGGGGGTAAAATTGAAAAAAGGTGAAAAAAATTTTTTTGGACTTAGTCATTTTTTCAGCGTTTATCAGACTTTCAGATAGGGGAAATGTCAGTGAGCGTTCCGATTTCAGTTCCAGAGCGATTCGCCTGATGAGTCCTTCATATTTAGTCGTTTTCAGCCAATTTTCAGAATTTTTGAAAATTTCACTTTTTTGTGAAAATATCCACTAAATGAGGGAATAATATGTGTGAGGGTACCCCAGGAGAGTTCCAAATGTGTGTGGGTAGAATATATATCCCACGGGGGTAAAATTGAAAAAAGTTGAAAAAAAATTTTTTTTAGACTTAGTCATTTTTCAGGCGTTTATCAGACTTTCAGATAGGGGAAATATCAGTGAACGTTCGGATTTCAGTTCCAGAGCGATTCGCCCGATGAGTCCTTCATATTTAGTCGTTTTCAGCCAATTTTCTGAATTTTTGAAAATTTCACTTTTTTGTGAAAATATCCACTAAATGAGGGAATAATATGTGTGAGGGTTCTCTAGGAGAGTTCCAAATGTGTGTGGGTAGAATATATATCCCATGGGGGTAAAGTTGAAAAAAGGTGAAAAAATTTTTTTTGGACTTAGTCATTTTTTCAGCGTTTATCAGACTTTCAGATAGGGGAAATGTCAGTGAGCGTTCCGATTTCAGTTCCAGAGCGATTCGCCCGATGAGTCCTTCATATTTAGTCGTTTTCAGGCAATTTTCAGAATTTTTGAAAATTTCACTTTTTTGTGAAAATATCCACTAAATGAGGGAATAATATGTGTGAGGGTACCCCAGGAGAGTTCCAAATGTGTGTGGGTAGAATATATATCCCACGGGGGTAAAATTTAAAAAAGGTGAAAAAAATTTTTTGGGACTTAGTCATTTTTCCAGCGTTTATCAGACTTTCAGATAGGGGAAATGTCAGTGAGCGTTCCAATTTCAGTTCCAGAGCGATTCGCCCAATGAGTCCTTCATATTTAGTCGTTTTCAGACAATTTTCTGAATTTTTGAAAATTTCACTTTCTTGTGAAAATATCCACTAAATGAGGGACTTATATGTGTGAGGGTACCCCAGGAGAGTTCCAAATGTGTGTGGGTAGAATATATATCCCACGGGGGTAGAATTGAAAAAAGTTGAAAAAAAATTTTTTTTAGACTTAGTCATTTTTTCAGCGTTTATCAGACTTTCAGATAGGGGAAATGTCAGTGAGAGTTCCGATTTCAGTTCCAGCAAGATTCGCCCGATGAGTCCTTCATATTCAGTCGTTTTCAGCCAATTTTCTGAATTTTTGAAAATGTCACTTTTTTGTGAAAATATCCACTAAATGAGGGAATAATATGTGTGAGGGTACCCCAGGAGAGTTCCAAATGTGTGTGGGTAGAATATATATCCCACGGGGGTAAAATTGAAAAAAGGTGAAAAAAATTTTTTTGGACTTAGTCATTTTTTCAGCGTTTATCAGACTTTCAGATAGAGGAAATGTCAGTGAGCATTCCGATTTCAGTTCCAGAGCGATTCGCCCGATGAGTCCTTCATATTTAGTCGTTTTCAGCCAATTTTCTGAATTTTTGAAAATTTAACTTTTTTGTGAAAATATCCACTAAATGAGGGAATAATATGTGTGATGGTACCCCAGGAGAGTTCCAAATGTGTGTGGGTAGAATATATATCCCACGGGGGTAAAATTGAAAAAAGGTGAAAACATTTTTTTTTTTTACTTAGTCATTTTTTCAGCGTTTATCAGACTTTCAGATAGGGGAAATGTCAGTGAGCGTTCTGATTTCAGTTCCAGAGCGATGCGCCCGATGAGTCCTTCATATTTAGTCGTTTTCAGCCAATTTTCAGAATTTTTGAAAATTTCACTTTTTTGTGAAAATATCCACTAAATGAGGGAATAATATCTGTGAGGGTACCCCAGGAGAGTTCCAAATGTGTGTGGGTAGAATATATATCCCACGGGGGTAAAATTGAAAAAAGTTGAAAAAAAATTTTTTTTAGACTTAGTCATTTTTCAGGCGTTTATCAGACTTTCAGATAGGGGAAATATCAGTGAACGTTCGGATTTCAGTTCCAGAGCGATTCGCCCGATGAGTCCTTCATATTTAGTCGTTTTCAGCCAATTTTCTGAATTTTTGAAAATTTCACTTTTTTGTGAAAATATCCACTAAATGAGGGAATAATATGTGTGAGGGTTCTCTAGGAGAGTTCCAAATGTGTGTGGGTAGAATATATATCCCATGGGGGTAAAGTTGAAAAAAGGTGAAAAAATTTTTTTTGGACTTAGTCATTTTTTCAGCGTTTATCAGACTTTCAGATAGGGGAAATGTCAGTGAGCGTTCCGATTTCAGTTCCAGAGCGATTCGCCCGATGAGTCCTTCATATTTAGTCGTTTTCAGGCAATTTTCAGAATTTTTGAAAATTTCACTTTTTTGTGAAAATATCCACTAAATGAGGGAATAATATGTGTGAGGGTACCCCAGGAGAGTTCCAAATGTGTGTGGGTAGAATATATATCCCACGGGGGTAAAATTTAAAAAAGGTGAAAAAATTTTTTTGGGACTTAGTCATTTTTCCAGCGTTTATCAGACTTTCAGATAGGGGAAATGTCAGTGAGCGTTCCAATTTCAGTTCCAGAGCGATTCGCCCAATGAGTCCTTCATATTTAGTCGTTTTCAGACAATTTTCTGACTTTTTGAAAATGTCACTTTCTTGTGAAAATATCCACTAAATGAGGGACTTATATGTGTGAGGGTACCCCAGGAGAGTTCCAAATGTGTGTGGGTAGAATATATATCCCACGGGGGTAGAATTGAAAAAAGTTGAAAAAAAATTTTTTTTAGACTTAGTCATTTTTTCAGCGTTTATCAGACTTTCAGATAGGGGAAATGTCAGTGAGAGTTCCGATTTCAGTTCCAGCAAGATTCGCCCGATGAGTCCTTCATATTCAGTCGTTTTCAGCCAATTTTCTGAATTTTTGAAAATGTCACTTTTTTGTGAAAATATCCACTAAATGAGGGAATAATATGTGTGAGGGTACCCCAGGAGAGTTCCAAATGTGTGTGGGTAGAATATATATCCCACGGGGGTAAAATTGAAAAAAGGTGAAAAAAATTTTTTTGGACTTAGTCATTTTTTCAGCGTTTATCAGACTTTCAGATAGGGGAAATGTCAGTGAGCGTTCCGATTTCAGTTCCAGAGCGATTCGCCTGATGAGTCCTTCATATTTAGTCGTTTTCAGCCAATTTTCAGAATTTTTGAAAATTTCACTTTTTTGTGAAAATATCCACTAAATGAGGGAATAATATGTGTGAGGGTACCCCAGGAGAGTTCCAAATTTGTGTGGGTAGAATATATATCCCACGGGGGTAAAATTGAAAAAAGGTGAAATTTTTTTTTTTTTTTGACTTAGTCATTTTTTCAGCGTTTATCAGACTTTCAGATAGGGTAAATGTCAGTGAGAGTTCCGATTTCAGTTCCAGAGCGATTCGCCCAATGAGTCCTTCATATTTAGTCGTTTTCAGCCAATTTTCTGAATTTTTGAAAATTTCACTTTTTTGTGAAAATATCCACTAAATGAGGGAATAATATGTGTGAGGGTACCCCAGGAGAGTTCCAAATGTGTGTGGGTAGAATATATATCCCACGGGGGTAAAATTGAAAAAAGGTGAAAACATTTTTTTTTTTTACTTAGTCATTTTTTCAGCGTTTATCAGACTTTCAGATAGGGGAAATGTCAGTGAGCGTTCTGATTTCAGTTCCAGAGCGATGCGCCCGATGAGTCCTTCATATTTAGTCGTTTTCAGCCAATTTTCAGAATTTTTGAAAATTTCACTTTTTTGTGAAAATATCCACTAAATGAGGGAATAATATGTGTGAGGGTACCCCAGGAGAGTTCCAAATGTGTGTGGGTAGAATATATATCCCACGGGGGTAAAATTGAAAAAAGTTGAAAAAAAATTTTTTTTAGACTTAGTCATTTTTCAGGCGTTTATCAGACTTTCAGATAGGGGAAATATCAGTGAACGTTCGGATTTCAGTTCCAGAGCGATTCGCCCGATGAGTCCTTCATATTTTGTCGTTTTCAGCCAATTTTCTGAATTTTTGAAAATTTCACTTTTTTGTGAAAATATCCACTAAATGAGGGAATAATATGTGTGAGGGTTCTCTAGGAGAGTTCCAAATGTGTGTGGGTAGAATATATATCCCATGGGGGTAAAGTTGAAAAAAGGTGAAAACATTTTTTTTTTTTACTTAGTCATTTTTTCAGCGTTTATCAGACTTTCAGATAGGGGAAATGTCAGTGAGCGTTCTGATTTCAGTTCCAGAGCGATGCGCCCGATGAGTCCTTCATATTTAGTCGTTTTCAGCCAATTTTCAGAATTTTTGAAAATTTCACTTTTTTGTGAAAATATCCACTAAATGAGGGAATAATATGTGTGAGGGTACCCCAGGAGAGTTCCAAATGTGTGTGGGTAGAATATATATCCCACGGGGGTAAAATTGAAAAAAGTTGAAAAAAAATTTTTTTTAGACTTAGTCATTTTTCAGGCGTTTATCAGACTTTCAGATAGGGGAAATATCAGTGAACGTTCGGATTTCAGTTCCAGAGCGATTCGCCCGATGAGTCCTTCATATTTTGTCGTTTTCAGCCAATTTTCTGAATTTTTGAAAATTTCACTTTTTTGTGAAAATATCCACTAAATGAGGGAATAATATGTGTGAGGGTTCTCTAGGAGAGTTCCAAATGTGTGTGGGTAGAATATATATCCCATGGGGGTAAAGTTGAAAAAAGGTGAAAAAATTTTTTTTGGACTTAGTCATTTTTTCAGCGTTTATCAGACTTTCAGATAGGGGAAATGTCAGTGAGCGTTCCGATTTCAGTTCCAGAGCGATTCGCCCGATGAGTCCTTCATATTTAGTCGTTTTCAGGCAATTTTCAGAATTTTTGAAAATTTCACTTTTTTGTGAAAATATCCACTAAATGAGGGAATAATATGTGTGAGGGTACCCCAGGAGAGTTCCAAATGTGTGTGGGTAGAATATATATCCCACGGGGGTAAAATTTAAAAAAGGTGAAAAAATTTTTTTGGGACTTAGTCATTTTTCCAGCGTTTATCAGACTTTCAGATAGGGGAAATGTCAGTGAGCGTTCCAATTTCAGTTCCAGAGCGATTCGCCCAATGAGTCCTTCATATTTAGTCGTTTTCAGACAATTTTCTGAATTTTTGAAAATTTCACTTTCTTGTGAAAATATCCACTAAATGAGGGACTTATATGTGTGAGGGTACCCCAGGAGAGTTCCAAATGTGTGTGGGTAGAATATATATCCCAAGGGGGTAGAATTGAAAAAAGTTGAAAAAAAATTTTTTTTAGACTTAGTCATTTTTTCAGCGTTTATCAGACTTTCATATAGGGGAAATGTCAGTGAGAGTTCCGATTTCAGTTCCAGCAAGATTCGCCCGATGAGTCCTTCATATTCAGTCGTTTTCAGCCAATTTTCTGAATTTTTGAAAATGTCACTTTTTTGTGAAAATATCCACTAAATGAGGGAATAATATGTGTGAGGGTACCCCAGGAGAGTTCCAAATGTGTGTGGGTAGAATATATATCCCACGGGGGTAAAATTGAAAAAAGTTGAAAAAAAATTTTTTTTAGACTTAGTCATTTTTCAGGCGTTTATCAGACTTTCAGATAGGGGAAATATCAGTGAACGTTCCGATTTCAGTTCCAGAGCGATTCACCCGATGAGTCCTTCATATTTAGTCGTTTTCAGTCAATTTTCTGAATTTTTGAAAATTTCACTTTTTTGTGAAAATATCCACTAAATGAGGGAATAATATGTGTGAGGGTACCCCAGGAGAGTTCCAAATGTGTGTGGGTAGAATATATATCCCACGGGGGTAAAATTTAAAAAAGGTGAAAAAATTTTTTTGGGACTTAGTCATTTTTCCAGCGTTTATCAGACTTTCAGATAGGGGAAATGTCAGTGAGCGTTCCAATTTCAGTTCCAGAGCGATTCGCCCAATGAGTCCTTCATATTTAGTCGTTTTCAGACAATTTTCTGAATTTTTGAAAATGTCACTTTCTTGTGAAAATATCCACTAAATGAGGGACTTATATGTGTGAGGGTACCCCAGGAGAGTTCCAAATGTGTGTGGGTAGAATATATATCCCACGGGGGTAGAATTGAAAAAAGTTGAAAAAAAATTTTTTTTAGACTTAGTCATTTTTTCAGTGTTTATCAGACTTTCAGATAGGGGAAATGTCAGTGAGAGTTCCGATTTCAGTTCCAGCAAGATTCGCCCGATGAGTCCTTCATATTCAGTCGTTTTCAGCCAATTTTCTGAATTTTTGAAAATGTCACTTTTTTGTGAAAATATCCACTAAATGAGGGAATAATATGTGTGAGGGTACCCCAGGAGAGTTCCAAATGTGTGTGGGTAGAATATATATCCCACGGGGGTAAAATTGAAAAAAGGTGAAAAAAATTTTTTTGGACTTAGTCATTTTTTCAGCGTTTATCAGACTTTCAGATAGGGGAAATGTCAGTGAGCGTTCCGATTTCAGTTCCAGAGCGATTCGCCCGATGAGTCCTTCATATTTAGTCGTTTTCAGACAATTTTCTGAATTTTTGAAAATTTCACTTTTTTGTGAAAATATCCACTAAATGAGGGAATAATATGTGTGAGGGTACCCCAGGAGAGTTCCAAATTTGTGTGGGTAGAATATATATCCCACTTGGGTAAAATTGAAAAAAGGTGAAATTTTTTTTTTTTTTGACTTAGTCATTTTTTCAGCGTTTATCAGACTTTCAGATAGGGGAAATGTCAGTGAGAGTTCCGATTTCAGTTCCAGAGCGATTCGCCCAATGAGTCCTTCATATTTAGTCGTTTTCAGCCAATTTTCTGAATTTTTGAAAATTTAACTTTTTTGTGAAAATATCCACTAAATGAGGGAATAATATGTGTGAGGGTACCCCAGGAGAGTTCCAAATGTGTGTGGGTAGAATATATATCCCACGGGGGTAAAATTGAAAAAAGGTGAAAACATTTTTTTTTTTTACTTAGTCATTTTTTCAGCGTTTATCAGACTTTCAGATAGGGGAAATGTCAGTGAGCATTCCGATTTCAGTTCCAGAGCGATTCGCCCGATGAGTCCTTCATATTTAGTCGTTTTCAGCCAGTTTTCAGAATTTTTGAAAATTTCACTTTTTTGTGAAAATATCCACTAAATGAGGGAATAATATGTGTGAGGGTACCCCAGGAGAGTTCCAAATGTGTGTGGGTAGAATATATATCCCACGGGGGTAAAATTGAAAAAAGTTGAAAAAAAATTTTTTTTAGACTTAGTCATTTTTCCGCCGTTTATCAGACTTTCAGATAGAGGAAATGTCAGTGAGCGTTCCGATTTCAGTTCCAGAGCGATTCGCCCGATGAGTCCTTCATATTTAGTCGTTCTCAGCCAATTTTCTGAATTTTTGAAAATTTCACTTTTTTGTGAAAATATCCACTAAATGAGGGAATAATATGTGTGAGGGTTCTCCAGGAGAGTTCCAAATGTGTGTGGGTAGAATATATAGCCCACGGGGGTAAAATTGAAAAAAGGTGAAAATTATTTTTTTTTGGACTTAGTCATTTTTTCAGCGTTTATCAGACTTTCAGATAGGGGAAATGTCAGTGAGCGTTCTAATTTCAGTTCCAGAGCGATGCGCCCGATGAGTCCTTCATATTTAATCGTTTTCAGCCAATTTTCAGAATTTTTGAAAATTTCACTTTTTTGTGAAAATATCCACTAAATGAGGGAATAATATGTGTGAGGGTACCCCAGGAGAGTTCCAAATGTGTGTGGGTAGAATATATATCCCACGGGGGTAAAATTGAAAAAAGGTGAAAAAAAATTTTTTTTAGACTTAGTCATTTTTCCGGCGTTTATCAGACTTTCAGATAGAGGAAATGTCAGTGAGCATTCCGATTTCAGTTCCAGAGCGCTTCCCCCGATGAGTCCTTCATATTTAGTCGTTTTCAGCCAATTTTCTGAATTTTTGAAAATTTCACTTTTTTGTGAAAATATCCACTAAATGAGGGAATAATATGTGTGAGGGTACCCCAGGAGAGTTCCAAATGTGTGTGGGTAGAATATATATCCCACGGGGGTAAAATTGAAAAAAGTTGAAAAAATTTTTTTTTGGACTTAATCATTTTTTCAGCGTTTATCAGACTTTCAGATAGGGGAAATATCAGTGAGCATTCCGATTTCAGTTCCAGAGCGATTCGCTTGATGAGTCCTTCATATTTAGTCGTTTTCAGCCAATTTTCTGAATTATTGAAAATTTCACTTTTTTGTGAAAATATCCACTAAATGAGGAAATAATATGTGTGAGGGTACCCCAGGAGAGTTCCAAATGTGTGTGGGTAGAATATATATCCCACGGGGGTAAAATTGAAAAAAGGTGAAAACATTTTTTTTTTTTACTTAGTCATTTTTTCAGCGTTTAGCAGACTTTCAGATAGGGGAAATGTCAGTGAGCGTTCCAATTTCAGTTCCAGAGTGATTCGCAAGATGAGTCCTTCATATTTAGTCATTTTCAGCCAATTTTCTGAATTTTTGAAAATTTCACTTTTTTGTGAAAATATCCACTAAATGAGGAAATAGTATGTGTGAGGGTACCCCAGGAGAGTTCCAAATGTGTGTGGGTAGAATATATATCCCACGGGGGTAAAATTGAAAAAAGTTGAAAAAATTTTTTTTTGGACTTAATCATTTTTTCAGCGTTTATCAGACTTTCAGATAGGGGAAATATCAGTGAGCATTCCGATTTCAGTTCCAGAGCGATTCGGCCGATGAGTCCTTCATATTTAGTCGTTTTCAGCCAATTTTCTGAATTATTGAAAATTTCACTTTTTTGTGAAAATATCCACTAAATGAGGAAATAATATGTGTGAGGGTACCCCAGGAGAGTTCCAAATGTGTGTGGGTAGAATATATATCCCACGGGGGTAAAATTGAAAAAAGGTGAAAACATTTTTTTTTTGGACTTAGTCATTTTTTCAGCGTTTATCAGACTTTCAGATAGGGGAAATGTCAGTGAGCGTTCCGATTTCAGTTCCAGAGCGATTCGCCCGATGAGTCCTTCATATTTAGTCGTTTTCAGCCAATTTTCTGAATTTTTGAAAATTTCACTTTTTTGTGAAAATATCCACTAAATGAGGGAATAATATGTGTGAGGGTTCTCCAGGAGAGTTCCAAATGTGTGTGGGTAGAATATATAGCCCACGGGGGTAAAATTGAAAAAAGGTGAAAATTTTTTTTTTTTGGACTTAGTCATTTTTTCAGCGTTTTTCAGACTTTCAGATAGGGGAAATGTCAGTGAGCGTTCCGATTTCAGTTCCAGAGCGATTCGCCGGATGAGTCCTTCATATTTAGTCGTTTGCAGCCAATTTTCAGAATTTTTGAAAATTTCACTTTTTTGTGAAAATATCCACTAAATGAGGAAATAATATGTGTGAGGGTACCCCAGGAGAGTTCCAGATGTGTGTGGGTAGAATATATATCCCACGGGGGTAAAATTGAAAAAAGGTGAAAAATTTTTTTTTTTGGACTTAGTCATTTTTACAGCGTTTATCAGACTTTCAGATAGGGGAAATGTCAGTGAGCGTTCCCATTTCAGTTCCAGAGCGATTCGCCTGATTAGTCCTTCATATTTAGTCGTTTTCAGCCAATTTTCTGAATTTTGAAAATTTCACTTTTTTGTGAAAATATCCACTAAATGAGGGAATAATATGTGTGAGGGTACCTCAGGAGAGTTCCAAATGTGTGTGGGTAGAATATATATCCCACGGGGGTAAAATTGAAAAAAGGTGAAAAAAAAATTTTTTTTTTGGACTTTGTCATTTTTTCAGCGTTTATCAGACTTTCAGATAGGGTAAATGTCAGTGAGCGTTCCGATTTCAGTTCCAGAGCGATTCGCCCGATGAGTCCTTCATATTTAGTCGTTTTCAGCCAATTTTCAGAATTTTTGAAAATTTCACTTTTTTTTGAAAATATCCACTAAATGAGGGAATAATATGTGTGAGGGTACCCCAGGAGAGTTCCAAATGTGTGTGGGTAGAATATATATCCCACGGGGGTAAAATTGAAAAAAGTTGAAAAATTTTTTTTTGGACTTAATCATTTTTTCAGCGTTTATCAGACTTTCAGATAGGGGAAATATCAGTGAGCATTCCGATTTCAGTTCCAGAGCGATTCGCCCGATGAGTCCTTCATATTTTGTCGTTTTCAGCCAATTTTCTGAATTATTGAAAATTTCACTTTTTTGTGAAAATATCCACTAAATGAGGAAATAATATGTGTGAGGGTACCCCAGGAGAGTTCCAGATGTGTGTGGGTAGAATATATATCCCACGGGGGTAAAATTGAAAAAAGGTGAAAAATTTTTTTTTTTGGACTTAGTCATTTTTACAGCGTTTATCAGACTTTCAGATAGGGGAAATGTCAGTGAGCGTTCCCATTTCAGTTCCAGAGCGATTCGCCTGATTAGTCCTTCATATTTAGTCGTTTTCAGCCAATTTTCTGAATTTTGAAAATTTCACTTTTTTGTGAAAATATCCACTAAATGAGGGAATAATATGTGTGAGGGTACCTCAGGAGAGTTCCAAATGTGTGTGGGTAGAATATATATCCCACGGGGGTAAAATTGAAAAAAGGTGAAAAAAAAATTTTTTTTTTGGACTTTGTCATTTTTTCAGCGTTTATCAGACTTTCAGATAGGGTAAATGTCAGTGAGCGTTCCGATTTCAGTTCCAGAGCGATTCGCCCGATGAGTCCTTCATATTTAGTCGTTTTCAGCCAATTTTCAGAATTTTTGAAAATTTCACTTTTTTTTGAAAATATCCACTAAATGAGGGAATAATATGTGTGAGGGTACCCCAGGAGAGTTCCAAATGTGTGTGGGTAGAATATATATCCCACGGGGGTAAAATTGAAAAAAGTTGAAAAATTTTTTTTTGGACTTAATCATTTTTTCAGCGTTTATCAGACTTTCAGATAGGGGAAATATCAGTGAGCATTCCGATTTCAGTTCCAGAGCGATTCGCCCGATGAGTCCTTCATATTTTGTCGTTTTCAGCCAATTTTCTGAATTATTGAAAATTTCACTTTTTTGTGAAAATATCCACTAAATGAGGAAATAATATGTGTGAGGGTACCCCAGGAGAGTTCCAAATGTGTGTGGGTAGAATATATATCCCACGGGGGTAAAATTGAAAAAAGGTGAAAACATTTTTTTTTTGGACTTAGTCATTTTTTCAGCGTTTATCAGACTTTCAGATAGGGGAAATGTCAGTGAGCGTTCCGATTTCAGTTCCAGAGCGATTCGCCCGATGAGTCCTTCATATTTAGTCGTTTTCAGCCAATTTTCTGAATTTTTGAAAATTTCACTTTTTTGTGAAAATATCCACTAAATGAGGGAATAATATGTGTGAGGGTACCCCAGGAGAGTTCCAAATGTGTGTGGGTAGAATATATATCCCACGGGGGTAAAATTGAAAAAAGGTGAAAAAATTTTTTTTTTGCACTTAGTCATTTTTTCAGCGTTTTTCAGACTTTCAGATAGGGGAAATGTCAGTGAGCATTCCGATTTCAGTTCCAGAGCGATTCGCCGGATGAGTCCTTCATATTTAGTCGTTTGCAGCCAATTTTCAGAATTTTTGAAAATTTCACTTTTTTGTGAAAATATCCACTAAATGAGGAAATAATATGTGTGAGGGTACCCCAGGAGAGTTCCAGATGTGTGTGGGTAGAATATATATCCCACGGGGGTAAAATTGAAAAAAGGTGAAAAATTTTTTTTTTTGGACTTAGTCATTTTTACAGCGTTTATCAGACTTTCAGATAGGGGAAATGTCAGTGAGCGTTCCCATTTCAGTTCCAGAGCGATTCGCCCGATTAGTCCTTCATATTTGGTCGTTTTCAGCCAATTTTCTGAATTTTGAAAATTTCACTTTTTTGTGAAAATATCCACTAAATGAGGGAATAATATGTGTGAGGGTACCTCAGGAGAGTTCCAAATGTGTGTGGGTAGAATATATATCCCACGTGGGTAAAATTGAAAAAAGGTGAAAAAAAAATTTTTTTTTTGGACTTTGTCATTTTTTCAGCGTTTATCAGACTTTCAGATAGGGTAAATGTCAGTGAGCGTTCCGATTTCAGTTCCAGAGCGATTCGCCCGATGAGTCCTTCATATTTAGTCATTTTCAGCCAATTTTCTGAATTTTTGAAAATTTCACTTTTTTGTGAAAATATCCACTAAATGAGGGAATAATATGTGTGAGGGTACCCCAGGAGAGTTCCAAATGTGTGTGGGTAGAATATATATCCCACGGGGGTAAAATTGAAAAAAGGTGAAATTTTTTTTTTTTGGACTTAGTCATTTTTTCAGCGTTTATCAGACTTTCAGATAGGGGAAATGTCAGTGAGCGTTCCGATTTCAGTTCCAGAGCGATTCGCCCGATGAGTCCTTCATATTTAGTCGTTTTCAGCCAATTTTCTGAATTTTTGAAAATTTCACTTTTTTGTGAAAATATCCACTAAATGAGGAAATAGTATGTGTGAGGGTACCCCAGGAGAGTTCCAAATGTGTGTGGGTAGAATATATATCCCACGGGGGTAAAATTGAAAAAAGGTGAAAAATTTTTTTTTTTGGACTTAGTCATTTTTTCAGCGTTTATCAGACTTTCAGATAGGGGAAATGTCAGTGAGCGTTCCGATTTCAGTTCCAGAGCGATTCGCCCGATTAGTCCTTCATATTTAGTCGTTTTCAGCCAATTTTTTGAATTTTTGAAAATTTCACTTTTTTGTGAAAATATCCACTAAATGAAGGAATAATATGTGTGAAGGTACCCTAGGAGAGTTCCAAATGTGTGTGGGTAGAATATATATCCCACGGGGGTAAAATTGAAAAAAGGTGAAAAAATTTTTTTTTTGCACTTAGTCATTTTTTCAGCGTTTTTCAGACTTTCAGATAGGGGAAATGTCAGTGAGCGTTCCGATTTCAGTTCCAGAGCAATTCGCCGGATGAGTCCTTCATATTTAGTCGTTTGCAGCCAATTTTCAGAATTTTTGAAAATTTCACTTTTTTGTGAAAATATCCACTAAATGAGGAAATAATATGTGTGAGGGTACCCCAGGAGAGTTCCAGATGTGTGTGGGTAGAATATATATCCCACGGGGGTAAAATTGAAAAAAGGTGAAAAATTTTTTTTTTTGGACTTAGTCATTTTTACAGCGTTTATCAGACTTTCAGATAGGGGAAATGTCAGTGAGCGTTCCCATTTCAGTTCCAGAGCGATTCGCCTGATTAGTCCTTCATATTTAGTCGTTTTCAGCCAATTTTCTGAATTTTGAAAATTTCACTTTTTTGTGAAAATATCCACTAAATGAGGGAATAATATGTGTGAGGGTACCTCAGGAGAGTTCCAAATGTGTGTGGGTAGAATATATATCCCACGGGGGTAAAATTGAAAAAAGGTGAAAAAAAAATTTTTTTTTTGGACTTTGTCATTTTTTCAGCGTTTATCAGACTTTCAGATAGGGTAAATGTCAGTGAGCGTTCCGATTTCAGTTCCAGAGCGATTCGCCCGATGAGTCCTTCATATTTAGTCGTTTTCAGCCAATTTTCAGAATTTTTGAAAATTTCACTTTTTTGTGAAAATATCCACTAAATGAGGGAATAATATGTGTGAGGGTACCCCAGGAGAGTTCCAAATGTGTGTGGGTAGAATATATATCCCACGGGGGTAAAATTGAAAAAAGTTGAAAAAATTTTTTTTTGGACTTAATCATTTTTTCAGCGTTTATCAGACTTTCAGATAGGGGAAATATCAGTGAGCATTCCGATTTCAGTTCCAGAGCGATTCGCCCGATGAGTCCTTCATATTTTGTCGTTTTCAGCCAATTTTCTGAATTATTGAAAATTTCACTTTTTTGTGAAAATATCCACTAAATGAGGAAATAATATGTGTGAGGGTACCCCAGGAGAGTTCCAAATGTGTGTGGGTAGAATATATATCCCACGGGGGTAAAATTGAAAAAAGGTGAAAAAATTTTTTTTGGACTTAGTCATTTTTTCAGCGTTTATCAGACTTTCAGATAGGGGAAATATCAGTGAGCGTTCCCATTTCAGTTCCAGAGCGATTCGCCCGATGAACCCTTCATATTTAGTCGTTTTCAGCCAATTTTCTGAATTTTTGAAAATTTCACTTTTTTGTGAAAATATCCACTAAATGAGGGAATAATATGTGTGAGGGTACCCCAGGAGAGTTCCAAATGTGTGTGGGTAGAATATATATCCCACGGGGGTAAAATTGAAAAAAGATGAAAAAATTTTTTTTTGGACTTAGTAATTTTTCCGGCGTTTATCAGACTTTCAGATAGGGGAAATGTCAGTGAGTGTTCCGATTTCAGTTCCAGAGCGATTCGCCCGATGAGTCCTTCATATTTAGTCGTTTTCAGCCAATTTTCTGAATTTTTGAAAATTTCACTTTTTTGTGAAAATATCCACTAAATGAGGGAATAATATGTGTGAGGGTACCCCAGGAGAGTTCCAAATTTGTGTGGGTAGAATATATATCCCACGGGGGTAAAAGTGAAAAAAGGTGAAATTTTTTTTTTTTTTGACTTAGTCATTTTTTCAGCATTTATCAGACTTTCAGATAGGGGAAATGTCAGTGAGAGTTCCGATTTCAGTTCCTGAGCGATTCGCCCAATGAGTACTTCATAGTTAGTCGTTTTCAGCCAATTTTCTGAATTTTTGAAAATTTCACTTTTTTGTGAAAATATCCACTAAATGAGGGAATAACATGTGTGAGGGTACCTCAGGAGAGTTCCAAATGTGTGTGGGTAGAATATATATCCCACGGGGGTAAAATTGAAAAAAGGTGAAAAAATTTTTTTTGGACTTTGTCATTTTTTCAGCGTTTATCAGACTTTCAGATAGGGGAAATATCAGTGAGCGTTCCGATTTCAGTTCTAGAGCGATTCGCCCGATGAACTCTTCATATTCATTCGTTTTCAGCCAATTTTCTGAATTTTTGAAAATTTCACTTTTTTGTGAAAATATCCACTAAATGAGGGAATAATATGTGTGAGGGTACCCCAGGAGAGTTCCAAATGTGTGTGGGTAGAATATATATCCCACGGGGGAAAAAATTGAAAAAAGGTGAAAAAATTTTTTTTTGGACTTAATCATTTTTTCAGCGTTTATCAGACTTTCAGATAGGGGAAATATCAGTGAGCATTCCGATTTCAGTTCCAGAGCGATTCGCCCGATGAGTCCTTCATATTTAGTCGTTTTCAGCCAATTTTCTGAATTATTGAAAATTTCACTTTTTTGTGAAAATATCCACTAAATGAGGAAATAATATGTGTGAGGGTACCACAGGAGAGTTCCAAATGTGTGTGGGTAGAATATATATCCCACGGGGGTAAAATTGAAAAAAGGTGACAACATTTTTTTTGGACTTAGTCATTTTTTCAGTGTTTATCAGACTTTCAGATAGGGGAAATGTCAGTGAGCCTTCCGATTTCAGTTCCAGAGCGATTCGCCCGATGAGTCCTTCATATTTAGTCGTTTTCAGCCAATTTTCTGAATTTTTGAAAATTTCACTTTTTTGTGAAAATATCCTCTAAATGAGGGAATAATATGTGTGAGGGTACCCCAGGAGCGTTCCAAATGTGTGTGGGTAGAATATATATCCCACGGGGGTAAAATTGAAAAAAGGTGAAAAAAATTTTTTTTGGACTTACTCATTTTTTCAGCGTTTATCAGACTTTCAGATAGGGGAAATGTCAGTGAGAGTTCCGATTTCAGTTCCAGAGCGATTCGCCCAATGAGTCCTTCATATTTAGTCGTTTTCAGCCAATTTTCTGAATTTTTGAAAATTTCACTTTTTTGTGAAAATATCCACTAAATGAGGGAATAAAATGTGTGAGGGTACCCCAGGAGAGTTCCAAATGTGTGTGGGTAGAATATATATCCCACGGGGGTAAAATTGAAAAAAGGTGAAAACATTTTTTTTTTTTACTTAGTCATTTTTTCAGCGTTTATCAGACTTTCAGATAGGGGAAATGTCAGTGAGCATTCCAATTTCAGTTCCAGAGCGATTCGCCTGATGAGTTCTTCATATTTAGTCGTTTTCAGCCAATTTTCTGAATTTTTGAAAATTTCACTTTTTTGTGAAAATATCCACTAAATGAGGGAATAATATGTGTGAGGGTACCCCAGGAGAGTTCCAAATGTGTGTGGGTAGAATATATATCCCACGGGGGTAAAATTGAAAAAAGGTGAAAAAATTTTTTTTGGACTTAGTCATTTTTTCAGCGTTTATCAGACTTTCAGATAGGGGAAATATCAGTGAGCGTTCCCATTTCAGTTCCAGAGCGATTCGCCCGATGAACCCTTCATATTTAGTCGTTTTCAGCCAATTTTCTGAATTTTTGAAAATTTCACTTTTTTGTGAAAATATCCACTAAATGAGGGAATAATATGTGTGAGGGTACCCCAGGAGAGTTCCAAATGTGTGTGGGTAGAATATATATCCCACGGGGGTAAAATTGAAAAAAGGTGAAAAAATTTTTTTTTGCACTTAGTCATTTTTCCGGCGTTTATCAGACTTTCAGATAGAGGAAATGTCAGTGAGCGTTCCGATTTCAGTTCCAGAGCGATTCCCCCGATGAGTCCTTCATATTTAGTCGTTTTCAGCCAATTTTCTGAATAATTGAAAATTTCACTTTTTTTGTGAAAATATCCACTAAATGAGGGAATAATATGTGTGAGGGTACCCCAGGAGAGTTCCAAATGTGTGTGGGTAGAATATATATCCCACGGGGGTAAAATTGAAAAAAGGTGAAAAAATTTTTTTTGGACTTAGTCATTTTTCCAGCGTTTATCAGACTTTCAGATAGGGGAAATATCAGTGAGCGTTCCGATTTCAGTTCCAGAGCGATTCGCCCGATGAACCCTTCATATTTACTCGTTTTCAGCCAATTTTCTGAATTTTTGAAAATTTCACTTTTTTGTGAAAATATCCACTAAATGAGGGAATAATATGTGTGAGGGTTCTCCAGGAGAGTTCCAAATGTGTGTGGGTAGAATATATAGCCCACGGGGGTAAAATTGAAAAAAGGTGAAAATTTTTTTTTTTTGGACTTAGTCATTTTTTCAGCGTTTATCAGACTTTCAGATAGGGGAAATGTCAGTGAGCGTTCCGATTTCAGTTCCAGAGCGATTCGCCCGATGAGTCCTTCATATTTAGTCGTTTTCAGCCAATTTTTTTAATTTTTGAAAATTTCACTTTTTTGTGAAAATATCCACTAAATGAGGGAATAATATGTGTGAAGGTACCCCAGGAGAGTTCCAAATGTGTGTGGGTAGAATATATATCCCACGGGGGTAAAATTGAAAAAAGGTGAAAATTTTTTTTTTTGGACTTAGTCATTTTTTCAGTGTTTATCAGACTTTCAGATAGGGGAAATGTCAGTGAGCGTTCCGATTTCAGTTCCAGAGCGATTCGCCCGATTAGTTCTTCATATTTAGTCGTTTTCAGCCAATTTTTTGAATTTTTGAAAATTTCACTTTTTTGTGAAAATATCCACTAAATGAGGGAATAATATGTGTGAGGGTTCTCCAGGAGAGTTCCAAATGTGTGTGTGTAGAATATATAGCCCACGGGGGTAAAATTGAAAAAAGGTGAAAATTTTTTTTTTTTGGACTTAGTCATTTTTTCAGCGTTTATCAGACTTTCAGATAGGGGAAATGTCAGTGAGCGTTCCGATTTCAGTTCCAGAGCGATTCGCCCGATGAGTCCTTCATATTTAGTCGTTTTCAGCCAATTTTCAGAATTTTTGAAAATTTCACTTTTTTGTAAAAATATCCACTAAATGAGGAAATAATATGTGTGAGGGTACCCCAGGAGAGTTCCAAATGTGTGTGGGTAGAATATATATCCCACGGGGGTAAAATTGAAAAAAGGTGAAAATTTTTTTTTTTGGACTTAGTCATTTTTTCAGCGTTTATCAGACTTTCAGATAGGGGAAATGTCAGTGAGCGTTCCGATTTCAGTTCCAGAGCGATTCGCCCGATTAGTCCTTCATATTTAGTCGTTTTCAGCCAATTTTTTTAATTTTTGAAAATTTCACTTTTTTGTGAAAATATCCACTAAATGAGGGAATAATATGTGTGAAGGTACCCTAGGAGAGTTCCAAATGTGTGTGGGTAGAATATATATCCCACGGGGGTAAAATTGAAAAAAGGTGAAAAAATTTTTTTTTTTGCACTTAGTCATTTTTTCAGCGTTTTTCAGACTTTCAGATAGGGGAAATGTCAGTGAGCGTTCCGATTTCAGTTCCAGAGCGATTCGCCCGATGAGTCCTTCATATTTAGTCGTTTGCAGCCAATTTTCAGAATTTTTGAAAATTTCACTTTTTTGTGAAAATATCCACTAAATGAGGAAATAATATGTGTGAGGGTACCCCAGGAGAGTTCCAGATGTGTGTGGGTAGAATATATATCCCACGGGGGTAAAATTGAAAAAAGGTGAAAAATTTTTTTTTTTGGACTTAGTCATTTTTACAGCGTTTATCAGACTTTCAGATAGGGGAAATGTCAGTGAGAGTTCCCATTTCAGTTCCAGAGCGATTCGCCCGATTAGTCCTTCATATTTAGTCGTTTTCAGCGAATTTTCTGAATTTTGAAAATTTCACTTTTTTGTGAAAATATCCACTAAATGAGGGAATAATATGTGTGAGGGTACCTCAGGAGAGTTCCAAATGTGTGTGGGTAGAATATATATCCCACGGGGGTAAAATTGAAAAAAGGTGAAAAAAAAATTTTTTTTTTGGACTTAGTCATTTTTTCAGCGTTTATCAGACTTTCAGATAGGGGAAATGTCAGTGAGCGTTCCGATTTCAGTTCCAGAGCGATTCGCCCGATGAGTCCTTCATATTTAGTCGTTTTCAGCCAATTTTCAGAATTTTTGAAAATTTCACTTTTTTGTGAAAATATCCACTAAATGAGGGAATAATATGTGTGAGGGTTCTCCAGGAGAGTTCCAAATGTGTGTGGGTAGAATATATAGCCCACGGGGGTAAAATTGAAAAAAGGTGAAAATTTTTTTTTTTTGGACTTAGTCATTTTTTCAGTGTTTATCAGACTTTCAGATAGGGGAAATGTCAGTGAGCGTTCCGATTTCAGTTCCAGAGCGATTCGCCCGATGAGTCCTTCATATTTAGTCGTTTTCAGCCAATTTTCTGAATTTTTGAAAATTTCACTTTTTTGTGAAAATATCCACTAAATGAGGGAATAATATGTGTGAGGGTACCCCAGGAGAGTTCCAAATGTGTGTGGGTAGAATATATATCCCACGGGGGTAAAATTGAAAAAAGTGTAAATATTTTTTTTTGGACTTAGTCATTTTTTCAGCATTTATCAGACATTCAGAGAGGGGAAATGTCTGTGAGCATTCCGATTTCAGTTCCAGAGCGATTCGCCCAATGAGTCCTTCATATTTAGTCGTTTTCAGCCAATTTTCTGAATTTTTGAAAATTTCACTTTTTTGTGAAAATATCCACTAAATGAGGGAACAATATGTGTGAGGGTACCTCAGGAGAGTTCCAAATGTGTGTGGGTAGAATATATATCCCACGGGGGTAAAATTGTAAAAAGGTGAAAAGAAATTTTTTTGGGCTTAGTCATTTTTTCAGCGTTTATCAGACTTTCAGATAGGGGAAATGTCAGTGAGCATTCCGATTTCAGTTCCAGCGCGAATCGCCAGATGAGTCCTTCATATTCAGTCGTTTTCAGCCAATTTTCAGAATTTTTGAAAATGTCACTTTTTTGTGAAAATATCCACTAAATGAGGGAATAATATGTGTGAGGGTACCCCAGGAGTGTTCCAAATGTGCGTGGGTAGAATATATATCCCACGGGGGTAAAATTGAAAAAAGGTGAAAAAAAAATTTTTTTTTTGGACTTAGTCATTTTTTCAGTGTTTATCAGACTTTCAGATAGGGGAAATGTCAGTGAGCGTTCCGATTTCAGTTCCAGAGCGATTCGCCCGATGAGTCCTTCATATTTAGTCGTTTTCAGCCAATTTTCAGAATTTTTGAAAATTTCACTTTTTTGTGAAAATATCCACTAAATGAGGGAATAATATGTGTGAGGGTACCCCAGGAGAGTTCCAAATGTGTGTGGGTAGAATATTTATCCCACGGGGGTAAAATTGAAAAAAGTTGAAAAAAATTTTTTTTTAGACTTAGTCATTTTTCCGGCGTTTATCAGACTTTCAGATAGGGGAAATGTCAGTGAGCGTTCCTATTTCAGTTCCAGAGCGATTCGCCCGATGAGTCCTTTATATTTAGTCTTTTTCAGCCAATTTTCAGAATTTTTGAAAATTTCACTTTTTTGTGAAAATATCCACTAAATGAGGGAATAATATGTGTGAGGGTACCCCAGGAGAGTTCCAAATGTGTGTGGGTAGAATATATATCCCACTGGGGAAAAATTGAAAAAAGGTGAAAAAAATTTTTTTTTTTACTTAGTCATTTTTTCAGCGTTTATCAGACTTTCAGATAGGGGAAATGTCAGTGAGCGTTTTGATTTCAGTTCCAGAGCGATTCGCCTGATGAGTCCTTCATATTTAGGCGTTTTCAGCCAATTTTCTGAATTTTTGAAAATTTCACTTTTTTGTGAAAATATCCACTAAATGAGGGAATAATATGTGTGAGGGTACCCCAGGAGAGTTCCAAATGTGTGTGGGTAGAATATATATCCCACGGGGGTAAAATTGTAAAAAGGTGAAAAGAAATTTTTTTGGGCTTAGTCATTTTTTCAGCGTTTATCAGACTTTCAGATAGGGGAAATGTCAGTGAGCATTCCGATTTCAGTTCCAGCGCGAATCGCCAGATGAGTCCTTCATATTCAGTCGTTTTCAGCCAATTTTCAGAATTTTTGAAAATTTCACTTTTTTGTGAAAATATCCACTAAATGAGGGAATAATATGTGTGAGGGTACCCCAGGAGTGTTCCAAATGTGCGTGGGTAGAATATATATCCCACGGGGGTAAAATTGAAAAAAGGTGAAAATTTTTTTTTTTGGACTTAGTCATTTTTTCAGCGTTTATCAGACTTTCAGATAGGGGAAATGTCAGTGAGCGTTCCGATTTCAGTTCCAGAGCGATTCGCCCGATTAGTCCTTCATATTTAGTCGTTTTCAGCCAATTTTTTTAATTTTTGAAAATTTCACTTTTTTGTGAAAATATCCACTAAATGAGGGAATAATATGTGTGAAGGTACCCTAGGAGAGTTCCAAATGTGTGTGGGTAGAATATATATCCCACGGGGGTAAAATTGAAAAAAGGTGAAAAAATTTTTTTTTTTGCACTTAGTCATTTTTTCAGCGTTTTTCAGACTTTCAGATAGGGGAAATGTCAGTGAGCGTTCCGATTTCAGTTCCAGAGCGATTCGCCCGATGAGTCCTTCATATTTAGTCGTTTGCAGCCAATTTTCAGAATTTTTGAAAATTTCACTTTTTTGTGAAAATATCCACTAAATGAGGAAATAATATGTGTGAGGGTACCCCAGGAGAGTTCCAGATGTGTGTGGGTAGAATATATATCCCACGGGGGTAAAATTGAAAAAAGGTGAAAAATTTTTTTTTTTGGACTTAGTCATTTTTACAGCGTTTATCAGACTTTCAGATAGGGGAAATGTCAGTGAGAGTTCCCATTTCAGTTCCAGAGCGATTCGCCCGATTAGTCCTTCATATTTAGTCGTTTTCAGCGAATTTTCTGAATTTTGAAAATTTCACTTTTTTGTGAAAATATCCACTAAATGAGGGAATAATATGTGTGAGGGTACCTCAGGAGAGTTCCAAATGTGTGTGGGTAGAATATATATCCCACGGGGGTAAAATTGAAAAAAGGTGAAAAAAAAATTTTTTTTTTGGACTTAGTCATTTTTTCAGCGTTTATCAGACTTTCAGATAGGGGAAATGTCAGTGAGCGTTCCGATTTCAGTTCCAGAGCGATTCGCCCGATGAGTCCTTCATATTTAGTCGTTTTCAGCCAATTTTCAGAATTTTTGAAAATTTCACTTTTTTGTGAAAATATCCACTAAATGAGGGAATAATATGTGTGAGGGTTCTCCAGGAGAGTTCCAAATGTGTGTGGGTAGAATATATAGCCCACGGGGGTAAAATTGAAAAAAGGTGAAAATTTTTTTTTTTTGGACTTAGTCATTTTTTCAGTGTTTATCAGACTTTCAGATAGGGGAAATGTCAGTGAGCGTTCCGATTTCAGTTCCAGAGCGATTCGCCCGATGAGTCCTTCATATTTAGTCGTTTTCAGCCAATTTTCAGAATTTTTGAAAATTTCACTTTTTTGTGAAAATATCCACTAAATGAGGAAATAATATGTGTGAGGGTACCCCAGGAGAGTTCCAAATGTGTGTGGGTAGAATATATATCCCACGGGGGTAAAATTGAAAAAAGGTGAAAATTTTTTTTTTTGGACTTAGTCATTTTTTCAGCGTTTATCAGACTTTCAGATAGGGGAAATGTCAGTGAGCGTTCCGATTTCAGTTCCAGAGCGATTCGCCCGATGAGTCCTTCATATTTAGTCGTTTTCAGCCAATTTTCAGAATTTTTGAAAATTTCACTTTTTTGTGAAAATATCCACTAAATGAGGGAATAATATGTGTGAGGGTACCCCAGGAGAGTTCCAAATGTGTGTGGGTAGAATATATATCCCACGGGGGTAAAATTGAAAAAAGTTGAAAAAATTTTTTTTTGGACTTAATCATTTTTTCAGCGTTTATCAGACTTTCAGATAGGGGAAATATCAGTGAGCATTCCGATTTCAGTTCCAGAGCGATTCGCCCGATGAGTCCTTCATATTTAGTCGTTTTCAGCCAATTTTCTGAATTTTTGAAAATTTCACTTTTTTGTGAAAATATCCACTAAATGAGGGAATAATATGTGTGAGGGTACCCCAGGAGAGTTCCAAATGTGTGTGGGTAGAATATATATCCCACGGGGGTAAAATTGAAAAAAGTGTAAATATTTTTTTTTGGACTTAGTCATTTTTTCAGCATTTATCAGACATTCAGAGAGGGGAAATGTCTGTGAGCATTCCGATTTCAGTTCCAGAGCGATTCGCCCAATGAGTCCTTCATATTTAGTCGTTTTCAGCCAATTTTCTGAATTTTTGAAAATTTCACTTTTTTGTGAAAATATCCACTAAATGAGGGAACAATATGTGTGAGGGTACCTCAGGAGAGTTCCAAATGTGTGTGGGTAGAATATATATCCCACGGGGGTAAAATTGAAAAAAGGTGAAAAAAAAATTTTTTTTTTGGACTTAGTCATTTTTTCAGCGTTTATCAGACTTTCAGATAGGGGAAATGTCAGTGAGCATTCCGATTTCAGTTCCAGAGCGATTCGCCCGATGAGTCCTTCATATTTAGGCGTTTTCAGCCAATTTTCTGAATTTTTGAAAATTTCACTTTTTTGTGAAAATATCCACTAAATGAGGGAATAATATGTGTGAGGGTACCCCAGGAGAGTTCCAAATGTGTGTGGGTAGAATATATATCCCACGGGGGTAAAATTGTAAAAAGGTGAAAAGAAATTTTTTTGGGCTTAGTCATTTTTTCAGCGTTTATCAGACTTTCAGATAGGGGAAATGTCAGTGAGCATTCCGATTTCAGTTCCAGCGCGAATCGCCAGATGAGTCCTTCATATTCAGTCGTTTTCAGCCAATTTTCAGAATTTTTGAAAATTTCACTTTTTTGTGAAAATATCCACTAAATGAGGGAATAATATGTGTGAGGGTACCCCAGGAGTGTTCCAAATGTGCGTGGGTAGAATATATATCCCACGGGGGTAAAATTGAAAAAAGGTGAAAAATTTTTTTTTTTGGACTTAGTCATTTTTTCAGCGTTTATCAGACTTTCAGATAGGGGAAATGTCAGCGAGCGTTCCCATTTCAGTTCCAGAGCGATTCACCCGATTAGTCCTTCATATTTAGTCGTTTTCAGCCAATTTTCTGAATTTTGAAAATTTCACTTTTTTGTGAAAATATCCACTAAATGAGGGAATAATATGTGTGAGGGTACCTCAGGAGAGTTCCAAATGTGTGTGGGTAGAATATATATCCCACGGGGGTAAAATTGAAAAAAGGTGAAAAAAAAATTTTTTTTTTGGACTTAGTCATTTTTTCAGTGTTTATCAGACTTTCAGATAGGGGAAATGTCAGTGAGCGTTCCGATTTCAGTTCCAGAGCGATTCGCCCGATGAGTCCTTCATATTTAGTCGTTTTCAGCCAATTTTCAGAATTTTTGAAAATTTCACTTTTTTGTGAAAATATCCACTAAATGAGGGAATAATATGTGTGAGGGTACCCCAGGAGAGTTCCAAATGTGTGTGGGTAGAATATATATCCCACGGGGGTAAAATTGAAAAAAGTTGAAAAAAATTTTTTTTTAGACTTAGTCATTTTTCCGGCGTTTATCAGACTTTCAGATAGGGGAAATGTCAGTGAGCGTTCCTATTTCAGTTCCAGAGCGATTCGCCCGATGAGTCCTTTATATTTAGTCTTTTTCAGCCAATTTTCAGAATTTTTGAAAATTTCACTTTTTTGTTAAAATATCCACTAAATGAGGGAATAATATGTGTGAGGGTACCCCAGGAGAGTTCCAAATGTGTGTGGGTAGAATATATATCCCACTGGGGAAAAATTGAAAAAAGGTGAAAAAAATTTTTTTTTTTACTTAGTCATTTTTTCAGCGTTTATCAGACTTTCAGATAGGGGAAATGTCAGTGAGCGTTTTGATTTCAGTTCCAGAGCGATTCGCCTGATGAGTCCTTCATATTTAGGCGTTTTCAGCCAATTTTCTGAATTTTTGAAAATTTCACTTTTTTGTGAAAATATCCACTAAATGAGGGAATAATATGTGTGAGGGTACCCCAGGAGAGTTCCAAATGTGTGTGGGTAGAATATATATCCCACGGGGGTAAAATTGTAAAAAGGTGAAAAGAAATTTTTTTGGGCTTAGTCATTTTTTCAGCGTTTATCAGACTTTCAGATAGGGGAAATGTCAGTGAGCGTTCCGATTTCAGTTCCAGTGCGATTCGCCCGATGAGTCCTTCATATTTAGGCGTTTTCAGCCAATTTTCTGAATTTTTGAAAATTTCACTTTTTTGTGAAAATATCCACTAAATGAGGGAATAATATGTGTGAGGGTACCCCAGGAGAGTTCCAAATGTGTGTGGGTAGAATATATATCCCACGGGGGTAAAATTGTAAAAAGGTGAAAAGAAATTTTTTTGGGCTTAGTCATTTTTTCAGCGTTTATCAGACTTTCAGATAGGGGAAATGTCAGTGAGCATTCCGATTTCAGTTCCAGCGCGAATCGCCAGATGAGTCCTTCATATTCAGTCGTTTTCAGCCAATTTTCAGAATTTTTGAAAATTTCACTTTTTTGTGAAAATATCCACTAAATGAGGGAATAATATGTGTGAGGGTACCCCAGGAGTGTTCCAAATGTGCGTGGGTAGAATATATATCCCACGGGGGTAAAATTGAAAAAAGGTGAAAAATTTTTTTTTTTGGACTTAGTCATTTTTTCAGCGTTTATCAGACTTTCAGATAGGGGAAATGTCAGCGAGCGTTCCCATTTCAGTTCCAGAGCGATTCACCCGATTAGTCCTTCATATTTAGTCGTTTTCAGCCAATTTTCTGAATTTTGAAAATTTCACTTTTTTGTGAAAATATCCACTAAATGAGGGAATAATATGTGTGAGGGTACCTCAGGAGAGTTCCAAATGTGTGTGGGTAGAATATATATCCCACGGGGGTAAAATTGAAAAAAGGTGAAAAAAAAATTTTTTTTTTGGACTTAGTCATTTTTTCAGTGTTTATCAGACTTTCAGATAGGGGAAATGTCAGTGAGCGTTCCGATTTCAGTTCCAGAGCGATTCGCCCGATGAGTCCTTCATATTTAGTCGTTTTCAGCCAATTTTCAGAATTTTTGAAAACTTCACTTTTTTGTGAAAATATCCACTAAATGAGGGAATAATATGTGTGAGGGTACCCCAGGAGAGTTCCAAATGTGTGTGGGTAGAATATATATCCCACGGGGGTAAAATTGAAAAAAGTTGAAAAAAATTTTTTTTTAGACTTAGTCATTTTTCCGGCGTTTATCAGACTTTCAGATAGGGGAAATGTCAGTGAGCGTTCCTATTTCAGTTCCAGAGCGATTCGCCCGATGAGTCCTTTATATTTAGTCTTTTTCAGCCAATTTTCAGAATTTTTGAAAATTTCACTTTTTTGTTAAAATATCCACTAAATGAGGGAATAATATGTGTGAGGGTACCCCAGGAGAGTTCCAAATGTGTGTGGGTAGAATATATATCCCACTGGGGAAAAATTGAAAAAAGGTGAAAAAAATTTTTTTTTTTACTTAGTCATTTTTTCAGCGTTTATCAGACTTTCAGATAGGGGAAATGTCAGTGAGCGTTTTGATTTCAGTTCCAGAGCGATTCGCCTGATGAGTCCTTCATATTTAGGCGTTTTCAGCCAATTTTCTGAATTTTTGAAAATTTCACTTTTTTGTGAAAATATCCACTAAATGAGGGAATAATATGTGTGAGGGTACCCCAGGAGAGTTCCAAATGTGTGTGGGTAGAATATATATCCCACGGGGGTAAAATTGTAAAAAGGTGAAAAGAAATTTTTTTGGGCTTAGTCATTTTTTCAGCGTTTATCAGACTTTCAGATAGGGGAAATGTCAGTGAGCGTTCCGATTTCAGTTCCAGTGCGATTCGCCCGATGAGTCCTTCATATTTAGGCGTTTTCAGCCAATTTTCTGAATTTTTGAAAATTTCACTTTTTTGTGAAAATATCCACTAAATGAGGGAATAATATGTGTGAGGGTACCCCAGGAGAGTTCCAAATGTGTGTGGGTAGAATATATATCCCACGGGGGTAAAATTGTAAAAAGGTGAAAAGAAATTTTTTTGGGCTTAGTCATTTTTTCAGCGTTTATCAGACTTTCAGATAGGGGAAATGTCAGTGAGCATTCCGATTTCAGTTCCAGCGCGAATCGCCAGATGAGTCCTTCATATTCAGTCGTTTTCAGCCAATTTTCAGAATTTTTGAAAATTTCACTTTTTTGTGAAAATATCCACTAAATGAGGGAATAATATGTGTGAGGGTACCCCAGGAGTGTTCCAAATGTGCGTGGGTAGAATATATATCCCACGGGGGTAAAATTGAAAAAAGGTGAAAATTTTTTTTTTTGGACTTAGTCATTTTTTCAGCGTTTATCAGACTTTCAGATAGGGGAAATGTCAGTGAGCGTTCCGATTTCAGTTCCAGAGCGATTCGCCCGATTAGTCCTTCATATTTAGTCGTTTTCAGCCAATTTTTTTAATTTTTGAAAATTTCACTTTTTTGTGAAAATATCCACTAAATGAGGGAATAATATGTGTGAAGGTACCCTAGGAGAGTTCCAAATGTGTGTGGGTAGAATATATATCCCACGGGGGTAAAATTGAAAAAAGGTGAAAAAATTTTTTTTTTTGCACTTAGTCATTTTTTCAGCGTTTTTCAGACTTTCAGATAGGGGAAATGTCAGTGAGCGTTCCGATTTCAGTTCCAGAGCGATTCGCCCGATGAGTCCTTCATATTTAGTCGTTTGCAGCCAATTTTCAGAATTTTTGAAAATTTCACTTTTTTGTGAAAATATCCACTAAATGAGGGAATAATATGTGTGAGGGTACCTCAGGAGAGTTCCAAATGTGTGTGGGTAGAATATATATCCCACGGGGGTAAAATTGAAAAAAGGTGAAAAAAAAATTTTTTTTTTGGACTTAGTCATTTTTTCAGCGTTTATCAGACTTTCAGATAGGGGAAATGTCAGTGAGCGTTCCGATTTCAGTTCCAGAGCGATTCGCCCGATGAGTCCTTCATATTTAGTCGTTTTCAGCCAATTTTCAGAATTTTTGAAAATTTCACTTTTTTGTGAAAATATCCACTAAATGAGGGACTAATATGTGTGAGGGTTCTCCAGGAGAGTTCCAAATGTGTGTGGGTAGAATATATAGCCCACGGGGGTAAAATTGAAAAAAGGTGAAAATTTTTTTTTTTTGGACTTAGTCATTTTTTCAGCGTTTATCAGACTTTCAGATAGGGGAAATGTCAGTGAGCATTCCGATTTCAGTTCCAGAGCGATTCGCCCGATGAGTCCTTCATATTTAGGCGTTTTCAGCCAATTTTCTGAATTTTTGAAAATTTCACTTTTTTGTGAAAATATCCACTAAATGAGGGAATAATATGTGTGAGGGTACCCCAGGAGAGTTCCAAATGTGTGTGGGTAGAATATATATCCCACGGGGGTAAAATTGTAAAAAGGTGAAAAGAAATTTTTTTGGGCTTAGTCATTTTTTCAGCGTTTATCAGACTTTCAGATAGGGGAAATGTCAGTGAGCATTCCGATTTCAGTTCCAGCGCGAATCGCCAGATGAGTCCTTCATATTCAGTCGTTTTCAGCCAATTTTCAGAATTTTTGAAAATTTCACTTTTTTGTGAAAATATCCACTAAATGAGGGAATAATATGTGTGAGGGTACCCCAGGAGTGTTCCAAATGTGCGTGGGTAGAATATATATCCCACGGGGGTAAAATTGAAAAAAGGTGAAAAATTTTTTTTTTTGGACTTAGTCATTTTTTCAGCGTTTATCAGACTTTCAGATAGGGGAAATGTCAGCGAGCGTTCCCATTTCAGTTCCAGAGCGATTCACCCGATTAGTCCTTCATATTTAGTCGTTTTCAGCCAATTTTCTGAATTTTGAAAATTTCACTTTTTTGTGAAAATATCCACTAAATGAGGGAATAATATGTGTGAGGGTACCTCAGGAGAGTTCCAAATGTGTGTGGGTAGAATATATATCCCACGGGGGTAAAATTGAAAAAAGGTGAAAAAAAAATTTTTTTTTTGGACTTAGTCATTTTTTCAGTGTTTATCAGACTTTCAGATAGGGGAAATGTCAGTGAGCGTTCCGATTTCAGTTCCAGAGCGATTCGCCCGATGAGTCCTTCATATTTAGTCGTTTTCAGCCAATTTTCAGAATTTTTGAAAATTTCACTTTTTTGTGAAAATATCCACTAAATGAGGGAATAATATGTGTGAGGGTACCCCAGGAGAGTTCCAAATGTGTGTGGGTAGAATATATATCCCACGGGGGTAAAATTGAAAAAAGTTGAAAAAAATTTTTTTTTAGACTTAGTCATTTTTCCGGCGTTTATCAAACTTTCAGATAGGGGAAATGTCAGTGAGCGTTCCTATTTCAGTTCCAGAGCGATTCGCCCGATGAGTCCTTTATATTTAGTCTTTTTCAGCCAATTTTCAGAATTTTTGAAAATTTCACTTTTTTGTTAAAATATCCACTAAATGAGGGAATAATATGTGTGAGGGTACCCCAGGAGAGTTCCAAATGTGTGTGGGTAGAATATATATCCCACTGGGGAAAAATTGAAAAAAGGTGAAAAAAATTTTTTTTTTTACTTAGTCATTTTTTCAGCGTTTATCAGACTTTCAGATAGGGGAAATGTCAGTGAGCGTTTTGATTTCAGTTCCAGAGCGATTCGCCTGATGAGTCCTTCATATTTAGGCGTTTTCAGCCAATTTTCTGAATTTTTGAAAATTTCACTTTTTTGTGAAAATATCCACTAAATGAGGGAATAATATGTGTGAGGGTACCCCAGGAGAGTTCCAAATGTGTGTGGGTAGAATATATATCCCACGGGGGTAAAATTGTAAAAAGGTGAAAAGAAATTTTTTTGGGCTTAGTCATTTTTTCAGCGTTTATCAGACTTTCAGATAGGGGAAATGTCAGTGAGCGTTCCGATTTCAGTTCCAGTGCGATTCGCCCGATGAGTCCTTCATATTTAGGCGTTTTCAGCCAATTTTCTGAATTTTTGAAAATTTCACTTTTTTGTGAAAATATCCACTAAATGAGGGAATAATATGTGTGAGGGTACCCCAGGAGAGTTCCAAATGTGTGTGGGTAGAATATATATCCCACGGGGGTAAAATTGTAAAAAGGTGAAAAGAAATTTTTTTGGGCTTAGTCATTTTTTCAGCGTTTATCAGACTTTCAGATAGGGGAAATGTCAGTGAGCATTCCGATTTCAGTTCCAGCGCGAATCGCCAGATGAGTCCTTCATATTCAGTCGTTTTCAGCCAATTTTCAGAATTTTTGAAAATTTCACTTTTTTGTGAAAATATCCACTAAATGAGGGAATAATATGTGTGAGGGTACCCCAGGAGTGTTCCAAATGTGCGTGGGTAGAATATATATCCCACGGGGGTAAAATTGAAAAAAGGTGAAAAATTTTTTTTTTTGGACTTAGTCATTTTTTCAGCGTTTATCAGACTTTCAGATAGGGGAAATGTCAGCGAGCGTTCCCATTTCAGTTCCAGAGCGATTCACCCGATTAGTCCTTCATATTTAGTCGTTTTCAGCCAATTTTCTGAATTTTGAAAATTTCACTTTTTTGTGAAAATATCCACTAAATGAGGGAATAATATGTGTGAGGGTACCTCAGGAGAGTTCCAAATGTGTGTGGGTAGAATATATATCCCACGGGGGTAAAATTGAAAAAAGGTGAAAAAAAAATTTTTTTTTTGGACTTAGTCATTTTTTCAGCGTTTATCAGACTTTCAGATAGGGGAAATGTCAGTGAGCGTTCCGATTTCAGTTCCAGAGCGATTCGCCCAATGAGTCCTTCATATTTAGTCGTTTTCAGCTATTTTCAGAATTTTTGAAAATTTCACTTTTTTGTGAAAATATCCACTAAATGAGGGAATAATACGTGTGAGGGTACCCCAGGAGAGTTCCAAATGTGTGTGGGTAGAATATATATCCCACGGGGGTAAAATTGAAAAAAGTTGAAAAAATTTTTTTTTGGACTTAATCATTTTTTCAGCGTTTATCAGACTTTCAGATAGGGGAAATATCAGTGAGCATTCCGATTTCAGTTCCAGAGCGATTCGCCCGATGAGTCCTTCATATTTAGTCGTTTTCAGCCAATTTTCAGAATTTTTGAAAATTTCACTTTTTTGTGAAAATATCCACTAAATGAGGGAATAATATGTGTGAGGGTACCCCAGGAGAGTTCCAAATGTGTGTGGGTAGAATATATATCCCACGGGGGTAAAATTGAAAAAAGGTGTAAATATTTTTTTTTGGACTAAGTCATTTTTTCAGCGTTTATCAGACATTGAGATAGGGGAAATGTCTGTGAGCATTCCGATTTCAGTTCCAGAGCGATTCGCCCAATGAGTCCTTCATATTTAGTCGTTTTCAGCCAATTTTCTGAATTTTTGAAAATTTCACTTTTTTGTGAAAATATCCACTAAATGAGGGAACAATATGTGTGAGGGTACCCCAGGAGAGTTCCAAATGTGTGTGGGCAGAATATATAGCCCACGGGGGTAAAATTGAAAAAAGGTGAAACATTTCTTTTTTTGGACTTAGTCATTTTTTCAGCGTTTATCAGACTTTCAGATAGGGGAAATATCAGTGAGCATTCCGATTTCAGTTCCAGAGCGATTCGCCCGATGAGTCCTTCATATTTAGTCGTTTTCAGCCAATTTTCTGAATTTTTGAAAATTTCACTTTTTTGTGAAAATATCCACTAAATGAGGGAATAATATGTGTGAGGGTACCCCAGGAGAGTTCCAAATGTGTGTGGGTAGAATATATATCCCACTGGGGAAAAATTGAAAAAAGGTGAAAAAAATTTTTTTTTTTACTTAGTCATTTTTTCAGCGTTTATCAGACTTTCAGATAGGGGAAATGTCAGTGAGCGTTTTGATTTCAGTTCCAGAGCGATTCGCCTGATGAGTCCTTCATATTTAGGCGTTTTCAGCCAATTTTCTGAATTTTTGAAAATTTCACTTTTTTGTGAAAATATCCACTAAATGAGGGAATAATATGTGTGAGGGTACCCCAGGAGAGTTCCAAATGTGTGTGGGTAGAATATATATCCCACGGGGGTAAAATTGTAAAAAGGTGAAAAGAAATTTTTTTGGGCTTAGTCATTTTTTCAGCGTTTATCAGACTTTCAGATAGGGGAAATGTCAGTGAGCATTCCGATTTCAGTTCCAGCGCGAATCGCCAGATTAGTCCTTCATATTCAGTCGTTTTCAGGCAATTTTCAGAATTTTTGAAAATTTCACTTTTTTGTGAAAATATCCACTAAATGAGGGAATAATATGTGTGAGGGTACCCCAGGAGTGTTCCAAATGTGCGTGGGTAGAATATATATCCCACGGGGGTAAAATTGAAAAAAGGTGAAAAATTTTTTTTTTTGGACTTAGTCATTTTTTCAGCGTTTATCAGACTTTCAGATAGGGGAAATGTCAGCGAGTGTTCCCATTTCAGTTCCAGAGCGATTCACCCGATTAGTCCTTCATATTTAGTCGTTTTCAGCCAATTTTCTGAATTTTGAAAATTTCACTTTTTTGTGAAAATATCCACTAAATGAGGGAATAATATGTGTGAGGGTACCTCAGGAGAGTTCCAAATGTGTGTGGGTAGAATATATATCCCACGGGGATAAAATTGAAAAAAGGTGAAAAAAAAATTTTTTTTTTGGACTTAGTCATTTTTTCAGCGTTTATCAGACTTTCAGATAGGGGAAATGTCAGTGAGCGTTCCGATTTCAGTTCCAGTGCGATTCGCCCGATGAGTCCTTCATATTTAGGCGTTTTCAGCCAATTTTCTGAATTTTTGAAAATTTCACTTTTTTGTGAAAATATCCACTAAATGAGGGAATAATATGTGTGAGGGTACCCCAGGAGAGTTCCAAATGTGTGTGGGTAGAATATATATCCCACGGGGGTAAAATTGTAAAAAGGTGAAAAGAAATTTTTTTGGGCTTAGTCATTTTTTCAGCGTTTATCAGACTTTCAGATAGGGGAAATGTCAGTGAGCGTTCCGATTTCAGTTCCAGAGCGATTCGCCCAATGAGTCCTTCATATTTAGTCGTTTTCAGCCAATTTTCAGAATTTTTGAAAATTTCACTTTTTTGTGAAAATATCCACTAAATGAGGGAATAATATGTGTGAGGGTACCCCAGGAGAGTTCCAAATGTGTGTGGGTAGAATATATATCCCACGGGGGTAAAATTGAAAAAAGTTGAAAAAATTTTTTTTTGGACTTAATCATTTTTTCAGCGTTTATCAGACTTTCAGATAGGGGAAATATCAGTGAGCATTCCGATTTCAGTTCCAGAGCGATTCGCCCGATGAGTCCTTCATATTTAGTCGTTTTCAGCCAATTTTCTGAATTTTTGAAAATTTCACTTTTTTGTGAAAATATCCACTAAATGAGGGAATAATATGTGTGAGGGTACCCCAGGAGAGTTCCAAATGTGTGTGGGTAGAATATATATCCCACGGGGGTAAAATTGAAAAAAGGTGTAAATATTTTTTTTTGGACTTAGTCATTTTTTCAGCGTTTATCAGACATTGAGATAGGGGAAATGTCTGTGAGCATTCCGATTTCAGTTCCAGAGCGATTCGCCCAATGAGTCCTTCATATTTAGTCGTTTTCAGCCAATTTTCTGAATTTTTGAAAATTTCACTTTTTTGTGAAAATATCCACTAAATGAGGGAACAATATGTGTGAGGGTACCCCAGGAGAGTTCCAAATGTGTGTGGGTAGAATATATAGCCCACGGGGGTAAAATTGAAAAAAGGTGAAAAATTTTTTTTTTTGGACTTAGTCATTTTTTCAGCGTTTATCAGACTTTCAGATAGGGGAAATATCAGTGAGCATTCCGATTTCAGTTCCAGAGCGATTCGCCCGATGAGTCCTTCATATTTAGTCGTTTTCAGCCAATTTTCAGAATTTTTGAAAATTTCACTTTTTTGTTAAAATATCCACTAAATGAGGAAATAATATGTGTGAGGGTACCCCAGGAGAGTTCCAAATGTGTGTGGGTAGAATATATATCCCACGGGGGTAAAATTGAAAAAAGGTGAAATCATTTTTTTTTTGGACTTAGTCATTTTTTCAGCGTTTATCAGACTTTCAGATAGGGGAAATGTCAGTGAGTGTTCCGATTTCAGTTCCAGAGCGATTCGCCTGATGAGTCCTTCATATTTAGTCGTTTTCAGCCAATTTTCTGAATTTTTGAAAATGTCACTTTTTTGTGAAAATATCCACTAAATGAGGGAATAATATGTGTGAGGGTACCCCAGGAGAGTTCCAAATGTGTGTGGGTAGAATATATATCCCACGGCGGTAAAATTGAAAAAAGGTGAAAAAATTTTTTTTTTTTACTTAGTCATTTTTTCAGCGTTTATCAGACTTTCAGATAGGGGAAATGTCAGTGAGCGTTCCGATTTCAGTTCCAGAGCGATTCGCCCGATGAGTCCTTCATATTTAGTCGTTTTCAACCAATTTTCTGAATTTTTGAAAATTTCACTTTTTTGTGAAAATATCGACTAAATGATTGAATAATATGTGTGAGGGTACCCCAGGAGAGTTCCAAATGTGTGTGGGTAGAATATATATCCCACGGGGGTAAAATTGTAAAAAGGTGAAAAGAAATTTTTTTGGGCTTAGTCATTTTTTCAGCGTTTATCAGACTTTCAGATAGGGGAAATGTCAGTGAGAGTTCCGATTTCAGTTCCAGAGCGATTCGCCCGATGAGTCATTCATATTTAGTCGTTTTCAGCCTATTTTCAGAATTTTTGAAAATTTCACTTTTTTGTGAAAATATCCACTAAATGAGGGAATAATATGTGTGAGGGTACCCCAGGAGAGTTCCAAATGTGTGTGGGTAGAATATATATCCCACGCGGGTAAAATTGAAAGAAGTTGAAAAAAAATTTTTTTTAGACTTAGTCATTTTTCCGGCGTTTAACAGACTTTCAGATAGGGGAAATGTCAGTGAGCATTCCGATTTCAGTTCCAGAGCGATTCGCCCGATGAGTCCTTCATATTTAGTCGTTTTCAGCCAATTTTCTGAATTTTTGAAAATTTCACTTTTTTGTGAAAATATCCACTAAATGAGGGAATAATATGTGTGAGGGTACCCCAGGAGAGTTCCATATGTGTGTGGGTAGAATATATATCCCACGGGGTAAAACTGAAAAAAGGTGAAAAAATTTTTTTTTGGACTTAGTCATTTTTCCGGCGTTTATCAGACTTTCAGATAGGGGAAATGTCAGTGAGCGTTCCGATTTCAGTTCCAGAGCGATTCGCCCGATGAGTCCTTCATATTTAGTCGTTTCCAGCCAATTTTCTGAATTTTTGAAAATTTCACTTTTTTGTGAAAATATCCACTAAATGAGGGAATAATATGTGTGAGGGTACCCCAGGAGAGTTCCAAATGTGTGTGGGTAGAATATATATCCCACGGGGTAAAATTGAAAAAAGGTGAAAAAATTTTTTTTTGGACTTAGTCATTTTTCCGGCGTTTATCAGACTTTCAGATAGGGGAAATGTCAGTGAGCGTTCCGATTTCAGTTCCAGAGCGATTCGCCCGATGAGTCCTTCATATTTAGCCGTTTTCAGCCAATTTTCTGAATTTTTGAAAATGTCACTTTTTTGTGAAAATATCCACTAAATGAGAGAATAATATGTGTGAGGGTACCCCAGGAGAGTTCCAAATGTGTGTGGGTAGAATATATATCCCACGCGGGTAAAATTGAAAAAAGTTGAAAAAATTTTTTTTTTAGACTTCGTCGTTTTTCCGGCGTTTATCAGACTTTCAGATAGGGGAAATGTCAGTGAGCGTTCCGATTTCAGTTCCAGAGCGATTCGCCCGATGAGTCCTTCATATTTAGTTGTTTTCAGCCAATTTTCTGAATTTTTGAAAATGTCACTTTTTTGTGAAAATATCCACTAAATGAGGGAATAATATGTGTGAGGGTACCCCAGGAGTGTTCCAAATGTGCGTGGGTAGAATATATATCCCACGGGGGTAAAATTCAAAAAAGGTGAAAATTTTTTTTTTTTGGACTTAGTCATTTTTTCAGCGTTTATCAGACTTTTAGATAGGGGAAATGTCAGCGAGCGTTCCCATTTCAGTTCCAGAGCGATTCACCCGATTAGTCCTTCATATTTAGTCGTTTTCAGCCAATTTTCAGAATTTTGAAAATTTCACTTTTTTGTGAAAATATCCACTAAATGAGGGAATAATATGTGTGAGGGTACCTCAGGAGAGTTCCAAATGTGTGTGGGTAAAATATATATCCCACGGGGGTAAAATTGAAAAAAGTTGAAAAAAATTTTTTTTTGACTTAATCATTTTTTCAGCGTTTATCAGACTTTCAGATAGGGGAAATATCAGTGAGCATTCCGATTTCAGTTCCAGAGCGATTCGCCCGATGAGTCCTTCATATTTAGTCGTTTTCAGCCAATTTTCTGAATTTTTGAAAATTTCACTTTTTTGTGAAAATATCCACTAAATGAGGGAATAATATGTGTGAGGGTACCCCAGCAGAGTTCCAAATGTGTGTGGGTAGAATATATATCCCACGGGGGTAAAATTGAAAAAAGGTGAAAAAATTTTTTTTTGGACTTAGTCATTTTTCCGTCGTTTATCAGACTTTCAGATAGGGGAAATGTCAGTGAGCGTTCTGATTTCAGTTCCAGAGCGATTTGCCCGATGAGTCCTTCATATTTAGTCGTTTTCAGCCAATTTTCTGAATTTTTGAAAATGTCACTTTTTTGTGAAAATATCCACTAAATGAGGGAATAATATGTGTGAGGGTACCCCAGGAGAGTTCCAAATGTGTGTGGGTAGAATATATAGCCCACGGGGGTAAAATTGAAAAAAGGTGAAAAAATATTTTTTTTGGACTTAGTCATTTTTTCAGCGTTTATCAGACTTTCAGATAGGGGAAATGTCAGTGAGAGTTCCGATTTCAGTTCCAGAGCGATTCGCCCGATGAGTCATTCATATTTAGTCGTTTTCAGCCTATTTTCAGAATTTTTGAAAATTTCACTTTTTTGTGAAAATATCCACTAAATGAGGGAATAATATGTGTGAGGGTACCCCAGGAGAGTTCCAAATGTGTGTGGGTAGAATATATAGCCCACGGGGGTAAAATTGAAAAAAGGTGAAAAAATATTTTTTTTGGACTTAGTCATTTTTTCAGCGTTTATCAGACTTTCAGATAGGGGAAATGTCAGTGAGAGTTCCGATTTCAGTTCCAGAGCGATTCGCCCGATGAGTCATTCATATTTAGTCGTTTTCAGCCTATTTTCAGAATTTTTGAAAATTTCACTTTTTTGTGAAAATATCCACTAAATGAGGGAATAATATGTGTGAGGGTACCCCAGGAGAGTTCCAAATGTGTGTGGGTAGAATATATAGCCCACGGGGGTAAAATTGAAAAAAGGTGAAAAAATATTTTTTTTGGACTTAGTCATTTTTTCAGCGTTTATCAGACTTTCAGATAGGGGAAATGTCAGTGAGAGTTCCGATTTCAGTTCCAGAGCGATTCGCCCGATGAGTCATTCATATTTAGTCGTTTTCAGCCTATTTTCAGAATTTTTGAAAATTTCACTTTTTTGTGAAAATATCCACTAAATGAGGGAATAATATGTGTGAGGGTACCCCAGGAGAGTTCCAAATGTGTGTGGGTAGAATATATATCCCACGCGGGTAAAATTGAAAGAAGTTGAAAAAAAATTTTTTTTAGACTTAGTCATTTTTCCGGCGTTTAACAGACTTTCAGATAGGGGAAATGTCAGTGAGCATTCCGATTTCAGTTCCAGAGCGATTCGCCCGATGAGTCCTTCATATTTAGTCGTTTTCAGCCAATTTTCTGAATTTTTGAAAATTTCACTTTTTTGTGAAAATATCCACTAAATGAGGGAATAATATGTGTGAGGGTACCCCAGGAGAGTTCCATATGTGTGTGGGTAGAATATATATCCCACGGGGTAAAACTGAAAAAAGGTGAAAAAATTTTTTTTTGGACTTAGTCATTTTTCCGGCGTTTATCAGACTTTCAGATAGGGGAAATGTCAGTGAGCGTTCCGATTTCAGTTCCAGAGCGATTCGCCCGATGAGTCCTTCATATTTAGTCGTTTCCAGCCAATTTTCTGAATTTTTGAAAATTTCACTTTTTTGTGAAAATATCCACTAAATGAGGGAATAATATGTGTGAGGGTACCCCAGGAGAGTTCCAAATGTGTGTGGGTAGAATATATATCCCACGGGGTAAAATTGAAAAAAGGTGAAAAAATTTTTTTTTGGACTTAGTCATTTTTCCGGCGTTTATCAGACTTTCAGATAGGGGAAATGTCAGTGAGCGTTCCGATTTCAGTTCCAGAGCGATTCGCCCGATGAGTCCTTCATATTTAGCCGTTTTCAGCCAATTTTCTGAATTTTTGAAAATGTCACTTTTTTGTGAAAATATCCACTAAATGAGGAAATAATATGTGTGAGGGTACCCCAGGAGAGTTCCAAATGTGTGTGGGTAGAATATATATCCCACGGGGGTAAAATTGAAAAAAGGTGAAAATTTTTTTTTTTGGACTTAGTCATTTTTTCAGCGTTTATCAGACTTTCAGATACGGGAAATGTCAGTGAGCATTCCGATTTCAGTTCCAGAGCGATTCGCCCGATGAGTCCTTCATATTTAGTCGTTTTCAGCCAATTTTCTGAATTTTTGAAAATTTCACTTTTTTGTGAAAATATCCACTAAATGAGGGAATAATATGTGTGAGGGTACCCCAGGAGAGTTCCAAATGTGTGTGGGTAGAATATATATCCCACGCGGGTAAAATTGAAAAAAGTTGAAAAAATTTTTTTTTTAGACTTAGTCGTTTTTCCGGCGTTTATCAGACTTTCAGATACGGGAAATGTCAGTGAGCGTTCCGATTTCAGTTCCAGAGCGATTCGCCCGATGAGTCCTTCATATTTAGTCGTTTTCAGCCAATTTTCTGAATTTTTGAAAATTTCACTTTTTTGTGAAAATATCCACTAAATGAGGGAATAATATGTGTGAGGGTACCCCAGGAGAATTCCAAATGTGGTGGGTAGAATATATATCCCACGGGGTAAAATTGAAAAAAGGTGAAAAAATTTTTTTTTGGACTTAGTCATTTTTTCAGCGTTTATCAGACTTTCAGATAGGGGAAATGTCAGTGAGAGTTCCGATTTCAGTTCCAGAGCGATTTGCCCGATGAGTCCTTCATATTTAGTCGTTTTCAGCCAATTTTCTGAATTTTTGAAAATGTCACTTTTTTGTGAAAATATCCACTAAATGAGGGAATAATATGTGTGAGGGTACCCCAGGAGAGTTCCAAATGTGTGTGGGTAGAATATATAGCCCACGGGGGTAAAATTGAAAAAAGGTGAAAAAATATTTTTTTTGGACTTAGTCATTTTTTCAGCGTTTATCAGACTTTCAGATAGGGGAAATGTCATTGAGAGTTCCGATTTCAGTTCCAGAGCGATTCGCCCGATGAGTCATTCATATTTAGTCGTTTTCAGCCTATTTTCAGAATTTTTGAAAATTTCACTTTTTTGTGAAAATATCCACTAAATGAGGGAATAATATGTGTGAGGGTACCCCAGGAGAGTTCCAAATGTGTGTGGGTAGAATATATAGCCCACGGGGGTAAAATTGAAAAAAGGTGAAAAAATATTTTTTTTGGACTTAGTCATTTTTTCAGCGTTTATCAGACTTTCAGATAGGGGAAATGTCAGTGAGAGTTCCGATTTCAGTTCCAGAGCGATTCGCCCGATGAGTCATTCATATTTAGTCGTTTTCAGCCTATTTTCAGAATTTTTGAAAATTTCACTTTTTTGTGAAAATATCCACTAAATGAGGGAATAATATGTGTGAGGGTACCCCAGGAGAGTTCCAAATGTGTGTGGGTAGAATATATAGCCCACGGGGGTAAAATTGAAAAAAGGTGAAAAAATATTTTTTTTGGACTTAGTCATTTTTTCAGCGTTTATCAGACTTTCAGTTAGGGGAAATGTCAGTGAGAGTTCCGATTTCAGTTCCAGAGCGATTCGCCCGATGAGTCATTCATATTTAGTCGTTTTCAGCCTATTTTCAGAATTTTTGAAAATTTCACTTTTTTGTGAAAATATCCACTAAATGAGGGAATAATATGTGTGAGGGTACCCCAGGAGAATTCCAAATGTGTGTGGGTAGAATATATATCCCACGGGGTAAAATTGAAAAAAGGTGAAAAAATTTTTTTTTGGACTTAGTCATTTTTCCGGCGTTTATCAGACTTTCAGATAGGGGAAATGTCAGTGAGCGTTCTGATTTCAGTTCCAGAGCGATTTGCCCGATGAGTCCTTCATATTTAGTCGTTTTCAGCCAATTTTCTGAATTTTTGAAAATGTCACTTTTTTGTGAAAATATCCACTAAATGAGGGAATAATATGTGTGAGGGTACCCCAGGAGAGTTCCAAATGTGTGTGGGTAGAATATATAGCCCACGGGGGTAAAATTGAAAAAAGGTGAAAAAATATTTTTTTTGGACTTAGTCATTTTTTCAGCGTTTATCAGACTTTCAGATAGGGGAAATGTCAGTGAGAGTTCCGATTTCAGTTCCAGAGCGATTCGCCCGATGAGTCCTTCATATTTAGTCGTTTTCAGCCAATTTTCTGAATTTTTGAAAATTTCACTTTTTTGTGAAAATATCCACTAAATGAGGGAATAATATGTGTGAGGGTACCCCAGGAGAGTTCCAAATGTGTGTGGGTAGAATATATATCCCACGGGGTAAAATTGAAAAAAGGTGAAAAAATTTTTTTTTGGACTTAGTCATTTTTCCGGCGTTTATCAGACTTTCAGATAGGGGAAATGTCAGTGAGCGTTCTGATTTCAGTTCCAGAGCGATTTGCCCGATGAGTCCTACATATTTAGTCGTTTTCAGCCAATTTTCTGAATTTTTGAAAATTTCACTTTTTTGTGAAAATATCCACTAAATGAGGGAATAATATGTGTGAGGGTACCCCAGGAGAGTTCCAAAAATGTGTGTGTAGAATATATATCCCACGGGGGTAAAATTGAAAAAAGGTGAAAATTTTTTTTGTTGGACTTAGTCATTTTTTCAGCGTTTATCAGACTTTCAGATAGGGGAAATATCAGTGAACGTTCCGATTATAGTTACAGAGCGATTCGCCCAATGTGTCCTTCATATTTAGTCGTTTTCAGCCAATTTTCTGAATTTTTGAAAATTTCACTTTTTTGTGAAAATATCCACTAAATGAGGGAATAATATGTGTGAGGGTACCCCAGGAGAGTTCCAAATGTGTGTGGGTAGAATATATATCCCACGGGGGTAAAATTGAAAAAAGGTGAAAAAATTTTTTTTTTTGGACTAAGTCATTTTTTCAGCGTTTATCAGACTTTCAGATAGGGGAAATGTCAGTGAGAGTTCCGATTTCAGTTCCAGAGCGATTCGCCCGATGAGTCATTCATATTTAGTCGTTTTCAGCCAATTTTCTGAATTTTTGAAAATTTCACTTTTTTGTGAAAATATCCACTAAATGAGGGAATAATATGTGTGAGGGTACCCCAGGAGAGTTCCAAATGTGTGTGGGTAGAAGATATATCCCACGGGAGTAAAATTGAAAAAAGGTGAAAAAATATTTTTTTTGGACTTAGTCATTTTTTCAGCGTTTATCAGACTTTCAGATAGGGGAAATGTCAGTGAGCATTATGATTTCAGTTCCAGAGCAATTAGCCTGATGAGTCCTTCAAATTTAGTCGTTTTCAGCCAATTTTCTGAATTTTTGAAAATTTCACTTTTTTTGTGAAAATATCCACTATATGAGGGAATAATATGTGTGAGGGTACCCCAGGAGAGTTCCAAATTTGTGTGGGTAGAATATATATCCCACGGGGGTAAAATTGAAAAAAGGTAAAAAATTTTTTTTTTTGGACTTAGTCATTTTTTCAGCGTTTATCAGACTTTCAGATAGGGGAAATGTCAGTGAGCGTTCCGATTTCAGTTCCAGAGCGATTTGCCCGATGAGTCCTTCATATTTAGTCGTTTTCAGCCAATTTTCTGAATTTTTGAAAATGTCACTTTTTTGTGAAAATATCCACTAAATGAGGGAATAATATGTGTGAGGGTACCCCAGGAGAGTTCCAAATGTGTGTGGGTAGAATATATATCCCACTGGGGTAAAATTGAAAAAAGGTGAAAAAAAATTTTTTTGGACTTAGTCATTTTTTCAGCGTTTATCAGACTTTCAGATAGGGGAAATGTCAGTGAGCGTTCCGTTTTCAGTTCCAGAGCGATTCGCCCGATGAGTCCTTCATATTTAGTCGTTTTCAGCCAATTTTCAGAATTTTTGAAAATTTCACTTTTTTGTGAAAATATCCACTAAATGAGGGAATAATATGTGTGAGGGTACCCCAGGAGAGTTCCAAATGTGTGTGGGTAGAATATATATCCCACGCGGGTAAAATTGAAAGAAGTTGAAAAAAATTTTTTTTTAGACTTAGTCATTTTTCCGGCGTTTATCAGACTTTCAGATAGGGGAAATGTCAGTGAGCATTCCGATTTCAGTTCCAGAGCGATTCACCCGATGAGTCCTTCATATTTAGTCGTTTTCAGCCAATTTTCTGAATTTTTGAAAATTTCACTTTTTTGTGAAAATATCCACTAAATGAGGGAATAATATGTGTGAGGGTACCCCAGGAGAGTTCCAAATGTGTGTGGGTAGAATATATATCCCACGGGGTAAAATTGAAAAAAGGTGAAAAAATTTTTTTTTGGACTTAGTCATTTTTTCAGCGTTTATCAGACTTTCAGATAGGGGAAATGTCAGTGAGCGTTCCGATTTCAGTTCCAGAGCGATTCGCCCGATGAGTCCTTCATATTTAGTCGTTTCCAGCCAATTTTCTGAATTTTTGAAAATTTCACTTTTTTGTGAAAATATCCACTAAATGAGGGAATAATATGTGTGAGGGTACCCCAGGAGAGTTCCAAATGTGTGTGGGTAGAATATATATCCCACGGGGTAAAATTGAAAAAAGGTGAAAAAAATTTTTTTTGGACTTAGTCATTTTTCCGGCGTTTATCAGACTTTCAGATAGGGGAAATGTCAGTGAGCGTTCCGATTTCAGTTCCAGAGCGATTCGCCCGATGAGTCCTTCATATTTAGTCGTTTTCAGCCAATTTTCTGAATTTTTGAAAATGTCACTTTTTTGTGAAAATATCCACTAAATGAGGAAATAATATGTGTGAGGGTACCCCAGGAGAGTTCCAAATGTGTGTGGGTAGAATATATATCCCACGGGGGTAAAATTGAAAAAAGGTGAAAATTTTTTTTTTTGGACTTAGTCATTTTTTCAGCGTTTATCAGACTTTCAGATACCGGAAATGTCAGTGAGCATTCCGATTTCAGTTCCAGAGCGATTCGCCCGATGAGTCCTTCATATTTAGTCGTTTTCAGCCAATTTTCTGAATTTTTGAAAATTTCACTTTTTTGTGAAAATATCCACTAAATGAGGGAATAATATGTGTGAGGGTACCCCAGGAGAATTCCAAATGTGTGTGGGTAGAATATATATCCCACGGGGTAAAATTGAAAAAAGGTGAAAAAATTTTTTTTTGGACTTAGTCATTTTTCCGGCGTTTATCAGACTTTCAGATAGGGGAAATGTCAGTGAGCGTTCTGATTTCAGTTCCAGAGCGATTTGCCCGATGAGTCCTTCATATTTAGTAGTTTTCAGCCAATTTTCTGAATTTTTGAAAATGTCACTTTTTTGTGAAAATATCCACTAAATGAGGGAATAATATGTGTGAGGGTACCCCAGGAGAGTTCCAAATGTGTGTGGGTAGAATATATAGCCCACGGGGGTAAAATTGAAAAAAGGTGAAAAAATATTTTTTTTGGACTTAGTCATTTTTTCAGCGTTTATCAGACTTTCAGATAGGGGAAATGTCAGTGAGCGTTCCGATTTCAGTTCCAGAGCGATTCGCCCGATGAGTCCTTCATATTTAGTCGTTTCCAGCCAATTTTCTGAATTTTTGAAAATTTCACTTTTTTGTGAAAATATCCACTAAATGAGGGAATAATATGTGTGAGGGTACCCCAGGAGAGTTCCAAATGTGTGTGGGTAGAATATATATCCCACGGGGTAAAATTGAAAAAAGGTGAAAAAATTTTTTTTTGGACTTAGTCATTTTTCCGGCGTTTATCAGACTTTCAGATAGGGGAAATGTCAGTGAGCGTTCTGATTTCAGTTCCAGAGCGATTTGCCCGATGAGTCCTACATATTTAGTCGTTTTCAGCCAATTTTCTGAATTTTTGAAAATTTCACTTTTTTGTGAAAATATCCACTAAATGAGGGAATAATATGTGTGAGGGTACCCCAGGAGAGTTCCAAAAATGTGTGTGTAGAATATATATCCCACGGGGGTAAAATTGAAAAAAGGTGAAAATTTTTTTTTTTGGACTTAGTCATTTTTTCAGCGTTTATCAGACTTTCAGATAGGGGAAATATCAGTGAACGTTCCGATTATAGTTACAGAGCGATTCGCCCAATGTGTCCTTCATATTTAGTCGTTTTCAGCCAATTTTCTGAATTTTTGAAAATTTCACTTTTTTGTGAAAATATCCACTAAATGAGGGAATAATATGTGTGAGGGTACCCCAGGAGAGTTCCAAATGTGTGTGGGTAGAATATATATCCCACGGGGGTAAAATTGAAAAAAGGTGAAAAAATTTTTTTTTTTGGACTAAGTCATTTTTTCAGCGTTTATCAGACTTTCAGATAGGGGAAATGTCAGTGAGAGTTCCGATTTCAGTTCCAGAGCGATTCGCCCGATGAGTCATTCATATTTAGTCGTTTTCAGCCAATTTTCTGAATTTTTGAAAATTTCACTTTTTTTGTGAAAATATCCACTATATGAGGGAATAATATGTGTGAGGGTACCCCAGGAGAGTTCCAAATTTGTGTGGGTAGAATATATATCCCACGGGGGTAAAATTGAAAAAAGGTAAAAAATTTTTTTTTTTGGACTTAGTCATTTTTTCAGCGTTTATCAGACTTTTAGATAGGGGAAATGTCAGTGAGCGTTCCGATTTCAGTTCCAGAGCGATTTGCCCGATGAGTCCTTCATATTTAGTCGTTTTCAGCCAATTTTCTGAATTTTTGAAAATGTCACTTTTTTGTGAAAATATCCACTAAATGAGGGAATAATATGTGTGAGGGTACCCCAGGAGAGTTCCAAATGTGTGTGGGTAGAATATATATCCCACTGGGGTAAAATTGAAAAAAGGTGAAAAAAAATTTTTTTGGACTTAGTCATTTTTTCAGCGTTTATCAGACTTTCAGATAGGGGAAATGTCAGTGAGCGTTCCGTTTTCAGTTCCAGAGCGATTCGCCCGATGAGTCCTTCATATTTAGTCGTTTTCAGCCAATTTTCTGAATTTTTGAAAATTTCACTTTTTTGTGAAAATATCCACTAAATGAGGGAATAATATGTGTGAGGGTACCCCAGGAGAGTTCCAAATGTGTGTGGGTAGAATATATATCCCACGGGGTAAAATTGAAAAAAGGTGAAAAAATTTTTTTTTGGACTTAGTCATTTTTCCGGCGTTTATCAGACTTTCAGATAGGGGAAATGTCAGTGAGCGTTCTGATTTCAGTTCCAGAGCGATTCGCCCGATGAGTACTTCATATTTAGTCGTTTTCAGCCAATTTTCTGAATTTTTGAAAATTTCACTTTTTTGTGAAAATATCCACTAAATGAGGGAATAATATGTGTGAGGGTACCCCAGGAGAGTTCCAAATGTGTGTGGGTAGAATATATATCCCACTGGGGTAAAATTGAAAAAAGGTGAAAAAAAATTTTTTTGGACTTAGTCATTTTTTAAGCGTTTATCAGACTTTCAGATAGGGGAAATGTCAGTGAGCGTTCCGATTTCAGTTCCAGAGCGATTCGCCCGATGAGTCCTTCATATTTAGTCGTTTTCAGCCAATTTTCTGAATTTTTGAAAATTTCACTTTTTTGTGAAAATATCCACTAAATGAGGGAATAATATGTGTGAGGGTACCCCAGGAGAGTTCCAAATGTGTGTGGGTAGAATATATATCCCACTGGGGTAAAATTGAAAAAAGGTGAAAAAAAATTTTTTTGGACTTAGTCATTTTTTCAGCGTTTATCAGACTTTCAGATAGGGGAAATGTCAGTGAGCGTTCCGTTTTCAGTTCCAGAGCGATTCGCCCGATGAGTCCTTCATATTTAGTCGTTTTCAGCCAATTTTCAGAATTTTTGAAAATTTCACTTTTTTGTGAAAATATCCACTAAATGAGGGAATAATATGTGTGAGGGTACCCCAGGAGAGTTCCAAATGTGTGTGGGTAGAATATATATCCCACGCGGGTAAAATTGAAAGAAGTTGAAAAAAATTTTTTTTTAGACTTAGTCATTTTTCCGGCGTTTATCAGACTTTCAGATAGGGGAAATGTCAGTGAGCATTCCGATTTCAGTTCCAGAGCGATTCACCCGATGAGTCCTTCATATTTAGTCGTTTTCAGCCAATTTTCTGAATTTTTGAAAATTTCACTTTTTTGTGAAAATATCCACTAAATGAGGGAATAATATGTGTGAGGGTACCCCAGGAGAGTTCCAAATGTGTGTGGGTAGAATATATATCCCACGGGGTAAAATTGAAAAAAGGTGAAAAAATTTTTTTTTGGACTTAGTCATTTTTTCAGCGTTTATCAGACTTTCAGATAGGGGAAATGTCAGTGAGCGTTCCGATTTCAGTTCCAGAGCGATTCGCCCGATGAGTCCTTCATATTTAGTCGTTTCCAGCCAATTTTCTGAATTTTTGAAAATTTCACTTTTTTGTGAAAATATCCACTAAATGAGGGAATAATATGTGTGAGGGTACCCCAGGAGAGTTCCAAATGTGTGTGGGTAGAATATATATCCCACGGGGTAAAATTGAAAAAAGGTGAAAAAAATTTTTTTTGGACTTAGTCATTTTTCCGGCGTTTATCAGACTTTCAGATAGGGGAAATGTCAGTGAGCGTTCCGATTTCAGTTCCAGAGCGATTCGCCCGATGAGTCCTTCATATTTAGTCGTTTTCAGCCAATTTTCTGAATTTTTGAAAATGTCACTTTTTTGTGAAAATATCCACTAAATGAGGAAATAATATGTGTGAGGGTACCCCAGGAGAGTTCCAAATGTGTGTGGGTAGAATATATATCCCACGGGGGTAAAATTGAAAAAAGGTGAAAATTTTTTTTTTTGGACTTAGTCATTTTTTCAGCGTTAATCAGACTTTCAGATACGGGAAATGTCAGTGAGCATTCCGATTTCAGTTCCAGAGCGATTCGCCCGATGAGTCCTTCATATTTAGTCGTTTTCAGCCAATTTTCTGAATTTTTGAAAATTTCACTTTTTTGTGAAAATATCCACTAAATGAGGGAATAATATGTGTGAGGGTACCCCAGGAGAATTCCAAATGTGTGTGGGTAGAATATATATCCCACGGGGTAAAATTGAAAAAAGGTGAAAAAATTTTTTTTTGGACTTAGTCATTTTTCCGGCGTTTATCAGACTTTCAGATAGGGGAAATGTCAGTGAGCGTTCTGATTTCAGTTCCAGAGCGATTTGCCCGATGAGTCCTTCATATTTAGTCGTTTTCAGCCAATTTTCTGAATTTTTGAAAATGTCACTTTTTTGTGAAAATATCCACTAAATGAGGGAATAATATGTGTGAGGGTACCCCAGGAGAGTTCCAAATGTGTGTGGGTAGAATATATAGCCCACGGGGGTAAAATTGAAAAAAGGTGAAAAAATATTTTTTTTGGACTTAGTCATTTTTCCGGCGTTTATCAGACTTTCAGATAGGGGAAATGTCAGTGAGCGTTCTGATTTCAGTTCCAGAGCGATTTGCCCGATGAGTCCTACATATTTAGTCGTTTTCAGCCAATTTTCTGAATTTTTGAAAATTTCACTTTTTTGTGAAAATATCCACTAAATGAGGGAATAATATGTGTGAGGGTACCCCAGGAGAGTTCCAAAAATGTGTGTGTAGAATATATATCCCACGGGGGTAAAATTGAAAAAAGGTGAAAATTTTTTTTTTTGGACTTAGTCATTTTTTCAGCGTTTATCAGACTTTCAGATAGGGGAAATATCAGTGAACGTTCCGATTATAGTTACAGAGCGATTCGCCCAATGTGTCCTTCATATTTAGTCGTTTTCAGCCAATTTTCTGAATTTTTGAAAATTTCACTTTTTTGTGAAAATATCCACTAAATGAGGGAATAATATGTGTGAGGGTACCCCAGGAGAGTTCCAAATGTGTGTGGGTAGAATATATATCCCACGGGGGTAAAATTGAAAAAAGGTGAAAAAATTTTTTTTTTTGGACTAAGTCATTTTTTCAGCGTTTATCAGACTTTCAGATAGGGGAAATGTCAGTGAGAGTTCCGATTTCAGTTCCAGAGCGATTCGCCCGATGAGTCATTCATATTTAGTCGTTTTCAGCCAATTTTCTGAATTTTTGAAAATTTCACTTTTTTGTGAAAATATCCACTAAATGAGGGAATAATATGTGTGAGGGTACCCCAGGAGAGTTCCAAATGTGTGTGGGTAGAAGATATATCCCACGGGAGTAAAATTGAAAAAAGGTGAAAAAATATTTTTTTTGGACTTAGTCATTTTTTCAGCGTTTATCAGACTTTCAGATAGGGGAAATGTCAGTGAGCATTATGATTTCAGTTCCAGAGCAATTAGCCTGATGAGTCCTTCAAATTTAGTCGTTTTCAGCCAATTTTCTGAATTTTTGAAAATTTCACTTTTTTTGTGAAAATATCCACTATATGAGGGAATAATATGTGTGAGGGTACCCCAGGAGAGTTCCAAATTTGTGTGGGTAGAATATATATCCCACGGGGGTAAAATTGAAAAAAGGTAAAAAATTTTTTTTTTTGGACTTAGTCATTTTTTCAGCGTTTATCAGACTTTCAGATAGGGGAAATGTCAGTGAGCGTTCCGATTTCAGTTCCAGAGCGATTTGCCCGATGAGTCCTTCATATTTAGTCGTTTTCAGCCAATTTTCTGAATTTTTGAAAATGTCACTTTTTTGTGAAAATATCCACTAAATGAGGGAATAATATGTGTGAGGGTACCCCAGGAGAGTTCCAAATGTGTGTGGGTAGAATATATATCCCACTGGGGTAAAATTGAAAAAAGGTGAAAAAAAATTTTTTTGGACTTAGTCATTTTTTAAGCGTTTATCAGACTTTCAGATAGGGGAAATGTCAGTGAGCGTTCCGATTTCAGTTCCAGAGCGATTCGCCCGATGAGTCCTTCATATTTAGTCGTTTTCAGCCAATTTTCTGAATTTTTGAAAATTTCACTTTTTTGTGAAAATATCCACTAAATGAGGGAATAATATGTGTGAGGGTACCCCAGGAGAGTTCCAAATGTGTGTGGGTAGAATATATATCCCACTGGGGTAAAATTGAAAAAAGGTGAAACAAATTTTTTTTGGACTTAGTCATTTTTCCGGCGTTTATCAGACTTTCAGATAGGGGAAATATCAGTGAGCGTTCCGATTATAGTTCCAGAGCGATTCGCCCGATGAGTCCTTCATATTTAGTCGTTTCCAGCCAATTTTCTGAATTTTTGAAAATTTCACTTTTTTGTGAAAATATCCACTAAATGAGGGAATAATATGTGTGAGGGTACCCCAGGAGAGTTCCAAATGTGTGTGGGTAGAATATATATCCCACGGGGTAAAATTGAAAAAAGGTGAAAAAAATTTTTTTTGGACTTAGTCATTTTTCCGGCGTTTATCAGACTTTCAGATAGGGGAAATGTCAGTGAGCGTTCCGATTTCAGTTCCAGAGCGATTCGCCCGATGAGTCCTTCATATTTAGTCGTTTTCAGCCAATTTTCTGAATTTTTGAAAATGTCACTTTTTTGTGAAAATATCCACTAAATGAGGAAATAATATGTGTGAGGGTACCCCAGGAGAGTTCCAAATGTGTGTGGGTAGAATATATATCCCACGGGGGTAAAATTGAAAAAAGGTGAAAATTTTTTTTTTTGGACTTAGTCATTTTTTCAGCGTTAATCAGACTTTCAGATACGGGAAATGTCAGTGAGCATTCCGATTTCAGTTCCAGAGCGATTCGCCCGATGAGTCCTTCATATTTAGTCGTTTTCAGCCAATTTTCTGAATTTTTGAAAATTTCACTTTTTTGTGAAAATATCCACTAAATGAGGGAATAATATGTGTGAGGGTACCCCAGGAGAATTCCAAATGTGTGTGGGTAGAATATATATCCCACGGGGTAAAATTGAAAAAAGGTGAAAAAATTTTTTTTTGGACTTAGTCATTTTTCCGGCGTTTATCAGACTTTCAGATAGGGGAAATGTCAGTGAGCGTTCTGATTTCAGTTCCAGAGCGATTTGCCCGATGAGTCCTTCATATTTAGTCGTTTTCAGCCAATTTTCTGAATTTTTGAAAATGTCACTTTTTTGTGAAAATATCCACTAAATGAGGGAATAATATGTGTGAGGGTACCCCAGGAGAGTTCCAAATGTGTGTGGGTAGAATATATAGCCCACGGGGGTAAAATTGAAAAAAGGTGAAAAAATATTTTTTTTGGACTTAGTCATTTTTCCGGCGTTTATCAGACTTTCAGATAGGGGAAATGTCAGTGAGCGTTCTGATTTCAGTTCCAGAGCGATTTGCCCGATGAGTCCTACATATTTAGTCGTTTTCAGCCAATTTTCTGAATTTTTGAAAATTTCACTTTTTTGTGAAAATATCCACTAAATGAGGGAATAATATGTGTGAGGGTACCCCAGGAGAGTTCCAAAAATGTGTGTGTAGAATATATATCCCACGGGGGTAAAATTGAAAAAAGGTGAAAATTTTTTTTTTTGGACTTAGTCATTTTTTCAGCGTTTATCAGACTTTCAGATAGGGGAAATATCAGTGAACGTTCCGATTATAGTTACAGAGCGATTCGCCCAATGTGTCCTTCATATTTAGTCGTTTTCAGCCAATTTTCTGAATTTTTGAAAATTTCACTTTTTTGTGAAAATATCCACTAAATGAGGGAATAATATGTGTGAGGGTACCCCAGGAGAGTTCCAAATGTGTGTGGGTAGAATATATATCCCACGGGGGTAAAATTGAAAAAAGGTGAAAAAATTTTTTTTTTTGGACTAAGTCATTTTTTCAGCGTTTATCAGACTTTCAGATAGGGGAAATGTCAGTGAGAGTTCCGATTTCAGTTCCAGAGCGATTCGCCCGATGAGTCATTCATATTTAGTCGTTTTCAGCCAATTTTCTGAATTTTTGAAAATTTCACTTTTTTGTGAAAATATCCACTAAATGAGGGAATAATATGTGTGAGGGTACCCCAGGAGAGTTCCAAATGTGTGTGGGTAGAAGATATATCCCACGGGAGTAAAATTGAAAAAAGGTGAAAAAATATTTTTTTTGGACTTAGTCATTTTTTCAGCGTTTATCAGACTTTCAGATAGGGGAAATGTCAGTGAGCATTATGATTTCAGTTCCAGAGCAATTAGCCTGATGAGTCCTTCAAATTTAGTCGTTTTCAGCCAATTTTCTGAATTTTTGAAAATTTCACTTTTTTTGTGAAAATATCCACTATATGAGGGAATAATATGTGTGAGGGTACCCCAGGAGAGTTCCAAATTTGTGTGGGTAGAATATATATCCCACGGGGGTAAAATTGAAAAAAGGTAAAAAATTTTTTTTTTTGGACTTAGTCATTTTTTCAGCGTTTATCAGACTTTCAGATAGGGGAAATGTCAGTGAGCGTTCCGATTTCAGTTCCAGAGCGATTTGCCCGATGAGTCCTTCATATTTAGTCGTTTTCAGCCAATTTTCTGAATTTTTGAAAATGTCACTTTTTTGTGAAAATATCCACTAAATGAGGGAATAATATGTGTGAGGGTACCCCAGGAGAGTTCCAAATGTGTGTGGGTAGAATATATATCCCACTGGGGTAAAATTGAAAAAAGGTGAAAAAAAATTTTTTTGGACTTAGTCATTTTTTAAGCGTTTATCAGACTTTCAGATAGGGGAAATGTCAGTGAGCGTTCCGATTTCAGTTCCAGAGCGATTCGCCCGATGAGTCCTTCATATTTAGTCGTTTTCAGCCAATTTTCTGAATTTTTGAAAATTTCACTTTTTTGTGAAAATATCCACTAAATGAGGGAATAATATGTGTGAGGGTACCCCAGGAGAGTTCCAAATGTGTGTGGGTAGAATATATATCCCACTGGGGTAAAATTGAAAAAAGGTGAAACAAATTTTTTTTGGACTTAGTCATTTTTCCGGCGTTTATCAGACTTTCAGATAGGGGAAATATCAGTGAGCGTTCCGATTATAGTTCCAGAGCGATTCGCCCAATGTGTCCTTCATATTTAGTCGTTTTCAGCCAATTTTCTGAATTTTTGAAAATTTCACTTTTTTGTGAAAATATCCACTAAATGAGGGAATAATATGTGTGAGGGTACCCCAGGAGAGTTCCAAATGTGTGTGGGTAGAATATATATCCCACGGGGGTAAAATTGAAAAAAGGTCAAAAAATTTTTTTTTTTTGGACTAAGTCATTTTTTCAGCGTTTATCAGACTTTCAGATAGGGGAAATGTCAGTTAGAGTTCCGATTTCAGTTCCAGAGCGATTCGCCCGATGAGTCATTCATATTTAGTCGTTTTCAGCCAATTTTCTGAATTTTTGAAAATTTCACTTTTTTGTGAAAATATCCACTAAATGAGGGAATAATATGTGTGAGGGTACCCCAGGAGAGTTCCAAATGTGTGTGGGTAGAAGATATATCCCATGGGAGTAAAATTGAAAAAAGGTGAAAAAATATTTTTTTTGGACTTAGTCATTTTTTCAGCGTTTATCAGACTTTCAGATAGGGGAAATGTCAGTGAGCATTACGATTTCAGTTCCAGAGCAATTAGCCCGATGAGTCCTTGAAATTTAGTCGTTTTCAGCCAATTTTCTGAATTTTTGAAAATTTCACTTTTTTTGTGAAAATATCCACTATATGAGGGAATAGTATGTGTGAGGGTACCCCAGGAGAGTTCCAAATTTGTGTGGGTAGAATATATATCCCACGGGGGTAAAATTGAAAAAAGGTAAAAAAATTTTTTTTTTGGACTTAGTCATTTTTTCAGCGTTTATCAGACTTTCAGATAGGGGAAATGTCAGTGAGCGTTCCGATTTCAGTTCGAGAGCGATTCGCCCGATGAGTCCTTCATATTTAGTCGTTTTCAGCCAATTTTCAGAATTTTTGAAAATTTCACTTTTTTGTGAAAATATCCACTAAATGAGGGAATAATATGTGTGAGGGTACCCCAGGAGAGTTCCAAATGTGTGTGGGTAGAATATATATCCCACGCGGGTAAAATTGAAAGAAGTTGAAAAAAATTTTTTTTTAGACTTAGTCATTTTTCCGGCGTTTATCAGACTTTCAGATAGGGGAAATGTCAGTGAGCATTCCGATTTCAGTTCCAGAGTGATTCGCCCGATGAGTCCTTCATATTTAGTCGTTTTCAGCCAATTTTCTGAATTTTTGAAAATTTCACTTTTTTGTGAAAATATCCACTAAATGAGGGAATAATATGTGTGAGGGTACCCCAGGAGAGTTCCAAATGTGTGTGGGTAGAATATATATCCCACGGGGTAAAATTGAAAAAAGGTGAAAAAAATTTTTTTTTGGACTTAGTCATTTTTCCGGCGTTTATCAGACTTTCAGATAGGGGAAATGTCAGTGAGCGTTCCGATTTCAGTTCCAGAGCGATTCGCCCGATGAGTCCTTCATATTTAGTCGTTTCCAGCCAATTTTCTGAATTTTTGAAAATTTCACTTTTTTGTGAAAATATCCACTAAATGAGGGAATAATATGTGTGAGGGTACCCCAGGAGAGTTCCAAATGTGTGTGGGTAGAATATATATCCCACGGGGGTAAAATTGAAAAAAGGTGAAAATTTTTTTTTTTGGACTTAGTCATTTTTTCAGCGTTTATCAGACTTTCAGATAGGGGAAATGTCAGTGAGCGTTCCGATTTCAGTTCCAGAGCGATTCGCCCGATGAGTCCTTCATATTTAGTCGTTTTCAGCCAATTTTCTGAATTTTTGAAAATTTCACTTTTTTGTGAAAATATCCACTAAATGAGGGAATAATATGTGTGAGGGTACCCCAGGAGAGTTCCAAATGTGTGTGGGTAGAATATATATCCCACGGGGGTAAAATTGAAAAAAGGTAAAAAATTTTTTTTTTTTGGACTTAATCATTTTTTCAGCGTTTATCAGACTTTCAGATAGGGGAAATGTCAGTGAGAGTTCCGATTTCAGTTCCAGAGCGATTCGCCCGATGAGTCCTTCATATTTAGTCGTTTTCGGCCAATTTTCTGAATTTTTGAAAATTTCACTTTTTTGTGAAAACATCCACTAAATGAGGGAATAATATGTGTGAGGGTACCCCAGGAGAGTTCCAAATGTGTGTGGGTAGAATATATATCCCACGGGGTAAAATTGAAAAAAGGTGAAAAAAATTTTTTTTGGACTTAGTCATTTTTCCGGCGTTTATCAGACTTTCAGATAGGGGAAATGTCAGTGAGCGTTCTGATTTCAGTTCCAGAGCGATTCGCCCGATGAGTCCTTCATATTTAGTCGTTTTCAGCCAATTTTCTGAATTTTTGAAAATTTCACTTTTTTGTGAAAATATCCACTAAAGGAGGGAATAATATGTGTGAGGGTACCCCAGGAGAGTTCCAAATGTGTGTGGGTAGAATATATATCCCACGGGGGTAAAATTGAAAAAAGGTGAAAATTTTTTTTTTTGGACTTAGTCATTTTTTCAGCGTTTATCAGACTTTCAGATAGGGGAAATGTCAGTGAGCGTTCCGATTTCAGTTCCAGAGCTATTCGCCCAATGAGTCCTTCATATTTAGTCGTTTTCAGCCAATTTTCTGAATTTTTGAAAATTTCACTTTTTTGTGAAAATATCCACTAAATGAGGGAATAATATGTGTGAGGGTACCCCAGGAGAGTTCCAAATGTGTGTGGGTAGAATATATATCCCACTGGGGTAAAATTGAAAAAAGGTGAAAAAAAATTTTTTTGGACTTAGTCATTTTTCCGGCGTTTATCAGACTTTCAGATAGGGGAAATGTCAGTAAGCGTTCTGATTTCAGTTCCAGAGCGATTCGCCCGATGAGTCCTTCATATTTAGTCGTTTTCAGCCAATTTTCTGAATTTTTGAAAATTTCACTTTTTTGTGAAAATATCCACTAAAGGAGGGAATAATATGTGTGAGGGTACCCCAGGAGAGTTCCAAATGTGTGTGGGTAGAATATATATCCCACGGGGGTAAAATTGAAAAAAGTTGAAAAAATTTTTTTTTTAGACTTAGTCATTTTTCCGGCGTTTATCAGACTTTCAGATAGGGGAAATGTCAGTGAGCGTTCCGATTTCAGTTCCAGAGCGATTTGCCCGATGAGTCCTTCATATTTAGTCGTTTTCAGCCAATTTTCTGAATTTTTGAAGATGTCACTTTTTTGTGAAAATATCCACTAAATGAGGGAATAATATGTGTGAGGGTACCCCAGGAGAGTTCCAAATGTGTGTGGGTAGAATATATAGCCCACGGGGGTAAAATTGAAAAAAGGTGAAAAAATATTTTTTTTGGACTTAGTCATTTTTTCAGCGTTTATCAGACTTTCAGATAGGGGAAATGTCAGTGAGCGTTCCGATTTCAGTTCCAGAGCGATTCGCCCGATGAGTCCTTCATATTTAGTCGTTTTCAGCCAATTTTCTGAATTTTTGGAAATTTCACTTTTTTGTGAAAATATCCACTAAATGAGGGAATAATATGTGTGAGGGTACCCCAGGAGAGTTCCAAATGTGTGTGGGTAGAATATATATCCCACGGGGTAAAATTGAAAAAAGGTAAAAAATTTTTTTTTTTTGGACTTAGTCATTTTTTCAGCGTTTATCAGACTTTCAGATAGGGGAAATGTCAGTGAGAGTTCCGATTTCAGTTCCAGAGCGATTCGCCCGATGAGTCCTTCATATTTAGTCGTTTTCGGCCAATTTTCTGAATTTTTGAAAATTTCACTTTTTTGTGAAAACATCCACTAAATGAGGGAATAATATGTGTGAGGGTACCCCAGGAGAGTTCCAAATGTGTGTGGGTAGAATATATATCCCACTGGGGTAAAATTGAAAAAAGGTGAAAAAAAATTTTTTTGGACTTAGTCATTTTTCCGGCGTTTATCAGACTTTCAGATAGGGGAAATGTCAGTAAGCGTTCTGATTTCAGTTCCAGAGCGATTCGCCCGATAAGTCCTTCATATTTAGTCGTTTTCAGCCAATTTTCTGAATTTTTGAAAATTTCACTTTTTTGTGAAAATATCCACTAAAGGAGGGAATAATATGTGTGAGGGTACCCCAGGAGAGTTCCAAATGTGTGTGGGTAGAATATATATCCCACGGGGGTAAAATTGAAAAAAGGTGAAAAAATTTTTTTTTTTTGGACTAAGTCATTTTTTCAGCGTTTATCAGACTTTCAGATAGGGGAAATGTCAGTGAGAGTTCCGATTTCAGTTCCAGAGCGATTCGCCCGATGAGTCATTCATATTTAGTCGTTTTCAGCCAATTTTCTGAATTTTTGAAAATTTCACTTTTTTGTGAAAATATCCACTAAATGAGGGAATAATATGTGTGAGGGTACCCCAGGAGAGTTCCAAATGTGTGTGGGTAGAAGATATATCCCACGGGAGTAAAATTGAAAAAAGGTGAAAAAATATTTTTTTTGGACTTAGTCATTTTTTCAGCGTTTATCAGACTTTCAGATAGGGGAAATGTCAGTGAGCATTATGATTTCAGTTCCAGAGCAATTAGCCTGATGAGTCCTTCAAATTTAGTCGTTTTCAGCCAATTTTCTGAATTTTTGAAAATTTCACTTTTTTTGTGAAAATATCCACTATATGAGGGAATAATATGTGTGAGGGTACCCCAGGAGAGTTCCAAATTTGTGTGGGTAGAATATATATCCCACGGGGGTAAAATTGAAAAAAGGTAAAAAATTTTTTTTTTTGGACTTAGTCATTTTTTCAGCGTTTATCAGACTTTCAGATAGGGGAAATGTCAGTGAGCATTCCGATTTCAGTTCCAGAGCGATTTGCCCGATGAGTCCTTCATATTTAGTCGTTTTCAGCCAATTTTCTGAATTTTTGAAAATTTCACTTTTTTGTGAAAATATCCACTAAATGAGGGAATAATATGTGTGAGGGTACCCCAGGAGAGTTCCAAATGTGTGTGGGTAGAATATATATCCCACTGGGGTAAAATTGAAAAAAGGTGAATAAAAATTTTTTTGGACTTAGTCATTTTTCCGGCGTTTATCAGACTTTCAGATAGGGGAAATATCAGTGAACGTTCCGATTATAGTTCCAGAGCGATTCGCCCAATGTGTCCTTCATATTTAGTCGTTTTCAGCCAATTTTCTGAATTTTTGAAAATTTCACTTTTTTGTGAAAATATCCACTAAATGAGGGAATAATATGTGTGAGGGTACCCCAGGAGAGTTCCAAATGTGTGTGGGTAGAATATATATCCCACGGGGGTAAAATTGAAAAAAGGTGAAAAATTTTTTTTTTTTTGGACTAAGTCATTTTTTCAGCGTTTATCAGACTTTCAGATAGGGGAAATGTCAGTGAGAGTTCCGATTTCAGTTCCAGAGCGATTCACCCGATGAGTCATTCATATTTAGTCGTTTTCAGCCAATTTTCTGAATTTTTGAAAATTTCACTTTTTTGTGAAAATATCCACTAAATGAGGGAATAATATGTGTGAGGGTACCCCAGGAGAGTTCCAAATGTGTGTGGGTAGAAGATATATCCCACTGGGGTAAAATTGAAAAAAGGTGAATAAAAATTTTTTTGGACTTAGTCATTTTTCCGGCGTTTATCAGACTTTCAGATAGGGGAAATGTCAGTAAGCGTTCTGATTTCAGTTCCAGAGCGATTCGCCCGATAAGTCCTTCATATTTAGTCGTTTTCAGCCAATTTTCTGAATTTTTGAAAATTTCACTTTTTTCTGAAAATATCCACTAAAGGAGGGAATAATATGTGTGAGGGTACCCCAGGAGAGTTCCAAATGTGTGTGGGTAGAATATATATCCCACGGGGGTAAAATTGAAAAAAGTTGAAAAATTTTTTTTTTTAGACTTAGTCATTTTTCCGGCGTTTATCAGACTTTCAGATAGGGGAAATGTCAGTGAGCGTTCCGATTTCAGTTCCAGAGCAATTTGCCCGATGAGTCCTTCATATTTAGTCGTTTTCAGCCAATTTTCTGAATTTTTGAAGATGTCACTTTTTTGTGAAAATATCCACTAAATGAGGGAATAATATGTGTGAGGGTACCCCAGGAGAGTTCCAAATGTGTGTGGGTAGAATATATAGCCCACGGGGGTAAAATTGAAAAAAGGTGAAAAAATATTTTTTTTGGACTTAGTCATTTTTTCAGCGTTTATCAGACTTTCAGATAGGGGAAATGTCAGTGAGAGTTCCGATTTCAGTTCCAGAGCGATTCGCCCGATGAGTCATTCATATTTAGTCGTTTTCAGCCTATTTTCAGAATTTTTGAAAATTTCACTTTTTTGTGAAAATATCCACTAAATGAGGGAATAATATGTGTGAGGGTACCCCAGGAGAGTTCCAAATGTGTGTGGGTAGAAAATATATCCCACTGGGGTAAAATTGAAAAAAGGTGAAAAAAAATTTTTTTTGACTTAGTCATTTTTCCGGTGTTTATCAGACTTTCAGATAGGGGAAATATCAGTGATCGTTCCGATTATAGTTCCAGAGCGATTCGCCCAATGTGTCCTTCATATTTAGTCGTTTTCAGCCAATTTTCTGAATTTTTGAAAATTTCACTTTTTTGTGAAAATATCCACTAAATGAGGGAATAATATGTGTGAGGGTACCCCAGGAGAGTTCCAAATGTGTGTGGGTAGAATATATATCCCACGGGGGTAAAATTGAAAAAAGGTGAAAAAATTTATTTTTTTTGGACTAAGTCATTTTTTCAGCGTTTATCAGACTTTCAGATAGGGGAAATGTCAGTGAGAGTTCCGATTTCAGTTCCAGAGCGATTCGCCCGATGAGTCATTCATATTTAGTCGTTTTCAGCCAATTTTCTGAATTTTTGAAAATTTCACTTTTTTGTGAAAATATCCACTAAATGAGGGAATAATATGTGTGAGGGTACCCCAGGAGAGTTCCAAATGTGTGTGGGTAGATGATATATCCCACGGGAGTAAAATTGAAAAAAGGTGAAAAAATATTTTTTTTGGACTTAGTCATTTTTTCAGCATTTATCAGACTTTCAGATAGGGGAAATGTCAGTGAGCATTATGATTTCAGTTCCAGAGCAATTAGCCTGATGAGTCCTTCAAATTTAGTCGTTTTCAGCCAATTTTCTGAATTTTTGAAAATTTCACTTTTTTTGTGAAAATATCCACTATATGAGGGAATAATATGTGTGAGGGTACCCCAGGAGAGTTCCAAATTTGTGTGGGTAGAATATATATCCCACGGGGGTAAAATTGAAAAAAGGTAAAAAATTTTTTTTTTTGGACTTAGTCATTTTTTCAGCGTTTATCAGACTTTCAGATAGGGGAAATGTCAGTGAGCGTTCCGATTTCAGTTCCAGAGCGATTTGCCCGATGAGTCCTTCATATTTAGTCGTTTTCAGCCAATTTTCTGAATTTTTGAAAATGTCACTTTTTTGTGAAAATATCCACTAAATGAGGGAATAATATGTGTGAGGGTACCCCAGGAGAGTTCCAAATGTGTGTGGGTAGAATATATATCCCACTGGGGTAAAATTGAAAAAAGGTGAAAAAAAATTTTTTTGGACTTAGTCATTTTTTCAGCGTTTATCAGACTTTCAGATAGGGGAAATGTCAGTGAGCGTTCCGTTTTCAGTTCCAGAGCGATTCGCCCGATGAGTCCTTCATATTTAGTCGTTTTCAGCCAATTTTCTGAATTTTTGAAAATTTCACTTTTTTGTGAAAATATCCACTAAATGAGGGAATAATATGTGTGAGGGTACCCCAGGAGAGTTCCACATGTGTGTGGGTAGAAGATATATCCCACGGGGTAAAATTGAAAAAAGGTGAAAAAATATTTTTTTTGGACTTAGTCATTTTTTCAGCGTTTATCAGACTTTCAGATAGGGGAAATGTCAGTGAGCATTATGATTTCAGTTCCAGAGCAATTAGCCTGATGAGTCCTTCAAATTTAGTCGTTTTCAGCCAATTTTCTGAATTTTTGAAAATTTCACTTTTTTTGTGAAAATATCCACTATATGAGGGAATAATATGTGTGAGGGTACCCCAGGAGAGTTCCAAATTTGTGTGGGTAGAATATATATCCCACGGGGGTAAAATTGAAAAAAGGTAAAAAATTTTTTTTTTTGGACTTAGTCATTTTTTCAGCGTTTATCAGACTTTCAGATAGGGGAAATGTCAGTGAGCGTTCCGATTTCAGTTCCAGAGCGATTTGCCCGATGAGTCCTTCATATTTAGTCGTTTTCAGCCAATTTTCAGAATTTTTGAAAATGTCACTTTTTTGTGAAAATATCCACTAAATGAGGGAATAATATGTGTGAGGGTACCCCAGGAGAGTTCCAAATGTGTGTGGGTAGAATATATATCCCACTGGGGTAAAATTGAAAAAAGGTGAAAAAAAATTTTTTTGGACTTAGTCATTTTTTCAGCATTTATCAGACTTTCAGATAGGGGAAATGTCAGTGAGCGTTCCGTTTTCAGTTCCAGAGCGATTCGCCTGATGAGTCCTTCATATTTAGTCGTTTTCAGCCAATTTTCTGAATTTTTGAAAATTTCACTTTTTTGTGAAAATATCCACTAAATGAGGGAATAATATGTGTGAGGGTACCCCAGGAGAGTTCCAAATGTGTGTGGGTAGAAAATATATCCCACTGGGGTAAAATTGAAAAAAGGTGAAAAAAAATTTTTTTGGACTTAGTCATTTTTCCGGTGTTTATCAGACTTTCAGATAGGGGAAATATCAGTGATCGTTCCGATTATAGTTCCAGAGCGATTCGCCCAATGTGTCCTTCATATTTAGTCGTTTTCAGCCAATTTTCTGAATTTTTGAAAATTTCACTTTTTTGTGAAAATATCCACTAAATGAGGGAATAATATGTGTGAGGGTACCCCAGGAGAGTTCCAAATGTGTGTGGGTAGAATATATATCCCACGGGGGTAAAATTGAAAAAAGGTGAAAAAATTTATTTTTTTTGGACTAAGTCATTTTTTCAGCGTTTATCAGACTTTCAGATAGGGGAAATGTCAGTGAGAGTTCCGATTTCAGTTCCAGAGCGATTCGCCCGATGAGTCATTCATATTTAGTCGTTTTCAGCCAATTTTCTGAATTTTTGAAAATTTCACTTTTTTGTGAAAATATCCACTAAATGAGGGAATAATATGTGTGAGGGTACCCCAGGAGAGTTCCAAATGTGTGTGGGTAGAAGATATATCCCACGGGAGTAAAATTGAAAAAAGGTGAAAAAATATTTTTTTTGGACTTAGTCATTTTTTCAGCATTTATCAGACTTTCAGATAGGGGAAATGTCAGTGAGCATTATGATTTCAGTTCCAGAGCAATTAGCCTGATGAGTCCTTCAAATTTAGTCGTTTTCAGCCAATTTTCTGAATTTTTGAAAATTTCACTTTTTTTGTGAAAATATCCACTATATGAGGGAATAATATGTGTGAGGGTACCCCAGGAGAGTTCCAAATTTGTGTGGGTAGAATATATATCCCACGGGGGTAAAATTGAAAAAAGGTAAAAAATTTTTTTTTTTGGACTTAGTCATTTTTTCAGCGTTTATCAGACTTTCAGATAGGGGAAATGTCAGTGAGCGTTCCGATTTCAGTTCCAGAGCGATTTGCCCGATGAGTCCTTCATATTTAGTCGTTTTCAGCCAATTTTCTGAATTTTTGAAAATGTCACTTTTTTGTGAAAATATCCACTAAATGAGGGAATAATATGTGTGAGGGTACCCCAGGAGAGTTCCAAATGTGTGTGGGTAGAATATATATCCCACTGGGGTAAAATTGAAAAAAGGTGAAAAAAAATTTTTTTGGACTTAGTCATTTTTTCAGCGTTTATCAGACTTTCAGATAGGGGAAATGTCAGTGAGCGTTCCGTTTTCAGTTCCAGAGCGATTCGCCCGATGAGTCCTTCATATTTAGTCGTTTTCAGCCAATTTTCTGAATTTTTGAAAATTTCACTTTTTTGTGAAAATATCCACTAAATGAGGGAATAATATGTGTGAGGGTACCCCAGGAGAGTTCCACATGTGTGTGGGTAGAAGATATATCCCACGGGGTAAAATTGAAAAAAGGTGAAAAAATATTTTTTTTGGACTTAGTCATTTTTTCAGCGTTTATCAGACTTTCAGATAGGGGAAATGTCAGTGAGCATTATGATTTCAGTTCCAGAGCAATTAGCCTGATGAGTCCTTCAAATTTAGTCGTTTTCAGCCAATTTTCTGAATTTTTGAAAATTTCACTTTTTTTGTGAAAATATCCACTATATGAGGGAATAATATGTGTGAGGGTACCCCAGGAGAGTTCCAAATTTGTGTGGGTAGAATATATATCCCACGGGGGTAAAATTGAAAAAAGGTAAAAAATTTTTTTTTTTGGACTTAGTCATTTTTTCAGCGTTTATCAGACTTTCAGATAGGGGAAATGTCAGTGAGCGTTCCGATTTCAGTTCCAGAGCGATTTGCCCGATGAGTCCTTCATATTTAGTCGTTTTCAGCCAATTTTCAGAATTTTTGAAAATGTCACTTTTTTGTGAAAATATCCACTAAATGAGGGAATAATATGTGTGAGGGTACCCCAGGAGAGTTCCAAATGTGTGTGGGTAGAAGATATATCCCACGGGGTAAAATTGAAAAAAGGTGAAAAAATATATTTTTTGGACTTAGTCATTTTTTCAGCGTTTATCAGACTTTCAGATAGGGGAAATGTCAGTGAGCATTATGATTTCAGTTCCAGAGCAATTAGCCTGATGAGTCCTTCAAATTTAGTCGTTTTCAGCCAATTTTCTGAATTTTTGAAAATTTCACTTTTTTTGTGAAAATATCCACTATATGAGGGAATAATATGTGTGAGGGTACCCCAGGAGAGTTCCAAATTTGTGTGGGTAGAATATATATCCCACGGGGTAAAATTGAAAAAAGGTGAAAAAATTTTTTTTTGGACTTAGTCATTTTTCCGGCGTTTATCAGACTTTCAGATAGGGGAAATGTCAGTGATCGTTCTGATTTCAGTTCCAGAGCGATTCGCCCGATGAGTACTTCATATTTAGTCGTTTTCAGCCAATTTTCTGAATTTTTGAAAATTTCACTTTTTTGTGAAAATATCCACTAAATGAGGGAATAATATGTGTGAGGGTACCCCAGGAGAGTTCCAAATGTGTGTGGGTAGAATATATATCCCACTGGGGTAAAATTGAAAAAAGGTGAAAAAAAATTTTTTTGGACTTAGTCATTTTTTAAGCGTTTATCAGACTTTCACATAGGGGAAATGTCAGTGAGCGTTCCGATTTCAGTTCCAGAGCGATTCGCCCTATGAGTCCTTCATATTTATTCGTTTTCAGCCAATTTTCTGAATTTTTGAAAATTTCACTTTTTTGTGAAAATATCCACTAAATGAGGGAATAATATGTGTGAGGGTACCCCAGGAGAGTTCCAAATGTGTGTGGGTAGAATATATATCCCACTGGGGTAAAATTGAAAAAAGGTGAAACAAATTTTTTTTGGACTTAGTCATTTTTCCGGCGTTTATCAGACTTTCAGATAGGGGAAATATCAGTGAGTGTTCCGATTATAGTTCCAGAGCGATTCGCCCAATGTGTCCTTCATATTTAGTCGTTTTCAGCCAATTTTCTGAATTTTTGAAAATTTCACTTTTTTGTGAAAATATCCACTAAATGAGGGAATAATATGTGTGAGGGTACCCCAGGAGAGTTCAAAATGTGTGTGGGTAGAATATATATCCCACGCGGGTAAAATTGAAAAAAGTTGAAAAAATTTTTTTTTTTGACTTAGTCGTTTTTCCGGCGTTTATCAGACTTTCAGATAGGGGAAATGTCAGTGAGCATTCCGATTTCAGTTCCAGAGCGATTCGCCCGATGAGTCCTTCATATTTAGTCGTTTTCAGCCAAATTTCTGAATTTTTGAAAATGTCACTTTTTTGTGAAAATATCCACTAAATGAGGGAATAATATGTGTGAGGGTACCCCAGGAGAGTTCCAAATTTGTGTGGGTAGAATATATATCCCACGGGGGTAAAATTGAAAAAAGGTAAAAAATTTTTTTTTTTGGACTTAGTCATTTTTTCAGCGTTTATCAGACTTTCAGATAGGGGAAATGTCAGTGAGAGTTCCGATTTCAGTTCCAGAGCGATTCGCCCGATGAGTCATTCATATTTAGTCGTTTTCAGCCTATTTTCAGAATTTTTGAAAATTTCACTTTTTTGTGAAAATATCCACTAAATGAGGGAATAATATGTGTGAGGGTACCCCAGGAGAGTTCCAAATGTGTGTGGGTAGAATATATATCCCACGCGGGTAAAATTGAAAAAAGTTGAAAAAAATTTTTTTGGACTTAGTCATTTTTCCGGCGTTTATCAGACTTTCAGATAGGGGAAATATCAGTGAACGTTCCGATTATAGTTCCAGAGCGATTCGCCCAATGTGTCCTTCATATTTAGTCGTTTTCAGCCAATTTTCTGAATTTTTGAAAATTTCACTTTTTTGTGAAAATATCCACTAAATGAGGGAATAATATGTGTGAGGGTACCCCAGGAGAGTTCCAAATGTGTGTGGGTAGAATATATATCCCACGGGGGTAAAATTGAAAAAAGGTGAAAAAATTTTTTTTTTTTGGACTAAGTCATTTTTTCAGCGTTTATCAGACTTTCAGATAGGGGAAATGTCAGTGAGAGTTCCGATTTCAGTTCCAGAGCGATTCGCCCGATGAGTCATTCATATTTAGTCGTTTTCAGCCAATTTTCTGAATTTTTGAAAATTTCACTTTTTTGTGAAAATATCCACTAAATGAGGGAATAATATGTGTGAGGGTACCCCAGGAGAGTTCCAAATGTGTGTGGGTAGAAGATATATCCCACGGGAGTAAAATTGAAAAAAGGTGAAAAAATATTTTTTTTGGACTTAGTCATTTTTTCAGCGTTTATCAGACTTTCAGATAGGGGAAATGTCAGTGAGCATTATGATTTCAGTTCCAGAGCAATTAGCCTGATGAGTCCTTCAAATTTAGTCGTTTTCAGCCAATTTTCTGAATTTTTGAAAATTTCACTTTTTTTGTGAAAATATCCACTATATGAGGGAATAATATGTGTGAGGGTACCCCAGGAGAGTTCCAAATTTGTGTGGGTAGAATATATATCCCACGGGGTAAAATTGAAAAAAGGTGAAAAAATTTTTTTTTGGACTTAGTCATTTTTCCGGCGTTTATCAGACTTTCAGATAGGGGAAATGTCAGTGATCGTTCTGATTTCAGTTCCAGAGCGATTCGCCCGATGAGTACTTCATATTTAGTCGTTTTCAGCCAATTTTCTGAATTTTTGAAAATTTCACTTTTTTGTGAAAATATCCACTAAATGAGGGAATAATATGTGTGAGGGTACCCCAGGAGAGTTCCAAATGTGTGTGGGTAGAATATATATCCCACTGGGGTAAAATTGAAAAAAGGTGAAAAAAAATTTTTTTGGACTTAGTCATTTTTTAAGCGTTTATCAGACTTTCACATAGGGGAAATGTCAGTGAGCGTTCCGATTTCAGTTCCAGAGCGATTCGCCCTATGAGTCCTTCATATTTATTCGTTTTCAGCCAATTTTCTGAATTTTTGAAAATTTCACTTTTTTGTGAAAATATCCACTAAATGAGGGAATAATATGTGTGAGGGTACCCCAGGAGAGTTCCAAATGTGTGTGGGTAGAATATATATCCCACTGGGGTAAAATTGAAAAAAGGTGAAACAAATTTTTTTTGGACTTAGTCATTTTTCCGGCGTTTATCAGACTTTCAGATAGGGGAAATATCAGTGAGTGTTCCGATTATAGTTCCAGAGCGATTCGCCCAATGTGTCCTTCATATTTAGTCGTTTTCAGCCAATTTTCTGAATTTTTGAAAATTTCACTTTTTTGTGAAAATATCCACTAAATGAGGGAATAATATGTGTGAGGGTACCCCAGGAGAGTTCAAAATGTGTGTGGGTAGAATATATATCCCACGCGGGTAAAATTGAAAAAAGTTGAAAAAATTTTTTTTTTAGACTTAGTCGTTTTTCCGGCGTTTATCAGACTTTCAGATAGGGGAAATGTCAGTGAGCATTCCGATTTCAGTTCCAGAGCGATTCGCCCGATGAGTCCTTCATATTTAGTCGTTTTCAGCCAAATTTCTGAATTTTTGAAAATGTCACTTTTTTGTGAAAATATCCACTAAATGAGGGAATAATATGTGTGAGGGTACCCCAGGAGAGTTCCAAATTTGTGTGGGTAGAATATATATCCCACGGGGGTAAAATTGAAAAAAGGTAAAAAATTTTTTTTTTTGGACTTAGTCATTTTTTCAGCGTTTATCAGACTTTCAGATAGGGGAAATGTCAGTGAGAGTTCCGATTTCAGTTCCAGAGCGATTCGCCCGATGAGTCATTCATATTTAGTCGTTTTCAGCCTATTTTCAGAATTTTTGAAAATTTCACTTTTTTGTGAAAATATCCACTAAATGAGGGAATAATATGTGTGAGGGTACCCCAGGAGAGTTCCAAATGTGTGTGGGTAGAATATATATCCCACGCGGGTAAAATTGAAAAAAGTTGAAAAAAATTTTTTTGGACTTAGTCATTTTTCCGGCGTTTATCAGACTTTCAGATAGGGGAAATATCAGTGAACGTTCCGATTATAGTTCCAGAGCGATTCGCCCAATGTGTCCTTCATATTTAGTCGTTTTCAGCCAATTTTCTGAATTTTTGAAAATTTCACTTTTTTGTGAAAATATCCACTAAATGAGGGAATAATATGTGTGAGGGTACCCCAGGAGAGTTCCAAATGTGTGTGGGTAGAATATATATCCCACGGGGGTAAAATTGAAAAAAGGTGAAAAAATTTTTTTTTTTTGGACTAAGTCATTTTTTCAGCGTTTATCAGACTTTCAGATAGGGGAAATGTCAGTGAGAGTTCCGATTTCAGTTCCAGAGCGATTCGCCCGATGAGTCATTCATATTTAGTCGTTTTCAGCCAATTTTCTGAATTTTTGAAAATTTCACTTTTTTGTGAAAATATCCACTAAATGAGGGAATAATATGTGTGAGGGTACCCCAGGAGAGTTCCAAATGTGTGTGGGTAGAAGATATATCCCACGGGAGTAAAATTGAAAAAAGGTGAAAAAATATTTTTTTTGGACTTAGTCATTTTTTCAGCGTTTATCAGACTTTCAGATAGGGGAAATGTCAGTGAGCATTATGATTTCAGTTCCAGAGCAATTAGCCTGATGAGTCCTTCAAATTTAGTCGTTTTCAGCCAATTTTCTGAATTTTTGAAAATTTCACTTTTTTTGTGAAAATATCCACTATATGAGGGAATAATATGTGTGAGGGTACCCCAGGAGAGTTCCAAATTTGTGTGGGTAGAATATATATCCCACGGGGGTAAAATTGAAAAAAGGTAAAAAATTTTTTTTTTGGGACTTAGTCATTTTTTCAGCGTTTATCAGACTTTCAGATAGGGGAAATGTCAGTGAGCGTTCCGATTTCAGTTCCAGAGCGATTTGCCCAATGTGTCCTTCATATTTAGTCGTTTTCAGCCAATTTTCTGAATTTTTGAAAATTTCACTTTTTTGTGAAAATATCCACTAAATGAGGGAATAATATGTGTGAGGGTACCCCAGGAGAGTTCAAAATGTGTGTGGGTAGAATATATATCCCACGCGGGTAAAATTGAAAAAAGTTGAAAAAATTTTTTTTTTAGACTTAGTCGTTTTTCCGGCGTTTATCAGACTTTCAGATAGGGGAAATGTCAGTGAGCGTTCCGATTTCAGTTCCAGAGCGATTCGCCCGATGAGTCCTTCATATTTAGTCGTTTTCAGCCAAATTTCTGAATTTTTGAAAATGTCACTTTTTTGTGAAAATATCCACTAAATGAGGGAATAATATGTGTGAGGGTACCCCAGGAGAGTTCCAAATTTGTGTGGGTAGAATATATATCCCACGGGGGTAAAATTGAAAAAAGGTAAAAAATTTTTTTTTTTGGACTTAGTCATTTTTTCAACGTTTATCAGACTTTCAGATAGGGGAAATGTCAGTGAGAGTTCCGATTTCAGTTCCAGAGCGATTCGCCCGATGAGTCATTCATATTTACTCGTTTTCAGCCAATTTTCAGAATTTTTGAAAATTTCACTTTTTTGTGAAAATATCCACTAAATGAGGGAATAATATGTGTGAGGGTACCCCAGGAGAGTTCCAAATGTGTGTGGGTAGAATATATATCCCACGGGGGTAAAATTGAAAAAAGGTCAAAAAATTTTTTTTTTTTGGACTAAGTCATTTTTTCAGCGTTTATCAGACTTTCAGATAGGGGAAATGTCAGTGAGAGTTCCGATTTCAGTTCCAGAGCGATTCGCCCGATGAGTCATTCATATTTAGTCGTTTTCAGCCAATTTTCTGAATTTTTGAAAATTTCACTTTTTTGTGAAAATATCCACTATATGAGGGAATAATATGTGTGAGGGTACCCCAGGAGAGTTCCAAATTTGTGTGGGTAGAATATGTATCCCACGGGGGTAAAATTGAAAAAAGGTAAAAAATTTTTTTTTTGGGACTTAGTCATTTTTTCAGCGTTTATCAGACTTTCAGATAGGGGAAATGTCAGTGAGCGTTCCGATTTCAGTTCCAGAGCGATTTGCCCAATGTGTCCTTCATATTTAGTCGTTTTCAGCCAATTTTCTGAATTTTTGAAAATTTCACTTTTTTGTGAAAATATCCACTAAATGAGGGAATAATATGTGTGAGGGTACCCCAGGAGAGTTCAAAATGTGTGTGGGTAGAATATATATCCCACGCGGGTAAAATTGAAAAAAGTTGAAAAAATTTTTTTTTTAGACTTAGTCGTTTTTCCGGCGTTTATCAGACTTTCAGATAGGGGAAATGTCAGTGAGCGTTCCGATTTCAGTTCCAGAGCGATTCGCCCGATGAGTCCTTCATATTTAGTCGTTTTCAGCCAAATTTCTGAATTTTTGAAAATGTCACTTTTTTGTGAAAATATCCACTAAATGAGGGAATAATATGTGTGAGGGTACCCCAGGAGAGTTCCAAATTTGTGTGGGTAGAATATATATCCCACGGGGGTAAAATTGAAAAAAGGTAAAAAATTTTTTTTTTTGGACTTAGTCATTTTTTCAACGTTTATCAGACTTTCAGATAGGGGAAATGTCAGTGAGAGTTCCGATTTGAGTTCCAGAGCGATTCGCCCGATGAGTCATTCATATTTACTCGTTTTCAGCCAATTTTCAGAATTTTTGAAAATTTCACTTTTTTGTGAAAATATCCACTAAATGAGGGAATAATATGTGTGAGGGTACCCCAGGAGAGTTCCAAATGTGTGTGGGTAGAATATATATCCCACGGGGGTAAAATTGAAAAAAGGTCAAAAAATTTTTTTTTTTTGGACTAAGTCATTTTTTCAGCGTTTATCAGACTTTCAGATAGGGGAAATGTCAGTGAGAGTTCCGATTTCAGTTCCAGAGCGATTCGCCCGATGAGTCATTCATATTTAGTCGTTTTCAGCCAATTTTCTGAATTTTTGAAAATTTCACTTTTTTGTGAAAATATCCACTAAATGAGGGAATAATATGTGTGAGGGTACCCCAGGAGAGTTCCAAATGTGTGTGGGTAGAAGATATATCCCATGGGAGTAAAATTGAAAAAAGGTGAAAAAATATTTTTTTTGGACTTAGTCATTTTTTCAGCGTTTATCAGACTTTCAGATAGGGGAAATGTCAGTGAGCGTTCCGATTTCAGTTCCAGAGCGATTCGCCCGATGAGTCCTTCATATTTAGTCGTTTTCAGCCAATTTTCTGAATTTTTGAAAATTTCACCTTTTTGTGAAAATATCCACTAAATGAGGGAATAATATGTGTGAGGGTAACCCAGGAGAGTTCCAAATGTGTGTGGGTAGAATATATATCCCACGGGGGTAAAATTGAAAAAAGGTGAAAAATATATTTTTTTGGACTTAGTCATTTTTTCAGTGTTTATCAGACTTTCAGATAGGGGAAATGTCAGTGAGCATTCCGATTTCAGTTCCAGAGCGATTCGCCCAATGAGTCCTTCATATTTAGTCGTTTTCAGCCAATTTTCTGAATTTTTGTAAATTTCACTTTTTTGTGAAAATATCCACTAAATGAGGGAATAATATGTGTGAGGAAACCCCAAGAGAGTTCCAAATGTGTGTGGGTAGGATATATATCCCACGGGGGTAAAATTGAAAAAAGTTGAAAAAAATTTTTTTTAGACTTAGTCATTTTTCCGGCGTTAATCAGATTTTCAGATAGGGGAAATGTCAGTGAGCATTCCGATTTCAGTTCCAGAGCGATTCGCCCGATGAGTCCTTCATATTTAGTCGTTTTTAGCCAATTTTCTGAATTTTTGAAAATTTCACTTTTTTGTGAAAATATCCACTAAATGAGGGAATAATGTGTGTGAGGGTACCCCAGGAGAGTTCCAAATGTGTGTGGGTAGAATATATATCCCACGGGGGTAAAATTGAAAAAAGGTGAAAAATATATTTTTTTGGACTTAGTCATTTTTTCAGCGTTTATCAGACTTTCAGATAGGGGAAATGTCAGTGAGTGTTCCGATTTCAGTTCCAGAGTGATTCGCCCGATGAGTCCTTCATATTTACTCGTTTTCAGCCAATTTTCTGAATTTTTGAAAATTTTACTTTTTTGTGAAAATATCCACTAAATGAGGCAATAATATGTGTGAGGGTACCCCAAGAGAGTTCCAAATGTGTGTGGGTAGGATATATATCCCACGGGGGTAAAATTGAAAAAAGTTGAAAAAAAATTTTTTTTAGACTTAGTCATTTTTCCGGCATTTATCAGACTTTCAGATAGGGGAAATGTCAGTGAGCGTTCCGATTTCAGTTCCAGAGCGATTCGCCCGATGAGTCCATCATATTCAGTCCTTTTCAGCCAATTTTCAGAATTTTTGAAAATTTCTCTTTTTTGTGAAAATATCCACTAAATGAGGGAATAATATGTGTGAGGGTAACCCAGGAGAGTTCCAAATGTGTGTGGGTAGAATATATATCCCACGGGGGTAAAATTTAAAAAAGTTGAAAAAAATTTTTTTGGACTTAGTCATTTTTCCGGCGTTTATCAGACTTTCAGATAGGGGAAATGTCAGTGAGCGTTCTGATTTCAGTTCCAGAGCGATTCGCCCGATGAGTACTTCATATTTAGTCGTTTTCAGCCAATTTTCTGAATTTTTGAAAATTTCACTTTTTTGTGAAAATATCCACTAAATGAGGGAATAATATGTGTGAGGGTACCCCAGGAGAGTTCCAAATGTGTGTGGGTAGAATATATATCCCACGGGGTAAAATTGAAAAAAGGTGAAAAAATTTTTTTTTGGACTTAGTCATTTTTCCGGCGTTTATCAGACTTTCAGATAGGGGAAATGTCAGTGATCGTTCTGATTTCAGTTCCAGAGCGATTCGCCCGATGAGTACTTCATATATAGTCGTTTTCAGCCAATTTTCAGAATTTTTGAAAATTTCACTTTTTTGTGAAAATATCCACTAAATGAGGGAATAATATGTGTGAGGGTACCCCAGGAGAGTTCCAAATGTGTGTGGGTAGAATATATATCCCACTGGGGTAAAATTGAAAAAAGGTGAAAAAAAATTTTTTTGGACTTAGTCATTTTTTAAGCGTTTATCAGACTTTCACATAGGGGAAATGTCAGTGAGCGTTCCGATTTCAGTTCCAGAGCGATTCGCCCTATGAGTCCTTCATATTTATTCGTTTTCAGCCAATTTTCTGAATTTTTGAAAATTTCACTTTTTTGTGAAAATATCCACTAAATGAGGGAATAATATGTGTGAGGGTACCCCAGGAGAGTTCCAAATGTGTGTGGGTAGAATATATATCCCACTGGGGTAAAATTGAAAAAAGGTGAAACAAATTTTTTTTGGACTTAGTCATTTTTCCGGCGTTTATCAGACTTTCAGATAGGGGAAATATCAGTGAGTGTTCCGATTATAGTTCCAGAGCGATTCGCCCAATGTGTCCTTCATATTTAGTCGTTTTCAGCCAATTTTCTGAATTTTTGAAAATTTCACTTTTTTGTGAAAATATCCACTAAATGAGGGAATAATATGTGTGAGGGTACCCCAGGAGAGTTCAAAATGTGTGTGGGTAGAATATATATCCCACGCGGGTAAAATTGAAAAAAGTTGAAAAAATTTTTTTTTTAGACTTAGTCGTTTTTCCGGCGTTTATCAGACTTTCAGATAGGGGAAATGTCAGTGAGCATTCCGATTTCAGTTCCAGAGCGATTCGCCCGATGAGTCCTTCATATTTAGTCGTTTTCAGCCAAATTTCTGAATTTTTGAAAATGTCACTTTTTGGTGAAAATATCCACTAAATGAGGGAATAATATGTGTGAGGGTACCCCAGGAGAGTTCCAAATTTGTGTGGGTAGAATATATATCCCACGGGGGTAAAATTGAAAAAAGGTAAAAAATTTTTTTTTTTGGACTTAGTCATTTTTTCAGCGTTTATCAGACTTTCAGATAGGGGAAATGTCAGTGAGAGTTCCGATTTCAGTTCCAGAGCGATTCGCCCGATGAGTCATTCATATTTAGTCGTTTTCAGCCTATTTTCAGAATTTTTGAAAATTTCACTTTTTTGTGAAAATATCCACTAAATGATGGAATAATATGTGTGAGGGTACCCCAGGAGAGTTCCAAATGTGTGTGGGTAGAATATATATCCCACGCGGGTAAAATTGAAAAAAGTTGAAAAAAATTTTTTTGGACTTAGTCATTTTTCCGGCGTTTATCAGACTTTCAGATAGGGGAAATATCAGTGAACGTTCCGATTATAGTTCCAGAGCGATTCGCCCAATGTGTCCTTCATATTTAGTCGTTTTCAGCCAATTTTCTGAATTTTTGAAAATTTCACTTTTTTGTGAAAATATCCACTAAATGAGGGAATAATATGTGTGAGGGTACCCCAGGAGAGTTCCAAATGTGTGTGGGTAGAATATATATCCCACGGGGGTAAAATTGAAAAAAGGTGAAAAAATTTTTTTTTTTTGGACTAAGTCATTTTTTCAGCGTTTATCAGACTTTCAGATAGGGGAAATGTCAGTGAGAGTTCCGATTTCAGTTCCAGAGCGATTCGCCCGATGAGTCATTCATATTTAGTCGTTTTCAGCCAATTTTCTGAATTTTTGAAAATTTCACTTTTTTGTGAAAATATCCACTAAATGAGGGAATAATATGTGTGAGGGTACCCCAGGAGAGTTCCAAATGTGTGTGGGTAGAAGATATATCCCACGGGAGTAAAATTGAAAAAAGGTGAAAAAATATTTTTTTTGGACTTAGTCATTTTTTCAGCGTTTATCAGACTTTCAGATAGGGGAAATGTCAGTGAGCATTATGATTTCAGTTCCAGAGCAATTAGCCTGATGAGTCCTTCAAATTTAGTCGTTTTCAGCCAATTTTCTGAATTTTTGAAAATTTCACTTTTTTTGTGAAAATATCCACTATATGAGGGAATAATATGTGTGAGGGTACCCCAGGAGAGTTCCAAATTTGTGTGGGTAGAATATATATCCCACGGGGGTAAAATTGAAAAAAGGTAAAAAATTTTTTTTTTGGGACTTAGTCATTTTTTCAGCGTTTATCAGACTTTCAGATAGGGGAAATGTCAGTGAGCGTTCCGATTTCAGTTCCAGAGCGATTTGCCCAATGTGTCCTTCATATTTAGTCGTTTTCAGCCAATTTTCTGAATTTTTGAAAATTTCACTTTTTTGTGAAAATATCCACTAAATGAGGGAATAATATGTGTGAGGGTACCCCAGGAGAGTTCAAAATGTGTGTGGGTAGAATATATATCCCACGCGGGTAAAATTGAAAAAAGTTGAAAAAATTTTTTTTTTAGACTTAGTCGTTTTTCCGGCGTTTATCAGACTTTCAGATAGGGGAAATGTCAGTGAGCGTTCCGATTTCAGTTCCAGAGCGATTCGCCCGATGAGTCCTTCATATTTAGTCGTTTTCAGCCAAATTTCTGAATTTTTGAAAATGTCACTTTTTTGTGAAAATATCCACTAAATGAGGGAATAATATGTGTGAGGGTACCCCAGGAGAGTTCCAAATTTGTGTGGGTAGAATATATATCCCACGGGGGTAAAATTGAAAAAAGGTAAAAAATTTTTTTTTTTGGACTTAGTCATTTTTTCAACGTTTATCAGACTTTCAGATAGGGGAAATGTCAGTGAGAGTTCCGATTTCAGTTCCAGAGCGATTCGCCCGATGAGTCATTCATATTTACTCGTTTTCAGCCAATTTTCAGAATTTTTGAAAATTTCACTTTTTTGTGAAAATATCCACTAAATGAGGGAATAATATGTGTGAGGGTACCCCAGGAGAGTTCCAAATGTGTGTGGGTAGAATATATATCCCACGGGGGTAAAATTGAAAAAAGGTCAAAAAATTTTTTTTTTTTGGACTAAGTCATTTTTTCAGCGTTTATCAGACTTTCAGATAGGGGAAATGTCAGTGAGAGTTCCGATTTCAGTTCCAGAGCGATTCGCCCGATGAGTCATTCATATTTAGTCGTTTTCAGCCAATTTTCTGAATTTTTGAAAATTTCACTTTTTTGTGAAAATATCCACTATATGAGGGAATAATATGTGTGAGGGTACCCCAGGAGAGTTCCAAATTTGTGTGGGTAGAATATGTATCCCACGGGGGTAAAATTGAAAAAAGGTAAAAAATTTTTTTTTTGGGACTTAGTCATTTTTTCAGCGTTTATCAGACTTTCAGATAGGGGAAATGTCAGTGAGCGTTCCGATTTCAGTTCCAGAGCGATTTGCCCAATGTGTCCTTCATATTTAGTCGTTTTCAGCCAATTTTCTGAATTTTTGAAAATTTCACTTTTTTGTGAAAATATCCACTAAATGAGGGAATAATATGTGTGAGGGTACCCCAGGAGAGTTCAAAATGTGTGTGGGTAGAATATATATCCCACGCGGGTAAAATTGAAAAAAGTTGAAAAAATTTTTTTTTTAGACTTAGTCGTTTTTCCGGCGTTTATCAGACTTTCAGATAGGGGAAATGTCAGTGAGCGTTCCGATTTCAGTTCCAGAGCGATTCGCCCGATGAGTCCTTCATATTTAGTCGTTTTCAGCCAAATTTCTGAATTTTTGAAAATGTCACTTTTTTGTGAAAATATCCACTAAATGAGGGAATAATATGTGTGAGGGTACCCCAGGAGAGTTCCAAATTTGTGTGGGTAGAATATATATCCCACGGGGGTAAAATTGAAAAAAGGTAAAAAATTTTTTTTTTTGGACTTAGTCATTTTTTCAACGTTTATCAGACTTTCAGATAGGGGAAATGTCAGTGAGAGTTCCGATTTGAGTTCCAGAGCGATTCGCCCGATGAGTCATTCATATTTACTCGTTTTCAGCCAATTTTCAGAATTTTTGAAAATTTCACTTTTTTGTGAAAATATCCACTAAATGAGGGAATAATATGTGTGAGGGTACCCCAGGAGAGTTCCAAATGTGTGTGGGTAGAATATATATCCCACGGGGGTAAAATTGAAAAAAGGTCAAAAAATTTTTTTTTTTTGGACTAAGTCATTTTTTCAGCGTTTATCAGACTTTCAGATAGGGGAAATGTCAGTGAGAGTTCCGATTTCAGTTCCAGAGCGATTCGCCCGATGAGTCATTCATATTTAGTCGTTTTCAGCCAATTTTCTGAATTTTTGAAAATTTCACTTTTTTGTGAAAATATCCACTAAATGAGGGAATAATATGTGTGAGGGTACCCCAGGAGAGTTCCAAATGTGTGTGGGTAGAAGATATATCCCATGGGAGTAAAATTGAAAAAAGGTGAAAAAATATTTTTTTTGGACTTAGTCATTTTTTCAGCGTTTATCAGACTTTCAGATAGGGGAAATGTCAGTGAGCATTACGATTTCAGTTCCAGAGCAATTAGCCCGATGAGTCCTTGAAATTTAGTCGTTTTCAGCCAATTTTCTGAATTTTTGAAAATTTCACTTTTTTTGTGAAAATATCCACTATATGAGGGAATAGTATGTGTGAGGGTACCCCAGGAGAGTTCCAAATTTGTGTGGGTAGAATATATATCCCACGGGGGTAAAATTGAAAAAAGGTAAAAAATTTTTTTTTTTGGACTTAGTCATTTTTTCAGCGTTTATCAGACTTTCAGATAGGGGAAATGTCAGTGAGCGTTCCGATTTCAGTTCCAGAGCGATTCGCCCGATGAGTCCTTCATATTTAGTCGTTTTCAGCCAATTTTCTGAATTTTTGAAAATTTCACCTTTTTGTGAAAATATCCACTAAATGAGGGAATAATATGTGTGAGGGTAACCCAGGAGAGTTCCAAATGTGTGTGGGTAGAATATATATCCCACGGGGGTAAAATTGAAAAAAGGTGAAAAATATATTTTTTTGGACTTAGTCATTTTTTCAGTGTTTATCAGACTTTCAGATAGGGGAAATGTCAGTGAGCATTCCGATTTCAGTTCCAGAGCGATTCGCCCAATGAGTCCTTCATATTTAGTCGTTTTCAGCCAATTTTCTGAATTTTTGTAAATTTCACTTTTTTGTGAAAATATCCACTAAATGAGGGAATAATATGTGTGAGGAAACCCCAAGAGAGTTCCAAATGTGTGTGGGTAGGATATATATCCCACGGGGGTAAAATTGAAAAAAGTTGAAAAAAATTTTTTTTAGACTTAGTCATTTTTCCGGCGTTAATCAGATTTTCAGATAGGGGAAATGTCAGTGAGCATTCCGATTTCAGTTCCAGAGCGATTCGCCCGATGAGTCCTTCATATTTAGTCGTTTTTAGCCAATTTTCTGAATTTTTGAAAATTTCACTTTTTTGTGAAAATATCCACTAAATGAGGGAATAATGTGTGTGAGGGTACCCCAGGAGAGTTCCAAATGTGTGTGGGTAGAATATATATCCCACGGGGGTAAAATTGAAAAAAGGTGAAAAATATATTTTTTTGGACTTAGTCATTTTTTCAGCGTTTATCAGACTTTCAGATAGGGGAAATGTCAGTGAGTGTTCCGATTTCAGTTCCAGAGTGATTCGCCCGATGAGTCCTTCATATTTACTCGTTTTCAGCCAATTTTCTGAATTTTTGAAAATTTTACTTTTTTGTGAAAATATCCACTAAATGAGGCAATAATATGTGTGAGGGTACCCCAAGAGAGTTCCAAATGTGTGTGGGTAGGATATATATCCCACGGGGGTAAAATTGAAAAAAGTTGAAAAAAAATTTTTTTTAGACTTAGTCATTTTTCCGGCATTTATCAGACTTTCAGATAGGGGAAATGTCAGTGAGCGTTCCGATTTCAGTTCCAGAGCGATTCGCCCGATGAGTCCATCATATTCAGTCCTTTTCAGCCAATTTTCAGAATTTTTGAAAATTTCTCTTTTTTGTGAAAATATCCACTAAATGAGGGAATAATATGTGTGAGGGTAACCCAGGAGAGTTCCAAATGTGTGTGGGTAGAATATATATCCCACGGGGGTAAAATTTAAAAAAGTTGAAAAAAATTTTTTTGGACTTAGTCATTTTTCCGGCGTTTATCAGACTTTCAGATAGGGGAAATGTCAGTGAGCGTTCTGATTTCAGTTCCAGAGCGATTCGCCCGATGAGTACTTCATATTTAGTCGTTTTCAGCAAATTTTCTGAATTTTTGAAAATTTCACTTTTTTGTGAAAATATCCACTAAATGAGGGAATAATATGTGTGAGGGTACCCCAGGAGAGTTCCAAATGTGTGTGGGTAGAATATATATCCCACTGGGGTAAAATTGAAAAAAGGTGAAAAAAAATTTTTTTGGACTTAGCCATTTTTTAAGCGCTTATCAGACTTTCAGATAGGGGAAATGTCAGTGAGCGTTCCGATTTCAGTTCCAGAGCGATTCGCCCGATGAGTCCTTCATATTTAGTCGTTTTCAGCCAATTTTCTGAATTTTTGAAAATTTCACTTTTTTGTGAAAATATCCACTAAATGAGGGAATAATATGTGTGAGGGTACCCCAGGAGAGTTCCAAATGTGTGTGGGTAGAATATATATCCCACTGGGGTAAAATTGAAAAAAGGTGAAACAAATTTTTTTTGGACTTAGTCATTTTTCCGGCGTTTATCAGACTTTCAGATAGGGGAAATATCAGGGAGCGTTCCGATTATAGTTCCAGAGCGATTCGCCCAATGTGTCCTTCATATTTAGTCGTTTTCAGCCAATTTTCTGAATTTTTGAAAATTTCACTTTTTTGTGAAAATATCCACTAAATGAGGGAATAATATGTGTGAGGGTACCCCAGGAGAGTTCAAAATGTGTGTGGGTAGAATATATATCCCACGCGGGTAAAATTGAAAAAAGTTGAAAAAATTTTTTTTTTAGACTTAGTCGTTTTTCCGGCGTTTATCAGACTTTCAGATAGGGGAAATGTCAGTGAGCGTTCCGATTTCAGTTCCAGAGCGATTCGCCCGATGAGTCCTTCATATTTAGTCGTTTTCAGCCAAATTTCTGAATTTTTGAAAATGTCACTTTTTTGTGAAAATATCCACTAAATGAGGGAATAATATGTGTGAGAGTACCCCAGGAGAGTTCCAAATTTGTGTGGGTAGAATATATATCCCACGGGGGTAAAATTGAAAAAAGGTAAAAAATTTTTTTTTTTGGACTTAGTCATTTTTTCAGCGTTTATCAGACTTTCAGATAGGGGAAATGTCAGTGAGCGTTCCGATTTCAGTTCCAGAGCGATTCGCCCGATGAGTCCTTCATATTTAGTCGTTTTCAGCCAATTTTCAGAATTTTTGAAAATTTCACCTTTTTGTGAAAATATCCACTAAATGAGGGAATAATGTGTGAGGGTACCCCAGGAGAGTTCCAAATGTGTGTGGGTAGAATATATATCCCACGGGGGTAAAATTGAAAAAAGTTGAAAAAAATTTTTTTTAGACTTAGTCATTTTTCCGGCGTTTATCAGACTTTCAGATAGGGGAAATGTCAGTTAGCGTTCCGATTTCAGTTCCAGAGTGATTCGCCCAATGAGTCCTTCATATTTAGTCGTTTTCAGCCAATTTTCTGAATTTTTGAAAATTTCACTTTTTTGTGAAAATATCCACTAAATGAGGGAATAATATGTGAGAGGGTACCCCAGGAGAGTTCCAAATGTGTGTGGGTAGAATATATATCCCACGGGGTAAAATTGAAAAAAGGTGAAAAAATTTTTTTTTGGACTTAGTCATTTTTCCGGCGTTTATCAGACTTTCAGATAGGGGAAATGTCAGTGAGCGTTCTGATTTCAGTTCCAGAGCGATTCGCCCGATGAGTACTTCATATTTAGTCGTTTTCAGCCAATTTTCTGAATTTTTGAAAATTTCACTTTTTTGTGAAAATATCCACTAAATGAGGGAATAATATGTGTGAGGGTACCCCAGGAGAGTTCAAAATGTGTGTGGGTAGAATATATATCCCACTGGGGTAAAATTGAAAAAAGTTGAAAAAATTTTTTTTTTAGACTTAGTCGTTTTTCCGGCGTTTATCAGACTTTCAGATAGGGGAAATGTCAGTGAGCGTTCCGATTTCAGTTCCAGAGCGATTCGCCCGATGAGTCCTTCATATTTAGTCGTTTTCAGCCAAATTTCTGAATTTTTGAAAATGTCACTTTTTTGTGAAAATATCCACTAAATGAGGGAATAATATGTGTGAGGGTACCCCAGGAGAGTTCCAAATTTGTGTGGGTAGAATATATATCCCACGGGGGTAAAATTGAAAAAAGGTAAAAAATTTTTTTTTTTGGACTTAGTCATTTTTTCAGCGTTTATCAGACTTTCAGATAGGGGAAATGTTAGTGAGAGTTCCGATTTCAGTTCCAGAGCGATTCGCCCGATGAGTCATTCATATTTAGTCGTTTTCAGCCAATTTTCTGAATTTTTGAAAATTTCACTTTTTTTGTGAAAATATCCACTATATGAGGGAATAGTATGTGTGAGGGTACCCCAGGAGAGTTCCAAATTTGTGTGGGTAGAATATATATCCCACGGGGGTAAAATTGAAAAAAGGTAAAAAATTTTTTTTTTTGGACTTAGTCATTTTTTCAGCGTTTATCAGACTTTCAGATAGGGGAAATGTCAGTGAGCGTTCCGATTTCAGTTCCAGAGCGATTCGCCCGATGAGTCCTTCATATTTAGTCGTTTTCAGCCAATTTTCAGAATTTTTGAAAATTTCACCTTTTTGTGAAAATATCCACTAAATGAGGGAATAATATGTGTGAGGGTACCCCAGGAGAGTTCCAAATGTGTGTGGGTAGAATATATATCCCACGGGGGTAAAATTGAAAAAAGTTGAAAAAAATTTTTTTTAGACTTAGTCATTTTTCCGGCGTTTATCAGACTTTCAGATAGGGGAAATGTCAGTTAGCGTTCCGATTTCAGTTCCAGAGTGATTCGCCCAATGAGTCCTTCATATTTAGTCGTTTTCAGCCAATTTTCTGAATTTTTGAAAATTTCACTTTTTTGTGAAAATATCCACTAAATGAGGGAATAATATGTGAGAGGGTACCCCAGGAGAGTTCCAAATGTGTGTGGGTAGAATATATATCCCACGGGGATAAAATTGAAAAAAGGTAAAAAAAAAATTTTTTGGACTTAGTCATTTTTTCAGCGTTTATCAGACTTTCAGATAGGGGAAATGTCAGTGAGCGTTCTGATTTCAGTTCCAGCGCGATTCGCCCGATGAGTCCATCATATTCAGTCCTTTTCAGCCAATTTTCAGAATTTTTGAAAATTTCTCTTTTTTGTGAAAATATCCACTAAATGAGGGAATAATATGTGTGAGGGTAACCCAGGAGAGTTCCAAATGTGTGTGGGTAGAATATATATCCCACGGGGGTAAAATTTAAAAAAGTTGAAAAAAATTTTTTTGGACTTAGTCATTTTTTCAGCGTTTATCAGACTTTCAGATAGGGGAAATTTCAGTGAGCGTTCTGATTTCAGTTCCAGCGCGATTCGCCCGATGAGTCCTTCATATTCAGTCCTTTTCAGCCAATTTTCAGAATTTTTGAAAATTTCTCTTTTTTGTGAAAATATCCAATAAATGAGGGAATAATATGTGTGAGGGTAACCCAGGAGAGTTCCAAATGTGTGTGGGTAGAATATATATCCCACGGGGGTAAAATTGAAAAAAGTTGAAAAAAATTTTTTTTAGACTTAGTCATTTTTCCGGCGTTAATCAGATTTTCAGATAGGGGAAATGTCAGTGAGCATTCCGATTTCAGTTCCAGAGCGATTCGCCCGATGAGTCCTTCATATTTAGTCGTTTTTAGCCAATTTTCTGAATTTTTGAAAATTTCACTTTTTTGTGAAAATATCCACTAAATGAGGGAATAATGTGTGTGAGGGTACCCCAGGAGAGTTCCAAATGTGTGTGGGTAGAATATATATCCCACGGGGGTAAAATTGAAAAAAGGTGAAAAATATATTTTTTTGGACTTAGTCATTTTTTCAGCGTTTATCAGACTTTCAGATAGGGGAAATGTCAGTGAGTGTTCCGATTTCAGTTCCAGAGTGATTCGCCCGATGAGTCCTTCATATTTACTCGTTTTCAGCCAATTTTCTGAATTTTTGAAAATTTTACTTTTTTGTGAAAATATCCACTAAATGAGGCAATAATATGTGTGAGGGTACCCCAAGAGAGTTCCAAATGTGTGTGGGTAGGATATTTATCCCACGGGGGTAAAATTGAAAAAAGTTGAAAAAAAATTTTTTTTAGACTTAGTCATTTTTCCGGCATTTATCAGACTTTCAGATAGGGGAAATGTCAGTGAGCGTTCCGATTTCAGTTCCAGAGCGATTCGCCCGATGAGTCCATCATATTCAGTCCTTTTCAGCCAATTTTCAGAATTTTTGAAAATTTCTCTTTTTTGTGAAAATATCCACTAAATGAGGGAATAATATGTGTGAGGGTAACCCAGGAGAGTTCCAAATGTGTGTGGGTAGAATATATATCCCACGGGGGTAAAATTTAAAAAAGTTGAAAAAAATTTTTTTGGACTTAGTCATTTTTCCGGCGTTTATCAGACTTTCAGATAGGGGAAATGTCAGTGAGCGTTCTGATTTCAGTTCCAGAGCGATTCGCCCGATGAGTACTTCATATTTAGTCGTTTTCAGCCAATTTTCTGAATTTTTGAAAATTTCACTTTTTTGTGAAAATATCCACTAAATGAGGGAATAATATGTGTGAGGGTACCCCAGGAGAGTTCCAAATGTGTGTGGGTAGAATATATATCCCACGGGGGTAAAATTGAAAAAAGGTCAAAAAATTTTTTTTTTTTGGACTAAGTCATTTTTTCAGCGTTTATCAGACTTTCAGATAGGGGAAATGTCAGTGAGAGTTCCGATTTCAGTTCCAGAGCGATTCGCCCGATGAGTCATTCATATTTAGTCGTTTTCAGCCAATTTTCTGAATTTTTGAAAATTTCACTTTTTTGTGAAAATATCCACTAAATGAGGGAATAATATGTGTGAGGGTACCCCAGGAGAGTTCCAAATGTGTGTGGGTAGAATATATATCCCACTGGGGTAAAATTGAAAAAAGGTGAAACAAATTTTTTTTGGACTTAGTCATTTTTCCGGCGTTTATCAGACTTTCAGATAGGGGAAATATCAGGGAGCGTTCCGATTATAGTTCCAGAGCGATTCGCCCAATGTGTCCTTCATATTTAGTCGTTTTCAGCCAATTTTCTGAATTTTTGAAAATTTCACTTTTTTGTGAAAATATCCACGAAATGAGGGAATAATATGTGTGAGGGTACCCCAGGAGAGTTCAAAATGTGTGTGGGTAGAATATATATCCCACGCGGGTAAAATTGAAAAAAGTTGAAAAAATTTTTTTTTTAGACTTAGTCGTTTTTCCGGCGTTTATCAGACTTTCAGATAGGGGAAATGTCAGTGAGCGTTCCGATTTCAGTTCCAGAGCGATTCGCCCGATGAGTCCTTCATATTTAGTCGTTTTCAGCCAAATTTCTGAATTTTTGAAAATGTCACTTTTTTGTGAAAATATCCACTAAATGAGGGAATAATATGTGTGAGAGTACCCCAGGAGAGTTCCAAATTTGTGTGGGTAGAATATATATCCCACGGGGGTAAAATTGAAAAAAGGTAAAAAATTTTTTTTTTAGACTTAGTCGTTTTTCCGGCGTTTATCAGACTTTCAGATAGGGGAAATGTCAGTGAGCGTTCCGATTTCAGTTCCAGAGCGATTCGCCCGATGAGTCCTTCATATTTAGTCGTTTTCAGCCAAATTTCTGAATTTTTGAAAATGTCACTTTTTTGTGAAAATATCCACTAAATGAGGGAATAATATGTGTGAGAGTACCCCAGGAGAGTTCCAAATTTGTGTGGGTAGAATATATATCCCACGGGGGTAAAATTGAAAAAAGGTAAAAAATTTTTTTTTTTGGACTTAGTCATTTTTTCAGCGTTTATCAGACTTTCAGATAGGGGAAATGTCAGTGAGAGTTCCGATTTCAGTTCCAGAGCGATTCGCCCGATGAGTCATTCATATTTACTCGTTTTCAGCCAATTTTCAGAATTTTTGAAAATTTCACTTTTTTGTGAAAATATCCACTAAATGAGGGAATAATATGTGTGAGGGTACCCCAGGAGAGTTCCAAATGTGTGTGGGTAGAATATATATCCCACGGGGGTAAAATTGAAAAAAGGTCAAAAAATTTTTTTTTTTTGGACTAAGTCATTTTTTCAGCGTTTATCAGACTTTCAGATAGGGGAAATGTCAGTGAGAGTTCCGATTTCAGTTCCAGAGCGATTCGCCCGATGAGTCATTCATATTTAGTCGTTTTCAGCCAATTTTCTGAATTTTTGAAAATTTCACTTTTTTGTGAAAATATCCACTAAATGAGGGAATAATATGTGTGAGGGTACCCCAGGAGAGTTCCAAATGTGTGTGGGTAGAAGATATATCCCATGGGAGTAAAATTGAAAAAAGGTGAAAAAATATTTTTTTTGGACTTAGTCATTTTTTCAGCGTTTATCAGACTTTCAGATAGGGGAAATGTCAGTGAGCATTACGATTTCAGTTCCAGAGCAATTAGCCCGATGAGTCCTTGAAATTTAGTCGTTTTCAGCCAATTTTCTGAATTTTTGAAAATTTCACTTTTTTTGTGAAAATATCCACTATATGAGGGAATAGTATGTGTGAGGGTACCCCAGGAGAGTTCCAAATTTGTGTGGGTAGAATATATATCCCACGGGGGTAAAATTGAAAAAAGGTAAAAAATTTTTTTTTTGGACTTAGTCATTTTTTCAGCGTTTATCAGACTTTCAGATAGGGGAAATGTCAGTGAGCGTTCCGATTTCAGTTCCAGAGCGATTCGCCCGATGAGTCCTTCATATTTAGTCGTTTTCAGCCAATTTTCAGAATTTTTGAAAATTTCACCTTTTTGTGAAAATATCCACTAAATGAGGGAATAATATGTGTGAGGGTAACCCAGGAGAGTTCCAAATGTGTGTGGGTAGAATATATATCCCACGGGGGTAAAATTGAAAAAAGTTGAAAAAAAATTTTTTTTAGACTTAGTCATTTTTCCGGCGTTTATCAGACTTTCAGATAGGGGAAATGTCAGTGAGCGTTCAGATTTCAGTTCCAGAGCGATTCGCCCGATGAGTCCATCATATTCAGTCCTTTTCAGCCAATTTTCAGAATTTTTGAAAATTTCTCTTTTTTGTGAAAATATCCACTAAATGAGGGAATAATATGTGTGAGGGTAACCCAGGAGAGTTCCAAATGTGTGTGGGTAGAATATATATCCCACGGGGGTAAAATTTAAAAAAGTTGAAAAAAATTTTTTTGGACTTAGTCATTTTTTCAGCGTTTATCAGACTTTCAGATAGGGGAAATGTCAGTGAGCGTTCTGATTTCAGTTCCAGCGCGATTCGCCCGATGAGTCCTTCATATTCAGTCCTTTTCAGCCAATTTTCAGAATTTTTGAAAATTTCTCTTTTTTGTGAAAATATCCAATAAATGAGGGAATAATATGTGTGAGGGTAACCCAGGAGAGTTCCAAATGTGTGTGGGTAGAATATATATCCCACGGGGGTAAAATTGAAAAAAGTTGAAAAAAATTTTTTTGTACTTAGTCATTTTTTCAGCGTTTATCAGACTTTCAGATAGGGGAAATGTCAGTGAGCGTTCCGATTTCAGTTCCAGAGCGATTCGCCCGATGAGTCCTTCATATTTAGTCGTTTTCAGCCAATTTTCTGAATTTTTGAAAATTTCACCTTTTTGTGAAAATATCCACTAAATGAGGGAATAATATGTGTGAGGGTAACCCAGGAGAGTTCCAAATGTGTGTGGGTAGAATATATATCCCACGGGGGTAAAATTGAAAAAAGGTGAAAAATATATTTTTTTGGACTTAGTCATTTTTTCAGCGTTTATCAGACTTTCAGATAGGGGAAATGTCAGTGAGCATTCCGATTTCAGTTCCAGAGCGATTCGCCCAATGAGTCCTTCATATTTAGTCGTTTTCAGCCAATTTTCTGAATTTTTGTAAATTTCACTTTTTTGTGAAAATATCCACTAAATGAGGGAATAATATGTGTGAGGGTACCCCAGGAGAGTTCCAAATGTGTGTGGGTAGAATATATATCCCACGGGGGTAAAATTGAAAAAAGGTGAAAAAATTTTTTTTTTTTGGACTAAGTCATTTTTTCAGCGTTTATCAGACTTTCAGATAGGGGAAATGTCAGTGAGAGTTCCGATTTCAGTTCCAGAGCGATTCGCCCGATGAGTCATTCATATTTAGTCGTTTTCAGCCAATTTTCTGAATTTTTGAAAATTTCACTTTTTTGTGAAAATATCCACTAAATGAGGGAATAATATGTGTGAGGGTACCCCAGGAGAGTTCCAAATGTGTGTGGGTAGAAGATATATCCCACGGGAGTAAAATTGAAAAAAGGTGAAAAAATATTTTTTTTGGACTTAGTCATTTTTTCAGCGTTTATCAGACTTTCAGATAGGGGAAATGTCAGTGAGCATTATGATTTCAGTTCCAGAGCAATTAGCCTGATGAGTCCTTCAAATTTAGTCGTTTTCAGCCAATTTTCTGAATTTTTGAAAATTTCACTTTTTTTGTGAAAATATCCACTATATGAGGGAATAATATGTGTGAGGGTACCCCAGGAGAGTTCCAAATGTGTGTGGGTAGAATATATATCCCACTGGGGTAAAATTGAAAAAAGGTGAAAAAAATTTTTTTTGGACTTAGTCATTTTTTCAGCGTTTATCAGACTTTCAGATAGGGGAAATGTCAGTGAGCGTTCCGTTTTCAGTTCCAGAGCGATTCGCCCGATGAGTCCTTCATATTTAGTCGTTTTCAGCCAATTTTCTGAATTTTTGAAAATTTCACTTTTTTGTGAAAATATCCACTAAATGAGGGAATAATATGTGTGAGGGTACCCCAGGAGAGTTCCAAATGTGTGTGGGTAGAATATATATCCCACGGGGTAAAATTGAAAAAAGGTGAAAAAATTTTTTTTTGGACTTAGTCATTTTTCCGGCGTTTATCAGACTTTCAGATAGGGGAAATGTCAGTGAGCGTTCTGATTTCAGTTCCAGAGCGATTCGCCCGATGAGTACTTCATATTTAGTCGTTTTCAGCCAATTTTCTGAATTTTTGAAAATTTCACTTTTTTGTGAAAATATCCACTAAATGAGGGAATAATATGTGTGAGGGTACCCCAGGAGAGTTCAAAATGTGTGTGGGTAGAATATATATCCCACTGGGGTAAAATTGAAAAAAGTTGAAAAAATTTTTTTTTTAGACTTAGTCGTTTTTCCGGCGTTTATCAGACTTTCAGATAGGGGAAATGTCAGTGAGCGTTCCGATTTCAGTTCCAGAGCGATTCGCCCGATGAGTCCTTCATATTTAGTCGTTTTCAGCCAAATTTCTGAATTTTTGAAAATGTCACTTTTTTGTGAAAATATCCACTAAATGAGGGAATAATATGTGTGAGGGTACCCCAGGAGAGTTCCAAATTTGTGTGGGTAGAATATATATCCCACGGGGGTAAAATTGAAAAAAGGTAAAAAATTTTTTTTTTTGGACTTAGTCATTTTTTCAGCGTTTATCAGACTTTCAGATAGGGGAAATGTTAGTGAGAGTTCCGATTTCAGTTCCAGAGCGATTCGCCCGATGAGTCATTCATATTTAGTCGTTTTCAGCCAATTTTCTGAATTTTTGAAAATTTCACTTTTTTTGTGAAAATATCCACTATATGAGGGAATAGTATGTGTGAGGGTACCCCAGGAGAGTTCCAAATTTGTGTGGGTAGAATATATATCCCACGGGGGTAAAATTGAAAAAAGGTAAAAAATTTTTTTTTTTGGACTTAGTCATTTTTTCAGCGTTTATCAGACTTTCAGATAGGGGAAATGTCAGTGAGCGTTCCGATTTCAGTTCCAGAGCGATTCGCCCGATGAGTCCTTCATATTTAGTCGTTTTCAGCCAATTTTCAGAATTTTTGAAAATTTCACCTTTTTGTGAAAATATCCACTAAATGAGGGAATAATATGTGTGAGGGTACCCCAGGAGAGTTCCAAATGTGTGTGGGTAGAATATATATCCCACGGGGGTAAAATTGAAAAAAGTTGAAAAAAATTTTTTTTAGACTTAGTCATTTTTCCGGCGTTTATCAGACTTTCAGATAGGGGAAATGTCAGTTAGCGTTCCGATTTCAGTTCCAGAGTGATTCGCCCAATGAGTCCTTCATATTTAGTCGTTTTCAGCCAATTTTCTGAATTTTTGAAAATTTCACTTTTTTGTGAAAATATCCACTAAATGAGGGAATAATATGTGAGAGGGTACCCCAGGAGAGTTCCAAATGTGTGTGGGTAGAATATATATCCCACGGGGATAAAATTGAAAAAAGGTAAAAAAAAAATTTTTTGGACTTAGTCATTTTTTCAGCGTTTATCAGACTTTCAGATAGGGGAAATGTCAGTGAGCGTTCTGATTTCAGTTCCAGCGCGATTCGCCCGATGAGTCCATCATATTCAGTCCTTTTCAGCCAATTTTCAGAATTTTTGAAAATTTCTCTTTTTTGTGAAAATATCCACTAAATGAGGGAATAATATGTGTGAGGGTAACCCAGGAGAGTTCCAAATGTGTGTGGGTAGAATATATATCCCACGGGGGTAAAATTTAAAAAAGTTGAAAAAAATTTTTTTGGACTTAGTCATTTTTTCAGCGTTTATCAGACTTTCAGATAGGGGAAATTTCAGTGAGCGTTCTGATTTCAGTTCCAGCGCGATTCGCCCGATGAGTCCTTCATATTCAGTCCTTTTCAGCCAATTTTCAGAATTTTTGAAAATTTCTCTTTTTTGTGAAAATATCCAATAAATGAGGGAATAATATGTGTGAGGGTAACCCAGGAGAGTTCCAAATGTGTGTGGGTAGAATATATATCCCACGGGGGTAAAATTGAAAAAAGTTGAAAAAAATTTTTTTGTACTTAGTCATTTTTTCAGCGTTTATCAGACTTTCAGATAGGGGAAATGTCAGTGAGCGTTCCGATTTCAGTTCCAGAGCGATTCGCCCGATGAGTCCTTCATATTTAGTCGTTTTCAGCCAATTTTCTGAATTTTTGTAAATTTCACTTTTTTGTGAAAATATCCACTAAATGAGGGAATAATATGTGTGAGGAAACCCCAAGAGAGTTCCAAATGTGTGTGGGTAGGATATATATCCCACGGGGGTAAAATTGAAAAAAGTTGAAAAAAATTTTTTTTAGACTTAGTCATTTTTCCGGCGTTAATCAGATTTTCAGATAGGGGAAATGTCAGTGAGCATTCCGATTTCAGTTCCAGAGCGATTCGCCCGATGAGTCCTTCATATTTAGTCGTTTTTAGCCAATTTTCTGAATTTTTGAAAATTTCACTTTTTTGTGAAAATATCCACTAAATGAGGGAATAATGTGTGTGAGGGTACCCCAGGAGAGTTCCAAATGTGTGTGGGTAGAATATATATCCCACGGGGGTAAAATTGAAAAAAGGTGAAAAATATATTTTTTTGGACTTAGTCATTTTTTCAGCGTTTATCAGACTTTCAGATCGGGGAAATGTCAGTGAGTGTTCCGATTTCAGTTCCAGAGTGATTCGCCCGATGAGTCCTTCATATTTACTCGTTTTCAGCCAATTTTCTGAATTTTTGAAAATTTTACTTTTTTGTGAAAATATCCACTAAATGAGGCAATAATATGTGTGAGGGTACCCCAAGAGAGTTCCAAATGTGTGTGGGTAGGATATATATCCCACGGGGGTAACATTGAAAAAAGTTGAAAATAAATTTTTTTTAGACTTAGTCATTTTTCCGGCGTTTATCAGACTTTCAGATTGGGGAAATGTCAGTGAGCGTTCAGATTTCAGTTACAGAGCGATTCACCCGATGAGTCCTTCATATTTAGTCGTTTTCAGCCAATTTTCAGAATTTTTGAAAATTTCACTTTTTTGTGAAAATATCCACTAAATGAGGGAATAATATGTTTGAGGGTACCCCAGGAGAGTTCCAAATGTGTGTGAGTAGAATATATATCCCACGGGGGTAAAATTGAAAAAAGGTGAAAAAAAATTTTTTTTGGACTTAGTCATTCTTTCAGCGTTTATCAGACTTTCAGATAGGGGAAATGTCAGTTAGCGTTCCGATTTCAGTTCCAGAGTGATTCGCCCAATGAGTCCTTCATATTTAGTCGTTTTCAGCCAATTTTCTGAATTTTTGAAAATTTCACTTTTTTGTGAAAATATCCACTAAATGAGGGAATAATATGTGAGAGGGTACCCCAGGAGAGTTCCAAATGTGTGTGGGTAGAATATATATCCCACGGGGATAAAATTGAAAAAAGGTAAAAAAAAAATTTTTTGGACTTAGTCATTTTTTCAGCGTTTATCAGACTTTCAGATAGGGGAAATGTCAGTGAGCGTTCTGATTTCAGTTCCAGCGCGATTCGCCCGATGAGTCCTTCATATTCAGTCCTTTTCAGCCAATTTTCAGAATTTTTGAAAATTTCTCTTTTTTGTGAAAATATCCACTAAATGAGGGAATAATATGTGTGAGGGTAACCCAGGAGAGTTCCAAATGTGTGTGGGTAGAATATATATCCCACGGGGGTAAAATTGAAAAAAGTTGAAAAAAATTTTTTTTAGACTTAGTCATTTTTCCGGCGTTAATCAGATTTTCAGATAGGGGAAATGTCAGTGAGCATTCCGATTTCAGTTCCAGAGCGATTCGCCCGATGAGTCCTTCATATTTAGTCGTTTTTAGCCAATTTTCTGAATTTTTGAAAATTTCACTTTTTTGTGAAAATATCCACTAAATGAGGGAATAATGTGTGTGAGGGTACCCCAGGAGAGTTCCAAATGTGTGTGGGTAGAATATATATCCCACGGGGGTAAAATTGAAAAAAGGTGAAAAATATATTTTTTTGGACTTAGTCATTTTTTCAGCGTTTATCAGACTTTCAGATAGGGGAAATGTCAGTGAGTGTTCCGATTTCAGTTCCAGAGTGATTCGCCCGATGAGTCCTTCATATTTAGTCGTTTTCAGCCAATTTTCTGAATTTTTGAAAATTTTACTTTTTTGTGAAAATATCCACTAAATGAGGGAATAATATGTGTGAGGGTACCCCAAGAGAGTTCCAAATGTGTGTGGGTAGGATATATATCCCACGGGGGTAACATTGAAAAAAGTTGAAAATAAATTTTTTTTAGACTTAGTCATTTTTCCGGCGTTTATCAGACTTTCAGATTGGGGAAATGTCAGTGAGTGTTCCGATTTCAGTTACAGAGCGATTCACCCGATGAGTCCTTCATATTTAGTCGTTTTCAGCCAATTTTCAGAATTTTTGAAAATTTCACTTTTTTGTGAAAATATCCACTAAATGAGGGAATAATATGTTTGAGGGTACCCCAGGAGAGTTCCAAATGTGTGTGAGTAGAATATATATCCCACGGGGGTAAAATTGAAAAAAGGTGAAAAAAAATTTTTTTTGGACTTAGTCATTCTTTCAGCGTTTATCAGTCTTTCAGATCAGGGAAATGTCAGTGAGCGTTCCGATTTCAGTTCCAGAGCGATTCGCCCGATGAGTCCTTCATATTTAGTCGTTTTCAGCCAATTTTCTGAATTTTTGAAAATTTCACTTTTTTGTGAAAATATCCACTAAATGAGGGAATAATATGTGTGAGGATACCCCAGGAGAGTTCCAAATGTGTGTGGGTAGATTATATATCCCACGGGGGTAAAATTGAAAAAAGGTGAAAAAAAATTTTTTTTAGACTTAGTCATTTTTTCAGCGTTTATCAGACTTTCAGATAGGGGAAATGTCAGTGAGCATTCCGATTTCAGTTCCAGAGCGATTCGCCTGATGAGTCCTTCATACTTAGTCGTTTTCAGTCAATTTTCTGAATTTTTGAACATTTCACTTTTTTGTGAAAATATCCACTAAATGAGGGAATAATATGTGTGAGGGTACCCCAAGAGAGTTCCAAATGTGTGTGGGTAGGATATATATCCAACGGGGGTAAAATTGAAAAAAGTTGAAAATAAATTTATTTTAGACTTAGTAATTTTTCCGGGGTTTATCAGACTTTCAGACAGAGGAAATGTCAGTGAACATTCCGATTTCAGTTCCAGCGCGATTAGCCCGATGAGTCCTTCATATTCAGTAGTTTTCAGCCAATTTTCTGAATTTTTGAAAATTTCTATTTTTTGTGAAAATATCCACTAAATGAGGGAATAATATGTGTGAGGGTACCCCAGGAGTGTTCCAAATGTGCGTGGGTAGAATATATATCCCACGGGGGTAAAATTGAAAAGAGTTGAAAAAATTTTTTTTTGGACTTAGTCATTCTTTCAGCGTTTATCAGTCTTTCAGATCGGGGAAATGTCAGTGAGCGTTCCGATTTCAGTTCCAGAGCGATTCGCCCGATGAGTCCTTCATATTTAGTCGTTTTCAGCCAATTTTCTGAATTTTTGAAAATTTCACTGTTTTGTGAAAATATCCACTAAATGAGGGAATAATATGTGTGAGGGTACCCCAGGAGAGTTCCAAATGTGTGTGGGTAGAATATATATCCAACGGGGGTAAAATTGAAAAAAGGTGAAAAACTTTTTTTTTGGACTTAGTCATTTTTCCGGCGTTTATCAGATTTTCAGATAGGGGAAATGTCAGTGAGCGTTCCGATTTCAGTTCCAGAGCAATTCGCCCGATGAGTCCTTCATATTTAGTCGTTTTCAGCCAATTTTCTGAATTTTTGAAAATTTCACTTTTTTGTGAAAATATCCACTAAATGAGGGAATAATATGTGTGAGGATACCCCAGGAGAGTTCCAAATGTGTGTGGGTAGAATATATATCCAACGGGGGTAAAATTGAAAAAAGGTGAAAAACTTTTTTTTTGGACTTAGTCATTTTTCCGGCGTTTATCAGATTTTCAGATAGGGGAAATGTCAGTGAGCGTTCCGATTTCAGTTCCAGAGCAATTCGCCCGATGAGTCCTTCATATTTAGTCGTTTTCAGCCAATTTTCTGAATTTTTGAAAATTTCACTTTTTTGGGAAAATATCCACTAAATGAGGGAATAATATGTGTGAGGATACCCCAGGAGAGTTCCAAATGTGTGTGGGTAGATTATGTATCCCACGGGGGTAAAATTGAAAAAAGGTAAAAAAAAAAATTTTTTTTAGACTTAGTCATTTTTTCAGCGTTTATCAGACTTTCAGATAGGGGAAATGTCAGTGAGCATTCCGATTTCAGTTCCAGAGCGATTCGCCCGATGAGTCCTTCATATTTAGTCGTTTTCAGTCAATTTTCTGAATTTTTGAACATGTCACTTTTTTGTGAAAATATCCACTAAATGAAGGAATAATATGTGTGAGGGTACCCCAAGAGAGTTCCAAATGTGTGTGGGTAGGATATATATCCCACGGGGGTAAAAATGAAAAAAGTTGAAAATAAATTTTTTTTAGACTTAGTAATTTTTCCGGGGTTTATCAGACTTTCAGATAGGGGAAATGTCAGTGAGCATTCCGATTTCAGTTCCAGAGCGATTCGCCCGATGAGACCTTCATATTTAGTCGTTTTCAGCCAATTTTCTGAATTTTTGAAAATTTCACTTTTTTGTGAAAATATCCACTAAATGAGGGAATAATATGTGTGAGGGTACCCCAGGAGAGTTCCAAATGTGTGTGAGTAGAATATATATCCCACGGGGGTAAAATTGAAAAAAGGTGAAAAAAAATTTTTTTTGGACTTAGTCATTCTTTCAGCGTTTATCAGTCTTTCAGATCAGGGAAATGTCAGTGAGCGTTCCGATTTCAGTTCCAGAGCGATTCGCCCGATGAGTCCTTCATATTTAGTCGTTTTCAGCCAATTTTCTGAATTTTTGAAAATTTCACTTTTTTGTGAAAATATCCACTAAATGAGCGAATAATATGTGTGAGGGTACCCCAGGAGAGTTCCAAATGTGTGTGGGTAGAATATATATCCAACGGGGGTAAAATTGAAAAAAGGTGAAAAAATTTTTTTTTGGACTTAGTCATTTTTCCGGCGTTTATCAGATTTTCAGATAGGGGAAATGTCAGTGAGCGTTCCGATTTCAGTTCCAGAGCGATTCGCCCGATGAGTCCTTCATATTTAGTCGTTTTCAGCCAATTTTCTGAATTTTTGAAAATTTCACTTTTTTGTGAAAATATCCACTAAATGAGGGAATAATATGTGTGAGGGTACCCCAAGAGAGTTCCAAATGTGTGTGGGTAGGATATATATCCAACGGGGGTAAAATTGAAAAAAGTTGAAAATAAATTTATTTTAGACTTAGTAATTTTTCCGGGGTTTATCAGACTTTCAGATAGAGGAAATGTCAGTGAGCATTCCGATTTCAGTTCCAGAGCGATTCGCCCGATGAGTCCTTCATATTTAGTCGTTTTCAGCCAATTTTCTGAATTTTTTAAAATTTCACTTTTTTTGTGAAAATATACACTAAATGAGGGAATAATATGTTTGAGGGTTCCCCAGGAGAGTTCCAAATGTGTGTGAGTAGAATATATATCCCACGGGGGTAAAATTGAAAAAAGGTGAAAAAAATTTTTTTTTGGACTTAGTCATTTTTTCCGGCGTTTATCAGACTTTGATATAGGGGAAATGTCATTGAGCTTTCCGATTTCAGTTCCAGCGCGATTAGCCCGATGAGTCCTTCATATTCAGTAGTTTTCAGTCAATTTTCTGAATTTTTGAAAATTTCTATTTTTTGTGAAAATATCCACTAAATGAGGGAATAATATGTGTGAGGGTACCCCAGGAGTGTTCCAAATGTGCGTGGGTAGAATATATATCCCACGGGGGTAAAATTGAAAAGAGTTGAAAAAATTTTTTTTTGGACTTAGTCATTTTTTCAGCGTTTATCAGACTTTCAGATAGGGGAAATGTCAGTGAGCATTCCGATTTCAGTTCCAGAGCGATTCGGCCGATGAGTCCTTCATATTTAGTCGTTTTCAGCCAATTTTCTGAATTTTTGTAAATTTCACTTTTTTGTGAAAATATCCACTAAATGAGGGAATAATATGTGTGAGGAAACCCAAAGAGAGTTTCAAATGTGTGTGGGTAGGATATATATCCCACGGGGGTAAAATTGAAAAAAGTAGAAAATAAATTTTTTTTAGACTTAGTAATTTTTCCGGGGTTTATCAGACTTTCAGATAGGGGAAATGTCAGTGAGCATTCCGATTTCAGTTCCAGAGCGATTCGCCCGATGAGTCCTTCATATTTAATCGTTTTCAGCCAATTTTCTGAATTTTTGAAAATTTCACTTTTTTGTGAAAATATCCACTAAATGAGGGAATAATATGTGTGAGGGTACCCCAGGAGAGTTCCAAATGTGTGTGAGTAGAATATATATCCCAAGGGGGTAAAATTGAAAAAAGGTGAAAAAAAATTTTTTTTGAACTTCGTCATTTTTTCATCGTTTATCAGACTTTCAGATAGGGGAAATGTCAGTGAGCATTCCGATTTCAGTTCCAGAGCGATTCGCCCGATGAGTCCTTCATATTTAGTCGTTTTCAGCCAATTTTCTGAATTTTTGAATATTTCACTTTTTTGTGAAAATATCCACTAAATGAGGGAATAATATGTGTGAGGGTACCCCAGGAGAGTTCCAAATGTGTGTGGGTAGAAAATGTATCCCACGGGTATAAAATTGAAAAAAGGTGAAAATTTTTTTTTTTAAATTAGTCATTTTTTCAGTGTTTATCAGACTTTCAGATAGGGGAAATGTCAGTGAGCATTCCGATTTCAGTTCCAGAGCGATTCGGCCGATGAGTCCTTCATATTTAGTCGTTTTCAGCCAATTTTCTGAATTTTTGTAAATTTCACTTTTATGTGAAAATATCCACTAAATGAGGGAATAATATGTGTGAGGAAACCCCAAGAGAGTTTCAAATGTGTGTGGGTAGGATATATATCCCACGGGGGTAAAATTGAAAAAATTTGAAAAAAATTTTTTTTAGACTTAGTCATTTTTCCGGCGTTTATCAGATTTTCAGATAGGGGAAATGTCAGTGAGCGTTCCGATTTCAGTTCCAGAGCGATTCGCCCGATGAGTCCTTCATATTTAGTCGTTTTCAGCCAATTTTCTGAATTTTTGAAAATTTCACTTTTTTGTGAAAATATCCACTAAATGAGGGAATAATGTGTGTGAGGGTACCCCAGGAGAGTTCCAAATGTGTGTGGGTAGAATATATATCCCACGGGGGTAAAATTGAAAAAAGGTGAAAAATATATTTTTTTGGACTTAGTCATTTTTTCAGCGTTTATCAGACTTTCAGATAGGGGAAATGTCAGTGAGCGTTCCGATTTCAGTTCCAGAGCGATTCGCCCGATGAGTCCTTCATATTTAGTCGTTTTCAGCCAATTTTCTGAATTTTTGAAAATTTCACTTTTTTGTGAAAATATCCACTAAATGAGGGAATAATATGTGTGATGGTACCCCAGGAGAGTTCCTAATGTGTGTGGGTAGAATATATATCCCACGGGGGTAAAATTGAAAAAAGGTGAAAAAATTTTTTTTTGGACTTAGTCATTTTTCCGGCGTTTATCAGATTTTCAGATAGGGGAAATGTCAGTGAGCGTTCCGATTTCAGTTCCAGAGCGATTCGCCCGATGAGTCCTTCATATTTAGTCGTTTTCAGCCAATTTTCTGAATTTTTGAAAATTTCACTTTTTTGCGAAAATATCCACTAAATGAGGGAATAATATGTGTGAGGATACCCCAGGAGAGTTCCAAATGTGTGTGGGTAGTTTATATATCCCACGGGGGTAAAATTGAAAAAAGGTGAAAAAAAATTTTTTTTAGACTTAGTCATTTTTTCAGCGTTTATCAGACTTTCAGATAGGGGAAATGTCAGTGAGTATTCCGATTTCAGTTCCAGAGCGATTCGCCCGATGAGTCCTTCATATTTAGTCGTTTTCAGTCAATTTTCTGAATTTTTGAACATTTCACTTTTTTGTGAAAATATCCACTAAATGAGGGAATAATATGTGTGAGGGTACCCCAAGAGAGTTCCAAATGTGTGTGGGTAGGATATATATCCCACGGGGGTAAAATTGAAAAAAGTTGAAAATACATTTTTTTTAGACTTAGTAATTTTTCCGGGGATTATCAGACTTTCAGATAGGGGAAATGTCAGTGAGCATTCCGATTTCAGTTCCAGAGCGATTCGCCCGATGAGTCCTTCATATTTAGTCGTTTTCAGCCAATTTTCTGAATTTTTGAAAATTTCACTTTTTTGTGAAAATATCCACTAAATGAGGGAATAATATGTGTGAGGGTACCCCAAGAGAGTTCCAAATGTGTGTGGGTAGGATGTATATCCCACGGGGTTAAAATTGAAAAAAGTTGAAAATGAATTTTTTTTAGACTTAGTCATTTTTCCGGCGTTTATCAGACTTTCAGATAGGGGAAATGTCAGTGAGCATTCCGATTTCAGTTCCAGAGCGATTCGCCCGATGAGTCCTTCATATTTAGTCGTTTTCAGCCAATTTTCTGAATTTTTGAAAATTTCACTTTTTTGTGACAATATCCACTAAATGAGGGAATAATATGTGTGATGGTACCCCAGGAGAGTTCCTAATGTGTGTGGGTAGAATATATATCCCACGGGGGTAAAATTGAAAAAAGGTGAAAAAATTTTTTTTTGGACTTAGTCATTTTGCCAGCGTTTATCAGACTTTCAGATAGGGAAAATGACAGTGAGCGTTCCGATTTCAGTTCCAGAGCGATTCGCCCAATTAGTCCTTCATATTTTGTCGTTTTCAGCCAATTTTTTGAATTTTTGAAAATTTCACTTTTTTGTGAAAATATCCACTAAATGAGGGAATAATGTGTGTGAGGGTACCCCAGGAGAGTTCCAAATGTGTGTGGGTAGAATATATATCCCACGGGGGTAAAATTGAAAAAAAGTGAAAAAAAATTTTTTTTAGACTTAGTCATTTTTTCAGCGTTTATCAGACTTTCAGATAGGAGAAATGTCAGTGAGTATTCCGATTTCAGTTCCAGAGCGATTCGCCCGATGAGTCCTTCATATTTAGTCGTTTTCAGTCAATTTTCTGAATTTTTGAACATTTCACTTTTTTGTGAAAATATCCACTAAATGAGGGAATAATATGTGTGAGGGTACCCCAAGAGAGTTCCAAATGTGTGTGGGTAGGATATATATCCCACGGGGGTAAAATTGAAAAAAGTTGAAAATACATTTTTTTTAGACTTAGTAATTTTTCCGGGGATTATCAGACTTTCAGATAGGGGAAATGTCAGTGAGCATTCCGATTTCAGTTCCAGAGCGATTCGCCCGATGAGTCCTTCATATTTAGTCGTTTTCAGCCAATTTTCTGAATTTTTGAAAATTTCACTTTTTTGTGAAAATATCCACTAAATGAGGGAATAATATGTGTGAGGGTACCCCAAGAGAGTTCCAAATGTGTGTGGGTAGGATGTATATCCCACGGGGGTAAAATTGAAAAAAGTTGAAAATGAATTTTTTTTAGACTTAGTCATTTTTCCGGCGTTTATCAGACTTTCAGATAGGGGAAATGTCAGTGAGCATTCCGATTTCAGTTCCAGAGCGATTCGCCCGATGAGTCCTTCATATTTAGTCGTTTTCAGCCAATTTTCTGAATTTTTGAAAATTTCACTTTTTTGTGACAATATCCACTAAATGAGGGAATAATATGTGTGATGGTACCCCAGGAGAGTTCCTAATGTGTGTGGGTAGAATATATATCCCACGGGGGTAAAATTGAAAAAAGGTGAAAAAATTTTTTTTTGGACTTAGTCATTTTGCCAGCGTTTATCAGACTTTCAGATAGGGAAAATGACAGTGAGTGTTCCGATTTCAGTTCCAGAGCGATTCGCCCAATTAGTCCTTCATATTTTGTCGTTTTCAGCCAATTTTTTGAATTTTTGAAAATTTCACTTTTTTGTGAAAATATCCACTAAATGAGGGAATAATGTGTGTGAGGGTACCCCAGGAGAGTTCCAAATGTGTGTGGGTAGAATATATATCCCACGGGGGTAAAATTGAAAAAAGGTGAAAAGTATATTTTTTTGGACTTAGTCATTTTTTCAGCGTTTATCAGACTTTCAGATAGGGGAAATGTCAGTGAGTGTGCCGATTTCAGTTCCAGAGCGATTCGCCCAATGAGTCCTTCATATTTAGTCGTTTTCAGCCAATTTTCTGAATTTTTGAAAATTTCACTTTTTTGTGAAAATATCCACTAAATGAGGGAATAATATGTGTGATGGTACCCCAAGAGAGTTCCAAATGTGTGTGGGTAGGATATATATCCCACGGGGGTAACATTGAAAAAAGTTGAAAATAAATTTTTTTTAGACTTAGTCATTTTTCCGGCGTTTATCAGACTTTCAGATTGGGGAAATGTCAGTGAGCGTTCCGATTTCAGTTCCAGAGCGATTCGCCCGATGAGTCCTTCACATTTAGTCGTTTTCAGCCAATTTTCTGAATTTTTGAAAATTTCACTTTTTTGTGAAAATATCCACTAAATGAGGGAATAATATGTGTGAGGGTACCCCAGGAGAGTTCCAAATGTGTGTGGGTAGAATATATATCCAACGGGGGTAAAATTGAAAAAAGGGTGAAAAAAAATTTTTTTTAGACTTAGTCATTTTTCCGGCGTTTATCAGACTTTCAGATTGGGAAATGTCAGTGAGCGTTCCGATTTCAGTTCCAGAGCGATTCGCCCGATGAGTCCTTCATATTTAGTCGTTTTCAGCCAATTTTGTGAATTTATGAAAATTTCACTTTTTTGTGAAAATATCCACTAAATGAGGGAATAATATGTGTGAGGGTACCCCAAGAGAGTTCCAAATGTGTGTGGGTAGGATATATATCCCACGGGGGTAAAATTGAAAAAAGTTGAAAATAAATTTTTTTTAGACTTAGTAATTTTTCCGGGGTTTATCAGACTTTCAGATAGGGGAAATGTCAGTGTGCATTCCGATTTCAGTTCCAGAGCGATTCGCCCGATGAGTCCTTCATATTTAGTCGTTTTCAGCCAATTTTCTGAATTTTTGAAAATTTCACTTTTTTGTGAAAATATCCACTAAATGAGGGAATAATATGTGTGAGGGTACCCCAAGAGAGTTCCAAATGTGTGTGGGTAGGATATATATCCCACGGGGGTAAAATTGAAAACAGTTGAAAATAAATTTTTTTTGGACTTAGTCATTTTTCCGGCGTTGATCAGACTTTCAGATAGGGGAAATGTCAGTGAGCATTCCGATTTCAGTTCCAGAGCGATTCGCACAATTAGTCCTTCATATTTTGTCGTTTTCAGCCAATTTTCTGAATTTTTGAAAATTTCACTTTTTTTGTGAAAATATCCACTAAATGAGGGAATAATATGTGTGAGGGTACCCCAGGAGAGTTCCAAATGTGTGTGGGTAGAATATATATCCCACGGGGGTAAAATTGAAAAAAGGTGAAAAATTATTTTTTTTGGACTTAGTCATTTTTTCAGCGTTTATCAGACTTTCAGATAAGGGAAATGTCAGTGAGCGTTCCGATTTCAGTTCCAGAGCGATTCGCCCGATGAGTCCTTCATATTTAGTCATTTTCAGCCAATTTTCAGAATTTTTGAAAATTTCACTTTTTTGTGAAAATATCCACTAAATGAGGGAATAATATGTGTGAGGGTACCCCAGGAGTGTTCCAAATGTGCGTGGGTAGAATATATATCCCACGGGGGTAAAATTGAAAAGAGTTGAAAAAATTTTTTTTTGGACTTAGTCATTCTTTCAGCGTTTATCAGTCTTTCAGATCGGGGAAATGTCAGTGAGCGTTCCGATTTCAGTTCCAGAGCGATTCGCCCGATGAGTCCTTCATATTTAGTCGTTTTCAGCCAATTTTCTGAATTTTTGAAAATTTCACTTTTTTGTGAAAATATCCACTAAATGAGGGAATAATATGTGTGAGGGTACCCCAGGAGAGTTCCAAATGTGTGTGGGTAGAATATATATCCAACGGGGGTAAAATTGAAAAAAGGTGAAAAAATTTTTTTTTGGACTTAGTCATTTTTCCGGCGTTTATCAGATTTTCAGATAGGGGAAATGTCAGTGAGCGTTCCGATTTCAGTTCCAGAGCGATTCGCCCGATGAGTCCTTCATATTTAGTCGTTTTCAGCCAATTTTCTGAATTTTTGAAAATTTCACTTTTTTGTGAAAATATCCACTAAATGAGGGAATAATATGTGTGAGGATACCCCAGGAGAGTTCCAAATGTGTGTGGGTAGATTATATATCCCACGGGGGTAAAATTGAAAAAAGGTGAAAAAAAATTTTTTTTAGACTTAGTCATTTTTTCAGCGTTTATCAGACTTTCAGATAGGGGAAATGTCAGTGAGCATTGTGATTTCAGTTCCAGAGCGATTCGCCCGATGATTCCTTCATATTTAATCGTTTTCAGTGAATTTTCTGAATTTTTGAACATTTCACTTTTTTGTGAAAATATCCACTAAATGAGGGAATAATATGTGTGAGGGTACCCCAAGAGAGTTCCAAATGTGTGTGGGTAGGATATATATCCCACGGGGGTAAAATTGAAAAAAGTTGAAAATAAATTTTTTTTAGACTTAGTAATTTTTCCGGGGTTTATCAGACTTTCAGATAGGGGAAATGTCAGTGAGCATTCCGATTTCAGTTCCAGAGCGATTCGCCCGATGAGTCCTTCATATTTAGTCGTTTTCAGCCAATTTTCTGAATTTTTGAAAATTTCAATTTTTTGTGAAAATATCCACTAAATGAGGGAATAATATGTGTGAGGGTACCCCAAGAGAGTTCCAAATGTGTGTGAGTAGGATATATATCCCACGGGGGTAAAATTGAAAACAGTTGAAAATAAAATTTTTTTGGACTTAGTCATTTTTCCGGCGTTTATCAGACTTTCAGATAGGGGAAATGTCAGTGAGCATTCCGATTTCAGTTCCAGAGCGATTCGCCCAATTAGTCCTTCATATTTTGTCGTTTTCAGCCAATTTTCTGAATTTTTGAAAATTTCACTTTTTTGTGAAAATATCCACTAAATGAGGGAATAATATGTGTGAGGGTACCCCAGGAGAGTTCCAAATGTGTGTGGGTAGAATATATATCCCACGGGGGTAAAATTGAAAAAAGGTGAAAAATTATTTTTTTTGGACTTAGTCATTTTTTCAGCGTTTATCAGACTTTCAGATAGGGGAAATGTCAGTGAGCATTGTGATTTCAGTTCCAGAGCGATTCGCCCGATGAGTTCTTCATATTTAGTCGTTTTCAGCCAATTTTCTGAATTTTTGCACATTTCACTTTTTTGTGAAAATATCCACTAAATGAGGGAATAATATGTGTGAGGGTACCCCAAGAGAGTTCCAAATGTGTGTGGGTAGGATATATATCCCACGGGGGTAAAATTGAAAAAAGTTGAAAATAAATTTTTTTTAGACTTAGTAATTTTTCCGGGGTTTATCAGACTTTCAGATAGGGGAAATGTCAGTGAGCATTCCGATTTCAGTTCCAGAGCGATTCGCCCGATGAGTCGTTCATATTTTGTCGTTTTCAGCCAATTTTCTGAATTTTTGAAAATTTCACTTTTTTGTGAAAATATCCACTAAATGAGGGAATAATATGTGTGAGGATACCCCAGGAGAGTTCCAAATGTGTGTGGGTAGATTATATATCCCACGGGGGTAAAATTGAAAAAAGGTGAAAAAAAATTTTTTTTAGACCTAGTCATTTTTTCAGCGTTTATCAGACTTTCAGATAGAGGAAATGTCAGTGAGCATTCCGATTTCAGTTCCAGAGCGATTCGCCCGATGAGTCCTTCATATTTAGTCGTTTTCAGCCAATTTTCTGAATTTTTTAAAATTTCACTTTTTTTGTGAAAATATACACTAAATGAGGGAATAATATGTTTGAGGGTACCCCAAGAGAGTTCCAAATGTGTGTGGGTAGGATATATATCCCACGGGGGTAAAATTGAAAAAAGTTGAAAATAAATTTTTTTTAGACTTAATCATTTTTCCGGCGTTTATCAGACTTTCAGATTGGGGAAATGTCAGTGAGCGTTCCGATTTCAGTTCCAGAGCGATTCGGCCAATGAGTCCTTCATATTTAGTCGTTTTCAGCCAATTTTCAGAATTTTTGAAAATTTCACTTTTTTGTGAAAATATCCACTAAATGAGGGAATAATATGTTTGAGGGTACCCCAGGAGAGTTCCAAATGTGTGTGAGTAGAATATATATCCCACGGGGTAAAATTGAAAAAAGGTGAAAATTTTTTTTTTTTAAATTAGTCATTTTTTCAGCGTTTATCAGACTTTCAGATAGGGGAAATGTCAGTGAGCATTACGATTTCAGTTCCAGAGCGATTCGCCCGATGAGTCCTACATATTTAGTCGTTTTCAGCCAATTTTCAGAATTTTTGAAAATTTCACTTTTTTGTGAAAATATCCACTAAATGAGGGAATAATATGTGTCAGGGTTCCCCGAGAGAGTTCCAAATGTGTGTGGGTAGGATATATATCCCACGGGGGTAAAATTGAAAAAAGTTGAAAATAAAATTTTTTTAGACTTAGTAATTTTTCCGGGGTTTATCAGACTTTCAGATAGGGGAAATGTCAGTGAGCATTCCGATTTCAGTTCCAGAGCGATTCGCCCGATGAGTCCTTCATATTTAGTCGTTTTCAGCCAATTTTCTGAATTTTTGAAAATTTCACTTTTTTGTGAAAATATCCACTAAATGAGGGAATAATATGTGTGAGGGTACCCCAGGAGAGTTCCAAATGTGTGTGAGTAGAATATATATCCCAAGGGGGTAAAATTGAAAAAAGGTGAAAAAAAATTTTTTTTGAACTTGGTCATTTTTTCAGCATTTATCAGACTTTCAGATAGGGGAAATGTCAGTGAGCATTACGATTTCAGTTCCAGAGCGATTCGCCCGATGAGTCCTTCATATTTAGTCGTTTTCAGCCAATTTTCAGAATTTTTGAAAATTTCACTTTTTTGTGAAAATATCCACTAAATGAGGGAATAATATGTGTGAGGGTACCCCAGGAGAGTTCCAAATGTGTGTGGGTAGAATGTATATCCCACGGGGGTAAAATTGAAAAAAGGTGAAAAAAAAATTTTTTTGGACTTAGTCATTTTTTCAGCGTTTATCAGACTTTCAGATAGGGGAAATGTCAGTGAGCATTCCGATTTCAGTTCCAGAGCGATTCGGCCGATGAGTCCTTCATATTTAGTCGTTTTCAGCCAATTTTCTGAATTTTTGTAAATTTCACTTTTTTGTGAAAATATCCACTAAATGAGGGAATAATGTGTGTGAGGGTACCCCAGGAGAGTTACAAATGTGTGTGGGTAGAATATATATCCCACGGGGGTAAAATTGAAAAAAGGTGAAAAATATATTTTTTTGGACTTAGTCATTTTTTCAGCGTTTATCAGACTTTGATATAGGGGAAATGTCAGTGAGCGTTCCGATTTCAGTTCCAGCGCGATTAGCCCAATGAGTCCTTCATATTCAGTAGTTTTCAGCCAATTTTCTGAATTTTTGAAAATTTCTCTTTTTTGTGAAAATATCCACTAAATGAGGGAATAATATGTGTGAGGGTACCCCAGGAGTGTTCCAAATGTGCGTGGGTAGAATATATATCCCACGGGGGTAAAATTGAAAAGAGTTGAAAAAATTTTTTTTTGGACTTAGTCATTCTTTCAGCGTTTATCAGTCTTTCAGATCGGGGAAATGTCAGTGAGCGTTCCGATTTCAGTTCCAGAGCGATTCGCCCGATGAGTCCTTCATATTTAGTCGTTTTCAGCCAATTTTCTGAATTTTTGAAAATTTCACTTTTTTGTGAAAATATCCACTAAATGAGGGAATAATATGTGTGAGGGTACCCCAGGAGAGTTCCAAATGTGTGTGGGTAGAATATATATCCAACGGGGGTAAAATTGAAAAAAGGTGAAAAAATTTTTTTTTGGACTTAGTCATTTTTCCGGCGTTTATCAGATTTTCAGATAGGGGAAATGTCAGTGAGCGTTCCGATTTCAGTTCCAGAGCGATTCGCCCGATGAGTCCTTCATATTTAGTCGTTTTCAGCCAATTTTCTGAATTTTTGAAAATTTCACTTTTTTGTGAAAATATCCACTAAATGAGGGAATAATATGTGTGAGGATACCCCAGGAGAGTTCCAAATGTGTGTGGGTAGATTATATATCCCACGGGGGTAAAATTGAAAAAAGGTGAAAAAAAATTTTTTTTAGACTTAGTCATTTTTTCAGCGTTTATCAGACTTTCAGATAGGGGAAATGTCAGTGAGCATTCTGATTTCAGTTCCAGAGCGATTCGCCCGATGAGTCCTTCATATTTAATCGTTTTCAGTCAATTTTCTGAATTTTTGAACATTTCACTTTTTAGTGAAAATATCCACTAAATGAGGGAATCATATGTGTGAGGGTACCCCAAGAGAGTTCCAAATGTGTGTGGGTAGAATATATATCCCACGGGGGTAAAATTGAAAAAAGTTGAAAATAAATTTTTTTTAGACTTAGTAATTTTTCCGGGGTTTATCAGACTTTCAGATAGGGGAAATGTCAGTGAGCATTCCGATTTCAGTTCCAGAGCGATTCGCCCGATGAGTCCTTCATATTTAGTCGTTTTCAGCCAATTTTCTGAATTTTTGAAAATTTCACTTTTTTGTGAAAATATCCACTAAATGAGGGAATAATATGTGTGAGGGTACCCCAGGAGAGTTCCAAATGTGTGTGGGTAGAATATATATCCCACGGGGGTAAAATTGAAAAAAGGTGAAAAATTATTTTTTTTGGACTTAGTCATTTTTTCAGCGTTTATCAGACTTTCAGATAAGGGAAATGTCAGTGAGCGTTCCGATTTCAGTTCCAGAGCGATTTGCCCGATGAGTCCTTCATATTTAGTCGTTTTCAGCCAATTTTCAGAATTTTTGAAAATTTCACTTTTTTGTGAAAATATCCACTAAATGAGGGAATAATATGTTTGAGGGTACCCCAGGAGAGTTCCAAGTGTGTGTGAGTAGAATATATATCCCACGGGGGTAAAATTGAAAAAAGGTGAAAAAAATTTTTTTTTGGACTTAGTCATTTTTTCAGCGTTTATCAGACTTTGATATAGGGGAAATGTCAGTGAGCGTTCCGATTTCAGTTCCAGCGCGATTAGCCCAATGAGTCGTTCATATTCAGTAGTTTTCAGCCAATTTTCTGAATTTTTGAAAATTTCTCTTTTTTGTGAAAATATCCACTAAATGAGGGAATAATATGTGTGAGGGTACCCCAGGAGTGTTCCAAATGTGCGTGGGTAGAATATATATCCCACGGGGGTAAAATTGAAAAGAGTTGAAAAATTTTTTTTTTGGACTTAGTCATTCTTTCAGCGTTTATCAGTCTTTCAGATCGGGGAAATGTCAGTGAGCGTTCCGATTTCAGTTCCAGAGCGATTCGCCCGATGAGTCCTTCATGTTTAGTCATTTTCAGCCAATTTTCAGAATTTTTGAAAATTTCACTTTTTTGTGAAAATATCCACTAAATGAGGGAATAATATGTGTGAGGGTACCCCAGGAGAGTTCCAAATGTGTGTGGGTAGAATATATTTCCCACGGGGGTAAAATTGAAAAAAGGTGAAAAATTTTTTTTTTTTGGACTTAGTCATTTTTTCAGCGTTTATCAGTCTTTCAGATAGGGGAAATGTCAGTGAGCGTTCCGATTTCAGTTCCAGAGCGATTCGCCCAATGAGTCCTTCATATTTAATCGTTTTCAGCCAATTTTCTGAATTTTTGAAAATTTTACTTTTTTGTGAAAATATCCACTAAATGAGGGAATAATATGTGTGAGGGTACCCCAAGAGAGTTCCAAATGTGTGTGGGTAGGATATATATCCCACGGGGGTAAAATTGAAAAAAGTTGAAAATAAATTTTTTTTAGACTTAGTCATTTTTCCGGCATTTATTAGACTTTCAGATTGGGGAAATGTCAGTGAGCGTTCCGATTTCAGTTCCAGAGCGATTCGCCCGATGAGTCCTTCATATTTAGTCGTTTTCAGCCAATTTTCAGAATTTTTGAAAATTTCACTTTTTTGTGAAAATATCCACTAAATGAGGGAATAATATGTTTGAGGGTACCCCAGGAGAGTTCCAAATGTGTGTGAGTAGAATATATATCCCACGGGGGTAAAATTGAAAAAAGGTGAAAAAAAATTTTTTTTGGACTTAGTCATTTTTTCAGCGTTTATCAGACTTTGATATAGGGGAAATGTCAGTGAGCGTTCCGATTTCAGTTCCAGTGCGATTAGCCCGATGAGTCCTTCATATTCAGTAGTTTTCAGCCAAATTTCTGAATTTTTGAAAATTTCACTTTTTTGTGAAAATATCCACTAAATTGAGGGAATAATATGTGTGAGGATACTCCAGGAGAGTGCCAAATGTTTGTGGGTAGATTATATATCCCACGGGGGTAAAATTGAAAAAAGGTGAAAAAAAATTTTTTTTAGACTTAGTAATTTTTCCGGGGTTTATCAGACTTTCAGATAGGGGAAATGTCAGTGAGCATTCCGATTTCAGTTCCAGAGCGATTCGCCCAATTAGTCCTTCATATTTTGTCGTTTTCAGCCAATTTTCTGAATTTTTGAAAATTTCACTTTTTTGTGAAAATATCCACTAAATGAGGGAATAATATGTGTGAGGGTACCCCAGGAGAGTTCCAAATGTGTGTGGGTAGAATATATATCCCACGGGGGTAAAATTGAAAAAAGTTGAAAAAAAATTTTTTTTAGACTAAGTCATTTTTCCGCCGTTTATCAGATTTTCAGATAGGGGAAATGTCAGTGAGCGTTCCGATTTCAGTTCCAGAGCGATTCGCCCAATGAGTCCTTCATATTTAATCATTTTCAGCCAATTTTCAGAATTTTTGAAAATTTTACTTTTTTGTGAAAATATCCACTAAATGAGGGAATAATATGTTTGAGGGTACCCCAGGAGAGTTCCAAATGTGTGTGAGTAGAATATATATCCCACGGGGGTAAAATTGAAAAAAGTTGAAAATAAATTTTTTTTAGACTTAGTCATTTTTCCGGCATTTATCAGACTTTCAGATTGGGGAAATGTCAGTGAGCGTTCTGATTTCAGTTCCAGAGCGATTCGCCCGATGAGTCCTTCATATTTAGTCGTTTTCAGCCAATTTTCTGAATTTTTGAAAATTTCACTTTTTTGTGAAAATATCCACTAAAGGAGGGAATAATATGTGTGAGGGTACCCCAAGAGAGTTCCAAATGTGTGTGGGTAGGATATATATCCCACGGGGGTAAAATTGAAAACAGTTGAAAATAAAATTTTTTTAGACTTAGTCATTTCTCCGGCGTTTATCAGACTTTCAGATAGGGGAAATGTCAGTGAGCATTCCGATTTCAGTTCCAGAGCGATTCGTTTTCAGTCGTTTTCAGCCAATTTTCTGAATTTTTGAAAATTTCACTTTTTTTGTGAAAATATCCACTAAATGAGGGAATAATATGTGTGAGGGTACCCCAGGAGAGTTCCAAATGTGTGTGGGTAGAATATATATCCCACGGGGGTAAAATTGAAAAAAGGTTAAAAAAAATTTTTTTTGGAATTAGTCATTTTTTCAGCGTTTATCAGTCTTTCAGATAGGGGAAATGTCAGTGAGCGTTCCGATTTCAGTTCCAGAGCGATTCGCCCAATGAGTCCTTCATATTTAGTCGTTTTCAGCCAATTTTCTGAATTTTTGAAAATTTCACTTTTTTGTGAAAATATCCACTAAATGAGGGAATAATATGTGTGAGGGTACCCCAGGAAAGTTCCAAATGTGTGTGAGTAGAATATATATCCCACGGGGGTAAAATTGAAAAAAGGTGAAAACATTTTTTTTTTGGACTTAGTCATTTTTTCAGCGTTTATCAGACTTTCAGTTAGGGGAAATGTCAGTGACCATTCCGAATTCAGTTCCAGAGCGATTCGCCCGATGAGTCCTTCATATTTAGTCGTTTTCAGCCAATTTTCTGAATTTTTGAAAATTTCACTTTTTTGTGAAAATATCCACTAAATGAGGGAATAATATGTGTGAGGGTACCCCAGGAGTGTTCCAAATGTGCGTGGGTAGAATATATATCCCACGGGGGTAAAATTGAAAAGAGCTGAAAAAAATTTTTTTTGGATTTAGTCATTCTTTCAGCGTTTATCAGTCTTTCAGATAGGGGAAATGTCAGTGAGCGTTCCGATTTCAGTTCCAGAGCGATTCGCCCGATGAGCCCTTCATATTTAGTCATTTTCAGCCAATTTTCAGAATTTTTGAAAATTTCACTTTTTTGTGAAAATATCCACTAAATGAGGGAATAATATGTGTGAGGGTACCCCAGGAGAGTTCCAAATGTGTGTGGGTAGAATATATATCCCACGGGGGTAAAATTGAAAAAAGGTGAAAAATTATTTTTTTTGGACTTAGTCATTTTTTCAGCGTTTATCAGACTTTCAGATAAGGGAAATGTCAGTGAGCGTTCCGATTTCAGTTCCAGAGCGATTCGCCCGATGAGTCCTTCATATTTAGTCATTTTCAGCCAATTTTCAGAATTTTTGAAAATTTCACTTTTTTGTGAAAATATCCACTAAATGAGGGAATAATATGTGTGAGGGTACCCCAGGAGAGTTCCAAATGTGTGTGACTAGGATATATATCCCACGGGGGTAAAATTGAAAACAGTTGAAAATAAATTTTTTTTAGACTTAGTCATTTTTCCGGCGTTTATCAGACTTTCAGATAGGGGAAATGACAGTGAGTGTTCCGATTTCAGTTCCAGAGCGATTCGCCCAATGAGTCCTTCATATTCAGTCGTTTTCAGCCAATTTTCTGAATTTTTGAAAATTTCACTTTTTTGCGAAAATATCCACTAAATGAGGGAATAATATGTGTGAGGGTACCCCAGGAGAGTTCCAAATGTGTGTGGGTAGAATATATATCCCACGGGGGTAAAATTGAAAAAAGGTGAAAAATTATTTTTTTTGGACTTAGTCATTTTTTCAGCGTTTATCAGACTTTCAGATAAGGGAAATGTCAGTGAGCGTTCCGATTTCAGTTCCAGAGCGATTCGCCCGATGAGTCCTTCATATTTAGTCATTTTCAGCCAATTTTCAGAATTTTTGAAAATTTCACTTTTTTGTGAAAATATCCACTAAATGAGGGAATAATATGTGTGAGGGTACCCCAGGAGAGTTCCAAATGTGTGTGGGTAGAATATATATCCCACGGGGGTAAAATTGAAAAAAGGTGAAAAATTTTTTTTTTTGGACTTAGTCATTTTTTCAGCGTTTATCAGTCTTTCAGATAGGGGAAATGTCAGTGAGCGTTCAGATTTCAGTTCCAGAGCGATTCGCCCAATGAGTCCTTCATATTTAGTCGTTTTCAGCCAATTTTCTGAATTTTTGAAAATTTCACTTTTTTGTGAAAATATCCACTAAATGAGGGAATAATATGTTTGAGGGTACCCCAGGAGAGTTCCAAATGTGTGCGGGTAGAATATATATCCCACGGGGGTAAAATTGAAAAAAGTTGAAAAAAAATTTTTTTTAGACTGTCATTTTTTCAGCGTTTATCAGACTTTCAGATAGGGGAAATGTCAGTGAGCGTTCCGATTTCAGTTCCAGCGCGATTAGCCCGATGAGTCCTTCATATTCAGTAGTTTTCAGCCAATTTTCTGAAGTTTTGAAAATTTCACTTTTTTGTGAAAATATCCACTAAATGAGGAAATATAATATGTGTGAGGGTACCCCAGGAGTGTTCCAAATGTGCGTGGGTAGAATATATATCCCACGGGGGTAAAATTGAAAAGAGGTGAAAAAATTTTTTTTTGGACTTAGTCATTCTTTCAGCGTTTATCAGTCTTTCAGATAGGGGAAATGTCAGTGAGCGTTCCGATTTCAGTTCCAGAGCGATTCGCCCGATGAGCCCTTCATATTTAGTCATTTTCAGCCAATTTTCAGAATTTTTGAAAATTTCACTTTTTTGTGAAAATATCCACTAAATGAGGGAATAATATGTGTGAGGGTACCCCAGGAGAGTTCCAAATGTGTGTGGGTAGAATATATATCCCACGGGGGTAAAATTGAAAAAAGGTGAAAACATTTTTTTTGGGACTTAGTCATTTTGCCAGCGTTTATCAGACTTTCAGATAGGGGAAATGACAGTGAGTGTTCCGATTTCAGTTCCAGAGCGATTCGCCCAATGAGTCCTTCATATTCAGTCGTTTTCAGCCAATTTTCTGAATTTTTGAAAATTTCACTTTTTTGCGAAAATATCCACTAAATGAGGGAGTAATATGTGTGAGGGTACCCCAGGAGAGTTCCAAATGTGTGTGGGTAGAATATATATCCCACGGGGGTAAAATTGAAAAAAGGTGAAAAATTATTTTTTTTGGACTTAGTCATTTTTTCAGCGTTTATCAGACTTTCAGATAAGGGAAATGTCAGTGAGCGTTCCGATTTCAGTTCCAGAGCGATTCGCCCGATGAGTCCTTCATATTTAGTCATTTTCAGCCAATTTTCAGAATTTTTGAAAATTTCACTTTTTTGTGAAAATATCCACTAAATGAGGGAATAATATGTGTGAGGGTACCCCAGGAGAGTTCCAAATGTGTGTGGGTAGAATATATATCCCACGGAGGTAAAATTGAAAAAAAGGGAAAAATTTTTTTTTTTGGACTTAGTCATTTTTTCAGCGTTTATCAGTCTTTCAGATAGGGGAAATGTCAGTGAGCGTTCAGATTTCAGTTCCAGAGCGATTCGCCCAATGAGTCCTTCATATTTAGTCGTTTTCAGCCAATTTTCTGAATTTTTGAAAATTTCACTCTTTTGTGAAAATATCCACTAAATGAGGGAATAATATGTGTGAGGGTACCCCAGGAGAGTTCCAAATGTGTGCGGGTAGAATATATATCCCACGGGGGTAAAATTGAAAAAAGTTGAAAAAAAATTTTTTTTAGACTGTCAATTTTTCAGCGTTTATCAGACTTTCAGATAGGGGAAATGTCAGTGAGCGTTCCGATTTCAGTTCCAGCGCGATTAGCCCGATGAGTCCTTCATTTTCAGTAGTTTTCAGCCAATTTTCTGAATTTTTGAAAATTTCACTTTTTTGTGAAAATATCCACTAAATGAGGGAATATAATATGTGTGAGGGTACTCCAGGAGTGTTCCAAATGTGCGTGGGTAGAATATATATCCCACGGGGGTAAAATTGAAAAGAGTTGAAAAAATTTTTTTTTGGACTTAGTCATTCTTTCAGCGTTTATCAGTCTTTCAGATAGGGGAAATGTCAGTGAGCGTTCCGATTTCAGTTCCAGAGCGATTCGCCCGATGAGTCCTTCATATTTAGTCATTTTCAGCCAATTTTCAGAATTTTTGAAAATTTCACTTTTTTGTGAAAATATCCACTAAATGAGGGAATAATATGTGTGAGGGTACCCCAGGAGAGTTCCAAATGTGTGTGGGTAGAATATATATACCACGGAGGTAAAATTGAAAAAAGGTGAAAAAATTTTTTTTTTGGACTTAGTCATTTTTTCAACGTTTATCAGACTTTCAGATAGGGGAAATTTCAGTGAGCGTACCGATTTCAGTTCCAGAGCGATTCGCCAGATGAGTCCTTCATATATAGTCGTTTTCAGCCAATTTTCAGAATTTTTGCAAATTTCACTTTTTTGTGAAAATATCCACTAAATGAGGGAATAATATGTGTGAGGGTACCCCAGGAGTGTTCCAAATGTGCGTGGGTAGAATATATATCCCACGGGGGTAAAATTGAAAAGAGCTGAAAAAAATTTTTTTTGGATTTAGTCATTCTTTTAGCGTTTATCAGTCTTTCAGATAGGGGAAATGTCAGTGAGCGTTCCGATTTCAGTTCCAGAGCGATTCGCCCGATGAGCCCTTCATATTTAGTCATTTTCAGCCAATTTTCAGAATTTTTGAAAATTTCACTTTTTTGTGAAAATATCCACTAAATGAGGGAATAATATGTGTGAGGGTACCCCAGGAGAGTTCCAAATGTGTGTGACTAGGATATATATCCCACGGGGGTAAAATTGAAAACAGTTGAAAATAAATTTTTTTTAGACTTAGTCATTTTTCCGGCGTTTATCAGACTTTCAGATAGGGGAAATGACAGTGAGTGTTCCGATTTCAGTTCCAGAGCGATTCGCCCAATGAGTCCTTCATATTCAGTCGTTTTCAGCCAATTTTCTGAATTTTTGAAAATTTCACTTTTTTGCGAAAATATCCACTAAATGAGGGAATAATATGTGTGAGGGTACCCCAGGAGAGTTCCAAATGTGTGTGGGTAGAATATATATCCCACGGGGGTAAAATTGAAAAAAGGTGAAAAATTATTTTTTTTGGACTTAGTCATTTTTTCAGCGTTTATCAGACTTTCAGATAAGGGAAATGTCAGTGAGCGTTCCGATTTCAGTTCCAGAGCGATTCGCCCGATGAGTCCTTCATATTTAGTCATTTTCAGCCAATTTTCAGAATTTTTGAAAATTTCACTTTTTTGTGAAAATATCCACTAAATGAGGGAATAATATGTGTGAGGGTACCCCAGGAGAGTTCCAAATGTGTGTGGGTAGAATATATATCCCACGGGGGTAAAATTGAAAAAAGGTGAAAAATTTTTTTTTTTGGACTTAGTCATTTTTTCAGCGTTTATCAGTCTTTCAGATAGGGGAAATGTCAGTGAGCGTTCAGATTTCAGTTCCAGAGCGATTCGCCCAATGAGTCCTTCATATTTAGTCGTTTTCAGCCAATTTTCTGAATTTTTGAAAATTTCACTTTTTTGTGAAAATATCCACTAAATGAGGGAATAATATGTTTGAGGGTACCCCAGGAGAGTTCCAAATGTGTGCGGGTAGAATATATATCCCACGGGGGTAAAATTGAAAAAAGTTGAAAAAAAATTTTTTTTAGACTGTCATTTTTTCAGCGTTTATCAGACTTTCAGATAGGGGAAATGTCAGTGAGCGTTCCGATTTCAGTTCCAGCGCGATTAGCCCGATGAGTCCTTCATATTCAGTAGTTTTCAGCCAATTTTCTGAAGTTTTGAAAATTTCACTTTTTTGTGAAAATATCCACTAAATGAGGAAATATAATATGTGTGAGGGTACCCCAGGAGTGTTCCAAATGTGCGTGGGTAGAATATATATCCCACGGGGGTAAAATTGAAAAGAGGTGAAAAAATTTTTTTTTGGACTTAGTCATTCTTTCAGCGTTTATCAGTCTTTCAGATAGGGGAAATGTCAGTGAGCGTTCCGATTTCAGTTCCAGAGCGATTCGCCCGATGAGCCCTTCATATTTAGTCATTTTCAGCCAATTTTCAGAATTTTTGAAAATTTCACTTTTTTGTGAAAATATCCACTAAATGAGGGAATAATATGTGTGAGGGTACCCCAGGAGAGTTCCAAATGTGTGTGGGTAGAATATATATCCCACGGGGGTAAAATTGAAAAAAGGTGAAAACATTTTTTTTGGGACTTAGTCATTTTGCCAGCGTTTATCAGACTTTCAGATAGGGGAAATGACAGTGAGTGTTCCGATTTCAGTTCCAGAGCGATTCGCCCAATGAGTCCTTCATATTCAGTCGTTTTCAGCCAATTTTCTGAATTTTTGAAAATTTCACTTTTTTGCGAAAATATCCACTAAATGAGGGAGTAATATGTGTGAGGGTACCCCAGGAGAGTTCCAAATGTGTGTGGGTAGAATATATATCCCACGGGGGTAAAATTGAAAAAAGGTGAAAAATTATTTTTTTTGGACTTAGTCATTTTTTCAGCGTTTATCAGACTTTCAGATAAGGGAAATGTCAGTGAGCGTTCCGATTTCAGTTCCAGAGCGATTCGCCCGATGAGTCCTTCATATTTAGTCATTTTCAGCCAATTTTCAGAATTTTTGAAAATTTCACTTTTTTGTGAAAATATCCACTAAATGAGGGAATAATATGTGTGAGGGTACCCCAGGAGAGTTCCAAATGTGTGTGGGTAGAATATATATCCCACGGAGGTAAAATTGAAAAAAAGGGAAAAATTTTTTTTTTTGGACTTAGTCATTTTTTCAGCGTTTATCAGTCTTTCAGATAGGGGAAATGTCAGTGAGCGTTCAGATTTCAGTTCCAGAGCGATTCGCCCAATGAGTCCTTCATATTTAGTCGTTTTCAGCCAATTTTCTGAATTTTTGAAAATTTCACTCTTTTGTGAAAATATCCACTAAATGAGGGAATAATATGTGTGAGGGTACCCCAGGAGAGTTCCAAATGTGTGCGGGTAGAATATATATCCCACGGGGGTAAAATTGAAAAAAGTTGAAAAAAAATTTTTTTTAGACTGTCAATTTTTCAGCGTTTATCAGACTTTCAGATAGGGGAAATGTCAGTGAGCGTTCCGATTTCAGTTCCAGCGCGATTAGCCCGATGAGTCCTTCATTTTCAGTAGTTTTCAGCCAATTTTCTGAATTTTTGAAAATTTCACTTTTTTGTGAAAATATCCACTAAATGAGGGAATATAATATGTGTGAGGGTACTCCAGGAGTGTTCCAAATGTGCGTGGGTAGAATATATATCCCACGGGGGTAAAATTGAAAAGAGTTGAAAAAATTTTTTTTTGGACTTAGTCATTCTTTCAGCGTTTATCAGTCTTTCAGATAGGGGAAATGTCAGTGAGCGTTCCGATTTCAGTTCCAGAGCGATTCGCCCGATGAGTCCTTCATATTTAGTCATTTTCAGCCAATTTTCAGAATTTTTGAAAATTTCACTTTTTTGTGAAAATATCCACTAAATGAGGGAATAATATGTGTGAGGGTACCCCAGGAGAGTTCCAAATGTGTGTGGGTAGAATATATATACCACGGAGGTAAAATTGAAAAAAGGTGAAAAAATTTTTTTTTTGGACTTAGTCATTTTTTCAACGTTTATCAGACTTTCAGATAGGGGAAATTTCAGTGAGCGTACCGATTTCAGTTCCAGAGCGATTCGCCAGATGAGTCCTTCATATATAGTCGTTTTCAGCCAATTTTCAGAATTTTTGCAAATTTCACTTTTTTGTGAAAATATCCACTAAATGAGGGAATAATATGTGTGAGGGTACCCCAGGAGTGTTCCAAATGTGCGTGGGTAGAATATATATCCCACGGGGGTAAAATTGAAAAGAGTTGAAAATTTTTTCTATGGACTTAGTTATTTTTCCGGCGTTTATCAGACTTTCAGATAGGGGAAATGTCAGTGAGCGTTCCAATTTCAGTTCCAGAGCGATTCGCCCGATGAGTTCTTCATATTTAGTCGTTTTCAGCCAATTTTCAGAATTTTTGAAAATTTCACTTTTTTGTGAAAATATCCACTAAATGAGGGAATAATATGTGTGAGGGTACCCCAGGAGAGTTCCAAATGTGTGCGGGTAGAATATATATCCCACGGGGGTAAAATTGAAAAAAGTTGAAAAAAAATTTTTTTTAGACTGTCAATTTTTCAGCGTTTATCAGACTTTCAGATAGGGGAAATGTCAGTGAGCGTTCCGATTTCAGTTCCAGCGCGATTAGCCCGATGAGTCCTTCATTTTCAGTAGTTTTCAGCCAATTTTCTGAATTTTTGAAAATTTCACTTTTTTGTGAAAATATCCACTAAATGAGGGAATATAATATGTGTGAGGGTACTCCAGGAGTGTTCCAAATGTGCGTGGGTAGAATATATATCCCACGGGGGTAAAATTGAAAAGAGTTGAAAAAATTTTTTTTTGGACTTAGTCATTCTTTCAGCGTTTATCAGTCTTTCAGATAGGGGAAATGTCAGTGAGCGTTCCGATTTCAGTTCCAGAGCGATTCGCCCGATGAGTCCTTCATATTTAGTCATTTTCAGCCAATTTTCAGAATTTTTGAAAATTTCACTTTTTTGTGAAAATATCCACTAAATGAGGGAATAATATGTGTGAGGGTACCCCAGGAGAGTTCCAAATGTGTGTGGGTAGAATATATATACCACGGAGGTAAAATTGAAAAAAGGTGAAAAAATTTTTTTTTTGGACTTAGTCATTTTTTCAACGTTTATCAGACTTTCAGATAGGGGAAATTTCAGTGAGCGTACCGATTTCAGTTCCAGAGCGATTCGCCAGATGAGTCCTTCATATATAGTCGTTTTCAGCCAATTTTCAGAATTTTTGAAAATTTCACTTTTTTGTGAAAATATCCACTAAATGAGGGAATAATATGTGTGAGGGTACCCCAGGAGTGTTCCAAATGTGCGTGGGTAGAATATATATCCCACGGGGGTAAAATTGAAAAGAGTTGAAAATTTTTTCTATGGACTTAGTCATTTTTCCGGCGTTTATCAGACTTTCAGATAGGGGAAATGTCAGTGAGCGTTCCAATTTCAGTTCCAGAGCGATTCGCCCGATGAGTTCTTCATATTTAGTCGTTTTCAGCCAATTTTCAGAATTTTTGAAAATTTCACTTTTTTGTGAAAATATCCACTAAATGAGGGAATAATATGTGTGAGGGTACCCCAGGAGAGTTCCAAATGTGTGTGGGTAGAATATATATCCCACGGGGGTAAAGTTGAAAAAAGGTGAAAAATTTTTTTTTTTGGACTTAGTCATTTTTTCAACGTTTATCAGACTTTCAGATAGGGGAAATTTCAGTGAGCGTTCCGATTTCACTTCCAGAGCGATTCGCCAGATGAGTCCTTCATATTTAGTCGTTTTCAGCCAATTTTCAAAATTTTTGAAAATTTAACTTTTTTGTGAAAATATCCACTAAATGAGGGAATAATATGTGTGAGGGTACCCCAGGAGTGTTCCAAATGTTCGTGGGTAGAATATATATCCCACGGGGGTAAAATTGAAAAGAGTTGAAAAATTTTTCTTTGGACTTAGTCATTTTTCCGGCGTTTATCAGACTTTCAGATAGGGGAAATGTCAGTGAGCGTTCCGATTTCAGTTCCAGCGCGATTAGCCCGATGAGTCCTTCATATTCAGTAGTTTTCAGCCAATTTTCTGAAGTTTTGAAAATTTCACTTTTTTGTGAAAATATCCACTAAATGAGGAAATATAATATGTGTGAGGGTACCCCAGGAGTGTTCCAAATGTGCGTGGGTAGAATATATATCCCACGGGGGTAAAATTGAAAAGAGTTGAAAAAATTTTTTTTTCGACTTAGTCATTCTTTCAGCGTTTATCAGTCTTTCAGATAGGGGAAATGTCAGTGAGCGTTCCGATTTCAGTTCCAGAGCGATTCGCCCGATGAGTCCTTCATATTTAGTCGTTTTCAGCCAATTTTCTGAATTTTTGAAAATTTCACTTTTTTGTGAAAATATCCACTAAATGAGGGAATAATATGTGTGAGGGTACCCCAGGAGAGTTCCAAATGTGTGTGGGTAGAATATATATCCCACGGGGGTAAAATTGAAAAAAGTTGAAAACATTTTTTTTGGGACTTAGTCATTTTTCCGGCGTTTATCAGACTTTCAGATAGGGGAAATGTCAGTGAGCATTCCGATTTCAGTTCCAGAGCGATTCGCCCGATGAGTCATTCATATTTAGTCGTTTTCAGCCAATTTTCTGAATTTTTGAAAATTTCACTTTTTTGTGAAAATATCCACTAAATGAGGGAATAATATGTGTGAGGGTACCCCAGGAGAGTTCCAAATGTGTGTGGGTAGAATATATATACCACGGGGGTAAAATTGAAAAAAGGTGAAAAATTTTTTTTTTGGACTTAGTCATTTTTTCAGTGTTTATCAGACTTTCAGGTAGGGGAAATGTCAGTGAGCATTCCGATTTCAGTTCCAGAGCGATTCACCCGATGAGTCCTTCATATTTAGTCGTTTTCAGCCAATTTTCTGAATTTTTGAAAATTTCACTTTTTTGTGAAAATATCCACTAAATGAGGGAATAATATGTGTGAGGGTACCCCAGGAGAGTTCCAAATGTGTGTGGGTAGAATATATATCCCACGGGGGTAAAATTGAAAAAAGGTGAAAAAAAAAATTTTTTTAGACTTAGTCATTTTTCCGGCGTTTATCAGACTTTCAGATAGGGGAAATGTCAGTGAGCATTCCGATTTCAGTTCCAGAGCGATTCGCCCGATGAGTCCTTCATATTTAGTCATTTTCAGCCAATTTTCAGAATTTTTGAAAATTTCACTTTTTTGTGAAAATATCCACTAAATGAGGGAATAATATGTGTGAGGGTACCCCAGGAGAGTTCCAAATGTGTGTGGGTAGAATATATATCCCACGGGGGTAAAATTGAAAAAAGGTGAAAAATTTTTTTTTTTGGACTTAGTCATTTTTCCAACGTTTATCAGACTTTCAGATAGGGGAAATTTCAGTGAGCGTTCCGATTTCCGTTCCAGAGCGATTCGCCCGATGAGTCCTTCATATTTAGTCGTTTTCAGCCAATTTTCTGAATTTTTGAAAATTTCACTTTTTTGTGAAAATATCCACTAAATGAGGGAATAATATGTGTGAGGGTACCCCAGGAGTGTTCCAAATGTGCGTGGGTAGAATATATATCCCACGGGGGTAAAATTGAAAAGAGTTGAAAAATTTTTCTTTGGACTTAGTCATTTTTTCAGCGTTTATCAGACTTTCAGGTAGGGGAAATGTCAGTGAGCGATCCAATTTCAGTTCCAGAGCGATTCACCCGATGAGTCCTTCATATTTAGTCGTTTTCAGCCAATTTTCTGAATTTTTGAAAATTTCACTTTTTTGTGAAAATATCCACTAAATGAGGGAATAATATGTGTGAGGGTACCCCAGGAGAGTTCCAAATGTGTGCGGGTAGAATATATATCCCACGGGGGTAAAATTGAAAAAAGTTGAAAAAAAATTTTTTTTAGACTGTCATTTTTTCAGCGTTTATCAGACTTTCAGATAGGGGAAATGTCAGTGAGCGTTCCGATTTCAGTTTCAGCACGATTAGCCCGATGAGTCCTTCATTTTCAGTAGTTTTCAGCCAATTTTCTGAATTTTTGAAAATTTCACTTTTTTGTGAAAATATCCACTAAATGAGGGAATATAATATGTGTGAGGGTACCCCAGGAGTGTTCCAAATGTGCGTGGGTAGAATATATATCCCACGGGGGTAAAATTGAAAAGAGTTGAAAAAATTTTTTTTTGGACTTAGTCATTCTTTCAGCGTTTATCAGTCTTTCAGATAGGGGAAATGCCAGTGAGCGTTCCGATTTCAGTTCCAGAGCGATTCGCCCGATGAGTCCTTCATATTTAGTCATTTTCAGCCAATTTTCAGAATTTTTGAAAATTTCACTTTTTTGTGAAAATATCCACTAAATGAGGGAATAATAAGTGTGAGGGTACCCCAGGAGTGTTCCAAATGTGCGTGGGTAGAATATATATCCCACGGGGGTAAAATTGAAAAAAGGTGAAAAATAAATTTTTTTTAGACTTAGTCATTTTTCCGGCGTTTATCAGACTTTCAGATAGGGGAAATGTCAGTGAGCGTTCCGATTTCAGTTCCAGAGCGATTCGCCCGATGAGTCCTTCATATTTAGTCGTTTTCAGCCAATTTTCTGAATTTTTGAAAATTTCACTTTTTTGTGAAAATATCCACTAAATGAGGGAATAATATGTGTGAGGGTACCCCAGGAGAGTTCCAAATGTGTGTGGGTAGAATATATATCCCACGGGGGTAAAATTGAAAAAAGTTGAAAACATTTTTTTTGGGACTTAGTCATTTTTCCGGCGTTTATCAGACTTTCAGATAGGGGAAATGTCAGTGAGCATTCCGATTTCAGTTCCAGAGCGATTCGCCCGATGAGTCATTCATATTTAGTCGTTTTCAGCCAATTTTCTGAATTTTTGAAAATTTCACTTTTTTGTGAAAATATCCACTAAATGAGGGAATAATATGTGTGAGGGTACCCCAGGAGAGTTCCAAATGTGTGTGGGTAGAATATATATACCACGGGGGTAAAATTGAAAAAAGGTGAAAAATTTTTTTTTTGGACTTAGTCATTTTTTCAGTGTTTATCAGACTTTCAGGTAGGGGAAATGTCAGTGAGCATTCCGATTTCAGTTCCAGAGCGATTCACCCGATGAGTCCTTCATATTTAGTCGTTTTCAGCCAATTTTCTGAATTTTTGAAAATTTCACTTTTTTGTGAAAATATCCACTAAATGAGGGAATAATATGTGTGAGGGTACCCCAGGAGAGTTCCAAATGTGTGTGGGTAGAATATATATCCCACGGGGGTAAAATTGAAAAAAGGTGAAAAAAAAAATTTTTTTAGACTTAGTCATTTTTCCGGCGTTTATCAGACTTTCAGATAGGGGAAATGTCAGTGAGCATTCCGATTTCAGTTCCAGAGCGATTCGCCCGATGAGTCCTTCATATTTAGTCATTTTCAGCCAATTTTCAGAATTTTTGAAAATTTCACTTTTTTGTGAAAATATCCACTAAATGAGGGAATAATATGTGTGAGGGTACCCCAGGAGAGTTCCAAATGTGTGTGGGTAGAATATATATCCCACGGGGGTAAAATTGAAAAAAGGTGAAAAATTTTTTTTTTTGGACTTAGTCATTTTTCCAACGTTTATCAGACTTTCAGATAGGGGAAATTTCAGTGAGCGTTCCGATTTCCGTTCCAGAGCGATTCGCCCGATGAGTCCTTCATATTTAGTCGTTTTCAGCCAATTTTCTGAATTTTTGAAAATTTCACTTTTTTGTGAAAATATCCACTAAATGAGGGAATAATATGTGTGAGGGTACCCCAGGAGTGTTCCAAATGTGCGTGGGTAGAATATATATCCCACGGGGGTAAAATTGAAAAGAGTTGAAAAATTTTTCTTTGGACTTAGTCATTTTTTCAGCGTTTATCAGACTTTCAGGTAGGGGAAATGTCAGTGAGCGATCCAATTTCAGTTCCAGAGCGATTCACCCGATGAGTCCTTCATATTTAGTCGTTTTCAGCCAATTTTCTGAATTTTTGAAAATTTCACTTTTTTGTGAAAATATCCACTAAATGAGGGAATAATATGTGTGAGGGTACCCCAGGAGAGTTCCAAATGTGTGCGGGTAGAATATATATCCCACGGGGGTAAAATTGAAAAAAGTTGAAAAAAAATTTTTTTTAGACTGTCATTTTTTCAGCGTTTATCAGACTTTCAGATAGGGGAAATGTCAGTGAGCGTTCCGATTTCAGTTTCAGCACGATTAGCCCGATGAGTCCTTCATTTTCAGAAGTTTTCAGCCAATTTTCTGAATTTTTGAAAATTTCACTTTTTTGTGAAAATATCCACTAAATGAGGGAATATAATATGTGTGAGGGTACCCCAGGAGTGTTCCAAATGTGCGTGGGTAGAATATATATCCCACGGGGGTAAAATTGAAAAGAGTTGAAAAAATTTTTTTTTGGACTTAGTCATTCTTTCAGCGTTTATCAGTCTTTCAGATAGGGGAAATGCCAGTGAGCGTTCCGATTTCAGTTCCAGAGCGATTCGCCCGATGAGTCCTTCATATTTAGTCATTTTCAGCCAATTTTCAGAATTTTTGAAAATTTCACTTTTTTGTGAAAATATCCACTAAATGAGGGAATAATAAGTGTGAGGGTACCCCAGGAGTGTTCCAAATGTGCGTGGGTAGAATATATATCCCACGGGGGTAAAATTGAAAAAAGGTGAAAAATAAATTTTTTTTAGACTTAGTCATTTTTCCGGCGTTTATCAGACTTTCAGATAGGGGAAATGTCAGTGAGCGTTCCGATTTCAGTTCCAGAGCGATTCGCCCGATGAGTTCTTCATATTTAGTCGTTTTCAGCCAATTTTCTGAATTTTTGAAAATTTCACTTTTTTGTGAAAATATCCACTAAATGAGGGAATAATAAGTGTGAGGGTACCCCAGGAGTGTTGCAAATGTGCGTGGGTAGAATATATATCCCACGGGGGTAAAATTGAAAAAAGTTGAAAACATTTTTTTTGGGACTTAGTCATTTTTCCGGCGTTTATCAGACTTTCAGATGGGGAAATGTCAGTGAGCATTCCGATTTCAGTTCCAGAGCGATTCGCCCAATGAGTCCTTCATATTTAGTCGTTTTCAGCCAATTTTCTGAATTTTTGAAAATTTCACTTTTTTGTGAAAATATCCACTAAATGAGGGAATAATATGTGTGAGGGTACCCCAGGAAAGTTCCAAATGTGTGTGAGTAGAATATATATCCCACGGGGGTAAAATTGAAAAAAGGTGAAAACATTTTTTTTTTGGACTTAGTCATTTTTTCAGCGTTTATCAGACTTTCAGTTAGGGGAAATGTCAGTGACCATTCCGAATTCAGTTCCAGAGCGATTCGCCCGATGAGTCCTTCATATTTAGTCGTTTTCAGCCAATTTTCTGAATTTTTGAAAATTTCACTTTTTTGTGAAAATATCCACTAAATGAGGGAATAATATGTGTGAGGGTACCCCAGGAGTGTTCCAAATGTGCGTGGGTAGAATATATATCCCACGGGGGTAAAATTGAAAAGAGCTGAAAAAAATTTTTTTTGGATTTAGTCATTCTTTCAGCGTTTATCAGTCTTTCAGATAGGGGAAATGTCAGTGAGCGTTCCGATTTCAGTTCCAGAGCGATTCGCCCGATGAGCCCTTCATATTTAGTCATTTTCAGCCAATTTTCAGAATTTTTGAAAATTTCACTTTTTTGTGAAAATATCCACTAAATGAGGGAATAATATGTGTGAGGGTACCCCAGGAGAGTTCCAAATGTGTGTGGGTAGAATATATATCCCACGGGGGTAAAATTGAAAAAAGGTGAAAAATTATTTTTTTTGGACTTAGTCATTTTTTCAGCGTTTATCAGACTTTCAGATAAGGGAAATGTCAGTGAGCGTTCCGATTTCAGTTCCAGAGCGATTCGCCCGATGAGTCCTTCATATTTAGTCATTTTCAGCCAATTTTCAGAATTTTTGAAAATTTCACTTTTTTGTGAAAATATCCACTAAATGAGGGAATAATATGTGTGAGGGTACCCCAGGAGAGTTCCAAATGTGTGTGACTAGGATATATATCCCACGGGGGTAAAATTGAAAACAGTTGAAAATAAATTTTTTTTAGACTTAGTCATTTTTCCGGCGTTTATCAGACTTTCAGATAGGGGAAATGACAGTGAGTGTTCCGATTTCAGTTCCAGAGCGATTCGCCCAATGAGTCCTTCATATTCAGTCGTTTTCAGCCAATTTTCTGAATTTTTGAAAATTTCACTTTTTTGCGAAAATATCCACTAAATGAGGGAATAATATGTGTGAGGGTACCCCAGGAGAGTTCCAAATGTGTGTGGGTAGAATATATATCCCACGGGGGTAAAATTGAAAAAAGGTGAAAAATTATTTTTTTTGGACTTAGTCATTTTTTCAGCGTTTATCAGACTTTCAGATAAGGGAAATGTCAGTGAGCGTTCCGATTTCAGTTCCAGAGCGATTCGCCCGATGAGTCCTTCATATTTAGTCATTTTCAGCCAATTTTCAGAATTTTTGAAAATTTCACTTTTTTGTGAAAATATCCACTAAATGAGGGAATAATATGTGTGAGGGTACCCCAGGAGAGTTCCAAATGTGTGTGGGTAGAATATATATCCCACGGGGGTAAAATTGAAAAAAGGTGAAAAATTTTTTTTTTTGGACTTAGTCATTTTTTCAGCGTTTATCAGTCTTTCAGATAGGGGAAATGTCAGTGAGCGTTCAGATTTCAGTTCCAGAGCGATTCGCCCAATGAGTCCTTCATATTTAGTCGTTTTCAGCCAATTTTCTGAATTTTTGAAAATTTCACTTTTTTGTGAAAATATCCACTAAATGAGGGAATAATATGTTTGAGGGTACCCCAGGAGAGTTCCAAATGTGTGCGGGTAGAATATATATCCCACGGGGGTAAAATTGAAAAAAGTTGAAAAAAAATTTTTTTTAGACTGTCATTTTTTCAGCGTTTATCAGACTTTCAGATAGGGGAAATGTCAGTGAGCGTTCCGAATTCAGTTCCAGCGCGATTAGCCCGATGAGTCCTTCATATTCAGTAGTTTTCAGCCAATTTTCTGAAGTTTTGAAAATTTCACTTTTTTGTGAAAATATCCACTAAATGAGGAAATATAATATGTGTGAGGGTACCCCAGGAGTGTTCCAAATGTGCGTGGGTAGAATATATATCCCACGGGGGTAAAATTGAAAAGAGGTGAAAAAATTTTTTTTTGGACTTAGTCATTCTTTCAGCGTTTATCAGTCTTTCAGATAGGGGAAATGTCAGTGAGCGTTCCGATTTCAGTTCCAGAGTGATTCGCCCGATGAGCCCTTCATATTTAGTCATTTTCAACCAATTTTCAGAATTTTTGAAAATTTCACTTTTTTGTGAAAATATCCACTAAATGAGGGAATAATATGTGTGAGGGTACCCCAGGAGAGTTCCAAATGTGTGTGGGTAGAATATATATCCCACGGGGGTAAAATTGAAAAAAGGTGAAAACATTTTTTTTGGGACTTAGTCATTTTGCCAGCGTTTATCAGACTTTCAGATAGGGGAAATGACAGTGAGTGTTCCGATTTCAGTTCCAGAGCGATTCGCCCAATGAGTCCTTCATATTCAGTCGTTTTCAGCCAATTTTCTGAATTTTTGAAAATTTCACTTTTTTGCGAAAATATCCACTAAATGAGGGAGTAATATGTGTGAGGGTACCCCAGGAGAGTTCCAAATGTGTGTGGGTAGAATATATATCCCACGGGGGTAAAATTGAAAAAAGGTGAAAAATTATTTTTTTTGGACTTAGTCATTTTTTCAGCGTTTATCAGACTTTCAGATAAGGGAAATGTCAGTGAGCGTTCCGATTTCAGTTCCAGAGCGATTCGCCCGATGAGTCCTTCATATTTAGTCATTTTCAGCCAATTTTCAGAATTTTTGAAAATTTCACTTTTTTGTGAAAATATCCACTAAATGAGGGAATAATATGTGTGAGGGTACCCCAGGAGAGTTCCAAATGTGTGTGGGTAGAATATATATCCCACGGAGGTAAAATTGAAAAAAAGGGAAAAATTTTTTTTTTTGGACTTAGTCATTTTTTCAGCGTTTATCAGTCTTTCAGATAGGGGAAATGTCAGTGAGCGTTCAGATTTCAGTTCCAGAGCGATTCGCCCAATGAGTCCTTCATATTTAGTCGTTTTCAGCCAATTTTCTGAATTTTTGAAAATTTCACTCTTTTGTGAAAATATCCACTAAATGAGGGAATAATATGTGTGAGGGTACCCCAGGAGAGTTCCAAATGTGTGCGGGTAGAATATATATCCCACGGGGGTAAAATTGAAAAAAGTTGAAAAAAAATTTTTTTTAGACTGTCAATTTTTCAGCGTTTATCAGACTTTCAGATAGGGGAAATGTCAGTGAGCGTTCCGATTTCAGTTCCAGCGCGATTAGCCCGATGAGTCCTTCATTTTCAGTAGTTTTCAGCCAATTTTCTGAATTTTTGAAAATTTCACTTTTTTGTGAAAATATCCACTAAATGAGGGAATATAATATGTGTGAGGGTACTCCAGGAGTGTTCCAAATGTGCGTGGGTAGAATATATATCCCACGGGGGTAAAATTGAAAAGAGTTGAAAAAATTTTTTTTTGGACTTAGTCATTCTTTCAGCGTTTATCAGTCTTTCAGATAGGGGAAATGTCAGTGAGCGTTCCGATTTCAGTTCCAGAGCGATTCGCCCGATGAGTCCTTCATATTTAGTCATTTTCAGCCAATTTTCAGAATTTTTGAAAATTTCACTTTTTTGTGAAAATATCCACTAAATGAGGGAATAATATGTGTGAGGGTACCCCAGGAGAGTTCCAAATGTGTGTGGGTAGAATATATATACCACGGAGGTAAAATTGAAAAAAGGTGAAAAAATTTTTTTTTTGGACTTAGTCATTTTTTCAACGTTTATCAGACTTTCAGATAGGGGAAATTTCAGTGAGCGTACCGATTTCAGTTCCAGAGCGATTCGCCAGATGAGTCCTTCATATATAGTCGTTTTCAGCCAATTTTCAGAATTTTTGAAAATTTCACTTTTTTGTGAAAATATCCACTAAATGAGGGAATAATATGTGTGAGGGTACCCCAGGAGTGTTCCAAATGTGCGTGGGTAGAATATATATCACACGGGGGTAAAATTGAAAAGAGTTGAAAATTTTTTCTATGGACTTAGTCATTTTTCCGGCGTTTATCAGACTTTCAGATAGGGGAAATGTCAGTGAGCGTTCCAATTTCAGTTCCAGAGCGATTCGCCCGATGAGTTCTTCATATTTAGTCGTTTTCAGCCAATTTTCAGAATTTTTGAAAATTTCACTTTTTTGTGAAAATATCCACTAAATGAGGGAATAATATGTGTGAGGGTACCCCAGGAGAGTTCCAAATGTGTGTGGGTAGAATATATATCCCACGGGGGTAAAGTTGAAAAAAGGTGAAAAATTTTTTTTTTTGGACTTAGTCATTTTTTCAACGTTTATCAGACTTTCAGATAGGGGAAATTTCAGTGAGCGTTCCGATTTCAGTTCCAGAGCGATTCGCCAGATGAGTCCTTCATATTTAGTCGTTTTCAGCCAATTTTCAAAATTTTTGAAAATTTAACTTTTTTGTGAAAATATCCACTAAATGAGGGAATAATATGTGTGAGGGTACCCCAGGAGAGTTCCAAATGTGTGTGGGTAGAATATATATCCCACGGGGGTAAAATTGAAAAAAGTTGAAAACATTTTTTTTGGGACTTAGTCATTTTTCCGGCGTTTATCAGACTTTCAGATAGGGGAAATGTCAGTGAGCATTCCGATTTCAGTTCCAGAGCGATTCGCCCGATGAGTCATTCATATTTAGTCGTTTTCAGCCAATTTTCTGAATTTTTGAAAATTTCACTTTTTTGTGAAAATATCCACTAAATGAGGGAATAATATGTGTGAGGGTACCCCAGGAGAGTTCCAAATGTGTGTGGGTAGAATATATATACCACGGGGGTAAAATTGAAAAAAGGTGAAAAATTTTTTTTTTGGACTTAGTCATTTTTTCAGTGTTTATCAGACTTTCAGGTAGGGGAAATGTCAGTGAGCATTCCGATTTCAGTTCCAGAGCGATTCACCCGATGAGTCCTTCATATTTAGTCGTTTTCAGCCAATTTTCTGAATTTTTGAAAATTTCACTTTTTTGTGAAAATATCCACTAAATGAGGGAATAATATGTGTGAGGGTACCCCAGGAGAGTTCCAAATGTGTGTGGGTAGAATATATATCCCACGGGGGTAAAATTGAAAAAAGGTGAAAAAAAAATTTTTTTTAGACTTAGTCATTTTTCCGGCGTTTATCAGACTTTCAGATAGGGGAAATGTCAGTGAGCATTCCGATTTCAGTTCCAGAGCGATTCGCCCGATGAGTCCTTCATATTTAGTCATTTTCAGCCAATTTTCAGAATTTTTGAAAATTTCACTTTTTTGTGAAAATATCCACTAAATGAGGGAATAATATGTGTGAGGGTACCCCAGGAGAGTTCCAAATGTGTGTGGGTAGAATATATATCCCACGGGGGTAAAATTGAAAAAAGGTGAAAAATTTTTTTTTTTGGACTTAGTCATTTTTCCAACGTTTATCAGACTTTCAGATAGGGGAAATTTCAGTGAGCGTTCCGATTTCCGTTCCAGAGCGATTCGCCCGATGAGTCCTTCATATTTAGTCGTTTTCAGCCAATTTTCTGAATTTTTGAAAATTTCACTTTTTTGTGAAAATATCCACTAAATAAGGGAATAATATGTGTGAGGGTACCCCAGGAGTGTTCCAAATGTGCGTGGGTAGAATATATATCCCACGGGGGTAAAATTGAAAAGAGTTGAAAAATTTTTCTTTGGACTTAGTCATTTTTTCAGCGTTTATCAGACTTTCAGGTAGGGGAAATGTCAGTGAGCGATCCAATTTCAGTTCCAGAGCGATTCACCCGATGAGTCCTTCATATTTAGTCGTTTTCAGCCAATTTTCTGAATTTTTGAAAATTTCACTTTTTTGTGAAAATATCCACTAAATGAGGGAATAATATGTGTGAGGGTACCCCAGGAGAGTTCCAAATGTGTGCGGGTAGAATATATATCCCACGGGGGTAAAATTGAAAAAAGTTGAAAAAAAATTTTTTTTAGACTGTCATTTTTTCAGCGTTTATCAGACTTTCAGATAGGGGAAATGTCAGTGAGCGTTCCGATTTCAGTTTCAGCACGATTAGCCCGATGAGTCCTTCATTTTCAGTAGTTTTCAGCCAATTTTCTGAATTTTTGAAAATTTCACTTTTTTGTGAAAATATCCACTAAATGAGGGAATATAATATGTGTGAGGGTACCCCAGGAGTGTTCCAAATGTGCGTGGGTAGAATATATATCCCACGGGGGTAAAATTGAAAAGAGTTGAAAAAATTTTTTTTTGGACTTAGTCATTCTTTCAGCGTTTATCAGTCTTTCAGATAGGGGAAATGCCAGTGAGCGTTCCGATTTCAGTTCCAGAGCGATTCGCCCGATGAGTCCTTCATATTTAGTCATTTTCAGCCAATTTTCAGAATTTTTGAAAATTTCACTTTTTTGTGAAAATATCCACTAAATGAGGGAATAATAAGTGTGAGGGTACCCCAGGAGTGTTCCAAATGTGCGTGGGTAGAATATATATCCCACGGGGGTAAAATTGAAAAAAGGTGAAAAATTTTTTTTTTGGACTTAGTCATTTTTTCAGTGTTTATCAGACTTTCAGATAGGGGAAATGTCAGTGAGCGTTCCGATTTCAGTTCCAGAGCGATTCGCCCGATGAGTTCTTCATATTTAGTCGTTTTCAGCCAATTTTCTGAATTTTTGAAAATTTCACTTTTTTGTGAAAATATCCACTAAATGAGGGAATAATATGTGTGAGGGTACCCCAGGAGAGTTCCAAATGTGTGTGGGTAGAATATATATCCCACGGGGGTAAAATTGAAAAAAGGTGAAAAAAAAATTTTTTTTAGACTTAGTCATTTTTCCGGCGTTTATCAGACTTTCAGATAGGGGAAATGTCAGTGAGCATTCCGATTTCAGTTCCAGAGCGATTCGCCCGATGAGTCCTTCATATTTAGTCATTTTCAGCCAATTTTCAGAATTTTTGAAAATTTCACTTTTTTGTGAAAATATCCACTAAATGAGGGAATAATATGTGTGAGGGTACCCCAGGAGAGTTCCAAATGTGTGTGGGTAGAATATATATCCCACGGGGGTAAAATTGAAAAAAGGTGAAAAATTTTTTTTTTTGGACTTAGTCATTTTTCCAACGTTTATCAGACTTTCAGATAGGGGAAATTTCAGTGAGCGTTCCGATTTCCGTTCCAGAGCGATTCGCCCGATGAGTCCTTCATATTTAGTCGTTTTCAGCCAATTTTCTGAATTTTTGAAAATTTCACTTTTTTGTGAAAATATCCACTAAATGAGGGAATAATATGTGTGAGGGTACCCCAGGAGTGTTCCAAATGTGCGTGGGTAGAATATATATCCCACGGGGGTAAAATTGAAAAGAGTTGAAAAATTTTTCTTTGGACTTAGTCATTTTTTCAGCGTTTATCAGACTTTCAGGTAGGGGAAATGTCAGTGAGCGATCCAATTTCAGTTCCAGAGTGATTCACCCGATGAGTCCTTCATATTTAGTCGTTTTCAGCCAATTTTCTGAATTTTTGAAAATTTCACTTTTTTGTGAAAATATCCACTAAATGAGGGAATAATATGTGTGAGAGTACCCCAGGAGAGTTCCAAATGTGTGCGGGTAGAATATATATCCCACGGGGGTAAAATTGAAAAAAGTTGAAAAAAAATTTTTTTTAGACTGTCATTTTTTCAGCGTTTATCAGACTTTCAGATAGGGGAAATGTCAGTGAGCGTTCCGATTTCAGTTTCAGCACGATTAGCCCGATGAGTCCTTCATTTTCAGTAGTTTTCAGCCAATTTTCTGAATTTTTGAAAATTTCACTTTTTTGTGAAAATATCCACTAAATGAGGGAATATAATATGTGTGAGGGTACCCCAGGAGTGTTCCAAATGTGCGTGGGTAGAATATATATCCCACGGGGGTAAAATTGAAAAGAGTTGAAAAAATTTTTTTTTGGACTTAGTCATTCTTTCAGCGTTTATCAGTCTTTCAGATAGGGGAAATGCCAGTGAGCGTTCCGATTTCAGTTCCAGAGCGATTCGCCCGATGAGTCCTTCATATTTAGTCATTTTCAGCCAATTTTCAGAATTTTTGAAAATTTCACTTTTTTGTGAAAATATCCACTAAATGAGGGAATAATAAGTGTGAGGGTACCCCAGGAGTGTTCCAAATGTGAGTGGGTAGAATATATATCCCACGGGGGTAAAATTGAAAAAAGGTGAAAAAAAAATTTTTTTTAGACTTAGTCATTTTTCCGGCGTTTATCAGACTTTCAGATAGGGGAAATGTCAGTGAGCGTTCCGATTTCAGTTCCAGAGCGATTCGCCCGATGAGTTCTTCATATTTAGTCGTTTTCAGCCAATTTTCTGAATTTTTGAAAATTTCACTTTTTTGTGAAAATATCCACTAAATGAGGGAATAATAAGTGTGAGGGTACCCCAGGAGTGTTCCAAATGTGCGTGGGTAGAATATATATCCCACGGGGGTAAAATTGAAAAAAGTTGAAAACATTTTTTTTGGGACTTAGTCATTTTTCCGGCGTTTATCAGACTTTCAGATAGGGGAAATGTCAGTGAGCATTCCGATTTCAGTTCCAGAGCGATTCGCCCGATGAGTCATTCATATTTAGACGTTTTCAGCCAATTTTCTGAATTTTTGAAAATTTCACTTTTTTGTGAAAATATCCACTAAATGAGGGAATAATATGTGTGAGGGTACCCCAGGAGAGTTCCAAATGTGTGTGGGTAGAATATATATACCACGGGGGTAAAATTGAAAAAAGGTGAAAAATTTTTTTTTTGGACTTAGTCATTTTTTCAGTGTTTATCAGACTTTCAGGTAGGGGAAATGTCAGTGAGCATTCCGATTTCAGTTCCAGAGCGATTCACCCGATGAGTCTTTCATATTTAGTCGTTTTCAGCCAATTTTCTGAATTTTTGAAAATTTCACTTTTTTGTGAAAATATCCACAAAATGAGGGAATAATATGTGTGAGGGTACCCCAGGAGAGTTCCAAATGTGTGTGGGTAGAATATATATCCCACGGGGGTAAAATTGAAAAAAGGTGAAAAAAAAATTTTTTTTAGACTTAGTCATTTTTCCGGCGTTTATCAGACTTTCAGATAGGGGAAATGTCAGTGAGCATTCCGATTTCAGTTCCAGAGCGATTCGCCCGATGAGTCCTTCATATTTAGTCATTTTCAGCCAATTTTCAGAATTTTTGAAAATTTCACTTTTTTGTGAAAATATCCACTAAATGAGGGAATAATATGTGTGAGGGTACCCCAGGAGAGTTCCAAATGTGTGTGGGTAGAATATATATCCCACGGGGGTAAAATTGAAAAAAGGTGAAAAATTTTTTTTTTTGGACTTAGTCATTTTTCCAACGTTTATCAGACTTTCAGATAGGGGAAATTTCAGGGAGCGTTCCGATTTCCGTTCCAGAGCGATTCGCCCGATGAGTCCTTCATATTTAGTCGTTTTCAGCCAATTTTCTGAATTTTTGAAAATTTCACTTTTTTGTGAAAATATCCACTAAATGAGGGAATAATATGTGTGAGGGTACCCCAGGAGTGTTCCAAATGTGCGTGGGTAGAATATATATCCCACGGGGGTAAAATTGAAAAGAGTTGAAAAATTTTTCTTTGGACTTAGTCATTTTTTCAGCGTTTATCAGACTTTCAGATAGGGGAAATGTCAGTGACCGTTCCGATTTCAGTTCCAGAGCGATTCGCCCGATGAGTTCTTCATATTTAGTCGTTTTCAGCCAATTTTCTGAATTTTTGAAAATTTCACTTTTTTGTGAAAATATCCACTAAATGAGGGAATAATATGTGTGAGGGTACCCCAGGAGAGTTCCAAATGTGTGTGGGTAGAATATATATCCCACGGGGGTAAAATTGAAAAAAGGTGAAAAAAAAATTTTTTTTAGACTTAGTCATTTTTCCGGCGTTTATCAGACTTTCAGATAGGGGAAATGTCAGTGAGCATTCCGATTTCAGTTCCAGAGCGATTCGCCCGATGAGTTCTTCATATTTAGTCGTTTTCAGCCAATTTTCTGAATTTTTGAAAATTTCACTTTTTTGTGAAAATATCCACTAAATGAGGGAATAATATGTGTAAGGGTACCCCAGGAGAGTTCCAAATGTGTGTGAGTAGAATATATGTACCACGGGGGTAAAATTGAAAAAAGGTGAAAAATTTTTTTTTTTGGACTTAGTCATTTTTTCAGCGTTTATCAGACTTTCAGGTAGGGGAAATGTCAGTGAGCGATCCAATTTCAGTTCCAGAGCGATTCACCCGATGAGTCCTTCATATTTAGTCGTTTTCAGCCAATTTTCTGAATTTTTGAAAATTTCACTTTTTTGTGAAAATATCCACTAAATGAGGGAATAATATGTGTGAGGGTACCCCAGGAGAGTTCCAAATGTGTGTGGGTAGAATATATATCCCACGGGGGTAAAATTGAAAAAAGGTGAAAAATTATTTTTTTTGGACTTAGTCATTTTTTCAGCGTTTATCAGACTTTCAGATAAGGGAAATGTGAGTGAGCGTTCCGATTTCAGTTCCAGAGCGATTCGCCCGATGAGTCCTTCATATTTAGTCATTTTCAGCCAATTTTCCGAATTTTTGAAAATGTCACTTTTTTGTAAAAATATCCACTAAATGAGGGAATAATATGTGTGAGGGTATCCCAGGAGAGTTCCAAATGTGTTTGGGTAGAATATATATCCCACGGGGGTAAAATTGAAAAAAGGTGAAAATTTTTTTTTTTTGGACTTAGTCATTTTTTCAACGTTTATCAGACTTTCAGATAGGGGAAATTTCAGTGAGCGTTCCGATTTCAGTTCCAGAGCGATTCGCCAGATGAGTCCTTCATATTTAGTCGTTTTCAGCCAATTTTCAGAATTTTTGAAAATTTCACTTTTTTGTGAAAATATCCACTAAATGAGGGAATAATATGTGTGAGGGTACCCCAGGAGTGTACCAAATGTGCGTGGGTAGAATATATATCCCACGGGGGTAAAATTGAAAAGAGTTGAAAAATTTTTCTTTGGACTTAGTCATTTTTCCGGCGTTTATCAGGCTTTCAGATAGGGGAAATGTCAGTGAGCGTTCCGATTTCAGTTCCAGAGCGATTCGCCCGATGAGTCCTTCATATTTAGTCGTTTTCAGCCAATTTTCAGAATTTTTGAAAATTTCACTTTTTTGTGAAAATATCCACTAAATGAGGGAATAATATGTGTGAGGGTACCCCAGGAGAGTTCCGAATGTGTGTGGGTAGAATATATATCCCACGGGGGTAAAATTGAAAAAAGGTGAAAAAAAATTTTTTTTTAGACTTAGTCATTTTACCGGCGTTTATCAGACTTTCAGATAGGGGAAATGTCAGTGAGCATTCCGATTTCAGTTCCAGAGCGATTCGCCCGATGAGTTCTTCATATTTAGTCGTTTTCAGCCAATTTTCTGAATTTTTGAAAATTTCACTTTTTTGTGAAAATATCCACTAAATGAGGGAATAATATGTGTAAGGGTACCCCAGGAGAGTTCCAAATGTGTGTGAGTAGAATATATGTACCACGGGGGTAAAATTGAAAAAAGGTGAAAAATTTTTTTTTTTGGACTTAGTCATTTTTTCAGCGTTTATCAGACTTTCAGGTAGGGGAAATGTCAGTGAGCGATCCAATTTCAGTTCCAGAGCGATTCACCCGATGAGTCCTTCATATTTAGTCATTTTCAGCCAATTTTCAGAAATTTTGAAAATTTCACTTTTTTGTGAAAATATCCACTAAATGAGGGAATAATATGTGTGAGGGTACCCCAGGAGAGTTCCAAATGTGTGTGGGTAGAATATATATCCCACGGGGGTAAAATTGAAAAAAGGTGAAAAAAAAAATTTTTTTAGACTTAGTCATTTTTCCGGCGTTTATCAGACTTTCAAATAGGGGAAATGTCAGTGAGCATTCCGATTTCAGTTCCAGAGCGATTCGCCCGATGAGTTCTTCATATTTAGTCGTTTTCAGCCAATTTTCTGAATTTTTGAAAATTTCACTTTTTTGTGAAAATATCCACTAAATGAGGGAATAATATGTGTAAGGGTACCCCAGGAGAGTTCCAAATGTGTGTGGGTAGAATATATGTACCACGGGGGTAAAATTGAAAAAAGGTGAAAAATTTTTTTTTTTGGACTTAGTCATTTTTTCAACGTTTATCAGACTTTCAGATAGGGGAAATTTCAGTGAGCGTTCCGATTTCAGTTCCAGAGCGATTCGCCAGATGAGTCCTTCATATTTAGTCGTTTTCAGCCAATTTTCAGAATTTTTGAAAATTTCACTTTTTTGTGAAAATATCCACTAAATGAGGGAATAATATGTGTGAGGGTACCCCAGGAGTGTTCCAAATGTTCGTGGGTAGAATAAATATCCCACGGGGGTAAAATTGAAAAGAGTTGAAAAATTTTTCTTTGGACTTAGTCATTTTTCCGGCGTTTATCAGACTTTCAGATAGGGGAAATGTCAGTGAGCGTTCCGATTTCAGTTCCAGAGCGATTCGCCCGATGAGTCCTTCATATTTAGTCGTTTTCAGCCAATTTTCAGAATTTTTGAAAATTTCACGTTTTTGTGAAAATATCCACTAAATGAGGGAATAATATGTGTGAGGATACCCCAGGAGAGTTCCAAATGTGTGTGGGTAGATTATATATCCCAAGGGGGTAAAATTGAAAAAAGGTGAAAAAAAATTTTTTTTAGACTTAGTCATTTTTTCAGCGTTTATCAGACTTTCAGATAGGGGAAATGTCAGTGAGCGTTCTGATTTCAGTTCCAGAGCGATTCGCCCGATGAGTCCTTCATATTTAGTCGTTTTCAGCCAATTTTCTGAATTTTTGAAAATTTCACTTTTTTGTGAAAATATCCACTAAATGAGGGAATAATATGTGTGAGGGTACCCCAGGAGTGTTCCAAATGTGCGTGGGTAGAATATATATCCCACGGGGGTAAAATTGAAAAGAGTTGAAAAATTTTTCTTTGGACTTAGTCATTTTTTCAGCGTTTATCAGACTTTCAGATAGGGGAAATGTCAGTGAGCGTTCCGATTTCAGTTCCAGCGCGATTCGCCCGATGAGTCCTTCATATTCAGTAGTTTTCAGCCAATTTTCTGAATTTTTGAAAATTTCACTTTTTTGTGAAAATATCCACTAAATGAGGGAATAATATGTGTGAGGGTACCCCAGGAGAGTTCCAAATGTGTGTGGGTAGAATATATGTCCCACGGGGGTAAAATTGAAAAAAGGTGAAAAAAATTTTTTTTGGACTTAGTCATTTTTCCGGCGTTTATCAGACTTTCAGATAAGGGAAATGACTGAGCGTTCCGATTTCAGTTCCAGAGCGATTCACCCGATGAGTCCTTCATATTTAGTCGTTTTCAGCCAATTTTCTGAATTTTTGAAAATTTCACTTTTTTGTGAAAATATCCACTAAATGAGGGAATAATATGTGTAAGGGTACCCCAGGAGAGTTCCAAATGTGTGTGGGTAGAATATATATACCACGGGGGTAAAATTGAAAAAAGGTGAAAAAATTTTTTTTTTGGACTTAGTCATTTTTTCAGCGTTTATCAGACTTTCAGGTAGGGGAAATGTCAGTGAGCGTTCCGATTTCAGTTCCAGCGCGATTCGCCCGATGAGTCCTTCATATTCAGTAGTTTTCAGCCAATTTTCTGAATTTTTGAAAATTTCACTTTTTTGTGAAAATATCCACTAAATGAGGGAATAATATGTGTGAGGGTACCCCAGGAGAATTCCAAATGTGTGTGGGTAGAATATATATCCCACGGGGGTAAAATTGAAAAAAGGTGAAAAAATTTTTTTTTGGACTTAGTCATTTTTCCGGCGTTTATCAGACTTTCAGATAGGGGAAATGACTGAGCGTTCCGATTTCAGTTCCAAAGCGATTCGCCCAATGAGTCCTTCATATTTAGTCGTTTTCAGCCAATTTTCAGAATTTTTGAAAATTTCACTTTTTTGTGAAAATATCCACTAAATGAGGGAATAATGTGTGTGAGGGTACCCCAGGAGAGTTCCAAATGTGTGTGCGTAGAATATGTATCCCACGGGGGTAAAATTGAAAAAAGGTGAAAAATTATTTTTTTGGGACTTAGTCATTTTTTCAGCGTTTATCAGACTTTCAGATAGGGGAAATGTCAGTGAGCATTCCGATTTCAGTTCCAGAGCGATTCGCCCGATGAGTCCTTCATATTTAGTCGTTTTCAGCCAATTTTCAGAATTTTTGAAAATTTCACTTTTTTGTGAAAATATCCACTAAATGAGGGAATAATATGTGTGAGGGTACCCCAGGAGAGTTCAAAATGTGTCTGGGTAGGATATTTATACCACGGGGGTAAAATTGAAAAAAGGTTAAAAAGTTTTTTTTTTTGGACTTAGTCATTTTTTCAGCGTTTATCAGACTTTCAGATAGGGGAAATGTCAGTGAGCGTTCCGATTTCAGTTCCAGCGCGATTCGCCCGATGAGTTCTTCATATTCAGTAGTTTTCAGCCAATTTTCTGAATTTTTGAAAATTTAACTTTTTTTGTGAAAATATCCATTAAATGAGGGAATAATATGTGTGAGGGTACCCCAGGAGTGTTCCAAATGTGCGTGGGTAGAATATATATCCCACGGGGGTAAAATTGAAAAGATGTGAAAAAATTTTTTTTTGGACTTAGTCATTTTTCCGGCGTTTATCAGACTTTCAGATAGGGGAAATGTCAGTGAGCGTTCCGATTTCAGTTTCAGAGCGATTCGCCCAATGAGTCCATCATATTCAGTAGTTTTCAGTCAATTTTCTGAATTTTTGAAAATTTCACTTTTTTGTGAAAATATCCACTAAATGAGGGAATAATATGTGTGAGGGTACCCCAGGAGAGTTCCAAATGTGTGTGGGTAGAATATATATCCCACGGGGGTAAAATTGAAAAAAGGTGAAAAATTTTTTTTTTTGGACTTAGTCATTTTTTCAGCGTTTATCAGACTTTCAGGTAGGGGAAATGTCAGTGAGCGTTCCGATTTCAGTTCCAGAGCGATTCACCCGATGAGTCCTTCATATTTAGTCGTTTTCAGCCAATTTTCTGAATTTTTGAAAATTTCACATTTTTGTGAAAATATCCACTGAATGAGGGAATAATATGTGTGAGGGTACCCCAGGAGTGTTCCAAATGTGCGTGGGTAGAATATATATCCCACGGGGGTAAAATTGAAAAGAGTTTAAAAAATTTTTTTTTGGACTTAGTCATTTTTCCGGCGTTTATCAGACTTTCAGATAGGGGAAATATCAGTGAGCGTTCCGATTTCAGTTCCAGAGCGATTCGCCCGATGAGTCCTTCATATTTAGTCGTTTTCAGCCAATTTTCAGAATTTTTGAAAATTTCACTTTTTTGTGAAAATATCCACTAAATGAGGGAATAATGTGTGTGTGGGTACCCCAGGAGAGTTCCAAATGTGTGTGGGTAGAGTATGTATCCCACGGGGGTAAAATTTAAAAAAGGTGAAAAATTTTTCTTTGGACTTAGTCATTTTTTCAGCGTTTATCAGACTTTCAGATAGGGGAAATGTCAGTGAGCATTCCGATTTCAGTTCCAGAGCGATTCGCCCGAGGAGTCCTTCATATTTAGTCGTTTTCAGCCAATTTTCAGAATTTTTGAAAATTTCACTTTTTTGTGAAGATATCCACTAAATGAGGGAATAATATGTGTGAGGGTACCCCAGGAGAGTTCCAAATGTGTGTGGGTAGAATATATATCCCACGGGGGTAAAATTGAAAAAAGTTGAAAAAAATTTTTTTTAGACTTAGTCATTTTTCCGGCGTTTATCAGACTTTCAGATAGGGGAAATGTCAGTGAGCATTCCGATTTCAGTTCCAGAGCGATTCGCCCGATGAGTTCTTCATATTTAGTCGTTTTCAGCCAATTTTCTGAGTTTTTGAAAATTTCACTTTTTTGTGAAAATATCCACTAAATGAGGGAATAATATGTGTGAGGGTACCCCAGGAGAGTTCCAAATGTGTGTGGGTAGAATATATATCCCACGGGGGTAAAATTGAAAAAAGTTGAAAAAAATTTTTTTTTAGACTTAGTCATTTTTCCGGCGTTTATCAGATTTTCAGATAGGGGAAATGTCAGTGAGCGTTCCGATTTCAGTTCCAGAGCGATTCGCCCGATGAGTCCTTCATATTTAGTCGTTTTCAGCCAATTTTCTGAATTTTTTGAAAATTTCACTTTTTTGTGAAAATATCCACTAAATGAGGGAATAATGTGTGTGAGGGTACCCCAGGAGAGTTCCAAATGTGTGTGGGTAGAATATATATCCCACGGGGGTAAAATTGAAAAAAGGTGAAAAATTATTTTTTTTGGACTTAGTCATTTTTTCAGCGTTTATCAGACTTTCAGATAGGGGAAATGTCAGTGAGCGTTCCGATTTCAGTTCCAGAGCGATTCGCCCGATGAGTCCATCATATTTAGTCGTTTTCAGCCAATTTTCAGAATTTTTGAAAATTTCACTTTTTTGTGAAAATATCCATTAAATGAGGGAATAATATGTGTGAGGATACCCCAGGAGAGTTCCAAATGTGTGTGGGTAGATTATATATCCCAGGGGGGTAAAATTGAAAAAAGGTGAAAAAAAATTTTTTTTAGACTTAGTCATTTTTTCAGCGTTTATCAGACTTTCAGATAGGGGAAAAGTCAGTGAGCGTTCCGATTTCAGTTCCAGAGCGATTCGCCCGATGAGTCCTTCATATTCAGTAGTTTTCAGTCAAATTTATGAATTTTTGAAAATTTCACTTTTTTGTGAAAATATCCACTAAATGAGGGAATAATATGTGTGAGGGTACCCCAGGAGAGTTCCAAATGTGCGTGGGTAGAATATATATCCCACGGGGGTAAAATTGAAAAGAGTTGAAAAATTTTTTTTTGGACTTAGTCATTTTTCCGGCGTTTATCAGACTTTCAGATAGGGGAAATGTCAGTTAGCGTTCCGATTTCAGTTCCAGAGCGAATCGCCCGATGAGTCCTTCATATTTAGTCGTTTTCAGCCAATTTTCAGAATTTTTGAAAATTTCACTTTTTTATGAAAATATCCACTAAATGAGGGAATAATATGTGTGAGGATACCCCAGGAGAGTTCCAAATGTGTGTGGGTAGAATATATATCCCACGGGGGTAAAATTGAAAAGAGGTGAAAAATTTTTTTTTTTGGACTTAGTCATTCTTTCAGCGTTTATCAGACTTTCAGATAGGGGAAATGTCAGTGAGCGTTCCGATTTCAGTTCCAGCGCGATTCGCCCGATGAGTTCTTCATATTCAGTAGTTTTCAGCCAATTTTCTGAATTTTTGAAAATTTAACTTTTTTTGTGAAAATATCCATTAAATGAGGGAATAATATGTGTGAGGGTACCCCAGGAGAGTTCCAAATGTGTGTGGGTAGAATATATATCCCACGGGGGTAAAATTGAAAAAAGGTGAAAAATTATTTTTTTTAGACTTAGTCATTTTTTCAGCGTTTATCAGACTTTCAGATAGGGGAAAAGTCAGTGAGCGTTCCGATTTCAGTTCCAGAGCGATTCGCCCGATGAGTCCTTCATATTCAGTAGTTTTCAGTCAAATTTATGAATTTTTGAAAATTTCACTTTTTTGTGAAAATATCCACTAAATGAGGGAATAATATGTGTGAGGGTACCCCAGGAGAGTTCCAAATGTGCGTGGGTAGAATATATATCCCACGGGGGTAAAATTGAAAAGAGTTGAAAAATTTTTTTTTGGACTTAGTCATTTTTCCGGCGTTTATCAGACTTTCAGATAGGGGAAATGTCAGTTAGCGTTCCGATTTCAGTTCCAGAGCGAATCGCCCGATGAGTCCTTCATATTTAGTCGTTTTCAGCCAATTTTCAGAATTTTTGAAAATTTCACTTTTTTATGAAAATATCCACTAAATGAGGGAATAATATGTGTGAGGATACCCCAGGAGAGTTCCAAATGTGTGTGGGTAGAATATATATCCCACGGGGGTAAAATTGAAAAGAGGTGAAAAATTTTTTTTTTTGGACTTAGTCATTCTTTCAGCGTTTATCAGACTTTCAGATAGGGGAAATGTCAGTGAGCGTTCCGATTTCAGTTCCAGCGCGATTCGCCCGATGAGTTCTTCATATTCAGTAGTTTTCAGCCAATTTTCTGAATTTTTGAAAATTTAACTTTTTTTGTGAAAATATCCATTAAATGAGGGAATAATATGTGTGAGGGTACCCCAGGAGTGTTCCAAATGTGCGTGGGTAGAATATATATCCCACGGGGGTAAAATTGAAAAGATGTGAAAAAATTTTTTTTTGGACTTAGTCATTTTTCCGGCGTTTATCAGACTTTCAGATAGGGGAAATGTCAGTGAGCGTTCCGATTTCAGTTTCAGAGCGATTCGCCCAATGAGTCCATCATATTCAGTAGTTTTCAGTCAATTTTCTGAATTTTTGAAAATTTCACTTTTTTGTGAAAATATCCACTAAATGAGGGAATAATATGTGTGAGGGTACCCCAGGAGAGTTCCAAATGTGTGTGGGTAGAATATATATCCCACGGGGGTAATATTGAAAAAAGTTGAAAAAAATTTTTTTTTAGACTTAGTCATTTTTCCGGCGTTTATCAGATTTTCAGATAGGGGAAATGTCAGTGAGCGTTCCCATTTCAGTTCCAGAGCGATTCGCCCGATGAGTCCTTCATATTTAGTCGTTTTCAGCCAATTTTCTGAATTTTTTGAAAATTTCACTTTTTTGTGAAAATATCCACTAAATGAGGGAATAATGTGTGTGAGGGTACCCCAGGAGAGTTCCAAATGTGTGTGGGTAGAATATATATCCCACGGGGGTAAAATTGAAAAAAGGTGAAAAATTATTTTTTTTGGACTTAGTCATTTTTTCAGCGTTTATCAGACTTTCAGATAGGGGAAATGTCAGTGAGCGTTCCGATTTCAGTTCCAGAGCGATTCGCCCGATGAGTCCTTCATATTTAGTCGTTTTCAGCCAATTTTCAGAATTTTTGAAAATTTCACTTTTTTGTGAAAATATCCACTAAATGAGGGAATAATATGAGTGAGGATACCCCAGGAGAGTTCAAAATGTGTGTGGGTAGATTATATATCCCAGGGGGGTAAAATTGAAAAAAGGTGAAAAAAATTTTTTTTAGACTTAGTCATTTTTTCAGCGTTTATCAGACTTTCAGATAGGGGAAAAGTCAGTGAGCGTTCCGATTTCAGTTCCAGAGCGATTCGCCCGATGAGTCCTTCATATTCAGTAGTTTTCAGTCAAATTTATGAATTTTTGAAAATTTCACTTTTTTGTGAAAATATCCACTAAATGAGGGAATAATATGTGTGAGGATACCCCAGGAGAGTTCCAAATGTGTGTGGGTAGAATATATATCCCACGTGGGTAAAATTGAAAAGATGTGAAAAAATTTTTTTTTGGACTTAGTCATTTTTCCGGCGTTTATCAGACTTTCAGATAGGGGAAATGTCAGTGAGCGTTCCGATTTCAGTTCCAGAGCGATTTGCCCGATGAGTCCTTCATATTTAGTCGTTTTCAGCCAATTTTCTGAATTTTTGAAGATTTCACTTTTTTGTGAAAATATCCACTAAATGAGGGAATAATATGTGTGAGGGTACCCCAGGAGAGTTCCAAATGTGTGTGGGTAGAATATATATCCCACGGGGGTAAAATTGAAAAAAGGTGAAAAATTTTTTTTTGGGACTTAGTCATTTTTTCAGCGTTTATCAGACTTTCAGATAGGGGAGATGTCAGTGAACGTTCCGATTTCAGTTTCAGAGCGATTCGCCATATGAGTCCATCATATTCAGTAGTTTTCAGCCAATTTTCTGAATTTTTGAAAATTTCACTTTTTTGTGAAAATATCCACTAAATGAGGGAATAATATGTGTGAGGGTACCCCAGGAGTGTTCCAAATGTGCGTGGGTAGAATATATATCCCACGGGGGAAAATTGAAAAGAGTTGAAAACATTTTTTTTTGGACTTAGTCATTTTTCCGGCGTTTATCAGACTTTTAGATAGTGGAAATGTCAGTGAGCGTTCCAATTTCAGTTCCAGAGCGATTCGCCGGATGAGTCCTTCATATTTAGTCGTTTTCAGCCAATTTTCTGAATTTTTGAAAATTTCACTTTTTTGTGAAAATATCCACTAAATGAGGGAATAATATGTGTGAGGGTACCCCAGGAGAGTTCCAAATGTGTGTGGGTAGAATATATATCCCGCGGGGGTAAAATTGAAAAAAGGTGAAACATTTTTTTTTTTGGACTTAGTCAATTTTCAGCGTTTATCAGACTTTCAGATAGGGGAAATGTCAGTGAGCGTTCCGATTTCAGTTCCAGCGCGATTCGCCCGATGATTCCTTCATATTCAGTAGTTTTCAGCCAATTTTCTGAATTGTTGAAAATTTCACTTTTTTGTGAAAATATCCACTAAATGAGGGAATAATATGTGTGAGGGTACCCCAGGAGTGTTCCAAATGTGCGTGGGTAGAATATATATCCCACGGGGGTAAAATTGAAAAGAGTTGAAAACATTTTTTTTTGGACTTAGTCATTTTTCCGGCGTTTATCAGACTTTCAGAAATGGGAAATGTCAGTGATCGTTCAGATTTCATTTCCAGAGCGATTCGCCCTATGAGTCCTTCATATTTAGTCGTTTTCAGCCAATTTTCTGAATTTTTGAAAATTTCACTTTTTTGTGAAAATATCCACTAAATGAGGGAATAATATGTGTGAGGATACCCCAGGAGAGTTCCAAATGTGTGTGGGTAGAATATATATCCCACGGGGGTAAAATTGAAAAAAGGTGAAAAATTTTTTTTTTTGGACTTAGTTATTTTTTCACCGTTTATCAGACTTTCAGATAGGGGAAATGTCAGTGAGCATTCCGATTTCAGTTCCAGAGCGATTCGCCCAATGAGTCCTTCATATTTAGTCGTTTTCAGCCAATTTTCAGAATTTTTGAAAATTTCACTTTTTTGTGAAAATATCCACTAAATGAGGGAAAAATATGTGTGAGGATACCCCAGGAGAGTTACAAATGTGTGTGGGTAGATTATATATCCCACGGGGGTAAAATTGAAAAAAGGTGAAAAAAAATTTTTTTTAGACTTAGTCATTTTTTCAGCGTTTATCAGACTTTCAGATAGGGGAAATGTCAGTGAGCGTTCCGATTTCAGTTCCAGCGCGATTCGCCCGATGAGTCCTTCATATTCAGTAGTTTTAAGCCAATTTTCTGAATTTTTGAAAATTTCACTTTTTTGTGAAAATATCCACTAAATGAGGGAATAATATGTGTGAGGGTACCCCAGGAGTGTTCCAAATGTGCGTGGGTAGAATATATATCCCACGGGGGTAAAATTGAAAAGAGTTGAAAAAAATTTTTTTTGGACTTAGTCATTTTTCCGGCGTTTATCAGACTTTCAGATAGGGGAAATGTCAGTGAGCGTTCCGATTTCAGTTCCAGCGCGATTCGCCCGATGAGTCCTTCATATTTAGTCGTTTTCTGCCAATTTTCAGAATTTTTGAAAATGTCACTTTTTTGTGAAAATATCATAGAATTATAGAATCATAGAATGGTAGAGTTGGAAGGGACCTCCTGGGTCATCTGGTCCAACCCCCTGCTCAAAGCAGGATTCACTAGATCATCTCAGACAGATGTCTGTCCAGCCTCTGTTTGAAGACGTCCATTGAAGGGGAACTCACCACCTCTCGTGGCAGCCTGTTCCACTCATTAATCACCCTAACTGTCAAAAAGTTTTTTCTAATATCTAATCTGTGTCTCCTCCCATTTAGTTTCATCCCATTGCTTCTAGTCTTTCCTTGTGCAAATGAGAATAAAGATGATCCTTCTACAATGTGACAGCCCTTGACATATTTGTAGACAGCTATTAAGTCTCCTCTCAGTCTTCTTTTTTGCAAGCTTAACATTCCCAAATCCTGCAACCGTTCCTCATAGGACATGGTTTGCAGACAAGTCACCATTCTGGTCGCTCTTCTCTGAACTTGCTCCAGTTTGTCTATGTCTTTTTTAAAATGTGGTGCCCAAAACTGTACACAGTATTCCAGATGAGGTCTGACCAAAGAGGAGTAAAGACCGATAATGACTTCACGTGATCTAGACTGTATGCTTCTGTTAATACATCCCAGAATTGTATTTGCCTTTTTTGCTGCTGCATCACACTGTTGACTCATGTTCAGTCTATGATCTATTAGTATACCTAAGTCTTTTTCACATGTACTGTTGCTTAGCTCTATTCCTCCCATTCTGTATATGCTTTTTTCATTTTTATTGCCCAGATGTAGTACTTTGCATTTTTCCCTGTTAAAAACCATTCTGTTGGTTGCTGCCCACTGCTCCAGTTTATTTAGGTCTTTTTGAATCCTCTCTCTCTCTTCTCTAGTATTAGCTATCCCTCCTAGCTTTGTGTCATCAGCAAATTTAATCAGTTTACCCTCAATTCCTTCATCTAAATCATTGATAAAGATGTTGAACAATACAGGTCCCAGGACGGAGCCCTGTGGTACCCCACTTGAGACATTCATCCAGCTGGATGTGAAGCCATTTACAACCACCCTTTGAGTCCGATCACTAAGCCAGTTATGAATCCACCTAACAGTTGCCTGGTCCATTGCATACTTGGTCATTTTTTCAATAAGGATGGTGTGAGATACTTTGTCAAATGCTTTGCTGAAGTCAAGATGTACTATATCTACAGCATTTCCCTGATCCACCCAGTCAGTGATTCTGTCATAGAAGGAAATTAAGTTAGTCTGACATGACTTGTTAGTTACAAACCCATGCTGACTCTGGTTAATCACTTCATTCTTATCCATGTACTTACATACATGTTGTTTAATAATTTGTTCAAAGATCTTTCCTGGTATAGAAGTCAGACTCACCGGCCTATAGTTCCCTGGGTCCACCTTCTTCCCCTTTTTGAAGATAGGAACAACATTTCCTCTTCTCCAGTCTTCTGGGACTTCTCCTGTTCTCCAAGAATTTTCAAAGATTATGGAGAGTGGTTCTAAAATTTCTTCTACGATCTCCTTCAGTACTCTGGGGTGTAATTCATCTGGACCTGGAGACTTGAACTCATTTATGTTAGCTAAATATTACCTCACAATCTTTCTGTTTACAGATAACTTTGATTCCTCTATTCCTTTAAAAGGACAGCGAAGATCAGTTGATGTTACATTTTCTTTCTGAGAGAAAACAGATGCAAAATAGGAATTAAAAAGTTCGGCCTTCTCAACATCCTCTCTTACCATTTCTCCATTTTCATCCTGTAAAAATCCTATAGCATCTTTGACTTTTCTTTTACTTTTGACATACCCCCAAAATCCTTTTTTATTGCTTTTGACATCTCTTGCAAGCCTTAATTCATTGTCAGCTTTAGCTAACCTGATACGTGCCCTGCATGATCTGCAGACTGCATTATAATCTTCTTTAGATATGCCTCCCTCTTTCCATTTAATAAACATTTCTTTCTTTCTTTTTAGCATGTGTTTAAGTTCTGTGTTCATCCATCCTGGTTTCCTTAAATGCTTCCCATTCTTCCTACTTTTCGGGATTGTTAACGATTGTGCTTTGAGAATCTCATTTTTAAAAATTTCCCATCCTTCCTGGACATTTTTGTCCTTAAGGACATCCAGCCATTGGATCCCTCATATTCTCTTTCTGAGTCTCTTAAAATCTGCCTTTCTAAAATCTAACCTTGAAGTTTGAGTCTTCACATGTCTTCCTCCTCTAGTTATCCAAAATTCTATAATAGCATGATCGCTGCCTCCTAGGGTCCCAGCCACCTTTACCTCCTCAACCATTTCCTCCCTGTTTATAAGGATTAGATCCAAAGTAGCAGATCCCCTTGTTTTCTCCCCTACCTTTTGGAAGATAAAGTTGTCAGCAAGAGAGGATAAGAATTTGCTTGACCTGTTAGTTTTACTTGAGAGAGATTCCCAACAAATGTCTGGATAGTTGAAATCTCCCATGACCACTACGTCATATTTTTTGGAGAACTTGGTCATTTGATACATAAAGAGTTCATCCATATCTTCAGCTTGCCCAGGTGGCCTGTAGTAAATGCCTACAATGGTGTCCTTTCCGTTGTTCTCTCCTTGTATTCTTACCCAAACAGTTTCCACAGAACTCCCAGTCTCTGAAGCTTCAATCTCTGTGCAGATATACGCTTTTCTAACATACAATGCAACACCTCCTCCTCGTTTATCAAGTCTGTTTCTTGCAAATAAGTTGTATCCTTTTAGCCTTTTATTCCAATCATGTGTATCGTCCCACCAAGTTTCAGTGATTCCAATGACATCATATTCCTTTTCCTGCATTAGTAGTTCCAATTCTCCTTGTTTGTTGCCCATGCTTTGTGCATTTGTATAAAAACATTTTAGTTTGTGATTGGTTTCTCTTCCTCCCATATTTTTATTATTTAAATTGTTTTGTCTTTGTTCTTCCTTTCCACTTCCAGTAGCAGAGATCTCAATAATATTTGTCAGCTGTATGGCTTTTTCTGGCCTTTTGCTTCCCTTCCCACATTGTTCTAGTTTAAAGCTCTTCTGATGAGTGTAGCAAGGCGACTTCCAAATACATGTTTTCCAGTCTTCGTAAGGTGTACCCCACCTCTAGCAAGTAGTCCATCGTATAGGTAATTCATTCCGTGATCCAGAAATCCAAATCCTTGTTGACGGCACCATCGACGTAGCCAGTTGTTCACCTGTAGAATCTTATTCCACCTCATTGTTCCATGGCCATCCACTGGGAGGATGGATGAGAAGACCACCTGCGCTCCCAATTCTTTTACTTTCTTGCCTAAGTCTTCAAAGTCACTGCAGATGGTTTCCAGGTCCTTTCTTGCGGTGTCATTTGTCCCCACATGTATTAGCAGGAATGGGTAGTGATCTGTAGGTCTGAAGAGTCTTGATATCCTGTCAGACACATCTTTAATTTTTGCTCCTGGAAGACAGCACATTTCTCTTGAGGTTATGTCTGGTCTGCAGATAGCGGCCTCTGTTCCTCTTAACAGGGAATCCCCCATGACCACCACTCTCCGTTTTTTCTTCACCACATTCTTCTTTCTCCATCCAGGAGGATTCTGAGGGCTTACAAGGCTATTCATTGCTGGCAAAGTCTTATTTTGCTGTATTTCTTCATGGTTCTCCTTCGTGAGAGCCTGGTACTGGTTCCTGAGCAGTATGGGTGCTGACTGCCTCTCGATCCTCCTGCTTCTGTGGGTCACATGCTTCCATTCCTCTGTTTCGTCAGGTGCAGTTCGAATTTCTTCTCTTTCTGAATCATGAAGAGATAATTCTGCTCTGTCTAAGAACTCTTCACCTTCCTTAATGATTTTCAAGGTAGTTAACCTCTCTTCTAGATTTCACAACTTTTCCTCCAATAGGGACACAAGCTTGCATTTCTGGCATGTGAAGTTTGGCTTTTCCACTGGCAAGTCTGTGAACATGTAGCAGGATATGCAGCTCACCAAATGGCTCCTGGACTCTTCCATGTTCTTATTGTTAATGTTCTGAAAACAGTGAAAAAAGCTTAAAAAAAAAGCTTCAAAATGCGCGAGCCGGTAAATGAGGGAATAATATGTGTGAGGGTACCCCAGGAGAGTTCCAAATGTGTGTGGGTAGAATATATATCCCACGGGAGTAAAATTGAAAAAAGGTGAAAAATTTTTTTTTTTGGACTTAGTCATTTTTCCGGCGTTTATCAGACTTTCAGATAGTGGAAATGTCAGTGAGCGTTCCAATTTCAGTTCCAGAGCGATTCGCCCGATGAGTCCTTCATATTTAGTCGTTTTCAGCCAATTTTCTGAATTTTTGAAAATTTCACTTTTTGTGAAAATATCCACTAAATGAGGGAATAATATGTGTGAGGGTACCCCAGGAGAGTTCCAAATGTGTGTGGGTAGAATATATATCCCGCGGGGGTAAAATTGAAAAAAGGTGAAAAATTTTTTTTTTTGGACTTAGTCATTTTTTCAGCGTTTATCAGACTTTCAGATAGGGGAAATGTCAGTGAGCGTTCCGATTTCAGTTCCACAGCGATTCGCCCGATGAGTCCTTCATATTTAGTCGTTTTCAGCCAATTTTCTGAATTTTTGAAAATTTCACTTTTTTGTGAAAATATCCACTAAATGAGGGAATAATATGTGTGAGGGTACCCCAGGAGAGTTCCAAATGTGTGTGGGTAGAATATATATCCCGCGGGGGTAAAATTGAAAAAAGGTGAAAAATTTTTTTTTTTGGACTTAGTCATTTTTTCAGCGTTTATCAGACTTTCAGATAGGGGAAATGTCAGTGAGCGTTCCGATTTCAGTTCCACGCGATTCGCCCGATGACTCCTTCATATTCAGTAGTTTTCAGCCAATTTTCTGAATTTTTGAAAATTTCACTTTTTTGTGAAAATATCCACTAAATGAGGGAATAATATGTGTGAGGGTACCCCAGGAGTGTTCCAAATGTGCGTGGGTAGAATATATATCCCACGGGGGAAAATTGAAAAGAGTTGAAAACATTTTTTTTTGGACTTAGTCATTTTTCCGGCGTTTATCAGACTTTCAGATAGTGGAAATGTCAGTGAGCGTTCCAATTTCAGTTCCAGAGCAATTCGCCCAATGAGTCCTTCATATTTAGTCGTTTTCAGCCAATTTTCAGAATTTTTGAAAATTTCACTTTTTTGTGAAAATATCCACTAAATGAGGGAATAATATGTGTGAGGGTACCCCAGGAGAGTTCCAAATGTGTGTGGGTAGAATATATATCCCGCGGGGGTAAAATTGAAAAAAGGTGAAAAATTTTTTTTTTTGGACTTAGTCATTTTTTCAGCGTTTATCAGACTTTCAGAAAGGGGAAATGTCAGTGAGCGTTCCGATTTCAGTTCCAGAGCGATTCGCCCAATGAGTCCTTCATATTTAGTCGTTTTCAGCCAATTTTCAGAATTTTTGAAAATTTCACTTTTTTGTGAAAATATCCACTAAATGAGGGAATAATATGTGTGAGGATACCCCAGGAGAGTTCCAAATGTGTGTGGGTAGATTATATATCCCACGGGGGTAAAAATTGAAAAAAGGTGAAAAAAAATTTTTTTTAGACTTAGTCATTTTTTCAGCGTTTATCAGACTTTCAGATAGGGGAAATGTCAGTGAGCGTTCCGATTTCAGTTCCAGCGCGATTCGCCCGATGAGTCCTTCATATTCAGTAGTTTTAAGCCAATTTTCTGAATTTTTGAAAATTTCACTTTTTTGTGAAAATATCCACTAAATGAGGGAATAATATGTGTGAGGGTACCCCAGGAGAGTTCCAAATGTGTGTGGGTAGAAGATATATCCCACGGTGGTAAAATTGAAAAAAGGTGAAAAAAATTTTTTTTTGGACTTAGTTATTTTTTCAGCGTTTATCAGACTTTCAGATAGGGGAAATGTCAGTGAGCGTTCCGATTTCAGTTCCAGAGCGATTCGCTCGATGAGTCCTTCATATTTAGTCGTTTTCTGCCAATTTTCAGAATTTTTGAAAATGTCACTTTTTTGTGAAAATATCATAGAATTATAGAATCATAGAATGGTAGAGTTGGAAGTAACCTCCTGGGTCATCTGGTCCAACCCCCTGCTCAAAGCAGGATTCACTAGATCATCTCAGACAGATGTCTGTCCAGCCTCTGTTTGAAGACGTCCATTGAAGGGGAACTCACCACCTCTCGTGGCAGCCTGTTCCACTCATTAATCACCCTAACTGTCAAAAAGTTTTTTCTAATATCTAATCTGTGTCTCCTCCCATTTAGTTTCATCCCATTGCTTCTAGTCTTTCCTTGTGCAAATGAGAATAAAGATGATCCTTCTACAATGTGACAGCCCTTGACATATTTGTAGACAGCTATTAAGTCTCCTCTCAGTCTTCTTTTTTGCAAGCTAAAAATTCCCAAATCCTGCAACCGTTCCTCATAGGACATGGTTTGCAGACCAGTCACCATTCTGGTCGCTCTTCTCTGAACTTGCTCCAGTTTGTCTATGTCTTTTTTAAAATGTGGTGCCCAAAACTGTACACAGTATTCCAGATGAGGTCTCACCAAAGAGGAGTAAAGATCGATAATGACTTCACGTGATCTAGACTGTATGCTTCTGTTAATACATCCCAGAATTGTATTTGCCTTTTTTGCTGCTGCATCACACTGTTGACTCATGTTCAGTCTATGATCTATTAGTATACCTAAGTCTTTTTCACATGTACTGTTGCTTAGCTCTATTCCTCCCATTCTGTATATGCTTTTTTCATTTTTATTGCCCAGATGTAGTACTTTGCATTTTTCCCTGTTAAAAACCATTCTGTTGGTTGCTGCCCACTGCTCCAGTTTATTTAGGTCTTTTTGAATCCTCTCTCTCTCTTCTCTAGTATTAGCTATCCCTCCTAGCTTTGTGTCATCAGCAAATTTAATCAGTTTACCCTCAATTCCTTCATCTAAATCATTGATAAAGATGTTGAACAATACAGGTCCCAGGACGGAGCCCTGTGGTACCCCACTTGAGACATTCATCCAGCTGGATGTGAAGCCATTTACAACCACCCTTTGAGTCCGATCACTAAGCCAGTTATGAATCCACCTAACAGTTGCCTGGTCCATTGCATACTTGGTCATTTTTTCAATAAGGATGGTGTGAGATACTTTGTCAAATGCTTTGCTGAAGTCAAGATATACTATATCTACAGCATTTCCCTGATCCACCCAGTCAGTGATTTTGTCATAGAAGGAAATTAAGTTAGTCTGACATGACTTGTTAGTTACAAACCCATGCTGACTCTGGTTAATCACTTCATTCTTATCCATGTACTTACATACATGTTGTTTAATAATTTGTTCAAAGATCTTTCCTGGTATAGAAGTCAGACTCACCGGCCTATAGTTCCCTGGGTCCACCTTCTTCCCCTTTTTGAAGATAGGAACAACATTTGCTCTTCTCCAGTCTTCTGGGACTTCTCCTGTTCTCCAAGAATTTTCAAAGATTATGGAGAGTGGTTCTAAAATTTCTTCTACGATCTCCTTCAGTACTCTGGGGTGTAATTCATCTGGACCTGGAGACTTGAACTCATTTATGTTAGCTAAATATTACCTCACAATCTTTCTGTTTACAGATAACTTGGATTCCTCTATTCCTTTAAAAGGACAGCGAAGATCAGTTGATGTTACATTTTCTTTCTGAGAGAAAACAGATGCAAAATAGGAATTAAAAAGTTCGGCCTTCTCAACATCCTCTCTTACCATTTCTCCATTTTCATCCTATAAAAATCCTATAGCATCTTTGACTTTTCTTTTACTTTTGACATACCCCCAAAATCCTTTTTTATTGCTTTTGACATCTCTTGCAAGCCTTAATTCATTGTCAGCTTTAGCTAACCTGATACGTGCCCTGCATGATCTGCAGACTGCATTATAATCTTCTTTAGATATGCCTCCCCCTTTCCATTTAATAAACATTTCTTTCTTTCTTTTTAGCATGTGTTTAAGTTCTGTGTTCATCCATCCTGGTTTCCTTAAATGCTTCCCATTCTTCCTACTTTTCGGGATTGTTAACGATTGTGCTTTGAGAATCTCATTTTTAAAAATTTCCCATCCTTCCTGGACATTTTTGTCCTTAAGGACATCCAGCCATTGGATCCCTCCTATTCTCTTTCTGAGTCTCTTAAAATCTGCCTTTCTAAAATCTAACCTTGAAGTTTGAGTCTTCACATGTCTTCCTCCTCTAGTTATCCAAAATTCTATAATAGCATGATCGCTGCCTCCTAGGGTCCCAGCCACCTTTACCTCCTCAACCATTTCCTCCCTGTTTATAAGGATTAGATCCAAAGTAGCAGATCCCCTTGTTTTCTCCCCTACCTTTTGGAAGATAAAGTTGTCAGCAAGAGAGGATAAGAATTTGCTTGACCTGTTAGTTTTACTTGAGAGAGATTCCCAACAAATGTCTGGATAGTTGAAATCTCCCATGACCACTATGTCATATTTTTTTGGAGAACTTGGTCATTTGATACATAAAGAGTTCATCCATATCTTCAGCTTGCCCAGGTGGCCTGTAGTAAATGCCTACAATGGTGTCCTTTCCGTTGTTCTCTCCTTGTATTCTTACCCAAACAGTTTCCACAGAACTCCCAGTCTCTGAAGCTTCAATCTCTGTGCAGATATACGCTTTTCTAACATACAATGCAACACCTCCTCCTCGTTTATCAAGTCTGTTTCTTGCAAATAAGTTGTATCCTTTTAGCCTTTTATTCCAATCATGTGTATCGTCCCACCAAGTTTCAGTGATTCCAATGACATCATATTCCTTTTCCTGCATTAGTAGTTCCAATTCTCCTTGTTTGTTGCCCATGCTTTGTGCATTTGTATAAAAACATTTTAGTTTGTGATTGGTTTCTCTTCCTCCCATATTTTTATTATTTAAATTGTTTTGTCTTTGTTCTTCCTTTCCACTTCCAGTAGCAGAGATCTCAATAATATTTGTCAGCTGTATGGCTTTTTCTGGCCTTTTGCTTCCCTTCCCACATTGTTCTAGTTTAAAGCTCTTCTGATGAGTGTAGCAAGGCGACTTCCAAATACATGTTTTCCAGTCTTCGTAAGGTGTACCCCATCTCTAGCAAGTAGTCCATCGTATAGGTAATTCATTCCGTGATCCAGAAATCCAAATCCTTGTTGACGGCACCATCGATGTAGCCAGTTGTTCACCTGTAGAATCTTATTCCACCTCATTGTTCCATGGCCATCCACTGGGAGGATGGATGAGAAGACCACCTGCGCTCCCAATTCTTTTACTTTCTTGCCTAAGTCTTCAAAGTCACTGCAGATGGTTTCCAGGTCCTTTCTTGCGGTGTCATTTGTCCCCACATGTATTAGCAGGAATGGGTAGTGATCTGTAGGTCTGAAGAGTCTTGATATCCTGTCAGACACATCTTTAATTTTTGCTCCTGGAAGACAGCACATTTCTCTTGAGGTTATGTCTGGTCTGCAGATAGCGGCCTCTGTTCCTCTTAACAGGGAATCCCCCATGACCACCACTCTCCGTTTTTTCTTCACAACATTCTTCTTTCTCCATCCAGGAGGATTCTGAGGGCTTTCAAGGTTATTCATTGCTGGCAAAGTCTTATTTTGCTGTATTTCTTCATGGTTCTCCTGCGTGAGAGCCTGGTACTGGTTCCTGAGCAGTATGGGTGCTGACTGCCTCTCGATCTTCCTGCTTCTGTGGGTCACATGCTTCCATTTCTCTGTTTCGTCAGGTGCAGTTCGAATTTCTTCTCTTTCTGAATCATGAAGAGATAATTCTGCTCTGTCTAAGAACTCTTCACCTTCCTTAATGATTTTCAAGGTAGTTAACCTCTCTTCTAGATTTCGCAACTTTTCCTCCAATAGGGACACAAGCTTGCATTTCTGGCATGTGAAGTTTGGCTTTTCCACTGGCAAGTCTGTGAACATGTAGCAGGATATGCAGCTCACCAAATGGCTCCTGGACTCTTCCATGTTCTTATTGTTAATGTTCTGAAAACAGTGAAAAAAGCTTAAAAAAAAAGCTTCAAAATGCGCGCGCCGGTAAATGAGGGAATAATATGTGTGAGGGTACCACAGGAGAGTTCCAAATGTGTGTGGGTAGAATATATATCCCACGGGGGTAAAATTGAAAAAAGGTGAAAAATTTTTTTTTTTGGACTTAGTCATTTTTTCAGTGTTTATCAGACTTTCAGATAGGGGAAATGTCAGTGAGCGTTCCGATTTCAGTTCCAGAGCGATTCGCCCAATGAGTCCTTCATATTTAGTCGTTTTCAGCCAATTTTCAGAATTTTTGAAAATTTCACTTTTTTGTGAAAATATCCACTAAATGAGGGAATAATATGTGTGAGGATACCCCAGGAGAGTTCCAAATGTGTGTGGGTAGATTATATATCCCACGGGGGTAAAATTGAAAAAAGGTGAAAAAAAATTTTTTTTAGACTTAGTCATTTTTTCAGCGTTTATCAGACTTTCAGATAGGGGAAATGTCAGTGAGCGTTCCGATTTCAGTTCCAGCGCGATTCGCCCGATGAGTCCTTCATATTCAGTAGTTTTAAGCCAATTTTCTGAATTTTTGAAAATTTCACTTTTTTGTGAAAATATCCACTAAATGAGGGAATAATATGTGTGAGGGTACCCCAGGAGAGTTCCAAATGTGTGTGGGTAGAAGATATATCCCACGGTGGTAAAATTGAAAAAAGGTGAAAAAATTTTTTTTTGGACTTAGTTATTTTTTCAGCGTTTATCAGACTTTCAGATAGGGGAAATGTCAGTGAGCGTTCCGATTTCAGTTCCAGAGCGATTAGCTCGATGAGTCCTTCATATTTAGTCGTTTTCTGCCAATTTTCAGAATTTTTGAAAATGTCACTTTTTTGTGAAAATATCATAGAATTATAGAATCATAGAATGGTAGAGTTGGAAGGGACCTCCTGGGTCATCTGGTCCAACCCCCTGCTCAAAGCAGGATTCACTAGATCATCTCAGACAGATGTCTGTCCAGCCTCTGTTTGAAGACGTCCATTGAAGGGGAACTCACCACCTCTCGTGGCAGCCTGTTCCACTCATTAATCACCCTAACTGTCAAAAAGTTTTTTCTAATATGTAATCTGGGTCTCCTCCCATTTAGTTTCATCCCATTGCTTCTAGTCTTTCCTTGTGCAAATGAGAATAAAGATGATCCTTCTACAATGTGACAACCCTTGACATATTTGTAGACAGCTATTAAGTCTCCTCTCAGTCTTCTTTTTTGCAAGCTAAACATTCCCAAATCCTGCAACCGTTCCTCATAGGACATGGTTTGCAGACCAGTCACCATTCTGGTCGCTCTTCTCTGAACTTGCTCCAGTTTGTCTATGTCTTTTTTAAAATGTGGTGCCCAAAACTGTACACAGTATTCCAGATGAGGTCTGACCAAAGAGGAGTAAAGACCGATAATGACTTCACGTGATCTAGACTGTATGCTTCTGTTAATACATCCCAGAATTGTATTTGCCTTTTTTGCTGCTGCATCACACTGTTGACTCATGTTCAGTCTATGATCTATTAGTATACCTAAGTCTTTTTCACATGTACTGTTGCTTAGCTCTATTCCTCCCATTCTGTATATGCTTTTTTCATTTTTATTGCCCAGATGTAGTACTTTGCATTTTTCCCTGTTAAAAACCATTCTGTTGGTTGCTGCCCACTGCTCCAGTTTATTTAGGTCTTTTTGAATCCTCTCTCTCTCTTCTCTAGTATTAGTGTTAGAACCTTGCTGTTAGGTTTTTTTTCCTTTGCTGGTCACATGACCTTGTTGGCCTATTTAATCCTGCTCCGCCCTTCTGGCTTTGCTGGACTTCATTGTATATCTACTTTCTAGCTAGCCTGTGCTCTGTATCTAACTCTGTTAGTTTGCTTGGTCTACGGACCTCTATGTTCTATCTATTTTGTTTGTTCGTCTGTCTGCTACTATTTCTGTTAGGAGGTGTCCCATATTCCTCCCAGTCCTTAGTACTTGTAGGGATTCCCTCCCCACATCTATAGGTCTTCGTACAGACTAGATTAGGACTTTAGCAGGTCTGATCGCAGGATCAGGTTCCCTGTTACATCGTAGGGATTCAGCTGAGTCTTATAGTAGGGACAGATCTCCTCTCTTTCCTTAGCTTTGGTAGCAGAACATAACAGTAAGTCCAGCCTGCAAATTCTCTAAGGAAAGATTTTTTTTTTTGTTCCATCATGGTGTCGGTTCAGGATTTGGCTAAACACCTGCAGGGACTCTCTCTGGAAGTGGCCGAGCTCCGTCAGCACGTGAGTAACTGTCCTGGAGCATATTTCTTGGAGCCTAAGGTATGTTTGCCGGATTTATTTTTTGGTGAACATCGAGAATTTTTTTCATTTAAAAATGCTTGCATATTGTATTTTCGTTTGAGACCCAAGTCCTCTGGGGATGAATCCCAGCGCGTAGGGTTCATAATGTCACTTTTGCGCAAAGAGCCTCAGGAGTGGGCCTTTTCTTTGCAACCTAGTGATACATGCTTCAGATCAGTGGATAGTTTTTTTTCTGCTTTAGGACTATTATATGATGATCCTGACCGTGTGGCATCAGCTGAGACTGAGTTGAGACGTTTAAAACAAGGATCAGGTAATGTCGAAAAATATTGTACTCATTTTCGTCGTTGGTCCACTCAAACAGGGTGGAACGATTCTGCTCTGAAAAGTCTATTTCTTGCTGGGCTCAGTGAAAGGGTTAAAGACCTGCTAATTGCTTATCCTACACCTGAGGATTTGCAACAGGCTATGCAATTAGCTATACGGGTGGATAGAAGACTGCGTGCTAGGGTTAATGAGAGCAAATCCTCTGCTATGTCAGTTTCTGGTTATGATAATGTGTGTACTAACAGTGGTGAACCGATGGAGATTGGATCGGTGGCACCTCGCTCTCAAGAAAAAGACCGTCGTTTTTCGGAAGGCTTGTGTTTCTATTGCGGAAAATCTGGTCATTTGATTAAAGGCTGTGAGCTTCGTATGAAGAAAGAAAAAAAAATGGTCAGTCACGCCCGTATTGCCTGTTTAAATTCCAAGGGTATATTTTTAGCTGCTTCCACGATTGCTCAGGAAAAATTAATGGAATTTCGGGTGTTTGTTGATTGCGGGTCTACACTGAATGTAATTGATGGGGGATTCGTGGAAAAACTCAATTTAAAACCTGAACCTTTATCATCCCCCATTGCTGTGGTTTCTGTGGATGGCTCCCCTTTGAAGAATATTACTCTCAAGGTCAGTGAATTTCCTCTCACTATTAATGGTGTTCACCATGAGAAATTGGATTTGGTAGTGTTGAATAACTTGCCTTCTCCAGTAATATTGGGTTTGCCCTGGTTAAAATTTCACAATCCTGTACTGGATTGGTCTACCAGTGAAATTAAATCCTGGAGCCATAAATGTTATGACAAGTGTTGTAACGGGCGTATTGCAGCTTTGGATAGGGGAGAATTGCCTGTTCCTATTCAGGATTTTTGGAGAGTTTTTTCTGAGAAGGAATCGCAGGTTTTGCCTCCCCATAGAGACTATGATTGTTCTATTGAATTTGTCCCTGGAGCGACTCTTCCTAAAAGTCGTTTATTTAACCTTACTATTCCTGAGAGGAAGGCTTTGGAGGAATACATACAGACAAGTTTGGCCGCCGGTCACATTAGGCCCTCTAAGTCTCCTGTGGCGGTTGGATTTTTTTTTGTAAAAAAAAAAGGACGGCGGTTTACGTCCTTGTCTGGATTTTCGTGAGATTAACAAAATTACGGTACGCAATCCTTACCCACTGCCATTGATTCCTGATCTGTTTAACCAGTTATTGGGGGCCAAGTGGTTCTCTAAAATTGACCTTAAGGGGGCATACAATCTGTTGCGCATGAAGGAGGGTGATGAATGGAAGACTGCTTTTAACACTCCTGTGGGTCATTTTGAGAATCTGGTTATGCCTTTTGGTCTTACTAATGCTCCTGCATTTTTTCAGAATCTGATTAATGACATCCTTAGACCTTTGATCGGTAAAAATGTGGTTGTGTATTTGGATGACATTTTGATTTATTCGCCAGATCTGGAGTCTCATTGGCGGAGCGTGCGTGAGGTATTACAGTTATTAATGGACAATTCGCTTTTTGCTAAGCTGGAGAAATGTGAGTTCGCTGTACAGAGAATTAGTTTTTTGGGCTACATTATCTCCAGCAAAGGTTTTGAGATGGATCCGGTTAAGGTTCAGGCTGTGCAGGAATGGCCTAGGCCTATTGGTTTGAAATCGATACAGAGGTTTTTGGGTTTCGCCAATTACTACAGAAAATTCATAAAAAATTTTTCTAGTATTGTCAAACCTCTGACTGATCTCACCAGGAAAGGTGCTGATGCGGTTCAGTGGTCTTCTGAGGCTATTGAAGCTTTTGTGTATCTCAAGGAGAGGTTCACCTCTGCTCCCATCCTTATGCAGCCTGATGTTACTAGGCCGTTTTTGGTTGAGGTTGATGCTTCCTCTGTGGGGGTTGGCGCAGTATTGTCTCAGGATAACGGGGATGGATTACATCCCTGTGCCTTTTTTTCAAAAAATTTTTCGGAGACTGAACTGAATTACGATATTGGTAATCGGGAATTATTGGCTATTAAACTCGCATTTGAACACTGGCGCCACTTCTTGGAAGGTGCGGAATTTCCCGTTCAGGTTCTTACGGATCATAAAAATCTGATATATCTTGATGCTGCCAAGCGCCTGAATGCCCGTCAGGCTAGGTGGGCACTGTTTTTCTCGCGGTTTAATTTCTCCGTTACTTACATCCCTGGTACTAAGAATGTTAAGGCGGATGCCTTGTCTCGCAGTTTTTCTCCCATAGTCGGTGCTGAGAAAGAGGAAAACATTTTACAAGAAGGTGTTGTGATAGCTGCTTTAGACTCCGTTTTGGAAGATGAGATTCTTAAAGCTCAGGAGAATGCCCCATCTAACACTCCTCATGGGAGGTTGTTTGTGCCTGAGACCTTTAGGAGAGATTTGTTTGTTGAGTGTCACGAATCTCGGTTGGCAGGTCATCCCGGAATCTCTGAGACCAAGAGACTGGTGGGTCGCAGTTTTTGGTGGCCTGGATGGCAGAAGGAAGTCATTAAGTGGGTGCGCCAATGTACTATATGTGCTAGATCTAAGTCCTCACATACTCCTGCTGCGGGGTTGCTTTGTCCTTTGGAGGTCCCCAGTGCTCCTTGGACACATTTGGCTATGGACTTTATAACTGACCTTCCCCCCTCTGAGGGTTTTACTGTCATCTGGGTGATCGTGGACCGTTTTAGCAAGATGTGTCACTTGGTTCCCTTCGTCAAACTGCCCTGCGCTAAAACTCTCGCTAAGGCCCTTGTCAAGGAAATTGTCAGACTTCATGGCGTTCCTACTGACATTGTTTCTGATAGGGGTCCTCAGTTCGTGGCTCGTTTTTGGCGTGCCTTTTGTGACAGGTTGGGAATTCATTTGTCGTTTTCGTCCGGATATCATCCTGAATCTAATGGCCAGACAGAAAGGAAAAACCAGGATGTTGAGCAGTTCTTGCGTTGTTTTGTGGCAGACAATCAAGAGGGGTGGTCTGAGTTTCTGCCACTTGCCGAATTTGCTCTGAACAATCATACATCTTCTTCTGCTGGTTGTTCGTCTTTTTTTTGTTGTTCTGGGAGACATCCGTCGTTTGGGTCGTTCTCCAAGTTGGGATCTGCCGTGCCTGAGGAGGAGAATTTTTCCGGTGATTTGGAAAGAGTTTGGACGGATGTGCGTGGTAATCTTCAGGAGGCCAACAGAAAATCTAAAGACTACTTTGATAGGAAACGACAGGAGGTTTTGTTCGCTGTTGGTGACATGGTTTGGTTGTCCTCTAGGAATCTGCGGTTGAGGATTCCTTCTAAGAAATTGGGTCCCAAGTTTGTAGGGCCCTTTAAGGTGCTTCAGGTTGTCAACCAATCTGCTGTTAGGTTGGAGGTTCCTACCTCCTGGAGAATTAATCCGGTCTTTCATGTCTCTCTGTTAAAAAAAGCTGTTGTGTCGGATGGTGACGCCTCTGCCTCTGTTCCTCCGGTGGTGGAGGACAGGGAATATGAAATTTCTCGCATCCTTGACTCTAGACGGTATAGAGGTAGTTTGCAGTATCTTGTGGCCTGGAAAGGTTTCGGACCCGAGGATAACTCTTGGGTGAGGTCAGATGATGTTTCCGCGTCCAGACTTATCAGAGCGTTTCACAGGAGATTTCCTGATAAGCCTGGTCCTAGGGGATCCGGAGGATCCTCTTAGAAGGGGGGGGTACTGTTAGAACCTTGCTGTTAGGTTTTTTTTCCTTTGCTGGTCACATGACCTTGTTGGCCTATTTAATCCTGCTCCGCCCTTCTGGCTTTGCTGGACTTCATTGTATATCTACTTTCTAGCTAGCCTGTGCTCTGTATCTAACTCTGTTAGTTTGCTTGGTCTACGGACCTCTATGTTCTATCTATTTTGTTTGTTCGTCTGTCTGCTACTATTTCTGTTAGGAGGTGTCCCATATTCCTCCCAGTCCTTAGTACTTGTAGGGATTCCCTCCCCACATCTATAGGTCTTCGTACAGACTAGATTAGGACTTTAGCAGGTCTGATCGCAGGATCAGGTTCCCTGTTACATCGTAGGGATTCAGCTGAGTCTTATAGTAGGGACAGATCTCCTCTCTTTCCTTAGCTTTGGTAGCAGAACATAACAATTAGCTATCCCTCCTAGCTTTGTGTCATCAGCAAATTTAATCAGTTTACCCTCAATTCCTTCATCTAAATCATTGATAAAGATGTTGAACAATACAGGTCCCAGGACGGAGCCCTGTGGTACCCCACTTGAGACATTCATCCAGCTGGATGTGAAGCCATTTACAACCACCCTTTGAGTCCGATCACTAAGCCAGTTATGAATCCACCTAACAGTTGCCTGGTCCATTGCATACTTGGTCATTTTTTCAATAAGGATGGCGTGAGATACTTTGTCAAATGCTTTGCTGAAGTCAAGATATACTATATCTACAGCATTTCCCTGATCCACCCAGTCAGTGATTTTGTCATAGAAGGAAATTAAGTTAGTCTGACATGACTTGTTAGTTACAAACCCATGCTGACTCTGGTTAATCACTTCATTCTTATCCATGTACTTACATACATGTTGTTTAATAATTTGTTCAAAGATCTTTCCTGGTATAGAAGTCAGACTCACCGGCCTATAGTTCCCTGGGTCCACCTTCTTCCCCTTTTTGAAGATAGGAACAACATTTGCTCTTCTCCAGTCTTCTGGGACTTCTCCTGTTCTCCAAGAATTTTCAAAGATTATGGAGAGTGGTTCTAAAATTTCTTCTACGATCTCCTTCAGTACTCTGGGGTGTAATTCATCTGGACCTGGAGACTTGAACTCATTTATGTTAGCTAAATATTACCTCACAATCTTTCTGTTTACAGATAACTTGGATTCCTCTATTCCTTTAAAAGGACAGCGAAGATCAGTTGATGTTACATTTTCTTTCTGAGAGAAAACAGATGCAAAATAGGAATTAAAAAGTTCGGCCTTCTCAACATCCTCTCTTACCATTTCTCCATTTTCATCCTGTAAAAATCCTATAGCATCTTTGACTTTTCTTTTACTTTTGACATACCCCCAAAATCCTTTTTTTATTGCTTTTGACATCTCTTGCAAGCCTTAATTCATTGTCAGCTTTAGCTAACCTGATACGTGCCCTGCATGATCTGCAGACTGCATTATAATCTTCTTTAGATATGCCTCCCTCTTTCCATTTAATAAACATTTCTTTCTTTCTTTTTAGCATGTGTTTAAGTTCTGTGTTCATCCATCCTGGTTTCCTTAAATGCTTCCCATTCTTCCTACTTTTCGGGATTTTTAACGATTGTGCTTTGAGAATCTCATTTTTAAAAATTTCCCATCCTTCCTGGACATTTTTGTCCTTAAGGACATCCAGCCATTGGATCCCTCCTATTCTCTTTCTGAGTCTCTTAAAATCTGCCTTTCTAAAATCTAACCTTGAAGTTTGAGTCTTCACATGTCTTCCTCCTCTAGTTATCCAAAATTCTATAATAGCATGATCGCTGCCTCCTAGGGTCCCAGCCACCTTTACCTCCTCAACCATTTCCTCCCTGTTTATAAGGATTAGATCCAAAGTAGCAGATCCCCTTGTTTTCTCCCCTACCTTTTGGAAGATAAAGTTGTCAGCAAGAGAGGATAAGAATTTGCTTGACCTGTTAGTTTTACTTGAGAGAGATTCCCAACAAATGTCTGGATAGTTGAAATCTCCCATGACCACTACGTCATATTTTTTGGAGAACTTGGTCATTTGATACATAAAGAGTTCATCCATATCTTCAGCTTGCCCAGGTGGCCTGTAGTAAATGCCTATAATGGTGTCCTTTCCGTTGTTCTCTCCTTGTATTCTTACCCAAACAGTTTCCACAGAACTCCCAGTCTCTGAAGCTTCAATCTCTGTGCAGATATACGCTTTTCTAACATACAATGCAACACCTCCTCCTCGTTTATCAAGTCTGTTTCTTGCAAATAAGTTGTATCCTTTTAGCCTTTTATTCCAATCATGTGTATCGTCCCACCAAGTTTCAGTGATTCCAATGACATCATATTCCTTTTCCTGCATTAGTAGTTCCAATTCTCCTTGTTTGTTGCCCATGCTTTGTGCATTTGTATAAAAACATTTTAGTTTGTGATTGGTTTCTCTTCTTCCCATATTTTTATTATTTAAATTGTTTTGTCTTTGTTCTTCCTTTCCACTTCCAGTAGCAGAGATCTCAATAATATTTGTCAGCTGTATGGCTTTTTCTGGCCTTTTGCTTCCCTTCCCACATTGTTCTAGTTTAAAGCTCTTCTGATGAGTGTAGCAAGGCGACTTCCAAATACATGTTTTCCAGTCTTCGTAAGGTGTACCCCATCTCTAGCAAGTAGTCCATCGTATAGGTAATTCATTCCGTCATCCAGAAATCCAAATCCTTGTTGACGGCACCATCGACGTAGCCAGTTGTTCACCTGTAGAATCTTATTCCACCTCATTGTTCCATGGCCATCCACTGGGAGGATGGATGAGAAGACCACCTGCGCTCCCAATTCTTTTACTTTCTTGCCTAAGTCTTCAAAGTCACTGCAGATGGTTTCCAGGTCCTTTCTTGCGGTGTCATTTGTCCCCACATGTATTAGCAGGAATGGGTAGTGATCTGTAGGTCTGAAGAGTCTTGATATCCTGTCAGACACATCTTTAATTTTTGCTCCTGGAAGACAGCACATTTCTCTTGAGGTTATGTCTGGTCTGCAGATAGCGGCCTCTGTTCCTCTTAACAGGGAATCCCCCATGACCACCACTCTCCGTTTTTTCTTCACATCATTCTTCTTTCTCCATCCAGGAGGATTCTGAGGGCTTACAAGGTTATTCATTGCTGGCAAAGTCTTATTTTGCTGTATTTCTTCATGGTTCTCCTGCGTGAGAGCCTGGTACTGGTTCCTGAGCAGTATGGGTGCTGACTGCCTCTCGATCCTCCTGCTTCTGTGGGTCACATGCTTCCATTCCTCTGTTTCGTCAGGTGCAGTTCGAATTTCTTCTCTTTCTGAATCATGAAGAGATAATTCTGCTCTGTCTAAGAACTCTTCACTTTCCTTAATGATTTTCAAGGTAGTTAACCTCTCTTCTAGATTTCGCAACTTTTCCTCCAATAGGGACACAAGCTTGCATTTCTGGCATGTGAAGTTTGGCTTTTCCACTGGCAAGTCTGTGAACATGTAGCAGGATATGCAGCTCACCAAATGGCTCCCGGACTCTTCCATGTTCTTATTGTTAATGTTCTGAAAACAGTGAAAAAAGCTTAAAAAAAAAGCTTCAAAATGTGCGCGCCGGTAAATGAGGGAATAATATGTGTGAGGGTACCCCAGGAGAGTTCCAAATGTGTGTGGGTAGAATATATATCCCATGGGGGTAAAATTGAAAAAAGGTGAAAAATTTTTTTTTTTGGACTTAGTCATTTTTTCAGTGTTTATCAGACTTTCAGATAGGGGAAATGTCAGTGAGCGTTCCGATTTCAGTTCCAGAGCGATTCGCCCAATGAGTCCTTCATATTTAGTGGTTTTCAGTCAATTTTCAGAATTTTTGAAATTTCACTTTTTTGTGAAAATATCCACTAAATGAGGGAATAATATGTGTGAGGATACCCCAGGAGAGTTCCAAATGTGTGTGGGTAGATTATATATCCCACGGGGATAAAATGGAAAAAAGGTGAAAAAAAATTTTTTTTAGACTTAGTCATTATTTCAGCGTTTATCAGACTTTCAGATAGGGGAAATGTCAGTGAGCGTTCCGATTTCAGTTCCAGCGCGATTCGCCCGATGAGTCCTTCATATTCAGTAGTTTTAAGCCAATTTTCTGAATTTTTGAAAATTTCACTTTTTTGTGAAAATATCCACTAAATGAGGGAATAATATGTGTGAGGGTACCCCAGGAGTGTTCAGATTGTGCGTGGGTAGAATATATATCCCACGGGGGTAAAATTGAAAAGAGTTGAAAAAAATTTTTTTTGGACTTAGTCATTTTTTCAGCGTTTATCAGACTTTCAGATAGGGGAAATGTCAGTGAGCGTTCCGATTTCTGTTCCAGAGCGATTCGCTCGATGAGTCCTTCATATTTAGACGTTTTCAGCCAATTTTCTGAATTTTTGAAAATTTCACTTTTTTGTGAAAATATCCACTAAATGAGGGAATAATATGTGTGAGGATTCCCCAGGAGAGTGCCAAATGTGTGTGGGTAGATTATATATCCCACGGGGGTAAAATTGAAAAAAGGTGAAAATTTTTTTTTATTAGACTTAGTCATTTTTTCAGCGTTTATCAGACTTTCAGATAGGGGAAATGCCAGTGAGCGTTCCGATTTCAGTTCCAGCGCGATTCGCCCGATGAGTCCTTCATATTCAGTAGTTTTCAGCCAATTTTCTGAATTTTTGAAAATTTCACTTTTTTGTGAAAATATCCACTAAATGAGGGAATAATATGTGTGAGGGTACCCCAGGAGTGTTCCAAATGTGCGTGGGTAGAATATATATCCCACGGGGGTAAAATTGAAAAAAGGTGAAAAATTTTTTTTTTTGGACTTAGTCATTTTTTCAGCGTTAATCAGACTTTCAGATAGGGGAAATGTCAGTGAGCGTTCCGATTTCAGTTCCAGAGCGATTAGCCCAATGAGTCCTTCATATTTAGTCGTTTTCAGCCAATTTTCAGAATTTTTGAAAATTTCACTTTTTTGTGAAAATATCCACTAAATGAGGGAATAATATGTGTGAGGGTACCCCAGGAGTGTTCCAAATGTGCGTGGGTAGAATATATATCCCACTGGGGTAAAATTGAAAAGAGTTGAAAAAAATTTTTTTTGGACTTAGTCATTTTTCCGGCGTTTATCAGACTTTCAGATAGGGGAAATGTCAGTGAGCGTTCCGATTTCAGTTCCAGCGCGATTCGCCTGATGAGTTCTTCATATTCAGTAGTTTTAAGCCAATTTTCTGAATATTTGAAAATTTCACTTTTTTGTGAAAATATCCACTAAATGAGGGAATAATATGTGTGAGGGTACCCCGGGAGAGTTCCAAATGTGCGTGGGTAGAATATATATCCCATGGGGGAAAATTGAAAAGAGTTGAAAAAATTTTTTTTTGGACTTAGTCATTTGTCCGGCGTTTATCAGACTTTCAGATAGTGGAAATGTCAGTGAGCGTTCCAATTTCAGTTCCAGAGCGATTCGCCCGAGGAGTCCTTCATATTTAGTTGTTTTCAGCCAATTTTCAGAATTTTTGAAAATTTCACTTTTTTGTGAAAATATCCACTAAATGAGGGAATAATATGTGTGAGGGTACCCCAGGAGAGTTCCAAATGTGTGTGGGTAGAATATGTATCCCGCGGGGGTAAAATTGAAAAAAGGTGAAAAAATTTTTTTTTTGGACTTAGTCATTTTTTCAGCGTTTATCAGACTTTCAGATAGGGGAAATGTCAGTGAGCGTTCCTATTTCAGTTCTAGAGCGATTCGCTCGATGAGTCCTTCATATTTAGACGTTTTCAGCCAATTTTCAGAATTTTTGAAAATTTCACTTTTTTGTGAAAATATCCACTAAATGAGGGAATAATATGTGTGAGGGTACCCCAGGAGTGTTCCAAATGTGCGTGGGTAGAATATATATCCCACTGGGGTAAAATTGAAAAGAGTTGAAAAAAATTTTTTTTGGACTTAGTCATTTTTCCGGCGTTTATCAGACTTTCAGAGAGGGGAAATGTCAGTGAGCGTTCCGATTTCAGTTCCAGCGCGATTCGCCTGATGAGTCCTTCATATTCAGTAGTTTTAAGCCAATTTTCTGAATATTTGAAAATTTCACTTTTTTGTGAAAATATCCACTAAATGAGGGAATAATATGTGTGAGGGTACCCCGGGAGAGTTCCAAATGTGCGTGGGTAGAATATATATCCCACGGGGGAAAATTGAAAAGAGTTGAAAAAATTTTTTTTTGGACTTAGTCATTTGTCCGGCGTTTATCAGACTTTCAGATAGTGGAAATGTCAGTGAGCGTTCCAATTTCAGTTCCAGAGCGATTCGCCCGAGGAGTCCTTCATATTTAGTTGTTTTCAGCCAATTTTCAGAATTTTTGAAAATTTCACTTTTTTGTGAAAATATCCACTAAATGAGGGAATAATATGTGTGAGGGTACCCCAGGAGAGTTCCAAATGTGTGTGGGTAGAATATATATCCCGCGGGGGTAAAATTGAAAAAAGGTGAAAAAATTTTTTTTTTGGACTTAGTCATTTTTTCAGCGTTTATCAGACTTTCAGATAGGGGAAATGTCAGTGAGCGTTCCTATTTCAGTTCTAGAGCGATTCGCTCGATGAGTCCTTCATATTTAGACGTTTTCAGCCAATTTTCAGAATTTTTGAAAATTTCACTTTTTTGTGAAAATATCCACTAAATGAGGGAATAATATGTGTGAGGGTACCCCAGGAGAGTTCCAAATGTGTGTGGGTAGAATATATATCCCACGGGGGTAAAATTGAAAAAAGGTGAAAAATTTTTTTTTTTGGACTTAGTCATTTTTCCGGCGTTTATCAGACTTTCAGATAGGGGAAATGTCAGTGAGCGTTCCGATTTCAATTCCAGCGCGATTCGCCGATGAGTCCTTCATATTCAGTAGTTTTAAGCCAATTTTCTGAATTTTTGAAAATTTCACTTTTTTGTGAAAATATCCACTAAATGAGGGAATAATATGTGTGAGGGTACCCCAGGAGTGTTCCAAATGTGCGTGGGTAGAATATATATCCCACGGGGGTAAAATTGAAAAGAGTTGAAAAAAATTTTTTTGGGACTTAGTCATTTTTCCGGCGTTTATCAGACTTTCAGATAGGGGAAATGTCAGTGATCGTTCCGATTTCAGTTCCAGCGCGATTCGCCCGATGAGTCCTTCATATTCAGTAGTTTTAAGCCAATTTTCTGAATTTTTGAAAATTTCACTTTTTTGTGAAAATATCCACTAAATGAGGGAATAATATGTGTGAGGGTACCCCAGGAGTGTTCCAAATGTGCGTGGGTAGAATATATATCCCACGGGGGTAAAATTGAAAAGAGTTGAAAAAATTTTTTTTGGGACTTAGTCATTTTTCCGGCGTTTATCAGACTTTCAGATAGGGGAAATGTCAGTGAGCGTTCCGATTTCAGTTCCAGAGCGATTCGCCCAATGAGTCCTTCATGTTTAGTCGTTTTCAGCCAATTTTCAGAATTTTTGAAAATTTCACTTTTTTGTGAAAATATCCACTAAATGAGGGAATAATATGTGTGAGGGTACCCCAGGAGAGTTCCAAATGTGTGTGGGTAGAATATAAATCCCACGGGGGTAAAATTGAAAAAAGGTGAAAAATTTTTTTTTTTGGACTTAGTTATTTTTTCAGCGTTTATCAGACTTTCAGATAGGGGAAATGTCAGTGAGCGTTCCGATTTCAGTTCCAGAGTGATTAGCCCAATGAGTCCTTCATATTTAGTCGTTTTCAGCCAATTTTCAGAATTTTTGAAAATTTCACTTTTTTGTGAAAATATCCACTAAATGAGGGAATAATATGTGTGAGGGTACCCCAGGAGTGTTCCAAATGTGCGTGGGTAGAATATATATCCCACTGGGGTAAAATTGAAAAGAGTTGAAAAAAATTTTTTTGGGACTTAGTCATTTTTCCGGCGTTTATCAGACTTTCAGATAGGGGAAATGTCAGTGAGCGTTCCGATTTCAGTTCCAGCGCGATTCGCCCGATGAGTCCTTCATATTCAGTAGTTTTAAGCCAATTTTCTGAATTTTTGAAAATTTCACTTTTTTGTGAAAATATCCACTAAATGAGGGAATAATATGTGTGAGGTTACCCCAGGAGTGTTCCAAATGTGCGTGGGTAGAATATATATCCCACGGGGGAAAATTGAAAAGAGTTGAAAAAATTTTTTTTTGGACTTAGTCATTTTTCCGGCGTTTATCACACTTTCAGATAGTGGAAATGTCAGTGAGCGTTCCAATTTCAGTTCCAGAGCGATTCGCCCGAGGAGTCCTTCATATTTAGTCGTTTTCAGCCAATTTTCTGAATTTTTGAAAATTTCACTTTTTTGTGAAAATATCCACTAAATAAGGGAATAATATGTGTGAGGGTACCCCAGGAGAGTTCCAAATGTGTGTGGGTAGAATATATATCTCACGGGGGTAAAATTGAAAAAAGGTGAAAAAAATTTTTTTTAGACTGTCATTTTTCCGGTGTTTATCAGACTTTCAGATAGGGAAAATGTCAGTGAGCGTTCCGATTTCAGTTCCAGAGCGATTCGCCCAATGAGTCCTTCATATTTAGTCGTTTTCAGCATTTTTGAAAATTTCACTTTTTTGTGAAAATATCCACTAAATGAGGGAATAATATGTGAGAGGATACCCCAGGAGAGTTCCAAATGTGTGTGGGTAGATTTTATATCCCACGGGGGTAAAATTGAAAAAAGGTGAAAAAAAATTTTTTTTAGACTTAGTCATTTTTTCAGCGTTTATCAGACTTTCAGATTGGGGAAATGTCAGTGAGCGTTCCGATTTCAGTTCCAGCACGATTAGCCCGATGAGTCCTTCATATTCAGTAGTTTTAAGCCAATTTTCTGAATTTTTGAAAATTTCACTTTTTTGTGAAAATATCCACTAAATGAGGGAATAATATGTGTGAGGGTACCCCAGGAGTGTTCCAAATGTGCGTGGGTAGAATATATATCCCACGGGGGTAAAATTGAAAAGAGTTGAAAAAAATTTTTTTTGGACTTAGTCATTTTTCCGGCATTTATCAGACTTTCAGATAGGGGAAATGTCAGTGAGCGTTCCGATTTCAGTTCCAGAGCGATTCGCCCGATGAGTCCTTCATATTCAGTAGTTTTAAGCCAATTTTCTGAATATTTGAAAATTTCACTTTTTTGTGAAAATATCCACTAAATGAGGGAATAATATGTGTGAGGATTCCCCAGGAGAGTGCCAAATGTGTGTGGGTAGATTATATATCCCACGGGGGTAAAATTGAAAAAAGGTGAAAAATTTTTTTTTTTGGACTTAGTCATTTTTTCAGCGTTTATCAGACTTTCAGATAGGGGAAATGTCAGTGAGCGTTCCGATTTCAGTTCCAGAGCGATTCGCTCGATGAGTCCTTCATATTTAGACGTTTTCAGCCAATTTTCTGAATTTTTGAAAATTTCACTTTTTTGTGAAAATATCCACTAAATGAGGGAATAATATGTGTGAGGATACCCCAGGAGAGTGCCAAATGTGTGTGGGTAGATTATATATCCCACGGGGGTAAAATTGAAAAAAGGTGAAAATTTTTTTTTATTAGACTTAGTCATTTTTTCAGCGTTTATCAGACTTTCAGATAGGGGAAATGTCAGTGATCGTTCCGATTTCAGTTCCAGAGCGATTAGTCCAATGAGTCCTTCATATTTAGTCGTTTTCAGCCAATTTTCAGAATTTTTGAAAATTTCACTTTTTTGTGAAAATATCCACTAAATGAGGGAATAATATGTGTGAGGGTACCCCAGGAGTGTTCCAAATGTGCGTGGGTAGAATATATATCCCACTGGGGTAAAATTGAAAAGAGTTGAAAAAAATTTTTTTTGGACTTAGTCATTTTTCCGACGTTTATCAGACTTTCAGATAGGGGAAATGTCAGTGAGCGTTCCGATTTCAGTTCCAGCGCGATTCGCCTGATGAGTCCTTCATATTCAGTAGTTTTAAGCCAATTTTCTGAATATTTGAAAATTTCACTTTTTTGTGAAAATATCCACTAAATGAGGGAATAATATGTGTGAGGGTACCCCAGGAGTGTTCCAAATGTGCGTGGGTAGAATATATATCCCACTGGGGTAAAATTGAAAAGAGTTGAAAAAAATTTTTTTTGGACTTAGTCATTTTTCCGGCGTTTATCACACTTTCAGATAGGGGAAATGTCAGTGAGCGTTCCGATTTCAGTTCCAGCGCGATTCGCCCGATGAGTCCTTCATATTCAGTAGTTTTAAGCCAATTTTCTGAATTTTTGAAAATTTCACTTTTTTGTGAAAATATCCACTAAATGAGGGAATAATATGTGTGAGGGTACCCCAGGAGTGTTCCAAATGTGCGTGGGTAGAATATATATCCCACGGGGGAAAATTGAAAAGAGTTGAAAAAATTTTTTTGGGGACTTAGTCATTTTTCCGGCGTTTATCACACTTTCAGATAGTGGAAATGTCAGTGAGCGTTCCAATTTCAGTTCCAGAGCGATTCGCCCGAGGAGTCTTTCATATTTAGTCGTTTTCAGCCAATTTTCTGAATTTTTGAAAATTTCACTTTTTTGTGAAAATATCCACTAAATGAGGGAATAATATGTGTGAGGGTACCCCGGGAGAGTTCCAAATGTGCGTGGGTAGAATATATATCCCACGGGGGAAAATTGAAAAGAGTTGAAAAAATTTTTTTTTGGACTTAGTCATTTGTCCGGCGTTTATCAGTCTTTCAGATAGTGGAAATGTCAGTGAGCGTTCCAATTTCAGTTCCAGAGCGATTCGCCCGAGGAGTCCTTCATATTTAGTTGTTTTCAGCCAATTTTCAGAATTTTTGAAAATTTCACTTTTTTGTGAAAATATCCACTAAATGAGGGAATAATATGTGTGAGGGTACCCCAGGAGAGTTCCAAATGTGTGTGGGTAGAATATATATCCCGCGGGGGTAAAATTGAAAAAAGGTGAAAAAATTTTTTTTTTAAACTTAGTCATTTTTCCGGCGTTTATCAGACTTTCAGATAGGGGAAATGTCAGTGAGCGTTCCGATTTCAGTTCCAGCGCGATTCGCCCGATGAGTCCTTCATATTCAGTAGTTTTAAGCCAATTTTATGAATTTTTGAAAATTTCACTTTTTTGTGAAAATATCCACTAAATGAGGGAATAATATGTGTGAGGGTACCCCAGGAGTGTTCCAAATGTGCGTGGGTAGAATATATATCCCACGGGGGTAAAATTGAAAAGAGTTGAAAAAAATTTTTTTGGGACTTAGTCATTTTTCCGGCGTTTATCAGACTTTCAGATAGGGGAAATGTCAGTGAGCGTTCCGATTTCAGTTCCAGAGCGATTCGCCCAATGAGTCCTTCATATTTAGTCGTTTTCAGCCAATTTTCAGAATTTTTGAAAATTTCACTTTTTTGTGAAAATATCCACTAAATGAGGGAATAATATGTGTGAGGGTACCCCAGGAGAGTTCCAAATGTGTGTGGGTAGAATATAAATCCCACGGGGGTAAAATTGAAAAAAGGTGAAAAATTTTTTTTTTTGGACTTAGTTATTTTTTCAGCGTTTATCAGACTTTCAGATAGGGGAAATGTCAGTGAGCGTTCCGATTTCAGTTCCAGAGTGATTAGCCCAATGAGTCCTTCATATTTAGTCGTTTTCAGCCAATTTTCAGAATTTTTGAAAATTTCACTTTTTTGTGAAAATATCCACTAAATGAGGGAATAATATGTGTGAGGGTACCCCAGGAGTGTTCCAAATGTGCGTGGGTAGAATATATATCCCACTGGGGTAAAATTGAAAAGAGTTGAAAAAAATTTTTTTGGGACTTAGTCATTTTTCCGGCGTTTATCAGACTTTCAGATAGGGGAAATGTCAGTGAGCGTTCCGATTTCAGTTCCAGCGCGATTCGCCCGATGAGTCCTTCATATTCAGTAGTTTTAAGCCAATTTTCTGAATTTTTGAAAATGTCACTTTTTTGTGAAAATATCCACTAAATGAGGGAATAATATGTGTGAGGGTACCCCAGGAGAGTTCCAAATGTGCGTGGGTAGAATATATATCCCGCGGGGGTAAAATTGAAAAAAGGTGAAAAATTTTTTTTTTTGGACTTAGTCATTTTTTCAGCGTTTATCAGACTTTCAGATAGGGGAAATGTCAGTGAGCGTTCCGATTTCAGTTCCAGAGCGATTCGCTCGATGAGTCCTTCATATTTAGACATTTTCGGCCAATTTTCTGAATTTTTGAAAATTTCACTTTTTTGTGAAAATATCCACTAAATAAGGGAATAATATGTGTGAGGGTACCCCAGGAGAGTTCCAAATGTGTGTGGGTAGAATATATATCCCACGGGGGTAAAATTGAAAAAAGGTGAAAAAAATTTTTTTTGGACTGTCATTTTTCCGGTGTTTATCAGACTTTCCGATAGGGAAAATGTCAGTGAGCGTTTCAATTTCAGTTCCAGCGCGATTCGCCCGATGATTCCTTCATATTCAGTAGTTTTCAGCCAATTTTCTGAATTTTTGAAAATTTCACTTTTTTGTGAAAATATCCACTAAATGAGGGAATAATATGTGTGAGGATACCCCAGGAGAGTGCCAAATGTGTGTGGGTAGATTATATATCCCACGGGGGTAAAATTGAAAAAAGGTGAAAAATTTTTTTTATTAGACTTAGTCATTTTTTCAGCGTTTATCAGACTTTCAGATAGGGGAAATGTCAGTGAGCATTCCGATTTCAGTTCCAGAGCGATTAGCCCAATGAGTCCTTCATATTTAGTCGTTTTCAGCCACTTTTCAGAATTTTTGAAAATTTCACTTTTTTGTGAAAATATCCACTAAATGAGGGAATAATATGTGTGAGGGTACCCCAGGAGTGTTCCAAATGTGCGTGGGTAGAATATATATCCCACTGGGGTAAAATTGAAAAGAGTTGAAAAAAATTTTTTTTGTACTTAGTCATTTTTCCAACGTTTATCAGACTTTCAGATAGGGGAAATGTCAGTGAGCGTTCCGATTTCAGTTCCAGCGCGATTCGCCTGATGAGTCCTTCATATTCAGTAGTTTTAAGCCAATTTTCTGAATATTTGAAAATTTCACTTTTTTGTGAAAATATCCACTAAATGAGGGAATAATATGTGTGAGGGTACCCCAGGAGTGTTCCAAATGTGCGTGGGTAGAATATAAATCCCACGGGGGAAAATTGAAAAGAGTTGAAAAAATTTTTTTGGGGACTTAGTCATTTTTCCGGCGTTTATCACACTTTCAGATAGTGGAAATGTCAGTGAGCGTTCCAATTTCAGTTCCAGAGCCATTCGCCCGAGGAGTCCTTCATATTTAGTCGTTTTCAGGGAATTTTCTGAATTTTTGAAAATTTCACTTTTTTGTGAAAATATCCACTAAATGAGGGAATAATATGTGTGAGGGTACCCCAGGAGAGTTCCAAATGTGTGTGGGTAGAATATATATCCCACGGGGGAAAATTGAAAAGAGTTGAAAAAATTTTTTTTTGGACTTAGTCATTTTTCCGGCATTTATCAGACTTTCAGATAGTGGAAATGTCAGGGAGCGTTCCAATTTCAGTTCCAGAGCGATTCGCCCGAGGAGTCCTTCATATTTAGTCGTTTTCAGCCAATTTTCAGAATTTTTGAAAATTTCACTTTTTTGTGAAAATATCCACTAAATGAGGGAATAATATGTGTGAGGGTACCCCAGGAGTGTTCCAAATGTGCGTGGGTAGAATATATATCCCACGGGGGTAAAATTTAAAAGAGTTGAAAAAAATTTTTTTGGGACTTAGTCATTTTTCCGGCGTTTATCAGACTTTCAGATAGGGGAAATGTCAGTGAGCGTTCCGATTTCAGTTCCAGAGCGATTCGCCCTATGAGTCCTTCATATTTAGTCGTTTTCAGCCAATTTTCTGAATTTTTGAAAATTTCACTTTTTTGTGAAAATATCCACTAAATGAGGGAATAATATGTGTGAGGGTACCCCAGGAGTGTTCCAAATGTGCGTGGGTAGAATATATATCCCACGGGGGTAAAATTGAAAAGAGTTTAAAAAATTTTTTTGGGGACTTAGTCATTTTTCCGGTGTTTATCACACTTTCAGATAGTGGAAATGTCAGTGAGCGTTCCAATTTCAGTTCCAGAGCGATTCGCCCGAGGAGTCCTTCATATTTAGTCGTTTTCAGCCAATTTTCTGAATTTTTGAAAATTTCACTTTTTTGTGAAAATATCCACTAAATGAGGGAATAATATGTGTGAGGGTACCCCAGGAGAGTTCCAAATGTGCGAGGGTAGAATATATATCCCACGGGGGAAAATTGAAAAGAGTTGAAAAAATTTTTTTTTGGACTTAGTCATTTTTCCGGCGTTTATCAGACTTTCAGATAGTGGAAATGTCAGTGAGCGTTCCAATTTCAGTTCCAGAGCGATTCGCCCAAGGAGTCCTTCATATTTAGTCGTTTTCAGCCAATTTTCTGAATTTTTGAAAATTTCACTTTTTTGTGAAAATATCCACTACATAAGGGAATAATATGTGTGAGGGTACCCCAGGAGAGTTCCAAATGTGTGTGGGTAGAATATATATCTCACGGGGGTAAAATTGAAAAAAGGTGAAATAAATTTTTTTTAGACTGTCATTTTTCCGGTGTTTATCAGACTTTCAGATAGGGAAAATGTCAGTGAGCGTTCCGATTTCAGTTCCAGAGCGATTCGCCCAATGAGTCCTTCATATTTAGTCGTTTTCAGCCAATTTTCAGAATTTTTGAAAATTTCACTTTTTTGTGAAAATATCCACTAAATGAGGGAATAATATGTGTGAGGGTACCCCAGGAGAGTTCCAAATGGGTTTGGGTAGAATATATATCCCACGGGGGTAAAATTGAAAAAAGGTGAAAAATTTTTTTTTTTGGACTTAGTCATTTTTTCAGCGTTTATCAGACTTTCAGATAGGGGAAATGTCAGTGAGCATTCCGATTTCAGTTCCAGAGCGATTCGCCCAATGAGTCCTTCATATTTAGTCGTTTTCAGCATTTTTGAAAATTTCATTTTTTTGTGAAAATATCCACTAAATGAGGGAATAATATGTGAGAGGATACCCCAGGAGAGTTCCAAATGTGTGTGGGTAGATTTTATATCCCACGGGGGTAAAATTGAAAAAAGGTGAAAAAAAATTTTTTTTAGACTTAGTCATTTTTCCAGCGTTTATCAGACTTTCAGATTGGGGAAATGTCAGTGAGCATTCCGATTTCAGTTCCAGCGCGATTCGCCCGATGAGTCCTTCATATTCAGTAGTTTTAAGCCAATTTTCTGAATTTTTGAAAATTTCACTTTTTTGTGAAAATATCCACTAAATGAGGGAATAATATGTGTGAGGGTACCCCAGGAGTGTTCCAAATGTGCGTGGGTAGAATATATATCCCACGGGGGTAAAATTGAAAAGAGTTGAAAAAAATTTTTTTTGGACTTAGTCATTTTTCCGGCGTTTATCAGACTTTCAGATAGGGGAAATGTCAGTGAGCGTTCCGATTTCAGTTCCAGAGCGATTCGCCCGATGAGTCCTTCATATTCAGTAGTTTTCAGCCAATTTTCTGAATTTTTGAAAATTTCACTTTTTTGTGAAAATATCCACTAAATGAGGGAATAATATGTGTGAGGGTACCCCAGGAGAGTTCCAAATGTGTGTGGGTAGAATATATATCCCGCGGGGGTAAAATTGAAAAAAGGTGAAAAATTTTTTTTTTTGGACTTAGTCATTTTTTCAGCGTTTATCAGACTTTCAGATAGGGGAAATGTCAGTGAGCGTTCCGATTTCAGTTCCAGAGCGATTCGCTCGATGAGTCCTTCATATTTAGACATTTTCGGCCAATTTTCTGAATTTTTGAAAATTTCACTTTTTTGTGAAAATATCCACTAAATAAGGGAATAATATGTGTGAGGGTACCCCAGGAGAGTTCCAAATGTGTGTGGGTAGAATATATATCCCACGGGGGTAAAATTGAAAAAAGGTGAAAAAAATTTTTTTTGGACTGTCATTTTTCCGGTGTTTATCAGACTTTCCGATAGGGAAAATGTCAGTGAGCGTTCCAATTTCAGTTCCAGCGCGATTCGCCCGATGATTCCTTCATATTCAGTAGTTTTCAGCCAATTTTCTGAATTTTTGAAAATTTCACTTTTTTGTGAAAATATCCACTAAATGAGGGAATAATATGTGTGAGGGTACCCCAGGAGTGTTCCAAATGTGCTTGGGTAGAATATATATCCCACGGGGGTAAAATTGAAAAGAGTTGAAAACATTTTTTTTTGGACTTCGTCATTTTTCCGGCGTTTATCAGACTTTCAGATAGGGGAAATGTCACTGAGTGTTCCGATTTCAGTTCCAGAGCGATTCGCCCGATGAGTCCTTCATATTCAGTAGTTTTAAGCCAATTTTCTGAATTTTTGAAAATTTCACTTTTTTGTGAAAATATCCACTAAATGAGGGAATAATATGTGTGAGGGTACCCCAGGAGAGTTCCAAATGTGTGTGGGTAGAATATATATCCCACGGGGGTAAAATTGAAAAAAGGTGAAAAATTTTTTTTTTTGGACTTAGTCATTTTTTCAGCGTTTATCAGACTTTCAGATAGGGGAAATGTCAGTGAGCGTTCCGATTTCAGTTCCAGAGCGATTCGCCCGATTAGTCGTTTTCAGCCAATTTTCAGAATTTTTGAAAATTTCACTTTTTTGTGAAAATATCCACTAAATGAGGGAATAATATGTGTGAGGGTACCCCAAGAGAGTTCCAAATGTGTGTGGGTAGAATATATATCTCACGGGGGTAAAATTGAAAAAAGTTGAAAATTTTTTTTTTGGGACTGTCATTTTTCCGGTGTTTATCAGACTTTCAGATAGGGGAAATGTCAGTGAGCGTTCCGATTTCAGTTCCAGAGCGATTCGCCCGATGAGTCCTTCATATTTAGTCGTTTTCAGCCAATTTTCAGAATTTTTGAAAATGTCACGTTTTTGTGAAAATATCCACTAAATGAGGGAATAATATGTGTGAGGGTACCCCAGGAGAGTTCCAAATGTGTGTGGGTAGAATATATATCTCACGGGGGTAAAATTGAAAAAAGGTGAAAAATTTTTTTTTTTGGACTTAGTCATTTTTTCAGCGTTTATCAGACTTTCAGATAGGGGAAATGTAAGAGAGCGTTCCGATTTCAGTTCCAGAGCGATTCGCCCGATGAGTCCTTCATATTCAGTAGTTTTAAGCCAATTTTCTGAATTTTTGAAAATTTCACTTTTTTGTGAAAATATCCACTAAATGAGGGAATAATATGTGTGAGGGTACCCCAGGAGTGTTCCAAATGTGCGTGGGTAGAATATATATCCCACGGGGGTAAAATTGAAAAGAGTTGAAAAAAATTTTTTTTGGACTTAGTCATTTTTCCGGCGTTTATCAGACTTTCAGATAGGGGAAATGTCAGTGAGCGTTCTGATTTCAGTTCCAGCGCGATTCGCCCGATGAGTCCTTCATATTCAGTAGTTTTCAGCCAATTTTCTGAATTTTTGAAAATTTCACTTTTTTGTGAAAATATCCACTAAATGAGGGAATAATATGTGTGAGGGTACCCCAGGAGTGTTCCAAATGTGCGTGGGTAGAATATATATCCCACGGGGAAAATTGAAAAGAGTTGAAAAAATTTTTTTGGGGACTTAGTCATTTTTCCGGCGTTTATCACACTTTCAGATAGTGGAAATGTCAGTGAGCGTTCCAATTTCAGTTCCAGAGCGATTCGCCCGAGGAGTCCTTCATATTTAGTCGTTTTCAGCCAATTTTCTGAATTTTTGAAAATTTCACTTTTTTGTGAAAATATCCACTAAATGAGGGAATAATATGTGTGAGGGTACCCCAGGAGAGTTCCAAATGTGTGTGGGTAGAATATATATCTCACGGGGGCAAAATTGAAAAAAGGTGAAAAAAAATTTTTTTTAGACTTAGTCATTTTTTCAGCGTTTATCAGACTTTCAGATAGGGGAAATGTCAGTGAGCGTTCCGATTTCAGTTCCAGCGCGATTCGCCCGATGAGTCCTTCATATTCAGTAGTTTTAAGCCAATTTTCTGAATTTTTGAAAATTTCACTTTTTTGTGAAAATATCCACTAAATGAGGGAATAATATGTGTGAGGGTACCCCAGGAGTGTTCCAAATGTGCGTGGGTAGAATATATATCCCACGGGGGTAAAATTGAAAAGAGTAGAAAAAAATTTTTTTTGGACTTAGTCATTTTTCCGGCGTTTATCAGACTTTCAGATAGGGGAAATGTCAGTGAGCGTTCCGATTTCAGTTCCAGAGCGATTCGCCCGATGAGTCCTTCATATTCAGTAGTTTTCAGCCAATTTTCTGAATTTTTGAAAATTTCACTTTTTTGTGAAAATATCCACTAAATAAGGGAATAATATGTGTGAGGGTACCCCAGGAGAGTTCCAAATGTGTGTGGGTAGAATATATATCTCACGGGGGTAAAATTGAAAAAAGGTGAAAAAAATTTTTTTTAGACTGTCATTTTTGCGGTGTTTATCAGACTTTCAGATAGGGAAAATGTCAGTGAGCGTTCCGATTTCAGTTCCAGAGCGATTCGCCCAATGAGTCCTTCATATTTAGTCGTTTTCAGCCAATTTTCAGAATTTTTGAAAATTTCACTTTTTTGTGAAAATATCCACTAAATGAGGGAATAATATGTGTGAGGGTACCCCAGGAGAGTTCCAAATGTGTTTGGGTAGAATATATATCCCACGGGGGTAAAATTGAAAAAAGGTGAAAAAATTTTTTTTTGGGACTTCGGCATTTTTTCAGCGTTTATCAGACTTTCAGACAGGGGAAATGTCAGTGAGCGTTCCGATTTCAGTTCCACAGCGATTCGCCCGATGAGTCCTTCATATTTAGTCGTTTTCAGCCAATTTTCTGAATTTTTGAAAATTTCACTTTTTTGTGAAAATATCCACTAAATGAGGGAATAATATGTGTGAGGGTACCCCAGGAGAGTTCCAAATGTGTGTGGGTAGAATATATATCCCACGGGGGTAAAATTGAAAAAAGGTGAAAAAAATTTTTTTTGGACTGTCATTTTTCCGGTATTTATCAGACTTTTTGATAGGGGAAATGTCAGTGAGCGTTCCGATTTCAGTTCCAGTGCGATTCGCCCGATGATTCCTTCATATTCAGTAGTTTTCAGTTAATTTTCTGAATTTTTGAAAATTTCACTTTTTTGTGAAAATATCCACTAAATGAGGGAATAATATGTGCGAGGGTACCCCAGGAGTGTTCCAAATGTGCGTGGGTAGAATATATATCCCACGGGGGTAAAATTGAAAAGAGTTGAAAAAATTTTTTTTTTGACTTAGTCATTTTTCCGGCGTTTATCAGACTTTCAGATTCGGGAAATGTCAGTGAGCGTTCCGATTTCAGTTCCAGAGCGATTCGCCCTATGAGTCCTTCATATTTAGTCGTTTTCAGTCAATTTTCTGAATTTTTGAAAATTTCACTTTTTTTTGAAAATATCCACTAAATGAGGGAATAATATGTGTGAGGGTACCCCAAGAGAGTTCCAAATGTGTGTGGGTAGAATATATATCTCATGGGGGTAAAATTTAAAAAAGTTGAAAAAAATTTTTTTTGGACTGTCATTTTTCCGGTGTTTATCAGACTTTCAGATAGGGAAAATGTCAGTGAGCGTTCCGATTTCAGTTCCAGAGCGATTCGCCCAATGAGTCCTTCATATTTAGTCGTTTTCAGCCAATTTTCTGAATTTTTGAAAATTTCACTTTTTTGTGAAAATATCCACTAAATGAGGGAATAATATGTGTGAGGGTACCCCAGGAGAGTTCCAAATGTGTGTGGGTAGAATATATATCCCACGGGGGTAAAATTGAAAAAAGGTGAAAAAAAATTTTTTTTTAGACTTAGTCATTTTTCCGTCGTTTATCAGACTTTCAGATAGGGGAAATGTCAGTGAGCATTCCGATTTCAGTTCCAGAGCGATTTGCCCGATGAGTCCTTCATATTTAGTCGTTTTCAGCCAATTTTCAGAATTTTTGAAAATTTCACTTTTTTGTGAAAATATCCACTAAATGAGGGAATAATATGTGTGAGGGTATCCCAGGAGAGTTCCAAATGTGTGTGGGTAGAAGATATATCCCACGGGGGTAAAATTGAAAAAAAGGTGAAAAAAATTTTTTTTGGACTTAGTTATTTTTTCAGCCGTTATCAGACTTTCAGATAGGGGAAATGTCAGTGAGCATTCCGATTTCAGTTCCAGAGCGATTCGCCCGATGAGTCCTTCATATTTATTGGTTTTCAGCCAATTTTCTGAATTTTTGAAAATTTCTCTTTTTTGTGAAAATATCCACTAAATGAGGGAATAATATGTGTGAGGGTACCCCAGGAGAGTTCCAAATGTGTGTGGGTAGAATATATATCTCACGGGGGTAAAATTGAAAAAAGGTGAAAAAAATTTTTTTTAGACTGTCATTTTTGCGGTGTTTATCAGACTTTCAGATAGGGAAAATGTCAGTGAGCGTTCCGATTTCAGTTCCAGAGCGATTCGCCCAATGAGTCCTTCATATTTAGTCGTTTTCAGCCAATTTTCTGAATTTTTGAAAATTTCACTTTTTTGTGAAAATATCCACTAAATGAGGGAATAATATGTGTGAGGGTACCCCAGGAGAGTTCCAAATGTGTGTGGGTAGAATATATATCCCACGGGGGTAAAATTGAAAAAAGTTGAAAAAACTTTTTTTTTTTGGATTTAGTCATTTTTCTGGCGTTTATCAGACTTTCAGATAGGGGAAATGTCAGTGAGCGTTCCGATTTCAGTTCTAGAGCGATTCGCCCGATGAGTCCTTCATATTTAGTCGTTTTCAGGAAATTTTCAGAATTATTGAAAATTTCTCTTTTTTGTGAAAATATCCACTAAATGAGGGAGTAATATGTGTGAGGGTACCCCAGGAGAGTTCCAAATGTGTGTGGGTAGAATATATATCTCACGGGGGTAAAATTGAAAAAAGTTGAAAAAAATTTTTTTTGGACTGTCATTTTTCCAGTGTTTATCAGACTTTCAGATAGGGGAAATGTCAGTGAGCGTTCCGATTTCAGTTCCAGTGCGATTCGCCCGATGATTCCTTCATATTCAGTAGTTTTCAGTTAACTTTCTGAATTTTTGAAAATTTCACTTTTTTGTGAAAATATCCACTAAATGAGGGAATAATATGTGCGAGGGTACCCCAGGAGTGTTCCAAATGTGCGTGGGTAGAATATATATCCCACGGGGGTAAAATTGAAAAGAGTTGAAAAAATTTTTTTTTGGACTTAGTCATTTTTCCGGCGTTTATCAGACTTTCAGATTCGGGAAATGTCAGTGAGCGTTCCGATTTCAGTTCCAGAGCGATTCGCCCTATGAGTCCTTCATATTTAGTCGTTTTCAGTCAATTTTCTGAATTTTTGAAAATTTCACTTTTTTGTGAAAATATCCACTAAATGAGGGAATAATATGTGTGAGGGTACCCCAAGAGAGTTCCAAATGTGTGTGGGTAGAATATATATCCCACGGGGGTAAAATTGAAAAAAGTTTAAAAAAATTTTTTTTCGGACTTAGTCATTTTTCAGCGTTTATCAAACTTTCAGATAGGGCAAATGTCAGTGAGCGTTCCGATTTCAGTTCCAGAGCGATTTGCCCGGTGAGTCCTTCATATTTAGTCGTTTTCAGCCAATTTTCAGAATTTTTGAAAATTTCACTTTTTTGTGAAAATATCCACTAAATGAGGGAATAATATGTGTGAGGGTACCCCAGGAGAGTTCCAAATGTGTGTGGGTAGAATATATATCCCACGGGGGTAAAATTGAAAAAAAGTGAAAAATTTTTTTTTTTGGACTGTCATTTTTTCAGCGTTTATCAGACTTTCAGATAGGGGAACTGTCAGTAAGCGTTCCGATTTCAGTTCCAGAGCGATTCGCCCGATGAGTCCTTCATATTTAGTCATTTTCAGTCAATTTTCAGAATTTTTGAAAATTTCACTTTTTTGTGAAAATATCCACTAAATGAGGGAATAATATGTGTGAGGGTACCCCAGGAGAGTTCCAAATGTGTGTGGGTAGAATATATATCCCACGGGGGTAAAATTGAAAAAAGGTGAAAAAAATTTTTTTTGGACTTAGTCATTTTTCCGGCATTTATCAGACTTTCAGATAGGGGAAATGTCAGTGAGCATTCCGATTTCAGTTCCAGAGCGATTCGCCCAATGAGTCCTTCATATTTAGTTGTTTTCTGCCAATTTTCAGAATTTTTGAAAATTTCACTTTTTTGTGAAAATATCCACTAAATGAGGGAATAATATGTGTGAGGGTACCCCAGGAGAGTTCCAAATGTGTGTGGGTAGAATGTATATTCCACGGGGGTAAAATTGAAAAAAGGTGAAAAAAATTTTTTTTAGCCTTAGTCATTTTTCCGGCGTTTATCAGACTTTCAGATAGGCGAAATGTCAGTGAGCGTTCCGATTTCAGTTCCAGAGCGATTCGCCCGATGAGTCCTTCATATTTAGTCATTTTCAGCCAATTTTCAGAATTTTTGAAAATTTCACTTTTTTGTGAAAATATCCACTAAATGAGGGAATAATATGTGTGAGGGTACCCCAGGAGAGTTCCATATGTGTGTGGGTAGAATATATATCCCACGGGGGTAAAATTGAAAAAAGTTGAAAAAAAATTTTAGACTTAGTCATTTTTCCGGCGTTTATCAAACTTTCAGATAGGGCAAATGTCAGTGAGCGTTCCGATTTCAGTTCCAGAGCGATTTGCCCGATGAGTCCTTCATATTTAGTCGTTTTCAGCCAATTTTCTGAATTTTTGAAAATTTCTCTTTTTTGTGAAAATATCCACTAAATGAGGGAATAATATGTGTGAGGGTACCCCAGGAGAGTTCCAAATGTGTGTGGGTAGAATATATATCCCACGGGGGTAAAATTGAAAAAAGTTTTAAAAAAAATTTTTTAGACTTAGTCATTTTTCCGGCGTTTATCAGACTTTCAGATAGGGGAAATGTCAGTGAGCATTCCGATTTCAGTTCCAGCGCGATTCGCCCGATGATTCCTTCATATTCTGTAGTTTTCAGCCAATTTTCAGAATTTTTGAAAATTTCACTTTTTGTGAAAATATCCACTAAATGAGGGAATAATATGTGTGAGGGTACCCCAGGAGTGTTCCAAATGTGTGTGGGTAGAATATATATGCCACGGGGGTAAAATTGAAAAAAGGTGAAAAAAAATTTTTTTTAGACTTAGTCATTTTTCTGGCGTTTATCAGACTTTCAGATAGGGGAAATGTCAGTGAGCATTCCGATTTCAGTTCCAGAGCGATTCGCCTGATGAGTCCTTCATATTTAGTCGTTTTCAGCCAATTTTCAGAATTTTTGAAAATTTCACTTTTTTGTGAAAATATCCACTAAATGAGGGAATAATATGTGTGAGGGTACCCCAGGAGAGTTCCAAATGTGTGTGGGTAGAATATATATCCCACGGGGGTAAAATTGAAAAAAGGTGAAAAAAATTTTTTTTAGACATAGTCATTTTTCCAGCGTTTATCAGAGTTTCAGATAGGGGAAATGTCAGTGAGCGTTCCGATTTCAGTTCCAGAGCGATTCGCCCGATGAGTCCTTCATATTTAGTGGTTTTCAGCCAATTTTCTGAATTTTTGAAAATTTCTCTTTTTTGTGAAAATATCCACTAAATGAGGGAAAAATATGTGTGAGGGTACCCCAGGAGAGTTCCAAATGTGTGTGGGTAGAATATATATCTCACGGGGGTAAAATTGAAAAAAGTTGAAAAAAATTTTTTTTGGACTGTCATTTATCCGGCATTTATCAGACTTTCAGATAGGGGAAATGTCAGTGAGCATTCCGATTTCAGTTCCAGAGCGATTCGCCCGATGAGTCCTTCATATTTAGTCGTTTTCAGCCAATTTTCTGAATTTTTGAAAATTTCACTTTTTTGTGAAAATATCCACTAAATGAGGGAATAATGTGTGTGAGGGTACCCCAGGAGAGTTCCAAATGTGTGTGGGTAGAAATATATCCCACGGGGGTAAAATTGAAAAAAGGTGAAAAATATTTTTTTTTGGACTTAGTCTTTTTTTCAGCGTTTATCAGACTTTCAGATAGGGGAAATGTCAGAGAGCGTTCCGATTTCAGTTCCAGAGCGAGTCGCCCGATGAGTCCTTCATATTTAGTCGTTTTCAGCCAATTTTCAGAATTTTTGAAAATTTCACTTTTTTGTGAAAATATCCACTAAATGAGGGAATAATATGTGTGAGAATACCCCAGGAGAGTTCCAAATGTGTGTGGGTAGATTATATATCCCACGGGGGTAAAACTGAAAAAAGGTGAAAAAAAATTTTTTTTAGACTTAGTCATTTTTTCAGCGTTTTACAGACTTTCAGATAGGGGAAATGTCAGTGAGCGTTCCGATTTCAGTTCCAGCGCGATTCGCCCGATGAGTCCTGCATATTCAGTAGTTTTCAGCCAATTTTCTGAATTTTTGAAAATTTCACTTTTTTGTGAAAATGTCCACTAAATGAGGGAATAATATGTGTGAGGGTACCCCAGGAGTGTTCAAAATGTGCATGGGTAGAATATACATCCCACGGGGTAAAATTGAAAAGAGTTGAAAAAATTTTTTTTTGGACTTAGTCATTTTTCCGGCGTTTATCAGACTTTCAGATAGGGGAAATGTCAGTGAGCGTTCCGATTTCAGTTCCAGCGCGATTCGCCCGATGAGTCCTTCATATTTAGCCTTTTTCAGCCAATTTTCTGAATTTTTTAAAATTTCACTTTTTTGTGAAAATATCCACTAAATGAGGGAATAATATGTGTGAGGGTACCCCAGGAGAGCTCCAAATGTGTGTGGGTAGAATATAAATCCCACGGGGGTAAAATTGAAAAAAGGTGAAATTTTTTTTTTTTTGGACTTAGTCATTTTTTCAGCGTTTATCAGACTATCAGACAGGGGAAATGTCAGTGAGCGTTCCGATTTCAGTTCGAGAGCGATTCGACCGATGAGTCCTTCATATTTAGTCGTTTTCAGCCAATTTTCTGAATTTTTGAAACTTTTACTTTTTTGTGAAAATATCCACTAAATGAGGGAATAATATGTGTGAGGTACCCCAGGAGAGTTCCAAATGTGTGTGGGTAGAATATATATCCCACGGGGGTAAAATTGAAGAGAGTTGAAAAATTTTTTTTTGGGACTTAGTCATTTTTCCGGCGTTTATCAGACTTTCAGATAGGGGAAATGTCAGTGAGCGTTCCGATTTCAGTTCCAGAGCGATTCGCACGATGAGTCCTTCATATTTAGTCGTTTTCAGCCAATTTTCTGAATTTTTGAAAATTTCACTTTTTTGTGAAAATATCCACTAAATGAGGGAATAATATGTGTGAGGATACCCCAGGAGAGTTCCAAATGTGTGTGGGTAGATTATATATCCCACGGGGGTAAAATTGAAAAAAGGTGAAAAAAAATTTTTTTTGGACTTAGTCATTTTTCCGGCGTTTATCAGACTTTCAATTAGGGCAAATGTCAGTGAACGTTCCGATTTCAGTTCCAGAGCGATTCGCCCGATGAGTCCTTCATATTTCGTCGTTTTCAGCCAATTTTCTGAATTTTTGAAAATTTCACTTTTTTGGGAAAATATCCACTAAATGAGGGAATAATATGTGTGAGGGTACCCCAGAAGAGTTCCAAATGTGTGTGGGTAGAATATATATCCCACGGGGGTAAAATTGAAAAAAGTTGAAAAAAAAATTTTTTTGGACTGTCATTTTTCCGGCGTTTATCAGACTTTCAATTAGGGCAAATGTCAGTGAACGTTCCGATTTCAGTTCCAGAGCGATTCGCCCGATGAGTCCTTCATATTTAGTCGTTTTCAGCCAATTTTCAGAATTTTTGAAAATTTCACTTTTTTGTGAAAATATCCACTAAATGAGGGAATAATATGTGTGAGGGTACCCCAGGAGAGTTCCAAATGTGTGTTGGTAGAATATATATCCCACGGGGGTAAAATTGAAAAAAGGTGAAAAAATTCTTTTTGGACTTAGTCATTTTTCCGGCATTTATCAGACTTTCAGATTGGGGAAATGTCAGTGAGCATTCCGATTTCAGTTCCAGAGCGATTCGCCCGATGAGTCCTTCATATTTAGTTGTTTTCTGCCAATTTTCAGAATTTTTGAAAATTTCACTTTTTTGTGAAAATATCCACTAAATGAGGGAATAATATGTTTGAGGGTACCCCAGGAGAGTTCCAAATGTGTGTGGATAGAATATATATCCCACGGGGGTAAAATAGAAAAAAGGTGAAAAAATTTTTTTTTAGCCTTAGTCATTTTTCCGGCGTTTATCAGACTTTCAGATAGGCGAAATGTCAGTGAGCGTTCCGATTTCAGTTCCAGAGCGATTCGCCCGATGAGTCCTTCATATTTAGTCGTTTTCAGCCAATTTTCTGAATTTTTGAAAATTTCACTTTTTTGTGAAAATATCCTCTAAATGAGGGAATAATATGTGTGAGGGTACCCCAGGAGAGTGCCATATGTGTGTGGGTAGAATATATATCCCACGGGGGTAAAATTGAAAAAAGTTGAAAAAAAATTTTAGACTTAGTCATTTTTCCGGCGTTTATCAAACTTTCAGATAGGGCAAATGTCAGTGAGCGTTCCGATTTCCGTTCCAGAGCGATTCGCCCGATGAGTCCTTCATATTTCGTCGTTTTCAGCCAATTTTCTGAATTTTTGAAAATTTCACTTTTTTGTGAAAATATCCACTAAATGAGGGAATAATATTTGTGAGGGTACCCCAGGAGAGTTCCAAATGTGTGTGGGTAGAATATATATCCCACGGGGGTAAAATTGAAAAAAGTTGAAAAAAAATTTTAGACTTAGTCATTTTTCAGCGTTTATCAAACTTTCAGATAGGGCAAATGTCAGTGAGCGTTCCGATTTCAGTTCCAGAGCGATTTGCCCGGTGAGTCCTTCATATTTAGTCGTTTTCAGCCAATTTTCAGAATTTTTGAAAATTTCACTTTTTTGTGAAAATATCCACTAAATGAGGGAATAATATTTGTGAGGGTACCCCAGGAGAGTTCCAAATGTGTGTGGGTAGAATATATATCCCACGGGGGTAAAATTGAAAAAAAGTGAAAAATTTTTTTTTTTGGACTGTCATTTTTTCAGCGTTTATCAGACTTTCAGATAGGGGAACTGTCAGTAAGCGTTCCGATTTCAGTTCCAGAGCGATTCGCCCGATGAGTCCTTCATATTTAGTCATTTTCAGCCAATTTTCAGAATTTTTGAAAATTTCACTTTTTTGTGAAAATATCCACTAAATGAGGGAATAATATGTGTGAGGGTACCCCAGGAGAGTTCCAAATGTGTGTGGGTAGAATATATATCCCACGGGGGTAAAATTGAAAAAAGGTGAAAAAATTTTTTTTTAGCCTTAGTCATTTTTCCGGCGTTTATCAGACTTTCAGATAGGCGAAATGTCAGTGAGCGTTCCGATTTCAGTTCCAGAGCGATTCGCCCGATGAGTCCTTCATATTTAGTCATTTTCAGCCAATTTTCAGAATTTTTGAAAATTTCACTTTTTTGTGAAAATATCCACTAAATGAGGGAATAATATGTGTGAGGGTTCCCCAGGAGAGTTCCAAATGTGTGTGGGTAGAATATGTATCCCACGGGGGTAAAATTGAAAAAAGGTGAAAAAAATTTTTTTTGGACTTAGTCATTTTTCCGGCATTTATCAGACTTTCAGATAAGGGAAATGTCAGTGAGCATTCCGATTTCAGTTCCAGAGCGATTCGCCCAATGAGTCCTTCATATTTAGTCGTTTTCAGACAATTTTCTGAATTTTTGAAAATTTCACTTTTTTGTGAAAATATCCTCTAAATGAGGGAATAATATGTGTGAGGGTACCCCAGGAGAGTTCCATATGTGTGTGGGTAGAATATATATCCCACGGGGGTAAAATTGAAAAAAGTTGAAAAAAAATTTTAGACTTAGTCATTTTTCCGGCGTTTATCAGACTTTCAGATAAGGAAAATGTCAGTGAGCGTTCCGATTTCAGTTCCAGAGCGATTCGCCCAATCAGTCCTGCATATTTCGTCGTTTTCAGCCAATTTTCTGAATTTTTGAAAATTTCACTTTTTTGGGAAAATATCCACTAAATGAGGGAATAATATGTGTGAGGGTACCCGAGGAGAGTTCCAAATGTGTGTGGGTAGAATATATATCCCACGGGGGTAAAATTGAAAAAAGTTTAAAAAAAATTTTTTTTGGACTTAGTCATTTTTCAGCGTTTATCAAACTTTCAGATAGGGCAAATGTCAGTGAGCGTTCCGATTTCAGTTCCAGAGCGATTTGCCCGGTGAGTCCTTCATATTTAGTCGTTTTCAGCCAATTTTCAGAATTTTTGAAAATTTCACTTTTTTGTGAAAATATCCACTAAATGAGGGAATAATATGTGTGAGGGTACCCGAGGAGAGTTCCAAATGTGTGTGGGTAGAATATATATCCCACGGGGGTAAAATTGAAAAAAGGTGAAAAATTTTTTTTTTTGGACTGTCATTTTTTCAGCGTTTATCAGACTTTCAGATAGGGGAACTGTCAGTAAGCGTTCCGATTTCAGTTCCAGAGCGATTCGCCCGATGAGTCCTTCATATTTAGTCATTTTCAGCCAATTTTCAGAATTTTTGAAAATTTCACTTTTTTGTGAAAATATCCACTAAATGAGGGAATAATATGCGTGAGGGTACCCCAGGAGAGTTCCAAATGTGTGTGGGTAGAATATATATCCCACGGGGGTAAAATTGAAAAAAGGTGAAAAAATTTTTTTTTAGCGTTAGTCATTTTTCCGGCGTTTATCAGACTTTCAGATAGGCGAAATGTCAGTGAGCGTTCCGATTTCAGTTCCAGAGCGATTCGCCCGATGAGTCCTTCATATTTAGTCGTTTTCAGCCAATTTTCTGAATTTTTGAAAATTTCACTTTTTTGTGAAAATATCCACTAAATGAGGGAATAATATGTGTGAGGGTACCCCAGGAGAGTTCCAAATGTGTTTGGGTAGAATATATATCCCACGGGGGTAAAATTGAAAAAAGTTTAAAAAAAATTTTTTTTGGACTTAGTCATTTTTCAGCGTTTATCAAACTTTCAGATAGGGCAAATGTCAGTGAGCGTTCCGATTTCAGTTCCAGAGCGATTTGCCCGGTGAGTCCTTCATATTTAGTCGTTTTCAGACAATTTTCAGAATTTTTGAAAATTTCACTTTTTTGTGAAAATATCCACTAAATGAGGGAATAATATGTGTGAGGGTACCCCAGGAGAGTTCCAAATGTGTGTGGGTAGAATATATATCCCACGGGGGTAAAATTGAAAAAAAGTGAAAATTTTTTTTTTTGGACTGTCATTTTTTCAGCGTTTATCAGACTTTCAGATAGAGGAACTGTCAGTAAGCGCTCCGATTTCAGTTCCAGAGCGATTCGCCCGATGAGTCCTTCATATTTAGTCATTTTCAGCCAATTTTCAGAATTTTTGAAAATTTCACTTTTTTGTGAAAATATCAACTAAATGAGGGAATAATATGTGTGAGGGTACCCCAGGAGAGTTCCAAATGTGTGTGGGTAGAATATATATCCCACGGGGGTAAAATTGAAAAAAGGTGAAAAAATTTTTTTTTAGCCTTAGTCATTTTTCCGGCGTTTATCAGACTTTCAGATAGGCGAAATGTCAGTGAGCGTTCCGATTTCAGTTCCAGAGCGATTTGCCCGATGAGTCCTTCATATTTAGTCGTTTTCAGCCAATTTTCAGAATTTTTGAAAATTTCACTTTTTTGTGAAAATATCCACTAAATGAGGGAATAATATGTGTGAGGGTACCCGAGGAGAGTTCCAAATGTGTGTGGGTAGAATATATATCCCACGGGGGTAAAATTGAAAAAAGGTGAAAAATTTTTTTTTTTGGACTGTCATTTTTTCAGCGTTTATCAGACTTTCAGATAGGGGAACTGTCAGTAAGCGTTCCGATTTCAGTTCCAGAGCGATTCGCCCGATGAGTCCTTCATATTTAGTCATTTTCAGCCAATTTTCAGAATTTTTGAAAATTTCACTTTTTTGTGAAAATATCCACTAAATGAGGGAATAATATGCGTGAGGGTACCCCAGGAGAGTTCCAAATGTGTGTGGGTAGAATATATATCCCACGGGGGTAAAATTGAAAAAAGGTGAAAAAATTTTTTTTTAGCGTTAGTCATTTTTCCGGCGTTTATCAGACTTTCAGATAGGCGAAATGTCAGTGAGCGTTCCGATTTCAGTTCCAGAGCGATTCGCCCGATGAGTCCTTCATATTTAGTCGTTTTCAGCCAATTTTCTGAATTTTTGAAAATTTCACTTTTTTGTGAAAATATCCACTAAATGAGGGAATAATATGTGTGAGGGTACCCCAGGAGAGTTCCAAATGTGTTTGGGTAGAATATATATTCCACGGGGGAAAATTGAAAAAAGGTGAAAAAATTTTTTTTTTGGACTTAGTCATTTTTCCGGCGTTTATCAAACTTTCAGATAAGGAAAATGTCAGTGAGCGTTCCGATTTCAGTTCCAGAGCGATTCGCCCAATCAGTCCTTCATATTTCGTCGTTTTCAGCCAATTTTCTGAATTTTTGAAAATTTCACTTTTTTGTGAAAATATCCACTAAATGAGGGAATAATATGTGTGAGGGTACCCCAGGAGAGTTCCAAATGTGTGTGGGTAGAATATATATCCCACGGGGGTAAAATTGAAAAAAGTTTAAAAAAAATTTTTTTTGGACTTAGTCATTTTTCAGCGTTTATCAAACTTTCAGATAGGGCAAATGTCAGTGAGCGTTCCGATTTCAGTTCCAGAGCGATTTGCCCGGTGAGTCCTTCATATTTAGTCGTTTTCAGACAATTTTCAGAATTTTTGAAAATTTCACTTTTTTGTGAAAATATCCACTAAATGAGGGAATAATATGTGTGAGGGTACCCCAGGAGAGTTCCAAATGTGTGTGGGTAGAATATATATCCCACGGGGGTAAAATTGAAAAAAAGTGAAAATTTTTTTTTTGGACTGTCATTTTTTCAGCGTTTATCAGACTTTCAGATAGAGGAACTGTCAGTAAGCGTTCCGATTTCAGTTCCAGAGCGATTCGCCCGATGCGTCCTTCATATTTAGTCATTTTCAGCCAATTTTCAGAATTTTTGAAAATTTCACTTTTTTGTGAAAATATCCACTAAATGAGGGAATAATATGTGTGAGGGTACCCCAGGAGAGTTCCAAATGTGTGTGGGTAGAATATATATCCCACGGGGGTAAAATTGAAAAAAGGTGAAAAAATTTTTTTTTAGCCTTAGTCATTTTTCCGGCGTTTATCAGACTTTCAGATAGGCGAAATGTCAGTGAGCGTTCCGATTTCAGTTCCAGAGCGATTCGCCCGATGAGTCCTTCATATTTAGTCATTTTCAGCCAATTTTCAGAATTTTTGAAAATTTCACTTTTTTGTGAAAATATCCACTAAATGAGGGAATAATATGTGTGAGGGTACCCCAGGAGAGTTCCAAATGTGTGTGGGTAGAATATGTATCCCACGGGGGTAAAATTGAAAAAAGGTGAAAACATTTTTTTTTGGACTTAGTCATTTTTCCGGCATTTATCAGACTTTCAGATAAGGGAAATGTCAGTGAGCATTCCGATTTCAGTTCCAGAGCGATTCGCCCAATGAGTCCTTCATATTTAGTTGTTTTCTGCCAATTTTCAGAATTTTTGAAAATTTCACTTTTTTGTGAAAATATCCACTAAATGAGGGAATAATATGTGTGAGGGTACCCCAGGAGAGTTCCAAATGTGTGTGGGTAGAATATATATCCCACGGGGGTAAAATTGAAAAAAGGTGAAAAAATTTTTTTTTAGCGTTAGTCATTTTTCCGGCGTTTATCAGACTTTCAGATAGGCGAAATGTCAGTGAGCGTTCCGATTTCAGTTCCAGAGCGATTCGCCCGATGAGTCCTTCATATTTAGTCGTTTTCAGCCAATTTTCTGAATTTTTGAAAATTTCACTTTTTTGTGAAAATATCCTCTAAATGAGGGAATAATATGTGTGAGGGTACCCCAGGAGAGTTCCATATGTGTGTGGGTAGAATATATATCCCACGGGGGTAAAATTGAAAAAAGTTGAAAAAAAATTTTAGACTTAGTCATTTTTCCGGCGTTTATCAAACTTTCAGATAGGGCAAATGTCAGTGAGCGTTCCGATTTCAGTTCCAGAGCGATTTGCCCGATGAGTCCTTCATATTTAGTCGTTTTCAGCCAATTTTCAGAATTTTTGAAAATTTCACTTTTTTGTGAAAATATCCACTAAATGAGGGAATAATATGTGTGAGGGTACCCCAGGAGAGTTCCAAATGTATGTGGGTAGAATATATATCTCACGGGGGTAAAATTGAAAAAAGGTGAAAAATTTTTTTTTTTGGATTTAGTCATTTTTTCAGCGTTTATCAGACTTTCAGATAAGGAAAATGTCAGTGAGCGTTCCGATTTCAGTTCCAGAGCGATTCACCCAATGAGTCCTTCATATTTAGTCATTTTCAGCCAATTTTCAGAATTTTTGAAAATTTCACTTTTTTGTGAAAATATCCACTAAATGAGGGAATAATATGTGTGAGGGTACCCCAGGAGAGTTCCAAATGTGTGTGGGTAGAATATATATCCCAAGGGGGTAAAATTGAAAAAAAGTGAAAAATGTTTTTTTTTGGACTGTCATTTTTTCAGCGTTTATCAGACTTTCAGATAGGGGAACTGTCAGTCAGCATTCCGATTTCAGTTCCAGAGCGATTCGCCCGATCAGTCCTTCATATTTAGTCATTTTCAGCCAATTTTCAGAATTTTTGAAAATTTCACTTTTTTGTGAAAATATCCACTAAATGAGGGAATAATATGTGTGAGGGTACCCCAGGAGAGTTCCAAATGTGTGTGGGTAGAATATATATCCCACGGGGGTAAAATTGAAAAAAGGTGAAAAAAATTTTTTTTGGACTTCGTCATTTTTCCCGCATTTATCAGACTTTCAGATAGGGGAAATGTCAGTGAGCATTCCGATTTCAGTTCCAGAGCGATTCGCCCAATGAGTCCTTCATATTTAGTTGTTTTCTGCCAATTTTCAGAATTTTTGAAAATTTCACTTTTTTGTGAAAATATCCACTAAATGAGGGAATAATATGTGTGAGGGTACCCCAGGAGAGTTCCAAATGTGTGTGGGTAGCATATATATCCCACGGGGGTAAAATTGAAAAAAGGTGAAAAAATTTTTTTTTAGCCTTAGTCATTTTTCCGGCGTTTATCAGACTTTCAGATAGGCGAAATGTCAGTGAGCGTTCCGATTTCAGTTCCAGAGCGATTCGCCCGATGAGTCCTTCATATTTAGTCGTTTTCAGCCAATTTTCTGAATTTTTGAAAATTTCACTTTTTTGTGAAAATATCCTCTAAATGAGGGAATAATATGTGTGAGGGTACCCCAGGAGAGTTCCATATGTGTGTGGGTAGCATATATATCCCACGGGGGTAAAATTGAAAAAAGGTGAAAAAATTTTTTTTTTGGACTTAGTCATTTTTCAGCGTTTATCAAACTTTCAGATAGGGCAAGTGTCAGTGAGCGTTCCGATTTCAGTTCCAGAGCGATTTGCCCGGTGAGTCCTTCATATTTAGTCGTTTTCAGCCAATTTTCAGAATTTTTGAAAATTTCACTTTTTTGTGAAAATATCCACTAAATGAGGGAATAATATGTTGGAGAGTACCCCAGGAGAGTTCCAAATGTGTGTGGGTAGAATATATATCCCACGGGGGTAAAATTGAAAAAAGTTTAAAAAAATTTTTTTTTGGACTTAGTCATTTTTCCGGCGTTTATCAGACTTTCAATTAGGGCAAATGTCAGTGAGCGTTCCGATTTCAGTTCCAGAGCGATTCACCCAATGAGTCCTTCATATTTCGTCGTTTTCAGCCAATTTTCTGAATTTTTGAAAATTTCACTTTTTTGGGAAAATATCCACTAAATGAGGGAATAATATGTGTGAGGGTACCCCAGGAGAGTTCCAAATGTGTGTGGGTAGAATATATATCCCACTGAGGTAAAATTGAAAAAAGAGGAAAAATTTTTTTTTTGTTCTTAGTCATTTTTCCGGCGTTTATCAGACTTTCAATTAGGGCAAATGTCAGTGAGCGTTCCGATTTCAGTTCCATAGCGATTCGCCCGATGAGTCCTTCATATTTAGTCGTTTTCAGCCAATTTTCCGTATTTTTGAAAATTTCACTTTTTTGGGAAAATATCCACTAAATGAGGTAATAATATGTGTGAGGGTACCCCAGGAGAGTTCCAAATGTGTGTGGGTAGAATATATATCCCACGCGGGTAAAATTGAAAAAAGGTGAAAAAAAAATTTTTTTGGACTTAGTCATTTTTCCGGCGTTTATCAGACTTTCAGATAAGGAAAATGTGAGTGAGCGTTCCGATTTCAGTTCCAGAGCGATTCGCCCAATGAGTCCTTCATATTTCGTCGTTTTCAGCCAATTTTCTGAATTTTTGAAAATTTCACTTTTTTGGGAAAATATCCACTAAATGAGGGAATAATATGTGTGAGGGTACCCGAGGAGAGTTCCAAATGTGTGTGGGTAGAATATATATCCCACGGGGGTAAAATTGAAAAAAAAAATTTTTTTGGACTTAGTCATTTTTTCAGTGTTTTTCAGACATTCAGATAGGGGAAATGTCAGTGAGCGTTCCAGTTTCAGTTCCAGAGCGATTCGCCTGATGAGTCCTTCATATTTAGTCGTTTTCAGCCAATTTTCAGAATTTTTGAAAATTTCACTTTTTTGTGAAAATATCCACTAAATGAGGGAATAATATGTGTGAGGGTACCCCAGGAGAGTTCCAAATGTGTGTGGGTAGAATATATATCCCACGGGGGTAAAATTGAAAAAAATTTAAAAAAAATTTTTTTTGAACTTAGTCATTTTTCCGGCGTTTATCAGACTTTCAATTAGGGCAAATGTCAGTGAGCGTTCCGATTTCAGTTCCAGAGCGATTCGCCCGATGAGTCCTTCATATTTAGTCGTTTTCAGCCAATTTTCAGAATTTTTGAAAATTTCACTTTTTTGGGAAAATATCCACTAAATGAGGGAATAATATGTGTGAGGGTACCCCAGGAGAGTTCCAAATGTGTGTGGGTAGAATATATATCCCACGGGGGTAAAATTGAAAAAAGTTTAAGAAAAATTTTTTTTGGACTTAGTCATTTTTCCGGCGTTTATCAGACTTTCAATTAGGGGAAATGTCAGTGAGCGTTCCGATTTCAGTTCCAGAGCGATTTGCCCAATGAGTCCTTCATATTTAGCCGTTTTCAGCCAATTTTCAGAATTTTTGAAAATTTCACTTTTTTGTGAAAATATCCACTAAATGAGGGAATAATATGTGTGAGGGTACCCCAGGAGAGTTCCAAATGTGTGTGGGTAGAATACAGTGCCTACAAGTAGTATTCAACCCCCTGCAGATTTAGCTGGTTGACACATGCGGAATTAACTTGGCATTGTGACATTTGTACTGTAGATCAGCCTGGAAGTGGGAAATGCACTGCTGCAAATTTTGTTTTTATTATTTATTTTTATTTTTTTTTAAAATGTTAAAAGTTAATTCAGAGTGTCATTTATTATTCAACCCCTCAAACCACAAGAATTCTGTTTGGTCCCCCTAAAGTATTAAGAAGTAGTTCAGGCACCAAGAATAATGAGCTTCACATGCGTGGATTAAACATCTCTTTTGCCAGTCTTTTCTGACTATTTAAGACCCTCCCCAAACTTGTGAACAGCACTCAGACATGGTCAACATGGGAAAGACAAAGGAGCATTCCAAGGCCATCAGAGACAAGATCGTGGAGGGTCACAAGGCTGGCAAGGGGTACAAAACCCTTTCCAAGGAGTTGGGCCTACCTGTCTCAACTGTTGGGAGCATCATCCGTAAGTGGAAGGCTTATGGAACTACTGTTAGCCTTCCACGGCCTGGACAGCCTTTGAAAGTGTCCTCCCGTGCCGAGGCCAGGCTTGTCCGAAGAGTCAAGGCTAACCCAAGGACAACAAGGAAGGAGCTCCGGGAAGATCTCATGGCAGTGGGGACATTGGTTTCAGTCAATACCATAAGAAACGTATTCCACCGCAATGGTCTCCGTTCCAGACGAGACCGTAAGGTACCTTTACTTTCAAAGCGTCATGTCAAGGCTCGTCTACAGTTTGCTCATGATCACTTGGAGGACTCTGAGACAGACTCGTTCAAGGTTCTATGGTCTGATGAGACCAAGATCTAGATCTTTGGTGCCAACCACACACGTGACGTTTGGAGACTGGATGGCACTGCATACGACCCCAAGAATACCATCCCTACAGTCAAGCATGGTGGTGGCAGCATCATGCTGTGGGGCTGTTTCTCTGCCAAGGGGCCTGGCCATCTGGTCCGCATCCATGGGAAGATGGATAGCACGGCCTACCTGGAGATTTTGGCCAAGAACCTCCGCTCCTCCATCAAGGATCTTAAGATGGGTCGTAATTTCATCTTCCAACAAGACAACGACCCAAAGCACACAGCCAAGAAAACCAAGGCCTGGTTCAAGAGGGAAAAAGTCAAGGTGTTGGAGTGGTCTAGTCAGTCTCCTGACCTTAACCCAATTGAAAACTTGTGGAAGGAGCTCAAGAATAAAGTCCACATGAGACACCCAAAGAACCTAGATAACTTGGAGAAGATCTGCATGGAGGAGTGGGCCAAGATAACTCCACAGACCTGTGCCGGCCTGATCAGGTCTTATAAAAGACGATTATTAGCTGTAATTGCAAACAAGGGTTATTCCACAAAATATTAAACATAGGGGTTGAATAATAATTGACCCACACTTTTATGTTTAAAATTTAATAAAATTCAACTGAGCAACATAACTTTTTGGTTTGTAAGATTTATGCTTCTGTTCATAAATCCTACTCTCGTTTGCAGCTTGAAGGCTCTAACTTATTTGCATCTTATCAAACCAGCTAAATCTGCAGGGGGTTGAATACTACTTGTAGGCACTGTATATATCCCACGGGGGTAAAATTGAAAAAAGGTGAAAAAAATTTTTTTTTGAACTTAGTCATTTTTTCAGCGTTTATCAAACTTTCAGATATGGCAAATGTCAGTGAGCGTTCCAATTTCAGTTCCAGAGCGATTTGCCCGATGAGTCCTTCATATTTAGTCATTTTCAGCCAATTTTCAGAATTTTTGAAAATTTCACTTTTTTGTGAAAATATCCACTAAATGAGGGAATAATATGTGTGAGGGTACCCCAGGAGAGTTCCAAATGTGTGTGGGTAGAATATATATCCCACGGAGGTAAGATTGAAAAAAGGTGAAAAAAATTTTTTTTAGGCTTAGTCATTTTTCCGGCGTTTATCAGACTTTCAGATAGGGGAAATGTCAGTGAGCGTTCCGATTTCAGAACCAGAGCGATTCGCCCGATGAGTCCTTCATATTTAGTCGTTTTCAGCCAATTTTCTAAATATTTGAAAATTTCACTTTTTTGTGAAAATATCCACTAAATGAGGGGATAACATGTGTGAGGGTACAACAGGAGAGTTCCAAATGTGTGTGGGTAGAATTTATATCCCACGGGGGTAAAATTGAAAAAAGGTGAAAAATTTTTTTCTTTCGACTTAGTCATTTTTTCAGCGTTTATCAGACTTTCAGATAGGGGAAATGTCAGTAAGCGTTCCGATTTCAGTTCCAGAGCGATTCGCCCGATGAGTCCTTCATATTTCGTCGTTTTCAGCCAATTTTCAGAATTTTTGAAAATTTCACTTTTTTGTGAAAATACCCACTAAATGAGGGAATAATTTGTGTGAGGGTACCCCAGGAGATTTCCAAATGTGTTTGGGTAGAATATATATCCCACGGGGTAAAATTGAAAAAAGGTGAAAAAAAGTGTTTTTTTTAAATTAGTCATTGTTTCAGCGTTTATCAGACTTTCAGATAGGGGAAATGTCAGTGAGCATTCCGATTTCAGTTCAAGAGCGATTCGCCCGATGAGTCCTTCATATTTAGTCATTTTCAGCCAATTTTCAGAATTTTTGAAAATTTCACTTTTTTGTGAAAATATCCACTAAATGAGGGAATAATATGTGTGAGGGTACCCCAGGAGAGTTCCAAATGTGTGTGGGTAGAATATATATCCCACGGAGGTAAGATTGAAAAAAGGTGAAAAAAATTTTTTTTAGGCTTAGTCATTTTTCCGGCGTTTATCAGACTTTCAGATAGGGGAAATGTCAGTGAGCGTTCCGATTTCAGAACCAGAGCGATTCGCCCGATGAGTCCTTCATATTTAGTCGTTTTCAGCCAATTTTCTAAATATTTGAAAATTTCACTTTTTTGTGAAAATATCCACTAAATGAGGGGATAACATGTGTGAGGGTACAACAGGAGAGTTCCAAATGTGTGTGGGTAGAATTTATATCCCACGGGGGTAAAATTGAAAAAAGGTGAAAAATTTTTTTCTTTCGACTTAGTCATTTTTTCAGCGTTTATCAGACTTTCAGATAGGGGAAATGTCAGTAAGCGTTCCGATTTCAGTTCCAGAGCGATTCGCCCGATGAGTCCTTCATATTTCGTCGTTTTCAGCCAATTTTCAGAATTTTTGAAAATTTCACTTTTTTGTGAAAATACCCACTAAATGAGGGAATAATTTGTGTGAGGGTACCCCAGGAGATTTCCAAATGTGTTTGGGTAGAATATATATCCCACGGGGTAAAATTGAAAAAAGGTGAAAAAAAGTGTTTTTTTTAAATTAGTCATTGTTTCAGCGTTTATCAGACTTTCAGATAGGGGAAATGTCAGTGAGCATTCCGATTTCAGTTCAAGAGCGATTCGCCCGATGAGTCCTTCATATTTAGTCGTTTTCAGCCAATTTTCTGAATTTTTGAAAATTTCACTTTTTTTTGAAAATATCCACTAAATGAGGGAATAATATGTGTGAGGGTACCCCAGGAGAGTTCCAAATTTGTGTGGGTAGAACATATATCCCACAGGGGTAAAATTTAAAAAAGTTTAAAAAAAATTTTTTTTGGACTTAGTCATTTTTTCAGCGTTTATCAGACTTTCAGATAGGGGAAATGTCAGTGAGCATTCCGATTTCAGTTCCAGCTCGATTCGCCCGATGAGTCCTTCATATTCAGTCGTTTTCAGCCAATTTTCAGAATTTTTGAAAATTTCTCTTTTTTTGTGAAAATATCCACTAAATGAGGGAATAATATGTGTGAGGGTACCCCAGGAGAGTTCCAAATGTGTGTGGGTAGAATATATAACCCACGGGGGTAAAATTGAAAAAAGGTGAAAAAAAAATTTTTTTGGACTTGGTCATTTTTGCGGCGTTTATCAGACTTTCAATTAGGGCAAATGTCAGTGAGCGTTCCAATTTCAGTTCCAGAGCGATTCGCCCGATGAGTCCTTCATAATTAGTCATTTTCAGCCAATTTTCAGAATTTTTGAAAAGTTCACTTTTTTTGTGAAAATATCCACTAAATGAGGGAATAATATGTGTGAGGGTACCCCAGGAGAGTTCCAAATGTGTGTGGGTAGAATATATATCCCACGGGGGTAAAATTGAAAAAAGGTGAAAAAAATTTTTTTTTCGACTTAGTCATTTTTTCAGCGTTTATCAGACTTTCAGATAGGGGAAATGTCAGTGAGCGTTCCGATTTCAGTTCCAGCGTGATTCGCCCTATGAGTCCTTCATATTCTGTCGTTTTCAGCCAATTTTCTGAATTTTTGAAAATTTCACTTTTTTGTGAAAATATCCACTAATTGAGGGAATAATATGTGTGAGGGTACCCCAGGAGAGTTCCAAATGTGTGTGGGTAGAATATATATCCCACGGGGGTAAAATAGAAAAAAGGTGAAAAAATTTTTTTTTGGACTTACTCATTTTTCCGGCGTTTATCAGACTTTCAGATAGGGGAAATGTCAATGAGCGTTCCGGTTTCAGTTCCAGAGCGATTCGCCCGATGAGTCCTTCATATTTCGTCGTTTTCAGCCAATTTTCAGAATTTTTGAAAATTTCACTTTTTTGTGAAAATATCCACTAAATGAGGGAATAATATGTGTGAGGGTACCCCAGGAGAGTTCCAAATGTGTGTGGGTAGAATATATATCCCATGGGGGTAAAATTGAAAAAAGGTGAAAAAATTTTTTTTTTGTCTTAGTCATTTTTCCGGCGTTTATCACACTTTCAGATAGGGGAAATGTCAGTGAGCGTTCCGATTTCTGTACCAGAGCGATTCGCCCGATGAGTCCTTCATATTTCGTCATTTTCAGCCATTTTTCAGAATTTTTGAAAATTTCACTTTTTTGGGAAAATATCCACTAAATGAGGGAATAATATGTGTGAGGGTACCCCAGGAGAGTTCCAAATGTGTGTGGGTAGAACATATGTCCCACAGGGGTAAAATTGAAAAAAGTTGAAAAAAAATTTTTTTTGGACTTAGTCATTTTTTCAGCGTTTATCAGACTTTCAGATAGGGGAAATGTCAGTGAGCGTTCCGATTTCAGTTCCAGAGCGATTTGCCCCATAAGTCCTTCATATTTAGTCGTTTTCAGCCAATTTTCTGAATATTTGAAAATTTCACTTTTTTGTGAAAATATCCACTAAATGAGGGAATAATATGTGTGAGGGTACCCCAGGAGAGTTCCAAATGTGTGTGGGTAGAATATATATCCCACGGGGGTAAAATTGAAAAAAATTGAAAAAAATTTTTTTTTGGACTTAGTCATTTTTCCGGCGTTTATCAGACTTTCAGATAGGGGAAATGTCAGTGAGCGTTCTGATTTCAGTTCCAGAGCGATTTGCCCGATGAGTCGTTCATATTTAGTCATTTTCAGCCAATTTTCAGAATTTTTGAAAATGTTACTTTTTTGTGAAAATATCCACTAAATGAGGGAATAATATGTGTGAGAGTACCCCAGGAGAGTTCCAAATGTGTGTGGGTAGAATATATATCCCACGGGGGTAAAATTGAAAAAAGTTGAAAAAATTTTTCTTTTGGACTTAGTCATTTTTTCAGCGTTTATCAGACTTTCAGATAGGGGAAATGTCAGTGAGCGTTCGGATTTCAGTTCCAGCTCGATTCGCCCGATGAGTCCTTCATATTCAGTCGTTTTCAGCCAATTTTCAGAATTTTTGAAAATTTCTCTTTTTTTGTGAAAATATCCACTAAATGAGGGAATAATATGTGTGAGAGTACCCCAGGAGAGTTCCAAATGTGTGTGGGTAGAATATATATCCCACGGGGGTAAAATTGAAAAAAGATGAAAAAATTTTTTTTGGACTTAGTCATTTTTCCGGCGTTTATCAGACTTTCAGAGAGGGGAAATGTCAGTGTGCGTTCCGATTTCAGTTCCAGAGCGATTCGCCCGATGAGTCCTTCATATTTAGTTGTTTTCAGCCAATTTTCAGAATTTTTGAAAATTTCACTTTTTTGTGAAAATATCCACTAAATGAGGGAATAATATGTGTGAGGGTACCCCAGGAGAGTTACAAATGTGTGTGGGTAGAAAATTTATCCCACGGAGGTAAAATTGAAAAAAGTTGTAAAAAATTTTTTTTTGGACTTAGTCATTTTTCTGGCGTTTATCAGACTTTCAGTTAGGGGAAATTTCAGTGAGCGTTCCGATTTCAGTTCCAGAGCGATTCGCCTGATGAGTCCTTCATATGTTCGCTTTCAGCCAATTTTCTGAATTTTTGAAAATTTCGCTTTTTTGTGATAATATCCACTAAATGAGGGAATAATATGTGTGAGGGTACCCCAGGAGAGTTCCAAATGTATATGGGTAGAATATATATCCCACGGGGGTAAAAATGAAAAAAGTTGAAAACATTTTTTTTTTGGACTTAGTCATTTTTCCGGCGTTCATCAGACTTTCAGTTAGATGAAATGTCAGTGAGCGTTCCAATTTCAGTTCCAGAGCGATTTGCCCGATGAGTCGTTCATATTTAGTCGTTTTCAGCCATTTTCCAGAATTTTTGAAAATTTCACTTTTTTGTGAAAATATCCACTAAATGAGGGAATAATATGTGTGAGGGTACCCCAGGAGAGTTCCAAATGTATATGGGTAGAATATATATCCCACGGGGGTAAAATTGAAAAAAGTTTTAAAAAAATTTTTTTTGGGCTTAGTCATTTTTCCGCCGTTTATCAGACTTTCAGTTAGGGGAAATGTCAGTGAGCATTCCGATTTCAGTTCCAGAGCGATTTGCCCGATGAGTCGTTCATATTTAGTTTTTTTCAGCCAATTTTCTGAATTTTTGAAAATTTCACTTTTTTGTGAAAATATCCACTAAATGAGGGAATAATATGTGTGAGGGTACCCCAGGAGAGTTCCAAATGTGTGTGGGTAGAATATATATCCCACGGGGGTAAAATTGAAAAAAGGTGAAAAAATTTTTTTTTTGGACTTAGTCATTTTTCCAGCGTTTATCAGACTTTCAGATAGGGGAAATGTCAGTGAGCATTCCGATTTCAGTTCCAGAGCGATTCGCCCGATGAGTCCTTCATATTTAGTTTTTTTCGGCCAATTATCTGAATTTTTTAAAATTTCACTTTTTTGTGAAAATATCCACTAAATGAGGGAATAATATGTGTGAGGGTACCCCAGGAGAGTTCCAAATGTATATGGGTAGAATATATATACCCCGGGGGTAAAATTGAAAAAAGTTGAAAAAAATATTTTTTTGGACTTAGTCATTTTTCCGGCGTTTATCAGACTTTCAATTTGGGCAAATGTCAGTGAGCGTTCCGACTTCAGTTCCAGAGCGATTCGCCCGATGAGTCCTTCATATTTAGTCATTTTCAGCCAATTTTCAGAATTTTTGAAAATTTCACTTTTTTGTGAAAATATCCACTAAATGAGGGAATAATATGTGTGAGGTTACCCCAGGAGAGTTCCAAATGTGTGTGGGTAGAAGATAGATCCCACGGGGGTAAAACTGAAAAAAGTTTAAAAAAAATTTTTTTGGACTTAGTCATTTTTCCGGCGTTTATCAGACTTTCAGTTAGGGGAAATGTCAGTGAGCATTCCGATCTCAGTTCCAGAGCGATTCGCCCGATGAGTCGTTCATATTTAGTCATTTTCAGCCAATATTCTGAATTTTTGAAAATTTCACTTTTTTGTGAAAATATCCACTAAATGAGGGAATAATATGTTTGAGGGTACCCCAGGAGAGTTCCAAATGCGTGTGGGTAGAATATATATCCCACGGGGGTAAAATTTAAAAAAGTTTTATAAAAAATATCCACTAAGTGAGGGAATTGTTAGCACTCTTCTGTTAGGTTTTTTCTAGTTTGCTGGTCACATGACCATTTTTGCCTATTTAATCCGGCTCCGCCCTTCTGGCCTTGCTGGACTTCATTGTATTTACTACTCTTGAGCTAGCTTGGTGCTCTGTTACCGTTCTCTGTTAGTTTTGCTAGGTCTTCGGACCTCTATGTTCTTTGTTGTGTGTTTGTCTTTGACTGCTACAATTTCTGCTAGGAGGTGTCCAACTTTATCCCAGTCCCTAGTTCTTGTAGGGATTCCTCCCTTGCATCTATAGGTCTTCGTACAGACTAGCCGAGGACTTTAGCGGGTCTGATCGCAGGATCAGGTTCCCCGTTACATCGTAGGGATCCAGTTTAGTTCGATTGTAGGGACAGATCTCCTGTCTTTCCTTAGTGCTTGTAGCAGGTCATAACAGTAAGTCCAGCCCAAAAAAAAAATTTCTCTAAGGAAAGACCTCCAGTTTCCATTATGGTCTCGGTTCAAGATTTGGCTCAACGCTTGCAGGGACTCTCTCTGGAGGTGGCCGAGCTCCAACAACACGTGAGTAGCTGTTCTGGAGCACATTTGGTAGAGCCAAAGGTACGTCTGTATGATCTATTTTTCGGTGAACAACAAGATTTTTTTTCTTTTAAAAATGCTTGTTTATTGTATTTTCGTTTAAGACCCGGATCCTCTGGTGATGAATCACAGCGCATAGGGTTCATAATGTCACTTTTACGCAAGGATCCTCAGGGATGGGCTTTTTCTCTCCAACCTAGTGATCCGTGCTTTAGATCAGTGGATAGTTTTTTTCTGCTTTGCGTTTGTTGTACGATGATCCTGATCGTGTCTCATCTGCTGAGTCTGAATTGAGACGTTTGAGGCAGGGATCAGGTAATGTGTAAAAGTATTGTTCTCACTTCCGTCGGTGGTCTGCCCAGGTGGGGTGGAACGATTTAGCTTTGAAAAGTTTGTTTCTGGCGGGGCTAGGTGAAAGGGTTAAAGATTTGCTGATTGCTTATCCCACACCCGGAAACTTGCAGGAGGCTATGCAATTAGCTATACGGGTGGACAGGAGACTGCATGCAAGGGTTAATGAGAGCAAATCCTCTGCTATGTCAGCTCCGAGTCTTGAGAGGGTCTGTGCTGACAAAGGAGAGCCGATGGAGATTGGGACGCTGACACCCCGCTCTCAGGAAAAAGACCGCAGGCTTTCTGAAGGTTTGTGCTTCTATTGCGGAAATTCTGGTCATTTTATTAAGAACTGTGTGCTTCGTATGAACAAAGAAAAAAAATGGTCAGTTATGCCCGTATTGCCTGTTTAAATTCTAAGGGGGTATTCCTATCTGCTACTACCACTGCTCAGGAAGAATTAATTGAATTTTGGGTATTTGTGGATTGTGGTTCTACTCTGAATGTGATTGATGGGGGATTCTTGGAAAAACTTACATTGAAACCTAAACCTTTGTCATCCCCTATTGCTGTGGTTTCTGTCGATGGCTCTCCCTTGAAGAGTGTTACTCACAAGGTCTGTGAATTTCCCCTCACTATTAATGGTATTCATCAAGAGAATTTGGATTTGGTAGTATTGAATAATTTGCCTTCTCCAGTAATATTGGGGTTGCCCTGGTTAAAATTGCATAATCCTGTACTGGATTGGTCTACCAATGAAATTAAGTCATGGAGCCCTAAATGTTATGACAAGTGTTATAACGGACGTATTGCTGCGGTGGAAAAAGGGGAATTACCTGTACCTATTCAGGATTTTTGGAGAGTTTTTTCTGAGGAGGAGTCACAAATTTTGCCTCCCCATAGAGACTATGATTGTACCATTGAATTTGTCCCTGGAGCGACTCTTCCTAAAAGTCGTTTATTTAATCTTACTATTCCTGAGAGAAAGGCTTTGGAGGAATACATACAGACAAGCTTGGCCGCCGGTCACATTAGGCCTTCCAAGTCTCCTGTGGCTGTTGGATTTTTTTTTGTTAAAAAAAAAGATGGCGGTTTACGTCCTTGTCTGGACTTTCGTGAGATTAATAAAATTACTGTGCACAATCCTTACCCACTGCCATTGATTTCTGATTTGTTTAACCAGTTAGTGGGGGCCAAGTGGTTCTCTAAAATTGATCTCCGGGGGGCATACAATTTGTTGCGCATGAAGGAGGGTGATGAATGGAAGACTGCTTTTAACACTCCTGTGGGTCATTTTGAGAATCTGGTTATGCCTTTTGGTCTTACCAATGCTCCAGCATTTTTTCAGAATCTTATTAATGACATCCTTAGACCTTTGATCGGCAAAAATGTGGTTGTGTATTTGGATGACATTCTGATTTATTCGCCTGATCTGGAGTCTCATTGGCGGAGCGTACGTGAGGTTTTACAGTTATTAATGGACAATTCGCTTTATGCTAAGCTAGAGAAATGTGAGTTCGCTATACAGAGAATTAGTCTTTTGGGTTACATTATCTCCAGTGAAGGTTTTGAGATGGACCCGGTTAAAGTTCAAGCTGTGCAGGAATGGCCTAGGCCTATTGGTTTGAAATCGATACAGATGTTTTTGGGTTTCGCCAATTATTACAGAAAATTCATAAAAAAAATTTCTATTATTGTCAAACCACTGACCGATCTCACCAGGAAAGGTGCTAATGCGGTTCAGTGGACTTCTGAGGCCATTGAAGCTTTTGTGTTTCTAAAGGAGAGGTTCACCTCTGCTCCCATCCTTATGCAGCCTGATGTGACTAAGCCGTTTTTGGTTGAGGTTGATGCTTCTTCTGTGGGGGTCGGTGCGGTGTTGTCTCAGGAAAGCAAGGATGGAGTACATCCCTGTACCTTTTTTTCAAAAAAAATTTCTGAGACTGAACTTAATTACGATATTGGTAATCGGGAATTGCTGGCTATTAAACTCGCATTTGAACACTGGTGTCATCTCTTGGAAGGTGCTGAATTTCCCATTCAGGTTTTCACTGATCATAAAAATCTGATCTATCTTGATGCTGCCAAGCGCTTGAATGCCCGTCAGGCTAGGTGGGCACTTTTTTTCTCGCGGTTTAATTTTTCCGTTACTTACATCCCGGGTACCAAGAATGTTAAAGCGGATGCTTTGTCTCGCAGCTTTTCTCCTATGGTCAGTGCTGAAGAGGAGGAGGAGAGCATTTTACAAGTAGGTGTTGTGATTGCTGCTTTGGACTCCGTTTTGGAGGATGAGATTTTTAAAGCTCAGGAGAATGCCCCATCTAACACTCCCCATGGGAGGTTGTTTGTGCCTAGGACCTTTAGGAGAGATTTGTTTGTTGAGTGTCATGAGTCTCGGTTGGCAGGTCATCCAGGAATTTCTGAGACCAAGAGACTTGTGGGTCGCAGTTTTTGGTGGCCTGGATGGCAGAAGGAAGTCATTAAGTGGGTGTGTCAATGTACTGTGTGTGCTAGATCTAAGTCTTCGCATGCTCCTGCTGCGGGGTTGCTTTGCCCTCTGGAGGTTCCTAGTGCACCTTGGACACATCTGGCTATGGACTTTATTACTGACCTTCCCCCCTCTGAAGGTTTCACGGTCATCTGGGTGGTCGTGGACCGCTTTAGCAAGATGTGTCACTTGGTTCCCTTCATCAAACTGCCTTGCGCTAAGACACTCGCTAAGGCCTTTGTCAAGGAAATTGTCAGACTACATGGCGTTCCTACTGACATTGTTTCTGATAGGGGACCTCAGTTCGTGGCTCGTTTTTGGCGTGCCTTATGTGACAGGATGGGAGTTCATTTGTCGTTTTCATCCGGATATCATCCTGAGTCTAATGGCCAGACAGAAAGAAAGAACCAGGATGTTGAGCAGTTCTTGCGTTGCTTTGTGGCAGACAATCAAGAGGGGTGGTCTGAGTTTCTGCCACTTGCTGAATTTGCTCTTAACAACCATACATCCTCTTCTGCTGGGTGTTCGCCTTTTTTTTGTTGTACTGGGAGACATTCGTCTTTTGGGTCATGATAATCTTCAGGAGGGTGCGTGATAATCTTCAGGAGGCTAACAAAAAATCTAAGAGGTACTTTGATAGGAAATGGCAAGAGGTTTCGTTTGCTATTGGTGACATGGTTTGGCTGTCCTCTAAGAATCTGCGATTGAGGATTCGTTCGAAAAAATTGGGTCCCAAGTTTGTAGGGCCCTTTAAGGTGCTTCAGATAGTTAACCAATCTGCTGTTAGGTTGGAGGTTCCTACCTCCTGGAAGATTAATCCGGTGTTTCATGTTTCTCTGTTGAAAAAAGCTGATGTGTCGGTTGGTGACGCCTCTGCCACTGTTCCTCCGGTGGTGGAGGACGGGGAATATGAAATTTCCCGCATCCTAAATTCTAGACGGTATAGAGGGAGTTTGCAGTATCTCGTCGCTTGGAAGGGTTTCGGACCCGAGGATAACTCATGGGTGAGGGCTGATGATGTTTCTGCTTCCAGACTTGTCAGAGCATTTCACAGGAGGTTTCCTGACAAGCCCGGTACTAGGGGATCCGGAGGATCCTCTTAGAAGAGGGGGTACTGTTAGAACTCTCCTGTTAGGTTTTTTCTAGTTTGCTGGTCACATGACCATTTTTGCCTATTTAATCCGGCTCCGCCCTTCTGGCCTTGCTGGACTTCATTGTATTTACTACTCTTGAGCCAGCTTGGTGCTCTGTTACCGTTCTCTGTTAGTTTTGCTAGGTCTTCGGACCTCTATGTTCTTTGTTGTGTGTTTGTCTTTGACTGCTACAATTTCTGCTAGGAGGTGTCCAACTTTATCCCAGTCCCTAGTTCTTGTAGGAATTCCTCCCTTGCATCTATAGGTCTTCGTACAGAATAGCCGAGGACTTTAGCGGGTCTGATCGCAGGATCAGGTTCCCCGTTACATCGTAGGGATCCAGTTTAGTTCGATTGTAGGGACAGATCTCCTGTCTTTCCTTAGTGCTTGTAGCAGATCATAACAGGAATAATATGTGTGAGGGTACCCCAGGAGTGTTCCAAATGTGTGTGGGTAGAAGATATATCCCACGAGGGTAAAATTGAAAAAAGGTGAAAAATTTTTTTGGACTTAGTCATTTTTTCAGCGTTTATCAGACTTTCACATTGGAGAAATGTCAGTGAGCGTTCCGATTTCAGTTCCAGAGCGATTCGCCCGATGAGCCCTTCATATTTAGTTGTTTTCAGCCAATTTTCTGAATTTTTGAAAATTTCACTTTTTTGTGAAAATATCCACTAAATGAGGGAATAATATGTGTGAGGGTACCCCAGGAGACTTCCAAATGTATATGGGTAGAATATATATCCCCCGGGGGTAAAATTAAAAAAAAGTTGAAAAAATTTTTTTTTTGGACTTAGTCGTTTTTCCAGCGTTTATCAGACTTTCAGATAGGGGAAGTGTCAGTGAGCGTTCCGATTTCAGTTCCAGAGCGATTCGCCCAATGAGTCCTTCATATTTAGTAGTTTTCAGCCAATTTTCAGAATTTTTGAAAATTTCACTTTTTTGTGAAAATATCCACTAAATGAGGGAATAATATGTGTTATGGTACCCCAGGAGAGTTCCAAATGTGTGTGGGTAGAAGATAGATCCCACGGGGGTATAATTGAAAAAAGTTGAAAAAAAATTTTTTTGGACTTTAGTCATTTTTCCAGCGTTTATCAGACTTTCAGTTAGGGGAAATGTCAGTGAGCGTTCCGATCTCAGTTCCAGAGCGATTCGCCCGATGAGTCGTTCATATTTAGTCATTTTCAGCCAATTTTCAGAATTTTTGAAAATTTCACTTTTTTGTGAAAATATCCACTAAATGAGGGAATAATATGTGTGAGGGTACCCCAGGAGAGTACCAAATGTGTGTGGGTAGAATATATATCCCACGGGGGTAAAATTGAAAAAAGTTTTAAAAAATTTTTTTTGGGACTTAGTTATTTTTCCGGCGTTTATCAGACTTTCAGTTAGGGGAAATGTCAGTGAGCGTTCCAATTTCAGTTCCAGAGCGATTTGCCCGATGAGTCGTTCATATTTAGTCATTTTCAGCCAATTTTCAGAATTTTTGAAAATTTCACTTTTTTGTGAAAATATCCACTAAATGAGGGAATAATATGTGTGAGGGTACCCCAGGAGAGTTTCAAATGTGTGTGGGTAGAATATATATCCCACGGGGGTAAAATTGAAAAAAGTTGAAAAAAAATTTTTTTTGGACTTAGTCATTTTTCCTGCGTTTATCAGACTTTCAATTAGGGCAAATGTCATTGAGCGTTCCAATTTCAGTTCCAGAGCGGTTCGCCCGATGAGTCCTTCATATTTAGTCGCTTTCAGCCAATTTTCAGAATTTTTGAAGATTTCTCTTTTTTGTGAAAATATCCACTAAATGAGGGAATAATATGTGTGAGGGTACCCCAGGAGAGTTCCAAATGTGTGTGGGTAGAATATATATCCCACGGGGGTAAAATTGAAAAAAGGTGAAAAAAAATTTTTTTTTGGACTTAATCATTTTTTCAGCGTTTATCAGACTGTCACATAGGAGAAATGTCAGTGAGCGTTCCAATTTCATTTCCAGAGCGATTCGCCCGATGAGTCCTTCATATTTAGTCGTTTTCAGCCAATATTCTGAATATTTGAAAATTTCACTATTTGTGAAAATATCCACTAAATGAGGGAATAATATGTGTGAGGGTACCCCAGGAGAGTTCCAAATGTGTGTGGGTAGAATATATATCCCACGGGGGTAAAATTGAAAAAAGTTTTCAAAAATTTTTTTTGGACTTAGTCATTTTTCCGGCGTTTATCAGACTTTCAATTTGGGCAAATGTCAGTGAGCGTTCCGACTTCAGTTCCAGAGCGATTCGCCCGATGAGTCCTTCATATTTAGTCATTTTCAGCCAATTTTCAGAATTTTTGAAAATTTCACTTTTTTGTGAAAATATCCACTAAATGAGGGAATAATATGTGTGAGGGTACCCCAGGAGAGTTCCAAATGTGTGTGGGTAGAAGATAGATCCCACGGGGGTAAAACTGAAAAAAGTTTAAAAAAAATTTTTTTGGACTTAGTCATTTTTCCGGCGTTTATCAGACTTTCAGTTAGGGGAAATGTCAGTGAGCATTCCGATCTCAGTTCCAGAGCGATTCGCCCGATGAGTCGTTCATATTTAGTCATTTTCAGCCAATTTTCTGAATTTTTGAAAATTTCACTTTTTTGTGAAAATATCCACTAAATGAGGGAATAATATGTTTGAGGGTACCCCAGGAGAGTTCCAAATGCGTGTGGGTAGAATATATATCCCACGGGGGTAAAATTTAAAAAAGTTTTATAAAAAATTTTTTGGGACTTAGTCACTTTTCCGGCGTTTATCAGACTTTCAGTTAGGGGAAATGTCAGTGAGCGTTCCGATTTCAGTTCCAGAGCGATTCGCCCAATGAGTCCTTCATATTTAGTCATTTTCAGCCAATTTTCTGAATTTTTGAAAATTTCACTTTTTTGTGAAAATATCCACTAAGTGAGGGAATTGTTAGCACTCTCCTGTTAGGATTTTTCTAGTTTGCTGGTCACATGACCATTTTTGCCTATTTAATCCGGCTCCGCCCTTCTGGCCTTGCTGGACTTCATTGTATTTACTACTCTTGAGCTAGCTTGGTGCTCTGTTACCGTTCTCTGTTAGTTTTGCTAGGTCTTCGGACCTCTATGTTCTTTGTTGTGTGTTTGTCTTTGACTGCTACAATTTCTGCTAGGAGGTGTCCAACTTTATCCCAGTCCCTAGTTCTTGTAGGGATTCCTCCCTTGCATCTATAGGTCTTCGTACAGACTAGCCGAGGACTTTAGCGGGTCTGATCGCAGGATCAGGTTCCCCGTTACATCGTAGGGATCCAGTTTAGTTCGATTGTAGGGACAGATCTCCTGTCTTTCCTTAGTGCTTGTAGCAGGTCATAACAGTAAGTCCAGCCCAAAAAAAAAATTTCTCTAAGGAAAGACCTCCAGTTTCCATTATGGTCTCGGTTCAAGATTTGGCTCAACGCTTGCAGGGACTCTCTCTGGAGGTGGCCGAGCTCCAACAACACGTGAGTAGCTGTTCTGGAGCACATTTGGTAGAGCCAAAGGTACGTCTGTATGATCTATTTTTCGGTGAACAACAAGATTTTTTTTTCTTTTAAAAATGCTTGTTTATTGTATTTTCGTTGAAGACCCGGATCCTCTGGTGATGAATCACAGCGCATAGGGTTCATAATGTCACTTTTGCGCAAGGATCCTCAGGGATGGGCTTTTTCTCTCCAACCTAGTGATCCGTGCTTTAGATCAGTGGATAGTTTTTTTTCTGCTTTGGGTTTGTTGTACGATGATCCTGATCGTGTCTCATCTGCTGAGTCTGAATTGAGACGTTTGAGGCAGGGATCAGGTAATGTGTAAAAGTATTGTTCTCACTTCCGTCGGTGGTCTGCCCAGGTGGGGTGGAACGATTTAGCTTTGAAAAGTTTGTTTCTGGCGGGGCTAGGTGAAAGGGTTAAAGATTTGCTGATTGCTTATCCCACACCCGGAAACTTGCAGGAGGCTATGCAATTAGCTATACGGGTGGACAGGAGACTGCATGCAAGGGTTAATGAGAGCAAATCCTCTGCTATGTCAGCTCCGAGTCTTGAGAGGGTCTGTGCTGACAAAGGAGAGCCGATGGAGATTGGGACGCTGACACCCCGCTCTCAGGAAAAAGACCGCAGGCTTTCTGAAGGTTTGTGCTTCTATTGCGGAAATTCTGGTCATTTTATTAAGAACTGTGTGCTTCGTATGAACAAAGAAAAAAAATGGTCAGTTATGCCCGTATTGCCTGTTTAAATTCTAAGGGGGTATTCCTATCTGCTACTACCACTGCTCAGGAAGAATTAATTGAATTTTGGGTATTTGTGGATTGTGGTTCTACTCTGAATGTGATTGATGGGGGATTCTTGGAAAAACTTACATTGAAACCTAAACCTTTGTCATCCCCTATTGCTGTGGTTTCTGTCGATGGCTCTCCCTTGAAGAGTGTTACTCACAAGGTCTGTGAATTTCCCCTCACTATTAATGGTATTCATCAAGAGAATTTGGATTTGGTAGTATTGAATAATTTGCCTTCTCCAGTAATATTGGGGTTGCCCTGGTTAAAATTGCATAATCCTGTACTGGATTGGTCTACCAATGAAATTAAGTCATGGAGCCCTAAATGTTATGACAAGTGTTATAACGGACGTATTGCTGCGGTGGAAAAAGGGGAATTACCTGTACCTATTCAGGATTTTTGGAGTTTTTTCTGAGGAGGAGTCACAAATTTTGCCTCCCCATAGAGACTATGATTGTACCATTGAATTTGTCCCTGGAGCGACTCTTCCTAAAAGTCGTTTATTTAATCTTACTATTCCTGAGAGAAAGGCTTTGGAGGAATACATACAGACAAGCTTGGCCGCCGGTCACATTAGGCCTTCCAAGTCTCCTGTGGCTGTTGGATTTTTTTTTGTTAAAAAAAAAGATGGCGGTTTACGTCCTTGTCTGGACTTTCGTGAGATTAATAAAATTACTGTGCACAATCCTTACCCACTGCCATTGATTTCTGATTTGTTTAACCAGTTAGTGGGGGCCAAGTGGTTCTCTAAAATTGATCTCCGGGGGGCATACAATTTGTTGCGCATGAAGGAGGGTGATGAATGGAAGACTGCTTTTAACACTCCTGTGGGTCATTTTGAGAATCTGGTTATGCCTTTTGGTCTTACCAATGCTCCAGCATTTTTTCAGAATCTTATTAATGACATCCTTAGACCTTTGATCGGCAAAAATGTGGTTGTGTATTTGGATGACATTCTGATTTATTCGCCTGATCTGGAGTCTCATTGGCGGAGCGTACGTGAGGTTTTACAGTTATTAATGGACAATTCGCTTTATGCTAAGCTAGAGAAATGTGAGTTCGCTATACAGAGAATTAGTCTTTTGGGTTACATTATCTCCAGTGAAGGTTTTGAGATGGACCCGGTTAAAGTTCAAGCTGTGCAGGAATGGCCTAGGCCTATTGGTTTGAAATCGATACAGATGTTTTTGGGTTTCGCCAATTATTACAGAAAATTCATAAAAAAAATTTCTATTATTGTCAAACCACTGACCGATCTCACCAGGAAAGGTGCTAATGCGGTTCAGTGGACTTCTGAGGCCATTGAAGCTTTTGTGTTTCTAAAGGAGAGGTTCACCTCTGCTCCCATCCTTATGCAGCCTGATGTGACTAAGCCGTTTTTGGTTGAGGTTGATGCTTCTTCTGTGGGGGTCGGTGCGGTGTTGTCTCAGGAAAGCAAGGATGGAGTACATCCCTGTACCTTTTTTTCAAAAAAAATTTCTGAGACTGAACTTAATTACGATATTGGTAATCGGGAATTGCTGGCTATTAAACTCGCATTTGAACACTGGTGTCATCTCTTGGAAGGTGCTGAATTTCCCATTCAGGTTTTCACTGATCATAAAAATCTGATCTATCTTGATGCTGCCAAGCGCTTGAATGCCCGTCAGGCTAGGTGGGCACTTTTTTTCTCGCGGTTTAATTTTTCCGTTACTTACATCCCGGGTACCAAGAATGTTAAAGCGGATGCTTTGTCTCGCAGCTTTTCTCCTATGGTCAGTGCTGAAGAGGAGGAGGAGAGCATTTTACAAGAAGGTGTTGTGATTGCTGCTTTGGACTCCGTTTTGGAGGATGAGATTTTTAAAGCTCAGGAGAATGCCCCATCTAACACTCCCCATGGGAGGTTGTTTGTGCCTAGGACCTTTAGGAGAGATTTGTTTGTTGAGTGTCATGAGTCTCGGTTGGCAGGTCATCCAGGAATTTCTGAGACCAAGAGACTTGTGGGTCGCAGTTTTTGGTGGCCTGGATGGCAGAAGGAAGTCATTAAGTGGGTGTGTCAATGTACTGTGTGTGCTAGATCTAAGTCTTCGCATGCTCCTGCTGCGGGGTTGCTTTGCCCTCTGGAGGTTCCTAGTGCACCTTGGACACATCTGGCTATGGACTTTATTACTGACCTTCCCCCCTCTGAAGGTTTCACGGTCATCTGGGTGGTCGTGGACCGCTTTAGCAAGATGTGTCACTTGGTTCCCTTCATCAAACTGCCTTGCGCTAAGACACTCGCTAAGGCCTTTGTCAAGGAAATTGTCAGACTACATGGCGTTCCTACTGACATTGTTTCTGATAGGGGACCTCAGTTCGTGGCTCGTTTTTGGCGTGCCTTATGTGACAGGATGGGAGTTCATTTGTCGTTTTCATCCGGATATCATCCTGAGTCTAATGGCCAGACAGAAAGAAAGAACCAGGATGTTGAGCAGTTCTTGCGTTGCTTTGTGGCAGACAATCAAGAGGGGTGGTCTGAGTTTCTGCCACTTGCTGAATTTGCTCTTAACAACCATACATCCTCTTCTGCTGGGTGTTCGCCTTTTTTTTGTTGTACTGGGAGACATTCGTCTTTTGGGTCATTCTCCAAATTGGTATCGGCTGTGCCGGAGGAGGAGCGTTATTGCGGTGATTTGGAGAGAGTTTGGATGGATGTGCGTGATAATCTTCAGGAGGCTAACAAAAAATCTAAGAGGTACTTTGATAGGAAATGGCAAGAGGTTTCGTTTGCTATTGGTGACATGGTTTGGCTGTCCTCTAAGAATCTGCGATTGAGGATTCGTTCGAAAAAATTGGGTCCCAAGTTTGTAGGGCCCTTTAAGGTGCTTCAGATAGTTAACCAATCTGCTGTTAGGTTGGAGGTTCCTACCTCCTGGAAGATTAATCCGGTGTTTCATGTTTCTCTGTTGAAAAAAGCTGATGTGTCGGTTGGTGACGCCTCTGCCACTGTTCCTCCGGTGGTGGAGGACGGGGAATATGAAATTTCCCGCATCCTAAATTCTAGACGGTATAGAGGGAGTTTGCAGTATCTCGTCGCTTGGAAGGGTTTCGGACCCGAGGATAACTCATGGGTGAGGGCTGATGATGTTTCTGCTTCCAGACTTGTCAGAGCATTTCACAGGAGGTTTCCTGACAAGCCCGGTACTAGGGGATCCGGAGGATCCTCTTAGAAGAGGGGGTACTGTTAGAACTCTCCTGTTAGGTTTTTTCTAGTTTGCTGGTCACATGACCATTTTTGCCTATTTAATCCGGCTCCGCCCTTCTGGCCTTGCTGGACTTCATTGTATTTACTACTCTTGAGCTAGCTTGGTGCTCTGTTACCGTTCTCTGTTAGTTTTGCTAGGTCTTCGGACCTCTATGTTCTTTGTTGTGTGTTTGTCTTTGACTGCTACAATTTCTGCTAGGAGGTGTCCAACTTTATCCCAGTCCCTAGTTCTTGTAGGAATTCCTCCCTTGCATCTATAGGTCTTCGTACAGAATAGCCGAGGACTTTAGCGGGTCTGATCGCAGGATCAGGTTCCCCGTTACATCGTAGGGATCCAGTTTAGTTCGATTGTAGGGACAGATCTCCTGTCTTTCCTTAGTGCTTGTAGCAGATCATAACAGGAATAATATGTGTGAGGGTACCCCAGGAGTGTTCCAAATGTGTGTGGGTAGAAGATATATCCCACGAGGGTAAAATTGAAAAAAGGTGAAAAATTTTTTTGGACTTAGTCATTTTTTCAGCGTTTATCAGACTTTCACATAGGAGAAATGTCAGTGAGCGTTCCGATTTCAGTTCCAGAGCGATTCGCCCGATGAGCCCTTCATATTTAGTTGTTTTCAGCCAATTTTCTGAATTTTTTAAAATTTCACTTTTTTGTGAAAATATCCACTAAATGAGGGAATAATATGTGTGAGGGTACCCCAGGAGACTTCCAAATGTATATGGGTAGAATATATATCCCCCGGGGGTAAAATTAAAAAAAGTTGAAAAAAATTTTTTTTTGGACTTAGTCGTTTTTCCAGCGTTTATCAGACTTTCAGATAAGGGAAATGTCAGTGAGCGTTCCGATTTCAGTTCCAGAGCGATTCGCCCAATGAGTCCTTCATATTTAGTAGTTTTCAGCCAATTTTCAGAATTTTCGAAAATTTCACTTTTTTGTGAAAATATCCACTAAATGAGGGAATAATATATGTGAGGGTACCCCAGGAGAGTTCCAAATGTGTGTGGGTAGAAGATAGATCCCACGGGGGTAAAATTGAAAAAAGTTGAAAAAAAATTTTTTTGGACTTTAGTAATTTTTCCAGCGTTTATCAGACTTTCAGTTAGGGGAAATGTCAGTGAGCGTTCCGATCTCAGTTCCAGAGCGATTCGCCCGATGAGTCGTTCATATTTAGTCATTTTCAGCCAATTTTCAGAATTTTTGAAAATTTCACTTTTTTGTGAAAATATCCACTAAATGAGGGAATAATATGTGTGAGGGTACCCCAGGAGAGTACCAAATGTGTGTGGGTAGAATATATATCCCACGGGGGTAAAATTGAAAAAAGGTGAAACATTTTTTTTTTGGACTTAGTCATTTTTTCAGCATTTATCAGACTTTCATATAGGGGAAATCTCAGTGAGCGTTCCGATTTCAGTTCTAGAGCGATTCGCCCGATGAGTCCTTCATATTTAGTTGTTTTCAGCCAATTTTCAGAATTTTTGAAAATTTCACTTTTTTGTGAAAATATCCACTAAATGAGGGAATAATATGTGTGAGGGTACCCCAGGAGAGTTCCAAATGTGTGTGGGTAGAATATTTATCCCACGGGGGTAAAATTGAAAAAAGTTGTAAAAAATTTTTTTTTGGAACTTAGTCATTTTTCCGACGTTTATCAGACTTTCAGGTAGGGGAAATGTCAGTGAGCGTTCCAATTTCAGTTCCAGAGCGATTTGCCCGATGAGTCGTTCATATTTAGTCATTTTCATCCAATTTTCAGAATTTTTGAAAATTTCACTTTTTTGTGAAAATATCCACTAAATGAGGGAATAATATGTGTGAGGGTACCCCAGGAGAGTTCCAAATGTGTGTGGGTAGAATGTATATCCCACGGGGGTAAAATTGAAAAAAGTTGAAAAAAAGTTTTTTTTAGACTTAGTCATTTTTCCGGCGTTTATCAGACTTTCAGATAGGGGAAATGTCAGTGAGCGTTCCGATTTCAGTTCCAGAGCGATTCGCCCGATGAGTCCTTCATATTTAGTCGTTTTCAGCCAATTTTCTGAATTTTTGAAAATTTCACTTTTTTGTGAAAATATCCACTAAATGAGGGAATAATATGTGTGAGGGTACCCCAGGAGACTTCCAAATGTATATGGGTAGAATATATATCCCCCGGGGGTAAAATTAAAAAAAGTTGAAAAAAATTTTTTTTTGGACTTAGTCGTTTTTCCAGCGTTTATCAGACTTTCAGATAAGGGAAATGTCAGTGAGCGTTCCGATTTCAGTTCCAGAGCGATTCGCCCAATGAGTCCTTCATATTTAGTAGTTTTCAGCCAATTTTCAGAATTTTTGAAAATTTCACTTTTTTGTGAAAATATCCACTAAATGAGGGAATAATATATGTGAGGGTACCCCAGGAGAGTTCCAAATGTGTGTGGGTAGAAGATAGATCCCACGGGGGTAAAATTGAAAAAAGTTGAAAAAAAATTTTTTTGGACTTTAGTAATTTTTCCAGCGTTTATCAGACTTTCAGTTAGGGGAAATGTCAGTGAGCGTTCCGATCTCAGTTCCAGAGCGATTCGCCCGATGAGTCGTTCATATTTAGTCATTTTCAGCCAATTTTCAGAATTTTTGAAAATTTCACTTTTTTGTGAAAATATCCACTAAATGAGGGAATAATATGTGTGAGGGTACCCCAGGAGAGTACCAAATGTGTGTGGGTAGAATATATATCCCACGGGGGTAAAATTGAAAAAAGGTGAAACATTTTTTTTTTGGACTTAGTCATTTTTTCAGCATTTATCAGACTTTCATATAGGGGAAATCTCAGTGAGCGTTCCGATTTCAGTTCTAGAGCGATTCGCCCGATGAGTCCTTCATATTTAGTTGTTTTCAGCCAATTTTCAGAATTTTTGAAAATTTCACTTTTTTGTGAAAATATCCACTAAATGAGGGAATAATATGTGTGAGGGTACCCCAGGAGAGTTCCAAATGTGTGTGGGTAGAATATTTATCCCACGGGGGTAAAATTGAAAAAAGTTGTAAAAAATTTTTTTTTGGAACTTAGTCATTTTTCCGACGTTTATCAGACTTTCAGGTAGGGGAAATGTCAGTGAGCGTTCCAATTTCAGTTCCAGAGCGATTTGCCCGATGAGTCGTTCATATTTAGTCATTTTCATCCAATTTTCAGAATTTTTGAAAATTTCACTTTTTTGTGAAAATATCCACTAAATGAGGGAATAATATGTGTGAGGGTACCCCAGGAGAGTTCCAAATGTGTGTGGGTAGAATGTATATCCCACGGGGGTAAAATTGAAAAAAGTTGAAAAAAAGTTTTTTTTAGACTTAGTCATTTTTCCGGCGTTTATCAGACTTTCAGATAGGGGAAATGTCAGTGAGCATTCCGATTTCAGTTCCAGAGCGATTCGCCCCATGAGTTCTTCATATTTAATCGTTTTCAGCCAATTTTCTGAATTTTTGAAAATTTCACTTTTTTGTGAAAATATCCACTAAATGAGGGAATAATATGTGTGAGGGTACCCCAGGAGAGTTCCACATGTGTGTGGGTAGAATATTTATCCCACGGGGGTAAAATTGAAAAAAGTTGTAAAAAATTTTTTTTTTGGAACTTAGTCATTTTTCCGACGTTTATCAGACTTTCAGGTAGGGGAAATGTCAGTGAGCGTTCCAATTTCAGTTCCAGAGCGATTTGCCCGATGAGTCGTTCATATTTAGTCATTTTCAGCCAATTTTCAGAATTTTTGAAAATTTCACTTTTTTGTGAAAATATCCACTAAATGAGGGAATAATATGTGTGAGGGTACCCCAGGAGAGTTCCACATGTGTGTGGGTACAATATATATCCCACGGGGGTAAAATTGAAAAAAGGTGAAAAAAAATTTTTTTTAGACTTAGTCATTTATCAGTCGTTTATCAGACTTTCAATTAGGGCAAATGTCAGTGAGCGTTCCGATTTCAGTTCCAGAGCGATTCGCCTGATGAGTCCTTCATATTTAGTCGTTTTCAGCCAATTTTCAGAATTTTTGAAAATTTCACTTTTTTGTGAAAATATCCACTAAATGAGGGAATAATATGTGTGAGGGTACCCCAGGAGAGTTCCAAATGGAACTCCCACGGGGGTAAAATTGAAAAAAGTTGAAAAAAATTTTTTTTTTAGACTTAGTCATTTATCCGACGTTTATCAGACTTTCAGATGGGGGAAATGTCAGTGAGCGTTCCGATTTCAGTTCCAGAGCGATTCTCCCAATGAGTTCTACATATTTAGTCGTTTTCAGCCAATTTTCTGAATTTTTCAAAATTTCACTTTTTTGTGAAAATATCCACTAAATGAGGGAATAATATGTGTGAGGGTACCCCAGGAGAGTTCCAAATGTGTGTGGGTAGAATATATATCCCACGGGGGTAAAATTGAAAAAAGTTTAAAAAAATTTTTTTTTGGGACTTAGTCATTTTTCCGGCGTTTATCAGATTTTCAGATAGGGGAAATGTCAGTGAGCATTACGATTTCAGTTCCAGAGCGATTCGCCCGATGAGTCCTTCATATTTAGTCGTTTTTAGCCAATTTTCAGAATTTTTGAAAATTTCACTTTTTTGTGAAAATATCCAATAAATGAGGGAATAATATGTGTGAGGGTACCCCAGGAGAGTTCCAAATGTGTGTGGGTAGAATATATATCCCACGGGGGTAAAATTGAAAAAAGTTGAAAAAAAGTTTTTTTTAGACTTAGTCATTTTTCCGGCGTTTATCAGACTTTCAGATAGGGGAAATGTCAGTGAGCGTTCCGATTTCAGTTCCAGAGCGATTCGCCCAATGAGTTCTTCATATTTAGTCGTTTTCAGCCAATTTTCGAAAATTTCACTTTTTTGTGAAAATATCCACTAAATGAGGGAATAATACGTGTGAGGGTACAACAGGAGAGTTCCAAATGTGTGTGGGTAGAATATATATCCCACGGGGGTAAAATTGAAAAAAGGTGAAACATTTTTTTTTTTGGACTTAGTCATTTTTTCAGCATTTATCAGACTTTCATATAGGGGAAATCTCAGTGAGCGTTCCGATTTCAGTTCTAGAGCGATTCGCCCGATGAGTCCTTCATATTTTGTCGTTTTCAGCCAATTTTCAGAATTTTTGAAAATTTCACTTTTTTTGTGAAAATATCCACTAAATGAGGGAATAATATGTGTGAGGGTACCCCAGGAGAGTTCCAAATGTGTGTGGGTAGAATATATATCCCACGGGGGTAAAATTGAAAAAAGTTGAAAAAAATTTTTTTTTTAGACTTAGTCATTTATCCGGCGTTTATCAGACTTTCAGATAGGGGAAATGTCAGTGAGCGTTCCGATTTCAGTTCCAGAGCGATTCGCCCAATGAGTTCTTCATATTTAGTCGTTTTCAGCCAATTTTCTGAATTTTTGAAAATTTCACTTTTTTTCTGAAAATATCCACTAAATGAGGGAATAATATGTGTGAGGGTACCCCAGGAGAGTTCCAAATGTGTGTGGGTAGAATATATATCCCACTGAGGTAAAATTGAAAAAAGTTTTAAAAAAATATTTTTTGGACTTAGTCATTTTTCCGGCGTTTATCAGACTTTCAGTTAGGGGAAATGTCAGTGAGCGTTCCAATTTCAGTTCCAGACCGATTCGCCCGATGAGTCCTTCATATTTAGTCGCTTTCAGCCAATTTTCAGAATTTTTGAAAATTTCCCTTTTTTGTGAAGATATCCACTGAATGAGGGAATAATATGTGTGAGGGTACCCCAGGAGAGTTCCAAATGTGTGTGGGTAGAATATATATCCCACTGGGGTAAAATTGAAAAAAGATGAAAAAACATTTTTTTTGGACTTAGTCATTTTTCCGGCATTTATCAGACTTTCAGTTAGGGGAAATGTCAGTGAGCGTTCCAATTTCAGTTCCAGAGCGATTCGCCCGATGAGTCCTTTATATTTAGTCGTTTTCAGCCAATATTCTGAATATTTGAAAATTTCACTTTTTTGTGAAAATATCCACTAAATGAGCGAATAATATGTGTGAGGGTACCCCAGGACAGTTCCAAATGTGTGTGGGTAGAAGATATGTCCCACAGGGGTAAAATTGAAAAAAGTTTAAAAAAAATTTTTTTGGACTTAGTCATTTTTCCGGCGTTTATCAGACTTTTAGTTAGGGGAAATGTCAGTGAGCGTTCCGATATCAGTTCCAGAGCAATTCACCCGATGAGTCCTTCATATATAGTCGTTTTCAGCCAATTTTCAGAATTTTTGAAAATTTCACGTTTTTGTGAAAATATCCACTAAATGAGCGAATAATATGTGTGAGGGTACCCCAGGAGAGTTCCAAATGTGTGTGGGTAGAATATATATCCCACGGGGGTAAAATTGAAAACAGTTTAAAAAATTTTTTTTTTTAGACTTAGTAATTTTTCCGGCGTTTATCAGACTTTCAGTTAGGGGAAATGTCAGTGAGCGTTCCGATTTCAGTTCCAGAGCGACTCGCCCGATGAGTCCTTCATATTTAGTCGTTTTCAGCCAATTGTCAGAATTTTTGAAAATTTCACTTTTTTGTGGAAATATCCACTAAATGAGGGAATAATACGTGTGAGGGTACCCCAGGAGTGTTCCAAATGTGTGTGGGTAGAATATATATCCCACTGGGGTAAAATTTAAAAAAGTTGAAAAAACATTTTTTTTGGACTTAGTCATTTTTCCGGCATTTATCAGACTTTCAATTAGGGCAAATGTCATTGAGCGTTCCAATTTCAGCTCCAGAGCGATTCGCCCGATGAGTCATTCATATTTAGTCGTTTCCAGCTAATTTTCTGAATTTTTGAAAATTTCACTTTTTTGGGAAAATATCCACTAAATGAGGGAATAATATGTGTGAGGCTACCCCAGGAGTGTTCCAAATGTGTGTGGGTAGAATATATATCCCACGGGGGTAAAATTGAAAAAAGTTTAAAAAATTTTTTTTTTTAGACTTAGTAATTTTTTCAGTGTTTATCAGACTTTCAGATAGGGGAAATGTCAGTGAGCATTCTGATTCAAGTTCCAGAGCGATTCGCCCGATGAGTCATTCATATTTAGTCGTTTCCAGCTAATTTTCTGAATTTTTTAAAATTTCACTTTTTTGTGAAAATATCCACTAAATGAGGGAATAATATGTGTGAGGGTACCCCAGGAGAGTTCCAAATGTGTGTGGGTAGAAGATATGTCCCACGGGGGTAAAATTGAAAAAAGTTTTAAAAAATTTTTTTTTGGACTTAGTCATTTTTCCGGCGTTTATCAGACTTTCAGTTAGGGGAAATGTCATTGAGCATTCCAATTTCAGTACCAGAGCGATTCGCCCAATGAGTCCTTCATATTTAGTCGCTTTCAGACAATTTTCAGAATTTTTGAAAATTTCACTTTTTTGTGGAAATATCCACTAAATGAGGGAATAATATGTGTGAGGGTACCCCAGGAGAGTTCCAAATGTATATGGGTAGAATAAATATCCCACGGGGGTAAAATTGAAAAAAGTTGAAAAAAAATTTTTTTTTTCGACTTAGTCATTTTTCCGGCGTTTATCAGACTTTCAGTTAGGGGAAATGTCAGTGAGCATTCCAATTTCAGTTTCAGAGCGATTCGCCCGATGAGTCCTTCATATTTAGTCGCTTTCAGCCAATTTTCTGAATTTTTGAAAATTTCACTTTTTTGTGGAAGTGTCCACTAAATGAGGGAATAATATGTGTGAGGCTACCCCAGGAGTGTTCCAAATGTGTGTGGGTAGAATATATATCCCACAGGGGTAAAATTGAAAAAAGTTTAAAAAATTTTTTTTTTTAGACTTAGTAATTTTTTCAGTGTTTATCAGACTTTTAGATAGGGGAAATGTCAGCGAGCATTCCGATTTAAGTTGCAGAGCGATTGGCCCGATGAGTCGTTCATATTTAGTCATTTTCAGCCAATTTTCTGAATTTTTGAAAATTTCACCTTTTTGTGAAAATATCCACTGAATGAGGGAATATGTGTGAGGGTACCCCAGGAGAGTTCCAAATGTGTGTGGGTAGAATATATATCCCACTGGGGTAAAATTGAAAAAAGATGAAAAAACATTTTTTTTGGACTTAGTCATTTTTCCGGCGTTCATCAGACTTTCAGTTAGGGGAAATGTCAGTGAGCGTTCCAATTTCAGTTCCAGAGCGATTCGCCCGATGAGTCCTTCATATTTAGTCGTTTTCAGCCAATATTCTGAATATTTGAAAATTTCACTTTTTTGTGAAAAAATCCACTAAATGAGCGAATAATATGTGTGAGGGTACCCCAGGACAGTTCCAAATGTGTGTGGGTAGAACGTATATCCCACGGGGGTAAAATTGAAAAAAGTTGAAAAAAAGTTTTTTTTGGACTTAGTCATTTTTCCGGCGTTTATCAGACTTTCAGTTAGGGGAAATGTCAGTGAGCGTTCCGATTTCAGTTCCAGAGCAATTCACCCGATGAGTCCTTCATATATAGTCGTTTTCAGCCAATTTTCAGAATTTTTGAAAATTTCACGTTTTTGTGAAAATATCCACTAAATGAGGGAATAATATGTGTGAGGGTACCCCAGGAGAGTTCCAAATGTGTGTGGGTAGAATATATATCCCACGGGGGTAAAATTGAAAAAAGTTTAAAAAATTTTTTTTTTTAGACTTAGTAATTTTTCCGGTGTTTATCAGACTTAAAGATAGGGGAAATGTCAGTGAGCATTCCGATTCAAGTTCCAGAGCGATTCGCCAGATGAGTCCTTCATATTTAGTCGTTTTCAGCCAATTGTCAGAATTTTTGAAAATTTCACTTTTTTGTGGAAATATCCACTAAATGAGGGAATAATACGTGTGAGGGTACCCCAGGAGTGTTCCAAATGTGTGTGGGTAGAATATATATCCCACTGGGGTAAAATTTAAAAAAGTTGAAAAAACATTTTTTTTTGGACTTAGTCATTTTTCCGGCGTTTATCAGACTTTCAATTAGGGCAAATGTCATTGAGCGTTCCAATTTCAGCTCCAGAGCGATTCGCCCGATGAGTCCTTCATATTTAGTCGTTTTCAGCCAATATTCTGAATATTTGAAAATTTCACTTTTTTGTGAAAATATCCACTAAATGAGGGAATAATATGTGTGAGGGTACAACAGGAGAGTTCGAAATGTGTGTGGGTAGAAGATATTTCCCACGGGGGTAAAATTGAAAAAAGTTTTAAAAAAAATTTTTTGGACTTAGTCATTTTTCCGGCGTTTATCAGACTTTCAGTCAGGGGAAATGTCAGTGAGCGTTCCGATTTCAGTAAAAGAGCAATTCGCCCAATGAGTCCTTCATGTTTAGTCGTTTCCAGATAATTTTCTGAATTTTTGAAAATTTCACTTTTTTGGGAAAATATCCACTAAATGAGGGAATAATATGTGTGAGGGTACAACAGGAGAGTTCCAAATGTGTGTGGGTAGAATATATATCCCACGGGGGTAAAATTGAAAAAAGGTGAAAAAAATTTTTTTTTGGACTTTATCATTTTTCCGGCGTTTATCAGACTTTCAATTAGGGCAAATGTCATTGAGCGTTCCAATTTCAGTTCCAGAGCGATTCGCCCAATGAGTCCTTCATATTTAGTCGTTTCCAGCCAATTTTCTGAATTTTTGAAAATTTCACTTTTTTGGGAAAATTTCCACTAAATGAGGGAATAATATGTGTGAGGGTACAACAGGAGAGTTCCAAATGTGTGTGGGTAGAATATATATCCCACGGGGGTAAAATTGAAAAAAGGTGAAAAAAACATTTTTTTGGACTGTCATTTTTCCGGCGTTTATCAGACTTTCAGATAGGGGAAATGTCAGTGAGCGTTCCAATTTCAGTTCCAGAGCGATTCGCCCGATGAGTCCTTCATATTTAGTTGTTTTCAGCCAATTTTCTGAATTTTTGAAAATTTCACTTTTTTGTGAAAATATCCACTAAATGAGGGAATAATATGTGTGAGGGTACCCCAGGAGAGTTCCAAATGTGTGTGGGTAGAATATATATCCCACTGGGGTAAAATTGAAAAAAGTTGAAAAAACATTTTTTTTGGACTTAGTCATTTTTACGGCGTTTATCAGACTTTCAATTAGGGCAAATGTCATTGAGCGTTCCAATTACAGCTCCAGAGCGATTCGCCCGATGAGTCCTTCATATTTAGTCGTTTTCAGCCAATATTCTGAATATTTGAAAATTTCACTTTTTTGTGAAAATATCCACTAAATGAGGGAATAATATGTGTGAGGGTACAACAGGAGAGTTCCAAATGTGTGTGGGTAGAAGATATGTCCCACAGGGGTAAAATTGAAAAAAGTTTTAAAAAATTTTTTTTGGACTTAGTCATTTTTCTAGCGTTTATCAGACTTTCAGTCAGGGGAAATGTCAGTGAGCGTTTCGATTTCAGTACCAGAGCAATTCGCCCAATGAGTCCTTCATATTTAGTCGTTTCCAGCCAATTTTCTGAATTTTTGAAAATTTCACTTTTTTGGGAAAATATCCACTAAATGAGGGAATAATATGTGTGAGGGTACAACAGGAGAGTTCCAAATGTGTGTGGGTAGAATATATATCCCACGGGGGTAAAATTGAAAAAAGGTGAAAAAAACTTTTTTTTGGACTTTGTCATTTTTCCGGCGTTTATCAGACTTTCAATTAGGGCAAATGTCATTGAGCGTTCCAATTTCAGTTCCAGAGCGATTCGCCCGATGAGTCCTTCATATTTAGTCGTTTCCAGCTAATTTTCTGAATTTTTGAAAATTTCACTTTTTTGGGAAAATATCCACTAAATGAGGGAATAATATGTGTGAGGGTACAAAAGGAGAGTTCCAAATGTGTGTGGGTAGAATATATATCCCACGGGGGTAAAATTGAAAAAAGGTGAAAAAAACATTTTTTTGGACTGTCATTTTTCCGGCGTTTATCAGACTTTCAGATAGGGGAAATGTCAGTGAGCGTTCCAATTTCAGTTCCAGAGCGATTCGCCCGATGAGTCCTTCATATTTAGTTGTTTTCAGCCAATTTTCTGAATTTTTGAAAATTTCACTTTTTTGTGAAAATATCCACTAAATGAGGGAATAATATGTGTGAGGGTACCCTAGGAGAGTTCCAAATGTGTGTGGGTAGAATATATATCCCACGGGGGTAAAATTGAAAAAAGTTGAAAAAATTTTTTTTTGGACTAAGTCATTTTTCCGGCGTTTATCAGACTTTCAGATTGGGGAAATGTCAGTGAGCGTTCCGATTTCAGTTCCAGAGCGATTAGCCCGATCAGTCCTTCATATTTAGTCGTTTTCAGCCAATTTTCTGAATTTTTGAAAATTTCACTTTTTTGTGAAAATATCCACTAAATGAGGGAATAATACGTGTGAGGGTACAACAGAAGACTACCAAATGTGTGTGGGTAGAATATATATCCCATGGGGGTAAAATTTAAAAAAGGTGAAACCTTTTTTTTTTTGGACTTAGTCATTTATCCGGCGTTTATCAGACTTTCAGGTAGGGGAAATGTCAGTGAGCGTTTCAATTTCAGTTCCAGAGCCATTTGCCCGATGAGTCGTTCATATTTAGTCATTTTCAGCCAATTTTCAGAATTTTTGAAAATTTCACTTTTTTGTGAAAATATCCACTAAATGAGGGAATAATATGTATGAGGGTACCCCAGGAGAGTTCCAAATGTGTGTGGGTAGAATATATATCCCACGGGGGTAAAATTGAAAAAAGTTAAAAAAATTTTTTTTTTTAGACTTAGTAATTTTTCCGGTGTTTATCAGACTTTCAGATAGGGGAAATGTCAGTGAGCATTCCGATTCAAGTTCCAGAGCGATTCGCCCGATGAGTCCTTCATATTTAGTTGTTTTCAGCCAATTGTCAGAATTTTTGAAAATTTCACTTTTTTGTGGAAATATCCACTAAATGAGGGAATAATACGTGTGAGGGTACCCCAGGAGTGTTCCAAATGTGTGTGGGTAGAATATATATCCCACTGGGGTAAAATTTAAAAAAGTTGAAAAAACATTTTTTTTGGACTTAGTCATTTTTCTGGCGTTTATCAGACTTAGAATTAGGGCAAATGTCAGTGAGCGTTCCGATTTCAGTTCCAGAGCGATTCGCCCGATGAGTCCTTCATATTTAGTCGTTTTCAGCCAATTGTCAGAATTTTTGAAAATTTCACTTTTTTGTGGAAATATCCACTAAATGAGGGAATAATACGTGTGAGGGTACCCCAGGAGTGTTCCAAATGTGTGTGGGTAGAATATATATCCCACTGGGGTAAAATTTAAAAAAGTTGAAAATACATTTTTTTTGGACTTAGTCATTTTTCCGGCGTTTATCAGACTTTCAATTAGGGCAAATGTCATTGAGCGTTCCAATTTCAGCTCCAGAGCGATTCGCCCGATGAGTCCTTCATATTTAGTCGTTTTCAGCCAATATTCTGAATATTTGAAAATTTCACTTTTTTGTGAAAATATCCACTAAATGAGGGAATAATATGTGTGAGGGTACAACAGGAGAGTTCCAAATGTGTGTGGGTAGAAGATATGTCCCACAGGGGTAAAATTGAAAAAAGTTTTAAAAAAATTTTTTTGGACTTAGTCATTTTTCTGGCGTTTATCAGACTTTCAGTCAGGGGAAATGTCAGTGAGCGTTTCGATTTCAGTACCAGAGCAATTCGCCCAATGAGTCCTTCATATTTAGTCGTTTCCAGCCAATTTTCTGAATTTTTGAAAATTTCACTTTTTTGGGAAAATATCCACTAAATGAGGGAATAATATGTGTGAGGGTACAACAGGAGAGTTCCAAATGTGTGTGGGTAGAATATATATCCCACGGGGGTAAAATTGAAAAAAGGTGAAAAAAACTTTTTTTTGGACTTTGTCATTTTTCCGGCGTTTATCAGACTTTCAATTAGGGCAAATGTCATTGAGCGTTCCAATTTCAGTTCCAGAGCGATTCGCCCAATGAGTCCTTCATATTTAGTCGTTTCCAGCTAATTTTCTGAATTTTTGAAAATTTCACTTTTTTGGGAAAATATCCACTAAATGAGGGAATAATATGTGTGAGGGTACCCCAGGAGAGTTCCAAATGTGTGTGGGTAGAATATATATCCCACGGGGGTAAAATTGAAAAAAGGTGAAAAAAAATTTTTTTGCACTGTCATTTTTCCGGCGTTTATCAGACTTTCAGATAGGGGAAATGTCAGTGAGCGTTCCAATTTCAGTTCCAGAGCGATTCGCCCGATGAGTCCTTCATATTTAGTTGTTTTCAGCCAATTTTCTGAATTTTTGAAAATTTCACTTTTTTGTGAAAATATCCACTAAATGAGGGAATAATACGTGTGAGGGTACAACCCGAGAGTTCCAAATGTGTGTGGGTAGAATATATATCCCACGGGGGTAAAATTGAAAAAAGGTGAAACATTTTTTTTTTTGGACTTAGTCATTTTTTCAGCATTTATCAGACTTTCATATAGGGGAAATCTCAGTGAGCGTTCCGATTTCCGTTCTAGAGCGATTCGCCCGATGAATCCCTTATATTTAGTCGTTTTCAGCCAATATTCTGAATTTTTGAAAATTTCACTTTTTTGTGAAAATATCCACTAAATGAGGGAATAATATGTGTGAGGGTACCCCAGGAGAGTTCCAAATGTGTGTGGGTAGAATATATATCCCACGGGGGTAAAATTTAAAAAAGTTGAAAAAATTTTTTTTTCGGACTTTGTCATTTTTCTGGCGTTTATCAGACTTTCAGATAGGGGAAATGTCAGAGAGCATTCCGATTTCAGTTCCAGAGCGATTCGCCCGATGAGTCCTTCATATTTAGTCGTTTTCAGCCAATTGTCAGAATTTTTTGAAAATTTCACTTTTTTGTGAAAATACCCACTAAATGAGGGAATAATATGTGTGAGGGTACCCCAGGAGTGTTCCAAATGTGTGTGGGTAGAATATATATCCCACGGGGGTAAAATTGAAAAAAGTTGAAAAAATTTTTTTTTGGGACTTTGTCATTTTTCTGGCGTTTATCAGACTTTCAGATAGGGGAAATGTCATTGAGCGTCCCAATTTCAGTTCCAGAGCGATTAGCCCGATCAGTCCTTCATATTTAGTCGTTTTCAGCCAATTTTCTGAATTTTTGAAAATTTCACTTTTTTGTGAAAATATCCACTAAATGAGGGAATAATACGTGTGAGGGTACAACAGGAGAGTTCCAAATGTGTGTGGGTAGAATATATATCCCACGGGGGTAAAATTGAAAAAAGGTGAAACATTTTTTTTTTTGGACTTAGTCATTTTTTCAGCATTTATCAGACTTTCATATAGGGGAAATCTCAGTGAGCGTTCCGATTTCAGTTCTAGAGCGATTCGCCCGATGAATCCTTCATATTTTGTCGTTTTCAGCCAATTTTCTGAATTTTTGAAAATTTCACTTTTTTTGTGAAAATATCCACTAAATGAGGGAATAATATGTGTGAGGGTACCCCAGGAGAGTTCCACATGTGTGTGGGTAGAATATATATCCCACGGGGGTAAAATTTAAAAAAGGTGAAAAACATTTTTTTTTAGACTTAGTCATTTATCCGGCGTTTATCAGACTTTCAGATAGGGGAAATGTCAGTGAGCGTTCCGATTTCAGTTCCAGAGCGATTCGCCCGATGAGTCCTTCATATTTAGTCGTTTTCAGCCAATTTTCAGAATTTTTGAAAATTTCACTTTTTTGTGAAAATATCCACTAAATGAGGGAATAATATGTGTGAGGGTACCCCAGGAGAGTTCAGAATGTGTGTGTGTAGAATATATATCCCACGAGGGTAAAATTGAAAAAAGGTGAAAAAAATTTTTTTTTGGACTTAGTCATTTTTTCAGCGTTTATCAGACTTTCAGATAGGAGAAATGTCAGTGAGCGTTCCGATTTCAGTTCCAGAACGATTCCCCCGATGAGACCTTCATATTTAGTCGCTTTCAGCCAATTTTCAGAATTTTTGAAAATGTCACTTTTTTGTGAAAATATCCACTAAATGAGGGAATAATATGTGTGAGGGTACCCCAGGAGAGTTCCAAATGTGTGTGGGTAGAATATATATCCCACGGAGGTAAAATTGAAAAAAGTTGAAAAATTTTTTTTTTTTAGACTTAGTCATTTTTCCGGCGTTTATCAGACTTTCAGATAGGGGAAATGTCAGTGAGTGTTCCGATTTCAGTTCCAGAGCGATTCGCCCGATGAGTCTTCATATTTAGTCGCTTTCAGCCAATTTTCAGAATTTTTGAAAATGTCACTTTTTTGTGAAAATATCCACTAAATGAGGGAATAATATGTGTGAGGGTACCCCAGGAGAGTTCCACATGTGTGTGGGTAGAATATATATCCCACGGGGGTAAAATTTAAAAAAGGTGAAAAAAATTTTTTTTAGACTTAGTCATTTATCCGGCGTTTATCAGACTTTCAGATAGGGGAAATGTCAGTGAGCGTTCCGATTTCAGTTCCAGAGCGATTCGCCCGATGAGTCCTTCATATTTAGTCGTTTTCAGCCAATTTTCAGAATTTTTGAAAATTTCACTTTTTTGTGAAAATATCCACTAAATGAGGGAATAATATGTGTGAGGGTACCCCAGGAGAGTTCCAAATGTGTGTGGGTAGAATATATATCCCACGGGGGTAAAATCGAAAAAAATTGAAAAAATTTTTTTTTTTAGACTTAGTCATTTTTCCGGCGTTTATCAGACTTTCAGATAGGGGAAATGTCAGTGAGCATTCCGATTTCAGTTCCAGAGCGATTCGCCCAATGAGTCCTTCATATTTAGTCGTTTTCAGCCAATTTTCTGAATTTTTGAAAATTTCACTTTTTTGTGGAAATATCCACTAAATGAGGGAATAATATGTGTGAGGGTACCCCAGGAGTGTTCCAAATGTGTGTGGGTAGAATATATATCCCACGTGGGTAAAATTGAAAAAAGGTGAAAAAATTTTTTTTTTTGGACTTACTCATTTTTCCGGCGTTTATCAGACTTTCAGATAGGGGAAATGTCAGTGAGCGTTCCAATTTCAGTTCCAGAGCGATTCGCCCGATGAGTCCTTCATATTTAGTCATTTTCAGCCAATTTTCAGAATTTTTGAAAATTTCACGTTTTTGTGAAAATATGCACTAAATGAGGGAATAATATGTGTGCGGGTACCCAAGAAGAGTTCCAAATGTGTGTGGGAAGAATATAAATCCCACGGGGGTAAAATTGAAAAAAGGTGAAAAAATTTTTTTTGGGAACTTTGTCATTTTTCTGGCGTTTATCAGACTTTCAGATAGGGGAATTGTCAGAGAGCATTCCGATTTCAGTTCCAGAGCGATTCGCCCGATAACTATTTCATATTTAGTCGTTTTCAGCCAATTTGCTGAATATTTGAAAATTTCACTTTTTTGTGGAAATATCCACTAAATGAGGGAATATTATCTGTGAGGGTACCCCAGGAGAGTTCCAAATGTGTGTGGGTAGAATATATATCCCACATGGGTAAAATTGAAAAAAGTTTAAAAAAATTTTTTTTGAACTTAGTCATTTTTCCGGTGTTTATCAGAATTTCAGTTAGAGGAAATGTCAGTGAGCGTTCCGATTTCAGTTCCAGAGCGATTCGCCCGATGAGTCCATCATATTTAGTTGTTTTCAGCCAATTTTCAGAATTTTTGAAAATTTCACGTTTTTGTGAAAATATCCACTAAATGAGGGAATAATATGTGTGAGGGTACAACAGGAGAGTTCCAAATGTGTGTGGGTAGAATATATATCCCAAGGGGGTAAAATTGAAAATAGGTGAAAAAAAATTTTTTTTTGACTTAGTCATTTTTTCAGCGTTTATCAGACTTTCAAATAGGGGAAATGTCAGTGAGCATTCCGATTTCAGTTCCAGCGCGATTCGCACGATGAGTCCTTCATATTCAGTCGTTTTCAGCCAATTTTCTGAATTTTTGAAAATTTCACTTTTTTGTGAAAATATCCACTAAATGAGGGAATAATATGTGTGAGGGTACCACAGGAGTGTTCCAAATGTGTGTGGGTAGAATATATATTCCACGGGGGTAAAATTGAAAAAAGGTGAAAAAAATATTTTTTTGGACTTAGTCATTTTTCCGGCGTTTATCAGACTTTCAGATAGGGGAAATGTCAGTGAGCATTCCGATTTCAGTTCCAGAGCGATTCGCCCAATGAGTTCTTCATATTTAGTCGTTTTCAGCCAATTTTCAGAATTTTTGAAAATTTCACTTTTTTGTGAAAATATCCACTAAATGAGGGAATAATATGTGTGAGGGTACCACAGGAGTGTTCCAAATGTGTGTGGGTAGAATATATATCCCACGGGGGTAAAATTGAAAAAAGTTTTAAAAATTTTTTTTTGGGACTTAGTCATTTTTCCGGCGTTTATCAGACTTTCAGGTAGGGGAAATGTCAGTGAGCGTTCCAATTTCAGTTCCAGAGCGATTTGCCCGATGAGTCGTTCATATTTAGTCATTTTCAGCCAATTTTCAGAATTTTTTGAAAATTTCACTTTTTTGTGAAAATATCCACTAAATGAGGGAATAATATGTGTGAGGGTACAACATGAGAGTTCCAAATGTGTGTGGGTAGAATATATATCCCACGGGGGTAAAATTGAAAAAAGTTGAAAAAAACATTTTTTTGGACTTTGTCATTTTTCCGGCGTTTGTCAGACTTTCAGATAGGGGAAATGTCAGTGAGCGTTCCAATTTCAGTTCCAGAGCGATTCGCCCGATGAGTCCTTCATGTTTAGTCGTTTTCAGCCAATTTTCTGAATTTTTGAAAATTTCACTTTTTTGTGAAAATATCCACTAAATGAGGGAATAATATGTCTGAGGGTACCACAGGAGAGTTCCAAATGTGTGTGGGTAGAATATATATCCCACTGGGGAAAAATTGAAAAAAGTTGAAAAAACATTTTTTTGGACTTAGCCATTTTTCCGGCGTTTATCAGACTTTCAATTAGGGCAAATGTCATTGAGCGTTCCAATTTCAGTTCCAGAGCGATTCGCCCTATGAGTCCTTCATATTTAGTTGTTTTCAGCCAATTTTCTGAATTTTTGAAAATTTCACTTTTTTGTGAAAATATCCACTAAATGAGGGAATAATATGTGTGAGGGTACCCCAGGAGAGTTCCAAATGTATATGGGTAGAATATATATCGCACGGGGGTAAAATTGAAAAAAGTTGAAAAAAAATTTTTTGGGACTGTCATTTTTCCGGCGTTTATCAGACTTTCAGTTAGGGGAAATGTCAGTGAGCGTTCCGATTTCAGTTTCAGAGCGATTTGCCCGATGAGTCCTTCATATTTAGTCGTTTTCAGCCAATTTTCAGAATTTTTGAAAATTTCACGTTTTTGTGAAAATATCCACTAAATGAGGGAATAATATGTGTGAGGGTACCCCAGGAGAGTTCCAAATGTGTGTGGGTAGAATATATATCCCACGGGGGTAAAATTGAAAAAAGTTTTAAAAATTTTTTTTTGGGACTTTCATTTTCCGACGTTTATCAGACTTTCAGGTAGGGGAAATGTCAGTGAGCGTTCCAATTTCAGTTCCAGAGCGATTTGCCCGATGAGTCGTTCATATTTAGTCATTTTCAGCCAATTTTCAGAATTTTTTGAAAATTTCACTTTTTTGTGAAAATATCCACTAAATGAGGGAATAATATGTGTGAGGGTACAACATGAGAGTTCCAAATGTGTGTGGGTAGAATATATATCCCACGGGGGTAAAATTGAAAAAAGGTGAAAAAAACATTTTTTTGGACTTTGTCATTTTTCCGGCGTTTATCAGACTTTCAGATAGGAGAAATGTCAGTGAGCGTTCCAATTTCAGTTCCAGAGCGATTCGCCCGAATGAGTCCTTCATGTTTAGTCGTTTTCAGCCAATTTTCTGAATTTTTGAAAATTTCACTTTTTTGTGAAAATATCCACTAAATGAGGGAATAATATGTGTGAGGGTACCCCAGGAGAGTTCCAAATGTGTGTGGGTAGAATATATATCTCACTGGGGTAAAATTGAAAAAAGTTGAAAAAAAATATTTTTTGGACTTAGTCATTTTTCCGGCGTTTATCAGACTTTCAGTTAGGGGAAATGTCAGTGAGCGTTCCGATTTCAGTTCCAGAGCGATTCGCCCTATGAGTCCTTCATATTTAGTTGTTTTCAGCCAATTTTCTGAATTTTTGAAAATTTCACTTTTTTGTGAAAATATCCACTAAATGAGGGAATAATATGTGTGAGGGTACCCCAGGAGAGTTACAAATGTATATGGGTAGAATATATATCGCACGGGGGTAAAATTGAAAAAAGTTGAAAAAAAATTTTTTTGGACTGTCATTTTTCCGGCGTTTATCAGACTTTCAGTTAGGGGAAATGTCAGTGAGCGTTCCGATTTCAGTTTCAGAGCGATTCGCCCGATGAGTCCTTCATATTTAGTCGTTTTCAGCCAATTTTCAGAATTTTTGAAAATTTCACGTTTTTGTGAAAATATCCACTAAATGAGGGAATAATATGTGTGAGGGTACCCCAGGAGAGTTCCAAATGTGTGTGGGTAGAATATATATTCCACGGGGGTAAAATTGAAAAAAGTTGAAAAAATTTTTTTTTTTAGACTTAGTCATTTTTCCGGCGTTTATCAGACTTTTAGATAGGGGAAATGTCAGTGAGCATTCCGATTTAAGTTCCAGAGCGATTCGCCCGATGAGTCGTTCATATTTAGTCATTTTCAGCCAATTTTCAGAATTTTTGAAACTTTCACTTTTTTGTGAAAATATTCACTGAATGAGGGAATAATATGTGTGCGGGTACCCAAGGAGAGTTCCAAATGTGTGTGGGAAGAATATAAATCCCACGGGGGTAAAATTGAAAAAAGGTGAAAAAAATTTTTTTGGGAACTTTGTCATTTTTCTGGCGTTTATCAGACTTTCAGATAGGGGAATTGTCAGAGAGAATTCCGATTTCAGTTCGAGAGCGATTCACCCGATAACTATTTCATATTTAGTCGTTTTCAGCCAATTTTCTGAATTTTTGAAAATTTCACTTTTTTGTGAAAATATCCACTAAATGAGGGAATAATATGTGTGAGGGTACCCCAGGAGAGTTCCAAATGTGTGTGGGTAGAATATATATCCCACGGGGGTAAAATTGAAAAAAGGTGAAAATTTTTTTTTTTCGACTTAGTCATTTTTCCGGCGTTTATCAGACTTTCAGATAGCGGAAATGTCAGTGAGCGTTCCGATTTCAGTTCCAGAGCGATTCGCCCGATGAGTCCTTCATATTTAGTCGTTTTCAGCCAATTTTCTGAATTTTTGAAAATTTCACGTTTTTGTGAAAATATCCACTAAATGAGGGAATAATATGTGTGAGGGTACCCCAGGAGAGTTCCAAATGTGTGTGGGTAGAATATATATCCCACGGGGGTAAAATTGAAAAAAGTTGAAAAAATTTTTTTTCTAGACTTAGTCATTTTTCCGGCGTTTATCAGACTTTCAGATAGGAGAAATGTCAGTGAGCATTCCGATTTCAGTTCCAGAGCGATTCGCCCGATGAGTCCTTCATATTTAGTCGTTTCCAGCCAATTTTCTGAATTTTTGAAAATTTCACTTTTTTGGGAAAATATCTACTAAATGAGGGAATAATATGTGTGAGGGTACAACAGGAGAGTTCCAAATGTGTGTGGGTAGAATATATATCCCACTGGGGTAAAATTGAAAAAAGGTGAAAATAATATTTTTTTGGACTTTGTCATTTTTCCGGAGTTTATCAGACTTTAAGATAGGGGAAATGTCAGTGAGCGTTCCGATTTCAGTTCCAGAGCGATTCGCCCGGTGAGTCCTTCATATTTAGTTGTTTTCAGCCAATTGTCAGAATTTTTGAAAATTTCACTTTTTTTGTGAAAATATCCACTAAATGAGGGAATAATATTTGTGAGGGCACCCCAGGAGAGTTCCAAATGTGTGTGGGTAGAATATATATCCCAAGGGGGTAAAATTGAAAAAAGGTGAAAAAAATTTTTTTTTTGACTTAGTCATTTTTTCAGCGTTTATCAGACTTTCAAATAGGGGAAATGTCAGTGAGCATTCCGATTTCAGTTCCAGCGCGATTCGCACGATGAGTCCTTCATATTCAGTCGTTTTCAGCCAATTTTCTGAATTTTTGAAAATTTCACTTTTTTGTGAAAATATCCACTAAATGAGGGAATAATATGTGTGAGGGTACCACAGGAGTGTTCCAAATGTGTGTGGGTAGAATATATATCCCACGGGGATAAAATTGAAAAAAGTTTGAAAAATTTTTTTTTTTAGACTTAGTCATTTTTCCTGCGTTTATCAGACTTTCAGATAGCGGAAATGTCAGTGAGCGTTCCGATTTCAGTTCCAGAGCGATTCGCCCGATGGGTCCTTCATATTTAGTCGTTTTCAGCCAATTTTCAGAATTTTTGAAAATGTCACTTTTTTGTGAAAATATCCACTAAATGAGGGAATAATATGTGTGAGGATACCCCAAGAGAATTCCACATGTGTGTGGGTAGAATATATATCCCATGGGGGTAAATTTGAAAAAAGGTGCAAAAAATTTTTTTTTGGACTTAGTCATTTTTTCAGCGTTTATCAGACTTTCAGATAGGAGAAATGTCAGTGAGCGTTCCGATTTCAGTTCCAGAGCGATTCTCCCGATGAGTCCTTCATATTTAGTCGTTTTCAGCCAATTTTCTGAATTTTTGAAAATTTCACTTTTTTGTGAAAATATCCACTAAATGAGGGAATAATATGTGTGAGGGTACCCCAGGAGAGTTCCAAATGTGTGTGGGTAGAATATATATCCCACGGGGGTAAAATTGAAAAAAGTTGAAAATATTTTTTTTTTAGACTTAGTCATTTTTCCGGCGTTTATCAGACTTTCAGATAGCGGAAAAGTCAGAGAGCGTTCCGATTTCAGTTCCAGAGCGCTTCGCCCGATGAGTCCTTCAAATTTAGTCGTTTTCAGCCAATTTTCAGAATTTTTGAAAATTTCACTTTTTTGTGAAAATATCCACTAAATGAGGGAATAATATGTGTGAGGGTACCCCAGGAGAGTTCCAAATGTGTGTGGGTAGAATATATATCCCACGGGGGTAAAATTGAAAAAAATTGAAAATATTTTTTTTTTAGACTTAGACATTTTTCCAGCGTTTATCAGACTTTCAGATAGCGGAAAAGTCAGAGAGCGTTCCGATTTCAGTTCCAGAGCGATTCGCCCGATGAGTCCTTCATATTTAGTCGTTTTCAGCCAATTTTCCGAATTTTTGAAAATTTCACTTTTTTGTGAAAATATCCACTAAATGAGGGAATAATATGTGTGAGGGTACCCCAGGAGAGTTCCAAATGTGTGTGGGTAGAATATATATCCCACGGGGGTAAAATTGAAAAAAGGTGAAAAATTTTTTTTTTTCGACTTAGTCATTTTTTCAGCATTTATCAGACTTTCAGATAGGGGAAATGTCAGTGAGTGTTCAGATTTCAGTTCCAGAGCGATTCGCCTGATGAGTCCTTCATATTTAGTCGTTTTCAGCCAATTTTCAGAATTTTTGAAAATTTCACTTTTTTGTGAAAATATCCACTAAATGAGGGAATAATATGTGTGAGGGTACCCCAGGAGAGTTCCAAATGTGTGTGGGTAGAATATATATCCCACGGGGGTAAAATTGAAAAAAATTGAAAATATTTTTTTTTAGACTTAGACATTTTTCCAGCGTTTATCAGACTTTCAGATAGCGGAAAAGTCAGAGAGCGTTCCGATTTCAGTTCCAGAGCGATTCGCCCGATGAGTCCTTCATATTTAGTCGTTTTCAGCCAATTTTCCGAATTTTTGAAAATTTCACTTTTTTGTGAAAATATCCACTAAATGAGGGAATAATATGTGTGAGGGTACCCCAGGAGAGTTCCAAATGTGTGTGGGTAGAATATATATCCCACGGGGGTAAAATTGAAAAAAGGTGAAAAATTTTTTTTTTTGGACTTAGTCATTTTTTCAGCATTTATCAGACTTTCAGATAGGGGAAATGTCAGTGAGTGTTCAGATTTCAGTTCCAGAGCGATTCGCCTGATGAGTCCTTCATATTTAGTCGTTTTCAGCCAATTTTCAGAATTTTTGAAAATTTCACTTTTTTGTGAAAATATCCACTAAATGAGGGAATAATATGTGTGAGGGTACCCCAGGAGAGTTCCAAATGTGTGTGGGTAGAATATATATCCCACGGGGGTAAAATTGAAAAAAGTTGAAAATATTTTTTTTTTAGACTTAGACATTTTTCCAGCGTTTACCGGCCTTTCAGATAGCGGAAAAGTCAGAGAGCGTTCCGATTTCAGTTCCAGAGCGATTCGCCCGATGAGTCCTTCATATTTAGTCGTTTTCAGCCAATTTTCCGAATTTTTGAAAATTTCACTTTTTTGTGAAAATATCCACTAAATGAGGGAATAATATGTGTGAGGGTACCCCAGGAGAGTTCCAAATGTGTGTGGGTAGAATATATATCCCACGGGGGTAAAATTGAAAAAAGGTGAAAAATTTTTTTTTTTGGACTTAGTCATTTTTTCAGCATTTATCAGACTTTCAGATAGGGGAAATGTCAGTGAGTGTTCAGATTTCAGTTCCAGAGCGATTCGCCTGATGAGTCCTTCATATTTAGTCGTTATCAGCCAATTTTCAGAATTTTTGAAAATTTCACTTTTTTGTGAAAATATCCACTAAATGAGGGAATAATATGTGTGAGGGTACCCCAGGAGAGTTCCAAATGTGTGTGGGTAGAATATATATCCCACGGGGGTAAAATTGAAAAAAATTGAAAATATTTTTTTTTTTTTGGCTTAGACATTTTTCCAGCGTTTATCAGACTTTCAGATAGCGGAAAAGTCAGAGAGCGTTCCGATTTCAGTTCCAGAGCGATTCGCCCGATGAGTCCTTCATATTTAGTCGTTTTCAGCCAATTTTCCGAATTTTTGAAAATTTCACTTTTTTGTGAAAATATCCACTAAATGAGGGAATAATATGTGTGAGGGTACCCCAGGAGAGTTCCAAATGTGTGTGGGTAGAATATATATCCCACGGGGGTAAAATTGAAAAAAGGTGAAAAATTTTTTTTTTTGGACTTAGTCATTTTTTCAGCATTTATCAGACTTTCAGATAGGGGAAATGTCAGTGAGTGTTCAGATTTCAGTTCCAGAGCGATTCGCCTGATGAGTCCTTAATATTTAGTCGTTTTCAGCCAATTTTCAGAATTTTTGAAAATTTCACTTTTTTGTGAAAATATCCACTAAATGAGGGAATAATATGTGTGAGGGTACCCCAGGAGAGTTCCAAATGTGTGTGGGTAGAATATATATCCCACGGGGGTAAAATTGAAAAAAATTGAAAATATTTTTTTTTTAGACTTAGACATTTTTCCAGCGTTTATCAGACTTTCAGATAGCGGAAAAGTCAGAGAGCGTTCCGATTTCAGTTCCAGAGCGATTCGCCCGATGAGTCCTTCATATTTAGTCGTTTTCAGCCAATTTTCCGAATTTTTGAAAATTTCACTTTTTTGTGAAAATATCCACTAAATGAGGGAATAATATGTGTGAGGGTACCCCAGGAGAGTTCCAAATGTGTGTGGGTAGAATATATATCCCACGGGGGTAAAATTGAAAAAAGTTGAAAAAATTTTTTTTTTGGACTTAGTCATTTTTTCAGCGTTTATCAGACTTTCAGATAGGGGAAATGTCAGTGAGCGTTCAGATATCAGTTCCAGAGCGATTCGCCCGATGAGTCCTTCATATTTAGTCGTTTTCAGCCAATTTTCAGAATTTTTGAAAATTTCACTTTTTTGTGAAAATATCCACTAAATGAGGGAATAATATGTGTGAGGGTACCCCAGGAGAGTTCCAAATGTGTGTGGGTAGAATATATATCCCACGGGGGTAAAATTGAAAAAAGTTGAAAATATTTTTTTTTTAGACTTAGTCATTTTTCCGGCGTTTATCAGACTTTCAGATAGCGGAAAAGTCAGAGAGCGTTCCGATTTCAGTTCCAGAGCGATTCGCCCGATGAGTCCTTCATATTTAGTCGTTTCCAGCCAATTTTCTGAATTTTTGAAAATTTCACTTTTTTGGGAAAATATCTACTAAATGAGGGAATAATATGTGTGAGGGTACAACAGGAGAGTTCCAAATGTGTGTGGGTAGAATATATATCCCACTGGGGTAAAATTGAAAAAAGGTGAAAATAATATTTTTTTGGACTTTGTCATTTTTCCGGAGTTTATCAGACTTTAAGATAGGGGAAATGTCAGTGAGCGTTCCGATTTCAGTTCCAGAGCGATTCGCCCGGTGAGTCCTTCATATTTAGTTGTTTTCAGCCAATTGTCAGAATTTTTGAAAATTTCACTTTTTTTGTGAAAATATCCACTAAATGAGGGAATAATATTTGTGAGGGCACCCCAGGAGAGTTCCAAATGTGTGTGGGTAGAATATATATCCCAAGGGGGTAAAATTGAAAAAAGGTGAAAAAAATTTTTTTTTTGACTTAGTCATTTTTTCAGCGTTTATCAGACTTTCAAATAGGGGAAATGTCAGTGAGCATTCCGATTTCAGTTCCAGCGCGATTCGCACGATGAGTCCTTCATATTCAGTCGTTTTCAGCCAATTTTCTGAATTTTTGAAAATTTCACTTTTTTGTGAAAATATCCACTAAATGAGGGAATAATATGTGTGAGGGTACCACAGGAGTGTTCCAAATGTGTGTGGGTAGAATATATATCCCACGGGGGTAAAATTGAAAAAAGGTGAAAAAAATATTTTTTTGGACTTAGTCATTTTTCCGGCGTTTATCAGACTTTCAGATAGGGGAAATGTCAGTGAGCGTTCCGATTTCAGTTCCAGAGCGATTCGCCCGATGAGTCCTTCATATTCAGTCGTTTTCAGCCAATTTTCTGAATTTTTGAAAATTTCACTTTTTTGTGAAAATATCCACTAAATGAGGGAATAATATGTGTGAGGGTACCCCAGGAGAGTTCCAAATGTATATGGGTAGAATATATATCCCACGGGGATAAAATTGAAAAAAGTTTGAAAAATTTTTTTTTTTAGACTTAGTCATTTTTCCTGCGTTTATCAGACTTTCAGATAGCGGAAATGTCAGTGAGCGTTCCGATTTCAGTTCCAGAGCGATTCGCCCGATGGGTCCTTCATATTTAGTCGTTTTCAGCCAATTTTCAGAATTTTTGAAAATGTCACTTTTTTGTGAAAATATCCACTAAATGAGGGAATAATATGTGTGAGGATACCCCAAGAGAATTCCACATGTGTGTGGGTAGAATATATATCCCATGGGGGTAAATTTGAAAAAAGGTGCAAAAAATTTTTTTTTGGACTTAGTCATTTTTTCAGCGTTTATCAGACTTTCAGATAGGAGAAATGTCAGTGAGCGTTCCGATTTCAGTTCCAGAGCGATTCTCCCGATGAGTCCTTCATATTTAGTCGTTTTCAGCCAATTTTCTGAATTTTTGAAAATTTCACTTTTTTGTGAAAATATCCACTAAATGAGGGAATAATATGTGTGAGGGTACCCCAGGAGAGTTCCAAATGTGTGTGGGTAGAATATATATCCCACGGGGGTAAAATTGAAAAAAGTTGAAAATATTTTTTTTTTAGACTTAGTCATTTTTCCGGCGTTTATCAGACTTTCAGATAGCGGAAAAGTCAGAGAGCGTTCCGATTTCAGTTCCAGAGCGCTTCGCCCGATGAGTCCTTCAAATTTAGTCGTTTTCAGCCAATTTTCAGAATTTTTGAAAATTTCACTTTTTTGTGAAAATATCCACTAAATGAGGGAATAATATGTGTGAGGGTACCCCAGGAGAGTTCCAAATGTGTGTGGGTAGAATATATATCCCACGGGGGTAAAATTGAAAAAAATTGAAAATATTTTTTTTTTAGACTTAGACATTTTTCCAGCGTTTATCAGACTTTCAGATAGCGGAAAAGTCAGAGAGCGTTCCGATTTCAGTTCCAGAGCGATTCGCCCGATGAGTCCTTCATATTTAGTCGTTTTCAGCCAATTTTCCGAATTTTTGAAAATTTCACTTTTTTGTGAAAATATCCACTAAATGAGGGAATAATATGTGTGAGGGTACCCCAGGAGAGTTCCAAATGTGTGTGGGTAGAATATATATCCCACGGGGGTAAAATTGAAAAAAGGTGAAAAATTTTTTTTTTTCGACTTAGTCATTTTTTCAGCATTTATCAGACTTTCAGATAGGGGAAATGTCAGTGAGTGTTCAGATTTCAGTTCCAGAGCGATTCGCCTGATGAGTCCTTCATATTTAGTCGTCTTCAGCCAATTTTCAGAATTTTTGAAAATTTCACTTTTTTGTGAAAATATCCACTAAATGAGGGAATAATATGTGTGAGGGTACCCCAGGAGAGTACCAAATGTGTGTGGGTAGAATATATATCCCACGGGGGTAAAATTGAAAAAAATTGAAAATATTTTTTTTTTAGACTTAGACATTTTTCCAGCGTTTATCAGACTTTCAGATAGCGGAAAAGTCAGAGAGCGTTCCGATTTCAGTTCCAGAGCGATTCGCCCGATGAGTCCTTCATATTTAGTCGTTTTCAGCCAATTTTCAGAATTTTTGAAAATTTCACTTTTTTGTGAAAATATCCACTAAATGAGGGAATAATATGTGTGAGGGTACCCCAGGAGAGTTCCAAATGTGTGTGGGTAGAATATATATCCCACGGGGGTAAAATTGAAAAAAGTTGAAAATATTTTTTTTTTAGACTTAGACATTTTTCCGGCGTTTATCAGACTTTCAGATAGCGGAAAAGTGAGAGAGCGTTCCGATTTCAGTTCCAGAGCGATTCGCCCGATGAGTCCTTCATATTTAGTCGTTTCCAGCCAATTTTCTGAATTTTTGAAAATTTCACTTTTTTGGGAAAATATCTACTAAATGAGGGAATAATATGTGTGAGGGTACAACAGGAGAGTTCCAAATGTGTGTGGGTAGAATATATATCCCACAGGGGTAAAATTGAAAAAAGGTGAAAAAAATATTTTTTTGGACTTTGTCATTTTTCCGGCGTTTATCAGACTTTCAGATAGCGGAAATGTCAGTGAGCGTTCCGATTTCAGTTCCAGAGCGATTCGCCCGATGAGTCCTTCATATTTAGTCGTTTTCAGCCAATTTTCCGAATTTTTGAAAATTTCACTTTTTTGTGAAAATATCCACTAAATGAGGGAATAATATGTGTGAGGGTACCCCAGGAGAGTTCCAAATGTGTGTGGGTAGAATATATATCCCACGGGGGTAAAATTGAAAAAAATTGAAAATATTTTTTTTTTAGACTTAGACATTTTTCCAGCGTTTATCAGACTTTCAGATAGCGGAAAAGTCAGAGAGCGTTCCGATTTCAGTTCCAGAGCGATTCGCCCGATGAGTCCTTCATATTTAGTCGTTTTCAGCCAATTTTCCGAATTTTTGAAAATTTCACTTTTTTGTGAAAATATCCACTAAATGAGGGAATAATATGTGTGAGGGTACCCCAGGAGAGTTCCAAATGTGTGTGGGTAGAATATATATCCCACGGGGGTAAAATTGAAAAAAGTTGAAAAAATTTTTTTTTTGGACTTAGTCATTTTTTCAGCGTTTATCAGACTTTCAGATACGGGAAATGTCAGTGAGCGTTCAGATATCAGTTCCAGAGCGATTCGCCCGATGAGTCCTTCATATTTAGTCGTTTTCAGCCAATTTTCAGAATTTTTGAAAATTTCACTTTTTTGTGAAAATATCCACAAAATGAGGGAATAATATGTGTGAGGGTACCCCAGGAGAGTTCCAAATGTGTGTGGGTAGAATATATATCCCACGGGGGTAAAATTGAAAAAAGTTGAAAATATTTTTTTTTTAGACTTAGTCATTTTTCCGGCGTTTATCAGACTTTCAGATAGCGGAAAAGTCAGAGAGCGTTCCGATTTCAGTTCCAGAGCGATTCGCCCGATGAGTCCTTCAAATTTAGTCGTTTTCAGCCAATTTTCAGAATTTTTGAAAATTTCACTTTTTTGTGAAAATATCCACTAAATGAGGGAATAATATGTGTGAGGGGTCCCCAGGAGAGTTCCAAATGTGTGTGGGTAGAATATATATCCCACGGGGGTAAAATTGAAAAAAGGTGAAAAATTTTTTTTTTGGACTTAGTCATTTTTTCAGCGTTTATCAGACTTTCAGATAGGGGAAATGTCAGTGAGCATTCAGATTTCAGTTCCAGAGCGATTCGCCCGATGAGTCCTTCATATTTAGTCGTTTTCAGCCAATTTTCAGAATTTTTGAAAATTTCACTTTTTTGTGAAAATATCCACTAAATGAGGGAATAATATGTGTGAGGGTACCCCAGGAGAGTTCCAAATGTGTGTGGGTAGAATATATATCCCACGGGGGTAAAATTGAAAAAAGTTGAAAATATTTTTTTTTTAGACTTAGACATTTTTCCGGCGTTTATCAGACTTTCAGATAGCGGAAAAGTGAGAGAGCGTTCCGATTTCAGTTCCAGAGCGATTCGCCCGATGAGTCCTTCATATTTAGTCGTTTCCAGCCAATTTTCTGAATTTTTGAAAATTTCACTTTTTTGGTAAAATATCTACTAAATGAGGGAATAATATGTGTGAGGGTACAACAGGAGAGTTCCAAATGTGTGTGGGTAGAATATATATCCCACAGGGGTAAAATTGAAAAAAGGTGAAAAAAATATTTTTTTGGACTTTGTCATTTTTCCGGCGTTTATCAGACTTTCAGATAGCGGAAATGTCAGTGAGCGTTCCGATTTCAGTTCCAGAGCGATTCGCCCGATGAGTCCTTCATATTTAGTCGTTTTCAGCCAATTTTCCGAATTTTTGAAAATTTCACTTTTTTGTGAAAATATCCACTAAATGAGGGAATAATATGTGTGAGGGTACCCCAGGAGAGTTCCAAATGTGTGTGGGTAGAATATATATCCCACGGGGGTAAAATTGAAAAAAGGTGAAAAATTTTTTTTTTGGACTTAGTCATTTTTTCAGCGTTTATCAGACTTTCAGATAGGGGAAATGTCAGTGAGCGTTCAGATTTCAGTTCCAGAGCGATTCGCCCGATGAGTCCTTCAAATTTAGTCGTTTTCAGCCAATTTTCAGAATTTTTGAAAATTTCACTTTTTTGTGAAAATATCCACTAAATGAGGGAATAATATGTGTGAGGGTTCCCCAGGAGAGTTCCAAATGTGTGTGGGTAGAATATATATCCCACGGGGGTAAAATTGAAAAAAGGTGAAAAATTTTTTTTTTGGACTTAGTCATTTTTTCAGCGTTTATCAGACTTTCAGATAGGAGAAATGTCAGTGAGCATTCAGATTTCAGTTCCAGAGCGATTCGCCCGATGAATCCTTCATATTTAGTCGTTTTCAGCCAATTTTCAGAATTTTTGAAAATTTCACTTTTTTGTGAAAATATCCACTAAATGAGGGAATAATGTTTGTGAGGGTACCCCAGGAGAGTTCCAAATGTGTGTGGGTAGAATATATATCCCACGGGGGTAAAATTGAAAAAAGTTGAAAATATTTTTTTTTTAGACTTAGACATTTTTCCGGCGTTTATCAGACTTTCAGATAGCGGAAAAGTCAGAGAGCGTTCCGATTTCAGTTCCAGAGTGATTCGCCCGATGAGTCCTTCATATTTAGTCGTTTCCAGCCAATTTTCTGAATTTTTGAAAATTTCACTTTTTTGGGAAAATATCTACTAAATGAGGGAATAATATGTGTGAGGGTACAACAGGAGAGTTCCAAATGTGTGTGGGTAGAATATATATCCCACAGGGGTAAAATTGAAAAAAGGTGAAAAAAATATTTTTTTGGACTTTGTCATTTTTCCGGCGTTTATCAGACTTTCAGATAGGGGAAATGTCAGTGAGCGTTCCGATTTCAGTTCCAGAGCGATTCGCCCGATGATTCCTTCATATTTAGTTGTTTTCAGCCAATTTTCAGAATTTTTGAAAATTTCACTTTTTTGTGAAAATATCCACTAAATGAGGGAATAATATGTGTGAGGGTACCCCAGGAGAGTTCCAAATGTATATGGGTAGAATATATATCCCACGGGGGTAAAATTGAAAAAAGGTGAAAATTTTTTTTTTTTAGACTTAATCATTTTTCCGGCGTTTATCAGACTTTCAAATAGGGGAAATGTCAGTGAGCGTTCCGATTTCAGTTCCAGAGCGATTCGCCCGATGAGTCCTTCATATTTAGTCGTTTTCAGCCAATTTTCCGAATTTTTGAAAATTTCACTTTTTTGTGAAAATATCCACTAAATGAGGGAATAATATGTGTGAGGGTACCCCAGGAGAGTTCCAAATGTGTGTGGGTAGAATATATATCCCACGGGGGTAAAATTGAAAAAAGTTGAAAATATTTTTTTTTTAGACTTAGTCATTTTTCCGGCGTTTATCAGACTTTCAGATAGCGGAAAAGTCAGAGAGCGTTCCGATTTCAGTTCCAGAGCGATTCGCCCGATGAGTCCTTCAAATTTAGTCGTTTTCAGCCAATTTTCAGAATTTTTGAAAATTTCACTTTTTTGTGAAAATATCCACTAAATGAGGGAATAATATGTGTGAGGGTACCCCAGGAGAGTTCCAAATGTGTGTGGGTAGAATATATATCCCACGGGGGTAAAATTGAAAAAAGGTGAAAAAATTTTTTTTTGGACTTAGTCATTTTTTCAGCGTTTATCAGACTTTCAGATAGGGGAAATGTCAGTGAGCGTTCAGATTTCAGTTCCAGAGCGATTCGCCCGATGAGTCCTTCATATTTAGTCGTTTTCAGCCAATTTTCAGAATTTTTGAAAATTTCATTTTTTTGTGAAAATATCCACTAAATGAGGGAATAATATGTGTGAGGGTACCCCAGGAGAGTTCCAAATGTGTGTGGGTAGAATATATATCCCACGGGGGTAAAATTGAAAAAAGTTGAAAATATTTTTTTTTTAGACTTAGACATTTTTCCGGTGTTTATCAGACTTTCAGATAGCGGAAAAGTCAGAGAGCGTTCCGATTTCAGTTCCAGAGCGCTTCGCCCGATGAGTCCTTCATATTTAGACGTTTTCAGCCAATTTTCAGAATTTTTGAAAATTTCACTTTTTTGTGAAAATATCCACTAAATGAGGGAATAATATGTGTGAGGGTACCCCAGGAGAGTTCCAAATGTGTGTGGGTAGAATATATATCCCACGGGGGTAAAATTGAAAAAAGGTGAAAATTTTATTTTTGGACTTAGTCATTTTTTCAGCGTTTATCAGACTTTCAGATAGGGGAAATGTCAGTGAGCGTTCAGATTTCAGTTCCAGAGCGATTCGCCCGATGAGTCCTTCATATTTAGTCGTTTTCAGCCAATTTTCAGAATTTTTGAAAATTTCACTTTTTTGTGAAAATATCCACTAAATGAGGGAATAATATGTGTGAGGGTACCCCAGGAGAGTTCCAAATGTGTGTGGGTAGAATATATATCCCACGGGGGTAAAATTGAAAAAAGTTGAAAATATTTTTTTTTTAGACTTAGACATTTTTCCGGCGTTTATCAGACTTTCAGATAGCGGAAAAGTCAGAGAGCGTTCCGATTTCAGTTCCAGAGCGATTCGCCCGATGAGTCCTTCATATTTAGTCGTTTTCAGCCAATTTTCAGAATTTTTGAAAATTTCACTTTTTTGTGAAAATATCCACTAAATGAGGGAATAATATGTGTGAGGGTACCCCAGGAGAGTTCCAAATGTGTGTGGGTAGAATATATATCCCACGGGGGTAAAATTGAAAAAAGGTGAAAAATTTTTTTTTCGACTTAGTCATTTTTCCTGCGTTTATCAGACTTTCAGATAGCGGAAAAGTCAGAGAGCGTTCCGATTTCAGTTCCAGAGCGATTCGCCCGATGAGTCCTTCATATTTAGTCGTTTTCAGCCAATTTTCCGAATTTTTGAAAATTTCACTTTTTTGTGAAAATATCCACTAAATGAGGGAATAATATGTGTGAGGGTACCCCAGGAGAGTTCCAAATGTGTGTGGGTAGAATATATATCCCACGGGGGTAAAATTGAAAAAAGGTGAAAAATTTTTTTTTTGGACTTAGTCATTTTTTCAGCGTTTATCAGACTTTCAGATAGGGGAAATGTCAGTGAGCGTTCAGATTTCAGTTCCAGAGCGATTCGCCCGATGAGTCCTTCATATTTAGTCGTTTTCAGCCAATTTTCAGAATTTTTGAAAATTTCACTTTTTTGTGAAAATATCCACTAAATGAGGGAATAATATGTGTGAGGGTACCCCAGGAGAGTTCCAAATGTGTGTGGGTAGAATATATATCCCACGGGGGTAAAATTGAAAAAAGTTGAAAATATTTTTTTTTAGACTTAGACATTTTTCCGGCGTTTATCAGACTTTCAGATAGCGGAAAAGTCAGAGAGCGTTCCGATTTCAGTTCCAGAGCGCTTCGCCCGATGAGTCCTTCATATTTAGTCGTTTTCAGCCAATTTTCAGAATTTTTGAAAATTTCACTTTTTTGTGAAAATATCCACTAAATGAGGGAATAATATGTGTGAGGGTACCCCAGGAGAGTTCCAAATGTGTGTGGGTAGAATATATATCCCACGGGGGTAAAATTGAAGAAAGTTGAAAATATTTTTTTTTTAGACTTAGTCATTTTTCCGGCGTTTATCAGACTTTCAGATAGCGGAAAAGTCAGAGAGCGTTCCGATTTCAGTTCCAGAGCGATTCGCCCGATGAGTCCTTCAAATTTAGTCGTTTTCAGCCAATTTTCAGAATTTTTGAAAATTTCACTTTTTTGTGAAAATATCCACTAAATGAGGGAATAATATGTGTGAGGGTACCCCAGGAGAGTTCCAAATGTGTGTGGGTAGAATATATATCCCACGGGGGTAAAATTGAAAAAAGGTGAAAAAATTTTTTTTTTGGACTTAGTCATTTTTCCGGCGTTTATCAGACTTTCAGATAGGGGAAATGTCAGTGAGCGTTCCGATTTCAGTTCCAGAGCGATTCGCCCGATGAGTCCTTCATATTTAGTCGTTTTCAGCCAATTTTCCGAATTTTTGAAAATTTCACTTTTTTGTGAAAATATCCACTAAATGAGGGAATAATATGTGTGAGGGTACCCCAGGAGAGTTCCAAATGTGTGTGGGTAGAATATATATCCCACGGGGGTAAAATTGAAAAAAGTTGAAAAAATTTTTTTTTTGGACTTAGTCATTTTTTCAGCGTTTATCAGACTTTCAGATAGGGGAAATGTCAGTGAGCGTTTAGATATTAGTTCCAGAGCGATTCGCCCGATGAGTCCTTCAAATTTAGTCTTTTTCAGCCAATTTTCAGAATTTTTGAAAATTTCACTTTTTTGTGAAAATATCCACTAAATGAGGGAATAATATGTGTGAGGGTTCCCCAGGAGAGTTCCAAATGTGTGTGGGTAGAATATATATCCCACGGGGGTAAAATTGAAAAAAGGTGAAAAATTTTTTTTTTGGACTTAGTCATTTTTTCAGCGTTTATCAGACTTTCAGATAGGAGAAATGTCAGTGAGCATTCAGATTTCAGTTCCAGAGCGATTCGCCCGATGAGTCCTTCATATTTAGTCGTTTTCAGCCAATTTTCAGAATTTTTGAAAATTTCACTTTTTTGTGAAAATATCCACTAAATGAGGGAATAATATGTGTGAGGGTACCCCAGGAGAGTTCCAAATGTGTGTGGGTAGAATATATATCCCACGGGGGTAAAATTGAAAAAAGGTGAAAAAATTTTTTTTTTGGACTTAGTCATTTTTCCGGCGTTTATCAGACTTTCAGATAGGGGAAATGTCAGTGAGCGTTCCGATTTCAGTTCCAGAGCGATTCGCCCGATGAGTCCTTCATATTTAGTCGTTTTCAGCCAATTTTCCGAATTTTTGAAAATTTCACTTTTTTGTGAAAATATCCACTAAATGAGGGAATAATATGTGTGAGGGTACCCCAGGAGAGTTCCAAATGTGTGTGGGTAGAATATATGTCCCACGGGGGTAAAATTGAAAAAAGGTGAAAAATTTTTTTTTTGGACTTAGTCATTTTTTCAGCGTTTATCAGACTTTCAGATAGGGGAAATGTCAGTGAGCGTTCAGATTTCAGTTCCAGAGCGATTCGCCCGATGAGTCCTTCATATTTAGTCGTTTTCAGCCAATTTTCAGAATTTTTGAAAATTTCCCTTTTTTGTGAAAATATCCACTAAATGAGGGAATAATATGTGTGAGGGTACCCCAGGAGAGTTCCAAATGTGTGTGGGTAGAATATATATCCCACGGGGGTAAAATTGAAAAAAGTTGAAAATATTTTTTTTTTAGACTTAGACATTTTTCCGGCATTTATCAGACTTTCAGATAGCGGAAAAGTCAGAGAGCGTTCCGATTTCAGTTCCAGAGCGATTCGCCCGATGAGTCCTTCATATTTAGTCGTTTTCAGCCAATTTTCAGAATTTTTGAAAATTTCACTTTTTTGTGAAAATATCCACTAAATGAGGGAATAATATGTGTGAGGGTACCCCAGGAGAGTTCCAAATGTGTGTGGGTAGAATATATATCCCACGGGGGTAAAATTGAAAAAAGGTGAAAAATTTTTTTTTCGACTTAGTCATTTTTCCTGCGTTTATCAGACTTTCAGATAGCGGAAAAGTCAGAGAGCGTTCCGATTTCAGTTCCAGAGCGATTCGCCCGATGAGTCCTTCATATTTAGTCGTTTTCAGCCAATTTTCCGAATTTTTGAAAATTTCACTTTTTTGTGAAAATATCCACTAAATGAGGGAATAATATGTGTGAGGGTACCCCAGGAGAGTTCAAAATGTGTATGGGTAGAATATATATCCCACGGGGGTAAAATTGAAAAAAGTTGAAAAAATTTTTTTTTTGGACTTAGTCATTTTTTCAGCGTTTATCAGACTTTCAGATAGGGGAAATGTCAGTGAGCGTTCAGATATCAGTTCCAGAGCGATTCGCCCGATGAGTCCTTCAAATTTAGTCGTTTTCAGCCAATTTTCAGAATTTTTGAAAATTTCACTTTTTTGTGAAAATATCCACTAAATGAGGGAATAATATGTGTGAGGGTTCCCCAGGAGAGTTCCAAATGTGTGTGGGTAGAATATATATCCCACGGGGGTAAAATTGAAAAAAGGTGAAAAATTTTTTTTTTGGACTTAGTCATTTTTTCAGCGTTTATCAGACTTTCAGATAGGAGAAATGTCAGTGAGCATTCAGATTTCAGTTCCAGAGCGATTCGCCCGATGAGTCCTTCATATTTAGTCGTTTTCAGCCAATTTTCAGAATTTTTGAAAATTTCACTTTTTTGTGAAAATATCCACTAAATGAGGGAATAATATGTGTGAGGGTACCCCAGGAGAGTTCCAAATGTGTGTGGGTAGAATATATATCCCACGGGGGTAAAATTGAAAAAAGTTGAAAATATTTTTTTTTTAGACTTAGACATTTTTCCGGCGTTTATCAGACTTTCAGATAGCGGAAAAGTCAGAGAGCGTTCCGATTTCAGTTCCAGAGCGATTCGCCCGATGTGTCCTTCATATTTAGTCGTTTCCAGCCAATTTTCTGAATTTTTGAAAATTTCACTTTTTTGGGAAAATATCTACTAAATGAGGGAATAATATGTGTGAGGGTACAACAGGAGAGTTCCAAATGTGTGTGGGTAGAATATATATCCCACAGGGGTAAAATTGAAAAAAGGTGAAAAAAATATTTTTTTGGACTTTGTCATTTTTCCGGCGTTTATCAGACTTTCAGATAGGGGAAATGTCAGTGAGCGTTCCGATTTCAGTTCCAGAGCGATTCGCCCGATGAGTCCTTCATATTTAGTTGTTTTCAGCCAATTTTCTGAATTTTTGAAAATTTCACTTTTTTGTGAAAATATCCACTAAATGAGGGAATAATATGTGTGAGGGTACCCCAGGAGAGTTCCAAATGTATATGGGTAGAATATATATCCCACGGGGGTAAAATTGAAAAAAGTTGAAAAAAAATTTTTTTGGACAGTCATTTTTCCGGCGTTTATCAGACTGTCAGTTAGGGGAAATGTCAGTGAGCATTCCGATTTCAGTTCCAGAGCGATTCGCCCGTTGAGTCCTTCATATTTAGTCGTTTTCAGCCAATTTTCAGAATTTTTTAAAATTTCACATTTTTGTGAAAATATCCACTAAATGAGGGAATAATATGTGTGAGGGTACCCCAGGAGAGTTCCAAATGTGTGTGGGTAGAATATATATCCCACGGGGGTAAAATTGAAAAAAGGTGAAAAATTTTTTTTTTTGGACTTAGTCATTTTTTCAGCGTTTATCAGACTTTCAGATAGGGGAAATGTCAGTGAGCGTTCAGATATCAGTTCCAGAGCGATTCGCCCGATGAGTCCTTCATATTTAGTCGTTTTCAGCCAATTTTCAGAATTTTTGAAAATTTCACTTTTTTGTGAAAATATCCACTAAATGAGGGAATAATATGTGTGAGGGTACCACAGGAGAGTTCCAAATGTGTGTGGGTAGAAAATATATCCCACGGGGGTAAAATTGAAAAAAGGTGAAAAATTTTTTTTTTTGGACTGTCATTTTTTCAGCGTTTATCAGACTTTCAGATAGGGGAAATGTCAGTGAGCGTTCAGATTTCAGTTCCAGAGCGATTCGCCCGATGAGTCCTTCATATTTAGTCGTTTTCAGCCAATTTTCAGAATTTTTGAAAATTTCACTTTTTTGTGAAAATATCCACTAAATGAGGGAATAATATGTGTGAGGGTACCCCAGGAGAGTTCCAAATGTGTGTGGGTAGAATATATATCCCACGGCGGTAAAATTGAAAAAAGTGGAAAATATTTTTTTTTTAGACTTAGACATTTTTCCAGCGTTTATCAGACTTTCAGATAGCGGAAAAGTCAGAGAGCGTTCTGATTTCAGTTCCAGAGCGATTCGCCCGATGAGTCCTTCATATTTAGTCATTTTCAGCCAATTTTCCGAATTTTTGAAAATTTCACTTTTTTGTGAAAATGTCCACTAAATGAGGGAATAATATGTGTGAGGGTACCCCAGGAGAGTTCCAAATGTGTGTGGGTAGAATATATATCCCACGGGGGTAAAATTGAAAAAAGGTGAAAAATTTTTTTTTTAGACTTAGACATTTTTCCAGCGTTTATCAGACTTTCAGATAGCGGAAAAGTCAGAGAGCGTTCCGATTTCAGTTCCAGAGCGATTCGCCCGATGAGTCCTTCATATTTAGTCGTTTACAGCCAATTTTCCGAATTTTTGAAAATTTCACTTTTTTGTGAAAATATCCACTAAATGAGGGAATAATATGTGTGAGGGTACCCCAGGAGAGTTCCAAATGTGTGTGGGTAGAATATATATCCCACGGGGGTAAAATTGAAAAAAGGTGAAAAATTTTTTTTTTTGGACTTAGTCATTTTTTCAGCGTTTATCAGACTTTCAGATAGGGGAAATGTCAGTGAGCATTCAGATTTCAGTTCCAGAGCGATTCGCCTGATGAGTCCTTCATATTTAGTCGTTTTCAGCCAATTTTCTGAATTTTTGAAAATTTCACTTTTTTGTGAAAATATCCACTAAATGAGGGAATAATATGTGTGAGGGTACCCCAGGAGAGTTCCAAATGTATATGGGTAGAATATATATCCCACGGGGGTAAAATTGAAAAAAGTTGAAAAAAAATTTTTTTGGACAGTCATTTTTCCGGCGTTTATCAGACTGTCAGTTAGGGGAAATGTCAGTGAGCATTCCGATTTCAGTTCCAGAGCGATTCGCCCGTTGAGTCCTTCATATTTAGTCGTTTTCAGCCAATTTTCAGAATTTTTTAAAATTTCACATTTTTGTGAAAATATCCACTAAATGAGGGAATAATATGTGTGAGGGTACCCCAGGAGAGTTCCAAATGTGTGTGGGTAGAATATATATCCCACGGGGGTAAAATTGAAAAAAGGTGAAAAATTTTTTTTTTTGGACTTAGTCATTTTTTCAGCGTTTATCAGACTTTCAGATAGGGGAAATGTCAGTGAGCGTTCAGATATCAGTTCCAGAGCGATTCGCCCGATGAGTCCTTCATATTTAGTCGTTTTCAGCCAATTTTCAGAATTTTTGAAAATTTCACTTTTTTGTGAAAATATCCACTAAATGAGGGAATAATATGTGTGAGGGTACCCCAGGAGAGTTCCAAATGTGTGTGGGTAGAAAATATATCCCACGGGGGTAAAATTGAAAAAAGGTGAAAAATTTTTTTTTTTGGACTGTCATTTTTTCAGCGTTTATCAGACTTTCAGATAGGGGAAATGTCAGTGAGCGTTCAGATTTCAGTTCCAGAGCGATTCGCCCGATGAGTCCTTCATATTTAGTCGTTTTCAGCCAATTTTCAGAATTTTTGAAAATTTCACTTTTTTGTGAAAATATCCACTAAATGAGGGAATAATATGTGTGAGGGTACCCCAGGAGAGTTCCAAATGTGTGTGGGTAGAATATATATCCCACGGCGGTAAAATTGAAAAAAGTGGAAAATATTTTTTTTTTACACTTAGACATTTTTCCGGCGTTTATCAGACTTTCAGATAGCGGAAAAGTCAGAGAGCGTTCTGATTTCAGTTCCAGAGCGATTCGCCCGATGAGTCCTTCATATTTAGTCATTTTCAGCCAATTTTCCGAATTTTTGAAAATTTCACTTTTTTGTGAAAATATCCACTAAATGAGGGAATAATATGTGTGAGGGTACGCCAGGAGAGTTCCAAATGTGTGTGGGTAGAATATATATCCCACGGGGGTAAAATTGAAAAAAGGTGAAAAATTTTTTTTTTAGACTTAGACATTTTTCCAGCGTTTATCAGACTTTCAGATAGCGGAAAAGTCAGAGAGCGTTCCGATTTCAGTTCCAGAGCGATTCGCCCGATGAGTCCTTCATATTTAGTCGTTTTCAGCCAATTTTCCGAATTTTTGAAAATTTCACTTTTTTGTGAAAATATCCACTAAATGAGGGAATAATATGTGTGAGGGTACCCCAGGAGAGTTCCAAATGTGTGTGGGTAGAATATATATCCCACGGGGGTAAAATTGAAAAAAGGTGAAAAATTTTTTTTTTTGGACTTAGTCATTTTTTCAGCGTTTATCAGACTTTCAGATAGGGGAAATGTCAGTGAGCGTTCAGATTTCAGTTCCAGAGCGATTCGCCTGATGAGTCCTTCATATTTAGTCGTTTTCAGCCAATTTTCAGAATTTTTGAAAATTTCACTTTTTTGTGAAAATATCCACTAAATGAGGGAATAATCTGTGTGAGGGTACCCCAGGAGAGTTCCAAATGTGTGTGGGTAGAATATATATCCCACGGGGGTAAAATTGAAAAAAGTTGAAAATATTTTTTTTTTAGACTTAGTCATTTTTCCTGCGTTTATCAGACTTTCAGATAGCGGAAAAGTCAGAGAGCGTTCCGATTTCAGTTCCAGAGCGATTCGCCCGATGAGTCCTTCAAATTTAGTCGTTTTCAGCCAATTTTCAGAATTTTTGAAAATTTCACTTTTTTGTGAAAATATCCACTAAATGAGGGAATAATATGTGTGAGGGTACCCCAGGAGAGTTCCAAATGTGTGTGGGTAGAATATATATCCCACGGGGGTAAAATTGAAAAAAGTTGAAAATATTTTTTTTTTAGACTTAGTCATTTTTCCGGCGTTTATCAGACTTTCAGATAGCGTAAAAGTCAGAGAGCGTTCCGATTTCAGTTCCAGAGCGATTCGCCCGATGAGTCCTTCAAATTTAGTCGTTTTCAGCCAATTTTCAGAATTTTTGAAAATTTCACTTTTTTGTGAAAATATCCACTAAATGAGGGAATAATATGTGTGAGGGTACCCCAGGAGAGTTCCAAATGTGTGTGGGTAGAATATATATCCCACGGGGGTAAAATTGAAAAAAGGTGAAAAATTTTTTTTTTGGACTTAGTCATTTTTTCAGCGTTTATCAGACTTTCAGATAGGGGAAATGTCAGTGAGCGTTCAGATTTCAGTTCCAGAGCGATTCGCCCGATGAGTCCTTCATATTTAGTCGTTTTCAGCCAATTTTCAGAATTTTTGAAAATTTCACTTTTTTGTGAAAATATCCACTAAATGAGGGAATAATATGTGTGAGGGTACCCCAGGAGAGTTCCAAATGTGTGTGGGTAGAATATATATCCCACGGGGGTAAAATTGAAAAAAGTTGAAAATATTTTTTTTTTAGACTTAGACATTTTTCCGGCGTTTATCAGACTTTCAGATAGCGGAAAAGTCAGAGAGCGTTCCGATTTCAGTTCCAGAGCGCTTCGCCCGATGAGTCCTTCATATTTAGTCGTTTTCAGCCAATTTTCAGAATTTTTGAAAATTTCACTTTTTTGTGAAAATATCCACTAAATGAGGGAATAATATGTGTGAGGGTACCCCAGGAGAGTTCCAAATGTGTGTGGGTAGAATATATATCCCACGGGGGTAAAATTGAAAAAAGGTGAAAAATTTTTTTTTTAGACTTAGACATTTTTCCAGCGTTTATCAGACTTTCAGATAGCGGAAAAGTCAGAGAGCGTTCCGATTTCAGTTCCAGAGCGATTCGCCCGATGAGTCCTTCATATTTAGTCGTTTTCAGCCAATTTTCCGAATTTTTGAAAATTTCACTTTTTTGTGAAAATATCCACTAAATGAGGGAATAATATGTGTGAGGGTACCCCAGGAGAGTTCCAAATGTGTGTGGGTAGAATATATATCCCACGGGGGTAAAATTGAAAAAAGGTGAAAAATTTTTTTTTTTGGACTTAGTCATTTTTTCAGCGTTTATCAGACTTTCAGATAGGGGAAATGTCAGTGAGCGTTCAGATTTCAGTTCCAGAGCGATTCGCCTGATGAGTCCTTCATATTTAGTCGTTTTCAGCCAATTTTCAGAATTTTTGAAAATTTCACTTTTTTGTGAAAATATCCACTAAATGAGGGAATAATCTGTGTGAGGGTACCCCAGGAGAGTTCCAAATGTGTGTGGGTAGAATATATATCCCACGGGGGTAAAATTGAAAAAAGTTGAAAATATTTTTTTTTTAGACTTAGTCATTTTTCCTGCGTTTATCAGACTTTCAGATAGCGGAAAAGTCAGAGAGCGTTCCGATTTCAGTTCCAGAGCGATTCGCCCGATGAGTCCTTCAAATTTAGTCGTTTTCAGCCAATTTTCAGAATTTTTGAAAATTTCACTTTTTTGTGAAAATATCCACTAAATGAGGGAATAATATGTGTGAGGGTACCCCAGGAGAGTTCCAAATGTGTGAGGGTAGAATATATATCCCACGGGGGTAAAATTGAAAAAAGGTGAAAATTTTTTTTTTTTGGACTTAGTCATTTTTCCGGCGTTTATCAGACTTTCAAATAGGGGAAATGTCAGTGAGCGTTCCGATTTCAGTTCCAGAGCGATTCGCCCGATGAGTCCTTCATATTTAGTCGTTTTCAGCCAATTTTCCGAATTTTTGAAAATTTCACTTTTTTGTGAAAATATCCACTAAATGAGGGAATAATATGTGTGAGGGTACCCCAGGAGAGTTCCAAATGTGTGTGGGTAGAATATATATCCCACGGGGGTAAAATTGAAAAAAGTTGAAAATATTTTTTTTTTAGACTTAGTCATTTTTCCGGCGTTTATCAGACTTTCAGATAGCGTAAAAGTCAGAGAGCGTTCCGATTTCAGTTCCAGAGCGATTCGCCCGATGAGTCCTTCAAATTTAGTCGTTTTCAGCCAATTTTCAGAATTTTTGAAAATTTCACTTTTTTGTGAAAATATCCACTAAATGAGGGAATAATATGTGTGAGGGTACCCCAGGAGAGTTCCAAATGTGTGTGGGTAGAATATATATCCCACGGGGGTAAAATTGAAAAAAGGTGAAAAATTTTTTTTTTGGACTTAGTCATTTTTTCAGCGTTTATCAGACTTTCAGATAGGGGAAATGTCAGTGAGCGTTCAGATTTCAGTTCCAGAGCGATTCGCCCGATGAGTCCTTCATATTTAGTCGTTTTCAGCCAATTTTCAGAATTTTTGAAAATTTCACTTTTTTGTGAAAATATCCACTAAATGAGGGAATAATATGTGTGAGGGTACCCCAGGAGAGTTCCAAATGTGTGTGGGTAGAATATATATCCCACGGGGGTAAAATTGAAAAAAGTTGAAAATATTTTTTTTTTAGACTTAGACATTTTTCCGGCGTTTATCAGACTTTCAGATAGCGGAAAAGTCAGAGAGCGTTCCGATTTCAGTTCCAGAGCGCTTCGCCCGATGAGTCCTTCATATTTAGTCGTTTTCAGCCAATTTTCAGAATTTTTGAAAATTTCACTTTTTTGTGAAAATATCCACTAAATGAGGGAATAATATGTGTGAGGGTACCCCAGGAGAGTTCCAAATGTGTGTGGGTAGAATATATATCCCACGGGGGTAAAATTGAAAAAAGGTGAAAATTTTTTTTTTCGACTTAGTCATTTTTCCTGCGTTTATCAGACTTTCAGATAGCGGAAATGTCAGTGAGCGTTCCGATTTCAGTTCCAGAGCGATTCGCCCGATGAGTCCTTCATATTTAGTTGTTTTCAGCCAATTTTCTAAATATTTGAAAATTTCACTTTTTTGTGAAAATATCCACTAAATGAGGGAATATTATGGGTGAGGGTACCCCAGGAGAGTTCCAAATGTGTGTGGGTAGAATATATATCCCACGGGGGTAAAATTGAAAAAAGCTGAAAAAATTTTTTTTTTCGACTTAGTCATTTTTCCTGCGTTTATCAGACTTTCAGATAGCGGAAATGTCAGTGAGCGTTCCGATTTCAGTTCCAGAGCGATTCGCCCGATGGGTCCTTCATATTTAGTCGTTTTCAGCCAATTTTCTGAATTTTTGAAAATGTCACTTTTTTGTGAAAATATCCACTAAATGAGGGAATAATATGTGTGAGGATACCCCAAGAGAATTCCAAATGTGTGTGGGTAGAATATATATCCCATGGGGGTAAATTTGAAAAAATGTGCAAAAAATTTTTTTTTGGACTTAGTCATTTTTTCAGCGTTTATCAGACTTTCAGATAGGAGAAATGTCAGTGAGCGTTCCGATTTCAGTTCCAGAGCGATTCTCCCGATGAGTCCTTCATATTTAGTCGTTTTCAGCCAATTTTCTGAATTTTTGAAAATTTCACTTTTTTGTGAAAATATCCACTAAATGAGGGAATAATATGTGTGAGGGTACCCCAGGAGAGTTCCAAATGTGTGTGGGTAGAATATATATCCCACGGGGGTAAAATTGAAAAAAGGTGAAAAATTTTTTTTTTTGGACTTAGTCATTTTTTCAGCGTTTATCAGACTTTCAGATAGGGGAAATGTCAGTGAGCGTTCAGATATCAGTTCCAGAGCGATTCGCCCGATGAGTCCTTCATATTTAGTCGTTTTCAGCCAATTTTCAGAATTTTTGAAAATTTCACTTTTTTGTGAAAATATCGACTAAATGAGGGAATAATATGTGTGAGGGTACCCCAGGAGAGTTCCAAATGTGTGTGGGTAGAATATATATCCAACGGGGGTAAAATTGAAAAAAGTGGAAAATATTTTTTTTTTAGACTTAGACATTTTTCCAGCGTTTATCAGACTTTCAGATAGCGGAAAAGTCAGAGAGCGTTCCGATTTCAGTTCCAGAGCGATTCGCCCGATGAGTCCTTCATATTTAGTCGTTTTCAGCCAATTTTCCGAATTTTTGAAAATTTCACTTTTTTGTGAAAATATCCACTAAATGAGGGAATAATATGTGTGAGGGTACCCCAGGAGAGTTCCAAATGTGTGTGGGTAGAATATATATCCCACGGGGGTAAAATTGAAAAAAGTTGAAAATATTTTTTTTTTAGACTTAGTCATTTTTCCGGCGTTTATCAGACTTTCAGATAGCGGAAAAGTCAGAGAGCGTTCCGATTTCAGTTCCAGAGCGATTCGCCCGATGAGTCCTTCATATTTAGTCGTTTTCAGCCAATTTTCAGAATTTTTGAAAATGTCACTTTTTTGTGAAAATATCCACTAAATGAGGGAATAATATGTGTGAGGATACCCCAAGAGAATTCCAAATGTGTGTGGGTAGAATATATATCCCATGGGGGTAAATTTGAAAAAATGTGCAAAAAATTTTTTTTTGGACTTAGTCATTTTTTCAGCGTTTATCAGACTTTCAGATAGGAGAAATGTCAGTGAGCGTTCCGATTTCAGTTCCAGAGCGATTCTCCCGATGAGTCCTTCATATTTAGTCGTTTTCAGCCAATTTTCTGAATTTTTGAAAATTTCACTTTTTTGTGAAAATATCCACTAAATGAGGGAATAATATGTGTGAGGGTACCCCAGGAGAGTTCCAAATGTGTGTGGGTAGAATATATATCCCACGGGGGTAAAATTGAAAAAAGGTGAAAAATTTTTTTTTTTGGACTTAGTCATTTTTTCAGCGTTTATCAGACTTTCAGATAGGGGAAATGTCAGTTAGCGTTCAGATATCAGTTCCAGAGCGATTCGCCCGATGAGTCCTTCATATTTAGTCGTTTTCAGCCAATTTTCAGAATTTTTGAAAATTTCACTTTTTTGTGAAAATATCGACTAAATGAGGGAATAATATGTGTGAGGGTACCCCAGGAGAGTTCCAAATGTGTGTGGGTAGAATATATATCCAACGGGGGTAAAATTGAAAAAAGTGGAAAATATTTTTTTTTTAGACTTAGACATTTTTCCAGCGTTTATCAGACTTTCAGATAGCGGAAAAGTCAGAGAGCGTTCCGATTTCAGTTCCAGAGCGATTCGCCCGATGAGTCCTTCATATTTAGTCGTTTTCAGCCAATTTTCCGAATTTTTGAAAATTTCACTTTTTTGTGAAAATATCCACTAAATGAGGGAATAATATGTGTGAGGGTACCCCAGGAGAGTTCCAAATGTGTGTGGGTAGAATATATATCCCACGGGGGTAAAATTGAAAAAAGTTGAAAATATTTTTTTTTTAGACTTAGTCATTTTTCCGGCGTTTATCAGACTTTCAGATAGCGGAAAAGTCAGAGAGCGTTCCGATTTCAGTTCCAGAGCGATTCGCCCGATGAGTCCTTCATATTTAGTCGTTTTCAGCTAATTTTCTGAATTTTTGAAAATGTCACTTTTTTGTGAAAATATCCACTAAATGAGGGAATAATACGTGTGAGGGTACCCCAGGAGAGTTCCAAATGTGTGTCGGTAGAATATATATCCCACGGGGGTAAAATTGAAAAAAGTTGAAAAAATTTTTTTTTTAGACTTAGTCATTTTTCCGGCGTTTATCAGACTTTCAGATAGCGGAAAAGTCAGAGAGCGTTCCGATTTCAGTTCCAGAGCGATTCGCCCGATGAGTCCTTCATATTTAGTCGTTTTCAGCCAATTTTCCGAATTTTTGAAAATTTCACTTATTTGTGAAAATATCCACTAAATGAGGGAATAATATGTGTGAGGGTACCCCAGGAGAGTTCCAAATGTGTGTGGGTAGAATATATATCCCACGGGGGTAAAATTGAAAAAAGGTGAAAATTTTTTTTTTTGGACTTAGTCATTTTTTCAGCGTTTATCAGACTTTCAGATAGGGGAAATGTCAGTGAGCGTTCAGATATCAGTTCCAGAGCGATTCGCCCGATGAGTCCTTCATATTTAGTCGTTTTCAGACAATTTTCAGAATTTTTGAAAATTTCAGTTTTTTGCGAAAATATCCACTAAATGAGGGAATAATATGTGTGAGGGTAGCCCAGGAGAGTTCCAAATGTGTGTGGGTAGAATATATATCCCACGGGGGTAAAATTGAAAAAAGTTGAAAATATTTTTTTTTTAGACTTAGTCATTTTTCCGGCGTTTATCAGACTTTCAGATAGCGGAAAAGTCAGAGAGTGTTCCGATTTCAGTTCCAGAGCGATTCGCCCGATGAGTCCTTCAAATTTAGTCGTTTTCAGCCAATTTTCAGAATTTTTGAAAATTTCACTTTTTTGTGAAAATATCCACTAAATGAGGGAATAATATGTGTGAGGGTACCCCAGGAGAGTTCCAAATGTGTGTGGGTAGAATATATATCCCACAGGGGTAAAATTGAAAAAAGTTGAAAATATTTTTTTTTTAGACTTAGTCATTTTTTCAGCGTTTATCAGACTTTCAGATAGAGGAAATGTCAGTGAGCGTTCAGATATCAGTTCCAGAGCGATTCGCCCGATGAGTCCTTCATATTTAGTCGTTTTCAGCCAATTTTCCGAATTTTTGAAAATTTCACTTTTTTGTGAAAATATCCACTAAATGAGGGAATAATATGTGTGAGGGTACCCCAGGAGAGTTCCAAATGTGTGTGGGTAGAATATATATCCCACAGGGGTAAAATTGAAAAAAGTTGAAAATATTTTTTTTTTAGACTTAGTCATTTTTTCAGCGTTTATCAGACTTTCAGATAGGGGAAATGTCAGTGAGCGTTCAGATATCAGTTCCAGAGCGATTCGCCCGATGAGTCCTTCATATTTAGTCGTTTTCAGCCAATTTTCAGAATTTTTGAAAATGTCACTTTTTTGTGAAAATATCCACTAAATGAGGGAATAATATGTGTGAGGGTACCCCAGGAGAGTTCCAAATGTGTGTGGGTAGAATATGTATGCCACGGGGGTAAAATTGAAAAAAGGTGAAAAAATTTTTTTTTTGGACTGTCATTTTTTCAGCGTTTATCAGACTTTCAGATAGGGGAAATGTCAGTGAGCGTTCAGATATCAGTTCCAGAGCGATTCGCCCGATGAGTCCTTCATATTTAGTCGTTTTCAGCCAATTTTCAGAATTTTTGAAAATTTCACTTTTTTGTGAAAATATCCACTAAATGAGGGAATAATATGTGTGAGGGTACCCCAGGAGAGTACCAAATGTGTGTGGGTAGAATATATATCCCACGGGGGTAAAATTGAAAAAAGTTGAAAATATTTTTTTTTTAGACTTAGTCATTTTTCCGGCGTTTATCAGACTTTCAGATAGCGGAAAAGTCAGAGAGCGTTCCGATTTCAGTTCCAGAGCGATTCGCCCGATGAGTCCTTCATATTTAGTCGTTTTCAGCCAATTTTCCGAATTTTTGAAAATTTCACTTATTTGTGAAAATATCCACTAAATGAGGGAATAATATGTGTGAGGGTACCCCAGGAGAGTTCCAAATGTGTGTGGGTAGAATATATATATCACGGGGGTAAAATTGAAAAAAGGTGAAAAATTTTTTTTTTTGGACTTAGTCATTTTTTCAGCGTTTATCAGACTTTCAGATAGGGGAAATGTCAGTGAGCATTCAGATTTCAGTTCCAGAGCGATTCGCCTGATGAGTCCTTCATATTTAGTCGTTTTCAGCCAATTTTCTGAATTTTTGAAAATTTCACTTTTTTGTGAAAATATCCACTAAATGAGGGAATAATATGTGTGAGGGTACCCCAGGAGAGTTCCAAATGTATATGGGTAGAATATATATCCCACGGGGGTAAAATTGAAAAAAGTTGAAAAAAAATTTTTTTGGACAGTCATTTTTCCGGCGTTTATCAGACTGTCAGTTAGGGGAAATGTCAGTGAGCATTCCGATTTCAGTTCCAGAGCGATTCGCCCGTTGAGTCCTTCATATTTAGTCGTTTTCAGCCAATTTTCAGAATTTTTTAAAATTTCACATTTTTGTGAAAATATCCACTAAATGAGGGAATAATATGTGTGAGGGTACCCCAGGAGAGTTCCAAATGTGTGTGGGTAGAATATATATCCCACGGGGGTAAAATTGAAAAAAGGTGAAAAATTTTTTTTTTTGGACTTAGTCATTTTTTCAGCGTTTATCAGACTTTCAGATAGGGGAAATGTCAGTGAGCGTTCAGATATCAGTTCCAGAGCGATTCGCCCGATGAGTCCTTCATATTTAGTCGTTTTCAGCCAATTTTCAGAATTTTTGAAAATTTCACTTTTTTGTGAAAATATCCACTAAATGAGGGAATAATATGTGTGAGGGTACCCCAGGAGAGTTCCAAATGTGTGTGGGTAGAAAATATATCCCACGGGGGTAAAATTGAAAAAAGGTGAAAAATTTTTTTTTTTGGACTGTCATTTTTTCAGCGTTTATCAGACTTTCAGATAGGGGAAATGTCAGTGAGCGTTCAGATTTCAGTTCCAGAGCGATTCGCCCGATGAGTCCTTCATATTTAGTCGTTTTCAGCCAATTTTCAGAATTTTTGAAAATTTCACTTTTTTGTGAAAATATCCACTAAATGAGGGAATAATATGTGTGAGGGTACCCCAGGAGAGTTCCAAATGTGTGTGGGTAGAATATATATCCCACGGCGGTAAAATTGAAAAAAGTGGAAAATATTTTTTTTTTACACTTAGACATTTTTACGGCGTTTATCAGACTTTCAGATAGCGGAAAAGTCAGAGAGCGTTCTGATTTCAGTTCCAGAGCGATTCGCCCGATGAGTCCTTCATATTTAGTCATTTTCAGCCAATTTTCCGAATTTTTGAAAATTTCACTTTTTTGTGAAAATATCCACTAAATGAGGGAATAATATGTGTGAGGGTACGCCAGGAGAGTTCCAAATGTGTGTGGGTAGAATATATATCCCACGGGGGTAAAATTGAAAAAAGGTGAAAAATTTTTTTTTTAGACTTAGACATTTTTCCAGCGTTTATCAGACTTTCAGATAGCGGAAAAGTCAGAGAGCGTTCCGATTTCAGTTCCAGAGCGATTCGCCCGATGAGTCCTTCATATTTAGTCGTTTTCAGCCAATTTTCCGAATTTTTGAAAATTTCACTTTTTTGTGAAAATATCCACTAAATGAGGGAATAATATGTGTGAGGGTACCCCAGGAGAGTTCCAAATGTGTGTGGGTAGAATATATATCCCACGGGGGTAAAATTGAAAAAAGGTGAAAAATTTTTTTTTTTGGACTTAGTCATTTTTTCAGCGTTTATCAGACTTTCAGATAGGGGAAATGTCAGTGAGCGTTCAGATTTCAGTTCCAGAGCGATTCGCCTGATGAGTCCTTCATATTTAGTCGTTTTCAGCCAATTTTCAGAATTTTTGAAAATTTCACTTTTTTGTGAAAATATCCACTAAATGAGGGAATAATCTGTGTGAGGGTACCCCAGGAGAGTTCCAAATGTGTGTGGGTAGAATATATATCCCACGGGGGTAAAATTGAAAAAAGTTGAAAATATTTTTTTTTTAGACTTAGTCATTTTTCCTGCGTTTATCAGACTTTCAGATAGCGGAAAAGTCAGAGAGCGTTCCGATTTCAGTTCCAGAGCGATTCGCCCGATGAGTCCTTCAAATTTAGTCGTTTTCAGCCAATTTTCAGAATTTTTGAAAATTTCACTTTTTTGTGAAAATATCCACTAAATGAGGGAATAATATGTGTGAGGGTACCCCAGGAGAGTTCCAAATGTGTGAGGGTAGAATACATATCCCACGGGGGTAAAATTGAAAAAAGGTGAAAATTTTTTTTTTTTGGACTTAGTCATTTTTCCGGCGTTTATCAGACTTTCAAATAGGGGAAATGTCAGTGAGCGTTCCGATTTCAGTTCCAGAGCGATTCGCCCGATGAGTCCTTCATATTTAGTCGTTTTCAGCCAATTTTCCGAATTTTTGAAAATTTCACTTTTTTGTGAAAATATCCACTAAATGAGGGAATAATATGTGTGAGGGTACCCCAGGAGAGTTCCAAATGTGTGTGGGTAGAATATATATCCCACGGGGGTAAAATTGAAAAAAGTTGAAAATATTTTTTTTTTAGACTTAGTCATTTTTCCGGCGTTTATCAGACTTTCAGATAGCGTAAAAGTCAGAGAGCGTTCCGATTTCAGTTCCAGAGCGATTCGCCCGATGAGTCCTTCAAATTTAGTCGTTTTCAGCCAATTTTCAGAATTTTTGAAAATTTCACTTTTTTGTGAAAATATCCACTAAATGAGGGAATAATATGTGTGAGGGTACCCCAGGAGAGTTCCAAATGTGTGTGGGTAGAATATATATCCCACGGGGGTAAAATTGAAAAAAGGTGAAAAATTTTTTTTTTGGACTTAGTCATTTTTTCAGCGTTTATCAGACTTTCAGATAGGGGAAATGTCAGTGAGCGTTCAGATTTCAGTTCCAGAGCGATTCGCCCGATGAGTCCTTCATATTTAGTCGTTTTCAGCCAATTTTCAGAATTTTTGAAAATTTCACTTTTTTGTGAAAATATCCACTAAATGAGGGAATAATATGTGTGAGGGTACCCCAGGAGAGTTCCAAATGTGTGTGGGTAGAATATATATCCCACGGGGGTAAAATTGAAAAAAGTTGAAAATATTTTTTTTTTAGACTTAGACATTTTTCCGGCGTTTATCAGACTTTCAGATAGCGGAAAAGTCAGAGAGCGTTCCGATTTCAGTTCCAGAGCGCTTCGCCCGATGAGTCCTTCATATTTAGTCGTTTTCAGCCAATTTTCAGAATTTTTGAAAATTTCACTTTTTTGTGAAAATATCCACTAAATGAGGGAATAATATGTGTGAGGGTACCCCAGGAGAGTTCCAAATGTGTGTGGGTAGAATATATATCCCACGGGGGTAAAATTGAAAAAAGGTGAAAAATTTTTTTTTTAGACTTAGACATTTTTCCAGCGTTTATCAGACTTTCAGATAGCGGAAAAGTCAGAGAGCGTTCCGATTTCAGTTCCAGAGCGATTCGCCCGATGAGTCCTTCATATTTAGTCGTTTTCAGCCAATTTTCCGAATTTTTGAAAATTTCACTTTTTTGTGAAAATATCCACTAAATGAGGGAATAATATGTGTGAGGGTACCCCAGGAGAGTTCCAAATGTGTGTGGGTAGAATATATATCCCACGGGGGTAAAATTGAAAAAAGGTGAAAAATTTTTTTTTTTGGACTTAGTCATTTTTTCAGCGTTTATCAGACTTTCAGATAGGGGAAATGTCAGTGAGCGTTCAGATTTCAGTTCCAGAGCGATTCGCCTGATGAGTCCTTCATATTTAGTCGTTTTCAGCCAATTTTCAGAATTTTTGAAAATTTCACTTTTTTGTGAAAATATCCACTAAATGAGGGAATAATCTGTGTGAGGGTACCCCAGGAGAGTTCCAAATGTGTGTGGGTAGAATATATATCCCACGGGGGTAAAATTGAAAAAAGTTGAAAATATTTTTTTTTTAGACTTAGTCATTTTTCCTGCGTTTATCAGACTTTCAGATAGCGGAAAAGTCAGAGAGCGTTCCGATTTCAGTTCCAGAGCGATTCGCCCGATGAGTCCTTCAAATTTAGTCGTTTTCAGCCAATTTTCAGAATTTTTGAAAATTTCACTTTTTTGTGAAAATATCCACTAAATGAGGGAATATTATGGGTGAGGGTACCCCAGGAGAGTTCCAAATGTGTGTGGGTAGAATATATATCCCACGGGGGTAAAATTGAAAAAAGTTGAAAATATTTTTTTTTTAGACTTAGTCATTTTTCCGGCGTTTATCAGACTTTCAGATAGCGGAAAAGTCAGAGAGCGTTCCGATTTCAGTTCCAGAGCGATTCGCCCGATGAGTCCTTCATATTTAGTCGTTTTCAGCCAATTTTCAGAATTTTTGAAAATGTCACTTTTTTGTGAAAATATCCACTAAATGAGGGAATAATATGTGTGAGGATACCCCAAGAGAATTCCAAATGTGTGTGGGTAGAATATATATCCCATGGGGGTAAATTTGAAAAAATGTGCAAAAAATTTTTTTTTGGACTTAGTCATTTTTTCAGCGTTTATCAGACTTTCAGATAGGAGAAATGTCAGTGAGCGTTCCGATTTCAGTTCCAGAGCGATTCTCCCGATGAGTCCTTCATATTTAGTCGTTTTCAGCCAATTTTCTGAATTTTTGAAAATTTCACTTTTTTGTGAAAATATCCACTAAATGAGGGAATAATATGTGTGAGGGTACCCCAGGAGAGTTCCAAATGTGTGTGGGTAGAATATATATCCCACGGGGGTAAAATTGAAAAAAGGTGAAAAATTTTTTTTTTTGGACTTAGTCATTTTTTCAGCGTTTATCAGACTTTCAGATAGGGGAAATGTCAGTTAGCGTTCAGATATCAGTTCCAGAGCGATTCGCCCGATGAGTCCTTCATATTTAGTCGTTTTCAGCCAATTTTCAGAATTTTTGAAAATTTCACTTTTTTGTGAAAATATCGACTAAATGAGGGAATAATATGTGTGAGGGTACCCCAGGAGAGTTCCAAATGTGTGTGGGTAGAATATATATCCAACGGGGGTAAAATTGAAAAAAGTGGAAAATATTTTTTTTTTAGACTTAGACATTTTTCCAGCGTTTATCAGACTTTCAGATAGCGGAAAAGTCAGAGAGCGTTCCGATTTCAGTTCCAGAGCGATTCGCCCGATGAGTCCTTCATATTTAGTCGTTTTCAGCCAATTTTCCGAATTTTTGAAAATTTCACTTTTTTGTGAAAATATCCACTAAATGAGGGAATAATATGTGTGAGGGTACCCCAGGAGAGTTCCAAATGTGTGTGGGTAGAATATATATCCCACGGGGGTAAAATTGAAAAAAGTTGAAAATATTTTTTTTTTAGACTTAGTCATTTTTCCGGCGTTTATCAGACTTTCAGATAGCGGAAAAGTCAGAGAGCGTTCCGATTTCAGTTCCAGAGCGATTCGCCCGATGAGTCCTTCATATTTAGTCGTTTTCAGCTAATTTTCTGAATTTTTGAAAATGTCACTTTTTTGTGAAAATATCCACTAAATGAGGGAATAATACGTGTGAGGGTACCCCAGGAGAGTTCCAAATGTGTGTCGGTAGAATATATATCCCACGGGGGTAAAATTGAAAAAAGTTGAAAAAATTTTTTTTTTAGACTTAGTCATTTTTCCGGCGTTTATCAGACTTTCAGATAGCGGAAAAGTCAGAGAGCGTTCCGATTTCAGTTCCAGAGCGATTCGCCCGATGAGTCCTTCATATTTAGTCGTTTTCAGCCAATTTTCCGAATTTTTGAAAATTTCACTTATTTGTGAAAATATCCACTAAATGAGGGAATAATATGTGTGAGGGTACCCCAGGAGAGTTCCAAATGTGTGTGGGTAGAATATATATCCCACGGGGGTAAAATTGAAAAAAGGTGAAAATTTTTTTTTTTGGACTTAGTCATTTTTTCAGCGTTTATCAGACTTTCAGATAGGGGAAATGTCAGTGAGCGTTCAGATATCAGTTCCAGAGCGATTCGCCCGATGAGTCCTTCATATTTAGTCGTTTTCAGACAATTTTCAGAATTTTTGAAAATTTCACTTTTTTGCGAAAATATCCACTAAATGAGGGAATAATATGTGTGAGGGTAGCCCAGGAGAGTTCCAAATGTGTGTGGGTAGAATATATATCCCACGGGGGTAAAATTGAAAAAAGTTGAAAATATTTTTTTTTTAGACTTAGTCATTTTTCCGGCGTTTATCAGACTTTCAGATAGCGGAAAAGTCAGAGAGTGTTCCGATTTCAGTTCCAGAGCGATTCGCCCGATGAGTCCTTCAAATTTAGTCGTTTTCAGCCAATTTTCAGAATTTTTGAAAATTTCACTTTTTTGTGAAAATATCCACTAAATGAGGGAATAATATGTGTGAGGGTACCCCAGGAGAGTTCCAAATGTGTGTGGGTAGAATATATATCCCACAGGGGTAAAATTGAAAAAAGTTGAAAATATTTTTTTTTTAGACTTAGTCATTTTTTCAGCGTTTATCAGACTTTCAGATAGAGGAAATGTCAGTGAGCGTTCAGATATCAGTTCCAGAGCGATTCGCCCGATGAGTCCTTCATATTTAGTCGTTTTCAGCCAATTTTCCGAATTTTTGAAAATTTCACTTTTTTGTGAAAATATCCACTAAATGAGGGAATAATATGTGTGAGGGTACCCCAGGAGAGTTCCAAATGTGTGTGGGTAGAATATATATCCCACAGGGGTAAAATTGAAAAAAGTTGAAAATATTTTTTTTTTAGACTTAGTCATTTTTTCAGCGTTTATCAGACTTTCAGATAGGGGAAATGTCAGTGAGCGTTCAGATATCAGTTCCAGAGCGATTCGCCCGATGAGTCCTTCATATTTAGTCGTTTTCAGCCAATTTTCAGAATTTTTGAAAATGTCACTTTTTTGTGAAAATATCCACTAAATGAGGGAATAATATGTGTGAGGGTACCCCAGGAGAGTTCCAAATGTGTGTGGGTAGAATATGTATGCCACGGGGGTAAAATTGAAAAAAGGTGAAAAAATTTTTTTTTTGGACTGTCATTTTTTCAGCGTTTATCAGACTTTCAGATAGGGGAAATGTCAGTGAGCGTTCAGATATCAGTTCCAGAGCGATTCGCCCGATGAGTCCTTCATATTTAGTCGTTTTCAGCCAATTTTCAGAATTTTTGAAAATTTCACTTTTTTGTGAAAATATCCACTAAATGAGGGAATAATATGTGTGAGGGTACCCCAGGAGAGTACCAAATGTGTGTGGGTAGAATATATATCCCACAGGGGTAAAATTGAAAAAAGTTGAAAATATTTTTTTTTTAGACTTAGTCATTTTTTCAGCGTTTATCAGACTTTCAGATAGAGGAAATGTCAGTGAGCGTTCAGATATCAGTTCCAGAGCGATTCGCCCGATGAGTCCTTCATATTTAGTCGTTTTCAGCCAATTTTCCGAATTTTTGAAAATTTCACTTTTTTGTGAAAATATCCACTAAATGAGGGAATAATATGTGTGAGGGTACCCCAGGAGAGTTCCAAATGTGTGTGGGTAGAATATATATCCCACAGGGGTAAAATTGAAAAAAGTTGAAAATATTTTTTTTTTAGACTTAGTCATTTTTTCAGCGTTTATCAGACTTTCAGATAGGGGAAATGTCAGTGAGCGTTCAGATATCAGTTCCAGAGCGATTCGCCCGATGAGTCCTTCATATTTAGTCGTTTTCAGCCAATTTTCAGAATTTTTGAAAATGTCACTTTTTTGTGAAAATATCCACTAAATGAGGGAATAATATGTGTGAGGGTACCCCAGGAGAGTTCCAAATGTGTGTGGGTAGAATATGTATGCCACGGGGGTAAAATTGAAAAAAGGTGAAAAAATTTTTTTTTTGGACTGTCATTTTTTCAGCGTTTATCAGACTTTCAGATAGGGGAAATGTCAGTGAGCGTTCAGATATCAGTTCCAGAGCGATTCGCCCGATGAGTCCTTCATATTTAGTCGTTTTCAGCCAATTTTCAGAATTTTTGAAAATTTCACTTTTTTGTGAAAATATCCACTAAATGAGGGAATAATATGTGTGAGGGTACCCCAGGAGAGTACCAAATGTGTGTGGGTAGAATATATATCCCACGGGGGTAAAATTGAAAAAAGTTGAAAATATTTTTTTTTTAGACTTAGTCATTTTTCCGGCGTTTATCAGACTTTCAGATAGCGGAAAAGTCAGAGAGCGTTCCGATTTCAGTTCCAGAGCGATTCGCCCGATGAGTCCTTCATATTTAGTCGTTTTCAGCCAATTTTCCGAATTTTTGAAAATTTCACTTATTTGTGAAAATATCCACTAAATGAGGGAATAATATGTGTGAGGGTACCCCAGGAGAGTTCCAAATGTGTGTGGGTAGAATATATATATCACGGGGGTAAAATTGAAAAAAGGTGAAAATTTTTTTTTTTTGGACTTAGTCATTTTTTCAGCGTTTATCAGACTTTCAGATAGGGGAAATGTCAGTGAGCGTTCAGATATCAGTTCCAGAGCGATTCGCCCGATGAGTCCTTCATATTTAGTCGTTTTCAGCCAATTTTCAGAATTTTTGAAAATTTCACTTTTTTGTGAAAATATCGACTAAATGAGGGAATAATATGTGTGAGGGTACCCCAGGAGAGTTCCAAATGTGTGTGGGTAGAATATATATCCAACGGGGGTAAAATTGAAAAAAGTGGAAAATATTTTTTTTTTAGACTTAGACATTTTTCCAGCGTTTATCAGACTTTCAGATAGCGGAAAAGTCAGAGAGCGTTCCGATTTCAGTTCCAGAGCGATTCGCCCGATGAGTCCTTCATATTTAGTCGTTTTCAGCCAATTTTCCGAATTTTTGAAAATTTCACTTTTTTGTGAAAATATCCACTAAATGAGGGAATAATATGTGTGAGGGTACCCCAGGAGAGTTCCAAATGTGTGTGGGTAGAATATATATCCCACGGGGGTAAAATTGAAAAAAGTTGAAAATATTTTTTTTTTAGACTTAGTCATTTTTCCGGCGTTTATCAGACTTTCAGATAGCGGAAAAGTCAGAGAGCGTTCCGATTTCAGTTCCAGAGCGATTCGCCCGATGAGTCCTTCAAATTTAGTCGTTTTCAGCCAATTTTCAGAATTTTTGAAAATTTCACTTTTTTGTGAAAATATCCACTAAATGAGGGAATAATATGTGTGAGGGTACCCCAGGAGAGTTCCAAATGTGTGTGGGTAGAATATATATCCCACGGGGGTAAAATTGAAAAAAGTTGAAAATATTTTTTTTTTAGACTTAGTCATTTTTCCGGCGTTTATCAGACTTTCAGATAGCGGAAAAGTCAGAGAGCGTTCCGATTTCAGTTCCAGAGCGATTCGCCCGATGAGTCCTTCAAATTTAGTCGTTTTCAGCCAATTTTCCGAATTTTTGAAAATTTCACTTATTTGTGAAAATATCCACTAAATGAGGGAATAATATGTGTGAGGGTACCCCAGGAGAGTTCCAAATGTGTGTGGGTAGAATATATATCCCACGGGGGTAAAATTGAAAAAAGGTGAAAAATTTTTTTTTTGGACTTAGTCATTTTTCCGGCGTTTATCAGACTTTCAGATAGCGGAAAAGTCAGAGAGCGTTCCGATTTCAGTTCCAGAGCGATTCGCCCGATGAGTCCTTCATATTTAGTCGTTTTCAGCTAATTTTCTGAATTTTTGAAAATGTCACTTTTTTGTGAAAATATCCACTAAATGAGGGAATAATACGTGTGAGGGTACCCCAGGAGAGTTCCAAATGTGTGTCGGTAGAATATATATCCCACGGGGGTAAAATTGAAAAAAGTTGAAAAAATTTTTTTTTTAGACTTAGTCATTTTTCCGGCGTTTATCAGACTTTCAGATAGCGGAAAAGTCAGAGAGCGTTCCGATTTCAGTTCCAGAGCGATTCGCCCGATGAGTCCTTCATATTTAGTCGTTTTCAGCCAATTTTCCGAATTTTTGAAAATTTCACTTATTTGTGAAAATATCCACTAAATGAGGGAATAATATGTGTGAGGGTACCCCAGGAGAGTTCCAAATGTGTGTGGGTAGAATATATATCCCACGGGGGTAAAATTGAAAAAAGGTGAAAATTTTTTTTTTTTGGACTTAGTCATTTTTTCAGCGTTTATCAGACTTTCAGATAGGGGAAATGTCAGTGAGCGTTCAGATATCAGTTCCAGAGCGATTCGCCCGATGAGTCCTTCATATTTAGTCGTTTTCAGACAATTTTCAGAATTTTTGAAAATTTCACTTTTTTGCGAAAATATCCACTAAATGAGGGAATAATATGTGTGAGGGTAGCCCAGGAGAGTTCCAAATGTGTGTGGGTAGAATATATATCCCACGGGGGTAAAATTGAAAAAAGTTGAAAATATTTTTTTTTTAGACTTAGTCATTTTTCCGGCGTTTATCAGACTTTCAGATAGCGGAAAAGTCAGAGAGTGTTCCGATTTCAGTTCCAGAGCGATTCGCCCGATGAGTCCTTCAAATTTAGTCGTTTTCAGCCAATTTTCAGAATTTTTGAAAATTTCACTTTTTTGTGAAAATATCCACTAAATGAGGGAATAATATGTGTGAGGGTACCCCAGGAGAGTTCCAAATGTGTGTGGGTAGAATATATATCCCACAGGGGTAAAATTGAAAAAAGTTGAAAATATTTTTTTTTTAGACTTAGTCATTTTTTCAGCGTTTATCAGACTTTCAGATAGAGGAAATGTCAGTGAGCGTTCAGATATCAGTTCCAGAGCGATTCGCCCGATGAGTCCTTCATATTTAGTCGTTTTCAGCCAATTTTCCGAATTTTTGAAAATTTCACTTTTTTGTGAAAATATCCACTAAATGAGGGAATAATATGTGTGAGGGTACCCCAGGAGAGTTCCAAATGTGTGTGGGTAGAATATATATCCCACAGGGGTAAAATTGAAAAAAGTTGAAAATATTTTTTTTTTAGACTTAGTCATTTTTTCAGCGTTTATCAGACTTTCAGATAGGGGAAATGTCAGTGAGCGTTCAGATATCAGTTCCAGAGCGATTCGCCCGATGAGTCCTTCATATTTAGTCGTTTTCAGCCAATTTTCAGAATTTTTGAAAATGTCACTTTTTTGTGAAAATATCCACTAAATGAGGGAATAATATGTGTGAGGGTACCCCAGGAGAGTTCCAAATGTGTGTGGGTAGAATATGTATGCCACGGGGGTAAAATTGAAAAAAGGTGAAAAAATTTTTTTTTTGGACTGTCATTTTTTCAGCGTTTATCAGACTTTCAGATAGGGGAAATGTCAGTGAGCGTTCAGATATCAGTTCCAGAGCGATTCGCCCGATGAGTCCTTCATATTTAGTCGTTTTCAGCCAATTTTCCGAATTTTTGAAAATTTCACTTATTTGTGAAAATATCCACTAAATGAGGGAATAATATGTGTGAGGGTACCCCAGGAGAGTTCCAAATGTGTGTGGGTAGAATATATATCCCACGGGGGTAAAATTGAAAAAAGGTGAAAATTTTTTTTTTTTGGACTTAGTCATTTTTTCAGCGTTTATCAGACTTTCAGATAGGGGAAATGTCAGTGAGCGTTCAGATATCAGTTCCAGAGCGATTCGCCCGATGAGTCCTTCATATTTAGTCGTTTTCAGTCAATTTTCAGAATTTTTGAAAATTTCACTTTTTTGTGAAAATATCCACTAAATGAGGGAATAATATGTGTGAGGGTACCCCAGGAGAGTTCCAAATGTGTGTGGGTAGAATATATATCCCACGGGGGTAAAATTGAAAAAAGTTGAAAAAATTTTTTTTTTAGACTTAGTCATTTTTCCGGCGTTTATCAGACTTTCAGATAGCGGAAAAGTCAGAGAGCGTTCCGATTTCAGTTCCAGAGCGATTCGCCCGATGAGTCCTTCATATTTAGTCGTTTTCAGCCAATTTTCAGAATTTTTGAAAATTTCACTTTTTTGTGAAAATATCCACTAAATGAGGGAATAATATGTGTGAGGGTACCCCAGGAGAGTTCCAAATGTGTGTGGGTAGAATATATATCCCACGGGGGTAAAATTGAAAAAAGTTGAAAAAATTTTTTTTTTAGACTTAGTCATTTTTCCGGCGTTTATCAGACTTTCAGATAGCGGAAAAGTCAGAGAGCGTTCCGATTTCAGTTCCAGAGCGATTCGCCCGATGAGTCCTTCATATTTAGTCGTTTTCAGCCAATTTTCCGAATTTTTGAAAATTTCACTTTTTTGTGAAAATATCCACTAAATGAGGGAATAATATGTGTGAGGGTACCCCAGGAGAGTTCCAAATGTGTGTGGGTAGAATATATATCCCATGGGGGTAAAATTGAAAAAAGTTTAAAATATTTTTTTTTTAGACTTAGTCATTTTTTCAGCGTTTATCAGACTTTCAGATAGCGGAAAAGTCAGAGAGCGTTCCGATTTCAGTTCCAGAGCGATTCGCCCGATGAGTCCTTCATATTTAGTCGTTTTCAGCCAATTTTCAGAATTTTTGAAAATTTCACTTTTTTGTGAAAATATCCACTAAATGAGGGAATAATATGTGTGAGGGTACCCCAGGAGAGTTCCAAATGTGTGTGGGTAGAATATATATCCCACGGGGGTAAAATTGAAAAAAGGTGTAAATTTTTTTTTTTGGACTTAGTCATTTTTTCAGCGTTTATCAGACTTTCAGATAGCGGAAAAGTCAGAGAGCGTTCCGATTTCAGTTCCAGAGCGATTCGCCCGATGAGTCCTTCATATTTAGACGTTTTCAGCCAATTTTCAGAATTTTTGAAAATTTCACTTTTTTGTGAAAATATCCACTAAATGAGGGAATAATATGTGTGAGGGTACCCCAAGAGAATTCCAAATGTGTGTGGGTAGAATATATATCCCACGGGGGTAAAATTGAAAAAAGATGAAGAAAAATTTTTTTTGGACTTAGTCATTTTTCCAGGGTTTATCAGACTTTCAGATAGGGGAAATGTCAGTGAGCGTTCCGATTTCAGTTCCAGAGCGATTCGCCCAATGAGTCCTTCATATTTAGTCGTTTTCAGCCAATTTTCAGAATTTTTGAAAATTTCACTTTTTTGTGAAAATATCCACTAAATGAGGGAATAATATGTGTGAGGGTACCCCAGGAGAGTTCCAAATGTGTGTGGGTAGAATATATATCCCACGGGGGTAAAATTGAAAAAAGTTGAAAAAATTTTTTTTTTAGACTTAGTCATTTTTCCGGCGTTTATCAGACTTTAAGATAGCGGAAAAGTCAGAGAGCATTCCGATTTCAGTTCCAGAGCGATTCGCCCGATGAGTCCTTCATATTTAGTCGTTTTCAGCCAATTTTCTGAATTTTTGAAAATTTCACTTTTTTGTGAAAATATCCACTAAATGAGGGAATAATATGTGTGAGGGTACCCCAGGAGAGTTCCAAATGTGTGTGGGTAGAATATATATCCCACGGGGTAAAATTGAAAAAAGTTGAAAATATTTTTTTTTTAGACTTAGTCATTTTTCCGGCGTTTATCAGACTTTCAGATAGCGGAAAAGTCAGAGAGCGTTCCGATTTCAGTTCCAGAGCGATTCGCCCGATGAGTCCTTCATATTTAGTCGTTTTCAGCCAATTTTCAGAATTTTTGAAAATTTCACTTTTTTGTGAAAATATCCACTAAATGAGGGAATAATATGTGTGAGGGTACCCCAGGAGAGTTCCAAATGTGTGTGGGTAGAATATCATAGAGTCATAGAATCATAGAATGGTAGAGTTGGAAGGGACCTCCTGGGTCATCTGGTCCAACCCCCTGCTCAAAGCAGGATTCACTAGATCATCTCAGACAGATGTCTGTCCAGCCTCTGTTTGAAGACGTCCATTGAAGGGGAACTCACCACCTCTCGTGGCAGCCTGTTCCACTCATTAATCACCCTAACTGTCAAAAAGTTTTTTCTAATATCTAATCTGTGTCTCCTCCCATTTAGTTTCATCCCATTGCTTCTAGTCTTTCCTTGTGCAAATGAGAATAAAGATGATCCTTCTACAATGTGACAGCCCTTGACATATTTGTAGACAGCTATTAAGTCTCCTCTCAGTCTTCTTTTTTGCAAGCTAAACATTCCCAAATCCTGCAACCGTTCCTCATAGGACATGGTTTGCAGACCAGTCACCATTCTGGTCGCTCTTCTCTGAACTTGCTCCAGTTTGTCTATGTCTTTTTTAAAATGTGGTGCCCAAAACTGTACACAGTATTCCAGATGAGGTCTGACCAAAGAGGAGTAAAGACCGATAATGACTTCACGTGATCTAGACTGTATGCTTCTGTTAATACATCCCAGAATTGTATTTGCCTTTTTTGCTGCTGCATCACACTGTTGACTCATGTTCAGTCTATGATCTATTAGTATACCTAAGTCTTTTTCACATGTACTGTTGCTTAGCTCTATTCCTCCCATTCTGTATATGCTTTTTTCATTTTTATTGCCCAGATGTAGTACTTTGCATTTTTCCCTGTTAAAAACCATTCTGTTGGTTGCTGCCCACTGCTCCAGTTTATTTAGGTCTTTTTGAATCCTCTCTCTCTCTTCTCTAGTATTAGCTATCCCTCCTAGCTTTGTGTCATCAGCAAATTTAATCAGTTTACCCTCAATTCCTTCATCTAAATCATTGATAAAGATGTTGAACAATACAGGTCCCAGGACGGAGCCCTGTGGTACCCCACTTGAGACATTCATCCAGCTGGATGTGAAGCCATTTACAACCACCCTTTGAGTCCGATCACTAAGCCAGTTATGAATCCACCTAACAGTTGCCTGGTCCATTGCATACTTGGTCATTTTTTCAATAAGGATGATGTGAGATACTTTGTCAAATGCTTTGCTGAAGTCAAGATATACTATATCTACAGCATTTCCCTGATCCACCCAGTCAGTGATTCTGTCATAGAAGGAAATTAAGTTAGTCTGACATGACTTGTTAGTTACAAACCCATGCTGACTCTGGTTAATCACTTCATTCTTATCCATGTACTTACATACATGTTGTTTAATAATTTGTTCAAAGATCTTTCCTGGTATAGAAGTCAGACTCACCGGCCTATAGTTCCCTGGGTCCACCTTCTTCCCCTTTTTGAAGATAGGAACAACATTTGCTCTTCTCCAGTCTTCTGGGACTTCTCCTGTTCTCCAAGAATTTTCAAAGATTATGGAGAGTGGTTCTAAAATTTCTTCTACAATCTCCTTCAGTACTCTGGGGTGTAATTCATCTGGACCTGGAGACTTGAACTCATTTATGTTAGCTAAATATTCCCTCACAATCTCTCTGTTTACTGATAACTTGGATTCCTCTATTCCTTTAAAAGGACAGTGAAGATCAGTTGATGTTACATTTTCTTTCTGAGAGAAAACAGATGCAAAATAGGAATTAAAAAGTTCGGCCTTCTCAACATCCTCTCTTACCATTTCTCCATTTTCATCCTGTAAAAATCCTATAGCATCTTTGACTTTTCTTTTACTTTTGACATACCCCCAAAATCCTTTTTTATTGCTTTTGACATCTCTTGCAAGCCTTAATTCATTGTCAGCTTTAGCTAACCTGATACGTGCCCTACAGGATCTGCAGACTGCATTATAATCTTCTTTAGATATGCCTCCCTCTTTCCATTTAATAAACATTTCTTTCTTTCTTTTTAGCATGTGTTTAAGTTCTGTGTTCATCCATCCTGGTTTCCTTAAATGCTTCCCATTTTTCCTACTTTTCGGGATTGTTAACGATTGTGCTTTGAGAATCTCATTTTTAAAAATTTCCCATCCTTCCTGGACATTTTTGTCCTTAAGGACATCCAGCCATTGGATCCCTCCTATTCTCTTTCTGAGTCTCTTAAAATCTGCCTTTCTAAAATCTAACCTTGAAGTTTGAGTCTTCACATGTCTTCCTCCTCTAGTTATCCAAAATTCTATAATAGCATGATCGCTGCCTCCTAGGGTCCCAGCCACCTTTACCTCCTCAACCATTTGCTCCCTGTTTATAAGAATTAGATCCAAAGTAGCAGATCCCCTTGTTTTCTCCCCTACCTTTTGGAAGATAAAGTTGTCAGCAAGAAAGGATAAGAATTTGCTTGACCTGTTAGTTTTACTTGAGAGAGATTCCCAACAAATGTCTGGATAGTTGAAATCTCCCATGACCACTACGTCATATTTTTTGGAGAACTTGGTCATTTGATACATAAAGAGTTCATCCATATCTTCAGCTTGTCCAGGTGGCCTGTAGTAAATGCCTACAATGGTGTCCTTTCCGTTGTTCTCTCCTTGTATTCTTACCCAAACAGTTTCCACAGAACTCCCAGTCTCTGAAGCTTCAATCTCTGTGCAGATATACGCTTTTCTAACATACAATGCAACACCTCCTCCTCGTTTATCAAGTCTGTTTCTTGCAAATAAGTTGTATCCTTTTAGCCTTTTATTCCAATCATGTGTATCGTCCCACCAAGTTTCAGTGATTCCAATGACATCATATTCCTTTTCCTGCATTAGTAGTTCCAATTCTCCTTGTTTGTTGCCCATGCTTTGTGCATTTGTATAAAAACATTTTAGTTTGTGATTGGTTTCTCTTCCTCCCATATTTTTATTATTTCGATTTTTTTGTCTTTGTTCTTCTTTTCCACTTCCAGTAGCAGAGATCTCAATAGTATTTGTCAGCTGTATGGCTTTTTCTGGCCTTTTGCTTCCCTTCCCACATTGTTCTAGTTTAAAGCTCTTCTGATGAGTGTAGCACCCCATCTCTAGCAAGTAGTCCATCGTATAGGTAATTCATTCCGTGATCCAGAAATCCAAATCCTTGTTGACGGCACCATCGACGTAGCCAGTTGTTCACCTGTAGAATCTTATTCCACCTCATTGTTCCATGGCCATCCACTGGGAGGATGGATGAGAAGACCACCTGCGCTCCCAATTCTTTCACTTTCTTGCCTAAGTCTTCAAAGTCACTGCAGATGGTTTCCAGGTCCTTTCTTGCGGTGTCATTTGTCCCCACATGTATTAGCAGGAATGGGTAGTGATCTGTAGGTCTGAAGAGTCTTGATATCCTGTCAGACACATCTTTAATTTTTGCTCCTGGAAGACAGCACATTTCTTTTGAGGTTATGTCTGGTCTGCAGATAGCGGCCTCTGTTCCTCTTAACAGGGAATCCCCCATGACCACCACTCTCCGTTTTTTCTTCACAACATTCTTCTTTCTCCATCCAGGAGGATTCTGAGGGCTTACAAGGTTATTCATTGCTGGCAAAGTCTTATCTTGCTGTATTTCTTCATGGTTCTCCTGTGTGAGAGCCTGGTACTGGTTCCTGAGCAGTATGGGTGCTGACTGCCTCTCGATCCTCCTGCTTCTGTGGGTCACATGCTTCCATTCCTCTATTTCGTCAGGTGCAGTTCGAATATATATATTCGAATATATATTCCATGGGGGTAAATTTGAAAAAAGGTGCAAAAAATTTTTTTTTGGACTTAGTCATTTTTTCAGCGTTTATCAGACTTTCAGATAGGAGAAATGTCATTGAGCGTTCCGATTTCAGTTCCAGAGCGATTCTCCCGATGAGTCCTTCATATTTAGTAGTTTTCAGCCAATTTTCTGAATTTTTGAAAATTTCACTTTTTTGTGAAAATATCCACTAAATGAGGGAATAATATGTGTGAGGGTACCCCAGGAGAGTTCCAAATGTGTGTGGGTAGAATATATATCCCACGGGGGTAAAATTGAAAAAAGTTGAAAATATTTTTTTTTTAGACTTAGTCATTTTTCCGGCGTTTATCAGACTTTCAGATAGCGGAAAAGTCAGAGAGCGTTCCGATTTCAGTTCCAGAGCGATTCACCCGATGAGTCCTTCATATTTAGCCGTTTTCAGCCAATTTTCAGATTTTTTGAAAATTTCACTTTTTTGTGAAAATATCCACTAAATGAGGGAATAAGATGTGTGAGGGTACCCCAGGAGAGTTCCAAATGTGTGTGGGTAGAATATATATCCCACGGGGGTAAAATTGAAAAAAGGTGAAAAATTTTTTTTTTTGGACTTAGTCATCTTTCCGGCGTTTATCAGACTTTCAGATAGGGGAAATGTCAGTGAGCGTTCCGATTTCAGTTCCAGAGCGATTCGCCCGATGAGTCCTTCATATTTAGTCGTTTTCAGCCAATTTTCCGAATTTTTGAAAATTTCACTTTTTTGTGAAAATATCCACTAAATGAGGGAATAATATGTGTGAGGGTACCCCAGGAGAGTTCCAAATGTGTGTGGGTAGAATATATATCCCATGGGGGTAAATTTGAAAAAAGGTGCAAAAAATTTTTTTTTGGACTTAGTCATTTTTTCAGCGTTTATCAGACTTTCAGATAGCGGAAAAGTCAGAGAGCGTTCCGATTTCAGTTCCAGAGCGATTCGAACGATGAGTCCTTCATATTTAGTCGTTTTCAGCCAATTTTCACAATTTTTGAAAATTTCACTTTTTTGTGAAAATATCCACTAAATGAGGGAATAATATGTGTGAGGGTACCCCAGGAGAGTTCCAAATGTGTGTGGGTAGAATATATATCCCACGGGGGTAAAATTGAAAAAAGGTGAAAAAATTTTTTTTTGGACTTAGTCATCTTTCCGGCGTTTATCAGACTTTCAGATAGGGGAAATGTCAGTGAGCGTTCCGATTTCAGTTCCAGAGCGATTCGCCCGATGAGTCCTTCATATTTAGTCGTTTTCAGCCAATTTTCCGAATTTTTGAAAATTTCACTTTTTTGTGAAAATATCCACTAAATGAGGGAATAATATGTGTGAGGGTACCCCAGGAGAGTTCCAAATGTGTGTGGGTAGAATATATATCCCATGGGGGTAAATTTGAAAAAAGGTGCAAAAAATTTTTTTTTGGACTTAGTCATTTTTTCAGCGTTTATCAGACTTTCAGATAGGAGAAATGTCATTGAGCGTTCCGATTTCAGTTCCAGAGCGATTCTCCCGATGAGTCCTTCATATTTAGTCGTTTTCAGCCAATTTTCTGAATTTTTGAAAATTTCACTTTTTTGTGAAAATATCCACTAAATGAGGGAATAATATGTGTGAGTGTACCCCAGGAGAGTTCCAAATGTGTGTGGGTAGAATATATATCCCACGGGGGTAAAATTGAAAAAAGTTGAAAAAATTTTTTTTTTAGACTGTCATTTTTCCGGCGTTTATCAGACTTTCAGATAGCGGAAAAGTCAGAGAGCGTTCCGATTTCAGTTCCAGAGCGATTCGCCCGATGAGTCCTTCATATTTAGTCGTTTTCAGCCAATTTTCCGAATTTTTGAAAATTTCACTTTTTTGCGAAAATATCCACTAAATGAGGGAATAATATGTGTGAGGGTACCCCAGGAGAGTTCCAAATGTGTGTGGGTAGAATTTATATCCCACGGGGGTAAAATTGAAAAAAGGTGAAAATTTTTTTTTTTTGGACTTAGTCATTTTTTCAGCGTTTATCAGACTTTCAGATAGGGGAAATGTCAGTCAGCGTTCAGATATCAGTTCCAGAGCGATTCGCCCGATGAGTCCTTCATATTTAGTCGTTTTCAGCCAATTTTCAGAATTTTTGAAAATTTCACTTTTTTGTGAAAATATCCACTAAATGAGGGAATAATATGTGTGAGGGTACCCCAGGAGCGTTCCAAATGTGTGTGGGTAGAATATATATCCCACGGGGGTAAAATTGAAAAAAGTTGAAAATATTTTTTTTTTAGACTTAGTCATTTTCCCGGCGTTTATCAGACTTTCAGATAGCGGAAAAGTCAGAGAGCGTTCCGATTTCAGTTCCAGAGCGATTCGCCCGATGAGTCCTTCAAATTTAGTCGTTTTCAGCCAATTTTCAGAATTTTTGAAAATTTCACTTTTTTGTGAAAATATCCACTAAATGAGGGAATAATATGTGTGAGGGTACCCCAGGAGAGTTCCAAATGTGTGTGGTTAGATTATATATCCCACGGGGGTAAAATTGAAAAAAGGTGAAAAATTTTTTTTTTTGGACTTAGTCATTTTTCCGGCGTTTATCAGACTTTCAGATAGGGGAAATGTCAGTGAGCGTTCAGATTTCAGTTCCAGAGTGATTCGCCCGATGAGTCCTTCATATTTAGTCGTTTTCAGCCAATTTTCCGAATTTTTGAAAATTTCACTTTTTTGTGAAAATATCCACTAAATGAGGGAATAATATGTGTGAGGGTACCCCAGGAGAGTTCCAAATGTGTGTGGGTAGAATATATATCCCACGGGGGTAAAATTGAAAAAAGTTGAAAAAATTTTTTTTTAGACTTAGACATTTTTCTGGCGTTTATCAGACTTTCAGATAGCGGAAAATTCAGAGAGCGTTCCGATTTCAGTTCCAGAGCGATTCGCCCGATGAGTCCTTCAAATTTAGTCGTTTTCAGCCAATTTTCAGAATTTTTGAAAATTTCACTTTTTTGTGAAAATATCCACTAAATGAGGGAATAATATGTGTGAGGGCACCCCAGTAGAGTTCCAAATGTGTGTGGGTAGAATATATATCCCACAGGGGTAAAATAGAAAAAAGGTGAAAAATTTTTTTTTTTGGACTTAGTCATTTTTTCAGCGTTTATCAGACTTTCAGATAGCGGAAAAGTCAGAGAGCGTTCCGATTTCAGTTCCAGAGCGATTCGCCCGATGAGTCCTTCAAATTTAGTCGTTTTCAGCCAATTTTCAGAATTTTTGAAAATTTCACTTTTTTGTGAAAATATCCACTAAATGAGGGAATAATATGTGTGAGGGTACCCCAGGAGAGTTCCAAATGTGTGTGGGTAGAATATATATCCCACGGGGGTAAAATTGAAAAAAGGTAAAAAATTTTTTTTTTGGACTTAGTCATTTTTTCAGCGTTTATCAGACTTTCAGATAGGGGAAATGTCAGTGAGCGTTCAGATTTCAATTCCAGAGCGATTCGCCCGATGAGTCTTTCATATTTAGTCGTTTTCAGCCAATTTTCAGAATTTTTGAAAATTTCACTTTTTTGTGAAAATATCCACTAGATGAGGGAATAATATGTGTGAGGGTACCCCAGGAGAGTTCCAAATGTGTGTGGGTAGAATATATATCCCACGGGGGTAAAATTGAAAAAAGTTGAAAATATTTTTTTTTAGACTTAGACATTTTTCTGGCGTTTATCAGACTTTCAGATAGCGGAAAAGTCAGAGAGCGTTCCGATTTCAGTTCCAGAGCGATTCGCCCGATGAGTCCTTCAAATTTAGTCGTTTTCAGCCAATTTTCAGAATTTTTGAAAATTTCACTTTTTTGTGAAAATATCCACTAAATGAGGGAATAATATGTGTGAGGGTACCCCAGGAGAGTTCCAAATGTGTGTGGGTAGAATATATATCCCACGGGGGTAAAATTGAAAAAAGGTGAAAAATTTTTTTTTTTGGACTTAGTCATTTTTTCAGCGTTTATCAGACTTTCAGATAGGAGAAATGTCATTGAGCGTTCGATTTCAGTTCCAGAGCGATTCTCCCGATGAGTCCTTCATATTTAGACGTTTTCAGCCAATTTTCCGAATTTTTGAAAATTTCACTTTTTTGTGAAAATATCCACTAGATGAGGGAATAATATGTGTGAGGGTACCCCAGGAGAGTTCCAAATGTGTGTGGGTAGAATATATATCCCACGGGGGTAAAATTGAAAAAAGTTGAAAATATTTTTTTTTAGACTTAGACATTTTTCTGGCGTTTATCAGACTTTCAGATAGCGGAAAAGTCAGAGAGCGTTCCGATTTCAGTTCCAGAGCGATTCGCCCGATGAGTCCTTCAAATTTAGTCGTTTTCAGCCAATTTTCAGAATTTTTGAAAATTTCACTTTTTTGTGAAAATATCCACTAAATGAGGGAATAATATGTGTGAGGGCTCCCCAGTAGAGTTCCAAATGTGTGTGGGTAGAATATATATCCCACAGGGGTAAAATAGAAAAAAGGTGAAAAATTTTTTTTTTTGGACTTAGTCATTTTTTCAGCGTTTATCAGACTTTCAGATAGGGGAAATGTCAGTGAGCGTTCAGATATCAGTTCCAGAGCGATTCGCCCGATGAGTCCTTCATATTTAGTCGTTTTCAGCCAATTTTCAGAATTTTTGAAAATTTCACTTTTTTGTGAAAATATCCACTAAATGAGGGAATAATATGTGTGAGGGTACCCCAGGAGAGTTCCAAATGTGTGTGGGTAGAATATATATCCCACGGGGGTAAAATTGAAAAAAGTTGAAAATATTTTTTTTTGAGACTTAGTCATTTTTCCGGCGTTTATCAGACTTTCAGATAGCGGAAAAGTCAGAGAGCGTTCCGATTTCAGTTCCAGAGCGATTCGCCCGATGAGTCCTTCATATTTAGTCGTTTTCAGCCAATTTTCAGAATTTTTGAAAATTTCACTTTTTTGTGAAAATATCCACTAAATGAGGGAATAATATGTGTGAGGGTACCCCAGGAGAGTTCCAAATGTGTGTGGGTAGAATATATATCCCACGGGGGTAAAATTGAAAAAAGTTGAAAATATTTTTTTTTAGACTTAGTCATTTTTCCGTCCTTTATCAGACTTTCAGATAGCGGAAAAGTCAGAGAGCGTTCCGATTTCAGTTCCAGAGCGATTCGCCCGATGAGTCCTTCATATTTAGTCGTTTTCAGCCAATTTTCCGAATTTTTGAAAATTTCACTTTTTTGTGAAATGAGGGAATAATATGTGTGAGGGTACCCCAGGAGAGTTCCAAATGTGTGTGGGTAGAATATATATCCCATGGGGGTAAAATTGAAAAAAGGTGAAAAAATTTTTTTTTTGGACTTAGTCATTTTTTCAGCGTTTATCAGACTTTCAGATAGGGGAAATGTCAGTGAGCGTTCAGATATCAGTTCCAGAGCGATTCGCCCGATGAGTCCTTCATATTTAGTAGTTTTCAGCCAATTTTCAGAATTTTTGAAAATTTCACTTTTTTGTGAAAATATCCACTAAATGAGGGAATAATATGTGTGAGGGTACCCCAGGAGAGTTCCAAATGTGTGTGGGTAGAATATATATCCCACGGGGGTAAAATTGAAAAAAGGTGAAAAATTTTTTTTTTTGGACTTAGTCATCTTTCCGGCATTTATCAGACTTTCAGATAGGGGAAATGTCAGTGAGCGTTCCGATTTCAGTTCCAGAGCGATTCACCGGATGAGTCCTTCATATTTAGTCGTTTTCAGCCAATTTTCCGAATTTTTGAAAATTTCACTTTTTTGTGAAAATATCCACTAAATGAGGGAATAATATGTGTGAGGGTACCCCAGGAGAGTTCCAAATGTGTGTGGGTAGAATATATATCCCACGGGGGTAAAATTGAAAAAAGTTGAAAAAATTTTTTTTTAGACTTAGTCATTTTTCCGGCGTTTATCAGACTTTCAGATAGCGGAAAAGTCAGAGAGCGTTCCGATTTCAGTTCCAGAGCGATTCGCCCGATGAGTCCTTTATATTTAGTCGTTTTCAGCCAATTTTCCGAATTTTTGAAAATTTCACTTTTTTGTGAAAATATCCACTAAATGAGGGAATAATATGTGTGAGGGTTCCCCAGGAGAGTTCCAAATGTGTGTGGGTAGAATATATATCCCACGGCGGTAAAATTGAAAAAAGTTGAAAAAATTTTTTTTTTAGACTTAGTCATTTTTCCGGCGTTTATCAGACTTTCAGATAGCGGAAAAGTCAGAGAGCGTTCCGATTTCAGTTCCAGAGCGATTCGCCCGATGAGTCCTTCATATTTAGTCGTTTTCAGCCAATTTTCCGAATTTTTGAAAATTTCACTTTTTTGTGAAAATATCCACTAAATGAGGGAATAATATGTGTGAGGGTTCCCCAGGAGAGTTCCAAATGTGTGTGGGTAGAATATATATCCCACGGCGGTAAAATTGAAAAAAGTTGAAAAAATTTTTTTTTTAGACTTAGTCATTTTTCCGGCGTTTATCAGACTTTCAGATAGCGGAAAAGTCAGAGAGCGTTCCGATTTCAGTTCCAGAGCGATTCGCCCGATGAGTCCTTCATATTTAGTCGTTTTCAGCCAATTTTCCGAATTTTTGAAAATTTCACTTTTTTGTGAAAATATCCACTAAATGAGGGAATAATATGTGTGACGGCACCCCAGGAGAGTTCCAAATGTGTGTGGGTAGAATATATATCCCATGGGGGTAAATTTGAAAAAAGGTGCAAAAAATTTTTTTTTGAACTTAGTCATTTTTTCAGCGTTTATCAGACTTTCAGATAGGAGAAATGTCATTGAGCATTCCGATTTCAGTTCCAGAGCGATTCTCCCGATGAGTCCTTCATATTTAGTCGTTTTCAGCCAATTTTCTGAATTTTTGAAAATTTCACTTTTTTGTGAAAATATCCACTAAATGAGGGAATAATATGTGTGAGGGTACCCCATGAGAGTTCCAAATGTGTGTGGGTAGAATATATATCCCAAGGGGGTAAAATTGAAAAAAGTAGAAAAAATTTTTTTTTTAGACTTAGTCATTTTTCCGTCCTTTATCAGACTTTCAGATAGCGGAAAAGTCAGAGAGCGTTCCGATTTCAGTTCCAGAGCGATTCGCCCGATGAGTCCTTCATATTTAGTCGTTTTCAGCCAATTTTCCGAATTTTTGAAAATTTCACTTTTTTGTGAAATGAGGGAATAATATGTGTGAGGGTACCCCAGGAGAGTTCCAAATGTGTGTGGGTAGAATATATATCCCATGGGGGTAAAATTGAAAAAAGGTGAAAAAATTTTTTTTTTGGACTTAGTCATCTTTCCGGCATTTATCAGACTTTCAGATAGGGGAAATGTCAGTGAGCGTTCAGATATCAGTTCCAGAGCGATTCGCCCGATGAGTCCTTCATATTTAGTCGTTTTCAGCCAATTTTCAGAATTTTTGAAAATTTCACTTTTTTGTGAAAATATCCACTAAATGAGGGAATAATATGTGTGAGGGTACCCCAGGAGAGTTCCAAATATGTGTGGGTAGAATATATATCCCACGGAGGTAAAATTGAAAAAAGGTGAAAATTTTTTTTTTTTCGAGTTAGTCATCTTTCCGGCGTTTATCAGACTTTCAGATAGGGGAAATGTCAGTGAGCGTTCCGATTTCAGTTCCAGAGCGATTCGCTCGATGAGTCCTTCATATTTAGTTGTTTTCAGCCAATTTTCCGAATTTTTTAAAATTTCACTTTTTTGTGAAAATATTCACTAAATGAGGGAATAATATGTGTGAGGGTACCCCAGGAGAGTTCCAAATGTGTGTGGGTAGAATATATATCCCATGGGGGTAAATTTGAAAAAAGGTGCAAAAAATTTTTTTTTGGACTTAGTCATTTTTTCAGCGTTTATCAGACTTTCAGATAGGAGAAATGTCATTGAGCATTCCGATTTCAGTTCCAGAGCGATTCTCCCGATGAGTCCTTCATATTTAGTCGTTTTCAGCCAATTTTCTGAATTTTTGAAAATTTCACTTTTTTGTGAAAATATCCACTAAATGAGGGAATAATATGTGTGAGGGTACCCCATGAGAGTTCCAAATGTGTGTGGGTAGAATATATATACCAAGGGGGTAAAATTGAAAAAAGTAGAAAAAATTTTTTTTTTAGACTTAGTCATTTTTCCGTCCTTTATCAGACTTTCAGATAGCGGAAAAGTCAGAGAGCGTTCCGATTTCAGTTCCAGAGCGATTCGCCCGATGAGTCCTTCATATTTAGTCGTTTTCAGCCAATTTTCCGAATTTTTGAAAATTTCACTTTTTTGTGAAATGAGGGAATAATATGTGTGAGGGTACCCCAGGAGAGTTCCAAATGTGTGTGGGTAGAATATATATCCCATGGGGGTAAAATTGAAAAAAGGTGAAATTTTTTTTTTTTTGGACTTAGTCATTTTTTCAGCGTTTATCAGACTTTCAGATAGGGGAAATGTCAGTGAGCGTTCAGATATCAGATCCAGAGCGATTCGCCCAATGAGTCCTTCATATTTAGTCGTTTTCAGCCAATTTTCAGAATTTTTGAAAATTTCACTTTTTTGTGAAAATATCCACTAAATGAGGGAATAATATGTGTGAGGGTTCCCCAGGAGAGTTCCAAATGTGTGTGGGTAGAATATATATCCCACGTCGGTAAAATTGAAAAAAGTTGAAAAAATTTTTTTTTTAGACTTAGTCATTTTTCCGGCGTTTATCAGACTTTCAGATAGCGGAAAAGTCAGAGAGCGTTCCGATTTCAGTTCCAGAGCGATTCGCCCGATGAGTCCTTCATATTTAGTCGTTTTCAGCCAATTTTCCGAATTTTTGAAAATTTCACTTTTTTGTGAAAATATCCACTAAATGAGGGAATAATATGTGTGAGGGTACCCCAGGAGAGTTCCAAATGTGTGTGGGTAGAATATATATCCCACGGGGGTAAAATTGAAAAAAGTTGAAAATATTTTTTTTTAGACTTAGTCATTTTTCCGTCCTTTATCAGACTTTCAGATAGCGGAAAAGTCAGAGAGCGTTCCGATTTCAGTTCCAGAGCGATTCGCCCGATGAGTCCTTCATATTTAGTCGTTTTCAGCCAATTTTCCGAATTTTTGAAAATTTCACTTTTTTGTGAAAATATCCACTAAATGAGGGAATAATATGTGTGACGGCACCCCAGGAGAGTTCCAAATGTGTGTGGGTAGAATATATATCCCATGGGGGTAAATTTGAAAAAAGGTGCAAAAAATTTTTTTTTGAACTTAGTCATTTTTTCAGCGTTTATCAGACTTTCAGATAGGAGAAATGTCATTGAGCATTCCGATTTCAGTTCCAGAGCGATTCTCCCGATGAGTCCTTCATATTTAGTCGTTTTCAGCCAATTTTCTGAATTTTTGAAAATTTCACTTTTTTGTGAAAATATCCACTAAATGAGGGAATAATATGTGTGAGGGTACCCCATGAGAGTTCCAAATGTGTGTGGGTAGAATATATATCCCAAGGGGGTAAAATTGAAAAAAGTAGAAAAAATTTTTTTTTTAGACTTAGTCATTTTTCCGTCCTTTATCAGACTTTCAGATAGCGGAAAAGTCAGAGAGCGTTCCGATTTCAGTTCCAGAGCGATTCACCCGATGAGTCCTTCATATTTAGTCGTTTTCAGCCAATTTTCCGAATTTTTGAAAATTTCACTTTTTTGTGAAATGAGGGAATAATATGTGTGAGGGTACCCCAGGAGAGTTCCAAATGTGTGTGGGTAGAATATATATCCCATGGGGGTAAAATTGAAAAAAGGTGAAAAAATTTTTTTTTTGGACTTAGTCATCTTTCCGGCATTTATCAGACTTTCAGATAGGGGAAATGTCAGTGAGCGTTCAGATATCAGTTCCAGAGCGATTCGCCCGATGAGTCCTTCATATTTAGTCGTTTTCAGCCAATTTTCAGAATTTTTGAAAATTTCACTTTTTTGTGAAAATATCCACTAAATGAGGGAATAATATGTGTGAGGGTACCCCAGGAGAGTTCCAAATATGTGTGGGTAGAATATATATCCCACGGGGGTAAAATTGAAAAAAGGTGAAAAATTTTTTTTTTTGGACTTAGTCATCTTTCCGGCATTTATCAGACTTTCAGATAGGGGAAATGTCAGTGAGCGTTCCGATTTCAGTTCCAGAGCGATTCACCGGATGAGTCCTTCATATTTAGTCGTTTTCAGCCAATTTTCCGAATTTTTGAAAATTTCACTTTTTTGTGAAAATATCCACTAAATGAGGGAATAATATGTGTGAGGGTACCCCAGGAGAGTTCCAAATGTGTGTGGGTAGAATATATATCCCACGGAGGTAAAATTGAAAAAAGGTGAAAATTTTTTTTTTTTCGAGTTAGTCATCTTTCCGGCGTTTATCAGACTTTCAGATAGGGGAAATGTCAGTGAGCGTTCCGATTTCAGTTCCAGAGCGATTCGCCCGATGAGTCCTTCATATTTAGTTGTTTTCAGCCAATTTTCCGAATTTTTTAAAATTTCACTTTTTTGTGAAAATATTCACTAAATGAGGGAATAATATGTGTGAGGGTACCCCAGGAGAGTTCCAAATGTGTGTGGGTAGAATATATATCCCATGGGGGTAAATTTGAAAAAAGGTGCAAAAAATTTTTTTTTGGACTTAGTCATTTTTTCAGCGTTTATCAGACTTTCAGATAGGAGAAATGTCATTGAGCATTCCGATTTCAGTTCCAGAGCGATTCTCCCGATGAGTCCTTCATATTTAGTCGTTTTCAGCCAATTTTCTGAATTTTTGAAAATTTCACTTTTTTGTGAAAATATCCACTAAATGAGGGAATAATATGTGTGAGGGTACCCCATGAGAGTTCCAAATGTGTGTGGGTAGAATATATATACCAAGGGGGTAAAATTGAAAAAAGTAGAAAAAATTTTTTTTTTAGACTTAGTCATTTTTCCGTCCTTTATCAGACTTTCAGATAGCGGAAAAGTCAGAGAGCGTTCCGATTTCAGTTCCAGAGCGATTCGCCCGATGAGTCCTTCATATTTAGTCGTTTTCAGCCAATTTTCCGAATTTTTGAAAATTTCACTTTTTTGTGAAATGAGGGAATAATATGTGTGAGGGTACCCCAGGAGAGTTCCAAATGTGTGTGGGTAGAATATATATCCCATGGGGGTAAAATTGAAAAAAGGTGAAATTTTTTTTTTTTTGGACTTAGTCATTTTTTCAGCGTTTATCAGACTTTCAGATAGGGGAAATGTCAGTGAGCGTTCAGATATCAGATCCAGAGCGATTCGCCCAATGAGTCCTTCATATTTAGTCGTTTTCAGCCAATTTTCAGAATTTTTGAAAATTTCACTTTTTTGTGAAAATATCCACTAAATGAGGGAATAATATGTGTGAGGGTTCCCCAGGAGAGTTCCAAATGTGTGTGGGTAGAATATATATCCCACGTCGGTAAAATTGAAAAAAGTTGAAAAAATTTTTTTTTTAGACTTAGTCATTTTTCCGGCGTTTATCAGACTTTCAGATAGCGGAAAAGTCAGAGAGCGTTCCGATTTCAGTTCCAGAGCGATTCGCCCGATGAGTCCTTCATATTTAGTCGTTTTCAGCCAATTTTCCGAATTTTTGAAAATTTCACTTTTTTGTGAAAATATCCACTAAATGAGGGAATAATATGTGTGAGGGTACCCCAGGAGAGTTCCAAATGTGTGTGGGTAGAATATATATCCCACGGGGGTAAAATTGAAAAAAGTTGAAAATATTTTTTTTTAGACTTAGTCATTTTTCCGTCCTTTATCAGACTTTCAGATAGCGGAAAAGTCAGAGAGCGTTCCGATTTCAGTTCCAGAGCGATTCGCCCGATGAGTCCTTCATATTTAGTCGTTTTCAGCCAATTTTCTGAATTTTTGAAAATTTCACTTTTTTGTGAAATGAGGGAATAATATGTGTGAGGGTACCCCAGGAGAGTTCCAAATGTGTGTGGGTAGAATATATATCCCATGGGGGTAAAATTGAAAAAAGGTGAAAAAATTTTTTTTTTGGACTTAGTCATTTTTTCAGCGTTTATCAGACTTTCAGATAGGGGAAATGTCAGTGAGCGTTCAGATATCAGTTCCAGAGCGATTCGCCCGATGAGTCCTTCATATTTAGTCGTTTTCAGCCAATTTTCAGAATTTTTGAAAATTTCACTTTTTTGTGAAAATATCCACTAAATGAGGGAATAATATGTGTGAGGGTACCCCAGGAGAGTTCCAAATGTGTGTGGGTAGAATATATATCCCACGGGGGTAAAATTGAAAAAAGGTGAAAAATTTTTTTTTTTGGACTTAGTCATCTTTCCGGCATTTATCAGACTTTCAGATAGGGGAAATGTCAGTGAGCGTTCCGATTTCAGTTCCAGAGCGATTCACCGGATGAGTCCTTCATATTTAGTCGTTTTCAGCCAATTTTCCGAATTTTTGAAAATTTCACTTTTTTGTGAAAATATCCACTAAATGAGGGAATAATATGTGTGAGGGTACCCCAGGAGAGTTCCAAATGTGTGTGGGTAGAATATATATCCCACGGGGGTAAAATTGAAAAAAGTTGAAAAAATTTTTTTTTTAGACTTAGTCATTTTTCCGGCGTTTATCAGACTTTCAGATAGCGGAAAAGTCAGAGAGCGTTCCGATTTCAGTTCCAGAGCGATTCGCCCGATGAGTCCTTTATATTTAGTCGTTTTCAGCCAATTTTCCGAATTTTGAAAATTTCACTTTTTTGTGAAAATATCCACTAAATGAGGGAATAATATGTGTGAGGGTTCCCCAGGAGAGTTCCAAATGTGTGTGGGTAGAATATATATCCCACGGCGGTAAAATTGAAAAAAGTTGAAAAAATTTTTTTTTTAGACTTAGTCATTTTTCCGGCGTTTATCAGACTTTCAGATAGCGGAAAAGTCAGAGAGCGTTCCGATTTCAGTTCCAGAGCGATTCGCCCGATGAGTCCTTCATATTTAGTCGTTTTCAGCCAATTTTCCGAATTTTTGAAAATTTCACTTTTTTGTGAAAATATCCACTAAATGAGGGAATAATATGTGTGACGGCACCCCAGGAGAGTTCCAAATGTGTGTGGGTAGAATATATATCCCATGGGGGTAAAATTGAAAAAAGGTGAAAAAATTTTTTTTTTGGACTTAGTCATTTTTTCAGCGTTTATCAGACTTTCAGATAGGGGAAATGTCAGTGAGCGTTCAGATATCAGTTCCAGAGCGATTCGCCCGATGAGTCCTTCATATTTAGTCGTTTTCAGCCAATTTTCCGAATTTTTGAAAATTTCACTTTTTTGTGAAAATATCCACTAAATGAGGGAATAATATGTGTGAGGGTACCCCAGGAGAGTTCCAAATGTGTGTGGGTAGAATATATATCCCACGGGGGTAAAATTGAAAAAAGTTGAAAATATTTTTTTTTTAGACTTAGTCATTTTTCCGTCGTTTATCAGACTTTCAGATAGCGGAAAAGTCAGAGAGCGTTCCCCTTTCAGTTCCAGAGCGATTCGCCCGATGAGTCCTTCATATTTAGTCGTTTTCAGCCAATTTTCCGAATTTTTGAAAATTTCACTTTTTTGTGAAATGAGGGAATAATATGTGTGAGGGTACCCCAGGAGAGTTCCAAATGTGTGTGGGTAGAATATATATCCCATGGGGGTAAAATTGAAAAAAGGTGAAAAAATTTTTTTTTTGGACTTAGTCATCTTTCCGGCATTTATCAGACTTTCAGATAGGGGAAATGTCAGTGAGCGTTCAGATATCAGTTCCAGAGCGATTCGCCCGATGAGTCCTTCATATTTAGTCGTTTTCAGCCAATTTTCAGAATTTTTGAAAATTTCACTTTTTTGTGAAAATATCCACTAAATGAGGGAATAATATGTGTGAGGGTACCCCAGGAGAGTTCCAAATATGTGTGGGTAGAATATATATCCCACGGGGGTAAAATTGAAAAAAGGTGAAAAATTTTTTTTTTTGGACTTAGTCATCTTTCCGGCATTTATCAGACTTTCAGATAGGGGAAATGTCAGTGAGCGTTCCGATTTCAGTTCCAGAGCGATTCACCGGATGAGTCCTTCATATTTAGTCGTTTTCAGCCAATTTTCCGAATTTTTGAAAATTTCACTTTTTTGTGAAAATATCCACTAAATGAGGGAATAATATGTGTGAGGGTACCCCAGGAGAGTTCCAAATGTGTGTGGGTAGAATATATATCCCACGGGGGTAAAATTGAAAAAAGGTGAAAATTTTTTTTTTTTCGAGTTAGTCATCTTTCCGGCGTTTATCAGACTTTCAGATAGGGGAAATGTCAGTGAGCGTTCCGATTTCAGTTCCAGAGCGATTCGCCCGATGAGTCCTTCATATTTAGTTGTTTTCAGCCAATTTTCCGAATTTTTGAAAATTTCACTTTTTTGTGAAAATATTCACTAAATGAGGGAATAATATGTGTGAGGGTACCCCAGGAGAGTTCCAAATGTGTGTGGGTAGAATATATATCCCATGGGGGTAAATTTGAAAAAAGGTGCAAAAAATTTTTTTTTGGACTTAGTCATTTTTTCAGCGTTTATCAGACTTTCAGATAGGAGAAATGTCATTGAGCATTCCGATTTCAGTTCCAGAGCGATTCTCCCGATGAGTCCTTCATATTTAGTCGTTTTCAGCCAATTTTCTGAATTTTTGAAAATTTCACTTTTTTGTGAAATGAGGGAATAATATGTGTGAGGATACCCCAGGAGAGTTCCAAATGTGTGTGGGTAGAATATATATCCCATGGGGGTAAAATTGAAAAAAGGTGAAATTTTTTTTTTTTTGGACTTAGTCATTTTTTCAGCGTTTATCAGACTTTCAGATAGGGGAAATGTCAGTGAGCGTTCAGATATCAGATCCAGAGCGATTCGCCCAATGAGTCCTTCATATTTAGTCGTTTTCAGCCAATTTTCAGAATTTTTGAAAATTTCACTTTTTTGTGAAAATATCCACTAAATGAGGGAATAATATGTGTGAGGGTTCCCCAGGAGAGTTCCAAATGTGTGTGGGTAGAATATATATCCCACGGCGGTAAAATTGAAAAAAGTTGAAAAAATTTTTTTTTTAGACTTAGTCATTTTTCCGGCGTTTATCAGACTTTCAGATAGCGGAAAAGTCAGAGAGCGTTCCGATTTCAGTTCCAGAGCGATTCGCCCGATGAGTCCTTCATATTTAGTCGTTTTCAGCCAATTTTCCGAATTTTTGAAAATTTCACTTTTTTGTGAAAATATCCACTAAATGAGGGAATAATATGTGTGAGGGTACCCCAGGAGAGTTCCAAATGTGTGTGGGTAGAATATATATCCCACGGGGGTAAAATTGAAAAAAGGTGAAATTTTTTTTTTTTTGGACTTAGTCATTTTTTCAGCGTTTATCAGACTTTCAGATAGGGGAAATGTCAGTGAGCGTTCAGATATCAGATCCAGAGCGATTCGCCCAATGAGTCCTTCATATTTAGTCGTTTTCAGCCAATTTTCAGAATTTTTGAAAATTTCACTTTTTTGTGAAATTATCCACTAAATGAGGGAATAATATGTGTGAGGGTACCCCAGGAGAGTTCCAAATGTGTGTGGGTAGAATATATATCCCACGGGGGTAAAATTGAAAAAAGTTGAAAATATTTTTTTTTAGACTTAGTCATTTTTTCAGCGTTTATCAGACTTTCAGATAGGGGAAATGTCAGTGAGCGTTCAGATATCAGTTCCAGAGCGATTCGCCCGATGAGTCCTTCATATTTAGTCGTTTTCAGCCAATTTTCCGAATTTTTGAAAATTTCACTTTTTTGTGAAAATATCCACTAAATGAGGGAATAATATGTGTGAGGGTACCCCAGGAGAGTTCCAAATGTGAGTGGGTAGAATATATATCCCACGGGGGTAAAATTGAAAAAAGTTGAAAATATTTTTTTTTTAGACTTAGTCATTTTTCCGGCGTTTATCAGACTTTCAGATAGCGGAAAAGTCAGAGCGTTCCGATTTCAGTTCCAGAGCGATTCGCCCGATGAGTCCTTCATATTTAGTCGTTTTCAGCCAATTTTCTTAATTTTTGAAAATTTCACTTTTTTGTGAAAATATCCACTAAATGAGGGAATAATATGTGTGAGGGTACCCCAGGAGAGTTCCAAATGTGTGTGGGTAGAATATATATCCCACGGGGGTAAAATTGAAAAAAGGTGAAAAATTTTTTTTTTTGGACTTAGTCATTTTTTCAGCGTTTATCAGACTTTCAGATAGGAGAAATGTCATTGAGCATTCCGATTTCAGTTCCAGAGCGATTCTCCCGATGAGTCCTTCATATTTAGTCGTTTTCAGCCAATTTTCTGAATTTTTGAAAATTTCACTTTTTTGTGAAAATATCCACTAAATGAGGGAATAATATGTGTGAGGGTACCCCATGAGAGTTCCAAATGTGTGTGGGTAGAATATATATACCAAGGGGGTAAAATTGAAAAAAGTAGAAAAAATTTTTTTTTTAGACTTAGTCATTTTTCCGTCCTTTATCAGACTTTCAGATAGCGGAAAAGTCAGAGAGCGTTCCGATTTCAGTTCCAGAGCGATTCGCCCGATGAGTCCTTCATATTTAGTCGTTTTCAGCCAATTTTCCGAATTTTTGAAAATTTCACTTTTTTGTGAAATGAGGGAATAATATGTGTGAGCGTACCCCAGGAGAGTTCCAAATGTGTGTGGGTAGAATATATATCCCATGGGGGTAAAATTGAAAAAAGGTGAAATTTTTTTTTTTTTGGACTTAGTCATTTTTTCAGCGTTTATCAGACTTTCAGATAGGGGAAATGTCAGTGAGCGTTCAGATATCAGATCCAGAGCGATTCGCCCGATGAGTCCTTCATATTTAGTCGTTTTCAGCCAATTTTCCGAATTTTTGAAAATTTCACTTTTTTGTGAAAATATCCACTAAATGAGGGAATAATATGTGTGAGGGTACCCCAGGAGAGTTCCAAATGTGTGTGGGTAGAATATATATCCCACGGGGGTAAAATTGAAAAAAGGTGAAATTTTTTTTTTTTTGGACTTAGTCATTTTTTCAGCGTTTATCAGACTTTCAGATAGGGGAAATGTCAGTGAGCGTTCAGATATCAGTTCCAGAGCGATTCGCCCGATGAGTCCTTCATATTTAGTCGTTTTCAGCCAATTTTCCGAATTTTTGAAAATTTCACTTTTTTGTGAAAATATCCACTAAATGAGGGAATAATATGTGTGAGGGTACCCCAGGAGAGTTCCAAATGTGAGTGGGTAGAATATATATCCCACGGGGGTAAAATTGAAAAAAGTTGAAAATATTTTTTTTTTAGACTTAGTCATTTTTCCGGCGTTTATCAGACTTTCAGATAGCGGAAAAGTCAGAGCGTTCCGATTTCAGTTCCAGAGCGATTCGCCCGATGAGTCCTTCATATTTAGTCGTTTTCAGCCAATTTTCAGAATTTTTGAAAATTTCACTTTTTTGTGAAAATATCCACTAAATGAGGGAATAATATGTGTGAGGGTACCCCAGGAGAGTTCCAAATGTGTGTGGGTAGAATATATATCCCACGGGGGTAAAATTGAAAAAAGGTGAAAATTTTTTTTTTTTGGACTTAGTCATCTTTCCGGCGTTTATCAGACTTTCAGATAGGGGAAATGTCAGTGAGCGTTCCGATTTCAGTTCCAGAGCGATTCGCCCGATGAGTCCTTCATATTTAGTCGTTTTCAGCCAATTTTCCGAATTTTTGAAAATTTCACTTTTTTGTGAAAATATTCACTAAATGAGGGAATAATATGTGTGAGGGTACCCCAGGAGAGTTCCAAATGTGTGTGGGTAGAATATATATCCCATGGGGGTAAATTTGAAAAAAGGTGCAAAAAATTTTTTTTTTGGACTTAGTCATTTTTTCAGCGTTTATCAGACTTTCAGATAGGAGAAATGTCATTGAGCGTTCCGATTTCAGTTCCAGAGCGATTCTCCCGATGAGTCCTTCATATTTAGTCGTTTTCAGCCAATTTTCCGAATTTTTGAAAATTTCACTTTTTTGTGAAAATATCCACTAAATGAGGGAATAATATGTGTGAGGGTACCCCAGGAGAGTTCCAAATGTGTGTGGGTAGAATATATATCCCACGGGGGTAAAATTGAAAAAAGTTGAAAATATTTTTTTTTTAGACTTAGTCATTTTTCCGGCGTTTATCAGACTTTCAGATAGCGGAAAAGTCAGAGAGCGTTCCGATTTCAGTTCCAGAGCGATTCGCCCGATGAGTCCTTCATATTTAGTCGTTTTTAGCCAATTTTCAGAATTTTTGAAAATTTCACTTTTTTGTGAAAATATCCACTAAATGACGGAATAATATGTGTGAGGGTACCCCAGGAGAGTTCCAAATGTGTGTGGGTAGAATATATATCCCACGGGGGTAAAATTGAAAAAAGTTGAAAAAATTTTTTTTTTAGACTTAGTCATTTGTCCGGCGTTTATCAGACTTTCAGATAGGGGAATTGTCAGTGAGCGTTCAGATATCAGTTCCAGAGCGATTCGCCCGATGAGTCCTTCATATTTAGTCGTTTTCAGCCAATTTTCTTAATTTTTGAAAATTTCACTTTTTTGTGAAAATATCCACTAAATGAGGGAATAATATGTGTGAGGGTACCCCAGGAGAGTTCCAAATGTGTGTGGGTAGAATATATATCCCACGGGGGTAAAATTGAAAAAAGGTGAAAAATTTTTTTTTTTGGACTTAGTCATTTTTTCAGCGTTTATCAGACTTTCAGATAGGAGAAATGTCATTGAGCGTTCCGATTTCAGTTCCAGAGCGATTCTCCCGATAAGTCCTTCATATTTAGTCGTTTTCAGCCAATTTTCAGAATTTTTGAAAATTTCACTTTTTTGTGAAAATATCCACTAAATGAGGGAATAATATGTGTGAGGGTACCCCAGGAGAGTTCCAAATGTGTGTGGGTAGAATATATATCCCACGGGGGTAAAATTGAAAAAAGGTGAAAAATTTTTTTTTTTGGACTTAGTCATCTTTCCGGCGTTTATCAGACTTTCAGATAGGGGAAATGTCAGTGAGCGTTCCGATTTCAGTTCCAGAGCGATTCGCCCGATGAGTCCTTCATATTTAGTCGTTTTCAGCCAATTTTCCGAATTTTTGAAAATTTCACTTTTTTGTGAAAATATTCACTAAATGAGGGAATAATATGTGTGAGGGTACCCCAGGAGAGTTCCAAATGTGTGTGGGTAGAATATATATCCCATGGGGGTAAATTTGAAAAAAGGTGCAAAAAATTTTTTTTTGGACTTAGTCATTTTTTCAGCGTTTATCAGACTTTCAGATAGGAGAAATGTCATTGAGCATTCCGATTTCAGTTCCAGAGCGATTCTCCCGATGAGTCCTTCATATTTAGTCGTTTTCAGCCAATTTTCTGAATTTTTGAAAATTTCACTTTTTTGTGAAAATATCCACTAAATGAGGGAATAATATGTGTGAGGGTACCCCATGAGAGTTCCAAATGTGTGTGGGTAGAATATATATCCCAAGGGGGTAAAATTGAAAAAAGTAGAAAAAATTTTTTTTTTAGACTTAGTCATTTTTCCGTCGTTTATCAGACTTTCAGATAGCGGAAAAGTCAGAGAGCGTTCCGATTTCAGTTCCAGAGCGATTCGCCCGATGAGTCCTTCATATTTAGTCGTTTTCAGCCAATTTTCAGAATTTTTGAAAATTTCACTTTTCTGTGAAAATATCCACTAAATGAGGGAATAATATGTGTGAGGGTACCCCAGGAGAGTTCCAAATGTGTGTGGGTAGAATATATATCCCACGGGGGTAAAATTGAAAAAAGGTGAAAAATTTTTTTTTTTGGACTTAGTCATCTTTCCGGCGTTTATCAGACTTTCAGATAGGGGAAATGTCAGTGAGCGTTCCGATTTCAGTTCCAGAGCGATTCGCCCGATGAGTCCTTCATATTTAGTCGTTTTCAGCCAATTTTCCGAATTTTTGAAAATTTCACTTTTTTGTGAAAATATTCACTAAATGAGGGAATAATATGTGTGAGGGTACCCCAGGAGAGTTCCAAATGTGTGTGGGTAGAATATATATCCCATGGGGGTAAATTTGAAAAAAGGTGCAAAAAATTTTTTTTTGGACTTAGTCATTTTTTCAGCGTTTATCAGACTTTCAGAGAGGAGAAATGTCATTGAGCGTTCCGATTTCAGTTCCAGAGCGATTCTCCCGATGAGTCCTTCATATTTAGTCGTTTTCAGCCAATTTTCTGAATTTTTGAAAATTTCACTTTTTTGTGAAAATATCCACTAAATGAGGGAATAATATGTGTGAGGTTACCCCAGGAGAGTTCCAAATGTGTGTGGGTAGAATATATATCCCACGGGGGTAAAATTGAAAAAAGTTGAAAATATTTTTTTTTTAGACTTAGTCATTTTTCAGGCGTTTATCAGACTTTCAGATAGCGGAAAAGTCAGAGAGCGTTCCGATTTCAGTTCCAGAGCGATTCGCCCGATGAGTCCTTCATATTTAGTCGTTTTTAGCCAATTTTCAGAATTTTTGAAAATTTCACTTTTTTGTGAAAATATCCACTAAATGACGGAATAATATGTGTGAGGGTACCCCAGGAGAGTTCCAAATGTGTGTGGGTAGAATATATATCCCACGGGGGTAAAATTGAAAAAAGTTGAAAAAATTTTTTTTTTAGACTTAGTCATTTTTCCGGCGTTTATCAGACTTTCAGATAGCGGAAATGTCAGTGAGCGTTCAGATATCAGTTCCAGAGCGATTCGCCCGATGAGTCCTTCATATTTAGTCGTTTTCAGCCAATTTTCCGAATTTTTGAAAATTTCACTTTTTTGTGAAAATATCCACTAAATGAGGGAATAATATGTGTGAGGGTACCCCAGGAGAGTTCCAAATGTGTGTGGGTAGAATATATATCCCACGGGGGTAAAATTGAAAAAAGTTGAAAAAAATTTTTTTTTAGACTTAGTCATTTTTCCGGCGTTTATCAGACTTTCAGATAGCGGAAAAGTCAGAGAGCGTTCCCCTTTCAGTTCCAGAGCGATTCGCCCGATGAGTCCTTCATATTTAGTCGTTTTCAGCCAATTTTCCGAATTTTTGAAAATTTCACTTTTTTGTGAAAATATTCACTAAATGAGGGAATAATATGTGTGAGGGTACCCCAGGAGAGTTCCAAATGTGTGTGGGTAGAATATATATCCCATGGGGGTAAAATTGAAAAAAGTAGAAAAAATATTTTTTTAGACTTAGTCATTTTTCCGTCGTTTATCAGACTTTCAGATAGCGGAAAAGTCAGAGAGCGTTCCGATTTCAGTTCCAGAGCGATTCGCCCGATGAGTCCTTCATATTTAGTCGTTTTCAGCCAATTTTCCGAATTTTTGAAAATTTCACTTTTTTGTGAAAATATCCACTAAATGAGGGAATAATATGTGTGAGGGTACCCCAGGAGAGTTCCAAATGTGTGTGGGTAGAATATATATCCCACGGGGGTAAAATTGAAAAAAGTTGAAAAAAATTTTTTTTTAGACTTAGTCATTTTTCCGGCGTTTATCAGACTTTCAGATAGCGGAAAAGTCAGAGAGCGTTCCCATTGCAGTTCCAGAGCGATTCGCCCGATGAGTCCTTCATATTTAGTCGTTTTCAGCCAATTTTCAGAATTTTTGAAAATTTCACTTTTTTGTGAAAATATCCACTAAATGAGGGAATAATATGTGTGAGGGTACCCCAGGAGAGTTCCAAATGTGTGTGGGTAGAATATATATCCCACGGGGGTAAAATTGAAAAAAGGTGAAAAATTTTTTTTTTTGGACTTAGTCATCTTTCCGGCGTTTATCAGACTTTCAGATAGGGGAAATGTCAGTGAGCGTTCCGATTTCAGTTCCAGAGCGATTCGCCCGATGAGTCCTTCATATTTAGTCGTTTTCAGCCAATTTTCCGAATTTTTGAAAATTTCACTTTTTTGTGAAAATATTCACTAAATGAGGGAATAATATGTGTGAGGGTACCCCAGGAGAGTTCCAAATGTGTGTGGGTAGAATATATATCCCATGGGGGTAAATTTGAAAAAAGGTGCAAAAAATTTTTTTTTGGACTTAGTCATTTTTTCAGCGTTTGTCAGACTTTCAGAGAGGAGAAATGTCATTGAGCGTTCCGATTTCAGTTCCAGAGCGATTCTCCCGATGAGTCCTTCATATTTAGTCGTTTTCAGCCAATTTTCTGAATTTTTGAAAATTTCACTTTTTTGTGAAAATATCCACTAAATGAGGGAATAATATGTGTGAGGTTACCCCAGGAGAGTTCCAAATGTGTGTGGGTAGAATATATATCCCACGGGGGTAAAATTGAAAAAAGTTGAAAATATTTTTTTTTTAGACTTAGTCATTTTTCAGGCGTTTATCAGACTTTCAGATAGCGGAAAAGTCAGAGAGCGTTCCGATTTCAGTTCCAGAGCGATTCGCCCGATGAGTCCTTCATATTTAGTCGTTTTTAGCCAATTTTCAGAATTTTTGAAAATTTCACTTTTTTGTGAAAATATCCACTAAATGACGGAATAATATGTGTGAGGGTACCCCAGGAGAGTTCCAAATGTGTGTGGGTAGAATATATATCCCACGGGGGTAAAATTGAAAAAAGTTGAAAAAATTTTTTTTTTAGACTTAGTCATTTTTCCGGCGTTTATCAGACTTTCAGATAGCGGAAATGTCAGTGAGCGTTCAGATATCAGTTCCAGAGCGATTCGCCCGATGAGTCCTTCATATTTAGTCGTTTTCAGCCAATTTTCCGAATTTTTGAAAATTTCACTTTTTTGTGAAAATATCCACTAAATGAGGGAATAATATGTGTGAGGGTACCCCAGGAGAGTTCCAAATGTGTGTGGGTAGAATATATATCCCACGGGGGTAAAATTGAAAAAAGTTGAAAAAAATTTTTTTTTAGACTTAGTCATTTTTCCGGCGTTTATCAGACTTTCAGATAGCGGAAAAGTCAGAGAGCGTTCCCCTTTCAGTTCCAGAGCGATTCGCCCGATGAGTCCTTCATATTTAGTCGTTTTCAGCCAATTTTCCGAATTTTTGAAAATTTCACTTTTTTGTGAAAATATTCACTAAATGAGGGAATAATATGTGTGAGGGTACCCCAGGAGAGTTCCAAATGTGTGTGGGTAGAATATATATCCCATGGGGGTAAAATTGAAAAAAGTAGAAAAAATATTTTTTTAGACTTAGTCATTTTTCCGTCGTTTATCAGACTTTCAGATAGCGGAAAAGTCAGAGAGCGTTCCGATTTCAGTTCCAGAGCGATTCGCCCGATGAGTCCTTCATATTTAGTCGTTTTCAGCCAATTTTCCGAATTTTTGAAAATTTCACTTTTTTGTGAAAATATCCACTAAATGAGGGAATAATATGTGTGAGGGTACCCCAGGAGAGTTCCAAATGTGTGTGGGTAGAATATATATCCCACGGGGGTAAAATTGAAAAAAGTTGAAAAAAATTTTTTTTTAGACTTAGTCATTTTTCCGGCGTTTATCAGACTTTCAGATAGCGGAAAAGTCAGAGAGCGTTCCCATTGCAGTTCCAGAGCGATTCGCCCGATGAGTCCTTCATATTTAGTCGTTTTCAGCCAATTTTCAGAATTTTTGAAAATTTCACTTTTTTGTGAAAATATCCACTAAATGAGGGAATAATATGTGTGAGGGTACCCCAGGAGAGTTCCAAATGTGTGTGGGTAGAATATATATCCCACGGGGGTAAAATTGAAAAAAGGTGAAAAATTTTTTTTTTTGGACTTAGTCATCTTTCCGGCGTTTATCAGACTTTCAGATAGGGGAAATGTCAGTGAGCGTTCCGATTTCAGTTCCAGAGCGATTCGCCCGATGAGTCCTTCATATTTAGTCGTTTTCAGCCAATTTTCCGAATTTTTGAAAATTTCACTTTTTTGTGAAAATATTCACTAAATGAGGGAATAATATGTGTGAGGGTACCCCAGGAGAGTTCCAAATGTGTGTGGGTAGAATATATATCCCATGGGGGTAAATTTGAAAAAAGGTGCAAAAAATTTTTTTTTGGACTTAGTCATTTTTTCAGCGTTTGTCAGACTTTCAGAGAGGAGAAATGTCATTGAGCGTTCCGATTTCAGTTCCAGAGCGATTCTCCCGATGAGTCCTTCATATTTAGTCGTTTTCAGCCAATTTTCTGAATTTTTGAAAATTTCACTTTTTTGTGAAAATATCCACTAAATGAGGGAATAATATGTGTGAGGTTACCCCAGGAGAGTTCCAAATGTGTGTGGGTAGAATATATATCCCACGGGGGTAAAATTGAAAAAAGTTGAAAATATTTTTTTTTTAGACTTAGTCATTTTTCCGGCGTTTATCAGACTTTCAGATAGCGGAATAGTCAGAGAGCGTTCCGATTTCAGTTCCAGAGCGATTCGCCCGATGAGTCCTTCATATTTAGTCGTTTTTAGCCAATTTTCAGAATTTTTGAAAATTTCACTTTTTTGTGAAAATATCCACTAAATGACGGAATAATATGTGTGAGGGTACCCCAGGAGAGTTCCAAATGTGTGTGGGTAGAATATATATCCCACGGGGGTAAAATTGAAAAAAGTTGAAAAAATTTTTTTTTTAGACTTAGTCATTTTTCCGGCGTTTATCAGACTTTCAGATAGGGGAAATGTCAGTGAGCGTTCAGATATCAGTTCCAGAGCGATTCGCCCGATGAGTCCTTCATATTTAGTCGTTTTCAGCCAATTTTCCGAATTTTTGAAAATTTCACTTTTTTGTGAAAATATCCACTAAATGAGGGAATAATATGTGTGAGGGTACCCCAGGAGAGTTCCAAATGTGTGTGGGTAGAATATATATCCCACGGGGGTAAAATTGAAAAAAGTTGAAAAAAATTTTTTTTTAGACTTAGTCATTTTTCCGGCGTTTATCAGACTTTCAGATAGCGGAAAAGTCAGAGAGCGTTCCCCTTTCAGTTCCAGAGCGATTCGCCCGATGAGTCCTTCATATTTAGTCGTTTTCAGCCAATTTTCCGAATTTTTGAAAATTTCACTTTTTTGTGAAAATATTCACTAAATGAGGGAATAATATGTGTGAGGGTACCCCAGGAGAGTTCCAAATGTGTGTGGGTAGAATATATATCCCATGGGGGTAAATTTGAAAAAAGGTGCAAAAAATTTTTTTTGGACTTAGTCATTTTTTCAGCGTTTATCAGACTTTCAGATAGGAGAAATGTCATTGAGCATTCCGATTTCAGTTCCAGAGCGATTCTCCCGATGAGTCCATCATATTTAGTCGTTTTCAGCCAATTTTCTGAATTTTTGAAAATTTCACTTTTTTGTGAAAATATCCACTAAATGAGGGAATAATATGTGTGAGGGTACCCCATGAGAGTTCCAAATGTGTGTGGGTAGAATATATATCCCAAGTGGGTAAAATTGAAAAAAGTAGAAAAAATTTTTTTTTTAGACTTAGTCATTTTTCCGTCGTTTATCAGACTTTCAGATAGCGGAAAAGTCAGAGAGCGTTCCGATTTCAGTTCCAGAGCGATTCGCCCGATGAGTCCTTCATATTTAGTCGTTTTCAGCCAATTTTCCGAATTTTTGAAAATTTCACTTTTTTGTGAAAATATCCACTAAATGAGGGAATAATATGTGTGAGGGTACCCCAGGAGAGTTCCAAATGTGTGTGGGTAGAATATATATCCCACGGGGGTAAAATTGAAAAAAGGTGAAAAATTTTTTTTTTTGGACTTAGTCATCTTTCCGGCGTTTATCAGACTTTCAGATAGGGGAAATGTCAGTGAGCGTTCCGATTTCAGTTCCAGAGCGATTCGCCCGATGAGTCCTTCATATTTAGTCGTTTTCAGCCAATTTTCCGAATTTTTGAAAATTTCACTTTTTTGTGAAAATATTCACTAAATGAGGGAATAATATGTGTGAGGGTACCCCAGGAGAGTTCCAAATGTGTGTGGGTAGAATATATATCCCATGGGGGTAAATTTGAAAAAAGGTGCAAAAAATTTTTTTTTGGACTTAGTCATTTTTTCAGCGTTTATCAGACTTTCAGATAGGAGAAATGTCATTGAGCATTCCGATTTCAGTTCCAGAGCGATTCTCCCGATGAGTCCTTCATGTTTAGTCGTTTTCAGCCAATTTTCTGAATTTTTGAAAATTTCACTTTTTTGTGAAAATATCCACTAAATGAGGGAATAATATGTGTGCGGGTACCCCAGGAGAGTTCCAAGTGTGTGTGGGTAGAATATATATCCCAAGGGGGTAAAATTGAAAAAAGTAGAAAAAATTTTTTTTTTAGACTTAGTCATTTTTCCGTCGTTTATCAGACTTTCAGATAGCGGAAAAGTCAGAGAGCGTTCCGATTTCAGTTCCAGAGCGATTCGCCCGATGAGTCCTTCATATTTAGTCGTTTTCAGCCAATTTTCCGAATTTTTGAAAATTTCACTTTTTTGTGAAAATATCCACTAAATGAGGGAATAATATGTGTGAGGGTACCCCAGGAGAGTTCCAAATGTGTGTGGGTAGAATATATATCTCATGGGGGTAAATTTGAAAAAAGGTGCAAAAAATTTTTTTTTGGACTTAGTCATTTTTTCAGCGTTTATCAGACTTTCAGATAGGAGAAATGTCATTGAGCGTTCCGATTTCAGTTCCAGAGCGATTCTCCCGATGAGTCCTTCATATTTAGTCGTTTTCAGCCAATTTTCTGAATTTTTGAAAATTTCACTTTTTTGTGAAAATATCCACTAAATGAGGGAATAATATGTGTGAGGGTACCCCAGGAGAGTTCCAAATGTGTGTGGGTAGAATATATATCCCACGGGGGTAAAATTGAAAAAAGGTGAAAATTTTTTTTTTTTGGACTTAGTCATTTTTTCAGCGTTTATCAGACTTTCAGATAGGGGAAATGTCAGTGAGCGTTCAGATTTCAGTTCCAGAGCGATTCGCCCGATGAGTCCTTCATATTTAGTCATTTTCAGCCAATTTTCAGAATTTTTGAAAATTTCACTTTTTTGTGAAAATATCCACTAAATGAGGGAATAATATGTGTGAGGGTACCCCAGGAGAGTTCCAAATGTGTGTGGGTAGAATATATATCCCATGGGGGTAAATTTGAAAAAAGGTGCAAAAAATTTTTTTTTGGACTTAGTCATTTTTTCAGCGTTTATCAGACTTTCAGATAGAAGAAAAGTCAGTGAGCGTTCCGATTTCAGTTCCAGAGCGATTCGCCCGATGAGTCCTTCATATTTAGTCGTTTTCAGCCAATTTTCCGAATTTTTGAAAATTTCACTTTTTTGTGAAAATATCCACTAAATGAGGGAATAATATGTGTGAGGGTACCCCAGGAGAGTTCCAAATGTGTGTGGGTAGAATATATATCCCACGGGGGTAAAATTGAAAAAAGGTGAAAAATTTTTTTTTTTGGACTTAGTCATTTTTTCAGCGTTTATCAGACTTTCAGATAGGGGAAATGTCAGTGAACGTTCTGATTTCAGTTCCAGAGCGATTCGCCCGATGAGTCCTTCATATTTAGTCGTTTTCAGCCAATTTTCCGAATTTTTGAAAATTTCACTTTTTTGTGAAAATATCCACTAAATGAGGGAATAATATGTGTGAGGGTACCCCAAGAGAATTCCAAATGTGTGTGGGTAGAATATATATCCCACGGGGTAAAATTGAAAAAAGATGAAGAAAAATTTTTTTTAGACTTAGTCATTTTTCCAGGGTTTATCAGACTTTCAGATAGCGGAAAAGTCAGTGAGCGTTCCAATTTCAGTTCCAGAGCGATTCGCCCGATGAGTCCTTCATATTTAGTCGTTTTCAGCCAATTTTCAGAATTTTTGAAAATTTCACTTTTTTGTGAAAATATCCACTAAATGAGGGAATAATATGTGTGAGGGTACCCCAAGAGAATTCCAAATGTGTGTGGGTAGAATATATACCCCACGGGGGTAAAATTGAAAAAAGTTGAAAAAATTTTTTTTTAGACTTAGTCATTTTTCCAGCGTTTATCAGACTTTCAGATAGCGGAAAAGTCAGTGAGCGTTCCAATTTCAGTTCCAGAGCGATTCGCCCGATGAGTCCTTCATATTTAGTCGTTTTCAGCCAATTTTCAGAATTTTTGAAAATTTCACTTTTTTGTGAAAATATCCACTAAATGAGGAAATAATATGCGTGAGGGTACCCCAGGAGAGTTCCAAATGTGTGTCGGTAGAATATATATCCCACGGGGGTAAAATTGAAAAGAGGTGAAAAATTTATTTTTTTGGACTTATTCATTTTTTCAGCGTTTATCAGACTTTCAGATAGGGGAAATGTCAGTGAGCGTTCCGATTTCAGTTCCAGAGCGATTCGCCCGATGAGTCCTTCATATTTAGTCGTTTTCAGCCAATTTCCAGAGTTTTTGAAAATTTCACTTTTTTGTGAAAATATCCACTAAATGAGGGAATAATATGTGTGAGGGTACCCCAGGAGAGTTCCAAATGTGTGTGGGTAGAATATATATCCCACGGGGGTAAAATTGAAAAAAGTTGAAAAAAATTTTTTTTTAGACTTAGTCATTTTTCCGGCGTTTATCAGACTTTCAGATAGCGGAAACGTCAGAGAGCGTTCCCCTTTCAGTTCCAGAGCGATTCGCCCGATGAGTCCTTCATATTTAGTCGTTTTCAGCCAATTTTCCGAATTTTTGAAAATTTCACTTTTTTGTGAAAATATTCACTAAATGAGGGAATAATATGTGTGAGGGTACCCCAGGAGAGTTCCAAATGTGTGTGGGTAGAATATATATCCCATGGGGGTAAATTTGAAAAAAGGTGCAAAAAATTTTTTTTTGGACTTAGTCATTTTTTCAGCGTTTATCAGACTTTCAGATGGGAGAAATGTCATTGAGCATTCCGATTTCAGTTCCAGAGCGATTCTCCCGATGAGTCCATCATATTTAGTCGTTTTCAGCCAATTTTCTGAATTTTTGAAAATTTCACTTTTTTGTGAAAATATCCACTAAATGAGGGAATAATATGTGTGAGGGTACCCCATGAGAGTTCCAAATGTGTGTGGGTAGAATATATATCCCAAGGGGGTAAAATTGAAAAAAGTAGAAAAAATTTTTTTTTTAGACTTAGTCATTTTTCCGTCGTTTATCAGACTTTCAGATAGCGGAAAAGTCAGAGAGCGTTCCGATTTCAGTTCCAGAGCGATTCGCCCGATGAGTCCTTCATATTTAGTCGTTTTCAGCCAATTTTCCGAATTTTTGAAAATTTCACTTTTTTGTGAAAATATCCACTAAATGAGGGAATAATATGTGTGAGGGTACCCCAGGAGAGTTCCAAATGTGTGTGGGTAGAATATATATCCCACGGGGGTAAAATTGAAAAAAGGTGAAAAATTTTTTTTTTTGGACTTAGTCATCTTTCCGGCGTTTATCAGACTTTCAGATAGGGGAAATGTCAGTGAGCGTTCCGATTTCAGTTCCAGAGCGATTCGCCCGATGAGTCCTTCATATTTAGTCGTTTTCAGCCAATTTTCCGAATTTTTGAAAATTTCACTTTTTTGTGAAAATATTCACTAAATGAGGGAATAATATGTGTGAGGGTACCCCAGGAGAGTTCCAAATGTGTGTGGGTAGAATATATATCCCATGGGGGTAAATTTGAAAAAAGGTGCAAAAAATTTTTTTTTGTACTTAGTCATTTTTTCAGCGTTTATCAGACTTTCAGATAGGAGAAATGTCATTAAGCATTCCGATTTCAGTTCCAGAGCGATTCTCCCGATGAGTCCTTCATATTTAGTCGTTTTTAAGCCAATTTTCAGAATTTTTGAAAATTTCACTTTTTTGTGAAAATATCCACTAAATGAGGGAATAATATGTGTGAGGGTACCCCAGGAGAGTTCCAAATGTGTGTGGGTAGAATATATATCCCAAGGGGGTAAAATTGAAAAAAGTAGAAAAAAATTTTTTTTTAGACTTAGTCATTTTTCCGTCGTTTATCAGACTTTCAGATAGCGGAAAAGTCAGAGAGCGTTCCAATTTCAGTTCCAGAGCGATTCGCCCGATGAGTCCTTCATATTTAGTCGTTTTCAGCCAATTTTCAGAATTTTTGAAAATTTCACTTTTTTGTGAAAATATCCACTAAATGAGGGAATAATATGTGTGAGGGTACCCCAAGAGAATTCCAAATGTGTGTGGGTAGAATATATACCCCACGGGGGTAAAATTGAAAAAAGTTGAAAAAATTTTTTTTTAGACTTAGTCATTTTTCCAGCGTTTATCAGACTTTCAGATAGCGGAAAAGTCAGTGAGCGTTCCAATTTCAGTTCCAGAGCGATTCGCCCGATGAGTCCTTCATATTTAGTCGTTTTCAGCCAATTTTCAGAATTTTTGAAAATTTCACTTTTTTGTGAAAATATCCACTAAATGAGGAAATAATATGCGTGAGGGTACCCCAGGAGAGTTCCAAATGTGTGTCGGTAGAATATATATCCCACGGGGGTAAAATTGAAAAGAGGTGAAAAATTTATTTTTTTGGACTTATTCATTTTTTCAGCGTTTATCAGACTTTCAGATAGGGGAAATGTCAGTGAGCGTTCCGATTTCAGTTCCAGAGCGATTCGCCCGATGAGTCCTTCATATTTAGTCGTTTTCAGCCAATTTCCAGAGTTTTTGAAAATTTCACTTTTTTGTGAAAATATCCACTAAATGAGGGAATAATATGTGTGAGGGTACCCCAGGAGAGTTCCAAATGTGTGTGGGTAGAATATATATCCCACGGGGGTAAAATTGAAAAAAGTTGAAAAAAATTTTTTTTTAGACTTAGTCATTTTTCCGGCGTTTATCAGACTTTCAGATAGCGGAAACGTCAGAGAGCGTTCCCCTTTCAGTTCCAGAGCGATTCGCCCGATGAGTCCTTCATATTTAGTCGTTTTCAGCCAATTTTCCGAATTTTTGAAAATTTCACTTTTTTGTGAAAATATTCACTAAATGAGGGAATAATATGTGTGAGGGTACCCCAGGAGAGTTCCAAATGTGTGTGGGTAGAATATATATCCCATGGGGGTAAATTTGAAAAAAGGTGCAAAAAATTTTTTTTTGGACTTAGTCATTTTTTCAGCGTTTATCAGACTTTCAGATAGCGGAAAAGTCAGAGAGCGTTCCCATTTCAGTTCCAGAGCGATTCGCCCGATGAGTCCTTCATATTTAGTCGTTTTCAGCCAATTTTCAGAATTTTTGAAAATTTCACTTTTTTGTGAAAATATCCACTAAATGAGGGAATAATATGTGTGAGGGTACCCCAGGAGAGTTCCAAATGTGTGTGGGTAGAATATATATCCCACGGGGGTAAAATTGAAAAAAGGTGAAAAATTTTTTTTTTTGGACTTAGTCATCTTTCCGGCGTTTATCAGACTTTCAGATAGGGGAAATGTCAGTGAGCGTTCCGATTTCAGTTCCAGAGCGATTCGCCCGATGAGTCCTTCATATTTAGTCGTTTTCAGCCAATTTTCCGAATTTTTGAAAATTTCACTTTTTTGTGAAAATATTCACTAAATGAGGGAATAATATGTGTGAGGGTACCCCAGGAGAGTTCCAAATGTGTGTGGGTAGAATATATATCCCATGGGGGTAAATTTGAAAAAAGGTGCAAAAAATTTTTTTTTGGACTTAGTCATTTTTTCAGCGTTTATCAGACTTTCAGATAGGAGAAATGTCATTGAGCATTCCGATTTCAGTTCCAGAGCGATTCTCCCGATGAGTCCTTCATATTTAGTCGTTTTTAAGCCAATTTTCTGAATTTTTGAAAATTTCACTTTTTTGTGAAAATATCCACTAAATGAGGGAATAATATGTGTGAGGGTACCCCAGGAGAGTTCCAAATGTGTGTGGGTAGAATATATATCCCAAGGGGGTAAAATTGAAAAAAGTTGAAAAAATTTTTTTTTAGACTTAGTCATTTTTCCAGCGTTTATCAGACTTTCAGATAGCGGAAAAGTCAGTGAGCGTTCCAATTTCAGTTCCAGAGCGATTCGCCCGATGAGTCCTTCACATTTAGTCGTTTTCAGCCAATTTCCAGAGTTTTTGAAAATTTCACTTTTTTGTGAAAATATCCACTAAATGAGGAAATAATATGTGTGAGGATACCCCAAGAGAATTCCAAATGTGTGTGGGTAGAATATATATACCACGGGGGTAAAATTGAAAAAAGATGAAGAAAAATTTTTTTTAGACTTAGTAATTTTTCCGGCGTTTATCAGACTTTCAGATAGGGGATATGTCAGTGAGCGTTTTGATTTCAGTTCCAGAGCGATTCGCCCGATGAGTCCTTCATATTTAGTCATTTTCAGCCAATTTTCAGAATTTTTGAAAATTTCACTTTTTTGTGAAAATATACACTGAATGAGGGAATAATATGTGTGAGGGTACCCCAGGAGAGTTCCAAATGTGTGTGGGTAGAATTTATATCCCACGGGGGTAAAATTGAAAAAAGGTGAAAAATTTTTTTTTTTGGACTTAGTCATCTTTCCGGCGTTTATCAGACTTTCAGATAGGGGAAATGTCAGTGAGCATTCCGATTTCAGTTCCAGAGCGATTCGCCCGATGAGTCCTTCATATTTAGTCGTTTTCAGCCAATTTTCCGAATTTTTGAAAATTTCACTTTTTTGTGAAAATATTCACTAAATGAGGGAATAATATGTGTGAGGGTACCCCAGGAGAGTTCCAAATGTGTGTGGGTAGAATATATATCCCATGGGGGTAAATTTGAAAAAAGGTGCAAAAAATTTTTTTTTGGACTTAGTCATTTTTTCAGCGTTTATCAGACTTTCAGATAGGAGAAATGTCATTGAGCATTCCGATTTCAGTTCCAGAGCGATTCTCCCGATGAGTCCTTCATATTTAGTCGTTTTTAAGCCAATTTTCTGAATTTTTGAAAATTTCACTTTTTTGTGAAAATATCCACTAAATGAGGGAATAATATGTGTGAGGGTACCCCAGGAGAGTTCCAAATGTGTGTGGGTAGAATATATATCCCAAGGGGGTAAAATTGAAAAAAGTAGAAAAAATTTTTTTTTTAGACTTAGTCATTTTTCCGTCGTTTATCAGACTTTCAGATAGCGGAAAAGTCAGAGAGCGTTCCAATTTCAGTTCCAGAGCGATTCGCCCGATGAGTCCTTCATATTTAGTCGTTTTCAGCCAATTTTCAGAATTTTTTAAAATTTCACTTTTTTGTAAAAATATCCACTAAATGAGGGAATAATATGTGTGAGGGTACCCCAGGAGAGTTCCAAATGTGTGTGGGTAGAATATATATCCCACGGGGGTAAAATTGAAAAAAGGTGAAAAATTTTTTTGTTTGGACTTAGTCATGTTTTCAGCGTTTATCAGACTTTCAGATAGGGGAAATGTCAGTGAGCATTCCGATTTCAGTTGCAGAGCGATTCGCCCGATGAGTCCTTCATATTTAGTCATTTTCAGCCAATTTTCAGAATTTTTGAAAATTTCACTTTTTTGTGAAAATATCCACTAAATGAGGGAATAATATGTGTGAGGGTACCCCAGGAGAGTTCCAAATGTGTGTGGGTAGAATATATACCCCACGGGGGTAAAATTGAAAAAAGTTGAAAAAAAAATGTTTTTGGACTTAGTCATTTTCCCGGCGTTTATCAGACTTTCAGATAGGGGAAATGTCAGTGAGCATTCCAATTTAAGTTCCAGAGCGATTCGCCCGATGAGTCGTTCATATTTAGTCATTTTCAGCCAATTTTCAGAATTTTTCAAAAAATTTCACTTTTTTGTGAAAATATACACTGAATGAGGGAATAATATGTGTGAGGGTACCCCAGGAGAGTTCCAAATGTGTGTGGGTAGAATATATACCCCACTGGGGTAAAATTGAAAAAAGTTGAAAAATTTTTTTTTTTGGACTTAGTCATTTTTCCGCCGTTTATCAGACTTTCAGATAGGGGAAATGTCAGTGAGCTTTCCGATTTCAGTTCCAGAGCGATTCGCCCGATGAGTCCTTCATATTTAGTCGTTTTCAGCCAATTTTCTGAATTTTTGAAAATTTCACTTTTTTGTGAAAATATCCACTAAATGAGGGAATAATATGTGTGAGGGTACCCCAGGAGAGTTCCAAATGTGTGTGGGTAGAATATGTACCCCACGGGGGTAAAATTGAAAAAAGTTGAAAAAAAATTTTTTTTGGACTTAGTCATTTTTCCAGCATTTATCAGACTTTCAGATAGGAGAAATGTCAGTGAGCGTTCCGATTACAGTTCCAGAGCGATTCGCCCGATGAGTCCTTCATATTTAGTCGTTTTCAGCCAATTTTCAGAATTTTTGAAAATTTCACTTTTTTGCAAAAATATCCACTAAATGAGGGAATAATATGTGTGAGGGTACCCCAGGAGAGTTCCAAATGTGTGTGGGTAGAATATATATCCCACGGGGGTAAAATTGAAAAAAGGTGAAAATTTTTTTTTTTTGGACTTAGTCATTTTTTCAGCGTTTATCAGACTTTCAGATAGGGGAAATGTCAGTGAGCGTTCCGATTTCAGTTCCAGAGCGATTCGCCCGATGAGTCCTTCATATTTAGTCGTTTTCAGCCAATTTTCAGAATTTTTGAAAATGTCACTTTTTTGTGAAAATATCCACTAAATTAGGGAATAATATGTGTGAGGATACCCCAAGAGAATTCCAAATGTGTGTGGGTAGAATATATATATCCCACGGGGGTAAAATTGAAAAAAGATGAAGAAACATTTTTTTTTGGACTTAGTCATTTTTCCGCCGTTTATCAGACTTTCAGATAGGGGAAATGTCAGTGAGCTTTCCGATTTCAGTTCCAGAGTGATTCGCCCGATGAGTCCTTCATATTTAGTCGTTTTCAGCCAATTTTCTGAATTTTTGAAAATTTCACTTTTTTGTGAAAATATCCACTAAATGAGGGAATAATATGTGTGAGGGTACCCCAGGAGAGTTCCAAATGTGTGTGGGTAGAATATATATCCCACGGGGGTAAAATTGAAAAAAGATGAAGAAAAATTTTTTTTAGACTTAGTCATTTTTCCGGCGTTTATCAGACTTTCAGATAGGGGAAATGTCAGCGAGCATTCCGATTTAAGTTCCAGAGCGATTCGCCCGATGAGTCGTTCATATTTAGTCATTTTCAGCCAATTTTCAGAATTTTTGAAAATTTCACTTTTTTGTGAAAATATACACTGAATGAGTGAATAATATGTGTGAGGGTACCCCAGGAGAGTTCCAAATGTGTGTGGGTAGAATATATATCCCACGGGGGTAAAATTGAAAAAAGGCGAAAAAAATTTTTTTTTGGACTTAGTCATTTTTCCGGCGTTTATCAGACTTTCAGATAGGAGAAATGTCAGTGAGCATTCCGATTTCAGTTCCAGAGCGATTCGCCCGATGAGTCCTTCATATTTAGTCGTTTTCAGCCAATTTTCAGAATTTTTGAAAATTTCACTTTTTTGCAAAAATATCCACTAAATGAGGGAATAATATGTGTGAGGGTACCCCAGGAGAGTTCCAAATGTGTGTGGGTAGAATATATATCCCACGGGGGTAAAATTGAAAAAAGATGAAGAAAAATTTTTTTTAGACTTAGTCATTTTTCCGGCGTTTATCAGACTTTCAGATAGGGGAAATGTCAGTGAGCGTTCCGATTTCAGTTCCAGAGCGATTCGCCAGATGAGTCCTTCATATTTAGTCGTTTTCAGCCAATTTTCAGAATTTTTGAAAATGTCACTTTTTTGTGAAAATATTCACTAAATGAGGGAATAATATGTGTGAGGGTACCCCAGGAGAGTTCCAAATGTGTGTGGGTAGAATATATATCCCATGGGGGTAAATTTGAAAAAAGGTGCAAAAAATTTTTTTTTGGACTTAGTCATTTTTTCAGCGTTTATCAGACTTTCAGATAGCGGAAAAGTCAGAGAGCGTTCCCATTTCAGTTCCAGAGCGATTCGCCCGATGAGTCCTTCATATTTAGTCGTTTTCAGCCAATTTTCAGAATTTTTGAAAATTTCACTTTTTTGTGAAAATATCCACTAAATGAGGGAATAATATGTGTGAGGGTACCCCAGGAGAGTTCCAAATGTGTGTGGGTAGAATATATATCCCACGGGGGTAAAATTGAAAAAAGGTGAAAAATTTTTTTTTTTGGACTTAGTCATCTTTCCGGCGTTTATCAGACTTTCAGATAGGGGAAATGTCAGTGAGCGTTCCGATTTCAGTTCCAGAGCGATTCGCCCGATGAGTCCTTCATATTTAGTCGTTTTCAGCCAATTTTCCGAATTTTTGAAAATTTCACTTTTTTGTGAAAATATTCACTAAATGAGGGAATAATATGTGTGAGGGTACCCCAGGAGAGTTCCAAATGTGTGTGGGTAGAATATATATCCCATGGGGGTAAATTTGAAAAAAGGTGCAAAAAATTTTTTTTTGGACTTAGTCATTTTTTCAGCGTTTATCAGACTTTCAGATAGGAGAAATGTCATTGAGCATTCCGATTTCAGTTCCAGAGCGATTCTCCCGATGAATCCTTCATATTTAGTCGTTTTTAAGCCAATTTTCTGAATTTTTGAAAATTTCACTTTTTTGTGAAAATATCCACTAAATGAGGGAATAATATGTGTGAGGGTACCCCAGGAGAGTTCCAAATGTGTGTGGGTAGAATATATATCCCAAGGGGGTAAAATTGAAAAAAGTTGAAAAAATTTTTTTTTAGACTTAGTCATTTTTCCAGCGTTTATCAGACTTTCAGATAGCGGAAAAGTCAGTGAGCGTTCCAATTTCAGTTCCAGAGCGATTCGCCCGATGAGTCCTTCATATTTAGTCGTTTTCAGCCAATTTCCAGAGTTTTTGAAAATTTCACTTTTTTGTGAAAATATCCACTAAATGAGGAAATAATATGTGTGAGGATACCCCAAGAGAATTCCAAATGTGTGTGGGTAGAATATATATACCACGGGGGTAAAATTGAAAAAAGATGAAGAAAAATTTTTTTTAGACTTAGTAATTTTTCCGGCGTTTATCAGACTTTCAGATAGGGGATATGTCAGTGAGCGTTTTGATTTCAGTTCCAGAGCGATTCGCCCGATGAGTCCTTCATATTTAGTCATTTTCAGCCAATTTTCAGAATTTTTGAAAATTTCACTTTTTTGTGAAAATATACACTGAATGAGGGAATAATATGTGTGAGGGTACCCCAGGAGAGTTCCAAATGTGTGTGGGTAGAATTTATATCCCACGGGGGTAAAATTGAAAAAAGGTGAAAAATTTTTTTTTTTGGACTTAGTCATCTTTCCGGCGTTTATCAGACTTTCAGATAGGGGAAATGTCAGTGAGCATTCCGATTTCAGTTCCAGAGCGATTCGCCCGATGAGTCCTTCATATTTAGTCGTTTTCAGCCAATTTTCCGAATTTTTGAAAATTTCACTTTTTTGTGAAAATATTCACTAAATGAGGGAATAATATGTGTGAGGGTACCCCAGGAGAGTTCCAAATGTGTGTGGGTAGAATATATATCCCATGGGGGTAAATTTGAAAAAAGGTGCAAAAAATTTTTTTTTGGACTTAGTCATTTTTTCAGCGTTTATCAGACTTTCAGATAGGAGAAATGTCATTGAGCATTCCGATTTCAGTTCCAGAGCGATTCTCCCGATGAGTCCTTCATATTTAGTCGTTTTTAAGCCAATTTTCTGAATTTTTGAAAATTTCACTTTTTTGTGAAAATATCCACTAAATGAGGGAATAATATGTGTGAGGGTACCCCAGGAGAGTTCCAAATGTGTGTGGGTAGAATATATATCCCAAGGGGGTAAAATTGAAAAAAGTAGAAAAAATTTTTTTTTTAGACTTAGTCATTTTTCCGTCGTTTATCAGACTTTCAGATAGCGGAAAAGTCAGAGAGCGTTCCAATTTCAGTTCCAGAGCGATTCGCCCGATGAGTCCTTCATATTTAGTCGTTTTCAGCCAATTTTCAGAATTTTTTAAAATTTCACTTTTTTGTAAAAATATCCACTAAATGAGGGAATAATATGTGTGAGGGTACCCCAGGAGAGTTCCAAATGTGTGTGGGTAGAATATATATCCCACGGGGGTAAAATTGAAAAAAGGTGAAAAATTTTTTTGTTTGGACTTAGTCATGTTTTCAGCGTTTATCAGACTTTCAGATAGGGGAAATGTCAGTGAGCATTCCGATTTCAGTTGCAGAGCGATTCGCCCGATGAGTCCTTCATATTTAGTCATTTTCAGCCAATTTTCAGAATTTTTGAAAATTTCACTTTTTTGTGAAAATATCCACTAAATGAGGGAATAATATGTGTGAGGGTACCCCAGGAGAGTTCCAAATGTGTGTGGGTAGAATATATACCCCACGGGGGTAAAATTGAAAAAAGTTGAAAAAAAAATGTTTTTGGACTTAGTCATTTTCCCGGCGTTTATCAGACTTTCAGATAGGGGAAATGTCAGTGAGCATTCCAATTTAAGTTCCAGAGCGATTCGCCCGATGAGTCGTTCATATTTAGTCATTTTCAGCCAATTTTCAGAATTTTTGAAAATTTCACTTTTTTGTGAAAATATACACTGAATGAGGGAATAATATGTGTGAGGGTACCCCAGGAGAGTTCCAAATGTGTGTGGGTAGAATATATACCCCACTGGGGTAAAATTGAAAAAAGTTGAAAAATTTTTTTTTTTGGACTTAGTCATTTTTTCAGCGTTTATCAGACTTTCAGATAGGGGAAATGTCAGTGAGCATTCCGATTTAAGTTCCAGAGCGATTCGCCCGATGAGTCGTTCATATTTAGTCATTTTCAGCCAATTTTCAGAATTTTTGAAAATGTCACTTTTTTGTGAAATTATCCACTAAATTAGGGAATAATATGTGTGAGGATACCCCAAGAGAATTCCAAATGTGTGTGGGTAGAATATATATCCCACGGGGGTAAAATTGAAAAAAGATGAAGAAAAATTTTTTTTTGGACTTAGTCATTTTTCCGCCGTTTATCAGACTTTCAGATAGGGGAAATGTCAGTGAGCTTTCCGATTTCAGTTCCAGAGCGATTCGCCCGATGAGTCCTTCATATTTAGTCGTTTTCAGCCAATTTTCTGAATTTTTGAAAATTTCACTTTTTTGTGAAAATATCCACTAAATGAGGGAATAATATGTGTGAGGGTACCCCAGGAGAGTTCCAAATGTGTGTGGGTAGAATATGTACCCCACGGGGGTAAAATTGAAAAAAGTTGAAAAAAAATTTTTTTTGGACTTAGTCATTTTTCCAGCATTTATCAGACTTTCAGATAGGAGAAATGTCAGTGAGCGTTCCGATTACAGTTCCAGAGCGATTCGCCCGATGAGTCCTTCATATTTAGTCGTTTTCAGCCAATTTTCAGAATTTTTGAAAATTTCACTTTTTTGCAAAAATATCCACTAAATGAGGGAATAATATGTGTGAGGGTACCCCAGGAGAGTTCCAAATGTGTGTGGGTAGAATATATATCCCACGGGGGTAAAATTGAAAAAAGGTGAAAATTTTTTTTTTTTGGACTTAGTCATTTTTTCAGCGTTTATCAGACTTTCAGATAGGGGAAATGTCAGTGAGCGTTCCGATTTCAGTTCCAGAGCGATTCGCCCGATGAGTCCTTCATATTTAGTCGTTTTCAGCCAATTTTCAGAATTTTTGAAAATGTCACTTTTTTGTGAAAATATCCACTAAATTAGGGAATAATATGTGTGAGGATACCCCAAGAGAATTCCAAATGTGTGTGGGTAGAATATATATATCCCACGGGGGTAAAATTGAAAAAAGATGAAGAAAAATTTTTTTTTGGAGTTAGTCATTTTTCCGCCGTTTATCAGACTTTCAGATAGGGGAAATGTCAGTGAGCTTTCCGATTTCAGTTCCAGAGTGATTCGCCCGATGAGTCCTTCATATTTAGTCGTTTTCAGCCAATTTTCTGAATTTTTGAAAATTTCACTTTTTTGTGAAAATATCCACTAAATGAGGGAATAATATGTGTGAGGGTACCCCAGGAGAGTTCCAAATGTGTGTGGGTAGAATATATATCCCACGGGGGTAAAATTGAAAAAAGATGAAGAAAAATTTTTTTTAGACTTAGTCATTTTTCCGGCGTTTATCAGACTTTCAGATAGGGGAAATGTCAGCGAGCATTCCGATTTAAGTTCCAGAGCGATTCGCCCGATGAGTCGTTCATATTTAGTCATTTTCAGCCAATTTTCAGAATTTTTGAAAATTTCACTTTTTTGTGAAAATATACACTGAATGAGTGAATAATATGTGTGAGGGTACCCCAGGAGAGTTCCAAATGTGTGTGGGTAGAATATATATCCCACGGGGGTAAAATTGAAAAAAGGCGAAAAAAATTTTTTTTTGGACTTAGTCATTTTTCCGGCGTTTATCAGACTTTCAGATAGGAGAAATGTCAGTGAGCATTCCGATTTCAGTTCCAGAGCGATTCGCCCGATGAGTCCTTCATATTTAGTCGTTTTCAGCCAATTTTCAGAATTTTTGAAAATTTCACTTTTTTGCAAAAATATCCACTAAATGAGGGAATAATATGTGTGAGGGTACCCCAGGAGAGTTCCAAATGTGTGTGGGTAGAATATATATCCCACGGGGGTAAAATTGAAAAAAGATGAAGAAAAATTTTTTTTAGACTTAGTCATTTTTCCGGCGTTTATCAGACTTTCAGATAGGGGAAATGTCAGTGAGCGTTCCGATTTCAGTTCCAGAGCGATTCGCCAGATGAGTCCTTCATATTTAGTCGTTTTCAGCCAATTTTCAGAATTTTTGAAAATGTCACTTTTTTGTGAAAATATCCACTAAATTAGGGAATAATATGTGTGAGGATACCCCAAGAGAATTCCAAATGTGTGTGGGTAGAATATATATCCCACGGGGGTAAAATTGAAAAAAGATGAAGAAAAATTTTTTTTAGACTTAGTCATTTTTCCGCCGTTTATCAGACTTTCAGATAGGGGAAATGTCAGTGAGCGTTCCGATTTCAGTTCCAGAGCGATTCGCCCGATGAGTCCTTCATATTTAGTCGTTTTCAGCCAATTTTCTGAATTTTTGAAAATTTCACTTTTTTGTGAAAATATCCACTAAATGAGGGAATAATATGTGTGAGGGTACCCCAGGAGAGTTCCAAATATGTGTGGGTAGAATATATATCCCACGGGGGTAAAATTGAAAAAAGATGAAGAAAATTTTTTTTTAGCCTTAGTCATTTTTCCGGCGTTTATCAGACTTTCAGATAGGGGAAATGTCAGTGAGCGTTCCGATTTCAGTTCCAGAGCGATTCGCCCGATGAGTCCTTCATATTTAGTCGTTTTCAGCCAATTTTCTGAATTTTTGAAAATTTCACTTTTTTGTGAAAATATCCACTAAATGAGGGAATAATATGTGTGAGGGAAGCCCAGGAGAGTTCCAAATGTGTGTGGGTAGAATATGTACCCCACGGGGGTAAAATTGAAAAAAGTTGAAAAAAAATTTTTTTTGGACTTAGTCATTTTTCCAGTGTTTATCAGACTTTCATATAGGAGAAATGTCAGTGAGCGTTCTGATTACAGTTCCAGAGCGATTCGCCCGATGAGTCCTTCATATTTAGTCGTTTTCGGCCAATTTTCAGAATTTTTGAAAATTTCACTTTTTTGTGAAAATATCCACTAAATGAGGGAATAATATGTGTGAGGGTACCCCAGGAGAGTTCCAAATGTGTGTGGGTAGAATATATATCCCACGGGGGTAAAATTGAAAAAAGTTGAAAAAAATTTTTTTTTGGACTTAGTCATTTCTCCGGCGTTTATCAGACTTTCAATTAGGGCAAATGTCAGTGAGCATTCCGATTTCAGTTCCAGAGCGATTCGCCCGATGAGTCCTTCATATTTAGTCGTTTTCAGCCAATTTTCAGAATTTTTGAAAATTTCACTTTTTTGTGAAAATATCCACTAAATGAGGGAATAATATGTGTGAGGGTACCCCAGGAGAGTTCCAAATGTGTGGGGGTAGAATATATATCCCACGGGGGTAAAATTGAAAAAAGGTGAAAATTTTTTTTTTTTCGACTTAGTCATTTTTTCAGCGTTTATCAGACTTTCAGATTGGGGAAATGTCAGTGAGCGTTCCGATTTCAGTTCCAGAGTGATTCGCCCGATGAGTCCTTCATATTTAGTCGTTTTCAGCCAATTTTCTGAATTTTTGAAATTTTCACTTTTTTGTGAAAATATCCACTAAATGAGGGAATAATATGTGTGAGGGGACCCCAAGAGAATTCCAAATGTGTGTGGGTAGAATATATATCCCACGGGGGTAAAATTGAAAAAAGATGAAGAAAAATTTTTTTTTAGACTTAGTCATTAGTTTTGAGTGATACCTTCCGATATCGGGAAATATCGGATTGGATCGGACCGATACCGAAAAAGTATCGGATATCACCGATTCCGATACAGGAAACCAATGCAAGTCAATGGGACAGAAATATCGGAATGAAAATAAACCCTTTCTTTCCTTGTAGGTTAATTCTACATGAAGGAAAACAACTAAGAATAATGTAGAATGTATTGGGGGAGGTGGGGGAGACAATAAAGGCATAGAGGTTTAGCCCAATCAAATGGAGTAGCAGGAATTAATTTTTTTTTTAAGACGTTCTGAGTTACGGAAATATTGACTATGTTAAGTATTTTTATATTTTGTCAGATATTTATGTTTCACTACTTCCATGCTCTTCACCTTCTTTTTTACTTCTTCCACACTTTCTCCTTCATCATCCTCAGCTTCTTTTTCATCCTCTTCTTCTTCACCTTCTTTATCTTCTTCTTCTTCACCTTCTTCGTATTATTCTTTTTTTTTACATTCTTCATATTCTACTTCTTCATCTTCTTCATATTCTTCTTCTTCATCATATTCTTATTTGTGACAGGCATTGCTGTAGTTGTTATCTATAAAAGGTTGGACATTACACCTTTCGTTCTGCCCGTCACAAAAGATTTACAACAGGATTTGTCCGCGTTCAGTTTGGCCTGCAGCAGCAGGTCTTTTCCAGGGGCACCCCCATACACTGCTTAGTCATCTTCTGCTTATAATTTAGATATTATCTTTTGCTCAGATTTTTAGTCTTATGCTTAATGTTCTTCCGCTTTTTGTTCTGCAGCTTCTTATATTTCTGCTTCTTGGTTTTCTGTCTCTTGTTCTTCTGTATCTTGGTGCTTGTCTTCTCTTCTTTGTCCTCTTGGTCAACTTCTTCAGGGTCATCTTCTTGGTCTTCTTCGTGGTGGTCATCAGGGTCGTCGTCTTCGGGGGTCCTCGTCTTCGGGGTCCTCGTCTTCTTCGGGTTCGTCTTCTGGGTCCTCGTCTTCGGGGTCCTCGTCTTCTTCGGGGTGGTCTTCAGGGTCCTCGTCTTCTTCGGGGTGGTCTTCAGGGTCCTCATCTTCTTCGGGGTGGTCTTCAGGGTCCTCGTCTTCAGGGTCGTTGTCTTCGGGGTCCTAGTCTTCTTAGGGTTGGTCTTCAGGGTCCTCGTCTTCAGGGTCCTCATCAGGGAGATCCAGAGTGATTACCAAAAACCATTTCAAAAAGCTCGAACTTGGAAATGTAGCAGAAGGTACAAGAAAGCTGAGGAACTACCGAGAACCAGCTGACGGTACTGGAACCCGGATGGGTAGCAGAAGGTACAAGAGCCAATGGAACTGCCGAAGACCAGCTGACGGTACTGGAACTCGGTTACTAAGCAGGAGGTACCTGTGCCAGAAAGCACTACCAAGGACCAGCAGACGTTGGTGGAACTTGGATACCGAGAAGGAGGCACCTAATCCAAAGGCACTGCCGAGAACCAGCTGATGGTACTGGAACCCGGATGGGTAGCAGAAGGTACCCATGTAAAAAAAAGTTCAAGGCCGCGAGCCGGCCGCAGTTACCAAAACCCACAGTCCTACAGGGGGTGCTTGTCCTATTGGCACTATGGAACCAGCCTTCATTGCCTGATCCCGCCGCCCACATAGGAGTCACCTAAACTGCAGGCACCATAGAGTCGGCTAACCCGACCGCAACACGACAGGACAACGCATTGGAGGCAAAGTGACGTTGACACTACCCGGAAACAGCTGGCGTGCTGGAACCAGGCTGGGCAGGAGGGAGTACCCGTGCCAAAGTCACTGCCGAGAACCAGCTGACGGTACTGGAACCCGGATGGGTAGTAGAAGGTACAAGAGCCAATGGAACTGCCGAAGACCAGCTGACGGTACTGGAACTCGGTTACTAAGCAGGAGATACCTGTGCCAGAAAGCACTACCAAGGACCAGCAGACGTTGGTGGAACTTGGATACCAAGAAGGGGGCACCTAATCCAAAGGCACTGCCGAGAACCAGCTGACGGTACTGGAACCCGGATGGGTAGCAGAAGGTACCCATGTAAAAAAAAGTTCAAGGCCGCGAGCCGGCCGCAGTTACCAAAACCCACAGTCCTACAGGGGGTGCTTGTCCTATTGGCACTATGGAACCAGCCTTCATTGCCTAATCCCGCAGCCCACATAGGAGTCACCTAAACTGCAGGCACCATAGAGTCGGCTAACCCGACCGCAACACGTCAGGACAACGCATTGGAGGCAAAGTGACGTTGACACTACCCGGAAACAGCTGGCGTGCTGGAACCAGGCTGGGCAGGAGGGAGTACCCGTGCCAAAGTCACTGCCGAGAACCAGCTGACGGTACTGGAACCCGGATGGGTAGTAGAAGGTACAAGAGCAAATGGAACTACCGAGGACCAGCTGACGGTACTGGAACCCGGATGGGTAGCAGAAGGTACAAGAACCAATGGAACTGCCGAAGACCAGCTGACGGTACTGGAACTCGGTTACTAAGCAGGAGGTACCTGTGCCAGAAAGCACTACCAAGGACCAGCAGACGTTGGTGGAACTTGGATACCGAGAAGGAGGCACCTAATCCAAAGGCACTGCCGAGAACCAGCTGACGGTACTGGAACCCGGATGGGTAGCAGAAGGTACCCATGAAAAAAAAAATTCAAGGCCGCGAGCCGGCCGCAGTTACCAAAACCCACAGTCCTACAGGGGGTGCTTGTCATATAGGCACTATGGAACCAGCCTTCATTGCCAGATCCCGCAGCCCACATAGGAGTCACCTAAACTGCAGGCATCATAGAGTCGGCTAACCCGACCGCAACACGACAGGACAACGCATTGGAGGTAAAGTGACGTTGACACTACCCGGAAACAGCTGGCGTGCTGGAACCAGGCTGGGCAGGAGGGAGTACCCATGCCAAAGACACTGCCGAGAACCAGCTGACGGTACTGGAACCCGGATGGGTAGTAGAAGGTACAAGAGCTAATGGAACTGCCGAAGACCAGCTGACGGTACTGGAACTAGGTTACTAAGCAGGAGGTACCTGTGCCAGAAAGCACTACCAAGGACCAGCAGACGTTGGTGGAACTTGGATACCGAGAAGGAGGCACCTAATCCAATGGCACTGCCGAGAACCAGCTGACGGTACTGGAACCCGGATGGGTAGCAGAAGGTACCCATGTAAAAAAAAGTTCAAGGCCGCGAGCCGGCCGCAGTTACCAAAATCCATAGTCCTACAGGGGGTGCTTGTCCTATAGGCACTATGGAACCAGCCTTCATGGCCAGATCCCGCAGCCCACATAGGAGTCACCTAAACTGCAGGCACCATAGAGTCGGCTAACCCGACCGCAACACGACAGGACAACGCATTGGAGGCAAAGTGACGTTGACACTACCCGGAAACAGCTGGCGTGCTGGAACCAGGCTGGGCAGGAGGGAGTACCCGTGCCAAAGACACTGCCGAGAACCAGCTGACGGTACTGGAACCCGGATGGGTAGTAGAAGGTACAAGAGCCAATGGAACTGCCGAAGACCAGCTGACGGTGCTGGAACCCAGGGTAAATACTAAAAACAGAGTGGAGCCAGAGGTGTAATTGGAGCAAGTTTTAAATCAGTAGTACAGTGGATGTGGACAAAGCAGGAGAATTTGCCGGACACACAGCAGGGGAACAGCTGACGTTACTGAACCCCAATAACACTGGAGCAAACGTTGACTGTGCAGACGGCACTTCTGAGCAGCAACTAGCGGTATTGGAGCTCAGGGTAAATACTAAAAACAGAGGAGCCAGAGGTGTATTTGGAGGAGGTTTTAAATCAGTAGTACAGTGGATGTGGACAAAGCAGGAGAAATTGCCGTCCGCACAGCAGGGGAACAGCTGACGTTACCGAACCCCAATAACACGGCAGCAAGTGTTGACTGTGCAGACGGCACTTCCAAGCGCCAACTGGCGGTGTTGGAGCTCAGGGATAATACTGAAAACAGAGGAGCCAGAGGTGTAATTGGAGCAACTTTAAAATCTGTAGTAGTGAGAATGTGGACAGAGCAGGAGAAATTGCCGTCCGCACAGCAGGGGAACAGCTGACGTTACTAAACCCCAATAACACGGCAGCAAGTGTTGACTGTGCAGATGGCACTACCAAGCGCCAACTGGCAGTGTTGGAGCTCAGGGATAATACTGAAAACAGAGGAGCCAGAGGTGTAATTGGAACAACTTTAAAATCTGTAGTAGTGAGAATGTGGACAGAGCAGGAGAAATTGCCGTCCGCACAGCAGGGGAACAGCTGACGTTACCGAACCCCAATGACATGGCAGCAAGTGTTGACTGTGCAGACGGCACTTCCGAGCGCCAACTGGCGGTGTTGGAGCTCAGGGATAATACTGAAAACAGAGGAGCCAGAGGTGTATTTGGAGGAGGTTTTAAATCAGTAGTACAGTGGATGTGGACAGAGCAGGAGAAATTGCCGTCCGCACAGCAGGGGAACAGCTGACGTTACTGAACCCCAATAACACGGCAGCAAGTTTTGACTGTGCAGACGGCACTTCCGAGCGCCAACTGGTGGTGTTGGAGCTCAGGGATAATACTGAAAACAGAGGAGCCAGGGGTGTAATTGGAGCAACTTTAAAATCTGTAGTAGTGAGAATGTGGACAGAGCAGGAGAAATTGCCGTCCGCACAGCAGGGGAACAGCTGACGTTACTGAACCCCAATGACACGGCAGCAAGTGTTGACTGTACAGACGGCACTTCCGAGCGCCAACTGGCGGTGTTGGAGCTCAGGGATAATACTGAAAACAGAGGAGCCAGAGGTGTAATTGGAGCAACTTTAAAATCTGTAGTAGTGAGAATGTGGACAGAGCAGGAGAAATTGCCGTCCGCACAGCAGGGGAACAGCTGACGTTACTGATCCCCAATGACATGGCAGCAAGTGTTGACTGTGCAGACGGCACTTCCGAGCGCCAACTGGCGGTGTTGGAGCTCAGGGATAATACTGAAAACAGAGGAGCCAGAGGTGTAATTGGAGCAACTTTAAAATCTGTAGTAGTGAGAATGTGGACAGAGCAGGAGAAATTGCCGTCCGCACAGCAGGGGAACAGCTGACGTTACTAAACCCCAATAACACGGCAGCAAGTGTTGACTGTGCAGATGGCACTTCCAAGCGCCAACTGGCAGTGTTGGAGCTCAGGGATAATACTGAAAACAGAGGAGCCAGAGGTGTAATTGGAGCAACTTTAAAATCTGTAGTAGTGAGAATGTGGACAGAGCAGGAGAAATTGCCGTCCGCACAGCAGGGGAACAGCTGACGTTACCGAACCCCAATGACATGGCAGCAAGTGTTGACTGTGCAGACGGCACTTCCGAGCGCCAACTGGCGGTGTTGGAGCTCAGGGATAATACTGAAAACAGAGGAGCCAGAGGTGTATTTGGAGGAGGTTTTAAATCAGTAGTACAGTGGATGTGGACAGAGCAGGAGAAATTGCCGTCCGCACAGCAGGAGAACAGCTGACGTTACTGAACCCCAATAACACGGCAGCAAGTTTTGACTGTGCAGACGGCACTTCCGAGCGCCAACTGGTGGTGTTGGAGCTCAGGGATAATACTGAAAACAGAGGAGCCAGGGGTGTAATTGGAGCAACTTTAAAATCTGTAGTAGTGAGAATGTGGACAGAGCAGGAGAAATTGCCGTCTGCACAGCAGGGGAACAGCTGACGTTACTGAACCCCAATGACACGGCAGCAAGTGTTGACTGTACAGACGGCACTTCCGAGCGCCAACTGGCGGTGTTGGAGCTCAGGGATAATACTGAAAACAGAGGAGCCAGAGGTGTAATTGGAGCAACTTTAAAATCTGTAGTAGTGAGAATGTGGACAGAGCAGGAGAAATTGCCGTCCGCACAGCAGGGGAACAGCTGACGTTACTGATCCCCAATGACATGGCAGCAAGTGTTGACTGTGCAGACGGCACTTCCGAGCGCCAACTGGCGGTGTTGGAGCTCAGGGATAATACTGAAAACAGAGGAGCCAGAGGTGTAATTGGAGCAACTTTAAAATCTATAGTAGTGAGAATGTGGACAGAGCAGGAGAAATTGCCGTCCGCACAGCAGGGGAACAGCTGACGTTACTAAACCCCAATAACACGGCAGCAAGTGTTGACTGTGCAGATGGCACTTCCAAGCGCCAACTGGCAGTGTTGGAGCTCAGGGATAATACTGAAAACAGAGGAGCCAGAGGTGTAATTGGAGCAACTTTAAAATCTGTAGTAGTGAGAATGTGGACAGAGCAGGAGAAATTGCCGTCCGCACAGCAGGGGAACAGCTGACGTTACCGAACCCCAATGACATGGCAGCAAGTGTTGACTGTGCAGACGGCACTTCCGAGCGCCAACTGGCGGTGTTGGAGCTCAGGGATAATACTGAAAACAGAGGAGCCAGAGGTGTATTTGGAGGAGGTTTTAAATCAGTAGTACAGTGGATGTGGACAGAGCAGGAGAAATTGCCGTCCGCACAGCAGGAGAACAGCTGACGTTACTGAACCCCAATAACACGGCAGCAAGTTTTGACTGTGCAGACGGCACTTCCGAGCGCCAACTGGTGGTGTTGGAGCTCAGGGATAATACTGAAAACAGAGGAGCCAGGGGTGTAATTGGAGCAACTTTAAAATCTGTAGTAGTGAGAATGTGGACAGAGCAGGAGAAATTGCCGTCCGCACAGCAGGGGAACAGCTGACATTACTGAACCCCAATGACACGGCAGCAAGTGTTGACTGTGCAGACGGCACTTCCGAGCGCCAACTGGCAGTGTTGGAGCTCAGGGATAATACTGAAAACAGAAGAGCCAGAGGTGTAATTGGAGCAACTTTAAAATCTGTAGTAGTGAGAATGTGGACAGAGCAGGAGAAATTGCCATCCGCACAGCAGGGGAACAGCTGACGTTACTGAACCCCAATAACAAGGCAGCAAGTGTTGACTGTGCAGACGGCACTTCCGAGCGCCAACTGGCGGTGTTGGAGCTCAGTGATAATACTGAAAACAGAGGAGCCAGAGGTGTAATTGGAGCAACTTTAAAATCTGTAGTAGTGAGAATGTGGACAGAGCAGGAGAAATTGCCGTCCGCACAGCAGGGGAACAGCTGACGTTACCGAACCCCAATAACATGACAGCAAGTGTTGACTGTGCAGACGGCACTTCCGAGCGCCAACTGGCGATGTTGGAGCTCAGGGATAATACTGAAAACAGAGGAGCCAGAGGTGTATTTGGAGGAGGTTTTAAATCAGTAGTACAGTGGATGTGGACAGAGCAGGAGAAATTGCCATCCGCACAGCAGGGGAACAGCTGACGTTACTGAACCCGAATAACATGGCAGCAAGTGTTGACTGTGCAGACGTCACTTCCGAGCGCCAACTGGCGGTGTTGGTGCTCAGGGATAATACTGAAAACAGAGGAGCCAGAGGTGTATTTGGAGGAGATTTTAAATCAGTAGTACAGTGGATGTGGACAGAGCAGGAGAAAGTGCCGCCCGCACAGCAGGGGAACAGCTGACGTTACTGAACCCCAATAACATGGCAGCAAGTGTTGACTGTGCAGACGGCACTTCCGAGCGCCAACTGGCAGTGTTGGAGCTCAGGGATAATACTGAAAACAGAGGAGCCAGAGGTGTAATTGGAGCAACTTTAAAATCAGTAGTAGTGAGAATGTGGACAGAGCAGGAGAAATTGCCGTCCGCACAGCAGGGGAACAGCTGACGTTACTGAACCCCAATAACACGGCAGCAAGTGTTGACTGTGCAGACGGCACTTCCGAGCACCAACTGGCGGTGTTGGAGCTCAGGGATAATACTGAAAACAGAGGAGCCAGAGGTGTAATTGGAGCAACTTTAAAATCTGTAGTAGTGAGAATGTGGACAGAGCAGGAGAAATTGCCGTCCGCACAGCCGGGGAACAGCTGACGTTACTGAACCCCAATGACACGGCAGCAAGTGTTGACTGTGCAGACAGCACTTCCGAGCACCAACTGGCGGTGTTGGAGCTCAGGGATTACAGTTCAGGTGGTAGAAACATGAACAGAACAGGAGACCTGGATACTTTTGCCAACAATTATTTATTCTGGAAGAGGACTGGCAAATTCATGAGAGATCCAGGCCTTGTTCATTTTGAGAAAAGTAAGCCAGTCAACGTTATCAGAGAATAGTCGCATGCGACGGTCTGTTAGTACACCACCTGCGGCACTAAAGACGCGTTCCGATAATACACTAGCAGCAGGGCAAGCTAGCACCTCCAATGCATACTGACTTAGCTCTGGCCATGTATCTAGCTTACAGACCCAAAACTTGAAGGGAGAAGAGCCGTCTGGGAGTACACTAAGAGGGCAAGACATGTAGTCTGTCACCTTCTGACGGAAACGTTGCCTCCTGCTGACTGGAGCCGTCTGTGATGGTGTAGACATTTGTGGCGGCGGGACACAAAACGTTGCCACATTTCGGCCATACTGGTCTTGCCTTGTGCTGAGGCGCTGCTTCTGCTCCCTCTTTGTGCAGAGCTTCCTCCACTGCCTCGACGCACTGAGCTGCTTTGTAAAGCACTAGCAGCACTGCTCTCGGTTGGAATGGAGAACATGATGGAATGCACCAGTGCGTCTTGGTACTCCCGCATTTTACGCTCCCGGTTCAACGGTGTTATGAGACTTTGTAAGTTGTCCCAGTAGCGAGGATCTAGGAGAGTGGACACCCAATAATCAGCCATGTTGAGAATGTGGGCGATGCGGCGGTCGTTTCTCAGGCACTGCAGCATGAAATCAACCATGTGCTGCAGACTGCCAACTGGCCAAGAAACGCTGTCCCCTGCTTGAGGCGTGATCTCTGCCTGCTCTGCATCACCCTACCCTCGCTCTAGATGCTGACTACTAGAGCATTGTGTACCTCCCTCCTCTGGACAGATGTCTTCCTCATCCATTGACTCCTCCTCATCCTCCTCACAAAGTGTCCCCTGCCAAGGCCTTTGTGAGGAACCACGTTGCGCAGACTGTAGAGAAGCAGATGGCATTTGTGACTCCTCATCCTCCACCTCTTCCAAAACCTCGTCCCTTAGTGCTTGCAGTGTTTTTTCAAGCAGGCAGATAAGGGGGATAGTCATGCTGACTAGTGCATCATCTGCACTCGCCATCCGCGTGGAATAATCGAAGGCACGCAAAACGTGGCAAATGTCCTTCATAGAGGCCCACTCAGTGGTGGTGAAGTGTGAACGGCGCGCACTGCGACTTGTTTGCGCCTGCTGCAGCTGGTACTCCATTACTGCTGCCTTCTGCTCACACAACCTCTCCAACATATGTAACGTTGAATTCCACCTGGTGGGTAGGTCACATATGATGCGATGTTCCGGAAGACGTAATCGGCGCTGCAGAGCTGCAATGCGTGATCTTGCATTGCTGGAACGCCGCAAGTGAGTGCACTCTATGCGGACCTTGTGAAGCAGTGCATCAAGATCCGGATAGTCCCTCAAAAAACTCTGCACGACCAAGTTGAGCGCATGTGCCAGACATGGGATGTGAGTGAGGTTGCCTAGGCCCAGAGCTGCCACCAGATTTCGGCCATTGTCACACACTACCATGCCTGGCTGGAGATTCGCTGGCACAAACCACACGTCGCTCTGCTGCTTGATGGCATTCCAGAGCTCCTGCGCTGTGTGGCTTCGATTCCCCAAAGAAATTAATTTTAATACGGCCTGTTGACGTTTGGCCACGGCTGTGCTCATATTGGTCACCATAACAGGTAACCGTTCACGGGTCGATGTGGAGGTAGACCGTGACGGCTCCTGCAGCGCTGATTCAGAGGAACTGGAGTATGAGGAGGAGTCAATGTGTACAGACTGGATTCCTGCAATCTTTGGAGTTGGCAGAACACGTACAGCGCCACTCTCAAGATCTGTACCCGGCTCCACAACATTTACCCAATGGGCAGTGAGGGAAAGGTATCGTCCCTGTCCATGCTTACTGGTCCACGCATCGGTGGTCAGGTGGACCTTGCTACTGATGGCGTTTTGTAGCGCATGTTTAATTTTTCCCTCCACATGATGTTGCAGGGCAGGGATGGCTTGCCTGCTGAAATAAAATCGGCTGGGCACGTTGTATTGTGGGACTGCCAATGCCATAAAGTTACGGAATGTGTCAGTCTCCACCAGCCTGAATGATAGCATTTCAAGGGCCAGTAGTTTAGCTATGCCAGCATTCAGAGCCTGTGCTCGGGGATGGTTTGCCGAGTATGGGCGCCTTTTCTCCCATGCCTGTGCTAACGATGGCTGTAGACTGGCCTGGGAGTGTGAGGATGACTGGGAAAGTGGTGCTGTGGGTGGAATTACACTGTGTCTCTGTACAACAGTGCCAGAGATTCTTCCATGGCGATCCTGTGAGGAAGCCGAACCAGCTGTGTGTGAGCTGGAGGAAGAGGCTACAACACGAGCTGAAGAGGTGGTAGGTGGCGCTGTAGGTTGACCTAGGTCTTCAGTGTGTTTTTGTAACTCCACCACGTGCTTGGTCCGCACATGTTTCCACATATTTGTGGTATTGAGGTTGCTGACACTTTTCCCTCTTTTCACCTTCTGATTACACAGCTTGCATTTGACAAAGCAAATGTCATCTGCAACTGTGTCAAAAAAGGACCAGGCACTGCAAGTCTTGGGAGCGCCCGCTTTGGATTTTGGAAGAGCCATGCTCCTAATGGGTGCCGAAGTGGAGGCTACAGGCAACCAAGTCTGCCCCCTCCCTCTCCCTCCTTTTTGGGCTGTTCGGGGAATCTCTTCCTCAGAGCTGCTCCCACCACCTTCCTGTCCCTCACGCCATGATGGGTCAAGGACCTCATCATCTACACCACCCTCTTCAAACAACTGCTTCTCCTGGGTAGTCTCGACAGCACAGTACGCACCAGAAAGTGGCACCTGAGTCTCATCATCAGATGCATACTGAGGTGTGCTGCTGACCATAGGCACTGGCCCACCCGCCTCTTCAGATTCAGAGAGACAAAACAGTTGCGCATCACTGCATACTACCTCTTCTTCAAATTCTCGAATTCTGCTTGGCTGGCCCCTCTTTCCAAGCCAAGAGATTCAGAGAACAGAAGTAGAGATGGCTCCTGTCCAGGGCTCTCTGACTGCCTGGGCAATTTGGCAGGTGGTGAAGAGACAGATGGGTGCTCTTCAGTGCTCAGGACCTGAGAGGATCTGGAACTAATTGAAGTCGATGCGTTAGCTGCCATCCATCCGACAACGGCTTCAATTTGGTCCTCCCGCAGCAGTGGGGTACGGCTAGCTCCTACAAAGCTGCGCATAAAGGACTGTTCCCTGGTAAAACTGGGGGATGCTGAGTCACTGGTGCCCGCAGCAGGCACAGAATCCCCACGTCCTCTCCCTGCAGGCACAGAATCCTCACGTCCTCTCCCTGCAGAAACTCCACACCCACGCCCACGACCACATGCCTTACTCCTTGCCTTCTTCATCTTGGTAGACTGATAAAGATAGGCAGAAAAGTACTAAGGGCTTAGTGTGCTTATTCCTGAACAGCTGCTAACAGGTATAAGAAACACTAATTTTATAAAGTGTGGACTAGACTTTAATATGAGCTAATGTGGCCTACACAACTGTAAAGTGGAGTGTTTGGTGAACTTCATTTAGGTTTTTTTTGTCACAAAAAGACACTGGATGTGCCTAAAGATGTAATAACGATAGTATCACAAACTTTTTTTAGCTATTACAATGTAGGAAGGTAACCTACAATGCAATAGATGAGGCTGCAAAAAATAGGCTAATACTAATCTGGCTGGGGCTGCAGGGCCCAATGCTGCAGAAAGGCTCCTCTAACTACTCCTATATAGTGTGTTTGAAACCAATTTAGCTGAATACGGATGGAACCACCACACTAATAGGAGAAATCAGGAAAAATTATGAATTGGCAAAAAAGGACAATGTATGAGGCAGTGACACACACTGAGTGCACTACAACCAGACGTGGTTGAAGCACACACTACAGGGTGAGCTGCACTCACACACCAGACCTTGCAGACAGCGGTGAACAGTACAGATGCAGAGCACTGTGCACTAGCGCTGCAAGACCAAAAAAATGTCTCTATCTACTCCTATATAGTGTGTTTGGAACCAATTTAGCTGAATGCGGATGGAACCACCACACTAATAGGAGATATCAGGAAAAATTATGAATTGGCAAAAAAGGACAATGTATGAGGCAGTGACACACACTGAGTGCACTACAACCAGATGTGGTTGAAGCACACACTACAGGGTGAGCTGCACTCACACACCAGACCTTGCAGACAGCGGTGAACAGTACAGATGCAGAGCACTGTGCACTAGCGCTGCAAGACCAAAAAAATTTCTCTATCTACTCCTATATAGTGTGTTTGGAACCAATTTAGCTGAATACGGATGAAACCACCACACTAATAGGAGATATCAGGAAAAATTATGAATTGGCAAAAAAGAACAATGTATGAGGCAGTGACACACACTGAGTGCACTATAACCAGACGTGGCTGAAGTACACACTACAGGGTGAGCTGCACTCACACACAGAGACCTTGCAGAAAGCAGTGAACAGTACAGAGAACTGTGCACTAGCACTGCAAGGCACAGCGATTTATAAAGTAGCTTGGGTAAAGCAGAATAGACCAAATAGGTAGCTAAAACTGTCCCTCAGAACAACAGCATCCTATCCCTAACTGAATTCCCAGTAGAGTGAGATGAAAATGGCGGCGGTGGCTTTTATAGTGCATCATGACATCATTTCAGCAGCCAATCACAGCCATGCCATTAGTTAAGATGCCTACATGCCTAACAGGATCTTAGGATCCTCATTGGCTGAATAAAATGAAAATGGCTCATTGCATTATGGGAACTTCCGATTCCGGTATACGATATTGCAAAAGTTTCGGAATTAAGTATCGGAATTCCGATACCGCGAATATCGGCCGATACCCGATATTTCAGTATCGGAATGCTCAACACTAATAGTCATTTTTCCGGCGTTTATCAGACTTTCAGATAGGGGAAATGTCAGTGAGCATTCCGATTTCAGTTCCAGAGCGATTCGCCCGATGAGTCCTTCATATTTAGTCGTTTTCAGCCAATTTTCAGAATTTTTGAAAATTTCTTTTTTTTGTGAAAATATCCACTAAATGAGGGAATAATATGTGTGAGGGTACCCCAGGAGAGTTCCAAATGTGTGTGGGTAGAATATATATCGCACGGGGGTAAAATTGAAAAAAGGTGAAAAAAAAGTTTTTTTGGACTTAGTCATTTTTTCAGCGTTTATCAGACTTTCAGATAGGGGAAATGTCAGTGAGCGTTCCGATTTCAGTACCAGAGCGATTCGCCCGATGAGTCCTTCATATTTAGTCGTTTTCAGCCAATTTTCAGAATTTTTGAAAATTTCAATTTTTTGTGAAAATATTCACTAAATGAGGGAATAATATGTGTGAGGGTATCCCAGGAGAGTTCCAAATGTGTGTGGGTAGAAGATATATCCCACGAGGGTAAATTTTTTTGGACTTAGTCATTTTTCCGGCGTTTATCAGACTTTCAGTTAGGGGAAATGTCAGTGAGCGTTCCGATTTCCGTTCCAGAGCGATTTGCCCGATGAGTCGTTCATATTTAGTCATTTTCAGCCAATTTTCTGAATTTTTGAAAATTTCTCTTTTTTGTGAAAATATCCACTAAATGAGGGAATAATATGTGTGAGGTTACCCCAGGAGAGTTCCAAATGTGTGTGGGTAGAAGATATATACCACGGAGGGTAAAATTGAAAAAAGTTGATAAAAAAAATTTTTTGGACCTAGTCATTTTTCCCGCGTTTATCAGACTTTCAGTTAGGGGAAATGTCAGTGAGCGTTCCGATTTCAGTTCCAGAGCGACTCGCCCAATGAGTCCTTCATATTTAGTCGTTTTCAGCCAATTTTCTGAATTTTTGAAAATTTCACTTTTTTGTGAAAATATCCACTAAATGAGGGAATAATATGTGTGAGGGTACCCCAGGAGAGTTCCAAATGTGTGTGGGTAGAATATATATCCCACGGGGGTAAAATTGAAAAAACTTGAAAAAATTTTTTTTTGGACTTAGTCATTTTTCCGGCGTTTATCAGACTTTCAGATAGGAGAAATGTCAGTGAGCGTTCCCATTTCAGTTCCAGAGCGATTCGCCCGATGAGTCCTTCATATTTAATAATTTTCAGCCAATTTTCAGAATTTTTGAAAATTTCACTTTTTTGTGAAAATATCCACTAAATGAGGGAATAATATGTGTGAGGGTACCCCAGGAGAGTTCCAAATGTGTGTGGGTAGAATATATATCCCACTGGGGTAAAATTGAAAAAAGTTTAAAAAAATTTTTATAGGACTTAGTCATTTCTCCGGCGTTTATCAAACTTTCAGATAGGGGAAATGTCAGTGAGCATTCCGTTTTCAGTTCCAGAGCGATTCGCCCGATGAGTCCTTCATATTTAGTCGTTTTCAGCCAATTTTCTGAATTTTTGAAAATTTCACTTTTTTGTGAAAATATCCACTAAATGAGGGAAAAAATATTTGTGAGGGTACCCCAGGAGAGTTCCAAATGTGTGTGGGTAGAATATATATCCCACGGGAGTAAAATTGAAAAAAGATGAAAACATTTTTTTTTTGACTTAGTCATTTTTCCGGCGTTTATCAGACTTTCAGATAGGGGAAATGTCAGTGAGCGTTCCCATTTCAGTTCCAGAGCGATTCGCCCGATGAGTCCTTCATATTTAGTCATTTTCAGCCAATTTTCAGAATTTTTGAAAATTTCACTTTTTTGTGAAAATATCCACTAAATGAGGGAATAATATGTGTGAGGGTACCCCAGGAGAGTTCCAAATGTGTGTGGGTAGAATATATATCCCACGGGGGTAAAATTGAAAAAAGGTGAAAACATTTTTTTTTCGGACTTAGTCATTTTTTCAGCGTTTATCAGACTTTCAGAGAGGGGAAATGTCAGTGAGCGTTCCGATTTCAGTTCCAGATCGATTCGCCCGATGAGTCCTTCATATTTAGTCGTTTTCAGTCAATTTTCTGAATTTTTGAAAATTTCACTTTTTTGTGAAAATATCCACTAAATGAGGGAATAATATGTGTGAGGGTACCCCAGGAGAGTTCCAAATGTGTGAGGGTAGAATATATATCCCACGGGGGTAAAATTGAATAAGGTGAAAACATTTTTTTTCGGACTTAGTCATTTTTTCAGCGTTTATCAGACTTTCAGATAGGGGAAATGTCAGTGAGCGTTCCGATTTCAGTTCCAGAGCGATTCGCCCGATGAGTCCTTCATATTTAGTCGTTTTCAGCCAATTTTCTGAATTTTTGAAAATTTCACTTTTTTGTTAAAATATCCACTAAATGAGGGAATAATATGTGTGAGGGTACCCCAGGAGAGTTCCAAATGTATATGGGTAGAATATATATCCCACGGGGGTAAAATTGAAAAAAGTTTAAAAAATTTTTTTTTTGGACTTAGTTATTTTTCCGGCGTTTATCAGACTTTGAATTAGGGCAAATGTCAGTGAGCGTTCCGATTTCAGTTCCAGAGCGATTCGCCCGATGAGTCCTTCATATTTAGTCGCTTTCAGCCAATTTTCAGAATTTTTGAAAATGTCATTTTTTTGTGAAAATATCCAATAAATGAGGGAATAATATGTGTGAGGGTAACCCAGGACAGTTCCAAATGTGTGTGGGTAGAATATATATCCCACGGGGGTAAAATTGAAAAAAGTTGAAAAAAAGTTTTTTTTGGACTTAGTCATTTTTCCGGCGTTTATCAGACTTTCAATTAGGGCAAATGTCATTGAGCGTTCCAATTTCAGCTCCAGAGCGATTCGCCCGATGAGTCCTTCATATTTAGTCGTTTTCAGCCAATATTGTGAATATTTGAAAATTTCACTTTTTTGTGAAAATATCCACTAAATGAGGGAATAATATGTGTGAGGGTACAACAGGAGAGTTCCAAATGTGTGTGGGTAGAAGATATGTCCCACAGGGGTAAAATTGAAAAAAGTTTTAAAAAAATTTTTTTGGACTTAGTCATTTTTCTGGCGTTTATCAGACTTTCAGTCAGGGGAAATGTCAGTGAGCGTTTCGATTTCAGTACCAGAGCAATTCGCCCAATGAGTCCTTCATATTTAGTCGTTTCCAGCCAATTTTCTGAATTTTTGAAAATTTCACTTTTTTGGGAAAATATCCACTAAATGAGGGAATAATATGTGTGAGGGTACAACAGGAGAGTTCCAAATGTGTGTGGGTAGAATATATATCCCACGGGGGTAAAATTGAAAAAAGGTGAAAAAAACTTTTTTTTGGACTTTGTCATTTTTCCGGCGTTTATCAGACTTTCAATTAGGGCAAATGTCATTGAGCGTTCCAATTTCAGTTCCAGAGCGATTCGCCCGATGAGTCCTTCATATTTAGTCGTTTCCAGCTAATTTTCTGAATTTTTGAAAATTTCACTTTTTTGGGAAAATATCCACTAAATGAGGGAATAATATGTGTGAGGGTACCCCAGGAGAGTTCCAAATGTGTGTGGGTAGAATATATATCCCACGGGGGTAAAATTGAAAAAAGGTGAAAAAAACATTTTTTTGGACTGTCATTTTTCCGGCGTTTATCAGACTTTCAGATAGGGGAAATGTCAGTGAGCGTTCCAATTTCAGTTCCAGAGCGATTCGCCCGATGAGTCCTTCATATTTAGTTGTTTTCAGCCAATTTTCTGAATTTTTGAAAATTTCACTTTTTTGTGAAAATATCCACTAAATGAGGGAATAATATGTGTGAGGGTACCCCAGGAGAGTTCCAAATGTGTGTGGGTAGAAGATATGTCCCACGGGGGTAAAATTGAAAAAAGTTTTAAAAAACATTTTTTTTGGACTTAGTCATTTTTCCGGCGTTTATCAGACTTTCAGTTAGGGGAAATGTCAGTGAGCATTCCAATTTCAGTTCCAGAGCGATTCGCCCAATGAGTCTTTCACATTTAGTCGCTTTCAGTCAATTTTCAGAATTTTTGAAAATTTCACTTTTTTGTGGAAATATCCACTAAATGAGGGAATAATATGTGTGAGGGTACCCCAGGAGAGTTCCAAATGTATATGGGTAGAATAAATATCCCACGGGGGTAAAATTGAAAAAAGTTGAAAAAATTTTTTTTCTTAGACTTAGTAATTTTTTCAGTGTTTATCAGACTTTCAGATAGGGGAAATGTCAGTGAGCATTCCGATTCAAGTTCCAGAGCGATTCGCCCGATGAGTCCTTCATATTTAGTCGTTTTCAGCCAATATTCTGAATATTTGAAAATTTCACTTTTTTGTGAAAATATCCACTAAATGAGGGAATAATATGTGTGAGGGTACAACAGGAGAGTTCCAAATGTGTGTGGGTAGAAGATATTTCCCACGGGGGTAAAATTGAAAAAAGTTGAAAAAATATTTTTTTTCGACTTAGTCATTTTTCCGGCGTTTATCAGACTTTCAGATAGGGGAAATGTCAGTGAGCTTTCCGATTTAAGTTCCAGAGCGATTCGCCCGATCAGTCCTTCATATTTAGTCGTTTTCGGCCAATTTTCTGAATTTTTGAAAATTTCACTTTTTTGTGAAAATATCCACTAAATGAGGGAATAATACGTGTGAGGGTACAACAGAAGAGTTCCAAATGTGTGTGGGTAGAATATATATCCCACGGGGGTAAAATTTAAAAAAGGTGAAACTTTTTTTCTTTGGACTTAGTCATTTATCCGGCGTTTATCAGACTTTCAGGTAGGGGAAATGTCAGTGAGCGTTTCAATTTCAGTTCCAGAGCCATTTGCCCGATGAGTCGTTCATATTTAGTCATTTTCAGCCAATTTTCAGAATTTTTGAAAATTTCACTTTTTTGTGAAAATATCCACTAAATGAGGGAATAATATGTGTGAGGGTACCCCAGGAGAGTTCCAAATGTGTGTGGGTAGAATATATATCCCACGGGGGTAAAATTGAAAAAAGGTGAAAACATTTTTTTTTCGGACTTAGTCATTTTTTCAGCGTTTATCAGACTTTCAGAGAGGGGAAATGTCAGTGAGCGTTCCGATTTCAGTTCCAGATCGATTCGCCCGATGAGTCCTTCATATTTAGTCGTTTTCAGTCAATTTTCTGAATTTTTGAAAATTTCACTTTTTTGTGAAAATATCCACTAAATGAGGGAATAATATGTGTGAGGGTACCCCAGGAGAGTTCCAAATGTGTGAGGGTAGAATATATATCCCACGGGGGTAAAATTGAATAAGGTGAAAACATTTTTTTTCGGACTTAGTCATTTTTTCAGCGTTTATCAGACTTTCAGATAGGGGAAATGTCAGTGAGCGTTCCGATTTCAGTTCCAGAGCGATTCGCCCGATGAGTCCTTCATATTTAGTCGTTTTCAGCCAATTTTCTGAATTTTTGAAAATTTCACTTTTTTGTTAAAATATCCACTAAATGAGGGAATAATATGTGTGAGGGTACCCCAGGAGAGTTCCAAATGTATATGGGTAGAATATATATCCCACGGGGGTAAAATTGAAAAAAGTTTAAAAAATTTTTTTTTTGGACTTAGTTATTTTTCCGGCGTTTATCAGACTTTGAATTAGGGCAAATGTCAGTGAGCGTTCCGATTTCAGTTCCAGAGCGATTCGCCCGATGAGTCCTTCATATTTAGTCGCTTTCAGCCAATTTTCAGAATTTTTGAAAATGTCATTTTTTTGTGAAAATATCCAATAAATGAGGGAATAATATGTGTGAGGGTAACCCAGGACAGTTCCAAATGTGTGTGGGTAGAATATATATCCCACGGGGGTAAAATTGAAAAAAGTTGAAAAAAAGTTTTTTTTGGACTTAGTCATTTTTCCGGCGTTTATCAGACTTTCAATTAGGGCAAATGTCATTGAGCGTTCCAATTTCAGCTCCAGAGCGATTCGCCCGATGAGTCCTTCATATTTAGTCGTTTTCAGCCAATATTGTGAATATTTGAAAATTTCACTTTTTTGTGAAAATATCCACTAAATGAGGGAATAATATGTGTGAGGGTACAACAGGAGAGTTCCAAATGTGTGTGGGTAGAAGATATGTCCCACAGGGGTAAAATTGAAAAAAGTTTTAAAAAAATTTTTTTGGACTTAGTCATTTTTCTGGCGTTTATCAGACTTTCAGTCAGGGGAAATGTCAGTGAGCGTTTCGATTTCAGTACCAGAGCAATTCGCCCAATGAGTCCTTCATATTTAGTCGTTTCCAGCCAATTTTCTGAATTTTTGAAAATTTCACTTTTTTGGGAAAATATCCACTAAATGAGGGAATAATATGTGTGAGGGTACAACAGGAGAGTTCCAAATGTGTGTGGGTAGAATATATATCCCACGGGGGTAAAATTGAAAAAAGGTGAAAAAAACTTTTTTTTGGACTTTGTCATTTTTCCGGCGTTTATCAGACTTTCAATTAGGGCAAATGTCATTGAGCGTTCCAATTTCAGTTCCAGAGCGATTCGCCCGATGAGTCCTTCATATTTAGTCGTTTCCAGCTAATTTTCTGAATTTTTGAAAATTTCACTTTTTTGGGAAAATATCCACTAAATGAGGGAATAATATGTGTGAGGGTACCCCAGGAGAGTTCCAAATGTGTGTGGGTAGAATATATATCCCACGGGGGTAAAATTGAAAAAAGGTGAAAAAAACATTTTTTTGGACTGTCATTTTTCCGGCGTTTATCAGACTTTCAGATAGGGGAAATGTCAGTGAGCGTTCCAATTTCAGTTCCAGAGCGATTCGCCCGATGAGTCCTTCATATTTAGTTGTTTTCAGCCAATTTTCTGAATTTTTGAAAATTTCACTTTTTTGTGAAAATATCCACTAAATGAGGGAATAATATGTGTGAGGGTACCCCAGGAGAGTTCCAAATGTGTGTGGGTAGAAGATATGTCCCACGGGGGTAAAATTGAAAAAAGTTTTAAAAAACATTTTTTTTGGACTTAGTCATTTTTCCGGCGTTTATCAGACTTTCAGTTAGGGGAAATGTCAGTGAGCATTCCAATTTCAGTTCCAGAGCGATTCGCCCAATGAGTCTTTCACATTTAGTCGCTTTCAGTCAATTTTCAGAATTTTTGAAAATTTCACTTTTTTGTGGAAATATCCACTAAATGAGGGAATAATATGTGTGAGGGTACCCCAGGAGAGTTCCAAATGTATATGGGTAGAATAAATATCCCACGGGGGTAAAATTGAAAAAAGTTGAAAAAATTTTTTTTCTTAGACTTAGTAATTTTTTCAGTGTTTATCAGACTTTCAGATAGGGGAAATGTCAGTGAGCATTCCGATTCAAGTTCCAGAGCGATTCGCCCGATGAGTCCTTCATATTTAGTCGTTTTCAGCCAATATTCTGAATATTTGAAAATTTCACTTTTTTGTGAAAATATCCACTAAATGAGGGAATAATATGTGTGAGGGTACAACAGGAGAGTTCCAAATGTGTGTGGGTAGAAGATATTTCCCACGGGGGTAAAATTGAAAAAAGTTGAAAAAATATTTTTTTTCGACTTAGTCATTTTTCCGGCGTTTATCAGATTTTCAGATAGGGGAAATGTCAGTGAGCTTTCCGATTTAAGTTCCAGAGCGATTCGCCCGATCAGTCCTTCATATTTAGTCGTTTTCGGCCAATTTTCTGAATTTTTGAAAATTTCACTTTTTTGTGAAAATATCCACTAAATGAGGGAATAATACGTGTGAGGGTACAACAGAAGAGTTCCAAATGTGTGTGGGTAGAATATATATCCCACGGGGGTAAAATTTAAAAAAGGTGAAACTTTTTTTCTTTGGACTTAGTCATTTATCCGGCGTTTATCAGACTTTCAGGTAGGGGAAATGTCAGTGAGCGTTTCAATTTCAGTTCCAGAGCCATTTGCCCGATGAGTCGTTCATATTTAGTCATTTTCAGCCAATTTTCAGAATTTTTGAAAATTTCACTTTTTTGTGAAAATATCCACTAAATGAGGGAATAATATGTGTGAGGGTACCCCAGGAGAGTTCCAAATGTGTGTGGGTAGAATAAATATCCCACGGGGGTAAAATTGAAAAAAGTTTTAAAATTTTTTTTTTGGGACTTAGTCATTTTTCCGACGCTTATCAGACTTTCAGGTAGGGGAAATGTCAGTGAGCGATCCAATTTCAGTTCCAGAGCGATTTGCCCGATGAGTCGTTCATATTTAGTCATTTTCAGCCAATTTTCAGAATTTTTGAAAATTTCACTTTTTTGTGAAAATATCCACTAAATGAGGGAATAATATGTGTGAGGGTATCCCAGGAGAGTTCCAAATGTGTGTGGGTAGAATATATATCCCACAGGGGTAAAATTGAAAAAAGTTGAAAAAATTTTTTTTCCAACTTAGTCATTTTTCCGGCATTTATCAGACTTTCAGATAGGGGAAATGTCAGTGAGCTTTCCGATTTAAGTTCCAGAGCGATTCGCCAGATGAGTTGTTCATATTTAGTCATTTTCAGCCAATTTTCTGAATTTTTGAAAATTTCACTTTTTTGTGAAAATATCCACTGAATGAGGGAATAATATTGTGTGAGGGTACCCCAGGAGAGTTCCAAATGTGTGTGGGTAGACTATATATCCCATGGGGGTAAAATTGAAAAAAGGTGAAAAAATTTTTTTGGGGGACTTTGTCATTTTTCTGGCGTTTATCAGACTTTCAGATAGGGGAAATGTCATTGAGCGTTCCAATTTCACTTCCAGAGCGACTAGCCCAATCAGTCCTTCATATTTAGTCGTTTTCAGCCAATTTTCTGAATTTTTGAAAATTTCCCTTTTTTGTGAAAATATCCACTAAATGAGGGAATAATATGTGTGAGGGTACCCCAGGAGAGTTCCAAATGTGTGTGGGTAGAATATATTTTCCACGGGGTAAAATTGAAAAAAGTTGAAAAAAAATTTTTTTTCGACTTAGTCATTTTTCCGGCGTTTATCAGACTTTCAGATAGGGGAAATGTCAGTGAGCGTTCCGATTTCAGTTCCAGAGCGATTCGCCTGATGAGTCTTTCATATTTAGTCGTTTTCAGCCAATTTTCTGAATTTTTGAAAATTTCACTTTTTTGTGAAAATATCCACTAAATGAGGGAATAATATGTGTGAGGGTAACCCAGGAGTGTTCCAAATGTGTGTGGGTAGAATATATATCCCACGGGGGTAAAATTGAAAACAGTTGAAAAAATTTTTTTTTGGGACTTTGTCATTTTTCTGGCGTTTATCAGACTTTCAGATAGGGGAAATGTCATTGAGCGTTCCAATTTCAGTTCCAGAGCGATTAGCCCGATCAGTCCTTCATATTTAGTCGTTTTCAGCCAATTTTCTGAATTTTTGAAAATTTCACTTTTTTGTGAAAATATCCACTAAATGAGGGAATAATACGTGTGAGGGTACAACCCGAGAGTTCCAAATGTGTGTGGGTAGAATATATATCCCACGGGGGTAAAATTGAAAAAAGGTGAAACATTTTTTTTTTTGGACTTAGTCATTTTTTCAGCATTTATCAGACTTTCATATAGGGGAAATCTCAGTGAGCGTTCCGATTTCAGTTCTAGAGCGATTCGCCCGATGAATCCCTTATATTTAGTCGTTTTCAGCCAATTTTCTGAATTTTTGAAAATTTCACTTTTTTGTGAAAATATCCACTAAATGAGGGAATAATATGTGTGAGGGTACCCCAGGAGAGTTCCAAATGTGTGTGGGTAGACTATATATCCCACGGGGGTAAAATTTAAAAAAGTTGAAAAAATTTTTTTTTCGGACTTTGTCATTTTTCTGGCGTTTATCAGACTTTCAGATAGGGGAAATGTCAGAGAGCATTCCGATTTCAGTTCCAGAGCGATTCGCCCGATGAGTCCTTCATATTTAGTCGTTTTCAGCCAATTGTCAGAATTTTTTGAAAATTTCACTTTTTTGTGAAAATACCCACTAAATGAGGGAATAATATGTGTGAGGGTACCCCAGGAGTGTTCCAAATGTGTGTGGGTAGAATATATATCCCACGGGGGTAAAATTGAAAAAAGTTGAAAAAAATTTTTTTTGGGACTTTGTCATTTTTCTGGCGTTTATCAGACTTTCAGATAGGGGAAATGTCATTGAGCATTCCAATTTCAGTTCCAGAGCGATTAGCCCGATCAGTCCTTCATATTTAGTCGTTTTCAGCCAATTTTCTGAATTTTTGAAAATTTCACTTTTTTGTGAAAATATCCACTAAATGAGGGAATAATACGTGTGAGGGTACAACAGGAGAGTTCCAAATGTGTGTGGGTAGAATATATATCCCACGGGGGTAAAATTGAAAAAAGGTGAAACGTTTTTTTTTTTGGACTTAGTCATTTTTTCAGCATTTATCAGACTTTCATATAGGGGAAATCTCAGTGAGCATTCCGATTTCAGTTCTAGAGCGATTCGCCCGATGAATCCTTCATATTTAGTAGTTTTCAGCCAATTTTCTGAATTTTTGAAAATTTCACTTTTTTGTGAAAATATCCACTAAATGAGGGAATAATATTTGTGAGGGTACCCCAGGAGAGTTCCACATGTGTGTGGGTAGAATATATATCCCACGGGGGTAAAAATTAAAAAAGGTGAAAAACATTTTTTTTAGACTTAGTCATTTATCCGGCGTTTATCAGACTTTCAGATAGGGGAAATGTCAGTGAGCGTTCCGATTTCAGTTCCAGAGCGATTTGCCCGATGAGTGCTTCATATTTAGTCGTTTTCAGCCAATTTTCAGAATTTTTGAAAATTTCACTTTTTTGTGAAAATATCCACTAAATGAGGGAATAATATGTGTGAGGGTACCCCAGGAGAGTTCAGAATGTGTGTGTGTAGAATATATATCCCACGGGGGTAAAATTGAAAAAAGTTGAAAAATTTTTTCTTTTAGACTTAGTCATTTTTCCGGCGTTTATCAGACTTTCAGATAGGGGAAATGTCAGTGAGCTTTCCGATTTAAGTTTCAGAGCGATTCGCCCGATGAGTCGTTCATATTTAGTCATTTTCAGCCAATATTCAGAATTTTTGAAAATTTCACGTTTTTGTGAAAATATCCACTAAATGAGGGAATAATATGTGTGAGGGTACCCCAGGAGAGTTCCAAATGTGTGTGGGTAGAATATATATCCCACTGGGTAAAACTGAAAAAAGTTGAAAAACATTTTTTGGGGGACTTTGTCATTTTTCTGGCGTTTATCAGACTTTCAGATAGGGGAAATGTCAGTGAGTGTTCCGATTTCAGTTCCAGAGCGATTCGCCCGATGAGTCTTCATATTTAGTCGCTTTCAGCCAATTTTCAGAATTTTTGAAAATGTCACTTTTTTGTGAAAATATCCACTAAATGAGGGAATAATATGTGTGAGGGTACCCCAGGAGAGTTCCACATGTGTGTGGGTAGAATATATATCCCACGAGGGTAAAATTGAAAAAAGGTGAAAAAAATTTTTTTTTGGACTTAGTCATTTTTTCAGCGTTTATCAGACTTTCAGATAGGAGAAATGTCAGTGAGCGTTCCGATTTCAGTTCCAGAGCGATTCCCCCGATGAGACCTTCATATTTAGTCGCTTTCAGCCAATTTTCAGAATTTTTGAAAATGTCACTTTTTTGTGAAAATATCCACTAAATGAGGGAATAATATGTGTGAGGGTACCCCAGGAGAGTTCCAAATGTGTGTGGGTAGAATATATATCCCACGGGGGTAAAATTGAAAAAAGTTGAAAAATTTTTTTTTTTAGACTTAGTCATTTTTCCGGCGTTTATCAGACTTTCAGATAGGGGAAATGTCAGTGAGTGTTCCGATTTCAGTTCCAGAGCGATTCGCCCGATGAGTCTTCATATTTAGTCGCTTTCAGCCAATTTTCAGAATTTTTGAAAATGTCACTTTTTTGTGAAAATATCCACTAAATGAGGGAATAATATGTGTGAGGGTACCCCAGGAGAGTTCCACATGTGTGTGGGTAGAATATATATCCCACGGGGGTAAAATTTAAAAAAGGTGAAAAAAATTTTTTTTAGACTTAGTCATTTATCCGGCGTTTATCAGACTTTCAGATAGGGGAAATGTCAGTGAGCATTCCGATTTCAGTTCCAGAGCGATTCGCCCAATGAGTCCTTCATATTTAGTCGTTTTCAGCCAATTTTCTGAATTTTTGAAAATTTCACTTTTTTGTGAAAATATCCACTAAATGAGGGAATAATATGTGTGAGGGTACCCCAGGAGTGTTCCAAATGTGTGTGGGTAGAATATATATCCCACGGGGGTAAAATTGAAAAAAGTTGAAAAAATTTTTTTTTGGGACTTTGTCATTTTTCTGGCGTTTATCAGACTTTCAGATAGGGGAAATGTCATTGAGCGTTCCAATTTCAGTTCCAGAGCGATTAGCCCGATCAGTCCTTCATATTTAGTCGTTTTCAGCCAATTTTCTGAATTTTTGAAAATTTCACTTTTTTGTGAAAATATCCACTAAATGAGGGAATAATACGTGTGAGGGTACAACAGGAGAGTTCCAAATGTGTGTGGGTAGAATATATATCCCACGGGGGTAAAATTGAAAAAAGGTGAAACATTTTTTTTTTTGGACTTAGTCATTTTTTCAGCATTTATCAGACTTTCATATAGGGGAAATCTCAGTGAGCGTTCCGATTTCAGTTCTAGAGCGATTCGCCCGATGAATCCTTCATATTTTGTCGTTTTCAGCCAATTTTCTGAATTTTTGAAAATTTCACTTTTTTTGTGAAAATATCCACTAAATGAGGGAATAATATGTGTGAGGGTACCCCAGGAGAGTTCCACATGTGTGTGGGTAGAATATATATCCCACGGGGGTAAAATTTAAAAAAGGTGAAAAACATTTTTTTTAGACTTAGTCATTTATCCGGCGTTTATCAGACTTTCAGATAGGGGAAATGTCAGTGAGCGTTCCGATTTCAGTTCCAGAGCGATTCGCCCGATGAGTCCTTCATATTTAGTCGTTTTCAGCCAATTTTCAGAATTTTTGAAAATTTCACTTTTTTGTGAAAATATCCACTAAATGAGGGAATAATATGTGTGAGGGTACCCCAGGAGAGTTCAGAATGTGTGTGTGTAGAATATATATCCCACGAGGGTAAAATTGAAAAAAGGTGAAAAAAATTTTTTTTTGGACTTAGTCATTTTTTCAGCGTTTATCAGACTTTCAGATAGGAGAAATGTCAGTGAGCGTTCCGATTTCAGTTCCAGAACGATTCCCCCGATGAGACCTTCATATTTAGTCGCTTTCAGCCAATTTTCAGAATTTTTGAAAATGTCACTTTTTGTGAAAATATCCACTAAATGAGGGAATAATATGTGTGAGGGTACCCCAGGAGAGTTCCAAATGTGTGTGGGTAGAATATATATCCCACGGAGGTAAAATTGAAAAAAGTTGAAAAATTTTTTTTTTTAGACTTAGTCATTTTTCCGGCGTTTATCAGACTTTCAGATAGGGGAAATGTCAGTGAGTGTTCCGATTTCAGTTCCAGAGCGATTCGCCCGATGAGTCTTCATATTTAGTCGCTTTCAGCCAATTTTCAGAATTTTTGAAAATGTCACTTTTTTGTGAAAATATCCACTAAATGAGGGAATAATATGTGTGAGGGTACCCCAGGAGAGTTCCAAATGTGTGTGGGTAGAATATATATCCCACGGGGGTAAAATCGAAAAAAATTGAAAAAATTTTTTTTTTTAGACTTAGTCATTTTTCCGGCGTTTATCAGATTTTCAGATAGGGGAAATGTCAGTGAGCATTCCGATTTCAGTTCCAGAGCGATTCGCCCAATGAGTCCTTCATATTTAGTCGTTTTCAGCCAATTTTCTGAATTTTTGAAAATTTCACTTTTTTGTGGAAATATCCACTAAATGAGGGAATAATATGTGTGAGGGTACCCCAGGAGTGTTCCAAATGTGTGTGGGTAGAATATATATCCCACGTGGGTAAAATTGAAAAAAGGTGAAAAAATTTTTTTTTTTGGACTTACTCATTTTTCCGGCGTTTATCAGACTTTCAGATAGGGGAAATGTCAGTGAGCGTTCCAATTTCAGTTCCAGAGCGATTCGCCCGATGAGTCCTTCATATTTAGTCATTTTCAGCCAATTTTCAGAATTTTTGAAAATTTCACGTTTTTGTGAAAATATGCACTAAATGAGGGAATAATATGTGTGCGGGTACCCAAGAAGAGTTCCAAATGTGTGTGGGAAGAATATAAATCCCACGGGGGTAAAATTGAAAAAAGGTGAAAAAAATTTCTTTTGGGAACTTTGTCATTTTTCTGGCGTTTATCAGACTTTCAGATAGGGGAATTGTCAGAGAGCATTCCGATTTCAGTTCCAGAGCGATTCGCCCGATAACTATTTCATATTTAGTCGTTTTCAGCCAATTTTCTGAATATTTGAAAATTTCACTTTTTTGTGGAAATATCCACTAAATGAGGGAATATTATCTGTGAGGGTACCCCAGGAGAGTTCCAAATGTGTGTGGGTAGAATATATATCCCACGGGGGAAAAATTGAAAAAAGGTGAAAAAAATTTTTTTTTGGACTTATTCATTTTTTCAGCGTTTATCAGAATTTCAGATAGGGGAAGTGTCAGTGAGCGTTCCGATTTCAGTTCCAGAGCGATTTGCCCGATGAGTCCTTCATATTTAGTCGTTTTCAGCCAATTTTCAGAATTTTTGAAAATTTCACTTTTTTGTGAAAATATCCACTAAATGAGGGAATAATATGTGTGAGGGTACCCCAGGAGAGTTCCAAATGTGTGTGGGTAGAATATATATCCCACGGGGGTAAAATTGAAAAAAGGTGAAAATTTTTTTTTTTCGACTTAGTCATTTTTCCGGCGTTTATCAGACTTTCAGATAGCGGAAATGTCAGTGAGCGTTCCGATTTCAGTTCCAGAGCGATTCGCCCGATGAGTCCTTCATATTTAGTCATTTTCAGCCAATTTTCAGAATTTTTGAAAATTTCACGTTTTTGTGAAAATATCCACTAAATGAGGGAATAATATGTGTGAGGGTACCCCAGGAGAGTTCCAAATGTGTGTGGGTAGAATATATATCCCACGGGGGTAAAATTGAAAAAAGTTTAAAAAAATTTTTTTTGAATTTAGTCATTTTTACGGTGTTTATCAGAATTTCAGTTAGAGGAAATGTCAGTGAGCGTTCCGATTTCAGTTCCAGAGCGATTCGCCCGATGAGTCCATCATATTTAGTTGTTTTCAGCCAATTTTCAGAATTTTTGAAAATTTCACGTTTTTGTGAAAATATCCACTAAATGAGGGAATAATATGTGTGAGGGTACAACAGGAGAGTTCCAAATGTGTGTGGGTAGAATATATATCCCACGGGGGTAAAATTGAAAAAAGTTTTAAAAATTTTTTTTTGGGACTTAGTCATTTTTCCGGCGTTTATCAGACTTTCAGGTAGGGGAAATGTCAGTGAGCGTTCCAATTTCAGTTCCAGAGCGATTTGCCCGATGAGTCGTTCATATTTAGTCATTTTCAGCCAATTTTCAGAATTTTTTGAAAATTTCACTTTTTTGTGAAAATATCCACTAAATGAGGGAATAATATGTGTGAGGGTACTCTAGGAGACTTCCAAATGTGTGTGGGTAGAAGATATATCCCACGGGGGTAAAATTGAAAAAAGGTGAAAAAAAATATTATTTGGACTTAGTCATTTTTCCGGCGTTTATCAGACTTTCAGTTAGGTGAAATGTCAGTGAGCGTTCCGATTTCAGTTCCAGAGCGATTCGCCCTATGAGTCCTTCATATTTAGTTGTTTTCAGCCAATTTTCTGAATTTTTGAAAATTTCACTTTTTTGTGAAAATATCCACTAAATGAGGGATTAATATGTGTGAGGGTACCACGGGAGTGTTCCAAATGTGTGTGGGTAGAATATATATCCCACGGGGGTAAAATTGAAAAAAGGTGAAAAAAATATTTTTTTGGACTTAGTCATTTTTTCAGCGTTTATCAGACTTTCAGATAGGAGAAATGTCAGTGAGCGTTCCGATTTCAGTTCCAGAGCGATTCCCCCGATGAGTCCTTCATATTTAGTCGCTTTCAGCCAATTTTCAGAATTTTTGAAAATGTCACTTTTTTGTGAAAATATCCACTAAATGAGGGAATAATATGTGTGAGGGTACCCCAGGAGAGTTCCAAATGTGTGTGGGTAGAATATATATCCCACGGGGGTAAAATTGAAAAAAGTTGAAAAATTTTTTTTTTTAGACTTAGTCATTTTTCCGGCGTTTATCAGACTTTCAGATAGGGGAAATGTCAGTGAGTGTTCCGATTTCAGTTCCAGAGCGATTCGCCCGATGAGTCTTCATATTTAGTCGCTTTCAGCCAATTTTCAGAATTTTTGAAAATGTCACTTTTTTGTGAAAATATCCACTAAATGAGGGAATAATATGTGTGAGGGTACCCCAGGAGAGTTCCACATGTGTGTGGGTAGAATATATATCCCACGGGGGTAAAATTTAAAAAAGGTGAAAAAAATTCTTTTTAGACTTAGTCATTTATCCGGCGTTTATCAGACTTTCAGATAGGGGAAATGTCAGTGAGCGTTCCGATTTCAGTTCCAGAGCGATTCGCCCGATGAGTCCTTCATATTTAGTCGTTTTCAGCCAATTTTCAGAATTTTTGAAAATTTCACTTTTTTGTGAAAATATCCACTAAATGAGGGAATAATATGTGTGAGGGTACCCCAGGAGAGTTCCAAATGTATATGGGTAGAATATATATCGCACGGGGGTAAAATTGAAAAAAGTTGAAAAAAAATTTTTTGGGACTGTCATTTTTCCGGCGTTTATCAGACTTTCAGTTAGGGGAAATGTCAGTGAGCGTTCCGATTTCAGTTTCAGAGCGATTTGCCCGATGAGTCCTTCATATTTAGTCGTTTTCAGCCAATTTTCAGAATTTTTGAAAATTTCACGTTTTTGTGAAAATATCCACTAAATGAGGGAATAATATGTGTGAGGGTACCCCAGGAGAGTTCCAAATGTGTGTGGGTAGAATATATATCCCACGGGGGTAAAATTGAAAAAAGTTTTAAAAATTTTTTTTTGGGACTTTCATTTTCCGACGTTTATCAGACTTTCAGGTAGGGGAAATGTCAGTGAGCGCTCCAATTTCAGTTCCAGAGCGATTTGCCCGATGAGTCGTTCATATTTAGTCATTTTCAGCCAATTTTCAGAATTTTTTGAAAATTTCACTTTTTTGTGAAAATATCCACTAAATGAGGGAATAATATGTGTGAGGGTACAACATGAGAGTTCCAAATGTGTGTGGGTAGAATATATATCCCACGGGGGTAAAATTGAAAAAAGGTGAAAAAAACATTTTTTTGGACTTTGTCATTTTTCCGGCGTTTATCAGACTTTCAGATAGGAGAAATGTCAGTGAGCGTTCCAATTTCAGTTCCAGAGCGATTCGCCCGAATGAGTCCTTCATGTTTAGTCGTTTTCAGCCAATTTTCTGAATTTTTGAAAATTTCACTTTTTTGTGAAAATATCCACTAAATGAGGGAATAATATGTGTGAGGGTACCCCAGGAGAGTTCCAAATGTGTGTGGGTAGAATATATATCTCACTGGGGTAAAATTGAAAAAAGTTGAAAAAAAATATTTTTTGGACTTAGTCATTTTTCCGGCGTTTATCAGACTTTCAGTTAGGGGAAATGTCAGTGAGCGTTCCGATTTCAGTTCCAGAGCGATTCGCCCTATGAGTCCTTCATATTTAGTTGTTTTCAGCCAATTTTCTGAATTTTTGAAAATTTCACTTTTTTGTGAAAATATCCACTAAATGAGGGAATAATATGTGTGAGGGTACCCCAGGAGAGTTACAAATGTATATGGGTAGAATATATATCGCACGGGGGTAAAATTGAAAAAAGTTGAAAAAAAATTTTTTTGGACTGTCATTTTTCCGGCGTTTATCAGACTTTCAGTTAGGGGAAATGTCAGTGAGCGTTCCGATTTCAGTTTCAGAGCGATTCGCCCGATGAGTCCTTCATATTTAGTCATTTTCAGCCAATTTTCAGAATTTTTGAAAATTTCACGTTTTTGTGAAAATATCCACTAAATGAGGGAATAATATGTGTGAGGGTACCCCAGGAGAGTTCCAAATGTGTGTGGGTAGAATATATATTCCACGGGGGTAAAATTGAAAAAAGTTGAAAAAATTTTTTTTTTAGACTTAGTCATTTTTCCGGCGTTTATCAGACTTTTAGATAGGGGAAATGTCAGTGAGCATTCCGATTTAAGTTCCAGAGCGATTCGCCCGATGAGTCGTTCATATTTAGTCATTTTCAGCCAATTTTCAGAATTTTTGAAACTTTCACTTTTTTGTGAAAATATTCACTGAATGAGGGAATAATATGTGTGCGGGTACCCAACTAGAGTTCCAAATGTGTGTGGGAAGAATATAAATCCCACGGGGGTAAAATTGAAAAAAGGTGAAAAAAATTTTTTTGGGAACTTTGTCATTTTTCTGGCGTTTATCAGACTTTCAGATAGGGGAATTGTCAGAGAGAATTCTGATTTCAGTTCGAGAGCGATTCACCCGATAACTATTTCATATTTAGTCGTTTTCAGCCAATTTTCTGAATTTTTGAAAATTTCACTTTTTTGTGAAAATATCCACTAAATGAGGGAATAATATGTGTGAGGGTACCCCAGGAGAGTTCCAAATGTGTGTGGGTAGAATATATATCCCACGGGGGTAAAATTGAAAAAAGGTGAAAAAAATTTTTTTTTTGGACTTACTCATTTTTCCGGAGTTTATCAGACTTTCAGATAGGGGAAATGTCAGTGAGCGTTCCGATTTCAGTTCCAGAACGATTCGCCCGATGAGTCCTTCATATTTAGTCATTTTCAGCCAATTTTCAGAATTTTTGAAAATTTCACTTTTTTTGTGAAAATATCCACTAAATGAGGGAATAATATTTGTGAGGGCACCCCAGGAGAGTTCCAAATGTGTGTGGGTAGAATATATATCCCAAGGGGGTAAAATTGAAAAAAGGTGAAAAAAATTTTTTTTTTGACTTACTCATTTTTTCAGCGTTTATCAGACTTTCAAATAGGGGAAATGTCAGTGAGCATTCCGATTTCAGTTCCAGCGCGATTCGCACGATGAGTCCTTCATATTCAGTCGTTTTCAGCCAATTTTCTGAATTTTTGAAAATTTCACTTTTTTGTGAAAATATCCACTAAATGAGGGAATAATATGTGTGAGGGTACCACAGGAGTGTTCCAAATGTGTGTGGGTAGAATATATATCCCACGGGGGTAAAATTGAAAAAAGGTGAAAAAAATATTTTTTTGGACTTAGTCATTTTTCCGGCGTTTATCAGACTTTCAGATAGGGGAAATGTCAGTGAGCGTTCCGATTTCAGTTCCAGAGCGATTCGCCCGATGAGTCCTTCATATTCAGTCGTTTTCAGCCAATTTTCTGAATTTTTGAAAATTTCACTTTTTTGTGAAAATATCCACTAAATGAGGGAATAATATGTGTGAGGGTACCCCAGGAGAGTTCCAAATGTATATGGGTAGAATATATATCCCACGGGGATAAAATTGAAAAAAGTTTGAAAAATTTTTTTTTTTAGACTTAGTCATTTTTCCTGCGTTTATCAGACTTTCAGATAGCGGAAATGTCAGTGAGCGTTCCGATTTCAGTTCCAGAGCGATTCGCCCGATGGGTCCTTCATATTTAGTCGTTTTCAGCCAATTTTCAGAATTTTTGAAAATGTCACTTTTTTGTGAAAATATCCACTAAATGAGGGAATAATATGTGTGAGGATACCCCAAGAGAATTCCACATGTGTGTGGGTAGAATATATATCCCATGGGGGTAAATTTGAAAAAAGGTGCAAAAAATTTTTTTTTGGACTTAGTCATTTTTTCAGCGTTTATCAGACTTTCAGATAGGAGAAATGTCAGTGAGCGTTCCGATTTCAGTTCCAGAGCGATTCTCCCGATGAGTCCTTCATATTTAGTCGTTTTCAGCCAATTTTCTGAATTTTTGAAAATTTCACTTTTTTGTGAAAATATCCACTAAATGAGGGAATAATATGTGTGAGGGTACCCCAGGAGAGTTCCAAATGTGTGTGGGTAGAATATATATCCCACGGGGGTAAAATTGAAAAAAGTTGAAAATATTTTTTTTTTAGACTTAGTCATTTTTCCGGCGTTTATCAGACTTTCAGATAGCGGAAAAGTCAGAGAGCGTTCCGATTTCAGTTCCAGAGCGCTTCGCCCGATGAGTCCTTCAAATTTAGTCGTTTTCAGCCAATTTTCAGAATTTTTGAAAATTTCACTTTTTTGTGAAAATATCCACTAAATGAGGGAATAATATGTGTGAGGGTACCCCAGGAGAGTTCCAAATGTGTGTGGGTAGAATATATATCCCACGGGGGTAAAATTGAAAAAAGTTGAAAATATTTTTTTTTTAGACTTAGACATTTTTCCAACGTTTATCAGACTTTCAGATAGCGGAAAAGTCAGAGAGCGTTCCGATTTCAGTTCCAGAGCGATTCGCCCGATGAGTCCTTCATATTTAGTCGTTTTCAGCCAATTTTCCGAATTTTTGAAAATTTCACTTTTTTGTGAAAATATCCACTAAATGAGGGAATAATATGTGTGAGGGTACCCCAGGAGAGTTCCAAATGTGTGTGGGTAGAATATATATCCCACGGGGGTAAAATTGAAAAAAGGTGAAAAAATTTTTTTTTTCGACTTAGTCATTTTTTCAGCATTTATCAGACTTTCAGATAGGGGAAATGTCAGTGAGTGTTCAGATTTCAGTTCCAGAGTGATTCGCCTGATGAGTCCTTCATATTTAGTCGTTTTCAGCCAATTTTCAGAATTTTTGAAAATTTCACTTTTTTGTGAAAATATCCACTAAATGAGGGAATAATATGTGTAAGGGTACCCCAGGAGAGTTCCAAATGTGTGTGGGTAGAATATATATCCCACGGGGGTAAAATTGAAAAAAATTGAAAATATTTTTTTTTTAGACTTAGACATTTTTCCAGCGTTTATCAGACTTTCAGATAGCGGAAAAGTCAGAGAGCGTTCCGATTTCAGTTCCAGAGCGATTCGCCCGATGAGTCCTTCATATTTAGTCGTTTTCAGCCAATTTTCCGAATTTTTGAAAATTTCACTTTTTTGTGAAAATATCCACTAAATGAGGGAATAATATGTGTGAGGGTACCCCAGGAGAGTTCCAAATGTGTGTGGGTAGAATATATATCCCACGGGGGTAAAATTGAAAAAAGGTGAAAAATTTTTTTTTTTGGACTTAGTCATTTTTTCAGCATTTATCAGACTTTCAGATAGGGGAAATGTCAGTGAGTGTTCAGATTTCAGTTCCAGAGCGATTCGCCTGATGAGTCCTTCATATTTAGTCGTTTTCAGCCAATTTTCAGAATTTTTGAAAATTTCACTTTTTTGTGAAAATATCCACTAAATGAGGGAATAATATGTGTGAGGGTACCCCAGGAGAGTTCCAAATGTGTGTGGGTAGAATATATATCCCACGGGGGTAAAATTGAAAAAAGTTGAAAATATTTTTTTTTTAGACTTAGACATTTTTCCAGCGTTTATCAGACTTTCAGATAGCGGAAAAGTCAGAGAGCGTTCCGATTTCAGTTCCAGAGCGATTCGCCCGATGAGTCCTTCATATTTAGTCGTTTTCAGCCAATTTTCCGAATTTTTGAAAATTTCACTTTTTTGTGAAAATATCCACTAAATGAGGGAATAATATGTGTGAGGGTACCCCAGGAGAGTTCCAAATGTGTGTGGGTAGAATATATATCCCACGGGGGTAAAATTGAAAAAAGGTGAAAAATTTTTTTTTTTGGACTTAGTCATTTTTTCAGCATTTATCAGACTTTCAGATAGGGGAAATGTCAGTGAGTGTTCAGATTTCAGTTCCAGAGCGATTCGCCTGATGAGTCCTTCATATTTAGTCGTTTTCAGCCAATTTTCAGAATTTTTGAAAATTTCACTTTTTTGTGAAAATATCCACTAAATGAGGGAATAATATGTGTGAGGGTACCCCAGGAGAGTTCCAAATGTGTGTGGGTAGAATATATATCCCACGGGGGTAAAATTGAAAAAAATTGAAAATATTTTTTTTTTTTTGGCTTAGACATTTTTCCAGCGTTTATCAGACTTTCAGATAGCGGAAAAGTCAGAGAGTGTTCCGATTTCAGTTCCAGAGCGATTCGCCCGATGAGTCCTTCATATTTAGTCGTTTTCAGCCAATTTTCCGAATTTTTGAAAATTTCACTTTTTTGTGAAAATATCCACTAAATGAGGGAATAATATGTGTGAGGGTACCCCAGGAGAGTTCCAAATGTGTGTGGGTAGAATATATATCCCACGGGGGTAAAATTGAAAAAAAGTGAAAAATTTTTTTTTTTGGACTTAGTCATTTTTTCAGCATTTATCAGACTTTCAGATAGGGGAAATGTCAGTGAGTGTTCAGATTTCAGTTCCAGAGCGATTCGCCTGATGAGTCCTTCATATTTAGTCGTTTTCAGCCAATTTTCAGAATTTTTGAAAATTTCACTTTTTTGTGAAAATATCCACTAAATGAGGGAATAATATGTGTGAGGGTACCCCAGAAGAGTTCCAAATGTGTGTGGGTAGAATATATATCCCACGGGGGTAAAATTGAAAAAAGTTGAAAATATTTTTTTTTTAGACTTAGACATTTTTCCAGCGTTTATCAGACTTTCAGATAGCGGAAAAGTCAGAGAGCGTTCCGATTTCAGTTCCAGAGCGATTCGCCCGATGAGTCCTTCATATTTAGTCGTTTTCAGCCAATTTTCCGAATTTTTGAAAATTTCACTTTTTTGTGAAAATATCCACTAAATGAGGGAATAATATGTGTGAGGGTACCCCAGGAGAGTTCCAAATGTGTGTGGGTAGAATATATATCCCACGGGGGTAAAATTGAAAAAAGGTGAAAAATTTTTTTTTTTGGACTTAGTCATTTTTTCAGCATTTATCAGACTTTCAGATAGGGGAAATGTCAGTGAGTGTTCAGATTTCAGTTCCAGAGCGATTCGCCTGATGAGTCCTTCATATTTAGTCGTTTTCAGCCAATTTTCAGAATTTTTGAAAATTTCACTTTTTTGTGAAAATATCCACTAAATGAGGGAATAATATGTGTGAGGGTACCCCAGGAGAGTTCCAAATGTGTGTGGGTAGAATATATATCCCACGGGGGTAAAATTGAAAAAAATTGAAAATATTTTTTTTTTTTTGGCTTAGACAGTTTTCCAGCGTTTATCAGACTTTCAGATAGCGGAAAAGTCAGAGAGTGTTCCGATTTCAGTTCCAGAGCGATTCGCCCGATGAGTCCTTCATATTTAGTCGTTTTCAGCCAATTTTCCGAATTTTTGAAAATTTCACTTTTTTGTGAAAATATCCACTAAATGAGGGAATAATATGTGTGAGGGTACCCCAGGAGAGTTCCAAATGTGTGTGGGTAGAATATATATCCCACGGGGGTAAAATTGAAAAAAATTGAAAATATTTTTTTTTTTTTGGCTTAGACATTTTTCCAGCGTTTATCAGACTTTCAGATAGCGGAAAAGTCAGAGAGTGTTCCGATTTCAGTTCCAGAGCGATTCGCCCGATGAGTCCTTCATATTTAGTCGTTTTCAGCCAATTTTCCGAATTTTTGAAAATTTCACTTTTTTGTGAAAATATCCACTAAATGAGGGAATAATATGTGTGAGGGTACCCCAGGAGAGTTCCAAATGTGTGTGGGTAGAATATATATCCCACGGGGGTAAAATTGAAAAAAAGTGAAAAATTTTTTTTTTTGGACTTAGTCATTTTTTCAGCATTTATCAGACTTTCAGATAGGGGAAATGTCAGTGAGTGTTCAGATTTCAGTTCCAGAGCGATTCGCCTGATGAGTCCTTCATATTTAGTCGTTTTCAGCCAATTTTCAGAATTTTTGAAAATTTCACTTTTTTGTGAAAATATCCACTAAATGAGGGAATAATATGTGTGAGGGTACCCCAGAAGAGTTCCAAATGTGTGTGGGTAGAATATATATCCCACGGGGGTAAAATTGAAAAAAGTTGAAAATATTTTTTTTTTAGACTTAGACATTTTTCCAGCGTTTATCAGACTTTCAGATAGCGGAAAAGTCAGAGAGCGTTCCGATTTCAGTTCCAGAGCGATTCGCCCGATGAGTCCTTCATATTTAGTCGTTTTCAGCCAATTTTCCGAATTTTTGAAAATTTCACTTTTTTGTGAAAATATCCACTAAATGAGGGAATAATATGTGTGAGGGTACCCCAGGAGAGTTCCAAATGTGTGTGGGTAGAATATATATCCCACGGGGGTAAAATTGAAAAAAGGTGAAAAATTTTTTTTTTTGGACTTAGTCATTTTTTCAGCATTTATCAGACTTTCAGATAGGGTAAATGTCAGTGAGTGTTCAGATTTCAGTTCCAGAGCGATTCGCCTGATGAGTCCTTCATATTTAGTCGTTTTCAGCCAATTTTCAGAATTTTTGAAAATTTCACTTTTTTGTGAAAATATCCACTAAATGAGGGAATAATATGTGTGAGGGTACCCCAGGAGAGTTCCAAATGTGTGTGGGTAGAATATATATCCCACGGGGGTAAAATTGAAAAAAATTGAAAATATTTTTTTTTTTTTGGCTTAGACAGTTTTCCAGCGTTTATCAGACTTTCAGATAGCGGAAAAGTCAGAGAGTGTTCCGATTTCAGTTCCAGAGCGATTCGCCCGATGAGTCCTTCATATTTAGTCGTTTCCAGGAAATTTTCTGAATTTTTGAAAATTTCACTTTTTTGGGAAAATATCTACTAAATGAGGGAATAATATGTGTGAGGGTACAACAGGAGAGTTCCAAATGTGTGTGGGTAGAATATATATCCCACAGGGGTAAAATTGAAAAAAGGTGAAAAAAAATTTTTTTTCGACTTTGTCATTTTTCCGGCGTTTATCAGACTTTCAGATAGCGGAAATGTCAGTGAGCGTTCCGATTTCAGTTCCAGAGCGATTCGCCCGATGAGTCCTTCATATTTAGTCGTTTTCAGCCAATTTTCCGAATTTTTGAAAATTTCACTTTTTTGTGAAAATATCCACTAAATGAGGGAATAATATGTGTGAGGGTACCCCAGGAGAGTTCCAAATGTGTGTGGGTAGAATATATATCCCACGGGGGTAAAATTGAAAAAAAGTGAAAAATTTTTTTTTTTGGACTTAGTCATTTTTTCAGCATTTATCAGACTTTCAGATAGGGGAAATGTCAGTGAGTGTTCAGATTTCAGTTCCAGAGCGATTCGCCTGATGAGTCCTTCATATTTAGTCGTTTTCAGCCAATTTTCAGAATTTTTGAAAATTTCACTTTTTTGTGAAAATATCCACTAAATGAGGGAATAATATGTGTGAGGGTACCCCAGAAGAGTTCCAAATGTGTGTGGGTAGAATATATATCCCACGGGGGTAAAATTGAAAAAAGTTGAAAATATTTTTTTTTTAGACTTAGACATTTTTCCAGCGTTTATCAGACTTTCAGATAGCGGAAAAGTCAGAGAGCGTTCCGATTTCAGTTCCAGAGCGATTCGCCCGATGAGTCCTTCATATTTAGTCGTTTTCAGCCAATTTTCCGAATTTTTGAAAATTTCACTTTTTTGTGAAAATATCCACTAAATGAGGGAATAATATGTGTGAGGGTACCCCAGGAGAGTTCCAAATGTGTGTGGGTAGAATATATATCCCACGGGGGTAAAATTGAAAAAAGGTGAAAAATTTTTTTTTTTGGACTTAGTCATTTTTTCAGCATTTATCAGACTTTCAGATAGGGGAAATGTCAGTGAGTGTTCAGATTTCAGTTCCAGAGCGATTCGCCTGATGAGTCCTTCATATTTAGTCGTTTTCAGCCAATTTTCAGAATTTTTGAAAATTTCACTTTTTTGTGAAAATATCCACTAAATGAGGGAATAATATGTGTGAGGGTACCCCAGGAGAGTTCCAAATGTGTGTGGGTAGAATATATATCCCACGGGGGTAAAATTGAAAAAAATTGAAAATATTTTTTTTTTTTTGGCTTAGACAGTTTTCCAGCGTTTATCAGACTTTCAGATAGCGGAAAAGTCAGAGAGTGTTCCGATTTCAGTTCCAGAGCGATTCGCCCGATGAGTCCTTCATATTTAGTCGTTTTCAGCCAATTTTCCGAATTTTTGAAAATTTCACTTTTTTGTGAAAATATCCACTAAATGAGGGAATAATATGTGTGAGGGTACCCCAGGAGAGTTCCAAATGTGTGTGGGTAGAATATATATCCCACGGGGGTAAAATTGAAAAAAATTGAAAATATTTTTTTTTTTTTGGCTTAGACATTTTTCCAGCGTTTATCAGACTTTCAGATAGCGGAAAAGTCAGAGAGTGTTCCGATTTCAGTTCCAGAGCGATTCGCCCGATGAGTCCTTCATATTTAGTCGTTTTCAGCCAATTTTCCGAATTTTTGAAAATTTCACTTTTTTGTGAAAATATCCACTAAATGAGGGAATAATATGTGTGAGGGTACCCCAGGAGAGTTCCAAATGTGTGTGGGTAGAATATATATCCCACGGGGGTAAAATTGAAAAAAAGTGAAAAATTTTTTTTTTTGGACTTAGTCATTTTTTCAGCATTTATCAGACTTTCAGATAGGGGAAATGTCAGTGAGTGTTCAGATTTCAGTTCCAGAGCGATTCGCCTGATGAGTCCTTCATATTTAGTCGTTTTCAGCCAATTTTCAGAATTTTTGAAAATTTCACTTTTTTGTGAAAATATCCACTAAATGAGGGAATAATATGTGTGAGGGTACCCCAGAAGAGTTCCAAATGTGTGTGGGTAGAATATATATCCCACGGGGGTAAAATTGAAAAAAGTTGAAAATATTTTTTTTTTAGACTTAGACATTTTTCCAGCGTTTATCAGACTTTCAGATAGCGGAAAAGTCAGAGAGCGTTCCGATTTCAGTTCCAGAGCGATTCGCCCGATGAGTCCTTCATATTTAGTCGTTTTCAGCCAATTTTCCGAATTTTTGAAAATTTCACTTTTTTGTGAAAATATCCACTAAATGAGGGAATAATATGTGTGAGGGTACCCCAGGAGAGTTCCAAATGTGTGTGGGTAGAATATATATCCCACGGGGGTAAAATTGAAAAAAGGTGAAAAATTTTTTTTTTTGGACTTAGTCATTTTTTCAGCATTTATCAGACTTTCAGATAGGGTAAATGTCAGTGAGTGTTCAGATTTCAGTTCCAGAGCGATTCGCCTGATGAGTCCTTCATATTTAGTCGTTTTCAGCCAATTTTCAGAATTTTTGAAAATTTCACTTTTTTGTGAAAATATCCACTAAATGAGGGAATAATATGTGTGAGGGTACCCCAGGAGAGTTCCAAATGTGTGTGGGTAGAATATATATCCCACGGGGGTAAAATTGAAAAAAATTGAAAATATTTTTTTTTTTTTGGCTTAGACAGTTTTCCAGCGTTTATCAGACTTTCAGATAGCGGAAAAGTCAGAGAGTGTTCCGATTTCAGTTCCAGAGCGATTCGCCCGATGAGTCCTTCATATTTAGTCGTTTCCAGGAAATTTTCTGAATTTTTGAAAATTTCACTTTTTTGGGAAAATATCTACTAAATGAGGGAATAATATGTGTGAGGGTACAACAGGAGAGTTCCAAATGTGTGTGGGTAGAATATATATCCCACGGGGGTAAAATTGAAAAAAGGTGAAAAATTTTTTTTTTGGACTTAGTCATTTTTTCAGCGTTTATCAGACTTTCAGATAGGGGAAATGTCAGTGAGCGTTCAGATTTCAGTTCCAGAGCGATTCGCCCGATGAGTCCTTCATATTTAGTCGTTTTCAGCCAATTTTCAGAATTTTTGAAAATTTCACTTTTTTGTGAAAATATCCACTAAATGAGGGAATAATATGTGTGAGGGTACCCCAGGAGAGTTCCAAATGTGTGTGGGTAGAATATATATCCCACGGGGGTAAAATTGAAAAAAGTTAAAAATATTTTTTTTTTAGACTTAGACATTTTTCCGGCGTTTATCAGACTTTCAGATAGCGGAAAAGTCAGAGAGCGTTCCGATTTCAGTTCCAGAGCGCTTCGCCCGATGAGTCCTTCATATTTAGTCGTTTTCAGCCAATTTTCAGAATTTTTGAAAATTTCACTTTTTTGTGAAAATATCCACTAAATGAGGGAATAATATGTGTGAGGGTACCCCAGGAGAGTTCCAAATGTGTGTGGGTAGAATATATATCCCACGGGGGTAAAATTGAAAAAAGGTGAAAATTTTTTTTTTCGACTTAGTCATTTTTCCTGCGTTTATCAGACTTTCAGATAGCGGAAAAGTCAGAGAGCGTTCCGATTTCAGTTCCAGAGCGATTCGCCCGATGAGTCCTTCAAATTTAGTCGTTTTCAGCCAATTTTCAGAATTTTTGAAAATTTCACTTTTTTGTGAAAATATCCACTAAATGAGGGAATAATATGTGTGAGGGTTCCCCAGGAGAGTTCCAAATGTGTGTGGGTAGAATATATATCCCACGGGGGTAAAATTGAAAAAAGGTGAAAAAATTTTTTTTTGGACTTAGTCATTTTTTCAGCGTTTATCAGACTTTCAGATAGGAGAAATGTCAGTGAGCATTCAGATTTCAGTTCCAGAGCGATTCGCCCGATGAATCCTTCATATTTAGTCGTTTTCAGCCAATTTTCAGAATTTTTGAAAATTTCACTTTTTTGTGAAAATATCCACTAAATGAGGGAATAATATGTGTGAGGGTACCCCAGGAGAGTTCCAAATGTGTGTGGGTAGAATATATATCCCACGGGGGTAAAATTGAAAAAAGTTGAAAAAAAATTTTTTTGGACTGTCATTTTTCCGGCGTTTATCAGACTTTCAGTTAGGGGAAATGTCAGTGAGCATTCCGATTTCAGTTCCAGAGCGATTCGCCCGTTGAGTCCTTCATATTTAGTCGTTTTCAGCCAATTTTCAGAATTTTTTAAAATTTCACATTTTTGTGAAAATATCCACTAAATGAGGGAATAATATGTGTGAGGGTACCCCAGGAGAGTTCCAAATGTGTGTGGGTAGAATATATATCCCACGGGGGTAAAATTGAAAAAAGGTGAAAATTTTTTTTTTTTGGACTTAGTCATTTTTCCTGCGTTTATCAGACTTTCAGATAGCGGAAAAGTCAGAGAGCGTTCCGATTTCAGTTCCAGAGCGATTCGCCCGATGAGTCCTTCAAATTTAGTCGTTTTCAGCCAATTTTCAGAATTTTTGAAAATTTCACTTTTTTGTGAAAATATCCACTAAATGAGGGAATAATATGTGTGAGGGTACCCCAGGAGAGTTCCAAATGTGTGTGGGTAGAATATATATCCCACGGGGGTAAAATTGAAAAAAGGTGAAAAAATTTTTTTTTTGGACTTAGTCATTTTTCCGGCGTTTATCAGACTTTCAGATAGGGGAAATGTCAGTGAGCGTTCCGATTTCAGTTCCAGAGCGATTCGCCCGATGAGTCCTTCATATTTAGTCGTTTTCAGCAAATTTTCCGAATTTTTGAAAATTTCACTTTTTTGTGAAAATATCCACTAAATGAGGGAATAATATGTGTGAGGGTACCCCAGGAGAGTTCCAAATGTGTGTGGGTAGAATATATATCCCACGGGGGTAAAATTGAAAAAATGTGAAAAATTTTTTTTTTGGACTTAGTCATTTTTTCAGCGTTTATCAGACTTTCAGATAGGGGAAATGTCAGTGAGCGTTCAGATTTCAGTTCCAGAGCGATTCGCCCGATGAGTCCTTCATGTTTAGTCGTTTTCAGCCAATTTTCAGAATTTTTGAAAATTTCATTTTTTTGTGAAAATATCCACTAAATGAGGGAATAATATGTGTGAGGGTACCCCAGGAGAGTTCCAAATGTGTGTGGGTAGAATATATATCCCACGGGGGTAAAATTGAAAAAAGTTGAAAATATTTTTTTTTTAGACTTAGACATTTTTCCGGCGTTTATCAGACTTTCAGATAGCGGAAAAGTCAGAGAGCGTTCCGATTTCAGTTCCAGAGCGCTTCGCCCGATGAGTCCTTCATATTTAGTCGTTTTCAGCCAATTTTCAGAATTTTTGAAAATTTCACTTTTTTGTGAAAATATCCACTAAATGAGGGAATAATATGTGTGAGGGTACCCCAGGAGAGTTCCAAATGTGTGTGGGTAGAATATATATCCCACGGGGGTAAAATTGAAAAAAGTTGAAAATATTTTTTTTTTAGACTTAGTCATTTTTCCGGCGTTTATCAGACTTTCAGATAGCGGAAAAGTCAGAGAGCGTTCCGATTTCAGTGCCAGAGCGATTCGCCCGATGAGTCCTTCAAATTTAGTCGTTTTCAGCCAATTTTCAGAATTTTTGAAAATTTCACTTTTTTGTGAAAATATCCACTAAATGAGGGAATAATATGTGTGAGGGTACCCCAGGAGAGTTCCAAATGTGTGTGGGTAGAATATATATCCCACGGGGGTAAAATTGAAAAAAGGTGAAAATTTTTTTTTTGGACTTAGTCATTTTTTCAGCGTTTATCAGACTTTCAGATAGGGGAAATGTCAGTGAGCGTTCAGATTTCAGTTCCAGAGCGATTCGCCCGATGAGTCCTTCATATTTAGTCGTTTTCAGCCAATTTTCAGAATTTTTGAAAATTTCACTTTTTTGTGAAAATATCCACTAAATGAGGGAATAATATGTGTGAGGGTACCCCAGGAGAGTTCCAAATGTGTGTGGGTAGAATATATATCCCACGGGGGTAAAATTGAAAAAAGTTGAAAATATTTTTTTTTTAGACTTAGACATTTTTCCGGCGTTTATCAGACTTTCAGATAGCGGAAAAGTCAGAGAGCGTTCCGATTTCAGTTCCAGAGCGCTTCGCCCGATGAGTCCTTCATATTTAGTCGTTTTCAGCCAATTTTCCGAATTTTTGAAAATTTCACTTTTTTGTGAAAATATCCACTAAATGAGGGAATAATATGTGTGAGGGTACCCCAGGAGAGTTCCAAATGTGTGTGGGTAGAATATATATCCCACGGGGGTAAAATTGAAAAAAGGTGAAAAATTTTTTTTTTGGACTTAGTCATTTTTTCAGCGTTTATCAGACTTTCAGATAGGGGAAATGTCAGTGAGCGTTCAGATTTCAGTTCCAGAGCGATTCGCCCGATGAGTCCTTCATATTTAGTCGTTTTCAGCCAATTTTCAGAATTTTTGAAAATTTCACTTTTTTGTGAAAATATCCACTAAATGAGGGAATAATATGTGTGAGGGTACCCCAGGAGAGTTCCAAATGTGTGTGGGTAGAATATATATCCCACAGGGGTAAAATTGAAAAAAGTTGAAAATATTTTTTTTTTAGACTTAGACATTTTTCCGGCGTTTATCAGACTTTCAGATAGCGGAAAAGTCAGAGAGCGTTCCGATTTCAGTTCCAGAGCGCTTCGCCCGATGAGTCCTTCATATTTAGTCGTTTTCAGCCAATTTTCAGAATTTTTGAAAATTTCACTTTTTTGTGAAAATATCCACTAAATGAGGGAATAATATGTGTGAGGGTACCCCAGGAGAGTTCCAAATGTGTGTGGGTAGAATATATATCCCACGGGGGTAAAATTGAAAAAAGGTGAAAAATTTTTTTTTCGACTTAGTCATTTTTCCTGCGTTTATCAGACTTTCAGATAGCGGAAAAGTCAGAGAGCGTTCCGATTTCAGTTCCAGAGCGATTCGCCCGATGAGTCCTTCATATTTAGTCGTTTTCAGCCAATTTTCAGAATTTTTGAAAATTTCACTTTTTTGTGAAAATATCCACTAAATGAGGGAATAATATGTGTGAGGGTACCCCAGGAGAGTTCCAAATGTGTGTGGGTAGAATATATATCCCACGGGGGTAAAATTGAAGAAAGTTGAAAATATTTTTTTTTTAGACTTAGTCATTTTTCCGGCGTTTATCAGACTTTCAGATAGGGGAAATGTCAGTGAGCGTTCCGATTTCAGTTCCAGAGCGATTCGCCCGATGAGTCCTTCATATTTAGTCGTTTTCAGCCAATTTTCAGAATTTTTGAAAATTTCACTTTTTTGTGAAAATATCCACTAAATGAGGGAATAATATGTGTGAGGGTACCCCAGGAGAGTTCCAAATGTGTGTGGGTAGAATATATATCCCACGGGGGTAAAATTAAAAAAAGTTGAAAATATTTTTTTTTTAGACTTAGACATTTTTCCGGCGTTTATCAGACTTTCAGATAGCGGAAAAGTCAGAGAGCGTTCCGATTTCAGTTCCAGAGCGCTTCGCCCGATGAGTCCTTCATATTTAGTCGTTTTCAGCCAATTTTCAGAATTTTTGAAAATTTCACTTTTTTGTGAAAATATCCACTAAATGAGGGAATAATATGTGTGAGGGTTCCCCAGGAGAGTTCCAAATGTGTGTGGGTAGAATATATATCCCACGGGGGTAAAATTGAAAAAAGGTGAAAAATTTTTTTTTTGGACTTAGTCATTTTTTCAGCGTTTATCAGACTTTCAGATAGGAGAAATGTCAGTGAGCATTCAGATTTCAGTTCCAGAGCGATTCGCCCGATGAGTCCTTCATATTTAGTCGTTTTCAGCCAATTTTCAGAATTTTTGAAAATTTCACTTTTTTGTGAAAATATCCACTAAATGAGGGAATAATATGTGTGAGGGTACCCCAGGAGAGTTCCAAATGTGTGTGGGTAGAATATATATCCCACGGGGGTAAAATTGAAAAAAGTTGAAAATATTTTTTTTTTAGACTTAGACATTTTTCAGGCGTTTATCAGACTTTCAGATAGCGGAAAAGTCAGAGAGCGTTCCGATTTCAGTTCCAGAGCGATTCGCCCGATGTGTCCTTCATATTTAGTCGTTTCCAGCCAATTTTCTGAATTTTTGAAAATTTCACTTTTTTGGGAAAATATCTACTAAATGAGGGAATAATATGTGTGAGGGTACAACAGGAGAGTTCCAAATGTGTGTGGGTAGAATATATATCCCACAGGGGTAAAATTGAAAAAAGGTGAAAAAAATATTTTTTTGGACTTTGTCATTTTTCCGGCGTTTATCAGACTTTCAGATAGGGGAAATGTCAGTGAGCGTTCCGATTTCAGTTCCAGAGCGATTCGCCCGATGAGTCCTTCATATTTAGTTGTTTTCAGCCAATTTTCTGAATTTTTGAAAATTTCACTTTTTTGTGAAAATATCCACTAAATGAGGGAATAATATGTGTGAGGGTACCCCAGGAGAGTTCCAAATGTATATGGGTAGAATATATATCCCACGGGGGTAAAATTGAAAAAAATTGAAAAAAAATTTTTTTGGACAGTCATTTTTCCGGCGTTTATCAGACTGTCAGTTAGGGGAAATGTCAGTGAGCATTCCGATTTCAGTTCCAGAGCGATTCGCCCGTTGAGTCCTTCATATTTAGTCGTTTTCAGCCAATTTTCAGAATTTTTGAAAATTTCACATTTTTGTGAAAATATCCACTAAATGAGGGAATAATATGTGTGAGGGTACCCCAGGAGAGTTCCAAATGTGTGTGGGTAGAATATATATCCCACGGGGGTAAAATTGAAAAAAGGTGAAAAATTTTTTTTTTTGGACTTAGTCATTTTTTCAGCGTTTATCAGACTTTCAGATAGGGGAAATGTCAGTGAGCGTTCAGATATCAGTTCCAGAGCGATTCGCCCGATGAGTCCTTCATATTTAGTCGTTTTCAGCCAATTTTCAGAATTTTTGAAAATTTCACTTTTTTGTGAAAATATCCACTAAATGAGGGAATAATATGTGTGAGGGTACCCCAGGAGAGTTCCAAATGTGTGTGGGTAGAAAATATATCCCACGGGGGTAAAATTGAAAAAAGGTGAAAAAATTTTTTTTTTGGACTGTCATTTTTTCAGCGTTTATCAGACTTTCAGATAGGGGAAATGTCAGTGAGCGTTCAGATTTGAGTTCCAGAGCGATTCGCCCGATGAGTCCTTCATATTTAGTCGTTTTCAGCCAATTTTCAGAATTTTTGAAAATTTCACTTTTTTGTGAAAATATCCACTAAATGAGGGAATAATATGTGTGAGGGTACCCCAGGAGAGTTCCAAATGTGTGTGGGTAGAATATATATAACACGGCGGTAAAATTGAAAAAAGTGGAAAATATTTTTTTTTTAGACTTAGACATTTTTCCAGCGTTTATCAGACTTTCAGATAGCGGAAAAGTCAGAGAGCGTTCTGATTTCAGTTCCAGAGCGATTCGCCCGATGAGTCCTTCATATTTAGTCATTTTCAGCCAATTTTCCGAATTTTTGAAAATTTCACTTTTTTGTGAAAATATCCACTAAATGAGGGAATAATATGTGTGAGGGTACCCCAGGAGAGTTCCAAATGTGTGTGGGTAGAATATATATCCCACGGGGGTAAAATTGAAAAAAGGTGAAAAATTTTTTTTTTAGACTTAGACATTTTTCCAGCGTTTATCAGACTTTCAGATAGCGGAAAAGTCAGAGAGCGTTCCGATTTCAGTTCCAGAGCGATTCGCCCGATGAGTCCTTCATATTTAGTCGTTTTCAGCCAATTTTCCGAATTTTTGAAAATATCACTTTTTTGTGAAAATATCCACTAAATGAGGGAATAATATGTGTGAGGGTACCCCAGGAGAGTTCCAAATGTGTGTGGGTAGAATATATATCCCACGGGGGTAAAATTGAAAAAAGGTGAAAAATTTTTTTTTTTGGACTTAGTCATTTTTCCTGCGTTTATCAGACTTTCAGATAGCGGAAAAGTCAGAGAGCGTTCCGATTTCAGTTCCAGAGCGATTCGCCCGATGAGTCCTTCAAATTTAGTCGTTTTCAGCCAATTTTCAGAATTTTTGAAAATTTCACTTTTTTGTGAAAATATCCACTAAATGAGGGAATAATATGTGTGAGGGTACCCCAGGAGAGTTCCAAATGTGTGTGGGTAGAATATATATCCCACGGGAGTAAAATTGAAAAAAGGTGAAAATTTTTTTTTTTTGGACTTAGACATTTTTCAGGCGTTTATCAGACTTTCAGATAGCGGAAAAGTCAGAGAGCGTTCCGATTTCAGTTCCAGAGCGATTCGCCCGATGTGTCCTTCATATTTAGTCGTTTCCAGCCAATTTTCTGAATTTTTGAAAATTTCACTTTTTTGGGAAAATATCTACTAAATGAGGGAATAATATGTGTGAGGGTACAACAGGAGAGTTCCAAATGTGTGTGGGTAGAATATATATCCCACAGGGGTAAAATTGAAAAAAGGTGAAAAAAATATTTTTTTGGACTTTGTCATTTTTCCGGCGTTTATCAGACTTTCAGATAGGGGAAATGTCAGTGAGCGTTCCGATTTCAGTTCCAGAGCGATTCGCCCGATGAGTCCTTCATATTTAGTTGTTTTCAGCCAATTTTCTGAATTTTTGAAAATTTCACTTTTTTGTGAAAATATCCACTAAATGAGGGAATAATATGTGTGAGGGTACCCCAGGAGAGTTCCAAATGTATATGGGTAGAATATATATCCCACGGGGGTAAAATTGAAAAAAATTGAAAAAAAATTTTTTTGGACAGTCATTTTTCCGGCGTTTATCAGACTGTCAGTTAGGGGAAATGTCAGTGAGCATTCCGATTTCAGTTCCAGAGCGATTCGCCCGTTGAGTCCTTCATATTTAGTCGTTTTCAGCCAATTTTCAGAATTTTTTAAAATTTCACATTTTTGTGAAAATATCCACTAAATGAGGGAATAATATGTGTGAGGGTACCCCAGGAGAGTTCCAAATGTGTGTGGGTAGAATATATATCCCACGGGGGTAAAATTGAAAAAAGGTGAAAAATTTTTTTTTTTGGACTTAGTCATTTTTTCAGCGTTTATCAGACTTTCAGATAGGGGAAATGTCAGTGAGCATTCAGATATCAGTTCCAGAGCGATTCGCCCGATGAGTCCTTCATATTTAGTCGTTTTCAGCCAATTTTCAGAATTTTTGAAAATTTCACTTTTTTGTGAAAATATCCACTAAATGAGGGAATAATATGTGTGAGGGTACCCCAGGAGAGTTCCAAATGTGTGTGGGTAGAAAATATATCCCACGGGGGTAAAATTGAAAAAAGGTGAAAAATTTTTTTTTTGGACTGTCATTTTTTCAGCGTTTATCAGACTTTCAGATAGGGGAAATGTCAGTGAGCGTTCAGATTTGAGTTCCAGAGCGATTCGCCCGATGAGTCCTTCATATTTAGTCGTTTTCAGCCAATTTTCTGAATTTTTGAAAATTTCACTTTTTTGTGAAAATATCCACTAAATGAGGGAATAATATGTGTGAGGGTACCCCAGGAGAGTTCCAAATGTGTGTGGGTAGAATATATATAACACGGCGGTAAAATTGAAAAAAGTGGAAAATATTTTTTTTTTAGACTTAGACATTTTTCCAGCGTTTATCAGACTTTCAGATAGCGGAAAAGTCAGAGAGCGTTCTGATTTCAGTTCCAGAGCGATTCGCCCGATGAGTCCTTCATATTTAGTCATTTTCAGCCAATTTTCCGAATTTTTGAAAATTTCACTTTTTTGTGAAAATATCCACTAAATGAGGGAATAATATGTGTGAGGGTACCCCAGGAGAGTTCCAAATGTGTGTGGGTAGAATATATATCCCACGGGGGTAAAATTGAAAAAAGGTGAAAAATTTTTTTTTTAGACTTAGACATTTTTCCAGCGTTTATCAGACTTTCAGATAGCGGAAAAGTCAGAGAGCGTTCCGATTTCAGTTCCAGAGCGATTCGCCCGATGAGTCCTTCATATTTAGTCGTTTTCAGCCAATTTTCAGAATTTTTGAAAATTTCACTTTTTTGTGAAAATATCCACTAAATGAGGGAATAATATGTGTGAGGGTACCCCAGGAGAGTTCCAAATGTGTGTGGGTAGAATATATATCCCACGGGGGTAAAATTGAAAAAAGGTGAAAAATTTTTTTTTTTGGACTTAGTCATCTTTCCGGCATTTATCAGACTTTCAGATAGGGGAAATGTCAGTGAGCGTTCCGATTTCAGTTCCAGAGCGATTCACCGGATGAGTCCTTCATATTTAGTCGTTTTCAGCCAATTTTCCGAATTTTTGAAAATTTCACTTTTTTGTGAAAATATCCACTAAATGAGGGAATAATATGTGTGAGGGTACCCCAGGAGAGTTCCAAATGTGTGTGGGTAGAATATATATCCCACGGGGGTAAAATTGAAAAAAGTTGAAAAAATTTTTTTTTTAGACTTAGTCATTTTTCCGGCGTTTATCAGACTTTCAGATAGCGGAAAAGTCAGAGAGCGTTCCGATTTCAGTTCCAGAGCGATTCGCCCGATGAGTCCTTTATATTTAGTCGTTTTCAGCCAATTTTCCGAATTTTTGAAAATTTCACTTTTTTGTGAAAATATCCACTAAATGAGGGAATAATATGTGTGACGGCACCCCAGGAGAGTTCCAAATGTGTGTGGGTAGAATATATATCCCATGGGGGTAAAATTGAAAAAAGGTGAAAAAATTTTTTTTTTGGACTTAGTCATTTTTTCAGCGTTTATCAGACTTTCAGATAGCGGAAAAGTCAGAGAGCGTTCCCCTTTCAGTTCCAGAGCGATTCGCCCGATGAGTCCTTCATATTTAGTCGTTTTCAGCCAATTTTCAGAATTTTTGAAAATTTCACTTTTTTGTGAAAATATCCACTAAATGAGGGAATAATATGTGTGAGGGTACCCCAGGAGAGTTCCAAATGTGTGTGGGTAGAATATATATCCCACGGGGGTAAAATTGAAAAAAGGTGAAAAATTTTTTTTTTTCGACTTAGTCATCTTTCCGGCGTTTATCAGACTTTCAGATAGGGGAAATGTCAGTGAGCGTTCCGATTTCAGTTCCAGAGCGATTCGCCCGATGAGTCCTTCATATTTAGTCGTTTTCAGCCAATTTTCCGAATTTTTGAAAATTTCACTTTTTTGTGAAAATATTCACTAAATGAGGGAATAATATGTGTGAGGGTACCCCAGGAGAGTTCCAAATGTGTGTGGGTAGAATATATATCCCATGGGGGTAAATTTGAAAAAAGGTGCAAAAAATTTTTTTTTGGACTTAGTCATTTTTTCAGCGTTTATCAGACTTTCAGAAAGGAGAAATGTCATTGAGCATTCCGATTTCAGTTCCAGAGCGATTCTCCCGATGAGTCCTTCATATTTAGTCGTTTTCAGCCAATTTTCTGAATTTTTGAAAATTTCACTTTTTTGTGAAAATATCCACTAAATGAGGGAATAATATGTGTGAGGGTACCCCATGAGAGTTCCAAATGTGTGTGGGTAGAATATATATCCCAAGGGGGTAAAATTGAAAAAAGTAGAAAAAATTTTTTTTTTAGACTTAGTCATTTTTCCGTCCTTTATCAGACTTTCAGATAGCGGAAAAGTCAGAGAGCGTTCCGATTTCAGTTCCAGAGCGATTCGCCCGATGAGTCCTTCATATTTAGTCGTTTTCAGCCAATTTTCCGAATTTTTGAAAATTTCACTTTTTTGTGAAATGAGGGAATAATATGTGTGAGGGTACCCCAGGAGAGTTCCAAATGTGTGTGGTTAGAATATATATCCCACGGGGGTAAAATTGAAAAAAGGTGAAAAATTTTTTTCTTTGGACTTAGTCATTTTTCCGGCGTTTATCAGACTTTCAGATAGGGGAAATGTCAGTGAGCGTTCAGATTGCAGTTCCAGAGCGATTCGCCCGATGAGTCCTTCATATTTAGTCGTTTTCAGCCAATTTTCCGAATTTTTGAAAATTTCACTTTTTTGTGAAAATATCCACTAAATGAGGGAATAATATGTGTGAGGGTACCCCAGGAGAGTTCCAAATGTGTGTGGGTAGAATATATATCCCACGGGGGTAAAATTGAAAAAAGGTGAAAATTTTTTTTTTTGGACTTAGTCATTTTTTCAGCGTTTATCAGACTTTCAGATAGGGGAAATGTCAGTGAGCGTTCAGATTTCAATTCCAGAGCGATTCGCCCGATGAGTCTTTCATATTTAGTCGTTTTCAGCCAATTTTCAGAATTTTTGAAAATTTCACTTTTTTGTGAAAATATCCACTAGATGAGGGAATAATATGTGTGAGGGTACCCCAGGAGAGTTCCAAATGTGTGTGGGTAGAATATATATCCCACGGGGGTAAAATTGAAAAAAGTTGAAAATATTTTTTTTTAGACTTAGACATTTTTCTGGCGTTTATCAGACTTTCAGATAGCGGAAAAGTCAGAGAGCGTTCCGATTTCAGTTCCAGAGCGATTCGCCCGATGAGTCCTTCAAATTTAGTCGTTTTCAGCCAATTTTCAGAATTTTTGAAAATTTCACTTTTTTGTGAAAATATCCACTAAATGAGGGAATAATATGTGTGAGGGCACCCCAGTAGAGTTCCAAATGTGTGTGGGTAGAATATATATCCCACAGGGGTAAAATAGAAAAAAGGTGAAACATTTTTTTTTTTGGACTTAGTCATTTTTTCAGCGTTTATCAGACTTTCAGATAGGAGAAATGTCATTGAGCGTTCGATTTCAGTTCCAGAGTGATTCTCCCGATGAGTCCTTCATATTTAGTCGTTTTCAGCCAATTTTCAGAATTTTTGAAAATTTCACTTTTTTGTGAAAATATCCACTAAATGAGGGAATAATATGTGTGAGGGTACCCCAGGAGAGTTCCAAATGTGTGTGGGTAGAATATATATCCCACGGGGGTAAAATTGAAAAAAGGTGAAAAATTTTTTTTTTTGGACTTAGTCATTTTTTCAGCGTTTATCAGACTTTCAGATAGGAGAAATGTCATTGAGCGTTCGATTTCAGTTCCAGAGCGATTCTCCCGATGAGTCCTTCATATTTAGTCGTTTTCAGCCAATTTTCCGAATTTTTGAAAATTTCACTTTTTTGTGAAAATATCCACTAGATGAGGGAATAATATGTGTGAGGGTACCCCAGGAGAGTTCCAAATGTGTGTGGGTAGAATATATATCCCACGGGGGTAAAATTGAAAAAAGGTGAAAAATTTTTTTTTTTGGACTTAGTCATCTTTCCGGCATTTATCAGACTTTCAGATAGGGGAAATGTCAGTGAGCGTTCCGATTTCAGTTCCAGAGCGATTCACCGGATGAGTCCTTCATATTTAGTCGTTTTCAGCCAATTTTCCGAATTTTTGAAAATTTCACTTTTTTGTGAAAATATCCACTAAATGAGGGAATAATATGTGTGAGGGTACCCCAGGAGAGTTCCAAATGTGTGTGGGTAGAATATATATCCCACGGGGGTAAAATTGAAAAAAGTTGAAAAAATTTTTTTTTTAGACTCAGTCATTTTTCCGGCGTTTATCAGACTTTCAGATAGCGGAAAAGTCAGAGAGCGTTCCGATTTCAGTTCCAGAGCGATTCGCCCGATGAGTCCTTTATATTTAGTCGTTTTCAGCCAATTTTCCGAATTTTTGAAAATTTCACTTTTTTGTGAAAATATCCACTAAATGAGGGAATAATATGTGTGAGGGTTCCCCAGGAGAGTTCCAAATGTGTGTGGGTAGAATATATATCCCACGGCGGTAAAATTGAAAAAAGTTGAAAAAATTTTTTTTTTAGACTTAGTCATTTTTCCGGCGTTTATCAGACTTTCAGATAGCGGAAAAGTCAGAGAGCGTTCCGATTTCAGTTCCAGAGCGATTCGCCCGATGAGTCCTTCATATTTAGTCGTTTTCAGCCAATTTTCCGAATTTTTGAAAATTTCACTTTTTTGTGAAAATATCCACTAAATGAGGGAATAATATGTGTGAGGGTACCCCAGGAGAGTTCCAAATGTGTGTGGGTAGAATATATATCCCACGGGGGTAAAATTGAAAAAAGTTGAAAAAATTTTTTTTTTAGACTTAGTCATTTTTCCGGCGTTTATCAGACTTTCAGATAGCGGAAAAGTCAGAGAGCGTTCCGATTTCAGTTCCAGAGCGATTCGCTCGATGAGTCCTTTATGTTTAGTCGTTTTCAGCCAATTTTCCGAATTTTTGAAAATTTCACTTTTTTGTGAAAATATCCACTAAATGAGGGAATAATATGTGTGAGGGTTCCCCAGGAGAGTTCCAAATGTGTGTGGGTAGAATATATATCCCACGGCGGTAAAATTGAAAAAAGTTGAAAAAATTTTTTTTTTAGACTTAGTCATTTTTCCGGCGTTTATCAGACTTTCAGATAGCGGAAAAGTCAGAGAGCGTTCCGATTTCAGTTCCAGAGCGATTCGCCCGATGAGTCCTTCATATTTAGTCGTTTTCAGCCAATTTTCCGAATTTTTGAAAATTTCACTTTTTTGTGAAAATATCCACTAAATGAGGGAATAATATGTGTGAGGGTACCCCAGGAGAGTTCCAAATGTGTGTGGGTAGAATATATATCCCACGGGGGTAAAATTGAAAAAAGGTGAAAATATTTTTTTTTTAGACTTAGTCATTTTTCCGGCGTTTATCAGACTTTCAGATAGCGGAAAAGTCAGAGAGCGTTCCGATTTCAGTTCCAGAGTGATTCTCCCGATGAGTCCTTCATATTTAGTCGTTTTCAGCCAATTTTCTGAATTTTTGAAAATTTCACTTTTTTGTGAAAATATCCACTAAATGAGGGAATAATATGTGTGAGGGTACCCCAGGAGAGTTCCAAATGTGTGTGGGTAGAATATATATCCCACGGGGGTAAAATTGAAAAAAGTTGAAAAAATTTTTTTTTTAGACTTAGTCATTTTTCCGGCGTTTATCAGACTTTCAGATAGCGGAAAAGTAAGAGAGCGTTCCGATTTCAGTTCCAGAGCGATTCGCCCGATGAGTCCTTCATATTTAGTCGTTTTCAGCCAATTTTCCGAATTTTTGAAAATTTCACTTTTTTGTGAAAATATCCACTAAATGAGGGAATAATATGTGTGAGGGTACCCCAGGAGAGTTCCAAATGTGTGTGGGTAGAATATATATCCCATGGGGGTAAAATTGAAAAAAGGTGAAAATTTTTTTTTTTTGGACTTAGTCATTTTTTCAGCGTTTATCAGACTTTCAGATAGGGGAAATGTCAGTGAGCGTTCAGATATCAGTTCCAGAGCGATTCGCCCGATGAGTCCTTCATATTTAGTCGTTTTCAGCCAATTTTCAGAATTTTTGAAAATTTCACTTTTTTGTGAAAATATCCACTAAATGAGGGAATAATATGTGTGAGGGTTCCCCAGGAGAGTTCCAAATGTGTGTGGGTAGAATATATATCCCACGGGGGTAAAATTGAAAAAAGGTGAAAAATTTTTTTTTTTGGACTTAGTCATCTTTCCGGCATTTATCAGACTTTCAGATAGGGGAAATGTCAGTGAGCGTTCCGATTTCAGTTCCAGAGCGATTCACCGGATGAGTCCTTCATATTTAGTCGTTTTCAGCCAATTTTCAGAATTTTTGAAAATTTCACTTTTTTGTGAAAATATCCACTAAATGAGGGAATAATATGTGTGAGGGTACCCCAGGAGAGTTCCAAATGTGTGTGGGTAGAATATATATCCCACGGGGGTAAAATTGAAAAAAGTTGAAAAAATTTTTTTTTTAGACTTAGTCATTTTTCCGGCGTTTATCAGACTTTCAGATAGCGGAAAAGTCAGAGAGCGTTCCGATTTCAGTTCCAGAGCGATTCGCCCGATGAGTCCTTTATATTTAGTCGTTTTCAGCCAATTTTCCGAATTTTTGAAAATTTCACTTTTTTGTGAAAATATCCACTAAATGAGGGAATAATATGTGTGAGGGTTCCCCAGGAGAGTTCCAAATGTGTGTGGGTAGAATATATATCCCACGGCGGTAAAATTGAAAAAAGTTGAAAAAATTTTTTTTTTAGACTTAGTCATTTTTCCGGCGTTTATCAGACTTTCAGATAGCGGAAAAGTCAGAGAGCGTTCCGATTTCAGTTCCAGAGCGATTCGCCCGATGAGTCCTTTATATTTAGTCGTTTTCAGCCAATTTTCCGAATTTTTGAAAATTTCACTTTTTTGTGAAAATATCCACTAAATGAGGGAATAATATGTGTGAGGGTTCCCCAGGAGAGTTCCAAATGTGTGTGGGTAGAATATATATCCCACGGCGGTAAAATTGAAAAAAGTTGAAAAAATTTTTTTTTTAGACTTAGTCATTTTTCCGGCGTTTATCAGACTTTCAGATAGCGGAAAAGTCAGAGAGCGTTCCGATTTCAGTTCCAGAGCGATTCGCCCGATGAGTCCTTCATATTTAGTCGTTTTCAGCCAATTTTCCGAATTTTTGAAAATTTCACTTTTTTGTGAAAATATCCACTAAATGAGGGAATAATATGTGTGAGGGTACCCCAGGAGAGTTCCAAATGTGTGTGGGTAGAATATATATCCCACGGGGGTAAAATTGAAAAAAGGTGAAAATATTTTTTTTTTAGACTTAGTCATTTTTCCGGCGTTTATCAGACTTTCAGATAGCGGAAAAGTCAGAGAGCGTTCCGATTTCAGTTCCAGAGTGATTCTCCCGATGAGTCCTTCATATTTAGTCGTTTTCAGCCAATTTTCTGAATTTTTGAAAATTTCACTTTTTTGTGAAAATATCCACTAAATGAGGGAATAATATGTGTGAGGGTACCCCAGGAGAGTTCCAAATGTGTGTGGGTAGAATATATATCCCACGGGGGTAAAATTGAAAAAAGTTGAAAAAATTTTTTTTTTAGACTTAGTCATTTTTCCGGCGTTTATCAGACTTTCAGATAGCGGAAAAGTAAGAGAGCGTTCCGATTTCAGTTCCAGAGCGATTCGCCCGATGAGTCCTTCATATTTAGTCGTTTTCAGCCAATTTTCCGAATTTTTGAAAATTTCACTTTTTTGTGAAAATATCCACTAAATGAGGGAATAATATGTGTGAGGGTACCCCAGGAGAGTTCCAAATGTGTGTGGGTAGAATATATATCCCATGGGGGTAAAATTGAAAAAAGGTGAAAATTTTTTTTTTTTGGACTTAGTCATTTTTTCAGCGTTTATCAGACTTTCAGATAGGGGAAATGTCAGTGAGCGTTCAGATATCAGTTCCAGAGCGATTCGCCCGATGAGTCCTTCATATTTAGTCGTTTTCAGCCAATTTTCAGAATTTTTGAAAATTTCACTTTTTTGTGAAAATATCCACTAAATGAGGGAATAATATGTGTGAGGGTACCCCAGGAGAGTTCCAAATGTGTGTGGGTAGAATATATATCCCACGGGGGTAAAATTGAAAAAAGGTGAAAAATTTTTTTTTTTGGACTTAGTCATCTTTCCGGCATTTATCAGACTTTCAGATAGGGGAAATGTCAGTGAGCGTTCCGATTTCAGTTCCAGAGCGATTCACCGGATGAGTCCTTCATATTTAGTCGTTTTCAGCCAATTTTCCGAATTTTTGAAAATTTCACTTTTTTGTGAAAATATCCACTAAATGAGGGAATAATATGTGTGAGGGTACCCCAGGAGAGTTCCAAATGTGTGTGGGTAGAATATATATCCCACGGGGGTAAAATTGAAAAAAGTTGAAAAAATTTTTTTTTTAGACTTAGTCATTTTTCCGGCGTTTATCAGACTTTCAGATAGCGGAAAAGTCAGAGAGCGTTCCGATTTCAGTTCCAGAGCGATTCGCCCGATGAGTCCTTTATATTTAGTCGTTTTCAGCCAATTTTCCGAATTTTTGAAAATTTCACTTTTTTGTGAAAATATCCACTAAATGAGGGAATAATATGTGTGAGGGTTCCCCAGGAGAGTTCCAAATGTGTGTGGGTAGAATATATATCCCACGGCGGTAAAATTGAAAAAAGTTGAAAAAATTTTTTTTTTAGACTTAGTCATTTTTCCGGCGTTTATCAGACTTTCAGATAGCGGAAAAGTCAGAGAGCGTTCCGATTTCAGTTCCAGAGCGATTCGCCCGATGAGTCCTTCATATTTAGTCGTTTTCAGCCAATTTTCAGAATTTTTGAAAATTTCACTTTTTTGTGAAAATATCCACTAAATGAGGGAATAATATGTGTGAGGGTACCCCAGGAGAGTTCCAAATGTGTGTGGGTAGAATATATATCCCACGGGGGTAAAATTGAAAAAAGGTGAAAAATTTTTTTTTTTCGACTTAGTCATCTTTCCGGCGTTTATCAGACTTTCAGATAGGGGAAATGTCAGTGAGCGTTCCGATTTCAGTTCCAGAGCGATTCGCCCGATGAGTCCTTCATATTTAGTCGTTTTCAGCCAATTTTCCGAATTTTTGAAAATTTCACTTTTTTGTGAAAATATTCACTAAATGAGGGAATAATATGTGTGAGGGTACCCCAGGAGAGTTCCAAATGTGTGTGGGTAGAATATATATCCCATGGGGGTAAATTTGAAAAAAGGTGCAAAAAATTTTTTTTTGGACTTAGTCATTTTTTCAGCGTTTATCAGACTTTCAGAAAGGAGAAATGTCATTGAGCATTCCGATTTCAGTTCCAGAGCGATTCTCCCGATGAGTCCTTCATATTTAGTCGTTTTCAGCCAATTTTCTGAATTTTTGAAAATTTCACTTTTTTGTGAAAATATCCACTAAATGAGGGAATAATATGTGTGAGGGTACCCCATGAGAGTTCCAAATGTGTGTGGGTAGAATATATATCCCAAGGGGGTAAAATTGAAAAAAGTAGAAAAAATTTTTTTTTTAGACTTAGTCATTTTTCCGTCCTTTATCAGACTTTCAGATAGCGGAAAAGTCAGAGAGCGTTCCGATTTCAGTTCCAGAGCGATTCGCCCGATGAGTCCTTCATATTTAGTCGCTTTCAGCCAATTTTCCGAATTTTTGAAAATTTCACTTTTTTGTGAAATGAGGGAATAATATGTGTGAGGGTACCCCAGGAGAGTTCCAAATGTGTGTGGGTAGAATATATATCCCATGGGGGTAAAATTGAAAAAAGGTGAAAAAATTTTTTTTTTGGACTTAGTCATTTTTTCAGCGTTTATCAGACTTTCAGATAGGGGAAATGTCAGTGAGCGTTCAGATATCAGTTCCAGAGCGATTCGCCCGATGAGTCCTTCATATTTAGTCGTTTTCAGCCAATTTTCAGAATTTTTGAAAATTTCACTTTTTTGTGAAAATATCCACTAAATGAGGGAATAATATGTGTGAGGGTACCCCAGGAGAGTTCCAAATGTGTGTGGGTAGAATATATATCCCACGGGGGTAAAATTGAAAAAAGGTGAAAAATTTTTTTTTTTGGACTTACTCATCTTTCCGGCGTTTATCAGACTTTCAGATAGGGGAAATGTCAGTGAGCGTTCCGATTTCAGTTCCAGAGCGATTCGCCCGATGAGTCCTTCATATTTAGTCGTTTTCAGCCAATTTTCCGAATTTTTGAAAATTTCACTTTTTTGTGAAAATATTCACTAAATGAGGGAATAATATGTGTGAGGGTACCCCAGGAGAGTTCCAAATGTGTGTGGGTAGAATATATATCCCATGGGGGTAAATTTGAAAAAAGGTGCAAAAAATTTTTTTTTTGGACTTAGTCATTTTTTCAGCGTTTATCAGACTTTCAGATAGGAGAAATGTCATTGAGCGTTCCGATTTCAGTTCCAGAGCGATTCTCCCGATGAGTCCTTCATATTTAGTCGTTTTCAGCCAATTTTCCGAATTTTTGAAAATTTCACTTTTTTGTGAAAATATCCACTAAATGAGGGAATAATATGTGTGAGGGTACCCCAGGAGAGTTCCAAATGTGTGTGGGTAGAATATATATCCCACGGGGGTAAAATTGAAAAAAGTTGAAAATATTTTTTTTTTAGACTTAGTCATTTTTCCGGCGTTTATCAGACTTTCAGATAGCGGAAAAGTCAGAGAGCGTTCCGATTTCAGTTCCAGAGCGATTCGCCCGATGAGTCCTTCATATTTAGTCGTTTTTAGCCAATTTTCAGAATTTTTGAAAATTTCACTTTTTTGTGAAAATATCCACTAAATGACGGAATAATATGTGTGAGGGTACCCCAGGAGAGTTCCAAATGTGTGTGGGTAGAATATATATCCCACGGGGGTAAAATTGAAAAAAGTTGAAAAAATTTTTTTTTTAGACTTAGTCATTTGTCCGGCGTTTATCAGACTTTCAGATAGGGGAATTGTCAGTGAGCGTTCAGATATCAGTTCCAGAGCGATTCGCCCGATGAGTCCTTCATATTTAGTCGTTTTCAGCCAATTTTCTGAATTTTTGAAAATTTCACTTTTTTGTGAAAATATCCACTAAATGAGGGAATAATATGTGTGAGGGTACCCCAGGAGAGTTCCAAATGTGTGTGGGTAGAATATATATCCCACGGGGGTAAAATTGAAAAAAGTTGAAAATATTTTTTTTTTAGACTTAGTCATTTTTTCAGCATTTATCAGACTTTCAGATAGGGGAAATGTCAGTGAGCGTTCAGATATCAGTTCCAGAGCGATTCGCCCGATGAGTCCTTCATATTTAGTCGTTTTCAGCCAATTTTCCGAATTTTTGAAAATTTCACTTTTTTGTGAAAATATCCACTAAATGAGGGAATAATATGTGTGAGGGTACCCCAGGAGAGTTCCAAATGTGTGTGGGTAGAATATATATCCCACGGGGGTAAAATTGAAAAAAGGTGAAAAATTTTTTTTTTTGGACTTAGTCATTTTTTCAGCGTTTATCAGACTTTCAGATAGGAGAAATGTCATTGAGCGTTCCGATTTCAGTTCCAGAGCGATTCTCCCGATAAGTCCTTCATATTTAGTCGTTTTCAGCCAATTTTCAGAATTTTTGAAAATTTCACTTTTTTGTGAAAATATCCACTAAATGAGGGAATAATATGTGTGAGGGTACCCCAGGAGAGTTCCAAATGTGTGTGGGTAGAATATATATCCCACGGGGGTAAAATTGAAAAAAGGTGAAAAATTTTTTTTTTTGGACTTAGTCATCTTTCCGGCGTTTATCAGACTTTCAGATAGGGGAAATGTCAGTGAGCGTTCCGATTTCAGTTCCAGAGCGATTCGCCCGATGAGTCCTTCATATTTAGTCGTTTTCAGCCAATTTTCCGAATTTTTGAAAATTTCACTTTTTTGTGAAAATATTCACTAAATGAGGGAATAATATGTGTGAGGGTACCCCAGGAGAGTTCCAAATGTGTGTGGGTAGAATATATATCCCATGGGGGTAAATTTGAAAAAAGGTGCAAAAAATTTTTTTTTGGACTTAGTCATTTTTTCAGCGTTTATCAGACTTTCAGATAGGAGAAATGTCATTGAGCATTCCGATTTCAGTTCCAGAGCGATTCTCCCGATGAGTCCTTCATATTTAGTCGTTTTCAGCCAATTTTCTGAATTTTTGAAAATTTCACTTTTTTGTGAAAATATCCACTAAATGAGGGAATAATATGTGTGAGGGTACCCCATGAGAGTTCCAAATGTGTGTGGGTAGAATATATATCCCAAGGGGGTAAAATTGAAAAAAGTAGAAAAAATTTTTTTTTTAGACTTAGTCATTTTTCCGTCGTTTATCAGACTTTCAGATAGCGGAAAAGTCAGAGAGCGTTCCGATTTCAGTTCCAGAGCGATTCGCCTGATGAGTCCTTCATATTTAGTCGTTTTCAGCCAATTTTCAGAATTTTTGAAAATTTCACTTTTCTGTGAAAATATCCACTAAATGAGGGAATAATATGTGTGAGGGTACCCCAGGAGAGTTCCAAATGTGTGTGGGTAGAATATATATCCCACGGGGGTAAAATTGAAAAAAGGTGAAAAATTTTTTTTTTTGGACTTAGTCATTTTTTCAGCGTTTATCAGACTTTCAGATAGGAGAAATGTCATTGAGCGTTCCGATTTCAGTTCCAGAGCGATTCGCCCGATGAGTCCTTCATAATTGGTCGTTTTCAGCCAATTTTCCGAATTTTTGAAAATTTCACTTTTTTGTGAAAATATCCACTAAATGAGGGAATAATATGTGTGAGGGTACCCCAGGAGAGTTCCAAATGTGTGTGGGTAGAATATATATCCCATGGGGGTAAAATTGAAAAAAGTAGAAAAAATATTTTTTTAGACTTAGTCATTTTTCCGTCGTTTATCAGACTTTCAGATAGCAGAAAAGTCAGAGAGCGTTCCGATTTCAGTTCCAGAGCGATTCGCCCGATGAGTCCTTCATATTTAGTCGTTTTCAGCCAATTTTCCGAATTTTTGAAAATTTCACTTTTTTGTGAAAATATCCACTAAATGAGGGAATAATATGTGTGAGGGTACCCCAGGAGAGTTCCAAATGTGTGTGGGTAGAATATATATCCCACGGGGGTAAAATTGAAAAAAGTTGAAAAAAATTTTTTTTTAGACTTAGTCATTTTTCCGGCGTTTATCAGACTTTCAGATAGCGGAAAAGTCAGAGAGCGTTCCCATTTCAGTTCCAGAGCGATCCGCCCGATGAGTCCTTCATATTTAGTCGTTTTCAGCCAATTTTCAGAATTTTTGAAAATTTCACTTTTTTGTGAAAATATCCACTAAATGAGGGAATAATATGTGTGAGGGTACCCCAGGAGAGTTCCAAATGTGTGTGGGTAGAATATATATCCCACGGGGGTAAAATTGAAAAAAGGTGAAAAATTTTTTTTTTTGGACTTAGTCATCTTTCCGGCGTTTATCAGACTTTCAGATAGGGGAAATGTCAGTGAGCGTTCCGATTTCAGTTCCAGAGCGATTCGCCCGATGAGTCCTTCATATTTAGTCGTTTTCAGCCAATTTTCCGAATTTTTGAAAATTTCACTTTTTTGTGAAAATATTCACTAAATGAGGGAATAATATGTGTGAGGGTACCCCAGGAGAGTTCCAAATGTGTGTGGGTAGAATATATATCCCATGGGGGTAAATTTGAAAAAAGGTGCAAAAAATTTTTTTTTGGACTTAGTCATTTTTTCAGCGTTTGTCAGACTTTCAGAGAGGAGAAATGTCATTGAGCGTTCCGATTTCAGTTCCAGAGCGATTCTCCCGATGAGTCCTTCATATTTAGTCGTTTTCAGCCAATTTTCTGAATTTTTGAAAATTTCACTTTTTTGTGAAAATATCCACTAAATGAGGGAATAATATGTGTGAGGTTACCCCAGGAGAGTTCCAAATGTGTGTGGGTAGAATATATATCCCACGGGGGTAAAATTGAAAAAAGTTGAAAATATTTTTTTTTTAGACTTAGTCATTTTTCCGGCGTTTATCAGACTTTCAGATAGCGGAAAAGTCAGAGAGCGTTCCGATTTCAGTTCCAGAGCGATTCGCCCGATGAGTCCTTCATATTTAGTCGTTTTTAGCCAATTTTCAGAATTTTTGAAAATTTCACTTTTTTGTGAAAATATCCACTAAATGACGGAATAATATGTGTGAGGGTACCCCAGGAGAGTTCCAAATGTGTGTGGGTAGAATATATATCCCACGGGGGTAAAATTGAAAAAAGTTGAAAAAATTTTTTTTTTAGACTTAGTCATTTTTCCGGCGTTTATCAGACTTTCAGATAGGGGAAATGTCAGTGAGCGTTCCGATTTCAGTTCCAGAGCGATTCGCCCGATGAGTCCTTCATATTTAGTCGTTTTCAGCCAATTTTCCGAATTTTTGAAAATTTCACTTTTTTGTGAAAATATTCACTAAATGAGGGAATAATATGTGTGAGGGTACCCCAGGAGAGTTCCAAATGTGTGTGGGTAGAATATATATCCCATGGGGGTAAATTTGAAAAAAGGTGCAAAAAATTTTTTTTTGGACTTAGTCATTTTTTCAGCGTTTGTCAGACTTTCAGAGAGGAGAAATGTCATTGAGCGTTCCGATTTCAGTTCCAGAGCGATTCTCCCGATGAGTCCTTCATATTTAGTCGTTTTCAGCCAATTTTCTGAATTTTTGAAAATTTCACTCTTTTGTGAAAATATCCACTAAATGAGGGAATAATATGTGTGAGGTTACCCCAGGAGAGTTCCAAATGTGTGTGGGTAGAATATATATCCCACGGGGGTAAAATTGAAAAAAGTTGAAAATATTTTTTTTTTAGACTTAGTCATTTTTCCGGCGTTTATCAGACTTTCAGATAGCGGAAAAGTCAGAGAGCGTTCCGATTTCAGTTCCAGAGCGATTCGCCCGATGAGTCCTTCATATTTAGTCGTTTTTAGCCAATTTTCAGAATTTTTGAAAATTTCACTTTTTTGTGAAAATATCCACTAAATGACGGAATAATATGTGTGAGGGTACCCCAGGAGAGTTCCAAATGTGTGTGGGTAGAATATATATCCCACGGGGGTAAAATTGAAAAAAGTTGAAAAAATTTTTTTTTTAGACTTAGTCATTTTTCCGGCGTTTATCAGACTTTCAGATAGGGGAAATGTCAGTGAGCGTTCAGATATCAGTTCCAGAGCGATTCGCCCGATGAGTCCTTCATATTTAGTCGTTTTCAGCCAATTTTCCGAATTTTTGAAAATTTCCCTTTTTTGTGAAAATATCCACTAAATGAGGGAATAATATGTGTGAGGGTACCCCAGGAGAGTTCCAAATGTGTGTGGGTAGAATATATATCCCACGGGGGTAAAATTGAAAAAAGTTGAAAAAAATTTTTTTTTAGACTTAGTCATTTTTCCGGCGTTTATCAGACTTTCAGATAGCGGAAAAGTCAGAGAGCGTTCCCCTTTCAGTTCCAGAGCGATTCGCCCGATGAGTCCTTCATATTTAGTCGTTTTCAGCCAATTTTCCGAATTTTTGAAAATTTCACTTTTTTGTGAAAATATTCACTAAATGAGGGAATAATATGTGTGAGGGTACCCCAGGAGAGTTCCAAATGTGTGTGGGTAGAATATATATCCCATGGGGGTAAATTTGAAAAAAGGTGCAAAAAATTTTTTTTTGGACTTAGTCATTTTTTCAGCGTTTATCAGACTTTCAGATAGGAGAAATGTCATTGAGCATTCCGATTTCAGTTCCAGAGCGATTCTCTCGATGAGTCCATCATATTTAGTCGTTTTCAGCCAATTTTCTGAATTTTTGAAAATTTCACTTTTTTGTGAAAATATCCACTAAATGAGGGAATAATATGTGTGAGGGTACCCCATGAGAGTTCCAAATGTGTGTGGGTAGAATATATATCCCAAGGGGGTAAAATTGAAAAAAGTAGAAAAAATTTTTTTTTTAGACTTAGTCATTTTTCCGTCGTTTATCAGACTTTCAGATAGCGGAAAAGTCAGAGAGCGTTCCGATTTCAGTTCCAGAACGATTCGCCCGATGAGTCCTTCATATTTAGTCGTTTTCAGCCAATTTTCCGAATTTTTGAAAATTTCACTTTTTTGTGAAAATATCCACTAAATGAGGGAATAATATGTGTGAGGGTACCCCAGGAGAGTTCCAAATGTGTGTGGGTAGAATATATATCCCACGGGGGTAAAATTGAAAAAAGTAGAAAAAATTTTTTTTTTAGACTTAGTCATTTTTCCGTCGTTTATCAGACTTTCAGATAGCGGAAAAGTCAGAGAGCGTTCCGATTTCAGTTCCAGAGCGATTCGCCCGATGAGTCCTTCATATTTAGTCGTTTTCAGCCAATTTTCTGAATTTTTGAAAATTTCACTTTTTTGTGAAAATATCCACTAAATGAGGGAATAATATGTGTGAGGGTACCCCAGGAGAGTTCCAAATGTGTGTCGGTAGAATATATATCTCATGGGGGTAAATTTGAAAAAAGGTGCAAAAAATTTTTTTTTGGACTTAGTCATTTTTTCAGCGTTTATCAGACTTTCAGATAGGAGAAATGTCATTGAGCGTTCCGATTTCAGTTCCAGAGCGATTCTCCCGATGAGTCCTTCATATTTAGTCGTTTTCAGCCAATTTTCTGAATTTTTGAAAATTTCACTTTTTTGTGAAAATATCCACTAAATGAGGGAATAATATGTGTGAGGGTACCCCAGGAGAGTTCCAAATGTGTGTGGGTAGAATATATATCCCACGGGGGTAAAATTGAAAAAAGGTGAAAAATTTTTTTTTTTGGACTTAGTCATCTTTCCGGCGTTTATCAGACTTTCAGATAGGGGAAATGTCAGTGAGCGTTCCGATTTCTGTTCCAGAGCGATTCGCCCGATGAGTCCTTCATATTTAGTCGTTTTCAGCCAATTTTCCGAATTTTTGAAAATTTCACTTTTTTGTGAAAATATCCACTAAATGACGGAATAATATGTGTGAGGGTACCCCAGGAGAGTTCCAAATGTGTGTGGGTAGAATATATATCCCACGGGGGTAAAATTGAAAAAAGTTGAAAAAATTTTTTTTTTAGACTTAGTCATTTTTCCGGCGTTTATCAGACTTTCAGATAGGGGAAATGTCAGTGAGCGTTCAGATATCAGTTCCAGAGCGATTCGCCCGATGAGTCCTTCATATTTAGTCGTTTTCAGCCAATTTTCCGAATTTTTGAAAATTTCACTTTTTTGTGAAAATATCCACTAAATGAGGGAATAATATGTGTGAGGGTACCCCAGGAGAGTTCCAAATGTGTGTGGGTAGAATATATATCCCACGGGGGTAAAATTGAAAAAAGTTGAAAAAAATTTTTTTTTAGACTTAGTCATTTTTCCGGCGTTTATCAGACTTTCAGATAGCGGAAAACTCAGAGAGCGTTCCCCTTTCAGTTCCAGAGCGATTCGCCCGATGAGTCCTTCATATTTAGTCGTTTTCAGCCAATTTTCCGAATTTTTGAAAATTTCACTTTTTTGTGAAAATATTCACTAAATGAGGGAATAATATGTGTGAGGGTACCCCAGGAGAGTTCCAAATGTGTGTGGGTAGAATATATATCCCATGGGGGTAAATTTGAAAAAAGGTGCAAAAAATTTTTTTTTGGACTTAGTCATTTTTTCAGCGTTTATCAGACTTTCAGATAGGAGAAATGTCATTGAGCATTCCGATTTCAGTTCCAGAGCGATTCTCCCGATGAGTCCATCATATTTAGTCGTTTTCAGCCAATTTTCTGAATTTTTGAAAATTTCACTTTTTTGTGAAAATATCCACTAAATGAGGGAATAATATGTGTGAGGGTACCCCATGAGAGTTCCAAATGTGTGTGGGTAGAATATATATCCCAAGGGGGTAAAATTGAAAAAAGTAGAAAAAATTTTTTTTTTAGACTTAGTCATTTTTCCGTCGTTTATCAGACTTTCAGATAGCGGAAAAGTCAGAGAGCGTTCCGATTTCAGTTCCAGAGCGATTCGCCCGATGAGTCCTTCATATTTAGTCGTTTTCAGCCAATTTTCCGAATTTTTGAAAATTTCACTTTTTTGTGAAAATATCCACTAAATGAGGGAATAATATGTGTGAGGGTACCCCAGGAGAGTTCCAAATGTGTGTGGGTAGAATATATATCCCACGGGGGTAAAATTGAAAAAAGTTGAAAAAATTTTTTTTTTAGACTTAGTCATTTTTCCGGCGTTTATCAGACTTTCAGATAGCGGAAAAGTCAGAGAGCGTTCCCATTTCAGTTCCAGAGCGATTCGCCCGATGAGTCCTTCATATTTAGTCGTTTTCAGCCAATTTTCAGAATTTTTGAAAATTTCACTTTTTTGTGAAAATATCCACTAAATGAGGGAATAATATGTGTGAGGGTACCCCAGGAGAGTTCCAAATGTGTGTGGGTAGAATATATATCCCACGGGGGTAAAATTGAAAAAAGGTGAAAAATTTTTTTTTTTGGACTTAGTCATCTTTCCGGCGTTTATCAGACTTTCAGATAGGGGAAATGTCAGTGAGCATTCCGATTTCAGTTCCAGAGCGATTCGCCCGATGAGTCCTTCATATTTAGTCGTTTTCAGCCAATTTTCCGAATTTTTGAAAATTTCACTTTTTTGTGAAAATATTCACTAAATGAGGGAATAATATGTGTGAGGGTACCCCAGGAGAGTTCCAAATGTGTGTGGGTAGAATATATATCCCATGGAGGTAAATTTGAAAAAAGGTGCAAAAAATTTTTTTTTGGACTTAGTCATTTTTTCAGCGTTTATCAGACTTTCAGATAGGAGAAATGTCATTGAGCATTCCGATTTCAGTTCCAGAGCGATTCTCCCGATGAGTCCTTCATGTTTAGTCGTTTTCAGCCAATTTTCTGAATTTTTGAAAATTTCACTTTTTTGTGAAAATATCCACTAAATGAGGGAATAATATGTGTGAGGGTACCCCAGGAGAGTTCCAAGTGTGTGTGGGTAGAATATATATCCCAAGGGGGTAAAATTGAAAAAAGTAGAAAAAATTTTTTTTTTAGACTTAGTCATTTTTCCGTCGTTTATCAGACCTTCAGATAGCGGAAAAGTCAGAGAGCGTTCCGATTTCAGTTCCAGAGCGATTCGCCCGATGAGTCCTTCATATTTAGTCATTTTCAGCCAATTTTCAGAATTTTTGAAAATTTCACTTTTTTGTGAAAATATCCACTAAATGAGGGAATAATATGTGTGAGGGTACCCCAGGAGAGTTCCAAATGTGTGTGGGTAGAATATATATCCCATGGGGGTAAATTTGAAAAAAGGTGCAAAAAATTTTTTTTTGGACTTAGTCATTTTTTCAGCGTTTATCAGACTTTCAGATAGAAGAAAAGTCAGTGAGCGTTCCGATTTCAGTTCCAGAGCGATTCGCCCGATGAGTCCTTCATATTTAGTCGTTTTCAGCCAATTTTCCGAATTTTTGAAAATTTCACTTTTTTGTGAAAATATCCACTAAATGAGGGAATAATATGTGTGAGGGTACCCCAGGAGAGTTCCAAATGTGTGTGGGTAGAATATATATCCCAAGGGGGTAAAATTGAAAAAAGTAGAAAAAATTTTTTTTTTAGACTTAGTCATTTTTCCGTCGTTTATCAGACTTTCAGATAGCGGAAAAGTCAGAGAGCGTTCCGATTTCAGTTCCAGAGCGATTCGCCCGATGAGTCCTTCATATTTAGTCGTTTTCAGCCAATTTTCCGAATTTTTGAAAATTTCACTTTTTTGTGAAAATATCCACTAAATGAGGGAATAATATGTGTGAGGGTACCCCAGGAGAGTTCCAAATGTGTGTGGGTAGAATATATATCCCACGGGGGTAAAATTGAAAAAAGTTGAAAAAATTTTTTTTTTAGACTTAGTCATTTTTCCGGCGTTTATCAGACTTTCAGATAGCGGAAAAGTCAGAGAGCGTTCCCATTTCAGTTCCAGAGCGATTCGCCCGATGAGTCCTTCATATTTAGTCGTTTTCAGCCAATTTTCAGAATTTTTGAAAATTTCACTTTTTTGTGAAAATATCCACTAAATGAGGGAATAATATGTGTGAGGATACCCCAGGAGAGTTCCAAATGTGTGTGGGTAGAATATATATCCCACGGGGGTAAAATTGAAAAAAGGTGAAAAATTTTTTTTTTTGGACTTAGTCATCTTTCCGGCGTTTATCAGACTTTCAGATAGGGGAAATGTCAGTGAGCATTCCGATTTCAGTTCCAGAGCGATTCGCCCGATGAGTCCTTCATATTTAGTCGTTTTCAGCCAATTTTCCGAATTTTTGAAAATTTCACTTTTTTGTGAAAATATTCACTAAATGAGGGAATAATATGTGTGAGGGTACCCCAGGAGAGTTCCAAATGTGTGTGGGTAGAATATATATCCCATGGGGGTAAATTTGAAAAAAGGTGCAAAAAATTTTTTTTTGGACTTAGTCATTTTTTCAGCGTTTATCAGACTTTCAGATAGGAGAAATGTCATTGAGCATTCCGATTTCAGTTCCAGAGCGATTCTCCCGATGAGTCCTTCATGTTTAGTCGTTTTCAGCCAATTTTCTGAATTTTTGAAAATTTCACTTTTTTGTGAAAATATCCACTAAATGAGGGAATAATATGTGTGAGGGTACCCCAGGAGAGTTCCAAGTGTGTGTGGGTAGAATATATATCCCAAGGGGGTAAAATTGAAAAAAGTAGAAAAAATTTTTTTTTTAGACTCAGTCATTTTTCCGTCGTTTATCAGACTTTCAGATAGCGGAAAAGTCAGAGAGCGTTCCCATTTCAGTTCCAGAGCGATTCGCCCGATGAGTCCTTCATATTTAGTCGTTTTCAGCCAATTTTCCGAATTTTTGAAAATTTCACTTTTTTGTGAAAATATCCACTAAATGAGGGAATAATATGTGTGAGGGTACCCCAGGAGAGTTCCAAATGTGTGTCGGTAGAATATATATCTCATGGGGGTAAATTTGAAAAAAGGTGCAAAAAATTTTTTTTTGGACTTAGTCATTTTTTCAGCGTTTATCAGACTTTCAGATAGGAGAAATGTCATTGAGCGTTCCGATTTCAGTTCCAGAGCGATTCTCCCGATGAGTCCTTCATATTTAGTCGTTTTCAGCCAATTTTCTGAATTTTTGAAAATTTCACTTTTTTGTGAAAATATCCACTAAATGAGGGAATAATATGTGTGAGGGTACCCCAGGAGAGTTCCAAATGTGTGTGGGTAGAATATATATCCCACGGGGGTAAAATTGAAAAAAGGTGAAAAATTTTTTTTTTTGGACTTAGTCATTTTTTCAGCGTTTATCAGACTTTCAGATAGCGGAAACGTCAGAGAGCGTTCCCCTTTCAGTTCCAGAGCGATTCGCCCGATGAGTCCTTCATATTTAGTCGTTTTCAGCCAATTTTCCGAATTTTTGAAAATTTCACTTTTTTGTGAAAATATTCACTAAATGAGGGAATAATATGTGTGAGGGTACCCCAGGAGAGTTCCAAATGTGTGTGGGTAGAATATATATCCCATGGGGGTAAATTTGAAAAAAGGTGCAAAAAATTTTTTTTTGGACTTAGTCATTTTTCCAGCGTTTATCAGACTTTCAGATAGGAGAAATGTCATTGAGCATTCCGATTTCAGTTCCAGAGCGATTCTCCCGATGAGTCCTTCATATTTAGTCGTTTTTAAGCCAATTTTCTGAATTTTTGAAAATTTCACTTTTTTGTGAAAATATCCACTAAATGAGGGAATAATATGTGTGAGGGTACCCCAGGAGAGTTCCAAATGTGTGTGGGTAGAATATATATCCCAAGGGGGTAAAATTGAAAAAAGTAGAAAAAATTTTTTTTTTTAGACTTAGTCATTTTTCCGTCGTTTATCAGACTTTCAGATAGCGGAAAAGTCAGAGAGCGTTCCAATTTCAGTTCCAGAGCGATTCGCCCGATGAGTCCTTCATATTTAGTCGTTTTCAGCCAATTTTCAGAATTTTTGAAAATTTCACTTTTTTGTGAAAATATCCACTAAATGAGGGAATAATATGTGTGAGGGTACCCCAAGAGAATTCCAAATGTGTGTGGGTAGAATATATACCCCACGGGGGTAAAATTGAAAAAAGTTGAAAAAATTTTTTTTTAGACTTAGTCATTTTTCCAGCGTTTATCAGACTTTCAGATAGCGGAAAAGTCAGTGAGCGTTCCAATTTCAGTTCCAGAGCGATTCGCCCGATGAGTCCTTCATATTTAGTCGTTTTCAGCCAATTTTCAGAATTTTTGAAAATTTCACTTTTTTGTGAAAATATCCACTAAATGAGGAAATAATATGCGTGAGGGTACCCCAGGAGAGTTCCAAATGTGTGTCGGTAGAATATATATCCCACGGGGGTAAAATTGAAAAGAGGTGAAAAATTTATTTTTTTGGACTTATTCATTTTTTCAGCGTTTATCAGACTTTCAGATAGGGGAAATGTCAGTGAGCGTTCCGATTTCAGTTCCAGAGCGATTCGCCCGATGAGTCCTTCATATTTAGTCGTTTTCAGCCAATTTCCAGAGTTTTTGAAAATTTCACTTTTTTGTGAAAATATCCACTAAATGAGGGAATAATATGTGTGAGGGTACCCCAGGAGAGTTCCAAATGTGTGTGGGTAGAATATATATCCCACGGGGGTAAAATTGAAAAAAGTTGAAAAAAATTTTTTTTTAGACTTAGTCATTTTTCCGGCGTTTATCAGACTTTCAGATAGCGGAAACGTCAGAGAGCGTTCCCCTTTCAGTTCCAGAGCGATTCGCCCGATGAGTCCTTCATATTTAGTCGTTTTCAGCCAATTTTCCGAATTTTTGAAAATTTCACTTTTTTGTGAAAATATTCACTAAATGAGGGAATAATATGTGTGAGGGTACCCCAGGAGAGTTCCAAATGTGTGTGGGTAGAATATATATCCCACGGGGGTAAAATTGAAAAAAGGTGAAAAATTTTTTTTTTTGGACTTAGTCATCTTTCCGGCGTTTATCAGACTTTCAGATAGGGGAAATGTCAGTGAGCGTTCCGATTTCAGTTCCAGAGCGATTCGCCCGATGAGTCCTTCATATTTAGTCGTTTTCAGCCAATTTTCCGAATTTTTGAAAATTTCACTTTTTTGTGAAAATATTCACTAAATGAGGGAATAATATGTGTGAGGGTACCCCAGGAGAGTTCCAAATGTGTGTGGGTAGAATATATATCCCATGGGGGTAAATTTGAAAAAAGGTGCAAAAAATTTTTTTTTGGACTTAGTCATTTTTTCAGCGTTTATCAGACTTTCAGATAGGAGAAATGTCATTGAGCATTCCGATTTCAGTTCCAGAGCGATTCTCCCGATGAGTCCTTCATATTTAGTCGTTTTTAAGCCAATTTTCTGAATTTTTGAAAATTTCACTTTTTTGTGAAAATATCCACTAAATGAGGGAATAATATGTGTGAGGGTACCCCAGGAGAGTTCCAAATGTGTGTGGGTAGAATATATATCCCAAGGGGGTAAAATTGAAAAAAGTAGAAAAAATTTTTTTTTTAGACTTAGTCATTTTTCCGTCGTTTATCAGACTTTCAGATAGCGGAAAAGTCAGAGAGCGTTCCAATTTCAGTTCCAGAGCGATTCGCCCGATGAGTCCTTCATATTTAGTCGTTTTCAGCCAATTTTCAGAATTTTTGAAAATTTCACTTTTTTGTGAAAATATCCACTAAATGAGGGAATAATATGTGTGAGGGTACCCCAAGAGAATTCCAAATGTGTGTGGGTAGAATATATACCCCACGGGGGTAAAATTGAAAAAAGTTGAAAAAATTTTTTTTTAGACTTAGTCATTTTTCCAGCGTTTATCAGACTTTCAGATAGCGGAAAAGTCAGTGAGCGTTCCAATTTCAGTTCCAGAGCGATTCGCCCGATGAGTCCTTCATATTTAGTCGTTTTCAGCCAATTTCCAGAGTTTTTGAAAATTTCACTTTTTTGTGAAAATATCCACTAAATGAGGGAATAATATGTGTGAGGGTACCCCAGGAGAGTTCCAAATGTGTGTGGGTAGAATATATATCTCACGGGGGTAAAATTGAAAAAAGTTAAAAAAATTTTTTTTTTAGACTTAGTCATTTTTCCGGCGTTTATCAGACTTTCAGATAGCGGAAAAGTCAGTGAGCGTTCCGATTTCAGTTCTAGAGCGAATCGCCCGATGAGTCCTTCATATTTAGTCGTTTTCAGCCAATTTTCAGAATTTTTGAAAATTTCACTTTTTTGTGAAAATATCCACTAAATGAGGAAATAATATGTGTGAGGATACCCCAAGAGAATTCCAAATGTGTGTGGGTAGAATATATATACCACGGGGGTAAAATTGAAAAAAGATGAAGAAAAATTTTTTTTAGACTTAGTAATTTTTCCGGCGTTTATCAGACTTTCAGATAGGGGATATGTCAGTGAGCGTTTTGATTTCAGTTCCAGAGCGATTCGCCCGATGAGTCCTTCATATTTAGTCATTTTCAGCCAATTTTCAGAATTTTTGAAAATTTCACTTTTTTGTGAAAATATACACTGAATGAGGGAATAATATGTGTGAGGGTACCCCAGGAGAGTTCCAAATGTGTGTGGGTAGAATTTATATCCCACGGGGGTAAAATTGAAAAAAGTTGAAAAAATTTATTTTTTTAGACTTAGTCATTTTTCCGGCGTTTATCAGACTTTCAGATAGGGGAAAAGTCAGTAAGCGCTCCGATTTCAGTTCTAGAGCGATTCGCCCGATGAGTCCTTCATATTTAGTCGTTTTCAGCCAATTTTCAGAATTTTTGAAAATTTCACTTTTTTGTGAAAATATCCACTAAATGAGGGAATAATATGTGTGAGGGTACCCCAGTAGAGTTCCAAATGTTTGTGGGTAGAATATATACCCCACGGGGGTAAAATTGAAAAAAGTTGAAAAAATTTTTTTTTGGATTTAGTCATTTTACCGGCGTTTATCAGACTTTCAGATAGCAGAAATGTCAGTGAGCGTTCCGATTTCAGTTCCAGAGCGATTCGCCCGATGAGTCCTTCTTATTTAGTCGTTTTCAGCCAATTTTCAGAATTTTTTAAAATTTCACTTTTTTGTAAAAATATCCACTAAATGAGGGAATAATATGTGTGAGGGTACCCCAGGAGAGTTCCAAATGTGTGTGGGTAGAATATATATCCCACGGGGGTAAAATTGAAAAAAGGTGAAAAAATTTTTTGTTTGGACTTAGTCATGTTTTCAGCGTTTATCAGACTTTCAGATAGGGGAAATGTCAGTGAGCATTCCGATTTCAGTTGCAGAGCGATTCGCCCGATGAGTCCTTCATATTTAGTCATTTTCAGCCAATTTTCAGAATTTTTGAAAATTTCACTTTTTTGTGAAAATATCCACTAAATGAGGGAATAATATGTGTGAGGGTACCCCAGGAGAGTTCCAAATGTGTGTGGGTAGAATATATACCCCACGGGGGTAAAATTGAAAAAAGTTGAAAAAAAAATGTTTTTGGACTTAGTCATTTTCCCGGCGTTTATCAGACTTTCAGATAGGGGAAATGTCAGTGAGCATTCCGATTTAAGTTCCAGAGCGATTCGCCCGATGAGTCGTTCATATTTAGTCATTTTCAGCCAATTTTCAGAATTTTTGAAAATTTCACTTTTTTGTGAAAATATACACTGAATGAGGGAATAATATGTGTGAGGGTACCCCAGGAGAGTTCCAAATGTGTGTGGGTAGAATATATACCCCACTGGGGTAAAATTGAAAAAAGTTGAAAAATTTTTTTTTTTGGACTTAGTCATTTTTTCAGCGTTTATCAGACTTTCAGATAGGGGAAATGTCAGTGAGCATTCCGATTTCAGTTCCAGAGCGATTCGCCCGATGAGTCGTTCATATTTAGTCATTTTCAGCCAATTTTCAGAATTTTTGAAAATTTCACTTTTTTGTGAAAATATACACTGAATGAGGGAATAATATGTGTGAGGGTACCCCAGGAGAGTTCCAAATGTGTGTGGGTAGAATATGTACCCCACGGGGGTAAAATTGAAAAAAGTTGAAAAAAAATTTTTTTTGGACTTAGTCATTTTTCCAGCATTTATCAGACTTTCAGATAGGAGAAATGTCAGTGAGCGTTCCGATTACGGTTCCAGAGCGATTCGCCCGATGAGTCCTTCATATTTAGTCGTTTTCAGCCAATTTTCAGAATTTTTGAAAATTTCACTTTTTTGCAAAAATATCCACTAAATGAGGGAATAATATGTGTGAGGGTACCCCAGGAGAGTTCCAAATGTGTGTGGGTAGAATATATATCCCACGGGGGTAAAATTGAAAAAAGGTGAAAATTTTTTTTTTTTGGACTTAGTCATTTTTTCAGCGTTTATCAGACTTTCAGATAGGGGAAATGTCAGTGAGCGTTCCGATTTCAGTTCCAGAGCGATTCGCCCGATGAGTCCTTCATATTTAGTCGTTTTCAGCCAATTTTCAGAATTTTTGAAAATGTCACTTTTTTGTGAAAATATTCACTAAATTAGGGAATAATATGTGTGAGGATACCCCAAGAGAATTCCAAATGTGTGTGGGTAGAATATATATATCCCACGGGGGTAAAATTGAAAAAAGATGAAGAAAAATTTTTTTTTGGACTTAGTCATTTTTCCGCCGTTTATCAGACTTTCAGATAGGGGAAATGTCAGTGAGCTTTCCGATTTCAGTTCCAGAGTGATTCGCCCGATGAGTCCTTCATATTTAGTCGTTTTCAGCCAATTTTCTGAATTTTTGAAAATTTCACTTTTTTGTGAAAATATCCACTAAATGAGGGAATAATATGTGTGAGGGTACCCCAGGAGAGTTCCAAATGTGTGTGGGTAGAATATATATCCCACGGGGGTAAAATTGAAAAAAGATGAAGAAAAATTTTTTTTAGACTTAGTCATTTTTCCGGCGTTTATCAGACTTTCAGATAGGGGAAATGTCAGTGAGCGTTCCGATTTCAGTTCCAGAGCGATTCGCCAGATGAGTCCTTCATATTTAGTCGTTTTCAGCCAATTTTCAGAATTTTTGAAAATGTCACTTTTTTGTGAAAATATCCACTAAATTAGGGAATAATATGTGTGAGGATACCCCAAGAGAATTCCAAATGTGTGTGGGTAGAATATATATCCCACGGGGGTAAAATTGAAAAAAGATGAAGAAAAATTTTTTTTAGACTTAGTCATTTTCCCGCCGTTTATCAGACTTTCAGATAGGGGAAATGTCAGTGAGCGTTCCGATTTCAGTTCCAGAGCGATTCGCCCGATGAGTCCTTCATATTTAGTCGTTTTCAGCCAATTTTCTGAATTTTTGAAAATTTCACTTTTTTGTGAAAATATCCACTAAATGAGGGAATAATATGTGTGAGGGTACCCCAGGAGAGTTCCAAATATGTGTGGGTAGAATATATATCCCACGGGGGTAAAATTGAAAAAAGATGAAGAAAATTTTTTTTTAGCCTTAGTCATTTTTCCGGCGTTTATCAGACTTTCAGATAGGGGAAATGTCAGTGAGCGTTCCGATTTCAGTTCCAGAGCGATTCGCCCGATGAGTCCTTCATATTTAGTCGTTTTCAGCCAATTTTCTGAATTTTTGAAAATTTCACTTTTTTGTGAAAATATCCACTAAATGAGGGAATAATATGTGTGAGGGAAGCCCAGGAGAGTTCCAAATGTGTGTGGGTAGAATATGTACCCCACGGGGGTAAAATTGAAAAAAGTTGAAAAAAAATTTTTTTTGGACTTAGTCATTTTTCCAGTGTTTATCAGACTTTCATATAGGAGAAATGTCAGTGAGCGTTCTGATTACAGTTCCAGAGCGATTCGCCCGATGAGTCCTTCATATTTAGTCGTTTTCGGCCAATTTTCAGAATTTTTGAAAATTTCACTTTTTTGTGAAAATATCCACTAAATGAGGGAATAATATGTGTGAGGGTACCCCAGGAGAGTTCCAAATGTGTGTGGGTAGAATATATATCCCACGGGGGTAAAATTGAAAAAAGTTGAAAAAAATTTTTTTTTGGACTTAGTCATTTCTCCGGCGTTTATCAGACTTTCAATTAGGGCAAATGTCAGTGAGCATTCCGATTTCAGTTCCAGAGCGATTCGCCCGATGAGTCCTTCATATTTAGTCGTTTTCAGCCAATTTTCAGAATTTTTGAAAATTTCACTTTTTTGTGAAAATATCCACTAAATGAGGGAATAATATGTGTGACGGTACCCCAGGAGAGTTCCAAATGTGTGGGGGTAGAATATATATCCCACGGGGGTAAAATTGAAAAAAGATGAAGAAAAATTTTTTTTTAGACTTAGTCATTAGTTTTGAGTGATACCTTCCGATATCGGGAAATATCGGATTGGATCGGACCGATACCGAAAAAGTATCGGATATCACCGATTCCGATACAGGAAACCAATGCAAGTCAATGGGACAGAAATATCGGAATGAAAATAAACCCTTTCTTTCCTTGTAGGTTAATTCTACATGAAGGAAAACAACTAAGAATAATGTAGAATGTATTGGGGGAGGTGGGGGAGACAATAAAGGCATAGAGGTTTAGCCCAATCAAATGGAGTAGCAGGAATTAATTTTTTTTTTAAGACGTTCTGAGTTACGGAAATATTGACTATGTTAAGTATTTTTATATTTTGTCAGATATTTATGTTTCACTACTTCCATGCTCTTCACCTTCTTTTTTACTTCTTCCACACTTTCTCCTTCATCATCCTCAGCTTCTTTTTCATCCTCTTCTTCTTCACCTTCTTTATCTTCTTCTTCTTCACCTTCTTCGTATTATTCTTTTTTTTTACATTCTTCATATTCTACTTCTTCATCTTCTTCATATTCTTCTTCTTCATCATATTCTTATTTGTGACAGGCATTGCTGTAGTTGTTATCTATAAAAGGTTGGACATTACACCTTTCGTTCTGCCCGTCACAAAAGATTTACAACAGGATTTGTCCGCGTTCAGTTTGGCCTGCAGCAGCAGGTCTTTTCCAGGGGCACCCCCATACACTGCTTAGTCATCTTCTGCTTATAATTTAGATATTATCTTTTGCTCAGATTTTTAGTCTTATGCTTAATGTTCTTCCGCTTTTTGTTCTGCAGCTTCTTATATTTCTGCTTCTTGGTTTTCTGTCTCTTGTTCTTCTGTATCTTGGTGCTTGTCTTCTCTTCTTTGTCCTCTTGGTCAACTTCTTCAGGGTCATCTTCTTGGTCTTCTTCGTGGTGGTCATCAGGGTCGTCGTCTTCGGGGGTCCTCGTCTTCGGGGTCCTCGTCTTCTTCGGGTTCGTCTTCTGGGTCCTCGTCTTCGGGGTCCTCGTCTTCTTCGGGGTGGTCTTCAGGGTCCTCGTCTTCTTCGGGGTGGTCTTCAGGGTCCTCATCTTCTTCGGGGTGGTCTTCAGGGTCCTCGTCTTCAGGGTCGTTGTCTTCGGGGTCCTAGTCTTCTTAGGGTTGGTCTTCAGGGTCCTCGTCTTCAGGGTCCTCATCAGGGAGATCCAGAGTGATTACCAAAAACCATTTCAAAAAGCTCGAACTTGGAAATGTAGCAGAAGGTACAAGAAAGCTGAGGAACTACCGAGAACCAGCTGACGGTACTGGAACCCGGATGGGTAGCAGAAGGTACAAGAGCCAATGGAACTGCCGAAGACCAGCTGACGGTACTGGAACTCGGTTACTAAGCAGGAGGTACCTGTGCCAGAAAGCACTACCAAGGACCAGCAGACGTTGGTGGAACTTGGATACCGAGAAGGAGGCACCTAATCCAAAGGCATTGCCGAGAACCAGCTGATGGTACTGGAACCCGGATGGGTAGCAGAAGGTACCCATGTAAAAAAAAGTTCAAGGCCGCGAGCCGGCCGCAGTTACCAAAACCCACAGTCCTACAGGGGGTGCTTGTCCTATTGGCACTATGGAACCAGCCTTCATTGCCTGATCCCGCCGCCCACATAGGAGTCACCTAAACTGCAGGCACCATAGAGTCGGCTAACCCGACCGCAACACGACAGGACAACGCATTGGAGGCAAAGTGACGTTGACACTACCCGGAAACAGCTGGCGTGCTGGAACCAGGCTGGGCAGGAGGGAGTACCCGTGCCAAAGTCACTGCCGAGAACCAGCTGACGGTACTGGAACCCGGATGGGTAGTAGAAGGTACAAGAGCCAATGGAACTGCCGAAGACCAGCTGACGGTACTGGAACTCGGTTACTAAGCAGGAGATACCTGTGCCAGAAAGCACTACCAAGGACCAGCAGACGTTGGTGGAACTTGGATACCGAGAAGGGGGCACCTAATCCAAAGGCACTGCCGAGAACCAGCTGACGGTACTGGAACCCGGATGGGTAGCAGAAGGTACCCATGTAAAAAAAAGTTCAAGGCCGCGAGCCGGCCGCAGTTACCAAAACCCACAGTCCTACAGGGGGTGCTTGTCCTATTGGCACTATGGAACCAGCCTTCATTGCCTAATCCCGCAGCCCACATAGGAGTCACCTAAACTGCAGGCACCATAGAGTCGGCTAACCCGACCGCAACACGTCAGGACAACGCATTGGAGGCAAAGTGACGTTGACACTACCCGGAAACAGCTGGCGTGCTGGAACCAGGCTGGGCAGGAGGGAGTACCCGTGCCAAAGTCACTGCCGAGAACCAGCTGACGGTACTGGAACCCGGATGGGTAGTAGAAGGTACAAGAGCAAATGGAACTACCGAGGACCAGCTGACGGTACTGGAACCCGGATGGGTAGCAGAAGGTACAAGAACCAATGGAACTGCCGAAGACCAGCTGACGGTACTGGAACTCGGTTACTAAGCAGGAGGTACCTGTGCCAGAAAGCACTACCAAGGACCAGCAGACGTTGGTGGAACTTGGATACCGAGAAGGAGGCACCTAATCCAAAGGCACTGCCGAGAACCAGCTGACGGTACTGGAACCCGGATGGGTAGCAGAAGGTACCCATGAAAAAAAAAATTCAAGGCCGCGAGCCGGCCGCAGTTACCAAAACCCACAGTCCTACAGGGGGTGCTTGTCATATAGGCACTATGGAACCAGCCTTCATTGCCAGATCCCGCAGCCCACATAGGAGTCACCTAAACTGCAGGCATCATAGAGTCGGCTAACCCGACCGCAACACGACAGGACAACGCATTGGAGGTAAAGTGACGTTGACACTACCCGGAAACAGCTGGCGTGCTGGAACCAGGCTGGGCAGGAGGGAGTACCCATGCCAAAGACACTGCCGAGAACCAGCTGACGGTACTGGAACCCGGATGGGTAGTAGAAGGTACAAGAGCTAATGGAACTGCCGAAGACCAGCTGACGGTACTGGAACTAGGTTACTAAGCAGGAGGTACCTGTGCCAGAAAGCACTACCAAGGACCAGCAGACGTTGGTGGAACTTGGATACCGAGAAGGAGGCACCTAATCCAATGGCACTGCCGAGAACCAGCTGACGGTACTGGAACCCGGATGGGTAGCAGAAGGTACCCATGTAAAAAAAAGTTCAAGGCCGCGAGCCGGCCGCAGTTACCAAAATCCATAGTCCTACAGGGGGTGCTTGTCCTATAGGCACTATGGAACCAGCCTTCATGGCCAGATCCCGCAGCCCACATAGGAGTCACCTAAACTGCAGGCACCATAGAGTCGGCTAACTCGACCGCAACACGACAGGACAACGCATTGGAGGCAAAGTGACGTTGACACTACCCGGAAACAGCTGGCGTGCTGGAACCAGGCTGGGCAGGAGGGAGTACCCGTGCCAAAGACACTGCCGAGAACCAGCTGACGGTACTGGAACCCGGATGGGTAGTAGAAGGTACAAGAGCCAATGGAACTGCCGAAGACCAGCTGACGGTGCTGGAACCCAGGGTAAATACTAAAAACAGAGTGGAGCCAGAGGTGTAATTGGAGCAAGTTTTAAATCAGTAGTACAGTGGATGTGGACAAAGCAGGAGAATTTGCCGGACACACAGCAGGGGAACAGCTGACGTTACTGAACCCCAATAACACTGGAGCAAACGTTGACTGTGCAGACGGCACTTCTGAGCAGCAACTAGCGGTATTGGAGCTCAGGGTAAATACTAAAAACAGAGGAGCCAGAGGTGTATTTGGAGGAGGTTTTAAATCAGTAGTACAGTGGATGTGGACAAAGCAGGAGAAATTGCCGTCCGCACAGCAGGGGAACAGCTGACGTTACCGAACCCCAATAACACGGCAGCAAGTGTTGACTGTGCAGACGGCACTTCCAAGCGCCAACTGGCGGTGTTGGAGCTCAGGGATAATACTGAAAACAGAGGAGCCAGAGGTGTAATTGGAGCAACTTTAAAATCTGTAGTAGTGAGAATGTGGACAGAGCAGGAGAAATTGCCGTCCGCACAGCAGGGGAACAGCTGACGTTACTAAACCCCAATAACACGGCAGCAAGTGTTGACTGTGCAGATGGCACTACCAAGCGCCAACTGGCAGTGTTGGAGCTCAGGGATAATACTGAAAACAGAGGAGCCAGAGGTGTAATTGGAACAACTTTAAAATCTGTAGTAGTGAGAATGTGGACAGAGCAGGAGAAATTGCCGTCCGCACAGCAGGGGAACAGCTGACGTTACCGAACCCCAATGACATGGCAGCAAGTGTTGACTGTGCAGACGGCACTTCCGAGCGCCAACTGGCGGTGTTGGAGCTCAGGGATAATACTGAAAACAGAGGAGCCAGAGGTGTATTTGGAGGAGGTTTTAAATCAGTAGTACAGTGGATGTGGACAGAGCAGGAGAAATTGCCGTCCGCACAGCAGGGGAACAGCTGACGTTACTGAACCCCAATAACACGGCAGCAAGTTTTGACTGTGCAGACGGCACTTCCGAGCGCCAACTGGTGGTGTTGGAGCTCAGGGATAATACTGAAAACAGAGGAGCCAGGGGTGTAATTGGAGCAACTTTAAAATCTGTAGTAGTGAGAATGTGGACAGAGCAGGAGAAATTGCCGTCCGCACAGCAGGGGAACAGCTGACGTTACTGAACCCCAATGACACGGCAGCAAGTGTTGACTGTACAGACGGCACTTCCGAGCGCCAACTGGCGGTGTTGGAGCTCAGGGATAATACTGAAAACAGAGGAGCCAGAGGTGTAATTGGAGCAACTTTAAAATCTGTAGTAGTGAGAATGTGGACAGAGCAGGAGAAATTGCCGTCCGCACAGCAGGGGAACAGCTGACGTTACTGATCCCCAATGACATGGCAGCAAGTGTTGACTGTGCAGACGGCACTTCCGAGCGCCAACTGGCGGTGTTGGAGCTCAGGGATAATACTGAAAACAGAGGAGCCAGAGGTGTAATTGGAGCAACTTTAAAATCTGTAGTAGTGAGAATGTGGACAGAGCAGGAGAAATTGCCGTCCGCACAGCAGGGGAACAGCTGACGTTACTAAACCCCAATAACACGGCAGCAAGTGTTGACTGTGCAGATGGCACTTCCAAGCGCCAACTGGCAGTGTTGGAGCTCAGGGATAATACTGAAAACAGAGGAGCCAGAGGTGTAATTGGAGCAACTTTAAAATCTGTAGTAGTGAGAATGTGGACAGAGCAGGAGAAATTGCCGTCCGCACAGCAGGGGAACAGCTGACGTTACCGAACCCCAATGACATGGCAGCAAGTGTTGACTGTGCAGACGGCACTTCCGAGCGCCAACTGGCGGTGTTGGAGCTCAGGGATAATACTGAAAACAGAGGAGCCAGAGGTGTATTTGGAGGAGGTTTTAAATCAGTAGTACAGTGGATGTGGACAGAGCAGGAGAAATTGCCGTCCGCACAGCAGGAGAACAGCTGACGTTACTGAACCCCAATAACACGGCAGCAAGTTTTGACTGTGCAGACGGCACTTCTGAGCGCCAACTGGTGGTGTTGGAGCTCAGGGATAATACTGAAAACAGAGGAGCCAGGGGTGTAATTGGAGCAACTTTAAAATCTGTAGTAGTGAGAATGTGGACAGAGCAGGAGAAATTGCCGTCCGCACAGCAGGGGAACAGCTGACGTTACTGAACCCCAATGACACGGCAGCAAGTGTTGACTGTACAGACGGCACTTCCGAGCGCCAACTGGCGGTGTTGGAGCTCAGGGATAATACTGAAAACAGAGGAGCCAGAGGTGTAATTGGAGCAACTTTAAAATCTGTAGTAGTGAGAATGTGGACAGAGCAGGAGAAATTGCCGTCCGCACAGCAGGGGAACAGCTGACGTTACTGATCCCCAATGACATGGCAGCAAGTGTTGACTGTGCAGACGGCACTTCGAGCGCCAACTGGCGGTGTTGGAGCTCAGGGATAATACTGAAAACAGAGGAGCCAGAGGTGTAATTGGAGCAACTTTAAAATCTATAGTAGTGAGAATGTGGACAGAGCAGGAGAAATTGCCGTCCGCACAGCAGGGGAACAGCTGACGTTACTAAACCCCAATAACACGGCAGCAAGTGTTGACTGTGCAGATGGCACTTCCAAGCGCCAACTGGCAGTGTTGGAGCTCAGGGATAATACTGAAAACAGAGGAGCCAGAGGTGTAATTGGAGCAACTTTAAAATCTGTAGTAGTGAGAATGTGGACAGAGCAGGAGAAATTGCCGTCCGCACAGCAGGGGAACAGCTGACGTTACCGAACCCCAATGACATGGCAGCAAGTGTTGACTGTGCAGACGGCACTTCCGAGCGCCAACTGGCGGTGTTGGAGCTCAGGGATAATACTGAAAACAGAGGAGCCAGAGGTGTATTTGGAGGAGGTTTTAAATCAGTAGTACAGTGGATGTGGACAGAGCAGGAGAAATTGCCATCCGCACAGCAGGAGAACAGCTGACGTTACTGAACCCCAATAACACGGCAGCAAGTTTTGACTGTGCAGACGGCACTTCCGAGCGCCAACTGGTGGTGTTGGAGCTCAGGGATAATACTGAAAACAGAGGAGCCAGGGGTGTAATTGGAGCAACTTTAAAATCTGTAGTAGTGAGAATGTGGACAGAGCAGGAGAAATTGCCGTCCGCACAGCAGGGGAACAGCTGACGTTACTGAACTCCAATGACACGGCAGCAAGTGTTGACTGTACAGACGGCACTTCCGAGCGCCAACTGGCGGTGTTGGAGCTCAGGGATAATACTGAAAACAGAGGAGCCAGAGGTGTAATTGGAGCAACTTTAAAATCTGTAGTATTGAGAAGGTGGACAGAGCAGGAGAAATTGCCGTCCGCACAGCAGGGGAACAGCTGACATTACTGAACCCCAATGACACGGCAGCAAGTGTTGACTGTGCAGACGGCACTTCCGAGCGCCAACTGGCAGTGTTGGAGCTCAGGGATAATACTGAAAACAGAAGAGCCAGAGGTGTAATTGGAGCAACTTTAAAATCTTTAGTAGTGAGAATGTGGACAGAGCAGGATAAATTGCCATCCGCACAGCAGGGGAACAGCTGACGTTACTGAACCCCAATAACAAGGCAGCAAGTGTTGACTGTGCAGACGGCACTTCCGAGCGCCAACTGGCGGTGTTGGAGCTCAGTGATAATACTGAAAACAGAGGAGCCAGAGGTGTAATTGGAGCAACTTTAAAATCTGTAGTAGTGAGAATGTGGACAGAGCAGGAGAAATTGCCGTCCGCACAGCAGGGGAACAGCTGACGTTACCGAACCCCAATAACATGACAGCAAGTGTTGACTGTGCAGACGGCACTTCCGAGCGCCAACTGGCGATGTTGGAGCTCAGGGATAATACTGAAAACAGAGGAGCCAGAGGTGTATTTGGAGGAGGTTTTAAATCAGTAGTACAGTGGATGTGGATAGAGCAGGAGAAATTGCCATCCGCACAGCAGGGGAACAGCTGACGTTACTGAACCCGAATAACATGGCAGCAAGTGTTGACTGTGCAGACGTCACTTCCGAGCGCCAACTGGCGGTGTTGGTGCTCAGGGATAATACTGAAAACAGAGGAGCCAGAGGTGTATTTGGAGGAGATTTTAAATCAGTAGTACAGTGGATGTGGACAGAGCAGGAGAAAGTGCCGCCCGCACAGCAGGGGAACAGCTGACGTTACTGAACCCCAATAACACGGCAGCAAGTGTTGACTGTGCAGACGGCACTTCCGAGCACCAACTGGCGGTGTTGGAGCTCAGGGATAATACTGAAAACAGAGGAGCCAGAGGTGTAATTGGAGCAACTTTAAAATCTGTAGTAGTGAGAATGTGGACAGAGCAGGAGAAATTGCCGTCCGCACAGCCGGGGAACAGCTGACGTTACTGAACCCCAATGACACGGCAGCAAGTGTTGACTGTGCAGACAGCACTTCCGAGCACCAACTGGCGGTGTTGGAGCTCAGGGATTACAGTTCAGGTGGTAGAAACATGAACAGAACAGGAGACCTGGATACTTTTGCCAACAATTATTTATTCTGGAAGAGGACTGGCAAATTCATGAGAGATCCAGGCCTTGTTCATTTTGAGAAAAGTAAGCCAGTCAACGTTATCAGAGAATAGTCGCATGCGACGGTCTGTTAGTACACCACCTGCGGCACTAAAGACGCGTTCCGATAATACACTAGCAGCAGGGCAAGCTAGCACCTCCAATGCATACTGACTTAGCTCTGGCCATGTATCTAGCTTACAGACCCAAAACTTGAAGGGAGAAGAGCCGTCTGGGAGTACACTAAGAGGGCAAGACATGTAGTCTGTCACCTTCTGACGGAAACGTTGCCTCCTGCTGACTGGAGCCGTCTGTGATGGTGTAGACATTTGTGGCGGCGGGACACAAAACGTTGCCACATTTCGGCCATACTGGTCTTGCCTTGTGCTGAGGCGCTGCTTCTGCTCCCTCTTTGTGCAGAGCTTCCTCCACTGCCTCGACGCACTGAGCTGCTTTGTAAAGCACTAGCAGCACTGCTCTCGGTTGGAATGGAGAACATGATGGAATGCACCAGTGCGTCTTGGTACTCCCGCATTTTACGCTCCCGGTTCAACGGTGTTATGAGACTTTGTAAGTTGTCCCAGTAGCGAGGATCTAGGAGAGTGGACACCCAATAATCAGCCATGTTGAGAATGTGGGCGATGCGGCGGTCGTTTCTCAGGCACTGCAGCATGAAATCAACCATGTGCTGCAGACTGCCAACTGGCCAAGAAACGCTGTCCCCTGCTTGAGGCGTGATCTCTGCCTGCTCTGCATCACCCTACCCTCGCTCTAGATGCTGACTACTAGAGCATTGTGTACCTCCCTCCTCTGGACAGATGTCTTCCTCATCCATTGACTCCTCCTCATCCTCCTCACAAAGTGTCCCCTGCCAAGGCCTTTGTGAGGAACCACGTTGCGCAGACTGTAGAGAAGCAGATGGCATTTGTGACTCCTCATCCTCCACCTCTTCCAAAACCTCGTCCCTTAGTGCTTGCAGTGTTTTTTCAAGCAGGCAGATAAGGGGGATAGTCATGCTGACTAGTGCATCATCTGCACTCGCCATCCGCGTGGAATAATCGAAGGCACGCAAAACGTGGCAAATGTCCTTCATAGAGGCCCACTCAGTGGTGGTGAAGTGTGAACGGCGCGCACTGCGACTTGTTTGCGCCTGCTGCAGCTGGTACTCCATTACTGCTGCCTTCTGCTCACACAACCTCTCCAACATATGTAACGTTGAATTCCACCTGGTGGGTAGGTCACATATGATGCGATGTTCCGGAAGACGTAATCGGCGCTGCAGAGCTGCAATGCGTGATCTTGCATTGCTGGAACACCGCAAGTGAGTGCACTCTATGCGGACCTTGTGAAGCAGTGCATCAAGATCCGGATAGTCCCTCAAAAAACTCTGCACGACCAAGTTGAGCGCATGTGCCAGACATGGGATGTGAGTGAGGTTGCCTAGGCCCAGAGCTGCCACCAGATTTCGGCCATTGTCACACACTACCATGCCTGGCTGGAGATTCGCTGGCACAAACCACACGTCGCTCTGCTGCTTGATGGCATTCCAGAGCTCCTGCGCTGTGTGGCTTCGATTCCCCAAAGAAATTAATTTTAATACGGCCTGTTGACGTTTGGCCACGGCTGTGCTCATATTGGTCACCATAACAGGTAACCGTTCACGGGTCGATGTGGAGGTAGACCGTGACGGCTCCTGCAGCGCTGATTCAGAGGAACTGGAGTATGAGGAGGAGTCAATGTGTACAGACTGGATTCCTGCAATCTTTGGAGTTGGCAGAACACGTACAGCGCCACTCTCAAGATCTGTACCCGGCTCCACAACATTTACCCAATGGGCAGTGAGGGAAAGGTATCGTCCCTGTCCATGCTTACTGGTCCACGCATCGGTGGTCAGGTGGACCTTGCTACTGATGGCGTTTTGTAGCGCATGTTTAATTTTTCCCTCCACATGATGTTGCAGGGCAGGGATGGCTTGCCTGCTGAAATAAAATCGGCTGGGCACGTTGTATTGTGGGACTGCCAATGCCATAAAGTTACGGAATGTGTCAGTCTCCACCAGCCTGAATGATAGCATTTCAAGGGCCAGTAGTTTAGCTATGCCAGCATTCAGAGCCTGTGCTCGGGGATGGTTTGCCGAGTATGGGCGCCTTTTCTCCCATGCCTGTGCTAACGATGGCTGTAGACTGGCCTGGGAGTGTGAGGATGACTGGGAAAGTGGTGCTGTGGGTGGAATTACACTGTGTCTCTGTACAACAGTGCCAGAGATTCTTCCATGGCGATCCTGTGAGGAAGCCGAACCAGCTGTGTGTGAGCTGGAGGAAGAGGCTACAACACGAGCTGAAGAGGTGGTAGGTGGCGCTGTAGGTTGACCTAGGTCTTCAGTGTGTTTTTGTAACTCCACCACGTGCTTGGTCCGCACATGTTTCCACATATTTGTGGTATTGAGGTTGCTGACACTTTTCCCTCTTTTCACCTTCTGATTACACAGCTTGCATTTGACAAAGCAAATGTCATCTGCAACTGTGTCAAAAAAGGACCAGGCACTGCAAGTCTTGGGAGCGCCCGCTTTGGATTTTGGAAGAGCCATGCTCCTAATGGGTGCCGAAGTGGAGGCTACAGGCAACCAAGTCTGCCCCCTCCCTCTCCCTCCTTTTTGGGCTGTTCGGGGAATCTCTTCCTCAGAGCTGCTCCCACCACCTTCCTGTCCCTCACGCCATGATGGGTCAAGGACCTCATCATCTACACCACCCTCTTCAAACAACTGCTTCTCCTGGGTAGTCTCGACAGCACAGTACGCACCAGAAAGTGGCACCTGAGTCTCATCATCAGATGCATACTGAGGTGTGCTGCTGACCATAGGCACTGGCCCACCCGCCTCTTCAGATTCAGAGAGACAAAACAGTTGCGCATCACTGCATACTACCTCTTCTTCAAATTCTCGAATTCTGCTTGGCTGGCCCCTCTTTCCAAGCCAAGAGATTCAGAGAACAGAAGTAGAGATGGCTCCTGTCCAGGGCTCTCTGACTGCCTGGGCAATTTGGCAGGTGGTGAAGAGACAGATGGGTGCTCTTCAGTGCTCAGGACCTGAGAGGATCTGGAACTAATTGAAGTCGATGCGTTAGCTGCCATCCATCCGACAACGGCTTCAATTTGGTCCTCCCGCAGCAGTGGGGTACGGCTAGCTCCTACAAAGCTGCGCATAAAGGACTGTTCCCTGGTAAAACTGGGGGATGCTGAGTCACTGGTGCCCGCAGCAGGCACAGAATCCCCACGTCCTCTCCCTGCAGGCACAGAATCCTCACGTCCTCTCCCTGCAGAAACTCCACACCCACGCCCACGACCACATGCCTTACTCCTTGCCTTCTTCATCTTGGTAGACTGATAAAGATAGGCAGAAAAGTACTAAGGGCTTAGTGTGCTTATTCCTGAACAGCTGCTAACAGGTATAAGAAACACTAATTTTATAAAGTGTGGACTAGACTTTAATATGAGCTAATGTGGCCTACACAACTGTAAAGTGGAGTGTTTGGTGAACTTCATTTAGGTTTTTTTTGTCACAAAAAGACACTGGATGTGCCTAAAGATGTAATAACGATAGTATCACAAACTTTTTTTAGCTATTACAATGTAGGAAGGTAACCTACAATGCAATAGATGAGGCTGCAAAAAATAGGCTAATACTAATCTGGCTGGGGCTGCAGGGCCCAATGCTGCAGAAAGGCTCCTCTAACTACTCCTATATAGTGTGTTTGAAACCAATTTAGCTGAATACGGATGGAACCACCACACTAATAGGAGAAATCAGGAAAAATTATGAATTGGCAAAAAAGGACAATGTATGAGGCAGTGACACACACTGAGTGCACTACAACCAGACGTGGTTGAAGCACACACTACAGGGTGAGCTGCACTCACACACCAGACCTTGCAGACAGCGGTGAACAGTACAGATGCAGAGCACTGTGCACTAGCGCTGCAAGACCAAAAAAATGTCTCTATCTACTCCTATATAGTGTGTTTGGAACCAATTTAGCTGAATGCGGATGGAACCACCACACTAATAGGAGATATCAGGAAAAATTATGAATTGGCAAAAAAGGACAATGTATGAGGCAGTGACACACACTGAGTGCACTACAACCAGATGTGGTTGAAGCACACACTACAGGGTGAGCTGCACTCACACACCAGACCTTGCAGACAGCGGTGAACAGTACAGATGCAGAGCACTGTGCACTAGCGCTGCAAGACCAAAAAAATTTCTCTATCTACTCCTATATAGTGTGTTTGGAACCAATTTAGCTGAATACGGATGAAACCACCACACTAATAGGAGATATCAGGAAAAATTATGAATTGGCAAAAAAGAACAATGTATGAGGCAGTGACACACACTGAGTGCACTATAACCAGACGTGGCTGAAGTACACACTACAGGGTGAGCTGCACTCACACACAGAGACCTTGCAGAAAGCAGTGAACAGTACAGAGAACTGTGCACTAGCACTGCAAGGCACAGCGATTTATAAAGTAGCTTGGGTAAAGCAGAATAGACCAAATAGGTAGCTAAAACTGTCCCTCAGAACAACAGCATCCTATCCCTAACTGAATTCCCAGTAGAGTGAGATGAAAATGGCGGCGGTGGCTTTTATAGTGCATCATGACATCATTTCAGCAGCCAATCACAGCCATGCCATTAGTTAAGATGCCTACATGCCTAACAGGATCTTAGGATCCTCATTGGCTGAATAAAATGAAAATGGCTCATTGCATTATGGGAACTTCCGATTCCGGTATACGATATTGCAAAAGTTTCGGAATTAAGTATCGGAATTCCGATACCGCGAATATCGGCCGATACCCGATATTTCAGTATCGGAATGCTAAACACTAATAGTCATTTTTCCGGCGTTTATCAGACTTTCAGATAGGGGAAATGTCAGTGAGCATTCCGATTTCAGTTCCAGAGCGATTCGCCCGATGAGTCCTTCATATTTAGTCGTTTTCAGCCAATTTTCAGAATTTTTGAAAATTTCTTTTTTTTGTGAAAATATCCACTAAATGAGGGAATAATATGTGTGAGGGTACCCCAGGAGAGTTCCAAATGTGTGTGGGTAGAATATATATCGCACGGGGGTAAAATTGAAAAAAGGTGAAAAAAAAGTTTTTTTGGACTTAGTCATTTTTTCAGCGTTTATCAGACTTTCAGATAGGGGAAATGTCAGTGAGCGTTCCGATTTCAGTACCAGAGCGATTCGCCCGATGAGTCCTTCATATTTAGTCGTTTTCAGCCAATTTTCAGAATTTTTGAAAATTTCACTTTTTTGTGAAAATATTCACTAAATGAGGGAATAATATGTGTGAGGGTACCCCAGGAGAGTTCCAAATGTGTGTGGGTAGAAGATATATCCCACGAGGGTAAATTTTTTTGGACTTAGTCATTTTTCCGGCGTTTATCAGACTTTCAGTTAGGGGAAATGTCAGTGAGCGTTCCGATTTCCGTTCCAGAGCGATTTGCCCGATGAGTCGTTCATATTTAGTCATTTTCAGCCAATTTTCTGAATTTTTGAAAATTTCTCTTTTTTGTGAAAATATCCACTAAATGAGGGAATAATATGTGTGAGGTTACCCCAGGAGAGTTCCAAATGTGTGTGGGTAGAAGATATATACCACGGAGGGTAAAATTGAAAAAAGTTGATAAAAAAAATTTTTTGGACCTAGTCATTTTTCCCGCGTTTATCAGACTTTCAGTTAGGGGAAATGTCAGTGAGCGTTCCGATTTCAGTTCCAGAGCGACTCGCCCAATGAGTCCTTCATATTTAGTCGTTTTCAGCCAATTTTCTGAATTTTTGAAAATTTCACTTTTTTGTGAAAATATCCACTAAATGAGGGAATAATATGTGTGAGGGTACCCCAGGAGAGTTCCAAATGTGTGTGGGTAGAATATATATCCCACGGGGGTAAAATTGAAAAAACTTGAAAAAATTTTTTTTTGGACTTAGTAATTTTTCCGGCGTTTATCAGACTTTCAGATAGGAGAAATGTCAGTGAGCGTTCCGTTTTCAGTTCCAGAGCGATTCGCCCGATGAGTCCTTCATATTTAGTCGTTTTCAGCCACTTTTCTGAATTTTTGAAAATTTCACTTTTTTGTGAAAATATCCACTAAATGAGGGAATAATATGTGTGAGGGTACCCCAGGAGAGTTCCAAATGTGTGTGGGTAGAATATATATACCACGGGGGTAAAATTGAAAAAAGTTGAAAAAAATTTTTTTTTAGACTTAGTCATTTTTCCGGCGTTTATCAGACTTTCAGATAGGAGAGATGTCAGTGAGCGTTCCCATTTCAGTTCCAGAGCGATTCGCCCGATGAGTCCTTCATATTTAATAATTTTCAGCCAATTTTCAGAATTTTTGAAAATTTCACTTTTTTGTGAAAATATCCACTAAATGAGGGAATAATATGTGTGAGGGTACCCCAGGAGAGTTCCAAATGTGTGTGAGTAGAATATATATCCCACTGGGGTAAAATTGAAAAAAGTTTAAAAAAATTTTTATTGGACTTAGTCATTTCTCCGGCGTTTATCAAACTTTCAGATAGGGGAAATGTCAGTGAGCATTCCGTTCTCAGTTCCAGAGCGATTCGCCCGATGAGTCCTTCATATTTAGTCGTTTTCAGCCAATTTTCTGAATTTTTGAAAATTTCACTTTTTTGTGAAAATATCCACTAAATGAGGGAAAAAATATTTGTGAGGGTACCCCAGGAGAGTTCCAAATGTGTGTGGGTAGAATATATATCCCACGGGGGTAAAATTGAAAAAAGATGAAAACATTTTTTTTTTGACTTAGTCATTTTTCCGGCGTTTATCAGACTTTCAGATAGGGGAAATGTCAGTGAGCGTTCCCATTTCAGTTCCAGAGCGATTCGCCCGATGAGTCCTTCATATTTAGTCATTTTCAGCCAATTTTCAGAATTTTTGAAAATTTCACTTTTTTGTGAAAATATCCACTAAATGAGGGAATAATATGTGTGAGGGTACCCCAGGAGAGTTCCAAATGTGTGTGGGTAGAATATATATCCCACGGGGGTAAAATTGAAAAAAGGTGAAAACATTTTTTTTTCGGACTTAGTCATTTTTTCAGCGTTTATCAGACTTTCAGAGAGGGGAAATGTCAGTGAGCGTTCCGATTTCAGTTCCAGATCGATTCGCCCGATGAGTCCTTCATATTTAGTCGTTTTCAGTCAATTTTCTGAATTTTTGAAAATTTCACTTTTTTGTGAAAATATCCACTAAATGAGGGAATAATATGTGTGAGGGTACCCCAGGAGAGTTCCAAATGTGTGAGGGTAGAATATATGTCCCACAGGGGTAAAATTGAAAAAAGGTGAAAACATTTTTTTTTCGGACTTAGTCATTTTTTCAGCGTTTATCAGACTTTCAGATAGGGGAAATGTCAGTGAGCGTTCCGATTTCATTCCAGAGCGATTCTCCCAATGAGTCCTTCATATTTAGTCATTTTCAGCCAATTTTCTGAATTTTTGAAAATTTCACTTTTTTGTGAAAATATCCACTAAATGAGGGAATAATATGTGTGCAGGTACAACAGGAGAGTTCCAAATGCGTGTGGGTAGAATATATATCCCACGGGGGTAAAATTGAATAAGGTGAAAACATTTTTTTTCGGACTTAGTCATTTTTTCAGCGTTTATCAGACTTTCAGATAGGGGAAATGTCAGTGAGCGTTCCGATTTCAGTTCCAGAGCGATTCGCCCGATGAGTCCTTCATATTTAGTCGTTTTCAGCCAATTTTCTGAATTTTTGAAAATTTCACTTTTTTGTTAAAATATCCACTAAATGAGGGAATAATATGTGTGAGGGTACCCCAGGAGAGTTCCAAATGTATATGGGTAGAATATATATCCCACTGGGGTAAAATTGAAAAAAGTTGAAAAAATTTTTTTTTGGGACTTAGTCATTTTTCCGGCGTTTATAAGACTTTCAGTTAGGGGAAATGTCAGTGAGCGTTCTGATTTCAGTTCCAGAGCGATTCGCCCGATGAGTTGTTCATATTTAGTTATTTTCAGCCACTTTTCTGAATTTTTTAAAATTTCACTTTTTTTGTGAAAATATCCACTAAATGAGGGAATAATATGTGTGAGGGTACCCCAGGAGAGTTCCAAATGTGTGTGGGTAGAATATATATCCCACGGGGGTAAAACTGAAAAAAGGTGAAAACATTTTTTTTTCGGACTTAGTCATTTTTTCAGCGTTTATCAGACTTTCAGATAGGGGAAATGTCAGTGAGCGTTCCGATTTCAGTTCCAGAGCGACTCGCCCGATGAGTCCTTCATATTTAGTCGTTTTCAGCCAATTTTCTGAATTTTTGAAAATTTCACCTTTTTGTGAAAATATCCACTAAATGAGGGAATAATATGTGTAAGGGTACCCCAGGAGAGTTCCAAATGTGTGTGGGTAGAATATATATACCACGGGGGTAAAATTGAAAAAAGTTGAAAATTTTTTTTATTGGACTTAGTCATTTCTCCAGCGTTTATCAGACTTTCAGATAGGGGAAATGTCAGTGAGCATTCCGATTTCAGTTCCAGAGCGATTCGCCTGATGAGTCCTTCATATTTAGTCATTTTCAGCCAATTTTCTGAATTTTTGAAAATTTCACTTTTTTGTGAAAATATCCACTAAATGAGGGAATAATATGTGTGCAGGTACAACAGGAGAGTTCCAAATGCGTGTGGGTAGAATATATATCCCACGGGGGTAAAATTGAAAAAGGTGAAAACATTTTTTTTCGGACTTAGTCATTTTTTCAGCGTTTATCAGACTTTCAGATAGGGGAAATGTCAGTGAGCGTTCCGATTTCAGTTCCAGAGCGATTCGCCCGATGAGTCCTTCATATTTAGTCGTTTTCAGCCAATTTTCTGAATTTTTGAAAATTTCACTTTTTTGTGAAAATATCCACTAAATGAGGGAATAATATGTGTGAGGGTACCCCAGGAGAGTTCCAAATGTGTGTGGGTAGAATATATATCCCACTGGGGTAAAATTGAAAAAAGTTGAAAAAATTTTTTTTTGGGACTTAGTCATTTTTCCGGCGTTTATAAGACTTTCAGTTAGGGGAAATGTCAGTGAGCGTTCTGATTTCAGTTCCAGAGCGATTCGCCCGATGAGTTGTTCATATTTAGTTATTTTCAGCCACTTTTCTGAATTTTTTAAAATTTCACTTTTTTTGTGAAAATATCCACTAAATGAGGGAATAATATGTGTGAGGGTACCCCAGGAGAGTTCCAAATGTGTGTCGGTAGAATATATATCCCACGGGGGTAAAATTGAAAAAAGGTGAAAACATTTTTTTTTCGGACTTAGTCATTTTTTCAGCGTTTATCAGACTTTCAAATAGGGGAAATGTCAGTGAGCGTTCCGATTTCAGTTCCAGAGCGACTCGCCCGATGAGTCCTTCATATTTAGTCGTTTTCAGCCAATTTTCTGAATTTTTGAAAATTTCACTTTTTTGTGAAAATATCCACTAAATGAGGGAATAATATGTGTGAGGGTACCCCAGGAGAGTTCCAAATGTGTGTGGGTAGAATATATATCCCACGGGGGTAAAATTGAAAAAAGTTTAAAAAATTTTTTTTTGGACTGTTATTTTTCCGCTATTTATCAGACTTTAAGATAGGGGAAATGTCAGTGACCACTCTGATTTCAGTTCCAAAGTGATTCGCCCGATGAGTCCTTCATATTTAGTCGTTTTCAGCCACTTTTCTGAATTTTTGAAAATTTCACTTTTTTGTGAAAATATCCACTAAATGAGGGAATAATATGTGTGAGGGTACCCCAGGAGAGTTCCAAATGTGTGTGGGTAGAATATATATCCCACGTTGGTAAAATTGAAAAAAGTTGAAAAATTTTTTTATTGGACTTAGTCATTTCTCCAGCGTTTATCAGACTTTCAGATAGGGGAAATGTCAGTGAGCATTCCGTTTTCAGTTCCAGAGCGATTCGCCTGATGAGTCCTTCATATTTAGTTATTTTCAGCCAATTTTCAGAATTTTTGAAAATTTCACTTTTTTGTGAAAATATCCACTAAATGAGGGAATAATATGTGTGCAGGTACAACAGGAGAGTTCCAAATGCGTGTGGGTAGAATATATATCCCACGGGGGTAAAATTGAAAAAGGTGAAAACATTTTTTTTCGGACTTAGTCATTTTTTCAGCGTTTATCAGACTTTCAGATAGGGGAAATGTCAGTGAGCGTTCCGATTTCAGTTCCAGAGCGATTCGCCCGATGAGTCCTTCATATTTAGTCGTTTTCAGCCAATTTTCTGAATTTTTGAAAATTTCACTTTTTTGTGAAAATATCCACTAAATGAGGGAATAATATGTGTGAGGGTACCCCAGGAGAGTTCCAAATGTGTGTGGGTAGAATATATATCCCACGGGGGTAAAATTGAAAAAAGTTGAAAAAATTTTTTATTGGACTTAGTCATTTCTCCAGCGTTTATCAGACTTTCAGATAGGGGAAATGTCAGTGAGCATACCGATTTCAGTCCCAGAGCGATTCGCCTGATGAGTCCTTCATATTTAGTCATTTTCAGCCAATTTTCAGAATTTTTGAAAATTTCACTTTTTTGTGAAAATATCCACTAAATGAGGGAATAATATGTGTGAGGGTACCCCAGGAGAGTTCCAAATGTATATGGGTAGAATATATATCCCACTGGGGTAAAATTGAAAAAAGTTGAAAAAATTTTTTTTTGGGACTTAGTCATTTTTCCGGCGTTTATAAGACTTTCAGTTAGGGGAAATGTCAGTGAGCGTTCTGATTTCAGTTCCAGAGCGATTCGCCCGATGAGTTGTTCATATTTAGTTATTTTCAGCCACTTTTCTGAATTTTTTAAAATTTCACTTTTTTTGTGAAAATATCCACTAAATGAGGGAATAATATGTGTGAGGGTACCCCAGGAGAGTTCCAAATGTGTGTGGGTAGAATATATATCCCACGGGGGTAAAATTGAAAAAAGGTGAAAACATTTTTTTTTCGGACTTAGTCATTTTTTCAGCGTTTATCAGACTTTCAGATAGGGGAAATGTCAGTGAGCATTCCGATTTCAGTTCCAGAGCGACTCGCCCGATGAGTCCTTCATATTTAGTCGTTTTCAGCCAATTTTCTGAATTTTTGAAAATTTCACTTTTTTGTGAAAATATCCACTAAATGAGGGAATAAATATTTGTGAGCGTACCCCAGGAGAGTTCCAAATGTGTGTGGGTAGAATATATATCCCACGGGGGTAAAATTGAAAAAAGTTGAAAAAATTTTTTTTTGGACTTAATTATATTTCCGGCATTTATCAGACTTTCAGATAGGGGAAATGTCAGTGACCATTCCGATTTCAGTTCCAGAGTGATTCGCCCGATGAGTCCTTCATATTTAGGCGTTTTCAGCCACTTTTCTGAATTTTTGAAAATTTCACTTTTTTGTGAAAATATCCACTAAATGAGGCAATAATATATGTGAGGGTACCCCAGGAGAGTTCCAAATGTGTGTGGGTAGAATATATATTCCACGGGGGTAAAATTGAAAAAAGTTGAAAATTTTTTTTATTGGACTTAGTCATTTCTCCGGCGTTTATCAGACTTTCAGATAGGGGAAATGTCAGTGAGCGTTCCGATTTCAGTTCCAGAGTGATTCGCCCGATGAGTCCTTCATATTTAGTAGTTTTCAGCCAATTTTCTGAATTTTTGAAAATTTCACTTTTTTGTGAAAATATCCACTAAATGAGGGAATAATATGTGTGAGGGTACCCCAGGAGAGTTCCAAATGTTTGTAGGTAGAATATATATCCCACGGGGGTAAAATTGAAAAAATTGAAAAAAAATTTTTTTTAGGACTTTGTCATTTTTTCGGCTTTTATCAGACTTTCAGATAGGAGAAATGTCAGTGAGCGTTCCCATTTCAGTTCCAGAGCGATTCGTCCGATGAGTCCTTCATATTTAGTAATTTTCAGCCAATTTTCAGAATTTTTAAAAATTTCACTTTTTTGTGAAAATATCCACTAAATGAGGGAATAATATGTGTGAGGGTACCCCAGGAGAGTTCCAAATGTGTGTGGGTAGAATATATATCCCACGGGGGTAAAATTGAAAAAAGTTGAAAAAAATTTTTTTTGGACTTAGTCATTTTTCCGGCGTTTATCAGACTTTCAGATAGGGGAAATGTCAGTGAGCATTCCGATTTCAGTCCAGAGCGATTCGCCCGATGAGTCCTTCATATTTAGTCGTTTTCAGCCAATTTTCTGAATTTTTGAAAATTTCACTTTTTTGTGAAAATATCCACTAAATGAGGGAATAAATATGTTTGAGGGTACCCCAGGAGAGTTCCAAATGTGTGCGGGTAGAATATATATCCCACGGGGGTAAAATTGAAAAAAGGTGAAAACATTTTTTTTTCGGACTTAGTCATTTTTTCAGCGTTTATCAGACTTTCAGATAGGGGAAATGTCAGTGAGAGTTCCGATTTCAGTTCCAGAGCGACTCGCCCGATGAGTCCTTCATATTTAGTAGTTTTCAGCCAATTTCCTGAATTTTTGAAAATTTCACTTTTTTGTGAAAATATCCACTAAATGAGGGAATAATATGTGTGAGGGAACCCCAGGAGAGTTCCAAATGTGTGTGGGTAGAATATATATCCCACGGGGGTAAAATTGAAAAAAGTTGAAAAAATTTTTTTTTGGACTTAGTCATTTTTCCCGCGTTTATCAGACTTTCAGATAGGGGAAATGTCAGTGAGCGTTCCGATTTAAGTTCCAGAGCGATTCTCCCAATTTTCAGAATTTTTGAAAATTTCACTTTTTTGTGAAAATATCCACTAAATGAGGGAATAATATGTGTGAGGGTAGGCCAGGAGAGTTCCAAATGTGTGTGGGTAGAATATATATCCCACGTGGGTAAAACTAAAAAAAGTTGAAAAAAATTTTTGGGGGGACTTAGTCATTTTCCGGCGTTTATCAGACTTTCAGATAGGGGAAATGTCAGTGAGCGTTCCGATTTCAGTTCCAGAGCGATTCGCCCGATGAGTCCTTCATATTTAGTCGTTTTCAGCCAATTTTCTGAATTTTTGAAAATTTCACTTTTTTGTGAAAATATCCACTAAATGAGGGAATAATATGTGTGAGGGTACCCCAGGAGAGTTCCAAATGTGTGTGGGTAGAATATATATCCCACGGGGGTAAAATTGAAAAAAGTTGAAAATTTTTTTTATTGGACTTAGTCATTTCTCCAGCGTTTATCAGACTTTCAGATAGGGGAAATGTCAGTGAGCATTCCGATTTCAGTCCCAGAGCGATTCGCCTGATGAGTCCTTCATATTTAGTCATTTTCAGCCAATTTTCTGAATTTTTGAAAATTTCACTTTTTTGTGAAAATATCCACTAAATGAGGGAATAATATGTGTGAGGGTACCCCAGGAGAGTTCCAAATGTATATGGGTAGAATATATATCCCACTGGGGTAAAATTGAAAAAAGTTGAAAAAATTTTTTTTTGGGACTTAGTCATTTTTCCGGCGTTTATAAGACTTTCAGTTAGGGGAAATGTCAGTGAGCGTTCTGATTTCAGTTCCAGAGCGATTCGCCCGATGAGTTGTTCATATTTAGTTATTTTCAGCCACTTTTCTGAATTTTTTAAAATTTCACTTTTTTTGTGAAAATATCCACTAAATGAGGGAATAATATGTGTGAGGGTACCCCAGGAGAGTTCCAAATGTGTGTCGGTAGAATATATATCCCACGGGGGTAAAATTGAAAAAAGGTGAAAACATTTTTTTTTCGGACTTAGTCATTTTTTCAGCGTTTATCAGACTTTCAAATAGGGGAAATGTCAGTGAGCGTTCCGATTTCAGTTCCAGAGCGACTCGCCCGATGAGTCCTTCATATTTAGTCGTTTTCAGCCAATTTTCTGAATTTTTGAAAATTTCACTTTTTTGTGAAAATATCCACTAAATGAGGGAATAATATGTGTGAGGGTACCCCAGGAGAGTTCCAAATGTGTGTGGGTAGAATATATATCCCACGGGGGTAAAATTGAAAAAAGTTTAAAAAATTTTTTTTTGGACTGTTATTTTTCCGCTATTTATCAGACTTTAAGATAGGGGAAATGTCAGTGACCACTCTGATTTCAGTTCCAAAGTGATTCGCCCGATGAGTCCTTCATATTTAGTCGTTTTCAGCCACTTTTCTGAATTTTTGAAAATTTCACTTTTTTGTGAAAATATCCACTAAATGAGGGAATAATATGTGTGAGGGTACCCCAGGAGAGTTCCAAATGTGTGTGGGTAGAATATATATCCCACGTTGGTAAAATTGAAAAAAGTTGAAAAATTTTTTTATTGGACTTAGTCATTTCTCCAGCGTTTATCAGACTTTCAGATAGGGGAAATGTCAGTGAGCATTCCGTTTTCAGTTCCAGAGCGATTCGCCTGATGAGTCCTTCATATTCAGTTATTTTCAGCCAATTTTCAGAATTTTTGAAAATTTCACTTTTTTGTGAAAATATCCACTAAATGAGGGAATAATATGTGTGCAGGTACAACAGGAGAGTTCCAAATGCGTGTGGGTAGAATATATATCCCACGGGGGTAAAATTGAAAAAGGTGAAAACATTTTTTTTCGGACTTAGTCATTTTTTCAGCGTTTATCAGACTTTCAGATAGGGGAAATGACAGTGAGCGTTCCGATTTCAGTTCCAGAGCGATTCGCCCGATGAGTCCTTCATATTTAGTCGTTTTCAGCCAATTTTCTGAATTTTTGAAAATTTCACTTTTTTGTGAAAATATCCACTAAATGAGGGAATAATATGTGTGAGGGTACCCCAGGAGAGTTCCAAATGTATATGGGTAGAATATATATCCCACTGGGGTAAAATTGAAAAAAGTTGAAAAAATTTTTTTTTGGGACTTAGTCATTTTTCCGGCGTTTATAAGACTTTCAGTTAGGGGAAATGTCAGTGAGCGTTCTGATTTCAGTTCCAGAGCGATTCGCCCGATGAGTTGTTCATATTTAGTTATTTTCAGCCACTTTTCTGAATTTTTTAAAATTTCACTTTTTTTGTGAAAATATCCACTAAATGAGGGAATAATATGTGTGAGGGTACCCCAGGAGAGTTCCAAATGTGTGTGGGTAGAATATATATCCCACGGGGGTAAAATTGAAAAAAGGTGAAAACATTTTTTTTTCGGACTTAGTCATTTTTTCAGCGTTTATCAGACTTTCAGATAGGGGAAATGTCAGTGAGCATTCCGATTTCAGTTCCAGAGCGACTCGCCCGATGAGTCCTTCATATTTAGTCGTTTTCAGCCAATTTTCTGAATTTTTGAAAATTTCACTTTTTTGTGAAAATATCCACTAAATGAGGGAATAAATATTTGTGAGCGTACCCCAGGAGAGTTCCAAATGTGTGTGGGTAGAATATATATCCCACGGGGGTAAAATTGAAAAAAGTTGAAAAAATTTTTTTTTGGACTTAATTATATTTCCGGCATTTATCAGACTTTCAGATAGGGGAAATGTCAGTGACCATTCCGATTTCAGTTCCAGAGTGATTCGCCCGATGAGTCCTTCATATTTAGGCGTTTTCAGCCACTTTTCTGAATTTTTGAAAATTTCACTTTTTTGTGAAAATATCCACTAAATGAGGCAATAATATATGTGAGGGTACCCCAGGAGAGTTCCAAATGTGTGTGGGTAGAATATATATTCCACGGGGGTAAAATTGAAAAAAGTTGAAAATTTTTTTTATTGGACTTAGTCATTTCTCCGGCGTTTATCAGACTTTCAGATAGGGGAAATGTCAGTGAGCGTTCCGATTTCAGTTCCAGAGTGATTCGCCCGATGAGTCCTTCATATTTAGTAGTTTTCAGCCAATTTTCTGAATTTTTGAAAATTTCACTTTTTTGTGAAAATATCCACTAAATGAGGGAATAATATGTGTGAGGGTACCCCAGGAGAGTTCCAAATGTTTGTAGGTAGAATATATATCCCACGGGGGTAAAATTGAAAAAATTGAAAAAAAATTTTTTTTAGGACTTTGTCATTTTTTCGGCTTTTATCAGACTTTCAGATAGGAGAAATGTCAGTGAGCGTTCCCATTTCAGTTCCAGAGCGATTCGTCCGATGAGTCCTTCATATTTAGCAATTTTCAGCCAATTTTCAGAATTTTTAAAAATTTCACTTTTTTGTGAAAATATCCACTAAATGAGGGAATAATATGTGTGAGGGTACCCCAGGAGAGTTCCAAATGTGTGTGGGTAGAATATATATCCCACGGGGGTAAAATTGAAAAAAGTTGAAAAAAATTTTTTTTGGACTTAGTCATTTTTCCGGCGTTTATCAGACTTTCAGATAGGGGAAATGTCAGTGAGCATTCCGATTTCAGTCCAGAGCGATTCGCCCGATGAGTCCTTCATATTTAGTCGTTTTCAGCCAATTTTCTGAATTTTTGAAAATTTCACTTTTTTGTGAAAATATCCACTAAATGAGGGAATAAATATGTTTGAGGGTACCCCAGGAGAGTTCCAAATGTGTGCGGGTAGAATATATATCCCACGGGGGTAAAATTGAAAAAAGGTGAAAACATTTTTTTTTCGGACTTAGTCATTTTTTCAGCGTTTATCAGACTTTCAGATAGGGGAAATGTCAGTGAGAGTTCCGATTTCAGTTCCAGAGCGACTCGCCCGATGAGTCCTTCATATTTAGTAGTTTTCAGCCAATTTCCTGAATTTTTGAAAATTTCACTTTTTTGTGAAAATATCCACTAAATGAGGGAATAATATGTGTGAGGGAACCCCAGGAGAGTTCCAAATGTGTGTGGGTAGAATATATATCCCACGGGGGTAAAATTGAAAAAAGTTGAAAAAATTTTTTTTTGGACTTAGTCATTTTTCCCGCGTTTATCAGACTTTCAGATAGGGGAAATGTCAGTGAGCGTTCCGATTTAAGTTCCAGAGCGATTCTCCCAATTTTCAGAATTTTTGAAAATTTCACTTTTTTGTGAAAATATCCACTAAATGAGGGAATAATATGTGTGAGGGTAGGCCAGGAGAGTTCCAAATGTGTGTGGGTAGAATATATATCCCACGTGGGTAAAACTAAAAAAAGTTGAAAAAAATTTTTGGGGGGACTTAGTCATTTTCCGGCGTTTATCAGACTTTCAGATAGGGGAAATGTCAGTGAGCGTTCCGATTTCAGTTCCAGAGCGATTCGCCCGATGAGTCCTTCATATTTAGTCGTTTTCAGCCAATTTTCTGAATTTTTGAAAATTTCACTTTTTTGTGAAAATATCCACTAAATGAGGGAATAATATGTGTGAGGGTACCCCAGGAGAGTTCCAAATGTGTGTGGGTAGAATATATATCCCACGGGGGTAAAATTGAAAAAAGTTGAAAATTTTTTTTATTGGACTTAGTCATTTCTCCAGCGTTTATCAGACTTTCAGATAGGGGAAATGTCAGTGAGCATTCCGATTTCAGTCCCAGAGCGATTCGCCTGATGAGTCCTTCATATTTAGTCATTTTCAGCCAATTTTCTGAATTTTTGAAAATTTCACTTTTTTGTGAAAATATCCACTAAATGAGGGAATAATATGTGTGAGGGTACCCCAGGAGAGTTCCAAATGTATATGGGTAGAATATATATCCCACTGGGGTAAAATTGAAAAAAGTTGAAAACATTTTTTTTTGGGACTTAGTCATTTTTCCGGCGTTTATAAGACTTTCAGTTAGGGGAAATGTCAGTGAGCGTTCTGATTTCAGTTCCAGAGCGATTCGCCCGATGAGTTGTTCATATTTAGTTATTTTCAGCCACTTTTCTGAATTTTTTAAAATTTCACTTTTTTTGTGAAAATATCCACTAAATGAGGGAATAATATGTGTGAGGGTACCCCAGGAGAGTTCCAAATGTGTGTCGGTAGAATATATATCCCACGGGGGTAAAATTGAAAAAAGGTGAAAACATTTTTTTTTCGGACTTAGTCATTTTTTCAGCGTTTATCAGACTTTCAAATAGGGGAAATGTCAGTGAGCGTTCCGATTTCAGTTCCAGAGCGACTCGCCCGATGAGTCCTTCATATTTAGTCGTTTTCAGCCAATTTTCTGAATTTTTGAAAATTTCACTTTTTTGTGAAAATATCCACTAAATGAGGGAATAATATGTGTGAGGGTACCCCAGGAGAGTTCCAAATGTGTGTGGGTAGAATATATATCCCACGGGGGTAAAATTGAAAAAAGTTTAAAAAATTTTTTTTTGGACTGTTATTTTTCCGGCATTTATCAGACTTTAAGATAGGGGAAATGTCAGTGACCACTCTGATTTCAGTTCCAAAGTGATTCGCCCGATGAGTCCTTCATATTTAGTCGTTTTCAGCCACTTTTCTGAATTTTTGAAAATTTCACTTTTTTGTGAAAATATCCACTAAATGAGGGAATAATATATGTGAGGGTACCCCAGGAGAGTTCCAAATGTGTGTGGGTAGAATATATATTCCACGGGGGTAAAATTGAAAAAAGTTGAAAAATTTTTTTATTGGACTTAGTCATTTCTCCGGCGTTTATCAGACTTTCAGATAGGGGAAATGTCAGTGAGCGTTCCGATTTCAGTTCCAGAGTGATTCGCCCGATGAGTCCTTCATATTTAGTAGTTTTCAGGCAATTTTCTGAATTTTTGAAAATTTCACTTTTTTGTGAAAATATCCACTAAATGAGGGAATAATATGTGTGAGGGTACCCCAGGAGAGTTCCAAATGTTTGTAGGTAGAATATATATCCCACGGGGGTAAAATTGAAAAAATTGAAAAAAAATTTTTTTTAGGACTTTGTCATTTTTTCGGCTTTTATCAGACTTTCAGATAGGAGAAATGTCAGTGAGCGTTCCCATTTCAGTTCCAGAGCGACTCGCCCGATGAGTCCTTCATATTTAGTCGTTTTCAGCCAATTTTCTGAATTTTTGAAAATTTCACTTTTTTGTGAAAATATCCACTAAATGAGGGAATAAATATGTTTGAGGGTACCCCAGGAGAGTTCCAAATGTGTGCGGGTAGAATATATATCCCACGGGGGTAAAATTGAAAAAAGGTGAAAACATTTTTTTTTCGGACTTAGTCATTTTTTCAGCGTTTATCAGACTTTCAGATAGGGGAAATGTCAGTGAGAGTTCCGATTTCAGTTCCAGAGCGACTCGCCCGATGAGTCCTTCATATTTAGTAGTTTTCAGCCAATTTTCTGAATTTTTGAAAATTTCACTTTTTTGTGAAAATATCCACTAAATGAGGGAATAATATGTGTGAGGGAACCCCAGGAGAGTTCCAAATGTGTGTGGGTAGAATATATATCCCACGGGGGTAAAATTGAAAAAAGTTGAAAAAATTTTTTTTTGGACTTAGTCATTTTTCCCGCGTTTATCAGACTTTCAGATAGGGGAAATGTCAGTGAGCGTTCCGATTTAAGTTCCAGAGCGATTCTCCCAATTTTCAGAATTTTTGAAAATTTCACTTTTTTGTGAAAATATCCACTAAATGAGGGAATAATATGTGTGAGGGTAGGCCAGGAGAGTTCCAAATGTGTGTGGGTAGAATATATATCCCACGTGGGTAAAACTAAAAAAAGTTGAAAAAAATTTTTGGGGGGACTTAGTCATTTTCCGGCGTTTATCAGACTTTCAGATAGGGGAAATGTCAGTGAGCGTTCCGATTTCAGTTCCAGAGCGATTCGCCCGATGTGTCCTTCATATTTAGTCGTTTTCAGAAATTTTCTGAATTTTTGAAAATTTCACTTTTTTGTGAAAATATCCACTAAATGAGGGAATAATATGTGTGAGGGTACCCCAGGAGAGTTCCAAATGTGTGTGGGTAGAATATATATCCCACAGGGGTAAAAATTAAAAAAGTTTAAAAAAATTTTTTTTGGACTTGGTCATTTTTCCGGCGTTTATCAGACTTTCAGATAGGGGAAATGTCAGTGAGCGTTCCGATTTCAGTTCCAGAGCGATTCGCCCGATGAGTCCATCATATTTAGTCGTTTTCAGTCAATTTTCTGAAGTTTGGAAATTTCACTTTTTTGTGAAAATATCCACTAAATGAGGGAATAATATGTGTGAGGGTACCCCAGGAGAGTTCCAAATGTTTGTGGGTAGAATATATATCCCACGGGGGTAAAATTGAAAAAAGTTGAAAAAATTTTTTTTTTGGACTTAGTCCTTTTTCCGGCGTTTATCAGACTTTCAGATTGGGGAAATGTCAGTGGGCATTCCGATTTCAGTTCCAGAGCGATTGGCCCGATGAGTCCTTCATACTTAGTAGTTTTCAGCCAATTTTCTGAATTTTTGAAAATTTCACTTTTTTGTGAAAATATCCACTAAATGAGGGAATAATATGTGTGAGGGTACCCCAGGAGAGTTCCAAATGTTTGTAGGTAGAATATATATCCCACGGGGGTAAAATTGAAAAAATTGAAAAAAAATTTTTTTTAGGACTTTGTCATTTTTTCGGCTTTTATCAGACTTTCAGATAGGGGAAATGTCAGTGAGTGTTCCGATTTCAGTTCCAGAGCGATTCGCCCAATGAGTCCTTCATATTTAGTCGTTTTCAGCCAATTTTCTGAATTTTTGAAAATGTCACTTTTTTGTGAAAATATCCACTAAATGAGGGAATAATATGTGTGAGGGTACCCCAGGAGAGTTCCAAATGTTTGTGGGTAGAATATATATCCCACGGGGGTAAAATTGAAAAAAGTTGAAAAAAAATGGTTTTTGGACTTAGTCATTTTTCCGGCATTTATCAGACTTTCAGATAGGGGAAATGTCAGTGAGCGTTCCGATTTCAGTTCCAGAGCGATTCGCCCGATGAGTCCTTCATATTTAGTCGTTTTCAGCCAATTTTCTGAATTTTTGAAAATTTCACTTTTTTGTGAAAATATCCACTATATGAGGGAATAATATGTGTGAGGGTACCCCAGGAGAGTTCCAAATGTGTGTGGGTAGAATATATATCCCACGGGGGCAAAATTGAAAAAAGTTGAAAAAAAATTTTTTTTTGGACTGTCATTTTCCAGCGTTTATCCGTCTTTCAGATAGGGGAAATGTCAGTGACCTTTCCGATTTCAGTTCCAGAGCGATTCGCCCGATGAGACCTTCATATTTACTCATTTTCAGCCAATTTTCTGAATTTTTAAAAATTTCACTTTTTTGTGAAAATATCTACTAAATGAGGGAATAATATGCGTGAGGGTACCCCAGGAGAGTTCCAAATGTGTGTGGGTAGAATATATATCCCACAGGGGTAAAAATTAAAAAAGTTTTAAAAAATTTTTTTTTGGACTTGGTCATTTTTCCGGCGTTTATCAGACTTTCAGAGAGGGGAAATGTCAGTGAGCATTCCGATTTCAGTTCCAGAGCGATTAGCCCGATGTGTCCTTCATATTTAGTCGTTTTCAGAAATTTTCTGAATTTTTGAAAATTTCACTTTTTTGTGAAAATATCCACTAACTGAGGGAATAATATGTGTGAGGGTACCCCAGGAGAGTTCCAAATGTGTGTGGGTAGAATATATATCCACATGGGTAAAATTGAAAAAAGTTGAAAAAAATTTTTGGGGGGACTTAGTCATTTTTCCGGAGTTTATCAGACTTTCAGATAGGGGAAATGTCAGTGAGCATTCCGATTTCAGTTCCAGAGCGATTAGCCCGATGTGTCCTTCATATTTAGTCGTTTTCAGAAATTTTCAGAATTTTTTAAAATTTCACTTTTTTTGTGAAAATATCCACTAAATGAGGTAATAATATGTGTGAGGGTACCCCAGGAGAATTCCAAATGTGTGTGGGTACAATATATATCCCACGGGGGTAAAATTGAAAAAAGTTTAAAAAATTTTTTTTTGGACCTAGTCATTTTTCCGGTGTTTATCAGACTTTCAGATAGGGGAAATGTCAATGGGCGTTCCGATTTCAGTTCCAGAGTGATTAGCCCGATGAGTCCTTCATACTTAGTCGTTTTCAGAAAATTTTCTGAATTTTTGAAAATTTCACTTTTTTGTGAAAATATCTACTAAATGAGGGAATAATATGCTTGAGGGTACCCCAGGAGAGTTCCAAATGTGTGTGGGTAGAATATATATCCCACAGGGGTAAAAATTAAAAAAGTTTAAAAAAATTTTTTTTGGACTTGGTCATTTTTCCGGCGTTTATCAGACTTTCAGATAGGGGAAATGTCAGTGAGCGTTCCGATTTCAGTTCCCGAGCGATTAGCCCGATGAGTCCTTCATATTTAGTCGTTTTCAGCCAATTTTCTGAATTTTTGAAAATTTCACTTTTTTGTGAAAATATCCACTAAATGAGGGAATAATATGTGTGAGGGTACCCCAGGAGAGTTCCAAATGTGTGTGGGTAGAATATATATCCACATGGGTAAAATTGAAAAAAGTTGAAAAAATTTTTTTGGGGGGACTTAGTCATTTTTCCGGAGTTTATCAGACTTTCAGATAGGGGAAATGTCAGTGAGCATTCCGATTTCAGTTCCAGAGCGATTAGCCCGATGAGTCCTTCATATTTAGTCGTTTTCAGAAATTTTCAGAATTTTTTTAAATTTCACTTTTTTTGTGAAAATATCCACTAAATGAGGTAATAATATGTGTGAGGGTACCCCAGGAGAGTTCCAAATGTGTGTGGGTAGAATATATATCCCACGGGGGTAAAATTGAAAAAAGTTGAAAAAAATTTTTTTTGGACTTAGTCATTTTTCCGGTGTTTATCAGACTTTCTGATAGGTGAAATGTCAATGGGCGTTCCGATTTCAGTTCCAGAGCGATTAGCCCGATGAGTCCTTCATATTTAGTCGTTTTCAGCCAATTTTCTGAAGTTTGGAGATTTCACTTTTTTGTGAAAATATCCACTAAATGAGGGAATAATATGTGTTAGGGTGCCCCAGGAGAGTTCCAAATGTTTGTGGGTAGAATATATATCCCACGGGGGTAAAATTGAAAAAAGTTTAAAAAAAATTTTTTTGGGACTTAGTCATTTTTCTGGCGTTTATCAGACTTTCAGATAGGGGAAATGTCAGTGAGCGTTCCGATTTCAGTTCCAGAGAGATTCACCCGATGAGTCCTTCATATTTAGTCGTTTTCAGCCAATTTTCTGAATTTTTGAAAATTTTACTTTTTTGTGAAAATATCCACTAAATGAGGGAATAATATGTGTGAGAGTACCCCAGGAGAGTTCTAAATGTGTGTGGGTAGAATATATATCCCACGGGGACAAAATTGAAAAAAGTTGAAAAAAAATTTTTTTTTGGACTTAGTCATTTTTCCGGCGTTTATCAGACTAGCAGATAGGGGAAATGTCAGTGAGCATTCCGATTTCAGTTCCAGAGTGATTCGCCCGATGAGTCCTTCATATTTAGTCATTTTCAGCCAATTTTCTGAATTTTTGAAAATTTCACTTTTATGTGAAAATATCCAGTAAATGAGGGAATAATATGTGTGAGGTTACCCCAGGAGAGTTCCAAATGTGTGTGGGTAGAATATATATCCCACGGGGGTAAAATTGAAAAAAGTTGAAAAAACATTTTTTTTTGGACTTAGTCATTTTTCCGGCGTTTATCAGACTAGCAGATAGGGGAAATGTCAGTGAGCGTTCCGATTTCAGTTCCAGAGCGATTAGCCCGATGAGTCCTACATATTTAGTCGTTTTCAGCCAATTTTCTGAATTTTAGAAAATTTCGCTTTTTTGTGAAAATATCCACTAAATGAGGGAATAATATGTGTGAGGGTACCCCAGGAGAGTTCCAAATGTTTGTGGGTACAATATATATCCACATGAGTAAAATTGAAAAAAAGTTGAAAAATTTTTTTTGGGGGACTTAGTCATTTTTCCGGAGTTTATCAGACTTTCAGATAGGGGAAATGTCAGTGAGCATTCCGATTTCAGTTCCAGAGCGATTAGCCCGATGAGTCCTTCATATTTAGTCGTTTTCAGAAATTTTCTGAATTTTTTAAAATTTCACTTTTTTGTGAAAATATCCACTAAATGAGGGAATAAAATGTGTGAGGTTACCCCAGGAGAGTTCCAAATGTGTGTGGGTAGAATATATATCCCACGGGGGAAAAATTGAAAAAAGTTGAAAACATTTTTTTTTGGACTTAGTCATTTTTCCGGCGATTATCAGACTTTCAGATAGGGGAAATGTCAGTGAGCATTCCGATTTCAGTTCCAGAGCGATTCGTCCAATGAGTTTTTCATATTTAGTCGCTTTCAGCCAATTTTCAGAATTTTTGAAAATTTCACTTTTTTGTGAAATTATCCACTAAATGAGGGAATAATATGTGTGAGGGTACCCCAGGAGAGTTCCAAATGTGTGTGGGTAGAATTTATATCCCACAGGGATAAAATTGAAAAAAAAATTTTTTTGGACTTAGTCATTTTTCCGGCCTTTATCAGACTTTCAGATAGGGGAAATGTCAGTGAGCATTCCGATTTCAGTTCCAGAGCGATTCGCCCAATGAGTGTTTCATATTTAGTCGCTTTCAGCCAATTTTCAGAATTTTTGAAAATTTCACTTTTTTGTGAAATTATCCACTAAATGAGGGAATAATATGTGTGAGGGTACCCCAGGAGAGTTCCAAATGTGTGTGGGTAGAATATATATCCCAAGGGGGTAAAATTGAAAAAAGTTGAAAAAAATTTTTTTTTTAGACTGTCATTTTTTCGTCATTATCAGACTTTCAGATAGGGGAAATGTCAGTGAGCGTTCCATTTTAAATTCCAGAGCGATTCGCGCGATGAGTCCTTCATATTTAGTCGTTTTCAGCCAATTTTCTGAATTTTTGAAAATTTCACTTTCATGTGTAAATATCCACTAAATGAGGGAATAATATGTGTGAGGGTACCCCAGGAGAGATCCAAATGTGTGTGGGTAGAATATATATCCCACGGGGGTAAAATTGAAAAAAGTTGAAAAAAATTTTTTTTTTAGACTTTGTCATTTTTTCGTCTGTATCAGACTTTCAGATAGGGGAAATGTCAGTGAGCATTCCGATTTCAGTTCCAGAGCGATTCGCGCGATGAGTCCTTCATATTTAGTCGTTTTCAGCCAATTTTCTGAAATTTTGAAAATTTCACTTTTTTGGCAAAATATCCACTAATCGAGGGAATAATATGTGTGAGGGTACCCCAGGAGAGTTCCAAATGTGTGTGGGTAGAATATATATCCCACGGGGGTAAAATTGAAAAAAAAATTTTTTTGAACTTAGTCATTTTTCCGGCGTTTATCAGACTTTCAGATAGGGGAAATGTCAGTGAGCGTTACGATTTCAGTTCCAGAGCGATTAGCCCGATGAGTCCTTCACATTTAGTCATTTTCAGCCAATTTTCAGAATTTTTTAAAATTTCACTTTTTTGTGAAAATATCCACTAAATGAGGGAATAATATGTGTGAGGGTACCCCAGGAGAGTTCCAAATGTGTGTGGGTAGAATATATATCCCACGGGGGTAAAATTGAAAAAAGTTGAAAAAAATTTTTTTTTGGACTTAGTCATTTTTCCGGCGTTTATCAGACTTTCAGATAGGGGAAATGTCAGTGAGCATTCCGATTTCAGTTCCAGAGCGAATAGCCTGATGAGTCCTTCATATTTAGTCGTTGTCAGCCAATTTTCTGAATTTTTGAAAATTTCACTTTTTTGTGAAAATATCCACTAAATGAGGGAATAATATGTGTGACGGTACCCCAGGAGAGTTCCAAATGTGTGTGAGTAGAATATATATCCCACAGGGATAAAATTGAAAAAAGTTGAAAAAAATTTTTTTTTGGACTTAGTCATTTTTCCGGCGTTTAGCAGACTTTCAGATAGGGGAAATGTCAGTGGGCGATCCCATTTTAGTTCCAGAGCGATTCGCCGGATGAGTCCTTCATAATTAGTCGCTTTCAGCCAATTTTCAGAATTTTTGAAAATTTCACTTTTTTGTGAAATTATCCACTAAATGAGGGAATAATATGTGTGAGGGTACCCCAGGAGAGCTCCAAATGTGTGTCGGTAGAATATATATCCCACGGGGGTAAAATTGAAAAAAGTTGAAAAAAATTTTTTTTTGGACTTAGTCATTTTTCCGGCGTTTAGCAGACTTTCAGATAGGGGAAATTTCAGTGGGCGTTCCCATTTTAGTTCCAGAGCGATTCGCCCGATGAGTCCTTCATAATTAGTCGCTTTCAGCCAATTTTCAGAATTTTTGAAAATGTCACTTTTTTGTGAAAATATCCACTAAATGAGGGAATAATATGTGTGACGGTACCCCAGGAGAGTTCCAAATGTGTGTGAGTAGAATATATATCCCACAGGGATAAAATTGAAAAAAGTTGAAAAAAATTTTTTTTTGGACTGTCATTTTTCCGGCCTTTATCAGACTTTCAGATAGGGGAAATGTCAGTGAGCATTCCGATTTCAGTTCCAGAGCGATTCGCCCAATGATTCCTTCATATTTAGTCATTTTCAGCCAATTTTCAGAATTTTTGAAAATTTCACTTTTTTGTGAAAATATCCACTAAATGAGGGGATAATATATGTGAGGGTACCCCAGGAGAGTTCCAAATGTGTGTGGGTAGAATATATATCCCACGGGGGTAAAATTGAAAAAAGTTTAAAAAAATTTTTTTTTGGACTTAGTCATTTTTCTGGCGTTTAGCAGACTTTCAGATAGGGGAAATGTCACTGAGCGTTCTGATTTCAGTTCCAGAGCGATTCGCCCGATGAGTCCATCATATTTAGTCTTTTTCAGACAATTTTCTGAATTTTTGAAAATGTCACTTTTTTGTGAAAATATCCACTAAATAAGGGAATAATATGTGTGACGGTACCCCAGGAGAGTTCCAAATGTGTGTGAGTAGAATATATATCCCACAGGGATAAAATTGAAAAAAGTTGAAAAAAAATTTTTTTGGACTTAGTCATTTTTCCGGCCTTTATCAGACTTTCAGATAGGGGAAATGTCAGTGGGCGTTCCGATTTCAGTTCCAGGGCGATTAGCCCGATGAGTCCTTCATATTTAGTCGTTTTCAGCTAATTTTCTGAATTTTTGAAAATTTCACTTTTTTGTGAAAATATCCACTAAATGAGGGAATAAAATGTGTGAGGGTACCCCAGGAGAGTTCCAAATGTTTGTGGGTAGAATATATATCCCATGGGGGTAAAAATGAAAAAAGTTGAAAAAAAATTTTTTTTTGGACTTAGTCATTTTTCCGGCGTTTATCAGACTTTCAGATAGGGGAAATGTCAGTGAGCATTCCGATTTCAGTTCCAGAGCGATTCGCCCGATGAGTCCTTCATATTTAGTCATTTTCAGCCAATTTTCTGAATTTTTGAAAATTTCACTTTTTTGTGAAAATATCCACTAAATGAGGGAATAATATGTGTGAGGGTACCCCAGGAGAGTTCCAAATGTGTGTGGGTAGAATATATATCCCACGGGGGTAAAATTGAAAAAAGTTGAAAAAAATTTTTTTTTGGACTGTCATTTTTCCGGCCTTTATCAGACTTTCAGATAGGGGAAATGTCAGTGAGCATTCCGATTTCAGTTCCAGAGCGATTCGCCCAATGAGTCCTTCATATTTAGTCATTTTCAGCCAATTTTCTGAATTTTTGAAAATTTCACTTTTTTGTGAAAATATCCACTAAATGAGGGGATAATATATGTGAGGGTACCCCAGGAGAGTTCCAAATGTGTGTGGGTAGAATATATATCCCACAGGGGTAAAATTGAAAAAAGTTGAAAAAAAATTTTTTTGCACTTAGTCATTTTTCCGGCGTTTATCAGACTTTCAGATAGGGGAAATGTCAGTGAGCATTCCGATTTCAGTTCCAGAGCGAATAGCCTGATGAGTCCTTCATATTTAGTCGTTGTCAGCCAATTTTCTGAATTTTTGAAAATTTCACTTTTTTGTGAAAATATCCACTAAATGAGGGAATAATATGTGTGACGGTACCCCAGGAGAGTTCCAAATGTGTGTGAGTAGAATATATATCCCACAGGGATAAAATTGAAAAAAGTTGAAAAAAATTTTTTTTTGGACTTAGTCATTTTTCCGGCGTTTAGCAGACTTTCAGATAGGGGAAATGTCAGTGGGCGATCCCATTTTAGTTCCAGAGCGATTCGCCGGATGAGTCCTTCATAATTAGTCGCTTTCAGCCAATTTTCAGAATTTTTGAAAATTTCACTTTTTTGTGAAATTATCCACTAAATGAGGGAATAATATGTGTGAGGGTACCCCAGGAGAGCTCCAAATGTGTGTCGGTAGAATATATATCCCACGGGGGTAAAATTGAAAAAAGTTGGAAAAAAATTTTTTTTGGACTGTCATTTTTCCGGCGTTTATCAGACTTTCAGATAGGGGAAATGTCAGTGAGCATTCCGATTTCAGTTCCAGAGCGATTAGCCCGATGAGTCCTTCATAATTAGTCGCTTTCAGCCAATTTTCAGAATTTTTGAAAATGTCACTTTTTTGTGAAAATATCCACTAAATGAGGGAATAATATGTGTGACGGTACCCCAGGAGAGTTCCAAATGTGTGTGAGTAGAATATATATCCCACAGGGATAAAATTGAAAAAAGTTGAAAAAAATTTTTTTTTGGACTGTCATTTTTCCGGCCTTTATCAGACTTTCAGATAGGGGAAATGTCAGTGAGCATTCCGATTTCAGTTCCAGAGCGATTCGCCCAATGATTCCTTCATATTTAGTCATTTTCAGCCAATTTTCAGAATTTTTGAAAATTTCACTTTTTTGTGAAAATATCCACTAAATGAGGGGATAATATATGTGAGGGTACCCCAGGAGAGTTCCAAATGTGTGTGGGTAGAATATATATCCCACGGGGGTAAAATTGAAAAAAGTTTAAAAAAATTTTTTTTTGGACTTAGTCATTTTTCTGGCGTTTAGCAGACTTTCAGATAGGGGAAATGTCACTGAGCGTTCTGATTTCAGTTCCAGAGCGATTCGCCCGATGAGTCCATCATATTTAGTCTTTTTCAGACAATTTTCTGAATTTTTGAAAATGTCACTTTTTTGTGAAAATATCCACTAAATAAGGGAATAATATGTGTGACGGTACCCCAGGAGAGTTCCAAATGTGTGTGAGTAGAATATATATCCCACAGGGATAAAATTGAAAAAAGTTGAAAAAAAATTTTTTTGGACTTAGTCATTTTTCCGGCCTTTATCAGACTTTCAGATAGGGGAAATGTCAGTGGGCGTTCCGATTTCAGTTCCAGGGCGATTAGCCCGATGAGTCCTTCATATTTAGTCGTTTTCAGCTAATTTTCTGAATTTTTGAAAATTTCACTTTTTTGTGAAAATATCCACTAAATGAGGGAATAAAATGTGTGAGGGTACCCCAGGAGAGTTCCAAATGTTTGTGGGTAGAATATATATCCCATGGGGGTAAAAATGAAAAAAGTTGAAAAAAAATTTTTTTTTGGACTTAGTCATTTTTCCGGCGTTTATCAGACTTTCAGATAGGGGAAATGTCAGTGAGCATTCCGATTTCAGTTCCAGAGCGATTCGCCCGATGAGTCCTTCATATTTAGTCATTTTCAGCCAATTTTCTGAATTTTTGAAAATTTCACTTTTTTGTGAAAATATCCACTAAATGAGGGAATAATATGTGTGAGGGTACCCCAGGAGAGTTCCAAATGTGTGTGGGTAGAATATATATCCCACGGGGGTAAAATTGAAAAAAGTTGAAAAAAATTTTTTTTTGGACTGTCATTTTTCCGGCCTTTATCAGACTTTCAGATAGGGGAAATGTCAGTGAGCATTCCGATTTCAGTTCCAGAGCGATTCGCCCAATGAGTCCTTCATATTTAGTCATTTTCAGCCAATTTTCTGAATTTTTGAAAATTTCACTTTTTTGTGAAAATATCCACTAAATGAGGGGATAATATATGTGAGGGTACCCCAGGAGAGTTCCAAATGTGTGTGGGTAGAATATATATCCCACAGGGGTAAAATTGAAAAAAGTTGAAAAAAAATTTTTTTGCACTTAGTCATTTTTCCGGCGTTTATCAGACTTTCAGATAGGGGAAATGTCAGTGAGCATTCCGATTTCAGTTCCAGAGCGATTCGCCCGATGAGTCCTTCATAATTAGTCGCTTTCAGCCAATTTTCAGAATTTTTGAAAATGTCACTTTTTTGTGAAATTATCCACTAAATGAGGGAATAATATGTGTGAGGGTACCCCAGGAGAGTTCCAAATGTGTGTGGGTAGAATAAATATCCCACGGGGAAAAATGAAAAAAGTTGAAAAAATTTTTTTTTTGGACTTAGTCATTTTTCTGGCGTTTATCAGGCTTTCAGATAGTGGAAATGTCAGTGAGCATTCCGATTTCAGTTCCAGAGCGATTACCACGATGTGTGCTTCATATTTAGTCGTTTTCAGCCAATGTTCAGAATAGTTGAAAATTTCACTTTTTTGTGAAAATATCCACTAAATGAGGGAATAATATGTGTGAGGGTACCCCAGGAGAGTTCCAAATGTGTGTGGGTAGAATATATATCCCACGGGGGTAAAATTTAAAAAAGTTGAAAAAATTTTTTTTTTGGACTTAGTCAGTTTTCCGGCGTTTATCAGAATTTCAGATAGGGGAAATGTCAGTGGGCGTTCCGATTTCAGTTCCAGAGCGATTAGCCCGATGAGTCCTTCATATTTAGTCGTTTTCAGCTAATTTTCTGAATTTTTGAAAATTTCACTTTTTTGTGAAAATATCCACTAAATGAGGGAATAAAATGTGTGAGGGTACCCCAGGAGAGTTCCAAATGTTTGTGGGTAGAATATATATCCCATGGGGGTAAAAATGAAAAAAGTTGAAAAAAAATTTTTTTTTGGACTTAGTCATTTTTCCGGCGTTTATCAGACTTTCAGATAGGGGAAATGTCAGTGAGCATTCCGATTTCAGTTCCAGAGCGATTCGCCCGATGAGTCCTTCATATTTAGTCATTTTCAGCCAATTTTCTGAATTTTTGAAAATTTCACTTTTTTGTGAAAATATCCACTAAATGAGGGAATAATATGTGTGAGGGTACCCCAGGAGAGTTCCAAATGTGTGTGGGTAGAATATATATCCCACGGGGGTAAAATTGAAAAAAGTTGAAAAAAATTTTTTTTTGGACTGTCATTTTTCCGGCCTTTATCAGACTTTCAGATAGGGGAAATGTCAGTGAGCATTCCGATTTCAGTTCCAGAGCGATTCGCCCAATGAGTCCTTCATATTTAGTCATTTTCAGCCAATTTTCTGAATTTTTGAAAATTTCACTTTTTTGTGAAAATATCCACTAAATGAGGGGATAATATATGTGAGGGTACCCCAGGAGAGTTCCAAATGTGTGTGGGTAGAATATATATCCCACAGGGGTAAAATTGAAAAAAGTTGAAAAAAAATTTTTTTGCACTTAGTCATTTTTCCGGCGTTTATCAGACTTTCAGATAGGGGAAATGTCAGTGAGCATTCCGATTTCAGTTCCAGAGCGATTCGCCCGATGAGTCCTTCATAATTAGTCGCTTTCAGCCAATTTTCAGAATTTTTGAAAATGTCACTTTTTTGTGAAATTATCCACTAAATGAGGGAATAATATGTGTGAGGGTACCCCAGGAGAGTTCCAAATGTGTGTGGGTAGAATAAATATCCCACGGGGAAAAATGAAAAAAGTTGAAAAAATTTTTTTTTTGGACTTAGTCATTTTTCTGGCGTTTATCAGGCTTTCAGATAGTGGAAATGTCAGTGAGCATTCCGATTTCAGTTCCAGAGCGATTACCACGATGTGTGCTTCATATTTAGTCGTTTTCAGCCAATGTTCAGAATAGTTGAAAATTTCACTTTTTTGTGAAAATATCCACTAAATGAGGGAATAATATGTGTGAGGGTACCCCAGGAGAGTTCCAAATGTGTGTGGGTAGAATATATATCCCACGGGGGTAAAATTTAAAAAAGTTGAAAAAATTTTTTTTTTGGACTTAGTCAGTTTTCCGGCGTTTATCAGAATTTCAGATAGGGGAAATGTCAGTGGGCGTTCCGATTTCAGTTCCAGAGCGATTAGCCCGATGAGTCCTTCATATTTAGTCGTTTTCAGCTAATTTTCTGAATTTTTGAAAATTTCACTTTTTTGTGAAAATATCCACTAAATGAGGGAATAAAATGTGTGAGGGTACCCCAGGAGAGTTCCAAATGTTTGTGGGTAGAATATATATCCCATGGGGGTAAAAATGAAAAAAGTTGAAAAAAAATTTTTTTTTGGACTTAGTCATTTTTCCGGCGTTTATCAGACTTTCAGATAGGGGAAATGTCAGTGAGCATTCCGATTTCAGTTCCAGAGCGATTCGCCCGATGAGTCCTTCATATTTAGTCATTTTCAGCCAATTTTCTGAATTTTTGAAAATTTCACTTTTTTGTGAAAATATCCACTAAATGAGGGAATAATATGTGTGAGGGTACCCCAGGAGAGTTCCAAATGTGTGTGGGTAGAATATATATCCCACGGGGGTAAAATTGAAAAAAGTTGAAAAAAATTTTTTTTTGGACTGTCATTTTTCCGGCCTTTATCAGACTTTCAGATAGGGGAAATGTCAGTGAGCATTCCGATTTCAGTTCCAGAGCGATTCGCCCAATGAGTCCTTCATATTTAGTCATTTTCAGCCAATTTTCTGAATTTTTGAAAATTTCACTTTTTTGTGAAAATATCCACTAAATGAGGGAATAATATGTGTGAGGGTACCCCAGGAGAGTTCCAAATGTGTGTGTGTAGAATAAATATCCCACAGGGGAAAAATGAAAAAAGTTGAAAAAAATTTTTTTTTGGACTTAGTCATTTTTCCGGCGTTTATCAGACTTTCAGATAAGGGAAATGTCAGTGAGCATTCCGATTTCAGTTCCAGAGCGATTACCACGATGTGTGCTTCATATTTAGTCGTTTTCAGCCAATGTTCAGAATAGTTGAAAATTTCACTTTTTTGTGAAAATATCCACTAAATGAGGGAATAATATGTGTGAGGGTACCCCAGGAGAGTTCCAAATGTGTGTGGGTAGAATATATATCCCACGGGGGTAAAATTTAAAAAAGTTGAAAAAATTTTTTTTTTGGACTTAGTCAGTTTTCCGGCGTTTATCAGAATTTCAGATAGGGGAAATGTCAGTGAGCGTTTCGATTTCAGTTCCAGAGCGATTCGCCCAATGAGTCCTTCATATTTAGTCATTTTCAGCCAATTTTCTGAATTTTTGAAAATTTCACTTTTTTGTGAAAATATCCACTAAATGAGGGGATAATATATGTGAGGGTACCCCAGGAGAGTTCCAAATGTGTGTGGGTAGAATATATATCCCACAGGGGTAAAATTGAAAAAAGTTGAAAAAAAATTTTTTTGCACTTAGTCATTTTTCCGGCGTTTATCAGACTTTCAGATAGGGGAAATGTCAGTGAGCATTCCGATTTCAGTTCCAGAGCGATTCGCCCGATGAGTCCTTCATAATTAGTCGCTTTCAGCCAATTTTCAGAATTTTTGAAAATGTCACTTTTTTGTGAAATTATCCACTAAATGAGGGAATAATATGTGTGAGGGTACCCCAGGAGAGTTCCAAATGTGTGTGGGTAGAATAAATATCCCACGGGGAAAAATGAAAAAAGTTGAAAAAATTTTTTTTTTGGACTTAGTCATTTTTCTGGCGTTTATCAGGCTTTCAGATAGTGGAAATGTCAGTGAGCATTCCGATTTCAGTTCCAGAGCGATTACCACGATGTGTGCTTCATATTTAGTCGTTTTCAGCCAATGTTCAGAATAGTTGAAAATTTCACTTTTTTGTGAAAATATCCACTAAATGAGGGAATAATATGTGTGAGGGTACCCCAGGAGAGTTCCAAATGTGTGTGGGTAGAATATATATCCCACGGGGGTAAAATTTAAAAAAGTTGAAAAAATTTTTTTTTTGGACTTAGTCAGTTTTCCGGCGTTTATCAGAATTTCAGATAGGGGAAATGTCAGTGGGCGTTCCGATTTCAGTTCCAGAGCGATTAGCCCGATGAGTCCTTCATATTTAGTCGTTTTCAGCTAATTTTCTGAATTTTTGAAAATTTCACTTTTTTGTGAAAATATCCACTAAATGAGGGAATAAAATGTGTGAGGGTACCCCAGGAGAGTTCCAAATGTTTGTGGGTAGAATATATATCCCATGGGGGTAAAAATGAAAAAAGTTGAAAAAAAATTTTTTTTTGGACTTAGTCATTTTTCCGGCGTTTATCAGACTTTCAGATAGGGGAAATGTCAGTGAGCATTCCGATTTCAGTTCCAGAGCGATTCGCCCGATGAGTCCTTCATATTTAGTCATTTTCAGCCAATTTTCTGAATTTTTGAAAATTTCACTTTTTTGTGAAAATATCCACTAAATGAGGGAATAATATGTGTGAGGGTACCCCAGGAGAGTTCCAAATGTGTGTGGGTAGAATATATATCCCACGGGGGTAAAATTGAAAAAAGTTGAAAAAAATTTTTTTTTGGACTGTCATTTTTCCGGCCTTTATCAGACTTTCAGATAGGGGAAATGTCAGTGAGCATTCCGATTTCAGTTCCAGAGCGATTCGCCCAATGAGTCCTTCATATTTAGTCATTTTCAGCCAATTTTCTGAATTTTTGAAAATTTCACTTTTTTGTGAAAATATCCACTAAATGAGGGAATAATATGTGTGAGGGTACCCCAGGAGAGTTCCAAATGTGTGTGTGTAGAATAAATATCCCACAGGGGAAAAATGAAAAAAGTTGAAAAAAATTTTTTTTTGGACTTAGTCATTTTTCCGGCGTTTATCAGACTTTCAGATAAGGGAAATGTCAGTGAGCATTCCGATTTCAGTTCCAGAGCGATTACCACGATGTGTGCTTCATATTTAGTCGTTTTCAGCCAATGTTCAGAATAGTTGAAAATTTCACTTTTTTGTGAAAATATCCACTAAATGAGGGAATAATATGTGTGAGGGTACCCCAGGAGAGTTCCAAATGTGTGTGGGTAGAATATATATCCCACGGGGGTAAAATTTAAAAAAGTTGAAAAAATTTTTTTTTTGGACTTAGTCAGTTTTCCGGCGTTTATCAGAATTTCAGATAGGGGAAATGTCAGTGAGCGTTCCGATTTCAGTTCCAGAGCGATTCGCCCGATGAATCCTTCATATTTAGTCATTTTCAGCCAATTTTCTGAATATTTGAAAATTTCACTTTTTTGTGAAAATATCCACTAAATGAGGGAATAATATGTGTGATGGTACCCCAGGAGAGTTCCAAATGTGTGTGAGTAGAATATATATCCCACAGGGATAAAATTGAAAAAAGTTGAAAAAACTTTTTTTTTGGACTTAGTCATTTTTCCGGCGTTTAGCAAACTTTCAGATAGGGGAAATGTCAGTGGGCGATCCCATTTTAGTTCCAGAGCGATTCGCCCGATGAGTCCTTCATATTTAGTCATTTTCAGCCAATTTTCTGAATTTTTGAAAATTTCACTTTTTTGTGAAAATATCCACTAAATGAGGGAATAATATGTGTGAGGGTACCCCAGGAGAGTTCCAAATGTGTGTGTGTAGAATAAATATCCCACAGGGGAAAAATGAAAAAAGTTGAAAAAAATTTTTTTTTGGACTTAGTCATTTTTCCGGCGTTTATCAGACTTTCAGATAAGGGAAATGTCAGTGAGCATTCCGATTTCAGTTCCAGAGCGATTCGCCCGATGAGTCCTTCATATCTAGTCATTTTCAGCCAATTTTCTGAATTTTTGAAAATTTAACTTTTTTGTGAAAATATCCACTAAATGAGGGAATAATATGTGTGACGGTACCCCAGGAGAGTTCCAAATGTGTGTGGGTAGAATATATATCCCACGGGGGTAAAATTGAAAAAAGTTGAAAAAAATTTTTTTTTGGACTTAGACATTTTTCCGGCGTTTATCAGACTTTCAGATAGGGGAAATGTCAGTGAGCATTCCAATTTCAGTTCCAGAGCGATTAGCCCGATGAGTCCTTCATATTTAGTCGTTGTCAGCCAATTTTCTGAATTTTTGAAAATTTCACTTTTTTGTGAAAATATCCACTAAATGAGGGGATAATATGTGTGAGGGTACCCCAGGAGAGTTCCAAATGTGTGTGGGTAGAATATATATCCCACGTGGGTAAAATTGAAAAAAGTTGAAAAAAATTCTTTTTTGGACTTAGTCATTTTTCCGGCGTTTATCAGACTTTCAGATAGGGGAAATGTCAGTGAGCATTCCGATTTCAGTTCCAGAGCAATTAGCCCGATGAGTCCATCATATTTAGTCGTTTTCAGACAATTTTCTGAATTTTTGAAAATTTCACTTTTTTGTGAAAATATCCACTAAATGAGGGAATAATATGTGTGAGGGTACCCCAGTAGAGTTCCAAATGTTTGTGGGTAGAATATATATCCCACGGGGGTAAAATTGAAAAAAGTTGAAAAAAACTTTTTTTTTGGACTGTCATTTTTCCGGCCTTTATCAGACTTTCAGATAGGGGAAATGTCAGTGAGCATTCCGATTTCAGCTCCAGAGCGATTAGCCCGATGAGTCCTTCATATTTAGTCGCTTTCAGCCAATTTTCAGAATTTTTGAAAATTTCACTTTTTTGTGAAATTATCCACTAAATGAGGGAATAATATGTGTGAGGGTACCCCAGGAGAGTTCCAAATGTGTGTGGGTAGAATATATATCCCACGGGGGTAAAATTGAAAAAAGTTGGAAAAAATTTTTTTTTGGACTGTCATTTTTCCGGCGTTTATCAGACTTTCAGATAGAGGAAATGTCAGTGAGCATTCCGATTTCAGTTCCAGAGCGATTCGCCCAATGAGTCCTTCATATTTAGTCGTTTTCAGCCAATTTTCTGAATTTTTGAAAATTTCACTTTTTTGTGAAAATATCCACTAAATGAGGGGATAATATGTGTGAGGGTACCCCAGGAGAGTTCCAAATGTGTGTGGGTAGAATATATATCCCACGTGGGTAAAATTGAAAAAAGTTGAAAAAAATTTTTTTTTGGACTGTCATTTTTCCGGCCTTTATCAGACTTTCAGATAGGGGAAATGTCAGTGAGCATTCCGATTTCAGCTCCAGAGTGATTAGCCCGATGAGTCCTTCATATTTAGTCATTTTCAGCCAATTTTCTGAATTTTTGAAAATTTCACTTTTTTGTGAAAATATCCACTAAATGAGGGGATAATATATGTGAGGGTACCCCAGGAGAGTTCCAAATGTGTGTGGGTAGAATATATATCCCACGGGGGTAAAATTGAAAAAAGTTGAAAAAAATTTTTTTTGCACTTAGTCATTTTTCCGGCGTTTATCAGACTTTCAGATAGGGGAAATGTCAGTGAGCATTCCGATTTCAGTTCCAGAGCGATTCGCCCGATGAGTCCTTCATAATTAGTCGCTTTCAGCCAATTTTCTGAATTTTTGAAAATTTCACTTTTTTGTGAAATTATCCACTAAATGAGGGAATAATATGTGTGAGGGTACCCCAGGAGAGTTCCAAATGTGTGTGTGTAGAATATATATATCCCATGGGGGTAAAATTGAAAAAAGTTGGAAAAAATTTTTTTTTGGACTGTCATTTTTACGGCGTTTATCAGACTTTCAGATAGGGGAAATGTCAGTGAGCATTCCGATTTCAGTTCCAGAGCGATTCGCCCAATGAGTCCTTCATATTTAGTCATTTTCAGCCAATTTTCTGAATTTTTGAAAATTTCACTTTTTTGTGAAAATATCCACTAAATGAGGGGATAATATGTGTGAGGGTACCCCAGGAGAGTTCCAAATGTGTGTGGGTAGAATATATATCCCACGTGGGTAAAATTGAAAAAAGTTGAAAAAAATTTTTTTTTGGACTTAGTCATTTTTCCGGCGTTTATCAGACTTTCAGATAGGGGAAATGTCAGTGAGCATTCCGATTTCAGTTCCAGAGCAATTAGCCCGATGAGTCCATCATATTTAGTCGTTTTCAGACAATTTTCAGAATTTTTGAAAATTTCACTTTTTTGTGAAAATATCCACTAAATGAGGGAATAATATGTGTGAGGGTACCCCAGTAGAGTTCCAAATGTTTGTGGGTAGAATATATATCCCACGGGGGTAAAATTGAAAAAAGTTGAAAAAAAATTTTTTTTTGGACTGTCATTTTTCCGGCCTTTATCAGACTTTCAGATAGGGGAAATGTCAGTGAGCATTCCGATTTCAGCTCCAGAGCGATTAGCCCGATGAGTCCTTCATATTTAGTCGCTTTCAGCCAATTTTCTGAATTTTTGAAAATTTCACTTTTTTGTGAAAATATCCACTAAATGAGGATATAATATGTGTGAGGGTACCCCAGGAGAGTTCCAAATGTGTGTGGGTAGAATATATATCCCACGTGGGTAAAATTGAAAAAAGTTGAAAAAAATTTTTTTTTGGACTTAGTCATTTTTCCGGCGTTTATCAGACTTTCAGATAAGGGAAATGTCACTGAGCATTCCGATTTCAGTTCCAGAGCGATTCGCCCGATGAGTCCATCATATTTAGTCGTTTTCAGACAATTTTCTGAATTTTTGAAAATTTCACTTTTTTGTGAAAATATCCACTAAATAAGGGAATAATATGTGTGACGGTACCCCAGGAGAGTTCCAAATGTGTGTGAGTAGAATATATATCCCACAGGGATAAAATTGAAAAAAGTTGAAAAAAAATTTTTTTGGACTTAGTCATTTTTCCGGCCTTTATCAGACTTTCAGATACGGGAAATGTCAGTGGGCGTTCCGATTTCAGTTCCAGAGCGATTAGCCCGATGAGTCCTTCATATTTAGTCGTTTTCAGCCAATTTTCTGAATTTTTGAAAATTTCACTTTTTTGTGAAAATATCCACTAAATGAGGGAATAATATGTGTGACGGTACCCCAGGAGAGTTCCAAATGTGTGTGAGTAGAATATATATCCCACGGGGGTAAAAATGAAAAAAGTTGAAAAAAAATGTTTTTGTACTGTCATTTTTCTGGCGTTTATCAGACTTTCAGATAGGGAAAATGTCAGTGAGCGTTCCGATTTCAGTTCCAGAGCGATTTGCCCGATGAGTCCTTCATATTTAGTCATTTTCAGCCAATTTTCTGAATTTTTGAAAATTTCACTTTTTTGTGAAAATATCCACTAAATGAGGGAATAATATGTGTGACGGTACCCCAGGAGAGTTCCAAATGTGTGTGTGTAGAATAAATATCCCACGGGGGAAAAATGAAAAAAGTTGAAAAAAATTTTTTTTTGGACTTAGTCATTTTTCCGGCGTTTATCAGACTTTCAGATAGGGGAAATGTCAGTGAGCATTCCAATTTCAGTTCCAGAGTGATTAGCCTGATGAGTCCTTCATATTTAGTCGTTGTCAGCCAATTTTCTGAATTTTTGAAAATTTCACTTTTTTGTGAAAATATCCACTAAATGAGGGAATAATATGTGTGACGGTACCCCAGGAGAGTTCCAAATGTGTGTGAGTAGAATATATATCCCACAGGGATAAAATTGAAAAAAGTTGAAAAAAATTTTTTTTTGGACTTAGTCATTTTTCCGGCGTTTAGCAGACTTTCAGATAGGGGAAATGTCAGTGGGCGATCCCATTTTAGTTCCAGAGCGATTCGCCCGATGAGTCCTTCATAATTAGTCGCTTTCAGCCAATTTTCAGAATTTTTGAAAATTTCACTTTTTTGTGAAAATATCCACTAAATGAGGGAATAAAATGTGTGAGGGTACCCCAGGAGAGTTCCAAATGTTTGTGGGTAGAATATATATCCCACGGGGGTAAAATTGAATAAAGTTGAAAAAAATTTTTTTTTGGACTGTCATTTTTCCGGCGTTTATCAGACTTTCAGATAGGGGAAATGTCAGTGAGCATTCCGATTTCAGTTCCAGAGCGAATAGCCTGATGAGTCCTTCATATTTAGTCGTTGTCAGCCAATTTTCTGAATTTTTGAAAATTTCACTTTTTTGTGAAAATATCCACTAAATGAGGGAATAATATGTGTGACGGTACCCCAGGAGAGTTCCAAATGTGTGTGAGTAGAATATATATCCCACGGGGGTAAAAATGAAAAAAGTTGAAAAAAAATGTTTTTGGACTGTCATTTTTCTGGCGTTTATCAGACTTTCAGATATTGAAAATGTCAGTGAGCGTTCCGATTTCAGTTCCAGAGCGATTCGCCCGATGAGTCCTTCATATTTAGTCGTTTTCAGTCAATTTTCTGAATTTTTGAAAATTTCACTTTTTTGTGAAAATATCCACTAAATGAGGGAATAATATGTGTGAGGGTATCCCAGGAGAGTTCCAAATGTGTGTGTGTAGAATATATATATCCCATGGGGGTAAAATTGAAAAAAGTTGGAAAAAATTTTTTTTTTGGACTGTCATTTTTCCGGCGTTTATCAGACTTTCAGATAGGGGAAATGTCAGTGAGCATTCCGATTTCAGTTCCAGAGCGATTCGCCCAATGAGTCCTTCATATTTAGTCATTTTCAGCCAATTTTCTGAATTTTTGAAAATTTCACTTTTTTGTGAAGATATCCACTAAATGAGGGGATAATATGTGTGAGGGTACCCCAGGAGAGTTCCAAATGTGTGTGGGTAGAATATATATCCCACGTGGGTAAAATTGAAAAAAGTTGAAAAAAATTTTTTTTTGGACTTAGTCATTTTTCCGGCGTTTATCAGACTTTCAGATAGGGGAAATGTCAGTGAGCATTCCGATTTCAGTTCCAGAGCAATTAGCCCGATGAGTCCATCATATTTAGTCGTTTTCAGACAATTTTCTGAATTTTTGAAAATTTCACTTTTTTGTGAAAATATCCACTAAATGAGGGAATAATATGTGTGAGGGTACCCCAGTAGAGTTCCAAATGTTTGTGGGTAGAATATATATCCCACGGGGGTAAAATTGAAAAAAGTTGAAAAAAAATTTTTTTTTGGACTGTCATTTTTCCGGCCTTTATCAGACTTTCAGATAGGGGAAATGTCAGTGAGCATTCCGATTTCAGCTCCAGAGCGATTAGCCTGATGAGTCCTTCATATTTAGTCGCTTTCAGCCAATTTTCAGAATTTTTGAAAATTTCACTTTTTTGTGAAATTATCCACTAAATGAGGGAATAATATGTGTGAGGGTACCCCAGGAGAGTTCCAAATGTGTGTGGGTAGAATATATATCCCACGGGGGTAAAATTGAAAAAAGTTGGAAAAAATTTTTTTTTGGACTGTCATTTTTCCGGCGTTTATCAGACTTTCAGATAAGGGAAATGTCACTGAGCATTCCGATTTCAGTTCCAGAGCGATTCGCCCGATGAGTCCATCATATTTAGTCGTTTTCAGACAATTTTCTGAATTTTTGAAAATTTCACTTTTTTGTGAAAATATCCACTAAATAAGGGAATAATATGTGTGACGGTACCCCAGGAGAGTTCCAAATGTGTGTGAGTAGAATATATATCCCACAGGGATAAAATTGAAAAAACTTTAAAAAAAATTTTTTTGGACTTAGTCATTTTTCCGGCCTTTATCAGACTTTCAGATAGGGGAAATGTCAGTGGGCGTTCCGATTTCAGTTCCAGAGCGATTAGCCCGATGAGTCCTTCATATTTAGTCGTTTTCAGCCAATTTTCTGAATTTTTGAAAATTTCACTTTTTTGTGAAAATATCCACTAAATGAGGGAATAATATGTGTGACGGTACCCCAGGAGAGTTCCAAATGTGTGTGAGTAGAATATATATCCCACGGGGGTAAAAATGAAAAAAGTTGAAAAAAAATGTTTTTGGACTGTCATTTTTCTGGCGTTTATCAGACTTTCAGATAGGGAAAATGTCAGCGAGCGTTCCGATTTCAGTTCCAGAGCGATTCGCCCGATGAGTCCTTCATATTTAGTCATTTTCAGCCAATTTTCTGAATTTTTGAAAATTTCACTTTTTTGTGAAAATATCCACTAAATGAGGGAATAATATGTGTGACGGTACCCCAGGAGAGTTCCAAATGTGTGTGTGTAGAATAAATATCCCACGGGGGAAAAATGAAAAAGTTGAAAAAAATTTTTTTTTGGACTTAGTCATTTTTCCGGCGTTTATCAGACTTTCAGATAGGGGAAATGTCAGTGAGCATTCCAATTTCAGTTCCAGAGTGATTAGCCTGATGAGTCCTTCATATTTAGTCGTTGTCAGCCAATTTTCTGAATTTTTGAAAATTTCACTTTTTTGTGAAAGTATCCACTAAATGAGGGAATAATATGTGTGAGGGTATCCCAGGAGAGTTCCAAATGTGTGTGTGTAGAATATATATATTCCACGGGGGTAAAAATGAAAAAAGTTGAAAAAAATTTTTTTTTGGACTTAGTCATTTTTCCGGCGTTTAGCAGACTTTCAGATAGGGGAAATGTCAGTGGGCGATCCCATTTTAGTTCCAGAGCGATTCGCCCGATGAGTCCTTCATAATTAGTCGCTTTCAGCCAATTTTCAGAATTTTTGAAAATTTCACTTTTTTGTGAAATTATCCACTATATGAGGGAATAATATGTGTGAGGGTACCCCAGGAGAGTTCCAAATGTGTGTGGGTAGAATATATATCCCACAGGGATAAAATTGAAAAAAGTTGAAAAAAAATTTTTTTGGACTGTCATTTATCCGGCCTTTATCAGTCTTTCAGATAGGGGAAATGTCAGTGAGCATTCCGATTTCAGTTCCAGAGCGATTCGCCCAATGAGTCCTTCATATTTAGTCGTTTTCAGCCAATTTTCTGAATTTTTGAAAATTTCACTTTTTTGTGAAAATATCCACTAAATGAGGGGATAATATGTGTGAGGGTACCCCAGGAGAGTTCCAAATGTGTGTGGGTAGAATATATATCCCACGTGGGTAAAATTGAAAAAAGTTGAAAAAAATTTTTTTTTGGACTTAGTCATTTTTCCGGCGTTTATCAGACTTTCAGATAGGGGAAATGTCAGTGAGCATTCCGATTTCAGTTCCAGAGCAATTAGCCCGATGAGTCCATCATATTTAGTCGTTTTCAGACAATTTTCTGAATTTTTGAAAATTTCACTTTTTTGTGAAAATATCCACTAAATGAGGGAATAATATGTGTGAGGGTATCCCAGTAGAGTTCCAAATGTTTGTGGGTAGAATATATATCCCACGGGGGTAAAATTGAAAAAAGTTGAAAAAAAATGTTTTTTTGGACTGTCATTTATCCGGCCTTTATCAGTCTTTCAGATAGGGGAAATGTCAGTGAGCATTCCGATTTCAGCTCCAGAGCGATTAGCCCGATGAGTCCTTCATATTTAGTCGCTTTCAGCCAATTTTCAGAATTTTTGAAAATTTCACTTTTTTGTGAAATTATCCACTAAATGAGGGAATAATATGTGTGTGGGTACCCCAGGAGAGTTCCAAATGTGTGTGGGTAGAATATATATCCCACGGGGGTAAAATTGAAAAAAGTTGGAAAAAATTTTTTTTTGGACTGTCATTTTTCCGGCGTTTATCAGACTTTCAGATAGGGGAAATGTCAGTGGGCGTTCCGATTTCAGTTCCAGAGCGATTAGCCCGATGAGTCCTTCATATTTAGTCGTTTTCAGCCAATTTTCTGAATTTTTGAAAATTCCACTTTTTTGTGAAAATTTCCACTAAATGAGGGAATAAAATGTGTGAGGGTACCCCAGGAGAGTTCCAAATGTTTGTGGGTAGAATATATATCCCATGGGGGTAAAATTGAAAAAAGTTGAAAAAAATTTTTTTTTTGAACTTAGTCATTTTTCCGGCGTTTATCAGACTTTCAGATAGGGGAAATGTCAGTGAGCGTTCCGATTGCAGTTCCAGAGCGATTTGCCCGATGAGTCCATCATATTTCGTCGTTTTCAGACAATTTTCTGAATTTTTGAAAATTTCACTTTTTTGTGAAAATATCCACTAAATAAGGGAATAATATGTGTGAGGGTACCCCAGGAGAGTTCCAAATGTGTGTGTGTAGAATATATATCCCACGGGGGTAAAAATGAAAAAAGTTGAAAAAAAATTTTTTTTGGACTTAGTCATTTTTCCGGCGTTTATCAGACTTTCAGATAGGGGAAATGTCAGTGAGCATTCCGATTTCAGTTCCAGAGCAATTCGCCCGATGAGTCCTTCATATTTAGTCGTTTTCAGCCAATTTTCTGAATTTTTGAAAATTTCACTTTTTTGTGAAAATATCCACTAAATGAGGGAATAATATGTGTGAGGGTACCCCAGGAGAGTTCCAAATGTGTGTGTAGAATAAATATCCCACGGGGGAAAAATGAAAAAAGTTGAAAAAAAATTTTTTTTGGACTTAGTCATTTTTCCGGCGTTTATCAGACTTTCAGATAGGGGAAATGTCAGTGAGCATTCCGATTTCAGTTCCAGAGCAATTCGCCCGATGAGTCCTTCATATTTAGATGTTTTCAGCCAATTTTCTGAATTTTTGAAAATTTCACTTTTTTGTGAAAATATGCACTAAATGAGGGAATAATATGTGTGACGGTACCCCAGGAGAGTTCCAAATGTGTGTGAGTAGAATATATATCCCACAGGGATAAAATTAAAAAAAGTTTAAAAAATTTTTTTTTGGACTTAGTCATTTTTCCGGCCTTTATCAGACTTTCAGATAGGGGAAATGTCAGTGGGCGTTCCGCTTTCAGTTCCAGAGCGATTAGCCCGATGAGTCCTTCATATTTAGTCGTTTTCAGCCAATTTTCTGAATTTTTGAAAATTTCACTTTTTTGTGAAAATTTCCTCTAAATGAGGGAATAAAATGTGTGAGGGTACCGCAGGAGAGTACCAAATGTTTGTGGGTAGAATATATATCCCATGGGGGTAAAATTGAAAAAAGTTGAAAAAAAATTTTTTTTGGACTTAGTCATTTTTCCGGCGTTTATCAGACTTTCAGATAGGGGAAATGTCAGTGAGCATTCCGATTTCAGTTCCAGAGCGATTCGCCCGATGAGTCCTTCATATTTAGTCGTTTTCAGCCAATTTTCTGAATTTTTGAAAATTTCACTTTTTTGTGAAAATATGCACTAAATGCGGGAATAATATGTGTGATGGTACCCCAGGAGAGTTCCAAATGTGTGTGAGTAGAATATATATCCCACAGGGATAAAATTGAAAAAACTTTAAAAAAAATTTTTTGGACTTAGTCATTTTTCCTGCCTTTATCAGACTTTCAGATAGGGGAAATGTCAGTGGGCATTCCGATTTCAGTTCCAGAGCGATTCGCCCGATGAGTCCTTCATATTTAGTCGTTTTCAGCCAATTTTCTGAATTTTTGAAAATTTCACTTTTTTGTGAAAATATCCACTAAATGAGGGAATAAAATGTGTGAGGGTACCCCAGGAGAGTTCCAAATGTTTGTGGGTAGAATATATATCCCACGGGGGTAAAATTGAAAAAAGTTGAAAAATTATGTTTTTTTGAACTTAGTCATTTTTCCGGCATTTATCAGACTTTCAGAGAGGGGAAATGTCAGTGAGCGTTCCGATTTCAGTTCCAGAGCGATTCTCCCGATGAGTCCTTCATATTTAGTCGTTTTCAGCCAATTTTCTAAATTTTTGAAAATTTCACTTTTTTGTGAAAATATGCACTAAATGAGGGAATAATATGTGTGACGGTACCCCAGGAGAGTTCCAAATGTGTGTGAATAGAATATATATCCCACAGAGTTAAAATTGAAAAAAGTTGAAAAAAATTTTTTTTGGACTTAGTCATTTTTTCCAGCGTTTAGCAGACTTTCAGATAGGGGAAATGTCAGTGAGCGTTCCGATTTCAGTTCCAGAGCGATTCGCCCGATGAGTCCTTCATAATTAGTCGTTTTCAGCCATTTTTCAGAATTTTTGAAAATTCCACTTTTTTGTGAAAATATCCACTAAATGAGGGAATCATATGTGTGACGGTACCCCAGGAGAGTTCCAAATGTGTGTGAGTAGAATATATATCCCACAGGGATAAAATTGAAAAAAGTTGAAAAAAAGGTTTTTTTGGACTTAGTCATTTTTCCGGCGTTTATCAGACTTTCAGATAGGGGAAATGTCAGTGGGCATTCCGATTTCAGTTCCAGAGCGATTAGCCCGATGAGTCCTTCATATTTAGTCGTTTTCAGCCAATTTTCTGAATTTTTGAAAATTTCACTTTTTTTGTGAAAATATCCACTAAATGAGGGAATAATATGTGTGAGGGTACCCCAGGACAGTTCCAAATGTGTGTGTGTAGAATATATATCCCACGGGGGTAAAAATGAAAAAAGTTGAAAAAAAATTTTTTTTGGACTTAGTCATTTTTCCGGTGTTTATCAGGCTTTCAGATAGGGGAAATGTCAGTGAGCGTTCCGATTTCAGTTCCAGAGCGATTCGCCCGATGAGTCCTTCATATTTAGTCGTTTTCAGCCAATTTTCTGAATTTTTGAAAATTTCACTTTTTTGTGAAAATATACACTAAATGAGGGAATAATATGTGTGAGGGTACCCCAGGAGAGTTCCAAATGTGTGTGTGTAGAATATATATCCCACGGGGGTAAAAATGAAAAAAGTTGAAAAAAAATTTTTTTTGGACTTAGTCATTTTTCCGGCGTTTATCAGACTTTCAGATAGGGGAAATGTCAGTGAGCATTCCGATTTCAGTTCCAGAGCAATTAGCCCGATGAGTCCTTCATATTTAGTTGTTTTCAGCCAATTTTGTGAATTTTTTAAAATTTCACTTTTTTGTGAAAATATCCACTAAATGAGGGAATAATATGTGTGAGGGTACCCCAGGAGAGTTCCAAATGTTTGTGGGTAGAATATATATCCCACAGAGTTAAAATTGAAAAAAGTTGAAAAAAATTTTTTTTGGACTTAGTCATTTTTCCAGCGTTTAGCAGACTTTCAGATAGGGGAAATGTCAGTGAGCGTTCCGACTTCAGTTCCAGAGCGATTCGCCCGATGAGTCTTTCATAATTAGTCATTTTTCCAGCGTTTAGCAGACTTTCAGATAGGGGAAATGTCAGTGAGCGTTCCGATTTCAGTTCCAGAGCGATTCGCCCGATGAGTCCTTCATAATTAGTCGTTTTCAGCCATTTTTCAGAATTTTTGAAAATTTCACTTTTTTGTGAAAATATCCACTAAATGAGGGAATAATATGTGTGAGGGTACCCCAGGAGAGTTCCAAATGTGTGTGTGTAGAATATATATCCCACGGGGGTAAAAATGAAAAAAGTTGAAAAAAAATTTTTTTTGGACTTAGTCATTTTTCCGGTGTTTATCAGGCTTTCAGATAGGGGAAATGTCAGTGAGCGTTCCGATTTCAGTTCCAGAGCGATTCGCCCGATGAGTCCTTCATATTTAGTCGTTTTCAGCCAATTTTCTGAATTTTTGAAAATTTCACTTTTTTGTGAAAATATACACTAAATGAGGGAATAATATGTGTGAGGGTACCCCAGGAGAGTTCCAAATGTTTGTGGGTACAATATATATCCCACGGGGGTAAAATTGAAAAAAGTTGAAAAAAATTTTTTTTTGAACTTAGTCATTTTTCTGGCGTTTATCAGGCATTCAGATAGGGGAAATGTCAGTGAGCATTCCGATTTCAGTTCCAGAGCGATTAGCACGATGAGTGCTTCATATTTAGTCGTTTTCAGCCAATTTTCAGAATTTTTGAAAATTTCACTTTTTTGTGAAAATATCCACTAAATGAGGGAATAATATGTGTGACGGTACCCCAGGAGAGTTCCAAATGTGTGTGAGTAGAATATATATCCCACAGGTGTAAAACTGAAAAAAGTTGAAAAAAAATTTTTTTTGGACTTAATCATTTTTCCGGCCTTTATCAGACTTTCAGATAGGGGAAATGTCAGTGAGCATTCCGATTTCAGTTCCAGAGCGATTCGCCCGATGAGTCCTTCATATTTAGTTGTTTTCAGCCAATTTTCTGAATTTTTGAAAATTTCACTTTTTTGTGAAAATATCCACTAAATGAGGGAATAATATGTGTGATGGTACCCCAGGAGAGTTACAAATGTGTGTGTGTAGTATATATATCCCACGGGGGTAAAAATGAAAAAAGTTGAAAAAAATTTTTTTTTGGACTTAGTCATTTTTCCGGCGTTTATCAGACTTTCAGATAGGGGAAATGTCAGTGAGCATTCCGATTTCAGTTCCAGAGCGATTCGCCCGATGAGTCCTTCATATTTAGTCGTTTTCAGCCAATTTTCAGAATTTTTGAAAATTTCACTTTTTTGTGAAAATATGCACTAAATGCGGGAATAATATGTGTGATGGTACCCCAGGAGAGTTCCAAATGTGTGTGAGTAGAATATATATCCCACAGGGATAAAATTGAAAAAACTTTAAAAAAAATTTTTTGGACTTAGTCATTTTTCCTGCCTTTATCAGACTTTCAGATAGGGGAAATGTCAGTGGGCATTCCGATTTCAGTTCCAGAGCGATTAGCCCGATGAGTCCTTCATATTTAGTCGTTTTCAGCCAATTTTCTGAATTTTTGAAAATTTCACTTTTTTGTGAAAATATCCACTAAATGAGGGAATAAAATGTGTGAGGGTACCCCAGGAGAGTTCCAAATGTTTGTGGGTAGAATATATATCCCACGGGGGTAAAATTGAAAAAAGTTGAAAAATTATGTTTTTTTGAACTTAGTCATTTTTCCGGCATTTATCAGACTTTCAGAGAGGGGAAATGTCAGTGAGCGTTCCGATTTCAGTTCCAGAGCGATTCTCCCGATGAGTCCTTCATATTTAGTCGTTTTCAGCCAATTTTCTAAATTTTTGAAAATTTCACTTTTTTGTGAAAATATGCACTAAATGAGGGAATAATATGTGTGACGGTACCCCAGGAGAGTTCCAAATGTGTGTGAATAGAATATATATCCCACAGAGTTAAAATTGAAAAAAGTTGAAAAAAATTTTTTTTGGACTTAGTCATTTTTTCCAGCGTTTAGCAGACTTTCAGATAGGGGAAATGTCAGTGAGCGTTCCGATTTCAGTTCCAGAGCGATTCGCCCGATGAGTCCTTCATAATTAGTCGTTTTCAGCCATTTTTCAGAATTTTTGAAAATTCCACTTTTTTGTGAAAATATCCACTAAATGAGGGAATCATATGTGTGACGGTACCCCAGGAGAGTTCCAAATGTGTGTGAGTAGAATATATATCCCACAGGGATAAAATTGAAAAAAGTTGAAAAAAAGTTTTTTTTGGACTTAGTCATTTTTCCAGCGTTTAGCAGACTTTCAGATAGGGGAAATGTCAGTGAGCGTTCCGATTTCAGTTCCAGAGCGATTCGCCCGATGAGTCCTTCATAATTAGTCGTTTTCAGCCATTTTTCAGAATTTTTGAAAATTTCACTTTTTTGTGAAAATATCCACTAAATGAGGGAATAATATGTGTGAGGGTACCCCAGGAGAGTTCCAAATGTGTGTGTGTAGAATATATATCCCACGGGGGTAAAAATGAAAAAAGTTGAAAAAAAATTTTTTTTGGACTTAGTCATTTTTCCGGTGTTTATCAGGCTTTCAGATAGGGGAAATGTCAGTGAGCGTTACGATTTCAGTTCCAGAGCGATTCGCCCGATGAGTCCTTCATATTTAGTCGTTTTCAGCCAATTTTCTGAATTTTTGAAAATTTCACTTTTTTGTGAAAATATACACTAAATGAGGGAATAATATGTGTGAGGGTACCCCAGGAGAGTTCCAAATGTTTGTGGGTACAATATATATCCCACGGGGGTAAAATTGAAAAAAGTTGAAAAAAATTTTTTTTTGAACTTAGTCATTTTTCTGGCGTTTATCAGGCATTCAGATAGGGGAAATGTCAGTGAGCATTCCGATTTCAGTTCCAGAGCGATTAGCACGATGAGTGCTTCATATTTAGTCGTTTTCAGCCAATTTTCAGAATTTTTGAAAATTTCACTTTTTTGTGAAAATATCCACTAAATGAGGGAATAATATGTGTGACGGTACCCCAGGAGAGTTCCAAATGTGTGTGAGTAGAATATATATCCCACAGGTGTAAAACTGAAAAAAGTTGAAAAAAAATTTTTTTTGGACTTAATCATTTTTCCGGCCTTTATCAGACTTTCAGATAGGGGAAATGTCAGTGAGCATTCCGATTTCAGTTCCAGAGCGATTCGCCCGATGAGTCCTTCATATTTAGTTGTTTTCAGCCAATTTTCTGAATTTTTGAAAATTTCACTTTTTTGTGAAAATATCCACTAAATGAGGGAATAATATGTGTGATGGTACCCCAGGAGAGTTACAAATGTGTGTGTGTAGTATATATATCCCACGGGGGTAAAAATGAAAAAAGTTGAAAAAAATTTTTTTTTGGACTTAGTCATTTTTCCGGCGTTTATCAGACTTTCAGATAGGTGAAATGTCAGTGAGCATTCCGATTTCAGTTCCAGAGCGATTAGCCCGATGAGTCCTTTATATTTAGTCGTTTTCAGCCAATTTTCTGAATTTTTGAAAATTTCACTTTTTTGTGAAAATATGCACTAAATGAGGGAATAATGTGTGACGGTACCCCAGGAGAGTTCCAAATGTGTGTGAGTAGAATATATATCCCACAGGGATAAAATTGAAAAAAATTTTTTTTGGACTTAGTCATTTTTCCGGCGTTTATCAGACTTTCAGATAGGGGAAATGTCAGTGAGCGTTCCGATTTCAGTTCCAGAGCGATTCGCCCGAAGAGTCCTTCATAATTAGTCGTTTTCAGCCAATTTTCTGAATTTTTGAAAATTTTACTTTTTTGTGAAAATATCCACTAAATGAGGGAATAATATGTGTGAGGGTACCCCAGGAGATTTCCAAATGTGTGTGGGTAGAATATATATTCCACGGGGGTAAAATTGAAAAAAGTTTAAAAAAATTTTTTTTGGACTTAGTCATTTTTCCGGCGTTTATCAGACTTTCAGATAGGGGAAATGTCAGTGAGCATTCCGATTTCAGTTCCAGAGCAATTAGCCCGATGAGTCCTTCATATTTAGTCGTTTTCAGCCAATTTTCTGAATTTTGAAAATTTCACTTTTTTGTGAAAATATGCACTAAATGAGGGAATAATATGTGTGACGGTACCCCAGGAGAGTTCCAAATGTTTGTGGGTAGAATATATATCCCACGGGGGTAAAATTGAAAAAAGTTGAAAAATTATTTTTTTTTGAACTTAGTCATTTTTCCGGCGTTTATCAGACTTTCAGAGAGGGGAAATGTCAGTGAGCGTTCCGATTTCAGTTCCAGAGCGATTCCCCCGATGAGTCCTTCATATTTAGTCGTTTTCAGCCAATTTTCTAAATTTTTGAAAATTTCACTTTTTTGTGAAAATATGCACTAAATGAGGGAATAATATGTGTGACGGTACCCCAGGAGAGTTCCAAATGTGTGTGAATAGAATATATATCCCACAGAGTTAAAATTGAAAAAAGTTGAAAAAAATTTTTTTTGGACTTAGTCATTTTTCCAGCGTTTAGCAGACTTTCAGATAGGGGAAATGTCAGTGAGCGTTCCGATTTCAGTTCCAGAGCGATTCACCCGATGAGTCCTTCATAATTAGTCGTTTTCAGCCATTTTTCAGAATTTTTGAAAATTTCACTTTTTTGTGAAAATATCCACTAAATGAGGGAATAATATGTGTGAGGGTACCCCAGGAGAGTTCCAAATGTGTGTGGGTAGAATATATATCCCACGGGGGTAAAAATGAAAAAAGTTTAAAAAAAATTTTTTTTGGACTTAGTCATTTTTCCGGCGTTTATCAGACTTTCAGATAGGGGAAATGTCAGTGAGCATTCCGATTTCAGTTCCAGAGCGATTCGCCCGATGAGTCCATCATATTTAGTCGTTTTCAGACAATTTTCTGAATTTTTGAAAATTCCACTTTTTTGTGAAAATATCCACTAAATGAGGGAATCATATGTGTGACGGTACCCCAGGAGAGTTCCAAATGTGTGTGAGTAGAATATATATCCCACAGGGATAAAATTGAAAAAAGTTGAAAAAAAGTTTTTTTTGGACTTAGTCATTTTTCCGGCGTTTATCAGACTTTCAGATAGGGGAAATGTCAGTGGGCATTCCGATTTCAGTTCCAGAGCGATTCGCCCGATGAGTCCTTCATATTTAGTCGTTTTCAGCCAATTTTCTGAATTTTTGAAAATTTCACTTTTTTGTGAAAATATACACTAAATGAGGGAATAATATGTGTGAGGGTACCCCAGGAGAGTTCCAAATGTGTGTGTGTAGAATATATATCCCACGGGGGTAAAAATGAAAAAAGTTGAAAAAAAATTTTTGTTTGGACTTAGTCATTTTTCTGGCGTTTATCAGGCATTCAGATAGGGGAAATGTCAGTGAGCATTCCAATTTCAGTTCCAGAGCAATTAGCCCGATGAGTCCTTCATATTTAGTCGTTTTCAGCCAATTTTCTGAATTTTGAAAATTTCACTTTTTTGTGAAAATATGCACTAAATGAGGGAATAATATGTGTGACGGTACCCCAGGAGACTTCCAAATGTGTGTGAGTAGAATATATATCCAACAGGGATAAAATTGAAAAAAGTTTAAAAAAATTTTTTTTTGACTTAGTCATTTTTCCGGCCTTTATCACACTTTCAGATAGGGGAAATGTCAGTGAGCATTCCGATTTCAGTTTCAGAGCGATTAGCACGATGAGTGCTTCATATTTAGTCGTTTTCAGCCAATTTTCAGAATTTTTGAAAATTTCACTTTTTTGTGAAAATATCCACTAAATGAGGGAATAATGTGTGACGGTACCCCAGGAGAGTTCCAAATGTGTGTGAGTAGAATATATATCCCACAGGGATAAAATTGAAAAAAATTTTTTTTGGACTTAGTCATTTTTCCGGCGTTTATCAGACTTTCAGATAGGGGAAATGTCAGTGAGCGTTCCGATTTCAGTTCCAGAGCGATTCGCCCGAAGAGTCCTTCATAATTAGTCGTTTTCAGCCAATTTTCTGAATTTTTGAAAATTTTACTTTTTTGTGAAAATATCCACTAAATGAGGGAATAATATGTGTGAGGGTACCCCAGGAGATTTCCAAATGTGTGTGGGTAGAATATATATCCCACGGGGGTAAAATTGAAAAAAGTTGAAAAATTATTTTTTTTTGAACTTAGACATTTTTCCGGCGTGTATCAGACTTTCAGAGAGGGGAAATGTCAGTGAGCGTTCCGATTTCAGTTCCAGAGCGATTCGCCCGATGAGTCCTTCATATTTAGTCGTTTTCAGCCAATTTTCTAAATTTTTGAAAATTTCACTTTTTTGTGAAAATATGCACTAAATGAGGGAATCATATGTGTGACGGTACCCCAGGAGAGTTCCAAATGTGTGTGAGTAGAATATATATCCCACAGGGATAAAATTGAAAAAAGTTGAAAAAAAGTTTTTTTTGGACTTAGTCATTTTTCCGGCGTTTATCAGACTTTCAGATAGGGGAAATGTCAGTGAGCGTTCCGATTTCAGTTCCAGAGCGATTCACCCGATGAGTCCTTCATAATTAGTCGTTTTCAGCCATTTTTCAGAATTTTTGAAAATTTCACTTTTTTGTGAAAATATCCACTAAATGAGGGAATAATATGTGTGAGGGTACCCCAGGAGAGTTCCAAATGTGTGTGGGTAGAATATATATCCCACGGGGGTAAAAATGAAAAAAGTTTAAAAAAAATTTTTTTTGGACTTAGTCATTTTTCCGGCGTTTATCAGACTTTCAGATAGGGGAAATGTCAGTGAGCATTCCGATTTCAGTTCCAGAGCGATTCGCCCGATGAGTCCATCATATTTAGTCGTTTTCAGACAATTTTCTGAATTTTTGAAAATTCCACTTTTTTGTGAAAATATCCACTAAATGAGGGAATCATATGTGTGACGGTACCCCAGGAGAGTTCCAAATGTGTGTGAGTAGAATATATATCCCACAGGGATAAAATTGAAAAAAGTTGAAAAAAAGTTTTTTTTGGACTTAGTCATTTTTCCGGCGTTTATCAGACTTTCAGATAGGGGAAATGTCAGTGGGCATTCCGATTTCAGTTCCAGAGCGATTCGCCCGATGAGTCCTTCATATTTAGTCGTTTTCAGCCAATTTTCTGAATTTTGAAAATTTCACTTTTTTGTGAAAATATGCACTAAATGAGGGAATAATATGTGTGACGGTACCCCAGGAGACTTCCAAATGTGTGTGAGTAGAATATATATCCAACAGGGATAAAATTGAAAAAAGTTTAAAAAAATTTTTTTTTGACTTAGTCATTTTTCCGGCCTTTATCACACTTTCAGATAGGGGAAATGTCAGTGAGCATTCCGATTTCAGTTCCAGAGCGATTAGCACGATGAGTGCTTCATATTTAGTCGTTTTCAGCCAATTTTCAGAATTTTTGAAAATTTCACTTTTTTGTGAAAATATCCACTAAATGAGGGAATAATGTGTGACGGTACCCCAGGAGAGTTCCAAATGTGTGTGAGTAGAATATATATCCCACAGGGATAAAATTGAAAAAAATTTTTTTTGGACTTAGTCATTTTTCCGGCGTTTATCAGACTTTCAGATAGGGGAAATGTCAGTGAGCGTTCCGATTTCAGTTCCAGAGCGATTCGCCCGAAGAGTCCTTCATAATTAGTCGTTTTCAGCCAATTTTCTGAATTTTTGAAAATTTTACTTTTTTGTGAAAATATCCACTAAATGAGGGAATAATATGTGTGAGGGTACCCCAGGAGATTTCCAAATGTGTGTGGGTAGAATATATATTCCACGGGGGTAAAATTGAAAAAAGTTGAAAAAAATTTTTTTTGGACTTAGTCATTTTTCCGGCGTTTATCAGACTTTCAGATAGGGGAAATGTCAGTGAGCATTCCGATTTCAGTTCCAGAGCAATTAGCCCGATGAGTCCTTCATATTTAGTCGTTTTCAGCCAATTTTCTGAATTTTGAAAATTTCACTTTTTTGTGAAAATATGCACTAAATGAGGGAATAATATGTGTGACGGTACCCCAGGAGAGTTCCAAATGTTTGTGGGTAGAATATATATCCCACGGGGGTAAAATTGAAAAAAGTTGAAAAATTATTTTTTTTTGAACTTAGTCATTTTTCCGGCGTTTATCAGACTTTCAGAGAGGGGAAATGTCAGTGAGCGTTCCGATTTCAGTTCCAGAGCGATTCACCCGATGAGTCCTTCATATTTAGTCGTTTTCAGCCAATTTTCTAAATTTTTGAAAATTTCACTTTTTTGTGAAAATATGCACTAAATGAGGGAATCATATGTGTGACGGTACCCCAGGAGAGTTCCAAATGTGTGTGAGTAGAATATATATCCCACAGGGATAAAATTGAAAAAAGTTGAAAAAAAGTTTTTTTTGGACTTAGTCATTTTTCCGGCGTTTATCAGACTTTCAGATAGGGGAAATGTCAGTGGGCATTCCGATTTCAGTTCCAGAGCGATTCGCCCGATGAGTCCTTCATATTTAGTCGTTTTCAGCCAATTTTCTGAATTTTTGAAAATTTCACTTTTTTGTGAAAATATACACTAAATGAGGGAATAATATGTGTGAGGGTACCCCAGGAGAGTTCCAAATGTTTGTGGGTACAATATATATCCCACGGGGGTAAAATTGAAAAAAGTTGAAAAAAAATTTTTTTTGAACTTAGTCATTTTTCCGGCGTTTATCAGACTTTCAGATAGGGGAAATGTCAGTGAGAGTTCCGATTTCAGTTCCAGAGCGATTCGCCCGACCAGTCCATCATATTTAGTCGTTTTCAGCCAATTTTCAGAATTTTTTAAAATTTCACTTTTTTGTGAAAATAGCCACTAAATGAGGGAATAATATGTGTGACGGTACCCCAGGAGAGTTCCAAATGTGTGTGTGTAGAATATATATCCCACGGGGGTAAAAATGAAAAAGGTTGAAAAAAATTTTTTTTTGGACTTAGTCATTTTTCCGGCGTTTATCAGACTTTCAGATAGGTGAAATGTCAGTGAGCATTCCGATTTCAGTTCCAGAGCGATTAGCCCGATGAGTCCTTTATATTTAGTCGTTTTCAGCCAATTTTCTGAATTTTTGAAAATTTCACTTTTTTGTGAAAATATCCACTAAATGAGGGAATAATATGTGTGAGGGTACCCCAGGAGAGTTCCAAATCATTGTGGGTAGAATATATATCCCACGGGGGTAAAATTGAAAAAAGTTGAAAAAAAATTTTTTTTGGACCAAGTCATTTTTCCGGCCTTTATCAGACTTTCAGATAGGGGAAATGTCAGTGGGTGTTCCGATTTCAGTTCCAGAGCGATTAGCCCGATGAGTCGTTCATATTTAGTCGTTTTCAGCCAATTTTCAGAATTTTTGAAAATTTCACTTTTTTGTGAAAATATCCACTAAATGAGGGAATAATATGTGTGACGGTACCCCAGGAGAGTTCCAAATGTGTGTGAGTAGAATATATATCCCACAGGTGTAAAACTGAAAAAAGTTGAAAAAAAATTTTTTTTGGACTTAATCATTTTTCCGGCCTTTATCAGACTTTCAGATAGAGGAAATGTCAGTGAGCATTCCGATTTCAGTTCCAGAGCGATTAGCCCGATGAGTCCTTTTTATTTAGTCGTTTTCAGCCAATTTTCTGAATTTTTGAAAATTTCACTTTTTTGTGAAAATATCCACTAAATGAGGGAATAATATGTGTGACGGTACCCCAGGAGAGTTCCAAATCTTTGTGGGTAGAATATATATCCCACGGGGGTAAAATTGAAAAAAGTTGAAAAAAAATTTTTTTTGGACCAAGTCATTTTTCCGGCCTTTATCAGACTTTCAGATAGGGGAAATGTCAGTGGGCGTTCCGATTTCAGTTCCAGAGTGATTCGCCCGATGAGTCCTTTATATTTAGTCGTTTTCAGCCAATTTTCTGAATTTTTGAAAATTTCACTTTTTTGTGAAAATATGCACTAAATGAGGGAATCATATGTGTGAGGGTACCCCAGGAGAGTTCCAAATGTGTGTGTGTAGAATATATATCCCACGGGGGTAAAAATGAAAAAAGTTGAAAAAAAATTTTTGTTTGGACTTAGTCATTTTTCTGGCGTTTATCAGGCATTCAGATAGGGGAAATGTCAGTGAGCATTCCAATTTCAGTTCCAGAGCAATTAGCCCGATGAGTCCTTCATATTTAGTCGTTTTCAGCCAATTTTCTGAATTTTGAAAATTTCACTTTTTTGTGAAAATATGCACTAAATGAGGGAATAATATGTGTGACGGTACCCCAGGAGACTTCCAAATGTGTGTGAGTAGAATATATATCCAACAGGGATAAAATTGAAAAAAGTTTAAAAAAAATTTTTTTTGACTTAGTCATTTTTCCGGCCTTTATCACACTTTCAGATAGGGGAAATGTCAGTGAGCATTCCGATTTCAGTTCCAGAGCGATTAGCACGATGAGTGCTTCATATTTAGTCGTTTTCAGCCAATTTTCAGAATTTTTGAAAATTTCACTTTTTTGTGAAAATATCCACTAAATGAGGGAATAATATGTGTGAGGGTACCCCAGGAGAGTTCCAAATGTTTGTGAGTAGAATATATATCCCACGGGGGTTAAATTGAAAAAAGTTGAAAAAATTTTTTTTTTTAACTTAGTCATTTTTCCGGAGTTTATCAGACTTTCAGATAGGGGAAATGTCAGTGAGCGTTCCGATTTCAGTTTCAGAGCGATTCGCCCGATGAGTCCATCATATTTAGTCGTTTTCAGCAAATTTTCAGAATTTTTGAAAATTTCACTTTTTTGTGAAAATATCCACTAAATGAGGGAATAATATGTGTGACGGTACCCCAGGAGAGTTCCAAATGTGTGTGAGTAGAATATATATCCCACAGGTGTAAAACTGAAAAAAGTTGAAAAAAAAATTTTTTTGGCCTTAATCATTTTTCTGGCCTTTATCAGACTTTCAGATAGGGGAAATGTCAGTGAACGTTCTGATTTCAGTTCCAGAGCGATTAGCCCGATGAGTCCTTCATATTTAGTCGTTTTCAGCCAATTTTCTGAATTTTTGAAAATTTCACTTTTTTGTGAAAATATCCACTAAATGAGGAAATAATATGTGTGAGGGTACCCCAGGAGAGTTCCAAATGTGTGTTGGTAGAATATATATCCCACGGGGGTAAAATTGAAAAAAGTTGAAAAAATTTTTTTTTTGGACTTAGTCATTTTTCCGGCGTTTATCAGACTTTCAGATAGGGGAAATGTCAGAGGGCATTCCGATTTCAGTTCCAGAGCGATTAGCCCGATGAGTCCTTCATATTTAGTCATTTTCAGCCAATTTTCAGAATTTTTGAAAATTTCACTTTTTTTGTGAAAATATCCACTAAATGAGGGAATAATATGTGTGAGGGTACCCCAGGAGAGTTCCAAATGTTTTGGGTAGAATATATATCCCACTGGGGTAAAATTGAAAAAAGTTTAAAAATTTTTTTTTTTGAACTTAGTCATTTTTCCGGAGTTTATCAGACTTTCAAATAGTGGAAATGTCAGTGAGCGTTCCGATTTCAGTTCCAGAGCGATTCGCCCGATGAGTCCATCATATTTAGTCGTTTTCAGCCTATTTTCAGAATTTTTGAAAATTTCACTTTTTTGTGAAAATATCCACTAAATGAGGGAATAATATGTGTGAGGGTACCCCAGGAGAGTTCCAAATGTTTTGGGTAGAATATATTTCCCACTGGGGTAAAATTGAAAAAAGTTGAAAAATTTTTTTTTTTGAACTTAGTCATTTTTCCGGAGTTTATCAGACTTTCAGATAGGGGAAATGTCAGTGAGCGTTCCGATTTCAGTTCCAGAGCTATTCACCTGATGAGTCCATCATATTTAGTTGTTTTCAGCCAATTTTCAGAATTTTTGAAAATTTCACTTTTTTGTGAAAATATCCACTAAATGAGGGAATAATATGTGTGAGGGTACCCCAGGAGAGTTCCAAATGTGTGTGAGCAGAATATATATCCCACGGGGGTAAAATTGAAAAAAGTTGAAAATTTTTTTTTTTCGGACCTAGTCATCTTTCCGGCGTTTATCAGACTTTCAGATAGGGGAAATGTCAGTAAGCATTCCGATTTCAGTTCCAGAGCGATTAGCCCGATGAGTCCTTCATATTTAGTCGTTTTCAGACAATTTTCTGAATTTTTGAAAATTTCACTTTTTTGTGAAAATATCCACTAAATGAGGGAATAATATGTGTGAGGGTATGCCAGGAGAGTACCAAATATGTGGGGGTAGAATATATATCCCACGGGGGTAAAATTGAAAAAAGTTGAAAAATTATTTTTTTTTGAACTTAGTCATTTTTCCGGCGTTTATCAGACTTTCAGAGAGGGGAAATGTCAGTGAGCGTTCCGATTTCAGTTCCAGAGCGATTCGCCCGATGAGTCCTTCATATTTAGTCGTTTTCAGCCAATTTTCTAAATTTTTGAAAATTTCACTTTTTTGTGAAAATATGCACTAAATGAGGGAATAATATGTGTGACGGTACCCCAGGAGAGTTCCAAATGTGTGTGAATAGAATATATATCCCACAGAGTTAAAATTGAAAAAAGTTGAAAAAAATTTTTTTTGGACTTAGTCATTTTTCCAGCGTTTAGCAGACTTTCAGATAGGGGAAATGTCAGTGAGCGTTCCGATTTCAGTTCCAGAGCGATTCGCCCGATGAGTCCTTCATAATTAGTCGTTTTCAGCCATTTTTCAGAATTTTTGAAAATTTCACTTTTTTGTGAAAATATCCACTAAATGAGGGAATAATATGTGTGAGGGTACCCCAGGAGAGTTCCAAATGTGTGTGGGTAGAATATACATCCCACGGGGGTAAAAATGAAAAAAGTTTAAAAAAAATTTTTTTTGGACTTAGTCATTTTTCCGGCGTTTATCAGACTTTCAGATAGGGGAAATGTCAGTGGGCATTCCGATTTCAGTTCCAGAGCGATTCGCCCGATGAGTCCTTCATATTTAGTCGTTTTCAGCCAATTTTCTGAATTTTTGAAAATTTCACTTTTTTGTGAAAATATACACTAAATGAGGGAATAATATGTGTGAGGGTACCCCAGGAGAGTTCCAAATGTGTGTGTGTAGAATATATATCCCACGGGGGTAAAAATGAAAAAAGTTGAAAAAAAATTTTTGTTTGGACTTAGTCATTTTTCTGGCGTTTATCAGGCATTCAGATAGGGGAAATGTCAGTGAGCATTCCAATTTCAGTTCCAGAGCAATTAGCCCGATGAGTCCTTCATATTTAGTCGTTTTCAGCCAATTTTCTGAATTTTGAAAATTTCACTTTTTTGTGAAAATATGCACTAAATGAGGGAATAATATGTGTGACGGTACCCCAGGAGACTTCCAAATGTGTGTGAGTAGAATATATATCCAACAGGGATAAAATTGAAAAAAGTTTAAAAAAATTTTTTTTTGACTTAGTCATTTTTCCGGCCTTTATCACACTTTCAGATAGGGGAAATGTCAGTGAGCATTCCGATTTCAGTTCCAGAGCGATTAGCACGATGAGTGCTTCATATTTAGTCGTTTTCAGCCAATTTTCAGAATTTTTGAAAATTTCACTTTTTTGTGAAAATATCCACTAAATGAGGGAATAATGTGTGACGGTACCCCAGGAGAGTTCCAAATGTGTGTGAGTAGAATATATATCCCACAGGGATAAAATTGAAAAAAATTTTTTTTGGACTTAGTCATTTTTCCGGCGTTTATCAGACTTTCAGATAGGGGAAATGTCAGTGAGCGTTCCGATTTCAGTTCCAGAGCGATTCGCCCGAAGAGTCCTTCATAATTAGTCGTTTTCAGCCAATTTTCTGAATTTTTGAAAATTTTACTTTTTTGTGAAAATATCCACTAAATGAGGGAATAATATGTGTGAGGGTACCCCAGGAGATTTCCAAATGTGTGTGAGTAGAATATATATTCCACGGGGGTAAAATTGAAAAAAGTTGAAAAAAATTTTTTTTGGACTTAGTCATTTTTCCGGCGTTTATCAGACTTTCAGATAGGGGAAATGTCAGTGAGCATTCCGATTTCAGTTCCAGAGCAATTAGCCCGATGAGTCCTTCATATTTAGTCGTTTTCAGCCAATTTTCTGAATTTTGAAAATTTCACTTTTTTGTGAAAATATGCACTAAATGAGGGAATAATATGTGTGACGGTACCCCAGGAGAGTTCCAAATGTTTGTGGGTAGAATATATATCCCACGGGGGTAAAATTGAAAAAAGTTGAAAAATTATTTTTTTTTGAACTTAGTCATTTTTCCGGCGTTTATCAGACTTTCAGAGAGGGGAAATGTCAGTGAGCGTTCCGATTTCAGTTCCAGAGCGATTCGCCCGATGAGTCCTTCATATTTAGTCGTTTTCAGCCAATTTTCTAAATTTTTGAAAATTTCACTTTTTTGTGAAAATATGCACTAAATGAGGGAATCATATGTGTGACGGTACCCCAGGAGAGTTCCAAATGTGTGTGAGTAGAATATATATCCCACAGGGATAAAATTGAAAAAAGTTGAAAAAAAGTTTTTTTTGGACTTAGTCATTTTTCCGGCGTTTATCAGACTTTCAGATAGGGGAAATGTCAGTGGGCATTCCGATTTCAGTTCCAGAGCGATTCGCCCGATGAGTCCTTCATATTTAGTCGTTTTCAGCCAATTTTCTGAATTTTTGAAAATTTCACTTTTTTGTGAAAATATACACTAAATGAGGGAATAATATGTGTGAGGGTACCCCAGGAGAGTTCCAAATGTTTGTGGGTACAATATATATCCCACGGGGGTAAAATTGAAAAAAGTTGAAAAAAAATTTTTTTTGAACTTAGTCATTTTTCCGGCGTTTATCAGACTTTCAGATAGGGGAAATGTCAGTGAGAGTTCCGATTTCAGTTCCAGAGCGATTCGCCCGATCAGTCCATCATATTTAGTCGTTTTCAGCCAATTTTCAGAATTTTTTAAAATTTCACTTTTTTGTGAAAATATCCACTAAATGAGGGAATAATATGTGTGACGGTACCCCAGGAGAGTTCCAAATGTGTGTGTGTAGAATATATATCCCACGGGGGTAAAAATGAAAAAAGTTGAAAAAAATTTTTTTTTGGACTTAGTCATTTTTCCGGCGTTTATCAGACTTTCAGATAGGTGAAATGTCAGTGAGCATTCCGATTTCAGTTCCAGAGCGATTAGCCCGATGAGTCCTTTAAATTTAGTCGTTTTCAGCCAATTTTCTGAATTTTTGAAAATTTCACTTTTTTGTGAAAATATCCACTAAATGAGGGAATAATATGTGTGAGGGTACCCCAGGAGAGTTCCAAATCATTGTGGGTAGAATATATATCCCACGGGGGTAAAATTGAAAAAAGTTGAAAAAAAATTTTTTTTGGACCAAGTCATTTTTCCGGCCTTTATCAGACTTTCAGATAGGGGAAATGTCACTGGGCGTTCCGATTTCAGTTCCAGAGCGATTAGCCCGATGAGTCGTTCATATTTAGTCGTTTTCAGCCAATTTTCAGAATTTTTGAAAATTTCACTTTTTTGTGAAAATATCCACTAAATGAGGGAATAATATGTGTGACGGTACCCCAGGAGAGTTCCAAATGTGTGTGAGTAGAATATATATCCCACAGGTGTAAAACTGAAAAAAGTTGAAAAAAAATTTTTTTTGGACTTAATCATTTTTCCGGCCTTTATCAGACTTTCAGATAGAGGAAATGTCAGTGAGCATTCCGATTTCAGTTCCAGAGTGATTAGCCCGATGAGTCCTTTTTATTTAGTCGTTTTCAGCCAATTTTCAGAATTTTTGAAAATTTCACTTTTTTGTGAAAATATCCACTAAATGAGGGAATAATATGTGTGACGGTACCCCAGGAGAGTTCCAAATGTGTGTGAGTAGAATATATATCCCACAGGTGTAAAACTGAAAAAAGTTGAAAAAAAATTTTTTTTGGACTTAATCATTTTTCCGGCCTTTATCAGACTTTCAGATAGAGGAAATGTCAGTGAGCATTCCGATTTCAGTTCCAGAGCGATTAGCCCGATGAGTCCTTTTTATTTAGTCGTTTTCAGCCAATTTTCTGAATTTTTGAAAATTTCACTTTTTTGTGAAAATATCCACTAAATGAGGGAATAATATGTGTGAGGGTACCCCAGGAGAGTTCCAAATCTTTGTGGGTAGAATATATATCCCACGGGGGTAAAATTGAAAAAAGTTGAAAAAAAATTTTTTTTGGACCAAGTCATTTTTCCGGCCTTTATCAGACTTTCAGATAGGGGAAATGTCAGTGGGCGTTCCGATTTCAGTTCCAGAGCGATTCGCCCGATGAGTCCTTTATATTTAGTCGTTTTCAGCCAATTTTCTGAATTTTTGAAAATTTCACTTTTTTGTGAAAATATGCACTAAATGAGGGAATCATATGTGTGAGGGTACCCCAGGAGAGTTCCAAATGTGTGTGTGTAGAATATATATCCCACGGGGGTAAAAATGAAAAAAGTTGAAAAAAAATTTTTGTTTGGACTTAGTCATTTTTCTGGCGTTTATCAGGCATTCAGATAGGGGAAATGTCAGTGAGCATTCCAATTTCAGTTCCAGAGCAATTAGCCCGATGAGTCCTTCATATTTAGTCGTTTTCAGCCAATTTTCTGAATTTTGAAAATTTCACTTTTTTGTGAAAATATGCACTAAATGAGGGAATAATATGTGTGACGGTACCCCAGGAGACTTCCAAATGTGTGTGAGTAGAATATATATCCAACAGGGATAAAATTGAAAAAAGTTTAAAAAAATTTTTTTTTGACTTAGTCATTTTTCCGGCCTTTATCACACTTTCAGATAGGGGAAATGTCAGTGAGCATTCCGATTTCAGTTCCAGAGCGATTAGCACGATGAGTGCTTCATATTTAGTCGTTTTCAGCCAATTTTCAGAATTTTTGAAAATTTCACTTTTTTGTGAAAATATCCACTAAATGAGGGAATAATATGTGTGAGGGTACCCCAGGAGATTTCCAAATGTGTGTGGGTAGAATATATATTCCACGGGGGTAAAATTGAAAAAAGTTTAAAAAAATTTTTTTTGGACTTAGTCATTTTTCCGGCGTTTATCAGACTTTCAGATAGGGGAAATGTCAGTGAGCATTCCGATTTCAGTTCCAGAGCAATTAGCCCGATGAGTCCTTCATATTTAGTCGTTTTCAGCCAATTTTCTGAATTTTGAAAATTTCACTTTTTTGTGAAAATATGCACTAAATGAGGGAATAATATGTGTGACGGTACCCCAGGAGAGTTCCAAATGTGTGTGAGTAGAATATATATCCAACAGGGATAAAATTGAAAAAAGTTTAAAAAAATTTTTTTTTGACTTAGTCATTTTTCCGGCCTTTATCACACTTTCAGATAGGGGAAATGTCAGTGAGCGTTCCGATTTCAGTTCCAGAGCGATTCGCCCGATGAGTCCATCATATTTAGTCGTTTTCAGACAATTTTCTGAATTTTTGAAAATTCCACTTTTTTGTGAAAATATCCACTAAATGAGGGAATCATATGTGTGAGGGTACCCCAGGAGAGTTCCAAATGTGTGTGTGTAGAATATATATCCCACGGGGGTAAAAATGAAAAAAGTTGAAAAAAAATTTTTGTTTGGACTTAGTCATTTTTCTGGCGTTTATCAGGCATTCAGATAGGGGAAATGTCAGTGAGCATTCCAATTTCAGTTCCAGAGCAATTAGCCCGATGAGTCCTTCATATTTAGTCGTTTTCAGCCAATTTTCTGAATTTTGAAAATTTCACTTTTTTGTGAAAATATGCACTAAATGAGGGAATAATATGTGTGACGGTACCCCAGGAGACTTCCAAATGTGTGTGAGTAGAATATATATCCAACAGGGATAAAATTGAAAAAAGTTTAAAAAAATTTTTTTTTGACTTAGTCATTTTTCCGGCCTTTATCACACTTTCAGATAGGGGAAATGTCAGTGAGCATTCCGATTTCAGTTCCAGAGCGATTAGCACGATGAGTGCTTCATATTTAGTCGTTTTCAGCCAATTTTCAGAATTTTTGAAAATTTCACTTTTTTGTGAAAATATCCACTAAATGAGGGAATAATATGTGTGAGGGTACCCCAGGAGAGTTCCAAATGTTTGTGAGTAGAATATATATCCCACGGGGGTTAAATTGAAAAAAGTTGAAAAAATTTTTTTTTTTAACTTAGTCATTTTTCCGGAGTTTATCAGACTTTCAGATAGGGGAAATGTCAGTGAGCGTTCCGATTTCAGTTTCAGAGCGATTCGCCCGATGAGTCCATCATATTTAGTCGTTTTCAGCAAATTTTCAGAATTTTTGAAAATTTCACTTTTTTGTGAAAATATCCACTAAATGAGGGAATAATATGTGTGACGGTACCCCAGGAGAGTTCCAAATGTGTGTGAGTAGAATATATATCCCACAGGTGTAAAACTGAAAAAAGTTGAAAAAAAATTTTTTTTGGCCTTAATCATTTTTCTGGCCTTTATCAGACTTTCAGATAGGGGAAATGTCAGTGAACGTTCTGATTTCAGTTCCAGAGCGATTAGCCCGATGAGTCCTTCATATTTAGTCGTTTTCAGCCAATTTTCTGAATTTTTGAAAATTTCACTTTTTTGTGAAAATATCCACTAAATGAGGAAATAATATGTGTGAGGGTACCCCAGGAGAGTTCCAAATGTGTGTTGGTAGAATATATATCCCACGGGGGTAAAATTGAAAAAAGTTGAAAAAAATTTTTTTTTGGACTTAGTCATTTTTCCGGCGTTTATCAGACTTTCAGATAGGGGAAATGTCAGTGGGCATTCCGATTTCAGTTCCAGAGCGATTAGCCCGATGAGTCCTTCATATTTAGTCGTTTTCAGCCAATTTTCTGAATTTTTGAAAATTTCACTTTTTTGTGAAAATATCCACTAAATGAGGGAATAATATGTGTGAGGGTACCCCAGGAGAGTTCCAAATCATTGTGGGTAGAATATATATCCCACGGGGGTAAAATTGAAAAAAGTTGAAAAAAAATTTTTTTTGGACCAAGTCATTTTTCCGGCCTTTATCAGACTTTCAGATAGGGGAAATGTCAGTGGGCGTTCCGATTTCAGTTCCAGAGCGATTAGCCCGATGAGTCGTTCATATTTAGTCGTTTTCAGCCAATTTTCAGAATTTTTGAAAATTTCACTTTTTTGTGAAAATATCCACTAAATGAGGGAATAATATGTGTGACGGTACCCCAGGAGAGTTCCAAATGTGTGTGAGTAGAATATATATCCCACAGGTGTAAAACTGAAAAAAGTTGAAAAAAAATTTTTTTTGGACTTAATCATTTTTCCGGCCTTTATCAGACTTTCAGATAGAGGAAATGTCAGTGAGCATTCCGATTTCAGTTCCAGAGCGATTAGCCCGATGAGTCCTTTTTATTTAGTCGTTTTCAGCCAATTTTCAGAATTTTTGAAAATTTCACTTTTTTGTGAAAATATCCACTAAATGAGGGAATAATATGTGTGACGGTACCCCAGGAGAGTTCCAAATGTGTGTGAGTAGAATATATATCCCACAGGTGTAAAACTGAAAAAAGTTGAAAAAAAATTTTTTTTGGACTTAATCATTTTTCCGGCCTTTATCAGACTTTCAGATCGAGGAAATGTCAGTGAGCATTCCGATTTCAGTTCCAGAGCGATTAGCCCGATGAGTCCTTTTTATTTAGTCGTTTTCAGCCAATTTTCTGAATTTTTGAAAATTTCACTTTTTTGTGAAAATATCCACTAAATGAGGGAATAATATGTGTGAGGGTACCCCAGGAGAGTTCCAAATCTTTGTGGGTAGAATATATATCCCACGGGGGTAAAATTGAAAAAAGTTGAAAAAAAATTTTTTTTGGACCAAGTCATTTTTCCGGCCTTTATCAGACTTTCAGATAGGGGAAATGTCAGTGGGCGTTCCGATTTCAGTTCCAGAGCGATTCGCCCGATGAGTCCTTTATATTTAGTCGTTTTCAGCCAATTTTCTGAATTTTTGAAAATTTCACTTTTTTGTGAAAATATGCACTAAATGAGGGAATCATATGTGTGAGGGTACCCCAGGAGAGTTCCAAATGTGTGTGTGTAGAATATATATCCCACGGGGGTAAAAATGAAAAAAGTTGAAAAAAAATTTTTGTTTGGACTTAGTCATTTTTCTGGCGTTTATCAGGCATTCAGATAGGGGAAATGTCAGTGAGCATTCCAATTTCAGTTCCAGAGCAATTAGCCCGATGAGTCCTTCATATTTAGTCGTTTTCAGCCAATTTTCTGAATTTTGAAAATTTCACTTTTTTGTGAAAATATGCACTAAATGAGGGAATAATATGTGTGACGGTACCCCAGGAGACTTCCAAATGTGTGTGAGTAGAATATATATCCAACAGGGATAAAATTGAAAAAAGTTTAAAAAAATTTTTTTTTGACTTAGTCATTTTTCCGGCCTTTATCACACTTTCAGATAGGGGAAATGTCAGTGAGCATTCCGATTTCAGTTCCAGAGCGATTAGCACGATGAGTGCTTCATATTTAGTCGTTTTCAGCCAATTTTCAGAATTTTTGAAAATTTCACTTTTTTGTGAAAATATCCACTAAATGAGGGAATAATATGTGTGAGGGTACCCCAGGAGATTTCCAAATGTGTGTGGGTAGAATATATATTCCACGGGGGTAAAATTGAAAAAAGTTTAAAAAAATTTTTTTTGGACTTAGTCATTTTTCCGGCGTTTATCAGACTTTCAGATAGGGGAAATGTCAGTGAGCATTCCGATTTCAGTTCCAGAGCGATTCGCCCGATGAGTCCATCATATTTAGTCGTTTTCAGACAATTTTCTGAATTTTTGAAAATTCCACTTTTTTGTGAAAATATCCACTAAATGAGGGAATCATATGTGTGAGGGTACCCCAGGAGAGTTCCAAATGTGTGTGTGTAGAATATATATCCCACGGGGGTAAAAATGAAAAAAGTTGAAAAAAAATTTTTGTTTGGACTTTGTCATTTTTCTGGCGTTTATCAGGCATTCAGATAGGGGAAATGTCAGTGAGCATTCCAATTTCAGTTCCAGAGCAATTAGCCCGATGAGTCCTTCATATTTAGTCGTTTTCAGCCAATTTTCTGAATTTTGAAAATTTCACTTTTTTGTGAAAATATGCACTAAATGAGGGAATAATATGTGTGACGGTACCCCAGGAGACTTCCAAATGTGTGTGAGTAGAATATATATCCAACAGGGATAAAATTGAAAAAAGTTTAAAAAAATTTTTTTTTGACTTAGTCATTTTTCCGGCCTTTATCACACTTTCAGATAGGGGAAATGTCAGTGAGCATTCCGATTTCAGTTCCAGAGCGATTAGCACGATGAGTGCTTCATATTTAGTCGTTTTCAGCCAATTTTCAGAATTTTTGAAAATTTCACTTTTTTGTGAAAATATCCACTAAATGAGGGAATAATATGTGTGAGGGTACCCCAGGAGAGTTCCAAATGTTTGTGAGTAGAATATATATCCCACGGGGGTTAAATTGAAAAAAGTTGAAAAAATTTTTTTTTTTAACTTAGTCATTTTTCCGGAGTTTATCAGACTTTCAGATAGGGGAAATGTCAGTGAGCGTTCCGATTTCAGTTTCAGAGCGATTCGCCCGATGAGTCCATCATATTTAGTCGTTTTCAGCAAATTTTCAGAATTTTTGAAAATTTCACTTTTTTGTGAAAATATCCACTAAATGAGGGAATAATATGTGTGACGGTACCCCAGGAGAGTTCCAAATGTGTGTGAGTAGAATATATATCCCACAGGTGTAAAACTGAAAAAAGTTGAAAAAAAATTTTTTTTGGCCTTAATCATTTTTCTGGCCTTTATCAGACTTTCAGATAGGGGAAATGTCAGTGAACGTTCTGATTTCAGTTCCAGAGCGATTAGCCCGATGAGTCCTTCATATTTAGTCGTTTTCAGCCAATTTTCTGAATTTTTGAAAATTTCACTTTTTTGTGAAAATATCCACTAAATGAGGAAATAATATGTGTGAGGGTACCCCAGGAGAGTTCCAAATGTGTGTTGGTAGAATATATATCCCACGGGGGTAAAATTGAAAAAAGTTGAAAAAAATTTTTTTTTGGACTTAGTCATTTTTCCGGCGTTTATCAGACTTTCAGATAGGGGAAATGTCAGTGGGCATTCCGATTTCAGTTCCAGAGCGATTAGCCCGATGAGTCCTTCATATTTAGTCGTTTTCAGCCAATTTTCTGAATTTTTGAAAATTTCACTTTTTTGTGAAAATATCCACTAAATGAGGGAATAATATGTGTGAGGGTACCCCAGGAGAGTTCCAAATCATTGTGGGTAGAATATATATCCCACGGGGGTAAAATTGAAAAAAGTTGAAAAAAAATTTTTTTTGGACCAAGTCATTTTTCCGGCCTTTATCAGACTTTCAGATAGGGGAAATGTCAGTGGGCGTTCCGATTTCAGTTCCAGAGCGATTAGCCCGATGAGTCGTTCATATTTAGTCGTTTTCAGCCAATTTTCAGAATTTTTGAAAATTTCACTTTTTTGTGAAAATATCCACTAAATGAGGGAATAATATGTGTGACGGTACCCCAGGAGAGTTCCAAATGTGTGTGAGTAGAATATATATCCCACAGGTGTAAAACTGAAAAAAGTTGAAAAAAAATTTTTTTTGGACTTAATCATTTTTCCGGCCTTTATCAGACTTTCAGATAGAGGAAATGTCAGTGAGCATTCCGATTTCAGTTCCAGAGCGATTAGCCCGATGAGTCCTTTTTATTTAGTCGTTTTCAGCCAATTTTCAGAATTTTTGAAAATTTCACTTTTTTGTGAAAATATCCACTAAATGAGGGAATAATATGTGTGACGGTACCCCAGGAGAGTTCCAAATGTGTGTGAGTAGAATATATATCCCACAGGTGTAAAACTGAAAAAAGTTGAAAAAAAATTTTTTTTGGACTTAATCATTTTTCCGGCCTTTATCAGACTTTCAGATAGAGGAAATGTCAGTGAGCATTCCGATTTCAGTTCCAGAGCGATTAGCCCGATGAGTCCTTTTTATTTAGTCGTTTTCAGCCAATTTTCTGAATTTTTGAAAATTTCACTTTTTTGTGAAAATATCCACTAAATGAGGGAATAATATGTGTGAGGGTACCCCAGGAGAGTTCCAAATCTTTGTGGGTAGAATATATATCCCATGGGGGTAAAATTGAAAAAAGTTGAAAAAAAATTTTTTTTGGACCAAGTCATTTTTCCGGCCTTTATCAGACTTTCAGATAGGGGAAATGTCAGTGGGCGTTCCGATTTCAGTTCCAGAGCGATTCGCCCGATGAGTCCTTTATATTTAGTCGTTTTCAGCCAATTTTCTGAATTTTTGAAAATTTCACTTTTTTGTGAAAATATGCACTAAATGAGGGAATCATATGTGTGAGGGTACCCCAGGAGAGTTCCAAATGTGTGTGTGTAGAATATATATCCCACGGGGGTAAAAATGAAAAAAGTTGAAAAAAAATTTTTGTTTGGACTTAGTCATTTTTCTGGCGTTTATCAGGCATTCAGATAGGGGAAATGTCAGTGAGCATTCCAATTTCAGTTCCAGAGCAATTAGCCCGATGAGTCCTTCATATTTAGACGTTTTCAGCCAATTTTCTGAATTTTGAAAATTTCACTTTTTTGTGAAAATATGCACTAAATGAGGGAATAATATGTGTGACGGTACCCCAGGAGACTTCCAAATGTGTGTGAGTAGAATATATATCCAACAGGGATAAAATTGAAAAAAGTTTAAAAAAATTTTTTTTTGACTTAGTCATTTTTCCGGCCTTTATCACACTTTCAGATAGGGGAAATGTCAGTGAGCATTCCGATTTCAGTTCCAGAGCGATTAGCACGATGAGTGCTTCATATTTAGTCGTTTTCAGCCAATTTTCAGAATTTTTGAAAATTTCACTTTTTTGTGAAAATATCCACTAAATGAGGGAATAATATGTGTGAGGGTACCCCAGGAGATTTCCAAATGTGTGTGGGTAGAATATATATTCCACGGGGGTAAAATTGAAAAAAGTTTAAAAAAATTTTTTTTGGACTTAGTCATTTTTCCGGCGTTTATCAGACTTTCAGATAGGGGAAATGTCAGTGAGCATTCCGATTTCAGTTCCAGAGCAATTAGCCCGATGAGTCCTTCATATTTAGTCGTTTTCAGCCAATTTTCTGAATTTTGAAAATTTCACTTTTTTGTGAAAATATGCACTAAATGAGGGAATAATATGTGTGACGGTACCCCAGGAGAGTTCCAAATGTGTGTGAGTAGAATATATATCCAACAGGGATAAAATTGAAAAAAGTTTAAAAAAATTTTTTTTTGACTTAGTCATTTTTCCGGCCTTTATCACACTTTCAGATAGGGGAAATGTCAGTGAGCGTTCCGATTTCAGTTCCAGAGCGATTCGCCCGATGAGTCCATCATATTTAGTCGTTTTCAGACAATTTTCTGAATTTTTGAAAATTCCACTTTTTTGTGAAAATATCCACTAAATGAGGGAATCATATGTGTGAGGGTACCCCAGGAGAGTTCCAAATGTGTGTGTGTAGAATATATATCCCACGGGGGTAAAAATGAAAAAAGTTGAAAAAAAATTTTTGTTTGGACTTAGTCATTTTTCTGGCGTTTATCAGGCATTCAGATAGGGGAAATGTCAGTGAGCATTCCAATTTCAGTTCCAGAGCAATTAGCCCGATGAGTCCTTCATATTTAGTCGTTTTCAGCCAATTTTCTGAATTTTGAAAATTTCACTTTTTTGTGAAAATATGCACTAAATGAGGGAATAATATGTGTGACGGTACCCCAGGAGACTTCCAAATGTGTGTGAGTAGAATATATATCCAACAGGGATAAAATTGAAAAAAGTTTAAAAAAATTTTTTTTTGACTTAGTCATTTTTCCGGCCTTTATCACACTTTCAGATAGGGGAAATGTCAGTGAGCATTCCGATTTCAGTTCCAGAGCGATTAGCACGATGAGTGCTTCATATTTAGTCGTTTTCAGCCAATTTTCAGAATTTTTGAAAATTTCACTTTTTTGTGAAAATATCCACTAAATGAGGGAATAATATGTGTGAGGGTACCCCAGGAGAGTTCCAAATGTTTGTGAGTAGAATATATATCCCACGGGGGTTAAATTGAAAAAAGTTGAAAAATTTTTTTTTTTTAACTTAGTCATTTTTCCGGAGTTTATCAGACTTTCAGATAGGGGAAATGTCAGTGAGCGTTCCGATTTCAGTTTCAGAGCGATTCGCCCGATGAGTCCATCATATTTAGTCGTTTTCAGCAAATTTTCAGAATTTTTGAAAATTTCACTTTTTTGTGAAAATATCCACTAAATGAGGGAATAATATGTGTGACGGTACCCCAGGAGAGTTCCAAATGTGTGTGAGTAGAATATATATCCCACAGGTGTAAAACTGAAAAAAGTTGAAAAAAAATTTTTTTTGGCCTTAATCATTTTTCTGGCCTTTATCAGACTTTCAGATAGGGGAAATGTCAGTGAACGTTCTGATTTCAGTTCCAGAGCGATTAGCCCGATGAGTCCTTCATATTTAGTCGTTTTCAGCCAATTTTCTGAATTTTTGAAAATTTCACTTTTTTGTGAAAATATCCACTAAATGAGGAAATAATATGTGTGAGGGTACCCCAGGAGAGTTCCAAATGTGTGTTGGTAGAATATATATCCCACGGGGGTAGAATTGAAAAAAGTTGAAAAAAATTTTTTTTTGGACTTAGTCATTTTTCCGGCGTTTATCAGACTTTCAGATAGGGGAAATGTCAGTGGGCATTCCGATTTCAGTTCCAGAGCGATTAGCCCGATGAGTCCTTCATATTTAGTCGTTTTCAGCCAATTTTCTGAATTTTTGAAAATTTCACTTTTTTTGTGAAAATATCCACTAAATGAGGGAATAATATGTGTGAGGGTACCCCAGGACAGTTCCAAATGTGTGTTTGTAGAATATATATCCCACGGGGGTAAAAATGAAAAAAGTTGCAAAAAAATTTTTTTTGGACTTAGTCATTTTTCCGGCGTTTATCAGGCTTTCAGATAGGGGAAATGTCAGTGAGCGTTCCGATTTCAGTTCCAGAGCGATTCGCCCGATGAGTCCTTCATATTTAGTCGTTTTCAGCCAATTTTCTGCATTTTTGAAAATTACACTTTTTGTGAAAATATCCACTAAATGAGGGTATAATATGTGTGAGGGTACCCCAGGAGAGTTCCAAATGTTTTGGGTAGAATATATATCCCACTGGGGTAAAATTGAAAAAAGTTTAAAAATTTTTTTTTTTGAACTTAGTCATTTTTCCGGAGTTTATCAGACTTTCAGATAGTGGAAATGTCAGTGAGCGTTCCGATTTCAGTTCCAGAGCGACTCGCCCGATGAGTCCATCATATTTAGTCGTTTTCAGCCTATTTTCAGAATTTTTGAAAATTTCACTTTTTTGTGAAAATATCCACTAAATGAGGGAATAATATGTGTGAGGGTACCCCAGGAGAGTTCCAAATGTGTGTGTGTAGAATATATATCCCACGGGGGTAAAAATGAAAAAAGTTGAAAAAAAATTTTTTTTGGACTTAGTCATTTTTCCGGCCTTTATCAGACTTTCAGATAGGGGAAATGTCAGTGAGCGTTCCGATTTCAGTTCCAGAGCGATTCGCCCGATGAGTCCATCATATTTAGTCGTTTTCAGCCAATTTTCTGAATTTTTGAAAATTACAATTTTTTGTGAAAATATCCACTAAATGAGGGAATAATATGTGTGAGGGTACCCCAGGAGAGTTCCAAATGTTTTGGGTAGAATATATTTCCCACTGGGGTAAAATTGAAAAAAGTTGAAAAATTTTTTTTTTTGAACTTAGTCATCTATCCGGCGTTTATCAGACTTTCAGATAGGGGAAATGTCAGTAAGCATTCCGATTTCAGTTCCAGAGCGATTAGCCCGATGAGTCCTTCATATTTAGTCGTTTTCAGCCAATTTTCTGAATTTTTGAAAATTTCACTTTTTTGTGAAAATATCCACTAAATGAGGGAATAATATGTGTGAGGGTACCCCAGGAGAGTTCCAAATGTTTGTGGGTAGAATATATATCCCACGGGGGTAAAATTGAAAAAAGTTGAAAAAATTTATTTTTTGGACTTAGTCATTTTTTCAGCGTTTATCATACTTTCAGATAGGGGAAATGTCAGTGAGCATTCCGATTTCAGTTCCAGAGTGATTCGCCCAATGAGTCCTTCATATTTAGTCGTTTTCAGTCAATTTTCTGAATTTTTGAAAATTTCACTTTTTTGTGAAAATATCCACTAAATGAGGGAATAATATGTGTGAGGGTACCCCAGGAGCGTTCCAAATGTGTGTGGGTAGAACATGTATCTACAGGGGTAAAATTGAAAAAAGTTGAAAAAATTTTTTTTTGAACTTAGTCATTTTTCCGGCGTTTATCAGACTTTCAGATAGGGGAAGTGTCAGTGAGCGTTCCGATTTCAGTTCCAGAGCGATTCTCCCGATGAGTCCTTCATATTTAGTCGTTTTCAGTCAATTTTCTGAATTTTTGAAAATTTCACTTTTTTGTGAAAATATCCACTAAATGAGGGAATAATATGTGCAGGTACCCCAGGCGAGTTCCAAATGTGTGTGGGTAGAATATATATCCCACGGGGGTAAAATTGAAAAAAGTTGAAAAAATTTTTTTTTGGGACTTAGTCATTTTTCCAGCGTTTATCAGACTTTCAGAGAGGGGAAATGTCAGTGAGCGTTCCGATTTCAGTTCCAGAGCGATTCACCCAATGAGTCCTTCATATTTAGTCGTTTTCAGCCAGTTTTCAGAATTTTTGAAAATTTCACTTTTTTGTGAAAATATCCACTAAATGAGGGAATAATATGTGTGAAGGTACCCCAGGAGAGTTCCAAAAGTGTGGGTAGCATATATATCCACAGGGGTAAAATTGAAAAAAGTTGAAAAAAATTTTTTTTTGGACTTAGTCATTTTTCCGGCGTTTATCAGACTTTCAGATAGGGGAAATGTCAGTGAGCGTTCCGATTTCAGTTCCACAGCGATTCGACCGACGATTCCATCATATTTAGTCGTTTTCAGCCAACTTTCTGAATTTTTGAAAATTTCACTTTTTTGTGAAAATATCCACTAAATGAGGGAATAATATGTGTGAGGGAACCCCAGGAGAGTTACAAAAGTTTGGGTAGAATATATATCCACAGGGGTAAAATTGAAAAAATTCGAAAAAATTTTTTTTGGGGACTTAGTCATTTTTCCGGCGTTTATCAGACTTTCAGATAGGGGAAATGTCAGTGAGCAATCCGATTTCAGTTCCAGAGCGATTCGCCCAATGAGTCCTTCATATTTAGTCGTTTTCAGCATATTTTCTGAATTTTTGAAAATTTCACTTTTTTGTGAAAATATCCACTAAATGAGGGAATAATATGTGTGAGGGTACCCCAGGCGAGTTCCAAATGTGTGTGGGTAGAATATATATCCCACGGGGGTAAAATTGAAAAAAGTTTAAAAAAATTTTTTTTGGGACTTAGTCATTTTTCCGGCGTTTATCAGACTTTCAGAGAGGGGAAATGTCAGTGAGCGTTCCGATTTCAGTTCCAGAGCGATTCACCCAATGAGTCCTTCATATTTAGTCGTTTTCAGCCAATTTTCAGAATTTTTGAAAATTTCACTTTTTTGTGAAAATATCCACTAAATGAGGGAATAATATGTGTGAAGGTACCCCAGGAGAGTTCCAAATGTGTGTCGGTAGAACATGTATCTACAGTGGTAAAATTGAAAAAAGTTAAAAAATTTTTTTTTGGGGACTTAGTCATTTTTCTGGCTTTTATCAGACTTTCAGATAGGGGAAATGTCAGTGAGCGTTCCGATTTCAGTTCCAGAGCGATTCGCCCAATGAGTCCTTCATATTTAGTCGTTTTCAGCCAATTTTCTGAATTTTTGAAAATTTCACTTTTTTGTGAAAATATCCACTAAATGAGGGAATAATATGTGTGCGGGTACCCCAGGAGAGTTCCAAAAGTGTGGGTAGAATATATATCCACAGGGGTAAAATTGAAAAAATGTGAAAAAAATTTTTTTGGGAACTTAGTCATTTTTCCGGAGTTTATCAGACTTTCAGATAGGGGAAATGTCAGTGAGCAATCCGAATTCAGTTCCAGAGCGATTCGCCCAATGAGTCCTTCATATTTAGTCGTTTTCAGCATATTTTCTGAATTTTTGAAAATTTCACTTTTTTGTGAAAATATCCACTAAATGAGGGAATAATATGTGTGAGGGTACCCCAGGAGAGTTCCAAATGTGTGTGGGTAGAATATATATCTACAGGGGTAAAATTGTAAAAAGTTGAAAACATTTTTTTTGGGGACTTAGTCATTTTTCCGGCGTTTATCAGACTTTCAGATAGGGGAAATGTCAGTGAGCGTTCCGATTTCAGTTCCAGAGCAATTCGCCCGATGAGTCCTTCATAATTAGTTATTTTCAGCCAATATTCTGATTTTTAAAAATTTCACTTTTTTGTGAAAATATCCACTAAATGAGGGAATAATATGTGTGAGGGTACCCCAGGAGAGTTCCAAATGTGTGTGGGTAGAATATATATCCACAGGGGTAAAATTGAAAAAATTCGAAAAATTTTTTTTTGGGGACTTAGTCATTTTTCCGGCGTTTATCAGACTTTCAGATAGGGGAAATGTCAGTGAGCAATCCGATTTCAGTTCCAGAGCGATTCGCCCAATGAGTCCTTCACATTTAGTCGTTTTCAGCATATTTTCTGAATTTTTGAAAATTTCACTTTTTTGTGAAAATATCCACTAAATGAGGGAATAATATGTGTGAGGGTACCCCAGGAGAGTTCCAAATGTGTGTGGGTAGAATATATATCCCACGGGGGTAAAATTGAAAAAAGGTGAAAAAAATTTTTTTGGGGACTTAGTCATTTTTCCGGCGTTTATCAGACTTTCAGATAGGGGAAATGTCAGTGAGCGTTCCGACTTCAGTTCCACAGCGATTCGACCGACGATTCCATCATATTTAGTCATTTTCAGCCAACTTTCTGAATTTTTGAAAATTTCACTTTTTTGTGAAAATATCCACTAAATAAGGGAATAATATGTGTGAGGGAACCCCAGGAGAGTTCCAAAAGTGTGGGTAGAATATATATCCACAGGGGTAAAATTGAAAAAATTTGAAAAAACTTTTTTTGGGGACTTAGTCTTTTTTCCCACGTTTATCAGAATTTCAGATAGGGGAAATGTCAGTGAGCAATCCGATTTCAGTTCCAGAGCGATTCGCCCAATGTGTCCTTCATATTTAGTCGTTTTCAGCATATTTTCTGAATTTTTGAAAATTTCACTTTTTTGTGAAAATATCCACTAAATGAGGGAATAATATATGTGAGGGTATCCCAGGAGAGTTCCAAATGTGTGTGGGTAGAATATATATCCCACGGGGGTAAAAGTGAAAAAAGTTTAAAAAAATTTTTTTTTGGACTTAGTCATTTTTCCGCCGTTTATCAGACTTTCAGATAGGGGAAATGTCAGTGAGCAATCCGATTTCAGTTCCAGAGCGATTCGCCCGATGAGTCCTTCATATTTAGTCGTTTTCAGTCAATTTTCTGAATTTTTGAAAATTTCACTTTTTTGTGAAAATATCCACTAAATGAGGGAATAATATGTGTGAGGGTACCCCAGGAGAGTTCCAAATGTTTGTGGGTAGAATATATATCCCACGGGGGTAAAATTGAAAAAAGTTGAAAAAATTTATTTTTTGGACTTAGTCATTTTTTCAGCGTTTATCAGACTTTCAGATTGGAGAAATGTCAGTGAACGTTCCGATTTCAGTTCCAGAGTGATTCGCCCGATGAGTCCTTCATATTTATTCGTTTTCAGCCAATTTTCTGAATTTTTGAAAATTTCACTTTTTTGTGAAAATATGCACTAAATGAGGGAATAATATGTGTGAGAGTACGCCAGGAGAGTTCCAAATGTGTGTGGGCAGAATAGATATCCCACGGGGGTAAAATTGAAAAAAGATGAAAAAAAATTTTTTGGGGACTTAGTCATTTTTCCGCCGTTTATCAGACTTTCAGATAGGGGAAATGTCAGTGAGCAATCCGATTTCAGTTCCAGAGCGATTCGCCCGATGAGTCCTTCATATTTAGTCGTTTTCAGTCAATTTTCTGAATTTTTGAAAATTTCACTTTTTTGTGAAAATATCCACTAAATGAGGGAATAATATGTGTGAGGGTACCCCAGGAGAGTTCCAAATGTTTGTGGGTAGAATATATATCCCACGGGGGTAAAATTGAAAAAAGTTGAAAAAATTTATTTTTTGGACTTAGTCATTTTTTCAGCGTTTATCATACTTTCAGATAGGGGAAATGTCAGTGAGCATTCCGATTTCAGTTCCAGAGTGATTCGCCCAATGAGTCCTTCATATTTAGTCGTTTTCAGCCAATTTTCTGAATTTTTGAAAATTTCACTTTTTTGTGAAAATATCCACTAATTGAGGGAATAATATGTGTGAGGATACCCCAGGAGAGTTCCAAATGTGTGTGGGAAGAATATATATCTCACGGGGGTAAAATTGAAATAAAAATTCTTTTGGACTTAGTCATTTTTCCGGCGTTTATCAGACTTTCAGATTGGAGAAATGTCAGTGAACGTTCCGATTTCAGTTCCAGAGTGATTCGCCCGATGAGTCCTTCATATTTAGTCGTTTTCAGCCAATTTTCTGAATTTTTGAAAATTTCACTTTTTTGTGAAAATATGCACTAAATGAGGGAATAATATGTGTGAGAGTACGCCAGGAGAGTTCCAAATGTGTGTGGGCAGAATAGATATCCCACGGGGGTAAAATTGAAAAAAGATGAAAAAAAATTTTTTGGGGACTTAGTCTTTTTTCCGGCGTTTATCAGACTTTCAGATTGGGGAAATGTCAGTGAGCGTTCCGTTTTCAGTTCCAGAGCGATTCGCCCAATGAGTCCTTCATATTTAGTCGTTTTCAGCCAATTTTCTGAATATTTGAAAACTTCACTTTTGTTGTGAAAATATCCACTAAATGAGGGAATAATATGTGTGAGGGTACCCCAGGAGAGTTCCAAAAGTATGGGTAGAATTTATATCCACAGAGGTAAAATTGAAAAAAGTTTAAAAAATTTTTTTTGGCGACTTAGTCATTTTTCCGGCGTTTATCAGACTTTCAGATAGGGGAAATGGCAGTGAGCAATCCGATTTCAGTTCCAGAGCGATTCGCCCAATGAGTCCTTCATATTTAGTCGTTTTCAGCCTATTTTCTGAATTTTTGAAAATTTCACTTTTTTGTGAAAATATCCACTAAATGAGGGAATAATATGTGTGAGGGTACCCCAGGAGAGTTCCAAATGTGTGTGGGTAGAACATGTATCTACAGGGGTAAAATTGAAAAAAGTTGAAAAAATTTTTTTTGGGAACTTAGTCATTTTTCCGGCGTTTATCAGACTTTCAGATAGGGGAAGTGTCAGGGAGCGTTCCGATTTCAGTTCCAGAGTGATTCGCCCGATGAGTCCTTCATATTTAGTCGTTTTCAGTCAATTTTCTGAATTTTTGAAAATTTCACTTTTTTGTGAAAATATCCACTTAATGAGGGAATAATATGTGTAAGGGTACCCCAGGAGAGTTCCAAATGTGTGTGGGTAGAATATATATCTACAGGGGTAAAATTGTAAAAAGTTGAAAACATTTTTTTTGGGGACTTAGTCATTTTTCCGGCGTTTATCAGACTTTCAGATAGGGGAAATGTCAGTGAGCGTTCCGATTTCAGGTCCACAGCGATTCGACCGACGATTCCATCATATTTAGTCATTTTCAGCCAACTTTCTGAATTTTTGAAAATTTCACTTTTTTGTGAAAATATCCACTAAATGAGGGAATAATATGTGTGAGGGTACCCCAGGAGAGTTCCAAATGTGTGTGGGTAGAATATATATCCCACGGGGGTAAAAGTGAAAAAAGTTTAAAAAAATTTTTTTTTGGACTTAGTTATTTTTCCGCCGTTTATCAGACTTTCAGATAGGGGAAATGTCAGTGAGCGTTCCGATTTCAGTTCCAGAGCAATTCGCCCGATGAGTCCTTCATAATTAGTTATTTTCAGCCAATATTCTGATTTTTAAAAATTTCACTTTTTTGTGAAAATATCCACTAAATGAGGGAATAATATGTGTGAGGGTACCCCAGGAGAGTTCCAAAAGTGTGGGTAGAATATATATCCACAGGGGTAAAATTGAAAAAAGTTGAAAAAAATTTTTTGGGGACTTAGTCATTTTTTCGGTGTTTATCAGACTTTCAGATAGGGGAAATGTCAGTGAGCAATCTGATTTCAGTTCCAGAGCGATTCGCCCAATGAGTCCTTCATATTTAGTCGTTTTCAGCCAATTTTCAGAATTTTTGAAAATTTCACTTTTTTGTGAAAATATCCACTAAATGAGGGAATAATATGTGTGAGGGTACCCCAGGAGAGTTCCAAAAGTGTGGGTAGAATATATATCCACAGGGGTAAAATTGAAAAAAGTTTAAAAAAAATTTTTTTTGGACTTAGTCATTTTTCCGGCGTTTATCAGACTTTCAGATAGGGGAAATGTCAGTGAGCGTTCCTATTTCAGTTCCAGAGCGATTCGCCCGATGAGTCCTTCATAATTAGTCGTTTTCAGTCAATTTTCTGAATTTTTGAAAATTTCACTTTTTTGTGAAAATATCCACTAAATGAGGGAATAATATGTGTGCGGGTACCCCAGGAGAGTTCCAAATGTGTGTTGGTAGAATATATATCTACAGGGGTAAAATTGAAAAAAGTTGAAATAATTTTTTTTTGGACTTAGTCATTTTTCCGGCGTTTATCAGACTTTCAGATAGGAGAAATGTCAGTGAGCATTCCGATTTCAGTTCCAGAGCGATTCGCCCAATGAGTCCTTCATATTTAGTCGTTTTCAGCCAATTTTCTGAATATTTGAAAACTTCACTTTTGTTGTGAAAATATCCACTAAATGAGGGAATAATATGTGCGAGGGTACCCCAGGAGAGTTCCAAAAGTATGGGTAGAATTTATATCCACAGAGGTAAAATTGAAAAAAGTTTAAAAAATTTTTTTTGGCGACTTAGTCATTTTTCCGGCGTTTATCAGACTTTCAGATAGGGGAAATGGCAGTGAGCAATCCGATTTCAGTTCCAGAGCGATTCGCCCAATGAGTCCTTCATATTTAGTCGTTTTCAGCCTATTTTCTGAATTTTTGAAAATTTCACTTTTTTGTGAAAATATCCACTAAATGAGGGAATAATATGTGTGAGGGTACCCCAGGAGAGTTCCAAATGTGTGTGGGTAGAACATGTATCTACAGGGGTAAAATTGAAAAAAGTTGAAAAAATTTTTTTTGGGAACTTAGTCATTTTTCCGGCGTTTATCAGACTTTCAGATAGGGGAAGTGTCAGGGAGCGTTCCGATTTCAGTTCCAGAGTGATTCGCCCGATGAGTCCTTCATATTTAGTCGTTTTCAGTCAATTTTCTGAATTTTTGAAAATTTCACTTTTTTGTGAAAATATCCACTTAATGAGGGAATAATATGTGTAAGGGTACCCCAGGAGAGTTCCAAATGTGTGTGGGTAGAATATATATCTACAGGGGTAAAATTGTAAAAAGTTGAAAACATTTTTTTTGGGGACTTAGTCATTTTTCCGGCGTTTATCAGACTTTCAGATAGGGGAAATGTCAGTGAGCGTTCCGATTTCAGGTCCACAGCGATTCGACCGACGATTCCATCATATTTAGTCATTTTCAGCCAACTTTCTGAATTTTTGAAAATTTCACTTTTTTGTGAAAATATCCACTAAATGAGGGAATAATATGTGTGAGGGTACCCCAGGAGAGTTCCAAATGTGTGTGGGTAGAATATATATCCCACGGGGGTAAAATTGAAAAAAGGTGAAAAAAATTTTTTTGGGGACTTAGTCATTTTTCCGGCGTTTATCAGACTTTCAGATAGGGGAAATGTCAGTGAGCGTTCCGATTTCAGGTCCACAGCGATTCGACCGACGATTCCATCATATTTAGTCATTTTCAGCCAACTTTCTGAATTTTTGAAAATTTCACTTTTTTGTGAAAATATCCACTAAATGAGGGAATAATATGTGTGAGGGTACCCCAGGAGAGTTCCAAATGTGTGTGGGTAGAATATATATCCCACGGGGGTAAAAGTGAAAAAAGTTTAAAAAAATTTTTTTTTGGACTTAGTTATTTTTCCGCCGTTTATCAGACTTTCAGATAGGGGAAATGTCAGTGAGCGTTCCGATTTCAGTTCCAGAGCAATTCGCCCGATGAGTCCTTCATAATTAGTTATTTTCAGCCAATATTCTGATTTTTAAAAATTTCACTTTTTTGTGAAAATATCCACTAAATGAGGGAATAATATGTGTGAGGGTACCCCAGGAGAGTTCCAAAAGTGTGGGTAGAATATATATCCACAGGGGTAAAATTGAAAAAAGTTGAAAAAAATTTTTTGGGGACTTAGTCATTTTTTCGGTGTTTATCAGACTTTCAGATAGGGGAAATGTCAGTGAGCAATCTGATTTCAGTTCCAGAGCGATTCGCCCAATGAGTCCTTCATATTTAGTCGTTTTCAGCCAATTTTCAGAATTTTTGAAAATTTCACTTTTTTGTGAAAATATCCACTAAATGAGGGAATAATATGTGTGAGGGTACCCCAGGAGAGTTCCAAAAGTGTGGGTAGAATATATATCCACAGGGGTAAAATTGAAAAAAGTTTAAAAAAAATTTTTTTTGGACTTAGTCATTTTTCCGGCGTTTATCAGACTTTCAGATAGGGGAAATGTCAGTGAGCGTTCCTATTTCAGTTCCAGAGCGATTCGCCCGATGAGTCCTTCATAATTAGTCGTTTTCAGTCAATTTTCTGAATTTTTGAAAATTTCACTTTTTTGTGAAAATATCCACTAAATGAGGGAATAATATGTGTGCGGGTACCCCAGGAGAGTTCCAAATGTGTGTTGGTAGAATATATATCTACAGGGGTAAAATTGAAAAAAGTTGAAATAATTTTTTTTTGGACTTAGTCATTTTTCCGGCGTTTATCAGACTTTCAGATAGGAGAAATGTCAGTGAGCATTCCGATTTCAGTTCCAGAGCGATTCGCCCAATGAGTCCTTCATATTTAGTCGTTTTCAGCCAATTTTCTGAATTTTTGAAAATTTAACTTTTTTGTGAAAATATCCACTTAATGAGGGAATAATATGTGTAAGGGTACCCCAGGAGAGTTCCAAATGTGTGTGGGTAGAATATATATCTACAGGGGTAAAATTGTAAAAAGTTGAAACAATTTTTTTTGGGGACTTAGTCATTTTTCCGGCGTTTATCAGACTTTCAGATAGGGGAAATGTCAGTGAGCGTTCCGATTTCAGTTCCAGAGCAATTCGCCCGATGAGTCCTTCATAATTACTTATTTTCAGCCAATATTCTGATTTTTAAAAATTTCACTTTTTTGTGAAAATATCCACTAAATGAGGGAATAATATGTGTGAGGGTACCCCAGGAGAGTTCCAAAAGTGTGGGTAGAATATATATCCACAGGGGTAAAATTGAAAAAAGTTGAAAAAAATTTTTTTTTGGACTTAGTCATTTTTCCGGCGTTTATCAGACTTTCAGATAGGGGAAATGTCAGTGAGCGTTCCGATTTCAGTTCCACAGCGATTCGACCGACGATTCCATCATATTTAGTCGTTTTCAGCCAACTTTCTGAATTTTTGAAAATTTCACTTTTTTGTGAAAATATCCACTAAATGAGGGAATAATATGTGTGAGGGAACCCCAGGAGAGTTCCAAAAGTGTGGGTAGAATATATATCCACAGGGGTAAAATTGAAAAAATTCTAAAAAAATTTTTTTGGGGACTTAGTCATTTTTCCGGCGTTTATCAGACTTTCAGATAGAGGAAATGTCAGTGAGCAATCCGATTTCAGTTCCAGAGCGATTCGACCAATGAGTCCTTCATATTTAGTCGTTTTCAGCATATTTTCTGAATTTTTGAAAATTTCACTTTTTTGTGAAAATATCCACTAAATGAGGGAATAATATGTGTGAGGGTACCCCAGGAGAGTTCCAAATGTGTGTGGGTAGAATATATATCCCACGGGGGTAAAATTGAAAAAAGGTGAAAAAAATTTTTTTGGGGACTTAGTCATTTTTCTGGCGTTTATCAGACTTTCAGATAGGGGAAATGTCAGTGAGCGTTCCGATTTCAGTTCCCCAGCGATTCGACCGACGATTCCATCATATTTAGTCATTTTCAGCCAACTTTCTGAATTTTTGAAAATTTCTCTTTTTTGTGAAAATATCAACTAAATGAGGGAATAATATGTGTGCGGGTACCCCAGGAGAGTTCCAAATGTGTGTGGGTAGAATATATATCTACAGGGGTAAAATTGAAAAAAGTTGAAAAAAATTTTTTTTGGGACTTAGTCATTTTTCCGCCGTTTATCAGACTTTCAGATAGGGGAAATGTCAGTGAGCGTTCCAATTTCAGTTCCAGAGCGATTTGCCTGATGAGTCCTTCGTATTTAGTCATTTTCAGCCAATTTTCTGAATTTTTGAAAATTTCACTTTTTTGTGAAAATATCCACTAAATGAGGGAATAATATGTGTGCGGGTACCCCAGGATAGTTCCAAATGTGTGTGGGTAGAACATATATCTACAGGGGTAAAATTGAAAAAAGTTGAAAAATTTTTTTTTGGGGAGTTAGACATTTTTCCGGCGTTTATCAGACTTTCAGATAGGGGAAATGTCATTGAGCGTTCCAATTTCAGTTCCAGAGCGATTCGTTCATTGAGTCCTTCATATTTAGTCGTTTTCAGCCAATTTTCTGAATTTTTGAAAATTTCACTTTTTTGTGAAAATATCCACTAAATGAGGGAATAATATGTGTGAGGGTACCCCAGGAGAGTTCCAAAAGTGTTGGTAGTATATATATCCACAGGGGTAAAATTGAAAAAAGTTGAAAAAATTTTTTTTGGGGACTTAGTCATTTTTCCGGCGCTTATCAGACTTTCAGATAGGGGAAATGTCAGTGAGTGTTCCGATTTCAGTTCCAGAGCGATTCGCCCGATGTGTCCTTCATATTTAGTGGTTTTCAGCCAATTTTCTGAATTTTTGAAAATTTCACTTTTTTGTGAAAATATCCACTAAATGAAGGAATAATATGTGTGAGGGTATCCCAGGAAAGTTTCAAAAGTATGGGTAGAATATATATCCACAGGGGTAAAATTGAAAAAAGTTGAAAAAAATTTTTTTGGGGACTTAGTCATTTTTTCGGCGTTTATCAGACTTTCAGATAGGGGAAATGTCAGTGAGCAATCCGATTTCAGTTCCAGAGCGATTCGCCCAATGAGTCCTTCATATTTAGTCGTTTTCAGCCAATTTTCTGAATTTTTGAAAATTTCACTTTTTTGTGAAAATATCCACTAAATGAGGGAATAATATGTGTGAGGGTACCCCAGGAGAGTTCCAAAAGTGTTGGTAGAATATGTATCCACAGGGGTAAAATTGAAAAAAGTTGAAAAAATTTTTTGGGGGACTTAGTCATTTTTCCGGCGCTTATCAGACTTTCAGATAGGGGAAATGTCAGTGAGCGTTCCTACTTCAGTTCCAGAGCGATTCGCCCGATGAATCCTTCATAATTAGTCGTTAACAGCCAATTTTCTTAATTTTTTGAAAATTTCACTTTTTTGTGAAAATATCCACTAAATGAGGGAATAATATGTGTGAGGGTACCCCAGGAGAGTTCCAAAAGTGTGGGTAGAATATATATCCACAGGGGTAAAATTGAAAAAAGTTTAAAAAAAATTTTTTTGGACTTAGTCATTTTTCCGGCGTTTATCAGACTTTCAGATAGGGGAAATGTCAGTGAGCGTTCCAATTTCAGTTCCAGAGCGATTCGCCCGATGAGTCCTTCATAATTAGTCGTTTTCAGCCAATTTTCTGAATTTTTGAAAATTTCACTTTTTTGTGAAAATATCCACTAAATGAGGGAATAATATGTGTGAGGGTACCCCAGTAGAGTTCCAAATGTGTGTGGGTAGAATATATATCCCACGGGGGTAAAATTGAAAAAAGCTGAAAAAATTTTTTTTGGGACTTAGTCATTTTTCCGGCGTTTATCAGACTTTCAGATAGGGGAAATGTGAGTGAGCGTTCCGATTTCAGTTCCAGAGCGATTCGCCCAATGAGTCCTTCATATTTAGTCGTTTTCAGCCAATTTTCTGAATTTTTGAAAATTTCACTTTTTTGTGAAAATATCCACTAAATGAGGGAATAATATGTGTGCGGGTACCCCAGGAGAGTTCCAAATGTGTGTGGGTAGAACATGTATCTACAGGGGTAAAATTGAAAAAAGTTGAAAAATTTTTTTTTGGGGACTTAGTCATTTTTCCGGCGTTTATCAGACTTTCAGATAGGGTAAATGTCAGTGAGCGTTCCGATTTCAGTTCCAGAGCGATTCGCCCAATGAGTCCTTCATATTTAGTCGTTTTCAGCCAATTTTCTGAATTTTTGAAAATTTCACTTTTTTGTGAAAATATCCACTAAATGAGGGAATAATATGTGTGAGGGTACCCCAAGAGAGTTCCAAAAGTGTGGGTAGAATATATATCCACAGGGGTAAAATTGAAAAAAGTTGAAAAAAATTTTTTTGGGGACTTAGTCATTTTTCCGGCGTTTATCAGATTTTCAGATAGGGGAAATGTCAGTGAGCAATCCGATTTCAGTTCCAGAGCGATTCGCCCAATGAGTCCTTTATATTTAGTCGTTTTCAGCATATTTTCTGAATTTTTGAAAATTTCACTTTTTTGTGAAAATATCCACTAAATGAGGGAATAATATGTGTGCGGGTACCCCAGGAGAGTTCCAAATGTGTGTGGGTAGAATATATATCCCACGGGGGTAAAATTGAAAAAAGTTGAAAAAAATTTTTTTTTGGACTTAGTCATTTTTCCGGCGTTTATCAGACTTTCAGATAGGGGAAAAGTCAGTGAGCGTTCCGATTTCAGTTCCAGAGCGATTCGCCCGATGAGTCCTTCATATTTAGTCGTTTTCAGTCAATTTTCAGAATTTTTGAAAATTTCACTTTTTTGTGAAAATATCCACTAAATGAGGGAATAATATGTGTGCGGGTACCCCAGGATAGTTCCAAATGTGTGTGGGTAGAACATGTATCTACAGGGGTAAAATTGAAAAAAGTTGAAAAATTTTTTTTTGGGGACTTAGTCATTTTTCCGGCGTTTATCAGACTTTCAGATAGGGGAAATGTCATTGAGCGTTCCGATTTCAGTTCCAGAGCGATTCGTTCATTGAGTCCTTCATATTTAGTCGTTTTCAGCCAATTTTCTGAATTTTTGAAAATTTCACTTTTTTGTGAAAATATCCACTAAATGAGCGAATAATATGTGTGAGGGTACCCCAGTAGAGTTCCAAATGTATGTGGGTAGAATATATATCCCACGGGGGTAAAATTGAAAAAAGCTGAAAAATTTTTTTTGGGGACTTAGTCATTTTTCCGGCGTTTATCAGACTTTCAGATAGGGGAAATGTGAGTGAGCGTTCCGATTTCAGTTCCAGAGCGATTCGCCCAATGAGTCCTTCATATTTAGTCATTTTCAGCCAATTTTCTGAATTTTTGAAAATTTCACTTCTTTGTGAAAATATCCACTAAATGAGGGAATAATATGTGTGCGGGTACCCCAGGATAGTTCCAAATGTGTGTGGGTAGAACATGTATCTACAGGGGTAAAATTGAAAAAAGTTGAAAAATTTTTTTTTGGGGACTTAGTCATTTTTCCGGCGTTTATCAGACTTTCAGATAGGGGAAATGTCAGTGAGCAATCCGATTTCAGTTCCAGAGCGATTCGCCCAATGAGTCCTTTATATTTAGTCGTTTTCAGCCAATTTTCTGAATTTTTGAAAATTTCACTTTTTTGTGAAAATATCCACTAAATGAGGGAATAATATGTGTGAGGGTACCCCAGGAGAGTTCCAAAAGTGTGGGTAGAATATATATCCACAGGGGTAAAATTGAAAAAAGTTGAAAAAATTTTTTTTGGGGACTTAGTCATTTTTCCGGCATTCATCAGACTTTCAGATAGGGGAAATGTCAGTGAGCGTTCCGATTTCAGTTCCAGAGCGATTCGCCCAATGAGTCCTTCATATTTTTGTCGTTTTCAGCCAATTTTCTGAATTTTTGAAAATTTCACTTTTTTGTGAAAATATCCACTAAATGACGGAATACTATGTGTGAGGGTACCCCAGGAGAGTTCCAAATGTGTGTGGCTAGAATATATATCCCACTGGGGTAAAATTGAAAAAAGTTGAAAAAAATTTTTTTTTGGACTTCCTCATTTTTACGGCGTTTATCAGACTTTCAGATAGGGGAAATGTCAGTGAGCATTCCGATTTCAGTTCCACAGCGATTCGTCCGATGATTCCATCATATTTAGTCGTTTTCAGCCAACTTTCTGAATTTTTGAAAATTTCACTTTTTTGTGAAAATATCCACTAAATGAGGGAATAATATGTGTGAGGGTACCCCAGGAGAGTTCCAAAAGTGTTGGTAGAATATGTATCCACAGGGGTAAAATTGAAAAAAGTTGAAAACATTTTTTTTTTGGACTTACTCATTTTTCCAGCCCTTATCAGACTTTCAGATAGGGGAAATGTCAGTGAGCGTTCCGATTTCAGTTCCAGAGCGATTCGCCCGATGCGTCCTTCATATTTAGTCGTTTTCAGCCAACTTTCTGAATTTTTGAAAATTTCACTTTTTTTTGAAAATATCCACTAAAAGAGGGAATAATATGTGTGAGGGTACCCCAGGAAAGTTCCAAAAGTGTGGGTAGAATATATATCCACAGGGGTAAAATTGAAAAAAGTAAAAAAAAATATTTTTTTGTACTTAGTCATTTTTACTGCGTTTATCAGACTTTCAGATAAGGTAAATGTCAGTGAGCATTCCGATTTCAGTTCCAGAGCGATTCGCTCGATGATTCCATCATATTTAGTCGTTTTCAGCCAATTTTCTGAATTTTTGAAAATTTCCCTTTTTTATGAAAATATCCACTAAAAGAGGGAATAATATGTGTGAGGGTACCCCAGGAGAGTTCCAAAAGTGTGGGTAAAATATATATCCACAGGGGTAAAATTGAAAAAAGTTGAAAAAAATTTTTTTTTTGGACTTAGTCATTTTTACTGCGTTTATCAGACTTTCAGATAGGGGAAATGTCAGTGAGCGTTCCGATTTCAGTTCCAGAGCGATTCGCCCGATGCGTTCTTCATATTTAGTCGTTTTCAGCCAACTTTCTGAATTTTTGAAAATTTCACTTTTTTGTGAAAATATCCACTAAATGAGGGAATAATATGTCTGAGGGTACCCCAGGAGAGTTCCAAAAGTGTTGATAGAATATGTATCCACAGGGGTAAAATTGAAAAAAGTTGAAAACATTTTTTTGGGGACTTAGTCATTTTTCCAGCGCTTATCAGACTTTTCAGTTCCAAAAGTGTGGGTAGAATATATATCCACAGGGGTAAAATTGAAAAAAGTTAAAAAAAAAAAATTTTTTGTACTTAGTCATTTTTACTGCGTTTATCAGACTTTCAGATAAGGTAAATGTCAGTGAGCGTTCCGATTTCAGTTCCAGAGCGATTCGCCCGATGATTCCATCATATTTAGTCGTTTACAGCCAATTTTCTGAATTTTTGAAAATTTCACTTTTTTGTGAAAATATCCACTAAATGAGGGAATACTGTGTGTGAGGGTACCCCAGGAGAGTTCAAAATGTGTGTGGGTAGAATATATATCCCACGGGGGTAAAATTGAAAAAAGTTGAAAAAAAATTTTTTTTTTGGACTTAGTCATTTTTACGGCGTTTATCAGACTTTCAGATAGGGGAAATGTCAGTGAGCGTTCCGATTTCAGTTCCAGAGCGATTCGCCTGATGATTCCACCATATTTAGTCGTTTTCAGCCAATTTTCTGAATTTTTGAAAATTTCACTTTTTTGTGAAAATATCCACTAAATGAGGGAATAATATGTGTGAGGGTACCTCAGGAGAGTTCCAAAAGTGTGGGTAGAATATACATCCACAGGGGTAAAAATGAAAAAAGTTGAAAAAAATTTTTTTGGGGACTTAGTCATTTTTCCGGCGTTCATCAGACTTTCAGATAGGGGAAATGTCAGTGAGCATTCCGATTTCAGTTCCAGAGCGATTCGCCCGATGATTCCATCATATTTAGTCGTTTTCAGCCAATTTTCAGAATTTTTGAAAATTTCACTTTTTTGTGAAAATATCCACTAAATGAGGGAATACTGTGTGTGAGGGTACCCCAGGAGAGTTCAAAATGTGTGTGGGTAGAATATATATCCCACTGGGGTAAAATTGAAAAAAGTTGAAAAAATTTTTTTTTTGGACTTAGTCATTTTTAGAGGCGTTTATCAGACTTTCAGATAGGGGAAATGTCAGTGAGCGTTCCGATTTCAGTTCCAGAGCGATTCGCCCGATGCGTTCTTCATATTTAGTCGTTTTCAGCCAACTTTCTGAATTTTTGAAAATTTCCCTTTTTTGTGAAAATATCCACTAAAAGTGGGAATAATATGTGTGAGGGTACCCCAGGAGAGTTCCCAATGTGTGTGGGTAGAATATATATCCCACTGGGGTAAAATTGAAAAAAGTTGAAAAAATTTTTTTTTTGGACTTAGTCATTTTTCCGGCGTTTATCAGACTTTCAGTAAGGGGAAATGTCAGTGACCGTTCCGATTTCAGTTCCAGAGCGATTCGCCCAATGAGTCCTTCATATTTAGTCATTTTCAGCATATTTTCTGAATTTTTGAAAATTTCACTTTTTTTGTGAAAATATCCACTAAATAAGGGAATAATATGTGTGAGGGTACCCCAGGAGAGTTCCAAATGTGTGTGGGTAGAATATATATCCCACGGGGGTAAAATTGAAAAAAGTTGAAAAAAATTTTTGGGGGGACTTAGTCATTTTTACGGCGTTTATCAGTCTTTCAGATTGGGGAAATGCCAGTGAGCATTCCGATTTCAGTTCCAGAGCGATTCGCCCAATGAGTCCTTCATATTTAGTCGTTTTCAGCATATTTTCTGAATTTTTGAAAATTTCACTTTTTTGTGAAAATATCCACTAAATGAGGGAATAATATGTGTGAGGGTACCCCAGGAGAGTTCCAAATGTGTGTGGGTAGAATATATATCCACAGGGGTAAAATTGAAAAAAGTTGAAAAAAATTTTTTTGGGGACTTAGTCATTTTTCCGGCGCTTATCAGACTTTCAGATAGGGGAAATGTCAGTGAGCATTCCGATTTCAGTACCAGAGCGATTCACCCGATGCGTCCTTCATATTTAGTCGTTTTCAGCCAATTTTCTGAATGTATGAAAATTTCACTTTTTTGTGAAAATATCCACTAAATGAGGGAATAATATGTGTGAGGGTACCCCAGGAAAGTTCCAAAAGTGTGGGTAGAATATATATCCACAGGGGTAAAATTGAAAAAAGTTGAAAAAATTTTTTTTGGGGACTTAGTCATTTTTTCGGCGTTTATCAGACTTTCAGAGAGGGGAAATGTCAGTGAGCATTCCGATTTCAGTACCAGAGCGATTCACCCGATGCGTCCTTCATATTTAGTCGTTTTCAGCCAATTTTCTGAATTTTTGAAAATTTCACTTTTTTGTGAAAATATCCACTAAATGAGGGAATAATATGTGTGAGGGTACCGCAAGAGAGTTCCAAAAGTGTGGGTAGAATATATATCCACAGGGGTACAATTGAAAAAAGTTGAAAAAAATTTTTTTGGGGACTTAGTCATTTTTCCGCCGTTTATCAGACTTTCAGATAGGGGAAATATCAGTGAGCAATCCGATTTCAGTTCCAGAGCGATTCGCCCAATGAGTCCTTCATATTTAGTCGTTTTCAGCATATTTTCTGAATTTTTGAAAATTTCACTTTTTTGTGAAAATATCCACTAAATGAGGGAATAATATGTGTGCGGGTACCCCAGGAGAGTTCCAAATCTGTGTGGGTAGAACATGTATCTACAGGGGTAAAATTGAAAAAAGTTGAAAAATATTTTTTTGGGGACTTAAGTCATTTTTCCGGCGCTTATCAGACTTTCAGATAGGGGAAATGTCAGTGAGTGTTCCGATTTCAGTTCCACAGCGATTCGCCCGATGATTCCATCATATTTAGTCGTTTTCAGCCAATTTTCTGAATTTTTGAAAACTTCACTTTTTTGTGAAAATATCCACTAAATGAGGGAATAATATGTGTGAGGGTACCCCAGGAGAGTTCCAAAAGTGTGGGTAGAATATATATCCACATGGGTAAAATTGAAAAAAGTTGAAAAAAAATTTTTTGGGGACTTAGTCATTTTTCCGGCGTTTATCAGACTTTCAGAGAGGGGAAATGTCAGTGAGCGTTCCGATTTCAGTTCCAGAGCGAGTCGCCCGATGAGTCCTTCATAATTTGTCGTTTTCAGCCAATTTTCTGAATTTTTGGAAATTTCACTTTTTTGTGAAAATATCCACTAAATGAGGGAATAATATGTGTGAGGGTACCCCAGTAGAGTTCCAAATGTGTGTGGGTAGAATATATATCCCACGGGGGTAAAATTGAAAAAAGTTTAAAAAAAATTTTTTGGGGACTTAGTCATTTTTCCGGCGTTTATCAGACTTTCAGATAGGGGAGATGTCAGTGAGCGTTCCGATTTCAGTTCCAGAGCGATTTGCCCGATGATTCCATCATATTTAGTCGTTTTCAGCCAATTTTCTGAATTTTTGAAAATTTCACTTTTTTGTGAAAATATCCACTAAATGAGGGAATAATATGTGTAAGGGTACCCCAGGAGAGTTCCAAAAGTGTGGGTAGAATATATATCCACATGGGTAAAATTGAAAAAAGTTTAAAAAAAATTTTTTGGGGACTTAGTCATTTTTACAGCGTTTATCAGACTTTCAGATAGGGGAAATGTCAGTGAGCGTTCCGATTACAGTTCCACAGCGATTCGCCCGATGATTCCATCATATTTAGTCGTTTTCAGCCAATTTTCTGAATTTTTGAAAATTTCACTTTTTTGAGAAAATATCCACTAAATGAGGTAATAATATGTGTGAGGGTACCCCAGGAGAGTTCCAAAAGTGTGGGTAGAATATGTATCCACATGGGTAAAATTGAAAAAAGTTGAAAAAATTTTTTTTGGGGACTTAGTCATTTTTCCGGCGTTTATCAGACTTTCAGATAGGGGAAATGTCAGTGAGCGTTCCGATTTCAGTTCCAGAGCGATTCGCAAGATGATTCCATCATATTTAGTCGTTTTCAGCCAATTTTCTGAATGTATGAAAATTTCACTTTTTTGTGAAAATATCCACTAAATGAGGGAATAATATGTGTGAGGGTACCCCAGGAAAGTTCCAAAAGTGTGGGTAGAATATATATCCACAGGGGTAAAATTGAAAAAAGTTGAAAAAATTTTTTTTGGGGACTTAGTCATTTTTTCGGCGTTTATCAGACTTTCAGAGAGGGGAAATGTCAGTGAGCATTCCGATTTCAGTTCCAGAGCGATTCGCCCGATGAGTCCTTCATAATTAGTCGTTTTCAGCCAATTTTCTGAATTTTTGGAAATTTCACTTTTTTTGTGAAAATATCCACTAAATGAGGGAATAATATGTGTGAGGGTACCCCAGTAGAGTTCCAAATGTGTGTGGGTAGAATATATATCCCACGAGGGTAAAATTGAAAAAAGTTTAAAAAAAAATTTTTGGGGACTTAGTCATTTTTCCGGCGTTTATCAGACTTTCAGATAGGGAAATTGTCAGTGAGCATTCCGATTTCAGTTCCAAAGCGATTCGCCCGATGATTCCATCATATATAGTCGTTTTCAGCCAATTTTCTGAATTTTTGAAAATTTCACTTTTTTGTGAAAATATCCACTAAATGAGAGAATAATATGTGTGAGGGTACCCCAGGAGAGTTCCAAAAGTGTGGTTAGAATATATATCCACAGGGGTAAAATTGAAAAAAGTTGAAAAAATTTTTTTTGCGGACTTAGTCATTTTTCCGGCGTTTATCAGACTTTCAGATAGGGGAAATGTAAGTGAGCGTTCCGATTTCAGTTCCAGAGCGATTCGCCCGATGAGTCCTTCATAATTAGTCGTTTTCAGCCAATTTTCTGAATTTTTGAAAATTTCACTTTTTTGTGAAAATATCCACTAAATGAGGGAATAATATGTGTGAGGGTACCCCAGGAGAGTTCCAAAAGTGTGGGTAGAATATATATCCCACAGGGGTAAAATTGAAAAAAGTTTAAAAAATTTTTTTTGGGGACTTAGTCATTTTTCCGGCATTTATCAGACTTTCAGATAGGGGAAATATCAGTGAGCGTTCCGATTTCAGCTCCAGAGCGATTCGCCTGATAATTCCATCATATTTAGTCGTTTTCAGCCAATTTTCTGAATTTTTGAAAATTTCACTTTTTTGTGAAAATATCCACTAAATGAGGGAATACTATGTGTGAGGGTACCCCAGGAGAGTTCCAAATGTGTGTGGGTAGAATATATATCCCACTGGGGTAAAATTGAAAAAAGTTTAAAAAAAAATTTTTGGGGACTTAGTCATTTTTACAGCGTTTATCAGACTTTCAGATAGGGGAAATGTCAGTGAGTGTTCCGATTTCAGTTCCAGAGCGATTCGCAAGATGAATCCATCATATTTAGTCGTTTTCAGCCAATTTTCTGAATTTTTGAAAATTTCACTTTTTTGTGAAAATATCCACTAAATGAGGGAATACTATGTGTGAGGGTACCCCAGGAGAGTTCCAAATGTGTGTGGGTAGAATATATATCCCACGGGGGTAAAACTGAAAAAAGTTGAAAAAAAATTTTTTTTGGACTTAGTAATTTTTACGGCGCTTATCAGACTTTCAGATAGGGAAAATGTCAGTGAGCATTCCGATTTCAGTTCCAAAGCGATTCGCCCTATGATTCCATCATACATAGTCGTTTTCAGCCAATTTTCTGAATTTTTGAAAATTTCACTTTTTTGTGAAAATATCCACTAAATGAGGGAATAATATGTGTGAGGGTACCCCAGGAGAGTTCCAAAAGTGTGGTTAGAATATATATCCACAGGGGTAAAATTTAAAAAAGTTGAAAAAAATTTTTTTGCGGACTTAGTCATTTTTCCGGCGTTTATCAGACTTTCAGATAGGGGAAATGTAAGTGAGCGTTCCGATTTCAGTTCCAGAGCGATTCGCCCGATGAGTCCTTCATAATTAGTCGTTTTCAGCCAATTTTCTGAATTTTTGAAAATTTCACTTTTTTGTGAAAATATCCACTAAATGAGGGAATACTATGTGTGAGGTTACCCCAGGAGAGTTCCAAATGTGTGTGGGTAGAATATATATCCCACTGGGGTAAAATTGAAAAAAGTTGAAAAAAATTTTTTTTTTGGACTTAGTCATTTTTACGGCGTTTATCAGACTTTCAGAGAGGGGAAATGTCAGTGAGCATTCCGATTTCAGTTCCAGAGCGATTCGCCCGATGAGTCCTTCATATATAGTCGTTTTCAGCCAATTTTCTGAATTTTTGAAAATTTCACTTTTTTGTGAAAATATCCACTAAATGAGAGAATAATATGTGTGAGGTTACCCCAGGAGAGTTCCAAAAGTGTGGTTAGAATATGTATCCACAGGGGTAAAATTGAAAAAAGTTGAAAAAATTTTTTTTGCGGACTTAGTCATTTTTCCGGCGTTTATCAGACTTTCAGATAGGGGAAATGTAAGTGAGCGTTCCGATTTCAGTTCCAGAGCGATTCGCCCGATGAGTCCTTCATAATTAGTCGTTTTCAGCCAATTTTCTGAATTTTTGAAAATTTCACTTTTTTGTGAAAATATCCACTAAATGAGGGAATAATATGTGTGAGGGTACCCCAGGAGAGTTCCAAAAGTGTGGGTAGAATATATATCCCACAGGGGTAAAATTGAAAAAAGTTTAAAAAATTTTTTTTGGGGACTTAGTCATTTTTCCGGCATTTATCAGACTTTCAGATAGGGGAAATATCAGTGAGCGTTCCGATTTCAGCTCCAGAGCGATTCGCCTGTTAATTCCATCATATTTAGTCGTTTTCAGCCAATTTTCTGAATTTTTGAAAATTTCACTTTTTTGTGAAAATATCCACTAAATGAGGGAATAATATGTGTGAGGGTACCCCAGGAGAGTTCCAAAAGTGTGGGTAGAATATATATCCACAGGGGTAAAATTGAAAAAAGTTGAAAAAATTTTTTGGGGGGACTTAGTCATTTTTCCAGCGTTTATCAGACTTTCAGATAGGGGAAATGTCAGTGAGCATTCTGATTTCAGTTCCAGAGCGATTCGCCCGATGAGTCCTTCATAATTAGTCGTTTTCAGCCAATTTTCTGAATTTTTGAAAATTTCACTTTTTTGTGAAAATATCCACTATATGAGGGAATAATATGTGTGAGGGTACCCCAGTAGAGTTCCAAATGTGTGTGGGTAGAATATATATCCACAGGGGTAAAATTAAAAAACTTGAAAAAAATTTTTTTGGGGACTCAGTCATTTTTCCGGCGTTTATCAGACTTTCAGATAGGGGAAATGTCAGTGAGCATTCCGATTTCAGTTCCAGAGCGATTCGCCCGATGAGTCCTTCATAATTAGTCATTTTCAGCCAATTTTCTGAATTTTTGAAAATTTCACTTTTTTGTGAAAATATCCACTAAATGAGGGAATAATATGTGTGAGGGTACCCCAGGAGAGTTCCAAATGTGTGTGGGTAGAATATATATCCACATGGGTAAAATTGAAAAAAGTTGAAAACATTTTTTTTTTTGGACTTAGTAATTTTTACGGCGTTTATCAGACTTTCAGAGAGGGGAAATGTCAGTGAGCGTTCCGATTTCAGTTCCAGAGCGATTCGCCCGATGAGTCCTTCATATTTAGTCGTTTTCAGCCAATTTTCTGAATTTTTGAAAATTTCACTTTTTTGTGAAAATATCCACTAAATGAGGGAATAATATGTGTGAGGGTACCCCAGGAGAGTTCCAAAAGTGTGGGTAGAATATATATCCCACGGGGGTAAAATTGAATAAAATTTGAAAAAAAATTTTTGGGGGACTTAGTCATTTTTCCGGCGTTTATCAGACTTTCAGATAGGGGAAATGTCAGTGAGCGTTCCGATTTCAGTTCCAGAGAGATTCGCGCAATGATTCCATCATATTTAGTCGTTTTCAGCCAATTTTCTGAATTTTTGAAAATTTCACTTTTTTGTGAAAATATCCACTAAATGAGGGAATAATATGTGTGAGGGTACCCCAGGAAAGTTCCAAAAGTGTGTGGGTAGAATATATATCCCACGGGGTAAAATTGAAAAAATTTTAAAAAAAATTTTTATTCGACTTAGTCATTTTTCCGGCGTTTATCAGACTTTCAGATAGGGGAAATGTCAGTGAGCATTCCGATTTCAGTTCCAGAGCGATTCGCCCGATGATTTCATCATATTTAGTCGTTTTCAGCCAATTTTCTGAATTTTTGAAAATTTCTCTTTTTTGTGAAAATATCCTCTAAATGAGGGAATAATATGTGTGATGGTACACCAGGAGAGTTCCAAAAGTGTGGGTAGAATATATATCCACAGGGGTAAAATTGAAAAAAGTTGAAAACATTTTTTTTGGGGACTTAGTCATTTTTCCGGCGTTTATCAGACTTTCAGATAGGGGAAATGTCAGTGAGCGTTCCGATTTCAGTTCCAGAGCGATTCTCCCGATGATTCCATCATATTTAGTCGTTTTCAGCCAATTCTCTGAATTTTTGAAAATTTCACTTTTTTGTGAAAATATCCACTAAATGAGGGAATAATATGTGTGAGGGTACCCCAGGAGAGTTCCAAATGTGTGTGGGTAGAATATATATCCCACGGGGGTAAAATTGAAAAAAGTTGAAAAAAAATTTTTTTTGGCGACTTAGTCATTTTTCCGGTGTTTATCAGACTTTCAGATAGGGGAAATGTCAGTGAGCGTTCCGATTTCAGTTCCTGAGCGATTCGAAAGATGATTCCATCATATTTAGTCGTTTTCAGTCAATTTTCTGAATGTTTGAAAATTTCACTTTTTTGTGAAAATATCCACTAAATGAGGGAATAATATGTGTGAGGGTACCCCAGGAAAGTTCCAAAAGTGTGGGTAGAATATATATCCACAGGGGTAAAATTGAAAAAAGTTGAAAAAAATATTTTTGGGGACTTAGTCATTTTTCCGGCGTTTATCAGACTTTCAGAGAGGGGAAATGTCAGTGAGCGTTCCGATTTCAGTTCCAGAGCGATTCGCCCGATGAGTCCTTCATAATTAGTCGTTTTCAGCCAATTTTCTGAATTTTTGGAAATTTCACTTTTTTGTGAAAATATCCACTAAATGAGGGAATAATATGTGTGAGGGTACCCCAGTAGAGTTCCAAATGTGTGTGGGTAGAATATATATCCCACGGGGGTAAAATTGAAAAAAGTTTAAAAAAATTTTTTGGGGACTTAGTCATTTTTCCGGCGTTTATCAGACTTTCAGATAGGGGAAATGTCAGTGAGCATTCCGATTTCAGTTCCAGAGCGATTCGCCCGATGATTCCATCATATTTAGTCGTTTTCAGCCAATTTTCTGAATTTTTGAAAATTTCACTTTTTTGTGAAAATATCCACTAAATGAGGGAATAATATGTGTGAAGGTACCCCAGGAGAGTTCCAAAAGTGTGGGTAGAATATATATCCACAGGGATAAAATTGAAAAAAGTTGAAAAAATTTTTTTTGGGGACTTAGTCATTTTTCCGGCGTTTATCAGACTTTCAGATAGCGTTTCAGTGAGCGTTCCGATTTCAGTTCCAGAGCGATTCGCCCGATGAGTCCTTCGTAATTAGTCGTTTTCAGCCAATTTTCTAAATGTTTGAAAATTTCACTTTTTTGTGAAAATATCCACTAAATGAGGGAATAATATGTGTGAGGGTACCCCAGGAAAGTTCCAAAAGTGTGGGTAGAATATATATCCACGGGTAAAATTTAAAAAAGTTGAAAAAAATTTTTTTGGGGACTTAGTCATTTTTCCGGCGTTTATCAGACTTTCAGATAGGGGAAATGTCAGTGAGCGTTCCGATTTCAGTTCCAGAGCGATTCGCCCGATGAGTCCTTCATAATTAGTCATTTTCAGCCAATTTTCTGAATTTTTGAAAATTTCACTTTTTTGTGAAAATATCCACTAAATGAGGGAATAATATGTGTGAGGGTACCCCAGGAGAGTTCCAAATGTGTGTGGGTAGAATATATATCCCACGGGGGTAAAACTGAAAAAAGTTGAAAACATTTTTTTTTTTGGACTTAGTAATTTTTACGGCGTTTATCAGACTTTCAGAGAGGGGAAATGTCAGTGAGCGTTCCGATTTCAGTTCCAGAGCGATTCGCCCGATGAGTCCTTCATATTTAGTCGTTTTCAGCCAATTTTCTGAATTTTTGAAAATTTCACTTTTTTGTGAAAATATCCACTAAATGAGGGAATAATATGTGTGAGGGTACCCCAGGAGAGTTCCAAAAGTGTGGGTAGAATATATATCCCACGGGGGTAAAATTGAAAAAAGTTGAAAAAAAATTTTTGGGGGACTTAGTCATTTTTCCGGCGTTTATCAGACTTTCAGATAGGGGAAATGTCAGTGAGCGTTCCGATTTCAGTTCCAGAGAGATTCGCCCAATGATTCCATCATATTTAGTCGTTTTCAGCCAATTTTCTGAATTTTTGAAAATTTCACTTTTTTGTGAAAATATCCACTAAATGAGGGAATAATATGTGTGAGGGTACCCCAGGAAAGTTCCAAAAGTGTGTGGGTAGAATATATATCCCACGGGGTAAAATTGAAAAAAGTTTAAAAAAATTTTTTATTCGACTTAGTCATTTTTCCGGCGTTTATCAGACTTTCAGATAGGGGAAATGTCAGTGAGCATTCCGATTTCAGTTCCAGAGCGATTCGCCCGATGATTTCATCATATTTAGTCGTTTTCAGCCAATTTTCTGAATTTTTGAAAATTTCTCTTTTTTGTGAAAATATCCACTAAATGAGGGAATAATATGTGTGATGGTACACCAGGAGAGTTCCAAAAGTGTGGGTAGAATATATATCCACAGGGGTAAAATTGAAAAAAGTTGAAAACATTTTTTTTGGGGACTTAGTCATTTTTCCGGCGTTTATCAGACTTTCAGATAGGGGAAATGTCAGTGAGCGTTCCGATTTCAGTTCCAGAGCGATTCTCCCGATGATTCCATCATATTTAGTCGTTTTCAGCCAATTCTCTGAATTTTTGAAAATTTCACTTTTTTGTGAAAATATCCACTAAATGAGGGAATAATATGTGTGAGGGTACCCCAGGAGAGTTCCAAAAGTGTGGATAGAATATATATCCACAGGGGTAAAATTGAAAAAAGTTGAAAAAAATATTTTTGGGGACTTAGTCATTTTTCCGGCGTTTATCAGACTTTCAGATAGCGTTTCAGTGAGCGTTCCGATTTCAGTTCCAGAGCGATTCGCCGGATGAATCCTTCATAATTAGTCGTTTTCAGCCAATTTTCTGAATTTTTGAAAATTTCACTTTTTTGTGAAAATATCCACTAAATGAGGGAATAATATGTGTGAGGGTACCCCAGGAGAGTTCCAAAAGTGTGGGTAGAATATATATCCCACGGGGGTAAAACTGAAAAAAGTTGAAAACATTTTTTTTTTTGGACTTAGTAATTTTTACGGCGTTTATCAGACTTTCAGAGAGGGGAAATGTCAGTGAGCGTTCCGATTTCAGTTCCAGAGCGATTCGCCCGATGAGTCCTTCATATTTAGTCGTTTTCAGCCAATTTTCTGAATTTTTGAAAATTTCACTTTTTTGTGAAAATATCCACTAAATGAGGGAATAATATGTGTGAGGGTACCCCAGGAGAGTTCCAAAAGTGTGGGTAGATTATATATCCCACGGGGGTAAAATTGAAAAAAGTTGAAAAAAAATTTTTGGGGGACTTAGTCATTTTTCCGGCGTTTATCAGACTTTCAGATAGGGGAAATGTCAGTGAGCGTTCCGATTTCAGTTCCAGAGAGATTCGCCCAATGATTCCATCATATTTAGTCGTTTTCAGCCAATTTTCTGAATTTTTGAAAATTTCACTTTTTTGTGAAAATATCCACTAAATGAGGGAATAATATGTGTGAGGGTACCCCAGGAAAGTTCCAAAAGTGTGTGGGTAGAATATATATCCCACGGGGTAAAATTGAAAAAAGTTTAAAAAAATTTTTTATTCGACTTAGTCATTTTTCCGGCGTTTATCAGACTTTCAGATAGGGGAAATGTCAGTGAGCATTCCGATTTCAGTTCCAGAGCGATTCGCCCGATGATTTCATCATATTTAGTCGTTTTCAGCCAATTTTCTGAATTTTTGAAAATTTCTCTTTTTTGTGAAAATATCCACTAAATGAGGGAATAATATGTGTGATGGTACACCAGGAGAGTTCCAAAAGTGTGGGTAGAATATATATCCACAGGGGTAAAATTGAAAAAAGTTGAAAACATTTTTTTTGGGGACTTAGTCATTTTTCCGGCGTTTATCAGACTTTCAGATAGCGTTTCAGTGAGCGTTCCGATTTCAGTTCCAGAGCGATTCGCCGGATGAATCCTTCATAATTAGTCGTTTTCAGCCAATTTTCTGAATTTTTGAAAATTTCACTTTTTTGTGAAAATATCCACTAAATGAGGGAATAATATGTGTGAGGGTACCCCAGGAGAGTTCCAAAACTGTGGGTAGAATATATATCCCACGGGGGTAAAATTGAAAAAAGTTGAAAAAAAATTTTTGGGGGACTTAGTCATTTTTCCGGCGTTTATCAGACTTTCAGATAGGGGAAATGTCAGTGAGCGTTCCGATTTCAGTTCCAGAGAGATTCGCCCAATGATTCCATCATATTTAGTCGTTTTCAGCCAATTTTCTGAATTTTTGAAAATTTCACTTTTTTGTGAAAATATCCACTAAATGAGGGAATAATATGTGTGAGGGTACCCCAGGAAAGTTCCAAAAGTGTGTGGGTAGAATATATATCCCACGGGGGTAAAATTGAAAAAAGTTTAAAAAAAATTTTTTTTGGACTTAGTCATTTTTCCGGCGTTTATCAGACTTTCAGATAGGGGAAATGTAAGTGAGCATTCCGATTTCAGTTCCAGAGCGATTCGCCCGATGATTTCATCATATTTAGTCGTTTTCAGCCAATTTTCTGAATTTTTGAAAATTTCACTTTTTTGTGAAAATATCCACTAAATGAGGGAATAATATGTGTGATGGTACACCAGGAGAGTTCCAAAAGTGTGGGTAGAATATATATCCACGGGGTAAAATTGAAAAAAGTTGAAAAAATTTTTTTTGGGGACTTAGTCATTTTTCCGGCGTTTATCAGACTTTCAGATAGGGGAAATGTAAGTGAGCGTTCCGATTTCAGTTCCAGAGCAATTCGCCCGATGAGTCCTTCGTAATTAGTCGTTTTCAGCCAATTTTCTAAATGTTTGAAAATTTCACTTTTTTGAGAAAATATCCACTAAATGAGGGAATAATATGTGTGAGGGTACCCCAGGAAAGTTCCAAAAGTGTGGGTAGAATATATATCCACGGGTAAAATTTAAAAAAGTTGAAAAAAATTTTTTTGGGGACTTAGTCATTTTTCCGGCGTTTATCAGACTTTCAGATAGGGGAAATGTCAGTGAGCATTCCGATTTCAGTTCCAGAGCGATTCGCCCGATGAGTCCTTCATAATTAGTCATTTTCAGCCAATTTTCTGAATTTTTGAAAATTTCACTTTTTTGTGAAAATATCCACTAAATGAGGGAATAATATGTGTGAGGGTACCCCAGGAGAGTTCCAAATGTGTGTGGGTAGAATATATATCCCACGGGGGTAAAACTGAAAAAAGTTGAAAACATTTTTTTTTTTGGACTTAGTAATTTTTACGGCGTTTATCAGACTTTCAGAGAGGGGAAATGTCAGTGAGCGTTCCGATTTCAGTTCCAGAGCGATTCGCCCGATGAGTCCTTCATATCTAGTCGTTTTCAGCAAATTTTCTGAATTTTTGAAAATTTCACTTTTTTGTGAAAATATCCACTAAATGAGGGAATAATATGTGTGAGGGTACCCCAGGAGAGTTCCAAAAGTGTGGGTAGAATATATATCCCACGGGGGTAAAATTGAAAAAAGTTGAAAAAAAATTTTTGGGGGACTTAGTCATTTTTCCGGCGTTCATCAGACTTTCAGATAGGGGAAATGTCAGTGAGCATTCCGATTTCAGTTCCAGAGCGATTCGCCCGATGATTCCGTCATATTTAGTCGTTTTCAGCCAATTTTCTGAATTTTTGAAAATTTCACTTTTTTGTGAAAATATCCACTAAATGAGAGAATAATATGTGTGAGGGTACCCCAGGAGAGTTCCAAAAGTGTGTGGGTAGAATATATATCCCACGGTGGTAAAATTGAAAAAAGTTGAAAAAATTCTTTTTGGGGACTTAGTCATTTTTCCGGCGCGTATCAGACTTTCAGAGAGGGAAATGTCAGTGAGCGTTCCGATTTCAGTTCCAGAGCGATTCGCCCGATGAGTCCTTCATAATTAGTCGTTTTCAGCCAATTTTCTGAATTTTTGAAAATTTCACTTTTTTGTGAAAATATCCACTAAATGAGGGAATAATATGTGTGAGGGTACCCCAGGAGAGTTCCAAATGTGTGTGGGTAGAATATATATCCCATGGGGGTAAAACTGAAAAAAGTTGAAAAAATTTTTTTTTTGGACTTAGTAATTTTTACGGCGTTTATCAGACTTTCAGATAGGGGAAATGTCAGTGAGCATTCCGATTTCAGTTCCAGAGCGATTCGCCCGATGATTCCATCATATTTAGTAGTTTTCAGCCAACTTTCTGAATTTTTGAAAATTTCACTTTTTTGTGAAAATATCCACTAAATGAGGGAATAATATGTGTGAGGGTACCCCAGGAGAGTTCCAAAAGTGTGGATAGAATATATATCCACAGGGGTAAAATTGAAAAAAGTTTAAAAATTTTTTTTTGGGGACTTAGTCATTTTTACGGCGTTTATCAGACTTTCAGATAGGGGAAATGTCAGTGAGCGTTCCAATTTCAGTTCCAGAGCGATTCGCCCGATTATTCCATCATATTTAGTAGTTTTCAGCCAATTTTCTGAATTTTTGAAAATTTTACTTTTTTGTGAAAATATCCACTAAATGAGGGAATAATATGTGTGAGGGTACCCCAGGAGAGTTCCAAATGTGTGTGGGTAGAATATATATCCCACGGGGGTAAAATTGAAAAAAGTTAAAAAAAATTTTTTGGGGGACTTAGTCATTTTTCCAGCGTTTATCAGACTTTCAGATAGGGGAAATGTCAGTGAGCGTTCCGATTTCAGTTCCAGAGGGATTCGCAAGATGATTCCATCATATTTAGTCGTTTTCAGCCAATTTTCTGAATTTTTGAAAATTTCACTTTTTTGTGAAAATATCCACTAAATGAGGGAATAATATGTGTGAGGGTACCCCAGGAGAGTTCCAAAAGTGTGGGTAGAATATATATCCACATGCGTAAAATTGAAAAAAGTTGAAAAAATTATTTTTAGACTTAGTCATTTTTCCAGCGTTTATCAGACTTTCAGATAGGGGAAATGTCAGTGAGCATTCCGATTTCAGTTCCAGAGCGATTCGCCTGATGATTCCATCATATTTAGTCATTTTCAGCCAATTTTCTGAATTTTTGAAAATTTTACTTTTTTGTGAAAATATCCACTAAATGAGGGAATAATATGTGTGAGGGTACCCCAGGAGAGTTCCAAATGTGTGTGGGTAGAATATATATCCCACGGGGGTAAAATTGAAAAAAGTGGAAAAAAAATTTTTTTTGCACTTAGTCATTTTTACGGCGTTTATCAGACTTTCAGATAGGGGAAATGTCAGTGAGCGTTCCGATTTCAGTTCCACAGCGATTCGCCCGATGATTCCATCATATTTAGTCGTTTTCTGCCAATTTTCTGAATTTTTGAAAATTTCACTTTTTTGTGAAAATATCCACTAAATGAGGGAATAATATGTGTGAGGGTACCCCAGGAGAGTTCCAAATGTGTGTGGGTAGAATATATATCTACAGGGGTAAAATTGAAAAAAGTTGAAATAATTTTTTTTTGGACTTATTCATTTTTCCGTCGTTTATCAGACTTTCAGATAGGGGAAATGTCAGTGAGTGTTCCAATTTCAGTTCCAGAGCTATTCGCCCAATGAGTCCTTCATATTTAGTCGTTTTCAGCCAATTTTCTGAATTTTTGAAAATTTCACTTTTTTGTGAAAATATCCACTAAATGAGGGAATAATATGTGTGAGGGTACCCCAGAAGAGATCCAAAAGTGTGGGTAGAATATATATCCAGAGGGGTAAAATTGAAAAAAGTTGAAAAAAAATTTTTTTTGGAACTAGTCATTTTTCCGTCGTTTATCAGACTTTCAGATAGGGGAAATGTCAGTGAGCATTCCGATTTCAGTGCCAGAGTGATTCGCCCGATGAGTCCTTCATATTTAGTCGTTTTCAGCCAATTTTCTGAATTTTTAAAAATTTCACTTGTTTGTGAAAATAGCCACTAAATGAGGGAATAATATGTGTGAGGGTAAGCCAGGAGAGTTTCAAATGTGTGTGGGTAGAATATATATCCCACGGGGGTAAAATTTAAAAAAAAATTTTTTTAGACTTAGTCATTTTTCCGCGTTTATCAGACTTTCAGTTTGGGGAAATGTCAGTGAGCGTTCCGATTTCAGTTCCAAAGCGATTCGCCCGATGAGTCCTTCATATTTAGTGGTTTTCAGCCAATTTTCTGAATTTTTGAAAATTTCACTTTTTTGTGAAAATAGCCACTAAATGAGGGAATAATATGTGTGAGGGTAAGCCAGGAGAGTTCCAAACGTGTGTGGGTAGAATATATATCCCACGGGGGTAAAATTGAAAAAATGTTTTTTTTGGACTTAGTCATTTTTCCGGCGTTTATCAGACTTTCAGATAGAGGAAATGTCAGTGAGCGTTCTGATTTCAGTTCCAGAGCGATTCGCCCGATGAGTCCTTCATAATTAGTCATTTTCAGCCAATTTTCTGAATTTTTGAAAATTTCACTTTTTTGTGAAAATATCCACTAAATGAGGGAATAATATGTGTGAGGGTACCCCAGGAGAGTTCCAAATGTGTGTGGGTAGAATATATATCCCACGGGGGTAAAACTGAAAAAAGTTGAAAAAATTTTTTTTTTTGGACTTAGTAATTTTTACGGCGTTTATCAGACTTTCAGAGAGGGGAAATGTCAGTGAGCGTTCCGATTTCAGTTCCAGAGCGATTCGCCCGATGAGTCCTTCATATTTAGTCATTTTCAGCCAATTTTCTGAATTTTTGAAAATTTCACTTTTTTGTGAAAATATCGACTAAATGAGGGAATAATATGTGTGAGGGTACCCCAGGAGAGTTCCAAAAGTGTGGGTAGAATATATATCCCACGGGGGTAAAATTGAAAAAAGTTGAAAAAAAATTTTTGGGGGACTTAGTCATTTTTCCGGCGTTTATCAGACTTTCAGATAGGGGAAATGTCAGTGAGCGTTCCGATTTCAGTTCCAGAGCGATTCGCCCGATGATTCCATCATATTTAGTCGTTTTCAGCAAATTTTCTGAATTTTTGAAAATTTCACTTTTTTGTGAAAATATCCACTAAATGAGGGAATAATATCTGTGAGGGTACCCCAGGAAAGTTCCAAAAGTGTGGGTAGAATATATATCCACAGGGGGAAAATTGAAAAAAGTTGAAAAAATTTTTTTTGGGGACTTAGTCATTTTTCCGGCGTTTATCAGACTTTCAGAGAGGGGAAATGTCAGTGAGAGTTCCGATTTCAGTTCCAGAGCGATTCGCCCGATGAGTCCTTCATAATTAGTCGTTTTCAGCCAATTTTCTGAATTTTTGGAAATTTCACTTTTTTGTGAAAATATCCACTAAATGAGGGAATAATATGTGTGAGGGTACCCCAGTAGAGTTCCAAATGTGTGTGAGTAGAATATATATCCCACGGGGGTAAAATTGAAAAAGTTTAAAAAATTTTTTTTGGGGACTTAGTGATTTTTCCGGCGTTTATCAGACTTTCAGATAGGGGAAATGTCAGTGAGCGTTCCGATTTCAGTTCCAGAGCGATTCGCCCGATGATTCCATCATATTTAGTTGTTTTCAGCCAATTTTCTGAATTTTTGAAAATTTCACGTTTTTGTGAAAATATCCACTAAATGAGGAAATAATATGTGTGAGGGTACCCCAGGAGAGTTCCAAAAGTGTGGGTAGAATATATATCCACAGGGGTAAAATTGAAAAAAGTTGAAAAAATTTTTTTTTTGGACTTAGTCATTTTTACGGCGTTTATCAGACTTTCAGATAGGGGAAATGTCAGTGAGCGTTCCGATTTCAGTTCCAGAGCGATTCGCAAGATGATTCCATCATATTTAGTCGTTTTCAGCCAATTTTCTGAATGTTTGAAAATTTCACGTTTTTGTGAAAATATCCACTAAATGAGGAAATAATATGTGTGAGGGTACCCCAGGAGAGTTCCAAAAGTGTGGGTAGAATATATATCCACAGGGGTAAAATTGAAAAAAGTTGAAAAAATTTTTTTTTTGGACTTAGTCATTTTTACGGCGTTTATCAGACTTTCAGATAGGGGAAATGTCAGTGAGCGTTCCGATTTCAGTTCCAGAGCGATTCGCCCGATGATTCCATCATATTTATTCGTTTTCAGCCAATTTTCTGAATTTTTGAAAATTTTATTTTTTTGTGAAAATATCCACTAAATGAGGGACTAATATGTGTGAGGGTACCCCAGGAGAGTTCCAAAAGTGTGGGTAGAATATATATCCACAGGGGTAAAATTGAAAAAAGTTGAAAAAATTTTTTTTTTGGACTTAGTCATTTTTACGGCGTTTATCAGACTTTCAGATAGGGGAAATGTCAGTGAGCGTTCCGATTTCAGTTCCAGAGCGATTCGCCCAATGATTCCATCATATTTAGTCGTTTTCAGCCAATTTTCTGAATTTTTGAAAATTTTATTTTTTTGTGAAAATATCCACTAAATGAGGGACTAATATGTGTGAGGGTACCCCAGGAGAGTTCCAAAAGTGTGGGTAGAATATATATCCAAAGGGGTAAAATTGAAAAAAGTTGAAAAATTTTTTTTGGGGGACTTAGTCATTTTTCCGGCGTTTATCAGACTTTCAGATAGGGGAAATGTCAGTGAGCGTTCCGATTTCAGTTCCAGAGCGATTCGCAAGATGATTCCATCATATTTAGTCGTTTTCAGCCAATTTTCTGAATGTTTGAAAATTTCACTTTTTTGTGAAAATATCCACTAAATGAGGGAATAATATGTGTGAGGGTACCCCAGGAAAGTTCCAAAAGTCTGGGTAGAATATATATCCACAGGGGTAAAATTGAAAAAAGTTGAAAAAAATTTTTTTGGGGACTTAGTCATTTTTCCGGCGTTTATCAGACTTTCAGAGAAGGGAAATGTCAGTGAGCGCTCCGATTTCAGTTCCAGAGCGATTCGCCCGATGAATCGTTCATAATTAGTCATTTTCAGCCAATTTTCTGAATTTTTGAAAATTTCACTTTTGTGTGAAAATATCCACTAAATGAGGGAATAATATGTGTGAGGGTACCCCAGGAGAGTTCCAAAAGTGTGGGTAGAATATATATCCACATGGGTAAAACTGAAAAAAGTAAAAAAAAAATTTTTTGGGAACTTAGTCATTTTTCCGGCGTTCATCAGACTTTCAGATAGGGGAAATGTCAGTGAGCATTCCGATTTCAGTTTCAGAGCGATTCGCCCGATGATTCCGTCATATTTAGTCGTTTTCAGCCAATTTTCTGAATTTTTGAAAATTTCACTTTTTTGTGAAAATATCCACTAAATGAGAGAATAATATGTGTGAGGGTACCCCAGGAGAGTTCCAAAAGTGTGGGTAGAATATATATCCACAGGGGTAAAATTGAAAAAAGTTGAAAAAAAATTTTTTGGGGACGTAGTCATTTTTCCGGCGTTTATCAGACTTTCAGAGAAGGGAAATGTCAGTGAGCGTTCCGATTTCAGTTCCAGAGCGATTCGCCCGATGAATCCTTCATAATTAGTCGTTTTCAGCCAATTTTCTGAATTTTTGAAAATTTCACTTTTTTGTGAAAATATCCACTAAATGAGGGAATAATATGTGTGAGGGTACCCCAGGAGAGTTCCAAAAGTGTGGGTAGTATATATATCCACATGGGTAAAATTGAAAAAAGGAAAAAAAAAAATTTTTGGGGACTTAGTCATTTTTCCGGCGTTCATCAGACTTTCAGATAGGGGAAATGTCAGTGAGCATTCCGATTTCAGTTCCAGAGCGATTAGCCCGATGATTCCGTCATATTTAGTCGTTTTCAGCCAATTTTCTGAATTTTTGAAAATTTCACTTTTTTGTGAAAATATCCACTAAATGAGAGAATAATATGTGTGAGGGTACCCCAGGAGAGTTCCAAAAGTGTGGGTAGAATATATATCCACAGCGGTAAAATTGAAAAAAGTTGAAAAAATTCTTTTTGGGGACTTAGTCATTTTTCCGGCGCGTATCAGACTTTCAGAGAGGGAAATGTCAGTGAGCGTTCCGATTTCAGTTCCAGAGCGATTCGCCCGATGAGTCCTTCATAATTAGTCGTTTTCAGCCAATTTTCTGAATTTTTGAAAATTTCACTTTTTTGTGAAAATATCCACTAAATGAGGGAATAATATGTGTGAGGGTACCCCAGGAGAGTTCCAAATGTGTGTGGGTAGAATATATATCCCATGGGGGTAAAACTGAAAAAAGTTGAAAAAATTTTTTTTTTGGACTTAGTAATTTTTACGGCGTTTATCAGACTTTCAGATAGGGGAAATGTCAGTGAGCATTCCGATTTCAGTTCCAGAGCGATTCGCCCGATGATTCCATCATATTTAGTCGTTTTCAGCCAATTTTCTGAATGTTTGAAAATTTCACATTTTTGTGAAAATATCCACTAAATGAGGGAATAATATGTGTGAGGGTACCCCAGGAAAGTTCCAAAAGTCTGGGTAGAATATATATCCACAGGGGTAAAATTGAAAAAAGTTGAAAAAAATTTTTTTGGGGACTTAGTCATTTTTCCGGCGTTTATCAGACTTTCAGAGAAGGGAAATGTCAGTGAGCGTTCCGATTTCAGTTCCAGAGCGATTCTCCCGATGAATCCTTCATAATTAGTCATTTTCAGCCAATTTTCTGAATTTTTGAAAATTTCACTTTTTTGTGAAAATATCCACTAAATGAGGGAATAATATGTGTGAGGGTACCCCAGGAGAGTTCCAAAAGTGTGGGTAGAATATATATCCACATGGGTAAAATTGAAAAAAGTAAAAAAAAAATTTTTTGGGGACTTAGTCATTTTTCCGGCGTTCATCAGACTTTCAGATAGGGGAAATGTCAGTGAGCATTCCGATTTCAGTTCCAGAGCGATTCGCCCGATGATTCCGTCATATTTAGTCGTTTTCAGCTAATTTTCTGAATTTTTGAAAATTTCACTTTTTTGTGAAAATATCCACTAAATGAGAGAATAATATGTGTGAGGGTACCCCAGGAGAGTTCCAAAAGTGTGGGTAGAATATATATCCACAGGAGTAAAATTGAAAAAAGTTGAAAAAAAATTTTTTGGGGACGTAGTCATTTTTCCGGCGTTTATCAGACTTTCAGAGAAGGGAAATGTCAGTGAGCGTTCCGATTTCAGTTGCAGAGCGATTCGCCCGATGAATCCTTCATAATTAGTCGTTTTCAGCCAATTTTCTGAATTTTTGAAAATTTCACTTTTTTGTGAAAATATCCACTAAATGAGGGAATAATATGTGTGAGGGTACCCCAGGAGAGTTCCAAAAGTGTGGGTAGAATATATATCCACATGGGTAAAATTGAAAAAAGTAAAAAAAAAATTTTTTGGGGACTTAGTCATTTTTCCGGCGTTCATCAGACTTTCAGATAGGGGAAATGTCAGTGAGCATTCCGATTTCAGTTCCAGAGCGATTCGCCCGATGATTCCGTCATATTTAGTCGTTTTCAGCCAATTTTCTGAATTTTTGAAAATTTCACTTTTTTGTGAAAATATCCACTAAATGAGAGAATAATATGTGTGAGGGTACCCCAGGAGAGTTCCAAAACTGTGGGTAGAATATATATCCACAGGGGTAAAATTGAAAAAAGTTGAAAAAATTCTTTTTGGGGACTTAGTCATTTTTCCGGCGCGTATCAGACTTTCAGAGAGGGAAATGTCAGTGAGCGTTCCGATTTCAGTTCCAGAGCGATTCGCCCGATGAGTCCTTCATAATTAGTCGTTTTCAGCCAATTTTCTGAATTTTTGAAAATTTCACTTTTTTGTGAAAATATCCACTAAATGAGGGAATAATATGTGTGAGGGTACCCCTGTAGAGTTCCAAATGTGTGTGGGTAGAATATATATCCCACGGGGGTAAAATTGAAAAAAGTTTAAACATTTTTTTTTGGGGACTTAGTCATTTTTACGGCGTTTATCAGACTTTCAGATAGGGGAAATGTCAGTGAGCGTTCCAATTTCAGTTCCAGAGCGATTCGCCCGATTATTCCATCATATTTAGTAGTTTTCAGCCAATTTTCTGAATTTTTGAAAATTTTACTTTTTTGTGAAAATATCGACTAAATGAGGGAATAATATGTGTGAGGGTACCCCAGGAGAGGTCCAAATGTGTGTGGGTAGAATATATATCCCACGGGGGTAAAATTGAAAAAAGTTGAAAAAAAATTTTTTTTGGACTTAGTCATTTTTACGGCGTTTATCAGACTTTCAGATAGGGGAAATGTCAGTGAGCGTTCCGATTTCAGTTCCACAGCGATTCGCCCGATGATTCCATCATATTTAGTCGTTTTCTGCCAATTTTCTGAATTTTTGAAAATTTCACTTTTTTGTGAAAACATCCACTAAATGAGGGAATAATATGTGTGAGGGTACCCCAGGAGAGTTCCAAAAGTATGGGCAGAATATATATCCACATGGGTAAATTTGAAAAAAGTTGATAAAAATTTTTTGGGGGACTTAGTCATTTTCTGGCGTTTATCAGACTTTCAGATAGGGGAAATGTCAGTGAACACTCCGATTTCAGTTCCAGAGCGATTCGCCCGATTTAGTCGTTTTCAGCCAATTTTCTGAATTTTTGAAAATTTCACTTTTTTGTGAAAATAGCCACTAAATGAGGGAATAATATGTGTGAGGGTAAGCCAGGAGAGTTCCAAACGTGTGTGGGTAGAATATATATCCCACGGGGGTAAAATTGAAAAAATGTTTTTTTTGGACTTAGTCATTTTTCCGGCGTTCATCAGACTTTCAGATTGGGGAAATGCCAGTGAGCGTTCCGATTTCAGTTCCAGAGCTTTTCGCCCGATGAGTCCTTCATATTTAGTCGTTTTCAGCCAATTTTCTGAATTTTTGAAAATTTCACTTTTTTGTGAAAATATCCACTAAATGATGGAATAATATGTGTGAGGGTACCCCAGGAGAGTTCCAAAAGTGTGGTAGAATATATATCCACAGGGGTATAATTGAAAAAAGTTGCTAAAAATTTTTTTGGGGACTTAGTCATTTTTTCGGCGTTTATTAGACTTTCAGATTGGGGAAATGTCAGTGAGCGCTCCGATTTCAGTTCCAGAGCGATTCACCCAATGAGTCCTTCATATTTAGTCGTTTTCAGCCAATCTTCTGAATTTTTGAAAATTTCACTTTTTTGTGAAAATATCCACTAAATGAGGGAATAATATGTGTGAGGATACCCCAGGAGAGTTCCAAATGTGTGTGGGTAGTATATATATCCCATGGGGGTAAAATTGAAAAAAGTTGAAAAAAAAGTTTTTTTGGACTTTTCATTTTTCCGGCGTTTATCAGATTTTCAGATACGGGAAATGTCAGTGAGCATTCCGATTTCAGTTCCAGAGTGATTCGCCCGATGAGTCCTTCATATTTAGTCGTTTTCAGCCAATTTTCTGAATTTTTAAAAATTTCACTTTTTTTGTGAAAATAGCCACTAAATGAGGGAATAATATGTGTGAGGGTAAGCCAGGAGAGTTCCAAAAGTGTGTGGGTAGAATATATATCCACGGGGGTAAAATTGAAAAAAAATTTTTTTTGGACTTTTCATTTTTCCGGCGTTTATCAGACTTTCAGATTGGGGAAATGTCAGTAAGCGTTCCGATTTCAGTTCCAAAGCGATTCGCCCGATGAGTCCTTCATATTTAGTCGTTTTCAGCCAATTTTCTGAATTTTTGAAAATTTCACTTTTTTGTGAAAATATCCACTAAATGATGGAATAATATGTGTGAGGGTACCCCAGGAGAGTTCCAAAAGTGTGGGTAGAATATATATCCACAGGGGAAAAATTGTAAAAAGTTTAAAAAAATTTTTTGGGGGACTTAGTCTTTTTTCCGGCGTTTATCAGACTTTCAGATAGGGGAAATGTCAGTGAGCGTTCCGATTTCAGTTCCAGAGCGATTCGCCCAATGAGTCCTTCATATTTAGTCGTTTTCAGCCAATTTTCTGAATTTTTGAAAATTTCACTTTTTTGTGAAAATATCCACTAAATGATGGAATAATATGTGTGAGGGTACCCCAGGAGAGTTCCAAAAGTGTGGGTAGAATATATATCCACAGGGGAAAAATTGTAAAAAGTTGAAAAAAATTTTTTGGGGGACTTAGTCTTTTTTCCGGCGTTTATCAGACTTTCAGATAGGGGAAATGTCAGTGAGCGTTCCGATTTCAGTTCCAGAGCGATTCGCCCAATGAGTCCTTCATATTTAGTCGTTTTCAGCCAGTTTTCTGAATTTTTGAAAATTTAACTTTTTTGTGAAAATATCCACTTAATGAGGGAATAATATGTGTGAGGGTACCCCAGGAGAGTTCCAAATGTGTGTGGGTAGAATATATGTCGCATGGGGGTAATATTTAAAAAATTTAAAAAAAATTTTTTTTTGGACTTAGTCATTTTTCCGGCGTTTATCAGACTTTCAGAGAAGGGAAATGTCAGTGAGCGTTCCGATTTCAGTTCCAGAGCGATTCTCCCGATGAATCCTTCATAATTAGTCATTTTCAGCCAATTTTCTGAATTTTTGAAAATTTCACTTTTTTGTGAAAATATCCACTAAATGAGGGAATAATATGTGTGAGGGTACCCCAGGAGAGTTCCAAAAGTGTGGGTAGAATATATATCCACATGGGTAAAATTGAAAAAAGTAAAAAAAAAATTTTTTGGGGACTTAGTCATTTTTCCGGCGTTCATCAGACTTTCAGATAGGGGAAATGTCAGTGAGCATTCCGATTTCAGTTCCAGAGCGATTCGCCCGATGATTCCGTCATATTTAGTCGTTTTCAGCTAATTTTCTGAATTTTTGAAAATTTCACTTTTTTGTGAAAATATCCACTAAATGAGGGAATAATATGTGTGAGGGTACCCCAGGAGAGTTCCAAAAGTGTGGGTAGAATATATATCCACATGGGTAAAATTGAAAAAAGTAAAAAAAAAATTTTTTGGGGACTTAGTCATTTTTCCGGCGTTCATCAGACTTTCAGATAGGGGAAATGTCAGTGAGCATTCCGATTTCAGTTCCAGAGCGATTCGCCCGATGATTCCGTCATATTTAGTCGTTTTCAGCCAATTTTCTGAATTTTTGAAAATTTCACTTTTTTGTGAAAATATCCACTAAATGAGAGAATAATATGTGTGAGGGTACCCCAGGAGAGTTCCAAAACTGTGGGTAGAATATATATCCACAGGGGTAAAATTGAAAAAAGTTGAAAAAATTCTTTTTGGGGACTTAGTCATTTTTCCGGCGCGTATCAGACTTTCAGAGAGGGAAATGTCAGTGAGCGTTCCGATTTCAGTTCCAGAGCGATTCGCCCGATGAGTCCTTCATAATTAGTCGTTTTCAGCCAATTTTCTGAATTTTTGAAAATTTCACTTTTTTGTGAAAATATCCACTAAATGAGGGAATAATATGTGTGAGGGTACCCCAGGAGAGTTCCAAATGTGTGTGGGTAGAATATATATCCCATGGGGGTAAAACTGAAAAAAGTTGAAAAAATTTTTTTTTTGGACTTAGTAATTTTTACGGCGTTTATCAGACTTTCAGATAGGGGAAATGTCAGTGAGCATTCCGATTTCAGTTCCAGAGCGATTCGCCCGATGATTCCATCATATTTAGTAGTTTTCAGCCAACTTTCTGAATTTTTGAAAATTTCACTTTTTTGTGAAAATATCCACTAAATGAGGGAATAATCTGTGTGAGGGTACCCCTGTAGAGTTCCAAATGTGTGTGGGTAGAAAATATATCCCACGGGGGTAAAATTGAAAAAAGTTTAAAAAAAACTTTTTGGGAACTTAGTCATTTTTCCGGCGTTTATCAGACTTTCAGATAGGGGAAATGTCAGTGAGCATTCCGATTTCAGTTCCAGAGCGATTCGCCCGATGATTCCATCATATTTAGTCGTTTTCAGCCAATTTTCTGAATTTTTGAAAATTTCACTTTTTTGTGAAAATATACACTAAATGAGGGAATAATATGTGTGAGGGTACCCCAGGAGAGTTCCAAAAGTGTGGATAGAATATATATCCACAGGGGTAAAATTGAAAAAAGTTTAAACATTTTTTTTTGGGGACTTAGTCATTTTTACGGCGTTTATCAGACTTTCAGATAGGGGAAATGTCAGTGAGCGTTCCAATTTCAGTTCCAGAGCGATTCGCCCGATTATTCCATCATATTTAGTAGTTTTCAGCCAATTTTCTGAATTTTTGAAAATTTTACTTTTTTGTGAAAATATCGACTAAATGAGGGAATAATATGTGTGAGGGTACCCCAGGAGAGGTCCAAATGTGTGTGGGTAGAATATATATCCCACGGGGGTAAAATTGAAAAAAGTTGAAAAAAAATTTTTTTTGGACTTAGTCATTTTTACGGCGTTTATCAGACTTTCAGATAGGGGAAATGTCAGTGAGCGTTCCGATTTCAGTTCCACAGCGATTCGCCCGATGATTCCATCATATTTAGTCGTTTTCTGCCAATTTTCTGAATTTTTGAAAATTTCACTTTTTTGTGAAAATATCCACTAAATGAGGGAATAATATGTGTGAGGGTACCCCAGGAGAGTTCCAAAAGTATGGGCAGAATATATATCCACATGGGTAAATTTGAAAAAAGTTGATAAAAATTTTTTGGGGGACTTAGTCATTTTCTGGCGTTTATCAGACTTTCAGATAGGGGAAATGTCAGTGAACACTCCGATTTCAGTTCCAGAGCGATTCGCCCGATTTAGTCGTTTTCAGCCAATTTTCTGAATTTTTGAAAATTTCACTTTTTTGTGAAAATAGCCACTAAATGAGGGAATAATATGTGTGAGGGTAAGCCAGGAGAGTTCCAAACGTGTGTGGGTAGAATATATATCCCACGGGGGTAAAATTGAAAAAATGTTTTTTTTGGACTTAGTCATTTTTCCGGCGTTCATCAGACTTTCAGATTGGGGAAATGCCAGTGAGCGTTCCGATTTCAGTTCCAGAGCTTATCGCCCGATGAATCCTTCATATTTAGTCGTTTTCAGCCAATTTTCTGAATTTTTGAAAATTTCACTTTTTTGTGAAAATATCCACTAAATGATGGAATAATATGTGTGAGGGTACCCCAGGAGAGTTCCAAAAGTGTGGTAGAATATATATCCACAGGGGTATAATTGAAAAAAGTTGCTAAAAATTTTTTTGGGGACTTAGTCATTTTTTCGGCGTTTATTAGACTTTCAGATTGGGGAAATGTCAGTGAGCGCTCCGATTTCAGTTCCAGAGCGATTCGCCCAATGAGTCCTTCATATTTAGTCGTTTTCAGCCAATCTTCTGAATTTTTGAAAATTTCACTTTTTTGTGAAAATATCCACTAAATGAGGGAATAATATGTGTGAGGATACCCCAGGAGAGTTCCAAATGTGTGTGGGTAGTATATATATCCCATGGGGGTAAAATTGAAAAAAGTTGAAAAAAAAGTTTTTTTGGACTTTTCATTTTTCCGGCGTTTATCAGATTTTCAGATACGGGAAATGTCAGTGAGCATTCCGATTTCAGTTCCAGAGTGATTCGCCCGATGAGTCCTTCATATTTAGTCGTTTTCAGCCAATTTTCTGAATTTTTAAAAATTTCACTTTTTTTGTGAAAATAGCCACTAAATGAGGGAATAATATGTGTGAGGGTAAGCCAGGAGAGTTCCAAAAGTGTGTGGGTAGAATATATATCCACGGGGGTAAAATTGAAAAAAAATTTTTTTTGGACTTTTCATTTTTCCGGCGTTTATCAGACTTTCAGATTGGGGAAATGTCAGTAAGCGTTCCGATTTCAGTTCCAAAGCGATTCGCCCGATGAGTCCTTCATATTTAGTCGTTTTCAGCCAATTTTCTGAATTTTTGAAAATTTCACTTTTTTGTGAAAATATCCACTAAATGATGGAATAATATGTGTGAGGGTACCCCAGGAGAGTTCCAAAAGTGTGGGTAGAATATATATCCACAGGGGAAAAATTGTAAAAAGTTGAAAAAAATTTTTTGGGGGACTTAGTCTTTTTTCCGGCGTTTATCAGACTTTCAGATAGGGGAAATGTCAGTGAGCGTTCCGATTTCAGTTCCAGAGCGATTCGACCAATGAGTCCTTCATATTTAGTCGTTTTCAGCCAATTTTCTGAATTTTTGAAAATTTCACTTTTTTGTGAAAATATCCAGTAAATGATGGAATAATATGTGTGAGGGTACCCCAGGAGAGTTCCAAAAGTGTGGGTAGAATATATATCCACAGGGGAAAAATTGTAAAAAGTTGAAAAAAATTTTTTGGGGGACTTAGTCTTTTTTCCGGCGTTTATCAGACTTTCAGATAGGGGAAATGTCAGTGAGCGTTCCGATTTCAGTTCCAGAGCGATTCGCCCAATGAGTCCTTCATATTTAGTCGTTTTCAGCCAGTTTTCTGAATTTTTGAAAATTTTACTTTTTTGTGAAAATATCCACTTAATGAGGGAATAATATGTGTGAGGGTACCCCAGGAGAGTTCCAAATGTGTGTGGGTAGAATATATGTCGCATGGGGGTAATATTGAAAAAAATTTAAAAAAATTTTTTTTTGGACTTAGTCATTTTTCCGGCGTTTATCAGACTTTCAGATAGGGTAAATGTCAGTGAACGTTCCGATTTCAGTTCCAGAGCGATTCGCCCGATGAGTCCTTCATATTTAGTCGTTTTCAGCCAATTTTCAGAATTTTTGAAAATTTCACTTTTATGTGAAAATATCCACTAAATGAGGGAATAATATGTGTGAGGGTACCCCAGGAGAGTTCCAAAAGTGTGGGTAGAATATATATCCACAGGGGTAAAATTGAAAAAGTTGAAAAATTTTTTTTTGGGCACTTAGTCATTTTTCCAGCGTTTATCAGACTTTCAGATAGGGGAAATGTCAGTGAGCGTTTCGATTTCAGTTCCAGAGCGATTCGCCCGATGAGTGATTCATATTTAGTCGTTTTCAGCCAATTTTCTGAATTTTTAAAAATTTCACTTTTTTGTGAAAATAGCCACTAAATGAGGGAATAATATGTGTGAGGGTAAGTCAGGAGAGTACCGAAGGTGTGTGGGTAGAATACATATCCCACGGGGGTAAAATTGAAAAAAAAATTTTTTTGGACTTAGTCATTTTTCCGGCGTTTATCAGACTTTCAGATTGGGGAAATGTCAGTGAGCGTTCCGATTTCAGTTCCAGAGCGATTCGCCCCATGAGTCCTTCATATTTAGTCGTTTTCAGCCAATTTTCTGAATTTTTGAAAATTTAACTTTTTTTTTTAAATATCCACTAAATGATGGAATAATATGTGTGAAGGTACCCCAGGAGAGTTCCAAAAGTGTGGGTAGAATATATATCCACAGGGGAAAAATTGAAAAAAGTTGATAAAAATTTTTTTGGGGACTTAGTCATTTTTCCGGCGTTTATTAGACTTTCAAATAGGGGAAATGTCAGTGAGCTCTCCGATTTCAGTTCCAGAGCGATTCGCCCAATGTGTCTTTCATATTTAGTCGTTTTCAGCCAATTTTCTGAATTTTTGAAGGTTTCACTTTTTTGTGAAAATATCCACTAAATGAGGGAATAATATGTGTGAGGGCACCCCAGGAGAGTTCCAAAAGTGTGGGTAGAATATATATCGACAGGGGTAAAAATGAAAAAAGTTGAAAAAAAATTTTTGTTTGGACTTAGTCATTTTTCTGGCGTTTATCAGGCATTCAGATAGGGGAAATGTCAGTGAGCATTCCAATTTCAGTTCCAGAGCAATTAGCCCGATGAGTCCTTCATATTTAGTCGTTTTCAGCCAATTTTCTGAATTTTGAAAATTTCACTTTTTTGTGAAAATATGCACTAAATGAGGGAATAATATGTGTGACGGTACCCCAGGAGACTTCCAAATGTGTGTGAGTAGAATATATATCCCACGGGGGTAAAAATTGAAAAAAGTTTAAAAAAATTTTTTTTTGACTTAGTCATTTTTCCGGCCTTTATCACACTTTCAGATAGGGGAAATGTCAGTGAGCATTCCGATTTCAGTTCCAGAGCGATTAGCACGATGAGTGCTTCATATTTAGTCGTTTTCAGCCAATTTTCAGAATTTTTGAAAATTTCACTTTTTTGTGAAAATATCCACTAAATGAGGGAATAATATGTGTGAGGGTACCCCAGGAGATTTCCAAATGTGTGTGGGTAGAATATATATTCCACGGGGGTAAAATTGAAAAAAGTTTAAAAAAATTTTTTTTGGACTTAGTCATTTTTCCGGCGTTTATCAGACTTTCAGATAGGGGAAATGTCAGTGAGCATTCCGATTTCAGTTCCACAGCAATTAGCCCGATGAGTCCTTCATATTTAGTCGTTTTCAGCCAATTTTCTGAATTTTGAAAATTTCACTTTTTTGTGAAAATATGCACTAAATGAGGGAATAATATGTGTGACGGTACCCCAGGAGAGTTCCAAATGTGTGTGAGTAGAATATATATCCAACAGGGATAAAATTGAAAAAAGTTTAAAAAAATTTTTTTTTGACTTAGTCATTTTTCCGGCCTTTATCACACTTTCAGATAGGGGAAATGTCAGTGAGCGTTCCGATTTCAGTTCCAGAGCGATTCGCCCGATGAGTCCATCATATTTAGTCGTTTTCAGACAATTTTCTGAATTTTTGAAAATTCCACTTTTTTGTGAAAATATCCACTAAATGAGGGAATCATATGTGTGAGGGTACCCCAGGAGAGTTCCAAATGTGTGTGTGTAGAATATATATCCCACGGGGGTAAAAATGAAAAAAGTTGAAAAAAAATTTTTGTTTGGACTTAGTCATTTTTCTGGCGTTTATCAGGCATTCAGATAGGGGAAATGTCAGTGAGCATTCCAATTTCAGTTCCAGAGCAATTAGCCCGATGAGTCCTTCATATTTAGTCGTTTTCAGCCAATTTTCTGAATTTTGAAAATTTCACTTTTTTGTGAAAATATGCACTAAATGAGGGAATAATATGTGTGACGGTACCCCAGGAGACTTCCAAATGTGTGTGAGTAGAATATATATCCAACAGGGATAAAATTGAAAAAAGTTTAAAAAAATTTTTTTTTGACTTAGTCATTTTTCCGGCCTTTATCACACTTTCAGATAGGGGAAATGTCAGTGAGCATTCCGATTTCAGTTCCAGAGCGATTAGCACGATGAGTGCTTCATATTTAGTCGTTTTCAGCCAATTTTCAGAATTTTTGAAAATTTCACTTTTTTGTGAAAATATCCACTAAATGAGGGAATAATATGTGTGAGGGTACCCCAGGAGAGTTCCAAATGTTTGTGAGTAGAATATATATCCCACGGGGGTTAAATTGAAAAAAGTTGAAAAATTTTTTTTTTTTAACTTAGTCATTTTTCCGGAGTTTATCAGACTTTCAGATAGGGGAAATGTCAGTGAGCGTTCCGATTTCAGTTTCAGAGCGATTCGCCCGATGAGTCCATCATATTTAGTCGTTTTCAGCAAATTTTCAGAATTTTTGAAAATTTCACTTTTTTGTGAAAATATCCACTAAATGAGGGAATAATATGTGTGACGGTACCCCAGGAGAGTTCCAAATGTGTGTGAGTAGAATATATATCCCACAGGTGTAAAACTGAAAAAAGTTGAAAAAAAATTTTTTTTGGCCTTAATCATTTTTCTGGCCTTTATCAGACTTTCAGATAGGGGAAATGTCAGTGAACGTTCTGATTTCAGTTCCAGAGCGATTAGCCCGATGAGTCCTTCATATTTAGTCGTTTTCAGCCAATTTTCTGAATTTTTGAAAATTTCACTTTTTTGTGAAAATATCCACTAAATGAGGAAATAATATGTGTGAGGGTACCCCAGGAGAGTTCCAAATGTGTGTTGGTAGAATATATATCCCACGGGGGTAGAATTGAAAAAAGTTGAAAAAAATTTTTTTTTGGACTTAGTCATTTTTCCGGCGTTTATCAGACTTTCAGATAGGGGAAATGTCAGTGGGCATTCCGATTTCAGTTCCAGAGCGATTAGCCCGATGAGTCCTTCATATTTAGTCGTTTTCAGCCAATTTTCTGAATTTTTGAAAATTTCACTTTTTTTGTGAAAATATCCACTAAATGAGGGAATAATATGTGTGAGGGTACCCCAGGAGAGTTCCAAATGTTTTGGGTAGAATATATATCCCACTGGGGTAAAATTGAAAAAAGTTTAAAAATTTTTTTTTTTGAACTTAGTCATTTTTCCGGAGTTTATCAGACTTTCAGATAGTGGAAATGTCAGTGAGCGTTCCGATTTCAGTTCCAGAGCGATTAGCCCGATGAGTCCTTCATATTTAGTCGTTTTCAGCCAATTTTCTGAATTTTTGAAAATTTCACTTTTTTGTGAAAATATCCACTAAATGAGGGAATAATATGTGTGAGGGTACCCCAGGAGAGTTCCAAATGTTTGTGGGTAGAATATATATCCCACGGGGGTAAAATTGAAAAAAGTTGAAAAAATTTATTTTTTGGACTTAGTCATTTTTTCAGCGTTTATCATACTTTCAGATAGGGGAAATGTCAGTGAGCATTCCGATTTCAGTTCCAGAGTGATTCGCCCAATGAGTCCTTCATATTTAGTCGTTTTCAGTCAATTTTCTGAATTTTTGAAAATTTCACTTTTTTGTGAAAATATCCACTAAATGAGGGAATAATATGTGTGAGGGTACCCCAGGAGCGTTCCAAATGTGTGTGGGTAGAACATGTATCTACAGGGGTAAAATTGAAAAAAGTTGAAAAAATTTTTTTTTGAACTTAGTCATTTTTCCGGCGTTTATCAGACTTTCAGATGGGGGAAGTGTCAGTGAGCGTTCCGATTTCAGTTCCAGAGCGATTCGCCCGATGAGTCCTTCATATTTAGTCGTTTTCAGTCAATTTTCAGAATTTTTGAAAATTTCACTTTTTTGTGAAAATATCCACTAAATGAGGGAATAATATGTGTGCAGGTACCCCAGGCGAGTTCCAAATGTGTGTGGGTAGAATATATATCCCACGGGGGTAAAATTGAAAAAAGTTGAAAAAATTTTTTTTTGGGACTTAGTCATTTTTCCGGCGTTTATCAGACTTTCAGAGAGGGGAAATGTCAGTGAGCGTTCCGATTTCAGTTCCAGAGCGATTCACCCAATGAGTCCTTCATATTTAGTCGTTTTCAGCCAGTTTTCAGAATTTTTGAAAATTTCACTTTTTTGTGAAAATATCCACTAAATGAGGGAATAATATGTGTGAAGGTACCCCAGGAGAGTTCCAAAAGTGTGGGTAGCATATATATCCACAGGGGTAAAATTGAAAAAAGTTGAAAAAAATTTTTTTTTGGACTTAGTCATTTTTCCGGCGTTTATCAGACTTTCAGATAGGGGAAATGTCAGTGAGCGTTCCGATTTCAGTTCCACAGCGATTCGACCGACGATTCCATCATATTTAGTCGTTTTCAGCCAACTTTCTGAATTTTTGAAAATTTCACTTTTTTGTGAAAATATCCACTAAATGAGGGAATAATATGTGTGAGGGAACCCCAGGAGAGTTACAAAAGTTTGGGTAGAATATATATCCACAGGGGTAAAATTGAAAAAATTCGAAAAAATTTTTTTTGGGGACTTAGTCATTTTTCCGGCGTTTATCAGACTTTCAGATAGGGGAAATGTCAGTGAGCAATCCGATTTCAGTTCCAGAGCGATTCGCCCAATGAGTCCTTCATATTTAGTCGTTTTCAGCATATTTTCTGAATTTTTGAAAATTTCACTTTTTTGTGAAAATATCCACTAAATGAGGGAATAATATGTGTGAGGGTACCCCAGGCGAGTTCCAAATGTGTGTGGGTAGAATATATATCCCACGGGGGTAAAATTGAAAAAAGTTTAAAAAAATTTTTTTTGGGACTTAGTCATTTTTCCGGCGTTTATCAGACTTTCAGAGAGGGGAAATGTCAGTGAGCGTTCCGATTTCAGTTCCAGAGCGATTCACCCAATGAGTCCTTCATATTTAGTCGTTTTCAGCCAATTTTCAGAATTTTTGAAAATTTCACTTTTTTGTGAAAATATCCACTAAATGAGGGAATAATATGTGTGAAGGTACCCCAGGAGAGTTCCAAATGTGTGTCGGTAGAACATGTATCTACAGTGGTAAAATTGAAAAAAGTTAAAAAATTTTTTTTTGGGGACTTAGTCTTTTTTCCCACGTTTATCAGAATTTCAGATAGGGGAAATGTCAGTGAGCAATCCGATTTCAGTTCCAGAGCGATTCGCCCAATGTGTCCTTCATATTTAGTCGTTTTCAGCATATTTTCTGAATTTTTGAAAATTTCACTTTTTTGTGAAAATATCCACTAAATGAGGGAATAATATGTGTGAGGGTATCCCAGGAGAGTTCCAAATGTGTGTGGGTAGAATATATATCCCACGGGGGTAAAAGTGAAAAAAGTTTAAAAAAATTTTTTTTTGGACTTAGTCATTTTTCCGCCGTTTATCAGACTTTCAGATAGGGGAAATGTCAGTGAGCAATCCGATTTCAGTTCCAGAGCGATTCGCCCGATGAGTCCTTCATATTTAGTCGTTTTCAGTCAATTTTCTGAATTTTTGAAAATTTCACTTTTTTGTGAAAATATCCACTAAATGAGGGAATAATATGTGTGAGGGTACCCCAGGAGAGTTCCAAATGTTTGTGGGTAGAATATATATCCCACGGGGGTAAAATTGAAAAAAGTTGAAAAAATTTATTTTTTGGACTTAGTCATTTTTTCAGCGTTTATCAGACTTTCAGATTGGAGAAATGTCAGTGAACGTTCCGATTTCAGTTCCAGAGTGATTCGCCCGATGAGTCCTTCATATTTATTCGTTTTCAGCCAATTTTCTGAATTTTTGAAAATTTCACTTTTTTGTGAAAATATGCACTAAATGAGGGAATAATATGTGTGAGAGTACGCCAGGAGAGTTCCAAATGTGTGTGGGCAGAATAGATATCCCACGGGGGTAAAATTGAAAAAAGATGAAAAAAAATTTTTTGGGGACTTAGTCATTTTTCCGCCGTTTATCAGACTTTCAGATAGGGGAAATGTCAGTGAGCAATCCGATTTCAGTTCCAGAGCGATTCGCCCGATGAGTCCTTCATATTTAGTCGTTTTCAGTCAATTTTCTGAATTTTTGAAAATTTCACTTTTTTGTGAAAATATCCACTAAATGAGGGAATAATATGTGTGAGGGTACCCCAGGAGAGTTCCAAATGTTTGTGGGTAGAATATATATCCCACGGGGGTAAAATTGAAAAAAGTTGAAAAAATTTATTTTTTGGACTTAGTCATTTTTTCAGCGTTTATCATACTTTCAGATAGGGGAAATGTCAGTCAGCATTCCGATTTCAGTTCCAGAGTGATTCGCCCAATGAGTCCTTCATATTTAGTCGTTTTCAGCCAATTTTCTGAATTTTTGAAAATTTCACTTTTTTGTGAAAATATCCACTAATTGAGGGAATAATATGTGTGAGGATACCCCAGGAGAGTTCCAAATGTGTGTGGGAAGAATATATATCTCACGGGGGTAAAATTGAAATAAAAATTCTTTTGGACTTAGTCATTTTTCCGGCGTTTATCAGACTTTCAGATTGGAGAAATGTCAGTGAACGTTCCGATTTCAGTTCCAGAGTGATTCGCCCGATGAGTCCTTCATATTTAGTCGTTTTCAGCCAATTTTCTGAATTTTTGAAAATTTCACTTTTTTGTGAAAATATGCACTAAATGAGGGAATAATATGTGTGAGAGTACGCCAGGAGAGTTCCAAATGTGTGTGGGCAGAATAGATATCCCACGGGGGTAAAATTGAAAAAAGATGAAAAAAAATTTTTTGGGGACTTAGTCTTTTTTCCGGCGTTTATCAGACTTTCAGATTGGGGAAATGTCAGTGAGCGTTCCGTTTTCAGTTCCAGAGCGATTCGCCCAATGAGTCCTTCATATTTAGTCGTTTTCAGCCAATTTTCTGAATATTTGAAAACTTCACTTTTGTTGTGAAAATATCCACTAAATGAGGGAATAATATGTGTGAGGGTACCCCAGGAGAGTTCCAAAAGTATGGGTAGAATTTATATCCACAGAGGTAAAATTGAAAAAAGTTTAAAAAATTTTTTTTGGCGACTTAGTCATTTTTCCGGCGTTTATCAGACTTTCAGATAGGGGAAATGGCAGTGAGCAATCCGATTTCAGTTCCAGAGCGATTCGCCCAATGAGTCCTTCATATTTAGTCGTTTTCAGCCTATTTTCTGAATTTTTGAAAATTTCACTTTTTTGTGAAAATATCCACTAAATGAGGGAATAATATGTGTGAGGGTACCCCAGGAGAGTTCCAAATGTGTGTGGGTAGAACATGTATCTACAGGGGTAAAATTGAAAAAAGTTGAAAAAATTTTTTTTGGGAACTTAGTCATTTTTCCGGCGTTTATCAGACTTTCAGATAGGGGAAGTGTCAGGGAGCGTTCCGATTTCAGTTCCAGAGTGATTCGCCCGATGAGTCCTTCATATTTAGTCGTTTTCAGTCAATTTTCTGAATTTTTGAAAATTTCACTTTTTTGTGAAAATATCCACTTAATGAGGGAATAATATGTGTAAGGGTACCCCAGGAGAGTTCCAAATGTGTGTGGGTAGAATATATATCTACAGGGGTAAAATTGTAAAAAGTTGAAAACATTTTTTTTGGGGACTTAGTCATTTTTCCGGCGTTTATCAGACTTTCAGATAGGGGAAATGTCAGTGAGCGTTCCGATTTCAGGTCCACAGCGATTCGACCGACGATTCCATCATATTTAGTCATTTTCAGCCAACTTTCTGAATTTTTGAAAATTTCACTTTTTTGTGAAAATATCCACTAAATGAGGGAATAATATGTGTGAGGGTACCCCAGGAGAGTTCCAAATGTGTGTGGGTAGAATATATATCCCACGGGGGTAAAATTGAAAAAAGGTGAAAAAAATTTTTTTGGGGACTTAGTCATTTTTCCGGCGTTTATCAGACTTTCAGATAGGGGAAATGTCAGTGAGCGTTCCGATTTCAGGTCCACAGCGATTCGACCGACGATTCCATCATATTTAGTCATTTTCAGCCAACTTTCTGAATTTTTGAAAATTTCACTTTTTTGTGAAAATATCCACTAAATGAGGGAATAATATGTGTGAGGGTACCCCAGGAGAGTTCCAAATGTGTGTGGGTAGAATATATATCCCACGGGGGTAAAAGTGAAAAAAGTTTAAAAAAATTTTTTTTTGGACTTAGTTATTTTTCCGCCGTTTATCAGACTTTCAGATAGGGGAAATGTCAGTGAGCGTTCCGATTTCAGTTCCAGAGCAATTCGCCCGATGAGTCCTTCATAATTAGTTATTTTCAGCCAATATTCTGATTTTTAAAAATTTCACTTTTTTGTGAAAATATCCACTAAATGAGGGAATAATATGTGTGAGGGTACCCCAGGAGAGTTCCAAAAGTGTGGGTAGAATATATATCCACAGGGGTAAAATTGAAAAAAGTTGAAAAAAATTTTTTGGGGACTTAGTCATTTTTTCGGTGTTTATCAGACTTTCAGATAGGGGAAATGTCAGTGAGCAATCTGATTTCAGTTCCAGAGCGATTCGCCCAATGAGTCCTTCATATTTAGTCGTTTTCAGCCAATTTTCAGAATTTTTGAAAATTTCACTTTTTTGTGAAAATATCCACTAAATGAGGGAATAATATGTGTGAGGGTACCCCAGGAGAGTTCCAAAAGTGTGGGTAGAATATATATCCACAGGGGTAAAATTGAAAAAAGTTTAAAAAAAATTTTTTTTGGACTTAGTCATTTTTCCGGCGTTTATCAGACTTTCAGATAGGGGAAATGTCAGTGAGCGTTCCTATTTCAGTTCCAGAGCGATTCGCCCGATGAGTCCTTCATAATTAGTCGTTTTCAGTCAATTTTCTGAATTTTTGAAAATTTCACTTTTTTGTGAAAATATCCACTAAATGAGGGAATAATATGTGTGCGGGTACCCCAGGAGAGTTCCAAATGTGTGTTGGTAGAATATATATCTACAGGGGTAAAATTGAAAAAAGTTGAAATAATTTTTTTTTGGACTTAGTCATTTTTCCGGCGTTTATCAGACTTTCAGATAGGAGAAATGTCAGTGAGCATTCCGATTTCAGTTCCAGAGCGATTCGCCCAATGAGTCCTTCATATTTAGTCGTTTTCAGCCAATTTTCTGAATTTTTGAAAATTTAACTTTTTTGTGAAAATATCCACTTAATGAGGGAATAATATGTGTAAGGGTACCCCAGGAGAGTTCCAAATGTGTGTGGGTAGAATATATATCTACAGGGGTAAAATTGTAAAAAGTTGAAACCATTTTTTTTGGGGACTTAGTCATTTTTCCGGCGTTTATCAGACTTTCAGATAGGGGAAATGTCAGTGAGCGTTCCGATTTCAGTTCCAGAGCAATTCGCCCGATGAGTCCTTCATAATTACTTATTTTCAGCCAATATTCTGATTTTTAAAAATTTCACTTTTTTGTGAAAATATCCACTAAATGAGGGAATAATATGTGTGAGGGTACCCCAGGAGAGTTCCAAAAGTGTGGGTAGAATATATATCCACAGGGGTAAAATTGAAAAAAGTTGAAAAAAATTTTTTTTTGGACTTAGTCATTTTTCCGGCGTTTATCAGACTTTCAGATAGGGGAAATGTCAGTGAGCGTTCCGATTTCAGTTCCACAGCGATTCGACCGACGATTCCATCATATTTAGTCGTTTTCAGCCAACTTTCTGAATTTTTGAAAATTTCACTTTTTTGTGAAAATATCCACTAAATGAGGGAATAATATGTGTGAGGGAACCCCAGGAGAGTTCCAAAAGTGTGGGTAGAATATATATCCACAGGGGTAAAATTGAAAAAATTCTAAAAAAATTTTTTTGGGGACTTAGTAATTTTTCCGGCGTTTATCAGACTTTCAGATAGGGGAAATGTCAGTGAGCGTTCCGATATCAGGTCCACAGCGATTCGACCGACGATTCCATCATATTTAGTCATTTTCAGCCAACTTTCTGAATTTTTGAAAATTTCACTTTTTTGTGAAAATATCCACTAAATGAGGGAATAATATGTGTGAGGGAACCCCAGGAGAGTTCCAAAAGTGTGGGCAGAATATATATCCACAGGGGTAAAATTGAAAAAATTCTAAAAAATTTTTTTTGGGGACTTAGTCATTTTTCCGGCGTTTATCAGACTTTCAGATAGAGGAAATGTCAGTGAGCAATCCGATTTCAGATCCAGAGCGATTCGCCCAATGAGTCCTTCGTATTTAGTCATTTTCAGCCAATTTTCTGAATTTTTGAAAATTTCACTTTTTTGTGAAAATATCCACTAAATGAGGGAATAATATGTATGCGGGTACCCCAGGATAGTTCCAAATGTGTGTGGGTAGAACATATATCTACAGGGGTAAAATTGAAAAAAGTTGAAAAATTTTTTTTTGGGGAGTTAGTCATTTTTCCGGCGTTTATCAGACTTTCAGATAGGGGAAATATCATTGAGCGTTCCGATTTCAGTTCCAGAGCGATTCGTTCATTGAGTCCTTCATATTTAGTCGTTTTCAGCCAATTTTCTGAATTTTTGAAAATTTCACTTTTTTGTGAAAATATCCACTAAATGAGGGAATAATATGTGTGCGGGTACCCCAGGAGAGTTCCAAATGTGTGTTGGTAGAATATATATCTACAGGGGTAAAATTGAAAAAAGTTGAAATAATTTTTTTTTGGACTTAGTCATTTTTCCGGCGTTTATCAGACTTTCAGATAGGAGAAATGTCAGTGAGCATTCCGATTTCAGTTCCAGAGCGATTCGCCCAATGAGTCCTTCATATTTAGTCGTTTTCAGCCAATTTTCTGAATTTTTGAAAATTTAACTTTTTTGTGAAAATATCCACTTAATGAGGGAATAATATGTGTAAGGGTACCCCAGGAGAGTTCCAAATGTGTGTGGGTAGAATATATATCTACAGGGGTAAAATTGTAAAAAGTTGAAAACATTTTTTTTGGGGACTTAGTCATTTTTCCGGCGTTTATCAGACTTTCAGATAGGGGAAATGTCAGTGAGCGTTCCGATTTCAGTTCCAGAGCAATTCGCCCGATGAGTCCTTCATAATTAGTTATTTTCCGCCAATATTCTGATTTTTAAAAATTTCACTTTTTTGTGAAAATATCCACTAAATGAGGGAATAATATGTGTGAGGGTACCCCAGGAGAGTTCCAAAAGTGTGGGTAGAATATATATCTACAGGGGTAAAATTGTAAAAAGTTGAAAACATTTTTTTTGGGGACTTAGTCATTTTTCCGGCGTTTATCAGACTTTCAGATAGGGGAAATGTCAGTGAGCGTTCCGATTTCAGTTCCACAGCGATTCGACCAACGATTCCATCATATTTAGTCGTTTTCTGCCAACTTTCTGAATTTTTGAAAATTTCACTTTTTTGTGAAAATATCAACTAAATGAGGGAATAATATGTGTGAGGGAACCCCAGGAGAGTTCCAAAAGTGTGGGTAGAATATATATCCACAGGGGTAAAATTGAAAAAATTCTAAAAAAATTTTTTTGGGGACTTAGTCATTTTTCCGGCGTTTATCAGACTTTCAGATAGAGGAAATGTCAGTGAGCAATCCGATTTCAGTTCCAGAGCGATTCGACCAATGAGTCCTTCATATTTAGTCGTTTTCAGCATATTTTCTGAATTTTTGAAAATTTCACTTTTTTGTGAAAATATCCACTAAATGAGGGAATAATATGTGTGAGGGTACCCCAGGAGAGTTCCAAATGTGTGTGGGTAGAATATATATCCCACGGGGGTAAAATTGAAAAAAGGTGAAAAAAATTTTTTTGGGGACTTAGTCATTTTTCTGGCGTTTATCAGACTTTCAGATAGGGGAAATGTCAGTGAGCGTTCCGATTTCAGTTCCCCAGCGATTCGACCGACGATTCCATCATATTTAGTCATTTTCAGCCAACTTTCTGAATTTTTGAAAATTTCTCTTTTTTGTGAAAATATCAACTAAATGAGGGAATAATATGTGTGCGGGTACCCCAGGAGAGTTCCAAATGTGTGTGGGTAGAATATATATCTACAGGGGTAAAATTGAAAAAAGTTGAAAAAAATTTTTTTTGGGACTTAGTCATTTTTCCGCCGTTTATCAGACTTTCAGATAGGGGAAATGTCAGTGAGCGTTCCAATTTCAGTTCCAGAGCGATTTGCCTGATGAGTCCTTCGTATTTAGTCATTTTCAGCCAATTTTCTGAATTTTTGAAAATTTCACTTTTTTGTGAAAATATCCACTAAATGAGGGAATAATATGTGTGCGGGTACCCCAGGATAGTTCCAAATGTGTGTGGGTAGAACATATATCTACAGGGGTAAAATTGAAAAAAGTTGAAAAATTTTTTTTTGGGGAGTTAGACATTTTTCCGGCGTTTATCAGACTTTCAGATAGGGGAAATGTCATTGAGCGTTCCAATTTCAGTTCCAGAGCGATTCGTTCATTGAGTCCTTCATATTTAGTCGTTTTCAGCCAATTTTCTGAATTTTTGAAAATTTCACTTTTTTGTGAAAATATCCACTAAATGAGGGAATAATATGTGTGAGGGTACCCCAGGAGAGTTCCAAAAGTGTTGTTAGTATATATATCCTCAGGGGTAAAATTGAAAAAAGTTGAAAAAATTTTTTTTGGGGACTTAGTCATTTTTCCGGCGCTTATCAGACTTTCAGATAGGGGAAATGTCAGTGAGTGTTCCGATTTCAGTTCCAGAGCGATTCGCCCGATGTGTCCTTCATATTTAGTGGTTTTCAGCCAATTTTCTGAATTTTTGAAAATTTCACTTTTTTGTGAAAATATCCACTAAATGAAGGAATAATATGTGTGAGGGTATCCCAGGAAAGTTTCAAAAGTATGGGTAGAATATATATCCACAGGGGTAAAATTGAAAAAAGTTGAAAAAAATTTTTTTGGGGACTTAGTCATTTTTTCGGCGTTTATCAGACTTTCAGATAGGGGAAATGTCAGTGAGCAATCCGATTTCAATTCCAGAGCGATTCGCCCAATGAGTCCTTCATATTTAGTCGTTTTCAGCCAATTTTCTGAATTTTTGAAAATTTCACTTTTTTGTGAAAATATCCACTAAATGAGGGAATAATATGTGTGAGGGTACCCCAGGAGAGTTCCAAAAGTGTTGGTAGAATATGTATCCACAGGGGTAAAATTGAAAAAAGTTGAAAAAATTTTTTGGGGGACTTAGTCATTTTTCCGGCGCTTATCAGACTTTCAGATAGGGGAAATGTCAGTGAGCGTTCCTACTTCAGTTCCAGAGCGATTCGCCCGATGAATCCTTCATAATTAGTCGTTAACAGCCAATTTTCTTAATTTTTTGAAAATTTCACTTTTTTGTGAAAATATCCACTAAATGAGGGAATAATATGTGTGAGGGTACCCCAGGAGAGTTCCAAAAGTGTGGGTAGAATATATATCCACAGGGGTAAAATTGAAAAAAGTTTAAAAAAAATTTTTTTGGACTTAGTCATTTTTCCGGCGTTTATCAGACTTTCAGATAGGGGAAATGTCAGTGAGCGTTCCAATTTCAGTTCCAGAGCGATTCGCCCGATGAGTCCTTCATAATTAGTCGTTTTCAGCCAATTTTCTGAATTTTTGAAAATTTCACTTTTTTGTGAAAATATCCACTAAATGAGGGAATAATATGTGTGAGGGTACCCCAGTAGAGTTCCAAATGTGTGTGGGTAGAATATATATCCCACGGGGGTAAAATTGAAAAAAGCTGAAAAAATTTTTTTTGGGACTTAGTCATTTTTCCGGCGTTTATCAGACTTTCAGATAGGGGAAATGTGAGTGAGCGTTCCGATTTCAGTTCCAGAGCGATTCGCCCAATGAGTCCTTCATATTTAGTCGTTTTCAGCCAATTTTCTGAATTTTTGAAAATTTCACTTTTTTGTGAAAATATCCACTAAATGAGGGAATAATATGTGTGCGGGTACCCCAGGAGAGTTCCAAATGTGTGTGGGTAGAACATGTATCTACAGGGGTAAAATTGAAAAAAGTTGAAAAATTTTTTTTTGGGGACTTAGTCATTTTTCCGGCGTTTATCAGACTTTCAGATAGGGTAAATGTCAGTGAGCGTTCCGATTTCAGTTCCAGAGCGATTCGCCCAATGAGTCCTTCATATTTAGTCGTTTTCAGCCAATTTTCTGAATTTTTGAAAATTTCACTTTTTTGTGAAAATATCCACTAAATGAGGGAATAATATGTGTGAGGGTACCCCAAGAGAGTTCCAAAAGTGTGGGTAGAATATATATCCACAGGGGTAAAATTGAAAAAAGTTGAAAAAAATTTTTTTGGGGACTTAGTCATTTTTCCGGCGTTTATCAGATTTTCAGATAGGGGAAATGTCAGTGAGCAATCCGATTTCAGTTCCAGAGCGATTCGCCCAATGAGTCCTTTATATTTAGTCGTTTTCAGCATATTTTCTGAATTTTTGAAAATTTCACTTTTTTGTGAAAATATCCACTAAATGAGGGAATAATATGTGTGCGGGTACCCCAGGAGAGTTCCAAATGTGTGTGGGTAGAATATATATCCCACGGGGGTAAAATTGAAAAAAGTTGAAAAAAATTTTTTTTTGGACTTAGTCATTTTTCCGGCGTTTATCAGACTTTCAGATAGGGGAAAAGTCAGTGAGCGTTCCGATTTCAGTTCCAGAGCGATTCGCCCGATGAGTCCTTCATATTTAGTCGTTTTCAGTCAATTTTCAGAATTTTTGAAAATTTCACTTTTTTGTGAAAATATCCACTAAATGAGGGAATAATATGTGTGCGGGTACCCCAGGAGAGTTCCAAATGTGTGTGGGTAGAATATATATCTACAGGGGTAAAATTGAAAAAAGTTGAAAAAAATTTTTTGGGGGACTTAGTCATTTTTCCGCCGTTTCTCAGACTTTCAGATAGGGGAAATGTCAGTGAGCGTTCCAATTTCAGTTCCAGAGCGATTTGCCAGATGAGTCCTTCATATTTAGTCATTTTCAGCCAATTTTCTGAATTTTTGAAAATTTCACTTTTTTGTGAAAATATCCACTAAATGAGGGAATAATATGTGTGCGGGTACCCCAGGATAGTTCCAAATGTGTGTGGGTAGAACATGTATCTACAGGGGTAAAATTGAAAAAAGTTGAAAAATTTTTTTTTGGGGACTTAGTCATTTTTCCGGCGTTTATCAGACTTTCAGATAGGGGAAATGTCATTGAGCGTTCCGATTTCAGTTCCAGAGCGATTCGTTCATTGAGTCCTTCATATTTAGTCGTTTTCAGCCAATTTTCTGAATTTTTGAAAATTTCACTTTTTTGTGAAAATATCCACTAAATGAGGGAATAATATGTGTGAGGGTACCCTAGGAGAGTTCCAAAAGTGTTGGTAGAATATATATCCACAGGGGTAAAATTGAAAAAAGTTGAAAAAATTTTTTTTGGGGACTTAGTCATTTTTCCGGCGCTTATCAGACTTTCAGATAGGGGAAATGTCAGTAAGTGTTCCGATTTCAGTTCCAGAGCGATTCGCCCGGTGTGTCCTTCATATTTAGTCGTTTTCAGCCAATTTTCAGAATTTTTGAAAATTTCACTTTTTTGTGAAAATATCCACTAAATGAGGGAATAATATGTGTGAGGGTACCCCAGTAGAGTTCCAAATGTATGTGGGTAGAATATATATCCCACGGGGGTAAAATTGAAAAAAGCTGAAAAATTTTTTTTGGGGACTTAGTCATTTTTCCGGCGTTTATCAGACTTTCAGATAGGGGAAATGTGAGTGAGCGTTCCGATTTCAGTTCCAGAGCGATTCGCCCAATGAGTCCTTCATATTTAGTCGTTTTCAGCCAATTTTCTGAATTTTTGAAAATTTCACTTCTTTGTGAAAATATCCACTAAATGAGGGAATAATATGTGTGCGGGTACCCCAGGAGAGTTCCAAATGTGTGTGGGTAGAACATGTATCTACAGGGGTAAAATTGAAAAAAGTTGAAAAATTTTTTTTTGGGGACTTAGTCATTTTTCCGGCGTTTATCAAACTTTCAGATAGGGTAAATGTCAGTGAGCAATCCGATTTCAGTTCCAGAGCGATTCGCCCAATGAGTCCTTTATATTTAGTCGTTTTCAGCATATTTTCTGAATTTTTGAAAATTTCACTTTTTTGTGAAAATATCCACTAAATGAGGGAATAATATGTGTGCGGGTACCCCAGGAGAGTTCCAAATGTGTGTGGGTAGAATATATATCTACAGGGGTAAAATTGAAAAAAGTTGAAAAAAATTTTTTGGGGGACTTAGTCATTTTTCCGCCGTTTCTCAGACTTTCAGATAGGGGAAATGTCAGTGAGCGTACCAATTTCAGTTCCAGAGCGATTTGCCAGATGAGTCCTTCATATTTAGTCATTTTCAGCCAATTTTCTGAATTTTTGAAAATTTCACTTTTTTGTGAAAATATCCACTAAATGAGGGAATAATATGTGTGCGGGTACCCCAGGAGAGTTCCAAATGTGTGTGGGTAGAATATATATCTACAGGGGTAAAATTGAAAAAAGTTGAAAAAAATTTTTTGGGGGACTTAGTCATTTTTCCGCCGTTTCTCAGACTTTCAGATAGGGGAAATGTCAGTGAGCGTTCCAATTTCAGTTCCAGAGCGATTTGCCAGATGAGTCCTTCATATTTAGTCATTTTCAGCCAATTTTCTGAATTTTTGAAAATTTCACTTTTTTGTGAAAATATCCACTAAATGAGGGAATAATATGTGTGCGGGTACCCCAGGATAGTTCCAAATGTGTGTGGGTAGAACATGTATCTACAGGGGTAAAATTGAAAAAAGTTGAAAAATTTTTTTTTGGGGACTTAGTCATTTTTCCGGCGTTTATCAGACTTTCAGATAGGGGAAATGTCATTGAGCGTTCCGATTTCAGTTCCAGAGCGATTCGTTCATTGAGTCCTTCATATTTAGTCGTTTTCAGCCAATTTTCTGAATTTTTGAAAATTTCACTTTTTTGTGAAAATATCCACTAAATGAGGGAATAATATGTGTGAGGGTACCCCAGGAGAGTTCCAAAAGTGTGGGTAGAATATATATCCACAGGGGTAAAATTGAAAAAAGTTGAAAAAATTTTTTTTGGGGACTTAGTCATTTTTCCGGCATTCATCAGACTTTCAGATAGGGGAAATGTCAGTGAGCGTTCCGATTTCAGTTCCAGAGCGATTCGCCCAATGAGTCCTTCATATTTTTGTCGTTTTCAGCCAATTTTCTGAATTTTTGAAAATTTCACTTTTTTGTGAAAATATCCACTAAATGACGGAATACTATGTGTGAGGGTACCCCAGGAGAGTTCCAAATGTGTGTGGCTAGAATATATATCCCACTGGGGTAAAATTGAAAAAAGTTGAAAAAAATTTTTTTTTGGACTTCCTCATTTTTACGGCGTTTATCAGACTTTCAGATAGGGGAAATGTCAGTGAGCATTCCGATTTCAGTTCCACAGCGATTCGTCCGATGATTCCATCATATTTAGTCGTTTTCAGCCAACTTTCTGAATTTTTGAAAATTTCACTTTTTTGTGAAAATATCCACTAAATGAGGGAATAATATGTGTGAGGGTACCCCAGGAGAGTTCCAAAAGTGTTGGTAGAATATGTATCCACAGGGGTAAAATTGAAAAAAGTTGAAAACATTTTTTTTTTGGACTTACTCATTTTTCCAGCCCTTATCAGACTTTCAGATAGGGGAAATGTCAGTGAGCGTTCCGATTTCAGTTCCAGAGCGATTCGCCCGATGCGTCCTTCATATTTAGTCGTTTTCAGCCAACTTTCTGAATTTTTGAAAATTTCACTTTTTTTTGAAAATATCCACTAAAAGAGGGAATAATATGTGTGAGGGTACCCCAGGAAAGTTCCAAAAGTGTGGGTAGAATATATATCCACAGGGGTAAAATTGAAAAAAGTAAAAAAAAATATTTTTTTGTACTTAGTCATTTTTACTGCGTTTATCAGACTTTCAGATAAGGTAAATGTCAGTGAGCGTTCCGATTTCAGTTCCAGAGCGATTCGCTCGATGATTCCATCATATTTAGTCGTTTTCAGCCAATTTTCTGAATTTTTGAAAATTTCCCTTTTTTATGAAAATATCCACTAAAAGAGGGAATAATATGTGTGAGGGTACCCCAGGAGAGTTCCAAAAGTGTGGGTAAAATATATATCCACAGGGGTAAAATTGAAAAAAGTTGAAAAAAATTTTTTTTTTGGACTTAGTCATTTTTACTGCGTTTATCAGACTTTCAGATAGGGGAAATGTCAGTGAGCGTTCCGATTTCAGTTCCAGAGCGATTCGCCCGATGCGTTCTTCATATTTAGTCGTTTTCAGCCAACTTTCTGAATTTTTGAAAATTTCACTTTTTTGTGAAAATATCCACTAAATGAGGGAATAATATGTCTGAGGGTACCCCAGGAGAGTTCCAAAAGTGTTGATAGAATATGTATCCACAGGGGTAAAATTGAAAAAAGTTGAAAACATTTTTTTGGGGACTTAGTCATTTTTCCAGCGCTTATCAGACTTTTCAGTTCCAAAAGTGTGGGTAGAATATATATCCACAGGGGTAAAATTGAAAAAAGTTAAAAAAAAAAAATTTTTTGTACTTAGTCATTTTTACTGCGTTTATCAGACTTTCAGATAAGGTAAATGTCAGTGAGCGTTCCGATTTCAGTTCCAGAGCGATTCGCCCGATGATTCCATCATATTTAGTCGTTTACAGCCAATTTTCTGCATTTTTGAAAATTTCACTTTTTTGTGAAAATATCCACTAAATGAGGGAATACTGTGTGTGAGGGTACCCCAGGAGAGTTCAAAATGTGTGTGGGTAGAATATATATCCCACGGGGGTAAAATTGAAAAAAGTTGAAAAAAAATTTTTTTTTTGGACTTAGTCATTTTTACGGCGTTTATCAGACTTTCAGATAGGGGAAATGTCAGTGAGCGTTCCGAATTCAGTTCCAGAGCGATTCGCCTGATGATTCCACCATATTTAGTCGTTTTCAGCCAATTTTCTGAATTTTTGAAAATTTCACTTTTTTGTGAAAATATCCACTAAATGAGGGAATAATATGTGTGAGGGTACCTCAGGAGAGTTCCAAAAGTGTGGGTAGAATATACATCCACAGGGGTAAAAATGAAAAAAGTTGAAAAAAATTTCTTTGGGGACTTAGTCATTTTTCCGGCGTTCATCAGACTTTCAGATAGGGGAAATGTCAGTGAGCATTCCGATTTCAGTTCCAGAGCGATTCGCCCGATGATTCCATCATATTTAGTCGTTTTCAGCCAATTTTCAGAATTTTTGAAAATTTCACTTTTTTGTGAAAATATCCACTAAATGAGGGAATACTGTGTGTGAGGGTACCCCAGGAGAGTTCAAAATGTGTGTGGGTAGAATATATATCCCACTGGGGTAAAATTGAAAAAAGTTGAAAAAATTTTTTTTTTGGACTTAGTCATTTTTAGAGGCGTTTATCAGACTTTCAGATAGGGGAAATGTCAGTGAGCGTTCCGATTTCAGTTCCAGAGCGATTCGCCCGATGCGTTCTTCATATTTAGTCGTTTTCAGCCAACTTTCTGAATTTTTGAAAATTTCCCTTTTTTGTGAAAATATCCACTAAAAGTGGGAATAATATGTGTGAGGGTACCCCAGGAGAGTTCCAAAAGTGTGGGTAAAATATATATCCACAGGGGTAAAATTGAAAAAAGTTGAAAAAAAATTTTTTTTTGGACTTAGTCATTTTTACTGCGTTTATCAGACTTTCAGATAGGGGAAATGTCAGTGAGAGTTCCGATTTCAGTTCCAGAGCGATTCGCGCGATGATTCCATCATATTTAGTCGTTTTCAGCCAATTTTCTGAATTTTTGAAAATTTCACTTTTTTGTTAAAATATCCACTAAATGAGGGAATACTGTGTGTGAGGGTACCCCAGGAGAGTTCCAAATGTGTGTGGGTAGAATATATATCCCACTGGGGTAAAATTGAAAAAAGTTGAAAAAATTTTTTGGGGACTTAGTCATTTTTCCGGCGTTTATCAGACTTTCAGATAGGGGAAATGTCAGTGAGCGTTCCGATTTCAGTTCCAGAGCGATTCGCCCGATGATTCCATCATATTTAGTTGTTTTCAGCCAATTTTCTGAATTTTTGAAAATTTCACTTTTTTGTGAAAATATCCACTAAATGAGGGAATACTATGTGTGAGGGTACCCCAGGAGAGTTCCCAATGTGTGTGGGTAGAATATATATCCCACTGGGGTAAAATTGAAAAAAGTTGAAAAAATTTTTTTTTTGGACTTAGTCATTTTTCCGGCGTTTATCAGACTTTCAGTAAGGGGAAATGTCAGTGACCGTTCCGATTTCAGTTCCAGAGCGATTCGCCCAATGAGTCCTTCATATTTAGTCATTTTCAGCATATTTTCTGAATTTTTGAAAATTTCACTTTTTTTGTGAAAATATCCACTAAATAAGGGAATAATATGTGTGAGGGTACCCCAGGAGAGTTCCAAATGTGTGTGGGTAGAATATATATCCCACGGGGGTAAAATTGAAAAAAGTTGAAAAAAATTTTTGGGGGGACTTAGTCATTTTTACGGCGTTTATCAGTCTTTCAGATTGGGGAAATGCCAGTGAGCATTCCGATTTCAGTTCCAGAGCGATTCGCCCAATGAGTCCTTCATATTTAGTCGTTTTCAGCATATTTTCTGAATTTTTGAAAATTTCACTTTTTTGTGAAAATATCCACTAAATGAGGGAATAATATGTGTGAGGGTACCCCAGGAGAGTTCCAAATGTGTGTGGGTAGAATATATATCCACAGGGGTAAAATTGAAAAAAGTTGAAAAAAATTTTTTTGTGGACTTAGTCATTTTTCCGGCGCTTATCAGACTTTCAGATAGGGGAAATGTCAGTGAGCATTCCGATTTCAGTACCAGAGCGATTCACCCGATGCGTCCTTCATATTTAGTCGTTTTCAGCCAATTTTCTGAATTTTTGAAAATTTCACTTTTTTGTGAAAATATCCACTAAATGAGGGAATAATATGTGTGAGGGTACCGCAAGAGAGTTCCAAAAGTGTGGGTAGAATATATATCCACAGGGGTACAATTGAAAAAAGTTGAAAAAAATTTTTTTGGGGACTTAGTCATTTTTCCGCCGTTTATCAGACTTTCAGATAGGGGAAATATCAGTGAGCAATCCGATTTCAGTTCCAGAGCGATTCGCCCAATGAGTCCTTCATATTTAGTCGTTTTCAGCATATTTTCTGAATTTTTGAAAATTTCACTTTTTTGTGAAAATATCCACTAAATGAGGGAATAATATGTGTGCGGGTACCCCAGGAGAGTTCCAAATCTGTGTGGGTAGAACATGTATCTACAGGGGTAAAATTGAAAAAAGTTGAAAAATATTTTTTTGGGGACTTAAGTCATTTTTCCGGCGCTTATCAGACTTTCAGATAGGGGAAATGTCAGTGAGTGTTCCGATTTCAGTTCCACAGCGATTCGCCCGATGATTCCATCATATTTAGTCGTTTTCAGCCAATTTTCTGAATTTTTGAAAACTTCACTTTTTTGTGAAAATATCCACTAAATGAGGGAATAATATGTGTGAGGGTACCCCAGGAGAGTTCCAAAAGTGTGGGTAGAATATATATCCACATGGGTAAAATTGAAAAAAGTTGAAAAAAAATTTTTTGGGGACTTAGTCATTTTTCCGGCGTTTATCAGACTTTCAGAGAGGGGAAATGTCAGTGAGCGTTCCGATTTCAGTTCCAGAGCGAGTCGCCCGATGAGTCCTTCATAATTAGTCGTTTTCAGCCAATTTTCTGAATTTTTGGAAATTTCACTTTTTTGTGAAAATATCCACTAAATGAGGGAATAATATGTGTGAGGGTACCCCAGTAGAGTTCCAAATGTGTGTGGGTAGAATATATATCCCACGGGGGTAAAATTGAAAAAAGTTTAAAAAAAATTTTTTGGGGACTTAGTCATTTTTCCGGCGTTTATCAGACTTTCAGATAGGGGAGATGTCAGTGAGCGTTCCGATTTCAGTTCCAGAGCGATTTGCCCGATGATTCCATCATATTTAGTCGTTTTCAGCCAATTTTCTGAATTTTTGAAAATTTCACTTTTTTGTGAAAATATCCACTAAATGAGGGAATAATATGTGTAAGGGTACCCCAGGAGAGTTCCAAAAGTGTGGGTAGAATATATATCCACATGGGTAAAATTGAAAAAAGTTTAAAAAAAATTTTTTGGGGACTTAGTCATTTTTACAGCGTTTATCAGACTTTCAGATAGGGGAAATGTCAGTGAGCGTTCCGATTACAGTTCCACAGCGATTCGCCCTATGATTCCATCATATTTAGTCGTTTTCAGCCAATTTTCTGAATTTTTGAAAATTTCACTTTTTTGAGAAAATATCCACTAAATGAGGGAATAATATGTGTGAGGGTACCCCAGGAGAGTTCCAAATGTGTGTGGGTAGAATATATATCCACAGGGGTAAAATTGAAAAAAGTTGAAAAAAATTTTTTTGGGGACTTAGTCATTTTTCCGGCGCTTATCAGACTTTCAGATAGGGGAAATGTCAGTGAGCATTCCGATTTCAGTACCAGAGCGATTCACCCGATGCGTCCTTCATATTTAGTCGTTTTCAGCCAATTTTCTGAATTTTTGAAAATTTCACTTTTTTGTGAAAATATCCACTAAATGAGGGAATAATATGTGTGAGGGTACCGCAAGAGAGTTCCAAAAGTGTGGGTAGAATATATATCCACAGGGGTACAATTGAAAAAAGTTGAAAAAAATTTTTTTGGGGACTTAGTCATTTTTCCGCCGTTTATCAGACTTTCAGATAGGGGAAATATCAGTGAGCAATCCGATTTCAGTTCCAGAGCGATTCGCCCAATGAGTCCTTCATATTTAGTCGTTTTCAGCATATTTTCTGAATTTTTGAAAATTTCACTTTTTTGTGAAAATATCCACTAAATGAGGGAATAATATGTGTGCGGGTACCCCAGGAGAGTTCCAAATCTGTGTGGGTAGAACATGTATCTACAGGGGTAAAATTGAAAAAAGTTGAAAAATATTTTTTTGGGGACTTAAGTCATTTTTCCGGCGCTTATCAGACTTTCAGATAGGGGAAATGTCAGTGAGTGTTCCGATTTCAGTTCCACAGCGATTCGCCCGATGATTCCATCATATTTAGTCGTTTTCAGCCAATTTTCTGAATTTTTGAAAACTTCACTTTTTTGTGAAAATATCCACTAAATGAGGGAATAATATGTGTGAGGGTACCCCAGGAGAGTTCCAAAAGTGTGGGTAGAATATATATCCACATGGGTAAAATTGAAAAAAGTTGAAAAAAAATTTTTTGGGGACTTAGTCATTTTTCCGGCGTTTATCAGACTTTCAGAGAGGGGAAATGTCAGTGAGCGTTCCGATTTCAGTTCCAGAGCGAGTCGCCCGATGAGTCCTTCATAATTAGTCGTTTTCAGCCAATTTTCTGAATTTTTGGAAATTTCACTTTTTTGTGAAAATATCCACTAAATGAGGGAATAATATGTGTGAGGGTACCCCAGTAGAGTTCCAAATGTGTGTGGGTAGAATATATATCCCACGGGGGTAAAATTGAAAAAAGTTTAAAAAAAATTTTTGGGGGACTTAGTCATTTTTCCGGCGTTTATCAGACTTTCAGATAGGGGAGATGTCAGTGAGCGTTCCGATTTCAGTTCCAGAGCGATTTGCCCGATGATTCCATCATATTTAGTCGTTTTCAGCCAATTTTCTGAATTTTTGAAAATTTCACTTTTTTGTGAAAATATCCACTAAATGAGGGAATAATATGTGTAAGGGTACCCCAGGAGAGTTCCAAAAGTGTGGGTAGAATATATATCCACATGGGTAAAATTGAAAAAAGTTTAAAAAAAATTTTTTGGGGACTTAGTCATTTTTACAGCGTTTATCAGACTTTCAGATAGGGGAAATGTCAGTGAGCGTTCCGATTACAGTTCCACAGCGATTCGCCCGATGATTCCATCATATTTAGTCGTTTTCAGCCAATTTTCTGAATTTTTGAAAATTTCACTTTTGTGAGAAAATATCCACTAAATGAGGTAATAATATGTGTGAGGGTACCCCAGGAGAGTTCCAAAAGTGTGGGTAGAATATGTATCCACATGGGTAAAATTGAAAAAAGTTGAAAAAATTTTTTTTGGGGACTTAGTCATTTTTCCGGCGTTTATCAGACTTTCAGATAGGGGAAATGTCAGTGAGCGTTCCGATTTCAGTTCCAGAGCGATTCGCAAGATGATTCCATCATATTTAGTCGTTTTCAGCCAATTTTCTGAATGTATGAAAATTTCACTTTTTTGTGAAAATATCCACTAAATGAGGGAATAATATGTGTGAGGGTACCCCAGGAAAGTTCCAAAAGTGTGGGTAGAATATATATCCACAGGGGTAAAATTGAAAAAAGTTGAAAAAATTTTTTTTGGGGACTTAGTCATTTTTTCGGCGTTTATCAGACTTTCAGAGAGGGGAAATGTCAGTGAGCATTCCGATTTCAGTTCCAGAGCGATTCGCCCGATGAGTCCTTCATAATTAGTCGTTTTCAGCCAATTTTCTGAATTTTTGGAAATTTCACTTTTTTTGTGAAAATATCCACTAAATGAGGGAATAATATGTGTGAGGGTACCCCAGTAGAGTTCCAAATGTGTGTGGGTAGAATATATATCCCACGAGGGTAAAATTGAAAAAAGTTTAAAAAAAAATTTTTGGGGACTTAGTCATTTTTCCGGCGTTTATCAGACTTTCAGATAGGGGAAATGTCAGTGAGCATTCCGATTTCAGTTCCAGAGCGATTCGCCCGATGATTCCATCATATTTAGTCGTTTTCAGCCAATTTTCAGAATTTTTGAAAATTTCACTTTTTTGTGAAAATATCCACTAAATGAGGGAATACTGTGTGTGAGGGTACCCCAGGAGAGTTCAAAATGTGTGTGGGTAGAATATATATCCCACTGGGGTAAAATTGAAAAAAGTTGAAAAAATTTTTTTTTTGGACTTAGTCATTTTTAGAGGCGTTTATCAGACTTTCAGATAGGGGAAATGTCAGTGAGCGTTCCGATTTCAGTTCCAGAGCGATTCGCCCGATGCGTTCTTCATATTTAGTCGTTTTCAGCCAACTTTCTGAATTTTTGAAAATTTCCCTTTTTTGTGAAAATATCCACTAAAAGTGGGAATAATATGTGTGAGGGTACCCCAGGAGAGTTCCAAAAGTGTGGGTAAAATATATATCCACAGGGGTAAAATTGAAAAAAGTTGAAAAAAAATTTTTTTTTGGACTTAGTCATTTTTACTGCGTTTATCAGACTTTCAGATAGGGGAAATGTCAGTGAGAGTTCCGATTTCAGTTCCAGAGCGATTCGCGCGATGATTCCATCATATTTAGTCGTTTTCAGCCAATTTTCTGAATTTTTGAAAATTTCACTTTTTTGTTAAAATATCCACTAAATGAGGGAATACTGTGTGTGAGGGTACCCCAGGAGAGTTCCAAATGTGTGTGGGTAGAATATATATCCCACTGGGGTAAAATTGAAAAAAGTTGAAAAAATTTTTTGGGGACTTAGTCATTTTTCCGGCGTTTATCAGACTTTCAGATAGGGGAAATGTCAGTGAGCGTTCCGATTTCAGTTCCAGAGCGATTCGCCCGATGATTCCATCATATTTAGTTGTTTTCAGCCAATTTTCTGAATTTTTGAAAATTTCACTTTTTTGTGAAAATATCCACTAAATGAGGGAATACTATGTGTGAGGGTACCCCAGGAGAGTTCCCAATGTGTGTGGGTAGAATATATATCCCACTGGGGTAAAATTGAAAAAAGTTGAAAAAATTTTTTTTTTGGACTTAGTCATTTTTCCGGCGTTTATCAGACTTTCAGTAAGGGGAAATGTCAGTGACCGTTCCGATTTCAGTTCCAGAGCGATTCGCCCAATGAGTCCTTCATATTTAGTCATTTTCAGCATATTTTCTGAATTTTTGAAAATTTCACTTTTTTTGTGAAAATATCCACTAAATAAGGGAATAATATGTGTGAGGGTACCCCAGGAGAGTTCCAAATGTGTGTGGGTAGAATATATATCCCACGGGGGTAAAATTGAAAAAAGTTGAAAAAAATTTTTGGGGGGACTTAGTCATTTTTACGGCGTTTATCAGTCTTTCAGATTGGGGAAATGCCAGTGAGCATTCCGATTTCAGTTCCAGAGCGATTCGCCCAATGAGTCCTTCATATTTAGTCGTTTTCAGCATATTTTCTGAATTTTTGAAAATTTCACTTTTTTGTGAAAATATCCACTAAATGAGGGAATAATATGTGTGAGGGTACCCCAGGAGAGTTCCAAATGTGTGTGGGTAGAATATATATCCACAGGGGTAAAATTGAAAAAAGTTGAAAAAAATTTTTTTGGGGACTTAGTCATTTTTCCGCCGTTTATCAGACTTTCAGATAGGGGAAATATCAGTGAGCAATCCGATTTCAGTTCCAGAGCGATTCGCCCAATGAGTCCTTCATATTTAGTCGTTTTCAGCATATTTTCTGAATTTTTGAAAATTTCACTTTTTTGTGAAAATATCCACTAAATGAGGGAATAATATGTGTGCGGGTACCCCAGGAGAGTTCCAAATCTGTGTGGGTAGAACATGTATCTACAGGGGTAAAATTGAAAAAAGTTGAAAAATATTTTTTTGGGGACTTAAGTCATTTTTCCGGCGCTTATCAGACTTTCAGATAGGGGAAATGTCAGTGAGTGTTCCGATTTCAGTTCCACAGCGATTCGCCCGATGATTCCATCATATTTAGTCGTTTTCAGCCAATTTTCTGAATTTTTGAAAACTTCACTTTTTTGTGAAAATATCCACTAAATGAGGGAATAATATGTGTGAGGGTACCCCAGGAGAGTTCCAAAAGTGTGGGTAGAATATATATCCACATGGGTAAAATTGAAAAAAGTTGAAAAAAAATTTTTTGGGGACTTAGTCATTTTTCCGGCGTTTATCAGACTTTCAGAGAGGGGAAATGTCAGTGAGCGTTCCGATTTCAATTCCAGAGCGAGTCGCCCGATGAGTCCTTCATAATTAGTCGTTTTCAGCCAATTTTCTGAATTTTTGGAAATTTCACTTTTTTGTGAAAATATCCACTAAATGAGGGAATAATATGTGTGAGGGTACCCCAGTAGAGTTCCAAATGTGTGTGGGTAGAATATATATCCCACGGGGGTAAAATTGAAAAAAGTTTAAAAAAAATTTTTTGGGGACTTAGTCATTTTTCCGGCGTTTATCAGACTTTCAGATAGGGGAGATGTCAGTGAGCGTTCCGATTTCAGTTCCAGAGCGATTTGCCCGATGATTCCATCATATTTAGTCGTTTTCAGCCAATTTTCTGAATTTTTGAAAATTTCACTTTTTTGTGAAAATATCCACTAAATGAGGGAATAATATGTGTAAGGGTACCCCAGGAGAGTTCCAAAAGTGTGGGTAGAATATATATCCACATGGGTAAAATTGAAAAAAGTTTAAAAAAAATTTTTTGGGGACTTAGTCATTTTTACAGCGTTTATCAGACTTTCAGATAGGGGAAATGTCAGTGAGCGTTCCGATTACAGTTCCACAGCGATTCGCCCGATGATTCCATCATATTTAGTCGTTTTCAGCCAATTTTCTGAATTTTTGAAAATTTCACTTTTTTGAGAAAATATCCACTAAATGAGGTAATAATATGTGTGAGGGTACCCCAGGAGAGTTCCAAAAGTGTGGGTAGAATATGTATCCACATGGGTAAAATTGAAAAAAGTTGAAAAAATTTTTTTTGGGGACTTAGTCATTTTTCCGGCGTTTATCAGACTTTCAGATAGGGGAAATGTCAGTGAGCGTTCCGATTTCAGTTCCAGAGCGATTCGCAAGATGATTCCATCATATTTAGTCGTTTTCAGCCAATTTTCTGAATGTATGAAAATTTCACTTTTTTGTGAAAATATCCACTAAATGAGGGAATAATATGTGTGAGGGTACCCCAGGAAAGTTCCAAAAGTGTGGGTAGAATATATATCCACAGGGGTAAAATTGAAAAAAGTTGAAAAATTTTTTTTTGGGGACTTAGTCATTTTTTCGGCGTTTATCAGACTTTCAGAGAGGGGAAATGTCAGTGAGCATTCCGATTTCAGTTCCAGAGCGATTCGCCCGATGAGTCCTTCATAATTAGTCGTTTTCAGCCAATTTTCTGAATTTTTGGAAATTTCACTTTTTTTGTGAAAATATCCACTAAATGAGGGAATAATATGTGTGAGGGTACCCCAGTAGAGTTCCAAATGTGTGTGGGTAGAATATATATCCCACGAGGGTAAAATTGAAAAAAGTTTAAAAAAAAATTTTTGGGGACTTAGTCATTTTTCCGGCGTTTATCAGACTTTCAGATAGGGAAATTGTCAGTGAGCATTCCGGTTTCAGTTCCAAAGCGATTCGCCCGATGATTCCATCATATATAGTCGTTTTCAGCCAATTTTCTGAATTTTTGAAAATTTCACTTTTTTGTGAAAATATCCACTAAATGAGGGAATACTGTGTGTGAGGGTACCCCAGGAGAGTTCAAAATGTGTGTGGGTAGAATATATATCCCACTGGGGTAAAATTGAAAAAAGTTGAAAAAATTTTTTTTTTGGACTTAGTCATTTTTAGAGGCGTTTATCAGACTTTCAGATAGGGGAAATGTCAGTGAGCGTTCCGATTTCAGTTCCAGAGCGATTCGCCCGATGCGTTCTTCATATTTAGTCGTTTTCAGCCAACTTTCTGAATTTTTGAAAATTTCCCTTTTTTGTGAAAATATCCACTAAAAGTGGGAATAATATGTGTGAGGGTACCCCAGGAGAGTTCCAAAAGTGTGGGTAAAATATATATCCACAGGGGTAAAATTGAAAAAAGTTGAAAAAAAATTTTTTTTTGGACTTAGTCATTTTTACTGCGTTTATCAGACTTTCAGATAGGGGAAATGTCAGTGAGAGTTCCGATTTCAGTTCCAGAGCGATTCGCGCGATGATTCCATCATATTTAGTCGTTTTCAGCCAATTTTCTGAATTTTTGAAAATTTCACTTTTTTGTTAAAATATCCACTAAATGAGGGAATACTGTGTGTGAGGGTACCCCAGGAGAGTTCCAAATGTGTGTGGGTAGAATATATATCCCACTGGGGTAAAATTGAAAAAAGTTGAAAAAATTTTTTGGGGACTTAGTCATTTTTCCGGCGTTTATCAGACTTTCAGATAGGGGAAATGTCAGTGAGCGTTCCGATTTCAGTTCCAGAGCGATTCGCCCGATGATTCCATCATATTTAGTTGTTTTCAGCCAATTTTCTGAATTTTTGAAAATTTCACTTTTTTGTGAAAATATCCACTAAATGAGGGAATACTATGTGTGAGGGTACCCCAGGAGAGTTCCCAATGTGTGTGGGTAGAATATATATCCCACTGGGGTAAAATTGAAAAAAGTTGAAAAAATTTTTTTTTTGGACTTAGTCATTTTTCCGGCGTTTATCAGACTTTCAGTAAGGGGAAATGTCAGTGACCGTTCCGATTTCAGTTCCAGAGCGATTCGCCCAATGAGTCCTTCATATTTAGTCATTTTCAGCATATTTTCTGAATTTTTGAAAATTTCACTTTTTTTGTGAAAATATCCACTAAATAAGGGAATAATATGTGTGAGGGTACCCCAGGAGAGTTCCAAATGTGTGTGGGTAGAATATATATCCCACGGGGGTAAAATTGAAAAAAGTTGAAAAAAATTTTTGGGGGGACTTAGTCATTTTTACGGCGTTTATCAGTCTTTCAGATTGGGGAAATGCCAGTGAGCATTCCGATTTCAGTTCCAGAGCGATTCGCCCAATGAGTCCTTCATATTTAGTCGTTTTCAGCATATTTTCTGAATTTTTGAAAATTTCACTTTTTTGTGAAAATATCCACTAAATGAGGGAATAATATGTGTGAGGGTACCCCAGTAGAGTTCCAAATGTGTGTGGGTAGAATATATATCCCACGGGGGTAAAATTGAAAAAAGTTTAAAAAAAATTTTTTGGGGACTTAGTCATTTTTCCGGCGTTTATCAGACTTTCAGATAGGGGAGATGTCAGTGAGCGTTCCGATTTCAGTTCCAGAGCGATTTGCCCGATGATTCCATCATATTTAGTCGTTTTCAGCCAATTTTCTGAATTTTTGAAAATTTCACTTTTTTGTGAAAATATCCACTAAATGAGGGAATAATATGTGTAAGGGTACCCCAGGAGAGTTCCAAAAGTGTGGGTAGAATATATATCCACATGGGTAAAATTGAAAAAAGTTTAAAAAAAATTTTTTGGGGACTTAGTCATTTTTACAGCGTTTATCAGACTTTCAGATAGGGGAAATATCAGTGAGCGTTCCGATTACAGTTCCACAGCGATTCGCCCGATGATTCCATCATATTTAGTCGTTTTCAGCCAATTTTCTGAATTTTTGAAAATTTCACTTTTTTGAGAAAATATCCACTAAATGAGGTAATAATATGTGTGAGGGTACCCCAGGAGAGTTCCAAAAGTGTGGGTAGAATATGTATCCACATGGGTAAAATTGAAAAAAGTTGAAAAAATTTTTTTTGGGGACTTAGTCATTTTTCCGGCGTTTATCAGACTTTCAGATAGGGGAAATGTCAGTGAGCGTTCCGATTTCAGTTCCAGAGCGATTCGCAAGATGATTCCATCATATTTAGTCGTTTTCAGCCAATTTTCTGAATGTATGAAAATTTCACTTTTTTGTGAAAATATCCACTAAATGAGGGAATAATATGTGTGAGGGTACCCCAGGAAAGTTCCAAAAGTGTGGGTAGAATATATATCCACAGGGGTAAAATTGAAAAAAGTTGAAAAAATTTTTTTTGGGGACTTAGTCATTTTTTCGGCGTTTATCAGACTTTCAGAGAGGGGAAATGTCAGTGAGCGTTCCGATTTCAGTTCCAGAGCGATTCGCCCGATGATTCCATCATATTTAGTTGTTTTCAGCCAATTTTCTGAATTTTTGAAAATTTCACTTTTTTGAGAAAATATCCACTAAATGAGGGAATAATATGTGTGAGGGTACCCCAGGAGAGTTCCAAATGTGTGTGGGTAGAATATATATCCACAGGGGTAAAATTGAAAAAAGTTGAAAAAAATTTTTTTGGGGACTTAGTCATTTTTCCGGCGCTTATCAGACTTTCAGATAGGGGAAATGTCAGTGAGCATTCCGATTTCAGTACCAGAGCGATTCACCCGATGCGTCCTTCATATTTAGTCGTTTTCAGCCAATTTTCTGAATTTTTGAAAATTTCACTTTTTTGTGAAAATATCCACTAAATGAGGGAATAATATGTGTGAGGGTACCGCAAGAGAGTTCCAAAAGTGTGGGTAGAATATATATCCACAGGGGTACAATTGAAAAAAGTTGAAAAAAATTTTTTTGGGGACTTAGTCATTTTTCCGCCGTTTATCAGACTTTCAGATAGGGGAAATATCAGTGAGCAATCCGATTTCAGTTCCAGAGCGATTCGCCCAATGAGTCCTTCATATTTAGTCGTTTTCAGCATATTTTCTGAATTTTTGAAAATTTCACTTTTTTGTGAAAATATCCACTAAATGAGGGAATAATATGTGTGCGGGTACCCCAGGAGAGTTCCAAATCTGTGTGGGTAGAACATGTATCTACAGGGGTAAAATTGAAAAAAGTTGAAAAATATTTTTTTGGGGACTTAAGTCATTTTTCCGGCGCTTATCAGACTTTCAGATAGGGGAAATGTCAGTGAGTGTTCCGATTTCAGTTCCACAGCGATTCGCCCGATGATTCCATCATATTTAGTCGTTTTCAGCCAATTTTCTGAATTTTTGAAAACTTCACTTTTTTGTGAAAATATCCACTAAATGAGGGAATAATATGTGTGAGGGTACCCCAGGAGAGTTCCAAAAGTGTGGGTAGAATATATATCCACATGGGTAAAATTGAAAAAAGTTGAAAAAAAATTTTTTGGGGACTTAGTCATTTTTCCGGCGTTTATCAGACTTTCAGAGAGGGGAAATGTCAGTGAGCGTTCCGATTTCAGTTCCAGAGCGAGTCGCGCGATGAGTCCTTCATAATTAGTCGTTTTCAGCCAATTTTCTGAATTTTTGGAAATTTCACTTTTTTGTGAAAATATCCACTAAATGAGGGAATAATATGTGTGAGGGTACCCCAGTAGAGTTCCAAATGTGTGTGGGTAGAATATATATCCCACGGGGGTAAAATTGAAAAAAGTTTAAAAAAAATTTTTTGGGGACTTAGTCATTTTTCCGGCGTTTATCAGACTTTCAGATAGGGGAGATGTCAGTGAGCGTTCCGATTTCAGTTCCAGAGCGATTTGCCCGATGATTCCATCATATTTAGTCGTTTTCAGCCAATTTTCTGAATTTTTGAAAATTTCACTTTTTTGTGAAAATATCCACTAAATGAGGGAATAATATGTGTAAGGGTACCCCAGGAGAGTTCCAAAAGTGTGGGTAGAATATATATCCACATGGGTAAAATTGAAAAAAGTTTAAAAAAAATTTTTTGGGGACTTAGTCATTTTTACAGCGTTTATCAGACTTTCAGATAGGGGAAATGTCAGTGAGCGTTCCGATTACAGTTCCACAGCGATTCGCCCGATGATTCCATCATATTTAGTCGTTTTCAGCCAATTTTCTGAATTTTTGAAAATTTCACTTTTTTGAGAAAATATCCACTAAATGAGGTAATAATATGTGTGAGGGTACCCCAGGAGAGTTCCAAAAGTGTGGGTAGAATATGTATCCACATGGGTAAAATTGAAAAAAGTTGAAAAAATTTTTTTTGGGGACTTAGTCATTTTTCCGGCGTTTATCAGACTTTCAGATAGGGGAAATGTCAGTGAGCGTTCCGATTTCAGTTCCAGAGCGATTCGCAAGATGATTCCATCATATTTAGTCGTTTTCAGCCAATTTTCTGAATGTATGAAAATTTAACTTTTTTGTGAAAATATCCACTAAATGAGGGAATAATATGTGTGAGGGTACCCCAGGAAAGTTCCAAAAGTGTGGGTAGAATATATATCCACAGGGGTAAAATTGAAAAAAGTTGAAAAAATTTTTTTTGGGGACTTAGTCATTTTTTCGGCGTTTATCAGACTTTCAGAGAGGGGAAATGTCAGTGAGCATTCCGATTTCAGTTCCAGAGCGATTCGCCCGATGAGTCCTTCATAATTAGTCGTTTTCAGCCAATTTTCTGAATTTTTGGAAATTTCACTTTTTTTGTGAAAATATCCACTAAATGAGGGAATAATATGTGTGAGGGTACCCCAGTAGAGTTCCAAATGTGTGTGGGTAGAATATATATCCCACGAGGGTAAAATTGAAAAAAGTTTAAAAAAAAATTTTTGGGGACTTAGTCATTTTTCCGGCGTTTATCAGACTTTCAGATAGGGAAATTGTCAGTGAGCATTCCGGTTTCAGTTCCAAAGCGATTCGCCCGATGATTCCATCATATATAGTCGTTTTCAGCCAATTTTCTGAATTTTTGAAAATTTCACTTTTTTGTGAAAATATCCACTAAATGAGGGAATACTGTGTGTGAGGGTACCCCAGGAGAGTTCAAAATGTGTGTGGGTAGAATATATATCCCACTGGGGTAAAATTGAAAAAAGTTGAAAAAATTTTTTTTTTGGACTTAGTCATTTTTAGAGGCGTTTATCAGACTTTCAGATAGGGGAAATGTCAGTGAGCGTTCCGATTTCAGTTCCAGAGCGATTCGCCCGATGCGTTCTTCATATTTAGTCGTTTTCAGCCAACTTTCTGAATTTTTGAAAATTTCCCTTTTTTGTGAAAATATCCACTAAAAGTGGGAATAATATGTGTGAGGGTACCCCAGGAGAGTTCCAAAAGTGTGGGTAAAATATATATCCACAGGGGTAAAATTGAAAAAAGTTGAAAAAAAATTTTTTTTTGGACTTAGTCATTTTTACTGCGTTTATCAGACTTTCAGATAGGGGAAATGTCAGTGAGAGTTCCGATTTCAGTTCCAGAGCGATTCGCGCGATGATTCCATCATATTTAGTCGTTTTCAGCCAATTTTCTGAATTTTTGAAAATTTCACTTTTTTGTTAAAATATCCACTAAATGAGGGAATACTGTGTGTGAGGGTACCCCAGGAGAGTTCCAAATGTGTGTGGGTAGAATATATATCCCACTGGGGTAAAATTGAAAAAAGTTGAAAAAATTTTTTGGGGACTTAGTCATTTTTCCGGCGTTTATCAGACTTTCAGATAGGGGAAATGTCAGTGAGCGTTCCGATTTCAGTTCCAGAGCGATTCGCCCGATGATTCCATCATATTTAGTTGTTTTCAGCCAATTTTCTGAATTTTTGAAAATTTCACTTTTTTGTGAAAATATCCACTAAATGAGGGAATACTATGTGTGAGGGTACCCCAGGAGAGTTCCCAATGTGTGTGGGTAGAATATATATCCCACTGGGGTAAAATTGAAAAAAGTTGAAAAAATTTTTTTTTTGGACTTAGTCATTTTTCCGGCGTTTATCAGACTTTCAGTAAGGGGAAATGTCAGTGACCGTTCCGATTTCAGTTCCAGAGCGATTCGCCCAATGAGTCCTTCATATTTAGTCATTTTCAGCATATTTTCTGAATTTTTGAAAATTTCACTTTTTTTGTGAAAATATCCACTAAATAAGGGAATAATATGTGTGAGGGTACCCCAGGAGAGTTCCAAATGTGTGTGGGTAGAATATATATCCCACGGGGGTAAAATTGAAAAAAGTTGAAAAAAATTTTTGGGGGGACTTAGTCATTTTTACGGCGTTTATCAGTCTTTCAGATTGGGGAAATGCCAGTGAGCATTCCGATTTCAGTTCCAGAGCGATTCGCCCAATGAGTCCTTCATATTTAGTCGTTTTCAGCATATTTTCTGAATTTTTGAAAATTTCACTTTTTTGTGAAAATATCCACTAAATGAGGGAATAATATGTGTGAGGGTACCCCAGGAGAGTTCCAAATGTGTGTGGGTAGAATATATATCCACAGGGGTAAAATTGAAAAAAGTTGAAAAAAATTTTTTTGGGGACTTAGTCATTTTTCCGGCGCTTATCAGACTTTCAGATAGGGGAAATGTCAGTGAGCATTCCGATTTCAGTACCAGAGCGATTCACCCGATGCGTCCTTCATATTTAGTCGTTTTCAGCCAATTTTCTGAATTTTTGAAAATTTCACTTTTTTGTGAAAATATCCACTAAATGAGGGAATAATATGTGTGAGGGTACCGCAAGAGAGTTCCAAAAGTGTGGGTAGAATATATATCCACAGGGGTACAATTGAAAAAAGTTGAAAAAAATTTTTTTGGGGACTTAGTCATTTTTCCGCCGTTTATCAGACTTTCAGATAGGGGAAATATCAGTGAGCAATCCGATTTCAGTTCCAGAGCGATTCGCCCAATGAGTCCTTCATATTTAGTCGTTTTCAGCATATTTTCTGAATTTTTGAAAATTTCACTTTTTTGTGAAAATATCCACTAAATGAGGGAATAATATGTGTGCGGGTACCCCAGGAGAGTTCCAAATCTGTGTGGGTAGAACATGTATCTACAGGGGTAAAATTGAAAAAAGTTGAAAAATATTTTTTTGGGGACTTAAGTCATTTTTCCGGCGCTTATCAGACTTTCAGATAGGGGAAATGTCAGTGAGTGTTCCGATTTCAGTTCCACAGCGATTCGCCCGATGATTCCATCATATTTAGTCGTTTTCAGCCAATTTTCTGAATTTTTGAAAACTTCACTTTTTTGTGAAAATATCCACTAAATGAGGGAATAATATGTGTGAGGGTACCCCAGGAGAGTTCCAAAAGTGTGGGTAGAATATATATCCACATGGGTAAAATTGAAAAAAGTTGAAAAAAAATTTTTTGGGGACTTAGTCATTTTTCCGGCGTTTATCAGACTTTCAGAGAGGGGAAATGTCAGTGAGCGTTCCGATTTCAGTTCCAGAGCGAGTCGCCCGATGAGTCCTTCATAATTAGTCGTTTTCAGCCAATTTTCTGAATTTTTGGAAATTTCACTTTTTTGTGAAAATATCCACTAAATGAGGGAATAATATGTGTGAGGGTACCCCAGTAGAGTTCCAAATGTGTGTGGGTAGAATATATATCCCACGGGGGTAAAATTGAAAAAAGTTTAAAAAAAATTTTTTGGGGACTTAGTCATTTTTCCGGCGTTTATCAGACTTTCAGATAGGGGAGATGTCAGTGAGCGTTCCGATTTCAGTTCCAGAGCGATTTGCCCGATGATTCCATCATATTTAGTCGTTTTCAGCCAATTTTCTGAATTTTTGAAAATTTCACTTTTTTGTGAAAATATCCACTAAATGAGGGAATAATATGTGTAAGGGTACCCCAGGAGAGTTCCAAAAGTGTGGGTAGAATATATATCCACATGGGTAAAATTGAAAAAAGTTTAAAAAAAATTTTTTGGGGACTTAGTCATTTTTACAGCGTTTATCAGACTTTCAGATAGGGGAAATGTCAGTGAGCGTTCCGATTACAGTTCCACAGCGATTCGCCCGATGATTCCATCATATTTAGTCGTTTTCAGCCAATTTTCTGAATTTTTGAAAATTTCACTTTTTTGAGAAAATATCCACTAAATGAGGTAATAATATGTGTGAGGGTACCCCAGGAGAGTTCCAAAAGTGTGGGTAGAATATGTATCCACATGGGTAAAATTGAAAAAAGTTGAAAAAATTTTTTTTGGGGACTTAGTCATTTTTCCGGCGTTTATCAGACTTTCAGATAGGGGAAATGTCAGTGAGCGTTCCGATTTCAGTTCCAGAGCGATTCGCAAGATGATTCCATCATATTTAGTCGTTTTCAGCCAATTTTCTGAATGTATGAAAATTTCACTTTTTTGTGAAAATATCCACTAAATGAGGGAATAATATGTGTGAGGGTACCCCAGGAAAGTTCCAAAAGTGTGGGTAGAATATATATCCACAGGGGTAAAATTGAAAAAAGTTGAAAAAATTTTTTTTGGGGACTTAGTCATTTTTTCGGCGTTTATCAGACTTTCAGAGAGGGGAAATGTCAGTGAGCATTCCGATTTCAGTTCCAGAGCGATTCGCCCGATGAGTCCTTCATAATTAGTCGTTTTCAGCCAATTTTCTGAATTTTTGGAAATTTCACTTTTTTTGTGAAAATATCCACTAAATGAGGGAATAATATGTGTGAGGGTACCCCAGTAGAGTTCCAAATGTGTGTGGGTAGAATATATATCCCACGAGGGTAAAATTGAAAAAAGTTTAAAAAAAAATTTTTGGGGACTTAGTCATTTTTCCGGCGTTTATCAGACTTTCAGATAGGGAAATTGTCAGTGAGCATTCCGGTTTCAGTTCCAAAGCGATTCGCCCGATGATTCCATCATATATAGTCGTTTTCAGCCAATTTTCTGAATTTTTGAAAATTTCACTTTTTTGTGAAAATATCCACTAAATGAGGGAATACTATGTGTGAGGTTACCCCAGGAGAGTTCCAAATGTGTGTGGGTAGAATATATATCCCACTGGGGTAAAATTGAAAAAAGTTGAAAAAAAATTTTTTTTTGGACTTAGTCATTTTTACGGCGTTTATCAGACTTTGAGAGAGGGGAAATGTCAGTGAGCATTCCGATTTCAGTTCCAGAGCGATTCGCCCGATGAGTCCTTCATATATAGTCGTTTTCAGCCAATTTTCTGAATTTTTGAAAATTTCACTTTTTTGTGAAAATATCCACTAAATGAGAGAATAATATGTGTGAGGTTACCCCAGGAGAGTTCCAAAAGTGTGGTTAGAATATGTATCCACAGGGGTAAAATTGAAAAAAGTTGAAAAAATTTTTTTTGCTGACTTAGTCATTTTTCCGGCGTTTATCAGACTTTCAGATAGGGGAAATGTAAGTGAGCGTTCCGATTTCAGTTCCAGAGCGATTCGCCCGATGATTCCATCATATTTAGTAGTTTTCAGCCAACTTTCTGAATTTTTGAAAATTTCACTTTTTTGTGAAAATATCCACTAAATGAGGGAATAATATGTGTGAGGGTACCCCAGGAGAGTTCCAAAAGTGTGGATAGAATATATATCCACAGGGGTAAAATTGAAAAAAGTTTAAAAATTTTTTTTTGGGGACTTAGTCATTTTTCCGGCGTTTATCAGACTTTCAGATAGGGGAAATGTCAGTGAGCGTTCCGATTTCAGTTCCAGAGCGATTCGCCCGATGAGTCCTTCATAATTAGTCATTTTCAGCCAATTTTCTGAATTTTTGAAAATTTCACTTTTTTGTGAAAATATCCACTAAATGAGGGAATAATATGTGTGAGGGTACCCCAGGAGAGTTCCAAATGTGTGTGGGTAGAATATATATCCCACGGGGGTAAAACTGAAAAAAGTTGAAAACATTTTTTTTTTTGGACTTAGTAATTTTTACGGCGTTTATCAGACTTTCAGAGAGGGGAAATGTCAGTGAGCGTTCCGATTTCAGTTCCAGAGCGATTCGCCCGATGAGTCCTTCATATTTAGTCGTTTTCAGCAAATTTTCTGAATTTTTGAAAATTTCACTTTTTTGTGAAAATATCCACTAAATGAGGGAATAATATGTGTGAGGGTACCCCAGGAGAGTTCCAAAAGTGTGGGTAGAATATATATCCCACGGGGGTAAAATTGAAAAAAGTTGAAAAAAAATTTTTGGGGGACTTAGTCATTTTTCCGGCGTTCATCAGACTTTCAGATAGGGGAAATGTCAGTGAGCATTCCGATTTCAGTTCCAGAGCGATTCGCCCGATGATTCCGTCATATTTAGTCGTTTTCAGCCAATTTTCTGAATTTTTGAAAATTTCACTTTTTTGTGAAAATATCCACTAAATGAGAGAATAATATGTGTGAGGGTACCCCAGGAGAGTTCCAAAAGTGTGTGGGTAGAATATATATCCCACGGGGGTAAAATTGAAAAAAGTTGAAAAAATTCTTTTTGGGGACTTAGTCATTTTTCCGGCGCGTATCAGACTTTCAGAGAGGGAAATGTCAGTGAGCGTTCCGATTTCAGTTCCAGAGCGATTCGCCCGATGAGTCCTTCATAATTAGTCGTTTTCAGCCAATTTTCTGAATTTTTGAAAATTTCACTTTTTTGTGAAAATATCCACTAAATGAGGGAATAATATGTGTGAGGGTACCCCAGGAGAGTTCCAAATGTGTGTGGGTAGAATATATATCCCATGGGGGTAAAACTGAAAAAAGTTGAAAAAATTTTTTTTTTGGACTTAGTAATTTTTACGGCGTTTATCAGACTTTCAGATAGGGGAAATGTCAGTGAGCATTCCGATTTCAGTTCCAGAGCGATTCGCCCGATGATTCCATCATATTTAGTAGTTTTCAGCCAACTTTCTGAATTTTTGAAAATTTCACTTTTTTGTGAAAATATCCACTAAATGAGGGAATAATATGTGTGAGGGTACCCCAGGAGAGTTCCAAAAGTGTGGATAGAATATATATCCACAGGGGTAAAATTGAAAAAAGTTTAAAAATTTTTTTTTGGGGACTTAGTCATTTTTACGGCGTTTATCAGACTTTCAGATAGGGGAAATGTCAGTGAGCGTTCCAATTTCAGTTCCAGAGCGATTCGCCCGATTATTCCATCATATTTAGTAGTTTTCAGCCAATTTTCTGAATTTTTGAAAATGTTACTTTTTTGTGAAAATATCCACTAAATGAGGGAATAATATGTGTGAGGGTACCCCAGGAGAGTTCCAAATGTGTGTGGGTAGAATATATATCCCACGGGGGTAAAATTGAAAAAAGTTAAAAAAAATTTTTTGGGGGACTTAGTCATTTTTCCAGCGTTTATCAGACTTTCAGATAGGGGAAATGTCAGTGAGCGTTCCGATTTCAGTTCCAGAGGGATTCGCAAGATGATTCCATCATATTTAGTCGTTTTCAGCCAATTTTCTGAATTTTAGAAAATTTCTCTTTTTTGTGAAAATATCCACTAAGTGAGAGAATAATATGTGTGAGGGTACCCCAGGAAAGTTCCAAAAGTGTGCGTAGAATATATATCCACAGGGGTAAAATTGAAAAAAGTTGAAAACATTTTTTTGGGGTACTTAGTCATTTTTCCGGCGTTTATCAGACTTTCAGAGAGGGGAAATGTCAGTGAGAGTTCCGATTTCAGTTCCAGAGCGATTCGCCCGATGAGTCCTTCATAATTAGTCGTTTTCAGCCAATTTTCTGAATTTTTGGAAATTTCACTTTTTTGTGAAAATATCCACGAAATGAGGGAATAATATGTGTGAGGGTACCCCAGTAGAGTTTCAAATGTGTGTGAGTAGAATATATATCCCATGGGGGTAAAACTGAAAAAAGTTGAAAAATTTTTTTTTTTGGACTTAGTAATTTTTACGGCGTTTATCATACTTTCAGATAGGGGAAATGTCAGTGAGCATTCCGATTTCAGTTCCAGAGCGATTCGCCCGATGATTCCATCATATTTAGTAGTTTTCAGCCAACTTTCTGAATTTTTGAAAATTTCACTTTTTTGTGAAAATATCCACTAAATGAGGGAATAATATGTGTGAGGGTACCCCAGGAGAGTTCCAAAAGTGTGGGTAGAATATATATCCCACGGGGGTAAAATTGAAAAAAGTTGAAAAAAAATTTTTGGGGGACTTAGTCATTTTTCCGGCGTTTATCAGACTTTCAGATAGGGGAAATGTCAGTGAGCGTTCCGATTTCAGTTCCAGAGAGATTCGCCCAATGATTCCATCATATTTAGTCGTTTTCAGCCAATTTTCTGAATTTTTGAAAATTTCACTTTTTTGTGAAAATATCCACTAAATGAGGGAATAATATGTGTGAGGGTACCCCAGGAAAGTTCCAAAAGTGTGTGGGTAGAATATATATCCCACGGGGGTAAAATTGAAAAAAGTTTAAAAAAAATTTTTATTCGACTTAGTCATTTTTCCGGCGTTTATCAGACTTTCAGATAGGGGAAATGTCAGTGAGCATTCCGATTTCAGTTCCAGAGCGATTCGCCCGATGATTTCATCATATTTAGTCGTTTTCAGCCAATTTTCTGAATTTTTGAAAATTTCTCTTTTTTGTGAAAATATCCACTAAATGAGGGAATAATATGTGTGATGGTACACCAGGAGAGTTCCAAAAGTGTGGGTAGAATATATATCCACAGGGGTAAAATTGAAAAAAGTTGAAAACATTTTTTTTGGGGACTTAGTCATTTTTCCGGCGTTTATCAGACTTTCAGATAGGGGAAATGTCAGTGAGCGTTCCGATTTCAGTTCCAGAGCGATTCTCCCGATGATTCCATCATATTTAGTCGTTTTCAGCCAATTCTCTGAATTTTTGAAAATTTCACTTTTTTGTGAAAATATCCACTAAATGAGGGAATAATATGTGTGAGGGTACCCCAGGAGAGTTCCAAAAGTGTGGATAGAATATATATCCACAGGGGTAAAATTGAAAAAAGTTGAAAAAAATTTTTTTGGGGACTTAGTCATTTTTCCGGCGTTTATCAGACTTTCAGATAGGGGAAATGTCAGTGAGCGTTCCGATTTCATTTCCAGAGCGATTCGCCCGATGAGTCCTTCATAATTAGTCATTTTCAGCCAATTTTCTGAATTTTTGAAAATTTCACTTTTTTGTGAAAATATCCACTAAATGAGGGAATAATATGTGTGAGGGTACCCCAGGAGAGTTCCAAATGTGTGTGGGTAGAATATATATCCCACGGGGGTAAAATTGAAAAAAGTTGAAAAAAAATTTTTTTTGGCGACTTAGTCATTTTTCCGGTGTTTATCAGACTTTCAGATAGGGGAAATGTCAGTGAGCGTTCCGATTTCAGTTCCTGAGCGATTCGAAAGATGATTCCATCTTATTTAGTCGTTTTCAGTCAATTTTCTGAATGTTTGAAAATTTCACTTTTTTGTGAAAATATCCACTAAATGAGGGAATAATATGTGTGAGGGTACCCCAGGAAAGTTCCAAAAGTGTGGGTAGAATATATATCCACAGGGGTAAAATTGAAAAAAGTTGAAAAAAATATTTTTGGGGACTTAGTCATTTTTCCGGCGTTTATCAGACTTTCAGAGAGGGGAAATGTCAGTGAGCGTTCCGATTTCAGTTCCAGAGCGATTCGCCCGATGAGTCCTTCATAATTAGTCGTTTTCAGCCAATTTTCTGAATTTTTGGAAATTTCACTTTTTTGTGAAAATATCCACTAAATGAGGGAATAATATGTGTGAGGGTACCCCAGTAGAGTTCCAAATGTGTGTGGGTAGAATATATATCCCACGGGGGTAAAATTGAAAAAAGTTTAAAAAAAATTTTTTGGGGACTTAGTCATTTTTCCGGCGTTTATCAGACTTTCAGATAGGGGAAATGTCAGTGAGCATTCCGATTTCAGTTCCAGAGCGATTCGCCCGATGATTCCATCATATTTAGTCGTTTTCAGCCAATTTTCTGAATTTTTGAAAATTTCACTTTTTTGTGAAAATATCCACTAAATGAGGGAATAATATGTGTGAAGGTACCCCAGGAGAGTTCCAAAAGTGTGGGTAGAATATATATCCACAGGGGTAAAATTGAAAAAAGTTGAAAAAATTTTTTTTGGGGACTTAGTCATTTTTCCGGCGTTTATCAGACTTTCAGATAGCGTTTCAGTGAGCGTTCCGATTTCAGTTCCAGAGCGATTCGCCCGATGAGTCCTTCGTAATTAGTCGTTTTCAGCCAATTTTCTAAATGTTTGAAAATTTCACTTTTTTGTGAAAATATCCACTAAATGAGGGAATAATATGTGTGAGGGTACCCCAGGAAAGTTCCAAAAGTGTGGGTAGAATATATATCCACGGGTAAAATTTAAAAAAGTTGAAAAAAATTTTTTTGGGGACTTAGTCATTTTTCCGGCGTTTATCAGACTTTCAGATAGGGGAAATGTCAGTGAGCGTTCCGATTTCAGTTCCAGAGCGATTCGCCCGATGAGTCCTTCATAATTAGTCATTTTCAGCCAATTTTCTGAATTTTTGAAAATTTCACTTTTTTGTGAAAATATCCACTAAATGAGGGAATAATATGTGTGAGGGTACCCCAGGAGAGTTCCAAATGTGTGTGGGTAGAATATATATCCCACGGGGGTAAAACTGAAAAAAGTTGAAAACATTTTTTTTTTTGGACTTAGTAATTTTTACGGCGTTTATCAGACTTTCAGAGAGGGGAAATGTCAGTGAGCGTTCCGATTTCAGTTCCAGAGCGATTCGCCCGATGAGTCCTTCATATTTAGTCGTTTTCAGCCAATTTTCTGAGTTTTTGAAAATTTCACTTTTTTGTGAAAATATCCACTAAATGAGGGAATAATATGTGTGAGGGTACCCCAGGAGAGTTCCAAAAGTGTGGGTAGAATATATATCCCACGGGGGTAAAATTGAAAAAAGTTGAAAAAAAATTTTTGGGGGACTTAGTCATTTTTCCGGCGTTTATCAGACTTTCAGATAGGAGAAATGTCAGTGAGCGTTCCGATTTCAGTTCCAGAGAGATTCGCCCAATGATTCCATCATATTTAGTCGTTTTCAGCCAATTTTCTGAATTTTTGAAAATTTCACTTTTTTGTGAAAATATCCACTAAATGAGGGAATAATATGTGTGAGGGTACCCCAGGAAAGTTCCAAAAGTGTGTGGGTAGAATATATATCCCACGGGGTAAAATTGAAAAAAGTTTAAAAAAATTTTTTATTCGACTTAGTCATTTTTCCGGCGTTTATCAGACTTTCAGATAGGGGAAATGTCAGTGAGCATTCCGATTTCAGTTCCAGAGCGATTCGCCCGATGATTTCATCATATTTAGTCGTTTTCAGCCAATTTTCTGAATTTTTGAAAATTTCTCTTTTTTGTGAAAATATCCACTAAATGAGGGAATAATATGTGTGATGGTACACCAGGAGAGTTCCAAAAGTGTGGGTAGAATATATATCCACAGGGGTAAAATTGAAAAAAGTTGAAAACATTTTTTTTGTGGACTTAGTCATTTTTCCGGCGTTTATCAGACTTTCAGATAGGGGAAATGTCAGTGAGCGTTCCGATTTCAGTTCCAGAGCGATTCTCCCGATGATTCCATCATATTTAGTCGTTTTCAGCCAATTCTCTGAATTTTTGAAAATTTCACTTTTTTGTGAAAATATCCACTAAATGAGGGAATAATATGTGTGAGGGTACCCCAGGAGAGTTCCAAAAGTGTGGATAGAATATATATCCACAGGGGTAAAATTGAAAAAAGTTGAAAAAAATATTTTTGGGGACTTAGTCATTTTTCCGGCGTTTATCAGACTTTCAGATAGCGTTTCAGTGAGCGTTCCGATTTCAGTTCCAGAGCGATTCGCCGGATGAATCCTTCATAATTAGTCGTTTTCAGCCAATTTTCTGAATTTTTGAAAATTTCACTTTTTTGTGAAAATATCCACTAAATGAGGGAATAATATGTGTGAGGGTACCCCAGGAAAGTTCCAAAAGTGTGTGGGTAGAATATATATCCCACGGGGGTAAAATTGAAAAAAGTTTAAAAAAAATTTTTTTTGGACTTAGTCATTTTTCCGGCGTTTATCAGACTTTCAGATAGGGGAAATGTAAGTGAGCATTCCGATTTCAGTTCCAGAGCGATTCGCCCGATGATTTCATCATATTTAGTCGTTTTCAGCCAATTTTCTGAATTTTTGAAAATTTCACTTTTTTGTGAAAATATCCACTAAATGAGGGAATAATATGTGTGATGGTACACCAGGAGAGTTCCAAAAGTGTGGGTAGAATATATATCCACGGGGTAAAATTGAAAAAAGTTGAAAAAATTTTTTTTGGGGACTTAGTCATTTTTCCGGCGTTTATCAGACTTTCAGATAGGGGAAATGTAAGTGAGCGTTCCGATTTCAGTTCCAGAGCAATTCGCCCGATGAGTCCTTCGTAATTAGTCGTTTTCAGCCAATTTTCTAAATGTTTGAAAATTTCACTTTTTTGAGAAAATATCCACTAAATGAGGGAATAATATGTGTGAGGGTACCCCAGGAAAGTTCCAAAAGTGTGGGTAGAATATATATCCACGGGTAAAATTTAAAAAAGTTGAAAAAAATTTTTTTGGGGACTTAGTCATTTTTCCGGCGTTTATCAGACTTTCAGATAGGGGAAATGTCAGTGAGCATTCCGATTTCAGTTCCAGAGCGATTCGCCCAATGAGTCCTTCATAATTAGTCATTTTCAGCCAATTTTCTGAATTTTTGAAAATTTCACTTTTTTGTGAAAATATCCACTAAATGAGGGAATAATATGTGTGAGGGTACCCCAGGAGAGTTCCAAATGTGTGTGGGTAGAATATATATCCCACGGGGGTAAAACTGAAAAAAGTTGAAAACATTTTTTTTTTTGGACTTAGTAATTTTTACGGCGTTTATCAGACTTTCAGAGAGGGGAAATGTCAGTGAGCGTTCCGATTTCAGTTCCAGAGCGATTCGCCCGATGAGTCCTTCATATTTAGTCGTTTTCAGCAAATTTTCTGAATTTTTGAAAATTTCACTTTTTTGTGAAAATATCCACTAAATGAGGGAATAATATGTGTGAGGGTACCCCAGGAGAGTTCCAAAAGTGTGGGTAGAATATATATCCCACGGGGGTAAAATTGAAAAAAGTTGAAAAAAAATTTTTGGGGGACTTAGTCATTTTTCCGGCGTTCATCAGACTTTCAGATAGGGGAAATGTCAGTGAGCATTCCGATTTCAGTTCCAGAGCGATTCGCCCGATGATTCCGTCATATTTAGTCGTTTTCAGCCAATTTTCTGAATTTTTGAAAATTTCACTTTTTTGTGAAAATATCCACTAAATGAGAGAATAATATGTGTGAGGGTACCCCAGGAGAGTTCCAAAAGTGTGTGGGTAGAATATATATCCCACGGTGGTAAAATTGAAAAAAGTTGAAAAAATTCTTTTTGGGGACTTAGTCATTTTTCCGGCGCGTATCAGACTTTCAGAGAGGGAAATGTCAGTGAGCGTTCCGATTTCAGTTCCAGAGCGATTCGCCCGATGAGTCCTTCATAATTAGTCGTTTTCAGCCAATTTTCTGAATTTTTGAAAATTTCACTTTTTTGTGAAAATATCCACTAAATGAGGGAATAATATGTGTGAGGGTACCCCAGGAGAGTTCCAAATGTGTGTGGGTAGAATATATATCCCATGGGGGTAAAACTGAAAAAAGTTGAAAAAATTTTTTTTTTGGACTTAGTAATTTTTACGGCGTTTATCAGACTTTCAGATAGGGGAAATGTCAGTGAGCATTCCGATTTCAGTTCCAGAGCGATTCGCCCGATGATTCCATCATATTTAGTAGTTTTCAGCCAACTTTCTGAATTTTTGAAAATTTCACTTTTTTGTGAAAATATCCACTAAATGAGGGAATAATATGTGTGAGGGTACCCCAGGAGAGTTCCAAAAGTGTGGATAGAATATATATCCACAGGGGTAAAATTGAAAAAAGTTTAAAAATTTTTTTTTGGGGACTTAGTCATTTTTACGGCGTTTATCAGACTTTCAGATAGGGGAAATGTCAGTGAGCGTTCCAATTTCAGTTCCAGAGCGATTCGCCCGATTATTCCATCATATTTAGTAGTTTTCAGCCAATTTTCTGAATTTTTGAAAATTTTACTTTTTTGTGAAAATATCCACTAAATGAGGGAATAATATGTGTGAGGGTACCCCAGGAGAGTTCCAAATGTGTGTGGGTAGAATATATATCCCACGGGGGTAAAATTGAAAAAAGTTAAAAAAAATTTTTTGGGGGACTTAGTCATTTTTCCAGCGTTTATCAGACTTTCAGATAGGGGAAATGTCAGTGAGCGTTCCGATTTCAGTTCCAGAGGGATTCGCAAGATGATTCCATCATATTTAGTCGTTTTCAGCCAATTTTCTGAATTTTTGAAAATTTCACTTTTTTGTGAAAATATCCACTAAATGAGGGAATAATATGTGTGAGGGTACCCCAGGAGAGTTCCAAAAGTGTGGGTAGAATATATATCCACATGCGTAAAATTGAAAAAAGTTGAAAAAATTATTTTTAGACTTAGTCATTTTTCCAGCGTTTATCAGACTTTCAGATAGGGGAAATGTCAGTGAGCATTCCGATTTCAGTTCCAGAGCGATTCGCCTGATGATTCCATCATATTTAGTCATTTTCAGCCAATTTTCTGAATTTTTGAAAATGTTACTTTTTTGTGAAAATATCCACTAAATGAGGGAATAATATGTGTGAGGGTACCCCAGGAGAGTTCCAAATGTGTGTGGGTAGAATATATATCCCACGGGGGTAAAATTGAAAAAAGTTGAAAAAAAATTTTTTTTGCACTTAGTCATTTTTACGGCGTTTATCAGACTTTCAGATAGGGGAAATGTCAGTGAGCATTCCGATTTCAGTTCCACAGCGATTCGCCCGATGATTCCATCATATTTAGTCGTTTTCTGCCAATTTTCTGAATTTTTGAAAATTTCACTTTTTTGTGAAAATATCCACTAAATGAGGGAATAATATGTGTGAGGGTACCCCAGGAGAGTTCCAAATGTGTGTGGGTAGAATATATATCTACAGGGGTAAAATTGAAAAAAGTTGAAATAATTTTTTTTTGGACTTATTCATTTTTCCGTCGTTTATCAGACTTTCAGATAGGGGAAATGTCAGTGAGTGTTCCAATTTCAGTTCCAGAGCTATTCGCCCAATGAGTCCTTCATATTTAGTCGTTTTCAGCCAATTTTCTGAATTTTTGAAAATTTCACTTTTTTGTGAAAATATCCACTAAATGAGGGAATAATATGTGTGAGGGTACCCCAGAAGAGATCCAAAAGTGTGGGTAGAATATATATCCAGAGGGGTAAAATTGAAAAAAGTTGAAAAAAAATTTTTTTTGGAACTAGTCATTTTTCCGTCGTTTATCAGACTTTCAGATAGGGGAAATGTCAGTGAGCATTCCGATTTCAGTGCCAGAGTGATTCGCCCGATGAGTCCTTCATATTTAGTCGTTTTCAGCCAATTTTCTGAATTTTTAAAAATTTCACTTGTTTGTGAAAATAGCCACTAAATGAGGGAATAATATGTGTGAGGGTAAGCCAGGAGAGTTTCAAATGTGTGTGGGTAGAATATATATCCCACGGGGGTAAAATTTAAAAAAAAATTTTTTTAGACTTAGTCATTTTTCCGCGTTTATCAGACTTTCAGTTTGGGGAAATGTCAGTGAGCGTTCCGATTTCAGTTCCAAAGCGATTCGCCCGATGAGTCCTTCATATTTAGTGGTTTTCAGCCAATTTTCTGAATTTTTGAAAATTTCACTTTTTTGTGAAAATAGCCACTAAATGAGGGAATAATATGTGTGAGGGTAAGCCAGGAGAGTTCCAAACGTGTGTGGGTAGAATATATATCCCACGGGGGTAAAATTGAAAAAATGTTTTTTTTGGACTTAGTCATTTTTCCGGCGTTTATCAGACTTTCAGATAGAGGAAATGTCAGTGAGCGTTCTGATTTCAGTTCCAGAGCGATTCGCCCGATGAGTCCTTCATAATTAGTCATTTTCAGCCAATTTTCTGAATTTTTGAAAATTTCACTTTTTTGTGAAAATATCCACTAAATGAGGGAATAATATGTGTGAGGGTACCCCAGGAGAGTTCCAAATGTGTGTGGGTAGAATATATATCCCACGGGGGTAAAACTGAAAAAAGTTGAAAAAATTTTTTTTTTTGGACTTAGTAATTTTTACGGCGTTTATCAGACTTTCAGAGAGGGGAAATGTCAGTGAGCGTTCCGATTTCAGTTCCAGAGCGATTCGCCCGATGAGTCCTTCATATTTAGTCATTTTCAGCCAATTTTCTGAATTTTTGAAAATTTCACTTTTTTGTGAAAATATCGACTAAATGAGGGAATAATATGTGTGAGGGTACCCCAGGAGAGTTCCAAAAGTGTGGGTAGAATATATATCCCACGGGGGTAAAATTGAAAAAAGTTGAAAAAAAATTTTTGTCGGACTTAGTCATTTTTCCGGCGTTTATCAGACTTTCAGATAGGGGAAATGTCAGTGAGCGTTCCGATTTCAGTTCCAGAGCGATTCGCCCGATGATTCCATCATATTTAGTCGTTTTCAGCAAATTTTCTGAATTTTTGAAAATTTCACTTTTTTGTGAAAATATCCACTAAATGAGGGAATAATATCTGTGAGGGTACCCCAGGAAAGTTCCAAAAGTGTGGGTAGAATATATATCCACAGGGGGAAAATTGAAAAAAGTTGAAAAAATTTTTTTTGGGGACTTAGTCATTTTTCCGGCGTTTATCAGACTTTCAGAGAGGGGAAATGTCAGTGAGAGTTCCGATTTCAGTTCCAGAGCGATTCGCCCGATGAGTCCTTCATAATTAGTCGTTTTCAGCCAATTTTCTGAATTTTTGGAAATTTCACTTTTTTGTGAAAATATCCACTAAATGAGGGAATAATATGTGTGAGGGTACCCCAGTAGAGTTCCAAATGTGTGTGAGTAGAATATATATCCCACGGGGGTAAAATTGAAAAAGTTTAACAAATTTTTTTTGGTTACTTAGTGATTTTTCCGGCGTTTATCAGACTTTCAGATAGGGGAAATGTCAGTGAGCGTTCCGATTTCAGTTCCAGAGCGATTCGCCCGATGATTCCATCATATTTAGTTGTTTTCAGCCAATTTTCTGAATTTTTGAAAATTTCACGTTTTTGTGAAAATATCCACTAAATGAGGAAATAATATGTGTGAGGGTACCCCAGGAGAGTTCCAAAAGTGTGGGTAGAATATATATCCACAGGGGTAAAATTGAAAAAAGTTGAAAAAATTTTTTTTTTGGACTTAGTCATTTTTACGGCGTTTATCAGACTTTCAGATAGGGGAAATGTCAGTGAGCGTTCCGATTTCAGTTCCAGAGCGATTCGCAAGATGATTCCATCATATTTAGTCGTTTTCAGCCAATTTTCTGAATGTTTGAAAATTTCACGTTTTTGTGAAAATATCCACTAAATGAGGAAATAATATGTGTGAGGGTACCCCAGGAGAGTTCCAAAAGTGTGGGTAGAATATATATCCACAGGGGTAAAATTGAAAAAAGTTGAAAAAATTTTTTTTTTGGACTTAGTCATTTTTACGGCGTTTATCAGACTTTCAGATAGGGGAAATGTCAGTGAGCGTTCCGATTTCAGTTCCAGAGCGATTCGCCCGATGATTCCATCATATTTAGTCGTTTTCAGCCAATTTTCTGAATTTTTGAAAATTTTATTTTTTTGTGAAAATATCCACTAAATGAGGGACTAATATGTGTGAGGGTACCCCAGGAGAGTTCCAAAAGTGTGGGTAGAATATATATCCACAGGGGTAAAATTGAAAAAAGTTGAAAAAATTTTTTTTTTGGACTTAGTCATTTTTACGGCGTTTATCAGACTTTCAGATAGGGGAAATGTCAGTGAGCGTTCCGATTTCAGTTCCAGAGCGATTCGCCCAATGATTCAATCATATTTAGTCGTTTTCAGCCAATTTTCTGAATTTTTGAAAATTTCACTTTTTTGTGAAAATATCCACTAAATGAGGGAATAATATGTGTGAGGGTACCCCAGGAGAGTTCCAAATGTGTGTGGGTAGAATATATATCCCATGGGGGTAAAACTGAAAAAAGTTGAAAAAATTTTTTTTTTGGACTTAGTAATTTTTACGGCGTTTATCAGACTTTCAGATAGGGGAAATGTCAGTGAGCATTCCGATTTCAGTTCCAGAGCGATTCGCCCGATGATTCCATCATATTTAGTCGTTTTCAGCCAATTTTCTGAATGTTTGAAAATTTCACTTTTTTGTGAAAATATCCACTAAATGAGGGAATAATATGTGTGAGGGTACCCCAGGAAAGTTCCAAAAGTCTGGGTAGAATATATATCCACAGGGGTAAAATTGAAAAAAGTTGAAAAAAATTTTTTTGGGGACTTAGTCATTTTTCCGGCGTTTATCAGACTTTCAGAGAAGGGAAATGTCAGTGAGCGTTCCGATTTCAGTTCCAGAGCGATTCTCCCGATGAATCCTTCATAATTAGTCATTTTCAGCCAATTTTCTGAATTTTTGAAAATTTCACTTTTTTGTGAAAATATCCACTAAATGAGGGAATAATATGTGTGAGGGTACCCCAGGAGAGTTCCAAAAGTGTGGGTAGAATATATATCCACATGGGTAAAATTGAAAAAAGTAAAAAAAAAATTTTTTGGGGACTTAGTCATTTTTCCGGCGTTCATCAGACTTTCAGATAGGGGAAATGTCAGTGAGCATTCCGATTTCAGTTCCAGAGCGATTCGCCCGATGATTCCGTCATATTTAGTCGTTTTCAGCTAATTTTCTGAATTTTTGAAAATTTCACTTTTTTGTGAAAATATCCACTAAATGAGAGAATAATATGTGTGAGGGTACCCCAGGAGAGTTCCAAAAGTGTGGGTAGAATATATATCCACAGGAGTAAAATTGAAAAAAGTTGAAAAAAAATTTTTTGGGGACGTAGTCATTTTTCCGGCGTTTATCAGACTTTCAGAGAAGGGAAATGTCAGTGAGCGTTCCGATTTCAGTTGCAGAGCGATTCGCCCGATGAATCCTTCATAATTAGTCGTTTTCAGCCAATTTTCTGAATTTTTGAAAATTTCACTTTTTTGTGAAAATATCCACTAAATGAGGGAATAATATGTGTGAGGGTACCCCAGGAGAGTTCCAAAAGTGTGGGTAGAATATATATCCACATGGGTAAAATTGAAAAAAGTAAAAAAAAAATTTTTTGGGGACTTAGTCATTTTTCCGGCGTTCATCAGACTTTCAGATAGGGGAAATGTCAGTGAGCATTCCGATTTCAGTTCCAGAGCGATTCGCCCGATGATTCCGTCATATTTAGTCGTTTTCAGCCAATTTTCTGAATTTTTGAAAATTTCACTTTTTTGTGAAAATATCCACTAAATGAGAGAATAATATGTGTGAGGGTACCCCAGGAGAGTTCCAAAACTGTGGGTAGAATATATATCCACAGGGGTAAAATTGAAAAAAGTTGAAAAAATTCTTTTTGGGGACTTAGTCATTTTTCCGGCGCGTATCAGACTTTCAGAGAGGGAAATGTCAGTGAGCGTTCCGATTTCAGTTCCAGAGCGATTCGCCCGATGAGTCCTTCATAATTAGTCGTTTTCAGCCAATTTTCTGAATTTTTGAAAATTTCACTTTTTTGTGAAAATATCCACTAAATGAGGGAATAATATGTGTGAGGGTACCCCTGTAGAGTTCCAAATGTGTGTGGGTAGAATATATATCCCACGGGGGTAAAATTGAAAAAAGTTTAAACATTTTTTTTTGGGGACTTAGTCATTTTTACGGCGTTTATCAGACTTTCAGATAGGGGAAATGTCAGTGAGCGTTCCAATTTCAGTTCCAGAGCGATTCGCCCGATTATTCTATCATATTTAGTAGTTTTCAGCCAATTTTCTGAATTTTTGAAAATTTTACTTTTTTGTGAAAATATCGACTAAATGAGGGAATAATATGTGTGAGGGTACCCCAGGAGAGGTCCAAATGTGTGTGGGTAGAATATATATCCCACGGGGGTAAAATTGAAAAAAGTTGAAAAAAAATTTTTTTTGGACTTAGTCATTTTTACGGCGTTTATCAGACTTTCAGATAGGGGAAATGTCAGTGAGCGTTCCGATTTCAGTTCCACAGCGATTCGCCCGATGATTCCATCATATTTAGTCGTTTTCTGCCAATTTTCTGAATTTTTGAAAATTTCACTTTTTTGTGAAAACATCCACTAAATGAGGGAATAATATGTGTGAGGGTACCCCAGGAGAGTTCCAAAAGTATGGGCAGAATATATATCCACATGGGTAAATTTGAAAAAAGTTGATAAAAATTTTTTGGGGGACTTAGTCATTTTCTGGCGTTTATCAGACTTTCAGATAGGGGAAATGTCAGTGAACACTCCGATTTCAGTTCCAGAGCGATTCGCCCGATTTAGTCGTTTTCAGCCAATTTTCTGAATTTTTGAAAATTTCACTTTTTTGTGAAAATAGCCACTAAATGAGGGAATAATATGTGTGAGGGTAAGCCAGGAGAGTTCCAAACGTGTGTGGGTAGAATATATATCCCACGGGGGTAAAATTGAAAAAATGTTTTTTTTGGACTTAGTCATTTTTCCGGCGTTCATCAGACTTTCAGATTGGGGAAATGCCAGTGAGCGTTCCGATTTCAGTTCCAGAGCTTTTCGCCCGATGAGTCCTTCATATTTAGTCGTTTTCAGCCAATTTTCTGAATTTTTGAAAATTTCACTTTTTTGTGAAAATATCCACTAAATGATGGAATAATATGTGTGAGGGTACCCCAGGAGAGTTCCAAAAGTGTGGTAGAATATATATCCACAGGGGTATAATTGAAAAAAGTTGCTAAAAATTTTTTTGGGGACTTAGTCATTTTTTCGGCGTTTATTAGACTTTCAGATTGGGGAAATGTCAGTGAGCGCTCCGATTTCAGTTCCAGAGCGATTCACCCAATGAGTCCTTCATATTTAGTCGTTTTCAGCCAATCTTCTGAATTTTTGAAAATTTCACTTTTTTGTGAAAATATCCACTAAATGAGGGAATAATATGTGTGAGGATACCCCAGGAGAGTTCCAAATGTGTGTGGGTAGTATATATATCCCATGGGGGTAAAATTGAAAAAAGTTGAAAAAAAAGTTTTTTTGGACTTTTCATTTTTCCGGCGTTTATCAGATTTTCAGATACGGGAAATGTCAGTGAGCATTCCGATTTCAGTTCCAGAGTGATTCGCCCGATGAGTCCTTCATATTTAGTCGTTTTCAGCCAATTTTCTGAATTTTTAAAAATTTCACTTTTTTTGTGAAAATAGCCACTAAATGAGGGAATAATATGTGTGAGGGTAAGCCAGGAGAGTTCCAAAAGTGTGTGGGTAGAATATATATCCACGGGGGTAAAATTGAAAAAAAATTTTTTTTGGACTTTTCATTTTTCCGGCGTTTATCAGACTTTCAGATTGGGGAAATGTCAGTAAGCGTTCCGATTTCAGTTCCAAAGCGATTCGCCCGATGAGTCCTTCATATTTAGTCGTTTTCAGCCAATTTTCTGAATTTTTGAAAATTTCACTTTTTTGTGAAAATATCCACTAAATGATGGAATAATATGTGTGAGGGTACCCCAGGAGAGTTCCAAAAGTGTGGGTAGAATATATATCCACAGGGGAAAAATTGTAAAAAGTTTAAAAAAATTTTTTGGGGCACTTAGTCTTTTTTCCGGCGTTTATCAGACTTTCAGATAGGGGAAATGTCAGTGAGCGTTCCGATTTCAGTTCCAGAGCGATTCGCCCAATGAGTCCTTCATATTTAGTCGTTTTCAGCCAATTTTCTGAATTTTTGAAAATTTCACTTTTTTGTGAAAATATCCACTAAATGATGGAATAATATGTGTGAGGGTACCCCAGGAGAGTTCCAAAAGTGTGGGTAGAATATATATCCACAGGGGAAAAATTGTAAAAAGTTGAAAAAAATTTTTTGGGGGACTTAGTCTTTTTTCCGGCGTTTATCAGACTTTCAGATAGGGGAAATGTCAGTGAGCGTTCCGATTTCAGTTCCAGAGCGATTCGCCCAATGAGTCCTTCATATTTAGTCGTTTTCAGCCAGTTTTCTGAATTTTTGAAAATTTTACTTTTTTGTGAAAATATCCACTTAATGAGGGAATAATATGTGTGAGGGTACCCCAGGAGAGTTCCAAATGTGTGTGGGTAGAATATATGTCGCATGGGGGTAATATTTAAAAAATTTTAAAAAAATTTTTTTTTGGACTTAGTCATTTTTCCGGCGTTTATCAGACTTTCAGAGAAGGGAAATGTCAGTGAGCGTTCCGATTTCAGTTCCAGAGCGATTCTCCCGATGAATCCTTCATAATTAGTCATTTTCAGCCAATTTTCTGAATTTTTGAAAATTTCACTTTTTTGTGAAAATATCCACTAAATGAGGGAATAATATGTGTGAGGGTACCCCAGGAGAGTTCCAAAAGTGTGGGTAGAATATATATCCACATGGGTAAAATTGAAAAAAGTAAAAAAAAAATTTTTTGGGGACTTAGTCATTTTTCCGGCGTTCATCAGACTTTCAGATAGGGGAAATGTCAGTGAGCATTCCGATTTCAGTTCCAGAGCGATTCGCCCGATGATTCCGTCATATTTAGTCGTTTTCAGCTAATTTTCTGAATTTTTGAAAATTTCACTTTTTTGTGAAAATATCCACTAAATGAGGGAATAATATGTGTGAGGGTACCCCAGGAGAGTTCCAAAAGTGTGGGTAGAATATATATCCACATGGGTAAAATTGAAAAAAGTAAAAAAAAAATTTTTTGGGGACTTAGTCATTTTTCCGGCGTTCATCAGACTTTCAGATAGGGGAAATGTCAGTGAGCATTCCGATTTCAGTTCCAGAGCGATTCGCCCGATGATTCCGTCATATTTAGTCGTTTTCAGCCAATTTTCTGAATTTTTGAAAATTTCACTTTTTTGTGAAAATATCCACTAAATGAGAGAATAATATGTGTGAGGGTACCCCAGGAGAGTTCCAAAACTGTGGGTAGAATATATATCCACAGGGGTAAAATTGAAAAAAGTTGAAAAAATTCTTTTTGGGGACTTAGTCATTTTTCCGGCGCGTATCAGACTTTCAGAGAGGGAAATGTCAGTGAGCGTTCCGATTTCAGTTCCAGAGCGATTCGCCCGATGAGTCCTTCATAATTAGTCGTTTTCAGCCAATTTTCTGAATTTTTGAAAATTTCACTTTTTTGTGAAAATATCCACTAAATGAGGGAATAATATGTGTGAGGGTACCCCTGTAGAGTTCCAAATGTGTGTGGGTAGAAAATATATCCCACGGGGGTAAAATTGAAAAAAGTTTAAAAAAAACTTTTTGGGAACTTAGTCATTTTTCCGGCGTTTATCAGACTTTCAGATAGGGGAAATGTCAGTGAGCGTTCCGATTTCAGTTCCAGAGCGATTCGCCCGATGATTCCATCATATTTAGTCGTTTTCAGCCAATTTTCTGAATTTTTGAAAATTTCACTTTTTTGTGAAAATATCCACTAAATGAGGGAATAATATGTGTGAGGGTACCCCAGGAGAGTTCCAAAAGTGTGGATAGAATATATATCCACAGGGGTAAAATTGAAAAAAGTTTAAACATTTTTTTTTGGGGACTTAGTCATTTTTACGGCGTTTATCAGACTTTCAGATAGGGGAAATGTCAGTGAGCGTTCCAATTTCAGTTCCAGAGCGATTCGCCCGATTATTCCATCATATTTAGTAGTTTTCAGCCAATTTTCTGAATTTTTGAAAATTTTACTTTTTTGTGAAAATATCGACTAAATGAGGGAATAATATGTGTGAGGGTACCCCAGGAGAGGTCCAAATGTGTGTGGGTAGAATATATATCCCACGGGGGTAAAATTGAAAAAAGTTGAAAAAAAATTTTTTTTGGACTTAGTCATTTTTACGGCGTTTATCAGACTTTCAGATAGGGGAAATGTCAGTGAGCGTTCCGATTTCAGTTCCACAGCGATTCGCCCGATGATTCCATCATATTTAGTCGTTTTCTGCCAATTTTCTGAATTTTTGAAAATTTCACTTTTTTGTGAAAATATCCACTAAATGAGGGAATAATATGTGTGAGGGTACCCCAGGAGAGTTCCAAAAGTATGGGCAGAATATATATCCACATGGGTAAATTTGAAAAAAGTTGATAAAAATTTTTTGGGGGACTTAGTCATTTTCTGGCGTTTATCAGACTTTCAGATAGGGGAAATGTCAGTGAACACTCCGATTTCAGTTCCAGAGCGATTCGCCCGATTTAGTCGTTTTCAGCCAATTTTCTGAATTTTTGAAAATTTCACTTTTTTGTGAAAATAGCCACTAAATGAGGGAATAATATGTGTGAGGGTAAGCCAGGAGAGTTCCAAACGTGTGTGGGTAGAATATATATCCCACGGGGGTAAAATTGAAAAAATGTTTTTTTTGGACTTAGTCATTTTTCCGGCGTTCATCAGACTTTCAGATTGGGGAAATGCCAGTGAGCGTTCCGATTTCAGTTCCAGAGCTTATCGCCCGATGAGTCCTTCATATTTAGTCGTTTTCAGCCAATTTTCTGAATTTTTGAAAATTTCACTTTTTTGTGAAAATATCCACTAAATGATGGAATAATATGTGTGAGGGTACCCCAGGAGAGTTCCAAAAGTGTGGTAGAATATATATCCACAGGGGTATAATTGAAAAAAGTTGCTAAAAATTTTTTTGGGGACTTAGTCATTTTTTCGGCGTTTATTAGACTTTCAGATTGGGGAAATGTCAGTGAGCGCTCCGATTTCAGTTCCAGAGCGATTCGCCCAATGAGTCCTTCATATTTAGTCGTTTTCAGCCAATCTTCTGAATTTTTGAAAATTTCACTTTTTTGTGAAAATATCCACTAAATGAGGGAATAATATGTGTGAGGATACCCCAGGAGAGTTCCAAATGTGTGTGGGTAGTATATATATCCCATGGGGGTAAAATTGAAAAAAGTTGAAAAAAAAGTTTTTTTGGACTTTTCATTTTTCCGGCGTTTATCAGATTTTCAGATACGGGAAATGTCAGTGAGCATTCCGATTTCAGTTCCAGAGTGATTCGCCCGATGAGTCCTTCATATTTAGTCGTTTTCAGCCAATTTTCTGAATTTTTAAAAATTTCACTTTTTTTGTGAAAATAGCCACTAAATGAGGGAATAATATGTGTGAGGGTAAGCCAGGAGAGTTCCAAAAGTGTGTGGGTAGAATATATATCCACGGGGGTAAAATTGAAAAAAAATTTTTTTTGGACTTTTCATTTTTCCGGCGTTTATCAGACTTTCAGATTGGGGAAATGTCAGTAAGCGTTCCGATTTCAGTTCCGAAGCGATTCGCCCGATGAGTCCTTCATATTTAGTCGTTTTCAGCCAATTTTCTGAATTTTTGAAAATTTCACTTTTTTGTGAAAATATCCACTAAATGATGGAATAATATGTGTGAGGGTACCCCAGGAGAGTTCCAAAAGTGTGGGTAGAATATATATCCACAGGGGAAAAATTGTAAAAAGTTGAAAAAAATTTTTTGGGGGACTTAGTCTTTTTTCCGGCGTTTATCAGACTTTCAGATAGGGGAAATGTCAGTGAGCGTTCCGATTTCAGTTCCAGAGCGATTCGCCCAATGAGTCCTTCATATTTAGTCGTTTTCAGCCAATTTTCTGAATTTTTGAAAATTTCACTTTTTTGTGAAAATATCCACTAAATGATGGAATAATATGTGTGAGGGTACCCCAGGAGAGTTCCAAAAGTGTGGGTAGAATATATATCCACAGGGGAAAAATTGTAAAAAGTTGAAAAAAATTTTTTGGGGGACTTAGTCTTTTTTCCGGCGTTTATCAGACTTTCAGATAGGGGAAATGTCAGTGAGCGTTCCGATTTCAGTTCCAGAGCGATTCGCCCAATGAGTCCTTCATATTTAGTCGTTTTCAGCCAGTTTTCTGAATTTTTGAAAATTTTACTTTTTTGTGAAAATATCCACTTAATGAGGGAATAATATGTGTGAGGGTACCCCAGGAGAGTTCCAAATGTGTGTGGGTAGAATATATGTCGCATGGGGGTAATATTGAAAAAAATTTAAAAAATTTTTTTTTTGGACTTAGTCATTTTTCCGGCGTTTATCAGACTTTCAGATAGGGTAAATGTCAGTGAACGTTCCGATTTCAGTTCCAGAGCGATTCGCCCGATGAGTCCTTCATATTTAGTCGTTTTCAGCCAATTTTCAGAATTTTTGAAAATTTCACTTTTATGTGAAAATATCCACTAAATGAGGGAATAATATGTGTGAGGGTACCCCAGGAGAGTTCCAAAAGTGTGGGTAGAATATATATCCACAGGGGTAAAATTGAAAAAGTTGAAAAATTTTTTTTTGGGCACTTAGTCATTTTTCCAGCGTTTATCAGACTTTCAGATTGGGGAAATGTCAGTGAGCGTTCCGATTTCAGTTCCAGAGCGATTCGCCCCATGAGTCCTTCATATTTAGTCGTTTTCAGCCAATTTTCAGAATTTTTGAAAATTTAACTTTTTTTTTTAAATATCCACTAAATGATGGAATAATATGTGTGAAGGTACCCCAGGAGAGTTCCAAAAGTGTGGGTAGAATATATATCCACAGGGGAAAAATTGAAAAAAGTTGATAAAAATTTTTTTGGGGACTTAGTCATTTTTCCGGCGTTTATTAGACTTTCAAATAGGGGAAATGTCAGTGAGCTCTCCGATTTCAGTTCCAGAGCGATTCGCCCAATGAGTCTTTCATATTTAGTCGTTTTTAGCCAATTTTCTGAATTTTTGAAGGTTTCACTTTTTTGTGAAAATATCCACTAAATGAGGGAATAATATGTGTGAGGGCACCCCAGGAGAGTTCCAAAAGTGTGGGTAGAATATATATCGACAGGGGTAAAATTGAAAAAAGTTGAAAAAATTTTTTTTGGGGACTTAGTCATTTTTCCGACGTTTATCAGACTTTCAGATAGGGGAAATGTCAGTGAGCGTTCTGATTTCAGTTCCAGAGCGATTCGCCCGATGAGTCCTTCATATTTAGTCGTTTTCAGCCAATTTTCAGAATTTTTGAAAATTTCACTTTTATGTGAAAATATCCACTAAATGAGGGAATAATATGTGTGAGGGTACCCCTGGAGAGTTCCAAATGTGTGTGGGTAGAATATATATCCCACGGGGGTAAAATTGAAAAAAAGTTGAAAAAAATTTTTTGGGTACTTAGTCATTTTTCCGGCGTTTATCAGACTTTCAGATAGGGTAAATGTCAGTTAGCATTCCGATTTCAGTTCCAGAGCGATTCGCCCGATGAGTCCTTCATATTTAGTCGTTTTCAGCCAATTTTCTGAATTTTTGAAGGTTTCACTTTTTTGTGAAAATATCCACTAAATGAGGGAATAATATGTATGAGGGCACCCCAGGAGAGTTCCAAAAGTGTGGGTAGAATATATATCCACAGGGGTAAAATGAAAAAAGTTTAAAAATTTTTTTTGGGGACTTAGTCATTTTTTCGGCGTTTATCAGACTTTCAGATAGGGGAAATGTCAGTGAGCGTTCTGATTTCAGTTCTAGAGCGATTCGCCCAATGAGTCCTTCATATTTAGTCGTTTTCAGCCAATTTTCTGAATTTTTGAAAATTTCACTTTTTTGTGAAAATATCCACTAAATGAGGGAATAATATGTGTGAGGGTACCCCAGGAGAGTTACAAATGTGTGTGGGTAGAATATATATCCACAGCAGTAAAATTGAAAAAAAGTTTAAAAAAAATTTTTTGGGGACTTAGTCTTTTTTCCGGCGTTTATCAGACTTTCAGATAGGGGAAATGTCAGTGAGCGTTCTGATTTCAGTTCCAGAGCGATTCGCCCAATGAGTCCTTCATATTTAGTTGTTTTCAGCCAATTTTCTGAATTTTTGAAAATTTCACTTTTTTGTGAAAATATCCACTAAATGAGGGAATAATATGTGTGAGGGTACCCCAGGAGAGTTACAAATGTGTGTGGGTAGAATATATATCCACAGGGGTAAAATTGAAAAAGGTTGACAAAAAATTTTTTGGGGACTTAGTCATTTTTCCGGCGTTTATCAGACTTTCAAATAGGGTAAATGTCAGTGAGCGTTCCGATTTCAGTTCCAGAGCGATTCGCCCGATGAGTCCTTCATATTTAGTCGTTTTCAGCCAATTTTCTGAATTTTTGAAAATTTCACTTTTTTGTGAAAATATCCACTAAATGAGGGAATAATATGTGTGAGGGTACCCCAGGAGAGTTACAAATGTGTGTGGGTAGAATATATATCCACAGGGGTAAAATTGAAAAAAGTTGAAAAATTTTTTTTTGGGGACTTAGTCATTTCTCCGGCGTTTATCATACTTTCAGATAGGGGAAATGTCAGTGAGCGTTCCGATTTCAGTTCCAGAGCGATTCGCCCGATGAGTCCTTCATATTTAGTCGTTTTCAGCCAATTTTCTGAATTTTTGAAAATTTCACTTTTTTGTGAAAATATCCACTAAATGAGGGAATAATATGTGTGAGGGCACCCCAGGAGAGTTCCAAACGTGTGGGTAGAATATATATCCACAGGGGTAAAATTGAAAAAAGTTTAAAAAAATTTTTTGGGGGACTTAGTCATTTTTGCGGTGTTTATCAGACTTTCAGATAGGGGAAATGTCAGTGAGAGTTCCGATTTCAGTTCCAGAGCGATTCGCCCAATGAGTCCTTCATATTTAGTCGTTTTCAGCCAATTTTGAGAATTTTTGAAAATTTCACTTTTTTGTGAAAATATCCACTAAATGAGGGAATAATATGTGTGAGGGTACCCCAGGAGTGTTCCAAATGTGCGTGGGTAGAATATACAGTACAGACCAAAAGTTTGGACACACCTTCTCATTTAAAGATTTTTCTGTATTTTCATGACTATGAAAATTGTACATTCACACTGAAGGCATCAAAACTATGAATTAACACATGTGGAATTATATACTTAACAAAAAAGTGTGTAACAACTGAAAATATGTCTTATATTCTAGGTTCTTCAAAGTAGCCTCCTTTTGCTTTGATGACTGCTTTGCACACTCTTGGCATTCTGTTGATGAGCTTCAAGAGGTAGTCACCGGAAATGGTTTTCACTTCACAGGTGTGCCCTGTCAGGTTTAATAAGTGGGATTTCTTGCCTTATAAATGGGGTTGGGACCATCAGTTGGGTTGTGCAGAAGTCTGTTGGATACACAGCTGATAGTGCTACTGAATAGACTGTTAGAATTTGTATTATTGCAAGAAAAAAGCAGCTAAGTAAAGAAAAACAAGTGGCAATCATTACTTTAAGAGATGAAGGTCAGTCAGTCCGAAAATTTGGAAAACTTTGAAAGTGTCCCCAAGTGCAGTTACAAAAACCATCAAGCGCTACAAAGAAACTGGCTCACATGAGGGCCGCCCCAGGAAAGGAAGACCAAGAGTCATCTCTGCTTCTGAGGATAAGTTTATCTGAGTCACCAGCCTCAGAAATCGCAGGTTAACAACAGCTCAGATTAGAGACCAGGTCAATGCCACACAGAGTTCTAGCAGCAGATACATCTCTTCAACAACTGTTAAGAGGAGACTTTGTGCAGCAGGCCTTCATGGTAAAATAGCTGCTAGGAAACCACTGCTAAGGACAGGCAACAAGCAGAAGAGACTTGTTTGGGCTAAAGAACACAAGGAATGGACATTAGACCAGTGGAAATCTGTGCTTTGGTCTGATGAGTCCAAATTTTAGATCTTTGGTTCCAACCACCGTGTCTTTGTGCGACGCAGAAAAGGTGAACGGATGGACTCTACATGCCTGGTTCCCACCATGAAGCATGGAGGAGGAGGTGTGATGGTGTCGGGGTGCTTTGCTGGTGACACTGTTGGGGATTTATTCAAAATTGAAGGCATACTGAACCAGCATGGCTACCACAGCATCTTGCAGCGGCATGCTATTCCATCCGGTTTGCGTTTAGTTGGACCATCATTTATTTTTCAACAGGACAATGACCCCAAACACACCTCCTGGCTGTGTAAGGGCTATTTGACCAAGAAGGAGAGTGAAGGGGTGCTACGCCAGATGACCTGGCCTCCACAGTCACCAGACCTGAACCCAATCGAAATGGTTTGGAGTGAGCTGGACCCCAGAGTGCAGGCAAAAGGGCCAACAAGTGCTAAGCATCTCTGTGAACTCCTTCAAGATTGTTGGAAGACCATTTCCCATGACTACCTCTTGAAGCTCATCAAGAGAATGCCAAGAGTGTGCAAAACAGTCCTCAAAGCAAAAGGTAGCTACTTTGAAGAACCTAGAATATAAGACATATTTTCAGTTGTTTCATACTTTTTTGTTAAGTATATATTTCCACATGTGTTAATTCATAGTTTTGATGCCTTCAGTGTGAATGTGCAATTTTCAAAGTCATGAAAATATTGAAAAATCATTAAATGAGAAGGTGTGTCCAAACTTTTGGTCTGTACTGTATATCCCACGGGGGTAAAATTGAAAAAAGTTGAAAAAAAATTTTTTTTTGGACTTAATCATTTTTTCAGCGTTTATCAGACTTTCAGATAGGGGCAATGTCAGTGAGCGTTCCGATTTCAGTTCCAGAGCGATTCGCCCGATGAGTCCTTCATATTTAGTCGTTTTCAGCCAATTTTCAGAATTTTTGAAAATTTCACTTTTTTTGTGAAAATATCCACTAAATGAGGGAATAATATGTGTGAGGGTACCCCAGGAGTGTTCCAAATGTGCGTGGGTAGAATATATATCCCACGGGGGTAAAATTGAAAAAAGTTGAAAAAAAATTTTTTTTTGGACTTAATCATTTTTTCAGCGTTTATCAGACTTTCAGATAGGGGCAATATCAGTGAGCGTTCCGATTTCAGTTCCAGAGCGATTCGCCAGATGAGTCCTTCATAATTAGTCGTTATCAGCCAATTTTCTGAATTTTTGAAAATTTCACTTTTTTGTGAAGATATCCACTAAATGAGGGAATAATATGTGTGAGGGTACCCCAGGAGAGTTCCAAATGTGTGTGGGTAGAATATATATCCCACGGGGGTAAAATTGAAAAAAGTTGAAAACATTTTTTTTTTGGACTTAGTCATTTTTACGGCGTTTATCAGACTTTCAGATAGGGGAAATGTCAGTGAGCATTCCGATTTCAGTTCCACAGCGATTCGACCGATGATTCCATCATATTTAGTCGTTTTCAGCCAACTTTCTGAATTTTTGAAAATTTCACTTTTTTGTGAAAATATCCACTAAATGAGGGAATAATATGTGTGAGGGTACCCCAGGAGAGTTCCAAAAGTGTTGGTAGAATATATATCCACAGGGGTAAAATTGAAAAAAGTTGAAAAAATTTTTTTTGGGGACTTAGTCATTTTTCCGGCGCTTATCAGACTTTCAGATAGGGGAAATGTCAGTGAGTGTTCCGATTTCAGTTCCAGAGCGATTCGCCCGATGTGTCCTTCATATTTAGTCGTTTTCAGCCAATTTTCAGAATTTTTGAAAATTTCACTTTTTTGTGAAAATATCCACTAAATGAGGGAATAATATGTGTGAGGGTACCCCAGTAGAGTTCCAAATGTGTGTGGGTAGAATATATATCCCACGGGGGTAAAATTGAAAAAAGCTGAAAAATTTTTTGGGGACTTAGTCATTTTTCCGGTGTTTATCAGACTTTCAGATAGGGGAAATGTGAGTGAGCGTTCCGATTTCAGTTCCAGAGCGATTCGCCCAATGAGTCCTTCATATTTAGTCGTTTTCAGCCAATTTTCTGAATTTTTGAAAATTTCACTTTTTTGTGAAAATATCCACTAAATGAGGGAATAATATGTGTGCGGGTACCCCAGGAGAGTTCCAAATGTGTGTGGGTAGAACATGTATCTACAGGGGTAAAATTGAAAAAAGTTGAAAAATTTTTTTTTGGGGACTTAGTCATTTTTCCGGCGTTTATCAGACTTTCAGATAGGGTAAATGTCAGTGAGCAATCCGATTTCAGTTCCAGAGCGATTCGCCCAATGAGTCCTTTATATTTAGTCGTTTTCAGCATATTTTCTGAATTTTTGAAAATTTCACTTTTTTGTGAAAATATCCACTAAATGAGGGAATAATATGTGTGCGGGTACCCCAGGAGAGTTCCAAATGTGTGTGGGTAGAATATATATCCCACGGGGGTAAAATTGAAAAAAGTTGAAAAAAATTTTTTTTTGGACTTAGTCATTTTTCCGGCGTTTATCAGACTTTCAGATAGGGGAAAAGTCAGTGAGCGTTCCGATTTCAGTTCGAGAGCGATTCGCCCGATGAGTCCTTCATATTTAGTCGTTTTCAGTCAATTTTCTGAATTTTTGAAAATTTCACTTTTTTGTGAAAATATCCACTAAATGAGGGAATAATATGTGTGCGGGTACCCCAGGAGAGTTCCAAATGTGTGTGGGTAGAATATATATCTACAGGGGTAAAATTGAAAAAAGTTGAAAAAAATTTTTTGGGGGACTTAGTCATTTTTCCGCCGTTTCTCAGACTTTCAGATAGGGGAAATGTCAGTGAGCATTCCGATTTCAGTTCCACAGCGATTCGTCCGATGATTCCATCATATTTAGTCGTTTTCAGCCAACTTTCTGAATTTTTGAAAATTTCACTTTTTTGTGAAAATATCCACTAAATGAGGGAATAATATTTGTGAGGGTACCCCAGGAGAGTTCCAAAAGTGTTGGTAGAATATGTATCCACAGGGGTAAAATTGAAAAAAGTTGAAAACATTTTTTTTTTGGACTTACTCATTTTTCCAGCTCTTATCAGACTTTCAGATAGGGGAAATGTCAGTGAGCGTTCCGATTTCAGTTCCAGAGCGATTCGCCCGATGCGTCCTTCATATTTAGTCGTTTTCAGTCAACTTTCTGAATTTTTGAAAATTTCACTTTTTTTTGAAAATATCCACTAAAAGAGGGAATAATATGTGTGAGGGTACCCCAGGAGAGTTCCAAAAGTGTTGGTAGAATATGTATCCACAGGGGTAAAATTGAAAAAAGTTGAAAACATTTTTTTTTTGGACTTACTCATTTTTCCAGCCCTTATCAGACTTTCAGATAGGGGAAATGTCAGTGAGCGTTCCGATTTCAGTTCCAGAGCGATTCGCCCGATGCGTCCTTCATATTTAGTCGTTTTCAGCCAACTTTCTGAATTTTTGAAAATTTCACTTTTTTTTGAAAATATCCACTAAAAGAGGGAATAATATGTGTGAGGGTACCCCAGGAAAGTTCCAAAAGTGTGGGTAGAATATATATCCACAGGGGTAAAATTGAAAAAAGTAAAAAAAAATATTTTTTTGTACTTAGTCATTTTTACTGCGTTTATCAGACTTTCAGATAAGGTAAATGTCAGTGAGCGTTCCGATTTCAGTTCCAAAGCGATTCGCCCGATGATTCCATCATATTTAGTCGTTTTCAGCCAATTTTCTGAATTTTTGAAAATTTCCCTTTTTTATGAAAATATCCACTAAAAGAGGGAATAATATGTGTGAGGGTACCCCAGGAGAGTTCCAAAAGTGTTGGTAGAATATGTATCCACAGGGGTAAAATTGAAAAAAGTTGAAAACATTTTTTTGGGGACTTAGTCATTTTTCCAGCGCTTATCAGACTTTTCAGTTCCAAAAGTGTGGGTAGAATATATATCCACAGGGGTAAAAATGAAAAAAGTTGAAAAAAATTTTTTTGGGGACTTAGTCATTTTTCCGGCGTTCATCAGACTTTCAGATAGGGGAAATGTCAGTGAGCATTCCGATTTCAGTTCCAGAGCGATTCGCCCGATGATTCCATCATATTTAGTCGTTTTCAGCCAATTTTCAGAATTTTTGAAAATTTCACTTTTTTGTGAAAATATCCACTAAATGAGGGAATACTGTGTGTGAGGGTACCCCAGGAGAGTTCAAAATGTGTGTGGGTAGAATATATATCCCACTGGGGTAAAATTGAAAAAAGTTGAAAAAATTTTTTTTTTGGACTTAGTCATTTTTAGAGGCGTTTATCAGACTTTCAGATAGGGGAAATGTCAGTGAGCGTTCCGATTTCAGTTCCAGAGCGATTCGCCCGATGCGTTCTTCATATTTAGTCGTTTTCAGCCAACTTTCTGAATTTTTGAAAATTTCCCTTTTTTGTGAAAATATCCACTAAAAGTGGGAATAATATGTGTGAGGGTACCCCAGGAGAGTTCCAAAAGTGTGGGTAAAATATATATCCACAGGGGTAAAATTGAAAAAAGTTGAAAAAAAATTTTTTTTTGGACTTAGTCATTTTTACTGCGTTTATCAGACTTTCAGATAGGGGAAATGTCAGTGAGAGTTCCGATTTCAGTTCCAGAGCGATTCGCGCGATGATTCCATCATATTTAGTCGTTTTCAGCCAATTTTCTGAATTTTTGAAAATTTCACTTTTTTGTTAAAATATCCACTAAATGAGGGAATACTGTGTGTGAGGGTACCCCAGGAGAGTTCCAAAAGTGTGGGTAGAATATATATCCACAGGGGTAAAATTGAAAAAAGTTGAAAAAATTTTTTTTTTTGGACTTAGTCATTTTTCCGGGGTTTATCAGTCTTTCAGATTGGGGAAATGCCAGTGAGCATTCCGATTTCAGTTCCAGAGCGATTCGCCCAATGAGTCCTTCATATTTAGTCGTTTTCAGCATATTTTCTGAATTTTTGAAAATTTCACTTTTTTGTGAAAATATCCACTAAATGAGGGAATAATATGTGTGAGGGTACCCCAGGAGAGTTCCAAATGTGTGTGGGTAGAATATATATCCCACAGGGGTAAAATTGAAAAAAGTTGAAAAAAATTTTTTTAGGGACTTAGTCATTTTTCCGGCGCTTATCAGACTTTCAGATAGGGGAAATGTCAGTGAGCATTCCGATTTCAGTACCAGAGCGATTCACCCGATGCGTCCTTCATATTTAGTCGTTTTCAGCCAATTTTCTGAATTTTTGAAAATTTCACTTTTTTGTGAAAATATCCACTAAATGAGGGAATAATATGTGTGAGGGTACCCCAAGAGAGTTCCAAAAGTGTGGGTAGAATATATATCCACAGGGGTACAATTGAAAAAAGTTGAAAAAAATTTTTTTGGGGACTTAGTCATTTTTCCGCCGTTTATCAGACTTTCAGATAGGGGAAATGTCAGTGAGCAATCCGATTTCAGTTCCAGAGCGATTCGCCCAATGAGTCCTTCATATTTAGTCGTTTTCAGCATATTTTCTGAATTTTTGAAAATTTCACTTTTTTGTGAAAATATCCACTAAATGAGGGAATAATATGTGTGCGGGTACCCCAGGAGAGTTCCAAATCTGTGTGGGTAGAACATGTATCTACAGGGGTAAAATTGAAAAAAGTTGAAAAATATTTTTTTGGGGACTTAAGTCATTTTTCCGGCGCTTATCAGACTTTCAGATAGGGGAAATGTCAGTGAGTGTTCCGATTTCAGTTCCACAGCGATTCGCCCGATGATTCGATCATATTTAGTCGTTTTCAGCCAATTTTCTGAATTTTTGAAAACTTCACTTTTTTGTGAAAATATCCACTAAATGAGGGAATAATATGTGTGAGGGTACCCCAGGAGAGTTCCAAAAGTGTGGGTAGAATATATATCCACATGGGTAAAATTGAAAAAAGTTGAAAAAAAATTTTTTGGGGACTTAGTCATTTTTCCGGCGTTTATCAGACTTTCAGAGAGGGGAAATGTCAGTGAGCGTTCCGATTTCAGTTCCAGAGCGATTCGCCCGATGAGTCCTTCATAATTAGTCGTTTTCAGCCAATTTTCTGAATTTTTGGAAATTTCACTTTTTTGTGGAAATATCCACTAAATGAGGGAATAATATGTGTGAGGGTACCCCAGTAGAGTTCCAAATGTGTGTGGGTAGAATATATATCCCACGGGGGTAAAATTGAAAAAAGTTTAAAAAAAACTTTTTGGGGACTTAGTCATTTTTCCGGCGTTTATCAGACTTTCAGATAGGGGAGATGTCAGTGAGCGTTCCGATTTCAGTTCCAGAGCGATTCGCCCGATGATTCCATCATATTTAGTCGTTTTCAGCCAATTTTCTGAATTTTTGAAAATTTCACTTTTTTGTGAAAATATCCACTAAATGAGGGAATAATATGTGTGAGGGTACCCCAGGAGAGTTCCAAAAGTGTGGGTAGAATATATATCCACATGGGTAAAATTGAAAAAAGTTTAAAAAAAATTTTTTGGGGACTTAGTCATTTTTACAGCGTTTATCAGACTTTCAGATAGGGGAAATGTCAGTGAGCGTTCCGATTACAGTTCCACAGCGATTCGCCCGATGACTCCATCATATTTAGTCGTTTTCAGCCAATTTTCTGAATTTTTGAAAATTTCACTTTTTTGAGAAAATATCCACTAAATGAGGTAATAATATGTGTGAGGGTACCCCAGGAGAGTTCCAAAAGTGTGGGTAGAATATATATCCACATGGGTAAAATTGAAAAAAGTTGAAAAAATTTTTTTTGGGGACTTAGTCATTTTTCCGGCGTTTATCAGACTTTCAGATAGGGGAAATGTCAGTGAGCGTTCCGATTTCAGTTCCAGAGCGATTCGCAAGATGATTCCATCATATTTAGTCGTTTTCAGCCAATTTTCTGAATGTATGAAAATTTCACTTTTTTGTGAAAATATCCACTAAATGAGGGAATAATATGTGTGAGGGTACCCCAGGAAAGTTCCAAAAGTGTGGGTAGAATATATATCCACAGGGGTAAAATTGAAAAAAGTTGCAAAAATTTTTTTTGGGGACTTAGTCATTTTTTCGGCGTTTATCAGACTTTCAGAGAGGGGAAATGTCAGTGAGCATTCCGATTTCAGTTCCAGAGCGATTCGCCCGATGAGTCCTTCATAATTAGTCGTTTTCAGCCAATTTTCTGAATTTTTGGAAATTTCACTTTTTTTGTGAAAATATCCACTAAATGAGGGAATAATATGTGTGAGGGTACCCCAGTAGAGTTCCAAATGTGTGTGGGTAGAATATATATCCCACGAGGGTAAAATTGAAAAAAGTTTAAAAAAAAATTTTTGGGGACTTAGTCATTTTTCCGGCGTTTATCAGACTTTCAGATAGGGGAAATGTCAGTGAGCATTCCGATTTCAGTTCCAGAGCGATTTGCCCGATGAGTCCTTCATAATTAGTCGTTTTCAGCCAATTTTCTGAATTTTTGAAAATTTCACTTTTTTGTGAAAATGTCCACTAAATGAGGGAATAATATGTGTGAGGGTACCCCAGGAGAGTTCCAAATGTGTGTGGGTAGAATATATATCCCACGGGGGTAAAACTGAAAAAAGTTGAAAAAAATTTTTTTTTGGACTTAGTAATTTTTACGGCGTTTATCAGACTTTCAGATAGGGAAATTGTCAGTGAGCATTCCGATTTCAGTTCCAAAGCGATTCGCCCGATGATTCCATCATATATAGTCGTTTTCAGCCAATTTTCTGAATTTTTGAAAATTTCACTTTTTTGTGAAAATATCCACTAAATGAGAGAATAATATGTGTGAGGGTACCCCAGGAGAGTTCCAAAAGAGTGGTTAGAATATATATCCACAGGGGTAAAATTGAAAAAAGTTGAAAAAAATTTTTTTGCGGACTTAGTCATTTTTCCGGCGTTTATCAGACTTTCAGATAGGGGAAATGTAAGTGAGCGTTCCGATTTCAGTTCCAGAGCGATTCGCCCGATGAGTCCTTCATAATTAGTCGTTTTCAGCCAATTTTCTGAATTTTTGAAAATTTCACTTTTTTGTGAAAATATCCACTAAATGAGGGAATAATATGTGTGAGGGTACCCCAGGAGAGTTCCAAATGTGTGGGTAGAATATATATCCACAGGGGTAAAATTGAAAAAAGTTGAAAAAATTTTTTGGGGGGACTTAGTCATTTTTTCAGCGTTTATCAGACTTTCAGATAGGGGAAATGTCAGTGAGCATTCTGATTTCAGTTCCAGAGCGATTCGCCCGATGAGTCCTTCATAATTAGTCGTTTTCAGCCAATTTTCTGAATTTTTGAAAATTTCACTTTTTTGTGAAAATATCCACTAAATGAGGGAATACTATGTGTGAGGGTACCCCAGGAGAGTTCCAAATGTGTGTGGGTAGAATATATATCCCACTGGGGTAAAATTGAAAAAAGTTGAAAAAAATTTTTTTTTTGGACTTAGTCATTTTTACGGCGTTTATCAGACTTTCAGATAGGGGAAATGTCAGTGAGCACTCCGATTTCAGTTCCAGAGCGATTCGCCCGATGATTCCATCATATTTAGTCGTTTTCAGCCAATTTTCTGAATTTTTGAAAATTTCACTTTTTTGTGAAAATATCCACTATATGAGGGAATAATATGTGTGAGGGTACCCCAGTAGAGTTCCAAATGTGTGTGGGTAGAATATATATCCACAGGGGTAAAATTGAAAAAACTTGAAAAAAATTTTTTTGGGGACTTAGTCATTTTTCCGGCGTTTATCAGACTTTCAGAGAGGGGAAATGTCAGTGAGCGTTCCGATTTCAGTTCCAAAGCGATTCGCCCGATGAGTCCTTCATAATTAGTCGTTTTCAGCCAATTTTCTGAATTTTTGGAAATTTCACTTTTTTGTGAAAATATCCACTAAATGAGGTAATAATATGTGTGAGGGTACCCCAGGAGAGTTCCAAAAGTGTGGGTAGAATATATATCCACATGGGTAAAATTGAAAAAAGTTGAAAAAATTTTTTTTGGGGACTTAGTCATTTTTCCGGCGTTTATCAGACTTTCAGATAGGGGAAATGTCAGTGAGCGTTCCGATTTCAGTTCCAGAGCGATTCGCAAGATGATTCCATTATATTTAGTCGTTTTCAGCCAATTTTCTGAATGTATGTAAATTTCACTTTTTTGTGAAAATATCCACTAAATGAGGGAATAATATGTGTGAGGGTACCCCAGGAAAGTTCCAAAAGTGTGGGTAGAATATATATCCACAGGGGTAAAATTGAAAAAAGTTGAAAAAATTTTTTTTGGGGACTTAGTCATTTTTTCGGCGTTTATCAGACTTTCAGAGAGGGGAAATGTCAGTGAGCATTCCGATTTCAGTTCCAGAGCGATTCGCCCGATGAGTCCTTCATAATTAGTCGTTTTCAGCCAATTTTCTGAATTTTTGGAAATTTCCCTTTTTTTGTGAAAATATCCACTAAATGAGGGAATAATATGTGTGAGGGTACCCCAGTAGAGTTCCAAATGTGTGTGGGTAGAATATATATCCCACGAGGGTAAAATTGAAAAAAGTTTAAAAAAAAATTTTTGGGGACTTAGTCATTTTTCCGGCGTTTATCAGACTTTCAGATAGCGTTTCAGTGAGCGTTCCGATTTCAGTTCCAGAGCGATTCGCCGGATGAATCCTTCATAATTAGTCGTTTTCAGCCAATTTTCTGAATTTTTGAAAATTTCACTTTTTTGTGAAAATATCCACTAAATGAGGGAATAATATGTGTGAGGGTACCCCAGGAGAGTTCCAAAAGTGTGGGTAGAATATATATCCACAGGGGTAAAATTGAAAAAAGTTGAAAAAAATTTTTTGGGGGACTTAGTCATTTTTCCGGCGTTTATCAGACTTTCAGATAGGGGAAATGTCAGTGAGCGTTCCGATTTCAGTTCCAGAGCGATTCGCCCGATGAGTCCTTCATAATAAGTCATTTTCAGCCAATTTTCTGAATTTTTGAAAATTTCACTTTTTTGTGAAAATATCCACTAAATGAGGGAATAATATGTGTGAGGGTACCCCAGTAGAGTTCCAAATGTGTGTGGGTAGAATATATATCCCACGGGGGTAAAACTGAAAAAAATTTTTTTTTGGACTTAGTCATTTTTACGGCGTTTATCAGACTTTCAGATAGGGGAAATGTCAGTGAGCGTTCCGATTTCAGTTCCAGAGCGATTCGTCCGATGATTCCATCATATTTAATCGTTTTCAGCCAATTTTCAGAATTTTTGAAAATTTCACTTTTTTGTGAAAATATCCACTAAATGAGGGAATAATATGTGTGAGGGTACCCCAGGAGAGTTCCAAAAGTGTGGTTAGAATATATATCCACAGGGGTAAAATTTAAAAAAGTTGAAAAAAATTTTTTTGCGGACTTAGTCATTTTTCCGGCGTTTATCAGACTTTCAGATAGGGGAAATGTAAGTGAGCGTTCCGATTTCAGTTCCAGAGCGATTCGCCCGATGAGTCCTTCATAATTAGTCGTTTTCAGCCAATTTTCTGAATTTTTGAAAATTTCACTTTTTTGTGAAAATATCCACTAAATGAGGGAATACTATGTGTGAGGGTACCCCAGGAGAGTTCCAAATGTGTGTGGGTAGAATATATATCCCACTGGGGTAAAATTGAAAAAAGTTGAAAAAAATTTTTTTTTTGGACTTAGTCATTTTTACGGCGTTTATCAGACTTTCAGATAGGGGAAATGTCAGTGAGCGCTCCGATTTCAGTTCCAGAGCGATTCGCCCGATGATTCCATCATATTTAGTCGTTTTCAGCCAATTTTCTGAATTTTTGAAAATTTCACTTTTTTGTGAAAATATCCACTATATCAGGGAATAATATGTGTGAGGGTACCCCAGTAGAGTTCCAAATGTGTGTGGGTAGAATATATATCCACAGGGGTAAAATTGAAAAAACTTGAAAAAAATTTTTTTGGGGACTTAGTCATTTTTCCGGCGTTTATCAGACTTTCAGAGAGGGGAAATGTTAGTGAGCGTTCCGATTTCAGTTCCAGAGCAATTCGCCCGATGAGTCCTTCATAATTAGTCGTTTTCAGCCAATTTTCTGAATTTTTGGAAATTTCACTTTTTTGTGAAAATATCCACTAAATGAGGGAATAATATGTGTGAGGGTACCCCAGGAGAGTTCCAAAAGTGTGGGTAGAATATATATCCACATAGGTAAAATTGAAAAAAGTTTTAAAAAATTTTTTTGGGGACTTAGTCATTTTTACAGCGTTTATCAGACTTTCAGATAGGGGAAATGTCAGTGAGCGTTCCGATTACAGTTCCACAGCGATTCGCCCGATGATTCCATCATATTTAGTCGTTTTCAGCCAATTTTCTGAATTTTTGAAAATTTCACTTTTTTGTGAAAATATCCACTAAATGAGGTAATAATATGTGTGAGGGTACCCCAGGAGAGTTCCAAAAGTGTGGGTAGAATATATATCCACATGGGTAAAATTGAAAAAAGTTGAAAAAATTTTTTTTGGGACTTAGTCATTTTTCCGGCGTTTATCAGACTTTCAGATAGGGGAAATGTCAGTGAGCGTTCCGATTTCAGTTCCAGAGCGATTCGCAAGATGATTCCATTATATTTAGTCGTTTTCAGCCAATTTTCTGAATGTATGAAAATTTCACTTTTTTGTGAAAATATCCACTAAATGAGGGAATAATATGTGTGAGGGTACCCCAGGAAAGTTCCAAAAGTGTGGGTAGAATATATATCCACAGGGGTAAAATTGAAAAAAGTTGAAAAAATTTTTTTTGGGGACTTAGTCATTTTTTCGGCGTTTATCAGACTTTCAGAGAGGGGAAATGTCAGTGAGCATTCCGATTTCAGTTCCAGAGCGATTCGCCCGATGAGTCCTTCATAATTAGTCGTTTTCAGCCAATTTTCTGAATTTTTGGAAATTTCCCTTTTTTTGTGAAAATATCCACTAAATGAGGGAATAATATGTGTGAGGGTACCCCAGTAGAGTTCCAAATGTGTGTGGGTAGAATATATATCCCACGAGGGTAAAATTGAAAAAAGTTTAAAAAAAAATTTTTGGGGACTTAGTCATTTTTCCGGCGTTTATCAGACTTTCAGATAGCGTTTCAGTGAGCGTTCCGATTTCAGTTCCAGAGCGATTCGCCGGATGAATCCTTCATAATTAGTCGTTTTCAGCCAATTTTCTGAATTTTTGAAAATTTCACTTTTTTGTGAAAATATCCACTAAATGAGGGAATAATATGTGTGAGGGTACCCCAGGAGAGTTCCAAAAGTGTGGGTAGAATATATATCCACAGGGGTAAAATTGAAAAAAGTTGAAAAAAATTTTTTTGGGGACTTAGTCATTTTTCCGGCGTTTATCAGACTTTCAGATAGGGGAAATGTCAGTGAGCGTTCCGATTTCAGTTCCAGAGCGATTCGCCCGATGAGTCCTTCATAATAAGTCATTTTCAGCCAATTTTCTGAATTTTTGAAAATTTCACTTTTTTGTGAAAATATCCACTAAATGAGGGAATAATATGTGTGAGGGTACCCCAGTAGAGTTCCAAATGTGTGTGGGTAGAATATATATCCCACGGGGGTAAAACTGAAAAAAATTTTTTTTTGGACTTAGTCATTTTTACGGCGTTTATCAGACTTTCAGATAGGGGAAATGTCAGTGAGCGTTCCGATTTCAGTTCCAGAGCGATTCGTCCGATGATTCCATCATATTTAATCGTTTTCAGCCAATTTTCTGAATTTTTGAAAATTTCACTTTTTTGTGAAAATATCCACTAAATGAGGGAATAATATGTGTGAGGGTACCCCAGGAGAGTTCCAAAAGTGTGGGTAGAATATATATCCACAGGGGTAAAATTGAAAAAAGTTGAAAAAAATTTTTTTGGGGACTTAGTCATTTTTCCGGCGTTTATCAGACTTTCAGATAGGGGAAATGTCAGTGAGCGTTCCGATTTCAGTTCCAGAGCGATTCGCCCGATGAGTCCTTCATAATAAGTCATTTTCAGCCAATTTTCTGAATTTTTGAAAATTTCACTTTTTTGTGAAAATATCCACTAAATGAGGGAATAATATGTGTGAGGGTACCCCAGTAGAGTTCCAAATGTGTGTGGGTAGAATATATATCCCACGGGGGTAAAACTGAAAAAAGTTGAAAAAAATTTTTTTTTGGACTTAGTCATTTTTACGGCGTTTATCAGACTTTCAGATAGGGGAAATGTCAGTGAGCGTTCCGATTTCAGTTCCAGAGCGATTCGTCCGATGATTCCATCATATTTAGTCGTTTTCAGCCAATTTTCAGAATTTTTGAAAATTTCACTTTTTTGTGAAAATATCCACTGAATGAGGGAATAATATGTGTGAGGGTACCCCAGGAGAGTTCCAAAAGTGTGGGTAGAATATATATCCACAGGGGTAAAATTGAAAAAAGTTGAAAAAATTTTTTTTGGGGACTTAGTCATTTTTCCGGCGTTTATCAGACTTTCAGATAGTGGAAATGTAAGTGAGCGTTCCGATTTCAGTTCCAGAGCGATTAGCTCGATGATTCCATCATATTTAGTCGTTTTCAGCCAATTTTCTGAATTTTAGAAAATTTCTCTTTTTTGTGAAAATATCCACTAAGTGAGAGAATAATATGTGTGAGGGTACCCCAGGAAAGTTCCAAAAGTGTGCGTAGAATATATATCCACAGGGGTAAAATTGAAAAAAGTTGAAAACATTTTTTTGGGGTACTTAGTCATTTTTCCGGCGTTTATCAGACTTTCAGAGAGGGGAAATGTCAGTGAGAGTTCCGATTTCAGTTCCAGAGCGATTCGCCCGATGAGTCCTTCATAATTAGTCGTTTTCAGCCAATTTTCTGAATTTTTGGAAATTTCACTTTTTTGTGAAAATATCCACGAAATGAGGGAATAATATATGTGAGGGTACCCCAGTAGAGTTTCAAATGTGTGTGAGTAGAATATATATCCCATGGGGGTAAAACTGAAAAAAGTTGAAAAATTTTTTTTTTTGGACTTAGTAATTTTTACGGCGTTTATCAGACTTTCAGATAGGGGAAATGTCAGTGAGCATTCCGATTTCAGTTCCAGAGCGATTCGCCCGATGATTCCATCATATTTAGTAGTTTTCAGCCAACTTTCTGAATTTTTGAAAATTTCACTTTTTTGTGAAAATATCCACTAAATGAGGGAATAATATGTGTGAGGGTACCCCAGGAGAGTTCCAAAAGTGTGGGTAGAATATATATCCCACGGGGGTAAAATTGAAAAAAGTTGAAAAAAAATTTTTGGGGGACTTAGTCATTTTTCCGGCGTTTATCAGACTTTCAGATAGGGGAAATGTCAGTGAGCGTTCCGATTTCAGTTCCAGAGCGATTCGCCCGATGAGTCCTTCATAATTAGTCATTTTCAGCCAATTTTCTGAATTTTTGAAAATTTCACTTTTTTGTGAAAATATCCACTAAATGAGGGAATAATATGTGTTAGGGTACCCCAGGAGAGTTCCAAATGTGTGTGGGTAGAATATATATCCCACGGGGGTAAAATTGAAAAAAGTTGAAAAAAAATTTTTTTTGGCGACTTAGTCATTTTTCCGGTGTTTATCAGACTTTCAGATAGGGGAAATGTCAGTGAGCGTTCCGATTTCAGTTCCTGAGCGATTCGCAAGATGATTCCATCATATTTAGTCGTTTTCAGTCAATTTTCTGAATGTTTGAAAATTTCACTTTTTTGTGAAAATATCCACTAAATGAGGGAATAATATGTGTGAGGGTACCCCAGGAAAGTTCCAAAAGTGTGGGTAGAATATATATCCACAGGGGTAAAATTGAAAAAAGTTGAAAAAAATATTTTTGGGGACTTAGTCATTTTTCCGGCGTTTATCAGACTTTCAGAGAGGGGAAATGTCAGTGAGCGTTCCGATTTCAGTTCCAGAGCGATTCGCCCGATGAGTCCTTCATAATTAGTCGTTTTCAGCCAATTTTCTGAATTTTTGGAAATTTCACTTTTTTGTGAAAATATCCACTAAATGAGGGAATAATATGTGTGAGGGTACCCCAGGAGAGTTCCAAAAGTGTGGGTAGAATATATATCCCACGGGGGTAAAATTGAAAAAAGTTGAAAAAAAATTTTTGGGGGACTTAGTCATTTTTCCGGCGTTTATCAGACTTTCAGATAGGGGAAATGTCAGTGAGCGTTCCGATTTCAGTTCCAGAGCGATTCGCCCGATGATTCCATCATATTTAGTCGTTTTCAGCAAATTTTCTGAATTTTTGAAAATTTCACTTTTTTGTGAAAATATCCACTAAATGAGGGAATAATATGTGTGAGGGTACCCCAGGAGAGTTCCAAAAGTGTGGGTAGAATATATATCCACAGGGGTAAAATTGAAAAAAGTTTAAAAAATTTTTTTTGGGGACTTAGTCATTTTTCCGGCGTTTATCAGACTTTCAGATAGGGGAAATGTCAGTGAGCGTTCCGATTTCAGTTCCACAGCGATTCTCCCGATGATTCCATCATATTTAGTCGTTTTCAGCCAATTTTCTGAATTTTTGGAAATTTCACTTTTTTGTGAAGATATCCACTAAATGAGGGAATAATATCTGTGAGGGTACCCCAGGAAAGTTCCAAAAGTGTGGGTAGAATATATATCCACAGGGGGAAAATTGAAAAAAGTTGAAAAAATTTTTTTTGGGGACTTAGTCATTTTTCCGGCGTTTATCAGACTTTCAGAGAGGGGAAATGTCAGTGAGAGTTCCGATTTCAGTTCCAGAGCGATTCGCCCGATGAGTCCTTCATAATTAGTCGTTTTCAGCCAATTTTCTGAATTTTTGGAAATTTCACTTTTTTGTGAAAATATCCACTAAATGAGGGAATAATATGTGTGAGGGTACCCCAGTAGAGTTCCAAATGTGTGTGAGTAGAATATATATCCCACGGGGGTAAAATTGAAAAAGTTTAAAAAATTTTTTTGGGGGACTTAGTCATTTTTCCGGCGTTTATCAGACTTTCAGAGAGGGGAAATGTCAGTGAGCGTTCCGATTTCAGTTCCAGAGCGATTCGCCCGATGATTCCATCATATTTAGTTGTTTTCAGCCAATTTTCTGAATTTTTGAAAATTTCACGTTTTTGTGAAAATATCCACTAAATGAGGAAATAATATGTGTGAGGGTACCCCAGGAGAGTTCCAAAAGTGTGGGTAGAATATATATCCACAGGGGTAAAATTGAAAAAAGTTGAAAAAATTTTTTTTTTGGACTTAGTCATTTTTACGGCGTTTATCAGACTTTCAGATAGGGGAAATGTCAGTGAGCGTTCCGATTTCAGTTCCAGAGCGATTCGCCCGATGATTCCATCATATTTAGTCGTTTTCAGCCAATTTTCTGAATTTTTGAAAATTTCACTTTTTTGTGAAAATATCCACTAAATGAGGGAATAATATGTGTGAGGGTACCCCAGGAAAGTTCCAAAAGTGTGGGTAGAATATATATCCACAGGGGTAAAATTGAAAAAAGTTGAAAAAATTTTTTTTGGGGACTTAGTCATTTTTCCGGCGTTTATCAGACTTTCAGAGAGGGGAAATGTCAGTGAGAGTTCCGATTTCAGTTCCAGAGCGATTCGCCCGATGAGTCCTTCACAATTAGTCGTTTTCAGCCAATTTTCTGAATTTTTGGAAATTTCACTTTTTTGTGAAAATATCCACTAAATGAGGGAATAATATGTGTGAGGGTACCCCAGTAGAGTTCCAAATGTGTGTGGGTAGAATATATATCCCACAGGGGTAAAATTGAAAAAAGTTTAAAAAAAATTTTTTTGGGACTTAGTCATTTTTCAGGCGTTTATCAGACTTTCAGATAGGGGAAATGTCAGTGAGCGTTCCGATTTCAGTTCCAGAGCGATTCGCCCGATGAATCCTTCATAATTAGTCATTTTCAGCCAATTTTCTGAATTTTTGAAAATTTCACTTTTTTGTGAAAATATCCACTAAATGAGGGAATAATATGTGTGAGGGTACCCCAGGAGAGTTCCAAAAGTGTGGGTAGAATATATATCCACATGGGTAAAATTGAAAAAAGTAAAAAAAAAATTTTTTGGGAACTTAGTCATTTTTCCGGCGTTCATCAGACTTTCAGATAGTGGAAATGTCAGTGAGCATTCCGATTTCAGTTCCAGAGCGATTCGCCCGATGATTCCGTCATATTTAGTCGTTTTCAGCCAATTTTCTGAATTTTTGAAAATTTCACTTTTTTGTGAAAATATCCACTAAATGAGAGAATAATATGTGTGAGGGTACCCCAGGAGAGTTCCAAAAGTGTTGGTAGAATATATATCCACAGGGGTAAAATTGAAAAAAGTTGAAAAAAAATTTTTTGGGGACGTAGTCATTTTTCCGGCGTTTAACAGACTTTCAGAGAAGGGAAATGTCAGTGAGCGTTCCGATTTCAGTTCCAGAGCGATTCGCCCGATGAATCCTTCATAATTAGTCGTTTTCAGCCAATTTTCTGAATTTTTGAAAATTTCACTTTTTTGTGAAAATATCCACTAAATGAGGGAATAATATGTGTGAGGGTACCCCAGGAGAGTTCCAAATGTGTGTGGGTAGAATATATATCCCAAGGGGGTAAAATTGAAGAAAGGTAAAAAATTTTTTTTTTTGGACTTAGTCATTTTTTCAGCGTTTATCAGACTTTCAGATAGGGGAAATGTCAGTGAGCGTTCCGATTTCAGTTCCAGCGCGATTCTCCCGATGAGTCCTTCATATTCAGTCGTATTCAGCCAATTTTCTGAATTTTTGAAAATTTCACTTTTTTGTGAAAATATCCACTAAATGAGGGAATAATATGTGTGAGGGTACCCCAGGAGAGTTCCAAATGTGTGTGGGTAGAATATATATCCCACGGGGGTAAAATTGAAAAAAGGTGAAAAAAATTTTTTTTTGGACTTAGTCATTTTTTCAGCGTTTATCAGACTTTCAGATAGGAGAAATGTCAGTGAGCGTTCCGATTTCAGTTCCAGAGTTATTCGCCCGATGAGTCCTTCATATTTAGTCGTTTTCAGCCAATTTTCTGAATTTTTGAAAATTTCACTTTTTTGTGAAGATATCCACTAAATGAGGGAATAATATGTGTGAGGGTACCCCAGGAGAGTTCCAAATGTGTGTGGGTAGAATATATATCCCACGGGGGTAAAATTGAGAAAGGTGAAAAATTTTTTTTTTTGGACTTAGTCATTTTTTCAGCGTTTATCAGACTTTCAGATAGGGGAAATGTCAGTGAGCGTTCCGATTTCAGTTCCAGCGCGATTCTCCCGATGAGTCCTTCATATTCAGTCGTATTCAGCCAATTTTCAGAGTTTTTGAAAATTTCACTTTTTTGTGAAAATATCCACTAAATGAGGGAATAATATGTGTGAGAGTACCCCAGGAGTGTTCCAAATGTGGTGGGTAGAATTTATATCCCACGGGGGTAAAATTGAAAAAAGTTGAAAAAATTTTTTTTTGGACTTAATCATTTTTTCAGCGTTTATCAGACTTTCAGATAGGGGAAATATCAGTGAGCGTTCCGATTTCAGTTCCAGAGTGATTGGCCCGATGATTCCTTCATATTTAGTCGTTTTCAGCCAATTTTCTGAATTTTTGAAAATTTCACTTTTTTGTGAAAATATCCACTAAATGAGGGAATAATATGTGTGAGGGTACCCCAGGAGAGTTCCAAATGTGTGTGGGTAGAATATATATCCCACGGGGGTAAAATTGAAAAAAGGTTAAAAAATTTTTTTTTTGGACTTAGTCATTTTTTCAGCGTTTATCAGAATTTCAGATAGGGGAGATGTCAGTGAGCGTTCCGATTTCAGTTCCAGCGCGATTCTCCCGATGAGTCCTTCATATTCAGTCGTTTTCAGCCAATTTTCTGAATTTTTGAAAATTTCACTTTTTTGTGAAAATATCCACTAAATGAGGGAATAATATGTGTGAGGGTACCCCAGGAGAGTTCCAAATGTGTGTGGGTAGAATATATATCCCACGGGGGTAAAATTGAAAAAAGGTTAAAAAATTTTTTTTGGACTTAATCATTTTTTCAGCGTTTATCAGACTTTCAGATAGGGGCAATATCAGTGAGCGTTCCGATTTCAGTTCCAGAGCGATTCGCCCGATGAGTCCTTCATATTTAGTCGTTTTCAGCCAATTTTCAGAATTTTTGAAAATTTCACTTTTTTGTGAAAATATCCACTAAATGAGGGAATAATATGTGTGAGGGTACCCCAGGAGAGTTCCAAATGTGTGTGGGTAGAATATATATCCCACGGGGGTAAAATTGAAAAAAGGTGAAACATTTTTTTTTTTGGACTTAGTCATTTTTTCAGCGTTTATCTGACTTTCAGATAGGGGAAATGGCAGTGAGCGTTCCGATTTCAGTTCCAGCGCGATTCGCCCGATGAGTCCTTCATATTCAGTCGTTTTCAGCCAATTTTCTGAATTTTAGAAAATTTCACTTTTTTGTGAAAATATCCACTAAATGAGGGAATAATATGTGTGAGAGTACCCCAGGAGTGTTCCAAATGTGGTGGGTAGAATTTATATCCCACGGGGGTAAAATTGAAAAAAGTTGAAAAAATTTTTTTTTTTACTTAATCATTTTTTCAGCGTTTATCAGACTTTCAGCTAGGGGAAATATCAGTGAGCGTTCCGATTTCAGTTCCAGAGTGATTCGCCCGATGATTCCTTCATATTTAGTCGTTTTCAGCCAATTTTCAGAATTTTTGAAAATTTCACTTTTTTGTGAAAATATCCACTAAATGAGGGAATAATATGTGTGAGGGTACCCCAGGAGTGTTCCAAATGTGCGTGGGTAGAATATATATCCCACGGGGGTAAAATTGAAAAAAGTTGAAAAAATTTTTTTTTGGACTTAATCATTTTTTCAGCGTTTATCAGACTTTCAGATAGGGGAAATATCAGTGAGCGTTCCGATTTCAGTTCCAGAGTGATTCGCCCGATGATTCCTTCATATTTATTCGTTTTCAGCCAATTTTCAGAATTTTTGAAAATTTCACTTTTTTGTGAAAATATCCACTAAATGAGGGAATAATATGTGTGAGGGTACCCCAGGAGAGTTCCAAATGTGTGTGGGTAGAATATATATCCCACGGTGGTAAAATTGAAAAAAGGTTAAAAAATTTTTTTTTTTGGACTTAGTCATTTTTTCAGCGTTTATCAGACTTTCAGATAGGGGCAATATCAGTGAGCGTTCCGATTTCAGTTCCAGAGCGATTCGCCCGATGAGTCCTTCATATTCCGTCGTATTCAGCCAATTTTCTGAATTTTTGAAAATTTCACTTTTTTGTGCAAATATCCACTAAATGAGGGAATAATATGTGTGAGGGTACCCCAGGAGTGTTCCAAATGTGCGTGGGTAGAATATATATCCCACGGGGGTAAAATTGAAGAAAGGTGAAAAATTTTTTTTTTTGGACTTAGTCATTTTTTCAGCGTTTATCAGACTTTCAGATAGGGGAAATGTCAGTGAGCGTTCCGATTTCAGTTCCAGCGCGATTCTCCCGATGAGTCCTTCATATTCAGTCGTATTCAGTCAATTTTCTGAATTTTTGAAAATTTCACTTTTTTGTGAAAATATCCACTAAATGAGGGAATAATATGTGTGAGGGTACCCCAGGAGTGTTCCAAATGTGCGTGGGTAGAATATATATCCCACGGGGGTAAAATTGAAAAAAGTTGAAAAAAATTTTTTTTTTGGACTTAATCATTTTTTCAGCGTTTATCAGACTTTCAGATAGGGGCAATATCAGTGAGCGTTCCGATTTCAGTTCCAGAGCGATTCGCCAGATGAGTCCTTCATATTTAGTCGTTTTCAGCCAATTTTCTGAATTTTTGAAAATTTCACTTTTTTGTGAAAATATCCACTAAATGAGGGAATAATATGTGTGAGGGTACCCCAGGAGAGTTCCAAATGTGTGTGGGTAGAATATGTATCCCACGGGGGTAAAATTGAAAAAAGGTGAAAATTTTTTTTTTTTGGACTTAGTCATTTTTTCAGCTTTTATCAGACTTTCAGATAGGGGAAATGTCAGTGAGCGTTCCGATTTCAGTTCCAGCGCGATTCGCCCGATGAGTCCTTCATATTCAGTCGTTTTCAGCCAATTTTCTGAATTTTTGAAAATTTCACTTTTTTGTGAAAATATCCACTAAATGAGGGAATAATATGTGTGAGAGTACCCCAGGAGTGTTCCAAATGTGGTGGGTAGAATTTATATCCCACGGGGGTAAAATTGAAAAAAGTTGAAAAAATTTTTTTTTGGACTTAATCATTTTTTCAGCGTTTATCAGACTTTCAGATAGGGGAAATATCAGTGAGCGTTCCGATTTCAGTTCCAGAGTGATTCGCCCGATGATTCCTTCATATTTAGTCGTTTTCAGCCAATTTTCAGAATTTTTGAAAATTTCACTTTTTTGTGAAAATATCCACTAAATGAGGGAATAATATGTGTGAGGGTACCCCAGGAGAGTTCCAAATGTGTGTGGGTAGAATATATATCCCACGGTGGTAAAATTGAAAAAAGGTTAAAAAATTTTTTTTTTTGGACTTAGTCATTTTTTCAGCGTTTATCAGACTTTCAGATAGGGGCAATATCAGTGAGCGTTCCGATTTCAGTTCCAGAGCGATTCGCCCGATGAGTCCTTCATATTCAGTCGTATTCAGCCAATTTTCTGAATTTTTGAAAATTTCACTTTTTTGTGCAAATATCCACTAAATGAGGGAATAATATGTGTGAGGGTACCCCAGGAGTGTTCCAAATGTGCGTGGGTAGAATATATATCCCACGGGGGTAAAATTGAAGAAAGGTGAAAAATTTTTTTTTTTGGACTTAGTCATTTTTTCAGCGTTTATCAGACTTTCAGATAGGGGAAATGTCAGTGAGCGTTCCGATTTCAGTTCCAGCGCGATTCTCCCGATGAGTCCTTCATATTCAGTCGTATTCAGTCAATTTTCTGAATTTTTGAAAATTTCACTTTTTTGTGAAAATATCCACTAAATGAGGGAATAATATGTGTGAGGGTACCCCAGGAGTGTTCCAAATGTGCGTGGGTAGAATATATATCCCACGGGGGTAAAATTGAAAAAAGTTGAAAAAAATTTTTTTTTTGGACTTAATCATTTTTTCAGCGTTTATCAGACTTTCAGATAGGGGCAATATCAGTGAGCGTTCCGATTTCAGTTCCAGAGCGATTCGCCAGATGAGTCCTTCATATTTAGTAGTTTTCAGCCAATTTTCTGAATTTTTGAAAATTTCACTTTTTTGTGAAAATATCCACTAAATGAGGGAATAATATGTGTGAGGGTACCCCAGGAGAGTTCCAAATGTGTGTGGGTAGAATATTTATCCCACGGGGGTAAAATTGAAAAAAGGTGAAAATTTTTTTTTTTTGGACTTAGTCATTTTTTCAGCTTTTATCAGACTTTCAGATAGGGGAAATGTCAGTGAGCGTTCCGATTTCAGTTCCAGCGCGATTCGCCCGATGAGTCCTTCATATTCAGTCGTTTTCAGCCAATTTTCTGAATTTTTGAAAATTTCACTTTTTTGTGAAAATATCCACTAAATGAGGGAATAATATGTGTGAGGGTACCCCAGGAGAGTTCCAAATGTGTGTGGGTAGAATATATATCCCACGGGGGTAAAATTGAAAAAAGGTTAAAAATTTTTTTTTTTGGACTTAGTCATTTTTTCAGCGTTTATCAGACTTTCAGATAGGGGAAATGTCAGTGAGCGTTCCGATTTCAGTTCCAGAGCGATTCGCCCGATGAGTCCTTCATATTTAGTCCTTTTCAGCCAATTTTCAGAATTTTTGAAAATTTCACTTTTTTGTGAAAATATCCACTAAATGAGGGAATAATATGTGTGAGGGTACCCCAGGAGTGTTCCAAATGTGCGTGGGTAGAATATATATCCCACGGGGGTAAAATTGAAAAAAATTTTTTTTGGACTTAATCATTTTTTCAGCGTTTATCAGACTTTTAGATAGGGGCAATATCAGTGAGCGTTCCGATTTCAGTTCCAGAGCGATTCGCCCGATGAGTCCTTCATATTTAGTCGTTTTCAGCCAATTTTCTGAATTTTTGAAAATTTCACTTTTTTGTGAAAATATCCACTAAATGAGGGAATAATATGTGTGAGGGTACCCCAGGAGAGTTCCAAATGTGTGTGGGTAGAATATATATCCCACGGGGGTAAAATTGAAAAAAGGTTAAAAAATTTTTTTATGACTTAATCATTTTTTCAGCGTTTATCAGACTTTCAGATAGGGGCAATATCAGTGAGCGTTCCGATTTCAGTTCCAGCGCGATTCTCCCGATGAGTCCTTCATATTCAGTCGTATTCAGTCAATTTTCTGAATTTTTGAAAATTTCACTTTTTTGTGAAAATATCCACTAAATGAGGGAATAATATGTGTGAGGGTACCCCAGGAGTGTTCCAAATGTGCGTGGGTAGAATATATATCCCACGGGGGTAAAATTGAAAAAAGTTGAAAAAAATTTTTTTTTTGGACTTAATCATTTTTTCAGCGTTTATCAGACTTTCAGATAGGGGCAATATCAGTGAGCGTTCCGATTTCAGTTCCAGAGCGATTCGCCAGATGAGTCCTTCATATTTAGTCGTTTTCAGCCAATTTTCTGAATTTTTGAAAATTTCACTTTTTTGTGAAAATATCCACTAAATGAGGGAATAATATGTGTGAGGGTACCCCAGGAGAGTTCCAAATGTGTGTGGGTAGAATATGTATCCCACGGGGGTAAAATTGAAAAAAGGTGAAAATTTTTTTTTTTTGGACTTAGTCATTTTTTCAGCTTTTATCAGACTTTCAGATAGGGGAAATGTCAGTGAGCGTTCCGATTTCAGTTCCAGCGCGATTCGCCCGATGAGTCCTTCATATTCAGTCGTTTTCAGCCAATTTTCTGAATTTTTGAAAATTTCACTTTTTTGTGAAAATATCCACTAAATGAGGGAATAATATGTGTGAGAGTACCCCAGGAGTGTTCCAAATGTGGTGGGTAGAATTTATATCCCACGGGGGTAAAATTGAAAAAAGTTGAAAAAATTTTTTTTTGGACTTAATCATTTTTTCAGCGTTTATCAGACTTTCAGATAGGGGAAATATCAGTGAGCGTTCCGATTTCAGTTCCAGAGTGATTCGCCCGATGATTCCTTCATATTTAGTCGTTTTCAGCCAATTTTCAGAATTTTTGAAAATTTCACTTTTTTGTGAAAATATCCACTAAATGAGGGAATAATATGTGTGAGGGTACCCCAGGAGAGTTCCAAATGTGTGTGGGTAGAATATATATCCCACGGGGGTAAAATTGAAAAAAGGTTAAAAATTTTTTTTTGGACTTAATCATTTTTTCAGCGTTTATCAGACTTTCAGATAGGGGCAATATCAGTGAGCGTTCCGATTTCAGTTCCAGCGCGATTCTCCCGATGAGTCCTTCATATTCAGTCGTATTCAGCCAATTTTCTGAATTTTTGAAAATTTCACTTTTTTGTGAAAATATCCACTAAATGAGAGAATAATATGTGTGAGGGTACCCCAGGAGAGTTCCAAATGTGTGTGGATAGAATATATATCCCACGGGGGTAAAATTGAAAAAAGGTGAAAAATTTTTTTTTTTGGACTTAGTCATTTTTTCAGCGTTTATCTGACTTTCAGATAGGGGAAATGTCAGTGAGCGTTCCGATTTCAGTTCCAGCGCGATTCGCCCGATGAGTCCTTCATATTCAGTCGTTTTCAGCCAATTTTCTGAATTTTTGAAAATTTCACTTTTTTGTGAAAATATCCACTAAATGAGGGAATAATAAGTGTGAGAGTACCCCAGGAGTGTTCCAAATGTGGTGGGTAGAATTTATATCCCACGGGGGTAAAATTGAAAAAAGCTGAAAAAATTTTTTTTTGGACTTAATCATTTTTTCAGCGTTTATCAGACTTTCAGATAGGGGCAATATCAGTGAGCGTTCCGATTTCAGTTCCAGAGCGATTCGCCCGATGAGTCCTTCATATTCAGTCGTATTCAGCCAATTTTCTGAATTTTTGAAAATTTCACTTTTTTGTGAAAATATCCACTAAATGAGGGAATAATATGTGTGAGGGTACCCCAGGAGTGTTCCAAATGTGCGTGGGTAGAATATATATCCCACGGGGGTAAAATTGAAGAAAGGTGAAAAATTTTTTTTTTTGGACTTAGTCATTTTTTCAGCGTTTATCAGACTTTCAGATAGGGGAAATGTCAGTGAGCGTTCCGATTTCAGTTCCAGCGCGATTCTCCCGATGAGTCCTTCATATTCAGTCGTATTCAGTCAATTTTCTGAATTTTTGAAAATTTCACTTTTTTGTGAAAATATCCACTAAATGAGGGAATAATATGTGTGAGGGTACCCCAGGAGTGTTCCAAATGTGCGTGGGTAGAATATATATCCCACGGGGGTAAAATTGAAAAAAATTGAAAAAAATTTTTTTTTTGGACTTAATCATTTTTTCAGCGTTTATCAGACTTTCAGATAGGGGCAATATCAGTGAGCGTTCCGATTTCAGTTCCAGAGCGATTCGCCAGATGAGTCCTTCATATTTAGTCGTTTTCAGCCAATTTTCTGAATTTTTGAAAATTTCACTTTTTTGTGAAAATATCCACTAAATGAGGGAATAATATGTGTGAGGGTACCCCAGGAGAGTTCCAAGTGTGTGTGGGTAGAATATATATCCCACGGGGGTAAAATTGAAAAAAGGTGAAAATTTTTTTTTTTTGGACTTAGTCATTTTTTCAGCTTTTATCAGACTTTCAGATAGGGGAAATGTCAGTGAGCGTTCCGATTTCAGTTCCAGCGCGATTCGCCCGATGAGTCCTTCATATTCAGTCGTTTTCAGCCAATTTTCTGAATTTTTGAAAATTTCACTTTTTTGTGAAAATATCCACTAAATGAGGATATAATATGTGTGAGAGTACCCCAGGAGTGTTCCAAATGTGGTGGGTAGAATTTATATCCCACGGGGGTAAAATTGAAAAAAGTTGAAAAAATTTTTTTTTGGACTTAATCATTTTTTCAGCGTTTATCAGACTTTCAGATAGGGGAAATGTCAGTGAGCGTTCCGATTTCAGTTCCAGCGCGATTCTCCCGATGAGTCCTTCATATTCAGTCGTATTCAGTCAATTTTCTGAATTTTTGAAAATTTCACTTTTTTGTGAAAATATCCACTAAATTAGGGAATAATATGTGTGAGGGTACCCCAGGAGTGTTCCAAATGTGCGTGGGTAGAATATATATCCCACGGGGGTAAAATTGAAAAAAATTGAAAAAAATTTTTTTTTTGGACTTAATCATTTTTTCAGCGTTTATCAGACTTTCAGATAGGGGCAATATCAGTGAGCGTTCCGATTTCAGTTCCAGAGCGATTCGCCAGATGAGTCCTTCATATTTAGTCGTTTTCAGCCAATTTTCTGAATTTTTGAAAATTTCACTTTTTTGTGAAAATATCCACTAAATGAGGGAATAATATGTGTGAGGGTACCCCAGGAGAGTTCCAAATGTGTGTGGGTAGAATATATATCCCACGGGGGTAAAATTGAAAAAAGGTGAAAATTTTTTTTTTTTGGACTTAGTCATTTTTTCAGCTTTTATCAGACTTTCAGATAGGGGAAATGTCAGTGAGCGTTCCGATTTCAGTTCCAGCGCGATTCGCCCGATGAGTCCTTCATATTCAGTCGTTTTCAGCCAATTTTCTGAACTTTTGAAAATTTCACTTTTTTGTGAAAATATCCACTAAATGAGGATATAATATGTGTGAGAGTACCCCAGGAGTGTTCCAAATGTGGTGGGTAGAATTTATATCCCACGGGGTAAAATTGAAAAAAGTTGAAAAAATTTTTTTTTTTGGACTTAGTCATTTTTTCAGCGTTTATCAGACTTTCAGATAGGGGCAATATCAGTGAGCGTTCCGATTTCAGTTCCAGAGCGATTCGCCCGATGAGTCCTTCATATTCAGTCGTATTCAGCCAATTTTCTGAATTTTTGAAAATTTCACTTTTTTGTGAAAATATCCACTAAATGAGGGAATAATATGTGTGAGGGTACCCCAGGAGTGTTCCAAATGTGCGTGGGTAGAATATATATCCCACGGGGGTAAAATTGAAGAAAGGTGAAAAATTTTTTTTTTTGGACTTAGTCATTTTTTCAGCGTTTATCAGACTTTCAGATAGGGGAAATGTCAGTGAGCGTTCCGATTTCAGTTCCAGCGCGATTCGCCCGATGAGTCCTTCATATTCAGTCGTTTTCAGCCAATTTTCTGAATTTTTGAAAATTTCACTTTTTTGTGAAAATATCCAGTAAATGAGGATATAATATGTGTGAGAGTACCCCAGGAGTGTTCCAAATGTGGTGGGTAGAATTTATATCCCACGGGGGTAAAATTGAAAAAAGTTGAAAAAATTTTTTTTTGGACTTAATCATTTTTTCAGCGTTTATCAGACTTTCAGATAGGGGAAATGTCAGTGAGCGTTCCGATTTCAGTTCCAGCGCGATTCTCCCGATGAGTCCTTCATATTCAGTCGTATTCAGTCAATTTTCTGAATTTTTGAAAATTTCACTTTTTTGTGAAAATATCCACTAAATTAGGGAATAATATGTGTGAGGGTACCCCAGGAGTGTTCCAAATGTGCGTGGGTAGAATATATATCCCACGGGGGTAAAATTGAAAAAAATTGAAAAAAATTTTTTTTTTGGACTTAATCATTTTTTCAGCGTTTATCAGACTTTCAGATAGGGGCAATATCAGTGAGCGTTCCGATTTCAGTTCCAGAGCGATTCGCCAGATGAGTCCTTCATATTTAGTCGTTTTCAGCCAATTTTCTGAATTTTTGAAAATTTCACTTTTTTGTGAAAATATCCACTAAATGAGGGAATAATATGTGTGAGGGTACCCCAGGAGAGTTCCAAATGTGTGTGGGTAGAATATATATCCCACGGGGGTAAAATTGAAAAAAGGTGAAAATTTTTTTTTTTTGGACTTAGTCATTTTTTCAGCTTTTATCAGACTTTCAGATAGGGGAAATGTCAGTGAGCGTTCCGATTTCAGTTCCAGCGCGATTCGCCCGATGAGTCCTTCATATTCAGTCGTTTTCAGCCAATTTTCTGAACTTTTGAAAATTTCACTTTTTTGTGAAAATATCCACTAAATGAGGATATAATATGTGTGAGAGTACCCCAGGAGTGTTCCAAATGTGGTGGGTAGAATTTATATCCCACGGGGTAAAATTGAAAAAAGTTGAAAAAATTTTTTTTTTTGGACTTAGTCATTTTTTCAGCGTTTATCAGACTTTCAGATAGGGGCAATATCAGTGAGCGTTCCGATTTCAGTTCCAGAGCGATTCGCCCGATGAGTCCTTCATATTCAGTCGTATTCAGCCAATTTTCTGAATTTTTGAAAATTTCACTTTTTTGTGAAAATATCCACTAAATGAGGGAATAATATGTGTGAGGGTACCCCAGGAGTGTTCCAAATGTGCGTGGGTAGAATATATATCCCACGGGGGTAAAATTGAAGAAAGGTGAAAAATTTTTTTTTTTGGACTTAGTCATTTTTTCAGCGTTTATCAGACTTTCAGATAGGGGAAATGTCAGTGAGCGTTCCGATTTCAGTTCCAGCGCGATTCTCCCGATGAGTCCTTCATATTCAGTCGTATTCAGTCAATTTTCAGAATTTTTGAAAATTTCACTTTTTTGTGAAAATATCCACTAAATGAGGTAATAATATGTGTGAGGGTACCCCAGGAGTGTTCCAAATGTGCGTGGGTAGAATATATATCCCACAGGGGTAAAATTGAAAAAAGTTGAAAAAAATTTTTTTTTTGGACTTAATCATTTTTTCAGCGTTTATCAGACTTTCAGATAGGGGCAATATCAGTGAGCATTCCGATTTCAGTTCCAGAGTGATTCGCCAGATGAGTCCTTCATATTTAGTCGTTTTCAGCCAATTTTCTGAATTTTTGAAAATTTTACTTTTTTGTGAAAATATCCACTAAATGAGGGAATAATATGTGTGAGGGTACCCCAGGAGAGTTCCAAATGTGTGTGGGTAGAATATGTATCCCACGGGGGTAAAATTGAAAAAAGGTGAAAATTTTTTTTTTTTGGACTTAGTCATTTTTTCAGCTTTTATCAGACTTTCAGATAGGGGAAATGTCAGTGAGCGTTCCGATTTCAGTTCCAGCGCGATTCGCCCGATGAGTCCTTCATATTCAGTCGTTTTCAGCCAACTTTCTGAATTTTTGAAAATTTCACTTTTTTGTGAAAATATCCACTAAATGAGGGAATAATATGTGTGAGAGTACCCCAGGAGTGTTCCAAATGTGGTGGGTAGAATTTATATCCCACGGGGGTAAAATTGAAAAAAGTTGAAAAAATTTTTTTTTGGACTTAATCATTTTTTCAGCGTTTATCAGACTTTCAGATAGGGGAAATATCAGTGAGCGTTCCGATTTCAGTTCCAGAGTGATTCGCCCGATGATTCCTTCATATTTAGTCGTTTTCAGCCAATTTTCAGAATTTTTGAAAATTTCACTTTTTTGTGAAAATATCCACTAAATGAGGGAATAATATGTGTGAGGGTACCCCAGGAGAGTTCCAAATGTGTGTGGGTAGAATATATATCCCACGGTGGTAAAATTGAAAAAAGGTTAAAAAATTTTTTTTTTTGGACTTAGTCATTTTTTCAGCGTTTATCAGACTTTCAGATAGGGGAAATGTCAGTGAGCGTTCCGATTTCAGTTCCAGCGCGATTCTCCCGATGAGTCCTTCATATTCAGTCGTATTCAGTCAATTTTCTGAATTTTTGAAAATTTCACTTTTTTGTGAAAATATCCACTAAATGAGGGAATAATTTGTGTGAGGGTACCCCAGGAGTGTTCCAAATGTGCGTGGGTAGAATATATATCCCACGGGGGTAAAATTGAAAAAAGTTGAAAAAAATTTTTTTTTTGGACTTAATCATTTTTTCAGCGTTTATCAGACTTTCAGATAGGGGAAATGTCAGTGAGCGTTCCGATTTCAGTTCCAGAGCGATTCGCCCGATGAGTCCTTCATATTTAGTCCTTTTCAGCCAATTTTCAGAATTTTTGAAAATTTCACTTTTTTGTGAAAATATCCACTAAATGAGGGAATAATATGTGTGAGGGTACCCCAGGAGTGTTCCAAATGTGCGTGGGTAGAATATATATCCCACGGGGGTAAAATTGAAAAAAATTTTTTTTGGACTTAATCATTTTTTCAGCGTTTATCAGACTTTTAGATAGGGGCAATATCAGTGAGCGTTCCGATTTCAGTTCCAGAGCGATTCGCCCGATGAGTCCTTCATATTTAGTCGTTTTCAGCCAATTTTCTGAATTTTTGAAAATTTCACTTTTTTGTGAAAATATCCACTAAATGAGGGAATAATATGTGTGAGGGTACCCCAGGAGAGTTCCAAATGTGTGTGGGTAGAATATATATCCCACGGGGGTAAAATTGAAAAAAGGTTAAAAAATTTTTTTTGGACTTAATCATTTTTTCAGCGTTTATCAGACTTTCAGATAGGGGCAATATCAGTGAGCGTTCCGATTTCAGTTCCAGCGCGATTCTCCCGATGAGTCCTTCATATTCAGTCGTATTCAGCCAATTTTCTGAATTTTTGAAAATTTCACTTTTTTGTGAAAATATCCACTAAATGAGGGAATAATATGTGTGAGGGTACCCCAGGAGTGTTCCAAATGTGTGTGGGTAGAATATATATCCCACGGGGGTAAAATTGAAGAAAGGTGAAAAATTTTTTTTTTTGGACTTAGTCATTTTTTCAGCGTTTATCAGACTTTCAGATAGGGGAAATGTCAGTGAGCGTTCCGATTTCAGTTCCAGCGCGATTCTCCCGATGAGTCCTTCATATTCAGTCGTATTCAGTCAATTTTCAGAATTTTTGAAAATTTCACTTTTTTGTGAAAATATCCACTAAATGAGGGAATAATATGTGTGAGGGTACCCCAGGAGTGTTCCAAATGTGCGTGGGTAGAATATATATCCCACAGGGGTAAAATTGAAAAAAGTTGAAAAAAATTTTTTTTTTGGACTTAATCATTTTTTCAGCGTTTATCAGACTTTCAGATAGGGGCAATATCAGTGAGCGTTCCGATTTCAGTTCCAGAGTGATTCGCCAGATGAGTCCTTCATATTTAGTCGTTTTCAGCCAATTTTCTGAATTTTTGAAAATTTTACTTTTTTGTGAAAATATCCACTAAATGAGGGAATAATATGTGTGAGGGTACCCCAGGAGAGTTCCAAATGTGTGTGGGTAGAATATGTATCCCACGGGGGTAAAATTGAAAAAAGGTGAAAATTTTTTTTTTTTGGACTTAGTCATTTTTTCAGCTTTTATCAGACTTTCAGATAGGGGAAATGTCAGTGAGCATTCCGATTTCAGTTCCAGCGCGATTCGCCCGATGAGTCCTTCATATTCAGTCGTTTTCAGCCAATTTTCTGAATTTTTGAAAATTTCACTTTTTTGTGAAAATATCCACTAAATGAGGGAATAATATGTGTGAGAGTACCCCAGGAGTGTTCCAAATGTGGTGGGTAGAATTTATATCCCACGGGGGTAAAATTGAAAAAAGTTGAAAAAATTTTTTTTTGGACTTAATCATTTTTTCAGCGTTTATCAGACTTTCAGATAGGGGAAATATCAGTGAGCGTTCCGATTTCAGTTCCAGAGTGATTCGCCCGATGATTCCTTCATATTTAGTCGTTTTCAGCCAATTTTCAGAATTTTTGAAAATTTCACTTTTTTGTGAAAATATCCACTAAATGAGGGAATAATATGTGTGAGGGTACCCCAGGAGAGTTCCAAATGTGTGTGGGTAGAATATATATCCCACGGTGGTAAAATTGAAAAAAGGTTAAAAAATTTTTTTTTTTGGACTTAGTCATTTTTTCAGCGTTTATCAGACTTTCAGATAGGGGCAATATCAGTGAGCGTTCTGATTTCAGTTCCAGAGCGATTCGCCCGATGAGTCCTTCATATTCAGTCGTATTCAGCCAATTTTCTGAATTTTTGAAAATTTCACTTTTTTGTGCAAATATCCACTAAATGAGGGAATAATATGTGTGAGAGTACCCCAGGAGTGTTCCAAATGTGGTGGGTAGAATTTATATCCCACGGGGGTAAAATTGAAAAAAGTTGAAAAAATTTTTTTTTGGACTTAATCATTTTTTCAGCGTTTATCAGACTTTCAGATAGGGGAAATATCAGTGAGCGTTCCGATTTCAGTTCCAGAGTGATTCGCCCGATGATTCCTTCATATTTAGTCGTTTTCAGCCAATTTTCAGAATTTTTGAAAATTTCACTTTTTTGTGAAAATATCCACTAAATGAGGGAATAATATGTGTGAGGGTACCCCAGGAGAGTTCCAAATGTGTGTGGGTAGAATATATATCCCACGGTGGTAAAATTGAAAAAAGGTTAAAAAATTTTTTTTTTTGGACTTAGTCATTTTTTCAGCGTTTATCAGACTTTCAGATAGGGGCAATATCAGTGAGCGTTCTGATTTCAGTTCCAGAGCGATTCGCCCGATGAGTCCTTCATATTCAGTCGTATTCAGCCAATTTTCTGAATTTTTGAAAATTTCACTTTTTTGTGCAAATATCCACTAAATGAGGGAATAATATGTGTGAGGGTACCCCAGGAGTGTTCCAAATGTGCGTGGGTAGAATATATATCCCACGGGGGTAAAATTGAAGAAAGGTGAAAAATTTTTTTTTTTGGACTTAGTCATTTTTTCAGCGTTTATCAGACTTTCAGATAGGGGAAATGTCAGTGAGCGTTCCGATTTCAGTTCCAGCGCGATTCTCCCGATGAGTCCTTCATATTCAGTCGTATTCAGTCAATTTTCTGAATTTTTGAAAATTTCACTTTTTTGTGAAAATATCCACTAAATGAGGGAATAATATGTGTGAGGGTACCCCAGGAGTGTTCCAAATGTGCGTGGGTAGAATATATATCCCACGGGGGTAAAATTGAAAAAAGTTGAAAAAAATTTTTTTTTTGGACTTAATCATTTTTTCAGCGTTTATCAGACTTTCAGATAGGGGCAATATCAGTGAGCGTTCCGATTTCAGTTCCAGAGCGATTCGCCAGATGAGTCCTTCATATTTAGTCGTTTTCAGCCAATTTTCTGAATTTTTGAAAATTTCACTTTTTTGTGAAAATATCCACTAAATGAGGGAATAATATGTGTGAGGGTACCCCAGGAGAGTTCCAAATGTGTGTGGGTAGAATATGTATCCCACGGGGGTAAAATTGAAAAAAGGTGAAAATTTTTTTTTTTTGGACTTAGTCATTTTTTCAGCTTTTATCAGACTTTCAGATAGGGGAAATGTCAGTGAGCGTTCCGATTTCAGTTCCAGCGCGATTCGCCCGATGAGTCCTTCATATTCAGTCGTTTTCAGCCAATTTTCTGAATTTTTGAAAATTTCACTTTTTTGTGAAAATATCCACTAAATGAGGGAATAATATGTGTGAGGGTACCCCAGGAGAGTTCCAAATGTGTGTGGGTAGAATATATATCCCACGGGGGTAAAATTGAAAAAAGGTTAAAAATTTTTTTTTTTGGACTTAGTCATTATTTCAGCGTTTATCAGACTTTCAGATAGGGGAAATGTCAGTGAGCGTTCCGATTTCAGTTCCAGAGCGATTCGCCCGATGAGTCCTTCATATTTAGTCCTTTTCAGCCAATTTTCAGAATTTTTGAAAATTTCACTTTTTTGTGAAAATATCCACTAAATGAGGGAATAATATGTGTGAGGGTACCCCAGGAGTGTTCCAAATGTGCGTGGGTAGAATATATATCCCACGGGGGTAAAATTGAAAAAAATTTTTTTTGGACTTAATCATTTTTTCAGCGTTTATCAGACTTTTAGATAGGGGCAATATCAGTGAGCGTTCCGATTTCAGTTCCAGAGCGATTCGCCCGATGAGTCCTTCATATTTAGTCGTTTTCAGCCAATTTTCTGAATTTTTGAAAATTTCACTTTTTTGTGAAAATATCCACTAAATGAGGGAATAATATGTGTGAGGGTACCCCAGGAGAGTTCCAAATGTGTGTGGGTAGAATATATATCCCACGGGGGTAAAATTGAAAAAAGGTTAAAAATTTTTTTTTGGACTTAATCATTTTTTCAGCGTTTATCAGACTTTCAGATAGGGGCAATATCAGTGAGCGTTCCGATTTCAGTTCCAGCGCGATTCTCCCGATGAGTCCTTCATATTCAGTCGTATTCAGCCAATTTTCTGAATTTTTGAAAATTTCACTTTTTTGTGAAAATATCCACTAAATGAGGGAATAATATGTGTGAGGGTACCCCAGGAGAGTTCCAAATGTGTGTGGATAGAATATATATCCCACGGGGGTAAAATTGAAAAAAGGTGAAAAATTTTTTTTTTTGGACTTAGTCATTTTTTCAGCGTTTATCTGACTTTCAGATAGGGGAAATGTCAGTGAGCGTTCCGATTTCAGTTCCAGCGCGATTCGCCCGATGAGTCCTTCATATTCAGTCGTTTTCAGCCAATTTTCTGAATTTTTGAAAATTTCACTTTTTTGTGAAAATATCCACTAAATGAGGGAATAATATGTGTGAGAGTACCCCAGGAGTGTTCCAAATGTGGTGGGTAGAATTTATATCCCACGGGGGTAAAATTGAAAAAAGCTGAAAAAATTTTTTTTTGGACTTAATCATTTTTTCAGCGTTTATCAGACTTTCAGATAGGGGAAATATCAGTGAGCGTTCCGATTTCAGTTCCAGAGTGATTCGCCCGATGATTCCTTCATATTTAGTCGTTTTCAGCCAATTTTCTGAATTTTTGAAAATTTCACTTTTTTGTGAAAATATCCACTAAATGAGGGAATAATATGTGTGAGGGTACCCCAGGAGAGTTCCAAATGTGTGTGGGTAGAATATATATCCCACGGTGGTAAAATTGAAAAAAGGTTAAAAAATTTTTTTTTTTGGACTTAGTCATTTTTTCAGCGTTTATCAGACTTTCAGATAGGGGCAATATCAGTGAGCGTTCCGATTTCAGTTCCAGAGCGATTCGCCCGATGAGTCCTTCATATTCAGTCGTATTCAGCCAATTTTCTGAATTTTTGAAAATTTCACTTTTTTGTGAAAATATCCACTAAATGAGGGAATAATATGTGTGAGGGTACCCCAGGAGTGTTCCAAATGTGCGTGGGTAGAATATATATCCCACGGGGGTAAAATTGAAGAAAGGTGAAAAATTTTTTTTTTTGGACTTAGTCATTTTTTCAGCGTTTATCAGACTTTCAGATAGGGGAAATGTCAGTGAGCGTTCTGATTTCAGTTCCAGCGCGATTCTCCCGATGAGTCCTTCATATTCAGTCGTATTCAGTCAATTTTCTGAATTTTTGAAAATTTCACTTTTTTGTGAAAATATCCACTAAATGAGGGAATAATATGTGTGAGGGTACCCCAGGAGTGTTCCAAATGTGCGTGGGTAGAATATATATCCCACGGGGGTAAAATTGAAAAAAATTGAAAAAAATTTTTTTTTTGGACTTAATCATTTTTTCAGCGTTTATCAGACTTTCAGATAGGGGCAATATCAGTGAGCGTTCCGATTTCAGTTCCAGAGCGATTCGCCAGATGAGTCCTTCATATTTAGTCGTTTTCAGCCAATTTTCTGAATTTTTGAAAATTTCACTTTTTTGTGAAAATATCCACTAAATGAGGGAATAATATGTGTGAGGGTACCCCAGGAGAGTTCCAAATGTGTGTGGGTAGAATATATATCCCACGGGGGTAAAATTGAAAAAAGGTGAAAATTTTTTTTTTTTGGACTTAGTCATTTTTTCAGCTTTTATCAGACTTTCAGATAGGGGAAATGTCAGTGAGCGTTCCGATTTCAGTTCCAGCGCGATTCGCCCGATGAGTCCTTCATATTCAGTCGTTTTCAGCCAATTTTCTGAATTTTTGAAAATTTCACTTTTTTGTGAAAATATCCACTAAATGAGGATATAATATGTGTGAGAGTACCCCAGGAGTGTTCCAAATGTGGTGGGTAGAATTTATATCCCACGGGGGTAAAATTGAAAAAAGTTGAAAAAATTTTTTTTTGGACTTAATCATTTTTTCAGCGTTTATCAGACTTTCAGATAGGGGAAATGTCAGTGAGCGTTCCGATTTCAGTTCCAGCGCGATTCTCCCGATGAGTCCTTCATATTCAGTCGTATTCAGTCAATTTTCTGAATTTTTGAAAATTTCACTTTTTTGTGAAAATATCCACTAAATTAGGGAATAATATGTGTGAGGGTACCCCAGGAGTGTTCCAAATGTGCGTGGGTAGAATATATATCCCACGGGGGTAAAATTGAAAAAAATTGAAAAAAATTTTTTTTTTGGACTTAATCATTTTTTCAGCGTTTATCAGACTTTCAGATAGGGGCAATATCAGTGAGCGTTCCGATTTCAGTTCCAGAGCGATTCGCCAGATGAGTCCTTCATATTTAGTCGTTTTCAGCCAATTTTCTGAATTTTTGAAAATTTCACTTTTTTGTGAAAATATCCACTAAATGAGGGAATAATATGTGTGAGGGTACCCCAGGAGAGTTCCAAATGTGTGTGGGTAGAATATATATCCCACGGGGGTAAAATTGAAAAAAGGTGAAAATTTTTTTTTTTTGGACTTAATCATTTTTTCAGCTTTTATCAGACTTTCAGATAGGGGAAATGTCAGTGAGCGTTCCGATTTCAGTTCCAGCGCGATTCGCCCGATGAGTCCTTCATATTCAGTCGTTTTCAGCCAATTTTCTGAACTTTTGAAAATTTCACTTTTTTGTGAAAATATCCACTAAATGAGGATATAATATGTGTGAGAGTACCCCAGGAGTGTTCCAAATGTGGTGGGTAGAATTTATATCCCACGGGGTAAAATTGAAAAAAGTTGAAAAAATTTTTTTTTTTGGACTTAGTCATTTTTTCAGCGTTTATCAGACTTTCAGATAGGGGCAATATCAGTGAGCGTTCCGATTTCAGTTCCAGAGCGATTCGCCCGATGAGTCCTTCATATTCAGTCGTATTCAGCCAATTTTCTGAATTTTTGAAAATTTCACTTTTTTGTGAAAATATCCACTAAATGAGGGAATAATATGTGTGAGGGTACCCCAGGAGTGTTACAAATGTGCGTGGGTAGAATATATATCCCACGGGGGTAAAATTGAAAAAAGGTGAAAATTTTTTTTTTTTGGACTTAGTCATTTTTTCAGCTTTTATCAGACTTTCAGATAGGGGAAATGTCAGTGAGCGTTCCGATTTCAGTTCCAGCGCGATTCTCCCGATGAGTCCTTCATATTCAGTCGTATTCAGTCAATTTTCTGAATTTTTGAAAATTTCACTTTTTTGTGAAAATATCCACTAAATTAGGGAATAATATGTGTGAGGGTACCCCAGGAGTGTTCCAAATGTGCGTGGGTAGAATATATATCCCACGGGGGTAAAATTGAAAAAAATTGAAAAAAATTTTTTTTTTGGACTTAATCATTTTTTCAGCGTTTATCAGACTTTCAGATAGGGGCAATATCAGTGAGCGTTCCGATTTCAGTTCCAGAGCGATTCGCCAGATGAGTCCTTCATATTTAGTCGTTTTCAGCCAATTTTCTGAATTTTTGAAAATTTCACTTTTTTGTGAAAATATCCACTAAATGAGGGAATAATATGTGTGAGGGTACCCCAGGAGAGTTCCAAATGTGTGTGGGTAGAATATATATCCCACGGGGGTAAAATTGAAAAAAGGTGAAAAAATTTTTTTTTTTGGACTTAGTCATTTTTTCAGCTTTTATCAGACTTTCAGATAGGGGAAATGTCAGTGAGCGTTCCGATTTCAGTTCCAGCGCGATTCGCCCGATGAGTCCTTCATATTCAGTCGTTTTCAGCCAATTTTCTGAATTTTTGAAAATTTCACTTTTTTGTGAAAATATCCACTAAATGAGGGAATAATATGTGTGAGGGTACCCCAGGAGAGTTCCAAATGTGTGTGGGTAGAATATATATCCCACGGGGGTAAAATTGAAAAAAATTTTTTTTGGACTTAATCATTTTTTCAGCGTTTATCAGACTTTTAGATAGGGGCAATATCAGTGAGCGTTCCGATTTCAGTTCCAGAGCGATTCGCCCGATGAGTCCTTCATATTTAGTCGTTTTCAGCCAATTTTCTGAATTTTTGAAAATTTCACTTTTTTGTGAAAATATCCACTAAATGAGGGAATAATATGTGTGAGGGTACCCCAGGAGAGTTCCAAATGTGTGTGGGTAGAATATATATCCCACGGGGGTAAAATTGAAAAAAGGTGAAAATTTTTTTTTTTTGGACTTAGTCATTTTTTCAGCGTTTATCAGACTTTCAGATAGGGGAAATGTCAGTGAGCGTTCCGATTTCAGTTCCAGCGCGATTCGCCCGATGAGTCCTTCATATTCAGTCGTTTTCAGCCAATTTTCAGAATTTTTGAAAATTTCACTTTTTTGTGAAAATATCCACTAAATGAGGGAATAATATGTGTGAGAGTACCCCAGGAGTGTTCCAAATGTGGTGGGTAGAATTTATATCCCACGGGGGTAAAATTGAAAAAAGTTGAAAAAATTTTTTTTTGGACTTAATCATTTTTTCAGCGTTTATCAGACTTTCAGATAGGGGAAATATCAGTGAGCGTTCCGATTTCAGTTCCAGAGTGATTCGCCCGATGAGTCCTTCATATTTAGTCGTTTTCAGCCAATTTTCAGAATTTTTGAAAATTTCACTTTTTTGTGAAAATATCCACTAAATGAGGGAATAATATGTGTGAGGGTACCCCAGGAGAGTTCCAAATGTGTGTGGGTAGAATATATATCCCACGGTGGTAAAATTGAAAAAAGGTTAAAAATTTTTTTTTTTTGGACTTAGTCATTTTTTCAGCGTTTATCAGACTTTCAGATAGGGGCAATATCAGTGAGCGTTCCGATTTCAGTTCCAGAGCGATTCGCCCGATGAGTCCTTCATATTTAGTCGTTTTCAGCCAATTTTCTGAATTTTTGAAAATTTCACTTTTTTGTGAAGATATCCACTAAATGAGGGAATAATATGTGTGAGGGTACCCCAGGAGAGTTCCAAATGTGTGTGGGTATAATATATATCCCACGGGGGTAAAATTGAAGAAAGGTGAAAAATTTTTTTTTTTGGACTTAGTCATTTTTTCAGCGTTTATCAGACTTTCAGATAGGGGAAATGTCAGTGAGCGTTCCGATTTCAGTTCCAGCGCGATTCTCCCGATGAGTCCTTCATATTCAGTCGTATTCAGCCAATTTTCTGAATTTTTGAAAATTTCACTTTTTTGTGAAAATATCCACTAAATGTGGGAATAATATGTGTGAGGGTACCCCAGGAGAGTTCCAAATGTGTGTGGGTAGAATATATATCCCACGGGGGTAAAATTGAAAAAAGATGAAAAATTTTTTTTTTTGGACTTAGTCATTTTTTCAGCGTTTATCAGACTTTCAGATAGGTGAAATGTCAGTGAGCGTTCCGATTTCAGTTCCAGCGCGATTCGCCCGATGAGTCCTTCATATTCAGTCGTTTTCAGCCAATTTTCTGAATTTTTGAAAATTTCACTTTTTTGTGAAAATATCCACTAAATGAGGGAATAATATGTGTGAGGGTACCCCAGGAGAGTTCCAAATGTGTGTGGGTAGAATATATATCCCACGGGGGTAAAATTGAAGAAAGGTGAAAATTTTTTTTTTTTGGACTTAGTCATTTTTTCAGCGTTTATCAGACTTTCAGATAGGGGAAATGTCAGTGAGCGTTCCGATTTCAGTTCCAGCGCGATTCTCCCGATGAGTCCTTCATATTCAGTCGTTTTCAGCCAATTTTCTGAATTTTTGAAAATTTCACTTTTTTGTGAAAATATCCACTAAATGAGGGAATAATATGTGTGAGGGTACCCCAGGAGAGTTCCAAATGTGTGTGGGTAGAATATATATCCCACGGGGGTAAAATTGAAGAAAGGTGAAACATTTTTTTTTTTTGGACTTAGTCATTTTTTCAGCGTTTATCAGACTTTCAGATAGGGGAAATATCAGTGAGTGTTCCGATTTCAGTTCCAGAGTGATTCGCCCGATGATTCCTTCATATTTAGTCGTTTTCAGCCAATTTTCAGAATTTTTGAAAATTTCACTTTTTTGTGAAATATCCACTAAATGAGGGAATAATATGTGTGAGGGTACCCCAGGAGTGTTCCAAATGTGCGTGGGTAGAATATATATCCCACGGGGGTAAAATTGAAAAAAGTTGAAAAAATTTTTTTTTGGACTTAATCATTTTTTCAGCGTTTATCAGAATTTCAGATAGGGGAAATGTCAGTGAGCGTTCCGATTTCAGTTCCAGCGCGATTCTCCCGATGAGTCCTTCATATTCAGTCGTTTTCAGCCAATTTTCTGAATTTTTGAAAATTTCACATTTTTGTGAAAATATCCACTAAATGAGGGAATAATATGTGTGAGGGTACCCCAGGAGAGTTCCAAATGTGTGCGGGTAGAATATATATCCCACGGGGGTAAAATTGAAAAAAGGTTAAAATTTTTTTTTTGGACTTAATCATTTTTTCAGCGTTTATCAGACTTTCAGATAGGGGCAATATCAGTGAGCGTTCCGACTTCAGTTCCAGAGCGATTCGCCCGATGAGTCCTTCATATTTAGTCGTTTTCAGTCAATTTTCAGAATTTTTGAAAATTTCACTTTTTTGTGAAAATATCCACTAAATGAGGGAATAATATGTGTGAGGGTACCCCAGGAGAGTTCCAAATGTGTGTGGGTAGAATATATATCCCACGGGGGTAAAATTGAAAAAAGGTGAAAAATTTTTTTTTTTGGACTTAATTATTTTTTCAGCATTTATCAGACTTTCAGATAGGGGAAATGTCAGTGAGCGTTCCGATTTCAGTTCCAGCGCGATTCGCCCGATGAGTCCTTCATATTCAGTCGTTTTCAGCCAATTTTTCTGAATTTTTGAAAATTTCACTTTTTTGTGAAAATATCCACTAAATGAGGGAATAATATGTGTGAGAGTACCCCAGGAGTGTTCCAAATGTGGTGGGTAGAATTTATATCCCACGGGGGTAAAATTGAAAAAAGTTGAAAAAATTTTTTTTTGGACTTAATCATTTTTTCAGCGTTTATCAGACTTTCAGATAGGGGAAATATCAGTGAGCGTTCCGATTTCAGTTCCAGAGTGATTCGCCCGATGATTTCTTCATATTTAGTCGTTTTCAGCCAATTTTCAGAATTTTTGAAAATTTCACTTTTTTGTGAAAATATCCACTAAATGAGGGAATAATATGTGTGAGGGTACCCCAGGAGAGTTCCAAATGTGTGTGGGTAGAATATATATCCCACGGGGGTAAAATTGAAGAAAGGTGAAAAAATTTTTTTTTTGGACTTAGTCATTTTTTCAGCGTTTATCAGACTTTCAGATAGGGGAAATGTCAGTGAGCGTTCCGATTTCAGTTCCAGCGCGATTCTCCCGATGAGTCCTTCATATTCAGTCGTATTCAGCCAATTTTCTGAATTTTTGAAAATTTTACTTTTTTGTGAAAATATCCACTAAATGAGGGAATAATATGTGTGAGAGTACCCCAGGAGTGTTCCAAATGTGGTGGGTAGAATTTATATCCCACGGGGGTAAAATTGAAAAAAGTTGAAAAAATTTTTTTTTGGACTTAATCATTTTTTCAGCGTTTATCAGACTTTCAGATAGGGGAAATATCAGTGAGCGTTCCGATTTAAGTTGCAGAGTGATTCGCCCGATGATTCCTTCATATTTAGTCGTTTTCAGCCAATTTTCAGAATTTTTGAAAATTTCACTTTTTTGTGAAAATATCCACTAAATGAGGGAATAATATGTGTGAGGGTACCCCAGGAGAGTTCCAAATGTGTGTGGGTAGAATATATATCCCACGGGGGTAAAATTGAAGAAAAGTGAAAAATTTTTTTTTTTGGACTTAGTCATTTTTTCAGCGTTTATCAGACTTTCAGATAGGGGAAATATCAGTGAGCGTTCCGATTTCAGTTCCAGAGTGATTCGCCCGATGATTCCTTCATATTTAGTCGTTTTCAGCCAATTTTCAGAATTTTTGAAAATTTCACTTTTTTGTGAAAATATCCACTAAATGAGGGAATAATATGTGTGAGGGTACCTCAGGAGAGTTCCAAATGTGTGTGGGTAGAATACATATCCCACGGTGGTAAAATTGAAAAAAGGTCAAAAAAATTTTTTTTTTGGACTTAGTCATTTTTTCAGCGTTTATCAGACTTTCAGATAGGGGCAATATCAGTGAGCGTTCCGATTTCAGTTCCAGAGCGATTCGCCCGATGAGTCCTTCATATTTAGTCGTTTTCAGCCAATATTCTGAATTTTTGAAAATTTCACTTTTTTGTGAAGATATCCACTAAATGAGGGAATAATATGTGTGAGGGTACCCCAGGAGAGTTCCAAATGTGTGTGGGTAGAATATACATCCCACGGGGGTAAAATTGAAGAAAGGTGAAAAATTTTTTTTTTTGGACTTAGTCATTTTTTCAGCGTTTATCAGACTTTCAGATAGGGGAAATGTCAGTGAGCGTTCCAATTTCAGTTCCAGAGTGATTCGCCCAATGAGTCCTTCATATTTAGTCGTATTCAGCAAATTTTCAGAATTTTTGAAAATTTCACTTTTTTGTGAAAATATCCACTAAATGAGGGAATAATATGTGTGAGGGTACCCCAGGAGAGTTCCAAATGTGTGTGGGTAGAATATACATCCCACGGGGGTAAAATTGAAAAAAGTTGAAAAAATTTTTTTTTGGACTTAGTCATTTTTTCAGCGTTTATCAGACTTTCAGATAGGGGAAATATCAGTGAGCGTTCCAATTTCAGTTCCAGAGTGATTCGCCCAATGAGTCCTTCATATTTAGTCATTTTCAGACAATTTTCAGAATTTTTGAAAATTTCACTTTTTTGTGAAAATATCCACTAAATGAGGGAATAATATGTGTGAGGGTACCCCAGGAGAGTTCCAAATGTGTGTGGGTAGAATATATATCCCACGGGAGTAAAATTGAAAAAAGGTGAAAAATTTTTTTTTTTGGACTTAGTCATTTTTTCAGCGTTTATCAGACTTTCAGATAGGGGAAATGTCAGTGAGCATTCCGATTTCAATTCCAGAGCGATTCGCCTGATGAGTCGTTCATATTTAGTCGTTTTCAGCCAATTTTCAGAATTTTTGAAAATTTCACTTTTTTGTGAAAATATCCACTAAATAAGGGAATAATATGTGTGAGGGTACCCCAGGAGAGTTCCAAATGTGTGTGGGTAGAATATATATCCCACGGGGGTAAAATTGAAAAAAGGTTAAAAATTTTTTTTTTTGGACTTAGTCATTTTTTCAGCGTTTATCAGACTTTCAGATAGGGGAAATGTCAGTGAGCGTTCCGATTTCAGTTCCAGAGCAATTCGCCCGATGAGTCCTTCATATTTAGTCCTTTTCAGCCAATTTTCAGAATTTTTGAAAATTTCACTTTTTTGTGAAAATATCCACTAAATGAGGGAATAATATGTGTGAGGGTACCCCAGGAGTGTTCCAAATGTGCGTGGGTAGAATATATATCCCACGGGGGTAAAATTGAAAAAAGTTGAAAAAATTATTTTTTGGACTTAATCATTTTTTCAGCGTTTATCAGACTTTCAGATAGGGGCAATATCAGTGAGCATTCCGATTTCAGTTCCAGAGCGATTCGCCCGATGAGTCCTTCATATTTAGTCGTTTTCAGCCAATTTTCTGAATTTTTGAAAATTTCACTTTTTTGTGAAAATATCCACTAAATGAGGGAATAATATGTGTGAGGGTACCCCAGGAGAGTTCCAAATGTGTGTGGGTAGAATATATATCCCACGGGGGTAAAATTGAAAAAAGGTTAAAAAATTTTTTTTTTGGACTTAGTCATTTTTTCAGCGTTGATCAGAATTTCAGATAGGGGAAATGTCAGTGAGCGTTCCGATTTCAGTTCCAGCGCGATTCGCCCGATGAGTCCTTCATATTCAGTCGTTTTCAGCCAATTTTCTGAATTTTTGAAAATTTCACTTTTTTGTGAAAATATCCACTAAATGAGGGAATAATATGTGTGAGGGTACCCCAGGAGAGTTCCAAATGTGTGTGGGTAGAATATATATCCCACGGGGGTAAAATTGAAAAAAGGTGAAAAATTTTTTTTTTTGGACTTAATCATTTTTTCAGCGTTTATCAGACTTTCAGATAGGGGCAATATCAGTGAGCATTCCGATTTCAGTTCCAGAGCGATTCGCCCGATGATTCCTTCATATTTAGTCGTTTTCAGCCAATTTTCAGAATTTTTGAAAATTTCTCTTTTTTGTGAAAATATCCACTAAATGAGGGAATAATATGTGTGAGGGTACCCCAGGAGTGTTCCAAATGTGCGTGGGTAGAATATATATCCCACGAGGGTAAAATTGAAAAAAGTTGAAAAAAATATTTTTTTTTGGACTTAATCATTTTTTCAGCGTTTATCAGACTTTCAGATAGGGGCAATATCAGTGAGCGTTCCGATTTCAGTTCCAGAGCGATTCGCCAGATGAGTCCTTCATATTCAGTCGTTTTCAGCCAATTTTCTGAATTTTTGAAAATTTCACTTTTTTGTGAAAATATCCACTAAATGAGGGAATAATATGTGTGAGGGTACCCCAGGAGAGTTCCAAAGGTGTGTGGGTAGAATATATATCCCACGGGGGTAAAATTGAAAAAAGGTGAAAAATTTTTTTTTTTGGACTTAGTCATTTTTTCAGCGTTTATCAGACTTTCAGATAGGGGAAATGTCAGTGAGCATTCCGATTTCAATTCCAGAGCGATTCGCCTGATGAGTCGTTCATATTTAGTCGTTTTCAGCCAATTTTCAGAATTTTTTGAAAATTTCACTTTTTTGTGAAAATATCCACTAAATAAGGGAATAATATGTGTGAGGGTACCCCAGGAGAGTTCCAAATGTGTGTGGGTAGAATATATATCCCACGGGGGTAAAATTGAAAAAAGGTTAAAAATTTTTTTTTTTGGACTTAGTCATTTTTTCAGCGTTTATCAGACTTTCAGATAGGGGAAATGTCAGTGAGCGTTCCGATTTCAGTTCCAGAGCGATTCGCCCGATGAGTCCTTCATATTTACTCCTTTTCAGCCAATTTTCAGAATTTTTGAAAATTTCACTTTTTTGTGAAAATATCCACTAAATGAGGGAATAATATGTGTGAGGGTACCCCAGGAGTGTTCCAAATGTGCGTGGGTAGAATATATATCCCACGGGGGTAAAATTGAAAAAAGTTGAAAAAATTTTTTTTTGGACTTAATCATTTTTTCAGCGTTTATCAGACTTTCAGATAGGGGCAATATCAGTGAGCGTTCCGATTTCAGTTCCAGAGCGATTCGCCCGATGAGTCCTTCATATTTAGTCGTTTTCAGCCAATTTTCTGAATTTTGAAAATTTCACTTTTTTGTGAAAATATCCACTAAATGAGGGAATAATATGTGTGAGGGTACCCCAGGAGAGTTCCAAATGTGTGTGGGTAGAATATATATCCCACGGGGGTAAAATTGAAAAAAGGTGAAAAATTTTTTTTGGGGGATTTAGTCATTTTTTCAGCGTTTATCAGACTTTCAGATAGGGGAAATGTCAGAGAGCGTTCAGATTTCAGTTCCAGCGCGATTCGCCCGATGAGTCCTTCATATTCAGTCGTTTTCAGCCAATTTTCTGAATTTTTGAATATTTCACTTTTTTGTGAAAATATCCACTAAATGAGGGAATAATATGTGTGAGGGTACCCCAGGAGAGTTCCAAATGTGCGTGGGTAGAATATATATCCCACGGGGGTAAAATTGAAAAAAGTTGAAAAAATTTTTTTTTGGACTTAATCATTTTTTCAGCGTTTATCAGACTTTCAGATAGGGGCAATATCAGTGAGCGTTCCGATTTCAGTTCCAGAGCGATTCGCCCGATGAGTCCTTCATATTTAGTCGTTTTCAGCCAATTTTCTGAATTTTGAAAATTTCACTTTTTTGTGAAAATATCCACTAAATGAGGGAATAACATGTGTGAGGGTACCCCAGGAGAGTTCCAAATGTGTGTGGGTAGAATATATATCCCACGGGGGTAAAATTGAAAAAAGGTTAAAAAATTTTTTTTGGACTTAATCATTTTTTCAGCGTTTATCAGACTTTCAGATAGGGGCAATATCAGTGAGCGTTCCGATTTCAGTTCCAGAGCGATTCGCCCGATGAGTCCTTCATATTTAGTCGTTTTCAGCCAATTTTCAGAATTTTGGAAAATTTCACTTTTTTGTGAAAATATCCACTAAATGAGGGAATAATATGTGTGAGGGTACCTAAGGAGTGTTCCAAATGTGCGTGGGTAGAATATATATCCCACGGGCGTAAAATTGAAAAAAGTTGAAAAAAATTTTTTTTTTGGACTTAATCATTTTTTCAGCGTTTATCAGACTTTCAGATAGGGGCAATATCAGTGAGCATTCCGATTTCAGTTCCAGAGCGATTCGCCAGATGAGTCCTTCATATTTAGTCGTTTTCAGCCAATTTTCAGAATTTTTGAAAATTTCACTTTTTTGTGAAGATATCCACTAAATGAGGGAATAATATGTGTGAGGGTACCCCAGGAGAGTTCCAAATGTGTGTGGGTAGAATATATATCCCACGAGGGGAAAATTGAAAAAAGGTGAAAAATTTTTTTTTTGGACTTAGTCATTTTTTCAGCGTTTATCAGACTTTCAGATAGGGGAAATGTGAGTGAGCGTTCCGATTTCAGTTCCAGCGCGATTCGCCCGATGAGTCCTTCATATTCAGTCGTTTTCAGCCAATTTTCTGAATTTTTGAAAATTTCACTTTTTTGTGAAAATATCCACTAAATGAGGGAATAATATGTGTGAGGGTAACCCAGGAAAGTTACAAATGTGTGTGGGTAGAATATATATCCCACAGGGGTGAAATTGAAAAAAGGTGAAAAATTTTTTTTTTGGACTTAGTCATTTTTTCAGCGTTTATCAGACTTTCAGATAGGGGCAATATCAGTGAGCGTTCCGATTTCAGTTCCAGAGCGATTCGCCCGATGAGTCCTTCATATTTAGTCGTTTTCAGCCAATTTTCAGAATTTTTGAAAATTTCACTTTTTTGTGAAAATATCCACTAAATGAAGGAATAATATGTGTGAGGGTACCCCAGAAGTGTTCCAAATGTGCGTGGGTAGAATATATATCCCACGGGGGTAAAATTGAAAAAAGTTGAAAAAATTTTTTTTTTTGGACTTAATCATTTTTTCAGCGTTTATCAGACTTTCAGATAGGGGCAATATCAGTGAGCGTTCCGATTTCAGTTCCAGAGCGATTCGCCAGATAAGTCCTTCATATTTAGCCGTTTTCAGCCAATTTTCTGAATTTTTGAAAATTTCACTTTTTTGTGAAGATATCCACTAAATGAGGGAATAATATGTGTGAGGGTATCCCAGGAGAGTTCCAAATGTGTGTGGGTAGAATATATATCCCACGGGGGGAAAATTGAAAAAAGGTGAAAAATTTTTTTTTTGGACTTAGTCATTTTTTCAGCGTTTATCAGAATTTCAGATAGGGGAAATGTCAGTGAGCGTTCCGAATTCAGTTCCAGCGCGATTCTTGCGATGAGTCCTTCATATTCAGTCGTTTTCAGCCAATTTTCTGAATTTTTGAAAATTTCACTTTTTTGTGAAAATATCCACTAAGTGAGGGAATAATATGTGTGAGGGTATCCCAGGAGAGTTCCAAATGTGTGTGGATAGAATATATATCCCACGGGGGTAAAATTGAAAAAAGGTTAAAAAATTTTTTTTGGACTTAATCATTTTTTCAGCGTTTATCAGACTTTCAGATAGGGGCAATATCAGTGAGCGTTCCGATTTCAGTTCCAGAGCGATTCGCCCGATGAGTCCTTCATATTTAGTCGTTTTCAGCCAATTTTCAGAATTTTTTAAAATTTCACTTTTTTGGGAAAATATCCACTAAATGAGGGAATAATATGTGTGAGGGTACCCCAGGAGTGTTCCAAATGTGTGTGGGTAGAATATATATCCCACGAGGGGAAAATTGAAAAAAGGTGAAAAATTTTTTTTTTGGACTTAGTCATTTTTTCAGCGTTTATCAGACTTTCAGATAGGGGAAATGTGAGTGAGCGTTCCGATTTCAGTTCCAGCGCGATTCGCCCGATGAGTCCTTCATATTCAGTCGTTTTCAGCCAATTTTCTGAATTTTTGAAAATTTCACTTTTTTGTGAAAATATCCACTAAATGAGGGAATAATATGTGTGAGGGTAACCCAGGAAAGTTACAAATGTGTGTGGGTAGAATATATATCCCACAGGGGTGAAATTGAAAAAAGGTGAAAAATTTTTTTTTTGGACTTAGTCATTTTTTCAGCGTTTATCAGACTTTCAGATAGGGGCAATATCAGTGAGCGTTCCGATTTCAGTTCCAGAGCGATTCGCCCGATGAGTCCTTCATATTTAGTCGTTTTCAGCCAATTTTCAGAATTTTTGAAAATTTCACTTTTTTGGGAAAATATCCACTAAATGAGGGAATAATATGTGTGAGGGTACCCCAGGAGTGTTCCAAATGTGCGTGGGTAGAATATATATCCCACGGGGGTAAAATTGAAAAAAGTTGAAAAAATTTTTTTTTTTGGACTTAATCATTTTTTCAGCGTTTATCAGACTTTCAGATAGGGGCAATATCAGTGAGCGTTCCGATTTCAGTTCCAGCGCGATTCTCCCGATGAGTCCTTCATATTCAGTCGTTTTCAGCCAATTTTCTGAATTTTTGAAAATTTCACTTTTTGTGAAAATATCCACTAAATGAGGGAATAATATGTGTGAGCGTACCCCAGGAGTGTTCCAAATGTGCATGGGTAGTATATATATTCCACGGGGGTAAAATTGAAAAAAGTTGAAAAATTTTTTTTTTTTGGACTTAGTCATTTTTTCAGCGTTTATCAGACTTTCAGATAAGGGAAATGTCACTGAGCGTTCCGATTTCAGTTCCAGCGCGATTCGCCAGATGAGTCCTTCATATTTAGTCGTTTTCAGCCAATTTTCTGAATTTTTGAAAATTTCACTTTTTTGTGAAAATATCCACTAAATGAGGGAATAATATGTGTGAGGGTACCCCAGAAGTGTTCCAAATGTGCGTGGGTAGAATATATATCCCACGGGGGTAAAATTGAAAAAAGTTGAAAAAATTTTTTTTTTTGGACTTAATCATTTTTTCAGCGTTTATCAGACTTTCAGATAGGGGCAATATCAGTGAGCGTTCCGATTTCAGTTCCAGAGCGATTCGCCAGATGAGTCCTTCATATTTAGCCGTTTTCAGCCAATTTTCTGAATTTTTGAAAATTTCACTTTTTTGTGAAAATATCCACTAAATGAGGGAATAATATGTGTGAGGGTACCCCAGAAGTGTTCCAAATGTGCGTGGGTAGAATATATATCCCACGGGGGTAAAATTGAAAAAAGTTGAAAAAATTTTTTTTTTTGGACTTAATCATTTTTTCAGCGTTTATTAGACTTTCAGATAGGGGCAATATCAGTGAGCGTTCCGATTTCAGTTCCAGAGCGATTCGCCAGATGAGTCCTTCATATTTAGCCGTTTTCAGCCAATTTTCTGAATTTTTGAAAATTTCACTTTTTTGTGAAGATATCCACTAAATGAGGGAATAATATGTGTGAGGGTAACCCAGGAGAGTTACAAATGTGTGTGTTTAGAATATATATCCCACAGGGGTAAAATTGAAAAAAGGTGAAAAATTTTTTTTTGGGACTTAGTCATTTTTTCAGCGTTTATCAGACTTTCAGACAGGGGCAATATCAGTGAGCGTTCTGATTTCAGTTCCAGAGTGATTCGCCAGATGAGTCCTTCATATTTAGTCGTTTTCAGCCAATTTTCTGAATTTTTGAAAATTTCACTTTTTTCTGAAGATATCCACTAAATGAGGGAATAATATGTGTGAGGGTACCCCAGGAGAGTTCCAAATGTGTGTGGGTAGAATATATATCCCACGGGGGGGAAATTGAAAAAAGGTGAAAAATTTTTTTTTTGGACTTAGTCATTTTTTCAGCGTTTATCAGACTTTCAGATAGGGGAAATGTCAGTGAGCATTCCGATTTCAGTTCCAGCGCGATTCGCCCGATGAGTCCTTCATATTCAGTCGTTTTCAGCCAATTTTCTGAATTTTTGAAAATTTCACTTTTTTGTGAAAATATCCACTATATGAGGGAATAATATGTGTGAGGGTAACCCAGGAGAGTTACAAATGTGTGTGGGTAGAATATATATCCCACAGGGGTAAAATTGAAAAAAGGTGAAAAAAATTTTTTTTTGGACTTAGTCATTTTTTCAGCGGTTATCAGACTTTCAGATAGGGGCAATATCAGTGAGCGTTCCGATTTCAGTTCCAGAGCGATTCGCCCGATGAGTCCTTCATATTTAGTCGTTTTCAGCCAATTTTCAGAATTTTTTAAAATTTCACTTTTTTGTGAAAATATCCACTAAATGAGGGAATAATATGTGTGAGGGTACCCCAGGAGTGTTCCAAATGTGCGTGGGTAGAATATATATCCCACGGGGGTAAAATTGAAAAAAGTTGAAAAAATTTTTTTTTTTGGACTTAATCATTTTTTCAGCGTTTATCAGACTTTCAGATAGGGGCAATATCAGTGAGCGTTCCGATTTCAGTTCCAGAGCGATTCGCCAGATGAGTCCTTCATATTTAGCCGTTTTCAGCCAATTTTCTGAATTTTTGAAAATTTCACTTTTTTGTGAAGATATCCACTAAATGAGGGAATAATATGTGTGAGGGTACCCCACTAGAGTTCCAAATGTGTGTCGGTAGAATATATATCCCACGGGGGGGAAATTGAAAAAAGGTGAAAAATTTTTTTTTTGGACTTAGTCATTTTTTCAGCGTTTATCAGACTTTCAGATAGGGGAAATGTCAGTGAGCGTTCCGATTTCAGTTCCAGCGCGATTCTCCCGATGAGTCCTTCATATTCAGTCGTTTTCAGCCAATTTTCTGAATTTTTGAAAATTTCACTTTTTGTGAAAATATCCACTAAATGAGGGAATAATATGTGTGAGCGTACCCCAGGAGTGTTCCAAATGTGCATGGGTAGTATATATATTCCACGGGGGTAAAATTGAAAAAAGTTGAAAAAAAATTTTTTTTGGACTTAGTCATTTTTTCAGCGTTTATCAGACTTTCAGATAGGGGAAATGTCAGTGAGCGTTCCGATTTCAGTTCCAGCGCGATTCGCCCGATGAGTCCTTCATATTCAGTCGTTTTCAGCCAATTTTCTGAATTTTTGAAAATGTCACTTTTTTGTGAAAATATCCACTAAATGAGGGAATAATATGTGTGAGGGTAACCCAGGAGAGTTCCAAATGTGTGTGGGTAGAATATATATCCCACAGGGGTAAAATTGAAAAAAGGTGAAAAATTTTTTTTTTTTGGACTTAGTCATGTTTTCAGCGTTTATCAGACTTTCAGATAAGGGAAATGTCACTGAGCGTTCCGATTTCAGTTCCAGCGCGATTCGCCAGATGAGTCCTTCATATTTAGTCGTTTTCAGCCAATTTTCTGAATTTTTGAAAATTTCACTTTTTTGTGAAAATATCCACTAAATGAGGGAATAATATGTGTGAGGGTACAACAGGAGTGTTCCAAATGTGCGTGGGTAGAATATATATCGCACGGGGGTAAAATTGAAAAAAGTTGAAAAATTTTTTTTTGGACTTAATCATTTTTTCTGCGTTTATCAGACTTTCAGATAGGGGCAATATCAGTGAGCGTTCCGATTTCAGTTCCAGAGCGATTCGCCCGATGAGTCCTTCATATTTAGTCGTTTTCAGCCAATTTTCAGAATTTTTTAAAATTTCACTTTTTTGTGAAAATATCCACTAAATGAGGGAATAATATGTGTGAGGGTACCCCAGGAGTGTTCCAAATGTGCGTGGGTAGAATATATATCCCACGGGGGTAAAATTGAAAAAAGTTGAAAAAAATTTTTTTTTTGGACTTAATCATTTTTTCAGCGTTTATCAGACTTTCAGATAGGGGCAATATCAGTGAGCGTTCCGATTTCAGTTCCAGAGCGATTCGCCAGATGAGTCCTTCATATTTAGCCGTTTTCAGCCAATTTTCTGAATTTTTGAAAATTTCACTTTTTTGTGAAGATATCCACTAAATGAGGGAATAATATGTGTGAGGGTACCCCAGGAGAGTTCCAAATGTGTGTCGGTAGAATATATATCCCACGGGGGGAAAATTGAAAAAAGGTGAAAAATTTTTTTTTTTTGGACTTAGTCATTTTTTCAGCGTTTATCAGACTTTCAGATAAGGGAAATGTCACTGAGCGTTCCGATTTCAGTTCCAGCGCGATTCGCCCGATGAGTCCTTCATATTCAGTCGTATTCAGCCAATTTTCTGAATTTTTGAAAATTTCACTTTTTGTGAAAATATCCACTAAATGAGGGAATAATATGTGTGAGGGTACCCCAGGAGTGTTCCAAATGTGCGTGGGTAGAATATATATCCCACGGGGGTAAAATTGAAAAAAGTTGAAAAAAATTTTTTTTTTGGACTTAATCATTTTTTCAGCGTTTATCAGACTTTCAGATAGGGGCAATATCAGTGAGCGTTCCGATTTCAGTTCCAGAGCGATTCGCCAGATGAGTCCTTCATATTTAGCCGTTTTCAGCCAATTTTCTGAATTTTTGAAAATTTCACTTTTTTGTGAAGATATCCACTAAATGAGGGAATGATATGTGTGAGGGTACCCCAGGAGAGGTCCAAATGTGTGTGGGTAGAATATATATCCCACAGGGGTAAAATTGAAAAAAGGTGAAAAATTTTTTTTTTTTGGACTTAATCATTTTTTCAGCGTTTATCAGACTTTCAGATAGGGGCAATATCAGTGAGCGTTCCGATTTCAGTTCCAGAGCGATTCGCCCGGTGAGTCCTTCATATTTAGTCGTTTTCAGCCAATTTTCAGAATTTTTGAAAATTTCACTTTTTTGTGAAAATATCCACTAAATGAGGGAATAATATGTGTGAGGGTACCCCAGGAGTGTTCCAAATGTGCGTGGGTAGAATATATATCCCACGGGGGTAAAATTGAAAAAAGTTGAAAAATTTTTTTTTCGACTTAATCATTTTTTCAGCGTTTATCAGACTTTCAGATAGGGGCAATATCAGTGAGCGTTCCGATTTCAGTTCCAGAGCGATTCGCCAGATGAGTCCTTCATATTTAGCCGTTTTCAGCCAATTTTCTGAATTTTTGAAAATTTCACTTTTTTGTGAAGATAACCACTAAATGAGGGAATAATATGTGTGAGGGTAACCCAGGAGAGTTCCAAATGTGTGTGGGTAGAATATATAGCCCACAGGGGTAAAATTGAAAAAAGGTGAAAAATTTTTTTTTTTTGGACTTAGTCATTTTTTCAGCGTTTATCAGACTTTCAGATAGGAGAAATGTCAGTGAGCGTTCCGATTTCAGTTCCAGAGCAATTCGCCCGATGAGTCCTTCATATTTAGTCGTTTTCAGCCAATTTTCTGAATTTTTGAAAATTTCACTTTTTTGTGAAAATATCCACTAAATGAGGGAATAATATGTGTGAGGGTACCCCAGAAGTGTTCCAAATGTGCGTGGGTAGAATATATATCCCACGGGGGTAAAATTGAAAAAAGTTGAAAAAATTTTTTTTTTTGGACTTAATCATTTTTTCAGCGTTTATCAGACTTTCAGATAGGGGCAATATCAGTGAGCGTTCCGATTTCAGTTCCAGAGCGATTCGCCAGATGAGTCCTTCATATTTAGCCGTTTTCAGCCAATTTTCTGAATTTTTGAAAATTTCACTTTTTTGTGAAGATATCCACTAAATGAGGGAATAATATGTGTGAGGGTACCCCAGGAGAGTTCCAAATGTGTGTGGGTAGAATATATATCCCACGGGGGGAAAATTGAAAAAAGGTGAAAAATATTTTTTTTGGACTTAGTCATTTTTTCAGCGTTTATCAGAATTTCAGATAGGGGAAATGTCAGTGAGCGTTCCGAATTCAGTTCCAGCGCGATTCTTGCGATGAGTCCTTCATATTCAGTCGTTTTCAGCCAATTTTCTGAATTTTTGAAAATTTCATTTTTTTGTGAAAATATCCACTAAGTGAGGGAATAATATGTGTGAGGGTATCCCAGGAGAGTTCCAAATGTGTGTGGGTAGAATATATATCCCACGGGGGTAAAATTGAAAAAAGGTTGAAAAATTTTTTTTTGGGACTTAATCATTTTTTCAGCGTTTATCAGACTTTCAGATAGGGGCAATATCAGTGAGCGTTCCGATTTCAGTTCCAGAGCGATTCGCCAGATGAGTCCTTCATATTTAGCCGTTTTCAGCCAATTTTCTGAATTTTTGAAAATTTCACTTTTTTGTGAAGATATCCACTAAATGAGGGAATAATATGTGTGAGGGTAACCCAGGAGAGTTCCAAATGTGTGTGGGTAGAATATATATCCCACAGGGGTAAAATTGAAAAAAGGTGAAAAATTTTTTTTTTTTGGACTTAGTCATTTTTTCAGCGTTTATCAGTCTTTCAGATAGGAGAAATGTCAGTGAGCGTTCCGATTTCAGTTCCAGAGCGATTCGCCAGATGAGTCCTTCATATTTAGCCGTTTTCAGCCAATTTTCTGAATTTTTGAAAATTTCACTTTTTTGTGAAGATATCCACTAAATGAGGGAATAATATGTGTGAGGGTAACCCAGGAGAGTTCCAAATGTGTGTGGGTAGAATATATATCCCACAGGGGTAAAATTGAAAAAAGGTGAAAAATTTTTTTTTTTTGGACTTAGTCATTTTTTCAGCGTTTATCAGTCTTTCAGATAGGAGAAATGTCAGTGAGCGTTCCGATTTCAGTTCCAGAGCGATTCGCCAGATGAGTCCTTCATATTTAGCCGTTTTCAGCCAATTTTCTGAATTTTTGAAAATTTCACTTTTTTGTGAAGATATCCACTAAATGAGGGAATGATATGTGTGAGGGTACCCCAGGAGAGGTCCAAATGTGTGTGGGTAGAATATATATCCCACAGGGGTAAAATTGAAAAAAGGTGAAAAATTTTTTTTTTTTGGACTTAATCATTTTTTCAGCGTTTATCAGACTTTCAGATAGGGGCAATATCAGTGAGCATTCCGATTTCAGTTCCAGAGCGATTCGCCCGGTGAGTCCTTCATATTTAGTCGTTTTCAGCCAATTTTCAGAATTTTTGAAAATTTCACTTTTTTGTGAAAATATCCACTAAATGAGGGAATAATATGTGTGAGGGTACCCCAGGAGTGTTCCAAATGTGCGTGGGTAGAATATATATCCCACGGGGGTAAAATTGAAAAAAGTTGAAAAATTTTTTTTTCGACTTAATCATTTTTTCAGCGTTTATCAGACTTTCAGATAGGGGCAATATCAGTGAGCGTTCCGATTTCAGTTCCAGAGCGATTCGCCAGATGAGTCCTTCATATTTAGCCGTTTTCAGCCAATTTTCTGAATTTTTGAAAATTTCACTTTTTTGTGAAGATATCCACTAAATGAGGGAATAATATGTGTGAGGGTAACCCAGGAGAGTTCCAAATGTGTGTGGGTAGAATATATATCCCACAGGGGTAAAATTGAAAAAAGGTGAAAAATTTTTTTTTTTGGACTTAGTCATTTTTTCAGCGTTTATCAGACTTTCAGATAGGAGAAATGTCAGTGAGCGTTCCGATTTCAGTTCCAGAGCAATTCGCCCGATGAGTCCTTCATATTTAGTCGTTTTCAGCCAATTTTCTGAATTTTTGAAAATTTCACTTTTTTGTGAAAATATCCACTAAATGAGGGAATAATATGTGTGAGGGTACCCCAGAAGTGTTCCAAATGTGTGTGGGTAGAATATATATCCCACGGGGGGAAAATTGAAAAAAGGTGAAAAATTTTTTTTTTGGACTTAGTCATTTTTTCAGCGTTTATCAGAATTTCAGATAGGGGAAATGTCAGTGAGCGTTCCGAATTCAGTTCCAGCGCGATTCTTGCGATGAGTCCTTCATATTCAGTCGTTTTCAGCCAATTTTCTGAATTTTTGAAAATTTCATTTTTTTGTGAAAATATCCACTAAGTGACTGAATAATATGTGTGAGGGTATCCCAGGAGAGTTCCAAATGTGTGTGGGTAGAATATATATCCCACGGGGGTAAAATTGAAAAAAGGTTGAAAAATTTTTTTTTGGGACTTAATCATTTTTTCAGCGTTTATCAGACTTTCAGATAGGGGCAATATCAGTGAGCGTTCCGATTTCAGTTCCAGAGCGATTCGCCAGATGAGTCCTTCATATTTAGCCGTTTTCAGCCAATTTTCTGAATTTTTGAAAATTTCACTTTTTTGTGAAGATATCCACTAAATGAGGGAATAATATGTGTGAGGGTAACCCAGGAGAGTTCCAAATGTGTGTGGGTAGAATATATATCCCACAGGGGTAAAATTGAAAAAAGGTGAAAAATTTTTTTTTTTTGGACTTAGTCATTTTTTCAGCGTTTATCAGTCTTTCAGATAGGAGAAATGTCAGTGAGCGTTCCGATTTCAGTTCCAGAGCGATTCGCCCGATGAGTCCTTCATATTTAGTCGTTTTCAGCCAATTTTCTGAATTTTTGAAAATTTCACTTTTTTGTGAAAATATCCACTAAATGAGGGAATAATATGTGTGAGGGTAACCCAGGAGAGTTACAAATGTGTGTGGGTAGAATATATATCCCACAGGGGTAAAATTGAAAAAAGGTGAAAAAATTTTTTTTTTGGACTTAGTCATTTTTTCAGCGTTTATCAGACTTTCAGATAAGGGAAATGTCACTGAGCGTTCCGATTTCAGTTCCAGCGCGATTCGCCAGATGAGTCCTTCATATTCAGTCGTTTTCAGCCAATTTTCTGAATTTTTGAAAATTTCACTTTTTTGTGAAAATATCCACTAAGTGAGGGAATAATATGTGTGAGGGTATCCCAGGAGAGTTCCAAATGTGTGTGGGTAGAATATATATCCCACGGGGGTAAAATTGAAAAAAGGTTGAAAAATTTTTTTTTGGGACTTAATCATTTTTTCAGCGTTTATCAGACTTTCAGATAGGGGCAATATCAGTGAGCGTTCCGATTTCAGTTCCAGAGCGATTCGCCAGATGAGTCCTTCATATTTAGCCGTTTTCAGCCAATTTTCTGAATTTTTGAAAATTTCACTTTTTTGTGAAGATATCCACTAAATGAGGGAATAATATGTGTGAGGGTAACCCAGGAGAGTTCCAAATGTGTGTGGGTAGAATATATATCCCACAGGGGTAAAATTGAAAAAAGGTGAAAAATTTTTTTTTTTTGGACTTAGTCATTTTTTCAGCGTTTATCAGTCTTTCAGATAGGAGAAATGTCAGTGAGCGTTCCGATTTCAGTTCCAGAGCGATTCGCCCGATGAGTCCTTCATATTTAGTCGTTTTCAGCCAATTTTCTGAATTTTTGAAAATTTCACTTTTTTGTGAAAATATCCACTAAATGAGGGAATAATATGTGTGAGGGTACAACAGGAGTGTTCCAAATGTGCGTGGGTAGAATATATATCCCACGGGGGTAAAATTGAAAAAAGTTGAAAAATTTTTTTTTGGACCTAATCATTTTTTCTGCGTTTATCAGACTTTCAGATAGGGGCAATATCAGTGAGCGTTCCGATTTCAGTTCCAGAGCGATTCGCCCGATGAGTCCTTCATATTTAGTCGTTTTCAGCCAATTTTCAGAATTTTTTAAAATTTCACTTTTTTGTGAAAATATCCACTAAATGAGGGAATAATATGTGTGAGGGTACCCCAGGAGTGTTCCAAATGTGCGTGGGTAGAATATATATCCCACGGGGGTAAAATTGAAAAAAGTTGAAAAAAATTTTTTTTTTGGACTTAATCATTTTTTCAGCGTTTATCAGACTTTCAGATAGGGGCAATATCAGTGAGCGTTCCGATTTCAGTTCCAGAGCGATTCGCCAGATGAGTCCTTCATATTTAGCCGTTTTCAGCCAATTTTCTGAATTTTTGAAAATTTCACTTTTTTGTGAAGATATCCACTAAATGAGGGAATAATATGTGTGAGGGTACCCCAGGAGAGTTCCAAATGTGTGTCGGTAGAATATATATCCCACGGGGGGAAAATTGAAAAAAGGTGAAAAATTTTTTTTTTTTGGACTTAGTCATTTTTTCAGCGTTTATCAGACTTTCAGATAAGGGAAATGTCACTGAGCGTTCCGATTTCAGTTCCAGAGCGATTCGCCCGGTGAGTCCTTCATATTTAGTCGTTTTCAGCCAATTTTCAGAATTTTTGAAAATTTCACTTTTTTGTGAAAATATCCACTAAATGAGGGAATAATATGTGTGAGGGTACCCCAGGAGTGTTCCAAATGTGCGTGGGTAGAATATATATCCCACGGGGGTAAAATTGAAAAAAGTTGAAAAATTTTTTTTTCGACTTAATCATTTTTTCAGCGTTTATCAGACTTTCAGATAGGGGCAATATCAGTGAGCATTCCGATTTCAGTTCCAGAGCGATTCGCCCGATGAGTCCTTCATATTTAGTCGTTTTCAGCCAATTTTCTGAATTTTTGAAAATTTCACTTTTTTGTGAAAATATCCACTAAGTGAGGGAATAATATGTGTGAGGGTATCCCAGGAGAGTTCCAAATGTGTGTGGGTAGAATATATATCCCACGGGGGTAAAATTGAAAAAAGGTTAAAAAGTTTTTTTTGGACTTAATCATTTTTTCAGCGTTTATCAGACTTTCAGATAGGGGCAATATCAGTGAGCGTTCCGATTTCAGTTCCAGAGCGATTCGCCAGATGAGTCCTTCATATTTAGCCGTTTTCAGCCAATTTTCTGAATTTTTGAAAATTTCACTTTTTTGTGAAGATATCCACTAAATGAGGGAATAATATGTGTGAGGGTACCCCAGGAGAGTTCCAAATGTGTGTGGGTAGAATATATATCCCACGGGGGGAAAATTGAAAAAAGGTGAAAAATTTTTTTTTTGGACTTAGTCATTTTTTCAGCGTTTATCAGACTTTCAGATAAGGGAAATGTCAGTGAGCGTTCTGATTTCAGTTCCAGCGCGATTCTCCCGATGAGTCCTTCATATTCAGTCGTATTCAGCCAATTTTCTGAATTTTTGAAAATTTCACTTTTTGTGAAAATATCCAATAAATGAGGGAATAATATGTGTGAGGTTACCCCAGGAGTGTTCCAAATGTGCGTGGGTAGTATATATATTCCACGGGGGTAAAATTGAAAAAAGTTGAAAAAAAATTTTTTTTGGACTTAGTCATTTTTTCAGCGTTTATCAGACTTTCAGATAGGGGAAATGTCAGTGAGCGTTCCGATTTCAGTTCCAGCGTGATTCGCCCGATTAGTCCTTCATATTCAGTCGTTTTCAGCCAATTTTCTGAATTTTTGAAAATTTCACTTTTTTGTGAAAATATCCACTAAATGAGGGAATAATATGTGTGAGGGTAACCCAGGAGACTTACAAATGTGTGTGGGTAGAATATATATCCCACAGGGGTAAAATTGAAAAAAGGTGAAAAATTTTTTTTTTTGGACTGTCATTTCTTCAGCATTTATCAGACTTTCAGATAGGGGAAATGTCAGTGAGCGTTCCGATTTCAGTTCCAGCGCGATTCGCCCGATGAGTCCTTCATATTCAGTCGTTTTCAGCCAATTTTCTGAATTTTTGAAAATTTCACTTTTTGTGAAAATATCCACTAAATGAGGGAATAATATGTGTGAGGGTACCCCAGGAGAGTTCCAAATGTGTGTGGGTAGAATATATATCCCACGGGGGGGAAATTGAAAAAAGTTGAAAAATTTTTTTTTGGACTTAATCATTTTTTCAGCGTTTATCAGACTTTCAGATAGGGGAAATGTCAGTGAGCGTTCCGATTTCAGTTCCAGCGCGATTCTCCCGATGAGTCCTTCATATTCAGTCGTTTTCAGCCAATTTTCTGAATTTTTGAAAATTTCACTTTTTGTGAAAATATCCACTAAATGAGGGAATAATATGTGTGAGGTTACCCCAGGAGTGTTCCAAATGTGCGTGGGTAGTATATATATTCCACGGGGGTAAAATTGAAAAAAGTTGAAAAAAAATTTTTTTTGGACTTAGTCATTTTTTCAGCGTTTATCAGACTTTCAGATAGGGGAAATGTCAGTGAGCGTTCCGATTTCAGTTCCAGCGCGATTCGCCCGATGAGTCCGTCATATTCAGTCGTTTTCAGCCAATTTTCTGAATTTTTGAAAATTTCACTTTTTTGTGAAAATATCCACTAAATGAGGGAATAATATGTGTGAGGGTAACCCAGGAGAGTTACAAATGTGTGTGGGTAGAATATATATCCCACAGGGGTAAAATTGAAAAAAGGTGAAAAATTTTTTTTTTTGGACTGTTATTTCTTCAGCATTTATCAGACTTTCAGATAGGGGAAATGTCAGTGAGCGTTCCGATTTCAGTTCCAGCGCGATTCGCCCGATGAGTCCTTCATATTCAGTCGTTTTCAGCCAATTTTCTGAATTTTTGAAAATTTCACTTTTTGTGAAAATATCCACTAAATGAGGGAATAATATGTGTGAGGGTACCCCAGGAGAGTTCCAAATGTGTGTGGGTAGAATATATATCCCACGGGGGGGAAATTGAAAAAAGTTGAAAAATTTTTTTTTGGACTTAATCATTTTTTCAGCGTTTATCAGACTTTCAGATAGGGGCAATATCAGTGAGCGTTCCGATTTCAGTTCCAGAGCGATTCGCCCGATGAGTCCTTCATATTTAGTCGTTTTCAGCCAATTTTCAGAATTTTTTAAAATTTCACTTTTTTGTGAAAATATCCACTAAATGAGGGAATAATATGTGTGAGGGTAACCCAGGAGAGTTCCAAATGTGTGTGGGTAGAATATATATCCCACAGGGGTAAAATTGAAAAAAGGTGAAAAATTTTTTTTTTTTGGACTTAGTCATTTTTTCAGCGTTTATCAGACTTTCAGATAGGAGAAATGTCAGTGAGCGTTCCGATTTCAGTTCCAGCGCGATTCGCCCGATTAGTCCTTCATATTCAGTCGTTTTCAGCCAATTTTCTGAATTTTTGAAAATTTCACTTTTTTGTGAAAATATCCACTAAATGAGGGAATAATATGTGTGAGGGTAACCCAGGAGAGTTACAAATGTGTGTGGGTAGAATATATATCCCACAGGGGTAAAATTGAAAAAAGGTGAAAAATTTTTTTTTTTGGACTGTCATTTTTTCAGCATTTATCAGACTTTCAGATAGGGGCAATATCAGTGAGTGTTCCGATTTCAGTTCCAGCGCGATTCGCCCGATGAGTCCTTCATATTTAGTCGTTTTCAGCCAATTTTCAGAATTTTTTAAAATTTCACTTTTTTGTGAAAATATCCACTAAATGAGGGAATAATATGTGTGAGGGTACCCCAGGAGTGTTCCAAATGTGTGTGGGTAGAATATATATCCCACGGGGGGAAAATTGAAAAAAGGTGAAAAATTTTTTTTTTGGACTTAGTCATTTTTTCAGCGTTTATCAGACTTTCAGATAGGGGAAATGTCAGTGAGCGTTCCGATTTCAGTTCCAGCGCGATTCTCCCGATGAGTCCTTCATATTCAGTCGTTTTCAGCCAATTTTCTGAATTTTTGAAAATTTCACTTTTTGTGAAAATATCCACTAAATGAGGGAATAATATGTGTGAGGGTACCCCAGGAGTGTTCCAAATGTGCGTGGGTAGAATATATATCCCACGGGGGTAAAATTGAAAAAAGTTGAAAAAAATTTTTTTTTTGGACTTAATCATTTTTTCAGCGTTTATCAGACTTTCAGATAGGGGCAATATCAGTGAGCGTTCCGATTTCAGTTCCAGAGCGATTCGCCAGATGAGTCCTTCATATTTACCCGTTTTCAGCCAATTTTCTGAATTTTTGAAAATTTCACTTTTTTGTGAAGATATCCACTAAATGAGGGAATAATATGTGTGAGGGTAACCCAGGAGAGTTCCAAATGTGTGTGGGTAGAATATATATCCCACAGGGGTAAAATTGAAAAAAGGTGAAAAATTTTTTTTTTTTGGACTTAGTCATTTTTTCAGCGTTTATCAGACTTTCAGATAGGAGAAATGTCAGTGAGCGTTCCGATTTCAGTTCCAGCGCGATTCGCCCGATGAGTCCTTCATATTCAGTCGTTTTCAGCCAATTTTCTGAATTTTTGAAAATTTCACTTTTTTGTGAAAATATCCACTAAATGAGGGAATAATATGTGTGAGGGTACCCCAGGAGAGGTCCAAATGTGTGTGGGTAGAATATATATCCCACGGGGGTAAAATTGAAAAAAGTTGAAAAAAATTTTTTTTTGGACTTAATCATTTTTTCAGCGTTTATCAGACTTTCAGATAGGGGAAATGTCAGTGAGCGTTCCAATTTCAGTTCCAGCGCGATTCTCCCGATGAGTCCTTCATATTCAGTCGTATTCAGCCAATTTTCTGAATTTTTGAAAATTTCACTTTTTGTGAAAATATCCACTAAATGAGGGAATAATATGTGTGAGGGTACCCCAGGAGTGTTCCAAATGTGCGTGGGTAGTATATATATTCCACGGGGGTAAAATTGAAAAAAGTTGAAAAAAAATTTTTTTTGGACTTAGTCATTTTTTCAGCGTTTATCAGACTTTCAGATAGGGGAAATGTCAGTGAGCGTTCCGATTTCAGTTCCAGGGCGATTCGCCCGATGAGTCCTTCATATTCAGTCGTTTTCAGCCAATTTTCTGAATTTTTGAAAATGTCACTTTTTTGTGAAAATATCCACTAAATGAGGGAATAATATGTGTGAGGGTAACCCAGGAGAGTTCCAAATGTGTGTGGGTAGAATATATATCCCACAGGGGTAAAATTGAAAAAAGGTGAAAAATTTTTTTTTTTTGACTTAGTCATTTTTTCAGCGTTTATCAGACTTTCAGATAGGAGAAATGTCAGTGAGCGTTCCGATTTCAGTTCCAGCGCGATTCGCCCGATGAGTCCTTCATATTCAGTCGTTTTCAGCCAATTTTCTGAATTTTTGAAAATTTCACTTTTTTGTGAAAATATCCACTAAATGAGGGAATAATATGTGTGAGGGTACACCAGGAGAGGTCCAAATGTGTGTGGGTAGAATATATATCCCACGGGGGTAAAATTGAAAAAAGGTTAAAAAAATTTTTTTGGACTTAATCATTTTTTCAGCGTTTATCAGACTTTCAGATAGGGGCAATATCAGTGAGCGTTCCGATTTCAGTTCCAGAGCGATTCGCCCGATGAGTCCTTCATATTTAGTCGTTTTCAGCCAATTTTCAGAATTTTTGAAAATTTCACTTTTTTGTGAAAATATCCACTAAATGAGGGAATAATATGTGTGAGGGTACCCCAGGAGTGTTCCAAATGTGTGTGGGTAGAATATATATCCCACGGGGGGAAAATTGAAAAAAGGTGAAAAATTTTTTTTTTGGACTTAGTCATTTTTTCAGCGTTTATCAGACTTTCAGATAGGGGAAATGTCAGTGAGCGTTCCGCTTTCAGTTCCAGCGCGATTCGCCCGATGAGTCCTTCATATTTAGTCGTTTTCAGCCAATTTTCTGAATTTTTGAAAATTTCACTTTTTTGTGAAGATATCCACTAAATGAGGGAATAATATGTGTGAGGGTACCCCAGGAGTGTTCCAAATGTGCGTGGGTAGAATATATATCCCACGGGGGTAAAATTGAAAAAAGGTTAAAAATTTTTTTTTTTGGACTTAGTAATTTTTTCAGCGTTTATCAGAATTTCAGATAGGGGAAATGTCAGTGAGCGTTCCGAATTCAGTTCCAGCGCGATTCTTGCGATGAGTCCTTCATATTCAGTCGTTTTCAGCCAATTTTCTGAATTTTTGAAAATTTCACTTTTTTGTGAAAATATCCACTAAGTGAGGGAATAATATGTGTGAGAGTATCCCAGGAGAGTTCCAAATGTGTGTGGGTAGAATATATATCCCACGGGGGTAAAATTGAAAAAAGGTTAAAAAATTTTTTTTGGACTTAATCATTTTTTCAGCGTTTATCAGACTTTCAGATAGGGGCAATATCAGTGAGCATTCCGATTTCAGTTCCAGAGCGATTCGCCCGATGAGTCCTTCATATTTAGTCGTTTTCAGCCAATTTTCAGAATTTTTTAAAATTTCACTTTTTTGTGAAAATATCCACTAAATGAGGGAATAATATGTGTGAGGGTACCCCAGGAGTGTTCCAAATGTGCGTGGGTTGAATATATATCCCACGGGGGTAAAATTGAAAAAAGTTGAAAAAAATTTTTTTTTTGGACTTAATCATTTTTTCAGCGTTTATCAGACTTTCAGATAGGGGCAATATCAGTGAGCGTTCCGATTTCAGTTCCAGAGCGATTCGCCAGATGAGTCCTTCATATTTAGCGGTTTTCAGCCAATTTTCTGAATTTTTGAAAATTTCACTTTTTTGTGAAGATATCCACTAAATGAGGGAATAATATGTGTGAGGGTACCCCAGGAGAGTTCCAAATGTGTGTGGGTAGAATATATATCCCACGGGGGGGAAAATTGAAAAAAGGTGAAAAATTTTTTTTTTGGACTTAGTCATTTTTTCAGCGTTTATCAGACTTTCAGATAGGGGAAATGTCAGTGAGCGTTCCGATTTCAGTTCCAGCGCGATTCGCCCGATGAGTCCTTCATATTCAGTCGTTTTCAGCCAATTTTCTGAATTTTTGAAAATTTCACTTTTTTGTGAAAATATCCACTAAATGAGGGAATAATATGTGTGAGGGTAACCCAGGAGAGTTACAAATGTGTGTGGGTAGAATATATATCCCACAGGGGTAAAATTGAAAAAAGGTGAAAAATTATTTTTTTTGGACTTAGTCATTTTTTTCAGCGTTTATCAGACTTTCAGATAAGGGAAATGTCAGTGAGCGTTCCGATTTCAGTTCCAGCGCGATTCTCCCGATGAGTCCTTCATATTCAGTCGTATTCAGCCAATTTTCTGAATTTTTAAAAATTTCACTTTTTGTGAAAATATCCACTAAATGAGGGAATAATATGTGTGAGGTTACCCCAGGAGTGTTCCAAATGTGCGTGGGTAGTATATATATTCCACGGGGGTAAAATTGAAAAAAGTTGAAAAAAAATTTTTTTGGGACTTAGTCATTTTTTCAGCGTTTATCAGACTTTCAGATAGGAGAAATGTCAGTGAGCGTTCCGATTTCAGTTCCAGCGCGATTCGCCCGATGAGTCCTTCATATTCAGTCGTTTTCAGCCAATTTTCTGAATTTTTGAAAATTTCTCTTTTTTGTGAAAATATCCACTAAATGAGGGAATAATATGTGTGAGGGTAACCCAGTAGAGTTACAAATGTGTGTGGGTAGAATATATATCCCACGGGGGTAAAATTGAAAAAAGTTGAAAAAAATTTTTTTTTTGGACTTAATCATTTTTTCAGCGTTTATCAGACTTTCAGATAGGGGCAATATCAGTGAGCGTTCCGATTTCAGTTCCAGCGCGATTCGCCCGATGAGTCCTTCATATTCAGTCGTATTCAGCCAATTTTCTGAATTTTTGAAAATTTCACTTTTTGTGAAAATATCCACTAAATGAGGGAATAATATGTGTGAGGGTACCCCAGGAGTGTTCCAAATGTGCGTGGGTAGAATATATATCCCACGGGGGTAAAATTGAAAAAAGGTGAAAAATTTTTATTTTTGGATTTAGTCATTTTTTCATCGTTTATCAGACTTTCAGATAGGGGAAATGTCAGTGAGCGTTCCGATTTCAGTTCCAGCGCGATTCTCCCGATGAGTCCTTCATATTCAGTCGTATTCAGCCAATTTTCTGAATTTTTGAAAATTTCACTTTTTTGTGAAAATATCCACTAAATGAGGGAATAATATGTGTGAGGGTACCCCAGGAGTGTTCCAAATGTGCGTGGGTAGAATATATATCCCACGGGGGTAAAATTGAAAAAAGTAAAAAAAAAAATTTTTTTTGGACTTAGTCATTTTTTCAGCATTTATCAGACTTTCAGATAGGGGAAAGAGTGAGCGTTCCAATTTCAGTTCCAGCGCGATTCGCCCGATGAGTCCTTCATATTCAGTCGTTTTCAGCCAATTTTCTGAATTTTTGAAAATGTCACTTTTTTGTGAAAATATCCACTAAATGAGGGAATAATATGTGTGAGGGTACCCCAGGAGAGTTCCAAATGTGTGTGGGTAGAATATATATCCCACGGGGGTAAAATTGAAAAAAGGTGAAAAAATTTTTTTTTTGGATTTAGTCATTTTTTTCAGCGTTTATCAGACTTTCAGATAGGGGAAATGTCAGTGAGCGTTCCGATTTCAGTTCCAGCGCGATTCTCCCGATGAGTCCTTCATATTCAGTCGTATTCAGCCAATTTTCTGAATTTTTGAAAATTTCACTTTTTTGTGAAAATATCCCCTAAATGAGGGAATAATATGTGTGAGGGTATCCCAGGAGAGTTCCAAATGTGTGTGGGAAGAATATATATCCCACGGGGGTAAAATTGAAAAAAGGTTAAAAAATTTTTTTTGGACTTAATCATTTTTTCAGCGTTTATCAGACTTTCAGATAGGGGCAATATCAGTGAGCGTTCCGATTTCAGTTCCAGAGCGATTCGCCCGATGAGTCCTTCATATTTAGTCGTTTTCAGCCAATTTTCAGAATTTTTTAAAATTTCACTTTTTTGTGAAAATATCCACTAAATGAGGGAATAATATGTGTGAGGGTACCCCAGGAGTGTTCCAAATGTGCGTGGGTTGAATATATATCCCACGGGGGTAAAATTGAAAAAAGTTGAAAAAAATTTTTTTTTTGGACTTAATCATTTTTTCAGCGTTTATCAGACTTTCAGATAGGGGCAATATCAGTGAGCGTTCCGATTTCAGTTCCAGAGCGATTCGCCAGATGAGTCCTTCATATTTAGTCGTTTTCAGCCAATTTTCTGAATTTTTGAAAATTTCACTTTTTTGTGAAGATATCCACTAAATGAGGGAATAATATGTGTGAGGGTACCCCAGGAGTGTTCCAAATGTGCGTGGGTAGAATATATATCCCACGGGGGTAAAATTGAAAAAAGTTAAAAAAAAATTTTTTTGGGACTTAGTCATTTTTTCAGCATTTATCAGACTTTCAGATAGGGGAAAGAGTGAGCGTTCCGATTTCAGTTCCAGCGCGATTCGCCCGATGAGTCCTTCATATTCAGTCGTTTTCAGCCAATTTTCTGAATTTTTGAAAATGTCACTTTTTTGTGAAAATATCCACTAAATGAGGGAATAATATGTGTGAGGGTACCCCAGGAGAGTTCCAAATGTGTGTGGGTAGAATATATATCCCACGGGGGTAAAATTGAAAAAAGGTGAAAAAATTTTTTTTTGGGATTTAGCCATTTTTTGCAGCGTTTATCAGACTTTCAGATAGGGGAAATGTCAGTGAGCGTTCCGATTTCAGTTCCAGAGCGATTCGCCAGATGAGTCCTTCATATTTAGCCGTTTTCAGCCAATTTTCTGAATTTTTGAAAATTTCACTTTTTTGTGAAGATATCCACTAAATGAGGGAATAATATGTGTGAGGGTACCCCAGGAGTGTTCCAAATGTGGGTGGGTAGAATATATATCCCACAGGGGTAAAATTGAAAAAAGTTGAAAAAAATTTTTTTTTTGGACTTAGAATCATAGAATCATAGAATCATAGAATGGTAGAGTTGGAAGGGACCTCCTGGGTCATCTGGTCCAACCCCCTGCTCAAAGCAGGATTCACTAGATCATCTCAGACAGATGTCTGTCCAGCCTCTGTTTGAAGACGTCCATTGAAGGGGAACTCACCACCTCTCGTGGCAGCCTGTTCCACTCATTAATCACCCTAACTGTCAAAAAGTTTTTTCTAATATCTAATCTGTGTCTCCTCCCATTTAGTTTCATCCCATTGCTTCTAGTCTTTCCTTGTGCAAATGAGAATAAAGATGATCCTTCTACAATGTGACAGCCCTTGACATATTTGTAGACAGCTATTAAGTCTCCTCTCAGTCTTCTTTTTTGCAAGCTAAACATTCCCAAATCCTGCAACCGTTCCTCATAGGACATGGTTTGCAGACCAGTCACCATTCTGGTCGCTCTTCTCTGAACTTGCTCCAGTTTGTCGATGTCTTTTTTAAAATGTGGTGCCCAAAACTGTACACAGTATTCCAGATGAGGTCTGACCAAAGAGGAGTAAAGACCGATAATGACTTCACGTGATCTAGACTGTATGCTTCTGTTAATACATCCCAGAATTGTATTTGCCTTTTTTGCTGCTGCATCACACTGTTGACTCATGTTCAGTCTATGATCTATTAGTATACCTAAGTCTTTTTCACATGTACTGTTGCTTAGCTCTATTCCTCCCATTCTGTATATGCTTTTTGCATTTTTATTGCCCAGATGTAGTACTTTGCATTTTCCCCTGTTAAAAACCATTCTGTTGGTTGCTGCCCACTGCTCCAGTTTATTTAGGTCTTTTTGAATCCTCTCTCTCTCTTCTCTAGTATTAGCTATCCCTCCTAGCTTTGTGTCATCAGCAAATTTAATCAGTTTACCCTCAATTCCTTCATCTAAATCATTGATAAAGATGTTGAACAATACAGGTCCCAGGACGGAGCCCTGTGGTACCCCACTTGAGACATTCATCCAGCTGGATGTGAAGCCATTTACAACCACCCTTTGAGTCCGATCACTAAGCCAGTTATGAATCCACCTAACAGTTGCCTGGTCCATTGCATACTTGGTCATTTTTTCAATAAGGATGATGTGAGATACTTTGTCAAATGCTTTGCTGAAGTCAAGATATACTATATCTACAGCATTTCCCTGATCCACCCAGTCAGTGATTCTGTCATAGAAGGAAATTAAGTTAGTTTGACATGACTTGTTAGTTACAAACCCATGCTGACTCTGGTTAATCACTTCATTCTTATCCATGTACTTACATACATGTTGTTTAATAATTTGTTCAAAGATCTTTCCTGGTATAGAAGTCAGACTCACCGGCCTATAGTTCCCTGGGTCCACCTTCTTCCCCTTTTTGAAGATAGGAACAACATTTGCTCTTCTCCAGTCTTCTGGGACTTCTCCTGTTCTCCAAGAATTTTCAAAGATTATGGAGAGTGGTTCTAAAATTTCTTCTACAATCTCCTTCAGTACTCTGGGGTGTAATTCATCTGGACCTGGAGACTTGAACTCATTTATGTTAGCTAAATATTCCCTCACAATCTTTCTGTTTACTGATAACTTGGATTCCTCTATTCCTTTAAAAGGACAGTGAAGATCAGTTGATGTTACATTTTCTTTCTGAGAGAAAACAGATGCAAAATAGGAATTAAAAAGTTCGGCCTTCTCAACATCCTCTCTTACCATTTCTCCATTTTCATCCTGTAAAAATCCTATAGCATCTTTGACTTTTCTTTTACTTTTGACATACCCCCAAAATCCTTTTTTATTGCTTTTGACATCTCTTGCAAGCCTTAATTCATTGTCAGCTTTAGCTAACCTGATACGTGCCCTGCAGGATCTGCAGACTGCATTATAATCTTCTTTAGATATGCCTCCCTCTTTCCATTTAATAAACATTTCTTTCTTTCTTTTTAGCATGTGTTTAAGTTCTGTGTTCATCCATCCTGGTTTCCTTAAATGCTTCCCATTCTTCCTACTTTTCGGGATTGTTAACGATTGTGCTTTGAGAATCTCATTTTTAAAAACTTCCCATCCTTCCTGGACATTTTTGTCCTTAAGGACATCCAGCCATTGGATCCCTCCTATTCTCTTTCTGAGTCTCTTAAAATCTGCCTTTCTAAAATCTAACCTTGAAGTTTGAGTCTTCACATGTCTTCCTCCTCTAGTTATCCAAAATTCTATAATAGCATGATCGCTGCCTCCTAGGGTCCCAGCCACCTTTACCTCCTCAACCATTTCCTCCCTGTTTATAAGGATTAGATCCAAAGTAGCAGATCCCCTTGTTTTCTCCCCTACCTTTTGGAAGATAAAGTTGTCAGCAAGAGAGGATAAGAATTTGCTTGACCTGTTAGTTTTACTTGAGAGAGATTCCCAACAAATGTCTGGATAGTTGAAATCTCCCATGACCACTACGTCATATTTTTTGGAGAACTTGGTCATTTGATACATAAAGAGTTCATCCATATCTTCAGCTTGCCCAGGTGGCCTGTAGTAAATGCCTACAATGGTGTCCTTTCCGTTGTTCTCTCCTTGTATTCTTACCCAAACAGTTTCCACAGAACTCCCAGTCTCTGAAGCTTCAATCTCTGTGCAGATATACGCTTTTCTAACATACAATGCGACACCTCCTCCTCGTTTATCAAGTCTGTTTCTTGCAAATAAGTTGTATCCTTTTAGCCTTTTATTCCAATCATGTGTATCGTCCCACCAAGTTTCAGTGATTCCAATGACATCATATTCCTTTTCCTGCATTAGTAGTTCCAATTCTCCTTGTTTGTTGCCCATGCTTTGTGCATTTGTATAAAAACATTTTAGTTTGTGATTGGTTTCTCTTCCTCCCATATTTTTATTATTTAGATTTTTTTGTCTTTGTTCTTCTTTTCCACTTCCAGTAGCAGAGATCTCAATAGTATTTGTCAGCTGTATGGCTTTTTCTGGCCTTTTGCTTCCCTTCCCACATTGTTCTAGTTTAAAGCTCTTCTGATGAGTGTAGCAAGGCGACTTCCAAATACATGTTTTCCAGTCTTCGTAAGGTGCACCCCATCTCTAGCAAGTAGTCCATCGTATAGGTAATTCATTCCGTGATCCAGAAATCCAAATCCTTGTTGACGGCACCATCGACGTAGCCAGTTGTTCACCTGTAGAATCTTATTCCACCTCATTGTTCCATGGCCATCCACTGGGAAGATGGATGAGAAGACCACCTGCGCTCCCAATTCTTTCACTTTCTTGCCTAAGTCTTCAAAGTCACTGCAGATGGTTTCCAGGTCCTTTCTTGCGGTGTCATTTGTCCCCACATGTATTAGCAGGAATGGGTAGTGATCTGTAGGTCTGAAGAGTCTTGATATCCTGTCAGACACATCTTTAATTTTTGCTCCTGGAAGACAGCACATTTCTCTTGAGGTTATGTCTGGTCTGCAGATAGCGGCCTCTGTTCCTCTTAACAGGGAATCCCCCATGACCACCACTCTCCGTTTTTTCTTCACAACATTCTTCTTTCTCCATCCAGGAGGATTCTGAGGGCTTACAAGGTTATTCATTGCTGGCAAAGTCTTATCTTGCTGTATTTCTTCATGGTTCTCCTGTGTGAGAGCCTGGTACTGGTTCCTGAGCAGTATGGGTGCTGACTGCCTCTCGATCCTCCTGCTTCTGTGGGTCACATGCTTCCATTCCTCTGTTTCGTCAGGTGCAGTTCGAATTTCTTCTCTTTCTGAATCATGAAGAGATAATTCTGCTCTGTCTAAGAACTCTTCACCTTCCTTAATGATTTTCAAGGTAGTTAACCTCTCTTCTAGATTTCGCAACTTTTCCTCCAACAGGGACACAAGCTTGCATTTCTGGCATGTGAAGTCTGGCTTTTCCACTGGCAAGTCTGTGAACATGTAGCAGGATATGCAGCTCACCAAATGGCTCCTGGACTCTTCCATGTTCTTATTGTTAATGTTCTGAAAACAGTGAAAAAAGCTTAAAAAAAAAGCTTCAAAATGCGCGCGCCGAGAGGCGCGCGGTTTACCGATGTCCTCTTTTCAGCTCCAACAGCCAAAATCCAGTGTTCTTTGAGCTCGCGGAGACTCTTCACTTACCCCAAAATGCAGTGGGAATATGCAAATTATCTCCTCAGGACTCCTCCCCTGGTTTACCGATGTCCTCTTTTCAGCTCCAACAGCCAAAATCCAGTGTTCTTTGAGCTCGCGGAGACTCTTCACTTACCCCAAAATGCAGTGGGAATATGCAAATTATCTCCTCAGGACTCCTCCCCTGGTTTACCGATGTCCTCTTTTCAGCTCCAACAGCCAAAATCCAGTGTTCTTTGAGCTCGCGGAGACTCTTCACTTACCCCAAAATGCAGTGGGAATATGCAAATTATCTCCTCAGGACTCCTCCCCTGGTTTACCGATGTCCTCTTTTCAGCTCCAACAGCCAAAATCCAGTGTTCTTTGAGCTCGCGGAGACTCTTCACTTACCCCAAAATGCAGTGGGAATATGCAAATTATCTCCTCAGGACTCCTCCCCTGGTTTACCGATGTCCTCTTTTCAGCTCCAACAGCCAAAATCCAGTGTTCTTTGAGCTCGCGGAGACTCTTCACTTACCCCAAAATGCAGTGGGAATATGCAAATTATCTCCTCAGGACTCCTCCCCTGGTTTACCGATGTCCTCTTTTCAGCTCCAACAGCCAAAATCCAGTGTTCTTTGAGCTCGCGGAGACTCTTCACTTACCCCAAAATGCAGTGGGAATATGCAAATTATCTCCTCAGGACTCCTCCCCTGGTTTACCGATGTCCTCTTTTCAGCTCCAACAGCCAAAATCCAGTGTTCTTTGAGCTCGCGGAGACTCTTCACTTACCCCAAAATGCAGTGGGAATATGCAAATTATCTCCTCAGGACTCCTCCCCTGGACTTAATCATTTTTTCAGCGTTTATCAGACTTTCAGATAGGGGCAATATCAGTGAGCGTTCCGATTTCAGTTCCAGAGCGATTCGCCAGATGAGTCCTTCATATTTAGTCGTTTTCAGCCAATTTTCTGAATTTTTGAAAATTTCACTTTTTTGTGAAGATATCCACTAAATGAGGGAATAATATGTGTGAGGGTACCCCAGGAGTGTTCCAAATGTGCGTGGGTAGAATATATATCCCACGGGGGTAAAATTGAAAAAAGTTAAAAAAAAATTTTTTTTGGACTTAGTCATTTTTTCAGCATTTATCAGACTTTCAGATAGGGGAAAGAGTGAGCGTTCCGATTTCAGTTCCAGCGCGATTCGCCCGATGAGTCCTTCATATTCAGTCGTTTTCAGCCAATTTTCTGAATTTTTGAAAATTTCACTTTTTTGTGAAGATATCCACTAAATGAGGGAATAATATGTGTGAGGGTACCCCAGGAGTGTTCCAAATGTGCGTGGGTAGAATATATATCCCACGGGGGTAAAATTGAAAAAAGGTGAAAAAATTTTTTTTTGGGATTTAGTCATTTTTTTCAGCGTTTATCAGACTTTCAGATAGGGGAAATGTCAGTGAGCGTTCCGATTTCAGTTCCAGCGCGATTCTCCCGATGAGTCCTTCATATTCAGTCGTATTCAGCCAATTTTCTGAATTTTTGAAAATTTCACTTTTTTGTGAAAATATCCACTAAATGAGGGAATAATATGTGTGAGGGTACCCCAGGAGAGTTCCAAATGGGTGTGGGTAGAATATATATCCCACGGGGGTAAAATTGAAAAAAGGTGAAAAATTTTTTTTTTTGGACTGTCATTTTTTCAGCGTTTATCAGACTTTCAGATAGAGGAAATGTCAGTGAGCGTTCCGATTTCAGTTCCAGCGCGATTCTCCCGATGAGTCCTTCATATTCAGTCGTATTCAGCCAATTTTCAGAATTTTTGAAAATTTCACTTTTTTGTGAAAATATCCCCTAAATGAGGGAATAATATGTGTGAGGGTATCCCAGGAGAGTTCCAAATGGGTGTGGGTAGAATATATATCCCACGGGGTAAAATTGAAAAAAGGTGAAAAATTTTTTTTTTTGGATTTAGTCATTTTTTTCAGCGTTTATCAGACTTTCAGATAGGGGCAATATCAGTGAGCGTTCCGATTTCAGTTCCAGAGCGATTCGCCAGATGAGTCCTTCATATTTAGCCGTTTTCAGCCAATTTTCTGAATTTTTGAAAATTTCACTTTTTTGTGAAGATATCCACTAAATGAGGGAATAATATGTGTGAGGGTACCCCAGGAGAGTTCCAAATGTGTGTGGGTAGAATATATATCCCACAGGGGTAAAATTGAAAAAAGGTGAAAAATTTTTTTTTTTTGGACTTAGTCATTTTTTCAGCGTTTATCAGACTTTCAGATAAGGGAAATGTCACTGAGCGTTCCGATTTCAGTTCCAGCGCGATTCGCCCGATGAGTCCTTCATATTCAGTCGTATTCAGCCAATTTTCTGAATTTTTGAAAATTTCACTTTTTGTGAAAATATCCACTAAATGAGGAAATAATATGTGTGAGGGTACCCCAGGAGTGTTCCAAATGTGCGTGGGTAGAATGTATATCCCACGGGGGTAAAATTGAAAAAAGTTGAAAAAAATTTTTTTTTTGGACTTAATCATTTTTTCAGCGTTTATCAGACTTTCAGATAGGGGCAATATCAGTGAGCGTTCCGATTTCAGTTCCAGAGCGATTCGCCAGATGAGTCCTTCATATTTAGCCGTTTTCAGCCAATTTTCTGAATTTTTGAAAATTTCACTTTTTTGTGAAGATATCCACTAAATGAGGGAATAATATGTGTGAGGGTAACCCAGGAGAGTTCCAAATGTGTGTGGGTAGAATATATATCCCACAGGGGTAAAATTGAAAAAAGGTGAAAAATTTTTTTTTTTTGGACTTAGTCATTTTTTCAGCGTTTATCAGACTTTCAGATAGGAGAAATGTCAGTGAGCGTTCCGAGTTAAGTTCCAGCGCGATTCGCCCGATGAGTCCTTCATATTCAGTCGTTTTCAGCCAATTTTCTGAATTTTTGAAAATTTCACTTTTTTGTGAAGATATCCACTAAATGAGGGAATAATATGTGTGAGGGTACCCCAGGAGTGTTCCAAATGTGCGTGGGTAGAATATATATCCCACGGGGGTAAAATTGAAAAAAGGTTATAAAATTTTTTTTTTGGACTTAGTCATTTTTTCAGCGTTTATCAGAATTTCAGATAGGGGCAATATCAGTGAGCGTTCCGATTTCAGTTCCAGAACGATTCGCCCGATGAGTCCTTCATATTTAGTCGTTTTCAGCCAATTTTCTGAATTTTTGAAAATTTCACTTTTTTGTGAAGATATCCACTAAATGAGGGAATAATATGTGTGAGGGTACCCCAGGAGAGTTCCAAATGTGTGTGGGTAGAATATATATCCCACGGGGGGAAATTGAAAAAAGGTGAAAAATTTTTTTTTTGGACTTAGTCATTTTTTCAGCGTTTATCAGACTTTCAGACAGGGGAAATGTCAGTGAGCATTCCGATTTCAGTTCCAGCGCGATTCTCCCGATGAGTCCTTCATATTCAGTCGTATTCAGCCAATTTTCTGAATTTTTGAAAATTTCACTTTTTGTGAAAATATCCACTAAATGAGGGAATAATATGTGTGAGGGTACCCCAGGAGTGTTCCAAATGTGCGTGGGTAGTATATATATTCCACAGGGGTAAAATTGAAAAAAGTTGAAAAAAAATTTTTTTTGGACTTAGTCATTTTTTCAGCGTTTATCAGACTTTCAGATAGGGGAAATGTCAGTGAGCGTTCCGATTTCAGTTCCAGCGCGATTCGCCCGATGAGTCCTTCATATTCAGTCGTTTTCAGCCAATTTTCTGAATTTTTGAAAATTTCACTTTTTTGTGAAGATATCCACTAAATGAGGGAATAATATGTGTGAGGGTACCCCAGGAGTGTTCCAAATGTGCGTGGGTAGAATATATATCCCACGGGGGTAAAATTGAAAAAAGGTGAAAAAATTTTTTTTTGGGATTTAGTCATTTTTTTCAGCGTTTATCAGACTTTCAGATAGGGGAAATGTCAGTGAGCGTTCCGATTTCAGTTCCAGCGCGATTCTCCCGATGAGTCCTTCATATTCAGTCGTATTCAGCCAATTTTCTGAATTTTTGAAAATTTCACTTTTTTGTGAAAATATCCACTAAATGAGGGAATAATATGTGTGAGGGTACCCCAGGAGAGTTCCAAATGGGTGTGGGTAGAATATATATCCCACGGGGGTAAAATTGAAAAAAGGTGAAAAATTTTTTTTTTTGGACTGTCATTTTTTCAGCGTTTATCAGACTTTCAGATAGAGGAAATGTCAGTGAGCGTTCCGATTTCAGTTCCAGCGCGATTCTCCCGATGAGTCCTTCATATTCAGTCGTATTCAGCCAATTTTCAGAATTTTTGAAAATTTCACTTTTTTGTGAAAATATCCCCTAAATGAGGGAATAATATGTGTGAGGGTATCCCAGGAGAGTTCCAAATGGGTGTGGGTAGAATATATATCCCACGGGGTAAAATTGAAAAAAGGTGAAAAAATTTTTTTTTTGGATTTAGTCATTTTTTTCAGCGTTTATCAGACTTTCAGATAGGGGCAATATCAGTGAGCGTTCCGATTTCAGTTCCAGAGCGATTCGCCAGATGAGTCCTTCATATTTAGCCGTTTTCAGCCAATTTTCTGAATTTTTGAAAATTTCACTTTTTTGTGAAGATATCCACTAAATGAGGGAATAATATGTGTGAGGGTACCCCAGGAGAGTTCCAAATGTGTGTGGGTAGAATATATATCCCACAGGGGTAAAATTGAAAAAAGGTGAAAAATTTTTTTTTTTTGGACTTAGTCATTTTTTCAGCGTTTATCAGACTTTCAGATAAGGGAAATGTCACTGAGCGTTCCGATTTCAGTTCCAGCGCGATTCGCCCGATGAGTCCTTCATATTCAGTCGTATTCAGCCAATTTTCTGAATTTTTGAAAATTTCACTTTTTGTGAAAATATCCACTAAATGAGGAAATAATATGTGTGAGGGTACCCCAGGAGTGTTCCAAATGTGCGTGGGTAGAATGTATATCCCACGGGGGTAAAATTGAAAAAAGTTGAAAAAAATTTTTTTTTTGGACTTAATCATTTTTTCAGCGTTTATCAGACTTTCAGATAGGGGCAATATCAGTGAGCGTTCCGATTTCAGTTCCAGAGCGATTCGCCAGATGAGTCCTTCATATTTAGCCGTTTTCAGCCAATTTTCTGAATTTTTGAAAATTTCACTTTTTTGTGAAGATATCCACTAAATGAGGGAATAATATGTGTGAGGGTAACCCAGGAGAGTTCCAAATGTGTGTGGGTAGAATATATATCCCACAGGGGTAAAATTGAAAAAAGGTGAAAAATTTTTTTTTTTTGGACTTAGTCATTTTTTCAGCGTTTATCAGACTTTCAGATAAGGGAAATGTCACTGAGCGTTCCGATTTCAGTTCCAGCGCGATTCGCCCGATGAGTCCTTCATATTCAGTCGTATTCAGCCAATTTTCTGAATTTTTGAAAATTTCACTTTTTGTGAAAATATCCACTAAATGAGGGAATAATATGTGTGAGGGTACCCCAGGAGTGTTCCAAATGTGCGTGGGTAGAATGTATATCCCACGGGGGTAAAATTTAAAAAAGTTGAAAAAAATTTTTTTTTTGGACTTAATCATTTTTTCAGCGTTTATCAGACTTTCAGATAGGGGCAATATCAGTGAGCGTTCCGATTTCAGTTCCAGAGCGATTCGCCAGATGAGTCCTTCATATTTAGCCGTTTTCAGCCAATTTTCTGAATTTTTGAAAATTTCACTTTTTTGTGAAGATATCCACTAAATGAGGGAATAATATGTGTGAGGGTAACCCAGGAGAGTTCCAAATGTGTGTGGGTAGAATATATATCCCACAGGGGTAAAATTGAAAAAAGGTGAAAAATTTTTTTTTTTTGGACTTAGTCATTTTTTCAGCGTTTATCAGACTTTCAGATAGGAGAAATGTCAGTGAGCGTTCCGAGTTAAGTTCCAGCGCGATTCGCCCGATGAGTCCTTCATATTCAGTCGTTTTCAGCCAATTTTCTGAATTTTTGAAAATTTCACTTTTTTGTGAAAATATCCACTAAATGAGGGAATAATATGTGTGAGGGTACCCCAGGAGAGGTCCAAATGTGTGTGGGTAGAATATATATCCCACGGGGGTAAAATTGAAAAAAAGGTTAAAAAATTTTTTTTGGACTTAATCATTTTTTCAGCGTTTATCAGACTTTCAGATAGGGGCAATATCAGTGAGCGTTCCGATTTCAGTTCCAGAACGATTCGCCCGATGAGTCCTTCATATTTAGTCGTTTTCAGCCAATTTTCTGAATTTTTGAAAATTTCACTTTTTTGTGAAGATATCCACTAAATGAGGGAATAATATGTGTGAGGGTACCCCAGGAGAGTTCCAAATGTGTGTGGGTAGAATATATATCCCACGGGGGGAAATTGAAAAAAGGTGAAAAATTTTTTTTTTGGACTTAGTCATTTTTTCAGCGTTTATCAGACTTTCAGACAGGGGAAATGTCAGTGAGCATTCCGATTTCAGTTCCAGCGCGATTCTCCCGATGAGTCCTTCATATTCAGTCGTATTCAGCCAATTTTCTGAATTTTTGAAAATTTCACTTTTTGTGAAAATATCCACTAAATGAGGGAATAATATGTGTGAGGGTACCCCAGGAGTGTTCCAAATGTGCGTGGGTAGTATATATATTCTACAGGGGTAAAATTGAAAAAAGTTGAAAAAAAATTTTTTTTGGACTTAGTCATTTTTTCAGCGTTTATCAGACTTTCAGATAGGGGAAATGTCAGTGAGCGTTCCGATTTCAGTTCCAGCGCGATTCGCCCGATGAGTCCTTCATATTCAGTCGTTTTCAGCCAATTTTCTGAATTTTTGAAAATTTCACTTTTTTGTGAAGATATCCACTAAATGAGGGAATAATATGTGTGAGGGTACCCCAGGAGTGTTCCAAATGTGCGTGGGTAGAATATATATCCCACGGGGGTAAAATTGAAAAAAGGTGAAAAAATTTTTTTTTGGGATTTAGTCATTTTTTTCAGCGTTTATCAGACTTTCAGATAGGGGAAATGTCAGTGAGCGTTCCGATTTCAGTTCCAGCGCGATTCTCCCGATGAGTCCTTCATATTCAGTCGTATTCAGCCAATTTTCTGAATTTTTGAAAATTTCACTTTTTTGTGAAAATATCCACTAAATGAGGGAATAATATGTGTGAGGGTACCCCAGGAGAGTTCCAAATGGGTGTGGGTAGAATATATATCCCACGGGGGTAAAATTGAAAAAAGGTGAAAAATTTTTTTTTTTGGACTGTCATTTTTTCAGCGTTTATCAGACTTTCAGATAGAGGAAATGTCAGTGAGCGTTCCGATTTCAGTTCCAGCGCGATTCTCCCGATGAGTCCTTCATATTCAGTCGTATTCAGCCAATTTTCAGAATTTTTGAAAATTTCACTTTTTTGTGAAAATATCCCCTAAATGAGGGAATAATATGTGTGAGGGTATCCCAGGAGAGTTCCAAATGGGTGTGGGTAGAATATATATCCCACGGGGGTAAAATTGAAAAAAGGTTATAAAATTTTTTTTTTGGACTTAGTCATTTTTTCAGCGTTTATCAGAATTTCAGATAGGGGCAATATCAGTGAGCGTTCCGATTTCAGTTCCAGAACGATTCGCCCGATGAGTCCTTCATATTTAGTCGTTTTCAGCCAATTTTCAGAATTTTTGAAAATTTCACTTTTTTGTGAAAATATCCACTAAATGAGGGAATAATATGTGTGAGGGTACCCCAGGAGTGTTCCAAATGTGCGTGTGTAGAATATATATCCCACGGGGGTAAAATTGAAAAAAGTTGAAAAAAATTTTTTTTTTGGACTTAATCATTTTTTCAGCGTTTATCAGACTTTCAGATAGGGGCAATATCAGTGAGCGTTCCGATTTCAGTTCCAGAGCGATTCGCCAGATGAGTCCTTCATATTTAGTCGTTTTCAGCCAATTTTCTGAATTTTTGAAAATTTCACTTTTTTGTGAAGATATCCACTAAATGAGGGAATAATATGTGTGAGGGTACCCCAGGAGAGTTCCAAATGTGTGTGGGTAGAATATATATCCCACGGGGGGGAAATTGAAAAAAGGTGAAAAATTTTTTTTTTGGACTTAGTCATTTTTTCAGCGTTTATCAGACTTTCAGATAGGGGAAATGTCAGTGAGCGTTCCGATTTCAGTTCCAGCGCAATTCTCCCGATGAGTCCTTCATATTCAGTCGTATTCAGCCAATTTTCTGAATTTTTGAAAATTTCACTTTTTGTGAAAATATCCACTAAATGAGGGAATAATATGTGTGAGGGTACCCCAGGAGTGTTCCAAATGTGCGTGGGTAGTATATATATTCCACGGGGGTAAAATTGAAAAAAATTGAAAAAAATTTTTTTTTGGACTTAGTCATTTTTTCAGCGTTTATCAGACTTTCAGATAGGGGAAATGTCAGTGAGCGTTCCGATTTCAGTTCCAGCGCGATTCGCCCAATGAGTCCTTCATATTCAGTCGTTTTCAGCCAATTTTCTGAATTTTTGAAAATTTCACTTTTTTGTGAAGATATCCACTAAATGAGGGAATAATATGTGTGAGGGTACCCCAGGAGTGTTCCAAATGTGCGTGGGTAGAATATATATCCCACGGGGGTAAAATTGAAAAAAGGTTAAAAAAATTTTTTTTTGGACTTAGTCATTTTTTCAGCGTTTATCAGAATTTCAGATAGGGGCAATATCAGTGAGCGTTCCGATTTCAGTTCCAGAACGATTCGCCCGATGAGTCCTTCATATTTAGTCGTTTTCAGCCAATTTTCTGAATTTTTGAAAATTTCACTTTTTTGTGAAGATATCCACTAAATGAGGGAATAATATGTGTGAGGATACCCCAGGAGTGTTCCAAATGTGCGTGGGTAGAATATATATCCCACGGGGGTAAAATTGAAAAAAGGTTAAAAAATTTTTTTTTTGGACTTAGTCATTTTTTCAGCGTTTATCAGAATTTCAGATAGAGGAAATGTCAGTGAGCGTTCCGAATTCAGTTCCAGCGCGATTCTTGCGATGAGTCCTTCATATTCAGTCGTTTTCAGCCAATTTTCTGAATTTTTGAAAATTTCACTTTTTTGTGAAAATATCCACTAAGTAAGGGAATAATATGTGTGAGGGTATCCCAGGAGAGTTCCAAATGTGTGTGGGTAGAATATATATCCCACGGGGGTAAAATTGAAAAAAGGTTAAAAAAATTTTTTTGGACTTAATCATTTTTTCAGCGTTTATCAGACTTTCAGATAGGGGCAATATCAGTGAGCGTTCCGATTTCAGTTCCAGAGCGATTCGCCCGATGAGTCCTTCATATTTAGTCGTTTTCAGCCAATTTTCAGAATTTTTTAAAATTTCACTTTTTTGTGAAAATATCCACTAAATGAGGGAATAATATGTGTGAGGGTACCCCAGGAGAGTTCCAAATGTGTGTGGGTAGAATATATATCCCACGGGGGGAAAATTGAAAAAAGGTGAAAAATTTTTTTTTTGGACTTAGTCATTTTTTCAGCGTTTATCAGACTTTCAGATAGGGGAAATGTCAGTGAGCGTTCCGATTTCAGTTCCAGCGCGATTCGCCCGATGAGTCCTTCATATTCAGTCGTTTTCAGCCAATTTTCTGAATTTTTGAAAATTTCACTTTTTGTGAAAATATCCACTAAATGAGGGAATAATATGTGTGAGGTTACCCCAGGAGTGTTCCAAATGTGCGTGGGTAGTATATATATTCCACGGGGGTAAAATTGAAAAAAGTTGAAAAAAAATTTTTTTTGGACTTAGTCATTTTTTCAGCGTTTATCAGACTTTCAGATAGGGGAAATGTCAGTGAGCGTTCCGATTTCAGTTCCAGCGCGATTCGCCCGATGAGTCCTTCATATTCAGTCGTTTTCAGCCAATTTTCTGAATTTTTGAAAATGTCACTTTTTTGTGAAAATATCCACTAAATGAGGGAATAATATGTGTGAGGGTAACCCAGGAGAGTTACAAATGTGTGTGGGTAGAATATATATCCCACAGGGGTAAAATTGAAAAAAGGTGAAAAATTTTTTTTTTTGGACTGTCATTTTTTCAGCATTTATCAGACTTTCAGATAGGGGAAATGTCAGTGAGCGTTCCGATTTCAGTTCCAGCGCGATTCGCCCGATGAGTCCTTCATATTCAGTCGTATTCAGTCAATTTTCTGAATTTTTGAAAATTTCACTTTTTGTGAAAATATCCACTAAATGAGGGAATAATATGTGTGAGGGTACCCCAGGAGTGTTCCAAATGTGCGTGGGTAGAATATATATCCCACGGGGGTAAAATTGAAAAAAGGTGAAAAATTTTTTTTTTTGGATTTAGTCATTTTTTCATCGTTTATCAGACTTTCAGATAGGGGAAATGTCAGTGAGCGTTCCAATTTCAGTTCCAGCGCCATTCTCCCGATGAGTTCTTCATATTCAGTCGTATTCAGCCAATTTTCTGAATTTTTGAAAATTTCACTTTTTTGTGAAAATATCCACTAAATGAGGGAATAATATGTGTGAGGGTACCCCAGGAGAGTTCCAAATGTGTGTGGGTAGAATATATATCCCACGGGGGTAAAATTGAAAAAAGGTGAAAAAATTTTTTTGGGGGATTTAGTCATTTTTTTCAGCGTTTATCAGACTTTCAGATAGGGGAAATGTCAGTGAGCGTTCCGATTTCAGTTCCAGCGCGATTCTCCCGATGAGTCCTTCATATTCAGTCGTATTCAGCCAATTTTCTGAATTTTTGAAAATTTCACTTTTTTGTGAAAATATCCACTAAATGAGGGAATAATATGTGTGAGGGTACCCCAGGAGAGTTCCAAATGGGTGTGGGTAGAATATATATCCCACGGGGGTAAAATTGAAAAAAGGTGAAACATTTTTTTTTTTGGACTGTCATTTTTTCAGCGTTTATCAGACTTTCAGATAGAGGAAATGTCAGTGAGCGTTCCGATTTCAGTTCCAGCGCGATTCTCCCGATGAGTCCTTCATATCCAGTCGTATTCAGCCAATTTTCTGAATTTTTGAAAATTTCACTTTTTTGTGAAAATATCCCCTAAATGAGGGAATAATATGTGTGAGGGTACCCCAGGAGAGTTCTAAATGGGTGTGGGTAGAATATATATCCCACGGGGGTAAAATTGAAAAAAGGTGAAAAAATTTTTTTTTTGGATTTAGTCATTTTTTTCAGCGTTTATCAGACTTTCAGATAGGGGAAATGTCAGTGAGCGTTCCGATTTCAATTCCAGCGCGATTCTCCCGATGAGTCCTTCATATTCAGTCGTTTTCAGCCAATTTTCTGAATTTTTGAAAATTTCACTTTTTTGTGAAAATATCCACTAAATGAGGGAATAATATGTGTGAGGGTACCCCAGGAGAGTTCCAAATTGGTGTGGGTAGAATATATATCCCACGGGGGTAAAATTGAAAAAAGGTGAAAAATTTTTTTTTTTGGACTGTCATTTTTTCAGCGTTTATTAGACTTTCAGATAGGGGAAATGTCAGTGAGCGTTCCGATTTCAGTTCCAGCGCGATTCGCCCGATGAGTCCTTCATATTCAATCGTTTTCATCCAATTTTCAGAATTTTTGAAAATTTCACTTTTTTGTGAAAATATCCACTAAATGAGGGAATAATATGTGTGAGGGTACCCCAGGAGTGTTCCAAATGGGTGTGGGTAGAATATATATCCCACGGGGGTAAAATTGAAAAAAGGTGAAAAATTTTTTTTTTTGGACTTAGTCATTTTTTCAGCGTTTATCAGACTTTCAGATAGGGGAAATGTCAGTGAGCGTTCCGATTTCAATTCCAGCGCGATTCGCCCGATGAGTCCTTCATATTCAGTCGTTTTCAGCCAATTTTCAGAATTTTTGAAAATTTCACTTTTTTGTGAAAATATCCACTAAATGAGGGAATAATATGTGTGAGGGTACCCCAGGAGAGTTCCAAATGGGTGTGGGTAGAATATATATCCCACGGGGGTAAAATTGAAAAAAGTTGAAAAAAATTTTTTTGGGGATTAGTCATTTTTTCAGCGTTTATCAGACTTTTAGATAGGGGAAATGTCAGTGAGCGTTCCGATTTCAGTTCCAGAGCGATTCGCCCGATGAGTCCTTCATATTTAGTCGTTCTCAGCCAATTTTCTGAATTTTTGAAAATTTCACTTTTTTGTGAAAATATCCACTAAATGAGGGAATAATATGTGTGAGGGTACCCCAGGAGAGTTCCAAATGGGTGTGGGTAGAATATATATCCCACGGGGGTAAAATTGAAAAAAGGTGAAAAATTTTTTTTTTGGGATTTAGTCATTTTTTCAGCGTTTATCAGACTTTCAGATAGGGGAAATGTCAGTGAGAGTTCCGATTTCAGTTCCAGCGCGATTCGCCCGATGAGTCCTTCATATTTAGTCGTTTTCAGCCAATTTTCTGAATTTTTGAAAATTTCACTTTTTAGTGAAAATATCCACTAAATGAGGGAATAATATGTGTGAGGGTACCCCAGGAGAGTTCCAAATGGGTGTGGGTAGAATATTTATCCCACGGGGGTAAAATTGAAAAAGGTGAAAAATTTTTTTTTTTGGACTGTCACTTTTTCAGCGTTTATCAGACTTTCAGATAGGGGAAATGTCAGTGAGCGTTCCGATTTCAATTCCAGCGCGATTCGCCCGATGAGTCCTTCATATTCAGTCGTTTTCAGCCAATTTTCTGAATTTTTGAAAATTTCACTTTTTGTGAAATTATCCACTAAATGAGGGAATAATATGTGTGAGGGTACCCCAGGAGTGTTCCAAATGTGCGTGGGTAGAATATATATCCCACGGGGGTAAAATTGAAATAAGTTGAAAAAAATTTTTTTTTAGAATTAGTCATTTTTTCAGCGTTTATCAGACTTTCAGATAGGGGAAATGTCAGTGAGCGTTCCGATTTCAGTTCCAGCGCGATTCGCCCGATGAGTCCTTCATATTCATTCGTTTTCAGCCAATTTTCTGAATTTTTGAAAATGTCACTTTTTTGTGAAAATATCCACTAAATGAGGGAATAATATGTGTGAGGGTACCCCAGGAGAGTTCCAAATGTTGTGTGGGTAGAATATATATCCCGCAGGGGTAAAATTGAAAAAAGGTGAAAAATTTTTTTTTTTGGACTTAGTCATTTTTTCAGCGTTTATCAGACTTTCAGAAAGGGGAAATGTCAGTGAGAGTTCCGATTTCAGTTCCAGCGCGATTCGCCCGATGAGTCCTTCATATTCAGTCGTTTTCAGCCAATTTTCATAATTTTTGAAAATTTCACTTTTTTGTGAAAATATCCACTAAATGAGGGAATAATATGTGTGAGGGTACCCCAAGAGAGTTCCAAATGTGTGTGGGTAGAATATATATCCCACGGGGGTAAAATTGAAAAAAGGTGGAAAAATTTTTTTGGGACTTTGTCATTTTTCCGCCGTTTATCAGACTTTCAGATAGGGGAAATGTCAGTGAGCGTTCCGATTTCAGTTCCAGAGCGATTCGCCTGATGAGTCCTTCATATTTAGTCGTTTTCAGCCAATTTTCAGAATTTTTGAAAATTTCACTTTTTTGTGAAAATATCCACTAAATGAGGAAATAATATGTGTGAGGGTACCCCAGGAGAGTTCCAAATGTGCGTGGGTAGAATATATATCCCACGGGTGTAAAATTGAAAAAAGTTGAAAAAATTTTTTTTTTCGACTTAGTCATTTTCCGGCGTTTATCAGACTTTCAGATAGCTGAAATGTCAGTGAGCGTTCCGATTTCAGTTCCAGAGCGATTCTCCCGATGAGTCCTTCATATTCAGTCGTTTTCAGCCAATTTTCAGAATTTTTGAAAATGTCACTTTTTTGTGAAAATATCCACTAAATGAGGGAATAATATGTGTGAAGGTACCCCAGGAGAGTTCCAAATGTGTGTGGGTAGAATATATATCCCACGGGGGTAAAATTGAAAAAAGGTGAAAAATTATTATTTTTTGGACTTAGTCATTTTTTGACCGTTTTTCAGACTTTCAGATAGGGGAAATGTCAGTGAGCGTTCCGATTTCAATTCCAGAGCGATTCGCCGAATGAGTCCTTCATATTTAGTCGTTTTCAGCCAATTTTCAGAATTTTTGAAAATTACACTTTTTGTGAAAATATCCACTAAATGAGGAAATAATATGTGTGAGGTTAACCCAAGAGAGTTCCAAATGTGTGTGGGTAGAATATACATCCCACGGGGGTAAAATTGAAAAAAGTTGAAAAATTTTTTTTTTCGACTTAGTCATTTTCCGGCGTTTATCAGACTTTCAGATAGGTGAAATGTCAGTGAGCGTTCCGATTTCAGTTCCAGAGCGATTCGCCCGATGAGTCCTTCATATTTAGTCGTTTTCAGCCAATTTTCTGAATTTTTGAAAATGTCACTTTTTTGTGAAAATATCCACTAAATGAGGGAATAATATGTGTGAAGGTACCCCAGGAGAGTTCCAAATGTGTGTGGGTAGAATATATATCCCACGGGGGTAAAATTGAAAAAAGGTGAAAAATTTTTTTTTTTTGGACTTACTCATTTTTTCACCGTTTTTTCAGACTTTCAGATAGGGGAAATGTCAGTGAGCGTTCCGATTTCAATTCCAGAGCGATTCGCCCGATGAGTCCTTCATATTTAGTCTTTTTTAGCCAATTTTCTGAATTTTTGAAAATGTCACTTTTTTGTGAAAATATCCACTAAATGAGGGAATAATATGTGTGAGGGTACCTCAGGAGAGTTCCAAATGTGTGTGGGTAGAATATATATCCCACGGGGGTAAAATTGAAAAAAGGTGAAAAAATTTTTTTTTTGGACTTAGTCATTTTTTCAGCGTTTATCAGACTTTGAGATAGGGGAAATGTCAGTGAGCGTTCCGATTTCAGTTCCAGAGCGATTCGCCCGATGAGTCCTTCATATTTAGTCGTTTTCAGAAAAATTTCAGAATTTTTGAAAATTTCACTTTTTTGTGAAAATATCCACTAAATGAGGGAATAATATGTGTGAAGGTACCCCAGGAGAGTTCCAAATGTGTGTGGGTAGAATATATATCCCACGGGGGTAAAATTGAAAAAAGGTGAAAAATTATTTTTTTTTGGACTTAGTCATTTTTTGACCGTTTTTCAGACTTTCAGATAGGGGAAATGTCAGTGAGCGTTCCGATTTCAATTCCAGAGCGATTCGCCGAATGAGTCCTTCATATTTAGTCATTTTCAGAAAAATTTCAGAATTTTTGAAAATTTCACTTTTTTGTGAAAATATCCACTAAATGAGGAAATAATATGTGTGAGGTTACCCCAGGAGAGTTCCAAATGTGTGTGGGTAGAATATACATCCCACGGGGGTAAAATTGAAAAAAGGTGAAAAATATTTTTTTTTGGACTTAGTCATTTTTTCAGCGTTTATCAGACTTTCAGATAGGAGAAATGTCAGTGAGCGTTCGGATTTTAGTTCCAGAGCGATTCGCCCGATGAGTCCTTCATATTTAGTCGTTTTCAGCCAATTTTCAGAATTTTTGAAAATTTCACTTTTTTGTGAAAATATCCACTAAATGAGGAAATAATGTGTGAGGGTACCCCAAGAGAGTTCCAAATGTGTGTGGGTAGAATATATATCCCACGGGGTTAAAATTGAAAAAAGCTGAAAAATTTTTTTTTTTGGGCTTAGTCATTTTTTCAGCGTTTATCAGACTTTCAGATAGGGGAAATGTCAGTGAGCGTTCTGGTTTCAGTTCCAGCGCGATTCGCCCGATGAGTCCTTCATATTCAGTCGTTTTCAGCCAATTTTCTGAATTTTTGAAAATTTCACTTTTTTCTGAAAATATCCACTAAATGAGGGAACAATATGTGTGAGGGTACCCCAGGAGTGTTCCAAATGTGCGTGGGTAGAATATATATCCCACGGGGGTAAAATTGAAAAAAGTTGAAAAAATTTTTTTTTCGACTTAGTCATTTTCCGGCGTTTATCAGACTTTCAGATAGGTGAAATGTCAGTGAGCGTTCCGATTTCAGTTCCAGAGCGATTCGCCCGATGAGTCCTTCATATTTAGTCGTTTTCAGCCAATTTTCTGAATTTTTGAAAATGTCACTTTTTTGTGAAAATATCCACTAAATGAGGGAATAATATGTGTGAAGGTACCCCAGGAGAGTTCCAAATGTGTGTGGGTAGAATATATATCCCACGGGGGTAAAATTGAAAAAATGTGAAAAATTATTTTTTGTTGGACTTACTCATTTTTTCACCGTTTTTTCAGACTTTCAGATAGGGGAAATGTCAGTGAGCGTTCCGATTTCAATTCCAGAGCGATTCGCCCGATGAGTCCTTCATATTTAGTCTTTTTTAGCCAATTTTCTGAATTTTTGAAAATGTCACTTTTTTGTGAAAATATCCACTAAATGAGGGAATAATATGTGTGAGGGTACCTCAGGAGAGTTCCAAATGTGTGTGGGTAGAATATATATCCCACGGGGGTAAAATTGAAATAAGGTGAAAAAATTTTTTTTTTGGACTTAGTCATTTTTTCAGCGTTTATCAGACTTTGAGATAGGGGAAATGTCAGTGAGCGTTCCGATTTCAGTTCCAGAGCGATTCGCCCGATGAGTCCTTCATATTTAGTCGTTTTCAGCCAAATTTCAGAATTTTTGAAAATTTCACTTTTTTTGTGAAAATATCCACTAAATGAGGGAATAATATGTGTGAGGGTACCCCAGGAGAGTTCCAAATGTGTTTGGGTAGAATATATATCCCACGGGGGTAATATTGAAAAAAGGTGAAAAAATTTTTTTTTGGACTTAGTCATTTTTTCAGCGTTTATCAGACTTTCAGATAGGGGAAATGTCAGTGAGCGTTCCGATTTCAGTTCCAGAGCGATGCACCCGATGAGTCCTTCATATTTAGTCGTTTCCAGCCAATTTTCTGAATTTTTGAAAATTTCACTTTTTTGTGAAAATATCCACTAAATGAGGGAATAATATGTGTGAGGGTACCCCAGGAGAGTTCCAAATGTGTGTGGGTAGAATATATATCACACGGGGGTAAAATTGAAAAAAGGTGAAAAAATTTTTTTTTTGGACTTAGTCATTTTTTCAGCGTTTATCAGACTTTCAGATAGGGGAAATGTCAGTGAGCGTTCCGATTTCAGTTCCAGAGCGATTCGCCCGATGAGTCCTTCATATTTAGTCGTTTTCAGCCAATTTTCTGAATTTTTGAAAATTTCACTTTTTTGTGAAAATATCCACTAAATGAGGGAATAATATGTGTGAGGGTACCCCAGGAGAGTGTCACGCTGTCACTTTATACTGGAGGTAGGGGGCCTAAGCTGACCCTAAGCTGGGGCCCTGACTAATCGCTCAACCTGGAGGTACTGTTAAAGGTACAGAGGTCCAGGCCGCCAGCGTAACCCCTACCTCCTGAGGATCCCTGCACCTAAGTAATCTAGTCCTGAGAAGGACACCGATCACAACAAAAGGGGACAAGAAATAATATGCCCACACACAGTACTTAGACGAACGAGACAGTACAAGGGAAAAACCAAAACCACCTTGCATACAAAAACTACACAACTACAACAGAGGGAACACCAACGGGAAAGGAGATAAATGATAAAGCGAGGAAGGGAAAAAACACTCCAAATACACTTATCTCAGAAACTCCAAATACCACGATCCGCTCTGTTAGTCTGCATGAAATGCTTTCACCGACACTTCCCAAACAGACCAGCAGGCATTTGAAGGAGTCTCACTACAGCAGCATTGATTGCAGCTGGGCGAGGCTGGACCTCGTCTAGCACAGAGAGAGAGAGAATTAACTCCCTCACTGCCGAAAACACAAAGCACCAAAAAGTCAGCTGCGAGAAGTCAGGCTGTGTAATCGTGACGATCTTCGTGGCGACACACCCGTGACAGTACCCCCCCTTCTACGAGGGGCCTCCGGACCCTCAGGGCCAGGTTTATCCGGGTGAGTCGTGTGGAAGGCCTGAACTAATCGGTCTGCGTTAATATCCGACGCAGGAACCCACATCCTCTCCTCAGGACCATACCCTTTCCAATGAACCAGGTACTGAAGGGACCGGCGATTAAAGCGTGAATCGATGACCCTCGATACCTGGAACTCCAAGTTACCATTGACCACCACTGGAGGGGGTGGTAAAGGTGACGGTACCACCGGCGCCACATACCTCTTAAGCAACGATCTGTGGAACACGTTGTGAATTTTAAACGTAAGGGGGAGGTCAAGACGGAATGCCACCGGATTAATAATAGAACTGACTCTGTACGGCCAGATGAACCTGGGACCCAGTTTCCAGGAGGGAACCTTAAGTTTTATATTCCTGGTAGACAACCATACCCGATCGTTCACACTTAGGTCCGGACCAGACACTCTCCTCCTATCAGCCATACGTTTGTATCGGTTCCCCATAGTATTCAGATTCTTCAGCACCCCTCTCCATACTGAAGCGAGTGATGAGGAAAATCGTTCCTCCTCAGGAACCCCCGAAGAGCCCCCCCTACTGAAAGTATAAAACTGGGGGTGAAAGCCGCCATATGCCCCAAAAAACGGGGACTTACCAGTGGACTCGCTCCGCCTATTATTAAGAGCAAACTCTGCCAGAGGTAAGAAAGAAGCCCAGTCCTCCTGGTTCTCTGACACAAAACACCGGAGATATGTCTCCAAGCTCTGGTTCATACGTTCCGTCTGACCATTGGTCTGAGGATGAAAAGCCGATGAGAATGACAAATGCATCCCCCGCCGTGCACAAAACGCCTTCCAGAACTTGGACACAAACTGAGACCCCCGATCAGACACCACCTCGGAGGGTACCCCGTGAAGCCTCACAATCTCCCCAATGAACATCTGCGCAAGAGTTTTAGCATTAGGGAGAGCCGGAAGAGCGATAAAATGTGCCATCTTGCTGAACCTGTCCACTACAACGAGTATGACCGTTTTACCCGAAGACGGAGGGAGGTCCGTAATAAAGTCCATAGACAGATGAGTCCAAGGACGCTCCGGGATCTTCAAAGGTAAGAGGGCCCCAGACGGACGGGTATGTGAGGTCTTAGAGCGCGCACAAACCCCACAGGACGCGACAAAAGTTACCACCTCCTTATGTAAGTTAGGCCACCAAAACCGACGCGAGAGGAGATCCACAGTTGCTTTACTCCCCGGGTGTCCTGCCAAAACTGAGTTATGGTCTGCCTCGATCACCTTTTGTCGAACTGATCTGGAACAAACAGTCTCCCCGGAGGTCCAACAGGGGCGTCCCCCTGAGCCTCCAATACCTCCTCCTCCAGCTCAGAGCATACTGCCGAAACCACCACCCCCTCCTGAAGGATAGGAATCGGGTCGTCCGTATTCCCGGCCCCAGGGAAACTACGAGATAAGGCATCCGCCTTTACATTTTTTGACCCAGGACGATATGTAACGACAAAATTAAACCTGGTAAAAAACAATGACCACCTAGCTTGTCTGGGATTCAGACGTTTCGCGGACTCCAGATATAGCAGGTTCTTGTGATCGGTGATGACGGTGACCGGATGGACTGCCCCCTCCAAAAAATGGCGCCACTCCTCAAAAGCTAACTTAATGGCCAAGAGTTTCCTATTGCCGACATCGTAATTCCTCTCAGCGGACGACAATTTTTTAGAGAAAAAGGCGCACGGATGCCACTTACCAGGGGACGAACCCTGTGACAATACTGCTCCCACCCCTACCTCGGAAGCGTCTACCTCTACAATGAATGGCTGTGACGCATCAGGTTGAATGAGTATGGGTGCCGAGGCAAAACATTTTTTCAAGGAGGAGAATGCTTGACAAGCCTTGTCAGACCACCTAGAAAAATCCGTCCCCTTTTTAGTCATGTCTGTGAGAGGCTTAACCATGGACGAGAAATTACGAATGAACTTCCGGTAATAATTAGCAAACCCCAGGAAACGTTGTAGTGCCTTAAGATTCTCTGGCCGATCCCACTCAAGAACTGCCCGCACTTTCCCAGGGTCCATACGAAAACCGGACGCTGAAACCAGGAAGCCTAAAAACTGGAGTTCCTGTACGGCGAACACACACTTTTCCCATTTGGCATATAGTTTATTATCCCGCAAGATCTGTAACACCTGCCTAACGTGCTCCTGATGAGACACCAGATCCGGCGAGTAAATTAAGATATCATCCAGATATATGACAACAAACTGTCCCACCAGGCGGCGAAAAATGTCATTAACAAAGTGTTGGAACACCGCCGGGGCATTAGTCAGACCGAATGGCATGACAAGGTTCTCATAATGCCCCTCCGGAGTGTTAAACGCCGTCTTCCACTCATCCCCCTCCTTCATCCTAATCAGATTGTACGCCCCCCTGAGATCCAACTTAGAGAACCATTTGGCGCCCACGATCTGATTAAAGAGATCGGGAATAAGTGGGAGCGGATACGGATCTCGGACCGTAATCCGATTAAGTTCACGGAAATCCAGGCAAGGGCGTAGGCCTCCATCTTTCTTCTTAACAAAGAAGAACCCCGCAGCCACCGGTGAAGATGAAGGTCTAATATGCCCCTTAGCCAGACTTTCTGAAATATAATCCTTCATGGCCTGCCTCTCAGGACCAGAAAGGTTATACAACCTAGCTTTAGGTAGCTTGGCCTCAGGGAGCAGTTTTACAGAACAGTCTTACTCGCGATGAGGAGGTAGTTCCTGACACCCTTTCTCCGAGAATACATCGTCAAAGTCCGCCAGAAATGGAGGTAAGACCCAAGGAGTAACCGCACCGATGACCGTGTTCATGCAGTTTTTATTACAGAATTTACTCCATTGGCTTATCTCTCTGGTTTGCCAATTAATAACCGGGTTATGCTTAGTTAACCAAGGAAGGCCCAACACTATAGGAGTGGGAAGACCCTCCAACACGTAGCAAGACAACAGTTCTTTATGTATCGCCCCCACTTGAAGTTTTACGTCATGCACAGCTTGCAAAAAACTTCCCTGACCGAGAGGCCTGGCATCGATCGAGAATATGGGGATGGGTTTAGCCAACTCACTCAATCGCATACCTTGAACCCGGGCAAACCGAGCATCAACCAGATTAGCCCTGGCCCCACTATCCAGAAGAACAGATATCCTCTCAGTTCTCGTACCCACCACCACCTCCGCCGGTACGAGAAACTGAGACGAACCTAGGGACGAAATACCTACTCCCAGATTGCCGTCCACCACACAACCTGGGATCAACAGTTTTCCGACGACTCTTCACTCTGCAAGGGACGGGATGGACACCCCCCAATAAAATGTCCCTTTCTCCCGCAGAAGAAACACCTTCCTGTCTTATGGCGCACCACCGGTCCCCTCCCCCGAAATGATGTCTCTCCTAATTGCATAGGCTCCTCTGGACTGACCAGGGGAACCACCATATGAGGGGACCTTGTAGGAGGTGGAGTCATCACAGGGGGTAGAGTTATCCCGCACCTCTCCCGAAGCCGTCTGTCAACGCGAATAGCAAGGGCCATAGCGGCTTCCAGTGACGCGGGAGAGTCATACTGTGCCAACACATCCTGTAATTTGTCGGATAAACCTTGACAAAACTGGCTCTTAAAAGCCGGGTCATTCCACTGGGTGTCCGTGGCCCACCTACGGAACTCCGAACAGAATTCCTCCGCCGGACGATCTCCCTGCTGGATCCTACGTAACTTAGACTCAGCAAGGGAGATCCGATTTCGGTCATCATATACGAGTCCCAGAGCAGCGAAAAACCTATCCACTGACTGGAGAGCCGGGGAGCCCGGGGGAAGAGAGAACGCCCAAGATTGTGGGTCCCCTTGTAGGAGCGAGATGACAATTCCCACCCTTTGTTCTTCACTCCCCGATGACCGAGGCCGCAGCGGAAAGTACAACTTGCATGCCTCCCGGAAAACAAAAAACTTGTCCCGCCCCCCAGTGAACCTGTCAGGGAGAGCTACTTTAGGTTCTGGTCCGGCTTGCTCCTGAGGATGCAAAACCTTGGACCTAAAGTCCGCCAGCTCCATGGACAAACTCTGCAACTGCCGAGCTAGACCGGCTACTGGATCCATGGTAGCTGGAGAAAAACTAAGTGGGTCGGTGAAAATGTCACGCTGTCACTGTATACTGGAGGTAGGGGGCCTAAGCTGACCCTAAGCTGGGGCCCTGACTAATCCCTCAACCTGGAGGTACTGTTAAAGGTACAGAGGTCCAGGCCGCCAGCGTAACCCCTACCTCCTGAGGATCCCTGCACCTAAGTAATCTAGTCCTGAGAAGGACACCGATCACAACAAAAGGGGACAAGTAATAATATGCCCACACACAGTACTTAGACGAACGAGACAGTACAAGGGAAAAACCAAAACCACCTTGCATACAAAAACTACACAACTACAACAGAGGGAACACCAACGGGAAAGGAGATAAATGATAAAGCGAGGAAGGGAAAAAACACTCCAAATACACTTATCTCAGAAACTCCAAATACCACGATCCGCTCTGTTAGTCTGCATGAAATGCTTTCACCGACACTTCCCAAACAGACCAGCAGGCATTTGAAGGAGTCTCACTACAGCAGCATTGATTGCAGCTGGGCGAGGCTGGACCTCGTCTAGCACAGAGAGAGAGAGAATTAACTCCCTCACTGCCGAAAACACAAAGCACCAAAAAGTCAGCTGCGAGAAGTCAGGCTGTGTAATCGTGACGATCTTCGTGGCGACACACACGTGACAGAGAGTTCCAAATGTGTGTGGGTAGAATATATATCCCACGGGGGTAAAATTGAAAAAAGGTGAAAAAAAATTTTTTTTGGACTTAGTCATTTTTTCAGCGTTTATCAGACTTTCAGATAGGGGAAATGTCAGTGAGCGTTCCGATTTCAGTTCCAGAGCGATTCGCCCGATGAGTCCTTCATATTTAGTCGTTTTCAGCCAATTTTCTGAATTTTTGAAAATTTCACTTTTTTGTGAAAATATCCACTAAATGAGGAAATAATATGTGTGAGGGTACCCCAGGAGAGTTCCAAATGTGTGTGGGTAGAATATATATCCCACGGGGGTAAAATTGAAAAAAGGTGAAAAAATTTTTTTTTGGACTTAGTCATTTTTTCAGCGTTTATCAGACTTTCAGATAGGGGAAATGTCAGTGAGCGTTCCGATTTCAGTTCCAGAGCGATTCGCCCGATGAGTCCTTCATATTTAGTCGTTTTCAGCCAATTTTCGAAAATTTCACTTTTTTGTGAAAATATCCACTAAATGAGGGAATAATATGGGTGAAGGTACCCCAAGAGAGTTCCAAATGTGTGTGGGTAGAATATATATCCCACGGGGGTAAAATTGAAAAAAGGTGAAAAAATTTTTTTTTCGGACTTAGTCATTTTTCCGGCGTTTATCAGACTTTCAGTTAGGGGAAATGTCAGTGAGCGTTCCGATTTAAGTTCCAGAGCGATTCACCCGATGAGTCCTTCATATTTAGTCGTTTTCAGCCAATTTTCTGAATTTTTGAAAATTTCACTTTTTTGTGAAAATATCCACTAAATGAGGGAGTAATATGTGTGAGGGTACCCCAGGAGAGTTCCAAATGTGTGTGGGTAGAATATATATCACACGGGGGTAAAATTGAAAAAAGGTGAAAAATTTTTTTTTTTGGACTTAGTCATTTTTTCAGCGTTTATCAGGCTTTCAGATAGGGGAAATGTCAGTGAGCGTTCCGATATCAGTTCCAGAGCGATTCGCCCGATGAGTCCTTCATATTTAGTCGTTTTCAGCCAATTTTCTGAATTTTTGAAAATTTCACTTTTTTGTGAAAATATCCACTAAATGAGGAAATAATATGTGTGAGGGTACACCAGGAGAGTTCCAAATGTGTGTGGGTAGAATATATATCCCACGGGGTAAAATTGAAAAAAGTTGAAAAAAAATTTTTTTTAGACTTAGTCATTTTCCGGCGTTTATCAGACTTTCAGATAGGTGAAATGTCAGTGAGCATTCCGATTTCAGTTCCTGAGCGATTCGCCCCATGAGTCCTTCATATTTAGTCGTTTTCAGCCAATTTTCTGAATTTTTGAAAATGTCACTTTTTTGTGAAAATATCCACTAAATGAGGGAATAATATGTGTGAGGGTACCCCAGGAGAGTTCCAAATGTGTGTGGGTAGAATATATATCCCACGGGGGTAAAATTGAAAAAAGGTGAAAACATTTTTTTTGGGACTTAGTCATTTTTTCAGCGTTTATCAGACTTTCAGATAGGGGAAATGTCAGTGAGCGTTCCGATTTCAGTTCCAGAGCGATTCGCCCGATGAGTCCTTCATATTTAGTCGTTTTCAGCCAATTTTCTGAATTTTTGAAAATTTCACTTTTTTGTGAAAATATCCACTAAATGAGGGAATAATATGTGTGAAGGTACCCCAAGAGAGTTCCAAATGTGTGTGGGTAGAATATATATCCCACGGGGGTAAAATTGAAAAAAGGTGAAAAAAAATTTTTTGGACTTAGTCATTTTTCCGGCGTTTATCAGACTTTCAGATAGGGGAAATGTCAGAGAGCGTTCTGATTTAAGTTCCAGAGCGATTCACCCGATGAGTCCTTCATATTTAGTCGTTTTCAGCCAATTTTCTGAATTTTTGAAAATTTCACTTTTTTGTGAAAATATCCACTAAATGAGGGAATAATATGTGTGAAGGTACCCCAAGAGAGTTCCAAATGTGTGTGGGTAGAATATATATCCCACGGGGGTAAAATTGAAAAAAGGTGAAAAAAATTTTTTTGGACTTAGTCATTTTTCCGGCGTTTATCAGACTTTCAGATAGGGGAAATGTCAGTGAGCGTTCCGATTTAAGTTCCAGAGCGATTCACCCGATTAGTCCTTCATATTTAGTCGTTTTCAGCCAATTTTCTGAATTTTTGAAAATTTCACTTTTTTGTGAAAATATCCACTAAATGAGGGAATAATATGTGTGAGGGTACCTCAGGAGAGTTCCAAATGTGTGTGGGTAGAATATATATCCCACGGGGGTAAAATTGAAAAAAGGTGAAAAAAATTTTTTTTTGGACTTAGTCATTTTTTCAGCGTTTATCAGGCTTTCAGATAGGGGAAATGTCAGTGCGCGTTCCGATTTCAGTTCCAGAGCGATTCGCCCGATGAGTCCTTCATATTTAGTCGTTTTCAGCCAATTTTCTGAATTTTTGAAAATTTCACTTTTTTGTGAAAATATCCACTAAATGAGGAAATAATATGTGTGAGGGTACACCAGGAGAGTTCCAAATGTGTGTGGGTAGAATATATATCCCACGGGGGTAAAATTGAAAAAAGTTGAAAAAAAATTTTTTTTAGACTTAGTCATTTTCCGGCGTTTATCAGACTTTCAGATAGGTGAAATTTCAGTGAGCATTCCGATTTCAGTTCCAGAGCGATTCGCCCGATGAGTCCTTCATATTTAATCGTTTTCAGCCAATTTTCTGAATTTTTGAAAATGTCTCTTTTTTGTGAAAATATCCACTAAATGAGGGAATAATATGTGTGAGGGTACCCCAGGAGAGTTCCAAATGTGTGTGGGTAGAATATATATCCCACGGGGGTAAGATTGAAAAAAGGTGAAAAAAAATTTTTTTTGGACTTAGTCATTTTTTCAGCGTTTATCAGGCTTTCAGATAGGGGAAATGTCAGTGAGCGTTCCGATTTCAGTTCCAGAGCGATTCGCCCAATGAGTCCTTCATATTTAGTCGTTTTCAGCCAATTTTCTGAATTTTTGAAAATTTCACTTTTTTGTGAAAATATCCACTAAATGAGGAAATAATATGTGTGAGGGTACACCAGGAGAGTTCCAAATGTGTGTGGGTAGAATATATATCCCACGGGGGTAAAATTGAAAAAAGGTGAAAAAAATTTTTTTGGACTTAGTCATTTTTCCGGCGTTTATCAGACTTTCAGATAGGGGAAATGTCAGAGAGCGTTCCGATTTAAGTTCCAGAGCGATTCACCCGATGAGTCCTTTATATTTAGTCGTTTTCAGCCAATTTTCTGAATTTTTGAAAATTTCACTTTTTTGTGAAAATATCCACTAAATGAGGGAATAATATGTGTGAAGGTACCCCAAGAGAGTTCCAAATGTGTGTGGGTAGAATATATATCCCACGGGGGTAAAATTGAAAAAAGGTGAAAAAAATTTTTTTCGACTTAGTCATTTTTCCGGCGTTTATCAGACTTTCAGATAGGGGAAATGTCAGTGAGCGTTCCGATTTCAGTTCCAGACCGATTCACCCAATGAGTCCTTCATATTTAGTCGTTTTCAGCCAATTTTCTGAATTTTTGAAAATTTCACTTTTTTGTGAAAATATCCACTAAATGAGGGAATAATATGTGTGAGGGTATCCCAGGAGAGTTCCAAATGTGTGTGGGTAGAATATATATCCCACGGGGGTAAAATTGAAAAAAGTTGAAAAAAAATTTTTTTTAGACTTAGTCATTTTCCGGCGTTTATCAGACTTTCAGATAGGTGAAATGTCAGTGAGCATTCCGATTTCAGTTCCAGAGCGATTCGCCCGATGAGTCCTTCATATTTAGTCGTTTTCAGCCAATTTTCTGAATTTTTGAAAATGTCACTTTTTTGTGAAAATATCCACTAAATGAGGGAATAATATGTGTGAAGGTACCCCAGGAGAGTACCAAATGGGTGTGGGTAGAATATATATCCCACGGGGGTAAAATTTAAAAAAGGTGAAAAAATTTTTTTGGGGAACTTAGTCATTTTTCAGCGTTTTTCAGACTTTCAGATAGGGGAAATGTCAGTAAGCGTTTCGATTTCAGTTCCAGAGCGATTCGCCCGATGAGTCCTTCATATTTAGTCGTTTTCAGCCAATTTTCTGAATTTTTGAAAATTTCACTTTTTTGTGAAAATATCCACTAAATGAGGGAATAATATGTGTGAGGGTACCCCAGGAGAGTTCCAAATGTGTGTGGGTAGAATATATATCCCACGGGGGTAAAATTGAAAAAAGTTGAAAAAAATTTTTTTTTAGACTTAGTCATTTTCCGGCGTTTATCTGACTTTCAGATAGGTGAAATGTCAGTGAGCGTTCCGATTTCAGTTCCAGAGCGATTCGCCCGATGAGTCCTTCATATTTAGTCGTTTTCAGCCAATTTTCTGAATTTTTGAAAATGTCACTTTTTTGTGAAAATATCCACTAAATGAGGGAATAATATGTGTGAAGGTACCCCAGGAGAGTTCCAAATGTGTGTCGGTAGAATATATATCCCACGGGGGTAAAATTGAAAAAAGGTGAAACATTTTTTTTTTGGACTTAGTCATTTTTTCAGCGTTTATCAGACTTTCAGATAGGTGAAATGTCAGTGAGCGTTCCGATTTCAGTTCCAGAGCTATTCGCCCGATGAGTCCTTCATATTTAGTCGTTTTCAGCCAATTTTCTGAATTTTTGAAAATGTCACTTTTTTGTGAAAATATCCACTAAGTGAGGGAATAATATGTGTGAAGGTACCCCAGGAGAGTACCAAATGTGTGTGGGTAGAATATATATCCCACGGGGGTAAAATTGAAAAAAGGTGAAAAAAATTTTTTTGGACTTAGTCATTTTTCCAGCGTTTATCAGACTTTCAGATAGGGGAAATGTCAGTGAGCGTTCCGATTTCAGTTCCAGAGCGATTCGCCCGATGAGTCCTTCATATTTAGTCGTTTTCAGCCAATTTTCAGAATTTTTGAAAATTTCACTTTTTTGTGAAAATATCCACTAAATGAGGGAATAATATGTGTGAGGGTACCCCAGGAGACTTCCAAATGTGTGTGGGTAGAATATATATCCCACGGGGGTAAAATTGAAAAAAGGTGAAAAATATTTTTTTTTTTTGGACTTAGTCATTTTTTCAGCGTTTATCAGACTTTCAGATAGGGGAAATGTCAGTGAGCGTTCCGATTTCAGTTCCAGAGCGATTCGTCCTTCATATTTATTCGTTTTCAGCCAAATTTCAGAATTTTTGAAAATTTCACTTTTTTGTGAAAATATCCACTAAATGGGGGAATAATATGTGTGAGGGTACCCCAGGAGAGTTCCAAATGTGTGTGGGTAGAATATATATCCCACGGGGGTAAAATTGAAAAAAGGTGAAAAATTTTTTTTTTGGACTTAGTCATTTTTTCAGCATTTATCAGACTTTCAGATAGGGGAAATGTCAGTGAGCGTTCCGATTTCAGTTCCAGAGCGATTCACCCGATGAGTCCTTCATATTTAGTCGTTTTCAGGCAATTTTCAGAATTTTTGAAAATTTCACTTTTTTGTGAAAATATCCACTAAATGAGGGAATAATATGTGTAAGGGTACCCCAGGAGAGTTCCAAATGTGTGTGGGTAGAATATATATATCCTACGGGGGTAAAATTGAAAAAAGGTGAAAAATTTTTTTTTTTGGACTTAGTCATTTTTCCGGCGTTTATCAGACTTTCAGATACGGGAAATGTCAGTGAGTGTTCCGATTTCAGTTCCAGAGCGATTCACCCGATGAGTCCTTCATATTTAGTCGTTTTCAGCCAATTTTCTGAATTTTTGAAAATTTCACTTTTTTGTGAAAATATCCACTAAATGAGGGAATAATATGTGTGAGGGTACCCCAGGAGAGTTCCAAATGTGTGTGGGTAGAATATATATCACACGGGGGTAAAATTGAAAAAAGGTGAAAAAAATTTTTTTTTTTGGACTTAGTCATTTTTTCAGCGTTTATCAGACTTTCAGATAGGTGAAATGTCAGTGAGCATTCCGAATTCAGTTCCAGAGCGATTCGCCCGATGAGTCCTTCATATTTAGTCGTTTTCAGCCAATTTTCAGAATTTTTGAAAATTTCACTTTTTTGTGAAAATATCCACTAAATGAGGGAATAATATGTGTGAGGGTACCCCAGGAGAGTTCCAAATGTGTGTGGGTAGAATATATGTATCCTACGGGGGTAAAATTGAAAAAAGGTGAAAAATTTTTTTTTTGGACTTAGTCATTTTTTCAGCGTTTATCAGACTTTCAGATAGGGGAAATGTCAGTGAGTGTTCCGATTTCAGTTCCAGAGCGATTCACCCGATGAGTCCTTCATATTTAGTCGTTTTCAGCCAATTTTCTGAATTTTTGAAAATTTCACTTTTTTGTGAAAATATCCACTAAATGAGGAAATAATATGTGTGAGGGTACCCCAGGAGAGTTCCAAATGTGTGTGGGTAGAATATATATCCCACGGGGGTAAAATTGAAAAAAGGTGAAAAAATTTTTTTTTGGACTTAGTCATTTTTTCAGCGTTTATCAGACTTTCAGATAGGGGAAATGTCAGTGAGCGTTCCGATTTCAGTTCCAGAGCGATTCGCCCGATGAGTCCTTCATATTTAGTCGTTTTCAGCCAATTTTCTGAATTTTTGAAAATTTCACTTTTTTGTGAAAATATCCACTAAATGAGGAAATAATATGTGTGAGGGTACACCAGGAGAGTTCCAAATGTGTGTGGGTAGAATATATATCCCACGGGGGTAAAATTGAAAAAAGTTGAAAAAAAATTTTTTTTAGACTTAGTCATTTTCCGGCGTTTATCAGACTTTCAGATAGGTGAAATTTCAGTGAGATTCCGATTTCAGTTCCAGAGCGATTCGCCCGATGAGTCCTTCATATTTAATCGTTTTCAGCCAATTTTCTGAATTTTTGAAAATGTCTCTTTTTTGTGAAAATATCCACTAAATGAGGGAATAATATGTGTGAGGGTACCCCAGGAGAGTTCCAAATGTGTGTGGGTAGAATATATATCCCACGGGGGTAAAATTGAAAAAAGGTGAAAAAATTTTTTTTGGACTTAGTCATTTTTTCAGCGTTTATCAGACTTTCAGATAGGGGAAATGTCAGTGAGCGTTCCGATTTCAGTTCCAGAGCGATTCGCCCGATGAGTCCTTCATATTTAGTCGTTTTCAGCCAATTTTCTGAATTTTTGAAAATTTCACTTTTTTTTGAAAATATCCACTAAATGAGGGAATAATATGTGTGAGGGTACCTCAGGAGAGTTCCAAATGTGTGTGGGTAGAATATATATCCCACGGGGGTAAGATTGAAAAAAGGTGAAAAAAAATTTTTTTTGGACTTAGTCATTTTTTCAGCGTTTATCAGGCTTTCAGATAGGGGAAATGTCAGTGAGCGTTCCGATTTCAGTTCCAGAGCGATTCGCCCAATGAGTCCTTCATATTTAGTCGTTTTCAGCCAATTTTCTGAATTTTTGAAAATTTCACTTTTTTGTGAAAATATCCACTAAATGAGGAAATAATATGTGTGAGGGTACACCAGGAGAGTTCCAAATGTGTGTGGGTAGAATATATATCCCACGGGGGTAAAATTGAAAAAAGGTGAAAAAAATTTTTTTGGACTTAGTCATTTTTCCGGCGTTTATCAGACTTTCAGATAGGGGAAATGTCAGAGAGCGTTCCGATTTAAGTTCCAGAGCGATTCACCCGATGAGTCCTTCATATTTAGTCGTTTTCAGCCAATTTTCTGAATTTTTGAAAATTTCACTTTTTTGTGAAAATATCCACTAAATGAGGGAATAATATGTGTGAAGGTACCCCAAGAGAGTTCCAAATGTGTGTGGGTAGAATATATATCCCACGGGGGTAAAATTGAAAAAAGGTGAAAAAAATTTTTTGGGACTTAGTCATTTTTCCGGCGTTTATCACACTTTCAGATAGGGGAAATGTCAGTGAGCGTTCCGATTTAAGTTCCAGAGCGATTCACCCGATGAGTCCTTCATATTTAGTCGTTTTCAGCCAATTTTCTGAATTTTTGAAAATTTCACTTTTTTGTGAAAATATCCACTAAATGAGGGAATAATATGTGTGAGGGTACCTCAGGAGAGTTCCAAATGTGTGTGGGTAGAATATATATCCCACGGGGGTAAAATTGAAAAAAGGTGAAAAAAATTTTTTTTTAGACTTAGTCATTTTTTCAGCGTTTATCAGGCTTTCAGATAGGGGAAATGTCAGTGCGCGTTCCGATTTCAGTTCCAGAGCGATTCGCCCGATGAGTCCTTCATATTTAGTCGTTTTCAGCCAATTTTCTGAATTTTTGAAAATTTCACTTTTTGTGAAAATATCCACTAAATGAGGGAATAATATGTGTGAGGGTATCCCAGGAGAGTTCCAAATGTGTGTGGGTAGAATATATATCCCACGGGGGTAAAATTGAAAAAAGTTGAAAAAAAATTTTTTTTAGACTTAGTCATTTTCCGGCGTTTATCAGACTTTCAGATAGGTGAAATGTCAGTGAGCATTCCGATTTCAGTTCCAGAGCGATTCGCCCGATGAGTCCTTCATATTTAGTCGTTTTCAGCCAATTTTCTGAATTTTTGAAAATGTCACTTTTTTGTGAAAATATCCACTAAATGAGGGAATAATATGTGTGAAGGTACCCCAGGAGAGTACCAAATGGGTGTGGGTAGAATATATATCCCACGGGGGTAAAATTTAAAAAAGGTGAAAAAATTTTTTTGGGGAACTTAGTCATTTTTCAGCGTTTTTCAGACTTTCAGATAGGGGAAATGTCAGTAAGCGTTTCGATTTCAGTTCCAGAGCGATTCGCCCGATGAGTCCTTCATATTTAGTCGTTTTCAGCCAATTTTCTGAATTTTTGAAAATTTCACTTTTTTGTGAAAATATCCACTAAATGAGGGAATAATATGTGTGAGGGTACCCCAGGAGAGTTCCAAATGTGTGTGGGTAGAATATATATCCCACGGGGGTAAAATTGAAAAAAGTTGAAAAAAATTTTTTTTTAGACTTAGTCATTTTCCGGCGTTTATCTGACTTTCAGATAGGTGAAATGTCAGTGAGCGTTCCGATTTCAGTTCCAGAGCGATTCGCCCGATGAGTCCTTCATATTTAGTCGTTTTCAGCCAATTTTCTGAATTTTTGAAAATGTCACTTTTTTGTGAAAATATCCACTAAATGAGGGAATAATATGTGTGAAGGTACCCCAGGAGAGTTCCAAATGTGTGTCGGTAGAATATATATCCCACGGGGGTAAAATTGAAAAAAGGTGAAAAATTTTTTTTTTGGACTTAGTCATTTTTTCAGCGTTTATCAGACTTTCAGATAGGTGAAATGTCAGTGAGCGTTCCGATTTCAGTTCCAGAGCTATTCGCCCGATGAGTCCTTCATATTTAGTCGTTTTCAGCCAATTTTCTGAATTTTTGAAAATGTCACTTTTTTGTGAAAATATCCACTAAGTGAGGGAATAATATGTGTGAAGGTACCCCAGGAGAGTACCAAATGTGTGTGGGTAGAATATATATCCCACGGGGGTAAAATTGAAAAAAGGTGAAAAAAATTTTTTTGGACTTAGTCATTTTTCCAGCGTTTATCAGACTTTCAGATAGGGGAAATGTCAGTGAGCGTTCCGATTTCAGTTCCAGAGCGATTCGCCCGATGAGTCCTTCATATTTAGTCGTTTTCAGCCAATTTTCTGAATTTTTGAAAATTTCACTTTTTTGTGAAAATATCCACTAAATGAGGGAATAATATGTGTGAGGGTACCCCAGGAGACTTCCAAATGTGTGTGGGTAGAATATATATCCCACGGGGGTAAAATTGAAAAAAGGTGAAAAATATTTTTTTTTTTTGGACTTAGTCATTTTTTCAGCGTTTATCAGACTTTCAGATAGGGGAAATGTCAGTGAGCGTTCCGATTTCAGTTCCAGAGCGATTCGTCCTTCATATTTATTCGTTTTCAGCCAAATTTCAGAATTTTTGAAAATTTCACTTTTTTGTGAAAATATCCACTAAATGGGGGAATAATATGTGTGAGGGTACCCCAGGAGAGTTCCAAATGTGTGTGGGTAGAATATATATCCCACGGGGGTAAAATTGAAAAAAGGTGAAAAATTTTTTTTTTGGACTTAGTCATTTTTTCAGCATTTATCAGACTTTCAGATAGGGGAAATGTCAGTGAGCGTTCCGATTTCAGTTCCAGAGCGATTCGCCCGATGAGTCCTTCATATTTAGTCGTTTTCAGGCAATTTTCAGAATTTTTGAAAATTTCACTTTTTTGTGAAAATATCCACTAAATGAGGGAATAATATGTGTAAGGGTACCCCAGGAGAGTTCCAAATGTGTGTGGGTAGAATATATATATCCTACGGGGGTAAAATTGAAAAAAGGTGAAAAATTTTTTTTTTTGGACTTAGTCATTTTTCCGGCGTTTATCAGACTTTCAGATACGGGAAATGTCAGTGAGTGTTCCGATTTCAGTTCCAGAGCGATTCACCCGATGAGTCCTTCATATTTAGTCGTTTTCAGCCAATTTTCTGAATTTTTGAAAATTTCACTTTTTTGTGAAAATATCCACTAAATGAGGGAATAATATGTGTGAGGGTACCCCAGGAGAGTTCCAAATGTGTGTGGGTAGAATATATATCACACGGGGGTAAAATTGAAAAAAGGTGAAAAAAATTTTTTTTTTTGGACTTAGTCATTTTTTCAGCGTTTATCAGACTTTCAGATAGGTGAAATGTCAGTGAGCATTCCGAATTCAGTTCCAGAGCGATTCGCCCGATGAGTCCTTCATATTTAGTCGTTTTCAGCCAATTTTCAGAATTTTTGAAAATTTCACTTTTTTGTGAAAATATCCACTAAATGAGGGAATAATATGTGTGAGGGTACCCCAGGAGAGTACCAAATGTGTGTGGGTAGAATATATGTATCCTACGGGGGTAAAATTGAAAAAAGGTGAAAAATTTTTTTTTTTGGACTTAGTCATTTTTTCAGCGTTTATCAGGCTTTCAGATAGGGGAAATGTCAGTGCGCGTTCCGATTTCAGTTCCAGAGCGATTCGCCCGATGAGTCCTTCATATTTAGTCGTTTTCAGCCAATTTTCTGAATTTTTGAAAATTTCACTTTTTGTGAAAATATCCACTAAATGAGGGAATAATATGTGTGAGGGTATCCCAGGAGAGTTCCAAATGTGTGTGGGTAGAATATATATCCCACGGGGGTAAAATTGAAAAAAGTTGAAAAAAAATTTTTTTTAGACTTAGTCATTTTCCGGCGTTTATCAGACTTTCAGATAGGTGAAATGTCAGTGAGCATTCCGATTTCAGTTCCAGAGCGATTCGCCCGATGAGTCCTTCATATTTAGTCGTTTTCAGCCAATTTTCTGAATTTTTGAAAATGTCACTTTTTTGTGAAAATATCCACTAAATGAGGGAATAATATGTGTGAAGGTACCCCAGGAGAGTACCAAATGGGTGTGGGTAGAATATATATCCCACGGGGGTAAAATTTAAAAAAGGTGAAAAAATTTTTTTGGGGAACTTAGTCATTTTTCAGCGTTTTTCAGACTTTCAGATAGGGGAAATGTCAGTAAGCGTTTCGATTTCAGTTCCAGAGCGATTCGCCCGATGAGTCCTTCATATTTAGTCGTTTTCAGCCAATTTTCTGAATTTTTGAAAATTTCACTTTTTTGTGAAAATATCCACTAAATGAGGGAATAATATGTGTGAGGGTACCCCAGGAGAGTTCCAAATGTGTGTGGGTAGAATATATATCCCACGGGGGTAAAATTGAAAAAAGTTGAAAAAAATTTTTTTTTAGACTTAGTCATTTTCCGGCGTTTATCTGACTTTCAGATAGGTGAAATGTCAGTGAGCGTTCCGATTTCAGTTCCAGAGCGATTCGCCCGATGAGTCCTTCATATTTAGTCGTTTTCAGCCAATTTTCTGAATTTTTGAAAATGTCACTTTTTTGTGAAAATATCCACTAAATGAGGGAATAATATGTGTGAAGGTACCCCAGGAGAGTTCCAAATGTGTGTCGGTAGAATATATATCCCACGGGGGTAAAATTGAAAAAAGGTGAAAAATTTTTTTTTGGACTTAGTCATTTTTTCAGCGTTTATCAGACTTTCAGATAGGTGAAATGTCAGTGAGCGTTCCGATTTCAGTTCCAGAGCTATTCGCCCGATGAGTCCTTCATATTTAGTCGTTTTCAGCCAATTTTCTGAATTTTTGAAAATGTCACTTTTTTGTGAAAATATCCACTAAGTGAGGGAATAATATGTGTGAAGGTACCCCAGGAGAGTACCAAATGTGTGTGGGTAGAATATATATCCCACGGGGGTAAAATTGAAAAAAGGTGAAAAAAATTTTTTTGGACTTAGTCATTTTTCCAGCGTTTATCAGACTTTCAGATAGGGGAAATGTCAGTGAGCGTTCCGATTTCAGTTCCAGAGCGATTCGCCCGATGAGTCCTTCATATTTAGTCGTTTTCAGCCAATTTTCTGAATTTTTGAAAATTTCACTTTTTTGTGAAAATATCCACTAAATGAGGGAATAATATGTGTGAGGGTACCCCAGGAGACTTCCAAATGTGTGTGGGTAGAATATATATCCCACGGGGGTAAAATTGAAAAAAGGTGAAAAATATTTTTTTTTTTTGGACTTAGTCATTTTTTCAGCGTTTATCAGACTTTCAGATAGGGGAAATGTCAGTGAGCGTTCCGATTTCAGTTCCAGAGCGATTCGTCCTTCATATTTATTCGTTTTCAGCCAAATTTCAGAATTTTTGAAAATTTCACTTTTTTGTGAAAATATCCACTAAATGGGGGAATAATATGTGTGAGGGTACCCCAGGAGAGTTCCAAATGTGTGTGGGTAGAATATATATCCCACGGGGGTAAAATTGAAAAAAGGTGAAAAATTTTTTTTTTGGACTTAGTCATTTTTTCAGCATTTATCAGACTTTCAGATAGGGGAAATGTCAGTGAGCGTTCCGATTTCAGTTCCAGAGCGATTCGCCCGATGAGTCCTTCATATTTAGTCGTTTTCAGGCAATTTTCAGAATTTTTGAAAATTTCACTTTTTTGTGAAAATATCCACTAAATGAGGGAATAATATGTGTAAGGGTACCCCAGGAGAGTTCCAAATGTGTGTGGGTAGAATATATATATCCTACGGGGGTAAAATTGAAAAAAGGTGAAAAATTTTTTTTTTTGGACTTAGTCATTTTTCCGGCGTTTATCAGACTTTCAGATACGGGAAATGTCAGTGAGTGTTCCGATTTCAGTTCCAGAGCGATTCACCCGATGAGTCCTTCATATTTAGTCGTTTTCAGCCAATTTTCTGAATTTTTGAAAATTTCACTTTTTTGTGAAAATATCCACTAAATGAGGGAATAATATGTGTGAGGGTACCCCAGGAGAGTTCCAAATGTGTGTGGGTAGAATATATATCACACGGGGGTAAAATTGAAAAAAGGTGAAAAAAATTTTTTTTTTTGGACTTAGTCATTTTTTCAGCGTTTATCAGACTTTCAGATAGGTGAAATGTCAGTGAGCATTCCGAATTCAGTTCCAGAGCGATTCGCCCGATGAGTCCTTCATATTTAGTCGTTTTCAGCCAATTTTCAGAATTTTTGAAAATTTCACTTTTTTGTGAAAATATCCACTAAATGAGGGAATAATATGTGTGAGGGTACCCCAGGAGAGTACCAAATGTGTGTGGGTAGAATATATGTATCCTACGGGGGTAAAATTGAAAAAAGGTGAAAAATTTTTTTTTTTGGACTTAGTCATTTTTTCAGCGTTTATCAGACTTTCAGATAGGGGAAATGTCAGTGAGTGTTCCGATTTCAGTTCCAGAGCGATTCACCCGATGAGTCCTTCATATTTAGTCGTTTTCAGCCAATTTTCAGAATTTTTGAAAATTTCACTTTTTTGTGAAAATATCCACTAAATGAGGGAATAATATGTGTGACGGTACCCCAGGAGAGTTCCAAATGTGTGTGGGTAGAATATATATCCCACGGGGGTAAAATTGAAAAAAGGTAAAAAAATATTTTTTGGACTTAGTCATTTTTTCAGCGTTTATCAGACTTTCAGATAGGGGAAATGACAGTGAGCGTTCCGATTTCAGTTTCAGAGCGATTCGCCCGATGAGTCCTTCATATTTAGTCATTTTCAGACAATTTTCTGAATTTTTGAAAATTTCACTTTTTTGTGAAAATATCCACTAAATGAGGGAATAATATGTGTGAAGGTACCCCAAGAGAGTTCCAAATGTGTGTGGGTAGAATATATATCCCACGGGGGTAAAATTGAAAAAAGGTGAAAAAAATTTTTTTGGACTTAGTCATTTTTCCGGCGTTTATCAGACTTTCAGATAGGGGAAATGTCAGTGAGCATTCCGATTTAAGTTCCAGAGCGATTCACCCGATGAGTCCTTCATATTTAGTCGTTTTCAGCCAATTTTCTGAATTTTTGAAAATTTCACTTTTTTGTGAAAATATCCACTAAATGAGGGAATAATATGTGTGAGGGTACCCCAGGAGAGTTCCAAATGTGTGTGGGTAGAATATATGTATCCTACGGGGGTAAAATTGAAAAAAGGTGAAAAATTTTTTTTTTTGGACTTAGTCATTTTTTCAGCGTTTATCAGACTTTCAGATAGGGGAAATGTCAGTGAGTGTTCCGATTTCAGTTCCAGAGCGATGCGCCCGATGAGTCCTTCATATTTAGTTGTTTTCAGCCAATTTTCAGAATTTTTGAAAATTTCACTTTTTTGTGAAAATATCCACTAAATGAGGGAATAATATGTGTGAGGGTACCCCAGGAGAGTTCCAAATGTGTGTGGGTAGAATATATATCACATGGGGGTAAAATTGAAAAAAGGTGAAAAATTTTTTTTTTTTGACTTAGTTATTTTTTCAGCGTTTATCAGACTTTCAGATAGGGGAAATGTCAGTGAGCGTTCCGATTTCAGTTCCAGAGCGATTCGCCCGATGAGTCCTTCATATTTAGTAGTTTTCAGCCAAATTTCAGAATTTCTGAAAATTTCTCTTTTTTGTGAAAATATCCACTAAATGAGGGAATAATATGTGTGAGGGTACCCCAGGAGAGTTCCAAATGTGTGTGGGTAGAATATATATCCCACGGGGGTAAAATTGAAAAAAGGTGAAAAAATTTTTTTTTTGGACTTAGTCATTTTTTCAGCGTTTATCAGACTTTCAGATAGGGGAAATGTCAGTGAGCGTTCCGATTTAAGTTCCAGAGCGATTCACCCGATGAGTCCTTCATATTTAGTCGTTTTCAGCCAATTTTCTGAATTTTTGAAAATTTCACTTTTTTGTGAAAATATCCACTAAATGAGGGAATAATATGTGTGAAGGTACCCCAAGAGAGTTCCAAATGTGTGTGGGTAGAATATATATCCCACGGGGGTAAAATTGAAAAAAGGTGAAAAAAATTTTTTGGGACTTAGTCATTTTTCCGGCGTTTATCACACTTTCAGATAGGGGAAATGTCAGTGAGCGTTCCGATTTAAGTTCCAGAGCGATTCACCCGATGAGTCCTTCATATTTAGTCGTTTTCAGCCAATTTTCTGAATTTTTGAAAATTTCACTTTTTTGTGAAAATATCCACTAAATGAGGGAATAATATGTGTGAGGGTACCTCAGGAGAGTTCCAAATGTGTGTGGGTAGAATATATATCCCACGGGGGTAAAATTGAAAAAAGGTGAAAAAAATTTTTTTTTAGACTTAGTCATTTTTTCAGCGTTTATCAGGCTTTCAGATAGGGGAAATGTCAGTGCGCGTTCCGATTTCAGTTCCAGAGCGATTCGCCCGATGAGTCCTTCATATTTAGTCGTTTTCAGCCAATTTTCTGAATTTTTGAAAATTTCACTTTTTGTGAAAATATCCACTAAATGAGGGAATAATATGTGTGAGGGTATCCCAGGAGAGTTCCAAATGTGTGTGGGTAGAATATATATCCCACGGGGGTAAAATTGAAAAAAGTTGAAAAAAAATTTTTTTTAGACTTAGTCATTTTCCGGCGTTTATCAGACTTTCAGATAGGTGAAATGTCAGTGAGCATTCCGATTTCAGTTCCAGAGCGATTCGCCCGATGAGTCCTTCATATTTAGTCGTTTTCAGCCAATTTTCTGAATTTTTGAAAATGTCACTTTTTTGTGAAAATATCCACTAAATGAGGGAATAATATGTGTGAAGGTACCCCAGGAGAGTACCAAATGGGTGTGGGTAGAATATATATCCCACGGGGGTAAAATTTAAAAAAGGTGAAAAAATTTTTTTGGGGAACTTAGTCATTTTTCAGCGTTTTTCAGACTTTCAGATAGGGGAAATGTCAGTAAGCGTTTCGATTTCAGTTCCAGAGCGATTCGCCCGATGAGTCCTTCATATTTAGTCGTTTTCAGCCAATTTTCTGAATTTTTGAAAATTTCACTTTTTTGTGAAAATATCCACTAAATGAGGGAATAATATGTGTGAGGGTACCCCAGGAGAGTTCCAAATGTGTGTGGGTAGAATATATATCCCACGGGGGTAAAATTGAAAAAAGTTGAAAAAAATTTTTTTTAGACTTAGTCATTTTCCGGCGTTTATCTGACTTTCAGATAGGTGAAATGTCAGTGAGCGTTCCGATTTCAGTTCCAGAGCGATTCGCCCGATGAGTCCTTCATATTTAGTCGTTTTCAGCCAATTTTCTGAATTTTTGAAAATGTCACTTTTTTGTGAAAATATCCACTAAATGAGGGAATAATATGTGTGAAGGTACCCCAGGAGAGTTCCAAATGTGTGTCGGTAGAATATATATCCCACGGGGGTAAAATTGAAAAAAGGTGAAAAATTTTTTTTTTGGACTTAGTCATTTTTTCAGCGTTTATCAGACTTTCAGATAGGTGAAATGTCAGTGAGCGTTCCGATTTCAGTTCCAGAGCTATTCGCCCGATGAGTCCTTCATATTTAGTCGTTTTCAGCCAATTTTCTGAATTTTTGAAAATGTCACTTTTTTGTGAAAATATCCACTAAGTGAGGGAATAATATGTGTGAAGGTACCCCAGGAGAGTACCAAATGTGTGTGGGTAGAATATATATCCCACGGGGGTAAAATTGAAAAAAGGTGAAAAAAATTTTTTTGGACTTAGTCATTTTTCCAGCGTTTATCAGACTTTCAGATAGGGGAAATGTCAGTGAGCGTTCCGATTTCAGTTCCAGAGCGATTCGCCCGATGAGTCCTTCATATTTAGTCGTTTTCAGCCAATTTTCTGAATTTTTGAAAATTTCACTTTTTTGTGAAAATATCCACTAAATGAGGGAATAATATGTGTGAGGGTACCCCAGGAGACTTCCAAATGTGTGTGGGTAGAATATATATCCCACGGGGGTAAAATTGAAAAAAGGTGAAAAATATTTTTTTTTTTTGGACTTAGTCATTTTTTCAGCGTTTATCAGACTTTCAGATAGGGGAAATGTCAGTGAGCGTTCCGATTTCAGTTCCAGAGCGATTCGTCCTTCATATTTATTCGTTTTCAGCCAAATTTCAGAATTTTTGAAAATTTCACTTTTTTGTGAAAATATCCACTAAATGGGGGAATAATATGTGTGAGGGTACCCCAGGAGAGTTCCAAATGTGTGTGGGTAGAATATATATCCCACGGGGGTAAAATTGAAAAAAGGTGAAAAATTTTTTTTTTGGACTTAGTCATTTTTTCAGCATTTATCAGACTTTCAGATAGGGGAAATGTCAGTGAGCGTTCCGATTTCAGTTCCAGAGCGATTCGCCCGATGAGTCCTTCATATTTAGTCGTTTTCAGGCAATTTTCAGAATTTTTGAAAATTTCACTTTTTTGTGAAAATATCCACTAAATGAGGGAATAATATGTGTAAGGGTACCCCAGGAGAGTTCCAAATGTGTGTGGGTAGAATATATATATCCTACGGGGGTAAAATTGAAAAAAGGTGAAAAATTTTTTTTTTTGGACTTAGTCATTTTTCCGGCGTTTATCAGACTTTCAGATACGGGAAATGTCAGTGAGTGTTCCGATTTCAGTTCCAGAGCGATTCACCCGATGAGTCCTTCATATTTAGTCGTTTTCAGCCAATTTTCTGAATTTTTGAAAATTTCACTTTTTTGTGAAAATATCCACTAAATGAGGGAATAATATGTGTGAGGGTACCCCAGGAGAGTTCCAAATGTGTGTGGGTAGAATATATATCACACGGGGGTAAAATTGAAAAAAGGTGAAAAAAATTTTTTTTTTTGGACTTAGTCATTTTTTCAGCGTTTATCAGACTTTCAGATAGGTGAAATGTCAGTGAGCATTCCGAATTCAGTTCCAGAGCGATTCGCCCGATGAGTCCTTCATATTTAGTCGTTTTCAGCCAATTTTCAGAATTTTTGAAAATTTCACTTTTTTGTGAAAATATCCACTAAATGAGGGAATAATATGTGTGAGGGTACCCCAGGAGAGTACCAAATGTGTGTGGGTAGAATATATGTATCCTACGGGGGTAAAATTGAAAAAAGGTGAAAAATTTTTTTTTTTGGACTTAGTCATTTTTTCAGCGTTTATCAGACTTTCAGATAGGGGAAATGTCAGTGAGTGTTCCGATTTCAGTTCCAGAGCGATTCACCCGATGAGTCCTTCATATTTAGTCGTTTTCAGCCAATTTTCAGAATTTTTGAAAATTTCACTTTTTTGTGAAAATATCCACTAAATGAGGGAATAATATGTGTGACGGTACCCCAGGAGAGTTCCAAATGTGTGTGGGTAGAATATATATCCCACGGGGGTAAAATTGAAAAAAGGTAAAAAAATATTTTTTTGGACTTAGTCATTTTTTCAGCGTTTATCAGACTTTCAGATAGGGGAAATGACAGTGAGCGTTCCGATTTCAGTTTCAGAGCGATTCGCCCGATGAGTCCTTCATATTTAGTCATTTTCAGACAATTTTCTGAATTTTTGAAAATTTCACTTTTTTGTGAAAATATCCACTAAATGAGGGAATAATATGTGTGAAGGTACCCCAAGAGAGTTCCAAATGTGTGTGGGTAGAATATATATCCCACGGGGGTAAAATTGAAAAAAGGTGAAAAAAATTTTTTTGGACTTAGTCATTTTTCCGGCGTTTATCAGACTTTCAGATAGGGGAAATGTCAGTGAGCATTCCGATTTAAGTTCCAGAGCAATTCACCCGATGAGTCCTTCATATTTAGTCGTTTTCAGCCAATTTTCTGAATTTTTGAAAATTTCACTTTTTTGTGAAAATATCCACTAAATGAGGGAATAATATGTGTGAGGGTACCCCAGGAGAGTTCCAAATGTGTGTGGGTAGAATATATGTATCCTACGGGGGTAAAATTGAAAAAAGGTGAAAAATTTTTTTTTTTGGACTTAGTCATTTTTTCAGCGTTTATCAGACTTTCAGATAGGGGAAATGTCAGTGAGTGTTCCGATTTCAGTTCCAGAGCGATGCGCCCGATGAGTCCTTCATATTTAGTTGTTTTCAGCCAATTTTCAGAATTTTTGAAAATTTCACTTTTTTGTGAAAATATCCACTAAATGAGGGAATAATATGTGTGAGGGTACCCCAGGAGAGTTCCAAATGTGTGTGGGTAGAATATATATCACATGGGGGTAAAATTGAAAAAAGGTGAAAAATTTTTTTTTTTTGACTTAGTTATTTTTTCAGCGTTTATCAGACTTTCAGATAGGGGAAATGTCAGTGAGCGTTCCGATTTCAGTTCCAGAGCGATTCGCCCGATGAGTCCTTCATATTTAGTAGTTTTCAGCCAAATTTCAGAATTTCTGAAAATTTCTCTTTTTTGTGAAAATATCCACTAAATGAGGGAATAATATGTGTGAGGGTACCCCAGGAGAGTTCCAAATGTGTGTGGGTAGAATATATATCCCACGGGGGTAAAATTGAAAAAAGGTGAAAAAATTTTTTTTTTGGACTTAGTCATTTTTTCAGCGTTTATCAGACTTTCAGATAGGGGAAATGTCAGTGAGCGTTCCGATTTCAGGTCCAGAGCGATTCGCCCTATGAGTCCTTCATATTTAGTCATTTTCAGCCAATTTTCTGAATTTTTGAAAATTTCACTTTTTTGTGAAAATATCCACTAAATGAGGAAATAATATGCGTGAGGGTACCCCATGAGATTTCCAAATGTGAGTGGGTAGAATATATATCCCACAGGGGTAAAATTGAAAAAAGGTGAAAAATTTTTTTTTTTTTTGGACTTAGTCATTTTTTCAGCGTTTATCAGACTTTCAGATAGGGGAAATGTCAGTGAGCGTTCCGATTTCAGTTCCAGAGCGATTCGCCCGATGAGTCCTTCATATTTATTCGTTTTCAGCCAAATTTCAGAATTTTTGAAAATTTCACTTTTTTGTGAAAATATCCACTAAATGAGGGAATAATATGTGTGAGGGTACCCCAGGAGAGTTCCAAATGTGTGTGGGTAGAATATATATCCCACGGGGTAAAATTGAAAAAAGGTGAAAAAATATTTTTTTGGACTTAGTCATTTTTTCAGCGTTTATCAGACTTTCAGATAGGGGAAATGTCAGTGAGTGTTCCGATTTCAGTTTCAGAGCGATTCGCCCGATGAGTCCTTCATATTTAGTCATTTTCAGCCAATTTTCTGAATTTTTGAAAATTTCACTTTTTTGTGAAAATATCCACTAAATGAGGGAATAATATGTGTGAAGGTACCCCAAGAGATTTCCAAATGTGTGTGGGTAGAATATATATCCCACGGGGGTAAAATTGAAAAAAGGTGAAAAATATTTTTTTTTGGACTTAGTCATTTTTTCAGCGTGTATCAGACTTTCAGATAGGGGAAATGTCAGTGAGCGTTCCGATTTCAGTTCCAGAGCGATTCGCCCGATGAGTCCTTCATATTTAGTCGTTTTCAGCCAAATTTCAGAATTTCTGAAAATTTCACTTTTTTGTGAAAATATCCACTAAATGAGGGAATAATATGTGTGAGGGTACCCCAGGAGAGTTCCAAATGTGTGTGGGTAGAATATATATCCCACGGGGGTAAAATTGAAAAAAGGTGAAAAAAATTTTTTTTTGGACTTAGTCATTTTTTCAGCGTTTATCAGACTTTCAGATAGGGGAAATGTCAGTGAGCGTTCCGATTTCAGGTCCAGAGCGATTCGCCCGATGAGTCCTTCATATTTAGTCGTTTTCAGGAAATTTTCTGAATTTTTGAAAATTTCACTTTTTTGTGAAAATATCCACTAAATGAGGAAATAATATGCGTGAGGGTACCCCAGGAGAGTTCCAAATGTGTGTGGGTAGAATATATATCCCACAGGGGTAAAATTGAAAAAAGGTGAAAAAATTTTTTTTTGGACTTAGTCATTTTTTCAGCGTTTATCAGACTTTCAGATAGGGGAAATGTCAGTGAGCGTTCCGATTTCAGTTTCAGAGCGATTCGCCCGATGAGTCCTTCATATTTAGTCGTTTTCAGCCAATTTTCTGAATTTTTGAAAATTTCACTTTTTTGTGAAAATATCCACTAAATGAGGGAATAATATGTGTGAGGGTACCCCAGGAGAGTTCCAAATGTGTGTGGGTAGAATATATATCACACGGGGGTAAAATTGAAAAAAGGTGAAAAATTTTTTTTTTTGGACTTAGTCATTTTTTCAGCGTTTATCAGACTTTCAGATAGGGGAAATGTCATTGAGCGTTCCGATTTCAGTTCCAGAGCGATTCGCCCGATGAGTCCTTCATATTTAGTCGTTTTCAGCCAAATTTCAGAATTTTTGAAAATTTCACTTTTTTGTGAAAATATCCACTAAATGAGGGAATAATATGTGTGAGGGTACCCCAGGAGAGTTCCAAATGTGTGTGGGTAGAATATATATCCCACGGGGGTAAAATTGAAAAAAGGTGAAAAAATTTTTTTTTGGACTTAGTCATTTTTTCAGCGTTTATCAGACTTTCAGATAGGGGAAATGTCAGTGAGCGTTCCGATTTCAGTTTCTGAGCGATTCGCCCGATGAGTCCTTCATATTTAGTCGTTTTCAGCCAATTTTCTGAATTTTTGAAAATTTCACTTTTTTGTGAAAATATCCACTAAATGAGGGAATAATATGTGAGAAGGTACCCCAAGAGAGTTCCAAATGTGTGTGGGTAGAATATATATCCCAAGGGGGTAAAATTGAAAAAAGGTGAAAAAAATTTTTTTGGACTTAGTCATTTTTCCAGCGTTTATCAGACTTTCAGATAGGTGAAATGTCAGTGAGCGTTCCGATTTCAGTTCCAGAGCGATTCGCCCGATGAGTCCTTCATATTTAGTCGTTTTCAGCCAATTTTCTGAATTTTTGAAAATTTCACTTTTTTGTGAAAATACCCACTAAATGAGGGAATAATATGTGTGAGGGTACCCCAGGAGAGTTCCAAATGTGTGTGGGTAGAATATATATCACACGGGGGTAAAATTGAAAAAAGGTGAAAAATTTTTTTTTTTTGGACTTAGTCATTTTTTCACCGTTTTTCAGACTTTCAGATAGTAGAAATGTCAGTGAGCGTTCCGATTTAAGTTCCAGAGCGATTCGCCCGATGAGTCCTTCATATTTAGTCGTTTTCAGCCAAATTTCAGAATTTTTGAAAATTTCACTTTTTTGTGAAAATATCCACTAAATGAGGGAATAATATGTGTGAGGGTACCCCAGGAGAGTTCCAAATGTGTGTGGGTAGAATATATATCACACGGGGGTAAAATTGAAAAAAGGTGAAAAATATCTTTTTTTGGACTTAGTCATTTTTTCAGCGTTTATCAGACTTTCAGATAGGGGAAATGTCAGTGAGCGTTCCGATTTCAGTTCCAGAGCGATTCGCCCGATGAGTCCTTCATATTTAGTCGTTTTCAGCCAATTTTCTGAATTTTTGAAAATTTCACTTTTTTGTGAAAATATCCACTAAATGAGGGAATAATATGTGTGAGGGTACCCCAGGAGAGTTCCAAATGTGTGTGGGTAGAATATATATCCCACGGGGGTAAAATTGAAAAAAGTTTAAAAAAATTTTTTTTAGACTTAGTCATTTTCCGGCGTTTAACAGACTTTCAGATAGGTGAAATGTCAGTGAGCATTCCGAATTCAGTTCCAGAGCGATTCGCCTGATGAGTCCTTCATATTTAGTCGTTTTCAGCCAATTTTCAGAATTTTTGAAAATTTCACTTTTTTGTGAAAATATCCACTAAATGAGGGAATAATATGTGTGAAGGTACCCCAGGAGAGCTCCAAATGTGTGTTGGTAGAATATATATCCCACGGGGGTAAAATTGAAAAAAGGTGAAAAATTTTTTTTTTTTGGACTTAGTCATTTTTTCAGCATTTATCAGACTTTCAGATAGGGGAAATGTCAGTGAGCGTTCCGATTTCAGTTCCAGAGCGATTCGCCCGATGAGTCCTTCATATTTAGTCGTTTTCAGGCAATTTTCAGAATTTTTGAAAATTTCACTTTTTTGTGAAAATATCCACTAAATGAGGGAATAATATGTGTGAGGGTACCCCAGGAGAGTTCCAAATGTGTGTGGGTAGAATATATATATCCTACGGGGGTAAAATTGAAAAAGGTTAAAAAAATTTTTTTTTGGACTTAGTCATTTTTTCAGTGTTTATCAGACTTTCAGATAGGGGAAATGTCAGTGAGCATTCCGATTTAAGTTCCAGAGCGATTCGGCCGATGAGTCCTTCATATTTAGTCGTTTTCAGCCAAATTTCAGAATTTTTGAAAATTTCACTTTTTTGTGAAAATATCCACTAAATGAGGGAATAATATGTGTGAGGGTACCCCAGGAGAGTTCCAAATGTGTGTGGGTAGAATATATTTCCCACGGGGGTAAAATTGAAAAAAGGTGAAAAAAATTTTTTTTTGGACTTAGTCATTTTTTCAGCGTTTATCAGACTTTCAGATAGGGGAAATGTCAGTGAGCGTTCCGATTTCAGTTCCAGAGCGATTCGCCCGATGAGTCCTTCATATTTAGTCATTTTCAGCCAATTTTCTGAATTTTTGAAAATTTCACTTTTTTGTGAAAATATCCACTAAATGAGGAAATAATATGTGTGAGGGTACCCCAGGAGAGTTCCAAATGTGTGTGGGTAGAATATATATCCCACGGGGGTAAAATTGAAAAAAGGTGAAAAAATTTTTTTTTGGACTTAGTCATTTTTTCAGCGTTTATCAGACTTTCAGATAGTAGAAATGTCAGTGAGCATTCCGATTTAAGTTCCAGAGCGATTCGCCCGATGAGTCCTTCATATTTAGTCGTTTTCAGCCAAATTTCAGAATTTTTGAAAATTTCACTTTTTTGTGAAAATATCCACTAAATGAGGGAATAATATGTGTGAGGGTACCCCAGGAGAGTTCCAAATGTGTGTGGGTAGAATATATTTCCCACGGGGGTAAAATTGAAAAAAGGTGAAAAAATTTTTTTTTTAGACTTAGTCATTTTTTCAGTGTTTATCAGACTTTCAGATAGGGGAAATGTCAGTGAGCGTTCCGATTTCAGTTCCAGAGCGATTCGCCCGATGAGTCCTTCATATTTAGTCGTTTTCAGCCAATTTTCTGAATTTTTGAAAATTTCACTTTTTTGTGAAAATATCCACTAAATGAGGGAATAATATGTGTGAGGGTACCCCAGGAGAGTTCCAAATGTGTGTGGGTAGAATATATATCCCACGGGGGTAAAATTGAAAAAAGTTGAAAAAAATTTTTTTTTAGACTTAGTCATTTTCCGGCGTTTATCAGACTTTCAGATAGGTGAAATGTCAGTGAGCGTTCCGATTTCAGTTCCAGAGCGATTCGCCCGATGAGTCCTTCATATTTAGTCGTTTTCGGCCAATTTTCTGAATTTTTGAAAATGTCACTTTTTTGTGAAAATATCCACTAAATGAGGGAATAATATGTGTGAAGGTACCCCAGGAGAGTACCAAATGTGTGTGGGTAGAATATATATCCCACGGGGGTAAAATTGAAAAAAGGTGGAAAAATTTTTTTTTTTAACTTAGTCATTTTTTCAGCGTTTTTCAGACTTTCAGATAGGGGAAATGTCAGTGAGCGTTCCGATTTCAGTTCCAGAGCGCTTCGCCCGATGAGTCCTTCATATTTAGTCGTTTTCAGCCAATTTTCTGAATTTTTGAAAATTTCACTTTTTTGTGAAAATATCCACTAAATGAGGGAATAATATGTGTGAGGGTACCTCAGGAGAGTTCCAAATGTGTGTGGGTAGAATATATATCCCACGGGGGTAAAATTGAACAAAGGTGAAAAAATTTTTTTTTGGACTTAGTCATTTTTTCAGCGTTTTTCAGACTTTCAGATAGGGGAAATGTCAGTGAGCGTTCCGATTTCAGTTCCAGAGCGATTCGCCCGATGAGTCCTTCATATTTAGTCGTTTTCAGCCAATTTTCTGAATTTTTGAAAATTTCACTTTTTTGTGAAAATATCCACTAAATGAGGGAATAATATGTGTGAGGGTACCTCAGGAGAGTTCCAAATGTGTGTGGGTAGAATATATATCCCACGGGGGTAAAATTGAAAAAAGGTGAAAAAATTTTTTTTTGGACTTAGTCATTTTTTCAGCGTTTTTCAGACTTTCAGATAGGGGAAATGTCAGTGAGCGTTCCGATTTCAGTTCCAGAGCGATTCGCCCGATGAGTCCTTCATATTTAGTCGTTTTCAGCCAATTTTCAGAATTTTTGAAAATTTCACTTTTTTGTGAAAATATCCACTAAATGAGGGAATAATATGTGTGAGGGTACCTCAGAAGAGTTCCAAATGTGTGTGGGTAGAATATATATCCCACGGGGGTATAATTGAAAAAAGGTGAAAAAATTTTTTTTTTGGACTTAGTCATTTTTTCAGCGTTTATCAGACTTTCAGATAGGGGAAATGTCAGTGAGCGTTCCGATTTCAGTTCCAGAGCGATTCGCCCAATGAGTGCTTCATATTTAGTCGTTTTCAGCCAAATTTCAGAATTTTTGAAAATTTCACTTTTTTGTGAAAATATCCACTAAATGAGGGAATAATATGTGTGAGGGTACCCCAGGAGAGTTCCAAATGTGTGTGGGTAGAATATATATCCCACGGGGGTAAAATTGAAAAAAGGTGAAAAAAATTTTTTTTTGGACTTAGTCATTTTTTCAGCGTTTATCAGACTTTCAGATAGGGGAAATGTCAGTGAGCGTTCCGATTTCAGTTCCAGAGCGATTCGCCCGATGAGTCCTTCATATTTAGTCATTTTCAGCCAATTTTCTGAATTTTTGAAAATTTCACTTTTTTGTGAAAATATCCACTAAATGAGGAAATAATATGTGTGAGGGTACCCCAGGAGAGTTCCAAATGTGTGTGGGTAGAATATATATCCCACGGGGGTAAAATTGAAAAAAGGTGAAAAAATTTTTTTTTGGAACTTAGTCATTTTTTCAGCGTTTTTCAGACTTTCAGATAGGGGAAATGTCAGTGAGCTTTCCGATTTCAGTTCCAGAGCGATTCGCCCGATGAGTTCTTCATATTTAGTCGTTTTCAGCCAATTTTCTGAATTTTTGAAAATTTCACTTTTTTGTGAAAATATCCACTAAATGAGGGAATAATATGTGTGAGGGTACCCCAGGAGAGTTCCAAATGTGTGTGGGTAGAATATATATCCCACGGGGGTAAAATTGAAAAAAGTTGAAAAAATTTTTTTTTAGACTTAGTCATTTTCCGGCGTTTATCAGACTTTCAGATAGGTGAAATGTCAGTGAGCGTTCCGATTTCAGTTCCAGAGCGATTCGCCCGATGAGTCCTTCATATTTAGTCGTTTTCAGCCAATTTTCTGAATTTTTGAAAATTTCACTTTTTTGTGAAAATATCCACTAAATGAGGGAATAATATGTGTGAGGGTACCTCAGGAGAGTTCCAAATGTGTGTGGGTAGAATATATATCCCACGGGGGTAAAATTGAAAAAAGGTGAAAAAATTTTTTTTTGGACTTAGTCATTTTTTCAGCGTTTTTCAGACTTTCAGATAGGGGAAATGTCAGTGAGCGTTCCGATTTCAGTTCCAGAGCGATTCGCCCGATGAGTCCTTCATATTTAGTCGTTTTCAGCCAATTTTCTGAATTTTTGAAAATTTCACTTTTTTGTGAAAATATCCACTAAATGAGGGAATAATATGTGTGAGGGTACCTCAGAAGAGTTCCAAATGTGTGTGGGTAGAATATATATCCCACGGGGGTAAAATTGAAAAAAGGTGAAAAAAATTTTTTTTTGGACTTAGTCATTTTTTCAGCGTTTATCAGACTTTCAGATAGGGGAAATGTCAGTGAGCGTTCCGATTTCAGTTCCAGAGCGATTCGCCCGATGAGTCCTTCATATTTAGTCGTTTTCAGCCAAATTTCAGAATTTTTGAAAATTTCACTTTTTTGTGAAAATATCCACTAAATGAGGGAATAATATGTGTGAGGGTACCCCAGGAGAGTTCCAAATGTGTGTGGGTAGAATATATATCCCACGGGGGTAAAATTGAAAAAAGGTGAAAAAAATTTTTTTTTGGACTTAGTCATTTTTTCAGCGTTTATCAGACTTTCAGATAGGGGAAATGTCAGTGAGCGTTCCGATTTCAGTTCCAGAGCGATTCGCCCGATGAGTCCTTCATATTTAGTCATTTTCAGCCAATTTTCTGAATTTTTGAAAATTTCACTTTTTTGTGAAAATATCCACTAAATGAGGAAATAATATGTGTGAGGGTACCCCAGGAGAGTTCCAAATGTGTGTGGGTAGAATATATATCCCACGGGGGTAAAATTGAAAAAAGGTGAAAAAATTTTTTTTTGGAACTTAGTCATTTTCCGGCGTTTATCAGACTTTCAGATAGGTGAAATGTCAGTGAGCGTTCCGATTTCAGTTCCAGAGCGATTCGCCCGATGAGTCCTTCATATTTAGTCGTTTTCAGCCAATTTTCTGAATTTTTGAAAATTTCACTTTTTTGTGAAAATATCCACTAAATGAGGGAATAATATGTGTGAGGGTACCTCAGGAGAGTTCCAAATGTGTGTGGGTAGAATATATATCCCACGGGGGTAAAATTGAAAAAAGGTGAAAAAATTTTTTTTTGGACTTAGTCATTTTTTCAGCGTTTTTCAGACTTTCAGATAGGGGAAATGTCAGTGAGCGTTCCGATTTCAGTTCCAGAGCGATTCGCCCGATGAGTTCTTCATATTTAGTCGTTTTCAGCCAATTTTCTGAATTTTTGAAAATTTCACTTTTTTGTGAAAATATCCACTAAATGAGGGAATAATATGTGTGAGGGTACCCCAGGAGAGTTCCAAATGTGTGTGGGTAGAATATATATCCCACGGGGGTAAAATTGAAAAAAGTTGAAAAAATTTTTTTTTGGACTTAGTCATTTTTTCAGCGTTTATCAGACTTTCAGTTAGGGGAAATGTCAGTGAGCGTTCCGATTTCAGTTCCAGAGCGATTCGCCCGATGAGTCCTTCATATTTAGTCATTTTCAGCCAATTTTCTGAATTTTTGAAAATTTCACTTTTTTGTGAAAATATCCACTAAATGAGGAAATAATATGTGTGAGGGTACCCCAGGAGAGTTCCAAATGTGTGTGGGTAGAATATATATCCCACGGGGGTAAAATTGAAAAAAGGTGAAAAAATTTTTTTTTGGAACTTAGTCATTTTTTCAGCGTTTTTCAGACTTTCAGATAGGGGAAATGTCAGTGAGCGTTCCGATTTCAGTTCCAGAGCGATTCGCCCGATGAGTTCTTCATATTTAGTCGTTTTCAGCCAATTTTCTGAATTTTTGAAAATTTCACTTTTTTGTGAAAATATCCACTAAATGAGGGAATAATATGTGTGAGGGTACCCCAGGAGAGTTCCAAATGTGTGTGGGTAGAATATATATCCCACGGGGGTAAAATTGAAAAAAGTTGAAAAAATTTTTTTTTAGACTTAGTCATTTTCCGGCGTTTATCAGACTTTCAGATAGGTGAAATGTCAGTGAGCGTTCCGATTTCAGTTCCAGAGCGATTCGCCCGATGAGTCCTTCATATTTAGTCGTTTTCGGCCAATTTTCAGAATTTTTGAAAATGTCACTTTTTTGTGAAAATATCCACTAAATGAGGGAATAATATGTGTGAAGGTACCCCAGGAGAGTACCAAATGTGTGTGGGTAGAATATATATCCCACGGGGGTAAAATTGAAAAAAGGTGGAAAAATTTTTTTTTTGAACTTAGTCATTTTTTCAGCGTTTTTCAGACTTTCAGATAGGGGAAATGTCAGTGAGCGTTCCGATTTCAGTTCCAGAGCGCTTCGCCCGATGAGTCCTTCATATTTAGTCGTTTTCAGCCAATTTTCTGAATTTTTGAAAATTTCACTTTTTTGTGAAAATATCCACTAAATGAGGGAATAATATGTGTGAGGGTACCTCAGGAGAGTTCCAAATGTGTGTGGGTAGAATATATATCCCACGGGGGTAAAATTGAAAAAAGGTGAAAAAATTTTTTTTTGGACTTAGTCATTTTTTCAGCGTTTTTCAGACTTTCAGATAGGGGAAATGTCAGTGAGCATTCCGATTTCAGTTCCAGAGCGATTCGCCCGATGAGTCCTTCATATTTAGTCGTTTTCAGCCAATTTTCTGAATTTTTGAAAATTTCACTTTTTTGTGAAAATATCCACTAAATGAGGGAATAATATGTGTGAGGGTACCTCAGGAGAGTTCCAAATGTGTGTGGGTAGAATATATATCCCACGGGGGTAAAATTGAAAAAAGGTGAAAAAATTTTTTTTTTGGACTTAGTCATTTTTTCAGCGTTTATCAGACTTTCAGATAGGGGAAATGTCAGTGAGCGTTCCGATTTCAGTTCCAGAGCGATTCGCCCAATGAGTCCTTCATATTTAGTCGTTTTCAGCCAAATTTCAGAATTTTTGAAAATTTCACTTTTTTGTGAAAATATCCACTAAATGAGGGAATAATATGTGTGAGGGTACCCCAGGAGAGTTCCAAATGTGTGTGGGTAGAATATATATCCCACGGGGGTAAAATTGAAAAAAGGTGAAAAAAATTTTTTTTTGGACTTAGTCATTTTTTCAGCGTTTATCAGACTTTCAGATAGGGGAAATGTCAGTGAGCGTTCCGATTTCAGTTCCAGAGCGATTCGCCCGATGAGTCCTTCATATTTAGTCATTTTCAGCCAATTTTCTGAATTTTTGAAAATTTCACTTTTTTGTGAAAATATCCACTAAATGAGGAAATAATATGTGTGAGGGTACCCCAGGAGAGTTCCAAATGTGTGTGGGTAGAATATATATCCCACGGGGGTAAAATTGAAAAAAGGTGAAAAAATTTTTTTTTGGAACTTAGTCATTTTTTCAGCGTTTTTCAGACTTTCAGATAGGGGAAATGTCAGTGAGCGTTCCGATTTCAGTTCCAGAGCGATTCGCCCGATGAGTTCTTCATATTTAGTCGTTTTCAGCCAATTTTCTGAATTTTTGAAAATTTCACTTTTTTGTGAAAATATCCACTAAATGAGGGAATAATATGTGTGAGGGTACCCCAGGAGAGTTCCAAATGTGTGTGGGTAGAATATATATCCCACGGGGGTAAAATTGAAAAAAGTTGAAAAAATTTTTTTTTAGACTTAGTCATTTTCCGGCGTTTATCAGACTTTCAGATAGGTGAAATGTCAGTGAGCGTTCCGATTTCAGTTCCAGAGCGATTCGCCCGATGAGTCCTTCATATTTAGTCGTTTTCGGCCAATTTTCTGAATTTTTGAAAATGTCACTTTTTTGTGAAAATATCCACTAAATGAGGGAATAATATGTGTGAAGGTACCCCAGGAGAGTACCAAATGTGTGTGGGTAGAATATATATCCCACGGGGGTAAAATTGAAAAAAGGTGGAAAAATTTTTTTTTTGAACTTAGTCATTTTTTCAGCGTTTTTCAGACTTTCAGATAGGGGAAATGTCAGTGAGCGTTCCGATTTCAGTTCCAGAGCGCTTCGCCCGATGAGTCCTTCATATTTAGTCGTTTTCAGCCAATTTTCTGAATTTTTGAAAATTTCACTTTTTTGTGAAAATATCCACTAAATGAGGGAATAATATGTGTGAGGGTACCTCAGGAGAGTTCCAAATGTGTGTGGGTAGAATATATATCCCACGGGGGTAAAATTGAAAAAAGGTGAAAAAATTTTTTTTTGGACTTAGTCATTTTTTCAGCGTTTTTCAGACTTTCAGATAGGGGAAATGTCAGTGAGCATTCCGATTTCAGTTCCAGAGCGATTCGCCCGATGAGTCCTTCATATTTAGTCGTTTTCAGCCAATTTTCTGAATTTTTGAAAATTTCACTTTTTTGTGAAAATATCCACTAAATGAGGGAATAATATGTGTGAGGGTACCTCAGGAGAGTTCCAAATGTGTGTGGGTAGAATATATATCCCACGGGGGTAAAATTGAAAAAAGGTGAAAAAATTTTTTTTTTGGACTTAGTCATTTTTTCAGCGTTTATCAGACTTTCAGATAGGGGAAATGTCAGTGAGCGTTCCGATTTCAGTTCCAGAGCGATTCGCCCAATGAGTCCTTCATATTTAGTCGTTTTCAGCCAAATTTCAGAATTTTTGAAAATTTCACTTTTTTGTGAAAATATCCACTAAATGAGGGAATAATATGTGTGAGGGTACCCCAGGAGAGTTCCAAATGTGTGTGGGTAGAATATATATCCCACGGGGGTAAAATTGAAAAAAGGTGAAAAAAATTTTTTTTTGGACTTAGTCATTTTTTCAGCGTTTATCAGACTTTCAGATAGGGGAAATGTCAGTGAGCGTTCCGATTTCAGTTCCAGAGCGATTCGCCCGATGAGTCCTTCATATTTAGTCATTTTCAGCCAATTTTCTGAATTTTTGAAAATTTCACTTTTTTGTGAAAATATCCACTAAATGAGGAAATAATATGTGTGAGGGTACCCCAGGAGAGTTCCAAATGTGTGTGGGTAGAATATATATCCCACGGGGGTAAAATTGAAAAAAGGTGAAAAAATTTTTTTTTGGAACTTAGTCATTTTTTCAGCGTTTTTCAGACTTTCAGATAGGGGAAATGTCAGTGAGCGTTCCGATTTCAGTTCCAGAGCGATTCGCCCGATGAGTTCTTCATATTTAGTCGTTTTCAGCCAATTTTCTGAATTTTTGAAAATTTCACTTTTTTGTGAAAATATCCACTAAATGAGGGAATAATATGTGTGAGGGTACCCCAGGAGAGTTCCAAATGTGTGTGGGTAGAATATATATCCCACGGGGGTAAAATTGAAAAAAGTTGAAAAAATTTTTTTTTAGACTTAGTCATTTTCCGGCGTTTATCAGACTTTCAGATAGGTGAAATGTCAGTGAGCGTTCCGATTTCAGTTCCAGAGCGATTCGCCCGATGAGTCCTTCATATTTAGTCGTTTTCGGCCAATTTTCTGAATTTTTGAAAATGTCACTTTTTTGTGAAAATATCCACTAAATGAGGGAATAATATGTGTGAAGGTACCCCAGGAGAGTACCAAATGTGTGTGGGTAGAATATATATCCCACGGGGGTAAAATTGAAAAAAGGTGGAAAAATTTTTTTTTTGAACTTAGTCATTTTTTCAGCGTTTTTCAGACTTTCAGATAGGGGAAATGTCAGTGAGCGTTCCGATTTCAGTTCCAGAGCGCTTCGCCCGATGAGTCCTTCATATTTAGTCGTTTTCAGCCAATTTTCTGAATTTTTGAAAATTTCACTTTTTTGTGAAAATATCCACTAAATGAGGGAATAATATGTGTGAGGGTACCTCAGGAGAGTTCCAAATGTGTGTGGGTAGAATATATATCCCACGGGGGTAAAATTGAAAAAAGGTGAAAAAATTTTTTTTTGGACTTAGTCATTTTTTCAGCGTTTTTCAGACTTTCAGATAGGGGAAATGTCAGTGAGCGTTCCGATTTCCGTTCCAGAGCGATTCGCCCGATGAGTCCTTCATATTTAGTCGTTTTCAGCCAATTTTCTGAATTTTTGAAAATTTCACTTTTTTGTGAAAATATCCACTAAATGAGGAAATAATATGTGTGAGGGTACCCCAGGAGAGTTCCAAATGTGTGTGGGTATAGTATATATCCCACGGGGGTAAAATTAAAAAAAGGTTAAAAAATTTTTTTTTTGAACTTAGTCATTTTTTCAGCGTTTATCAGACTTTCAGATATGGGAAATGTCAGTGAGCGTTCCGATTTCAGTTCCAGAGCGATTCGCCTGATGAGTCCTTCATATTTAGTCGTTTTCAGCCAAATTTCAGAATTTTTGAAAATTTCACTTTTTTGTGAAAATATCCACTAAATGAGGGAATAATATGTGTGAGGGTACCCCAGGAGAGTTCCAAATGTGTGTGGGTAGAATATATATCCCACGGGGGTAAAATTGAAAAAAGTTAAAAAAAATTTTTTTTAGACTTAGTCATTTTCCGGCGTTTAACAGACTTTCAGATACGTGAAATGTCAGTGAGCATTCCGAAATCAGTTTCAGAGCGATTCGCCCGATGAGTCCTTCATATTTAGTCATTTTCAGCCAATTTTCTGAATTTTTGAAAATTTCACTTTTTTGTGAAAATATCCACTAAATGAGGAAATAATATGTGTGAGGGTACCCCAGGAGAGTTCCAAATGTGTGTGGGTAGAATATATATCCCACGGGGGTAAAATTGAAAAAAGATGAAAAAATTTTTTTTGGACTTAGTCATTTTTTCAGTGTTTATCAGACTTTCAGATAGGGGAAATGTCAGTGAGCGTTCCGATTTCAGTTCCAGAGCGATTCGCCCGATGAGTCCTTCATATTTAGTCGTTTTCAGCCAATTTTCTGAATTTTTGAAAATTTCACTTTTTTGTGAAAATATCCACTACATGAGGGAATAATATGTGTGAGGGTACCCCAGGAGAGTTCCAAATGTGTGTGGGTAGAATATATATCCCACTGGGGTAAAATTGAAAAAAGGTGAAAAAATTTTTTTTTGGAACTTAGTCATTTTTTCAGCGTTTTTCAGACTTTCAGATAGGGGAAATGTCAGTGAGCGTTCCGATTTCAGTTCCAGAGCGATTCGCCCGATGAGTTCTTCATATTTAGTCGTTTTCAGCCAATTTTCTGAATTTTTGAAAATTTCACTTTTTTGTGAAAATATCCACTAAATGAGGGAATAATATGTGTGAGGGTACCTCAGGAGAGTTCCAAATGTGTGTGGGTAGAATATATATCCCACGGGGGTAAAATTGAAAAAAGGTGAAAAAATTTTTTTTTGGACTTAGTCATTTTTTCAGCGTTTATCAGACTTTCAGATAGTAAAAATGTCAGTGAGCATTCCGATTTAAGTTCCAGAGCGATTCGCCCGATGAGTCCTTCATATTTAGTCGTTTTCAGCCAAATTTCAGAATTTTTTAAAATTTCACTTTTTTGTGAAAATATCCACTAAATGAGGGAATAATATGTGTGAGGGTACCCCAGGAGAGTTCCAAATGTGTGTGGGTAGAATATATATCCCACGGGGGTAAAATTGAAAAAAGGTGAAAAAAATTTTTTTTTGGACTTAGTCATTTTTTCAGCGTTTATCAGACTTTCAGATAGGGGAAATGTCAGTGAGCGTTCCGATTTCAGTTCCAGAGCGATTCGCCCGATGAGTCCTTCATATTTAGTCATTTTCAGCCAATTTTCTGAATTTTTGAAAATTTCACTTTTTTGTGAAAATATCCACTAAATGAGGAAATAATATGTGTGAGGGTACCCCAGGAGAGTTCCAAATGTGTGTGGGTAGAATATATATCCCACGGGGGTAAAATTGAAAAAAGGTGAAAAAATTTTTTTTTGGAACTTAGTCATTTTTTCAGCGTTTTTCAGACTTTCAGATAGGGGAAATGTCAGTGAGCGTTCCGATTTCAGTTCCAGAGCGATTCGCCCGATGAGTTCTTCATATTTAGTCGTTTTCAGCCAATTTTCTGAATTTTTGAAAATTTCACTTTTTTGTGAAAATATCCACTAAATGAGGGAATAATATGTGTGAGGGTACCCCAGGAGAGTTCCAAATGTGTGTGGGTAGAATATATATCCCACGGGGGTAAAATTGAAAAAAGTTGAAAAAATTTTTTTTTAGACTTAGTCATTTTCCGGCGTTTATCAGACTTTCAGATAGGTGAAATGTCAGTGAGCGTTCCGATTTCAGTTCCAGAGCGATTCGCCCGATGAGTCCTTCATATTTAGTCGTTTTCGGCCAATTTTCTGAATTTTTGAAAATGTCACTTTTTTGTGAAAATATCCACTAAATGAGGGAATAATATGTGTGAGGGTACCTCAGGAGAGTTCCAAATGTGTGTGGGTAGAATATATATCCCACGGGGGTAAAATTGAAAAAAGGTGAAAAAATTTTTTTTTGGACTTAGTCATTTTTTCAGCGTTTATCAGACTTTCAGATAGTAAAAATGTCAGTGAGCATTCCGATTTAAGTTCCAGAGCGATTCGCCCGATGAGTCCTTCATATTTAGTCGTTTTCAGCCAAATTTCAGAATTTTTTAAAATTTCACTTTTTTGTGAAAATATCCACTAAATGAGGGAATAATATGTGTGAGGGTACCCCAGGAGAGTTCCAAATGTGTGTGGGTAGAATATATATCCCACGGGGGTAAAATTGAAAAAAGATGAAAAAATTTTTTTTGGACTTAGTCATTTTTTCAGTGTTTATCAGACTTTCAGATAGGGGAAATGTCAGTGAGCGTTCCGATTTCAGTTCCAGAGCGATTCGCCCGATGAGTCCTTCATATTTAGTCGTTTTCAGCCAATTTTCTGAATTTTTGAAAATTTCACTTTTTTGTGAAAATATCCACTAAATGAGGGAATAATATGTGTGAGGGTACCTCAGGAGAGTTCCAAATGTGTGTGGGTAGAATATATATCCCACGGGGGTATAATTGAAAAAAGGTGAAAAAATTTTTTTTTTGGACTTAGTCATTTTTTCAGCGTTTTTCAGACTTTCAGATAGGGGAAATGTCAGTGAGCGTTCCGATTTCCGTTCCAGAGCGATTCGCCCGATGAGTCCTTCATATTTAGTCGTTTTCAGCCAATTTTCTGAATTTTTGAAAATTTCACTTTTTTGTGAAAATATCCACTAAATGAGGAAATAATATGTGTGAGGGTACCCCAGGAGAGTTCCAAATGTGTGTGGGTATAGTATATATCCCACGGGGGTAAAATTAAAAAAAGGTTAAAAAATTTTTTTTTTGAACTTAGTCATTTTTTCAGCGTTTATCAGACTTTCAGATATGGGAAATGTCAGTGAGCGTTCCGATTTCAGTTCCAGAGCGATTCGCCTGATGAGTCCTTCATATTTAGTCGTTTTCAGCCAAATTTCAGAATTTTTGAAAATTTCACTTTTTTGTGAAAATATCCACTAAATGAGGGAATAATATGTGTGAGGGTACCCCAGGAGAGTTCCAAATGTGTGTGGGTAGAATATATATCCCACGGGGGTAAAATTGAAAAAAGTTAAAAAAAATTTTTTTTAGACTTAGTCATTTTCCGGCGTTTAACAGACTTTCAGATACGTGAAATGTCAGTGAGCATTCCGAAATCAGTTTCAGAGCGATTCGCCCGATGAGTCCTTCATATTTAGTCATTTTCAGCCAATTTTCTGAATTTTTGAAAATTTCACTTTTTTGTGAAAATATCCACTAAATGAGGAAATAATATGTGTGAGGGTACCCCAGGAGAGTTCCAAATGTGTGTGGGTAGAATATATATCCCACGGGGGTAAAATTGAAAAAAGATGAAAAAATTTTTTTTGGACTTAGTCATTTTTTCAGTGTTTATCAGACTTTCAGATAGGGGAAATGTCAGTGAGCGTTCCGATTTCAGTTCCAGAGCGATTCGCCCGATGAGTCCTTCATATTTAGTCGTTTTCAGCCAATTTTCTGAATTTTTGAAAATTTCACTTTTTTGTGAAAATATCCACTACATGAGGGAATAATATGTGTGAGGGTACCCCAGGAGAGTTCCAAATGTGTGTGGGTAGAATATATATCCCACTGGGGTAAAATTGAAAAAAGGTGAAAAAATTTTTTTTTGGAACTTAGTCATTTTTTCAGCGTTTTTCAGACTTTCAGATAGGGGAAATGTCAGTGAGCGTTCCGATTTCAGTTCCAGAGCGATTCGCCCGATGAGTTCTTCATATTTAGTCGTTTTCAGCCAATTTTCTGAATTTTTGAAAATTTCACTTTTTTGTGAAAATATCCACTAAATGAGGGAATAATATGTGTGAGGGTACCTCAGGAGAGTTCCAAATGTGTGTGGGTAGAATATATATCCCACGGGGGTAAAATTGAAAAAAGGTGAAAAAATTTTTTTTTGGACTTAGTCATTTTTTCAGCGTTTATCAGACTTTCAGATAGTAAAAATGTCAGTGAGCATTCCGATTTAAGTTCCAGAGCGATTCGCCCGATGAGTCCTTCATATTTAGTCGTTTTCAGCCAAATTTCAGAATTTTTTAAAATTTCACTTTTTTGTGAAAATATCCACTAAATGAGGGAATAATATGTGTGAGGGTACCCCAGGAGAGTTCCAAATGTGTGTGGGTAGAATATATATCCCACGGGGGTAAAATTGAAAAAAGGTGAAAAAAATTTTTTTTTGGACTTAGTCATTTTTTCAGCGTTTATCAGACTTTCAGATAGGGGAAATGTCAGTGAGCGTTCCGATTTCAGTTCCAGAGCGATTCGCCCGATGAGTCCTTCATATTTAGTCATTTTCAGCCAATTTTCTGAATTTTTGAAAATTTCACTTTTTTGTGAAAATATCCACTAAATGAGGAAATAATATGTGTGAGGGTACCCCAGGAGAGTTCCAAATGTGTGTGGGTAGAATATATATCCCACGGGGGTAAAATTGAAAAAAGGTGAAAAAATTTTTTTTTGGAACTTAGTCATTTTTTCAGCGTTTTTCAGACTTTCAGATAGGGGAAATGTCAGTGAGCGTTCCGATTTCAGTTCCAGAGCGATTCGCCCGATGAGTTCTTCATATTTAGTCGTTTTCAGCCAATTTTCTGAATTTTTGAAAATTTCACTTTTTTGTGAAAATATCCACTAAATGAGGGAATAATATGTGTGAGGGTACCCCAGGAGAGTTCCAAATGTGTGTGGGTAGAATATATATCCCACGGGGGTAAAATTGAAAAAAGTTGAAAAAATTTTTTTTTAGACTTAGTCATTTTCCGGCGTTTATCAGACTTTCAGATAGGTGAAATGTCAGTGAGCGTTCCGATTTCAGTTCCAGAGCGATTCGCCCGATGAGTCCTTCATATTTAGTCGTTTTCGGCCAATTTTCTGAATTTTTGAAAATGTCACTTTTTTGTGAAAATATCCACTAAATGAGGGAATAATATGTGTGAGGGTACCTCAGGAGAGTTCCAAATGTGTGTGGGTAGAATATATATCCCACGGGGGTAAAATTGAAAAAAGGTGAAAAAATTTTTTTTTGGACTTAGTCATTTTTTCAGCGTTTATCAGACTTTCAGATAGTAAAAATGTCAGTGAGCATTCCGATTTAAGTTCCAGAGCGATTCGCCCGATGAGTCCTTCATATTTAGTCGTTTTCAGCCAAATTTCAGAATTTTTTAAAATTTCACTTTTTTGTGAAAATATCCACTAAATGAGGGAATAATATGTGTGAGGGTACCCCAGGAGAGTTCCAAATGTGTGTGGGTAGAATATATATCCCACGGGGGTAAAATTGAAAAAAGATGAAAAAATTTTTTTTGGACTTAGTCATTTTTTCAGTGTTTATCAGACTTTCAGATAGGGGAAATGTCAGTGAGCGTTCCGATTTCAGTTCCAGAGCGATTCGCCCGATGAGTCCTTCATATTTAGTCGTTTTCAGCCAATTTTCTGAATTTTTGAAAATTTCACTTTTTTGTGAAAATATCCACTAAATGAGGGAATAATATGTGTGAGGGTACCTCAGGAGAGTTCCAAATGTGTGTGGGTAGAATATATATCCCACGGGGGTATAATTGAAAAAAGGTGAAAAAATTTTTTTTTTGGACTTAGTCATTTTTTCAGCGTTTATCAGACTTTCAGATAGGGGAAATGTCAGTGAGCGTTCCGATTTCAGTTCCAGAGCGATTCGCCCGATGAGTCCTTCATATTTAGTTGTTTTCAGCCAATTTTCTGAATTTTTGAAAATTTCACTTTTTTGTGAAAATATCCACTAAATGAGGGAATAATATGTGTAAGGGTACCCCAGGAGAGTTCCAAATGTGTGTGGGTAGAATATATATCCCACGGGGGTAAAATTGAAAAAAGGTGAAAAAATTTTTTTTTGGACTTAGTCATTTTTTCAGCGTTTATCAGACTTTCAGATAGTAGAAATGTCAGTGAGCATTCCGATTTAAGTTCCAGAGCGATTCGCCCGATGAGTCCTTCATATTTAGTCGTTTTCAGCCAAATTTCAGAATTTTTTAAAATTTCACTTTTTTGTGAAAATATCCACTAAATGAGGGAATAATATGTGTGAGGGTACCCCAGGAGAGTTCCAAATGTGTGTGGGTAGAATATATATCCCACGGGGGTAAAATTGAAAAAAGATGAAAAAATTTTTTTTGGACTTAGTCATTTTTTCAGTGTTTATCAGACTTTCAGATAGGGGAAATGTCAGTGAGCGTTCCGATTTCAGTTCCAGAGCGATTCGCCCGATGAGTCCTTCATATTTAGTCGTTTTCAGCCAATTTTCTGAATTTTTGAAAATTTCACTTTTTTGTGAAAATATCCACTACATGAGGGAATAATATGTCTGAGGGTACCCCAGGAGAGTTCCAAATGTGTGTGGGTAGAATATATATCCCACTGGGGTAAAATTGAAAAAAGGTGAAAAAATTTTTTTTTGGAACTTAGTCATTTTTTCAGCGTTTTTCAGACTTTCAGATAGGGGAAATGTCAGTGAGCGTTCCGATTTCAGTTCCAGAGCGATTCGCCCGATGAGTTCTTCATATTTAGTCGTTTTCAGCTAATTTTCTGAATTTTTGAAAATTTCACTTTTTTGTGAAAATATCCACTAAATGAGGGAATAATATGTGTGAGGGTACCTCAGGAGAGTTCCAAATGTGTGTGGGTAGAATATATATCCCACGGGGGTATAATTGAAAAAAGGTGAAAAAATTTTTTTTTTGGACTTAGTCATTTTTTCAGCGTTTATCAGACTTTCAGATAGGGGAAATGTCAGTGAGCGTTCCGATTTCAGTTCCAGAGCGATTCGCCCGATGAGTCCTTCATATTTAGTTGTTTTCAGCCAATTTTCTGAATTTTTGAACATTTCACTTTTTTGTGAAAATATCCACTAAATGAGGGAATAATATGTGTAAGGGTACCCCAGGAGAGTTCCAAATGTGTGTGGGTAGAATATATATCCCACGGGGGTAAAATTGAAAAAAGGTGAAAAAATTTTTTTTTGGACTTAGTCATTTTTTCAGCGTTTATCAGACTTTCAGATAGTAGAAATGTCAGTGAGCATTCCGATTTAAGTTCCAGAGCGATTCGCCCGATGAGTCCTTCATATTTAGTCGTTTTCAGCCAAATTTCAGAATTTTTGAAAATTTCACTTTTTTGTGAAAATATCCACTAAATGAGGGAATAATATGTGTGAGGGTACCCCAGGAGAGTTCCAAATGTGTGTGGGTAGAATATATATCCCACGGGGGTAAAATTGAAAAAAGGTGAAAAAAATTTTTTTTTGGACTTAGTCATTTTTTCAGCGTTTATCAAACTTTCAGATAGGGGAAATGTCAGTGAGCGTTCCGATTTCAGTTCCAGAGCGATTCGCCCGATGAGTCCTTCATATTTAGTCATTTTCAGCCAATTTTCTGAATTTTTGAAAATTTCACTTTTTTGTGAAAATATCCACTAAATGAGGAAATAATATGTGTGAGGGTACCCCAGGAGAGTTCCAAATGTGTGTGGGTAGAATCTATATCCCACGGGGGTAAAATTGAAAAAAGATGAAAAAATTTTTTTTGGACTTAGTCATTTTTTCAGCGTTTATCAGACTTTCAGATAGGGGAAATGTCAGTGAGCGTTCCGATTTCAGTTCCAGAGCGATTCGCCCGATGAGTCCTTCATATTTAGTCGTGTTCAGCCAAATTTCAGAATGTTTTAAAATTTCACTTTTTTGTGAAAATATCCACTAAATGAGGGAATAATATGTGTGAGGGTACCCCAGGAGAGTTCCAAATGTGTGTGGGTAGAATATATATCCCACGGGGGTAAAATTGAAAAAAGGTGAAAAAATTTTTTTTTTAGACTTAGTCATTTTTTCAGTGTTTATCAGACTTTCAGATAGGGGAAATGTCAGTGAGCGTTCCGATTTCAGTTCCAGAGCGATTCGCCCGATGAGTCCTTCATATTTAGTCGTTTTCAGCCAATTTTCTGAATTTTTGAAAATTTCACTTTTTTGTGAAAATATCCACTAAATGAGGGAATAATATGTGTGAGGGTACCCCACGAGAGTTCCAAATGTGTGTGGGTAGAATATATATCCCACTGGGGTAAAATTGAAAAAAGGTGAAAAAATTTTTTTTTGGAACTTAGTCATTTTTTCAGCGTTTTTCAGACTTTCAGATAGGGGAAATGTCAGTGAGCGTTCCGATTTCAGTTCCAGAGCGATTCGCCCGATGAGTTCTTCATATTTAGTCGTTTTCAGCCAATTTTCTGAATTTTTGAAAATTTCACTTTTTTGTGAAAATATCCACTAAATGAGGGAATAATATGTGTGAGGGTACCCCAGGAGAGTTCCAAATGTGTGTGGGTAGAATATATATCCCACGGGGGTAAAATTGAAAAAAGTTGAAAAAAATTTTTTTTTAGACTTAGTCATTTTCCGGCGTTTATCAGACTTTCAGATAGGGGAAATGTCAGTGAGCGTTCCGATTTCAGTTCCAGAGCGATTCGCCTGATGAGTCCTTCATATTTAGTCGTTTTCAGCCAAATTTCAGAATTTTTGAAAATTTCACTTTTTTGTGAAAATATCCACTAAATGAGGGAATAATATGTGTGAGGGTACCCCAGGAGAGTTCCAAATGTGTGTGGGTAGAATATATATCCCACGGGGGTAAAATTGAAAAAAGTTTAAAAAAATTTTTTTTAGACTTAGTCATTTTCCGGCGTTTAACAGACTTTCAGATACGTGAAATGTCAGTGAGCATTCCGAATTCAGTTCCAGAGCGATTCGCCCGATGAGTCCTTCATATTTAGTCGTTTTCAGCCAAATTTCAGAATTTTTGAAAATTTCACTTTTTTGTGAAAAGATCCACTAAATGAGGGAATAATATGTGTGAGGGTACCCCAGGAGAGTTCCAAATGTGTGTGGGTAGAATATATATCCCACGGGGGTAAAATTGAAAAAAGGTGAAAAAATTTTTTTTTGGAACTTAGTCATTTTTTCAGCGTTTTTCAGACTTTCAGATAGGGGAAATGTCAGTGAGCGTTCCGATTTCAGTTCCAGAGCGATTCGCCCGATGAGTCCTTCATATTTAGTCGTTTTCGGCCAATTTTCTGAATTTTTGAAAATGTCACTTTTTTGTGAAAATATCCACTAAATGAGGGAATAATATGTGTGAAGGTACCCCAGGAGAGTACCAAATGTGTGTGGGTAGAATATATATCCCACGGGGGTAAAATTGAAAAAAGGTGGAAAAATTTTTTTTTTGAACTTAGTCATTTTTTCAGCGTTTTTCAGACTTTCAGATAGGGGAAATGTCAGTGATCGTTCCGATTTCAGTTCCAGAGCGCTTCGCCCGATGAGTCCTTCATATTTAGTCGTTTTCAGCCAATTTTCTGAATTTTTGAAAATTTCACTTTTTTGTGAAAATATCCACTAAATGAGGGAATAATATGTGTGAGGGTACCTCAGGAGAGTTCCAAATGTGTGTGGGTAGAATATATATCCCACGGGGGTAAAATTGAAAAAAGGTGAAAAAATTTTTTTTTGGACTTAGTCAGTTTTTCAGCGTTTTTCAGACTTTCAGATAGGGGAAATGTCAGTGAGCGTTCCGATTTCAGTTCCAGAGCGATTCGCCCGATGAGTCCTTCATATTTAGTCGTTTTCAGCCAATTTTCTGAATTTTTGAAAATTTCACTTTTTTGTGAAAATATCCACTAAATGAGGAAATAATATGTGTGAGGGTACCCCAGGAGAGTTCCAAATGTGTGTGGGTATAGTATATATCCCACGGGGGTAAAATTAAAAAAAGGTTAAAAAATTTTTTTTTTGAACTTAGTCATTTTTTCAGCGTTTATCAGACTTTCAGATAGGGGAAATGTCAGTGAGCGTTCCGATTTCAGTTCCAGAGCGATTCGCCCGATGAGTCCTTCATATTTAGTCGTTTTCAGCCAATTTTCTGAATTTTTGAAAATTTCACTTTTTTGTGAAAATATCCACTAAATGAGGGAATAATATGTGTGAAGGTACCCCAGGAGAGTACCAAATTTGTGTGGGTAGAATATATATCCCACGGGGGTAAAATTGAAAAAAGGTGAAAAATTTTTTTTTTTGAACTTAGTCATTTTTTCAGCGTTTTTCAGACTTTCAGATAGGGGAAATGTCAGTGAGCGTTCCGATTTCAGTTCCAGAGCGCTTCGCCCGATGAGTCCTTCATATTTAGTCGTTTTCAGCCAATTTTCTGAATTTTTGAAAATTTCACTTTTTTGTGAAAATATCCACTAAATGAGGGAATAATATGTGTGAGGGTACCTCAGGAGAGTTCCAAATGTGTGTGGGTAGAATATATATCCCACGGGGGTAAAATTGAAAAAAGGTGAAAAAATTTTTTTTTGGACTTAGTCATTTTTTCAGCGTTTTTCAGACTTTCAGATAGGGGAAATGTCAGTGAGCGTTCCGAATTCAGTTCCAGAGCGATTCGCCCGATGAGTCCTTCATATTTAGTCGTTTTCAGCCAATTTTCAGAATTTTTGAAAATTTCACTTTTTTGTGAAAATATCCACTAAATGAGGGAATAATATGTGTGAGGGTACCTCAGAAGAGTTCCAAATGTGTGTGGGTAGAATATATATCCCACGGGGGTATAATTGAAAAAAGGTGAAAAAATTTTTTTTTTGGACTTAGTCATTTTTTCAGCGTTTATCAGACTTTCAGATAGGGGAAATGTCAGTGAGCGTTCCAATTTCAGTTCCAGAGCGATTTGCCTGATGAGTCCTTCATATTTAGTCATTTTCAGCCAATTTTCTGAATTTTTGAAAATTTCACTTTTTTGTGAAAATATCCACTAAATGAGGGAATAATATGTGTGAGGGTACCTCAGGAGAGTTCCAAATGTGTGTGGGTAGAATATATATCCCACGGGGGTAAAATTGAAAAAAGGTGAAAAAATTTTTTTTTGGACTTAGTCAGTTTTTCAGCGTTTTTCAGACTTTCAGATAGGGGAAATGTCAGTGAGCGTTCCGATTTCAGTTCCAGAGCGATTCGCCCGATGAGTCCTTCATATTTAGTCGTTTTCAGCCAATTTTCTGAATTTTTGAAAATTTCACTTTTTTGTGAAAATATCCACTAAATGAGGAAATAATATGTGTGAGGGTACCCCAGGAGAGTTCCAAATGTGTGTGGGTATAGTATATATCCCACGGGGGTAAAATTAAAAAAAGGTTAAAAAATTTTTTTTTTGAACTTAGTCATTTTTTCAGCGTTTATCAGACTTTCAGATAGGGGAAATGTCAGTGAGCGTTCCGATTTCAGTTCCAGAGCGATTCGCCCGATGAGTCCTTCATATTTAGTCGTTTTCAGCCAATTTTCTGAATTTTTGAAAATTTCACTTTTTTGTGAAAATATCCACTAAATGAGGGAATAATATGTGTGAAGGTACCCCAGGAGAGTACCAAATTTGTGTGGGTAGAATATATATCCCACGGGGGTAAAATTGAAAAAAGGTGAAAAAATTTTTTTTTTGAACTTAGTCATTTTTTCAGCGTTTTTCAGACTTTCAGATAGGGGAAATGTCAGTGAGCGTTCCGATTTCAGTTCCAGAGCGCTTCGCCCGATGAGTCCTTCATATTTAGTCGTTTTCAGCCAATTTTCTGAATTTTTGAAAATTTCACTTTTTTGTGAAAATATCCACTAAATGAGGGAATAATATGTGTGAGGGTACCTCAGGAGAGTTCCAAATGTGTGTGGGTAGAATATATATCCCACGGGGGTAAAATTGAAAAAAGGTGAAAAAATTTTTTTTTGGACTTAGTCATTTTTTCAGCGTTTTTCAGACTTTCAGATAGGGGAAATGTCAGTGAGCGTTCCGAATTCAGTTCCAGAGCGATTCGCCCGATGAGTCCTTCATATTTAGTCGTTTTCAGCCAATTTTCAGAATTTTTGAAAATTTCACTTTTTTGTGAAAATATCCACTAAATGAGGGAATAATATGTGTGAGGGTACCTCAGAAGAGTTCCAAATGTGTGTGGGTAGAATATATATCCCACGGGGGTATAATTGAAAAAAGGTGAAAAACTATTTTTTTTGGACTTAGTCATTTTTTCAGCGTTTATCAGACTTTCAGATAGGGGAAATGTCAGTGAGCGTTCCAATTTCAGTTCCAGAGCGATTCGCCCGATGAGTCCTTCATATTTAGTCGTTTTCAGCCAATTTTCTGAATTTTTGAAAATTTCACTTTTTTGTGAAAATATCCACTAAATGAGGGAATAATATGTGTGAGGGTATCCCAGGAGAGATCCAAATGTGTGTGGGTAGAATATATATCCCACGGGGGTAAAATTGAAAAAAGGTGAAAAATTTTTCTTTTTGGACTTAGTCATTTTTTCAGCGTTTATCAGACTTTCAGATAGGGGAAATGTTAGTGAGCGTTCCGATTTCAGTTCCAGAGTGATTCACCCGATGAGTCATTCATATTCAGTCGTTTTCAGCCAATTTTCAGAATTTTTGAAAATTTCACTTTTTTGTGAAAATATCCACTAAATGAGGGAATAATATGTGTGAGGGTACCCCAGGAGAGTTCCAAATGTGTGTGGGTAGAATATATATCCCACGGCGGTAAAATTGAAAACATTTGAAAAAAAATTTTTTTTAGACTTAGTCATTTTTCCTGCGTTTATCAGACTTTCAGATACGGGAAATATCAGTGAGCATTCCGATTTCAGTTCCAGAGCGATTCGCCCGATGAGTCCTTCATATTTAGTCGTTTTCGGCCAATTTTCTGAATTTTTGAAAATTTCACTTTTTTGTGAAAATATCCACTAAAATGAGGGAATAATATGTGTGATGGTACGCCAGGAGTGTTCTACATGTGCGTGGGTAGAATATATATCCCACGGGGGTAAAATTGAAAAGAGTTGAAAAAATTTTTTTTCGGACTTAGTCATTTTTCCGGCGTTTATCAGACTTTCAGATAGGGGAAATGTCAGTGAGCGTTCCGATTTCAGTTCCAGAGCGATTCACCCGATGAGTCCTTCATATTTAGTCGTTTTCAGCCAATTTTCTGAATTTTTGAAAATTTCACTTTTTTGTGAAAATATCCACTAAATGAGGGAATAATATGTGTGAGGATACCCCAGGAGAGTTCCAAATGTGTGTGGGTAGATTATATATCCCACGGGGGCAAAATTGAAAAAAGGTGAAAAATTTTTTTTTTTGGACTTGGTCATTTTTTCAGCGTTTATCAGACTTTCAGATAGGGGAAATTTCAGTGAGCGTTCCGATTTCAGAGCGAAAATATCCACCAAATGAGGGAATAATATGTGTGAGGGTACCCCAGGAGAGTTCCAAATGTGTGTGGGTAGAATTTATATCCCACGGGGATAAAATTGAAAAAAGGTGAAAAAAATTTTTTTTGGACTTAGTCATTTTTCCGGCGTTTATCAGACTTTCAGATAGGGGAAATGTCATTGAGCGTTCCGATTTCAGTTCCAGAGCGATTTGCCCGATGAGTCCTTCATATTTAGTCGTTTTCAGACAATTTTCTGAATTTTTGAAAATTTCACTTTTTTGTGAAAATATCCACTAAATGAGGGAATAATATGTGTGAGGGTACGCCAGGAGAGTTCCAAATGTGTGTCGGTAGAATATATATCTCAAGGGGGTATAATTGAAAAAAGGTGAAAAAAATTTTGTTTGGACTGTCATTTTACCGGTGTTTATCAGACTTTCAGATAGGGAAAATGTCAGTGAGCGTTCCGATTTCAGTTCCAGTGCGATTCGCCCAATGAGTCCTTCATATTTAGTAGTTTTCAGCCAATTTTCTGAATTTTTGAAAATTTCACTTTTTTGTGAAAATATCCACTAAATGAGGGAATAATATGTGTGAGGGCACCCCAGGAGAGTTCCAAATGTGTGTGGGTAGAATATATATCCCACGGGGGTAAAATTGAAAAAAGGTGAAAAAAAATTTTTTTTAGACTTAGTCATTTTTCCGGCGTTTATCAGACTTTCAGATAGGGGAAATTTCAGTGAGCATTCCAATTTCAGTTCCAGAGCAATTCGCCCGATGAGTGCTTCATATTTAGTCGTTTTCAGCCAATTTTCAGAATTTTTGAAAATTTCACTTTTTTGAGAAAATATCCACTAAATGAGGGAATAATATGTGTGAGGGTACCCCAGGAGAGTTCCAAATGTGTGTGGGTAGAATATATATCCCACGGGGGTAAAATTGAAAAAAGTTGAAAAAAATTTTTTTTGAACTTAGTCATTTTTCCGGCGTTTATCAGACTTTCAGATAGGGGAAATGTCATTCAGCGTTCCGATTTCAGTTCCAGAGCGATTCGCCCGATGAGTCCTTCATATTTAGTCGTTTTCAGCCAATTTTCTGAATTTTTGAAAATTTCACTTTTTTGTGAAAATATCCACTAAATGAGGGAATTATATGTGTGAGGGTACCACAGGAGAGTTCCAAATGTGTGTGGGTAGAATATATATCCCACGGGGGTAAAATTGAAAAAAGGTGAAAAAAATTTTTTTTTGGACTTAGTCATTTTTCCGGCGTTTATCAGACTTTCAGATAGGGGAAATGTCATTGAGCGTTCCGATTTCAGTTCCAGAGCGATTCGCCCAATGAGTCCTTCATATTTAGTCGTTTTCAGCCAATTTTCTGAATTTTTGAAAATTTCACTTTTTTGTGAAAATATCCACTAAATGAGGGAATAATATGTGTGAGGGTACCACAGGAGAGTTCCAAATGTGTGTGGGTAGAATATATATCCCACGGGGGTAAAATTGAAAAAAGGTGAAAAAATTTTTTTTGGGACTTAGTCATTTTTTCAGCGTTTGTCAGACTTTCAGATAGGGGAAATGTCAGTGAGCGTTCCGATTTCAGTTCCAGAGTGATTCGCCCGATGAGTCCTTCATATTTAGTCGTTTTCAGCCAATTTTCTGAATTTTTTAAAATTTCACTTTTTTGTGAAAATATCCACTAAATGAGGGAATAATAAGTGTGAGGGTACCCCAGGAGAGTTCCAAATGTGTGTGGGTAGAATATATATCCCACGGGGGTAAAATTGAAAAAAGGTGAAAAATTTTTTTTTTTTGACTTAGTCATTTTTTCAGAGTTTATCAGACTTTCAGATAGGGGAAATTTCAGTGAGCGTTCCGATTTCAGAGCAAAAATATCCACTAAATGAGGGAATAATATGTGTGAGGGTACCCCAGGAGAGTTCCAAATGTGTGTGGGTAGAATATATATCTCAAGGGGGTATAATTGAAAAAAGGTGAAAAAAATTTTGTTTGGACTGTCATTTTTCCGGTGTTTATCAGACTTTCAGATAGGGAAAATGTCAGTGAGCGTTCCGATTTCAGTTCCAGTGCGATTCGCCCAATGAGTCCTTCATATTTAGTCGTTTTCAGCCAATTTTCTGAATTTTTGAAAATTTCACTTTTTTGTGAAAATATCCACTAAATGAGGGAATAATATGTGTGAGGGTACCCCAGGAGAGTTCCAAATGTGTGTGGGTAGAATATATATCCCACGGGGGTAAAATTGAAAAAAGGTGAAAAAAAATTTTTTTTAGACTTAGTCATTTTTCCGGCGTTTATCAGACTTTCAGATAGGGGAAATGTCAGTGAGCATTCCAATTTCAGTTCCAGAGCAATTCGCCCGATGAGTCCTTCATATTTAGTCGTTTTCAGCCAATTTTCAGAATTTTTGAAAATTTCACTTTTTTGTGAAAATATCCACTAAATGAGGGAATAATATGTATGAGGGTACCCCAGGAGAGTTCCAAATGTGTGTGAGTAGAATAGAATATATATCCCATGGGGGTAAAATTGAAAAAAGGTGAAAAATTATTTTTTTTGGACTTAGTCATTTTTTCAGCGTTTATCAGACTTTCAGATAGGGGAAATGTCAGTGAGCGTTCCGATTTCAGTTCCAGAGCGATTCGCCCGATGAGTCCTTCATATTTAGTCGTTTTCAGCCAATTTTCAGAATTTTTGAAACTTTCAATTTTTTGCGAAAATATCCACTAAATGAGGGAATAATATGTGTGAGGGTACCCCAGGAGAGTTCCACATGTGTGTGGGTAGAATATATATCCCACGTGGATAAAATTGAAAAAAGGTGAAAAATTTTTTTTTTTGGACTTAGTCATTTTTTCAGCGTTTATCAGACTTTCAGATAGGGGAAATGTCAGTGAGCGTTCCGATTTCAGTTCCAGAGCGATTTGCCCAATGAGTCCTTCATATTTAGTCATTTTCAGCCAATTTTCAGAATTTTTGAAAATTTCACTTTTTTGTGAAAATATCCACTAAATGAGGGAATAATATGTGTGAGGATACCCCAGGAGTGTTCCAAATGTGCGTGGGTAGAATATATATCCCACGGGGGTAAAATTGAAAAAAGGTGAAAAAAATTTTTTTTTACACTTAGTCATTTTTTCAGCGTTTATCAGACTTTCAGATAGGGGAAATGTCAATGAGCATTCCGATTTCAGTTCCAGAGCGATTTGCCCGATGTGTCCTTCATATTTAGTCGTTTTCAGCCAATTTTCTGAATTTTTGAAAATTTTACTTTTTTGTGAAAATATCCACTAAATGAGGGAATAGTATGTGTGAGGGCACCCCAGGAGTGTTCCAAATGTGCGTGGGTAGAATATATATCCCACGGGGGTAAAATTGAAAAAAGGTGAAAAAAAATTTTTTTTAGACTTAGTCATTTTTCTGGCGTTTATCAGACTTTCAGATAGGGGAAATGTCAGTGAGCATTCCGATTTCAGTTCCAGAGCGATTCGCCCGATGAGTCCTTCATATTTATTTGTTTTCAGCCAATTTTCAGAATTTTTGAAACTTTCACTTTTTTGTGAAAATATCCACTAAATGAGGGAATAATATGTGTGAGGGTACCCCAGGAGAGTTCCAAATGTGTGTGGGTAGAATATATATCCCACGTTGGTAAAATTGAAAAAAGGTGAAAAATTTTTTTTTTTGGACTTAGTCATTTTTTCAGCGTTTATCAGACTTTCAGATAGGGGAAATGTCAGTGAGCGTTCCGATTTCAGTTCCAGAGCGATTCGCCCAATGTGTCCTTCATATTTATTTGTTTTCAGCCAATTTTCTGAATTTTTGAAAATTTCACTTTTTTGTGAAAATATCCACTAAATGAGGGAATAATTTGTGTGAGGGTACCCCAGGAGAGTTCCAAATGTGTGTGGGTAGAATATATATCCCACGGGGGTAAAATTGAAAAGAGTTGAAAATTTTTTTTTTTGGACTTAGTCATTTTTTCAGCGTTTATCAGACTTTCAGATCGGGGAAATGTCAGTGAGCGTTCCGATTTCAGTTCCAGCGCGATTCGCCCGATGAGTCCTTCATATTCAGTAGTTTTCTGCCAATTTTCTGAATTTTTGAAAATTTCACTTTTTTGTGAAAATATCCACTAAATGAGGGAATAATATGTGTGAGGGTACCCCAGGAGTGTTCCAAATGTGCGTGGGTAGAATATATATCCCACGGGGGTAAAATTGAAAAGAGTTGAAAAAATTTTTTTTTGGACATAGTCGTTTTTCCGGCGTTTATCAGACTTTCAGATAGGGGAAATGTCAGTGAGCGTTCTGATTTCAGTTCCATAGCGATTCGCCCGATGAGTCCTTCATATTTAGTCGTTTTCAACCAATTTTCTGAATTTTTGAAAATTTCACTTTTTTGTGAAAATATCCACTAAATGAGGGAATAATATGTGTGAGGGTACCCCAGGAGTGTTCCAAATGTGCGTGGGTAGAATATATATCCCACGGAGGTAAAATTGAAAAGAGTTGAAAAAAAAATTTTTTTGGACTTAGTCATTTTTCCTGCGTTTATCAGACTTTCAATTTGGGCAAATGTCAGTGAGTGTTCCGATTTCAGTTCCAGAGCGATTCGCCTGATGAGTCCTTCATATTTAGTCGCTTTCAGCCAATTTTCAGAATTTTTGCAAATTTCAATTTTGTGAAAATATCCACTAAATGAGGGAATATTATGTGTGAGGGTACCCCAGGAGAGTTCCAAATGTGTGTGGGTAGAATATATATCCCACAGGGGTAAAATTGAAAAAAGTTGAAAAAAAAATTTTTTTGGACTTAGTCATTTTTCCAGCGTTTATCAGACTTTCAGATAGGAGAAATGTCAGTGAGCGTTCCGATTTCAGTTCAAGAGCGATTCGCCCGATGAGTCCTTCATATTTAGTTGTTTTTAGCCAATTTTCTGAATTTTTGAAAATTTCAGTTTTTTGTGAAAATATCCACTAAATGAGGGAATAATTTGTGTGAGGGTACCCCAGGAGAGTTCCAAATGTGTGTGGGTAGAATATATATCCCACGGGGGTAAAATTGAAAAGAGTTGAAAATTTTTTTTTTTGGACTTAGTCATTTTTTCAGCGTTTATCAGACTTTCAGATCGGGGAAATGTCAGTGAGCGTTCCGATTTCAGTTCCAGCGCGATTCGCCCGATGAGTCCTTCATATTCAGTAGTTTTCTGCCAATTTTCTGAATTTTTGAAAATTTCACTTTTTTGTGAAAATATCCACTAAATGAGGGAATAATATGTGTGAGGGTACCCCAGGAGTGTTCCAAATGTGCGTGGGTAGAATATATATCCCACGGGGGTAAAATTGAAAAGAGTTGAAAAAATTTTTTTTTGGACATAGTCGTTTTTCCGGCGTTTATCAGACTTTCAGATAGGGGAAATGTCAGTGAGCGTTCTGATTTCAGTTCCATAGCGATTCGCCCGATGAGTCCTTCATATTTAGTCGTTTTCAACCAATTTTCTGAATTTTTGAAAATTTCACTTTTTTGTGAAAATATCCACTAAATGAGGGAATAATATGTGTGAGGGTACCCCAGGAGTGTTCCAAATGTGCGTGGGTAGAATATATATCCCACGGAGGTAAAATTGAAAAGAGTTGAAAAAAAAATTTTTTTGGACTTAGTCATTTTTCCTGCGTTTATCAGACTTTCAATTTGGGCAAATGTCAGTGAGTGTTCCGATTTCAGTTCCAGAGCGATTCGCCTGATGAGTCCTTCATATTTAGTCGCTTTCAGCCAATTTTCAGAATTTTTGCAAATTTCAATTTTGTGAAAATATCCACTAAATGAGGGAATATTATGTGTGAGGGTACCCCAGGAGAGTTCCAAATGTGTGTGGGTAGAATATATATCCCACAGGGGTAAAATTGAAAAAAGTTGAAAAAAAAATTTTTTTGGACTTAGTCATTTTTCCAGCGTTTATCAGACTTTCAGATAGGAGAAATGTCAGTGAGCGTTCCGATTTCAGTTCAAGAGCGATTCGCCCGATGAGTCCTTCATATTTAGTTGTTTTTAGCCAATTTTCTGAATTTTTGAAAATTTCAGTTTTTTGTGAAAATATCCACTAAATGAGGGAATAATATGTGTGAGGGTACAACAGGAGAGTTCCAAATGTGTGTGGGTAGAATATATATCCCACGGGGGTAAAATTGAAAAAAGTTGAAAAATTTTTTTTTTGGACTTAGTCATTTTTCCAGCGTTTATCAGACTTTCAGATAGGGGAAATGTCAGTGAGCGTTCCGATTTCAGTTCCAGAGCGATTCGCCCAATGAGTCCTTCATTATTAGTAGTTTTCAGCCAATTATCAGAATTTTTGAAAATTTCACTTTTTTGTGAAAATATCCACTAAATGAGGGAATAATATGTGTGAGGGTACCCCAGGAGAGTTCCAAATGTGTGTGGGTAGAATATATATCCCACGGGGGTAAAATTGAAAAAAGTTTAAAAAAAATTTTTTTTGGACTTAGTCATTTTTCCGGCGTTTATCAGACTTTCAATTTGGGCAAATGTCAGTGAGCGTTCCGATTTCATGTCCAGAGCGATTCGCCCGATGAGTCCTTCATATTTAGTCGTTTTCAGCCAATTTTCAGAATTTTTGAAAATGTCACTTTTTGTGAAAATATCCACTAAATGAGGGAATAATATGTGTGAGGGTACCCCAGGAGAGTTCCAAATGTCTGTGGGTAGAATATATATCCCACGGGGGTAAATTTGAAAAAAGGTGAAAAAATTTTTTTTTTGAACTTAGTCATTTTTCCGGCGTTTATCAGACTTTCAGATAGGGGAAATGTCAGTGAGCGTTCCGATTTCAGTTCCAGAGCGATTCGCCCGATGAGTCCTTCATTATTAGTAGTTTTCAGCCAATTTTCAGAATTTTTGAAAATTTCACTTTTTTGTGAAAATATCCACTAAATGAGGGAATAATATGTGTGAGGGTACCCCAGGAGAGTTCCAAATGTGTGTGGGTAGAAGAGAAATCCCACGGGGGTAAAATTGAAGAAAGTTTTAAAAAAAATTTTTTGGGACTTAGTCATTTTTTCAGTGTTTATCAGACTTTCAGATAGGAGAAATGTCAGTGAGCGTGGCGATTTCAGTTCCAGAGCGATTCGCCTGATGAGTCCTTCATATTTAGTTGTTTTCAGCCAATTTTCTGAATTTTTGAAAATTTCACTTTTTTGTGAAAATATCCACTAAATGAGGGAATAATATGTGTGAGGGTACCCCAGGATAGTTCCAAATGTATATGGGTAGAATATATATCCCACGGGGGTAAAATTGAAAAAAGTTGAAAAAAAATTTTTTTGGACTGTCATTTTTCTGGCGTTTATCAGACTTTCAGATAGGGGAAATGTCAGTGAGCATTCCAATTTCAGTTCCAGAGCGATTTGCCCAATGAGTCGTTCATATTTAGTCGTTTTCAGCCAATTTTCAGAATTTTTGAAAATTTCACTTTTTTTGTGAAAATATCCACTAAATGAGGGAATAATATGTGTGAGGGTACCCCAGGAGAGTTCCAAATGTGTGTGGGTAGAATATATATGCCACGGGGGTAAAATTGAAAAAAGTTGAAAAAAAATTTTTTTTGGACTTAGTCATTTTTCCGGCGTCTATCAGACTTTCAGATAGGGGAAATGTCAGTGGGCATTCCGATTTCAGTTCCAGAGCAATTCGCCCGATGAGTCCTTCATATTTAGTCTCTTTCAGCCAATTTTCAGAATTTTTGAAAATTTCACTTTTTTGTGAAAATATCCACTAAAAGAGAGAATAATATGTGTGAGGGTACCCCAGGAGAGTTCCAAATGTGTGTGGGCAGAAGATATATCCCACGGGGGTAAAATTGAAAAAAGTTTTAAAAAAATTTTTTTTGGACTTAGTCATTTTTCCGGCGTTTATCAGACTTTCAGTTAGGGGAAATGTCAGTGAGCGTTCCAATTTCAGTTCCAGAGCGATTTGCCCGATGAGTCCTTCATATTTAATCGTTTTCAGCCAATTTTCTGAATTTTTGAAAATTTCACTTTTTTGTGAAAATATCCACTAAATGAGGGAATAATATGTGTGAGGGTACCCCAGGAGAGTTCCAAATCTATATGAGTAGAATATATATCCCACCGAGGTAAAATTGAAAAAAGTTGAAAAAAAAATTTTTTTGGACTTAGTCATTTTTCCGGCGTTTATCAGACTTTCAGATAGGGGAAATGTCAGTGAGCGTTCCAATTTCAGCTCCAGAACGATTTGCCCGATGAGTCGTTCATATTTAGTCGTTTTCAGCCAATTTTCAGAATTTTTGAAAATTTCACTTTTTTGTGAAAATATCCACTAAATGAGGGAATAATATGTGTGAGGGTACCCCAGGAGAGTTCCCAATGTATATGAGTAGAATATATATCCCACCGAGGTAAAATTGAAAAAAGTTGAAAAAAAAATTTTTTTGGACTTAGTCATTTTTCCGGCGTTTATCAGACTTTCAGATAGGGGAAATGTCAGTGAGCATTCCGATTTCAGTTCCAGAGCGATTCGCCCGATGAGTCCTTCATATTTAGTCTCTTTCAGCAAATTTTCAGAATTTTTGAAAATTTCACTTTTTTGTGAAAATATCCACTAAATGAGGGAATAATATGTGTGAGGGTACCCTAGGAGAGTTCCAAATGTGTGTGGGTAGAAGATATATCCCACGGGGGTAAAATTGAAAAAAGTTTTAAAAAAATTTTTTTTGGGCTTAGTCATTTTTCCAGCGTTTATCAGACTTTCAGTTAGGGGAAATGTCAGTGAGTGTTCCAATTTCAGTTCCAGAGCGATTTGCCCGATGAGTCGTTCATATTTAGTCGTTTTCAGCCAATTTTCAGAATTTTTGAAAATTTCACTTTTTTGTGAAAATATCCACTAAATGAGGGAATAATATGTGTGAGGGTACCCAAGGAGAGTTCCAAATGTATATGAGTAGAATATATATCCCACGGGAGTAAAATTGAAAAAAGTTGAAAAAAAATTTATTGGGGACTTAGTCATTTTTTCAGCGTTTATCAGACTTTCAGATAGGAGAAATGTCAGTGAGCGTTCCGATTTCAGTTCCAGAGCGATTCGCCCGATGAGTCCTTCATATTTAGTCGCTTTCAGCCAATTTTCAGAATTTTTGAAAATTTCACTTTTTTGTGAAAATATCCACTAAATGAGGGAATAATATGTGTGAGGGTACCCCAGGTGAGTTCCAAATGTGTGTGGGTAGAAGATATATCCCACGGGGGTAAAATTGAAAAAAGTTTTAAAAAATTTTTTTTGGAACTTAGTCATTTTTCCGGCGTTTATCAGACTTTCAGTTAGGGTAAATGTCAGTGAGCATTCCAATTTACGTTCCAGAGCGATTTGCCCGATGAGTCATTCATATTTATTCATTTTCATCCAATTTTCAGAATTTTTGAAAATGTCACTTTTTGTGAAAATATCCACTAAATGAGGGAATAATATGTGTGAGGGTACCCCAGGAGAGTTCCAAATGTATATGAGTAGAATATATATCCCACCGGGGTGAAATTGAAAAAAGTTGAAAAAAAATTTTTTTGGACTTAGTCATTTTTCCGGCGTTCATCAGACTTTCAGTTAGGGGAAATGTCAGTGAGCGTTCCAATTTCAGCTCCAGAATGATTTGCCCGATGAGTCGTTCATATTTAGTCGTTTTCAGCCAATTTTCAGAATTTTTGAAAATTTCACTTTTTTGTGAAAATATCCACTAAATGAGGGAATAATATGTGTGAGGGTACCCCAGGAGAGTTCCAAATGTATATGAGTAGAATATATATCCCACCGAGGTAAAATTGAAAAAAGTTGAAAAAAAATTTTTTTGGACTTAGTCATTTTTCCGGCGTTTATCAGACTTTCAGATAGGGAAAATGTCAGTGAGCGTTCCGATTTCAGTTCCTGAGCGATTCGCCCGATGAGTCCTTCATATTTAATCGTTTTCAGCCAATTTTCAGAATTTTTGAAAATTTTACTTTTTTGTGAAAATATCCACTAAATGAGGGAATAATATGTGTGAGGGTACCCCAGGAGAGTTCCAAATGTGTGTGGGTAGAATATATATGCCACGGGGGTAAAATTGAAAAAAGTTGAAAAAAAAATTTTTTTGGACTTAGTCATTTTTCCGGCGTTTATCAGACTTTCAGATAGGGGAAATGTCAGCGAGCATTCCGATTTCAGTTCCAGAGCGATTCGCCCGATGAGTCCTTCATATTTAGTCTCTTTCAGCCAATTTTCAGAATTTTTGAAACTTTCACTTTTTTGTGAAAATATCCACTAAATGAGGGAATAATATGTGTGAGGGTACCCTAGGAGAGATACAAATGTGTGTGGGTAGAAGATATATCCCACGGGGGTAAAATTGAAAAAAGTTTTAAAAAAATTTTTTTTGGGCTTAGTCATTTTTCCGGCGTTTATCAGACTTTCACATAGGAGAAATATCAGTGAGCGTTCCGATTTCAGTTCCAGGGCGATTCACCCAATGAGTCCTTCATATTTACCAGTTTTCAGCCAATTTTCAGAATTTTTGAAAATTTCACTTTTTTGTGAAAATATCCACTAAATGAGGGAATAATATGTGTGAGGGTACCCCAGGAGAGTTCCACATGTGTGTGGGTAGAATATATATCCCACGTGGGTAAAATTGAAAAAAGTTTTAAAAAAATTTTTTTTGGACTTAGTCATTTTTCCGGCGTTTATCAGACTTTCAGTTAGGGGAAATGTCAATGAGTGTTCCAATTTCAGTTCCAGAGCGATTTGCCCGATGAGTCGTTCATATTTAGTCGTTTTCAGCCAATTTTCAGAATTTTTGAAAATTTCACTTTTTTGTGAAAATATCCACTAAATGAGGGAATAATATGTGTGAGGGTACCCCAGGAGAGTTCCAAATGTGTGTGGGTAGAATATATATCCCACGGGAGTAAAATTGAAAAAAGTTGAAAAAAAATTTATTGGGGACTTAGTCATTTTTTCAGCGTTTATCAGACTTTCAGATAGGAGAAATGTCAGTGAGCATTCCGATTTCAGTTCCAGAGCGATTCGCCCGATGAGTCCTTCATATTTAGTTATTTTCATCCAATTTTCAGAATTTTTGAAAATGTCACTTTTTGTGAAAATATCCACTAAATGAGGGAATAATATGTGTGAGGGTACCCCAGGAGAGTTCCAAATGTGTGTGGGTAGAATATATATCCCACGGGGGTAAATTTGAAAAAACGTGACAAAAAATTTTTTTTGGACTTAGTCATTTTTCCGGCGTTTATCAGACTTTTAGATAGGGTAAATGTCAGTGAGCGTTCCGATTTCAGTTCCAGAGCGATTCGCCCGATGAGTCCTTCATATTTAGTCGCTTTCAGCCAATTTTCACAATTTTTGAAAATTTCACTTTTTTGTGAAAATATCCACTAAATGAGGGAATAATATGTGTGAGGGTACCCCAGGAGAGTTCCAAATGTGTGTGGGTAGAAGATAAATCCCACAGGGGTAAAATTGAAGAAAGTTTTAAAAAAATTTTTTTTGGACTTAGTCATTTTTCCGGCGTTTATCAGACTTTCAATTTGGGCAAATGTTAGTGAGCGTTCCGATTTCAGTTCCAGAGCGATTCGCCCGATGAGTCCTTCATATTTAGTCATTTTCAGCCAATTTTCTGAATTTTTGAAAATTTCACTTTTTTGTGAAAATATCCACTAAATGAGGGAATAATATATGTGAGTGTACCCCAGGAGAGTTCCAAATGTGTGTGGGTAGAATATATATCCCACATGGGTAAAATTGAAAAAAGTTGAAAAAAAATTTTTTTTGGACTTAGTCATTTTTCCGGCGTTTATCAGACTTTCAGATAGGGGAAATGTCAGTGAGCATTCCGATTTCAGTTCCAGAGCGATTCGCCAGATGAGTCCTTCATATTTAGTCTCTTTCAGCCAATTTTCAGAATTTTTGAAAATTTCACTTTTTTGTGAAAATATCCACTAAATGAGGGAATAATATGTGTGAGGGTAACCCAGGAGAGTTCCAAATGTGTGTGGGTAGAATATATATCCCACGGGGGTAAATTTGAAAAAAGGTGAAAAAAAATTTTTTTTGGACTTAGTCATTTTTCCGGCGTTTATCAGACTTTCAGTTAGGGGAAATGTCAATGAGTGTTCCAATTTCAGTTCCAGAGCGATTTGCCCGATGAGTCGTTCATATTTAGTCGTTTTCAGCCAATTTTCAGAATTTTTGAAAATTTCACTTTTTTGTGAAAATATCCACTAAATGAGGGAATAATATGTGTGAGGGTACCCCAGGAGAGTTCCAAATGTGTGTGGGTAGAATATATATCCCACGGGAGTAAAATTGAAAAAAGTTGAAAAAAAATTTATTGGGGACTTAGTCATTTTTTCAGCGTTTATCAGACTTTCAGATAGGAGAAATGTCAGTGAGCATTCCGATTTCAGTTCCAGAGCGATTCGCCCGATGAGTCCTTCATATTTAGTTATTTTCATCCAATTTTCAGAATTTTTGAAAATGTCACTTTTTGTGAAAATATCCACTAAATGAGGGAATAATATGTGTGAGGGTACCCCAGGAGAGTTCCAAATGTATATGGGTAGAATATATATCCCACGGGGGTAAAATTGAAAAAAGTTGAAAAAAATTTTTTTTGGACTGTCATTTTTCTGGCGTTTATCAGACTTTCAGTTAGGGGAAATGTCAGTGAGCGTTCCGATTTCAGTTCCAGAGCGATTCGCCCGATGAGTCCTTCATATTTAGTAGTTTTCAGCCAATTTTTAGAATTTTTGAAAATTTCACGTTTTTGTGAAAATATCCACTAAATGAGGGAATAATATGTGTGAGGGTACCCCAGGAGAGTTCCAAATGTGTGTGGGTAGAATATATATCCCACAGGGTAAAATTGAAAAAAGTTGAAAAATTTTTTTTTTTCGACTTAGTCATTTTTCCGGCGTTTATCAGACTTTCAGATAGGGGAAATGTCAGTGAGCTTTCCGATTTCAGTTCCAGAGCGACTCGCCCGATGAGTCCTTCATATTTAGTCGCTTTCAGCCAATTTTCAGAATTTTTGAAAATTTCACTTTTTTGTGAAAATATCCACTAAATGAGGGAATAATATGTGTGAGGGTACCCCAGGAGAGTTCCAAATGAGTGTGGGTAGAAGATATATCCCACGGGGGTAAAATTGAAAAAAGTTTTAAAAAAAATTTTTTTAGACTTAGTCATTTTTTCAGCGTTTATCAGACTTTCACATAGGAGAAATGTCAGTGAGCGTTCCGATTTCAGTTCCAGAGCGATTCGCCCGATGAGTCCTTCATATTTAGTTGTTTTCAGCCAATTTTCTGAATTTTTGAAAATTTCACTTTTTTGTGAAAATATCCACTAAATGAGGGAATAATATGTGTGAGGGTACCCCAGGAGAGTTCCAAATGTATATGAGTAGAATATATATCCCACCGGGGTAAAATTGAAAAAAGTTGAAAAAAAAATTTTTTTGGACTTAGTCACTTTTCCGGCGTTTATCAGACTTTCAGATAGGGGAAATGTCAGTGAGCGTTCCGATTTCAGTTCCTGAGCGATTCGCCCGATGAGTCCTTCATATTTAATCGTTTTCAGCCAATTTTCAGAATTTTTGAAAATTTCACTTTTTTGTGAAAATATCCACTAAATGAGGGAATAATATGTGTGAGGGTACCCCAGGAGAGTTCCAAATGTGTGTGGGTAGAATATATATCCCACGGGGGTAAAATTGAAAAAAGTTTAAAAAAATTTTTTTTTGGACTTAGTCATTTTTTCAGCGTTTATCAGACTTTCAGATAGGAGAAATGTCAGTGAGCGTTCCGATTTCAGTTCCAGAGCGATTCGCCTGATGAGTCCTTCATATGTAGTTGTTTTCAGCCAATTTTCTGAATTTTTGAAAATTTAACTTCTTTGTGAAAATATCCACTAAATGAGGGAATAATATGTGTGAGGGTACCCCAGGAGAGTTCCAAATGTGTGTGGGTAGAATATATATCCCACGGGGGTAAAATTGAAAAAAGTTTTAAAAAAATTGTTTTTGGACTTAGTCATTTTTCCGGCGTTCATCAGACTTTGAGTTAGGGGAAATGTCAGTGATCGTTCCAATTTCAGTTCCAGAGCGATTTGCCCGATGAGTCGTTCATATTTAGTCATTTTCAGCCAATTTTCTGAATTTTTTTTGTGAAAATATCCACTAAATGAGGGAATAATATGTGTGAGGGCACCCCAGGAGAGTTCCAAATGTATATGGGTAGAATATATATCCCACGGGGGTAAAATTGAAAAAAGTTGAAAAAATTTTTTTTTTAGACTTAGTTATTTTTCCGGCATTTATCAGACTTTCACATAGGAGAAATGTCAGTGAGCGTTCCGATTTCAGTTCCAGAGCGATTCGCCCGATGAGTCGTTCATATTTAGTCATTTTCAGCCAATTTTCTGAATTTTTGAAAATTTCACTTTTTTGTGAAAATATCCACTAAATGAGGGAATAATATGTGTGAGGGTACCCCAGGAGAGTTCCAAATGTGTGTGGGTAGAATATATATCCCACGGGGGTAAAATTGAAAAAAGTTTTAAAAAAATTGTTTTTGGACTTAGTCATTTTTCCGGCATTCATCAGACTTTCAGTTAGGGGAAATGTCAGTGAGCGTTCCAATTTCAGTTCCTGAGCGATTCGCCCGATGAGTCCTTCATATTTAATCGTTTTCAGCCAATTTTCAGAATTTTTGAAAATTTCACTTTTTTGTGAAAATATCCACTAAATGAGGGAATAATATGTGTGAGGGTACCCCAGGAGAGTTCCAAATGTGTGTGGGTAGAATATATATCCCACGGGGGTAAAATTGAAAAAAGTTTAAAAAAAATTTTTTTGGACTGTCATTTTTCTGGCGTTTATCAGACTTTCAGTTAGGGGAAATGTCAGTGAGCGTTCCGATTTCAGTTCCAGAGCGATTCGCCCGATGAGTCCTTCATATTTAGTAGTTTTCAGCCAATTTTTAGAATTTTTGAAAATTTCACGTTTTTGTGAAAATATCCACTAAATGAGGGAATAATATGTGTGAGGGTACCCCAGGAGGGTTCCAAATGTGTGTGGGTAGAATATATATCCCACAGGGTAAAATTGAAAAAAGTTGAAAAATTTTTTTTTTTAGACTTAGTTATTTTTCTGGCATTTATCAGACTTTCAGATAGGGGAAATGTCAGTGAGCATTCCGATTTCAGTTCCAGAGCGATTCGCCTGATGAGTCGTTCATATTTAGTCATTTTCAGCCAATTTTCAGAATTTTTGAAAATTTCACTTTTTTGTGAAAATATCCACTAAATGAGGGAATAATATGTGTGAGGGTACCCCAGGAGAGTTCCAAATGAGTGTGGGTAGAAGATATATCCCACGGGGGTAAAATTGAAAAAAGTTTTAAAAAAAATTTTTTTGGACTTAGTCATTTTTTCAGCGTTTATCAGACTTTCACATAGGAGAAATGTCAGTGAGCGTTCCGATTTCAGTTCCAGAGCGATTCGCCCGATGAGTCCTTCATATTTAGTTGTTTTCAGCCAATTTTCTGAATTTTTGAAAATTTCACTTTTTGTGAAAATATCCACTAAATGAGGGAATAATATGTGTGAGGGTACCCCAGGAGAGCTCCAAATGTGTGTGGGTAGAATATATATCCCACAGGGGTAAAATTGAAAAAAGTTTTAAAAAAATTTTTTTTTGACTTAGTCTTTTTCCGGCGTTTATCAGACTTTCAGTTAGGGGAAATGTCAGTGAGCGTTCCAATTTCAGTTCCAGAGCGATTTGCCCGATGAGTCGTTCATATTTAGTCGTTTTCAGCCAATTTTCAGAATTTTTGAAAATTTCACTTTTTTGTGAAAATATCCACTAAATGAGGGAATAATATGTGTGAGGGTACCCCAGGAGAGTTCCAAATGTATATGAGTAGAATATATATCCCACCGGGGTAAAATTGAAAAAAGTTGAAAAAAAAATTTTTTGGGACTTAGTCACTTTTCCGTCGTTTATCAGACTTTCAGTTAGGGGAAATGTCAGTGAGTGTTCCGATTTCAGTACCTGAGCGATTCGCCCGATGAGTCCTTCATATTTAATCGTTTTCAGCCAATTTTCAGAATTTTTGAAAATTTCACTTTTTTGTGAAAATATCCACTAAATGAGGGAATAATATGTGTGAGGGTACCCCAGGAGAGTTCCAAATGTGTGTGGGTAGAATATATATCCCACGGGGGTAAAATTGAAAAAAGTTTAAAAAAAATTTTTTTGGACTTAGTCATTTTTCTGGCGTTTATCAGACTTTCAGTTAGGGGAAATGTCAGTGAGCGTTCCGATTTCAGTTCCAGAGCGATTCACCCGATGAGTCCTTCATATTTAGTCTCTTTCAGCCAATTTTCAGAATTTTTGAAAATTTCACTTTTTTGTGAAAATATCCACTAAATGAGGGAATAATATGTGTGAGGGTACCCCAGGAGAGTTCCAAATGTGTGTGGGTAGAAGATATATCCCACGGGGGTAAAATTGAAAAAAGTTTTAAAAAATTTTTTTTTGGACTTAGTCATTTTTCCGGCGTTTATCAGACTTTCAGTTAGGGGAAATGTCAGTGAGCGTTCCAATTTCAGTTCCAGAGCGATTTGCCCGATGAGTCGTTCATATTTAGTCATTTTCAGCCAATTTTCTGAATTTTTGAAAATTTCACTTTTTTGTGAAAATATCCACTAAATGATGGAATAATATGTGTGAGGGTACCCCAGGAGAGTTCCAAATGTGTGTGGGTAGAATATATATCCCACGGGGGTAAAATTGAAAAAAGTTTTAAAAAAATTGTTTTTGGACTTAGTCATTTTTCCGGCGTTCATCAGACTTTCAGTTAGGGGAAATGTCAGTGAGCGTTCCAATTTCAGTTCCAGAGCGATTTGCCCGATGAGTCGTTCATATTTAGTCGTTTTCAGCCAATTTTCAGAATTTTTGAAAATTTCACTTTTTTGTGAAAATATCCACTAAATGAGGGAATAATATGTGTGAGGGTACCCCAGGAGAGTTCAAAATGTGTGTGGGTAGAAGATAGATCCCACGGGGGTAAAATTGAAAAAAAATTTTTTTTTACTTAGTCATTTTTCCGGCGTTTATCAGACTTTCAGTTACGGGAAATGTCAGTGTGCGTTCCGATTTCAGTTCCAAAGCGATTCGCCCGATGAGTCGTTCATATTTAGTCATTTTCAGCCAATTTTCTGAATTTTTGAAAATTTCACTTTTTTGTGAAAATATCCACTAAATGAGGGAATAATATGTGTGAGGGTACCCCAGGAGAGTACCAAATGTGTGTGGGTAGAATATATATCCCACGGGGGTAAAATTGAAAAAAGTTTTAAAAAAATTTTTTTTGGACTTAGTCTTTTTCCGGCGTTTATCAGACTTTCAGTTAGGGGAAATGTCAGTGAGCGTTCCAATTTCAGTTCCAGAGCGATTTGCCCGATGAGTCGTTCATATTTAGTCGTTTTCAGCCAATTTTCAGAATTTTTGAAAATTTCACTTTTTTGTGAAAATATCCACTAAATGAGGGAATAATATGTGTGAGGGTACCCCAGGAGAGTTCCAAATGTATATGAGTAGAATATATATCCCACCGGGGTAAAATTGAAAAAAGTTTAGAAAAAAATTTTTTTGGACTTAGTCATTTTTCCAGCGTTTATCAGACTTTCAGATAGGGGAAATGTCAGTGAGCATTCCGATTTCAGTTCCAGAGCGATTCGCCCGATGAGTCCTCCATATTTAATCGTTTTCAGCCAATTTTCTGAATTTTTGAAAATTTCACTTTTTTGTGAAAATATCCACTAAATGAGGGAATAATATGTGTGAGGGTACCCCAGGAGAGTACAAAATGTGTGTGGGTAGAAGATAGATCCCACGGGGGTAAAATTGAAAAAAGTTGAAAAAAAATTTTTTTTTACTTAGTCATTTTTCCGGCGTTTATCAGACTTTCAGTTACGGGAAATGTCAGTGTGCGTTCCGATTTCAGTTCCAAAGGGATTCGCCCGATGAGTCGTTCATATTTAGTCATTTTCAGCCAATTGTCAGAATTTTTGAAAATTTCACTTTTTTGTGAAAATATCCACTAAATGAGGGAATAATATGTGTGAGGGTACCCCAGGAGAGTTCCAAATGTATATGGGTAGAATATATATCCCACGGGAGTAAAATTGAAAAAAGGTGAAAAAATTTTTTTTTTGGACTTAGTCATTTTTCCGGCGTTTATCAGACTTTCAGATAGGGGAAATGTCAGTGAGCGTTCCGATTTCAGTTCCAGAGCAATTCGCCCGATGAGTCCTTCATATTTAGTTTATTTCAGCCAATTTTCTGAATTTTTGAAAATGTCACTTTTTTGTGAAAATATCCACTAAATGAGGGAATTATATGTGTGAGGGTACCCCAGGAGAGTTCCAAATGTATATGGGTAGAATATATATCCAACGGGGGTAAAGTTGAAAAAAAATTTTTTTTGGACTTAGTCATTTTTCCGGCGTATATCAGACTTTCAGATAGGGGAAATGTCAGTGAGCGTTCCTATTTCAGTTCCACAGCGATTCGCCCGATGAGTCCTTCATATTTAGTTTATTTCAGCCAATTTTCAGAATTTTTGAAAATTTCACTTTTTTGTGAAAATATCCACTAAATGAGGGAATAATATGTGTGAGGGTACCCCAGGAGAGTTCCAAATGAGTGTGGGTAGAAGATATATCCCACGCGGGTAAAATTGAAAAAAGTTTTAAAAAAATTTTTTTTGGACTTAGTCATTTTTCCGGCGTTTATCAGACTTTCAATTTGGGCAAATGTTAGTGAGCGTTCCGATTTCAGTTCCAGAGCGATTCGCCCGATGAGTCCTTCATATTTAGTCATTTTCAGCCAATTTTCTGAATTTTTGAAAATTTCACTTTTTTGTGAAAATATCCACTAAATGAGGGAATAATATATGTGAGTGTACCCCAGGAGAGTTCCAAATGTGTGTGGGTAGAATATATATCCCACATGGGTAAAATTGAAAAAAGTTGAAAAAAAATTTTTTTTGGACTTAGTCATTTTTCCGGCGTTTATCAGACTTTCAGATAGGGGAAATGTCAGTGAGCATTCCGATTTCAGTTCCAGAGCGATTCGCCAGATGAGTCCTTCATATTTAGTCTCTTTCAGCCAATTTTCAGAATTTTTGAAAATTTCACTTTTTTGTGAAAATATCCACTAAATGAGGGAATAATATGTGTGAGGGTAACCCAGGAGAGTTCCAAATGTGTGTGGGTAGAATATATATCCCACGGGGGTAAATTTGAAAAAAGGTGAAAAAAAATTTTTTTTGGACTTAGTCATTTTTCCGGCGTTTATCAGACTTTCAGTTAGGGGAAATGTCAATGAGTGTTCCAATTTCAGTTCCAGAGCGATTTGCCCGATGAGTCGTTCATATTTAGTCGTTTTCAGCCAATTTTCAGAATTTTTGAAAATTTCACTTTTTTGTGAAAATATCCACTAAATGAGGGAATAATATGTGTGAGGGTACCCCAGGAGAGTTCCAAATGTGTGTGGGTAGAATATATATCCCACGGGAGTAAAATTGAAAAAAGTTGAAAAAAAATTTATTGGGGACTTAGTCATTTTTTCAGCGTTTATCAGACTTTCAGATAGGAGAAATGTCAGTGAGCATTCCGATTTCAGTTCCAGAGCGATTCGCCCGATGAGTCCTTCATATTTAGTTATTTTCATCCAATTTTCAGAATTTTTGAAAATGTCACTTTTTGTGAAAATATCCACTAAATGAGGGAATAATATGTGTGAGGGTACCCCAGGAGAGTTCCAAATGTATATGGGTAGAATATATATCCCACGGGGGTAAAATTGAAAAAAGTTGAAAAAAATTTTTTTTGGACTGTCATTTTTCTGGCGTTTATCAGACTTTCAGTTAGGGGAAATGTCAGTGAGCGTTCCGATTTCAGTTCCAGAGCGATTCGCCCGATGAGTCCTTCATATTTAGTAGTTTTCAGCCAATTTTTAGAATTTTTGAAAATTTCACGTTTTTGTGAAAATATCCACTAAATGAGGGAATAATATGTGTGAGGGTACCCCAGGAGAGTTCCAAATGTGTGTGGGTAGAATATATATCCCACAGGGTAAAATTGAAAAAAGTTGAAAAATTTTTTTTTTTCGACTTAGTCATTTTTCCGGCGTTTATCAGACTTTCAGATAGGGGAAATGTCAGTGAGCTTTCCGATTTCAGTTCCAGAGCGACTCGCCCGATGAGTCCTTCATATTTAGTCGCTTTCAGCCAATTTTCAGAATTTTTGAAAATTTCACTTTTTTGTGAAAATATCCACTAAATGAGGGAATAATATGTGTGAGGGTACCCCAGGAGAGTTCCAAATGAGTGTGGGTAGAAGATATATCCCACGGGGGTAAAATTGAAAAAAGTTTTAAAAAAAATTTTTTTAGACTTAGTCATTTTTTCAGCGTTTATCAGACTTTCACATAGGAGAAATGTCAGTGAGCGTTCCGATTTCAGTTCCAGAGCGATTCGCCCGATGAGTCCTTCATATTTAGTTGTTTTCAGCCAATTTTCTGAATTTTTGAAAATTTCACTTTTTTGTGAAAATATCCACTAAATGAGGGAATAATATGTGTGAGGGTACCCCAGGAGAGTTCCAAATGTATATGAGTAGAATATATATCCCACCGGGGTAAAATTGAAAAAAGTTGAAAAAAAAATTTTTTTGGACTTAGTCACTTTTCCGGCGTTTATCAGACTTTCAGATAGGGGAAATGTCAGTGAGCGTTCCGATTTCAGTTCCTGAGCGATTCGCCCGATGAGTCCTTCATATTTAATCGTTTTCAGCCAATTTTCAGAATTTTTGAAAATTTCACTTTTTTGTGAAAATATCCACTAAATGAGGGAATAATATGTGTGAGGGTACCCCAGGAGAGTTCCAAATGTGTGTGGGTAGAATATATATCCCACGGGGGTAAAATTGAAAAAAGTTTAAAAAAATTTTTTTTTGGACTTAGTCATTTTTTCAGCGTTTATCAGACTTTCAGATAGGAGAAATGTCAGTGAGCGTTCCGATTTCAGTTCCAGAGCGATTCGCCTGATGAGTCCTTCATATGTAGTTGTTTTCAGCCAATTTTCTGAATTTTTGAAAATTTAACTTCTTTGTGAAAATATCCACTAAATGAGGGAATAATATGTGTGAGGGTACCCCAGGAGAGTTCCAAATGTGTGTGGGTAGAATATATATCCCACGGGGGTAAAATTGAAAAAAGTTTTAAAAAAATTGTTTTTGGACTTAGTCATTTTTCCGGCGTTCATCAGACTTTGAGTTAGGGGAAATGTCAGTGATCGTTCCAATTTCAGTTCCAGAGCGATTTGCCCGATGAGTCGTTCATATTTAGTCATTTTCAGCCAATTTTCTGAATTTTTTTTGTGAAAATATCCACTAAATGAGGGAATAATATGTGTGAGGGCACCCCAGGAGAGTTCCAAATGTATATGGGTAGAATATATATCCCACGGGGGTAAAATTGAAAAAAGTTGAAAAAATTTTTTTTTTAGACTTAGTTATTTTTCCGGCATTTATCAGACTTTCACATAGGAGAAATGTCAGTGAGCGTTCCGATTTCAGTTCCAGAGCGATTCGCCCGATGAGTCGTTCATATTTAGTCATTTTCAGCCAATTTTCTGAATTTTTGAAAATTTCACTTTTTTGTGAAAATATCCACTAAATGAGGGAATAATATGTGTGAGGGTACCCCAGGAGAGTTCCAAATGTGTGTGGGTAGAATATATATCCCACGGGGGTAAAATTGAAAAAAGTTTTAAAAAAATTGTTTTTGGACTTAGTCATTTTTCCGGCATTCATCAGACTTTCAGTTAGGGGAAATGTCAGTGAGCGTTCCAATTTCAGTTCCTGAGCGATTCGCCCGATGAGTCCTTCATATTTAATCGTTTTCAGCCAATTTTCAGAATTTTTGAAAATTTCACTTTTTTGTGAAAATATCCACTAAATGAGGGAATAATATGTGTGAGGGTACCCCAGGAGAGTTCCAAATGTGTGTGGGTAGAATATATATCCCACGGGGGTAAAATTGAAAAAAGTTTAAAAAAAATTTTTTTGGACTGTCATTTTTCTGGCGTTTATCAGACTTTCAGTTAGGGGAAATGTCAGTGAGCGTTCCGATTTCAGTTCCAGAGCGATTCGCCCAATGAGTCCTTCATATTTAGTAGTTTTCAGCCAATTTTTAGAATTTTTGAAAATTTCACGTTTTTGTGAAAATATCCACTAAATGAGGGAATAATATGTGTGAGGGTACCCCAGGAGGGTTCCAAATGTGTGTGGGTAGAATATATATCCCACAGGGTAAAATTGAAAAAAGTTGAAAAATTTTTTTTTTTAGACTTAGTTATTTTTCTGGCATTTATCAGACTTTCAGATAGGGGAAATGTCAGTGAGCATTCCGATTTCAGTTCCAGAGCGATTCGCCTGATGAGTCGTTCATATTTAGTCATTTTCAGCCAATTTTCAGAATTTTTGAAAATTTCACTTTTTTGTGAAAATATCCACTAAATGAGGGAATAATATGTGTGAGGGTACCCCAGGAGAGTTCCAAATGAGTGTGGGTAGAAGATATATCCCACGGGGGTAAAATTGAAAAAAGTTTTAAAAAAAATTTTTTTGGACTTAGTCATTTTTTCAGCGTTTATCAGACTTTCACATAGGAGAAATGTCAGTGAGCGTTCCGATTTCAGTTCCAGAGCGATTCGCCCGATGAGTCCTTCATATTTAGTTGTTTTCAGCCAATTTTCTGAATTTTTGAAAATTTCACTTTTTGTGAAAATATCCACTAAATGAGGGAATAATATGTGTGAGGGTACCCCAGGAGAGCTCCAAATGTGTGTGGGTAGAATATATATCCCACAGGGGTAAAATTGAAAAAAGTTTTAAAAAAATTTTTTTTTGACTTAGTCTTTTTCCGGCGTTTATCAGACTTTCAGTTAGGGGAAATGTCAGTGAGCGTTCCAATTTCAGTTCCAGAGCGATTTGCCCGATGAGTCGTTCATATTTAGTCGTTTTCAGCCAATTTTCAGAATTTTTGAAAATTTCACTTTTTTGTGAAAATATCCACTAAATGAGGGAATAATATGTGTGAGGGTACCCCAGGAGAGTTCCAAATGTATATGAGTAGAATATATATCCCACCGGGGTAAAATTGAAAAAAGTTGAAAAAAAAATTTTTTGGGACTTAGTCACTTTTCCGTCGTTTATCAGACTTTCAGTTAGGGGAAATGTCAGTGAGTGTTCCGATTTCAGTACCTGAGCGATTCGCCCGATGAGTCCTTCATATTTAATCGTTTTCAGCCAATTTTCAGAATTTTTGAAAATTTCACTTTTTTGTGAAAATATCCACTAAATGAGGGAATAATATGTGTGAGGGTACCCCAGGAGAGTTCCAAATGTGTGTGGGTAGAATATATATCCCACGGGGGTAAAATTGAAAAAAGTTTAAAAAAAATTTTTTTGGACTTAGTCATTTTTCTGGCGTTTATCAGACTTTCAGTTAGGGGAAATGTCAGTGAGCGTTCCGATTTCAGTTCCAGAGCGATTCACCCGATGAGTCCTTCATATTTAGTCTCTTTCAGCCAATTTTCAGAATTTTTGAAAATTTCACTTTTTTGTGAAAATATCCACTAAATGAGGGAATAATATGTGTGAGGGTACCCCAGGAGAGTTCCAAATGTGTGTGGGTAGAAGATATATCCCACGGGGGTAAAATTGAAAAAAGTTTTAAAAAATTTTTTTTTGGACTTAGTCATTTTTCCGGCGTTTATCAGACTTTCAGTTAGGGGAAATGTCAGTGAGCGTTCCAATTTCAGTTCCAGAGCGATTTGCCCGATGAGTCGTTCATATTTAGTCATTTTCAGCCAATTTTCTGAATTTTTGAAAATTTCACTTTTTTGTGAAAATATCCACTAAATGATGGAATAATATGTGTGAGGGTACCCCAGGAGAGTTCCAAATGTGTGTGGGTAGAATATATATCCCACGGGGGTAAAATTGAAAAAAGTTTTAAAAAAATTGTTTTTGGACTTAGTCATTTTTCCGGCGTTCATCAGACTTTCAGTTAGGGGAAATGTCAGTGAGCGTTCCAATTTCAGTTCCAGAGCGATTTGCCCGATGAGTCGTTCATATTTAGTCGTTTTCAGCCAATTTTCAGAATTTTTGAAAATTTCACTTTTTTGTGAAAATATCCACTAAATGAGGGAATAATATGTGTGAGGGTACCCCAGGAGAGTTCAAAATGTGTGTGGGTAGAAGATAGATCCCACGGGGGTAAAATTTAAAAAAAATTTTTTTTTACTTAGTCATTTTTCCGGCGTTTATCAGACTTTCAGTTACGGGAAATGTCAGTGTGCGTTCCGATTTCAGTTCCAAAGCGATTCGCCCGATGAGTCGTTCATATTTAGTCATTTTCAGCCAATTTTCTGAATTTTTGAAAATTTCACTTTTTTGTGAAAATATCCACTAAATGAGGGAATAATATGTGTGAGGGTACCCCAGGAGAGTACCAAATGTGTGTGGGTAGAATATATATCCCACGGGGGTAAAATTGAAAAAAGTTTTAAAAAAATTTTTTTTGGACTTAGTCTTTTTCCGGCGTTTATCAGACTTTCAGTTAGGGGAAATGTCAGTGAGCGTTCCAATTTCAGTTCCAGAGCGATTTGCCCGATGAGTCGTTCATATTTAGTCGTTTTCAGCCAATTTTCAGAATTTTTGAAAATTTCACTTTTTTGTGAAAATATCCACTAAATGAGGGAATAATATGTGTGAGGGTACCCCAGGAGAGTTCCAAATGTATATGAGTAGAATATATATCCCACCGGGGTAAAATTGAAAAAAGTTTAGAAAAAAATTTTTTTGGACTTAGTCATTTTTCCAGCGTTTATCAGACTTTCAGATAGGGGAAATGTCAGTGAGCATTCCGATTTCAGTTCCAGAGCGATTCGCCCGATGAGTCCTCCATATTTAATCGTTTTCAGCCAATTTTCTGAATTTTTGAAAATTTCACTTTTTTGTGAAAATATCCACTAAATGAGGGAATAATATGTGTGAGGGTACCCCAGGAGAGTACAAAATGTGTGTGGGTAGAAGATAGATCCCACGGGGGTAAAATTGAAAAAAGTTGAAAAAAAATTTTTTTTTACTTAGTCATTTTTCCGGCGTTTATCAGACTTTCAGTTACGGGAAATGTCAGTGTGCGTTCCGATTTCAGTTCCAAAGGGATTCGCCCGATGAGTCGTTCATATTTAGTCATTTTCAGCCAATTGTCAGAATTTTTGAAAATTTCACTTTTTTGTGAAAATATCCACTAAATGAGGGAATAATATGTGTGAGGGTACCCCAGGAGAGTTCCAAATGTATATGGGTAGAATATATATCCCACGGGAGTAAAATTGAAAAAAGGTGAAAAAATTTTTTTTTTGGACTTAGTCATTTTTCCGGCGTTTATCAGACTTTCAGATAGGGGAAATGTCAGTGAGCGTTCCGATTTCAGTTCCAGAGCAATTCGCCCGATGAGTCCTTCATATTTAGTTTATTTCAGCCAATTTTCTGAATTTTTGAAAATGTCACTTTTTTGTGAAAATATCCACTAAATGAGGGAATTATATGTGTGAGGGTACCCCAGGAGAGTTCCAAATGTATATGGGTAGAATATATATCCAACGGGGGTAAAGTTGAAAAAAAATTTTTTTTGGACTTAGTCATTTTTCCGGCGTATATCAGACTTTCAGATAGGGGAAATGTCAGTGAGCGTTCCTATTTCAGTTCCACAGCGATTCGCCCGATGAGTCCTTCATATTTAGTTTATTTCAGCCAATTTTCAGAATTTTTGAAAATTTCACTTTTTTGTGAAAATATCCACTAAATGAGGGAATAATATGTGTGAGGGTACCCCAGGAGAGTTCCAAATGAGTGTGGGTAGAAGATATATCCCACGCGGGTAAAATTGAAAAAAGTTTTAAAAAAATTTTTTTTGGACTTAGTCATTTTTTCAGCGTTTATCAGACTTTCACATAGGAGAAATGTCAGTGAGCGTTCCGATTTCAGTTCCAGGGCGATTCACCCAATGAGTCCTTCATATTTACTAGTTTTCAGCCAATTTTCAGAATTTTTGAAAATTTCACTTTTTTGTGAAAATATCCACTAAATGAGGGAATAATATGTGTGAGGGTACCCCAGGAGAGTTCCAAATGTGTGTGGGTAGAAAATATATCCCACGGGAGTAAAATTGAAAAAAGTTGAAAAAAAATTTATTGGGGACTTAGTCATTTTTTCAGCGTTTATCAGACTTTCAGATAGGAGAAATGTCAGTGAGTGTTCCGATTTCAGTTCCAGAGCGATTCGCCCGATGAGTCCTTCATATTTAGTCATTTTCATCCAATTTTCAGAATTTTTGAAAATGTCACTTTTTGTGAAAATATCCACTAAATGAGGGAATAATATGTGTGAGGGTACCCCAGGAGAGTTCCAAATGTGTGTGGGTAGAATATATATCCCACGGGGGTAAATTTGAAAAAACGTGACAAAAAATTTTTTTTGGACTTAGTCATTTTTCCGGCGTTTATCAGACTTTCAGATAGGGTGAATGTCAGTGAGCGTTCCGATTTCAGTTCCAGAGCGATTCGCCCTATGAGTCCTTCATATTTAGTCTCTTTCAGCCAATTTTCAGAATTTTTGAAAATTTCACTTTTTTGTGAAAATATCCACTAAATGAGGGAATAATATGTGTGAGGGTACCCCAGGAGAGTTCCAAATGTATATGGGTAGAATATATATGCCACGGGGTAAAATTGAAAAAAGTTGAAAAAAAATTTTTTTGGACTGTCATTTTTCTGGCGTTTATCAGACTTTCAGTTAGGGGAAATGTCAGTGAGCGTTCCGATTTCAGTTCCAGAGCAATTCGCCCAATGAGTCCTTCATATTTATTCGTTTTCAGCCAATTTTCAGAATTTTGGAAAATTTCACGTTTTTGTGAAAATATCCACTAAATGAGGGAATAATATGTGTGATGGTACCCCAGGAGAGTTCCAAATGTATATGAGTAGAATATATATCCCACCGGGGTAAAATTTAAAAAAGTTGAAAAAAAATTTTTTTTGGACTTAGTCATTTTTCCGGCGTTTATCAGACTTTCAGATAGGGGAAATGTCAGTGAGCGTTCCGATTTCAGTTCCAGAGCGATTCGCCCGATGAGTCCTTCATATTTAGTCGTTTTCAGCCAATTTTCAGAATTTTTGAAAATTTCACTTTTTTGTGAAAATATCCACTAAATGAGGGATTAATATGTGTGAGGGTACCCCAGGAGAGTCCCAAATGTGTGTGGGTAGAAGATAAATCCCACGGGGGTAAAATTGAAGAAAGTTTTAAAAAAATTTTTTTTGGACTTAGTCATTTTTCCGGCGTTTATCAGACTTTCAATTTGGGCAAATGTTAGTGAGAGTTCCGATTTCAGTTCCAGAGCGATTCGCCCGATGAGTCCTTCATATTTAGTCTCTTTCAGCCAATTTTCAGAATTTTTGAAAATTTCACTTTTTTGTGAAAATATCCACTAAATGAGGGAATAATATATGTGAGGGTAACCCAGGAGAGTTCCAAATGTGTGTGGGTAGAATATATATCCCACGGGGGTAAATTTGAAAAAAGGTGAAAAAAAATTTTTTTTCGACTTAGTCATTTTTTCAGCGTTTATCAGACTTTCACATAGGAGAAATGTCAGTGAGCGTTCCGATTTCAGTTCCAGAGCGATTCGCCCGATGAGTCCTTCATATTTAGTCTCTTTCAGCCAATTTTCAGAATTTTTGAAAATTTCACTTTTTTGTGAAAATATCCACTAAATGAGGGAATAATATGTGTGAGGGTACCCCAGGAGAGTTCCAAATGTGTGTGGGTAGAAGATATATCCCACGGGGGCAAAATTGAAAAAAGTTTTAAAAAAATTTTTTTGGGACTTAGTCATTTTTCCGGCGTTTATCAGACTTTCACATAGGAGAAATGTCAGTGAGTGTCCCGATTTCAGTTCCAGGGCGATTCGCCCAATGAGTCCTTCATATTTAGTAGTTTTCAGCCAATTTTCAGAATTTTTGAAGATTTCACTTTTTTGTGAAAATATCCACTAAATAAGGGAATATTATGTGTGAGGGTACCCCAGGAGAGTTCCAAATGAGTGTGGGTAGAAGATATATCCCGCGGGGGTAAAATTGAAAAAAGTTGAAAAAAAATTTTTTTGGACTTAGTCATTTTTCCGGCGTTCATCAGACTTTCAGTTAGGGGAAATATCAGTGAGCGTTCCAATTTCAGTTCCAGAACGATTTGCCCGATGAGTCGTTCATATTTAGTCGTTTTCAGCCAATTTTCTGAATTTTTGAAAATTTAACTTCTTTGTGAAAATATACACTAAATGAGGGAATAATATGTGTGAGGGTACCCCAGGAGAGTTCCAAATGTATATGAGTAGAATATATCTCCCACCAGGGTAAAATTGAAAAAAGTTGAAAAAAAAATTTTTGGGGACTTAGTCATTTTTCCGGCGTTTATCAGACTTTCAGATAGGGGAAATGTCAGTGAGCATTCCGATTTCAGTTCCAGAGCGATTCGCCCGATGAGTCCTTCATATTTAGTCTCTTTCAGCCAATTTTCAGAATTTTTGAAAATTTCACTTCTTTGTGAAAATATCCACTAAATGAGGGAATAATATGTGTGAGGGTACCCCAGGAGAGTTCCAAATGTGTGTGGGTAGAATATATATCCCACGGGGGTAAAATTGAAAAAAGTTTTAAAAAAATTGTTTTTGGACTTAGTCATTTTTCCGGCGTTCATCAGACTTTCAGTTAGGGGAAATGTCAGTGATCGTTCCAATTTCAGTTCCAGAGCGATTTGCCCGATGAGTCGTTCATATTTAGTAATTTTCAGCCAATTTTCTGAATTTTTTTTGTGAAAATATCCACTAAATGAGGGAATAATATGTGTGAGGGTACCCCAGGAGAGTTCCAAATGTATATGGGTAGAATATATATCCCACGGGGGTAAAATTGAAAAAAGTTGAAAAAAAATTTTTTTGCACTGTCATTTTTCTGGCGTTTATCAGACTTTCAGTTAGGGGAAATGTCAGTGAGCGTTCCGATTTCAGTTCCAGAGCGATTCGCCCGATGAGTCCTTCATATTTAGTAGTTTTCAGCCAATTTTTAGAATTTTTGAAAATTTCACGTTTTTGTGAAAATATCCACTAAATGAGGGAATAATATGTGTGAGGGTACCCCAGGAGAGTTCCAAATGTGTGTGGGTAGAATATATATCCCACAGGGTAAAATTGAAAAAAGTTGAAAAAATTTTTTTTTTAGACTTAGTTATTTTTCCGGCATTTATCAGACTTTCAGATAGGGGAAATGTCAGTGAGCATTCCGATTTCAGTTCCAGAGCGATTCGCCTGATGAGTCGTTCATATTTAGTCGCTTTCAGCCAATTTTCAGAATTTTTGAAAATTTCACTTTTTTGTGAAAATATCCACTAAATGAGGGAATAATATGTGTAAGGGTACCCCAGGAGAGTTCCAAATGAGTGTGGGTAGAAGATATATCCCACGGGGGTAAAATTGAAAAAAGTTTTAAAAAAAATTTTTTTGGACTTAGTCATTTTTTCAGCGTTTATCAGACTTTCACATAGGAGAAATGTCAGTGAGCGTTCCGATTTCAGTTCCAGAGCGATTCGCCCGATGAGTCCTTCATATTTAGTTGTTTTCAGCCAATTTTCTGAATTTTTGAAAATTTCACTTTTTTGTGAAAATATCCACTAAATGAGGGAATAATATGTGTGAGGGTACCCCAGGAGAGTTCCAAATGTATATGAGTAGAATATATATCCCACCGGGGTAAAATTGAAAAAAGTTGAAAAAAAAATTTTTTTGGACTTAGTCACTTTTCCGGCGTTTATCAGACTTTCAGATAGGGGAAATGTCAGTGAGCGTTCCGATTTCAGTTCCTGAGCGATTCGCCCGATGAGTCCTTCATATTTAATCGTTTTCAGCCAATTTTCAGAATTTTTGAAAATTTCACTTTTTTGTGAAAATATCCACTAAATGAGGGAATAATATGTGTGAGGGTACCCCAGGAGAGTTCCAAATGTGTGTGGGTAGAATATATATCCCACGGGGGTAAAATTGAAAAAAGTTTAAAAAAATTTTTTTTTGGACTTAGTCATTTTTTCAGCGTTTATCATACTTTCAGATAGGGGAAATGTCAGTGATCGTTCCAATTTCAGTTCCAGAGCGATTTGCCCGATGAGTCGTTCATATTTAGTCATTTTCAGCCAATTTTCTGAATTTTTTTTGTGAAAATATCCACTAAATGAGGGAATAATATGTGTGAGGGCACCCCAGGAGAGTTCCAAATGTATATGGGTAGAATATATATCCCACGGGGGTAAAATTGAAAAAAGTTGAAAAAATTTTTTTTTTAGACTTAGTTATTTTTCCGGCATTTATCAGACTTTCACATAGGAGAAATGTCAGTGAGCGTTCCGATTTCAGTTCCAGAGCGATTCGCCCGATGAGTCGTTCATATTTAGTCATTTTCAGCCAATTTTCTGAATTTTTGAAAATTTCACTTTTTTGTGAAAATATCCACTAAATGAGGGAATAATATGTGTGAGGGTACCCCAGGAGAGTTCCAAATGTGTGTGGGTAGAATATATATCCCACGGGGGTAAAATTGAAAAAAGTTTTAAAAAAATTGTTTTTGGACTTAGTCATTTTTCCGGCGTTCATCAGACTTTCAGTTAGGGGAAATATCAGTGAGCGTTCCAATTTCAGTTCCTGAGCGATTCGCCCGATGAGTCCTTCATATTTAATCGTTTTCAGCCAATTTTCAGAATTTTTGAAAATTTCACTTTTTTGTGAAAATATCCACTAAATGAGGGAATAATATGTGTGAGGGTACCCCAGGAGAGTTCCAAATGTGTGTGGGTAGAATATATATCCCACGGGGGTAAAATTGAAAAAAGTTTAAAAAAAATTTTTTTGGACTGTCATTTTTCTGGCGTTTATCAGACTTTCAGTTAGGGGAAATGTCAGTGAGCGTTCCGATTTCAGTTCCAGAGCGATTCGCCCGATGAGTCCTTCATATTTAGTAGTTTTCAGCCAATTTTTAGAATTTTTGAAAATTTCACGTTTTTGTGAAAATATCCACTAAATGAGGGAATAATATGTGTGAGGGTACCCCAGGAGAGCTCCAAATGTGTGTGGGTAGAATATATATCCCACGGGGGTAAAATTGAAAAAAGTTTTAAAAAAATTTTTTTTGGACTTAGTCTTTTTCCGGCGTTTATCAGACTTTCAGTTAGGGGAAATGTCAGTGAGCGTTCCAATTTCAGTTCCAGAGCGATTTGCCCGATGAGTCGTTCATATTTAGTCGTTTTCAGCCAATTTTCAGAATTTTTGAAAATTTCACTTTTTTGTGAAAATATCCACTAAATGAGGGAATAATATGTGTGAGGGTACCCCAGGAGAGTTCCAAATGTATATGAGTAGAATATATATCCCACCGGGGTAAAATTGAAAAAAGTTGAAAAAAAAATTTTTTGGGACTTAGTCACTTTTCCGTCGTTTATCAGACTTTCAGTTAGGGGAAATGTCAGTGAGTGTTCCGATTTCAGTTCCTGAGCGATTCGCCCGATGAGTCCTTCATATTTAATCGTTTTCAGCCAATTTTCAGAATTTTTGAAAATTTCACTTTTTTGTGAAAATATCCACTAAATGAGGGAATAATATGTGTGAGGGTACCCCAGGAGAGTTCCAAATGTGTGTGGGTAGAATATATATCCCACAGGGTAAAATTGAAAAAAGTTGAAAAAATTTTTTTTTTAGACTTAGTTATTTTTCCGGCATTTATCAGACTTTCAGATAGGGGAAATGTCAGTGAGCATTCCGATTTCAGTTCCAGAGCGATTCGCCTGATGAGTCGTTCATATTTAGTCATTTTCAGCCAATTTTCTGAATTTTTGAAAATTTAACTTCTTTGTGAAAATATCCACTAAATGAGGGAATAATATTTGTGAGGGTACCCCAGAAGAGTTCCAAATGTGTGTGGGTAGAATATAAATCCCAAGGGGGTAAAATTGAAAAAAGTTGAAAAAATTTTTTTTTTCGACTTAGTCATTTTTCCGGCGTTTATCAGACTTTCAGATAGGGGAAATGTCAGTGAGCTTTCCGATTTCAGTTCCAGAGCGACTCGCCCGATGAGTCCTTCATATTTAGTCGCTTTCAGCCAATTTTCAGAATTTTTGAAAATTTCACTTTTTTGTGAAAATATCCACTAAATGAGGGAATAATATGTGTGAGGGTACCCCAGGAGAGTTCCAAATGAGTGTGGGTAGAAGATATATCCCACGGGGGTAAAATTGAAAAAAGTTTTAAAAAAAATTTTTTTGGACTTAGTCATTTTTTCAGCGTTTATCAGACTTTCACATAGGAGAAATGTCAGTGAGCGTTCCGATTTCAGTTCCAGAGCGATTCGCCCGATGAGTCCTTCATATTTAGTTGTTTTCAGCCAATTTTCAGAATTTTTGAAAATTTCACTTTTTTGTGAAAATATCCACTAAATGAGGGAATAATATGTGTGAGGGTACCCCAGGAGAGTTCCAAATGTATATGAGTAGAATATATATCCCACCGGGGTAAAATTGAAAAAAGTTGAAAAAAAAATTTTTTTGGACTTAGTCACTTTTCCGGCGTTTATCAGACTTTCAGATAGGGGAAATGTCAGTGAGCGTTCCGATTTCAGTTCCTGAGCGATTCGCCCGATGAGTCCTTCATATTTAATCGTTTTCAGCCAATTTTCAGAATTTTTGAAAATTTCACTTTTTTGTGAAAATATCCACTAAATGAGGGAATAATATGTGTGAGGGTACCCCAGGAGAGTTCCAAATGTGTGTGGGTAGAATATATATCCCACGGGGGTAAAATTGAAAAAAGTTTAAAAAAATTTTTTTTTGGACTTAGTCATTTTTTCAGCGTTTATCATACTTTCAGATAGGAGAAATGTCAGTGAGCGTTCCGATTTCAGTTCCAGAGCGATTCGCCTGATGAGTCCTTCATATGTAGTTGTTTTCAGCCAATTTTCTGAATTTTTGAAAATTTAACTTCTTTGTGAAAATATCCACTAAATGAGGGAATAATATGTGTGAGGGTACCCCAGGAGAGATCCAAATGTGTGTGGGTAGAATATATATCCCACGGGGGTAAAATTGAAAAAAGTTTTAAAAAAATTGTTTTTGGACTTAGTCATTTTTCCGGCGTTCATCAGACTTTGAGTTAGGGGAAATGTCAGTGATCGTTCCAATTTCAGTTCCAGAGCGATTTGCCCGATGAGTCGTTCATATTTAGTCATTTTCAGCCAATTTTCTGAATTTTTGAAAATTTCACTTTTTTGTGAAAATATCCACTAAATGAGGGAATAATATGTGTGAGGGTACCCCAGGAGAGTTCCAAATGTGTGTGGGTAGAATATATATCCCACGGGGGTAAAATTGAAAAAAGTTTTAAAAAAATTGTTTTTGGACTTAGTCATTTTTCCGGCGTTCATCAGACTTTCAGTTAGGGGAAATGTCAGTGAGCGTTCCAATTTCAGTTCCTGAGCGATTCGCCCGATGAGTCCTTCATATTTAATCGTTTTCAGCCAATTTTCAGAATTTTTGAAAATTTCACTTTTTTGTGAAAATATCCACTAAATGAGGGAATAATATGTGTGAGGGTACCCCAGGAGAGTTCCAAATGTGTGTGGGTAGAATATATATCCCACGGGGGTAAAATTGAAAAAAGTTTAAAAAAAATTTTTTTGGACTGTCATTTTTCTGGCGTTTATCAGACTTTCAGTTAGGGGAAATGTCAGTGAGCGTTCCGATTTCAGTTCCAGAGCGATTCGCCCGATGAGTCCTTCATATTTAGTAGTTTTCAGCCAATTTTTAGAATTTTTGAAAATTTCACGTTTTTGTGAAAATATCCACTAAATGAGGGAATAATATGTGTGAGGGTACCCCAGGAGAGCTCCAAATGTGTGTGGGTAGAATATATATCCCACGGGGGTAAAATTGAAAAAAGTTTTAAAAAAATTTTTTTTGGACTTAGTCTTTTTCCGGCGTTTATCAGACTTTCAGTTAGGGGAAATGTCAGTGAGCGTTCCAATTTCAGTTCCAGAGCGATTTGCCCGATGAGTCGTTCATATTTAGTCGTTTTCAGCCAATTTTCAGAATTTTTGAAAATTTCACTTTTTTGTGAAAATATCCACTAAATGAGGGAATAATATGTGTGAGGGTACCCCAGGAGAGTTCCAAATGTATATGAGTAGAATATATATCCCACCGGGGTAAAATTGAAAAAAGTTGAAAAAAAAATTTTTTGGGACTTAGTCACTTTTCCGTCGTTTATCAGACTTTCAGTTAGGGGAAATGTCAGTGAGTGTTCCGATTTCAGTTCCTGAGCGATTCGCCCGATGAGTCCTTCATATTTAATCGTTTTCAGCCAATTTTCAGAATTTTTGAAAATTTCACTTTTTTGTGAAAATATCCACTAAATGAGGGAATAATATGTGTGAGGGTACCCCAGGAGAGTTCCAAATGTATATGAGTAGAATATATATCCCACCGGGGTAAAATTGAAAAAAGTTGAAAAAAAAATTTTTTTGGACTTAGTCACTTTTCCGGCGTTTATCAGACTTTCAGATAGGGGAAATGTCAGTGAGCGTTCCGATTTCAGTTCCTGAGCGATTCGCCCGATGAGTCCTTCATATTTAATCGTTTTCAGCCAATTTTCAGAATTTTTGAAAATTTCACTTTTTTGTGAAAATATCCACTAAATGAGGGAATAATATGTGTGAGGGTACCCCAGGAGAGTTCCAAATGTGTGTGGGTAGAATATATATCCCACGGGGGTAAAATTGAAAAAAGTTTAAAAAAATTTTTTTTTGGACTTAGTCATTTTTTCAGCGTTTATCATACTTTCAGATAGGAGAAATGTCAGTGAGCGTTCCGATTTCAGTTCCAGAGCGATTCGCCTGATGAGTCCTTCATATGTAGTTGTTTTCAGCCAATTTTCTGAATTTTTGAAAATTTAACTTCTTTGTGAAAATATCCACTAAATGAGGGAATAATATGTGTGAGGGTACCCCAGGAGAGATCCAAATGTGTGTGGGTAGAATATATATCCCACGGGGGTAAAATTGAAAAAAGTTTTAAAAAAATTGTTTTTGGACTTAGTCATTTTTCCGGCGTTCATCAGACTTTGAGTTAGGGGAAATGTCAGTGATCGTTCCAATTTCAGTTCCAGAGCGATTTGCCCGATGAGTCGTTCATATTTAGTCATTTTCAGCCAATTTTCTGAATTTTTTTTGTGAAAATATCCACTAAATGAGGGAATAATATGTGTGAGGGCACCCCAGGAGAGTTCCAAATGTATATGGGTAGAATATATATCCCACGGGGGTAAAATTGAAAAAAGTTGAAAAAATTTTTTTTTTAGACTTAGTTATTTTTCCGGCATTTATCAGACTTTCACATAGGAGAAATGTCAGTGAGCGTTCCGATTTCAGTTCCAGAGCGATTCGCCCGATGAGTCGTTCATATTTAGTCATTTTCAGCCAATTTTCTGAATTTTTGAAAATTTCACTTTTTTGTGAAAATATCCACTAAATGAGGGAATAATATGTGTGAGGGTACCCCAGGAGAGTTCCAAATGTGTGTGGGTAGAATATATATCCCACGGGGGTAAAATTGAAAAAAGTTTTAAAAAAATTGTTTTTGGACTTAGTCATTTTTCCGGCGTTCATCAGACTTTCAGTTAGGGGAAATGTCAGTGAGCGTTCCAATTTCAGTTCCTGAGCGATTCGCCCGATGAGTCCTTCATATTTAATCGTTTTCAGCCAATTTTCAGAATTTTTGAAAATTTCACTTTTTTGTGAAAATATCCACTAAATGAGGGAATAATATGTGTGAGGGTACCCCAGGAGAGTTCCAAATGTGTGTGGGTAGAATATATATCCCACGGGGGTAAAATTGAAAAAAGTTTAAAAAAAATTTTTTTGGACTGTCATTTTTCTGGCGTTTATCAGACTTTCAGTTAGGGGAAATGTCAGTGAGCGTTCCGATTTCAGTTCCAGAGCGATTCGCCCGATGAGTCCTTCATATTTAGTAGTTTTCAGCCAATTTTTAGAATTTTTGAAAATTTCACGTTTTTGTGAAAATATCCACTAAATGAGGGAATAATATGTGTGAGGGTACCCCAGGAGAGCTCCAAATGTGTGTGGGTAGAATATATATCCCACGGGGGTAAAATTGAAAAAAGTTTTAAAAAAATTTTTTTTGGACTTAGTCTTTTTCCGGCGTTTATCAGACTTTCAGTTAGGGGAAATGTCAGTGAGCGTTCCAATTTCAGTTCCAGAGCGATTTGCCCGATGAGTCGTTCATATTTAGTCGTTTTCAGCCAATTTTCAGAATTTTTGAAAATTTCACTTTTTTGTGAAAATATCCACTAAATGAGGGAATAATATGTGTGAGGGTACCCCAGGAGAGTTCCAAATGTATATGAGTAGAATATATATCCCACCGGGGTAAAATTGAAAAAAGTTGAAAAAAAAATTTTTTGGGACTTAGTCACTTTTCCGTCGTTTATCAGACTTTCAGTTAGGGGAAATGTCAGTGAGTGTTCCGATTTCAGTTCCTGAGCGATTCGCCCGATGAGTCCTTCATATTTAATCGTTTTCAGCCAATTTTCAGAATTTTTGAAAATTTCACTTTTTTGTGAAAATATCCACTAAATGAGGGAATAATATGTGTGAGGGTACCCCAGGAGAGTTCCAAATGTGTGTGGGTAGAATATATATCCCACAGGGTAAAATTGAAAAAAGTTGAAAAAATTTTTTTTTTAGACTTAGTTATTTTTCCGGCATTTATCAGACTTTCAGATAGGGGAAATGTCAGTGAGCATTCCGATTTCAGTTCCAGAGCGATTCGCCTGATGAGTCGTTCATATTTAGTCATTTTCAGCCAATTTTCTGAATTTTTGAAAATTTAACTTCTTTGTGAAAATATCCACTAAATGAGGGAATAATATTTGTGAGGGTACCCCAGAAGAGTTCCAAATGTGTGTGGGTAGAATATAAATCCCAAGGGGGTAAAATTGAAAAAAGTTGAAAAAATTTTTTTTTTCGACTTAGTCATTTTTCCGGCGTTTATCAGACTTTCAGATAGGGGAAATGTCAGTGAGCTTTCCGATTTCAGTTCCAGAGCGACTCGCCCGATGAGTCCTTCATATTTAGTCGCTTTCAGCCAATTTTCAGAATTTTTGAAAATTTCACTTTTTTGTGAAAATATCCACTAAATGAGGGAATAATATGTGTGAGGGTACCCCAGGAGAGTTCCAAATGAGTGTGGGTAGAAGATATATCCCACGGGGGTAAAATTGAAAAAAGTTTTAAAAAAAATTTTTTTGGACTTAGTCATTTTTTCAGCGTTTATCAGACTTTCACATAGGAGAAATGTCAGTGAGCGTTCCGATTTCAGTTCCAGAGCGATTCGCCCGATGAGTCCTTCATATTTAGTTGTTTTCAGCCAATTTTCTGAATTTTTGAAAATTTCACTTTTTTGTGAAAATATCCACTAAATGAGGGAATAATATGTGTGAGGGTACCCCAGGAGAGTTCCAAATGTATATGAGTAGAATATATATCCCACCGGGGTAAAATTGAAAAAAGTTGAAAAAAAAATTTTTTTGGACTTAGTCACTTTTCCGGCGTTTATCAGACTTTCAGATAGGGGAAATGTCAGTGAGCGTTCCGATTTCAGTTCCTGAGCGATTCGCCCGATGAGTCCTTCATATTTAATCGTTTTCAGCCAATTTTCAGAATTTTTGAAAATTTCACTTTTTTGTGAAAATATCCACTAAATGAGGGAATAATATGTGTGAGGGTACCCCAGGAGAGTTCCAAATGTGTGTGGGTAGAATATATATCCCACGGGGGTAAAATTGAAAAAAGTTTAAAAAAATTTTTTTTTGGACTTAGTCATTTTTTCAGCGTTTATCATACTTTCAGATAGGAGAAATGTCAGTGAGCGTTCCGATTTCAGTTCCAGAGCGATTCGCCTGATGAGTCCTTCATATGTAGTTGTTTTCAGCCAATTTTCTGAATTTTTGAAAATTTAACTTCTTTGTGAAAATATCCACTAAATGAGGGAATAATATGTGTGAGGGTACCCCAGGAGAGTTCCAAATGTGTGTGGGTAGAATATATATCCCACGGGGGTAAAATTGAAAAAAGTTTTAAAAAAATTGTTTTTGGACTTAGTCATTTTTCCGGCGTTCATCAGACTTTGAGTTAGGGGAAATGTCAGTGATCGTTCCAATTTCAGTTCCAGAGCGATTTGCCCGATGAGTCGTTCATATTTAGTCATTTTCAGCCAATTTTCTGAATTTTTTTTGTGAAAATATCCACTAAATGAGGGAATAATATGTGTGAGGGCACCCCAGGAGAGTTCCAAATGTATATGGGTAGAATATATATCCCACGGGGGTAAAATTGAAAAAAGTTGAAAAAATTTTTTTTTTAGACTTAGTTATTTTTCCGGCATTTATCAGACTTTCACATAGGAGAAATGTCAGTGAGCGTTCCGATTTCAGTTCCAGAGCGATTCGCCCGATGAGTCATTCATATTTAGTCATTTTCAGCCAATTTTCTGAATTTTTGAAAATTTCACTTTTTTGTGAAAATATCCACTAAATGAGGGAATAATATGTGTGAGGGTACCCCAGGAGAGTTCCAAATGTGTGTGGGTAGAATATATATCCCACGGGGGTAAAATTGAAAAAAGTTTTAAAAAAATTGTTTTTGGACTTAGTCATTTTTCCGGCGTTCATCAGACTTTCAGTTAGGGGAAATGTCAGTGAGCGTTCCAATTTCAGTTCCTGAGCGATTCGCCCGATGAGTCCTTCATATTTAATCGTTTTCAGCCAATTTTCAGAATTTTTGAAAATTTCACTTTTTTGTGAAAATATCCACTAAATGAGGGAATAATATGTGTGAGGGTACCCCAGGAGAGTTCCAAATGTGTGTGGGTAGAATATATATCCCACGGGGGTAAAATTGAAAAAAGTTTAAAAAAAATTTTTTTGGACTGTCATTTTTCTGGCGTTTATCAGACTTTCAGTTAGGGGAAATGTCAGTGAGCGTTCCGATTTCAGTTCCAGAGCGATTCGCCCGATGAGTCCTTCATATTTAGTAGTTTTCAGCCAATTTTTAGAATTTTTGAAAATTTCACGTTTTTGTGAAAATATCCACTAAATGAGGGAATAATATGTGTGAGGGTACCCCAGGAGAGCTCCAAATGTGTGTGGGTAGAATATATATCCCACGGGGGTAAAATTGAAAAAAGTTTTAAAAAAATTTTTTTTGGACTTAGTCTTTTTCCGGCGTTTATCAGACTTTCAGTTAGGGGAAATGTCAGTGAGCGTTCCAATTTCAGTTCCAGAGCGATTTGCCCGATGAGTCGTTCATATTTAGTCGTTTTCAGCCAATTTTCAGAATTTTTGAAAATTTCACTTTTTTGTGAAAATATCCACTAAATGAGGGAATAATATGTGTGAGGGTACCCCAGGAGAGTTCCAAATGTATATGAGTAGAATATATATCCCACCGGGGTAAAATTGAAAAAAGTTGAAAAAAAAATTTTTTGGGACTTAGTCACTTTTCCGTCGTTTATCAGACTTTCAGTTAGGGGAAATGTCAGTGAGTGTTCCGATTTCAGTTCCTGAGCGATTCGCCCGATGAGTCCTTCATATTTAATCGTTTTCAGCCAATTTTCAGAATTTTTGAAAATTTCACTTTTTTGTGAAAATATCCACTAAATGAGGGAATAATATGTGTGAGGGTACCCCAGGAGAGTTCCAAATGTGTGTGGGTAGAATATATATCCCACAGGGTAAAATTGAAAAAAGTTGAAAAAATTTTTTTTTTAGACTTAGTTATTTTTCCGGCATTTATCAGACTTTCAGATAGGGGAAATGTCAGTGAGCATTCCGATTTCAGTTCCAGAGCGATTCGCCTGATGAGTCGTTCATATTTAGCCATTTTCAGCCAATTTTCTGAATTTTTGAAAATTTAACTTCTTTGTGAAAATATCCACTAAATGAGGGAATAATATTTGTGAGGGTACACCAGAAGAGTTCCAAATGTGTGTGGGTAGAATATAAATCCCAAGGGGGTAAAATTGAAAAAAGTTGAAAAAATTTTTTTTTTCGACTTAGTCATTTTTCCGGCGTTTATCAGACTTTCAGATAGGGGAAATGTCAGTGAGCTTTCCGATTTCAGTTCCAGAGCGACTCGCCCGATGAGTCCTTCATATTTAGTCGCTTTCAGCCAATTTTCAGAATTTTTGAAAATTTCACTTTTTTGTGAAAATATCCACTAAATGAGGGAATAATATGTGTGAGGGTACCCCAGGAGAGTTCCAAATGAGTGTGGGTAGAAGATATATCCCACGGGGGTAAAATTGAAAAAAGTTTTAAAAAAAATTTTTTTGGACTTAGTCATTTTTTCAGCGTTTATCAGACTTTCACATAGGAGAAATGTCAGTGAGCGTTCCGATTTCAGTTCCAGAGCGATTCGCCCGATGAGTCCTTCATATTTAGTTGTTTTCAGCCAATTTTCTGAATTTTTGAAAATTTCACTTTTTTGTGAAAATATCCACTAAATGAGGGAATAATATGTGTGAGGGTACCCCAGGAGAGTTCCAAATGTATATGAGTAGAATATATATCCCACCGGGGTAAAATTGAAAAAAGTTGAAAAAAAAATTTTTTTGGACTTAGTCACTTTTCCGGCGTTTATCAGACTTTCAGATAGGGGAAATGTCAGTGAGCGTTCCGATTTCAGTTCCTGAGCGATTCGCCCGATGAGTCCTTCATATTTAATCGTTTTCAGCCAATTTTCAGAATTTTTGAAAATTTCACTTTTTTGTGAAAATATCCACTAAATGAGGGAATAATATGTGTGAGGGTACCCCAGGAGAGTTCCAAATGTGTGTGGGTAGAATTTATATCCCACGGGGGTAAAATTGAAAAAAGTTTAAAAAAATTTTTTTTTGGACTTAGTCATTTTTTCAGCGTTTATCATACTTTCAGATAGGAGAAATGTCAGTGAGCGTTCCGATTTCAGTTCCAGAGCGATTCGCCTGATGAGTCCTTCATATGTAGTTGTTTTCAGCCAATTTTCTGAATTTTTGAAAATTTAACTTCTTTGTGAAAATATCCACTAAATGAGGGAATAATATGTGTGAGGGTACCCCAGGAGAGATCCAAATGTGTGTGGGTAGAATATATATCCCACGGGGGTAAAATTGAAAAAAGTTTTAAAAAAATTGTTTTTGGACTTAGTCATTTTTCCGGCGTTCATCAGACTTTGAGTTAGGGGAAATGTCAGTGATCGTTCCAATTTCAGTTCCAGAGCGATTTGCCCGATGAGTCGTTCATATTTAGTCATTTTCAGCCAATTTTCTGAATTTTTTTTGTGAAAATATCCACTAAATGAGGGAATAATATGTGTGAGGGCACCCCAGGAGAGTTCCAAATGTATATGGGTAGAATATATATCCCACGGGGGTAAAATTGAAAAAAGTTGAAAAAATTTTTTTTTTAGACTTAGTTATTTTTCCAGCATTTATCAGACTTTCACATAGGAGAAATGTCAGTGAGCGTTCCGATTTCAGTTCCAGAGCGATTCGCCCGATGAGTCGTTCATATTTAGTCATTTTCAGCCAATTTTCTGAATTTTTGAAAATTTCACTTTTTTGTGAAAATATCCACTAAATGAGGGAATAATATGTGTGAGGGTACCCCAGGAGAGTTCCAAATGTGTGTGGGTAGAATATATATCCCACGGGGGTAAAATTGAAAAAAGTTTTAAAAAAATTGTTTTTGGACTTAGTCATTTTTCCGGCGTTCATCAGACTTTCAGTTAGGGGAAATGTCAGTGAGCGTTCCAATTTCAGTTCCTGAGCGATTCGCCCGATGAGTCCTTCATATTTAATCGTTTTCAGCCAATTTTCAGAATTTTTGAAAATTTCACTTTTTTGTGAAAATATCCACTAAATGAGGGAATAATATGTGTGAGGGTACCCCAGGAGAGTTCCAAATGTGTGTGGGTAGAATATATATCCCACGGGGGTAAAATTGAAAAAAGTTTAAAAAAAATTTTTTTGGACTGTCATTTTTCTGGCGTTTATCAGACTTTCAGTTAGGGGAAATGTCAGTGAGCGTTCCGATTTCAGTTCCAGAGCGATTCGCCCGATGAGTCCTTCATATTTAGTAGTTTTCAGCCAATTTTTAGAATTTTTGAAAATTTCACGTTTTTGTGAAAATATCCACTAAATGAGGGAATAATATGTGTGAGGGTACCCCAGGAGAGCTCCAAATGTGTGTGGGTAGAATATATATCCCACGGGGGTAAAATTGAAAAAAGTTTTAAAAAAATTTTTTTTGGACTTAGTCTTTTTCCGGCGTTTATCAGACTTTCAGTTAGGGGAAATGTCAGTGAGCGTTCCAATTTCAGTTCCAGAGCGATTTGCCCGATGAGTCGTTCATATTTAGTCGTTTTCAGCCAATTTTCAGAATTTTTGAAAATTTCACTTTTTTGTGAAAATATCCACTAAATGAGGGAATAATATGTGTGAGGGTACCCCAGGAGAGTTCCAAATGTATATGAGTAGAATATATATCCCACCGGGGTAAAATTGAAAAAAGTTGAAAAAAAAATTTTTTGGGACTTAGTCACTTTTCCGTCGTTTATCAGACTTTCAGTTAGGGGAAATGTCAGTGAGTGTTCCGATTTCAGTTCCTGAGCGATTCGCCCGATGAGTCCTTCATATTTAATCGTTTTCAGCCAATTTTCAGAATTTTTGAAAATTTCACTTTTTTGTGAAAATATCCACTAAATGAGGGAATAATATGTGTGAGGGTACCCCAGGAGAGTTCCAAATGTGTGTGGGTAGAATATATATCCCACGGGGGTAAAATTGAAAAAAGTTTAAAAAAAATTTTTTTGGACTTAGTCATTTTTCCGGCGTTTATCAGACTTTCAGTTAGGGGAAATGTCAGTGAGCGTTCCGATTTCAGTTCCAGAGCGATTCACCCGATGAGTCCTTCATATTTAGTCTCTTTCAGCCAATTTTCAGAATTTTTGAAAATTTCACTTTTTTGTGAAAATATCCACTAAATGAGGGAATAATATGTGTGAGGGTACCCCAGGAGAGTTCCAAATGAGTGTGGGTAGAAGATATATCCCACGGGGGTAAAATTGAAAAAAGTTTTAAAAAAAATTTTTTTGGACTTAGTCATTTTTTCAGCGTTTATCAGACTTTCACATAGGAGAAATGTCAGTGAGCGTTCCGATTTCAGTTCCAGAGCGATTCGCCCGATGAGTCCTTCATATTTAGTTGTTTTCAGCCAATTTTCTGAATTTTTGAAAATTTCACTTTTTTGTGAAAATATCCACTAAATGAGGGAATAATATGTGTGAGGGTACCCCAGGAGAGTTCCAAATGTATATGAGTAGAATATATATCCCACCGGGGTAAAATTGAAAAAAGTTGAAAAAAAAATTTTTTTGGACTTAGTCACTTTTCCGGCGTTTATCAGACTTTCAGATAGGGGAAATGTCAGTGAGCGTTCCGATTTCAGTTCCTGAGCGATTCGCCCGATGAGTCCTTCATATTTAATCGTTTTCAGCCAATTTTCAGAATTTTTGAAAATTTCACTTTTTTGTGAAAATATCCACTAAATGAGGGAATAATATGTGTGAGGGTACCCCAGGAGAGTTCCAAATGTGTGTGGGTAGAATATATATCCCACGGGGGTAAAATTGAAAAAAGTTTAAAAAAATTTTTTTTTGGACTTAGTCATTTTTTCAGCGTTTATCAGACTTTCAGATAGGAGAAATGTCAGTGAGCGTTCCGATTTCAGTTCCAGAACGATTCGCCTGATGAGTCCTTCATATGTAGTTGTTTTCAGCCAATTTTCTGAATTTTTGAAAACTTAACTTCTTTGTGAAAATATCCACTAAATGAGGGAATAATATGTGTGAGGGTACCCCAGGAGAGTTCCAAATGTGTGTGGGTAGAATATATATCCCACGGGGGTAAAATTGAAAAAAGTTTTAAAAAAATTGTTTTTGGACTTAGTCATTTTTCCGGCGTTCATCAGACTTTGAGTTAGGGGAAATGTCAGTGATCGTTCCAATTTCAGTTCCAGAGCGATTTGCCCGATGAGTCGTTCATATTTAGTCATTTTCAGCCAATTTTCTGAATTTTTTTTGTGAAAATATCCACTAAATGAGGGAATAATATGTGTGAGGGCACCCCAGGAGAGTTCCAAATGTATATGGGTAGAATATATATCCCACGGGGGTAAAATTGAAAAAAGTTGAAAAAATTTTTTTTTTAGACTTAGTTATTTTTCCGGCGTTTATCAGACTTTCACATAGGAGAAATGTCAGTGAGCGTTCCGATTTCAGTTCCAGAGCGATTCGCCCGATGAGTCGTTCATATTTAGTCATTTTCAGCCAATTTTCTGAATTTTTGAAAATGTCACTTTTTTGTGAAAATATCCACTAAATGAGGGAATAATATGTGTGAGGGTACCCCAGGAGAGTTCCAAATGTGTGTGGGTAGAATATATATCCCACGGGGGTAAAATTGAAAAAAGTTTTAAAAAAATTGTTTTTGGACTTAGTCATTTTTCCGGCGTTCATCAGACTTTCAGTTAGGGGAAATGTCAGTGAGCGTTCCAATTTCAGTTCCTGAGCGATTCGCCCGATGAGTCCTTCATATTTAATCGTTTTCAGCCAATTTTCAGAATTTTTGAAAATTTCACTTTTTTGTGAAAATATCCACTAAATGAGGGAATAATATGTGTGAGGGTACCCCAGGAGAGTTCCAAATGTGTGTGGGTAGAATATATATCCCACGGGGGTAAAATTGAAAAAAGTTTAAAAAAAATTTTTTTGGACTGTCATTTTTCTGGCGTTTATCAGACTTTCAGTTAGGGGAAATGTCAGTGAGCGTTCCGATTTCAGTTCCAGAGCGATTCGCCCGATGAGTCCTTCATATTTAGTAGTTTTCAGCCAATTTTCAGAATTTTTGAAAATTTCACTTTTTTGTGAAAATATCCACTAAATGAGGGAATAATATGTGTGAGGGTACCCCAGGAGTGTTCCAAATGTGTGTGGGTAGAATATATATCCCACGGGGGTAAATTTGAAAAAAGGTGAAAAAAAATTTTTTTTGGACTTAGTCATTTTTTCAGCGTTTATCAGACTTTCACATAGGAGAAATGTCAGTGAGCATTCCGATTTCAGTTCCAGAGCCATTCGCCTGATGAGTCCTTCATATTTAGTTGTTTTCAGCCAATTTTCTGAATTTTTGAAAATTTCACTTTTTTGTGAAAATATCCACTAAATGAGGGAATGATATGTGTGAGGGTACCCCAGGAGAGTTCCAAATGTATATCGGTAGAATATATATCCCACGGGGGTAAAATTGAAAAAAGTTTTAAAAAAATTTTTTTGGACTGTCATTTTTCTGGCGTTTATCAGACTTTCAGTTAGGGGAAATGTCAGTGAGCGTTCCGATTTCAGTTCCAGAGCGATTCGCCCGATGAGTCCTTCATATTTAGTAGTTTTCAGCCAATTTTCTGAATTTTTGAAAATTTCACTTTTTTGTGAAAATATCCACTAAATGAGGGAATAATATGTGTGAGGGTACCCCAGGAGAGTTCCAAATGTGTGTGGGTAGAATATATATCCCACGGAGGTAAAATTGAAAAAAGTTTTAAAAAAATTTTTTTTGGACTTAGTCTTTTTCCGGCGTTTATCAGACTTTCAGTTAGGGGAAATGTCAGTGAGCGTTCCAATTTCAGTTCCAGAGCGATTTGCCCGATGAGTCGTTCATATTTAGTCGTTTTCAGCCAATTTTCAGAATTTTTGAAAATTTCACTTTTTTGTGAAAATATCCACTAAATGAGGGAATAATATATGTGAGGGTACCCCAGGAGAGTTCCAAATGTATATGAGTAGAATATATATCCCACCGGGGTAAAATTGAAAAAAGTTGAAAAAAAAATTTTTTGGGACTTAGTCACTTTTCCGTCGTTTATCAGACTTTCAGTTAGGGGAAATGTCAGTGAGTGTTCCGATTTCAGTTCCTGAGCGATTCGCCCGATGAGTCCTTCATATTTAATCGTTTTCAGCCAATTTTCAGAATTTTTGAAAATTTCACTTTTTTGTGAAAATATCCACTAAATGAGGGAATAATATGTGTGAGGGTACCCCAGGAGAGTTCCAAATGTGTGTGGGTAGAATATATATCCCACGGGGGTAAAATTGAAAAAAGTTTAAAAAAAATTTTTTTTGGACTTAGTCATTTTTCCGGCGTTTATCAGACTTTCAGTTAGGGGAAATGTCAGTGAGCGTTCCGATTTCAGTTCCAGAGCGATTCACCCGATGAGTCCTTCATATTTAGTCTCTTTCAGCCAATTTTCAGAATTTTTGAAAATTTCACTTTTTTGTGAAAATATCCACTAAATGAGGGAATAATATGTGTGAGGGTACCCCAGGAGAGTTCCAAATGTGTGTGGGTAGAAGATATATCCCACGGGGGTAAAATTGAAAAAAGTTTTAAAAAATTTTTTTTTGGACTTAGTCATTTTTCCGGCGTTTATCAGACTTTCAGTTAGGGGAAATGTCAGTGAGCGTTCCAATTTCAGTTCCAGAGCGATTTGCCCGATGAGTCATTCATATTTAGTAGTTTTCAGCCAATTTTCAGAATTTTTGAAAATTTCACTTTTTTGTGAAAATATCCACTAAATGAGGGAATAATATGTGTGAGGGTACCCCAGGAGAGTTCAAAATGTGTGTGGGTAGAAGATAGATCCCACGGGGGTAAAATTGAAAAAAGTTGAAAAAATATTTTTTTTTACTTAGTCATTTTTCCGGCGTTTATCAGACTTTCAGTTACGGGAAATGTCAGTGTGCGTTCCGATTTCAGTTCCAAAGCGATTCGCCCGATGAGTCGTTCATATTTAGTCATTTTCAGCCAATTTTATGAATTTTTGAAAATTTCACTTTTTTGTGAAAATATCCACTAAATGAGGGAATAATATGTGTGAGGGTACCCCAGGAGAGTACCAAATGTGTGTGGGTAGAATATATATCCCACGGGGGTAAAATTGAAAAAAGTTTTAAAAAATTTTTTTTTCGACTTAGTCTTTTTCCGGCGTTTATCAGACTTTCAGTTAGGGGAAATGTCAGTGAGCGTTCCAATTTCAGTTCCAGAGCGATTTGCCCGATGAGTCGTTCATATTTAGTCGTTTTCAGCCAATTTTCAGAATTTTTGAAAATTTCACTTTTTTGTGAAAATATCCACTAAATGAGGGAATAATATGTGTGAGGGTACCCCAGGAGAGTTCCAAATGTATATGAGTAGAATATATATCCCACCGGGGTAAAATTGAAAAAAGTTTAGAAAAAAATTTTTTTGGACTTAGTCATTTTTCCAGCGTTTATCAGACTTTCAAATGGGGGAAATGTCAGTGAGCATTCCGATTTCAGTTGCAGAGCGATTCGCCCGATGAGTCCTCCATATTTAATCGTTTTCAGCCAATTTTCAGAATTTTTGAAAATTTCACTTTTTTGTGAAAATATCCACTAAATGAGGGAATAATATGTGTGAGGGTACCCCAGGAGAGTACAAAATGTGTGTGGGTAGAAGATAGATCCCACGGGGGTAAAATTGAAAAAAGTTGAAAAAAAATTTTTTTTTACTTAGTCATTTTTCCGGCGTTTATCAGACTTTCAGTTACGGGAAATGTCAGTGTGCATTCCGATTTCAGTTCCAAAGCGATTCGCCCGATGAGTCGTTCATATTTAGTCATTTTCAGCCAATTGTCAGAATTTTTGAAAATTTCACTTTTTTGTGAAAATATCCACTAAATGAGGGAATAATATGTGTGAGGGTACCCCAGGAGAGTTCCAAATGTATATGGGTAGAATATATATCCCACGGGAGTAAAATTGAAAAAAGGTGAAAAAATTTTTTTTTTGGACTTAGTCATTTTTCCGGCGTTTATCAGACTTTCAGATAGGGGAAATGTCAGTGAGCGTTCCGATTTCAGTTCCATAGCAATTCGCCCGATGAGTCCTTCATATTTAGTTTATTTCAGCCAATTTTCTGAATTTTTGAAAATGTCACTTTTTTGTGAAAATATCCACTAAATGAGGGAATTATATGTGTGAGGGTACCCCAGGAGAGTTCCAAATGTATATGGGTAGAATATATATCCAACGGGGGTAAAGTTGAAAAAAAATTTTTTTTGGACTTAGTCATTTTTCCGGCGTATATCAGACTTTCAGATAGGGGAAATGTCAGTGAGCGTTCCTATTTCAGTTCCACAGCGATTCGCCCGATGAGTCCTTCATATTTAGTTTATTTCAGCCAATTTTCAGAATTTTTGAAAATTTCACTTTTTTGTGAAAATATCCACTAAATGAGGGAATAATATGTGTGAGGGTACCCCAGGAGAGTTCCAAATGAGTGTGGGTAGAAGATATATCCCACGCGGGTAAAATTGAAAAAAGTTTTAAAAAAAATTTTTTTGGACTTAGTCATGTTTTCAGCGTTTATCAGACTTTCACATAGGAGAAATGTCAGTGAGCGTTCCGATTTCAGTTCCAGAGCGATTCGCCCGATGAGTCCTTCATATTTAGTTGTTTTCAGCCAATTTTCTGAATTTTTGAAAATTTCACTTTTTTGTGAAAATATCCACTAAATGAGGGAATAATATGTGTGAGGGTACCCCAGGAGAGTTCCAAATGTGTGTGGGTAGAATATATATCCCACGGGGGTAAAATTGAAAAAAGTTTTAAAAAAATTTTTTTTGGACTTAGTCTTTTTCCGGCGTTTATCAAACTTTCAGTTAGGGGAAATGTCAGTGAGCGTTCCAATTTCAGTTCCAGAGCGATTTGCCCGATGAGTCGTTCATATTTAGTCGTTTTCAGCCAATTTTCTGAATTTTTGAAAATTTCACTTTTTTGTGAAAATATCCACTAAATGAGGGAATAATATGTGTGAGGGTACCCCAGGAGAGTTCCAAATGTATATGAGTAGAATATATATCCCACCGGGGTAAAATTGAAAAAAGTTGAAAAAAAAATTTTTTGGGACTTAGTCACTTTTCCGGCGTTTATCAGACTTTCAGATAGGGGAAATGTCAGTGAGCGTTCCGATTTCAGTTCCTGAGCGATTCGCCCGATGAGTCCTTCATATTTAATCATTTTCAGCCAATTCTCAGAATTTTTGAAAATTTCACTTTTTTGTGAAAATATCCACTAAATGAGGGAATAATATGTGTGAGGGTACCCCAGGAGAGTTCCAAATGTGTGTGGGTAGAATATATATCCCACGGGGGTAAAATTGAAAAAAGTTTAAAAAAAATTTTTTTTGGACTTAGTCATTTTTCCGGCGTTTATCAGACTTTCAGTTAGGGGAAATGTCAGTGAGCGTTCCGATTTCAGTTCCAGAGCGATTCACCCGATGAGTCCTTCATATTTAGTCTCTTTCAGCCAATTTTCAGAATTTTTGAAAATTTCACTTTTTTGTGAAAATATCCACTAAATGAGGGAATAATATGTGTGAGGGTACCCCAGGAGAGTTCCAAATGTGTGTGGGTAGAAGATATATCCCACGGGGGTAAAATTGAAAAAAGTTTTAAAAAATTTTTTTTTGGACTTAGTCATTTTTCCGGCGTTTATCAGACTTTCAGTTAGGGGAAATGTCAGTGAGCGTTCCAATTTCAGTTCCAGAGCGATTTGCCCGATGAGTCGTTCATATTTAGTAGTTTTCAGCCAATTTTCAGAATTTTTGAAAATTTCAGTTTTTTGTGAAAATATCCACTAAATGAGGGAATAATATGTGTGAGGGTACCCCAGGAGAGTTCAAAATGTGTGTGGGTAGAAGATAGATCCCACGGGGGTAAAATTGAAAAAAGTTGAAAAAAATTTTTTTTTTACTTAGTCATTTTTCCGGCGTTTATCAGACTTTCAGTTACGGGAAATGTCAGTGTGCGTTCCGATTTCAGTTCCAAAGCGATTCGCCCGATGAGTCGTTCATATTTAGTCATTTTCAGCCAATTTTCTGAATTTTTGAAAATTTCACTTTTTTGTGAAAATATCCACTAAATGAGGGAATAATATGTGTGAGGGTACCCCAGGAGAGTTCCAAATGTGTGTGGGTAGAATATATATCCCACGGGGGTAAAATTGAAAAAAGTTTTAAAAAAATTTTTTTTGGACTTAGTCTTTTTCCGGCGTTTACCAGACATTCAGTTATGGGAAATGTCAGTGAGCGTTCCAATTTCAGTTCCAGAGCGATTTGCCTGATGAGTCGTTCATATTTAGTCGTTTTCAGCCAATTTTCAGAATTTTTGAAAATTTCACTTTTTTGTGAAAATATCCACTAAATGAGGGAATAATATGTGTGAGGGTACCCCAGGAGAGTTCCAAATGTATATGAGTAGAATATATATCCCACCGGGGTAAAATTGAAAAAAGTTTAAAAAAAAATTTTTTTGGACTTAGTCATTTTTCCAGCGTTTATCAGATTTTCAGATAGGGGAAATGTCAGTGAGCATTCCGATTTCAGTTCCAGAGCGATTCGCCCGATGAGTCCTCCATATTTAATCGTTTTCAGCCAATTGTCAGAATTTTTGAAAATGTCACTTTTTTGTGAAAATATCCACTAACTGAGGGAATAATATGTGTGAGGGTACCTCAGGACAGTTCCAAATGTATATGGGTAGAATATATATCCCACGGGGGTAAAATTGAAAAAAGTTGAAAAAATTTTTTTTTTGGACTTAGTCATTTTTCCGGCGTTTATCAGACTTTCAGATAGGGGAAATGTCAGTGAGCGTTCCGATTTCAGTTCCAGAGCGATTCGCCCGATGAGTCCTTCATATTTAGTTTTTTTCAGCCGATTTTCTGAATTTTTGAAAATTTCACTTTTTTGTGAAAATATCCACTAAATGAGGGAATAATATGTGTGAGGGTACCCCAGGAGAGTTCCAAATGTATATGGGTAGAATATATATCCTACGGGGGTAAAATTGAAAAAAATTTTTTTTTTGGACTTAGTCATTTTTCCGGCGTTTATCAGACTTTCAGATAGGGGAAATGTCAGTGAGCGTTCCGATTTCAGTTCCAGAGCGATTCGCCCGATGAGTCCTTCATATTTAGTTTTTTTCAGCCGATTTTCTGAATTTTTGAAAATTTCACTTTTTTGTGAAAATATCCACTAAATGAGGGAATAATATGTGTGAGTGTACCCCAGGAGAGTTCCAAATGTGTGTGTGAGTAGAATATATATCCCACGGGGGTAAAATTGAAAAAAGTTGAAAAAAAATTTTTTTTGGACTTAGTCATTTTTCCAGCGTTTATCAGACTTTCAGATAGGGGAAATGTCAGTGAGCGTTCCGATTTCAGTTCCAGAGCGATTCGCCCACCAATGAGTCGTTCATATTTAGTCATTTTCAGCCAATTTTCAGAATTTTTGAGAATTTTCACTTTTTTGTTAAAATATCCACTAAATGAGGGAATAATATGTGTGAGGGTACCCCAGGAGAGTTCCAAATGTGTGTGGGTAGAATATAGATCCCACGGGGGTAAATTTGAAAAAAGGTGAATAAAAAATTTTTTGGACTTAGTCGTTTTTTCAGCGTTTATCAGACTTTCACATAGGAGAAATGTCAGTGAGCGTTCCGATTTCAGTTCCAGAGCGATTCGCCCGATGAGTCCTTCATATTTAGTAGTTTTCAGCCAATTTTCAGAATTTTTGAAAATTTCACTTTTTTGTGAAAATATCCACTAAATGAGGGAATAATATGTGTGAGGGTACCCCAGGAGAGTTCCAAATGTGTGTGTGAGTAGAATATATATCCCACGGGGGTAAAATTGAAAAAAGTTGAAAAAAAATTTTTTTTGGACTTAGTCATTTTTCCGGCGTTTATCAGACTTTCAGATAGGGGAAATGTCAGTGAGCGTTCCGATTTCAGTTCCAGAGCGATTCGCCCGATGAGTCCTTCATATTTAGTTTTTTTCAGCCAATTTTCTGAATTTTTGAAAATTTCACTTTTTTGTGAAAATATCCACTAAATGAGGGAATAATATGTGTGAGGGTACCCCAGGAGAGTTCCAAATGTATATGGGTAGAATATATATCCCACGGGGGTAAAATTGAAAAAAGTTTGAAAAAATTTTTTTTTTGGACTTAGTCATTTTTCCAGCGTTTATCAGACTTTCAGATAGGGGAAATGTCAGTGAGCGTTCCGATTTCAGTTCCAGAGCGATTCGCCCACCATTGAGTCGTTCATATTTAGTCATTTTCAGCCAATTTTCAGAATTTTTGAGAAATTTCACTTTTTTGTGAAAATATCCACTAAATGAGGGAATAATATGTGTGAGGGTACCCCAGGAGAGTTCCAGATGTGTGTGGGTAGAATATATATCCCACGGGGGTAAAATTGAAAAAAGTTTAAAAAAAAATTTTTTTGGACTTAGTCATTTTTCCGGCGTTTATCAGACTTTCAGTTAAGGGAAATGTCAGTGAGCGTTCCGATTTCAGTTCCTGAGCGATTCGCCCGATGAGTCCTCCATATTTAATCGTTTTCAGCCAATTGTCAGAATTTTTGAAAATGTCACTTTTTTGTGAAAATATCCACTAACTGAGGGAATAATATGTGTGAGGGTACCTCAGGACAGTTCCAAATGTATATGGGTAGAATATATATCCCACGGGGGTAAAATTGAAAAAAGTTGAAAAAATTTTTTTTTTGGACTTAGTCATTTTTTCAGTGTTTATCAGACTTTCACATAGGAGAAATGTCAGTGAGCGTTCCGATTTCAGTTCCAGAGCGATTCGCCCACCAATGAGTCGTTCATATTTAGTCATTTTCAGCCAATTTTCAGAATTTTTGAGAAATTTCACTTTTTTGTGAAAATATCCACTGAATGAGGGAATAATATGTGTGAGGGTACCCCAGGAGAGTTCCAAATGTGTGTGGGTAGAATATATATCCCACCGGGGTAAATTTGAAAAAAGGTGAATAAAAAATTTTTTGGACTTAGTCATTTTTTCAGCGTTTATCAGACTTTCACATAGGAGAAATGTCAGTGAGCATTCCGATTTCAGTTCCAGAGCGATTCGCCCGATGAGTCCTTCATATTTAGTTGTTTTCAGTCAATTTTCTGAATTTTTGAAAATTTCACTTTTTTGTGAAAATATCCACTAAATGAGGGAATAATATGTGTGAGGGTACCCCAGGAGAGTTCCAAATGTATATGGGTAGAATATATATCCCACGGGGGTAAAATTGAAAAAAGTTGAAAAAATTTTTTTTTTGGACTTAGTCATTTTTCCAGCGTTTATCAGACTTTCAGATAGAGGAAATGTCAGTGAGCGTTCCAATTTCAGTTCCAGAGCGATTCGCCCAATGAGTCCTTCATATTTAGTTGTTTTCAGCCAATTTTCTGAATTTTTGAAAATTTCACTTTTTTGTGAAAATATCCACTAAATGAGGGAATAATATGTGTGAGGGTACCTCAGGACAGTTCCAAATGTATATGGGTAGAATATATATCCCACGGGGGTAAAATTGAAAAAAGTTGAAAAAATTTTTTTTTTGGACTTAGTCATTTTTTCAGTGTTTATCAGACTTTCACATAGGAGAAATGTCAGTGAGCGTTCCGATTTCAGTTCCAGAGCGATTCGCCCACCAATGAGTCGTTCATATTTAGTCATTTTCAGCCAATTTTCAGAATTTTTGAGAAATTTCACTTTTTTGTGAAAATATCCACTAAATGAGGGAATAATATGTGTGAGGGTACCCCAGGAGAGTTCCAAATGTGTGTGGGTAGAATATATATCCCACGGGGGTAAAATTGAAAAAATTTTTTTTTTTGGACTTAGTCATTTTTCCAGCGTTTATCAGACTTTAAGATAGGGGAAATGTCAGTGAGCGTTCCGATTTCAGTTCCAGAGCGATTCGCCCGATGAGTCCTTCATATTTAGTAGTTTTCAGCCAATTTTCAGAATTTTTGAAAATTTCACTTTTTTGTGAAAATATCCACTAAATGAGGGAATAATATGTGTGAGGGTACCCCAGGAGAGTTCCAAATGTGTGTGTGAGTAGAATATATATCCCACGGGGGTAAAATTGAAAAAAGTTGAAAAAAAATTTTTTTTGGACTTAGTCATTTTTCCGGCGTTTATCAGACTTTCAGATAGGGGAAATGTCAGTGAGCGTTCCGATTTCAATTCCAGAGCGATTCGCCCGATGAGTCCTTTATATTTAGTCGTTTTCAACGAATTTTCCGAATTTTTGAAAATTTCACTTTTTTGTGAAAATATCCACTAAATGAGGGAATAATATGTGTGACGGTACCCCAGGAGAGTTCCAAATGTGTGTGGGTAGAATATATATCCCAAGGGGGTAAAATTGAAAAAAGAAGAACATTTTTTTTTTTGGGACTTACTCATTTTTCCGGCGTTTATCAGACTTTCAGATAGGAGAAATGTCAGTGAGCCTTCCGATTTCAGTTCCAGAGCGATTCGCCTGATGAGTCCTTCATATTTAGTCATTTTCAGCCACTTTTCTGAATTTTTGAAAATTTCACTTTTTTGTGAAAATATCCACTAAATGAGGGAATAATATGTGTGAGGGTTCCTCAGGAGAGTTCCAAATGTGTGTGGGTAGAATATATATCCCACGGGGGTAAAGTTGAAAAAAGTTGAAAATTTTTTTTTTCAACTTAGTCATTTTTCCGGCGTTTTTCAGACTTTCAGATAGGGGAAATGTCAATGAGCATTCCCATTTAAGTTCCAGAGTGATTCGCCCGATGAGTCCTTCATATTTAGTCGTTTGCAGCCAATTTTCAGAATTTTTGAAAATTTCACTTTTTTGTGAAAATATCCACTAAATGAGGGAATAATATGTGTGAGGGTACCCCAGGAGAGTTCCAAATGTGTGTGGGTAGAATACATATGCCACTGGGGTAAAATTGAAAAAAGTTGAAAAAATTTTTTTTTGGACTTAGTCATTTTTCCGGCGTTTATCAGACTTTCAGTTAGGGGAAATGTCAGTGAGCATTCCAATTTCAGTTCTAGAGTGATTCGCCCGATGAGTCCTTCATATTTAGTCGTTTTCAGCCAATTTTCTGAATTTTTTAAAATTTCACTTTTTTGTGAAAATATCCACTAAATGAGGGAATAATTTGTGTGAGGGTACCCCAGGAGAGTTCCAAATGTGTGTGGGTAGAATATATATCCCACGGGGGTAAAATTGAAAAAAGTTGAAAAATTTTTTTTTTTAGACTTAGTCATTTTTCCGGCGTTTATCAGACTTTCAGACAGGGGAAATGTCAGTGAGCATTCCCATTTAAGTTCCAGAGTGATTCGCCCGATGAGTCCTTCATATTTAGTCGTTTGCAGCCAATTTTCAGAATTTTTGAAAATTTCACTTTTTTGTGAAAATATCCACTAAATGAGGGAATAATATGTGTGAGGGTACCCCAGGAGAGTTCCAAATGTGTGTGGTTAGAATATATATCCCGCGGGGGTAAAATTGAAAAAAGAAGAACATTTTTTTTTTTGGTACTTACTCATTTTTCCGGCGTTTATCAGACTTTCAGATAGGAGAAATGTCAGTGAGCGTTCCGATTTCAGTTCCAGAGCGATTCGCCTGATGAGTCCTTCATATTTAGTCATTTTCAGCCACTTTTCTGAATTTTTGAAAATTTCACTTTTTTGTGAAAATATCCACTAAATGAGGGAATAATATGTGTGAGGGTTCCCCAGGAGAGTTCCAAATGTGTGTGGGTAGAATATATATCCCACGGGGGTAAAATTGAAAAAAGAAGAAAATTTTTTTTTTGGGACTTAGTCATTTTTCCAGCGTTTATCAGACTTTCAGATAGGGGAAATGACAGTGAGCGTTCCGATTTAAGTTCCAGAGTGATTCGCCCGATGAGTGCTTCATATTTAGTCGTTTGCAGCCAATTTTCAGAATTTTTGAAAATTTCACTTTTTTGTGAAAATATCCACTAAATGAGGGAATAATATGTGTGAGGGTACACCAGGAGAGTTCCAAATGTGTGTGGGTAGAATATATATCCCACGGGGGTAAAATTGAAAAATGTTGAAAAAATTTTTTTTTGGACTTAGTCATTTTTCCAGCGTTTATCAGACTTTCAGTTAGGGGAAATGTCAGTGAGCATTCCAATTTCAGTTCTAGAGTGATTCGCCCGATGAGTCCTTCATATTTAGTCGTTTTCAGCCAATTTTCTTAATTTTTTAAAATTTCACTTTTTTGTGAAAATATCCACTAAATGAGGGATTAATTTGTGTGAGGGTACCCCAGGAGAGTTCCAAATGTGTGTGGGTAAAATATATATCCCACGGGGGTAAAATTGAAAAAAGTTGAAAAAATTTTTTTTTGGACTTAGTCATTTTTCCGGCGTTTATCAGACTTTCAGATAGGGGAAATGTCAGTGAGCGTTCCGATTTCAGTTCCAGAGCGATTCGCCCTTTGAGTCCTTCATATTTTGTCATTTTCAGACAATTTTCTGAATTTTTGAAAATTTCACTTTTTTGTGAAAATATCCACTAAATGAGGGAATAATTTGTGTGAGGGTACCCCAGGAGAGTTCCAAATGTGTGTGGGTAGAATATATATCCCACGGGGGTAAAATTGAAAAAAGTTGAAAAAATTTTTTTTTGGACTTAGTCATTTTTCCGGCGTTTATCAGACTTTCAGATAGGGGAAATGTCAGTGAGCGTTCCGATTTCAGTTCCAGAGCGATTCGCCCGTTGAGTCCTTCATATTTAGTCGTTTTCAGCCAATTTCCTGAATTTTTGAAAATTTCACTTTTTTGTGAAAATATCCACTAAATGAGGGAATAATATGTGTAAGGGTACCCCAGGAGAGTTCCAAATGTGTGTGGGTAGAATATATATTCCACGGGGGTAAAATTGGAAAAAGTTTTAAAAAATTTTTTTTGGACTTAGTCATTTTTCCGGCGTTTATCAGACTTTCAGTTAGGGGAAATGTCAGTGAGCATTCCAATTTCAGTTCTAGAGTGATTCGCCCGATGAGTCCTTCATATTTAGTCGTTTTCAGCCAATTTTCAGAATTTTTCAAAATTTCACTTTTTTGTGAAAATATCCACTAAATGAGGGAATAATTTGTGTGAGGGTACCCCAGGAGAGTTCCAAATGAGTGTGGGTAGAATACATATCCCACGGGGGTAAAATTGAAAAATGTTGAAAAATTTTTTTTTCGACTTAGTCATTTTTCCGGCGTTTTTCAGACTTTCAGATAGGGGAAATGTCAGTGAGCATTCCCATTTAAGTTTCAGATTGATTCGCCCGATGAGTCCTTCATATTTAGTCGTTTGCAGCCAATTTTCAGAATTTTTGAAAATTTCACTTTTTTGTGAAAATATCCACTAAATGAGGGAATAATATGTGTGAGGGTACCCCAGGAGAGTTCCAAATGTGTGTGGGTAGAATATATATCCCACTGGGGTAAAATTGAAAAAAGTTGAAAAAATTTTTTTTTGGACTTAGTCATTTTTCCGGCGTTTATCAGACTTTCAGATAGGGGAAATGTCAGTGAGCGTTCCCATTTAAGTTCCAGAGTGATTCGCCCGATGCGTCCTTCATATTTAGTCGTTTCCAGCCAATTTTCTTAATTTTTGAAAATTTCACTTTTTTGTGAAAATATCCACTAAATGAGGGAATAATATGTGTGAGGGTACCCCAGGAGAGTTACACATGTGTGTGGGTAGAATGAATATCCCACGGGGGTAAAATTGAAAAAAGTTGAAAAATTTTTTTTTTTAGACTTAGTCATTTTTCCGGCGTTTATCAGACTTTCAGATAGGGGAAATGTCAGTGAGCATTCCGATTTAAGTTCCAGAGTGATTCGCCCGATGAGTCCTTCATATTTAGTCGTTTGCAGCCAATTTTCAGAATTTTTGAAAATTTCACTTTTTTGTGAAAATATCCACTAAATGAGGGAATAATATGTGTGAGGGTACACCAGGAGAGTTCCAAATGTGTGTGGGTAGAATATATATCCCACGGGGGTAAAATTGAAAAATGTTGAAAAAATTTTTTTTTGGACTTAGTCATTTTTCCAGCGTTTATCGGACTTTCAGTTAGGGGAAATGTCAGTGAGCATTCCAATTTCAGTTCTAGAGTGATTCGCCCGATGAGTCCTTCATATTTAGTCGTTTTCAGCCAATTTTCAGAATTTTTGAAAATTTCACTTTTTTGTGAAAATATCCACTAAATGAGGGAATAATATGTGTGAGGGTACCCCAGGAGAGTTCCAAATGTGTGTGGGTAGAATATATATCCCACTGGGGTAAAATTGAAAAAAGTTGAAAAAATTTTTTTTTGGACTTAGTCATTTTTCCGGCGTTTATCAGACTTTCAGATAGGGGAAATGTCAGTGAGCGTTCCCATTTAAGTTCCAGAGTGATTCGCCCGATGAGTCCTTCATATTTAGTCGTTTTCAACCAATTTTCAGAATTTTTGGAAATTTCACTTTTTTGTGAAAATATCCACTAAATGAGGGAATAATATGTGTGAGGTTACCCCCAGAGAGTTCCAAATGTGTGTGGGTAGAATATATATCCCACAGGGGTAAAATTGAAAAAAGTTGAAAAAAAAATTTTTTTGGACTTAGTCATTTTTCCGGCGTTTATCAGACTTTCAGTTAGGGGAAATGTCAGTGAGCGTTCCAATTTCAGTTCCAGAGTGATTCGCCCGATGAGTCGTTCATATTTATTCATTTTCAGCCAATTTTCTGAATTTTTGAAAATTTCACTTTTTTGTGAAAATATCCACTAAATGAGGGAATAATATGTGTGAGGGTACCCCAGGAGAGCTCCAAATGTGTGTGGGTAGAATATATTTCCCACGGGGGTAAAATTGAAAAAAGGTAAAAAAAAATTTTTTTGGACTTAGTCATTTTTCCGGCGTTTATCAGACTTTCAGATAGGGGAAATGACAGTGAGCGTTCCGATTTCAATTCCAGAGCGATTCGCCCGATGAGTCCTTCATATTTAGTCATTTTCAACCAATTTTCAGAATTTTTGAAAATTTCACTTTTTTGTGAAAATATCAACTAAATGAGGGAATAATATGTGTGAGGGTACCCCAGGAGAGTTCCAAATGTGTGTGGGTAGAATATACATCCCACTGGGGTAAAATTGAAAAAAGTTGAAAAAATTTTTTTTTGGACTTAGTCATTTTTCCGGCGTTTATCAGACTTTCGGTTAGGGGAAATGTCAGTGAGCATTCCAATTTCAGTTCTAGAGTGATTCGCCCGATGAGTCCTTCATATTTAGTCGTTTTCAGCCAATTTTCAGAATTTTTGAAAATTTCACTTTTTTGTGAAAATATCCACTAAATGAGGGAATAATTTGTGTGAGGGTACCCCAGGAGAGTTCCAAATGTGTGTGGGTAGAATATATATCCCACGGGGGTAAAATTGAAAAAAGTTGAAAAATTTTTTTTTTTAGACTTAGTCATTTTTCCGGCGTTTATCAGACTTTCAGATAGGGGAAATGTCAGTGAGCATTCCCATTTAAGTTCCAGAGTGATTCGCCCGATGAGTCCTTCATATTTAGTCGTTTGCAGCCAATTTTCAGAATTTTTGAAAATTTCACTTTTTTGTGAAAATATCCACTAAATGAGGGAATAATATGTGTGAGGGTACACCAGGAGAGTTCCAAATGTGTGTGGGTAGAATATATATCCCACGGGGGTAAAGTTGAAAAAATTTTTTTTTGGACTTAGTCATTTTTCCGGCGTTTATCAGACTTTCAGTTAGGGGAAATGTCAGTGAGCATTCCAATTTCAGTTCTAGAGTGATTCGCCCGATGAGTCCTTCATATTTAGTCGTTTCCAGCCAATTTTCTGAATTTTTGAAAATTTCACTTTTTTGTGAAAATATCCACTAAATGAGGGAATAATATGTGTGAGGGTACCCCAGGAGAGTTCCAAATGTGTGTGGATAGAATATATATCCTACGGGGGTAAAATTGAAAAAAGGTGAAAAAATTTTTTTTTGCACTTAGTCATTTTTCCGGCGTTTATCAGACTTTCAGATAGGGGAAATGTCAGTGAGCGTTCCGATTTCATTTCCAGAGCGATTCGCCCGATGAGTCCTTCATATTTAGTCGTTTTCAGCCAATTTTCAGAATTTTTGAAAATTTCACTTTTTTGTGAAAATATCCACTAAATGAGGGAATAATTTGTGTGAGGGTACCCCAGGAGAGTTCCAAATGTGTGTGGGTAGAATATATATCCCACGGGGGTAAAATTGAAAAATGTTGAAAAAAATTTTTTTTGAACTTAGTCATTTTTCCGGCGTTTATCAGACTTTCAGATAGGAGAAATGTCAGTGAGCGTTCCCATTTAAGTTCCAGAGTGATTCGCCCGATGCGTCCTTCATATTTAGTCATTTCCAGCCAATTTTCTTAATTTTTGAAAATTTCACTTTTTTGTGAAAATATCCACTAAATGAGGGAATAATATGTGTGAGGGTACCCCAGGAGAGTTCCAAATGTGTGTGGGTAGAATATATATCCCACGGGGGTAAAATTGAAAAAAGGTAAAAAAAATTTTTTTGGACTTAGTCATTTTTCCGGCGTTTATCAGACTTTCAGTTAGGGGAAATGTCAGTGAACTTTCCAATTTCAGTTCCAGAGCGATTCGCCTGATGAGTCCTTCATATTTAGTCATTTTCAGCCACTTTTCTGAATTTTTGAAAATTTCACTTTTTTGTGAAAATATCCACTAAATGAGGGAATAATATGTGTGAGGGTACCCCAGGAGAGTTCCAAATGTGTGTGGGTAGAATATATATCCCATGGGGGTAAAATTGAAAAAAGGTAAAAAAAATTTTTTTTGGACAGTCATTTTTCCGGCGTTTATCATACTTTCAGATAGGGGAAATGACAGTGAGCATTCCGATTTCAATTTCAGAGCGATTCGCCCGATGAGTCCTTCATATTTAGTCATTTCCAGCCAATTTTCTGAATTTTTGAAAATTTCACTTTTTTGTGAAAATATCCACTAAATGAGGGAATAATATGTGTGAGGGTACCCCAGGAGAGTTCCAAATGTGTGTGGGTAGAATATATATCCCACGGGGGTAAAATTGAAAAGAGTTGAAAAAAATTTTTTTTTGGACTTAGTCATTTTTCCGGCGTTTATCAGACTTTCAGATAGGAGAAATGTCAGTGAGAGTTCCGATTTCAGTTCCAGAGCGATTTGCCTGATGAGTCCTTCATATTTAGTCGTTTTCAGCCAATTTTCTGAATTTTTGAAAATTTCACTTTTTTGTGAAAATATCCACGAAATGAGGGAATAATATGTGTGAGGGTACCCCAGGAGAGTTGCAAATGTGTGTGGGTAGAATATATATCCCATGGGGGTAAAATTGAAAAAAGGTAAAAAAAAATTTTTTGGACTTAGTAATTTTTCCGGCGTTTATCAGACTTTCAGTTAGGGGAAATGTCAGTGAGCGTTCCAATTTCAGTTCCAGAGTGCTTCGCCCGATGAGTCGTTCATATTTATTCATTTTCAGCCACTTTTCTGAATTTTTGAAAATTTCACTTTTTTGTGAAAATATCCACTAAATGAGGGAATAATATGTGTGAGGGTACCCCAGGAGAGTTCCAAATGTGTGTGGGTAGAATATATATCCCACGGGGGTAAAATTGAAAAAAGTTGAAAAAAAAATTTTTTTGGACTTAGTCATTTTTCCGGCGTTTATCAGACTTTCAGTTAGGGGAAATGTCAGTGAGCATTCCAATTTCAGTTCCAGAGCCATTCGCCCGATGAGTCCTTCATATTTAGTCGTTTTAAGACAAGTATCTGAATTTTTGAAAATTTCACTTTTTTGTGAAAATATCCACTAAATGAGGGAATAATATGTGTGAGGGTACCCCAGGAGAGTTCCAAATGTAAATGGGTAGAATATATATCCCACGGGGGTAAAATTGAAAGAAGAAGAAAATTTTTTTTTTTGGGACTTAGTCATTTTTCCTGCGTTTATCAGACTTTCAGTTAGGGGAAATGTCAGTGAGCATTCCAATTTCAGTTCTAGAGTGATTCGCCCGATGAGTCCTTCATATTTAGTCGTTTTCAGCCAATTTTCTGAATTTTTGAAAATTTCACTTTTTTGTGAAAATATCCACTAAATGAGGGAATAATTTGTGTGAGGGTACCCCAGGAGAGTTCCAAATGTGTGTGGGTAGAATATATATCCCACGGGGGTAAAATTGAAAAAAGTTGAAAAAATTTTTTTTTGGACTTAGTCATTTTTCCGGCGTTTATCAGACTTTCAGATAGGGGAAATGTCAGTGAGCATTCCCATTTAAGTTCCAGAGTGATTTGCCCGATGAGTCCTTCATATTTAGTCGTTTCCAGCCAATTTTCTGAATTTTTGAAAATTTCACTTTTTTGTGAAAATATCCACTAAATGAGGGAATAATATGTGTGAGGGTACCCCAGGAGAGTTCCAAATGTGTGTGGGTAGAATATATATACCACGGGGGTAAAATTGAAAAAAGTTGAAAAAAAAATTTTTTTGGACTTAGTCATTTTTCTGGCGTTTATCAGACTTTCAGTTAGGGGAAATGTCAGTGAGCTTTCCAATTTCAGTTCCAGAGCGATTCGCCTGATGAGTCCTTCATATTTAGTCATTTTCAGCCACTTTTCTGAATTTTTGAAAATTTCACTTTTTTGTGAAAATATCCACTAAATGAGGGAATAATATGTGTGAGGGTACCCCAGGAGAGTTCCAAATGTGTGTGGGTAGAATATATACAGTTATATGAAAAAGTTTGGGCACCCCTATTAATCTTAAGCTTAATGTTTTATAAAAATTGGTGTTTTTGCAACAGCTATTTCAGTTTGATATATGTAATAACTGTTGGACAGAGTAATGTTTCTGCCTTGAAATGAGGTTTATTGTACTAACAGAAAATGTGCAATCTGCATTCAAACAAAATTTGACAGGTGCATAAGTATGGGCACCCTTATCATTTTCTTGTTTTAAATACTCCTACCTACTTTTTACTGACTTACTAAAGCACTTTTTTTTGTTTTGTAACCTCATTGAGCTTTGAACTTCATAGCCAGGTGTATGCAATCATGAGAAAAGCTACTTAAAGTGGCCACTTGCAAGTTGTTCTCCTCTTTGAATCTCCTCTGAAGAGTGGCATCATGGGCTCCTCAAAACAACTGTCAAATGATCTGAAAACAAAGATTATTCAACATAGTTGTTCAGGGGAAGGATACAAAAAGCTGTCTCAGTGATTTAACCTGTCAGTTTCCACTGTGAGGAACATAGTAAGGAAATGGAAGAACACAGGGACAGTTCTTGTTAAGGCCAGAAGTGGCAGGCCAAGAAAAACATCAGAAAGGCAGAGAAGAAGAATGGTGAGATCAGTCAAGGACAATCCTCAGACCAACTCCAGAGAGCTGCAGCATCAACTTGCTGCAGATGGTGTCACTGTGCATCGGTCAACTATACAACGCACTTTGCACAAGGAGAAGCTGTATGGGAGAGTGATGCAAAAGAAGCCGTTTCTGCAAGCACGCCACAAACAGAGTCGGCTGAGGTATGCAAAAGCACATTTGGAGAAGCCAATTTCTTTTTGGAGGAAGGTCCTGTGGACTGATGAAACCAAGATTGAGTTGTTTGGTCATACAAAAAGGCGTTATGCATGGCGGCAAAAAAACACAGCATTCCAAGAAAAACACTTGCTACCCACAGTAAAATTTGGTGGAGGTTCCATCATGCTTTGGGGCTGTGTGGCCAATGCCGGCACCGGGAATCTTGTTAAAGTTGAGGGACGCATGGATTCCACTCAGTATCAGCAGATTCTTGACAATAATGTTCAAGAATCAGTGATAAAGTTGAAGTTATGCAGGGGATGGATCTTTCAGCAAGACAATGATCCAAAACACCGCTCCAAATCTACTCAGGCATTCATGCAGAGGAACAATGACAATGTTCTGGAATGGCCATCCCAGTCCCCAGACCTGAATATCATTGAACATCTGTGGGATCATTTGAAGAGGGCTGTCCATGCTCTGCGACCATCAAACTTAACTGAACTGGAATTGTTTTGTAAAGAGGAATGGTCAAAAATACCTTCATCCAGGTTCCAGGAACTCATTAAAAGCTACAGGAAGCGACTAGAGGCTGTTATTTTTGCAAAAGGAGGCTCTACTAAATATTAATGTCACTTTTCTGGTGAGGTGCCCATACTTATGCACCTGTCAAATTTTGTTTGAATGCAGATTGCACATTTTCTGTTAGTACAATAAACCTCATTTCAAGGCAGAAACATTACTGTGTCCAACAGTTATTACATATATCAAACTGAAATAGCTGTTGCAAAAACACGAATTTTTATAAAACAATAAGCTTAAGATTAATAGGGGTGCCCAAACTTTTTCATATAACTGTATCCCACGGGGGTAAAATTGAAAAAAGTTGAAAAAAAATTTTTTTGGACTTAGTCATTTTTCCGGCATTTATCAGACTTTCAGTTAGGGGAAATGTCAGTGAGCATTCCAATTTCAGTTCTAGAGTGATTCGCCCGATGAGTCCTTCATATTTAGTCGTTTTCAGCCAATTTTCTGAATTTTTGAAAATTTCACTTTTTTGTGAAAATATCCACTAAATGAGGGAATAATTTGTGTGAGGGTACCCCAGGAGAGTTCCAAATGTGTGTGGTTAGAATATATATCCCACGGGGGTAAAATTGAAAAAAGTTGAAAAAATTTTTTTTTGGACTTAGTCATTTTTCCGGGGTTTATCAGACTTTCAGATAGGGGAAATGTCAGTGAGCGTTCCGATTTCAGTTCCACAGCGATTCGCCCGTTGAGTCCTTCATATTTAGTCATTTTCAGACAATTTTCTGAATTTTTGAAAATTTCACTTTTTTGTGAAAATATCCACTAAATGAGGGAATAATATGTGTGAGGGTACCCCAGGAGAGTTCCAAATGTGTGTGGGTAGAATATATATCCCATGGGGGTAAAATTGAAAAAAGGTAAAAAAAATTTTTTTTGGACAGTCATTTTTTCGGCGTTTATCATACTTTCAGATAGGGGAAATGACAGTGAGCATTCCGATTTCAATTTCAGAGCGATTCGCCCGATGAGTCCTTCATATTTAGTCGTTTTCAGCCAATTTCCTGAATTTTTGAAAATTTCACTTTTTTGTGACAATATCCACTAAATGAGGGAATAATATGTGTAAGGGTACCCCAGGAGAGTTCCAAATGTGTGTGGGTAGAATATATATCCCACGGGGGTAAAATTGGAAAAAGTTGAAAAAAAATTTTTTTTGACTTAGTCATTTTTCCGGCGTTTATCAGACTTTCAGTTAGGGGAAATGTCAGTGAGCATTCCAATTTCAGTTCTAGAGTGATTCGCCCGATGAGTCCTTCATATTTAGTCGTTTCCAGCCAATTTTCTGAATTTTTCAAAATTTCACTTTTTTGTGAAAATATCCACTAAATGAGGGAATAATATGTGTGAGGGTACCCCAGGAGAGTTCCAAATGTGTGTGGGTAGAATATATATCCCACGGGGGTAAAATTGAAAAGAGTTGAAAAAAATTTTTTTTTGGACTTAGTCATTTTTCCGGCGTTTATCAGACTTTCAGATAGGAGAAATGTCAGTGAGCGTTCCGATTTCAGTTACAGAGCGATTTGCCTGATGAGTCCTTCATATTTAGTCGTTTTCAGCCAATTTTCTGAATTTTTGAAAATTTCACTTTTTTGTGAAAATATCCACTAAATGAGGGAATAATATGTGTGAGGGTACCCCAGGAGAGTTCCAAATGTGTGTGGGTAGAATATATATCCCATGGGGGTAAAATTGAAAAAAGGTAAAAAAAATTTTTTTTGGACAGTCATTTTTCCGGCGTTTATCATACTTTCAGATAGGGGAAATGACAGTGAGCATTCCGATTTCAATTTCAGAGCGATTCGCCCAATGAGTCCTTCATATTTAGTCGTTTTCAGCCAATTTTCTGAATTTTTGAAAATTTCACTTTTTTGTGAAAATATCCACTAAATGAGGGAATAATATGTGTGAGGGTACCCCAGGAGAGTTCCAAATGTGTGTGGGTAGAATATATATCCCACGGGGGTAAAATTGAAAAGAGTTGAAAAAAATTTTTTTTTGGACTTAGTCATTTTTCCGGCGTTTATCAGACTTTCAGATAAGAGAAATGTCAGTGAGCATTCCGATTTCAGTTCCAGAGCGATTTGCCTGATGTGTCCTTCATATTTAGTCGTTTTCAGCCAATTTTCTGAATTTTTGAAAATTTCACTTTTTTGTGAAAATATCCACGAAATGAGGGAATAATATGTGTGAGGGTACCCCAGGAGAGTTGCAAATGTGTGTGGGTAGAATACATATCCCATGGGGAAAAAATTGAAAAAAGGTAAAAAAAAATTTTTTGGACTTAGTCATTTTTCCGGCGTTTATCAGACTTTCAGTTAGGGGAAATGACAGTGAGCATTTCAATTTCAGTTCCAGAGTGATTCGCCCGATGAGTCGTTCATATTTATTCATTTTCAGCCAATTTTCTGAATTTTTGAAAATTTCACTTTTTTGTGAAAATATCCACTAAATGAGGGAATAATATGTGTGAGGGTACCCCAGGAGAGTTCCAAATGTGTGTGGGTAGAATATATATCCCACGGGGGTAAAATTGAAAAAAGTTTAAAAAAAGTTTTTTTGGACTTAGTAATTTTTCCGGCATTTATCAGACTTTCAGTAAGGGGAAATGTCAGTGAGCATTCCAATTTCATTTCCAGAGCCATTCGCCCGATGAGTCCTTCATATTTAGTCGTTTTCAGCCAATTATCTGAATTTTTGAAAATTTCACTTTTTCGTGAAAATATCCACTAAATGAGGGAATAATATGTGTGAGGGTACCCCAGGAGAGTTCCAAATGTGTGTGGGTAGAATATATATCCCACGGGGGTAAAATTGAAAAAAGTTGAAAAAAAAAAATTTTTGGACTTAGTCATTTTTCCGGCGTTTATCACACTTTCTAGTTAGGGGAAATGTCAGTGAGCGTTCCGATTTTAGTTCCAGAGCGATTCTCCCGATGAGTCGTTCATATTTAGTCATTTTCAGCCACTTTTCTGAATTTTTGAAAATTTCACTTTTTTGTGAAAATATCCACTAAATGAGGGAATAATATGTGTGAGGGTACTCCAGGAGAGTTCCAAATGTGTGTGGGTAGAGTATATATCCTATGGGGGTAAAATTGAAAAAAAATGTTTTTGGACTTAGTCATTTTTCCAGCGTTTATCAGACTTTCAGATAGAGGAAATGTCAGTGAGCGTTCCGATTTCAATTCCAGTGCGATTCGCCCGATGAGTCCTTCATATTTAGTCGTTTACAGCCAATTATCTGAATTTTTGAAAATTTCACTTTTTTGTGAAAATATCCACTAAATGAGGGAATAATATGTGTGAGGGTACCCCAGGAGAGTTCCAAATGTGTGTGGGTAGAATATATATCCCACGGGGGTAAAATTGAAAAAAGTTGAAAAAATTTTTTTTTTGGACTTAGTCATTTTTCCAGCGTTTATCAGACTTTCAGATAGGAGAAATGTCAGTGAGCGTTCCGATTTCAGTTCCAGAGCGATTTGCCTGATGAGTCCTTCATATTTAGTCATTTTCAGCCACTTTTCTGAATTTTTGAAAATTTCACTTTTTTGTAAAAATATCCACTAAATGAGGGAATAATATGTGTGAGGGTACCCCAGGAGAGTTCCAAATGTGTGTGGGTAGAATATATATCCCACGGGGATAAAATTGAAAAAAGTTGAAAAAAATTTTTTTTGGACTTAGTCATTTTTCCGGCGTTTATCAGACTTTCAGTTAGGGGAAATGTCAGTGAGCGTTCCAATTTCAGTTCCAGAGTGATTCGCCCGTTGAGTCGTTCATATTTGGTCATTTTCAGCCAATTTTCTGAATTTTTGAAAATTTCACTTTTTTGTGAAAATATCCACTAAATGAGGGAATAATATGTGTGAGGATACTCCAGGAGAGTTCCAAATGTGTGTGGGTAGAGTATATATCCTACGGGGGTAAAATTGAAAAAAATTTTTTTTGGACTTAGTCATTTTTCCGGCGTTTATCAGACTTTCAGATAGGGGAAATGTCAGTGAGCGTTCCCTTTAAGTTCCAGAGTGATTCGCCCGATGAGTCCTTCATATTTAGTCGTTTCCAGCCAATTTTCTGAATTTTTGAAAATGTCACTTTTTTGTGAAAATATCCGCTAAATGAGGGAATAATATGTGTGAGGGTACCCCAGGAGAGTTCCAAATGTGTGTGGGTAGAATATATATCCCACGGGGGTAAAATTGAAAAGAGTTGAAAAAAAATTTTTTTTGGACTTAGTCATTTTTCCGGCGTTTATCAGACTTTCAGATAGGAGAAATGTCAGTGAGCGTTCCGATTTCAGTTCCAGAGCGATTCGCCTGATGAGTCCTTCATAATTAGTCATTTTCAGCCACTTTTCTGAATTTTTGAAAATTTCACTTTTTTGTAAAAATATCCACTAAATGAGGGAATAATATGTGTGAGGGTACCCCAGGAGAGTTCCAAATGTGTGTGGGTAGAAAATATATATCACACGGGGGTAAAAATGAAAAAAGTTGAAAAAAAAGTTTTTTTTCGACTTAGTCATTTTTCCGGCGTTTATCAGACTTTCAGAAAGGGGAAATGTCAGAGAGCGTTCCAATTTCAGATCCAGAGCGATTCGCCCGAAGAGTCCTTCATATTTAGTCGTTTCCAGCCAATTTTCTGAATTTTTGAAAATTTCACTTTTTTGTGAAAATATCCACTAAATGAGGGAATAATATGTGTGAGGGTACCCCAGGAGAGTTCCAAATGTGTGTGGGTAGAATATATATCCCAGGAGGGTAAAATTGAAAAAAGTTGAAAAAAAATTTTTTTTTGGACTTAGTCATTTTTCCGGCGTTTATCAGACTTTCAGATAGGGCAAATGTCAGTGAGCGTTCCGATTTCAGTTCCAGAGCGATTCGCCAGATGAGTCCTTGATATTTAGTCATTTTCAGCCAATATTTTGGATTTTTGAAAATTTCACTTTTTTGTGAAAATATCCACTAAATGAGGGAATAATATGTGTGAGGGTACCCCAGGAGAGTTCCAAATGTGTGTGGGTAGAATATATATCCCACGGGGGTAAAATTGAAAAAAGTTTAAAAAAAAATGTTTTGGACTTAGTCATTTTTCCGGTGTTTATCAGACTTTCAGTTAGGGGAGATGTCAGTGAGCGTTCTGATTTCAGTTCCAGAGCGATTCGCCCGATGAGTCGTTCATATTTAGTCATTTTCAGCCACTTTTCTGAATTTTTGAAAATTTCACTTTTTTGTAAAATTATCCACTAAATGAGGGAATAATGTGTGTGAGGGTACCCCAGGAGAGTTCCAAATGTGTGTGGGTAGATTATATATCCCACGGGGGTAAAATTGAAAAAAGTTGAAAACATTTTTTTTTTCGACTTAGTCATTTTTCCGGCGTTTATCAGACTTTCAGATAGGAGAAATGTCAGTGAGCGTTCCGATTTCAGTTCCAGAGCCATTCGCCCGATGAGTCCTTCATATTTAGTCGTTTCCAGCCAATTTTCTGAATTTTTGAAAATTTCACTTTTTTGTGAAAATATCCACTAAATGAGGGAATAATATGTGTGAGGGTACCCCAGGAGAGTTCCAAATGTGTGTGGGTAGAATATATATCCCACGGGGGTAAAATTGAAAAAAGTTGAAAAAAAAGTTTTTTTTCGACTTAGTCATTTTTCCGGCGTTTATCAGACTTTCAGATAGGGGAAATGTCAGAGAGCGTTCCAATTTCAGATCCAGAGCGATTCGCCCGAAGAGTCCTTCATATTTAGTCGTTTCCAGCCAATTTTCTGAATTTTTGAAAATTTCACTTTTTTGTGAAAATATCCACTAAATGAGGGAATAATATGTGTGAGGGTACCCCAGGAGAGATCCAAATGTGTGTGGGTAGAATATATATCCCACGGGGGTAAAATTGAAAAAAGTTGAAAAAAAAATGTTTTGGACTTAGTCATTTTTCCGGTGTTTAATAGACTTTCAGATAGGGGAAATGTACAGTGAGCGTTCTAATTTCAGATCCAGAACGATTCGCCCGAAGAGTCCTTCATATTTAGTCGTTTCCAGCCAATTTTCTGAATTTTTGAAAATTTCACTTTTTTGTGAAAATATCCACTAAATGAGGGAATAATATGTGTGAGGGTACCCCAGGAGAGTTCCAAATGTGTGTGGGTAGAATATATATCCCACGGGGGTAAAATTGAAAAAAGTTGAAAAAAAAGTTTTTTTTCGACTTAGTCATTTTTCCGGCGTTAATCACACTTTCAGATAGGGAAAATGTCAGAGAGCGTTCCAATTTCAGATCCAGAGCGATTCGCCCGAAGAATCCTTCATATTTAATCGTTTCCAGCCAATTTTCTGAATTTTTGAAAATTTCACTTTTTTGTGAAAATATCCACTAAATGAGGGAATAATATGTGTGAGGGTACCCCAGGAGAGTTCCAAATGTGTGTGGGTAGAATATATATCCCACGGGGGTAAAATTGAAAAAAGTTGAAAAAAATTTTATTTGGACTTAGTTATTTTTCCGGCGTTTATCAGACTTTCAGATAGGGGAAATGTCAGTGAGCATTCCGATTTCAGTTCCAGAGCGATTCGCCCGATGAGTCCTTCATATTTAGTCGTTTTCAGCCACTTTTCTGAATTTTTGAAAATTTCACTTTTTTGTGAAAATATCCACTAAATGAGGGAATAATATATGTGAGGGTACCCCAGGAGAGTTCCAAATGTTTGTGGGTAGAATATATATCCCACGGGGGTAAAATTGAAAAAAGTTGAAAATTTTTTTTTTTTCAACTTAGTCATTTTTCCGGCGTTTATCAGACTTTCAGATAGGAGAAATGTCAGTGAGCGTTTCGATTTCTGTTCCAGAGCAATTCGCCCGAAGAGTCCTTCATATTTAGTCGTTTTCAGCCAATTTTCAGAATTTTTGAAAATTTCACTTTTTTGTGAAAATATCCACTAAATGAGGGAATAATATGTGTGAGGGTACCCCAGGAGAGTTCCAAATGTGTGTGGGTAGAATATATATCCCACGGGGGTAAAATTGAAAAAAGTTGAAAAAAAAGTTTTTTTTCGACTTAGTCATTTTTCCGGCGTTTATCAGACTTTCAGATAGGGGAAATGTCAGAGAGCGTTCCAATTTCAGATCCAGAGCGATTCGCCCGAAGAGTCCTTCATATTTAGTCGTTTCCAGCCAATTTTCTGAATTTTTGAAAATTTCACTTTTTTGTGAAAATATCCACTAAATGAGGGAATAATATGTGTGAGGGTACCCCAGGAGAGTTCCAAATGTGTGTGGGTAGAATATATATCCCACGGGGGTAAAATTGAAAAAAGTTGAAAAAATTTTTTTTGGACTTAGTTATTTTTCCGGCGTTTATCAGACTTTCAGATAGGGGAAATGTCAGTGAGCATTCCGATTTCAGTTCCAGAGCGATTCGCCCGATGAGTCCTTTATATTTAGTCGTTTTCAGCCAATTTTCTGAATTTTTGAAAATTTCACTTTTTTGTGAAAATATCCACTAAATGAGGGAATAATATATGTGAGGGTACCCCAGGAGAGTTCCAAATGTGTGTGGGTAGAATATATATCACATGGGGGTAAAATTGAAAAAAGTTGAAAAATTTTTTTTTTTCAACTTAGTCATTTTTCCGGCGTTTATCAGACTTTCAGATAGGAGAAATGTCAGTGAGCGTTTCGATTTCAGTTCCAGAGCAATTCGCCCGAAGAGTCCTTCATATTTAGTCGTTTTCAGCCAATTTTCAGAATTTTTGAAAATTGCACTTTTTTGTGAAAATATCCACTAAATGAGGGAATAATGTGTGTGAGGGTACCCCAGGAGAGTTCCAAATGTGTGTGGGTAGAATATATATCCCACGGGGGTAAAATTGAAAAAAGTTGAAAATTTTTTTTTTTTCAACTTAGTCATTTTTCCGGCGTTTATCAGACTTTCAGTTAGGGGAGATGTCAGTGAGCATTCCGATTTCAGTTCCAGAGCGATTCGCCCGCTGAGTCCTTCATATTTAGTCCTTTTCAGCCAATTATCTGAATTTTTGAAAATTTCACTTTTTTGTGAAAATATCCACTAAATGAGGGAATAATATGTGTGAGGGTACCCCAGGAGAGTTCCTAATGTGTGTGGGTAGAATATATATCCCACGGGGGTAAAATTGAAAAAAGGTGAAAAATTTTTTATTGGACTTAGTCATTTTTTCGGCGTTTATCAGACTTTCAGATAGGGCAAATGTCAGTGAGCGTTCCGATTTCAGTTCCAGAGCGATTCGCCAGATGAGTCCTTGATATTTAGTCATTTTCAGCCAATATTTTGGATTTTTGAAAATTTCACTTTTTTGTGAAAATATCCACTAAATGAGGGAATAATATGTGTGAGGGTACCCCAGGAGAGTTCCAAATGTGTGTGGATAGAATATATATCCCACGGGGGTAAAATTGAAAAAAGTTTAAAAAAAAATGTTTTGGACTTAGTCATTTTTCCGGTGTTTATCAGACTTTCAGTTAGGGGAGATGTCAGTGAGCGTTCTGATTTCAGTTCCAGAGCGATTCGCCCGATGAGTCGTTCATATTTAGTCATTTTCAGCCACTTTTCTGAATTTTTGAAAATTTCACTTTTTTATAAAATTATCCACTAAATGAGGGAATAATATGTGTGAGGGTACCCCAGGAGAGTTCCAAATGTGTGTGGGTAGAATATATATCCCACGGGGGTAAAATTGAAAAAAGTTGAAAAATTTTTTTTTTTCGACTTAGTCATTTTTCCGGCGTTTATCAGACTTTCAGATAGGAGAAATGTCAGTGAGCGTTCCGATTTCAGTTCCAGAGCCATTCGCCCGATGAGTCCTTCATATTTAGTCGTTTCCAGACAATTTTCTGAATTTTTGAAAATTTCACTTTTTTGTGAAAATATCCACTAAATGAGGGAATAATATGTGTGAGGGTACCCCAGGAGAGTTCCAATTTGTTGTGGATAAAATATGTATCCCACGGGGGTAAAATTGAAAAAAGTTGAAAAAAAAATGTTTTGGACTTAGTCATTTTTCCGGCGTTTAATAGACTTTCAGTTAGGGGAGATGTCAGTGAGCGTTCCGATTTCAATTCCAGAGCGATTCGCCCGATGAGTCCTTCATATTTATTCATTTTCAGCCAATTTTCAGAATTTTTGAAAATTTCACTTTTTTGTGAAAATATCCTATAAATGAGGGAATAATATGTGTGAGGGTACCCCAGGAGAGTTCCAAAGGTGTGTGGGTAGAATATATATCCCACAGGGGTAAAATTGAAAAAAGTTGAAAAAAAAGTTTTTTTTCGACTTAGTCATTTTTCCGGCGTTTAATAGACTTTCAGATAGGGGAAATGTACAGTGAGCGTTCCAATTTCAGATCCAGAGTGATTCGCCCGAAGAGTCCCTCATATTTTGTCGTTTCCAGCCAATTTTCTGAATTTTTGAAAATTTCACTTTTTTGTGAAAATATCCACTAAATGAGCGAATAATATGTGTGAGGGTACCCCAGGAGAGTTCCAAATGTGTGTGGGTAGAATATATATCCTACGGGGGTAAAATTGAAAAAAGGTGAAAAAAATTTTTTTTTCAACCTAGTCATTTTTTCAGCGTTTATCAGACTTTGAGATAGGGGAAATGTCAGTGAGCGTTCCGATCTCAGTTCCAGAGCGATTCGCCCTGTGAGTCATTCATATTTAGTCGTTTTCAGCCAATTTTCAGAATTTTTGAAAATTTCACTTTTTTGTGAAAATATCCACTAAATGAGCGAATAATATGTGTGAGGGTACCCCAGGAGAGTTCCAAATGTGTGTGGGTAGAATATATATCCCACGGGGGTAAAATTGAAAAAAGGTGAAAAAAAATTTTTTTTCAACCTAGTCATTTTTTCAGCGTTTATCAGACTTTCAGAGAGGGGAAATATCAGTGAGCGTTCCGATCTCAGTTCCAGAGCGATTCGCCCGATGAGTCCTTCATATTTAGTCATTTTCAGCCAATTTTCTGAATTTATGAAAATTTCACTTTTTTGTGAAAATATCCACTAAATGAGGGAATAAAATATGTGAGGGTACCCCAGGAGAGTTACAAATGTGTGTGGGTAGAATATATATCCCACGGGGGTAAAATTGAAAAAAGTTGAAAAAAAAATGTTTTGGGGACTTAGTCATTTTTCCGGCGTTTATCAGACTTTCAGATAGGGGAAATGTCAGTGAGCGTTCTGATTTCAGTTCCAGAGCGATTCGCCCGATGAGTCCTTCATATTTATTCATTTTCAGCCAATTTTCAGAATTTTTGAAAATTTCACTTTTTTGTGAAAATATCCACTAAATGAGGCAATAATATGTGTGAGGGTACCCCAGGAGAGTTCCAAATGTGTGTGGGTAGAATATATATCCCACGGGGGTAAAATTGAAAAAAGGTGAAAAAAATTTTTTTTGGACTTACTTATTTTTCCGGCGTTTATCAGACTTTCAGATAGGAGAAATGTCAGTGAGTGTTCCGATTTCAGTTCCAGAGCGATTCGCCCGATGAGTCCTTCATATTTAGTTGTATTCAGCCAAGTTTCTGAATTTTTGAAAATTTCACTTTTTTGTGAAAATATCCACTAAATGAGGGAATAATATGTGTGAGGGTACCCCAGGAGAGTTCCAAATGTGTGTGGGTAGAATATATATCCCACGGGGGTAAAATTGAAAAAAGTTGAAAAAATTTTTTGTTCGTCTTAGTCATTTTTCGGCATTTATCAGACTTTCAGATAGGGGAAATGTCAGTGAGCGTTCCGATTTCAGTTCCAGAGCGATTCGCCCGATGAGTCTTTCATATTTAGTCGTTTTCAGCCAATTTTCAGAATTTTTGAAAATTTTACTTTCTTGTGAAAATATCCACTAAATGAGGGAATAATATGTGTGAGGGTACCCCAGGAGAGTTCCAAATGTGTGTGGGTAGAATATATATCCCACGGGGGTAAAATTGAAAAAAGGTGAAAAATTTTTTTTTTTCGACCTAGTTATTTTTTCAGCGTTTATTAGACTTTCAGATAGGGGAAATGTCAGTGAGCGTTCTGATTTCAGCTCCAGAGCGATTCGCCCGAAGAGTCCTTCATATTTATTCGTTTTCAGCCAATTTTCTGAATTTTTGAAAGTTTTACTTTTTTGTGAAAATATCCACTAAATGAGGGAATAATATGTGTGAGGGTACCCCAGGAGAGTTCGAAATGTGTGTGGGTAGAATATATATCCCACGTGGGTAAAATTGAAAAAAGGTGAAATTTTTTTTTTTTTGACCTAGTCATTTTTTCAGCGTTTATCAGACTTTCACATAGGGGAAATATCAGTGAGCGTTCCGATCTCAGTTCCAGAGCGATTCGCCAAGTGAGTCCTTCATATTTAGTCGTTTTCAGCCAATTTTCTGAATTTTTGAAAATTTCACTTTTTTGTGAAAATATTCACTAAATGAGCGAATAATATGTGTGAGGGTACCCCAGGAGAGTTCCAAATGTGTGTGGGTAGAATATATATCCCACGGGGGTAAAATTGAAAAAAGGTGAAAAAAATTTTTTTTTAAACCTAGTCATTTTTTCAGCGTTTATCAGACTTTCAGAGAGGGGAAATATCAGTGAGCGTTCCGATCTCAGTTCCAGAGCGATTCGCCCTGTGAGTACTTCATATTTAGTCGTTTTCAGCCAATTTTCAGAATTTTTGAAAATTTCACTTTTTTGTGAAAATATCCACTAAATGAGGGAATAATATGTGTGAGGGTACCCCAGGAGAGTTCCAAATGTGTGTGGGTAGAATATATATCCCACGGGGGTCAATTTGAAAAAAGTTGAAAAAAATTTTTTTTTGGACTGTCATTCTTTCAGCGTTTATCAGACTTTCAGATAGGGGAAATGTCAGTGAGCGTTCCGATTTCAGTTCCAGAGCGATTCGCCCGATGAGTCCTTAATATTTAGTCTTTTTCAGCCAATTTTCTGAATTTTTGAACTTTTCACTTTTTTGTGAAAATATCCACTAAATGAGGGAATTATATGGGTGAGGGTACCCCAGGAGAGTTCCAGCTGTGTGTGGGTAGAATATATATCCCACGGGGGTAAAATTGAAAAAAGTTGAAAAAAATTTTTGTTCGTCTTAGTCATTTTTCGGCATTTATCAGACTTTCAGATAGGGGAAATGTCAGTGAGCGTTCCGATTTCAGTTCCAGAGCGATTCGCCAGATGAGTCTTTCATATTTAGTCGTTTTCAGCCAATTTTCAGAATTTTTGAAAATTTTACTTTCTTGTGAAAATATCCACTAAATGAGGGAATAATATGTGTGAGGGTACCCCAGGAGAGTTCCAAATGTGTGTGGGTAGAATATATATCCCACGGGGGTAAAATTGAAAAAAGGTGAAAATTTTTTTTTTTTCGACCTAGTTATTTTTTCAGCGTTTATCAGACTTTCAGATAGGGGAAATGTCAGTGAGCGTTCCGATTTCAGCTCCAGAGCGATTCGCCCGAAGAGTCCTTCATATTTATTCGTTTTCAGCCAATTTTCTGAATTTTTGAAAATTTTACTTTTTTGTGAAAATATCCACTAAATGAGGGAATAATATGTGTGAGGGTACCCCAGGAGAGTTCCCAATGTGTGTGGGTAGAATATATATCGCACGGGGGTAAAATTGAAAAAAGGTGAAAAATTTTTTTTTTTCGCCTAGTCATTTTTTCAGCATTTATCAGACTTTCAGATAGGGAAAATATCAGTGAGCATTCCGATCTCAGTTCCAGAACGATTCGCCCTGTGAGTCCTTCATATTTAGTCGTTTTCAGCCAATTTTCTGAATTTTTTAAAATTTTACTTTTTTGTGAAATTATCCACTAAATGAGGGAATAATATGTGTGAGGGTACCCCAGGAGAGTTCCAAATGTGTGTGCGTAGAATATATATCCCACGGGGGTAAAATTGAAAAAAGGTGAAAAAAATTGTTTTTTCGACCTAGTCATTTTTTCAGCGTTTATCAGACTTTCAGATAGGAAAAATATCAGTGAGCGTTCCGATCTCAGTTCCAGAGCGATTCGCCCTGTGAGTCCTTCATATTTAGTCGTTTTCAGAAAATTTTCTGAATTTTTTAAAATTTCACTTTTTTGTGAAAATATTCACTAAATGAGGGAATAATATGTGTGAGGGTACCCCAGGAGAGTTCCAAATGTGTGTGGGTAGAATATATATCCCACGGGGGTAAAATTGAAAAAAGTAAAAAAAAAATTTTTTTTTTTCGCCTAGTCATTTTTTCAGCATTTATCAGACTTTCAGATAGGGAAAATATCAGTGAGCATTCCGATCTCAGTTCCAGAACGATTCGCCCTGTGAGTCCTTCATATTTAGTCGTTTTCAGCCAATTTTCTGAATTTTTTAAAATTTTACTTTTTTGTGAAATTATCCACTAAATGAGGGAATAATATGTGTGAGGGTACCCCAGGAGAGTTCCAAATGTGTGTGCGTAGAATATATATCCCACGGGGGTAAAATTGAAAAAAGGTGAAAAAAATTGTTTTTTCGACCTAGTCATTTTTTCAGCGTTTATCAGACTTTCAGATAGGAAAAATATCAGTGAGCGTTCCGATCTCAGTTCCAGAGCGATTCGCCCTGTGAGTCCTTCATATTTAGTCGTTTTCAGAAAATTTTCTGAATTTTTTAAAATTTCACTTTTTTGTGAAAATATTCACTAAATGAGGGAATAATATGTGTGAGGGTACCCCAGGAGAGTTCCAAATGTGTGTGGGTAGAATATATATCCCACGGGGGTAAAATTGAAAAAAGTAAAAAAAAAATTTTTTTTGGACTTAGTCATTTTTTCAGTGTTTATCAGACTTTCAGATAGGGGAAATTTCAGTGAGCGTTCCGATTTCAGTTCCAGAGCGATTCGCCCGATGAGTAGTGTTGAGCGATACCTTCCGATATCAGGAAATATCGTATCGGATTGGATCGGCCGATACCCAAAAAGTATCGGATATCGGCGATTCCGATACCGGAAACCAATGCAAGTCAATGGGACACAAATATCGGAATGAAAATAAACCCTTTCTTTCCTTGTAGGTTAATTCTACATGAAGTAAAACAACTAAGAATAATGTAGAATGACATGAAAAGCCGGCAATTCATCAGCGGCATTCACCGGTACCCGACAATTTACAACAGAAAGAATAGAGCTTCACACATAGATTAGGTAGATAGAACCATGTCAGTCACATATATATGAAGTACAGTGACAGTGTTGCTTACTGTACTTGTCATTTAGTGTAAAGGATTTATTTTAAAAAATATTAGTGTTTTCATGCACCGTCTCTTTAAAAAAGCCGGCCGGCAATTCAGCATCTGTACCCGACAATTTATAACAGACAGAATAGAGCTTCACACATAGATTAGATAGATAGAAACATGTCAGTCACATATATATGAAGTACTGTGACAGTGTTGCTTACTGTACTTGTCATTTAGTGTAAAGGATTTATTTAAAAAAATATTAGTGTTTTCGTGCACCGTCTCTTTAAGAAAGCCGTCCGGCAAATCAGCATCTGTACCCGACAATTTAGAATAGAAAGAATAGAGAATCATACATAGATTAGATAGATAGAAACATGTCAGTCACATATATATGAAGTACAGTGACAGTGTTGATTACTGTACTTGTCATTTAGTGTTAAAATAAAGGATTTATTTAAAAAAAAATTGGCGTGGGGTTCCCCTTAATTTTAGGCTCTAGCGGAGGTTAAGCAGACAGCTGGGGCAAATGTTTGAAGCCTGGGAAGGGGGTAATACCCACGGAGCTTCCCAGGCATCTAATATCAGCCCCCAGCTGAATACCTAGCCTTTACTAGCTATTAAAATGGGGGAACCCCCCCAAAAAAATAACGTGGGGTCCCCCCTAATTTAATAGCTAGCAAAGGCTAGGCAGACAGCTGGGGGCTGATTTTAATAGCCCAGGAAGGGTGCCATGAATATTGGCCCCCTCCCAGGCTAGAAACACCAGCCGTCAGCCGCCCCAGAAATGGCGCATCCATAGGATGCGCCAATTCTGGCACTTAGCCTCGCTCTTCCCACTGCCCTGTAGCGGTGGCAGTGGGGTAATAGGGCTGGGGTTGATGTCAGCTTATAATGGCAGATGACATCAAGCCCAGGTTAGTAATGGAGAGGCGTCTATAAGACACCCCCATTACTAACCCCATAGTCAAAGTTAAAGAAAAACACAAACACCCAGAATAAAGTCCTTTAATTGAAATAAACACACAATTCTTTATTGTTCTAAATTAAACCATACTTACCATCACGCCCATTCCAGCTGAAGCCAACGATCTCCTGCAATAAAAGAAAAATAATAAAGCAACATCATCCTTACCTTTCGATGGTTCCCAGGACAGCTCCAGCTCTGCTACATCGAGATGACAGGCTGGACCGCAGCAGAACGCTGCCATCCAGCCTGTCATCCCGCAGACACTGAGAAGCGCAGGCTTGCTTGCGCTCCGAAGTGTCTCTCTGTGACGTCATCCAGATGAGCCGAGTTCATGTCCAATGAACTCAGCTCACCTCATGCACGTCACTGACAGCGTGGGAAAATTCTCCTGCACTCAGCGCTTCAGCGTGAGAATTCTCCCACGCTGTCAGTGACATACATGAGGTGAGGTCATGTCCAATGAACTCAGCTCACCTCATGCACGTCACTGACAGCGTGGGAAAATTCTCACTCTGAAGTGCTGAGTGCAGGAGAATTTTCCCACGCTGTCAGTGACGTGCATGAGGTGAGCTGAGTTCATTGGACATGACCTCGGCTCATCTTTATGCCGTCACAGCCAGACACTGAGGAGTGGAAGTATGCCTGCGCTTCTCAGTGTCTGCGGGATGACAGGCTGGATGGCAGCGTTCTGCTGCGGTCCAGCCTGTCATCTCGATGTAGCAGAGCTGAAGCTGTCGTGGGAGCCATGGAAAGGTAAGGATGAGGTTGCTTTATTATTTTACTTTTATTGCAGGAGATCATTGGCTTCAGCTGGAATGGGCGTGACGGTAAGTATGGTTTAATTTAGAACAATAAAGAATTGTGTGTTTATTTCAATTAAAGGACTTTATTCTGGGTGTTGTGTTTTTTTAAATACTTTACTAGAAATTCATGGTGGTCATGTCTAATATTGGCGTGACCCCATGAATTTCGGGCTTAGGGCCAGCTGATAATGCCAAGCTGGCCTTAACCCCTTTATTACCCAGTGAGCCACCGCACCAGGGCCCTGGATGAGTTGGGTACAGCGCCAGAAGATGGCGCTTCTATGAACGCGCCATTTTCTGGGGCGGCTGCGGACTGCAATTTGCAGCGGGGGTGGCCCAGAAAGCTTGGGTCTCCCTGCGCTGCGGATTCCAGCCCCCAGCTGCCGAGTTGTACCTGGCTGGGCACAAAAATAGGGCGAAGCCCCACGCATTTTTTTTTTAAATTATTTCATGAAATTTATGGAATAATTAAGAAAAAAAGGGCTTCCCTATATTGTTGTGTCCAACCAGGTACAAATAGGCAGCTGGTGGTTGGGGGCAGCCCATTCCTGCCTGCTGTACCTGGCTGGACACAAATATAGTGCGAAGCCCCACGTCAATTTTTTTTTAATTATTTCATGAAATAATTTTTTTAAAAAAGGGCTTCCCTATATTGTTGTGTCCAGCCAGGTACAAATAGGCAGCTGGTGGTTGGGGGCAGCCTGTTCCTGCCTGCTGTACCTGGCTGGACACAAATATAGGGCGAAGCCCCATATCAATTTTTTTTTAAATAAATCCTTTATTTTAACACTAAATGACATTTGAGGAGTTAATAAAGATGCAGTCCCTAAATTATTATTTATTTTTTAATTAATTTTTCCCAAAACTTTTGACGTGGGCTTCGCCATATTTTTGTATGCCAGCCAGGTACAGCATCCAGCTTCTATGAACGCGTCATTTTCCGGGGTGGCTGTGGACTGCAATTTTCAGCGGGGGGGGGCAGAAAGCTTGGGCCTCCCTGCGCTGCAGATTCCATCCCCCAGCTGCCTAGTTGTACCTGGCTGGACACAAAAATAGGGAGAAGCTTCACGTATTTTTTTTTTTTAATTATTTCATGAAATTCATGAAATAATTAAGAAAAAAAGGGCTTCCCTATATTGTTGTGTCCAACCAGGTACAAATAGGCAGCTGGTGGTTGGGGGCAGCCCGTTCCTGCCTGCTGTACCTGGCTGGACACAAATATAGTGCGAAGCCCCACGTCAATTTTTTTTAAATCATTTCAGGAAATTCATGAAATAATTAAAAAAAATTGATGTGGGGCTTCGCCCTATATTTGTGTCCAGTCAGGTACAGCAGGCAGGAACGGGCTGCCCCCAACCACCAGCTGCCTATTTGTACCTAGCCGGACACAACAATATAGGGAAGCCCTTTTTTTCTTAATTATTCCATGAATTTCATGAATTTAAAAAAAAAATATGTGGAGCTTCGCCCTATTTTTGTGTCCAGCCAGGTACAACTAGGCAGCTGGGGGCTGGAATCTGCAGCGCAGGGAGGCCCAAGCTTTCTGGGCCCCACCCGCTGCAAATTGCAGTCCGCAGCCGCCCCGGAAAATGGCGCGTTCATAGAAGCGCCATCTTCTGGCGCTGTACCCAACTCATCCAGGGCCCTGGTGCGGTGGCTGACTGGGTAATAAAGGGGTTAAGGCCAGCTTGGCATTATCAGCTGGCCCTAAGCCCGAAATTCATGGGGTCACGCCAATATTAGACATGACCACCATGAATTTCTAGTAAAGTATTTAAAAAAAACACAAACACCCAGAAAAAAGTCCTTTAATTGAAATAAACACACAATTCTTTATTGTTCTAAATTAAACCATACTTACAGTCACGCCCATTCCAGCTGAAGCCAACGATCTCCTGCAATAAAAGTAAAATAATAAAGCAACATCATCCTTACCTTTCCATGGCTCCCACGACAGCTTCAGCTCTGCTACATCGAGATGACAGGCTGGACCGCAGCAGAACGCTGCCATCCAGCCTGTGATCCCGCAGACACTGAGAAGCGCAGACATGCTTGCACTCCTCAGTGTCTGGCTGTGACGGCATCCAGATGAGCCGAGGTCATGTCCAATGAACTCGGCGCACCTCATGCACGTCACTGACAGCGTGGGAAAATTCTCACGCTGAAGCGCTGAGTGCAGGAGAATTTTCCCACGCTGTCAGTGACGTGCATGAGGTGAGCTGAGTTCATTGGACATGACCTCACCTCATGTATGTCACTGACAGCGTGGGAGAAGTCTCACGCTGAAGCGCTGAGTGCAGGAGAATTTTCCCACGCTGTCAGTGACGTGCATGAGGTGAGCTGAGTTCATTGGACATGACCTCGGCTCATCTGGATGCCATCACAGCCAGACACTGAGGAGCGCAAGCATGCCTGCGCTTCTCAGTGTCTGCGGGATGACAGGCTGGATGGCAGCGTTCTGCTTTGGTCCAGCCTGTCATCTCGATGTAGCAGAGCTGAAGCTGTCGTGGGAACCATGGAAAGGTAAGGATGAGGTTGCTTTATTATTTTTCTTTTATTGAAGGAGATCGTTGGCTTCAGCTGTAATGGGCGTGACTGTAAGTATGGTTTAATTTAGAACAATAAAGAATTGTGTCTTTATTTCAATTAAAGGACTTTTTTCTGGTTGTTTGTGTTTTTTTAAAATACTTTACTAGAAATTCATGGCGGTCATGTCTAATATTGGCGTGACCCCATGAATTTCGGGCTTAGGGCCAGCTGATAATGCCAAGCTGGCCTTAACCCCTTTATTACCCAGTGAGCCACCGCACCAGGGCCCTGGATGAGTTGGGTACAGCGCCAGAAGATGGCGCTTCTATGAACGCGCCATTTTCCGGGGCGGCTGCGGACTGCAATTTGCAGCGGGTGGGGCCCAGAAAGCTTGGGCCTCCCTGCGCTGCGGATTCCAGCCCCCAGCTGCCTTGTTGTACCTGGCTGGACACAAAAATAGGGCGAAGCCCCACGTATTTTTTTTTTAATTATTTCATGAAATTCATGGAATAATTAAGAAAAAAAGGGCTTCCCTATATTGTTGTGTCCGGCTAGGTACAAATAGGCAGCTGGTGGTTGAGGGCAGCCCGTTCCTGCCTGCTGTACCTGACTGGACACAAATATAGGGCGAAGCCCCGCATAATTTTTTTTTAATTATTTCATGAATTTCTTGAAATAATTAAAAAAAAATTGACGTGGGGCTTTGCACTATATTTGTGTCCAGCCAGGTACAGCAGGCAGGAACGGGCTGCCCCCAACCACCAGCTGCCTATTTGTACCTGGTTGGACACAACAATATAGGGAAGCCCTTTTTTTCTTAATTATTCCATGAATTTCATGAAATAATTAAAAAAAAAAAAACTTGGAGCTTCTCCCTATTTTTGTGTCCAGCCAGGTACAACTAGGCAGCTGGGGGATGGAATCTGCAGCGCAGGGAGGCCCAAGCTTTCTGCCCCCCCCCCCACTGAAAATTGCAGTCCGCAGCCGCCCCGGAAAATGGCGCGTTCATAGAAGCTGGATGCTGTACCTGGCTGGCGTACAAAAATATGGCGAAGCCCACGTCAAAAGTTTTGGGAAAAATTAATTAAATAATAAATAATAATTTAGGGACTGCATCTTTATTAACTCCTCAAATGTCATTTAGTGTTAAAATAAAGGATTTATTTTAAAAAAAATGGCGTGGGATCCCCCATAATTTTAGTCTCTAGCGGAGGTTAAGCAGACGACTGGGGCAGATGTTTGAAGCCTGGGAAGGGGGTAAAACCCACGGAGCTTCCCAGGCTACTAATATCAGCCCCCAGCTGAATACCTAGCCTTTACTAGCTATTAAAATGGGGGACCCCCCCCAAAAAAATGACGTGGGGTCCCCCCTATTTTAATAGCTAGCAAAGGCTAGGCAGACAGCTGGGGGCTGATATTAATAGCCCAGGAAGGGTGCCATGAATAATGGCCCCCTCCCAGGCTAGAAACACCAGCCGTCAGCCGCCCCAGAAATGGCACATCCATAGGATGCGCCAATTCTGGCACTTAGCCTCGCTCTTCCACGCCGCCCTGGTGCGGTGGCAAGGGGTAATAGTGGTGGGGTTCATGTCAGCGCCAGCTGCCATGAAGCCCAGGTTAGTAATGATGGCGTCTATAAGACACCCCCATTACTAACCTACAAAGTGTTAAAAAGAAAAAACACACTACACCCAGAAAAAAATAATTTATTTGAAATAAAACACACCATTTTATTTAATTCTTAGTTTACTAAAAATAATAGTTACCTGTCCACGTTCCTGCGCTGATCTCCCATGCACAGCTGTCACATCTGGAGATGGTGACAGCTGTGCATGGCTGCTGTAAGCTCACGCTGCCGGGAACACGTCCGCTCCCGGCAGCGGGAGCCACTGACTGAGGTCACCGGAGTGCATTCAGGCAGCGCAGCTCCGGAGACCTCCTTTACGGCACTGCTGTACCGTGGGAATTTCTCACGATACAGCAGGGCCGTAAAGGAGCTAACCGGAGCAGCGCTGCCTGAGCTCCGGTGAACCCTTACGGCCCCGTCATTCTAGCGGCGGCAGCGGTTCACAGCGGTCACATTCTATGTGGCTGCTCTGAACTGGAGATCTTCGTGGGACACTCGTGGACTACTCCGGAGGGGTAAGGATAAGGTTGTGGTTTATTATTTTATATTTTATTACAGGAGATCGATGGCTTCGGGGAATTAGGTGTCTAGGTGAGTATAGGTGTAGTTTTTTATTTTTTACTTTATTTTAGGTGGCGTTCGGCGGGGACAGGTAATGTATGAACTAATTTCTTTTAGGTAACCACTGGCCACCAATGACATGTATCTAACATTTATTGGGGACACAGTAGGGTAATTTAAATAGCAGGATCAGGCTGATGGGAACTACTGCTCCCATCAAGCTGATCCTGCTGGCACGAGTGGATGGGAGACAGACATAGGCCGATGGGAGTAGTAGTGTCACATCGGCCTATGTCTGCCTGCACGCACAGACACCGCGCACACCCGCACAAACATCGCACAGACACCCCGCACACACACCCCGCACACACACCCGCACACACACCCCGCGCACACACCCCGCACACACACCCCGCACACACACACCCGCACACACACCCCGCGCACACACCCCGCACACACACCCCGCGCACACACCCGCACACACACCCCGCGCACACACCCCGCACACACACCCCGCACACACACCCCCGCACACACACCCCGCGCACACACCCCGCACACACACCCCGCACACACACACCTGCACACACACCCCGCACGCACACCCCGCACACACACCCCGCACACACACACCCGCGCACACACACCCGCGCACACACACCCGTGCACACACACCCGCGCACACACCCCGCACACACACCCCGCACACACACCCCCGCACACACACCCCGCACACACACACCCGTACACACACACCCGCACACACACCCCGCACACACACCCCGCACACACACACATGCGCACACACACCCACGCACACACACCCCCGCACACACACCCCGCACACACACACCGCACACACACACCCGCACACACACACCCGCACACACACACCCCGCACACACACCCCGCACACACACACCCCCGCACACACACCCCGCACACACACACCGCACACACACACCCGCACACACACACCCGCACACACACACCCCGCACACACACACCCGCACACACACACCGCACACACACACACGCACACACACACCCGCACACACACACCCCGCACACACACCCCGCACACACACCCGCGCACACACACCCGCGCACACACACCCGCGCACACACCCCGCACACACACCCCGCACACACACCCCCACACACACACCCCGCACACACACACCCGCACACACCCCGCACACACACCCGCACGCACACCCCGCACACACACCCTGCACACACACCCCCGCACGCACACCCCGCACACACACCCCGCACACACACACCCACGCACACACACCCGCGCACACACACCCGCGCACACACACCCGCGCACACACCCCGCACACACACCCCGCACACACACCCCCGCACACACACCCCGCACACACACCCGCACACACACACGCACACACACCCCGCACACACCCCCCCGCACACACACCCCGCACACACACCCCGCGCACACACACACCCGCGCACACACACCCGCGCACACACACCCGCGCACACACACCCGCGCACACACCCCGCACACACACCCCGCACACACACCCCCGCACACACACCCCGCACACACACCCCGCACACACACACCCGCACACACACACCCGCACACACACCCCGCACACACACCCCGCACACACACCCCGCACACACACCCGCGCACACACACCCCCGCACACACACCCCGCACACACACACCGCACACACACACCCGCACACACACACCCGCACACACACACCCCGCACACACACCCCGCACACACACCCCCCCGCACACACACCCCGCACACACAAACCCACGCACACACACCCGCACACACACACCCGCACACACACACCCCGCACACACACACCGCACACACACACACGCACACACACACCCGCACACACACACCCCGCACACACACCCCGCACACACACCCCGCGAACACACACCCGCGCACACACACCTGCGCACACACACCCGCGCACACACCCCGCACACACACCCCGCACACACACCCCCGCACACACACCCCGCACACACACACCTGCACACACACCCCGCACACACACCCGCACACACACCCCGCACACACACCCCGCACACACACCCCGCACACACACACCCGCACACACACACCCCGCACACACACACCCCGCACACACACCCCCGCACACACACCCCGCACACACACCCCGCACACACACCCGCACACACACACCCGCACACACACCCCGCACACACACCCCCACACACACCCATCATGACGGGTCTGATGGTCTGGGAGGTGAGGCTGACCTGTGCGGCCGTGGGAAAGTTCATGTGAGTTCATGCAGTCAAGCATGAACTCACATGAACCCTCTGAGGGCACCGCGGCTACTTCAAATGAACAGCTGATCGGCATCAGCTGATACCTCAGCTGTTCATTTGAAATAACCGGCGGGAAAGTGCAGCACAGAACGGGAAAGCTGGCGGTGAAGTCTTTTCACTGCCGGCTTCCCCGCCCGGGTCCTTTGCTCCTTGGTGCTGCGCTCCCCGCCCGGTCCTAATTTACGATTGGGATTGGAGGTGGCGAGGGGAGCGGAGGATCAGGGTGGGAGGCTGCGGGGAAGCAGTATGGGGCTGTGTGATTGTTTAAAAGCCGGCGGCTTTTTACCGCGCGCCGGCTTTTAAACAATCAGGAGAATTCTCCCCCGCTGGGATGGCATTCTGATGACAGGCTGGATCGCGCTGCCATCCAACTTGTCATCCTTCACAGACACTGCAGAGCGCAGGCATTATGGGAACTTCCGATTACGGTATTCGATATTGTAAAAGTATCGGAATTAAGTATCGGAATTCCGATACCGCGAATATCGGCCGATACCCGATATTACAGTATCGGAATGCTCAACACTACCGATGAGTCCTTAATATTTAGTCTTTTTCAGCCAATTTTCTGAATTTTTGAACTTTTCACTTTTTTGTGAAAATATCCACTAAATGAGGGAATAATATGTGTGAGGGTACCCCAGGAGAGTTCCAAATGTGAATGGGTAGAATATATATCCCACGGGGGTAAATTTGAAAAAAGTTGAAAAAAAAATTTTTTTTCGACCTAGTCATTTTTTCAGCGTTTATCAGACTTTCAGATAGGGGAAATATCAGTGAGCGTTCCGATCTCAGTTCCAGAGCGATTCGCCCTATGAGTCCTTCATATTTAGTCGTTTTCAGCCAATTCTCTGAATTTTTTAAAATTTCACTTTTTTGTGAAAATATTCACTAAATGAGGGAATAATATGTGTGAGGGTACCCCAGGAGAGTTCCAAATGTGTGTGGGTAGAATATATATCCCACGGGGGTAAATTTGAAAAAAGTTTAAAAAAAATTTTTTTTGGACTTAGTCATTTTTCGGCATTTATCAGCCTTTCAGATAGGGGAAATGTCAGTGAGCGTTCCGATTTCAGATCCAGAGCGATTCACCCGATGAGTCCTTTATATTTAGTCGTTTTCAGCCAATTTTCAGAATTTTTGAAAATTTTACTTTTTTGTGAAAATATCCACTAAATGAGGGAATAATATGTGTGAGGGTACCCCAGGAGAGTTCCAAATGTGTGTGGGTAGAATATATATCCCACGGGGGTAAAATTGAAAAAAGGTGAAAATTTATTTTTTTTCGACCTAGTCATTTTTTCAGCGTTTATCAGACTTTCAGATAGGGGAAATATCAGTGAGCTTTCCTATCTCAGTTCCAGAGCGATTTGCCCTGCGAGTCCTTCATATTTAGTCGTTTTCAGCCAATTTTCAGAATTTTTGAAAATTTCACTTTTTTGTGAAAATATCCACTAAATGAGGGAATAATATGTGTGAGGGTACCCCAGGAGAGTTCCAAATGTTTGTAGGTAGAGTATATATCCCACGGGGGTAAATTTGAAAAAAGTTGAAAAAAAATTTTTTTTGGACTTAGTCATTCTTTCAGCGTTTATCAGACTTTCAGATAGGGGAAATGTCAGTGAGCGTTCCGATTTCAGCTCCAGAGCGATTCGCCCGAAGAGTCCTTCATATTTAGTCATTTTCAGCCAATTTTCAGAATTTTTGAAAATTTTACTTTTTTGTGAAAATATCCACTAAATGAGGGAATAATATGTGTGAGGGTACCCCAGAAGAGTTCCAAATGTGTGTGGGTAGAATATATATCCCACGGTGGTAAAATTGAAAAAAGGAGAAAAAAATTGTTTTTTCGACCTAGTCATTTTTTCAGCGTTTATCAGACTTTCAGATAGGGGAAATGTCAGTGAGCGTTCCGATTTCAGTTCCAGAGCGATTCACCCGATGAGTCCTTCATATTTATCGTTTTCAGCCAATTTTCTGAATTTTTGAAAATTTCACTTTTTTGTGAAAATATCCACTAAATGAGGGAATAATATGTGTGAGGGTACCCCAGGAGACTTCCAAATGTGTGTGGGTAGAATACATATCCCACGGGGGTAAAATTGAAATAATTTGAAAAAAATTTTTTGTTCGACTTAGTTATTTTTCCGGCATTTATCAGACTTTCAGATAGAGGAAATGTCAGTGAGCATTCCGATTCAGTTCCAGAGCGATTCGCCCGAAGAGTCCTTCATATTTAGTCGTTTTCAGCCAATTTTCAGAATTTTTGAAAATTTTACTTTTTTGTGAAAATATCCACTAAATGAGGGAATAATATGTGTGAGGGTACCCCAGGAGAGTTCCAAATGTCTGTGGGTAGAATATATATCCCATGGGGGTAAAATTGAAAAAAGTTGAAAAAAATTTTTGTTGGACTTAGTCATTTTTTCTGCATTTATCAGACTTTCAGATAGGGGAAATGTCAGTGAGCGTTCCGATCTCAGTTCCAGAGCGATTCGCCCTGTGAGTCCTTCATATTTAGTCGTTTTCAGCCAATTTTCTGAATTTTTGAAAATGTCACTTTTTTGTGAAAATATCCACTAAATGAGGGAATAATATGTGTGAGGGTACCCCAGGAGACTTCCAAATGTGTGTGGGTAGAATATATATCCCACGGGGGTAAAATTGAAAAAAGTTGAATACATTTTTTTTGGGACTTAGTCATTTTTTCAGCGTTTATCAGACTTTCAGATAGGGGAAATGTCAGTGAGCAATCCGATCTCAGTTCCAGAGCGATTCGCCCTGTGATTCCTTCATATTTAGTCGTTTTCAGCCAATTTTCAGAATTTTTGAAAATTTCACTTTTTTGTGAAAATATCCACTAAATGAGGGAATACTTTGTGTGAGGGTACCCCAGGAGACTTCCAAATGTGTGTGGGTAGAATATATATCCCACGGGGGTAAAATTGAAAAAAATTGAAAAAATTTTTATTTGGACTTAGTCCTTTTTCCGCCGTTTATCAGGCTTTCAGATAGGGGAAATGTCAGTGAGCGTTCCGATTTCTGTTCCAGAGCAATTCACCCGATGAGTCCTTCATATTTAGTCGTTTTCAGCCAATTTTCTGAATTTTTGAAAATTTCACTTTTTTGTGAAAATATCCACTAAATGAGGGAATAATATGTGTGAGGGTACCCCAGGAGAGTTCCAAATGTGTGTGGGTAGAATATATATCCCACGGGGGTAAAATTGAAAAAAGGTGAAAAAAAATTTGTTTTGGACTTAGTCATTTTTTCAGCGTTTATCAGACTTTCACATAGTGGAAATGTCAGTGAGCGTTCCTATTTCAGTTGCAGAGCGATTCGCTCGATGAGTCCTTCATATTTATTCGTTTTCAGCCAATTTTCAGAATTTTTGAAAATTTCACTTTTTTGTGAAAATATCCACTAAATGAGGGAATAATATGTGTGAGGGTACCCCAGGAGAGTTCCAAATGAGTGTGGGTAGAATATATATCCCACGGGGGTAAGATTGAAAAATGTTTAAAAAATAATTTTTTTGGACTTAGCCATTTTTCCGGCGTTTATCAGACTTTCAGATATGGGAAATGTGAGTGTGCATTCCGATTTCAGTTCCAGAGCGATTCGCCCAATGAGTCCTTCATATTTAGTAGTTTTCAGCCAATTTTCTGAATTTTTGAAAATTTCACTTTTTTGTGAAAATATCCACTAAATGAGGGAATATGTGTGAGGGTGCGCCAGGAGAGTTCCAAATGTGTCAGGGTACGCCAGGAGAGTACCAAATGTCTGTGGGTAGAATATATATCCCACGGGGGTAAAATTGAAAAAAGTTGAAAAAAAATTTTTTTTTGGACTTAGTCATTTTTCTGGCCTTTATCAGACTTTCAGATAGGGGAAATGTCAGTGAGCGTTCCAATTTCAGTTCCAGAATGATTTGCCCGATGAGTCCTTCATATTTAATCGTTTTCAGCCAATTTTCTGAATTTTTGAAAATTTCACTTTTTTGTGAAAATATCCACTAAATGAGGGAATAATATGTGTGAGATTACGCCAGGAGAGTCCCAAATGTGTGTGGGTAGAATATATATCCCACGGGGGTAAAATTTAAAAAAAAATTTTTTTGGACTTAGTCATTTTTCCGGCGTTTATCAGACTTTCAGATAGGGGAAATGTCAGTGAGCGTTCCGATTTCAGTTCCAGAGCGATTCGCCCGATGAGTCCTTCATATTTAGTCGTTTTCAGCCAATTTTCAGAATTTTTGAAAATTTCACTTTTTTGTGAAAATATCCACTAAATGAGGGAATAATATGTGTGAGGGTACGCCAGGAGAGTCCCAAATGTGTGTGGGTAGAATATATATCCCACGGGGGTAAAATTTAAAAAAAAATTTTTTTGGACTTAGCCATTTTTCCGGCGTTTATCAGGCTTTCAGATATGGGAAATGTGAGTGTGCATTCCGATTTCAGTTCCAGAGCGATTCGCCCAATGAGTCCTTCATATTTAGTCGTTTTCAGCCAATTTTCAGAATTTTTGAAAATTTCACTTATTTGTGAAAATATCCACTAAATGAGGGAATAATATGTGTGAGGGTACCCCAGGAAAGTTCCAAATGTGCGTGGGTAGAATATATATCCCACGGGGGTAAAATTGAAAAAAGTTGAAAAAAATTTTTTTTTTGGACTTCGTCATTTTTCTGGCCTTTATCAGACTTTCAGATAGGGGAAATGTCAGTGAGCGTTCCGATTTCAGTTCCAGAATGATTTGCCCGATGAGTCCTTCATATTTAGTTGTTTTCAGCCAATTTTCAGAATTTTTGAAAATTTCACTTATCTGTGAAAATATCCACTAAATGAGGGAATAATATGTGTGAGGGTACCCCAGGAGAGTTCCACATGTGTGTGGGTAGAATATATATCCCACGGGGGTAAAACTGAAAAAAGTTTAAAAAAATTTTTTTGGGGACTTAGTCATTTTTCCGGCCTTTATCAGACTTTCAGATAGGGGAAATGTCAGTGAGCATTGCGATTTCAGCTCCAGAGCGATTCGCCCGATGAGTAATTCATATTTAGTCATTTTCAGACAATTTTCTGAATTTTTGAAAATTTCACTTTTTTGTGAAAATATCCACTAAATGAGGGAATAATATGTGTGAGGGTACCCCAGGAGAGTTCCAAATGTGTGTGGGTAGAATATATATCCCACGGGGGTAAAATTTAAAAAAAATTTTTTTTGGACTTAGTCATTTTTCCGGCGTTTATCAGACTTTCAGATAGGGGAAATGTCAGTGAGCGTTCCGATTTCAGTTCCAGAATGATTTGCCCGATGAGTCCTTAATATTTAGTCTTTTTCAGCCAATTTTCTGAATTTTTGAACTTTTCACTTTTTTGTGAAAATATCCACTAAATGAGGGAATAATATGTGTGAGGGTACCCCAGGAGAGTTCCAAATGTGTATGGGTAGAATATATATCCCACGGGGGTAAATTTGAAAAAAGTTGAAAAAAAAATTTTTTTTCGACCTAGTCATTTTTTCAGCGTTTATCAGACTTTCAGATAGGGGAAATATCAGTGAGCGTTCCGATCTCAGTTCCAGAGCGATTCGCCCTATGAGTCCTTCATATTTAGTCGTTTTCAGCCAATTCTCTGAATTTTTTAAAATTTCACTTTTTTGTGAAAATATTCACTAAATGAGGGAATAATATGTGTGAGGGTACCCCAGGAGAGTTCCAAATGTGTGTGGGTAGAATATATATCCCACGGGGGTAAATTTGAAAAAAGTTTAAAAAAAATTTTTTTTGGACTTAGTCATTTTTCGGCATTTATCAGCCTTTCAGATAGGGGAAATGTCAGTGAGCGTTCCGATTTCAGATCCAGAGCGATTCACCCGATGAGTCCTTTATATTTAGTCGTTTTCAGCCAATTTTCAGAATTTTTGAAAATTTTACTTTTTTGTGAAAATATCCACTAAATGAGGGAATAATATGTGTGAGGGTACCCCAGGAGAGTTCCAAATGTGTGTGGGTAGAATATATATCCCACGGGGGTAAAATTGAAAAAAGGTGAAAATTTATTTTTTTTCGACCTAGTCATTTTTTCAGCGTTTATCAGACTTTCAGATAGGGGAAATATCAGTGAGCTTTCCTATCTCAGTTCCAGAGCGATTTGCCCTGCGAGTCCTTCATATTTAGTCGTTTTCAGCCAATTTTCAGAATTTTTGAAAATTTCACTTTTTTGTGAAAATATCCACTAAATGAGGGAATAATATGTGTGAGGGTACCCCAGGAGAGTTCCAAATGTTTGTAGGTAGAGTATATATCCCACGGGGGTAAATTTGAAAAAAGTTGAAAAAAAATTTTTTTTGGACTTAGTCATTCTTTCAGCGTTTATCAGACTTTCAGATAGGGGAAATGTCAGTGAGCGTTCCGATTTCAGCTCCAGAGCGATTCGCCCGAAGAGTCCTTCATATTTAGTCATTTTCAGCCAATTTTCAGAATTTTTGAAAATTTTACTTTTTTGTGAAAATATCCACTAAATGAGGGAATAATATGTGTGAGGGTACCCCAGAAGAGTTCCAAATGTGTGTGGGTAGAATATATATCCCACGGTGGTAAAATTGAAAAAAGGAGAAAAAAATTGTTTTTTCGACCTAGTCATTTTTTCAGCGTTTATCAGACTTTCAGATAGGGGAAATGTCAGTGAGCGTTCCGATTTCAGTTCCAGAGCGATTCACCCGATGAGTCCTTCATATTTATCGTTTTCAGCCAATTTTCTGAATTTTTGAAAATTTCACTTTTTTGTGAAAATATCCACTAAATGAGGGAATAATATGTGTGAGGGTACCCCAGGAGACTTCCAAATGTGTGTGGGTAGAATACATATCCCACGGGGGTAAAATTGAAATAATTTGAAAAAAATTTTTTGTTCGACTTAGTTATTTTTCCGGCATTTATCAGACTTTCAGATAGAGGAAATGTCAGTGAGCATTCCGATTCAGTTCCAGAGCGATTCGCCCGAAGAGTCCTTCATATTTAGTCGTTTTCAGCCAATTTTCAGAATTTTTGAAAATTTTACTTTTTTGTGAAAATATCCACTAAATGAGGGAATAATATGTGTGAGGGTACCCCAGGAGAGTTCCAAATGTCTGTGGGTAGAATATATATCCCATGGGGGTAAAATTGAAAAAAGTTGAAAAAAATTTTTGTTGGACTTAGTCATTTTTTCTGCATTTATCAGACTTTCAGATAGGGGAAATGTCAGTGAGCGTTCCGATCTCAGTTCCAGAGCGATTCGCCCTGTGAGTCCTTCATATTTAGTCGTTTTCAGCCAATTTTCTGAATTTTTGAAAATGTCACTTTTTTGTGAAAATATCCACTAAATGAGGGAATAATATGTGTGAGGGTACCCCAGGAGACTTCCAAATGTGTGTGGGTAGAATATATATCCCACGGGGGTAAAATTGAAAAAAGTTGAATACATTTTTTTTGGGACTTAGTCATTTTTTCAGCGTTTATCAGACTTTCAGATAGGGGAAATGTCAGTGAGCAATCCGATCTCAGTTCCAGAGCGATTCGCCCTGTGATTCCTTCATATTTAGTCGTTTTCAGCCAATTTTCTGAATTTTTGAAAATTTCACTTTTTTGTGAAAATATCCACTAAATGAGGGAATACTTTGTGTGAGGGTACCCCAGGAGACTTCCAAATGTGTGTGGGTAGAATATATATCCCACGGGGGTAAAATTGAAAAAAATTGAAAAAATTTTTATTTGGACTTAGTCCTTTTTCCGCCGTTTATCAGGCTTTCAGATAGGGGAAATGTCAGTGAGCGTTCCGATTTCTGTTCCAGAGCAATTCACCCGATGAGTCCTTCATATTTAGTCGTTTTCAGCCAATTTTCTGAATTTTTGAAAATTTCACTTTTTTGTGAAAATATCCACTAAATGAGGGAATAATATGTGTGAGGGTACCCCAGGAGAGTTCCAAATGTGTGTGGGTAGAATATATATCCCACGGGGGTAAAATTGAAAAAAGGTGAAAAAAAATTTGTTTTGGACTTAGTCATTTTTTCAGCGTTTATCAGACTTTCACATAGTGGAAATGTCAGTGAGCGTTCCTATTTCAGTTGCAGAGCGATTCGCTCGATGAGTCCTTCATATTTATTCGTTTTCAGCCAATTTTCAGAATTTTTGAAAATTTCACTTTTTTGTGAAAATATCCACTAAATGAGGGAATAATATGTGTGAGGGTACCCCAGGAGAGTTCCAAATGAGTGTGGGTAGAATATATATCCCACGGGGGTAAGATTGAAAAATGTTTAAAAAATAATTTTTTTGGACTTAGCCATTTTTCCGGCGTTTATCAGACTTTCAGATATGGGAAATGTGAGTGTGCATTCCGATTTCAGTTCCAGAGCGATTCGCCCAATGAGTCCTTCATATTTAGTAGTTTTCAGCCAATTTTCTGAATTTTTGAAAATTTCACTTTTTTGTGAAAATATCCACTAAATGAGGGAATATGTGTGAGGGTGCGCCAGGAGAGTTCCAAATGTGTCAGGGTACGCCAGGAGAGTACCAAATGTCTGTGGGTAGAATATATATCCCACGGGGGTAAAATTGAAAAAAGTTGAAAAAAAATTTTTTTTTGGACTTAGTCATTTTTCTGGCCTTTATCAGACTTTCAGATAGGGGAAATGTCAGTGAGCGTTCCAATTTCAGTTCCAGAATGATTTGCCCGATGAGTCCTTCATATTTAATCGTTTTCAGCCAATTTTCTGAATTTTTGAAAATTTCACTTTTTTGTGAAAATATCCACTAAATGAGGGAATAATATGTGTGAGATTACGCCAGGAGAGTCCCAAATGTGTGTGGGTAGAATATATATCCCACGGGGGTAAAATTTAAAAAAAAATTTTTTTGGACTTAGTCATTTTTCCGGCGTTTATCAGACTTTCAGATAGGGGAAATGTCAGTGAGCGTTCCGATTTCAGTTCCAGAGCGATTCGCCCGATGAGTCCTTCATATTTAGTCGTTTTCAGCCAATTTTCAGAATTTTTGAAAATTTCACTTTTTTGTGAAAATATCCACTAAATGAGGGAATAATATGTGTGAGGGTACGCCAGGAGAGTCCCAAATGTGTGTGGGTAGAATATATATCCCACGGGGGTAAAATTTAAAAAAAAATTTTTTTGGACTTAGCCATTTTTCCGGCGTTTATCAGGCTTTCAGATATGGGAAATGTGAGTGTGCATTCCGATTTCAGTTCCAGAGCGATTCGCCCAATGAGTCCTTCATATTTAGTCGTTTTCAGCCAATTTTCAGAATTTTTGAAAATTTCACTTATTTGTGAAAATATCCACTAAATGAGGGAATAATATGTGTGAGGGTACCCCAGGAAAGTTCCAAATGTGCGTGGGTAGAATATATATCCCACGGGGGTAAAATTGAAAAAAGTTGAAAAAAATTTTTTTTTTGGACTTCGTCATTTTTCTGGCCTTTATCAGACTTTCAGATAGGGGAAATGTCAGTGAGCGTTCCGATTTCAGTTCCAGAATGATTTGCCCGATGAGTCCTTCATATTTAGTTGTTTTCAGCCAATTTTCAGAATTTTTGAAAATTTCACTTATCTGTGAAAATATCCACTAAATGAGGGAATAATATGTGTGAGGGTACCCCAGGAGAGTTCCACATGTGTGTGGGTAGAATATATATCCCACGGGGGTAAAACTGAAAAAAGTTTAAAAAAATTTTTTTGGGGACTTAGTCATTTTTCCGGCCTTTATCAGACTTTCAGATAGGGGAAATGTCAGTGAGCATTGCGATTTCAGCTCCAGAGCGATTCGCCCGATGAGTAATTCATATTTAGTCATTTTCAGACAATTTTCTGAATTTTTGAAAATTTCACTTTTTTGTGAAAATATCCACTAAATGAGGGAATAATATGTGTGAGGGTACCCCAGGAGAGTTCCAAATGTGTGTGGGTAGAATATATATCCCACGGGGGTAAAATTTAAAAAAAATTTTTTTTGGACTTAGTCATTTTTCCGGCGTTTATCAGACTTTCAGATAGGGGAAATGTCAGTGAGCGTTCCGATTTCAGTTCCAGAATGATTTGCCCGATGAGTCCTTCATATTTAGTCGTTTTCAGCCAATTTTCTAAATTTTTGAAAATTTCACTTTTTTGTGAAAATATCCACTAAATGAGTGAATTATATGTGTGAGGGTACCCCAGGAGAGTTCCAAATGTGTGTGGGTAGAATATATATCCCACGGGGGTAAAATTGAAAAAAGTTGAAAAAATTTTTTTTTTTCGGACTTAGTCATTTTTCTGGCCTTTATCAGACTTTCAGATAGGGGAAATGTCAGTGAGCGTTCCGATTTCAGTTCCAGAATGATTTGCCCGATGAGTCCTTCATATTTAGTCGTTTTCAGCCAATTTTCTAAATTTTTGAAAATTTCACTTTTTTGTGAAAATATCCACTAAATGAGTGAATTATATGTGTGAGGGTACCCCAGGAGAGTTCCAAATGTGTGTGGGTAGAATTTATATCCCACAGGGGTAAAATTGAAAAAAGTTGAAAAAAAATTTTTTTTTGGACTTAGTCATTTTTCTGGCCTTTATCAGACTTTCAGATAGGGGAAATGTCAGTGAGCGTTCCAATTTCAGTTCCAGAATGATTTGCCCGATGAGTCCTTCATATTTAATCGTTTTCAGCCAATTTTCAGAATTTTTGAAAATTTCACTTTTTTGTGAAAATATCCACTAAATGAGGGAATAATATGTGTGAGATTACGCCAGGAGAGTCCCAAATGTGTGTGGGTAGAATATATATCCCACGGGGGTAAAATTTAAAAAAAAATTTTTTTGGACTTAGTCATTTTTCCGGCGTTTATCAGACTTTCAGATAGGGGAAATGTCAGTGAGCGTTCCGATTTCAGTTCCAGAGCGATTCGCCCGATGAGTCCTTCATATTTAGTCGTTTTCAGCCAATTTTCAGAATTTTTGAAAATTTCACTTTTTTGTGAAAATATCCACTAAATGAGGGAATAATATGTGTGAGGGTACGCCAGGAGAGTCCCAAATGTGTGTGGGTAGAATATATATCCCACGGGGGTAAAATTTAAAAAAAAATTTTTTTGGACTTAGCCATTTTTCCGGCGTTTATCAGGCTTTCAGATATGGGAAATGTGAGTGTGCATTCCGATTTCAGTTCCAGAGCGATTCGCCCAATGAGTCCTTCATATTTAGTCGTTTTCAGCCAATTTTCAGAATTTTTGAAAATTTCACTTATTTGTGAAAATATCCACTAAATGAGGGAATAATATGTGTGAGGGTACCCCAGGAAAGTTCCAAATGTGCGTGGGTAGAATATATATCCCACGGGGGTAAAACTGAAAAAAGTTTAAAAAATTTTTTTTGGGGACTTAGTCATTTTTCCGGCCTTTATCAGACTTTCAGATAGGGGAAATGTCAGTGAGCATTGCGATTTCAGCTCAGAGCGATTCGCCCGATGAGTAATTCATATTTAGTCATTTTCAGACAATTTTCTGAATTTTTGAAAATGTCACTTTTTTGTGAAAATATCCACTAAATGAGGGAATAATATGTGTGAGGGTACCCCAGGAGAGTTCCAAATGTGTGTGGGTAGAATATATATCCCACGGGGGTAAAATTTAAAAAAAAATTTTTTTGGACTTAGTCATTTTTCCGGCGTTTATCAGACTTTCAGATAGGGGAAATGTCAGTGAGCGTTCCGATTTCAGTTCCAGAATGATTTGCCCGATGAGTCCTTCATATTTAGTCGTTTTCAGCCAATTTTCTAAATTTTTGAAAAATTCACTTTTTTGTGTGTTTGGGTAGAATATATATCCCACAGGGGTAAAATTGAAAAAAGTTGAAAAAAAATTTTTTTTTGGACTTAGTCATTTTTCTGGCCTTTATCAGACTTTCAGATAGGGGAAATGTCAGTGAGCGTTCCGATTTCAGTTCCAGAATGATTTGCCCGATGAGTCCTTCATATTTAGTCGTTTTCAGCCAATTTTCAGAATTTTTGAAAATTTCACTTTTCTGTGAAAATATCCACTAAATGAGGGAATAATATGTGTGAGGGTACGCCAGGAGAGTCCCAAATGTGTGTGGGTAGAATATATATCCCACGGAGGTAAAATTTAAAAAAAAAATTTTTTGGACTTAGTCATTTTTCCGGCGTTTAGCAGACTTTCAGATAGGGGAAATGTCAGTGAGCGTTCCGATTTCAGTTCCAGAGCGATTCGCTCGATGAATCCTTCACATTTAGTCGTTTTCAGCCAATTTTCTGAATTTTTGAAAATTTCACTTATTTGTGAAAATATCCACTAAATGAGGGAATAATATGTGTGAGGGTACCCCAGGAAAGTTCCAAATGTGCGTGGGTAGAATATATATCCCACGGGGGTAAAACTGAAAAAAGTTTAAAAAATTTTTTTTGGGGACTTAGTCATTTTTCCGGCCTTTATCAGACTTTCAGATAGGGGAAATGTCAGTGAGCATTGCGATTTCAGTTCCAGAATGATTTGCCCGATGAGTCCTTCATATTTAGTCGTTTTCAGCCAATTTTCTAAATTTTTGAAAATTTCACTTTTTTTGTGAAAATATCCACTAAATGAGTGAATTATATGTGTGAGGGTACCCCAGGAGAGTTCCCAATGTGTGTGGGTAGAATATATATCCCACAGGGGTAAAATTGAAAAAAGTTGAAAAAAAATTTTTTTTTGGACTTAGTCATTTTTCTGGCCTTTATCAGACTTTCAGATAGGGGAAATGTCAGTGAGCATTCCGATTTCAGTTCCAGAATGATTTGCCGGATGAGTCCTTCATATTTAGTAGTTTTCAGCCAATTTTCAGAATTTTTGAAAATTTCACTTTTTTGTGAAAATATCCACTAAATGAGGGAATAATATGTGTGAGGGTACGCCAGGAGAGTCCCAAATGTGTGTGGGTAGAATATATATCCCACGGGAGTAAAATTTAAAAAAAAAATTTTTTTGGACTTAGTCATTTTTCCGGCGTTTATCAGACTTTCAGATAGGGGAAATGTCAGTGAGCGTTCCGATTTCAGTTCCAGAGCGATTCGCTCGATGAGTCCTTCACATTTAGTCGTTTTCAGCCAATTTTCTGAATTTTTGAAAATTTCACTTTTTTGTGAAAATATCCACTAAATGAGGGAATAATATGTGTGAGGGTACGCCAGGAGAGTTCCAAATGTGTGTGGGTAGAATATATATCCCACGGGGGTAAAATTAAAAAAAAATTTTTTGGACTTAGCCATTTTTCCGGCGTTTATCAGACTTTCAGATATGGGAAATGTGAGTGTGCATTCCGATTTCAGTTCCAGAGCGATTCGCCCAATGAGTCCTTCATATTTAGTAGTTTTCAGCCAATTTTCTGAATTTTTGAAAATTTTACTTTTTTGTGAAAATATCCACTAAATGAGTGAATTATATGTGTGAGGGTACCCCAGGAGAGTTTCAAATGTGTGTGGGTAGAATATATATCCCACGGGGGTAAAATTGAAAAAAGTTGAAAAATTTTTTTTTTTTCGGACTTAGTCATTTTTCTGGCCTTTATCAGACTTTCAGATAGGGGAAATGTCAGTGAGCGTTCCGATTTCAGTTCCAGAATGATTTGCCCGATGAGTCCTTCATATTTAATCGTTTTCAGCCAATTTTCAGAATTTTTGAAAATTTCACTTTTTTGTGAAAATATCCACTAAATGAGGGAATAATATGTGTGAGATTACGCCAGGAGAGTCCCAAATGTGTGTGGGTAGAATATATATCCCACGGGGGTAAAATTTAAAAAAAAATTTTTTTGGACTTAGTCATTTTTCCGGCGTTTATCAGACTTTCAGATAGGGGAAATGTCAGTGAGCGTTCCGATTTCAGTTCCAGAGCGATTCGCCCGATGAGTCCTTCATATTTAGTCGTTTTCAGCCAATTTTCAGAATTTTTGAAAATTTCACTTTTTTGTGAAAATATCCACTAAATGAGGGAATAATATGTGTGAGGGTACGCCAGGAGAGTCCCAAATGTGTGTGGGTAGAATATATATCCCACGGGGGTAAAATTTAAAAAAAAATTTTTTTGGACTTAGCCATTTTTCCGGCGTTTATCAGGCTTTCAGATATGGGAAATGTGAGTGTGCATTCCGATTTCAGTTCCAGAGCGATTCGCCCAATGAGTCCTTCATATTTAGTCGTTTTCAGCCAATTTTCAGAATTTTTGAAAATTTCACTTATTTGTGAAAATATCCACTAAATGAGGGAATAATATGTGTGAGGGTACCCCAGGAAAGTTCCAAATGTGCGTGGGTAGAATATATATCCCACGGGGGTAAAATTGAAAAAAGTTGAAAAAAATTTTTTTTTTGGACTTCGTCATTTTTCTGGCCTTTATCAGACTTTCAGATAGGGGAAATGTCAGTGAGCGTTCCGATTTCAGTTCCAGAATGATTTGCCCGATGAGTCCTTCATATTTAGTTGTTTTCAGCCAATTTTCAGAATTTTTGAAAATTTCACTTATCTGTGAAAATATCCACTAAATGAGGGAATAATATGTGTGAGGGTACCCCAGGAGAGTTCCACATGTGTGTGGGTAGAATATATATCCCACGGGGGTAAAACTGAAAAAAGTTTAAAAAAATTTTTTTGGGGACTTAGTCATTTTTCTGGCCTTTATCAGACTTTCAGATAGGGGAAATGTCAGTGAGCATTGCGATTTCAGCTCCAGAGCGATTCGCCCGATGAGTAATTCATATTTAGTCATTTTCAGACAATTTTCTGAATTTTTGAAAATTTCACTTTTTTGTGAAAATATCCACTAAATGAGGGAATAATATGTGTGAGGGTACCCCAGGAGAGTTCCAAATGTGTGTGGGTAGAATATATATCCCACGGGGGTAAAATTTAAAAAAAATTTTTTTTGGACTTAGTCATTTTTCCGGCGTTTATCAGACTTTCAGATAGGGGAAATGTCAGTGAGCGTTCCGATTTCAGTTCCAGAATGATTTGCCCGATGAGTCCTTCATATTTAGTCGTTTTCAGCCAATTTTCTAAATTTTTGAAAATTTCACTTTTTTGTGAAAATATCCACTAAATGAGTGAATTATATGTGTGAGGGTACCCCAGGAGAGTTCCAAATGTGTGTGGGTAGAATATATATCCCACGGGGGTAAAATTGAAAAAAGTTGAAAAAATTTTTTTTTTTCGGACTTAGTCATTTTTCTGGCCTTTATCAGACTTTCAGATAGGGGAAATGTCAGTGAGCGTTCCGATTTCAGTTCCAGAATGATTTGCCCGATGAGTCCTTCATATTTAGTCGTTTTCAGCCAATTTTCTAAATTTTTGAAAATTTCACTTTTTTGTGAAAATATCCACTAAATGAGTGAATTATATGTGTGAGGGTACCCCAGGAGAGTTCCAAATGTGTGTGGGTAGAATTTATATCCCACAGGGGTAAAATTGAAAAAAGTTGAAAAAAAATTTTTTTTTGGACTTAGTCATTTTTCTGGCCTTTATCAGACTTTCAGATAGGGGAAATGTCAGTGAGCGTTCCAATTTCAGTTCCAGAATGATTTGCCCGATGAGTCCTTCATATTTAATCGTTTTCAGCCAATTTTCAGAATTTTTGAAAATTTCACTTTTTTGTGAAAATATCCACTAAATGAGGGAATAATATGTGTGAGATTACGCCAGGAGAGTCCCAAATGTGTGTGGGTAGAATATATATCCCACGGGGGTAAAATTTAAAAAAAAATTTTTTTGGACTTAGTCATTTTTCCGGCGTTTATCAGACTTTCAGATAGGGGAAATGTCAGTGAGCGTTCCGATTTCAGTTCCAGAGCGATTCGCCCGATGAGTCCTTCATATTTAGTCGTTTTCAGCCAATTTTCAGAATTTTTGAAAATTTCACTTTTTTGTGAAAATATCCACTAAATGAGGGAATAATATGTGTGAGGGTACGCCAGGAGAGTCCCAAATGTGTGTGGGTAGAATATATATCCCACGGGGGTAAAATTTAAAAAAAAATTTTTTTGGACTTAGCCATTTTTCCGGCGTTTATCAGGCTTTCAGATATGGGAAATGTGAGTGTGCATTCCGATTTCAGTTCCAGAGCGATTCGCCCAATGAGTCCTTCATATTTAGTCGTTTTCAGCCAATTTTCAGAATTTTTGAAAATTTCACTTATTTGTGAAAATATCCACTAAATGAGGGAATAATATGTGTGAGGGTACCCCAGGAAAGTTCCAAATGTGCGTGGGTAGAATATATATCCCACGGGGGTAAAACTGAAAAAAGTTTAAAAAATTTTTTTTGGGGACTTAGTCATTTTTCCGGCCTTTATCAGACTTTCAGATAGGGGAAATGTCAGTGAGCATTGCGATTTCAGCTCAGAGCGATTCGCCCGATGAGTAATTCATATTTAGTCATTTTCAGACAATTTTCTGAATTTTTGAAAATGTCACTTTTTTGTGAAAATATCCACTAAATGAGGGAATAATATGTGTGAGGGTACCCCAGGAGAGTTCCAAATGTGTGTGGGTAGAATATATATCCCACGGGGGTAAAATTTAAAAAAAAATTTTTTTGGACTTAGTCATTTTTCCGGCGTTTATCAGACTTTCAGATAGGGGAAATGTCAGTGAGCGTTCCGATTTCAGTTCCAGAATGATTTGCCCGATGAGTCCTTCATATTTAGTCGTTTTCAGCCAATTTTCTAAATTTTTGAAAAATTCACTTTTTTGTGTGTTTGGGTAGAATATATATCCCACAGGGGTAAAATTGAAAAAAGTTGAAAAAAAATTTTTTTTTGGACTTAGTCATTTTTCTGGCCTTTATCAGACTTTCAGATAGGGGAAATGTCAGTGAGCGTTCCGATTTCAGTTCCAGAATGATTTGCCCGATGAGTCCTTCATATTTAGTCGTTTTCAGCCAATTTTCAGAATTTTTGAAAATTTCACTTTTCTGTGAAAATATCCACTAAATGAGGGAATAATATGTGTGAGGGTACGCCAGGAGAGTCCCAAATGTGTGTGGGTAGAATATATATCCCACGGAGGTAAAATTTAAAAAAAAAATTTTTTGGACTTAGTCATTTTTCCGGCGTTTAGCAGACTTTCAGATAGGGGAAATGTCAGTGAGCGTTCCGATTTCAGTTCCAGAGCGATTCGCCCGATGAGTCCTTCATATTTAGTCGTTTTCAGCCAATTTTCAGAATTTTTGAAAATTTCACTTTTTTGTGAAAATATCCACTAAATGAGGGAATAATATGTGTGAGGGTACGCCAGGAGAGTCCCAAATGTGTGTGGGTAGAATATATATCCCACGGGGGTAAAATTTAAAAAAAAATTTTTTTGGACTTAGCCATTTTTCCGGCGTTTATCAGGCTTTCAGATATGGGAAATGTGAGTGTGCATTCCGATTTCAGTTCCAGAGCGATTCGCCCAATGAGTCCTTCATATTTAGTCGTTTTCAGCCAATTTTCAGAATTTTTGAAAATTTCACTTATTTGTGAAAATATCCACTAAATGAGGGAATAATATGTGTGAGGGTACCCCAGGAAAGTTCCAAATGTGCGTGGGTAGAATATATATCCCACGGGGGTAAAACTGAAAAAAGTTTAAAAAATTTTTTTTGGGGACTTAGTCATTTTTCCGGCCTTTATCAGACTTTCAGATAGGGGAAATGTCAGTGAGCATTGCGATTTCAGCTCAGAGCGATTCGCCCGATGAGTAATTCATATTTAGTCATTTTCAGACAATTTTCTGAATTTTTGAAAATGTCACTTTTTTGTGAAAATATCCACTAAATGAGGGAATAATATGTGTGAGGGTACCCCAGGAGAGTTCCAAATGTGTGTGGGTAGAATATATATCCCACGGGGGTAAAATTTAAAAAAAAATTTTTTTGGACTTAGTCATTTTTCCGGCGTTTATCAGACTTTCAGATAGGGGAAATGTCAGTGAGCGTTCCGATTTCAGTTCCAGAATGATTTGCCCGATGAGTCCTTCATATTTAGTCGTTTTCAGCCAATTTTCTAAATTTTTGAAAAATTCACTTTTTTGTGTGTTTGGGTAGAATATATATCCCACAGGGGTAAAATTGAAAAAAGTTGAAAAAAAATTTTTTTTTGGACTTAGTCATTTTTCTGGCCTTTATCAGACTTTCAGATAGGGGAAATGTCAGTGAGCGTTCCGATTTCAGTTCCAGAATGATTTGCCCGATGAGTCCTTCATATTTAGTCGTTTTCAGCCAATTTTCAGAATTTTTGAAAATTTCACTTTTCTGTGAAAATATCCACTAAATGAGGGAATAATATGTGTGAGGGTACGCCAGGAGAGTCCCAAATGTGTGTGGGTAGAATATATATCCCACGGAGGTAAAATTTAAAAAAAAAATTTTTTGGACTTAGTCATTTTTCCGGCGTTTAGCAGACTTTCAGATAGGGGAAATGTCAGTGAGCGTTCCGATTTCAGTTCCAGAGCGATTCGCTCGATGAATCCTTCACATTTAGTCGTTTTCAGCCAATTTTCTGAATTTTTGAAAATTTCACTTATTTGTGAAAATATCCACTAAATGAGGGAATAATATGTGTGAGGGTACCCCAGGAAAGTTCCAAATGTGCGTGGGTAGAATATATATCCCACGGGGGTAAAACTGAAAAAAGTTTAAAAAATTTTTTTTGGGGACTTAGTCATTTTTCCGGCCTTTATCAGACTTTCAGATAGGGGAAATGTCAGTGAGCATTGCGATTTCAGTTCCAGAATGATTTGCCCGATGAGTCCTTCATATTTAGTCGTTTTCAGCCAATTTTCTAAATTTTTGAAAATTTCACTTTTTTTGTGAAAATATCCACTAAATGAGTGAATTATATGTGTGAGGGTACCCCAGGAGAGTTCCCAATGTGTGTGGGTAGAATATATATCCCACAGGGGTAAAATTGAAAAAAGTTGAAAAAAAATTTTTTTTTGGACTTAGTCATTTTTCTGGCCTTTATCAGACTTTCAGATAGGGGAAATGTCAGTGAGCATTCCGATTTCAGTTCCAGAATGATTTGCCGGATGAGTCCTTCATATTTAGTAGTTTTCAGCCAATTTTCAGAATTTTTGAAAATTTCACTTTTTTGTGAAAATATCCACTAAATGAGGGAATAATATGTGTGAGGGTACGCCAGGAGAGTCCCAAATGTGTGTGGGTAGAATATATATCCCACGGGAGTAAAATTTAAAAAAAAAATTTTTTTGGACTTAGTCATTTTTCCGGCGTTTATCAGACTTTCAGATAGGGGAAATGTCAGTGAGCGTTCCGATTTCAGTTCCAGAGCGATTCGCTCGATGAGTCCTTCACATTTAGTCGTTTTCAGCCAATTTTCTGAATTTTTGAAAATTTCACTTTTTTGTGAAAATATCCACTAAATGAGGGAATAATATGTGTGAGGGTACGCCAGGAGAGTTCCAAATGTGTGTGGGTAGAATATATATCCCACGGGGGTAAAATTAAAAAAAAATTTTTTGGACTTAGCCATTTTTCCGGCGTTTATCAGACTTTCAGATATGGGAAATGTAAGTGTGCATTCCGATTTCAGTTCCAGAGCGATTCGCCCAATGAGTCCTTCATATTTAGTAGTTTTCAGCCAATTTTCTGAATTTTTGAAAATTTTACTTTTTTGTGAAAATATCCACTAAATGAGTGAATTATATGTGTGAGGGTACCCCAGGAGAGTTTCAAATGTGTGTGGGTAGAATATATATCCCACGGGGGTAAAATTGAAAAAAGTTGAAAAAATTTTTTTTTTTCGGACTTAGTCATTTTTCTGGCCTTTATCAGACTTTCAGATAGGGGAAATGTCAGTGAGCGTTCCGATTTCAGTTCCAGAATGATTTGCCCGATGAGTCCTTCATATTTAGTCGTTTTCAGCCAATTTTCTAAATTTTTGAAAATTTCACTTTTTTGTGAAAGTATCCACTAAATGAGGGAATAATATGTGTGAGGGTATGCCAGGAGAGTTCCAAATGTTTGTGGGTATAATATATATCCCACGGGGGTAAAATTGAAAAAAGTTGAAAACATTTATTTTTTTGGACTTAGTCATTTTTCCGGCGTTTATCAGACTTTCAGATAGGGGAAATGTCATTGAGCGTTCCGATTTCAGTTCCAGAGCGATTCGCCCAATGAGTCCTTCATATTTAGTCGTTTTCAGTCAATTTTCAGAATTTTTGAAAATTTCACTTTTTTGTGAAAATATAAACTAAATGAGGGAATAATATGTGTGAGGGTACCCCAGGAGAGTTCCAAATGTGTGAGGGTACGCCAGGAGAGTTCCAAATGTGTGTGGGTAGAATATATATCCCACGGGGGTAAAATTGAGAAAAGTTGAAAATAATTTTTTTTTTGGACTTAGTCGTTTTTCCGGCGTTTATCAGTCTTTCAGATAGGGGAAATGTCAGTGAGCATTCCGATTACAGTTCCAGAGTGATTCGCCCGATGAGTACTTCATATTTAGTCGTTTTCAGCAAAGTTTCGGAATTTTTGAAAATTTCACTTTTTGTGAAAATATCCACTAAATGAAGGAATAATATGTGTGAGGGTACCCCAGGAGAGTTCCAAATGTGTGAGGGTACGCCAGGAGAGTTCCAAATGTGTGTGGGTAGAATATATATCCCACGGCTGTAAAATTGAAAAAAGTTGAAAATTTTTTTTTAATGGACTTAGTCATTTTTCCAGCGTTTATCAGACTTTCAGATAGGGGAAATGTCAGTCAACGTTCCGATTTCAGTTCCAGAGCGATTCGCCCGATGAGTCCTTCATATTTAGTCGTTTTCAGCCAATTTTCAGAATTTTAGAAAATTTCACTTTTTAGTGAAAATATCCACTAAATGAGGGAATTATATGTGTGAGGGTACCCCAGGAGAGTTCCAAATGTGTTTGGGTAGAATATATATCCCACGGGTGTAAAATTGAAAAAAATTTTTTTTTGGACTTAGTCATTTTTCCGGCGTTTATCAGAATTTCAGATAGGGGAAATGTAAGTGAGCATACCGATTTCAGTTCCAGTGCGATTCGCCCGATGAGTCCTTCATATTTAGTCGTTTTCAGCCAATTTTCAGAATTTTTCAAAATTTCACTTTTTTGTGAAAATATCCACTAAATGAGGGAATAATATGTGTGAGGGTACGCCAGGAGAGTTCCAAATGTGTGTGACCAGAATATATATCCCACGGGGGTAAAATTGAAAAAAGTTTAAAAAAAATTTTTTTTTTTGCGCTTAGTCATTTTTCAAGCGTTTATCAGACTTTCAGATAGGGGAAATGTCAGTGAGCGTTCCGATTTCAGTTCCAGAGCGATTCGCCCAATGAGTCCTTCATATTTAGTCGTTTTCAGCCAATTTTCTGAATTTTTGAAAATTTCACTTTTTTGTGAAAATATCCACTAAATGAGGGAATAATATGTGTGAGGGTACCCCAGGAGAGTTCCAAATGTGTGTGGGTAGAATATATATCCCACGGGGGTAAAATTGAAAAAAGTTGAAAAAAATTTTTTTAGACTCAGTCATTTTTTCAGCGTTTATCAGACTTTCAGATAGGGGAAATGTCAGTCAGCGTTCCGATTTCAGTTCCAGAGCGATGCACCCGATGTGGCCTTCATATTTAGTCGTTTTCAGCCAATTTTCTGAATTTTTGAAAATTTCACTTTTTTTGTGAAAATATCCACTAAATGAGGGAATAATTTGTGTGAGGGTACACCAGGAGAGTTCCAAATGTGTATAAGCAGAATATATATCCCACGGGGGTAAAATTGAAAAAAGTTGAAAAAAATTTTTTTTTTTTGCGCTTAGTCATTTTTCAAGCGTTTATCAGACTTTCAGATAGGGGAAATGTCAGTGAGCGTTCCGATTTCAGTTCCAGAGCGATTCGCCCGATGAGTCCTTCATATTTAGTCGTTTTCAGCCAATTTTCTGAATTTTTGAAAATTTCACTTTTTTGTGAAAATATCCACTAAATGAGGGAATAATATGTGTGAGGGTACGCCTGGAGAGTTCCAAATGTGTGTGGGTAGAATATATATCCCACGGGGGTAAAATTGAAAAAAAAATTTTTTTGGACTCAGTCATTTTTTCAGCGTTTATCAGACTTTCAGATAGGGGAAATGTCAGTCAGCGTTCCGATTTCAGTTCCAGAGCGATGCACCCGATGTGGCCTTCATATGTAGTCGTTTTCAGCCAATTTTCTGAATTTTTGAAAATTTCACTTTTTTTGTGAAAATATCCACTAAATGAGGGAATAATATGTGTGAGGGTACACCAGGAGAGTTCCAAATGTGTGTAAGCAGAATATATATCCCACGGGGGTAAAATTGAAAAAAGTTGAAAAAAAATTTTTTTTTTTGCGCTTAGTCATTTTTCAAGCGTTTATCAGACTTTCAGATAGGGGAAATGTCAGTGAGCGTTCCGATTTCAGTTCCAGAACGATTTGCCCGATGAGTCCTTCATATTTAGTCGTTTTCAGCCAATTTTCAGAATTTTTTAAAATTTCACTTTTTTGTGAAAATATCCACTAAATAAGGGAATTATATGTGTGAGTGTACCCCAGGAGAGTTCCAAATGTGTGTGGGTAGAATATATATCCCACGGGTGTAAAATTGAAAAGAAAAATTTTTTTGACTTAGTCATTTTTCCGGCGTTTATCAGACTTTCAGATAGGGGAAATGTAATTGAGCATTCTGATTTCAGTTCCAGTGCGATTCGCCCGATGAGTCCTTCATATTTAGTCGTTTTCAGCCAATTTTCAGAATTTTTGAAAATTTCACTTTTTTGTGAAAATATCCACTAAATGAGGGAATAATATGTGTGAGGGTACCCCAAGAGAGTCCCAAATGTGTGTGGGTAGAATATATATCCCACGGGGGTAAAATTAAAAAAAAATTTTTTGGGACTTAGTCATTTTTCCAGCCTTTATCAGACTTTCAGATACTGGAAATGTCAGTCAGCGTTCCGATTTCAGTTCCAGAGCGATTCGCCCGATGAGTCTTTCATATTTAGTCGTTTTCAGCCAATTTTCAGAATTTTTGAAAATTTCACTTTTTTGTGAAAATATCCACTAAATAAGGGAATTATATGTGTGAGGGTACCCCAGGAGAGTTCCAAATGTGTGTGGGTAGAAAATATATCCCACGGGGATAAAATTGAGAAAAGTTGAAAAGAATTTTTTTTTTGGACTTAGTCGTTTTTCCGGCGTTTATCAGTCTTTCAGATAGGGGAAATGTCAGTGAGCGTTCCGATTTCAGTTCCAGAGTGATTCGCCTGATGAGTCCTTCATATTTAGTCATTTTCAGCCAATTTTCAGAATTTTTGAAAATTTCACTTTTTTGCGAAAATATCCTCTAAATGAGGGAATAATATGTGTGAGGGTACGCCAGGAGAGTTACAAATGTGTGTGGGTAGAATATATATCCCACGGGGATAAAATTGAGAAAAGTTGAAAAGAATTTTTTTTTTGGACTTAGTCGTTTTTCCGGCGTTTATCAGTCTTTCAGATAGGGGAAATGTCAGTGAGCGTTCCGATTTCAGTTCCAGAGTGATTCGCCTAATGAGTCCTTCATATTTAGTCATTTTCAGCCAATTTTCAGAATTTTTGAAAATTTCACTTTTTGTGAAAATATCCACTAAATGAGGGAATAATATGTGTGAGGGTACGCCAGGAGAGTTCCAAATGTGTCAGGGTACGCCAGGAGAGTACCAAATGTCTGTGGGTAGAATATATATCCCACGGGGGTAAAATTGAAAAAAGTTGAAAACATTTTTTTGTTGGACTTAGTCGTTTTTCCGGCGTTTATCAAACTTTCAGATAGGGGAAATGTTAGTGAGCATTCCCATTTCAGTTCCAGAGTGATTCGCCCAATGAGTCCTTCATATTTAGTCAATTTCTGCCAAGTTTCTGAATTTTTGAAAATTTCACTTTTTTGTGAAAATATCAACTAAATGAGGGAATAATATGTGTGAGGGTACCCCAGGAGAGTTCCAAATGTGTTTGGGTAGAATATATATCCCATGGGGGTAAAATTGAAAAAAGTTGAAAAAAAATTTTTTTGGGACTTAGTCATTTTTCGGGCATTTATCAGACTTTCAGAAAGGGGAAGTGTCAGTGAGCATTTCGATTTCAGTTCCACAGTGATTCGCCCAATGAGTCCTTCATATTTAGTCGTTTTCAGCCAAATTTCTGAATTTTTGAAAATTTCACTTTTTTTGTGAAAATATCCACTAAATGAATGAATAATATGTGTGAGGGTACCCCAGGAGAGTTCCAAATGTGTATGGGTAGAATATATATCCCACGGGGGTAAAATTGAAAAAAGTTGAAAAATTTTTTTTCTTGGACTTAGTCGTTTTTCCGGCGTTTATTAGACTTTCAGATAGGGGAAATGTCAGTGAGCATTCCAATTTCAGTTCCAGAGCGATTCGCTCGATGAGTCCTTCATATTTAGTCGTTTTCAGCCAATTTTCCAAATTTTTGAAAATTTCACTTTTTCGTGAAAATATCCACTAAATGAGGGAATAATATGTGTGAGGGTACCCCAGGAGAGTTCCAAATGTGTGTGGGTAGAACATATTTCCCACGGGGGTAAAATTGAAAAAGGTTGAAAAAAATTTTTTGGTGGACTTAGTCATTTTTCCGCCGTTTATCAGACTTTCAGATATATGGGAAATGTCAGTGAGCGTTCCGATTTCAGTTCCAGAGTGATTCGCCCGTTGAGTCCTTCATATTAAGTCGTTTTCAGCCAATTTTCAGAATTTTTGAAAATTTCACTTTTTTGTGAAAATATCCACTAAATGAGGGAATAATATGTGTGAGGGTACGCCAGGAGAGTACCAAATGTGTGTGGGTAGAATATATATCCCACGGGTGTAAAATTGAAAAAGGTTGAAAAAAATTTTTGGGTGGACTTAGTCATTTTTCCGCCGTTTATCAGACTTTCAGATAGGGGAAGTGTCAGTGAGCATTCCGATTTCAGTTCCAGAGTGATTCAACCGATGAGTCCTTCATATTTAGTCGTTTTCAGCAAATTTTCAGAATTTTTGAAAATTTCACTTTTTTGTGAAATTATCCACTAAATGAGGGAATAATATGTGTGAGGGTACCCCAGGAGAGTTCCAAATATGTTTGGGTAGCATATATATCCCACTGGGGTAAAATTGAAAAAAGTTGAAAAACATTTTTTTTTGGACTTAGTAATTTTTCCGGCATTTATCAGACTTTCAGATAGGGGAAGTGTCAGTGAGCATTCCGATTTCAGTTCCAGAGTGATTCCCCGATGAGACCTTCATATTTAGTCGTTTTCAGCAAATTTTCTGAATTTTTGAAAATTTCACTTTTTTGTGAAAATATCCACTAAATGAGGGAATAATATGTGTGAGGGTGCGCCAGGAGAGTTCTAAATGTGTGTGGGTAGAATATATATCCCACGGGGTAAAATAGAAAAAAGTTGAAAAACATTTTTTTTTGGACTTAGTCATTTTTCCGGCGTTTATCAGACTTTCAGATAGGGGAAATGTCAGTGAGCGTTCCGATTTCAGTTGCAGAGCGATTCGCCTGATGAGTACTTCATATTTAGTCGTTTTCAGCCAATTTTCTGAATTTTTGAAAATTTCACTTTTTTGTGAAAATATCCACTAAATGAGGAAATAATATGTGTGAGGGTACCCCAGGAGAGTTCCAAATGTGTTTGAGTAGAATATATCCCACGGGAGTAAAATTGAAAAAAGTTGAAAAACATTTTTTTATGGACTTAGTCATTTTTCCGGCATTTATCAGACTTTCAGAAAGGGGAAATGTCATTGAGCGTTCCGATTTCAGTTCCAGAGTGATTCGCCCAATGAGTCCTTCATATTTAATCGTTTTCAGCCAAGTTTCTGAATTTTTGAAAATTTCACTTTTTTGTGAAAATATCCACTAAATGAGGGAATAATATGTGTGAGGGTACCCCAGGAGAGTTCCAAGTGTGTTTGGGTAGAATACATCCCACGGGAGTAAAATTGAAAAAAGTTGAAAATCATTTTTTTCTGGACTTAGTCATTTTTCGGGCATTTATCAAACTTTCAGAAAGGGGAAATGTCAGTGAGCGTTCCGATTTCAGTTCCAGAGTGATTCGCCCAATGAGTCCTTCATATTTAGTCGTTTTCAGCCAAGTTTCTGAATTTTGGAAAATTTCACTTTTTTGTGAAAATATCAACTAAATGAGGGAATAATATGTGTGAGGGTACCCCAGGAGAGTTCCAAATGTGTTTGGGTAGAATATATATCCCATGGGGGTAAAATTGAAAAAAGTTGAAAAAAATTTTTTTTTGGACTTAGTCATTTTTCCGGCGTTTATCAGACTTTCAGATAGGGGAAATGTCAGTGAGCGTTCCGATTTCAGTTGCAGAGCGATTCGCCTGATGAGTACTTCATATTTAGTCGTTTTCAGCCAATTTTCTGAATTTTTGAAAATTTCACTTTTTTGTGAAAATATCCACTAAATGAGGGAATAATATGTGTGAGGGTACCCCAGGAGAGTTTCAAATGTGTGTGGGTAGAACATATTTCCCACGGGGGTAAAATTGAAAAAAGTTGAAAAAAATTTTTTTTTGGACTTAGTCATTTTTCCGGCGTTTATCAGACTCTCAGATAGGGGAAATGTTAGTGAGCATTTCGATTTCAGTTCCAGAGTGATTCGCCCGATGAGTCCTTCATATTTAGTCGTTTTCAGCCAATTTTCAGAATTTTTGAAAATTTCACTTTTTTGTGAAAATATCCACTAAATGAGGGAATAATATGTGTGGGGGTACCCCAGGAGAGTTCCAAATGTGTTTGGGTAGAATATATATCCCACGGGGGTAAAATTGAAAAAAGTTAAAAAAAATGTTTTTTGGTCTTAGTCATTTTTTCAGCGTTTATCAGACTTTCAGAAAGGGGAAATGTCAGTGAGCATTCCGATTTCAGTTCCAGAGTGATTCACCCGATGAGTCCTTCATATTTAGTCGTTTTCAGCAAATTTTCTGAATTTTTGAAAATTTCACTTTTTTGTGAAAATATCCACTAAATGAGGGAATAATATGTGTGAGGGTATGCCAGGAGAGTACCAAATGTGTGTGGGTAGAATATATATCTCAAGTGGGTAAAATTGAAAAAAGTTGAAAAAATTTTTTTTTTCGACTTAGTCATTTTTCGGGCATTTATCAGACTTTCAGAAAGGGGAAGTGTCAGTGAGCATTTCGATTTCAGTTCCAGAGTGATTCGCCCAATGAGTCCTTCATATTTAGTCGTTTTCAGCCAATTTTCTAAATTTTTGAAAATTTCACTTTTTTTGTGAAAATATCCACTAAATGAGGGAATAATATGTGTGAGGGTACCCCAGGAGAGTTCCAAATGTGTTTGGGTAGAATATATATCCCACGGGGGTAAAATTGAAAAAAGTTGAAAAATTTTTTTTCTTGGACTTAGTCATTTTTCCGGCGTTTATTAGACTTTCAGATAGGGGAAATGTCAGTGAGTGTTCCGATTTCAGTTCCAGAGCGATTTGCCCGATGAGTCCTTCATATTTAGTCGTTTTCAGCCAATTTTCTAAATTTTTGAAAATTTCATTTTTTTGTGAAAATATCCACTAAATGAGGGAATAATATGTGTGAGGGTGCGCCAGGAGAGTTCTAAATGTGTGTGGGTAGAATATATATCCCACGGGGTAAAATAGAAAAAAGTTGAAAAACATTTTTTTTTGGACTTAGTCATTTTTCGGGCGTTTATCAGACTTTCAGATAGGGGAAATGTCAGTGAGCGTTCTGATTTCAGTTCCAGAGTGATTCGCCCAAGGAGTCCTTCATATTTAGTCGTTTTCAGCCAAGTTTCTGAATTTTTGAAAATTTCACTTTTTTGTGAAAATATCCATTAAATGAGGGAATAATATGTGTGAGGGTACGCCAGGAGAATACCAAAAGTTTGTGGGTAGAATATATATCCCACCGCGGTAAAATTGAAAAAAGTTTTAAAAAAATTTTTTTTGGACTTAGTCATTTTTTGTGCATTTATCAGACTTTCAGAAAGGGGAAATGTCAGTGAGCATTCCGATTTCAGTTCCAGAGTGATTCACCCGATGAGTCCTTCATATTTAGTCGTTTTCAGCAAATTTTCTGAATTTTTGAAAATTTCACTTTTTTGTGAAAATATCCACTAAATGAGGAAATAATATATGTGAGGGTATGCCAGGAGAGTACCAAATGTGTGTGGGTAGAATATATATCCCACGGGTGTAAAATTGAAAAAGGTTGAAAAAAATTTTTTGGTGGACTTAGTCATTTTTCCGCCGTTTATCAGACTTTCAGATAGGGGAAGTGTCAGTGAGCATTCCGATTTCAGTTCCAGAGTGATTCACCCGATGAGTCCTTCATATTTAGTCGTTTTCAGCAAATTTTCTGAATTTTTGAAAATTTCACTTTTTTGTGAAAATATCCACTAAATGAGGGAATAATAAGTGTGAGGGTACCCCAGGAGAGTTCCAAATATGTTTGGGTAGCATATATATCCCACTGGGGTAAAATTGAAAAAAGTTGAAAAACATTTTTTTTTGGACTTAGTCATTTTTCGGGCATTTATCAGACTTTCAGAAAGGGGAAGTGTCAGTGAGCATTCCGATTTCAGTTCCAGAGTGATTCGCCCAATGAGTCCTTCATATTTAATCGTTTTCAGCCATGTTTCTGAATTTTTGAAAATTTCACTTTTTTGTGAAAATATCCACTAAATGAGGGAATAATATGTGTGAGGGTACCCCAGGAGAGTTCCAAGTGTGTTTGGGTAGAATACATCCCACGGGAGTAAAATTGAAAAAAGTTGAAAATCATTTTTTTCTGGACTTAGTCATTTTTCGGGCATTTATCAAACTTTCAGAAAGGGGAAATGTCAGTGAGCGTTCCGATTTCAGTTCCAGAGTGATTCGCCCAATGAGTCCTTCATATTTAGTCGTTTTCAGCCAAGTTTCTGAATTTTGGAAAATTTCACTTTTTCGTGAAAATATCAACTAAATGAGGGAATAATATGTGTGAGGGTACCCCAGGAGAGTTCCAAATGTGTTTGGGTAGAATATATATCCCATGGGGGTAAAATTGAAAAAAGTTGAAAAAAATTTTTTTTTGGACTTAGTCATTTTTCCGGCGTTTATCAGACTTTCAGATAGGGGAAATGTCAGTGAGCGTTCCGATTTCAGTTGCAGAGCGATTCGCCTGATGAGTACTTCATATTTAGTCGTTTTCAGCCAATTTTCTGAATTTTTGAAAATTTCACTTTTTTGTGAAAATATCCACTAAATGAGGGAATAATATGTGTGAGGGTACCCCAGGAGAGTTCCAAATGTGTGTGGGTAGAACATATTTCCCACGGGGGTAAAATTGAAAAAAGTTGAAAAAAATTTTTTTTTGGACTTAGTCATTTTTCCGGCGTTTATCAGACTCTCAGATAGGGGAAATGTTAGTGAGCATTTCGATTTCAGTTCCAGAGTGATTCGCCCGATGAGTCCTTCATATTTAGTCGTTTTCAGCCAATTTTCAGAATTTTTGAAAATTTCACTTTTTTGTGAAAATATCCACTAAATGAGGGAATAATATGTGTGGGGGTACCCCAGGAGAGTTCCAAATGTGTTTGGGTAGAATATATATCCCACTGGGGTAAAATTGAAAAAAGTTAAAAAAAATGTTTTTTGGTCTTAGTCATTTTTTCAGCGTTTATCAGACTTTCAGAAAGGGGAAATGTCAGTGAGCATTCCGATTTCAGTTCCAGAGTGATTCACCCGATGAGTCCTTCATATTTAGTCGTTTTCAGCAAATTTTCTGAATTTTTGAAAATTTCACTTTTTTGTGAAAATATCCACTAAATGAGGGAATAATATGTGTGAGGGTATGCCAGGAGAGTACCAAATGTGTGTGGGTAGAATATATATCCCACGGGTGTAAAATTGAAAAAGGTTGAAAAAAATTTTTTGGTGGACTTAGTCATTTTTCCGCCGTTTATCAGACTTTCAGATAGGGGAAGTGTCAGTGAGCATTCCGATTTCAGTTCCAGAGTGATTCACCCGATGAGTCCTTCATATTTAGTCGTTTTCAGCAAATTTTCTGAATTTTTGAAAATTTCACTTTTTTGTGAAAATATCCACTAAATGAGGGAATAATATGTGTGAGGGTACCCCAGGAGAGTTCCAAATGTGTGTGGGTAGAACATATATCCCACGGGGGTAAAATTGAAAAAAGTTGAAAAACATTTTTTTTTGGACTTAGTCATTTTTCCGGCGTTTATCAGACTTTCAGATAGGGGAAGTGTCAGTGATCATTCCGATTTCAGTTCCAGAGTGATTTGCCCTATGAGTCCTTCATATTTAGTCGTTTTCAGCCAATTTTCTAAATTTTTGAAAATTTCACTTTTTTGTGAAAATATCCACTAAATGAGGGAATAATATGTGTGAGGGTGCGCCAGGAGAGTTCTAAATGTGTGTGGGTAGAATATATATCCCACGGGGTAATATAGAAAAAAGTTGAAAAACATTTTTTTTTGGACTTAGTCATTTTTCCGGCGTTTATCAGACTCTCAGATAGCGGAAATGTAAGTGAGCATTCCGATTTCAGTTCCAGAGTGATTCGCCCGATGAGTCCTTCATATTTAGTCGTTTTCAGCCAATTTTCTGAATTTTTGAAAATTTCACTTTTTTGTGAAAATATCTACTAAATGAGGGAATAATATGTGTGATGGTAACCCAGGAGAGTTCCAAGTGTGTTTGGGTAGAATACATCCCACGGGAGTAAAATTGAAAAAAGTTGAAAATCATTTTTTTCTGGACTTAGTCATTTTTCGGGCATTTATCAAACTTTCAGAAAGGGGAAATGTCAGTGAGCGTTCCGATTTCAGTTCCAGAGTGATTCGCCCAATGAGTCCTTCATATTTAGTCGTTTTCAGCCAAGTTTCTGAATTTTGGAAAATTTCACTTTTTTGTGAAAATATCAACTAAATGAGGGAATAATATGTGTGAGGGTACCCCAGGAGAGTTCCAAATGTGTTTGGGTAGAATATATATCCCATGGGGGTAAAATTGAAAAAAGTTGAAAAAAATTTTTTTTTGGACTTAGTCATTTTTCCGGCGTTTATCAGACTTTCAGATAGGGGAAATGTCAGTGAGTGTTCCGATTTCAGTTCCAGAGCGATTCGCCCGATGAGTCCTTCATATTTAGTCGTTTTCAGCCAATTTTCTGAATTTTTGAAAATTTCACTTTTTTGTGAAAATATCCACTAAATGAGGGAATAATATGTGTGAGGGTACCCCAGGAGAGTTCCAAATGTGTTTGGGTTGAATATATATCCCACGGGGGTAAAATTGAAAAAAGTTGAAAAACATTTTTTTTTGGACTTAGTCATTTTTCCGCCATTTATCGGACTTTCAGATAGGGGAAATGTCAGTGAGCATTCCGATTTCAGTTCCAGAGCGATTCGCTCAATGAGTCCTTCATATTTAGTCGTTTTCAGCCAATTTTCAAAATTTTTGAAAATTTCACTTTTTCGTGAAAATATCCACTAAATGAGGGAATAATATGTGTGAGGGTACCCCAGGAGAGTTCCAAATGTGTGTGGGTACAACATATATCCCACGGGGGTAAAATTGAAAAAAGTTGAAAAAAATGTTTTTTGGTCTTAGTCATTTTTTCAGCGTTTATCAGACTTTCAGATAGGGGAAATGTCAGTGAGCGTTCTGATTTCAGTTCCAGAGTGATTCGCCCAAGGAGTCCTTCATATTTAGTCGTTTTCAGCCAAGTTTCTGAATTTTTGAAAATTTCACTTTTTTGTGAAAATATCCACTAAATGATGGAATAATATGTGTGAGGGTACCCCAGGAGAGTTCCAAATGTGTTTGGGTTGAATATATATCCCACGGGGGTAAAATTGAAAAAAGTTGAAAAACATTTTTTTTTGGACTTAGTCATTTTTCCGGCATTTATCAGACTTTCAGAAAGGGGAAATGTCAGTGAGAGTTCTGATTTCAGTTCCAGAGTGATTCGCCCAAGGAGTCCTTCATATTTAGTCGTTTTCAGCCAAGTTTCTGAATTTTTGAAAATTTCACTTTTTTGTGAAAATATCCACTAAATGAGGGAATAATATGCGTGAGGGTACCCCAGGAGAGTTCCAAATGTGTTTGGGTTGAATATATATCCCACGGGGGTAAAATTGAAAAAAGTTGAAAAACTTTTTTTTTTGGACTTAGTCATATTTTCAGCATTTATCAGACTTTCAGATAGGGGAAATGTCAGTGAGCGTTCCGATTTCAGTTCCAGAGTGATTAGCCCGATGAATCCTTCATATTAAGTCGTTTTCAGCCAATTTTCTGAATTTTTGAAAATTTCACTTTTTTGTGAAAATATCCACTAAATGAGGGAATAATATGTGTGAGGGTACGCCAGCAGAGTACCAAATGTGTGTGGGTAGAATATATATACCACGGCGGTAAAATTTAAAAAAGTTGAAAACATTTTTTTCTTGGACTTAGTCATTTTTTCAGAGTTTATCAAACTTTCAGATAGGGGAAATGTCAGTGAGCGTTCCAATTTCAGTTCCAGAGCGATTCGCTCGATGAGTCCTTCATATTAAGTCGTTTTCAGCCAATTTTCAGAATTTTTGAAAATTTCACTTTTTTGTGAAAATATCCACTAAATGAGGGAATAATCTGTTTGAGGGTACGCCAGGAGAGTACCAAATGTGTGTGGGTAGAATATATATCCCACGGGTGTAAAATTGAAAAATGTTGAAAAAAATTGTTTTGGGGACTTAGTTATTTTTCCGCCGTTTATCAGACTTTCACATAGGGGAAGTGTCAGTGAGCATTCCGATTTCAGTTCCAGAGTGATTCGCCCGATGAGTCCTTCATATTTAGTCGTTTTCAGCCAATTTTCTGAATTTTTGAAAATTTCACTTTTTTGTGAAAATATCTACTAAATGAGGGAATAATATGTGTGAGGGTACCCCAGGAGAGTTCCAAGTGTGTTTGGGTAGAATACATCCCACGGGAGTAAAATTGAAAAAAGTTGAAAATCATTTTTTTCTGGACTTAGTCATTTTTCGGGCATTTATCAAACTTTCAGAAAGGGGAAATGTCAGTGAGCGTTCCGATTTCAGTTCCAGAGTGATTCGCCCAATGAGTCCTTCATATTTAGTCGTTTTCAGGCAAGTTTCTGAATTTTGGAAAATTTCACTTTTTTGTGAAAATATCAACTAAATGAGGGAATAATATGTGTGAGGGTACCCCAGGAGAGTTCCAAATGTGTTTGGGTAGAATATATATCCCATGGGGGTAAAATTGAAAAAAGGTGAAAAAAATTTTTTTTTGGACTTAGTCATTTTTCCGGCGTTTATCAGACTTTCAGATAGGGGAAATGTCAGTGAGCGTTCCGATTTCAGTTCCAGAGCGATTCGCCCGATGAGTCCTTCATGTTTAGTCGTTTTCAGCCAATTTTCTGAATTTTTGAAAATTTCACTTTTTTGTGAAAATATCCACTAAATGAGGGAATAATATGTGTGAGGGTACCCCAGGAGAGTTCCAAATGTGTTTGGGTTGAATATATATCCCACGGGGGTAAAATTGAAAAAAGTTGAAAAAAATTTTTTTTTGGACTTAGTCATTTTTCCGGCGTTTATCAGACTCTCAGATAGGGGAAGTGTCAGTGAGCGATCCGATTTCAGTTCCAGAGCGATTCGACCGATGAGTCCTTCATATTTATTCGTTTTCAGCCAATTTTCAGAATTTTTGAAAATTTCACTTTTTTGTGAAAATATCCACTAAATGAGGGAATAATATGTGTGGGGGTACCCCAGGAGAGTTCCAAATGTGTTTGGGTTGAATATATATCCCACGGGGGTAAAGTTGAAAAAAGTTGAAAAACATTTTTTTTTGGACTTAGTCATTTTTCCGGCATTTATCAGACTTTCAGAAAGGGGAAATGTCAGTGAGCGTTCTGATTTCAGTTCCAGAGTGATTCGCCCAAGGAGTCCTTCATATTTAGTCGTTTTCAGCCAAGTTTCAGAATTTTTGAAAATTTCACTTTTTTGTGAAAATATCCACTAAATGAGGGAATAATCTGTTTGAGGGTACCCCAGGAGAGTTCCAAATGTGTGTGGGTAGAACATATATCCCACAGGGGTAAAATTGAAAAAAGTTGAAAAAAATGTATTTTGGTCTTAGTCATTTTTTCAGCGTTTATCAGACTTTCAGATAGGGGAAATGTCAGGAGCATTCCGATTTCAGTTCCAGAGTGATTCGCCTGATGAGTCCTTCATATTTAGTCATTTTCAGCCAATTTTCAAAATTTTTGAAAATTTCACTTTTTCGTGAAAATATCCACTAAATGAGGGAATAATATGTTCGAGAGTACTCCAGGAGAGTACCAAATGTGTGTGTGTAGAATATATATCCCACGGGGGTAAAATTGAAAAAAGTTTAAAAAAATGTTTTTTTGGACTTAGTCATTTTTCCGGCGTTTATCAGACTTTCAGATAGGGGAAGTGTCAGTGAGCATTCCGATTTCAGTTCCAGAGTGATTCGCCCGATGAGTCCATCATGTTTTGTCGTTTTCAGCCAATTTTCTGAATTTTTGAAAATTTCACTTTTTTGTGAAAATATCCACTAAATGAGGGAATAATATGTGTGAGGGTACCCCAGGAGAGTTCCAAATATGTGTGGGTGGAATATATATCCCACGGGGGTAAAATTGAAAAAAGTTTAAAAAAAAAATTTTTTTTCACTTAGTCATTTTTCCGGCGTTTATCAGACTTTCAGATAGGGGAAATGTCAGTGAGCGTTCCGATTTCAGTTCCAAAGTGATTCGCCCGAAGAGTCCTTCATATTTAGTAATTTTCAGCCAATTTTCAGAATTTTTGAAAATTTCACTTTTTTGTGAAAATATCCACTAAATGAGGGAATAATATGTGTGAGGGTACCCCAGGAGAGTTCCAAATGTGTTTGGGTTAAATATATATCCCACGGGGGTAAAATTGAAAAAAGTTGAAAAACATTTTTTTTTGGACTTAGTCTTTTTTCCGGCGTTTATCAGACTTTCAGATAGGGGAAGTGTCAGTGAGCATTCCGATTTCAGTTCCAGAGTGATTCGCCCGATGAGTCCTTCATATTTAGTCGTTTTCAGCAAAGTTTCTGAATTTTTGAAAATTTCACTTTTTGTGAAAATATCCACTAAATGAGGGAATAATATGTGTGAGGGTAAGCCAGGAGAGTTTCAAATGTGTGTGGGTAGAATATATATCCCACGGGGGTAAAATTGAAAAAAGTTTAAAATTATTTTTTTTTTTACATAGTCATTTTTCCGGCGTTTATCAGACTTTCAGATAGGGGAAATGTCAGAGAGCGATCCGATTTCAGTTCCAGAGCGATTCGACCGATGAGTCCTTCATATTTATTCGTTTTCAGCCAATTTTCAGAATTTTTGAAAATTTCACTTTTTTGTGAAAATATCCACTAAATGAGGGAATATTATGTGTGAGGGTACCCCAGGAGAGTTCCAAATGTGTTTGGGTTGAATATATATCCCACGGTTGTAAAATTGAAAAAAGTTGAAAAACATTTTTTTTTGGACTTAGTCATTTTTCCGGCGTTTATCAGACTTTCAGATAGGGGAAGTGTCAGTGAGCATTCCGATTTCAGTTCCAGAGTGATTCGCCCGATGATTCCTTCATATTTAGTCGTTTTCAGCAAAGTTTCTGAATTTTTGAAAATTTCACTTTTTGTGAAAATATCCACTAAATGAGGGAATAATATGTGTGAGGGTACGCCAGGAGAGTTTCAAATGTGTGTGGGTAGAATATATATCCCACGGGGGTAAAATTGAAAAAAGTTTAAAAATAAATTATTTTGGACTTAGTCATTTTTCCGGTGTTTATCAGACTTTCAGATAGGGGAAGTGTCAGTGAGCATTCCGATTTCAGTTCCAGAGTGATTCGACCGATGAGTCCTTCATATTTATTCGTTTTCAGCCAATTTTCAGAATTTTTGAAAATTTCACTTTTTTGTGAAAATATCCACTAAATGAGGGAATAATATGTGTGAGGGTACCCCAGGAGAGTTCCAAATGTGTTTGGGTTGAATATATATCCCACGGGGGTAAAATTGAAAAAAGTTGAAAAACATTTTTTTTTGGACTTAGTCATTTTTCCGGCGTTTATCAGACTTTCAGATAGGGGAAGTATCAGTGAGAATTCGGATTTCAGTTCCAGAGTGATTCGCACGATGAGTCCTTCATATTTAGTCGTTTTCAGCCAATTTTCAGAATTTTTGAAAATTTCACTTTTTTGTGAAAATATCCACTAAATGAGGGAATAATATGTGTGAGGGTACGCCAGGAGAGTTCCAAATGTGTGCGGGTAGAATATATATCCCACGGGGGTAAAATTGAAAAAAGTTTAAAATTATTTTTTTTTTTACTTAGTCATTTTTCCGGCGTTTATCAGACTTTCAGATAGGGGAAATGTCAGAGAGCGATCCGATTTCAGTTCCAGAGCGATTCGACCGATGAGTCCTTCATATTTATTCGTTTTCAGCCAATTTTCAGAATTTTTGAAAATTTCACTTTTTTGTGAATATATCCACTAAATGAGGGAATAATATGTGTGAGGGTACCCCAGGAGAATTCCAAATCTGTTTGGGTTGAATATATATCCCACGGGGGTAAAATTGAAAAAAGTTGAAAAACATTTTTTTTTGGACTTAGTCATTTTTCCGGCATTTATCAGACTTTCAGATAGGGGAAGTGTCAGTGAGCATTCCGATTTCAGTTCCAGAGTGATTCGCCCGATGAGTCCTTCATATTTAGTCGTTTTCAGCAAAGTTTCTGAATTTTTGAAAATTTCACTTTTTGTGAAAATATCCACTAAATGAGGGAATAATATGTGTGAGGGTACACCAGGAGAGTTCCAAACGTGTGTGGGTAGAATATATATCCCACGGGAGTAAAATTGAAAAAAGTTAAAATTTTTTTTTTTTTTACTTAGTCATTTTTCCTGCGTTTATCAGACTTTCAGATAGGGGAAATGTCAGAGAGCGATCCGATTTCAGTTCCAGAGCGATTCGACCGATGAGTCCTTCATATTTATTCGTTTTCAGCCAATTTTCAGAATTTTTGAAAATTTCACTTTTTTGTGAAAATATCCACTAAATGAGGGAATAACATGTGTGAGGGTACCCCAGAAGAATTCCAAATGTATTTGGGTTGAATATATATCCCACGGGGGTAAAATTGAAAAAAGTTGAAAAACATTTTTTTTGGATTTAGTCATTTTTCCGGCGTTTATCAGACTTTCAGATAGGGGAAGTGTCAGTGAGCATTCCGATTTCAGTTCCAGAGTGATTCGCCCAATGACTCCTTCATATTTAGTCGTTTTCAGCCAATTTTCAGAATTTTTGAAAATTTCACTTTTTTGTGAAAATATCCACTAAATGAGGGAATAACATGTGTGAGGGTACCCCAGGAGAGTTCCAAATGTGTTTGGGTAGAATATATATCCCACGGGGGTAAAATTGAAAAAAGTTGAAAAAAATGTTTTTTTGGACTGTCATTTTTTTAGCATTTATCAGACTTTCAGATAGGGGAAATGTCAGTGAGCGTTCCGATTTCAGTTCCAGAGCCCGATGAGCCCTTCATACTTAGTCGTTTTTTTTTGGACTGTCATTTTTTCAGCATTTATCAGACTTTCAGATAGCGGAAATGTCAGTGAGCGTTCCGATTTCAGTTCCATAGCCCGATGAGTCCTTCATATTTAGTCGTTTTCAGCCAATTTTCAGAATTTTTGAAAATTTCACATTTTTGTGAAAATATCCACTAAATGAGGGAATAATATGTGTGAGGGTACACCAGGAGAATTCCAAATGTGTTTGGGTAGAATATATATCCCACGGGGGTAAAATTGAAAAAAGGTTAAAAAAAATTTTTTTTGGACTGTCATTTTTCCGGCGTTTATCAGACTTTCAGATAGGGGAAATGTCAGTGAGCGTTCCGATTTCAGTTCCAGAGCAATTCGCCCGATGAGTCCTTCATATTTAGTCGTTTTCAGCCAATTTTCAGAATTTTTGAAAATTTCACTTTTTTGTGAAAATATCCACTAAATGAGGGAATAACATGTGTGAGGGTACCCCAGGAGAGTTCCAAATGTGTTTGGGTAGAATATATATCCCACGGGGGTAAAATTGAAAAAAGTTGAAAAAAATGTTTTTTTGGACTGTCATTTTTTTAGCATTTATCAGACTTTCAGATAGGGGAAATGTCAGTGAGCGTTCCGATTTCAGTTCCAGAGCCCGATGAGCCCTTCATACTTAGTCGTTTTTTTTTGGACTGTCATTTTTTCAGCATTTATCAGACTTTCAGATAGCGGAAATGTCAGTGAGCGTTCCGATTTCAGTTCCATAGCCCGATGAGTCCTTCATATTTAGTCGTTTTCAGCCAATTTTCAGAATTTTTGAAAATTTCACATTTTTGTGAAAATATCCACTAAATGAGGGAATAATATGTGTGAGGGTACACCAGGAGAATTCCAAATGTGTTTGGGTAGAATATATATCCCACGGGGGTAAAATTGAAAAAAGGTTAAAAAAAATTTTTTTTGGACTGTCATTTTTCCGGCGTTTATCAGACTTTCAGATAGGGGAAATGTCAGTGAGCGTTCCGATTTCAGTTCCAGAGCAATTCGCCCGATGAGTCCTTCATATTTAGTCGTTTTCAGCCAATTTTCAGAATTTTTGAAAATTTCACTTTTTTGTGAAAATATCCACTAAATGAGGGAATAATATGTGTGAGGGTACCCCAGGAGAGTTTCAAATGTGTGTGGGTAGAATATATATCCCACAGGGGTAAAAATGGAAAAAAGGTTAAAAAATTTTTTTTTTGGACTTAGTCATTTTTTCAGCGTTTATCAGACTTTCAGATAGGGGAAATGTCAGTGAGAGTTCCGATTTCAGTTCCAGAGCGATTCGCCCGATGAGTCCTTCATATTTAGTCGTTTTCAGCCAATTTTCAGAATTTTTCAAAATTTCACTTTTTTGTGAAAATATCCACTAAATGAGGGAATAATATGTGTGAGGGTACCCCAGGAGAGTTCCAAATGTGTGTGGGTAGAATATATATCCCACAGGGGTAAAATTGAAGAAAGGTGAAACATTTTTTTTTTTGGACTTAGTCATTTTTTCAGCGTTTATCAGACTTTCAGATAGGGGAAATGTCAGTGAGCATTCCGATTTCAGTTCCAGCGCGATTCGCCCGATGAGTCCTTCATATTCAGTCGTTTTCAGCCAATTTTCTGAATTTTTGAAAATTTCACTTTTTTGTGAAAATATCCACTAAATGAGGGAATAATATGTGTGAGGGTACCACAGGAGAGTTCCAAATGTGCGTGGGTAGAATATATATCCCACGGGGGTAAAATTGAAAAAAGTTAAAAAAATTTTTTTTTGGACTGTCATTTTTTCAGCATTTATCAGACTTTCAGATAGGGGAAATGTCAGTGAGCGTTCCGATTTCAGTTCCAGAGCGATTTGCCCGATGAGTCCTTCATATTTAGTCGTTTTCAGCCAATTTTCAGAATTTTTGAAAATTTCACATTTTTGTGAAAATATCCACTAAATGAGGGAATAATATGTGTGAGGGTACCCCAGGAGAGTTCCAAATGTGTTTGGGTAGAATATATATCCCACGGGGGTAAAATTGAAAAAAGGTGAAAAAAAATTTTTTTGGACTTAGTCATTTTTCCGGCATTTATCAGACTTTCAGGTAGGGGAAATGTCAGTGAGCATTCCGATTTCAGTTCCAGAGCAATTCGCCGATGAGTCCTTCATATTTAGTCGTTTTCAGCCAATTTTCAGAATTTTTGAAATTTTCACTTTTTTGTGAAAATATCCACTAAATGAGGGAATACTATGTGTGAGGGTACCCCAGAAGAGTTCCAAATGTGTGTGGGTAGAATATATATCCCACGGGGGTAAAATTGGAAAAAGGTGAAAAAAATTTTTTTTTGGACTGTCATTTTTTCAGCATTTATCAGACTTTCAGATAGGGGAAATGTCAGTGAGCGTTCCGATTTCAGTTCCAGCGCGATTCGTCCGATGAGTCCTTCATATTCAGTCGTTTTCAGCCAATTTTCAGAATTTTTGATAATTTCACTTTTTTGTGAAAATATCCACTAAATGAGGGAATAATATGTGTGAGGGTACCCCAGGAGAGTTCCAAATGTGTGTGGGTAGAATATATATCCCACAGGTTTAAAATTGAAAAAAGGTGAAAAAAAATTTTTTTTGGACTGTCATTTTTTTAGCATTTATCAGACTTTCAGGTAGGGGAAATGTCAGTGAGCGTTCCGATTTCAGTTCCAGAGCCCGATGAGTCCTTCATACTTAGTCGTTTTTTTTTTGGACTGTCATTTTTTCAGCATTTATCAGACTTTCAGATAGGGGAAATGTCAGTGAGCGTTCCGATTTCAGTTCCAAAGCCCGATGAGTCCTTCATATTTAGTCGTTTTCAGCCAATTTTCAGAATTTTTGAAAATTTCACATTTTTGTGAAAATATCCACTAAATGAGGGAATAATATGTGTGAGGGTACCCCAGGAGAGTTCCAAATGTGTTTGGGTAGAATATATATCCCACGGGGGTAAAATTGAAAAAAGGTTAAAAAAAATTTTTTTTGGACTGTCATTTTTCCGGCGTTTATCAGACTTTCAGATAGGGGAAATGTCAGTGAGCGTTCCGATTTCAGTTCCAGAGCAATTCGCCCGATGAGTCCTTCATATTTAGTCGTTTTCAGCCAATTTTCAGAATTTTTGAAAATTTCACTTTTTTGTGAAAATATCCACTAAATGAGGGAATAATATGTGTGAGGGTACCCCAGGAGAGTTTCAAATGTGTGTGGGTAGAATATATATCCCACAGGGGTAAAAATGGAAAAAAGATTAAAAATTTTTTTTTTTGGACTTAGTCATTTTTTCAGCGTTTATCAGACTTTCAGATAGGGGAAATGTCATTGAGAGTTCCGATTTCAGTTCCAGAGCGATTCGCCCGATGAGTCCTTCATATTCAGTCGTTTTCAGCCAATTTTCAGAATTTTTGAAAATTTCACTTTTTCGTGAAAATATCCACTAAATGAGGGAATAATATGTGTGAGGGTACCCCAGGAGAGTTCCAAATGTGTGTGGGTAGAATATATATCCCACGGGGGTAAAATTGAAAAAAGGTGAAAAAAATTTTTTTTTGGACTGTCATTTTTTCAGCATTTATCAGACTTTCAGATAGGGGAAATGTCAGTGAGCGTTCCGATTTCAGTTCCAGAGCCCGATGAGTCCTTCATATTTAGTCGTTTTCAGCCAATTTTCAGAATTTTTGAAAATTTCACATTTTTGTGAAAATATCCAATAAATGAGGGAATAATATGTGTGAGGGTACACCAGGAGAGTTTCAAATGTGTGTGGGTAGAATATATATCCCACAGGGGTAAAAATGGAAAAAAGGTTAAAAATTTTTTTTTTTGGACTTAGTCATTTTTTCAGCGTTTATCAGACTTTCAGATAGGGGAAATGTCAGTGAGAGTTCCGATTTCAGTTCCAGAGCGATTCGCCCGATGAGTCCTTCATATTTAGTCGTTTTCAGCCAATTTTCAGAATTTTTCAAAATTTCACTTTTTTGTGAAAATATCCACTAAATGAGGGAATAATATGTGTGAGGGTACCCCAGGAGAGTTCCAAATGTGTGTGGGTAGAATATATATCCCACGGGGGTAAAATTGAAGAAAGGTGAAACATTTTTTTTTTTGGACTTAGTCATTTTTTCAGCGTTTATCAGACTTTCAGATAGGGGAAATGTCAGTGAGCATTCCGATTTCAGTTCCAGCGCGATTCGCCCGATGAGTCCTTCATATTCAGTCGTTTTCAGCCAATTTTCTGAATTTTTGAAAATTTCATTTTTTTGTGAAAATATCCACTAAATGAGGGAATAATATGTGTGAGGGTACCCCAGGAGTGTTGCAAATGTGCGTGGGTAGAATATATATCCCACGGGGGTAAAATTGAAAAAAGTTGAAAAAATTTTTTTTTGGACTTAATTATTTTTTCAGCGTTTATCAGACTTTCAGATAGGGGAAATATCAGTGAACGTTCCGATTTCAGTTCCAGAGCGATTCGCCCAATGAGTCCTTCATATTTAGTCGTTTTCAGCCAATTTTCTGAATTTTTGAAAATTTCACTTTTTTGTGAAAATATCCACTAAATGAGGGAATAATATGTGTGAGGGTACCCCAGGAGAGTTCCAAATGTGCGTGGGTAGAATATATATCCCACGGGGGTAAAATTGAAAAAAGGTTAAAAATTTTTTTTTTTCAACTTAGTCATTTTTTCAGCGTTTATCAGACTTTCAGATAGGGGAAATGTCAGTGAGCGTTCCGATTTCAGTTCCAGAGCGATTCGCCCGATGAGTCCTTCATATTTAGTCATTTTCAGCCAATTTTCAGAATTTTTCAAAATTTCACTTTTTTGTGAAAATATCCACTAAATAAGGGAATAATATGTGTGAGGGTACCCCAGGAGAGTTACAAATGTGTGTGGGTAGAATATATATCCCACGGGGGTAAAATTGAAAAAAGGTGAAAAAATTTTTTTTGGGGACTTAGTCATTTTTTCAGCGTTTATCAGACTTTCAGATAGGGGAAATTTCAGTGAACGTTCCGATTTCAGTTCCGGAGCGATTTGCCCGATGAGTCCTTCATATTTAGTCGTTTTCAGCCAAGTTTCAGAATTTTTGAAAATTTCACTTTTTTGTGAAAATATCCACTAAATGAGGGAATAATATGTGTGAGGGTACCCCAGGAGAGTTACAAATGTGTGTTGGTAGAATATATATCCCACGGGGGTAAAATTGAAAAAAGGTAAAAAAATGGTTTTTTTTGGACTTAGTCATTTATCAGCGTTTATCAGACTTTCAGATAGGGGAAATGTCAGTGAGCATTCCGATTTCAGTTCCAGCGCGATTCGCCAGATGAGTCCTTCATATTCAGTCGTTTTCAGCCAATTTTCAGAATTTTTAAAATGTCACTTTTTTGTGAAAATATCCACTAAATGAGGGAATAATATGTGTGAGGGTACCCCAGGAGAGTTCCAAATGTGTGTGGGTAGAATATATATCCCACGGGGGTAAAATTGAAAAAAAGTGAAAAAAATTTTTTTTTGTACTTAGTCATTTTTTCAGCGTTTATCAGACTTTCAGATAGGGGAAATGTCAGTGAGCATTCCGATTTCAGTTCCAGAGCGATTTGCCCGATGAGTGCTTCATATTTAGTTGTTTTCAGCCAATTTTCTGAATTTTGAAAATTTCTCTTTTTTGGGAAAATATCCACTAAATGAGGGAATAATATGTGTGAGGGTACAACAGGAGAGTTCCAAATGTGTGTGGGTAGAATATATATCCCACGGGGGTAAAATTGAAAAAAGGTGAAAAAAATTTTCTTTTGGACTTTGTCATTTTTCCGGCGTTTATCAGACTTTCAGATAGGGGAAATGTCAGTGAGTGTTCCGATTTCAGTTCCAGAGCGATTCGCCCGATGAGTCCTTCATATTTAGTCGTTTTCAGCCAATTTTCTGAATTTTTGAAAATTTCATTTTTTTGTGAAAATATCCACTAAATGAGGGAATAATATGTGTGAGGGTACCCCAGGAGTGTTGCAAATGTGCGTGGGTAGAATATATATCCCACGGGGGTAAAATTGAAAAAAGTTGAAAAAATTTTTTTTTGGACTTAATTATTTTTTCAGCGTTTATCAGACTTTCAGATAGGGGAAATATCAGTGAACGTTCCGATTTCAGTTCCAGAGCGATTCGCCCAATGAGTCCTTCATATTTAGTCGTTTTCAGCCAATTTTCTGAATTTTTGAAAATTTCACTTTTTTGTGAAAATATCCACTAAATGAGGGAATAATATGTGTGAGGGTACCCCAGGAGAGTTCCAAATGTGCGTGGGTAGAATATATATCCCACGGGGGTAAAATTGAAAAAAGGTTAAAAATTTTTTTTTTTCAACTTAGTCATTTTTTCAGCGTTTATCAGACTTTCAGATAGGGGAAATGTCAGTGAGCGTTCCGATTTCAGTTCCAGAGCGATTCGCCCGATGAGTCCTTCATATTTAGTCATTTTCAGCCAATTTTCAGAATTTTTCAAAATTTCACTTTTTTGTGAAAATATCCACTAAATAAGGGAATAATATGTGTGAGGGTACCCCAGGAGAGTTACAAATGTGTGTGGGTAGAATATATATCCCACGGGGGTAAAATTGAAAAAAGGTGAAAAAATTTTTTTTTGGGACTTAGTCATTTTTTCAGCGTTTATCAGACTTTCAGATAGGGGAAATTTCAGTGAACGTTCCGATTTCAGTTCCGGAGCGATTTGCCCGATGAGTCCTTCATATTTAGTCGTTTTCAGCCAAGTTTCAGAATTTTTGAAAATTTCACTTTTTTGTGAAAATATCCACTAAATGAGGGAATACTATGTGTGAGGGTACCCCAGGAGAGTTCCAAATGTGTGTGGGTAGAATATATATTCCACGGGGGTAAAATTGAAAAAAAGTGAAAAAAATTTTTTTTTGTACTTAGTCATTTTTTCAGCGTTTATCAGACTTTCAGATAGGGGAAATGTCAGTGAGCGTTCCGATTTCAGTTCCAGCGTGATTCGCCCGATGAGTCCTTCATATTCAGTCGTTTTCAGCCAATTTTCAGAATTATTGAAAATTTCACTTTTTTGTGAAAATATCCACTAAATGAGGGAATAATATGTGTGAGGGTACCCCAGAAGAGTTCCAAATGTGTGTGGGTAGAATATATATCCCACGGGGGTAAAATTGAAAAAAGGTGAAAAAAATTTTTTTTTGGACTGTCATTTTTTCAGCATTTATCAGACTTTCAGATAGGGGAAATGTCAGTGAGCGTTCCAAATTCAGCTCCAGCCCGATTCGTCCGATGAGTCCTTCATATTCAGTCGTTTTCAGCCAATTTTCAGAATTTTTGATAATTTCACTGTTTTGTGAAAATATCCACTAAATGAGGGAATAATATGTGTGAGGGTACCCCAGGAGAGTTCCAAATGTGTGTGGGTAGAATATATATCCCACAGGGGTAAAATTGAAAAAAGGTGAAAAAAAATTTTTTTTGGACTGTCATTTTCTTAGCATTTATCAGACTTTCAGATAGGGGAAATGTCAGTGAGCGTTCCGATTTCAGTTCCAGAGCCCGATGAGTCTTTCATATTTAGTCGTTTTTTTTTTGGACTGTCATTTTTTCAGCATTTATCAGACTTTGAGATAGGGGAAATGTCAGTGAGCGTTCCGATTTCAGTTCCAGAGCGATTCGCCCGATGAGTCCTTCATATTTAGTCGTTTTCAGCCAATTTTCAGAATTTTTGAAAATTTCACTTTTTTGTGAAAATATCCACTAAATGAGGGAATAATATGTGTGAGGGTACCCAGAAGAGTTCAAAATGTGTGTGGGTAGAATATATATCCCACGGGGGTAAAATTGAAAAAAGTTTAAAAAATTTTTTTTTTGACTTAGTCATTTTTCCGGCGTTTATCAGACTTTCAGATAGTGGAAATGTCAGTGAGCGTTCCGATTTTAGTTCCAGAGCGATTCGCCCGATGAGTCCTTCATATTTAGTCGTTTTCAGACAATTTTCAGAATTTTTGAAAATTTCACTTTTTTGTGAAAATATCCACTAAATGAGGGAATAATATGTGTGAGGGTACCCCAGGAGAGTTCCAAATGTGTGTGGGTAGAATATATATCCCACGGGGGTAAAATTGAAAAAAGTTTAAAACATTTTTTTTTGGACTTAGTCATTTTTCCGGCGTTTATCAGACTTTCAGATAGGGGAAATGTCAGTGAGCGTTCCGATTTCAGTTCCAGAGCGATTTGCCCGATGAGTCCTTCATATTTAGTCGTTTTCAGCCAATTTTCTGAATTTTTGAAAATTTCTCTTTTTTGGGAAAATATCCACTAAATGAGGGAATAATATGTGTGAGGGTACCCCAGAAGAGTTCAAAATGTGTGTGGGTAGAATATATATCCCACGGGGGTAAAATTGAAAAAAGTTGAAAAAATTTTTTTTTTGGACTTAGTCTTTTTTTCAGCGTTTATCAGACTTTCAGATAGGGGAAATGTCAGTGAGCGTTCCGATTTCAGTTCCAGAGCGATTCGCCCGATGAGTCCTTCATATTCAGTCGTTTTCAGCCAATTTTCTGAATTTTTGAAAATGTCACTTTTTTCTGAAAATATCCACTAAATGTGGGAATAATATGTGTGAGGGTACCCCAGGAGAGTTCCAAATGTGTGTGGGTAGAAGATATATCCCACGGGGGTAAAATTGAAAAAAGTTGAAAAAAAATTATTTTTTCGACTTAGTCATTTTTCCGGCGTTTATCAAACTTTCAGACAGGGGAAATGTCAGTGAGCGTTCCGATTTCAGTTCCAGAGCGATTCGCCCGATGAGTCCTTCATATTTAGTCGTTTTCAGCCAATTTTCAGAATTTTTGAAAATTTCACTTTTTTGTGAAAATATCCACTAAATGAGGGAATAATATGTGTGAGGGTACCCCAGGAGAGTTCCAAATGTGTGTGGGTAGAATATATATCCCACGGGGGTAAAATTGAAAAAAGGTGAAAAAAAATTTTTTTGGACATAGTCATGTTTTCAGCGTTTATCAGACTTTCAGATAGGGGAAATGTCAGTGAGCGATCCGATTTCAGTTCCAGCACGATTCGCCCGATGAGTCCTTCATATTCAGTCATTTTCAGCCAATTTTCTGAATTTTTGAAAATTTCACTTTTTTGTGAAAATATCCACTCAATGAGGGAATAATATGTGTGAGGGTACCCCAGGAGAGTTCCAAATGTGTGTGGGTAGAATATATATCCCACGGGGGTAAAATTGAAAAAAGTTTAAAAAAATTTTTTTTGGACTTAGTCATTTTTCCGGCGTTTATCAGACTTTCAGATAGGGGAAATGTCAGTGAGCGTTCCGATTTCAGTTCCAGCGCGATTCGCCCGATGAGTCCTTCATATTCAGTCGTTTTCAGCCAATTTTCAGAATTCTTGAAAATTTCACTTTTTTGTGAAAATATCCACTAAATGAGGGAATAATATGTGTGAGGGTACCCCAGAAGAGTTCCAAATGTGTGTGGGTAGAATATATATCCCACGGGGGTAAAATTGAAAAATGGTGAAAAAATTTTTTTTTTGGACTGTCATTTTTTCAGCGTTTATCAGGCTTTCAGATAGGGGAAATGTCAGTGAGCGTTCCGATTTCAGTTCCAGAGCGATTCGCCCGATGAGTCCTTCATATTTAGTTGTTTTCAGCCAATTTTCAGAATTTTTGAAAATTTCACATTTTTGTGAAAATATCCACTAAATGAGGGAATAATATGTGTGAGGGTACCCCAGGAGAGTTCCAAATGTGTTTGGGTAGAATATATATCCCACGGGGGTAAAATTGAAAAAAGGTGAAAAAAATTTTTTTTTGGACTGTCATTTTTTCAGCATTTATCAGACTTTCAGATAGGAGAAATGTCAGTGAGCGTTTCGATTTCAGTTCCAGCGCGATTCGCCCGATGTGTCCTTCATATTCAGTCGTTTTCAGCCAATTTTCTGAATTTTTGAAAATTTCACTTTTTTGTGAAAATATCCACTAAATGAGGGAATAATATGTGTGAGGGTACCCCAGGAGTGTTCCAAATGTGCGTGGGTAGAATATATATCCCACGGGGGTAAAATTGAAAAAAGTTGAAAAAATTTTTTTTTGGACTTAGTCATTTTTCCGGCGTTTATCAGACTTTCAGATAGGGGAAATGTCAGTGAGCGTTCCGATTTCAGTTCCAGAGCGATTCGCCCGATGAGTCCTTCATATTTAGTCGTTTTCAGCCAATTTTCAGAATTTTTGAAAATTTCACATTTTTGTGAAAATATCCACTAAATGAGGGAATAATATGTGTGAGGGTACCCCAGGAGAGTTCCAAATGTGTTTGGGTAGAATATATATCCCACGGGGGTAAAATTGAAAAAAGGTGAAAAAAATTTTTTTTGGACTTAGTCATTTTTCCGGCGTTCATCAGACTTTCAGATAGGGGAATTGTCAGTGAGCGTTCCGATTTCAGTTCCAGAGCAATTCGCCCGATGAGTCCTTCATATTTAGTCGTTTTCAGCCAATTTTCAGAATTTTTCAAAATTTCACTTTTTTGTGAAAATATCCACTAAATGAGGGAATAATATGTGTGAGGGTACCCCAGAAGAGTTCCAAATGTGTGTGGGTAGAATATATATCCCACGGGGGTAAAATTGAAAAAAGGTGAAAAAAATTTTTTTTTGGACTGTCATTTTTTCAGCATTTATCAGACTTTCAGATAGGGGAAATGTCAGTGAGCGTTCCGATTTCAGTTCCAGCGCGATTCGTCCGATGAGTCCTTCATATTCAGTCGTTTTCAGCCAATTTTCAGAATTTTTGATAATTTCACTTTTTTGTGAAAATATCCACTAAATGAGGGAATAATATGTGTGAGGGTACCCCAGGAGAGTTCCAAATGTGTGTGGGTAGAATATATATCCCACAGGGGTAAAATTGAAAAAAGGTGAAAAAAATTTTTTTTGGACTGTCATTTTTTTAGCATTTATCAGACTTTCAGATAGGGGAAATGTCAGTGAGCGTTCCGATTTCAGTTCCAGAGCCCGATGAGTCCTTCATATTTAGTCTTTTTTTTTTGGACTGTCATTTTTTCAGCATCTATCAGACTTTCAGATAGGGGAAATGTCAGTGAGCGTTCCGATTTCAGTTCCAGAGCCCGATGAGTCCTTCATATTTAGTCTTTTTTTTTTTGGACTGTCATTTTTTCAGCATTTATCAGACTTTCAGATAGGGGAAATGTCAGTGAGCGTTCCGATTTCAGTTCCAGAGCGATTCGCCCGATGAGTCCTTCATATTTAGTCGCTTTCAGCTAATTTTCAGAATTTTTGAAAATTTCGCTTTTTTTGAAAATATCCACTAAATGAGGGAATAATATGTGTGAGGGTACCCCAGGAGAGTTCCAAATGTGTGTGGGTAGAATATATATCCCACGGGGGTAAAATTGAAAAAAGGTGAAAAAAATTTTTTTTTGTACTTAGTCATTTTTTCAGCTTTTATCAGACTTTCAGATAAGGGAAATATCAATGAGTGTTCCGATTTCAGTTCCAGAGCGATTCGCCCGATGAGTCCTTCATATTTAGTCGTTTTCAGCCAATTTTCAGAATTTTTGAAAATTTCACTTTTTTGTGAAAATATCCACTAAATGAGGGAATAATATGTGTGAGGGTACCCCAGGAGAGTTCCAAATGTGTGTGGGTAGAATATATATCCCAAGGGGGTAAAATTGAAAAATGGTTAAAAATTTTTTTTTTTGGACGGTCATTTTTTCAGCATTTATCAGACTTTCAGATAGGGGAAATGTCAGTGAGCGTTCCGATTTCAGTTCCAGAGCCCGATGAGTCCTTCATATTTAGTCGTTTTCAGCCAATTTTCAGAATTTTTGAAAATTTCACATTTTTGTGAAAATATCCACTAAATGAGGGAATAATATGTGTGAGGGTACCCCAGGAGAGTTCCAAATGTGTGTGGGTAGAATATATATCCCACAGGGGTAAAAATGGAAAAAAGGTTAAAAAATTTTTTTTTTGGACTTAGTCATTTTTTCAGCATTTATCAGACTTTCAGATAGGGGAAATGTCAGTGAGAGTTCCGATTTCAGTTCCAGAGCGATTCGCCCGATGAGTCCTTCATATTTAGTCGTTTTCAGCCAATTTTCAGAATTTTTGAAAATTTCACTTTTTTGTGAAAATATCCACTAAATTAGGGAATAATATGTGTGAGCGTACACCAGGAGAGTTCCAAATGTGTGTGGGTAGAATATATATCCCACGGGGGTAAAACTGAAAAAAGGTTAAACATTTTTTTTTTGGACTTAGTCATTTTTTCAGCGTTTATCAGACTTTCAGATAGGGGAAATGTCAGTGAGCGTTCCGATTTCAGTTCCAGCGCGATTCGCCGGATGAGTCCATCATATTCAGTCGTTTTCAGCCAATTTTCAGAATTTTTGAAAATTTCACTTTTTTGTGAAAATATCCACTAAATGAGGGAATAATATGTGTGAGGGTACCCCAGGAGTGTTCCAAATGTGCGCGGGTAGAATATATATCCCACGGGGGTAAAATTGAAAAAAGTTGAAAAAATTTTTTTTTTTGGACTTAATCATTTTTTCAGCGTTTATCAGACTTTCAGATAGGGGCAATATCAGTGAGTGTTCCAATTTCAGTTCCAGAGCATTTCGCCTGATGAGTCCTTCATATTTAGTCGTTTTCAGCCAATTTTCTGAATTTTTGAAAATTTCACTTTTTTGTGAAAATATCCACTAAATGAGGGAATAATATGTGTGAGGGTACCCCAGGAGAGTTCCAAATGTGTGTGGGTAGAATATATATCCCACGGGGGTAAAATTGAAAAAAGGTTAAAAAAATTTTTTTTGGACTTAATCGTTTTTTCAACGTTTATCAGACTTTCAGATAGGGGAAATATCAGTGAACGTTCCGATTTCAGTTCCAGAGCGATTCGCCCGATGAGTCCTTCATATTTAGTCGTTTTCAGCCAATTCTCTGAATTTTTGAAAATTTCACTTTTTTGTGAAAATATCCACTAAATGAGGGAATAATATGTGTGAGGGTACCCCAGGAGAGTTCCAAATGTGCGTGGGTAGAATATATATCCCACGGGGGTAGAATTGAAAAAAGTTGAAAAAAATTTTTTTTTTGGACTTAATCATTTTTTCAACGTTTATCAGACTTTCAGATAGGGGCAATATCAGTGAGCATTCCGATTTCAGTTCCAGAGCGATTCGCCCGATGAGTCCTTCATATTTAGTCGTTTTCAGCCAATTTTCAGAATTTTTGAAAATTTCACTTTTTTGTGAAAATATCCACTAAATGAGGGAATAATATGTGTGAGGGTACCCCAGGAGAGTTCCAAATGTGTTTGGGTAGAATATATATCCCACGGGGGTAAAATTGAAAAAAGGTGAAAAATTATTTTTTTTTGGACTTAGTCATTTTTTCAGCGTTTAGCAGACTTTCAGATAGGGGAAATGTCAGTGAGCGTTCCGATTTCAGTTCCAGAGCGATTCGCCCGATGAGTCCTTCATATTTAGTCGTTTTCAGCCAATTTTCAGAATTTTTGAAAATTTAACTTTTTTGTGAAAATATCCACTAAATGAGGGAATAATATGTGTGAGGGTACCCCAGGAGTGTTCCAAATGTGCGTGGGTAGAATATATATCCCACGGGGTAAAATTGAAAAAAGTTGAAAAAATTTTTTTTTGGACTTAATCGTTTTTTCAGCGTTTATCAGACTTTCAGATAGGGGAAATATCAGTGAGCGTTCCGATTTCAGTTCCAGAGCGATTCGCCTGATGAGTCCTTCATATTTAGTCGTTTTCAGCCAATTTTCTGAATTTTTGAAAATTTCACTTTTTTGTGAAAATATCCACTAAATGAGGGAATAATATGTGTGAGGGTAACCCAGGAGAGTTCCAAATGTGTGTGGGTAGAATATATATCCCACAGGAGTAAAATTGAAAAAAGGTGAAAAAAATTTTTTTTGGGATTTAGTCATTTTTTCAGCGTTTATCAGACTTTCAGATAGGGGAAATGTCAGTGAGCGTTCCGATTTCAGTTCCAGAGGGATTCGCCCGATGAGTCCTTCATATTTAGACGTTTTCATCCAATTTTCAGAATTTTTGAAAATTTCACTTTTTTGGGAAAATATCCACTAAATGAGGGAATAATATGTGAGGGTACCCCAGGAGAGTTACAAATGTGTGTGGGTAGAATATTTATCCCACGGGGGTAAAATTGAAAAAAGGTGAAAAAATTTTTTTTTTGGACTTAGTCATTTTTTCAGCGTTTATCAGACTTTCAGATAGGGGAAATGTCAGTGAGCATTCCGATTTCAGTTCCAGAGCGATTCGCCCGATGAGTCCATCATATTTAGTCGTTTTCAGCCAATTTTCGGAATTTTTGAAAATTTCACTTTTTTGTGAAAATATCCACTAAATGAGGGAATAATATGTGTGAGGGTACCCCAGGAGAGTTCCAAATGTGTGTGGGTAGAATATATCCCACGGGGGTAAAATTGAAAAAAGGTGAAAAAATTTTTTTTTTTGGACTTAGTCATTTTTTCAGCGTTTATCAGACTTTCAGATAGGGGAAATGTCAGTGAGCGTTCCGATTTCAGTTCCAGAGCGATTCGCCCGATGAGTCCATCATATTCAGTCGTTTTCAGCCAATTTTCAGAATTTTTGAAAATTTCACTTTTTTGTGAAAATATCCACTAAATGAGGGAATAATATGTGTGAGGGTACCCCAGGAGTGTTCCAAATGTGCGCGGGTAGAATATATATCCCACGGGAGTAAAATTGAAAAAAGTTGAAAAAATTTTTTTTTTTGGACTTAATCATTTTTTCAGCGTTTATCAGACTTTCAGATAGGGCCAATATCAGTGAGCATTCAAATTTCAGTTCCAGAGCGATTCGCCTGATGAGTCCTTCATATTTAGTCGTTTTCAGCCAATTTTCAGAATTTTTGAAAATTTCACTTTTTTGTGAAAATATCCACTAAATGAGGGAATAATATGTGTGAGGGTACCCCAGGAGAGTTCCAAATGTGTGTGGGTAGAATATATATCCCACGGGGGTAAAATTGAAAAAAGGTGAAAAATTATTTTTTTTTGGACTTAGTCATTTTTTCAGCGTTTATCAGACTTTCAGATAGGGGAAATGTCAGTGAGAGTTCCGATTTCAGTTCCAGAGCGATTCGTCCGATGAGTCCTTCATATTTAGTCGTTTTCAGCCAATTTTCAGAATTTTTCAAAATTTCACTTTTTTGTGAAAATATCCACTAAATGAGGGAATAATATGTGTGAGGGTACCCCAGGAGAGTTCCAAATATGCGTGGGTAGAATATATATCCCACGGGGGTAAAATTGAAAAAAGGTGCAAACATTTTTTTTTTGGACTTAGTCATTTTTTCAGCGTTTATCAGACTTTCAGATAGGGGAAATGTCAGTGAGAATTCCGATTTCAGTTCCAGCGCGATTCGCCCGATGAGTCCATCATATTCAGTCGTTTTCAGCCAATTTTCAGAATTTTGAAAATTTCACTTTTTTGTGAAAATATCCACTAAATGAGGGAATAATATGTGTGAGGGTACCCCAGGAGTGTTCCAAATGTGCGCGGGTAGAATATATATCCCACGGGGGTAAAATTGAAAAAAGTTGAAAAAATTTTTTTTTTTGGACTTAATCATTTTTTCAGCGTTTATCAGACTTTCAGATAGGGGCAATATCAGTGAGTGTTCCGATTTCAGTTCCAGAGCAATTCGCCTGATGAGTCCTTCATATTTAGTCGTTTTCAGCCAATTTTCTGAATTTTTGAAAATTTCACTTTTTTGTGAAAATATCCACTAAATGAGGGAATAATATGTGTGAGGGTACCCCAGGAGAGTTCCAAATATGCGTGGGTAGAATATATATCCCACGGGGGTAAAATTGAAAAAAGGTGAAAAAATTTTTTTTTTGGACTTAGTCATTTTTTCAGCGTTTATCAGCCTTTCAGAAAGGGGAAATGTCAGTGAGAATTCCGATTTCAGTTCCAGAGCGATTTGCCCGATGAGTCCATCATATTTAGTCGTTTTCAGCCAATTTTCTGAATTTTTGAAAATTTCACTTTTTTGTGAAAATATCCACTAAATGAGGGAATAATATGTGTGAGGGTACCCCAGGAGAGTTCCAAATATGCGTGGGTAGAATATATATCCCACGGGGGTAAAATTGAAAAAAGGTGAAAAAATTTTTTTTTTAGACTTAGTCATTTTTTCAGCGTTTATCAGACTTTCAGATAGGGGAAATGTCAGTGAGAATTCCGATTTCAGTTCCAGAGCGATTTGCCCGATGAGTCCATCATATTTAGTCGTTTTCAGCCAATTTTCTGAATTTTTGAAAATTTCACTTTTTTGTGAAAATATCCACTAAATGAGGGAATAATATGTGTGAGGGTACCCCAGGAGAGTTCCAAATATGCGTGGGTAGAATATATATCCCACGGGGGTAAAATTGAAAAAAGGTGAAAAAATTTTTTTTTTGGACTTAGTCATTTTTTCAGCGTTTATCAGACTTTCAGATAGGGGAAATGTCAGTGAGAATTCCGATTTCAGTTCCAGAGCGATTTGCCCGATGAGTCCATCATATTTAGTCGTTTTCAGCCAATTTTCTGAATTTTTGAAAATTTCACTTTTTTGTGAAAATATCCACTAAATTAGGGAATAATATGTGTGAGCGTACCCCAGGAGAGTTCCAAATGTGTGTGGGTAGAATATATATCCCACGGGGGTAAAACTGAAAAAAGGTTAAACATTTTTTTTTTGGACTTAGTCATTTTTTCAGCGTTTATCAGACTTTCAGATAGGGGAAATGTCAGTGAGCGTTCCGATTTCAGTTCCAGCGCGATTCGCCCGATGAGTCCATCATATTCAGTCGTTTTCAGCCAATTTTCAGAATTTTTGAAAATTTCACTTTTTTGTGAAAATATCCACTAAATGAGGGAATAATATGTGTGAGGGTACCCCAGGAGTGTTCCAAATGTGCGCGGGTAGAATATATATCCCACGGGGGTAAAATTGAAAAAAGTTGAAAAAATTTTTTTTTTTGGACTTAATCATTTTTTCAGCGTTTATCAGACTTTCAGATAGGGGCAATATCAGTGAGTGTTCCGATTTCAGTTCCAGAGCAATTCGCCTGATGAGTCCTTCATATTTAGTCGTTTTCAGCCAATTTTCTGAATTTTTGAAAATTTCACTTTTTTGTGAAAATATCCACTAAATGAGGGAATAATATGTGTGAGGGTACCCCAGGAGAGTTCCAAATGTGTGTGGGTAGAATATATATCCCACGGGGGTAAAATTGAAAAAAGGTTAAAAAATTTTTTTTTTCAACTTAGTCATTTTTTCAGCGTTTATCAGACTTTCAGATAGGGAAAATGTCAGTGAGCGTTCCGATTTCAGTTCCAGAGTGATTCACCCGATGAGTCCTTCATATTTATTCGTTTTCAGCTAATTTTCTGAATTTTTGAAAATTTCACTTTTTTGTGAAAATATCCACTAAATGAGGGAATAATATGTGTGAGGGTACCCCAGGAGAGTTCCAAATGTGTGTGGGTAGAATATATATCCCACAGGGTTAAAAATGGAAAAAAGGTTAAAAAATTTTTTTTTGGACTTAGTCATTTTTTCAGCGTTTATCAGACTTTCAGATAGGGGAAATGTCAGTGAGCATTCGGATTTCAGTTCCAGAGCGATTCGCCCGATGAGTCCTTCATATTTAGTCGTTTTCAGCCAATTTTCTGAATTTTTGAAAATTTCACTTTTTTGTGAAAATATCCACTAAATGAGGGAATAATATGTGTGAGGGTACCCCAGGAGAGTTCCAAATGTGTGTGGGTAGAATATATATCCCACAGGAGTAAAATTGAAAAAAGGTGAAAAAATTTTTTTTTGGGATTTAGTCATTTTTTCAGCGTTTATCAGACTTTCAGATAGGGGAAATGTCAGTGAGCGTTCCGATTTCAGTTCCAGAGGGATTCGCCCGATGAGTCCTTCATATTTAGACGTTTTCATCCAATTTTCAGAATTTTTGAAAATTTCACTTTTTTGGGAAAATATCCACTAAATGAGGGAATAATATGTGAGGGTACCCCAGGAGAGTTACAAATGTGTGTGGGTAGAATATATATCCCACGGGGGTAAAATTGAAAAAAGGTGAAAAAATTTTTTTTTTGGACTTAGTCATTTTTTCAGCGTTTATCAGACTTTCAGATAGGGGAAATGTCAGTGAGCGTTCCGATTTCAGTTCCAGAGCGATTCGCCCGATGAGTCCATCATATTTAGTCGTTTTCAGCCAATTTTCGGAATTTTTGAAAATTTCACTTTTTTGTGAAAATATCCACTAAATGAGGGAATAATATGTGTGAGGGTACCCCAGGAGAGTTCCAAATGTGTGTGGGTAGAATATATATCCCACGGGGGTAAAATTGAAAAAAGGTTAAAAAAATTTTTTTTGGACTTAATCGTTTTTTCAACGTTTATCAGACTTTCAGATAGGGGAAATATCAGTGAACGTTCCGATTTCAGTTCCAGAGCGATTCGCCCGATGAGTCCTTCATATTTAGTCGTTTTCAGCCAATTCTCTGAATTTTTGAAAATTTCACTTTTTTGTGAAAATATCCACTAAATGAGGGAATAATATGTGTGAGGGTACCCCAGGAGAGTTCCAAATGTGCGTGGGTAGAATATATATCCCACGGGGGTAGAATTGAAAAAAGTTGAAAAAAATTTTTTTTTTGGACTTAATCATTTTTTCAACGTTTATCAGACTTTCAGATAGGGGCAATATCAGTGAGCATTCCGATTTCAGTTCCAGAGCGATTCGCCCGATTAGTCCTTCATATTTAGTCGTTTTCAGCCAATTTTCAGAATTTTTGAAAATTTCACTTTTTGTGAAAATATCCACTAAAGGAGGGAATAATATGTGTGAGGGTACTCCAGGAGAGTTCCAAATGTGTGTGGGTAGAATATATATCCCACAGGGGTAAAAATGGAAAAAAGGTTAAAAATTTTTTTTTTGGACTTAGTCATTTTTTCAGCGTTTATCAGACTTTCAGATAGGGGAAATGTCAGTGAGCGTTCGGATTTCAGTTCCAGAGCGATTCGCCCGATGAGTCCTTCATATTTAGTCGTTTTCAGCCAATTTTCTGAATTTTTGAAAATTTCACTTTTTTGTGAAAATATCCACTAAATGAGGGAATAATATGTGTGAGGGTACCCCAGGAGAGTTCCAAATGTGTGTGGGTAAAATATATATCCCACAGGGTTAAAAATGGAAAAAAGGTTAAAAATTTTTTTTTTGGACTTAGTCATTTTTTCAGCGTTTATCAGTCTTTCAGATAGGGGAAATGTCAGTGAGCGTTCGGATTTCAGTTCCAGAGCGATTCGCCCGATGAGTCCTTCATATTTAGTCGTTTTCAGCCAATTTTCTGAATTTTTGAAAATTTCACTTTTTTGTGAAAATATCCACTATATGAGGGAATAATATGTGTGAGGGTACCCCAGGAGAGTTCCAAATATGCTTGGGTAGAATATATATCCCACGGGGGTAAAATTGAAAAAAGGTGAAAAAATTTTTTTTTTGGACTTAGTCATTTTTTCAGCATTTATCAGACTTTCAGATAGGGGAAATGTCAGTGAGCGTTCCGATTTCAGCTCCAGCGCGATTCGCCCGATGAGTCCATCATATTCAGTCGTTTTCAGCCAATTTTCAGAATTTTTGAAAATTTCACTTTTTTGTGAAAATATCCACTAAATGAGGGAATAATATGTGTGAGGGTACCCCAGGAGTGTTCCAAATGTGCGCGGGTAGAATATATATCCCACGGGGGTAAAATTGAAAAAAGTTGAAAAAATTTTTTTTTTTGGACTTAATCATTTTTTCAGCGTTTATCAGACTTTCAGATAGGGGCAATATCAGTGAGTGTTCCGATTTCAGTTCCAGAGCGATTCGCATGATGAGTCCTTCATATTTAGTCGTTTTCAGCCAATTTTCTGAATTTTTGAAAATTTCACTTTTTTGTGAAAATATCCACTAAATGAGGGAATAATATGTGTGAGGGTACCCCAGGAGAGTTCCAAATGTGTGTGGGTAGAATATATATCCCACGGGGGTAAAATTGAAAAAAGGTTAAAAAATTTTTTTTTTCAACTTAGTCATTTTTTCAGCGTTTATCAGACTTTCAGATAGGGAAAATGTCAGTGAGCGTTCCGATTTCAGTTCCAGAGTGATTCACCCGATGAGTCCTTCATATTTATTCGTTTTCAGCTAATTTTCTGAATTTTTGAAAATTTCACTTTTTTGTGAAAATATCCACTAAATGAGGGAATAATATGTGTGAGGGTACCCCAGGAGAGTTCCAAATGTGTGTGGGTAGAATATATATCCCACAGGGTTAAAAATGGAAAAAAGGTTAAAAAATTTTTTTTTGGACTTAGTCATTTTTTCAGCGTTTATCAGACTTTCAGATAGGGGAAATGTCAGTGAGCGTTCCGATTTCAGTTCCAGAGCGATTCGCCCGATGAGTCCATCATATTCAGTCGTTTTCAGCCAATTTTCAGAATTTTTGAAAATTTCACTTTTTTGTGAAAATATCCACTAAATGAGGGAATAATATGTGTGAGGGTACCCCAGGAGTGTTCCAAATGTGCGCGGGTAGAATATATATCCCACGGGAGTAAAATTGAAAAAAGTTGAAAAAATTTTTTTTTTTGGACTTAATCATTTTTTCAGCGTTTATCAGACTTTCAGATAGGGCCAATATCAGTGAGCATTCAAATTTCAGTTCCAGAGCGATTCGCCTGATGAGTCCTTCATATTTAGTCGTTTTCAGCCAATTTTCAGAATTTTTGAAAATTTCACTTTTTTGTGAAAATATCCACTAAATGAGGGAATAATATGTGTGAGGGTACCCCAGGAGAGTTCCAAATGTGTGTGGGTAGAATATATATCCCACGGGGGTAAAATTGAAAAAAGGTGAAAAATTATTTTTTTTTGGACTTAGTCATTTTTTCAGCGTTTATCAGACTTTCAGATAGGGGAAATGTCAGTGAGAGTTCCGATTTCAGTTCCAGAGCGATTCGTCCGATGAGTCCTTCATATTTAGTCGTTTTCAGCCAATTTTCAGAATTTTTCAAAATTTCACTTTTTTGTGAAAATATCCACTAAATGAGGGAATAATATGTGTGAGGGTACCCCAGGAGAGTTCCAAATATGCGTGGGTAGAATATATATCCCACGGGGGTAAAATTGAAAAAAGGTGCAAACATTTTTTTTTTGGACTTAGTCATTTTTTCAGCGTTTATCAGACTTTCAGATAGGGGAAATGTCAGTGAGAATTCCGATTTCAGTTCCAGCGCGATTCGCCCGATGAGTCCATCATATTCAGTCGTTTTCAGCCAATTTTCAGAATTTTGAAAATTTCACTTTTTTGTGAAAATATCCACTAAATGAGGGAATAATATGTGTGAGGGTACCCCAGGAGTGTTCCAAATGTGCGCGGGTAGAATATATATCCCACGGGGGTAAAATTGAAAAAAGTTGAAAAAATTTTTTTTTTTGGACTTAATCATTTTTTCAGCGTTTATCAGACTTTCAGATAGGGGCAATATCAGTGAGTGTTCCGATTTCAGTTCCAGAGCAATTCGCCTGATGAGTCCTTCATATTTAGTCGTTTTCAGCCAATTTTCTGAATTTTTGAAAATTTCACTTTTTTGTGAAAATATCCACTAAATGAGGGAATAATATGTGTGAGGGTACCCCAGGAGAGTTCCAAATATGCGTGGGTAGAATATATATCCCACGGGGGTAAAATTGAAAAAAGGTGAAAAAATTTTTTTTTTGGACTTAGTCATTTTTTCAGCGTTTATCAGCCTTTCAGAAAGGGGAAATGTCAGTGAGAATTCCGATTTCAGTTCCAGAGCGATTTGCCCGATGAGTCCATCATATTTAGTCGTTTTCAGCCAATTTTCTGAATTTTTGAAAATTTCACTTTTTTGTGAAAATATCCACTAAATGAGGGAATAATATGTGTGAGGGTACCCCAGGAGAGTTCCAAATATGCGTGGGTAGAATATATATCCCACGGGGGTAAAATTGAAAAAAGGTGAAAAAATTTTTTTTTTAGACTTAGTCATTTTTTCAGCGTTTATCAGACTTTCAGATAGGGGAAATGTCAGTGAGAATTCCGATTTCAGTTCCAGAGCGATTTGCCCGATGAGTCCATCATATTTAGTCGTTTTCAGCCAATTTTCTGAATTTTTGAAAATTTCACTTTTTTGTGAAAATATCCACTAAATGAGGGAATAATATGTGTGAGGGTACCCCAGGAGAGTTCCAAATATGCGTGGGTAGAATATATATCCCACGGGGGTAAAATTGAAAAAAGGTGAAAAAATTTTTTTTTTGGACTTAGTCATTTTTTCAGCGTTTATCAGACTTTCAGATAGGGGAAATGTCAGTGAGAATTCCGATTTCAGTTCCAGAGCGATTTGCCCGATGAGTCCATCATATTTAGTCGTTTTCAGCCAATTTTCTGAATTTTTGAAAATTTCACTTTTTTGTGAAAATATCCACTAAATTAGGGAATAATATGTGTGAGCGTACCCCAGGAGAGTTCCAAATGTGTGTGGGTAGAATATATATCCCACGGGGGTAAAACTGAAAAAAGGTTAAACATTTTTTTTTTGGACTTAGTCATTTTTTCAGCGTTTATCAGACTTTCAGATAGGGGAAATGTCAGTGAGCGTTCCGATTTCAGCTCCAGCGCGATTCGCCCGATGAGTCCATCATATTCAGTCGTTTTCAGCCAATTTTCAGAATTTTTGAAAATTTCACTTTTTTGTGAAAATATCCACTAAATGAGGGAATAATATGTGTGAGGGTACCCCAGGAGTGTTCCAAATGTGCGCGGGTAGAATATATATCCCACGGGGGTAAAATTGAAAAAAGTTGAAAAAATTTTTTTTTTTGGACTTAATCATTTTTTCAGCGTTTATCAGACTTTCAGATAGGGGCAATATCAGTGAGTGTTCCGATTTCAGTTCCAGAGCGATTCGCATGATGAGTCCTTCATATTTAGTCGTTTTCAGCCAATTTTCTGAATTTTTGAAAATTTCACTTTTTTGTGAAAATATCCACTAAATGAGGGAATAATATGTGTGAGGGTACCCCAGGAGAGTTCCAAATGTGTGTGGGTAGAATATATATCCCACGGGGGTAAAATTGAAAAAAGGTTAAAAAATTTTTTTTTTCAACTTAGTCATTTTTTCAGCGTTTATCAGACTTTCAGATAGGGAAAATGTCAGTGAGCGTTCCGATTTCAGTTCCAGAGTGATTCACCCGATGAGTCCTTCATATTTATTCGTTTTCAGCTAATTTTCTGAATTTTTGAAAATTTCACTTTTTTGTGAAAATATCCACTAAATGAGGGAATAATATGTGTGAGGGTACCCCAGGAGAGTTCCAAATGTGTGTGGGTAGAATATATATCCCACAGGGTTAAAAATGGAAAAAAGGTTAAAAAATTTTTTTTTGGACTTAGTCATTTTTTCAGCGTTTATCAGACTTTCAGATAGGGGAAATGTCAGTGAGCGTTCCGATTTCAGTTCCAGAGCGATTCGCCCGATGAGTCCATCATATTCAGTCGTTTTCAGCCAATTTTCAGAATTTTTGAAAATTTCACTTTTTTGTGAAAATATCCACTAAATGAGGGAATAATATGTGTGAGGGTACCCCAGGAGTGTTCCAAATGTGCGCGGGTAGAATATATATCCCACGGGAGTAAAATTGAAAAAAGTTGAAAAAATTTTTTTTTTTGGACTTAATCATTTTTTCAGCGTTTATCAGACTTTCAGATAGGGCCAATATCAGTGAGCATTCAAATTTCAGTTCCAGAGCGATTCGCCTGATGAGTCCTTCATATTTAGTCGTTTTCAGCCAATTTTCAGAATTTTTGAAAATTTCACTTTTTTGTGAAAATATCCACTAAATGAGGGAATAATATGTGTGAGGGTACCCCAGGAGAGTTCCAAATGTGTGTGGGTAGAATATATATCCCACGGGGGTAAAATTGAAAAAAGGTGAAAAATTATTTTTTTTTGGACTTAGTCATTTTTTCAGCGTTTATCAGACTTTCAGATAGGGGAAATGTCAGTGAGAGTTCCGATTTCAGTTCCAGAGCGATTCGTCCGATGAGTCCTTCATATTTAGTCGTTTTCAGCCAATTTTCAGAATTTTTCAAAATTTCACTTTTTTGTGAAAATATCCACTAAATGAGGGAATAATATGTGTGAGGGTACCCCAGGAGAGTTCCAAATATGCGTGGGTAGAATATATATCCCACGGGGGTAAAATTGAAAAAAGGTGCAAACATTTTTTTTTTGGACTTAGTCATTTTTTCAGCGTTTATCAGACTTTCAGATAGGGGAAATGTCAGTGAGAATTCCGATTTCAGTTCCAGCGCGATTCGCCCGATGAGTCCATCATATTCAGTCGTTTTCAGCCAATTTTCAGAATTTTGAAAATTTCACTTTTTTGTGAAAATATCCACTAAATGAGGGAATAATATGTGTGAGGGTACCCCAGGAGTGTTCCAAATGTGCGCGGGTAGAATATATATCCCACGGGGGTAAAATTGAAAAAAGTTGAAAAAATTTTTTTTTTTGGACTTAATCATTTTTTCAGCGTTTATCAGACTTTCAGATAGGGGCAATATCAGTGAGTGTTCCGATTTCAGTTCCAGAGCAATTCGCCTGATGAGTCCTTCATATTTAGTCGTTTTCAGCCAATTTTCTGAATTTTTGAAAATTTCACTTTTTTGTGAAAATATCCACTAAATGAGGGAATAATATGTGTGAGGGTACCCCAGGAGAGTTCCAAATATGCGTGGGTAGAATATATATCCCACGGGGGTAAAATTGAAAAAAGGTGAAAAAATTTTTTTTTTGGACTTAGTCATTTTTTCAGCGTTTATCAGCCTTTCAGAAAGGGGAAATGTCAGTGAGAATTCCGATTTCAGTTCCAGAGCGATTTGCCCGATGAGTCCATCATATTTAGTCGTTTTCAGCCAATTTTCTGAATTTTTGAAAATTTCACTTTTTTGTGAAAATATCCACTAAATGAGGGAATAATATGTGTGAGGGTACCCCAGGAGAGTTCCAAATATGCGTGGGTAGAATATATATCCCACGGGGGTAAAATTGAAAAAAGGTGAAAAAATTTTTTTTTTAGACTTAGTCATTTTTTCAGCGTTTATCAGACTTTCAGATAGGGGAAATGTCAGTGAGAATTCCGATTTCAGTTCCAGAGCGATTTGCCCGATGAGTCCATCATATTTAGTCGTTTTCAGCCAATTTTCTGAATTTTTGAAAATTTCACTTTTTTGTGAAAATATCCACTAAATGAGGGAATAATATGTGTGAGGGTACCCCAGGAGAGTTCCAAATATGCGTGGGTAGAATATATATCCCACGGGGGTAAAATTGAAAAAAGGTGAAAAAATTTTTTTTTTGGACTTAGTCATTTTTTCAGCGTTTATCAGACTTTCAGATAGGGGAAATGTCAGTGAGAATTCCGATTTCAGTTCCAGAGCGATTTGCCCGATGAGTCCATCATATTTAGTCGTTTTCAGCCAATTTTCTGAATTTTTGAAAATTTCACTTTTTTGTGAAAATATCCACTAAATTAGGGAATAATATGTGTGAGCGTACCCCAGGAGAGTTCCAAATGTGTGTGGGTAGAATATATATCCCACGGGGGTAAAACTGAAAAAAGGTTAAACATTTTTTTTTTGGACTTAGTCATTTTTTCAGCGTTTATCAGACTTTCAGATAGGGGAAATGTCAGTGAGCGTTCCGATTTCAGTTCCAGCGCGATTCGCCCGATGAGTCCATCATATTCAGTCGTTTTCAGCCAATTTTCAGAATTTTTGAAAATTTCACTTTTTTGTGAAAATATCCACTAAATGAGGGAATAATATGTGTGAGGGTACCCCAGGAGTGTTCCAAATGTGCGCGGGTAGAATATATATCCCACGGGGGTAAAATTGAAAAAAGTTGAAAAAATTTTTTTTTTTGGACTTAATCATTTTTTCAGCGTTTATCAGACTTTCAGATAGGGGCAATATCAGTGAGTGTTCCGATTTCAGTTCCAGAGCAATTCGCCTGATGAGTCCTTCATATTTAGTCGTTTTCAGCCAATTTTCTGAATTTTTGAAAATTTCACTTTTTTGTGAAAATATCCACTAAATGAGGGAATAATATGTGTGAGGGTACCCCAGGAGAGTTCCAAATGTGTGTGGGTAGAATATATATCCCACGGGGGTAAAATTGAAAAAAGGTTAAAAAATTTTTTTTTTCAACTTAGTCATTTTTTCAGCGTTTATCAGACTTTCAGATAGGGAAAATGTCAGTGAGCGTTCCGATTTCAGTTCCAGAGTGATTCACCCGATGAGTCCTTCATATTTATTCGTTTTCAGCTAATTTTCTGAATTTTTGAAAATTTCACTTTTTTGTGAAAATATCCACTAAATGAGGGAATAATATGTGTGAGGGTACCCCAGGAGAGTTCCAAATGTGTGTGGGTAGAATATATATCCCACAGGGTTAAAAATGGAAAAAAGGTTAAAAAATTTTTTTTTGGACTTAGTCATTTTTTCAGCGTTTATCAGACTTTCAGATAGGGGAAATGTCAGTGAGCATTCGGATTTCAGTTCCAGAGCGATTCGCCCGATGAGTCCTTCATATTTAGTCGTTTTCAGCCAATTTTCTGAATTTTTGAAAATTTCACTTTTTTGTGAAAATATCCACTAAATGAGGGAATAATATGTGTGAGGGTACCCCAGGAGAGTTCCAAATGTGTGTGGGTAGAATATATATCCCACAGGAGTAAAATTGAAAAAAGGTGAAAAAATTTTTTTTTGGGATTTAGTCATTTTTTCAGCGTTTATCAGACTTTCAGATAGGGGAAATGTCAGTGAGCGTTCCGATTTCAGTTCCAGAGGGATTCGCCCGATGAGTCCTTCATATTTAGACGTTTTCATCCAATTTTCAGAATTTTTGAAAATTTCACTTTTTTGGGAAAATATCCACTAAATGAGGGAATAATATGTGAGGGTACCCCAGGAGAGTTACAAATGTGTGTGGGTAGAATATATATCCCACGGGGGTAAAATTGAAAAAAGGTGAAAAAATTTTTTTTTTGGACTTAGTCATTTTTTCAGCGTTTATCAGACTTTCAGATAGGGGAAATGTCAGTGAGCGTTCCGATTTCAGTTCCAGAGCGATTCGCCCGATGAGTCCATCATATTTAGTCGTTTTCAGCCAATTTTCGGAATTTTTGAAAATTTCACTTTTTTGTGAAAATATCCACTAAATGAGGGAATAATATGTGTGAGGGTACCCCAGGAGAGTTCCAAATGTGTGTGGGTAGAATATATATCCCACGGGGGTAAAATTGAAAAAAGGTTAAAAAAATTTTTTTTGGACTTAATCGTTTTTTCAACGTTTATCAGACTTTCAGATAGGGGAAATATCAGTGAACGTTCCGATTTCAGTTCCAGAGCGATTCGCCCGATGAGTCCTTCATATTTAGTCGTTTTCAGCCAATTCTCTGAATTTTTGAAAATTTCACTTTTTTGTGAAAATATCCACTAAATGAGGGAATAATATGTGTGAGGGTACCCCAGGAGAGTTCCAAATGTGCGTGGGTAGAATATATATCCCACGGGGGTAGAATTGAAAAAAGTTGAAAAAAATTTTTTTTTTGGACTTAATCATTTTTTCAACGTTTATCAGACTTTCAGATAGGGGCAATATCAGTGAGCATTCCGATTTCAGTTCCAGAGCGATTCGCCCGATTAGTCCTTCATATTTAGTCGTTTTCAGCCAATTTTCAGAATTTTTGAAAATTTCACTTTTTGTGAAAATATCCACTAAAGGAGGGAATAATATGTGTGAGGGTACTCCAGGAGAGTTCCAAATGTGTGTGGGTAGAATATATATCCCACAGGGGTAAAAATGGAAAAAAGGTTAAAAATTTTTTTTTTGGACTTAGTCATTTTTTCAGCGTTTATCAGACTTTCAGATAGGGGAAATGTCAGTGAGCGTTCGGATTTCAGTTCCAGAGCGATTCGCCCGATGAGTCCTTCATATTTAGTCGTTTTCAGCCAATTTTCTGAATTTTTGAAAATTTCACTTTTTTGTGAAAATATCCACTAAATGAGGGAATAATATGTGTGAGGGTACCCCAGGAGAGTTCCAAATGTGTGTGGGTAAAATATATATCCCACAGGGTTAAAAATGGAAAAAAGGTTAAAAATTTTTTTTTTGGACTTAGTCATTTTTTCAGCGTTTATCAGTCTTTCAGATAGGGGAAATGTCAGTGAGCGTTCGGATTTCAGTTCCAGAGCGATTCGCCCGATGAGTCCTTCATATTTAGTCGTTTTCAGCCAATTTTCTGAATTTTTGAAAATTTCACTTTTTTGTGAAAATATCCACTATATGAGGGAATAATATGTGTGAGGGTACCCCAGGAGAGTTCCAAATATGCTTGGGTAGAATATATATCCCACGGGGGTAAAATTGAAAAAAGGTGAAAAAATTTTTTTTTTGGACTTAGTCATTTTTTCAGCATTTATCAGACTTTCAGATAGGGGAAATGTCAGTGAGCGTTCCGATTTCAGCTCCAGCGCGATTCGCCCGATGAGTCCATCATATTCAGTCGTTTTCAGCCAATTTTCAGAATTTTTGAAAATTTCACTTTTTTGTGAAAATATCCACTAAATGAGGGAATAATATGTGTGAGGGTACCCCAGGAGTGTTCCAAATGTGCGCGGGTAGAATATATATCCCACGGGGGTAAAATTGAAAAAAGTTGAAAAAATTTTTTTTTTTGGACTTAATCATTTTTTCAGCGTTTATCAGACTTTCAGATAGGGGCAATATCAGTGAGTGTTCCGATTTCAGTTCCAGAGCGATTCGCATGATGAGTCCTTCATATTTAGTCGTTTTCAGCCAATTTTCTGAATTTTTGAAAATTTCACTTTTTTGTGAAAATATCCACTAAATGAGGGAATAATATGTGTGAGGGTACCCCAGGAGAGTTCCAAATGTGTGTGGGTAGAATATATATCCCACGGGGGTAAAATTGAAAAAAGGTTAAAAAATTTTTTTTTTCAACTTAGTCATTTTTTCAGCGTTTATCAGACTTTCAGATAGGGAAAATGTCAGTGAGCGTTCCGATTTCAGTTCCAGAGTGATTCACCCGATGAGTCCTTCATATTTATTCGTTTTCAGCTAATTTTCTGAATTTTTGAAAATTTCACTTTTTTGTGAAAATATCCACTAAATGAGGGAATAATATGTGTGAGGGTACCCCAGGAGAGTTCCAAATGTGTGTGGGTAGAATATATATCCCACAGGGTTAAAAATGGAAAAAAGGTTAAAAAATTTTTTTTTGGACTTAGTCATTTTTTCAGCGTTTATCAGACTTTCAGATAGGGGAAATGTCAGTGAGCGTTCGGATTTCAGTTCCAGAGCGATTCGCCCGATGAGTCCTTCATATTTAGTCGTTTTCAGCCAATTTTCTGAATTTTTGAAAATTTCACTTTTTTGTGAAAATATCCACTAAATGAGGGAATAATATGTGTGAGGGTACCCCAGGAGAGTTCCAAATATGCGTGGGTAGAATATATATCCCACGGGGGTAAAATTGAAAAAAGGTGAAAAAATTTTTTTTTTGGACTTAGTCATTTTTTCAGCGTTTATCAGACTTTCAGATAGGGGAAATGTCAGTGAGCGTTCGGATTTCAGTTCCAGAGCGATTCGCCCGATGAGTCCTTCATATTTAGTCGTTTTCAGCCAATTTTCTGAATTTTTGAAAATTTCACTTTTTTGTGAAAATATCCACTAAATGAGGGAATAATATGTGTGAGGGTACCCCAGGAGAGTTCCAAATATGCGTGGGTAGAATATATATCCCACGGGGGTAAAATTGAAAAAAGGTGAAAAAATTTTTTTTTTGGACTTAGTCATTTTTTCAGCGTTTATCAGACTTTCAGATAGGGGAAATGTCAGTGAGCGTTCCGATTTCAGCTCCAGCGCGATTCGCCCGATGAGTCCATCATATTCAGTCGTTTTCAGCCAATTTTCAGAATTTTGGAAAATTTCACTTTTTTGTGAAAATATCCACTAAATGAGGGAATAATATGTGTGAGGGTACCCCAGGAGAGTTCCAAATGTGTGTGGGTAGAATATATATCCCACGGGGGTAAAATTGAAAAAAGGTGAAAAAATTTTTTTTTTCAACGTAGTCATTTTTTCAGCGTTTATCAGACTTCCAGATAGGGGAGATGTCAGTGAGCGTTCCGATTTCAGTTCCAGAGCGATTCGCCCGATGAGTCCTTCATATTTAGTCGTTTTCAGCCAATTTTCTGAATTTTTGAAAATTTCACTTTTTTGTGAAAATATCCACTAAATGAGGGAATAATATGTGTGAGGGTACCCTAGGAGAGTTCCAAATGTGTGTGGGTAGAATATATATCCCACAGGAGTAAAATTGAAAACAGGTGAAAAAATTTTTTTTTGGGATTTAGTCATTTTTTCAGCGTTTATCAGACTTTCAGATAGGGGAAATGTCAGTGAGCGTTCCGATTTCAGTTCCAGAGGGATTCGCCCGATGAGTCCTTCATATTTAGACGTTTTCATCCAATTTTCAGAATTTTTGAAAATTTCACTTTTTTGGGAAAATATCCACTAAATGAGGGAATAATATGTGAGGGTACCCCAGGAGAGTTACAAATGTGTGTGGGTAGAATATATATCCCACGGGGGTAAAATTGAAAAAAGGTGAAAAAATTTTTTTTTTGGACTTAGTCATTTTTTCAGCGTTTATCAGACTTTCAGATAGGGGAAATGTCAGTGAGCGTTCCGATTTCAGTTCCAGAGCGATTCGCCCGATGAGTCCATCATATTTAGTCGTTTTCAGCCAATTTTCGGAATTTTTGAAAATTTCACTTTTTTGTGAAAATATCCACTAAATGAGGGAATAATATGTGTGAGGGTACCCCAGGAGAGTTCCAAATGTGTGTGGGTAGAATATATCCCACGGGGGTAAAATTGAAAAAAGGTGAAAAAATTTTTTTTTTTGGACTTAGTCATTTTTTCAGCGTTTATCAGACTTTCAGATAGGGGAAATGTCAGTGAGCGTTCCGATTTCAGTTCCAGCGCGATTCGCCCGATAAGTCCATCATATTCAGTCGTTTTCAGCCAATTTTCAGAATTTTTGAAAATTTCACTTTTTTGTGAAAATATCCACTAAATGAGGGAATAATATGTGTGAGGGTACCCCAGGAGTGTTCCAAATGTGCGCGGGTAGAATATATATCCCACGGGAGTAAAATTGAAAAAAGTTGAAAAAATTTTTTTTTTTCGACTTAATCATTTTTTCAGCGTTTATCAGACTTTCAGATAGGGCCAATATCAGTGAGCATTCAAATTTCAGTTCCAGAGCGATTCGCCTGATGAGTCCTTCATATTTAGTCGTTTTCAGCCAATTTTCAGAATTTTTGAAAATTTCACTTTTTTGTGAAAATATCCATTAAATGAGGGAATAATATGTGTGAGGGTACCCCAGGAGAGTTCCAAATGTGTGTGGGTAGAATATATATCCCACGGGGGTAAAATTGAAAAAAGGTGAAAAATTATTATTTTTTGGACTTAGTCATTTTTTCAGCGTTTATCAGACTTTCAGATAGGGGAAATGTCAGTGAGCGTTCCGATTTCAGTTCCAGAGCGATTCGCCCGATGAGTCCTTCATATTTAGTCGTTTTCAGCCAATTTTCAGAATTTTTGAAAATTTAACTTTTTTGTGAAAATATAGACTAAATGAGGGAATAATATGTGTGAGGGTACCCCAGGAGTGTTCCAAATGTGCGTGGGTAGAATATATATCCCACAGGAGTAAAATTGAAAAAAGGTGAAAAAAATTTTTTTTTGGATTTAGTCATTTTTTCAGCGTTTATCAGACTTTCAGATAGGGGAAATGTCAGTGAGCGTTCCGATTTCAGTTCCAGAGCGATTCGCCCGATGAGTCCTTCATATTTAGTCGTTTTCAGCCAATTTTCTGAATTTTTGAAAATTTCACTTTTTTGTGAAAATATCCACTAAATGAGGGAATAATATGTGTGAGGGTACCCCAGGAGAGTTCCAAATATGCGTGGGTAGAATATATATCCCACGGGGGTAAAATTGAAAAAGGTGAAAAAATTTTTTTTTTGGACTTAGTCATTTTTTCAGCGTTTATCAGACTTTCAGATAGGGGAATTGTCAGTGAGCGTTCCGATTTCAGCTCCAGCACGATTCGCCCGATGATTCCATCATATTCAGTCGTTTTCAGCCAATTTTCAGAATTTTGGAAAATTTCACTGTTTTGTGAAAATATCCACTAAATGAGGGAATAATATGTGTGAGGGTACCCCAGGAGAGTTCCAAATGTGTGTGGGTAGAATATATATCCCACGGGGGTAAAATTGAAAAAAGGTTAAAAAATTTTTTTTTGGACTTAATCGTTTTTTCAGCGTTTATCAGACTTTCAGATAGGGGAAATATCAGTGAACGTTCCGATTTCAGTTCCAGAGCGATTCGCCTGATGAGTCCTTCATATTTAGTCGTTTTCAGCCAATTTTCAGAATTTTTGAAAATTTCACTTTTTTGGGAAAATATCCACTAAATGAGGGAATAATATGTGAGGGTACCCCAGGAGAGTTACAAATGTGTGTGGGTAGAATATATATCCCACGGGGGTAAAATTGAAAAAAGGTGAAAAAATTTTTTTTTTTGGACTTAGTCATTTTTTCAGCGTTTATCAGACTTTCAGATAGGGGAAATGTCAGTGAGCGTTCCGATTTAAGTTCCAGAGCGATTCGCCCGATGAGTCCATCATATTTAGTCGTTTTCAGCCAATTTTCTGAATTTTTGAAAATTTCACTTTTTTGTGAAAATATCCACTAAATGAGGGAATAATATGTGTGAGGGTACCCCAGGAGAGTTCCAAATGTGCGTGGGTAGAATATATATCCCACGGGGGTAGAATTGAAAAAAGTTGAAAAAAATTTTTTTTTTGGACTTAATCATTTTTTCAACGTTTATCAGACTTTCAGATAGGGGCAATATCAGTGAGCATTCCGATTTCAGTTCCAGAGCGATTCGCCCGATGAGTCCTTCATATTCAGTCGTTTTCAGCCAATTTTCAGAATTTTTGAAAATTTCACTTTTTTGGGAAAATATCCACTAAATGAGGGAATAATATGTGAGGGTACCCCAGGAGAGTTACAAATGTGTGTGGGTAGAATATATATCCCACGGGGGGTAAAATTGAAAAAAGGTGAAAAAATTTTTTTTTTGGACTTAGTCATTTTTTCAGCGTTTATCAGACTTTCAGATAGGGGAAATGTCAGTGAGCGTTCCGATTTCAGTTCCAGAGCGATTCGCCCGATGAGTCCATCATATTTAGTCGTTTTCAGCCAATTTTCGTAATTTTTGAAAATTTCACTTTTTTGTGAAAATATCCACTAAATGAGGGAATAATATGTGTGAGGGTACCCCAGGAGAGTTCCAAATGTGTGTGGGTAGAATATATCCCACGGGGGTAAAATTGAAAAAAGGTGAAAAAATTTTTTTTTGGGATTTAATCATTTTTTCAGCGTTTATCAGACTTTCAGATAGGGGAAATGTCAGTGAGCGTTCCGATTTCAGTTCCAGAGCGATTCGCCCGATGAGTCCTTCATATTTAGTCGTTTTCATCCAATTTTCTGAATTTTTGAAAATTTCACTTTTTTGTGAAAATATCCACTAAATGAGGGAATAATATGTGTGAGGGTACCCCAGGAGAGTTCCAAATATGCGTGGGTAGAATATATATCCCACGGGGGTAAAATTGAAAAAGGTGAAAAAATTTTTTTTTTGGACTTAGTCATTTTTTCAGCGTTTATCAGACTTTCAGATAGGGGTATTGTCAGTGAGCGTTCCGATTTCAGCTCCAGCGCGATTCGCCCGATGAGTCCATCATATTCAGTCGTTTTCAGCCAATTTTCAGAATTTTTGAAAATTTCACTTTTTTGTCAAAATATCCACTAAATGAGGGAATAATATGTGTGAGGGTACCCCAGGAGAGTTCCAAATGTGCGTGGGTAGAATATATATCCCACGGGGGTAGAATTGAAAAAAGTTAAAAAAAATTTTTTTTTTGGACTTAATCATTTTTTCAACGTTTATCAGACTTTCAGATAGGGGCAATATCAGTGAGCATTCCGATTTCAGTTCCAGAGCGATTCGCCCGATGAGTCCTTCATATTTAGTCGTTTTCAGCCAATTTTCAGAATTTTTGAAAATTTCACTTTTTTGTGAAAATATCCACTAAATGAGGGAATAATATGTGTGAGGGTACTCCAGGAGAGTTCCAAATGTGTGTGGGTAGAATATATATCCCACAGGGGTAAAAATGGCAAAAAGGTTAAAAAATTTTTTTTTGGACTTAGTCATTTTTTCAGCGTTTATCAGACTTTCAGATAGGGGAAATGTCAGTGAGCGTTCGGATTTCAGTTCCAGAGCGATTCGCCCGATGAGTCCTTCATATTTAGTCGTTTTCAGCCAATTTTCTGAATTTTTGAAAATTTCACTTTTTTGTGAAAATATCCACTAAATGAGGGAATAATATGTGTGAGGGTACCCCAGGAGAGTTCCAAATATGCGTGGGTAGAATATATATCCCACGGGGGTAAAATTGAAAAAAGGTGAAAAAATTTTTTTTTTTGGACTTAGTCATTTTTTCAGCGTTTATCAGACTTTCAGATAGGGGAAATGTCAGTGAGCGTTCCGATTTCAGTTCCAGAGCGATTCGCCCGATGAGTCCTTCATATTTAGTCGTTTTCAGCCAATTTTCAGAATTTTTGAAAATTTAACTTTTTTGTGAAAATATAGACTAAATGAGGGAATAATATGTGTGAGGGTACCCCAGGAGTGTTCCAAATGTGCGTGGGTAGAATATATATCCCACGGGGTAAAATTGAAAAAAGTTGAAAAAATTTTTTTTTGGACTTAATCATTTTTTCAACGTTTATCAGACTTTCAGATAGGGGCAATATCAGTGAGCATTCCGATTTCAGTTCCAGAGCGATTCGCCCGATGAGTCCTTCATATTTAGTCGTTTTCAGCCAATTTTCAGAATTTTTGAAAATTTCACTTTTTTGTGAAAATATCCACTAAATGAGGGAATAATATGTGTGAGGGTACCCCAGGAGTGTTCCAAATGTGCGTGGGTAGAATATATATCCCACGGGGTAAAATTGAAAAAAGTTGAAAAATTTTTTTTTGGGAATTAATCGTTTTTTCAGCGTTTATCAGACTTTCAGATAGGGGAAATATCAGTGAACGTTCCGATTTCAGTTCCAGAGCGATTCGCCTGATGAGTCCTTCATATTTAGTCGTTTTCAGCCAATTTTCTGAATTTTTCAAAATTTCACTTTTTTGTGAAAATATCCACTAAATGAGGGAATAATATGTGTGAGGGTACGCCAGGAGAGTTCCAAATGTGTGTGGGTAGAATATATATCCCACAGGAGTAAAATTGAAAAAAGGTGAAAAAATTTTTTTTTTGGATTTAGTCATTTTTTCAGCGTTTATCAAACTTTCAGATAGGGGAAATGTCAGTGAGCGTTCCGATTTCAGTTCCAGAGGGATTCGCCCGATGAGTCCTTCATATTTAGTCGTTTTCAGCCAATTTTCAGAATTTTTGAAAATTTCACTTTTTTGGGAAAATATCCACTAAATGAGGGAATAATATGTGAGGGTACCCCAGGAGAGTTACAAATGTGTGTGGGTAGAATATATATCCCACGGGTGTAAAATTGAAAAAAGGTGAAAAAATTTTTTTTTTGGACTTAGTCATTTTTTCAGCGTTTATCAGACTTTCAGATAGGGGAAATGTCAGTGAGCGTTCCGATTTCAGTTCCAGAGCGATTCGCCCGATGAGTCCATCATATTTAGTCGTTTTCAGCCAATTTTCTGAATTTTTGAAAATTTCACTTTTTTGTGAAAATGTCCACTAACTGAGGGAATAATATGTGTGAGGGTACCCCAGGAGAGTTCCAAATGTGTGTGGGTAGAATATATATCCCACGGGGGTAAAATTGAAAAAAGGTGAAAAAAATTTTTTTTTGGACTTAATCGTTTTTTCAGTGTTTATCAGACTTTCAGATAGGGGAAATATCAGTGAACGTTCCGATTTCAGTTCCAGAGCGATTCGCCTGATGAGTCCTTCATATTTAGTCGTTTTCAGCCAATTTTCTGAATTTTTGAAAATTTCACTTTTTTGTGAAAATATCCACTAAATGAGGGAATAATATGTGTGAGGGTACCCCAGGAGAGTTCCAAATGTGTGTGGGTAGAATATATATCCCACAGGAGTAAAATTGAAAAAAGGTGAAAAAAATTTTTTTTTTTATTTAGTCATTTTTTCAGCGTTTATCAGACTTTCAGATAGGGGAAATGTCAGTGAGCGTTCCGATTTCAGTTCCAGAGGGATTCGCCCGATGAGTCCTTCATATTTAGTCGTTTTCAGCCAATTTTCAGAATTTTTGAAAATTTCACTTTTTTGGGAAAATATCCACTAAATGAGGGAATAATATGTGAGGGTACCCCAGGAGAGTTCCAAATGTGTGTGGGTAGAATATATATCCCACAGGAGTAAAATTGAAAAAAGGTGAAAAAATTTTTTTTTTGGATTTAGTCATTTTTTCAGCGTTTATCAGACTTTCAGATAGGGGAAATGTCAGTGAGCGTTCCGATTTCAGTTCCAGAGGGATTCGCCCGATGAGTCCTTCATATTTAGTCGTTTTCAGCCAATTTTCAGAATTTTTGAAAATTTCACTTTTTTGGGAAAATATCCACTAAATGAGGGAATAATATGTGAGGGTATCCCAGGAGAGTTCCAAATGTGTGTGGGTAGAATATATATCCCACAGGAGTAAAATTGAAAAAAGGTGAAAAAATTTTTTTTTTGGATTTAGTCATTTTTTCAGCGTTTATCAGACTTTCAGATAGGGGAAATGTCAGTGAGCGTTCCGATTTCAGTTCCAGAGCGATTCGCCCGATGAGTCCATCATATTTAGTCGTTTTCAGCCAATTTTCGGAATTTTTGAAAATTTCACTTTTTTGTGAAAATATCCACTAAATGAGGGAATAATATGTGTGAGGGTACCCCAGAAGAGTTCCAAATGTGTGTGGGTAGAATATATCCCACGGGGGTAAAATTGAAAAAAGGTGAAAAAATTTTTTTTTGGGATTTAATCATTTTTTCAGCGTTTATCAGACTTTCAGATAGGGGAAATGTCAGTGAGCGTTCCGATTTCAGTTCCAGAGCGATTCGCCCGATGAGTCCTTCATATTTAGTCGTTTTCAGCCAATTCTCTGAATTTTTGAAAATTTCACTTTTTTGTGAAAATATCCACTAAATGAGCTAATAATATGTGTGAGGGTACCCCAGGAGAGTTCCAAATGTGTGTGGGTAGAATATATATCCCACGGGGGTAAAATTGAAAAAAGGTTAAAAAATTTTTTTTTTCAACTTAGTCATTTTTTCAGCGTTTATCAGACTTTCAGATAGGGGAAATGTCAGTGAGCGTTCCGATTTCAGTTCCAGAGCGATTCGCCCGATGAGTCCTTCATATTTAGTCGTTTTCAGCCAATTTTCTGAATTTTTGAAAATTTCACTTTTTTGTGAAAATATCCACTAAATGAGGGAATAATATGTGTGAGGGTACCCCAGGAGAGTTCCAAATGTGTGTGGGTAGAATATATATCCCACAGGGGTAAAAATTGAAAAAAGGTTAAAAAATTTTTTTTTTCAACTTAGTCATTTTTTCAGCGTTTATCACACTTTGAGATAGGGGAAATGTCAGTGAGCGTTCGGATTTCAGTTCCAGAGCGATTCGCCCGATGAGTCCTTCATATTTAGTCGTTTTCAGCCAATTTTCTGAATTTTTGAAAATTTCACTTTTTTGTGAAAATATCCACTAAATGAGGGAATAATATGTGTGAGGGTACCCCAGGAGAGTTCCAAATATGCGTGGGTAGAATATATATCCCACGGGGGTAAAATTGAAAAAAGGTGAAAAATTTTTTTTTTTTGGACTTAGTCATTTTTTCAGCGTTTATCAGACTTTCAGATAGGGGAAATGTCAGTGAGCGTTCCGATTTCAGTTCCAGAGCGATTCGCCCGATGAGTCCTTCATATTTAGTCGTTTTCAGCCAATTTTCAGAATTTTTGAAAATTTAACTTTTTTGTGAAAATATCCACTAAATGAGGGAATAATATGTGTGAGGGTACCCCAGGAGAGTTCCAAATGTGTGTGGGTAGAATATATATCCCACAGGAGTAAAATTGAAAAAAGGTGAAAAAATTTTTTTTTGGACTTAATCGTTTTTTCAGCGTTTATCAGACTTTCAGATAGGGGAAATATCAGTGAACGTTCCGATTTCAGTTCCAGAGCGATTCGCCCGATGAGTCCTTCATATTTAGTCGTTTTCAGCCAATTCTCAGAATTTTTGAAAATTTCACTTTTTTGTGAAAATATCCACTAAATGAGGGAATAATATGTGTGAGGGTACCCCAGGAAAGTTCCAAATGTGCGTGGGTAGAATATATATCCCACGGGGGTAGAATTGAAAAAAGTTGAAAAAAATTTTTTTTTTGGACTTAATCATTTTTTCAACGTTTATCAGACTTTCAGATAGGGGCAATATCAGTGAGCATTCCGATTTCAGTTCCAGAGCGATTCGCCCGATGAGTCCTTCATATTTAGTCGTTTTCAGCCAATTTTCAGAATTTTTGAAAATTTCACTTTTTTGTGAAAATATCCACTAAATGAGCTAATAATATGTGTGAGGGTACCCCAGGAGAGTTCCAAATGTGTGTGGGTAGAATATATATCCCACGGGGGTAAAATTGAAAAAAGGTTAAAAAATTTTTTTTTTCAACTTAGTCATTTTTTCAGCGTTTATCAGACTTTCAGATAGGGGAAATGTCAGTGAGCGTTACGATTTCAGTTCCAGAGCGATTCGCCCGATGAGTCCTTCATATTTAGTCGTTTTCAGGTAATTTTCTGAATTTTTGAAAATTTCACTTTTTTGTGAAAATATCCACTAAATGAGGGAATAATATGTGTGAGGGTACCCCAGGAGAGTTCCAAATATGCGTGGGTAGAATATATATCCCACGGGGGTAAAATTGAAAAAAGGTGAAAAAATTTTTTTTTTGGACTTAGTCATTTTTTCAGCGTTTATCAGACTTTCAGATAGGGGAAATGTCAGTGAGCGTTCTGATTTCAGTTCCAGAGCGATTCGCCCGATGAGTCCTTCATATTTAGTCGTTTTCAGCCAATTTTCAGAATTTTTGAAAATTTCACTTTTTTGTGAAAATATCCACTAAATGAGGGAATAATATTTGTGAGGGTACCCCAGGAGTGTTCCAAATGTGCGTGGGTAGAATATATATCCCACGGGGTAAAATTGAAAAAAGTTGAAAAAATTTTTTTTTGGACTTAATCATTTTTTCAGCGTTTATCAGACTTTCAGATAGGGGAAATATCAGTGAACGTTCCGATTTCAGTTCCAGAGCGATTCGCCTGATGAGTCCTTCATATTTAGTCGTTTTCAGCCAATTTTCTGAATTTTTGAAAATTTCACTTTTTTGTGAAAATATCCACTAAATGAGGGAATAATATGTGTGAGGGTACCCCAGGAGAGTTCCAAATGTGTGTGGGTAGAATATATATCCCACAGGAGTAAAATTGAAAAAAGGTGAAAAAATTTTTTTTTTGGATTTAGTCATTTTTTCAGTGTTTATCAGACTTTCAGATAGGGGAAATGTCAGTGAGCGTTCCGATTTCAGTTCCAGAGGGATTCGCCCGATGAGTCCTTCATATTTAGTCGTTTTCAGCCAATTTTCTGAATTTTTGAAAATTTCACTTTTTTGTGAAAATATCCACTAAATGAGGGAATAATATGTGTGAGGGTACCCCAGGAGAGTTCCAAATGTGTGTGGGTAGAATATATATCCCACAGGAGTAAAATTGAAAAAAGGTGAAAAAATTTTTTTTTTGGATTTAGTCATTTTTTCAGCGTTTATCAGACTTTCAGATAGGGGAGATGTCAGTGAGCGTTCCGATTTCAGTTCCAGAGGGATTCGCCCGATGAGTCCTTCATATTTAGTCGTTTTCAGCCAATTTTCAGAATTTTTGAAAATTTCACTTTTTTGGGAAAATATCCACTAAATGAGGGAATAATATGTGAGGGTACCCCAGGAGAGTTACAAATGTGTGTGGGTAGAATATATCCCACGGGGGTAAAATTGAAAAAAGGTGAAAAAATTTTTTTTGGGGATTTAATCATTTTTTCAGCGTTTATCAGACTTTCAGATAGGGGAAATGTCAGTGAGCGTTCCGATTTCAGTTCCAGAGCGATTCGCCCGATGAGTCCTTCATATTTAGTCGTTTTCACCCAATTTTCTGAATTTTTGAAAATTTCACTTTTTTGTGAAAATATCCACTAAATGAGGGAATAATATGTGTGAGGGTACCCCAGGAGAGTTCCAAATATGCGTGGGTAGAATATATATCCCACGGGGGTAAAATTGAAAAAGGTGAAAAAATTTTTTTTTTGGACTTAGTCATTTTTTCAGCGTTTATCAGACTTTCAGATAGGGGAAATGTCAGTGAGCGTTCCGATTTCAGCTCCAGCGCGATTCGCCCGATGAGTCCATCATATTCAGTCGTTTTCAGCCAATTTTCAGAATTTTGGAAAATTTCACTTTTTTGTGAAAATATCCACTAAATGAGGGAATAATATGTGTGAGGGTACCCCAGGAGAGTTCCAAATGTGTGTGGGTAGAATATATATCCCACGGGGGTAAAATTGAAAAAAGGTTAAAAAATTTTTTTTTGGACTTAATCGTTTTTTCAGCGTTTATCAGACTTTCAGATAGGGGAAATATCAGTGAACGTTCCGATTTCAGTTCCAGAGCGATTCGCCCGATGAGTCCTTCATATTTAGTCGTTTTCAGCCAATTTTCTGAATTTTTGAAAATTTCACTTTTTTGTGAAAATATCCACTAAATGAGGGAATAATATGTGTGAGGGTACCCCAGGAGAGTTCCAAATGTGCGTGGGTAGAATATATATCCCACGGGGGTAGAATTGAAAAAAGTTGAAAAAAATTTTTTTTTTGGACTTAATCATTTTTTCAACGTTTATCAGACTTTCAGATAGGGGCAATATCAGTGAGCATTCCGATTTCAGTTCCAGAGCGATTCGCCCGATGAGTCCTTCATATTTAGTCGTTTTCAGCCAATTTTCAGAATTTTTGAAAATTTCACTTTTTTGTGAAAATATCCACTAAATGAGCTAATAATATGTGTGAGGGTACCCCAGGAGAGTTCCAAATGTGTGTGGGTAGAATATATATCCCACGGGGGTAAAATTGAAAAAAGGTTAAAAATTTTTTTTTTTCAACTTAGTCATTTTTTCAGCGTTTATCAGACTTTCAGATAGAGGAAATGTCAGTGAGCGTTCCGATTTCAGTTCCAGAGCGATTCGCCCGATGAGTCCTTCATATTTAGTCGTTTTCAGCCAATTTTCTGAATTTTTGAAAATTTCACTTTTTTGTGAAAATATCCACTAAATGAGGGAATAATATGTGTGAGGGTACCCCAGGAGAGTTCCAAATGTGTGTGGGAAGAATATATATCCCACGGGGGTAAAATTGAAAAAAGGTGAAAAAATTTTTTTTTTGGATTTAGTCATTTTTTCAGCGTTTATCAGACTTTCAGATAGGGGAAATGTCAGTGAGCGTTCCGATTTCAGTTCCAGAGGGATTCGCCCGATGAGTCCTTCATATTTAGTCGTTTTCAGCCAATTTTCAGAATTTTTGAAAATTTCACTTTTTTGGGAAAATATCCACTAAATGAGGGAATAATATGTGAGTGTACCCCAGGAGAGTTACAAATGTGTGTGGGTAGAATATATATCCCACGGGGGTAAAATTGAAAAAAGGTAAAAAAATTTTTTTTTTGGACTTAGTCATTTTTTCAGCGTTTATCAGACTTTCAGATAGGGGAAATGTCAGTGAGCGTTCCGATTTCAGTTCCAGAGCGATTCGCCCGATGAGTCCTTCATATTTAGTCGTTTTCAGCCAATTTTCAGAATTTTTGAAAATTTAACTTTTTTGTGAAAATATCCACTAAATGAGGGAATAATATGTGTGAGGGTACCCCAGGAGTGTTCCAAATGTGCGTGGGTACAATATATATCCCACGGGGTAAAATTGAAAAAAGTTGAAAAAATTTTTTTTTGGACTTAATCATTTTTTCAGCGTTTATCAGACTTTCAGATAGGGGAAATATCAGTGAACGTTCCGATTTCAGTTCCAGAGCGATTCGCCTGATGAGTCCTTCATATTTAGTCGTTTTGAGCCAATTTTCTGAATTTTTGAAAATTTCACTTTTTTGTGAAAATATCCACTAAATGAGGGAATAATATGTGTGAGGGTACCCCAGGAGAGTTCCAAATGTGTGTGGGTAGAATATATATCCCATAGGAGTAAAATTGAAAAAAGGTGAAAAATTTTTTTTTTTGGATTTAGTCATTTTTTCAGTGTTTATCAGACTTTCAGATAGGGGAAATGTCAGTGAGCGTTCCGATTTCAGTTCCAGAGGGATTCGCCCGATGAGTCCTTCATATTTAGTCGTTTTCAGCCAATTTTCAGAATTTTTGAAAATTTCACTTTTTTTGTGAAAATATCCACTAAATGAGGGAATAATATGTGTGAGGGTACCCCAGGAGAGTTCCAAATGTGTGTGGGTAGAATATATATCCCACGGGGGTAAAATTGAAAAAAGGTTAAAAAATTTTTTTTTTGGACTTAGTCATTTTTTCAGCGTTTATCAGACTTTCAGATATCGGCAATATCAGTGAGCATTCCGATTTCAGTTCCAGAGCGATTCGACCGATGAGTCCTTCATATTTAGTCGTTTTCAGCCAATTTTCAGAATTTTTGAAAATTTCACTTTTTTGTGAAAATATCCACTAAATGAGGGAATAATATGTGTGAGGGTACCCCAGGAGAGTTCCAAATATGCGTGGGTAGAATATATATCCCACGGGGGTAAAATTGAAAAAGGTGAAAAAATTTTTTTTTTGGACTTAGTCATTTTTTCAGCGTTTATCAGACTTTCAGATAGGGGAAATGTCAGTGAGCGTTCCGATTTCAGCTCCAGCGCGATTCGCCCGATGAGTCCATCATATTCAGTCGTTTTCAGCCAATTTTCAGAATTTTGGAAAATTTCACTTTTTTGTGAAAATATCCACTAAATGAGGGAATAATATGTGTGAGGGTACCCCAGGAGAGTTCCAAATGTGTGTGGGTAGAATATATATCCCACGGGGGTAAAATTGAAAAAAGGTTAAAAAATTTTTTTTTGGACTTAATCGTTTTTTCAGCGTTTATCAGACTTTCAGATAGGGGAAATATCAGTGAACGTTCCGATTTCAGTTCCAGAGCGATTCGCCCGATGAGTCCTTCATATTTAGTCGTTTTCAGCCAATTTTCAGAATTTTTGAAAATTTAACTTTTTTGTGAAAATATCCACTAAATGAGGGAATAATATGTGTGAGGGTACCCCAGGAGTGTTCCAAATGTGCGTGGGTAGAATATATATCCCACGGGGTAAAATTGAAAAAAGTTGAAAAAATTTTTTTTTGGACTTAATCATTTTTTCAGCGTTTATCAGACTTTCAGATAGGGGAAATATCAGTGAACGTTCCGATTTCAGTTCCAGAGCGATTCGCCTGATGAGTCCTTCATATTTAGTCGTTTTCAGCCAATTTTCTGAATTTTTGAAAATTTCACTTTTTTGTGAAAATATCCACTAAATGAGGGAATAATATGTGTGAGGGTACCCCAGGAGAGTTCCAAATGTGTGTGGGTAGAATATATATCCCACAGGAGTAAAATTGAAAAAAGGTGAAAAAATTTTTTTTTTGGATTTAGTCATTTTTTCAGTGTTTATCAGACTTTCAGATAGGGGAAATGTCAGTGAGCGTTCCGATTTCAGTTCCAGAGGGATTCGCCCGATGAGTCCTTCATATTTAGTCGTTTTCAGCCAATTTTCTGAATTTTTGAAAATTTCACTTTTTTGTGAAAATATCCACTAAATGAGGGAATAATATGTGTGAGGGTACCCCAGGAGAGTTCCAAATGTGTGTGGGTAGAATATATATCCCACAGGAGTAAAATTGAAAAAAGGTGAAAAAATTTTTTTTTGGGATTTAGTCATTTTTTCAGCGTTTATCAGACTTTCAGATAGGGGAGATGTCAGTGAGCGTTCCGATTTCAGTTCCAGAGGGATTCGCCCGATGAGTCCTTCATATTTAGTCGTTTTCAGCCAATTTTCAGAATTTTTGAAAATTTCACTTTTTTGGGAAAATATCCACTAAATGAGGGAATAATATGTGAGGGTACCCCAGGAGAGTTACAAATGTGTGTGGGTAGAATATATCCCACGGGGGTAAAATTGAAAAAAGGTGAAAAAATTTTTTTTGGGGATTTAATCATTTTTTCAGCGTTTATCAGACTTTCAGATAGGGGAAATGTCAGTGAGCGTTCCGATTTCAGTTCCAGAGCGATTCGCCCGATGAGTCCTTCATATTTAGTCGTTTTCACCCAATTTTCTGAATTTTTGAAAATTTCACTTTTTTGTGAAAATATCCACTAAATGAGGGAATAATATGTGTGAGGGTACCCCAGGAGAGTTCCAAATATGCGTGGGTAGAATATATATCCCACGGGGGTAAAATTGAAAAAGGTGAAAAAATTTTTTTTTTGGACTTAGTCATTTTTTCAGCGTTTATCAGACTTTCAGATAGGGGAAATGTCAGTGAGCGTTCCGATTTCAGCTCCAGCGCGATTCGCCCGATGAGTCCATCATATTCAGTCGTTTTCAGCCAATTTTCAGAATTTTGGAAAATTTCACTTTTTTGTGAAAATATCCACTAAATGAGGGAATAATATGTGTGAGGGTACCCCAGGAGAGTTCCAAATGTGTGTGGGTAGAATATATATCCCACGGGGGTAAAATTGAAAAAAGGTTAAAAAATTTTTTTTTGGACTTAATCGTTTTTTCAGCGTTTATCAGACTTTCAGATAGGGGAAATATCAGTGAACGTTCCGATTTCAGTTCCAGAGCGATTCGCCCGATGAGTCCTTCATATTTAGTCGTTTTCAGCCAATTTTCTGAATTTTTGAAAATTTCACTTTTTTGTGAAAATATCCACTAAATGAGGGAATAATATGTGTGAGGGTACCCCAGGAGAGTTCCAAATGTGCGTGGGTAGAATATATATCCCACGGGGGTAGAATTGAAAAAAGTTGAAAAAAATTTTTTTTTTGGACTTAATCATTTTTTCAACGTTTATCAGACTTTCAGATAGGGGCAATATCAGTGAGCATTCCGATTTCAGTTCCAGAGCGATTCGCCCGATGAGTCCTTCATATTTAGTCGTTTTCAGCCAATTTTCAGAATTTTTGAAAATTTCACTTTTTTGTGAAAATATCCACTAAATGAGCTAATAATATGTGTGAGGGTACCCCAGGAGAGTTCCAAATGTGTGTGGGTAGAATATATATCCCACGGGGGTAAAATTGAAAAAAGGTTAAAAATTTTTTTTTTTCAACTTAGTCATTTTTTCAGCGTTTATCAGACTTTCAGATAGGGGAAATGTCAGTGAGCGTTCCGATTTCAGTTCCAGAGCGATTCGCCCGATGAGTCCTTCATATTTAGTCGTTTTCAGCCAATTTTCTGAATTTTTGAAAATTTCACTTTTTTGTGAAAATATCCACTAAATGAGGGAATAATATGTGTGAGGGTACCCCAGGAGAGTTCCAAATGTGTGTGGGTAGAATATATATCCCACGGGGGTAGAATTGAAAAAAGTTGAAAAAAATTTTTTTTTTGGACTTAATCATTTTTTCAACGTTTATCAGACTTTCAGATAGGGGCAATATCAGTGAGCATTCCGATTTCAGTTCCAGAGCGATTCGCCCGATGAGTCCTTCATATTTAGTCGTTTTCAGCCAATTTTCAGAATTTTTGAAAATTTCACTTTTTTGTGAAAATATCCACTAAATGAGCTAATAATATGTGTGAGGGTACCCCAGGAGAGTTCCAAATGTGTGTGGGTAGAATATATATCCCACGGGGGTAAAATTGAAAAAAGGTTAAAAAATTTTTTTTTTCAACTTAGTCATTTTTTCAGCGTTTATCAGACTTTCAGATAGGGGAAATGTCAGTGAGCGTTCCGATTTCAGTTCCAGAGCGATTCGCCCGATGAGTCCTTCATATTTAGTCGTTTTCAGCCAATTTTCTGAATTTTTGAAAATTTCACTTTTTTGTGAAAATATCCACTAAATGAGGGAATAATATGTGTGAGGGTACCCCAGGAGAGTTCCAAATGTGTGTGGGTAGAATATATATCCCACGGGGGTAAAATTGAAAAAAGGTGAAAAAATTTTTTTTTTTGATTTAGTCATTTTTTCAGCGTTTATCAGACTTTCAGATAGGGGAAATGTCAGTGAGCGTTCCGATTTCAGTTCCAGAGGGATTCGCCCGATGAGTCCTTCATATTTAGTCGTTTTCAGCCAATTTTCAGAATTTTTGAAAATTTCACTTTTTTGTGAAAATATCCACTAAATGAGGGAATAATATGTGTGAGGGTACCCCAGGAGAGTTCCAAATGTGTGTGGGTAGAATATATATCCCACGGGGGTAAAATTGAAAAAAGGTGAAAAATTTTTTTTTTTTGGACTTAATCATTTTTTCAGCGTTTATCAGACTTTCAGATAGGGGAAATATCAGTGAACGTTCCGATTTCAGTTCCAGAGCGATTCGCCTGATGAGTCCTTCATATTTAGTCGTTTTCAGCCAATTTTCTGAATTTTTGAAAATTTCACTTTTTTGTGAAAATATCCACTAAATGAGGGAATAATATGTGTGAGGGTACCCCAGGAGAGTTCCAAATGTGTGTGGGTAGAATATATATCCCACAGGAGTAAAATTGAAAAAAGGTGAAAAAATTTTTTTTTTGGATTTAGTCATTTTTTCAGCGTTTATCAGACTTTCAGATAGGGGAAATTTCAGTGAGCGTTCCGATTTCAGTTCCAGAGGGATTCGCCCGATGAGTCCTTCATATTTAGTCGTTTTCAGCCAATTTTCAGAATTTTTGAAAATTTCACTTTTTTGGGAAAATATCCACTAAATGAGGGAATAATATGTGAGTGTACCCCAGGAGAGTTACAAATGTGTGTGGGTAGAATATATATCCCACGGGGGTAAAATTGAAAAAAGGTAAAAAAAATTTTTTTTTGGACTTAGTCATTTTTTCAGCGTTTATCAGACTTTCAGATAGGGGAAATGTCAGTGAGCGTTACGATTTCAGTTCCAGAACGATTCGCCCGATGAGTCCTTCATATTTAGTCGTTTTCAGCCAATTTTCAGAATTTTTGAAAATTTCACTTTTTTGTGAAAATATCCACTAAATGAGCTAATAATATGTGTGAGGTACCCCAGGAGAGTTCCAAATGTGTGTGGGTAGAATATATATCCCACGGGGGTAAAATTGAAAAAAGGTTAAAAATTTTTTTTTTTCAACTTAGTCATTTTTTCAGCGTTTATCAGACTTTCAGATAGGGGAAATGTCAGTGAGCGTTCCGATTTCAGTTCCAGAGCGATTCGCCCGATGAGTCCTTCATATTTAGTCGTTTTCAGCCAATTTTCTGAATTTTTGAAAATTTCACTTTTTTGTGAAAATATCCACTAAATGAGGGAATAATATGTGTGAGGGTACCCCAGGAGAGTTCCAAATGTGTGTGGGTAGAATATATATCCCACGGGGGTAAAATTGAAAAAAGGTGAAAAAATTTTTTTTTTGGATTTAGTCATTTTTTCAGCGTTTATCAGACTTTCAGATAGGGGAAATGTCAGTGAGCGTTCCGATTTCAGTTCCAGAGGGATTCGCCCGATGAGTCCTTCATATTTAGTCGTTTTCAGCCAATTTTCAGAATTTTTGAAAATTTCACTTTTTTGGGAAAATATCCACTAAATGAGGGAATAATATGTGAGTGTACCCCAGGAGAGTTACAAATGTGTGTGGGTAGAATATATATCCCACGGGGGTAGAATTGAAAAAAGTTGAAAAAAATTTTTTTTTTGGACTTAATCATTTTTTCAACGTTTATCAGACTTTCAGATAGGGGCAATATCAGTGAGCATTCCGATTTCAGTTCCAGAGCGATTCGCCCGATGAGTCCTTCATATTTAGTCGTTTTCAGCCAATTTTCAGAATTTTTGAAAATTTCACTTTTTGTGAAAATATCCACTAAATGAGCTAATAATATGTGTGAGGGTACCCCAGGAGAGTTCCAAATGTGTGTGGGTAGAATATATATCCCACGGGGGTAAAATTGAAAAAAGGTTAAAAATTTTTTTTTTTCAACTTAGTCATTTTTTCAGCGTTTATCAGACTTTCAGATAGGGGAAATGTCAGTGAGCGTTCCGATTTCAGTTCCAGAGCGATTCGCCCGATCAGTCCTTCATATTTAGTCGTTTTCAGCCAATTTTCTGAATTTTTGAAAATTTCACTTTTTTGTGAAAATATCCACTAAATGAGGGAATAATATGTGTGAGGGTACCCCAGGAGAGTTCCAAATGTGTGTGGGTAGAATATATATCCCACGGGGGTAAAATTGAAAAAAGGTGAAAAAATTTTTTTTTTGGATTTAGTCATTTTTTCAGCGTTTATCAGACTTTCAGATAGGGGAAATGTCAGTGAGCGTTCCGATTTCAGTTCCAGAGGGATTCGCCCGATGAGTCCTTCATATTTAGTCGTTTTCAGCCAATTTTCAGAATTTTTGAAAATTTCACTTTTTTGGGAAAATATCCACTAAATGAGGGAATAATATGTGAGTGTACCCCAGGAGAGTTACAAATGTGTGTGGGTAGAATATATATCCCACGGGGGTAAAATTGAAAAAAGGTAAAAAAAATTTTTTTTTGGACTTAGTCATTTTTTCAGCGTTTATCAGACTTTCAGATAGGGGAAATGTCAGTGAGCGTTACGATTTCAGTTCCAGAGCGATTCGCCCGATGAGTCCTTCATATTTAGTCGTTTTCAGCCAATTTTCTGAATTTTTGAAAATTTCACTTTTTTGTGAAAATATCCACTAAATGAGGGAATAATATGTGTGAGGGTACCCCAGGAGAGTTCCAAATGTGTGTGGGTAGAATATATATCCCACGGGGGTAAAATTGAAAAAAGGTGAAAAATTTTTTTTTTTTGGACTTAGTCATTTTTTCAGCGTTTATCAGACTTTCAGATAGGGGAAATGTCAGTGAGCGTTCCAATTTCAGTTCCAGAGCGATTCGCCCGATGAGTCCTTCATATTTAGTCGTTTTCAGCCAATTTTTAGAATTTTTGAAAATTTAACTTTTTTGTGAAAATATCCACTAAATGAGGGAATAATATGTGTGAGGGTACCCCAGGAGTGTTCCAAATGTGCGTGGGTAGAATATATATCCCACGGGGTAAAATTGAAAAAAGTTGAAAAAATTTTTTTTTGGACTTAATCATTTTTTCAGCGTTTATCAGACTTTCAGATAGGGGAAATATCAGTGAACGTTCCGATTTCAGTTCCAGAGCGATTCGCCTGATGAGTCCTTCATATTTAGTCGTTTTCAGCCAATTTTCTGAATTTTTGAAAATTTCACTTTTTTGTGAAAATATCCACTAAATGAGGGAATAATATGTGTGAGGGTACCCCAGGAGAGTTCCAAATGTGTGTGGGTAGAATATATATCCCACAGGAGTAAAATTGAAAAAAGGTGAAAAAATTTTTTTTGGGGATTTAGTCATTTTTTCAGCGTTTATCAGACTTTCAGATAGGGGAAATGTCAGTGAGCGTTCCGATTTCAGTTCCAGAGGGATTCGCCCGATGAGTCCTTCATATTTAGTCGTTTTCAGCCAATTTTCAGAATTTTTGAAAATTTCACTTTTTTGTGAAAATATCCACTAAATGAGGGAATAATATGTGTGATTGTACCCCAGGAGAGTTCCAAATGTGTGTGGGTAGAATATATATCCCACGGGGGTAAAATTGAAAAAAGGTGAAAAAATTTTTTTTTTGGATTTAGTCATTTTTTCAGCGTTTATCAGACTTTCAGATAGGGGAAATGTCAGTGAGCGTTCCGATTTCAGTTCCAGAGGGATTCGCCCGATGAGTCCTTCATATTTAGTCGTTTTCAGCCAATTTTCAGAATTTTTGAAAATTTCACTTTTTTGTGAAAATATCCACTAAATGAGGGAATAATATGTGTGAGGGTACCCCAGGAGTGTTCCAAATGTGCGTGGGTAGAATATATATCCCACGGGGTAAAATTGAAAAAAGTTGAAAAAATTTTTTTTTGGACTTAATCATTTTTTCAGCGTTTATCAGACTTTCAGATAGGGGAAATATCAGTGAACGTTCCGATTTCAGTTCCAGAGCGATTCGCCTGATGAGTCCTTCATATTTAGTCGTTTTCAGCCAATTTTCTGAATTTTTGAAAATTTCACTTTTTTGTGAAAATATCCACTAAATGAGGGAATAATATGTGTGAGGGTACCCCAGGAGAGTTCCAAATGTGTGTGGGTAGAATATATATCCCACAGGAGTAAAATTGAAAAAAGGTGAAAAAATTTTTTTTTGGGATTTAGTCATTTTTTCAGCGTTTATCAGACTTTCAGATAGGGGAAATGTCAGTGAGCGTTCCGATTTCAGTTCCAGAGGGATTCGCCCGATGAGTCCTTCATATTTAGTCGTTTTCAGCCAATTTTCAGAATTTTTGAAAATTTCACTTTTTTGTGAAAATATCCACTAAATGAGGGAATATTATGTGTGAGGGTACCCCAGGAGAGTTCCAAATATGCGTGGGTAGAATATATATCCCACGGGGGTAAAATTGAAAAAGGTGAAAAAATTTTTTTTTTGGACTTAGTCATTTTTTCAGCGTTTATCAGACTTTCAGATAGGGGAAATGTCAGTGAGCGTTCCGATTTCAGCTCCAGCGCGATTCGCCCGATGAGTCCATCATATTCAGTCGTTTTCAGCCAATTTTCAGAATTTTGGAAAATTTCACTTTTTTGTGAAAATATCCACTAAATGAGGGAATAATATGTGTGAGGGTACCCCAGGAGAGTTCCAAATGTGTGTGGGTAGAATATATATCCCACGGGGGTAAAATTGAAAAAAGGTTAAAAATTTTTTTTTTTCAACTTAGTCATTTTTTCAGCGTTTATCAGACTTTCAGATAGGGGAAATGTCAGTGAGCGTTCCGATTTCAGTTCCAGAGCGATTCGCCCGATGAGTCCTTCAAATTTAGTCGTTTTCAGCCAATTTTCTGAATTTTTGAAAATTTCACTTTTTTGTGAAAATATCCACTAAATGAGGGAATAATATGTGTGAGGGTACCCCAGGAGAGTTCCAAATGTGTGTGGGTAGAATATATATCCCACGGGGGTAAAATTGAAAAAAGGTGAAAAAATTTTTTTTTTGGATTTAGTCATTTTTTCAGCGTTTATCAGACTTTCAGATAGGGGAAATATGAGTGAATGTTCCGATTTCAGTTCCAGAGCGATTCGCCTGATGAGTCCTTCATATTTAGTCGTTTTCAGCCAATTTTCTGAATTTTTGAAAATTTCACTTTTTTGTGAAAATATCCACTAAATGAGGGAATAATATGTGTGAGGGTACCCCAGGAGAGTTCCAAATGTGTGTGGGTAGAATATATATCCCACAGGAGTAAAATTGAAAAAAGGTGAAAAATTTTTTTTTTGGATTTAGTCATTTTTTCAGCGTTTATCAGACTTTCAGATAGGGGAAATGTCAGTGAGCGTTCCGATTTCAGTTCCAGAGGGATTCGCCCGATGAGTCCTTCATATTTAGTCGTTTTCAGCCAATTTTCAGAATTTTTGAAAATTTCACTTTTTTGGGAAAATATCCACTAAATGAGGGAATAATATGTGAGGGTACCCCAGGAGAGTTACAAATGTGTGTGGGTAGAATATATCCCATGGCGGTAAAATTGAAAAAAGGTGAAAAAATTTTTTTTGGGGATTTAATCATTTTTTCAGCATTTATCAGACTTTCAGATAGGGGAAATGTCAGTGAGCGTTCCGATTTCAGTTCCAGCGCGATTCGCCCGATGAGTCCTTCATATTTAGTCGTTTTCAGCCAATTTTCTGAATTTTTGAAAATTTCACTTTTTTGTGAAAATATCCACTAAATGAGGGAATATTATGTGTGAGGGTACCCCAGGAGAGTTCCAAATATGCGTGGGTAGAATATATATCCCACGGGGGTAAAATTGAAAAAGGTGAAAAAATTTTTTTTTTGGACTTAGTCATTTTTTCAGCGTTTATCAGACTTTCAGATAGGGGAAATGTCAGTGAGCGTTCCGATTTCAGCTCCAGCGCGATTCGCCCGATGAGTCCATCATATTCAGTCGTTTTCAGCCAATTTTCAGAATTTTGGAAAATTTCACTTTTTTGTGAAAATATCCACTAAATGAGGGAATAATATGTGTGAGGGTACCCCAGGAGAGTTCCAAATGTGTGTTGGTAGAATATATATCCCACGGGGGTAAAATTGAAAAAAGGTAAAAAAATGTTTTTTTTTGGACTTAATCGTTTTTTCAGTATTTAGCAGACTTTCAGATAGGGGAAATATCAGTGAGCGTTCCGATTTCAGTTCCAGAGCGATTCGCCCGATGAGTCCTTCATATTTAGTCGTTTTCAGCCAATTTTCAGAATTTTTGAAAATTTCACTTTTTTGTGAAAATATCCACTAAATGAGGGAATAATATGTGTGAGGGTACCCCAGGAGAGTTCCAAATGTGTGTGGGTAGAATATATATCCCACGGGGGTAAAATTGAAAAAAGTTGAAAAAATTTTTTTTTGGACTTAATCATTTTTTCAGCGTTTATCAGACTTTCAGATAGGGGAAATATCAGTGAGCGTTCCGATTTCAGTTCCAGAGCGATTCGCCCGATGAGTCCTTCATATTTAGTCGTTTTCAGCCAATTTTCTGAATTTTTGAAAATTTCACTTTTTTGTGAAAATATCCACTAAATGAGGGAATAAAATGTGTGAGGGTACCCCAGGAGAGTTCCAAATGTGTGTGGGTAGAATATATATCCCACAGGGGTAAAAATGGAAAAAAGGTTAAAAAATTTTTTTTTGGACTTAGTAATTTTTTCAGCGTTTATCAGACTTTCAGATAGGGGAAATGTCAGTGAGCGCTCCGATTTCAGTTCCAGAGCGATTCGCCCGATGAGTCCTTCATATTTAGTCGTTTTCAGCCAATTTTCTGAATTTTTGAAAATTTCACTTTTTTGTGAAAATATCCACTAAATGAGGGAATAATATGTGTGAGGGTACCCCAGGAGAGTTCCAAATATGCGTGGGTAGAATATATATCCCACGGGGGTAAAATTGAAAAAAGGTGAAAAAATTTTTTTTTTGGACTTAGTCATTTTTTCAGCGTTTATCAGACTTTCAGATAGGGGAAATGTCAGTGAGCGTTCCGATTTCAGCTCCAGCGCGATTCGCCCGATGAGTCCATCATATTCAGTCGTTTTCAGCCAATTTTCAGAATTTTTGAAAATTTCACTTTTTTGTGAAAATATCCACTAAATGAGGGAATAATATGTGTGAGGGTACCCCAGGAGAGTTCCAAATGTGTGTGGGTAGAATATATATCCCACGGGGGTAAAATTGAAAAAAGGTTAAAAAAAATTTTTGTGGACTTAATCATTTTTTCAGCGTTTATCAGACTTTCAGATAGGGGAAATATCAGTGAACGTTCCGATTTCAGTTCCAGAGCGATTCGCCCGATGAGTCCTTCATATTTAGTCGTTTTCAGCCAATTTTCTGAATTTTTGAAAATTTCACTTTTTTGTGAAAATATCCACTAAATGAGGGAATAATATGTGTGAGGGTACCCCAGGAGAGTTCCAAATATGCGTGGGTAGAATATATATCCCACGGGGGTAAAATTGAAAAAAGGTGAAAACATTTTTTTTTTGGACTTAGTCATTTTTTCAGTGTTTATCAGACTTTCAGATAGGGGAAATGTCAGTGAGCGTTCCGATTTCAGTTCCAGAGCGATTCGCCCGATGTGTCCATCATATTTAGTCGTTTTCAGCCAATTTTCGGAATTTTTGAAAATTTCACTTTTTTGTGAAAATATCCACTAAATGAGGGAATAATATGTGTGAGGGTACCCCAGGAGAGTTCCAAATGTGTGTGGGTAGAATATATATCCCACAGGAGTAAAATTGAAAAAAGGTGAAAAATTTTTTTTTTTGGATTTAGTCATTTTTTCAGCGTTTATCAGACTTTCAGATAGGGGAAATGTCAGTGAGCGTTCCGATTTCAGTTCCAGAGGGATTCGCCCGATGAGTCCTTCATATTTAGTCGTTTTCAGCCAATTTTAAGAATTTTTGAAAATTTCACTTTTTTGGGAAAATATCCACTAAATGAGGGAATAATAAGTGAGGGTACCCCAGGACAGTTACAAATGTGTGTGGGTAGAATATATATCCCACAGGAGTAAAATTGAAAAAAGGTGAAAAAATTTTTTTTTTGGATTTAGTCATTTTTCAGCGTTTATCAGACTTTCAGATAGGGGAAATGTCAGTGAGCGTTCCGATTTCAGTTCCAGAGGGATTCGCTCGATGAGTCCTTCATATTTAGTCGTTTTCAGCCAATTTTCAGAATTTTTGAAAATTTCACTTTTTTGGGAAAATATCCACTAAATGAGGGAATAATATGTGAGGGTACCCAGGAGAGTTACAAATGTGTGTGGGTAGAATATATATCCCACGGGGGTAAAATTTAAAAAAGGTGAAAAAATTTTTTTTTTGGATTTAATCATTTTTTCAGCGTTTATCAGACTTTCAGATAGGGGAAATGTCAGTGAGCGTTCCGATTTCAGTTTCAGAGCGATTCGCCAGATGAGTCCTTCATATTCAGTCGTTTTCAGCCAATTTTCTGAATTTTTTAAAATTTCACTTTTTTGTGAAAATATCCACTAAATGAGGGAATAATATGTGTGAGGGTACCCCAGGAGTGTTCCAAATGTGCGTGGTTAGAATATATATCCCACGGGGGCAAAGATGAAAAAAGTTAAAAAATTTTTTGGGGGGATTTAGTCATTTTTCCAGCGTTTATCAGACTTTCAGATAGGGGAAATGTCAGTGAGCATTCCGATTTCAGTTCCAGCGCGATTCGCCAGATGAGTCCTTCATATTCAGTCGTTTTCAGCCAATTTTCAGAATTTTTGAAAATTTCACTTTTTTGAGTAAATATCCACTAAATGAGGGAATAATATGTGTGAGGGTACCCCAGGAGAGTTCCAAATGTGTGTGGGTAGAATATATATCCCACAGGGGTAAAAATGGAAAAAAGGTTAAAAATTTTTATCTTTGGACTTAGTCATTTTTTCAGCGTTTATCAGACTTTCAGATAGGGGAAATGTCAGTGAGCGTTCCGATTTCAGTTCCAGAGCGATTCGCCTGATGAGTCCTTCATATTTAGTCACTTTCAGACAATTTTCAGAATTTTTCAAAATTTCACTTTTTTGTGAAAATATCCACTAAATGAGGGAATAATATGTGTGTACCCCAGGAGAGTTCCAAATGTGTGTGGGTAGAATATATATCCCACGGGGGTAAAATTGAAGAAAGGTGAAACATTTTTTTTTTTTGGACTTATTCATTTTTTCAGCGTTTATCAGACTTTCAGATAGGGGAAATGTCAGTGAGCATTCCGATTTCAGTTCCAGAGCGTTTCGCCCGATGAGTCCTTCATATTCAGTCGTTTTCAGCCAATTTTCTGAATTTTTGAAAATTTCACTCTTTTGTGAAAATATCCACTAAATGAGGGAATAATATGTGTGAGGGTACCCCAGGAGTGTTCCAAATGTGCGTGGGTAGAATATATATCCCACGGGGGTAAAATTGAATAAAGGTGAAAAAAATTTTTTTTTATACTTAATCATTTTTTCAGCGTTTATCAGACTTTCAGATAGGGGAAATATCAGTGAACGTTCCGATTTCAATTCCAGAGCGATTCGCCCGATGAGTCCTTCATATTTAGTCATTTTCAGCTAATTTTCAGAATTTTTGAAAATTTCACTTTTTTGTGAAATTATCCACTAAATGAGGGAATACTATGTGTGAGGGTACCCCAGGAGAGTTCCAAATGTGTTTGGGTAGAATATATATCCCACAGGAGTAAAATTGAAAAAAGGTAAAAAAATTTTTTTTTTGGATTTAGTCATTTTTTCAGCGTTTATCAGACTTTCAGATAGGGGAAATGTCAGTGAGCGTTCCGATTTCAGTTCCAGAGCGATTCGCCCGATGAGTCCTTCATATTTAGTCGTTTTCAGCCAATTTTCTGAATTTTTGAAAATTTCACTTTTTTGTGAAAATATCCACTAAATGAGGGAATAATATGTGTGAGGGTACCCCAGGAGAGTTCCAAATGTGTGTGGGTAGAATATATATCCCACGGGGGTAAAATTGAAAAAAGGTGAAAAAAAACTTTTTTTGAACTTAGTCATTTTTTCAGCGTTTATCAGACTTTCAGATAGGGGAAATGTCAGTGAGCGTTCCGATTTCAGTTCCAGAGCGATTCGCCCGATGAGTCCTTCATATTCAGTCGTTTTCAGCCAATTTTCAGAATTTTTGAAAATTTCACTTTTTTGTGAAAATATCCACTAAATGAGGGAATAATATGTGTGAGGGTACCCCAGGAGAGTTCCAAATATGTGTTGGTAGAATATATATCCCACGGGGGTAAAATTGAAAAAAGGTAAAAAAATGTTTTTTTTTGGACTTAGTCATTTTTTCAGCGTTTAGCAGACTTTCAGATAGGGGAAATGTCAGTGAGCATTCCGATTTCAGTTCCAGAGTGATTCACCCGATGAGTCCTTCATATTTAGTCGTTTTCAGCCAATTTTCAGAATTTTTGAAAATTTCACTTTTTTGTGAAAATATCCACTAAATGAGTGAATAATATGTGTGAGGGTACCCCAGGAGAGTTCCAAATATGTGTGGGTAGAAGATATATCCCACGGGGGTAAAATTGAAAAAAGTTGAAAAAATTTTTTTTGGACTTAATCATTTTTTCAGTATTTATCAGACTTTCAGATAGGGGAAATATCAGTGAGCGTTCCGATTTCAGTTCCAGAGCGATTCGCCCGATGAGTCCTTCATATTTAGTCGTTTTCAGCCAATTTTCAGAATTTTTGAAAATTTCACTTTTTTGTGAAAATATCCACTAAATGAGGGAATAATATGTGTGAGGGTACCCCAGGAGAGTTCCAAATGTGTGTGGGTAGAATATATATCCCACGGGGGTAAAATTGAAAAAAGGTGAAAAAAAACTTTTTTTGAACTTAGTCATTTTTTCAGCGTTTATCAGACTTTCAGATAGGGGAAATGTCAGTGAGCGTTCCGATTTCAGTTCCAGAGCGATTCGCCCGATGAGTCCTTCATATTCAGTCGTTTTCAGCCAATTTTCAGAATTTTTGAAAATTTCACTTTTTTGTGAAAATATCCACTAAATGAGGGAATAATATGTGTGAGGGTACCCCAGGAGAGTTCCAAATATGTGTTGGTAGTATATATATCCCACGGGGGTAAAATTGAAAAAAGGTAAAAAAATGTTTTTTTTTGGTCTTAGTCATTTTTTCAGCGTTTAGCAGACTTTCAGATAGGGGAAATGTCAGTGAGCATTCCGATTTCAGTTCCAGAGTGATTCACCCGATGAGTCCTTCATATTTAGTCGTTTTCAGCCAATTTTCAGAATTTTTGAAAATTTCACTTTTTTGTGAAAATATCCACTAAATGAGGGAATAATATGTGTGAGGGTACCCCAGGAGAGTTCCAAATATGTGTGGGTAGAAGATATATCCCACGGGGGTAAAATTGAAAAAAGTTGAAAAAATTTTTTTTGGACTTAATCATTTTTTCAGTATTTATCAGACTTTCAGATAGGGGAAATATCAGTGAGCGTTCCGATTTCAGTTCCAGAGCGATTCGCCCGATGAGTCCTTCATATTTAGTCGTTTTCAGCCAATTTTCTGAATTTTTGAAAATTTCACTTTTTTGTGAAAATATCCACTAAATGAGGGAATAATATGTGTGAGGGTACCCCAGGAGAGTTCCAAATGTGTGTGGGTAGAATATATATCCCACGGGGGTAAAATTGAAAAAAGGTGAAAAAAAACTTTTTTTGAACTTAGTCATTTTTTCAGCGTTTATCAGACTTTCAGATAGGGGAAATGTCAGTGAGCGTTCCGATTTCAGTTCCAGAGCGATTCGCCCGATGAGTCCTTCATATTCAGTCGTTTTCAGCCAATTTTCAGAATTTTTGAAAATTTCACTTTTTTGTGAAAATATCCACTAAATGAGGGAATAATATGTGTGAGGGTACCCCAGGAGAGTTCCAAATATGTGTTGGTAGTATATATATCCCACGGGGGTAAAATTGAAAAAAGGTAAAAAAATGTTTTTTTTTGGACTTAGTCATTTTTTCAGCGTTTAGCAGACTTTCAGATAGGGGAAATGTCAGTGAGCATTCCGATTTCAGTTCCAGAGTGATTCACCCGATGAGTCCTTCATATTTAGTCGTTTTCAGCCAATTTTCAGAATTTTTGAAAATTTCACTTTTTTGTGAAAATATCCACTAAATGAGGGAATAATATGTGTGAGGGTACCCCAGGAGAGTTCCAAATATGTGTGGGTAGAAGATATATCCCACGGGGGTAAAATTGAAAAAAGTTGAAAAAATTTTTTTTGGACTTAATCATTTTTTCAGTATTTATCAGACTTTCAGATAGGGGAAATATCAGTGAGCGTTCCGATTTCAGTTCCAGAGCGATTCGCCCGATGAGTCCTTCATATTTAGTCGTTTTCAGCCAATTTTCTGAATTTTTGAAAATTTCACTTTTTTGTGAAAATATCCACTAAATGAGGGAATAATATGTGTGAGGGTACCCCAGGAGAGTTCCAAATGTGTGTGGGTAGAATATATATCCCACGGGGGTAAAATTGAAAAATGTTTAAAAAAAATTTTTTTTAGACTTAGTCATTTTTCCGGCGTTTATCATGCTTTCAGATAGGGGAAATGTCAGTGAGCGTTCCGATTTCAGTTCCAGAGAGATTCGCCCGATGAGTCCTTCATATTTAGTCGTTTTCAGCCAATTTTCAGAATTTTTGAAAATTTCACTTTTTTGTGAAAATATCCACTAAATGAGGGAATAATATGTGTGAGGGTACCCCAGGAGAGTTCCAAATGTGTGTGGGTAGAATATATATCCCACGGGGGTAAAATTGAAAAAACTTGAAAAAATTTTTTTTCGACTTAATCATTTTTTCAGTATTTATCAGACTTTCAGATAGGGGAAATATCAGTGAGCGTTCCGATTTCAGTTCCAGAGCGATTCACCCGATGAGTCCTTCATATTTAGTCGTTTTCAGCCAATTTTCAGAATTTTTGAAAATTTCACTTTTTTGTGAAAATATCCACTAAATGAGGGAATAATATGTGTGAGGGTACCCCAGGAGAGTTCCAAATGTGTGTGGGTAGAATATATATCCCACAGGGTAAAATTGAAAAAAGGTGAAAAAAAATTTTTTTTGGACTTAGTCATTTTTTCAGCGTTTATCAGACTTTCAGATAGGGGAAATGTCAGTGAGCGTTCCAATTTCAGTTCCAGAGCGATTCGCCCGATGAGTCTTTCATATTTAGTCGTTTTCAGCCAATTTTCAGAATTTTTGAAAATTTAACTTTTTTGTGAAAATATCCACTAAATGAGGGAATAATATGTGTGAGGGTACCCCAGGAGTGTTCCAAATGTGCGTGGGTAGAATATATATCCCACGGGGTAAAATTGAAAAAAGTTGAAAAAATTTTTTTTTGGACTTAATCATTTTTTCAGCGTTTATCAGACTTTCAGATAGGGGAAATATCAGTGAACGTTCCGATTTCAGTTCCAGAGGGATTCGCCCGATGAGTCCTTCATATTTAGTCGTTTTCAGCCAATTTTCAGAATTTTTGAAAATTTCACTTTTTTGGGAAAATATCCACTAAATGAGGGAATAATATGTGAGGGTACCCCAGGAGAGTTACAAATGTGTGTGGGTAGAATATATCCCATGGGGGTAAAATTGAAAAAAGGTTAAAAAATTTTTTTTGGGGATTTAATCATTTTTTCAGCATTTATCAGACTTTCAGATAGGGGAAATGTCAGTGAGCGTTCCGATTTCAGTTCCAGAGCGATTCGCCCGATGAGTCCTTCATATTTAGTCGTTTTCAGCCAATTTTCTGAATTTTTGAAAATTTCACTTTTTTGTGAAAATATCCACTAAATGAGGGAATATTATGTGTGAGGGTACCCCAGGAGAGTTCCAAATATGCGTGGGTAGAATATATATCCCACGGGGGTAAAATTGAAAAAGGTGAAAAAATTTTTTTTTTGGACTTAGTCGTTTTTTCAGCGTTTATCAGACTTTCAGATAGGGGAAATGTCAGTGAGCGTTCCGATTTCAGCTCCAGCGCGATTCGCCCGATGAGTCCATCATATTCAGTCGTTTTCAGCCAATTTTCAGAATTTTGGAAAATTTCACTTTTTTGTGAAAATATCCACTAAATGAGGGAATAATATGTGTGAGGGTACCCCAGGAGAGTTCCAAATGTGTGTGGGTAGAATATATATCCCACGGGGGTAAAATTGAAAAAAGGTTAAAAATTTTTTTTTTTCAACTTAGTCATTTTTTCAGCGTTTATCAGACTTTCAGATAGGGGAAATGTCAGTGAGCGTTCCGATTTCAGTTCCAGAGCGATTCGCCCGATGAGTCCTTCATATTTAGTCGTTTTCAGCCAATTTTCAGAATTTTTGAAAATTTCACTTTTTTGGGAAAATATCCCCTAAATGAGGGAATAATATGTGAGGGTACCCCAGGAGAGTTACAAATGTGTGTGGGTAGAATATATCCCATGGGGGTAAAATTGAAAAAAGGTGAAAAATTTTTTTGGGGGATTTAATCATTTTTTCAGCATTTATCAGACTTTCAGATAGGGGAAATGTCAGTGAGCGTTCCGATTTCAGTTCCAGAGCGATTCGCCCGATGAGTCCTTCATATTTAGTCGTTTTCAGCCAATTTTCTGAATTTTTGAAAATTTCACTTTTTTGTGAAAATATCCACTAAATGAGGGAATATTATGTGTGAGGGTACCCCAGGAGAGTTCCAAATATGCGTGGGTAGAATATATATCCCACGGGGGTAAAATTGAAAAAAGGTTAAAAAATTTTTTTTTGGACTTAATCGTTTTTTCAGCTTTTATCAGACTTTCAGATAGGGGAAATATCAGTGAACGTTCCGATTTCAGTTCCAGAGCGATTCGCCCGATGAGTCCTTCATATTTAGTCGTTTTCAGCCAATTTTCAGAATTTTTGAAAATTTCACTTTTTTGTGAAAATATCCACTAAATGAGGGAATAATATGTGTGAGGGTACCCCAGGAGAGTTCCAAATGTGTGTGGGTAGAATATATATCCCACGGGGGTAAAATTGAAAAAAGGTGAAAAAAAACTTTTTTTGAACTTAGTCATTTTTTCAGCGTTTATCAGACTTTCAGATAGGGGAAATGTCAGTGAGCGTTCCGATTTCAGTTCCAGAGCGATTCGCCCGATGAGTCCTTCATATTCAGTCGTTTTCAGCCAATTTTCAGAATTTTTGAAAATTTCACTTTTTTGTGAAAATATCCACTAAATGAGGGAATAATATGTGTGAGGGTACCCCAGGAGAGTTCCAAATATGTGTTGGTAGTATATATATCCCACGGGGGTAAAATTGAAAAAAGGTAAAAAAATGGTTTTTTTTGGACTTAGTCATTTTTTCAGCGTTTAGCAGACTTTCAGATAGGGGAAATGTCAGTGAGCATTCCGATTTCAGTTCCAGAGTGATTCACCCGATGAGTCCTTCATATTTAGTCGTTTTCAGCCAATTTTCAGAATTTTTGAAAATTTCACTTTTTTGTGAAAATATCCACTAAATGAGGGAATAATATGTGTGAGGGTACCCCAGGAGAGTTCCAAATATGTGTGGGTAGAAGATATATCCCACGGGGGTAAAATTGAAAAAAGTTGAAAAAATTTTTTTTGGACTTAATCATTTTTTCAGTATTTATCAGACTTTCAGATAGGGGAAATATCAGTGAGCGTTCCGATTTCAGTTCCAGAGCGATTCGCCCGATGAGTCCTTCATATTTAGTCGTTTTCAGCCAATTTTCTGAATTTTTGAAAATTTCACTTTTTTGTGAAAATATCCACTAAATGAGGGAATAATATGTGTGAGGGTACCCCAGGAGAGTTCCAAATGTGTGTGGGTAGAATATATATCCCACGGGGGTAAAATTGAAAAATGTTTAAAAAAAATTTTTTTTAGACTTAGTCATTTTTCCGGCGTTTATCATGCTTTCAGATAGGGGAAATGTCAGTGAGCATTCCGATTTCAGTTCCAGAGAGATTCGCCCGATGAGTCCTTCATATTTAGTCGTTTTCAGCCAATTTTCAGAATTTTTGAAAATTTCACTTTTTTGTGAAAATATCCACTAAATGAGGGAATAATATGTGTGAGGGTACCCCAGGAGAGTTCCAAATGTGTGTGGGTAGAATATATATCCCACGGGGGCAAAATTGAAAAAAGTTGAAAAAATTTTTTTTGGACTTAATCATTTTTTCAGTATTTATCAGACTTTCAGATAGGGGAAATATCAGTGAGCGTTCCGATTTCAGTTCCAGAGCGATTCGCCCGATGAGTCCTTCATATTCAGTCGTTTTCAGCCAATTTTCAGAATTTTTGAAAATTTCACTTTTTTGTGAAAATATCCACTAAATGAGGGAATAATATGTGTGAGGGTACCCCAGGAGAGTTCCAAATATGTGTTGGTAGTATATATATCCCACGGGGGTAAAATTGAAAAAAGGTAAAAAAATGTTTTTTTTTGGACTTAGTCATTTTTTCAGCGTTTAGCAGACTTTCAGATAGGGGAAATGTCAGTGAGCATTCCGATTTCAGTTCCAGAGTGATTCACCCGATGAGTCCTTCATATTTAGTCGTTTTCAGCCAATTTTCAGAATTTTTGAAAATTTCACTTTTTTGTGAAAATATCCACTAAATGAGGGAATAATATGTGTGAGGGTACCCCAGGAGAGTTCCAAATATGTGTGGGTAGAAGATATATCCCACGGGGGTAAAATTGAAAAAAGTTGAAAAAATTTTTTTTGGACTTAATCATTTTTTCAGTATTTATCAGACTTTCAGATAGGGGAAATATCAGTGAGCGTTCCGATTTCAGTTCCAGAGCGATTCGCCCGATGAGTCCTTCATATTTAGTCGTTTTCAGCCAATTTTCTGAATTTTTGAAAATTTCACTTTTTTGTGAAAATATCCACTAAATGAGGGAATAATATGTGTGAGGGTACCCCAGGAGAGTTCCAAATGTGTGTGGGTAGAATATATATCCCACGGGGGTAAAATTGAAAAAAGGTGAAAAAAAACTTTTTTTGAACTTAGTCATTTTTTCAGCGTTTATCAGACTTTCAGATAGGGGAAATGTCAGTGAGCGTTCCGATTTCAGTTCCAGAGCGATTCGCCCGATGAGTCCTTCATATTCAGTCGTTTTCAGCCAATTTTCAGAATTTTTGAAAATTTCACTTTTTTGTGAAAATATCCACTAAATGAGGGAATAATATGTGTGAGGGTACCCCAGGAGAGTTCCAAATATGTGTTGGTAGTATATATATCCCACGGGGGTAAAATTGAAAAAAGGTAAAAAAATGTTTTTTTTTGGACTTAGTCATTTTTTCAGCGTTTAGCAGACTTTCAGATAGGGGAAATGTCAGTGAGCATTCCGATTTCAGTTCCAGAGTGATTCACCCGATGAGTCCTTCATATTTAGTCGTTTTCAGCCAATTTTCAGAATTTTTGAAAATTTCACTTTTTTGTGAAAATATCCACTAAATGAGGGAATAATATGTGTGAGGGTACCCCAGGAGAGTTCCAAATGTGTGTGGGTAGAATATATATCCCACGGGGGTAAAATTGAAAAAAGTTGAAAAAATTTTTTTTCGACTTAATCATTTTTTCAGTATTTATCAGACTTTCAGATAGGGGAAATATCAGTGAGCGTTCCGATTTCAGTTCCAGAGCGATTCACCCGATGAGTCCTTCATATTTAGTCGTTTTCAGCCAATTTTCAGAATTTTTGAAAATTTCACTTTTTTGTGAAAATATCCACTAAATGAGGGAATAATATGTGTGAGGGTACCCCAGGAGTGTTCCAAATGTGCGTGGGTAGAATATATATCCCACGGGGTAAAATTGAAAAAAGTTGAAAAAATTTTTTTTTGGACTTAATCATTTTTTCAGCGTTTATCAGACTTTCAGATAGGGGAAATATCAGTGAACGTTCCGATTTCAGTTCCAGAGCGATTCGCCTGATGAGTCCTTCATATTTAGTCGTTTTCAGCCAATTTTCTGAATTTTTGAAAATTTCACTTTTTTGTGAAAATATCCACTAAATGAGGGAATAATATGTGTGAGGGTACCCCAGGAGAGTTCCAAATGTGTGTGGGTAGAATATATATCCCACAGGAGTAAAATTGAAAAAAGGTGAAAAATTTTTTTTTTTGGATTTAGTCATTTTTTCAGCGTTTATCAGAATTTCAGATAGGGGAAATGTCAGTGAGCGTTCCGATTTCAGTTCCAGAGGGATTCGCCCGATGAGTCCTTCATATTTAGTCGTTTTCAGCCAATTTTCAGAATTTTTGAAAATTTCACTTTTTTGGGAAAATATCCACTAAATGAGGGAATAATATGTGAGGGTACCCCAGGAGAGTTACAAATGTGTTTGGGTAGAATATATCCCATGGGGGTAAAATTGAAAAAAGGTTAAAAAATTTTTTTTGGGGATTTAATCATTTTTTCAGCATTTATCAGACTTTCAGATAGGGGAAATGTCAGTGAGCGTTCCGATTTCAGTTCCAGAGCGATTCGCCCGATGAGTCCTTCATATTTAGTCGTTTTCAGCCAATTTTCTGAATTTTTGAAAATTTCACTTTTTTGTGAAAATATCCACTAAATGAGGGAATATTATGTGTGAGGGTACCCCAGGAGAGTTCCAAATATGCGTGGGTAGAATATATATCCCACGGGGGTAAAATTGAAAAAGGTGAAAAAATTTTTTTTTTGGACTTAGTCGTTTTTTCAGCGTTTATCAGACTTTCAGATAGGGGAAATGTCAGTGAGCGTTCCGATTTCAGCTCCAGCGCGATTCGCCCGATGAGTCCATCATATTCAGTCGTTTTCAGCCAATTTTCAGAATTTTGGAAAATTTCACTTTTTTGTGAAAATATCCACTAAATGAGGGAATAATATGTGTGAGGGTACCCCAGGAGAGTTCCAAATGTGTGTGGGTAGAATATATATCCCACGGGGGTAAAATTGAAAAAAGGTTAAAAAATTTTTTTTTTCAACTTAGTCATTTTTTCAGCGTTTATCAGACTTTCAGATAGGGGAAATGTCAGTGAGCGTTCCGATTTCAGTTCCAGAGCGATTCGCCCGATGAGTCCTTCATATTTAGTCGTTTTCAGCCAATTTTCTGAATTTTTGAAAATTTCACTTTTTTGTGAAAATATCCACTAAATGAGGGAATAATATGTGTGAGGGTACCCCAGGAGAGTTCCAAATGTGTGTGGGTAGAATATATATCCCACGGGGGTAAAATTGAAAAAAGGTGAAAAAATTTTTTTTTTGGATTTAGTCATTTTTTCAGCGTTTATCAGACTTTCAGATAGGGGAAATGTCAGTGAGCGTTCCGATTTCAGTTCCAGAGGGATTCGCCCGATGAGTCCTTCATATTAGTCGTTTTCAGCCAATTTTCAGAATTTTTGAAAATTTCACTTTTTTGGGAAAATATCCCCTAAATGAGGGAATAATATGTGAGTTTACCCCAGGAGAGTTCCAAATATGTGTTGGTAGTATATATATCCCACGGGGGTAAAATTGAAAAAAGGTAAAAAAATGGTTTTTTTTGGACTTAGTCATTTTTTCAGCGTTTAGCAGACTTTCAGATAGGGGAAATGTCAGTGAGCATTCCGATTTCAGTTCCAGAGTGATTCACCCGATGAGTCCTTCATATTTAGTCGTTTTCAGCCAATTTTCAGAATTTTTGAAAATTTCACTTTTTTGTGAAAATATCCACTAAATGAGGGAATAATATGTGTGAGGGTACCCCAGGAGAGTTCCAAATATGTGTGGGTAGAAGATATATCCCACGGGGGTAAAATTGAAAAAAGTTGAAAAAATTTTTTTTGGACTTAATCATTTTTTCAGTATTTATCAGACTTTCAGATAGGGGAAATATCAGTGAGCGTTCCGATTTCAGTTCCAGAGCGATTCGCCCGATGAGTCCTTCATATTTAGTCGTTTTCAGCCAATTTTCTGAATTTTTGAAAATTTCACTTTTTTGTGAAAATATCCACTAAATGAGGGAATAATATGTGTGAGGGTACCCCAGGAGAGTTCCAAATGTGTGTGGGTAGAATATATATCCCACGGGGGTTAAATTGAAAAATGTTTAAAAAAAATTTTTTTTAGACTTAGTCATTTTTCCGGCGTTTATCATGCTTTCAGATAGGGGAAATGTCAGTGAGCATTCCGATTTCAGTTCCAGAGAGATTCGCCCGATGAGTCCTTCATATTTAGTCGTTTTCAGCCAATTTTCAGAATTTTTGAAAATTTCACTTTTTTGTGAAAATATCCACTAAATGAGGGAATAATATGTGTGAGGGTACCCCAGGAGAGTTCCAAATGTGTGTGGGTAGAATATATATCCCACGGGGGCAAAATTGAAAAAAGTTGAAAAAATTTTTTTTGGACTTAATCATTTTTTCAGTATTTATCAGACTTTCAGATAGGGGAAATATCAGTGAGCGTTCCGATTTCAGTTCCAGAGCGATTCACCCGATGAGTCCTTCATATTTAGTCGTTTTCAGCCAATTTTCAGAATTTTTGAAAATTTCACTTTTTTGTGAAAATATCCACTAAATGAGGGAATAATATGTGTGAGGGTACCCCAGGAGAGTTCCAAATGTGTGTGGGTAGAATATATATCCCACAGGGTAAAATTGAAAAAAGGTGAAAAAAAATTTTTTTTGGACTTAGTCATTTTTTCAGCGTTTATCAGACTTTCAGATAGGGGAAATGTCAGTGAGCGTTCCAATTTCAGTTCCAGAGCGATTCGCCCGATAAGTCTTTCATATTTAGTCGTTTTCAGCCAATTTTCAGAATTTTTGAAAATTTAACTTTTTTGTGAAAATATCCACTAAATGAGGGAATAATATGTGTGAGGGTACCCCAGGAGTGTTCCAAATGTGCGTGGGTAGAATATATATCCCACGGGGTAAAATTGAAAAAAGTTGAAAAAATTTTTTTTTGGACTTAATCATTTTTTCAGCGTTTATCAGACTTTCAGATAGGGGAAATATCAGTGAACGTTCCGATTTCAGTTCCAGAGCGATTCGCCTGATGAGTCCTTCATATTTAGTCGTTTTCAGCCAATTTTCTGAATTTTTGAAAATTTCACTTTTTTGTGAAAATATCCACTAAATGAGGGAATAATATGTGTGAGGGTACCCCAGGAGAGTTCCAAATGTGTGTGGGTAGAATATATATCCCACAGGAGTAAAATTGAAAAAAGGTGAAAAAATTTTTTTTTTGGATTTAGTCATTTTTTCAGCGTTTATCAGAATTTCAGATAGGGGAAATGTCAGTGAGCGTTCCGATTTCAGTTCCAGAGGGATTCGCCCGATGAGTCCTTCATATTTAGTCGTTTTCAGCCAATTTTCAGAATTTTTGAAAATTTCACTTTTTTGGGAAAATATCCACTAAATGAGGGAATAATATGTGAGGGTACCCCAGGAGAGTTACAAATGTGTGTGCGTAGAATATATCCCATGGGGGTAAAATTGAAAAAAGGTGAAAAAATTTTTTTTGGGGATTTAATCATTTTTTCAGCATTTATCAGACTTTCAGATAGGGGAAATGTCAGTGAGCATTCCGATTTCAGTTCCAGAGCGATTCGCCCGATGAGTCCTTCATATTTAGTCGTTTTCAGCCAATTTTCTGAATTTTTGAAAATTTCACTTTTTTGTGAAAATATCCACTAAATGAGGGAATATTATGTGTGAGGGTACCCCAGGAGAGTTCCAAATATGCGTGGGTAGAATATATATCCCACGGGGGTAAAATTGAAAAAGGTGAAAAAATTTTTTTTTTGGACTTAGTCATTTTTTCAGCGTTTATCAGACTTTCAGATAGGGGAAATGTCAGTGAGCGTTCCGATTTCAGCTCCAGCGCGATTCGCCCGATGAGTCCATCATATTCAGTCGTTTTCAGCCAATTTTCAGAATTTTGGAAAATTTCACTTTTTTGTGAAAATATCCACTAAATGAGGGAATAATATGTGTGAGGGTACCCCAGGAGAGTTCCAAATGTGTGTGGGTAGAATATATATCCCACGGGGGTAAAATTGAAAAAAGGTTAAAAATTTTTTTTTTTCAACTTAGTCATTTTTTCAGCGTTTATCAGACTTTCAGATAGGGGAAATGTCAGTGAGCGTTCCGATTTCAGTTCCAGAGCGATTCGCCCGATGAGTCCTTCATATTTAGTCGTTTTCAGCCAATTTTCTGAATTTTTGAAAATTTCACTTTTTTGTGAAAATATCCACTAAATGAGGGAATAATATGTGTGAGGGTACCCCAGGAGAGTTCCAAATGTGTGTGGGTAGAATATATATCCCACGGGGGTAAAATTGAAAAAAGGTGAAAAAATTTTTTTTTTTGGATTTAGTCATTTTTTCAGCGTTTATCAGACTTTCAGATAGGGGAAATATCAGTGAACGTTCCGATTTCAGTTCCAGAGCGATTCGCCTGATGAGTCCTTCATATTTAGTCGTTTTCAGCCAATTTTCTGAATTTTTGAAAATTTCACTTTTTTGTGAAAATATCCACTAAATGAGGGAATAATATGTGTGAGGGTACCCCAGGAGAGTTCCAAATGTGTGTGGGTAGAATATATATCCCACAGGAGTAAAATTGAAAAAAGGTGAAAAAATTTTTTTTTTGGATTTAGTCATTTTTTCAGCGTTTATCAGACTTTCAGATAGGGGAAATGTCAGTGAGCGTTCCGATTTCAGTTCCAGAGGGATTCGCCCGATGAGTCCTTCATATTAGTCGTTTTCAGCCAATTTTCAGAATTTTTGAAAATTTCACTTTTTTGGGAAAATATCCACTAAATGAGGGAATAATATGTGAGGGTACCCCAGGAGAGTTACAAATGTGTGTGGGTAGAATATATCCCATGGGGGTAAAATTGAAAAAAGGTGAAAAAATTTTTTTTGGGGATTTAATCATTTTTTCAGCATTTATCAGACTTTCAGATAGGGGAAATGTCAGTGAGCGTTCCGATTTCAGTTCCAGAGCGATTCGCCCGATGAGTCCTTCATATTTAGTCGTTTTCAGCCAATTTTCTGAATTTTTGAAAATTTCACTTTTTTGTGAAAATATCCACTAAATGAGGGAATATTATGTGTGAGGGTACCCCAGGAGAGTTCCAAATGTGTGTCGGTAGAATATATATCCCACGGGGGTAAAATTGAAAAAGGTGAAAAAATTTTTTTTTTGGACTTAGTCATTTTTTCAGCGTTTATCAGACTTTCAGATAGGGGAAATGTCAGTGAGCGTTCCGATTTCAGCTCCAGCGCGATTCGCCCGATGAGTCCATCATATTTAGTCGTTTTCAGCCAATTTTCAGAATTTTGGAAAATTTCACTTTTTTGTGAAAATATCCACTAAATGAGGGAATAATATGTGTGAGGGTACCCCAGGAGAGTTCCAAATGTGCGTGGGTAGAATATATATCCCACGGGGGTAGAATTGAAAAAAGTTTAAAAAAATTTTTTTTTTGGACTTAATCATTTTTTCAACGTTTATCAGACTTTCAGATAGGGGCAATATCAGTGAGCATTCCGATTTCAGTTCCAGAGCGATTCGCCCGATGAGTCCTTCATATTTAGTCGTTTTCAGCCAATTTTCTGAATTTTTGAAAATTTCACTTTTTTGTGAAAATATCCACTAAATGAGGGAATAATATGTGTGAGGGTACCCCAGGAGTGTTCCAAATGTGCGTGGGTAGAATTTATATCCCACGGGGTAAAATTGAAAAAGTTGAAAAATTTTTTTTTTGGACTTAATCATTTTTTCAGCGTTTATCAGACTTTCAGATAGGGGAAATATCAGTGAACGTTCCGATTTCAGTTCCAGAGCAATTCGCCTGATGAGTCCTTCATATTTAGTCGTTTTCAGCCAATTTTCTGAATTTTTGAAAATTTCACTTTTTTGTGAAAATATCCACTAAATGAGGGAATAATATGTGTGAGGGTACCCCAGGAGAGTTGCAAATGTGTGTGGGTAAAATATATATCCCACAGGAGTAAAATTGAAAAAAGGTGAAAAATTTTTTTTTTTGGATTTAGTCATTTTTTCAGCGTTTATCAGACTTTCAGATAGGGGAAATGTCAGTGAGCGTTCCGATTTCAGTTCCAGAGGGATTCGCCCGATGAGTCCTTCATATTTAGTCGTTTTCAGCCAATTTTCAGAATTTTTGAAAATTTCACTTTTTTGTGAAAATATCCACTAAATGAGGGAATAATATGTGTGAGGGTACCCCAGGAGAGTTCCAAATGTGTGTGGGTAGAATATATCCCACGGGGGTAAAATTGAAAAAAGGTGAAAAAATTTTTTTTTTGGATTTAATCATTTTTTCAGCGTTTATCAGACTTTCAGATTCGGGAAATGTCAGTGAGCGTTCCGATTTCAGTTTCAGAGCGATTCGCCAGATGAGTCCTTCATATTCAGTCGTTTTCAGCCAATTTTCTGAAATTTTTAAAATTTCACTTTTTTGTGAAAATATCCACTAAATGAGGGAATAATATGTGTGAGGGTACCCCAGGAGTGTTCCAAATGTGCGTGGTTAGAATATATATCCCACGGGGGCAAAGATGAAAAAAGTAAAAAAAAATTTTTTGGGGATTTAGTCATTTTTCCAGCGTTTATCAGACTTTCAGATAGGGGAAATGTCAGTGAGCATTCCGATTTCAGTTCCAGAGAGATTCGCCCGATGAGTCCTTCATATTTAGTCGTTTTCAGCCAATTTTCAGAATTTTTGAAAATTTCACTTTTTTGTGAAAATATCCACTAAATGAGGGAATAATATGTGTGAGGGTACCCCAGGAGAGTTCCAAATGTGTGTGGGTAGAATATATATCCCACGGGGGTAAAATTGAAAAAAGTTGAAAAAATTTTTTTTTGGACTTAATCATTTTTTCAGCGTTTATCAGACTTTCAGATAGGGGAAATATCAGTGAGCGTTCCGATTTCAGTTCCAGAGCGATTCGCCCGATGAGTCCTTCATATTTAGTCGTTTTCAGCCAATTTTCAGAATTTTTGAAAATTTCACTTTTTTGTGAAAATATCCACTAAATGAGGGAATACTATGTGTGAGGGTACCCCAGGAGAGTTCCAAATGTGTGTGGGAAGAATATATATCCCACGGGGGTAAAATTGAAAAAAGGTGAAAAAAATTTTTTTTTGAACTTAGTCATTTTTTCAGCGTTTATCAGACTTTCAGATAGGGGAAATGTCAGTGAGCGTTCCGATTTCAGTTCCAGAGCGATTCGCCCGATGAGTCCTTCATATTCAGTCGTTTTCAGCCAATTTTCAGAATTTTTGAAAATTTCACTTTTTTGTGAAAATATCCACTAAATGAGGGAATAATATGTGTGAGGGTACCCCAGGAGAGTTCCAAATGTGTGTTGGTAGAATATATATCCCACGGGGGTAAAATTGAAAAAAGGTAAAAAAATGTTTTTTTTTGGACTTAGTCATTTTTTCAGCGTTTAGCAGACTTTCAGATAGGGGAAATGTCAGTGAGCATTCCGATTTCAGTTCCAGAGTGATTCACCCGATGAGTCCTTCATATTTAGTCGTTTTCAGCCAATTTTCAGAATTTTTGAAAATTTCACTTTTTTGTGAAAATATCCACTAAATGAGGGAATAATATGTGTGAGGGTACCCCAGGAGAGTTCCAAATATGTGTGGGTAGAATATATATCCCACGGGGGTAAAATTGAAAAAAGTTGAAAAAAATTTTTTTGGACTTAATCATTTTTTCAGTATTTAGCAGACTTTCATATAGGGGAAATATCAGTGAGCGTTCCGATTTCAGTTCCAGAGCGATTCGCCCGATGAGTCCTTCATATTTAGTCGTTTTCAGCCAATTTTCTGAATTTTTGAAAATTTCACTTTTTTGTGAAAATATCCACTAAATGAGGGAATAATATGTGTGAGGGTACCCCAGGAGAGTTCCAAATGTGTGTGGGTAGAATATATATCCCACGGGGGTAAAACTGAAAAAAGTAAAAAAAATTTTTTTGGGGATTTAGTCATTTTTCCAGCGTTTATCAGACTTTCAGATAGGGGAAATGTCAGTGAGCATTCCGATTTCAGTTCCAGAGAGATTCGCCCGATGAGTCCTTCATATTTAGTCGTTTTCAGCCAATTTTCAGAATTTTTGAAAATTTCACTTTTTTGTGAAAATATCCACTAAATGAGGGAATAATATGTGTGAGGGTACCCCAGGAGAGTTCCAAATGTGTGTGGGTAGAATATATATCCCACGGGGGTAAAATTGAAAAAAGTTGAAAAAATTTTTTTTTGGACTTAATCATTTTTTCAGCGTTTATCAGACTTTCAGATAGGGGAAATATCAGTGAGCGTTCCGAATTCAGTTCCAGAGCGATTCGCCCGATGAGTCCTTCATATTCAGTCGTTTTCAGCCAATTTTCAGAATTTTTGAAAATTTCACTTTTTTGTGAAAATATCCACTAAATGAGGGAATAATATGTGTGAGGGTACCCCAGGAGAGTTCCAAATGTGTGTTGGTAGAATATATATCCCACGGGGGTAAAATTGAAAAAAGGTAAAAAAATGTTTTTTTTTGGACTTAGTCATTTTTTCAGCGTTTAGCAGACTTTCAGATAGGGGAAATGTCAGTGAGCATTCCGATTTCAGTTCCAGAGCGATTCACCCGATGAGTCCTTCATATTTAGTCGTTTTCAGCCAATTTTCGTAATTTTTGAAAATTTCACTTTTTTGTGAAAATATCCACTAAATGAGGGAATAATATGTGTGAGGGTACCCCAGGAGAGTTCCAAATGTGTGTGTGTAGAATATATATCCCACGGGGGTAAAATTGAAAAAAGGTTAAAAAATTTTTTTTTTCAACTTAGTCATTTTTTCAGCGTTTATCAGACTTTCAGATAGGGGAAATGTCAGTGAGCATTCCGATTTCAGTTCCAGAGCGATTCGCCCGATGAGTCCTTCATATTTAGTCGTTTTCAGCCAATTTTCTGAATTTTTGAAAATTTCACTTTTTTGTGAAAATATCCACTAAATGAGGGAATAATATGTGTGAGGGTACCCCAGGAGAGTTCCAAATATGCGTGGGTAGAATATATATCCCACGGGGTAAAATTGAAAAAAGGTGAAAAAATTTTTTTTTTGGACTTACTCATTTTTTCAGCGTTTATCAGACTTTCAGATAGGGGAAATGTTAGTGAGCGTTCCGATTTCAGCTCCAGCGCGATTCGCCCGATGAGTCCATCATATTCAGTCGTTTTCAGCCAATTTTCAGAATTTTTGAAAATTTCACTTTTTTGGGAAAATATCCACTAAATGAGGGAATAATATGTGAGGGTACCCCAGGAGAGTTACAAATGTGTGTGGGTAGAATATATATCCCACGGGGGTAAAATTGAAAAAAGGTGAAAAAATTTTTTTTTTGGACTTAGTCATTTTTTCAGTGTTTATCAGACTTTCAGATAGGGGAAATGTCAGTGAGCGTTCCGATTTCAGTTCCAGAGCGATTCGCCCGATGAGTCCTTCATATTCAGTCGTTTTCAGCCAATTTTCAGAATTTTTGAAAATTTCACTTTTTTGTGAAAATATCCACTAAATGAGGGAATAATATGTGTGAGGGTACCCCAGGAGAGTTCCAAATATGTGTGGGTAGAATATATATCCCACGGGGGTAAAATTGAAAAAAGGTGAAAAAAATTTTTTTTTGAACTTAGTCATTTTTTCAGCGTTTATCAGACTTTCAGATAGGGGAAATGTCAGTGAGCGTTCCGATTTCAGTTCCAGAGCGATTCGCCCGATGAGTCCTTCATATTCAGTCGTTTTCAGCCAATTTTCAGAATTTTTGAAAATTTCACTTTTTTGTGAAAATATCCACTAAATGAGGGAATAATATGTGTGAGGGTACCCCAGGAGAGTTCCAAATGTGTGTTGGTAGAATATATATCCCACGGGGGTAAAATTGAAAAAAGGTAAAAAAATGTTTTTTTTTGGACTTAGTCATTTTTTCAGCGTTTAGCAGACTTTCAGATAGGGGAAATGTCAGTGAGCATTCCGATTTCAGTTCCAGAGTGATTCACCCGATGAGTCCTTCATATTTAGTCGTTTTCAGCCAATTTTCAGAATTTTTGAAAATTTCACTTTTTTGTGAAAATATCCACTAAATGAGGGAATAATATGTGTGAGGGTACCCCAGGAGAGTTCCAAATATGTGTGGGTAGAATATATATCCCACGGGGGTAAAATTGAAAAAAGTTGAAAAAAATTTTTTTGGACTTAATCATTTTTTCAGTATTTAGCAGACTTTCATATAGGGGAAATATCAGTGAGCGTTCCGATTTCAGTTCCAGAGCGATTCGCCCGATGAGTCCTTCATATTTAGTCGTTTTCAGCCAATTTTCTGAATTTTTGAAAATTTCACTTTTTTGTGAAAATATCCACTAAATGAGGGAATAATATGTGTGAGGGTACCCCAGGAGAGTTCCAAATGTGTGTGGGTAGAATATATATCCCACGGGGGTAAAACTGAAAAAAGTAAAAAAAATTTTTTTGGGGATTTAGTCATTTTTCCAGCGTTTATCAGACTTTCAGATAGGGGAAATGTCAGTGAGCATTCCGATTTCAGTTCCAGAGAGATTCGCCCGATGAGTCCTTCATATTTAGTCGTTTTCAGCCAATTTTCAGAATTTTTGAAAATTTCACTTTTTTGTGAAAATATCCACTAAATGAGGGAATAATATGTGTGAGGGTACCCCAGGAGAGTTCCAAATGTGTGTGGGTAGAATATATATCCCACGGGGGTAAAATTGAAAAAAGTTGAAAAAATTTTTTTTTGGACTTAATCATTTTTTCAGCGTTTATCAGACTTTCAGATAGGGGAAATATCAGTGAGCGTTCCGAATTCAGTTCCAGAGCGATTCGCCCGATGAGTCCTTCATATTCAGTCGTTTTCAGCCAATTTTCAGAATTTTTGAAAATTTCACTTTTTTGTGAAAATATCCACTAAATGAGGGAATAATATGTGTGAGGGTACCCCAGGAGAGTTCCAAATGTGTGTTGGTAGAATATATATCCCACGGGGGTAAAATTGAAAAAAGGTAAAAAAATGTTTTTTTTTGGACTTAGTCATTTTTTCAGCGTTTAGCAGACTTTCAGATAGGGGAAATGTCAGTGAGCATTCCGATTTCAGTTCCAGAGCGATTCACCCGATGAGTCCTTCATATTTAGTCGTTTTCAGCCAATTTTCGTAATTTTTGAAAATTTCACTTTTTTGTGAAAATATCCACTAAATGAGGGAATAATATGTGTGAGGGTACCCCAGGAGAGTTCCAAATGTGTGTGTGTAGAATATATATCCCACGGGGGTAAAATTGAAAAAAGGTTAAAAAATTTTTATTTTCAACTTAGTCATTTTTTCAGCGTTTATCAGACTTTCAGATAGGGGAAATGTCAGTGAGCATTCCGATTTCAGTTCCAGAGCGATTCGCCCGATGAGTCCTTCATATTTAGTCGTTTTCAGCCAATTTTCTGAATTTTTGAAAATTTCACTTTTTTGTGAAAATATCCACTAAATGAGGGAATAATATGTGTGAGGGTACCCCAGGAGAGTTCCAAATATGCGTGGGTAGAATATATATCCCACGGGGTAAAATTGAAAAAAGGTGAAAAAATTTTTTTTTTGGACTTACTCATTTTTTCAGCGTTTATCAGACTTTCAGATAGGGGAAATGTTAGTGAGCGTTCCGATTTCAGCTCCAGCGCGATTCGCCCGATGAGTCCATCATATTCAGTCGTTTTCAGCCAATTTTCAGAATTTTTGAAAATTTCACTTTTTTGGGAAAATATCCACTAAATGAGGGAATAATATGTGAGGGTACCCCAGGAGAGTTACAAATGTGTGTGGGTAGAATATATATCCCACGGGGGTAAAATTGAAAAAAGGTGAAAAAATTTTTTTTTTGGACTTAGTCATTTTTTCAGTGTTTATCAGACTTTCAGATAGGGGAAATGTCAGTGAGCGTTCCGATTTCAGTTCCAGAGCGATTCGCCCGATGAGTCCTTCATATTCAGTCGTTTTCAGCCAATTTTCAGAATTTTTGAAAATTTCACTTTTTTGTGAAAATATCCACTAAATGAGGGAATAATATGTGTGAGGGTACCCCAGGAGAGTTCCAAATATGTGTGGGTAGAATATATATCCCACGGGGGTAAAATTGAAAAAAGTTGAAAAAATTTTTTTTGGACTTAATCATTTTTTCAGTATTTAGCAGACTTTCATATAGGGGAAATATCAGTGAGCGTTCCGATTTCAGTTCCAGAGCGATTCGCCCGATGAGTCCTTCATATTTAGTCGTTTTCAGCCAATTTTCTGAATTTTTGAAAATTTCACTTTTTTGTGAAAATATCCACTAAATGAGGGAATAATATGTGTGAGGGTACCCCAGGAGAGTTCCAAATGTGTGTGGGTAGAATATATATCCCACGGGGGTAAAACTGAAAAAAGGTTAAACATTTTTTTTTTTGGACTTAGTCATTTTTTCAGCGTTTATCAGACTTTCAGATAGGGGAAATGTCAGTGAGCGTTCCGATTTCAGTTCCAGCGCGATTCGCCCGATGAGTCCATCATATTCAGTCGTTTTCAGCCAATTTTCAGAATTTTTGAAAATTTCACTTTTTTGTGAAAATATCCACTAAATGAGGGAATAATATGTGTGAGGGTACCCCAGGAGTGTTCCAAATGTGCGCGGGTAGAATATATATCCCACGGGGGTAAAATTGAAAAAAGTTGAAAAAAATTTTTTTTTTGGACTTAATCATTTTTTCAGCGTTTATCAGACTTTCAGATAGGGGCAATATCAGTGAGTGTTCCGATTTCAGTTCCAGAGCAATTCGCCTGATGAGTCCTTCATATTTAGTCGTTTTCAGCCAATTTTCAGAATTTTTGAAAATTTCACTTTTTTGTGAAAATATCCACTAAATGAGGGAATAATATGTGTGAGGGTACCCCAGGAGAGTTCCAAATGTGTGTGGGTAGAATATTTATCCCACGGGGGTAAAATTGAAAAAAGGTTAAAAAATTTTTTTTTTCAACTTAGTCATTTTTTCAGCGTTTATCAGACTTTCAGATAGGGGAAATGTCAGTGAGCATTCCGATTTCAGTTCCAGAGCGATTCGCCCGATGAGTCCTTCATATTTAGTCGTTTTCAGCCAATTTTCTGAATTTTTGAAAATTTCACTTTTTTGTGAAAATATCCACTAAATGAGGGAATAATATGTGTGAGGGTACCCCAGGAGAGTTCCAAATGTGTGTGGGTAGAATATATCCCACGGGGGTAAAATTGAAAAAAGGTGAAAAAATTTTTTTTTTGGATTTAATCATTTTTTCAGCGTTTATCAGACTTTCAGATAGGGGAAATGTCAGTGAGCATTCCGATTTCAGTTCCAGAGCGATTCGCCCGATGAGTCCTTCATATTTAGTCGTTTTCAGCCAATTTTCTGAATTTTTGAAAATTTCACTTTTTTGTGAAAATATCCACTAAATGAGGGAATAATATGTGTGAGGGTACCCCAGGAGAGTTCCAAATATGCGTGGGTAGAATATATATCCCACGGGGGTAAAATTGAAAAAAGGTGAAAAAATTTTTTTTTTGGACTTAGTCATTTTTTCAGCGTTTATCATACTTTCAGATAGGGGAAATGTCAGTGAGTGTTCCGATTTCAGCTCCAGCGCGATTCGCCCGATGAGTCCATCATATTCAGTCGTTTTCAGCTAATTTTCAGAATTTTGGAAAATTTCACTTTTTTGTGAAAATATCCACTAAATGAGGGAATAATATGTGTGAGGGTACCCCAGGAGAGTTCCAAATGTGCGTGGGTAGAATATATATCCCACGGGGGTAAAATTGAAAAAAGTTGAAAAAAATTTTTTTTTTGGACTTAATCATTTTTTCAGCGTTTATCAGACTTTCAGATAGGGGCAATATCAGTGAGTGTTCCGATTTCAGTTCCAGAGCAATTCGCCTGATGAGTCCTTCATATTTAGTCGTTTTCAGCCAATTTTCAGAATTTTTGAAAATTTCACTTTTTTGTGAAAATATCCACTAAATGAGGGAATAAAATGTGTGAGGGTACCCCAGGAGAGTTCCAAATGTGTGTGGGTAGAATATATATCCCACAGGGGTAAAAATGGAAAAAAGGTTAAAAATTTTTTTTTTGGACTTAGTAATTTTTTCAGCGTTTATCAGACTTTCAGATAGGGGAAATGTCAGTGAGCGCTCCGATTTCAGTTCCAGAGCGATTCGCCCGATGAGTCCTTCATATTTAGTCGTTTTCAGCCAATTTTCTGAATTTTTGAAAATTTCACTTTTTTGTGAAAATATCCACTAAATGAGGGAATAATATGTGTGAGGGTACCCCAGGAGAGTTCCAAATGTGTGTGGGTAGAATATATATCCCACGGGGGTAAAATTGAAAAAAGGTTAAAAAATTTTTTTTTTCAACTTAGTCATTTTTTCAGCGTTTATCAGACTTTCAGATAGGGGAAATGTCAGTGAGCATTCCGATTTCAGTTCCAGAGCGATTCGCCCGATGTGTCCATCATATTTAGTCGTTTTCAGCCAATTTTCGGAATTTTTGAAAATTTCACTTTTTTGTGAAAATATCCACTAAATGAGGGAATAATATGTGTGAGGGTACCCCAGGAGAGTTCCAAATGTGTGTGGGTAGAATATATCCCACGGGGGTAAAATTGAAAAAAGGTGAAAAAATTTTTTTTTTGGATTTAATCATTTTTTCAGCGTTTATCAGACTTTCAGATAGGGGAAATGTCAGTGAGCATTCCTATTTCAGTTCCAGAGCGATTCGCCCGATGAGTCCTTCATATTTAGTAGTTTTCAGCCAATTTTCTGAATTTTTGAAAATTTCACTTTTTTGTGAAAATATCCACTAAATGAGGGAATAATATGTGTGAGGGTACCCCAGGAGAGTTCCAAATATGCGTGGGTAGAATATATATCCCACGGGGGTAAAATTGAAAAAAGGTGAAAAAATTTTTTTTTTGGACTTAGTCATTTTTTCAGCGTTTATCATACTTTCAGATAGGGGAAATGTCAGTGAGTGTTCCGATTTCAGCTCCAGCGCGATTCGCCCGATGAGTCCATCATATTCAGTCGTTTTCAGCTAATTTTCAGAATTTTGGAAAATTTCACTTTTTTGTGAAAATATCCACTAAATGAGGGAATAATATGTGTGAGGGTACCCCAGGAGAGTTCCAAATGTGCGTGGGTAGAATATATATCCCACGGGGGTAAAATTGAAAAAAGTTGAAAAAAATTTTTTTTTTGGACTTAATCATTTTTTCAGCGTTTATCAGACTTTCAGATAGGGGCAATATCAGTGAGTGTTCCGATTTCAGTTCCAGAGCAATTCGCCTGATGAGTCCTTCATATTTAGTCGTTTTCAGCCAATTTTCAGAATTTTTGAAAATTTCACTTTTTTGTGAAAATATCCACTAAATGAGGGAATAAAATGTGTGAGGGTACCCCAGGAGAGTTCCAAATGTGTGTGGGTAGAATATATATCCCACAGGGGTAAAAATGGAAAAAAGGTTAAAAATTTTTTTTTTGGACTTAGTAATTTTTTCAGCGTTTATCAGACTTTCAGATAGGGGAAATGTCAGTGAGCGCTCCGATTTCAGTTCCAGAGCGATTCGCCCGATGAGTCCTTCATATTTAGTCGTTTTCAGCCAATTTTCTGAATTTTTGAAAATTTCACTTTTTTGTGAAAATATCCACTAAATGAGGGAATAATATGTGTGAGGGTACCCCAGGAGAGTTCCAAATGTGTGTGGGTAGAATATATCCCACGGGGGTAAAATTGAAAAAAGGTGAAAAAATTTTTTTTTTGGATTTAATCATTTTTTCAGCGTTTATCAGACTTTCAGATAGGGGAAATGTCAGTGAGCATTCCGATTTCAGTTCCAGAGCGATTCGCCCGATGAGTCCTTCATATTTAGTCGTTTTCAGCCAATTTTCTGAATTTTTGAAAATTTCACTTTTTTGTGAAAATATCCACTAAATGAGGGAATAATATGTGTGAGGGTACCCCAGGAGAGTTCCAAATATGCGTGGGTAGAATATATATCCCACAGGAGTAAAATTGAAAAAAGGTGAAAAATTTTTTTTTTTGGATTTAGTCATTTTTTCAGCGTTTATCAGACTTTCAGATAGGGGAAATGTCAGTGAGCATTCCGATTTCAGTTCCAGCGCGATTCGCCAGATGAGTCCTTCATATTCAGTCGTTTTCAGCCAATTTTCAGAATTTTTGAAAATTTCACTTTTTTGAGTAAATATCCACTAAATGAGGGAATAATATGTGTGAGGGTACCCCAGGAGAGTTCCAAATGTGTGTGGGTAGAATATATATCCCACAGGGGTAAAAATGGAAAAAAGGTTAAAAATTTTTATTTTTGGACTTAGTCATTTTTTCAGCGTTTATCAGACTTTCAGATAGGGGAAATGTCAGTGAGCGTTCCGATTTCAGTTCCAGAGCGATTTGCCCAATGAGTCCTTCATATTTAGTCGTTTTCAGCCAATTTTCTGAATTTTTGAAAATTTCACTTTTTTGTGAAAATATCCACTAAATGAGGGAATAATATGTGTGAGGGTACCCCAGGAGAGTTCCAAATGTGTGTGGGTAGAATATATATCCCACGGGGGTAAAATTGAAAAAAGGTGAAAAATTATTTTTTTTGGACTTAGTAATTTTTTCAGCGTTTATCAGACTTTCAGATAGGGGAAATGTCAGTGAGCGTTCCGATTTCAGTTCCAGCGCGATTCGCACGATGAGTCTTTCATATTCAGTCGTTTTCAGCCAATTTTCTGAATTTTTGAAATTTCACTTTTTTGTGAAAATATCCACTAAATGAGGGAATAATATGTGTGAGGGTACCCCAGGAGAGTTCCAAATGTGTGTGGGTAGAATATATATCCCACGGGGGTAAAATTGAAAAAAGGTGAAAAAAATTTTTTTTTGGACTTAGTCATTTTTCCAGCGTTTATCAGACTTTCAGATAGGGGAAATGTCAGTGAGCGTTCCAATTTCAGTTCCAGAGCGATTTGCCCAATGAGTCCTTCATATTTAGTCGTTTTCAGCCAATTTTCAGAATTTTTCAAAATTTCACTTTTTTGTGAAAATATCCACTAAATGAGGGAATAATATGTGTGAGGGTACCCCAGGAGAGTTCCAAATGTGTGTGGGTAGAATATATATCCCACGGGGGTAAAATTGAAAAAAGTTGAAAAATTTTTTTTTTGGACTTAGTCATTTTTTCAGCGTTTATCAGACTTTCAGATAGGGGAAATGTCAGTGAGTGTTCCGATTTCAGTTCCAGAGCGATTCACCCGATGAGTCCTTCATATTTAGTCGTTTTCAGCCAATTTTCAGAATTTTTGAAAATTTCACTTTTTTGTGAAAATATCCACTAAATGAGGGAATAATATGTGTGAGGGCACCCCAGGAGAGTTCCAAATGTGTGTGGGTAGAATATATATCCCACGGGGGTAAAATTGAAAAAAGGTGAAAAAATTTTTTTTTTGGACTTAGTCATTTTTTCAGCGTTTATCAGACTTTCAGATAGGGGAAATGTCAGTGAGCGTTCCGATTTCAGTTCCAGAGCGATTTGCCCAATGAGTCCTTCATATTTAGTCGTTTTCAGCCAATTTTCTGAATTTTTGAAATTTCACTTTTTTGTGAAAATATCCACTAAATGAGGGAATAATATGTGTGAGGGTACCCCAGGAGAGTTCCAAATGTGTGTGGGTAGAATATATATCCCACGGGGGTAAAATTGAAAAAAGTTGAAAATATTTTTTTTTGGACTTAAACATTTTTTCAGCGTATATCAGACTTTCAGATAGGGGAAATGTCAGTGAGCGTTCCGATTTCGGTTCCAGAGCGATTCACTCGATGAGTCCTTCATATTTAGTCGTTTTCAGCCAATTTTCTGAATTTTTCAAAATTTCACTTTTTTGTGAAAATATCCACTAAATGAGGGAATAATATGTGTGAGGGTACCCCAGGAGAGTTCCAAATGTGTGTGGGTAGAATATATATCCCACGGGGGTAAAATTGAAAAAAGGTGAAAAAAATTTTTTTTTGGACTTAGTCATTTTTCCAGCGTTTATCAGACTTTCAGATAGGGGAAATGTCAGTGAGCGTTCCAATTTCAGTTCCAGAGCGATTTGCCCAATGAGTCCTTCATATTTAGTCGTTTTCAGCCAATTTTCAGAATTTTTCAAAATTTCACTTTTTTGTGAAAATATCCACTAAATGAGGGAATAATATGTGTGAGGGTACCCCAGGAGAGTTCCAAATGTGTGTGGGTAGAATATATATCCCACGGGGGTAAAATTGAAAAAAGTTGAAAAATTTTTTTTTTGGACTTAGTCATTTTTTCAGCGTTTATCAGACTTTCAGATAGGGGAAATGTCAGTGAGTGTTCCGATTTCAGTTCCAGAGCGATTCACCCGATGAGTCCTTCATATTTAGTCGTTTTCAGCCAATTTTCAGAATTTTTGAAAATTTCACTTTTTTGTGAAAATATCCACTAAATGAGGGAATAATATGTGTGAGGGCACCCCAGGAGAGTTCCAAATGTGTGTGGGTAGAATATATATCCCACGGGGGTAAAATTGAAAAAAGGTGAAAAAATTTTTTTTTTGGACTTAGTCATTTTTTCAGCGTTTATCAGACTTTCAGATAGGGGAAATGTCAGTGAGCGTTCCGATTTCAGTTCCAGAGCGATTTGCCCAATGAGTCCTTCATATTTAGTCGTTTTCAGCCAATTTTCTGAATTTTTGAAATTTCACTTTTTTGTGAAAATATCCACTAAATGAGGGAATAATATGTGTGAGGGTACCCCAGGAGAGTTCCAAATGTGTGTGGGTAGAATATATATCCCACGGGGGTAAAATTGAAAAAAGTTGAAAATATTTTTTTTTGGACTTAAACATTTTTTCAGCGTATATCAGACTTTCAGATAGGGGAAATGTCAGTGAGCGTTCCGATTTCGGTTCCAGAGCGATTCACCCGATGAGTCCTTCATATTTAGTCGTTTTCAGCCAATTTTCTGAATTTTTCAAAATTTCACTTTTTTGTGAAAATATCCACTAAATGAGGGAATAATATGTGTGAGGGTACCCCAGGAGAGTTCCAAATGTGTGTGGGTAGAATATATACCCAACGGCGGTAAAATTGAAAAAAGGTGAAAAAATTTTTTTTTTGGACTTAATTCATTTTTTCAGCGTTTATCAGACTTTCAGATAGGGGAAATGTCAGTGAGCATTCCGATTTCGGTTCCAGAGCGATTCACCCGATGAGTCCTTCATATTTATGCGTTTTCAGCCAATTTTCAGAATTTTTGAAAATTTCACTTTTTTGTGAAAATATCCACTAAATGAGGGAATAATATGTGTGAGGGTACCCCAGGAGAGTTCCAAATGTGTGTGGGTAGAATATATACCCAACAGGGGTAAAATTGAAAAAAAGGTGAAAAAAATTTTTTTTTGGACTTAGTCATTTTTTCAGCGTTTATCAGTCTTTCAGATAGGGGAAATGTCAGTGAGCGTTCCGATTTCAGTTCCAGAGCGATTCACCCAATGAGTCCTTCATATTTAGTCGTTTTCAGCCAATTTTCTGAATTTTTGAAAATTTCACTTTTTTGCGAAAATATCCACTAAATGAGGGAATAATATGTGTGAGGGTACCCCAGGAGAGTTCCAAATATGCGTGGGTAGAATATATATCCCACAGGAGTAAAATTGAAAAAAGGTGAAAAATTTTTTTTTTTGGATTTAGTCATTTTTTCAGCGTTTATCAGACTTTCAGATAGGGGAAATGTCAGTGAGCATTCCGATTTCAGTTCCAGCGCGATTCGCCAGATGAGTCCTTCATATTCAGTCGTTTTCAGCCAATTTTCAGAATTTTTGAAAATTTCACTTTTTTGAGTAAATATCCACTAAATGAGGGAATAATATGTGTGAGGGTACCCCAGGAGAGTTCCAAATGTGTGTGGGTAGAATATATATCCCACAGGGGTAAAAATGGAAAAAAGGTTAAAAATTTTTATTTTTGGACTTAGTCATTTTTTCAGCGTTTATCAGACTTTCAGATAGGGGAAATGTCAGTGAGCGTTCCGATTTCAGTTCCAGAGCGATTCGCCCGATGAGTCCTTCATATTTAGTCACTTTCAGCCAATTTTCAGAATTTTTCAAAATTTCACTTTTTTGTGAAAATATCCACTAAATGAGGGAATAATATGTGTGTACCCCAGGAGAGTTCCAAATGTGTGTGGGTAGAATATATATCCCACGGGGGTAAAATTGAAGAAAGGTGAAACATTTTTTTTTTTTGGACTTCATCATTTTTTCAGCGTTTATCAGACTTTCAGAGAGGGGAAATATCAGTGAGCGTTCCGATTTCAGTTCCAGAGCGATTCGCCCGATGAGTCCTTCATATTCAGTCGTTTTCAGCCAATTTTCTGAATTTTTGAAAATTTCACTTTTTTGTGAAAATATCCACTAAATGAGGGAATAATATGTGTGAGGGTACCCCAGGAGAGTTCCAAATGTGTGTGGGTACAATATATATCCCACAGGAGTAAAATTGAAAAAAGGTGAAAAATTTTTTTTGGTGATTTAGTCATTTTTTCAGCGTTTATCAGACTTTCAGATAGGGGAAATGTCAGTGAGCGTTCCGATTTCAGTTCCAGCGCGATTCGCACGATGAGTCTTTCATATTCAGTCGTTTTCAGCCAATTTTCTGAATTTTTGAAATTTCACTTTTTTGTGAAAATATCCACTAAATGAGGGAATAATATGTGTGAGGGTACCCCAGGAGAGTTCCAAATGTGTGTGGGTAGAATATATATCCCACGGGGGTAAAATTGAAAAAAGGTTAAAAAATTTTTTTTTTCAACTTAGTCATTTTTTCAGCGTTTATCAGACTTTCAGATAGGGGAAATGTCAGTGAGCATTCCGATTTCAGTTCCAGAGCGATTCGCCCGATGTGTCCATCATATTTAGTCGTTTTCAGCCAATTTTCGGAATTTTTGAAAATTTCACTTTTTTGTGAAAATATCCACTAAATGAGGGAATAATATGTGTGAGGGTACCCCAGGAGAGTTCCAAATGTGTGTGGGTAGAATATATCCCACGGGGGTAAAATTGAAAAAAGGTGAAAAAATTTTTTTTTTGGATTTAATCATTTTTTCAGCGTTTATCAGACTTTCAGATAGGGGAAATGTCAGTGAGCATTCCGATTTCAGTTCCAGAGCGATTCGCCCGATGAGTCCTTCATATTTAGTAGTTTTCAGCCAATTTTCTGAATTTTTGAAAATTTCACTTTTTTGTGAAAATATCCACTAAATGAGGGAATAATATGTGTGAGGGTACCCCAGGAGAGTTCCAAATATGCGTGGGTAGAATATATATCCCACGGGGGTAAAATTGAAAAAAGGTGAAAAAATTTTTTTTTTGGACATAGTCATTTTTTCAGCGTTTATCATACTTTCAGATAGGGGAAATGTCAGTGAGTGTTCCGATTTCAGCTCCAGCGCGATTCGCCCGATGAGTCCATCATATTCAGTCGTTTTCAGCTAATTTTCAGAATTTTGGAAAATTTCACTTTTTTGTGAAAATATCCACTAAATGAGGGAATAATATGTGTGAGGGTACCCCAGGAGAGTTCCAAATGTGCGTGGGTAGAATATATATCCCACGGGGGTAAAATTGAAAAAAGTTGAAAAAAATTTTTTTTTTGGACTTAATCATTTTTTCAGCGTTTATCAGACTTTCAGATAGGGGCAATATCAGTGAGTGTTCCGATTTCAGTTCCAGAGCAATTCGCCTGATGAGTCCTTCATATTTAGTCGTTTTCAGCCAATTTTCAGAATTTTTGAAAATTTCACTTTTTTGTGAAAATATCCACTAAATGAGGGAATAAAATGTGTGAGGGTACCCCAGGAGAGTTCCAAATGTGTGTGGGTAGAATATATATCCCACAGGGGTAAAAATGGAAAAAAGGTTAAAAATTTTTTTTTTGGACTTAGTAATTTTTTCAGCGTTTATCAGACTTTCAGATAGGGGAAATGTCAGTGAGCGCTCCGATTTCAGTTCCAGAGCGATTCGCCCGATGAGTCCTTCATATTTAGTCGTTTTCAGCCAATTTTCTGAATTTTTGAAAATTTCACTTTTTTGTGAAAATATCCACTAAATGAGGGAATAATATGTGTGAGGGTACCCCAGGAGAGTTCCAAATGTGTGTGGGTAGAATATATCCCACGGGGGTAAAATTGAAAAAAGGTGAAAAAATTTTTTTTTTGGATTTAATCATTTTTTCAGCGTTTATCAGACTTTCAGATAGGGGAAATGTCAGTGAGCATTCCGATTTCAGTTCCAGAGCGATTCGCCCGATGAGTCCTTCATATTTAGTCGTTTTCAGCCAATTTTCTGAATTTTTGAAAATTTCACTTTTTTGTGAAAATATCCACTAAATGAGGGAATAATATGTGTGAGGGTACCCCAGGAGAGTTCCAAATATGCGTGGGTAGAATATATATCCCACAGGAGTAAAATTGAAAAAAGGTGAAAAATTTTTTTTTTTGGATTTAGTCATTTTTTCAGCGTTTATCAGACTTTCAGATAGGGGAAATGTCAGTGAGCATTCCGATTTCAGTTCCAGCGCGATTCGCCAGATGAGTCCTTCATATTCAGTCGTTTTCAGCCAATTTTCAGAATTTTTGAAAATTTCACTTTTTTGAGTAAATATCCACTAAATGAGGGAATAATATGTGTGAGGGTACCCCAGGAGAGTTCCAAATGTGTGTGGGTAGAATATATATCCCACAGGGGTAAAAATGGAAAAAAGGTTAAAAAATTTTATTTTTGGACTTAGTCATTTTTTCAGCGTTTATCAGACTTTCAGATAGGGGAAATGTCAGTGAGCGTTCCGATTTCAGTTCCAGAGCGATTCGCCCGATGAGTCCTTCATATTTAGTCACTTTCAGCCAATTTTCAGAATTTTTCAAAATTTCACTTTTTTGTGAAAATATCCACTAAATGAGGGAATAATATGTGTGTACCCCAGGAGAGTTCCAAATGTGTGTGGGTAGAATATATATCCCACGGGGGTAAAATTGAAGAAAGGTGAAACATTTTTTTTTTTTGGACTTCATCATTTTTTCAGCGTTTATCAGACTTTCAGAGAGGGGAAATATCAGTGAGCGTTCCGATTTCAGTTCCAGAGCGATTCGCCCGATGAGTCCTTCATATTCAGTCGTTTTCAGCCAATTTTCTGAATTTTTGAAAATTTCACTTTTTTGTGAAAATATCCACTAAATGAGGGAATAATATGTGTGAGGGTACCCCAGGAGAGTTCCAAATGTGTGTGGGTACAATATATATCCCACAGGAGTAAAATTGAAAAAAGGTGAAAAATTTTTTTTGGTGATTTAGTCATTTTTTCAGCGTTTATCAGACTTTCAGATAGGGGAAATGTCAGTGAGCGTTCCGATTTCAGTTCCAGCGCGATTCGCACGATGAGTCTTTCATATTCAGTCGTTTTCAGCCAATTTTCTGAATTTTTGAAATTTCACTTTTTTGTGAAAATATCCACTAAATGAGGGAATAATATGTGTGAGGGTACCCCAGGAGAGTTCCAAATGTGTGTGGGTAGAATATATATCCCACGGGGGTAAAATTGAAAAAAGGTGAAAAAAATTTTTTTTTGGACTTTGTCATTTTTCCAGCGTTCATCAGACTTTCAGATAGGGGAAATGTCAGTGAGCGTTCCGATTTCAGTTCCAGAGCGATTTGCCCAATGAGTCCTTCATATTTAGTCGTTTTCAGCCAATTTTCAGAATTTTTCAAAATTTCACTTTTTTGTGAAAATATCCACTAAATGAGGGAATAATATGTGTGAGGGTACCCCAGGAGAGTTCCAAATGTGTGTGGGTAGAATATATATCCCACGGGGGTAAAATTGAAAAAAGTTGAAAATATTTTTTTTTGGACTTAATCATTTTTTCAGCGTATACCAGACTTTCAGATAGGGGAAATGTCAGTGAGCGTTCCGATTTCGGTTCCAGAGCGATTCACCCGATGAGTCCTTCATATTTAGTCGTTTTCAGCCAATTTTCTGAATTTTTCAAAATTTCACTTTTTTGTGAAAATATCCACTAAATGAGGGAATAATATGTGTGAGGGTACCCCAGGAGAGTTCCAAATGTGTGTGGGTAGAATATATATCCCACGGGGGTAAAATTGAAAAAAGTTGAAAAATTTTTTTTTTGGACTTAGTCATTTTTTCAGCGTTTATCAGACTTTCAGATAGGGGAAATGTCGGTGAGCGTTCCGATTTCAGTTCCAGAGCGATTTGCCCAATGAGTCCTTCATATTTAGTCGTTTTCAGCCAATTTTCTGAATTTTTGAAAATTTCACTTTTTTGTGAAAATATCCACTAAATGAGGGAATAATATGTGTGAGGGTACCCCAGGAGAGTTCCAAATGTGTGTGGGTAGAATATATATCCCACGGGGGTAAAATTGAAAAAAGGTGAAAAATTATTTTTTTTGGACTTAGTAATTTTTTCAGCGTTTATCAGACTTTCAGATAGGGGAAATGTCAGTGAGCGTTCCGATTTCAGTTCCAGCGCGATTCGCACGATGAGTCTTTCATATTCAGTCGTTTTCAGCCAATTTTCTGAATTTTTGAAATTTCACTTTTTTGTGAAAATATCCACTAAATGAGGGAATAATATGTGTGAGGGTACCCCAGGAGAGTTCCAAATGTGTGTGGGTAGAATATATATCCCACGGGGGTAAAATTGAAAAAAGGTGAAAAAAATTTTTTTTTGGACTTAGTCATTTTTAAAGCGTTTATCAGACTTTCAGATAGGGGAAATGTCAGTGAGCGTTCCAATTTCAGTTCCAGAGCGATTTGCCCAATGAGTCCTTCATATTTAGTCGTTTTCAGCCAATTTTCAGAATTTTTCAAAATTTCACTTTTTTGTGAAAATATCCACTAAATGAGGGAATAATATGTGTGAGGGTACCCCAGGAGAGTTCCAAATGTGTGTGGGTAGAATATATATCCCACGGGGGTAAAATTGAAAAAAGTTGAAAAATTTTTTTTTTGGACTTAGTCATTTTTTCAGCGTTTATCAGACTTTCAGATAGGGGAAATGTCAGTGAGTGTTCCGATTTCAGTTCCAGAGCGATTCACCCGATGAGTCCTTCATATTTAGTCGTTTTCAGCCAATTTTCAGAATTTTTGAAAATTTCACTTTTTTGTGAAAATATCCACTAAATGAGGGAATAATATGTGTGAGGGCACCCCAGGAGAGTTCCAAATGTGTGTGGGTAGAATATATATCCCACGGGGGTAAAATTGAAAAAAGGTGAAAAAATTTTTTTTTTGGACTTAGTCATTTTTTCAGCGTTTATCAGACTTTCAGATAGGGGAAATGTCAGTGAGCGTTCCGATTTCAGTTCCAGAGCGATTTGCCCAATGAGTCCTTCATATTTAGTCGTTTTCAGCCAATTTTCTGAATTTTTGAAATTTCACTTTTTTGTGAAAATATCCACTAAATGAGGGAATAATATGTGTGAGGGTACCCCAGGAGAGTTCCAAATGTGTGTGGGTAGAATATATATCCCACGGGGGTAAAATTGAAAAAAGTTGAAAATATTTTTTTTTGGACTTAAACATTTTTTCAGCGTATATCAGACTTTCAGATAGGGGAAATGTCAGTGAGCGTTCCGATTTCGGTTCCAGAGCGATTCACCCGATGAGTCCTTCATATTTAGTCGTTTTCAGCCAATTTTCTGAATTTTTCAAAATTTCACTTTTTTGTGAAAATATCCACTAAATGAGGGAATAATATGTGTGAGGGTACCCCAGGAGAGTTCCAAATGTGTGTGGGTAGAATATATACCCAACGGCGGTAAAATTGAAAAAAGGTGAAAAAATTTTTTTTTTGGACTTAATTCATTTTTTCAGCGTTTATCAGACTTTCAGATAGGGGAAATGTCAGTGAGCATTCCGATTTCGGTTCCAGAGCGATTCACCCGATGAGTCCTTCATATTTATGCGTTTTCAGCCAATTTTCAGAATTTTTGAAAATTTCACTTTTTTGTGAAAATATCCACTAAATGAGGGAATAATATGTGTGAGGGTACCCCAGGAGAGTTCCAAATGTGTGTGGGTAGAATATATACCCAACAGGGGTAAAATTGAAAAAAAGGTGAAAAAAATTTTTTTTTGGACTTAGTCATTTTTTCAGCGTTTATCAGTCTTTCAGATAGGGGAAATGTCAGTGAGCGTTCCGATTTCAGTTCCAGAGCGATTCACCCAATGAGTCCTTCATATTTAGTCGTTTTCAGCCAATTTTCTGAATTTTTGAAAATTTCACTTTTTTGCGAAAATATCCACTAAATGAGGGAATAATATGTGTGAGGGTACCCCAGGAGAGTTCCAAATGTGTGTGGGTAGAATATATATCCCACGGGGGTAAAATTGAAAAAAGGTGAAAAATTATTTTTTTTGGACTTGGTAATTTTTTCAGCGTTTATCAGACTTTCAGATAGGGGAAATGTCAGTGAGCGTTCCGATTTCGGTTCCAGAGCGATTCACCCGATGAGTCCTTCATATTTAGTCGTTTTCAGCCAATTTTCTGAATTTTTCAAAATTTCACTTTTTTGTGAAAATATCCACTAAATGAGGGAATAATATGTGTGAGGGTACCCCAGGAGAGTTCCAAATGTGTGTGGGTAGAATATATATCCCACGGGGGTAAAATTGAAAAAAGTTGAAAAAATTTTTTTTTGGACTTAGTCATTTTTTCAGCGTTTATCAGACTTTCAGATAGGGGAAATGTCAGTGAGTGTTCCGATTTCAGTTCCAGAGCGATTCACCCGATGAGTCCTTCATATTTAGTCATTTTCAGCCAATTTTCAGAATTTTTGAAAATTTCACTTTTTTGTGAAAATATCCACTAAATGAGGGAATAATATGTGTGAGGGTACCCCAGGAGAGTTCCAAATGTGTGTGGGTAGACTATATACCCAACAGGGGTAAAATTGAAAAAAGGTGAAAAAATTTTTTTTTTGGACTTAGTCATTTTTCCAGCGTTTATCAGACTTTCAGATAGGGGAAATGTCAGTGAGCGTTCCGATTTCAGTTCCAGAGCGATTTGCCCAATGAGTCCTTCATATTTAGTCGTTTTCAGCCAATTTTCAGAATTTTTGAAAATTTCACTTTTTTGTGAAAATATCCACTAAATGAGGGAATAATATGTGTGAGGGTACCCCAGGAGAGTTCCAAATGTGTGTGGGTAGAATATATATCCCACGGGGGTAAAATTGAAAAAAGTTGAAAAAATTTTTTTTTGGACTTAGTCATTTTTTCAGCGTTTATCAGACTTTCAGATAGGGGAAATGTCAGTGAGTGTTCCGATTTCAGTTCCAGAGCGATTCACCCGATGAGTCCTTCATATTTAGTCATTTTCAGCCAATTTTCAGAATTTTTGAAAATTTCACTTTTTTGTGAAAATATCCACTAAATGAGGGAATAATATGTGTGAGGGTACCCCAGGAGAGTTCCAAATGTGTGTGGGTAGACTATATACCCAACAGGGGTAAAATTGAAAAAAGGTGAAAAAATTTTTTTTTTGGACTTAGTCATTTTTTCAGCGTTTATCAGACTTTCAGATAGGGGAAATGTCAGTGAGCGTTCCGATTTCAGTTCCAGAGCGATTTGCCCAATGAGTCCTTCATATTTAGTCGTTTTCAGCCAATTTTCTGAATTTTTGAAAATTTCACTTTTTTGTGAAAATATCCACTAAATGAGGGAATAATATGTGTGAGGGTACCCCAGGAGAGTTCCAAATGTGTGTGGGTAGAATATATATCCCACGGGGGTAAAATTGAAAAAAGGTGAAAAATTATTTCTTTTGGACTTAGTAATTTTTTCAGCGTTTATCAGACTTTCAGATAGGGGAAATGTCAGTGAGCGTTCCGATTTCAGTTCCAGCGCGATTCGCACGATGAGTCTTTCATATTCAGTCGTTTTCAGCCAATTTTCTGAATTTTTGAAATTTCACTTTTTTGTGAAAATATCCACTAAATGAGGGAATAATATGTGTGAGGGTACCCCAGGAGAGTTCCAAATGTGTGTGGGTAGAATATATATCCCACGGGGGTAAAATTGAAAAAAGGTGAAAAAAATTTTTTTTTGGACTTTGTCATTTTTCCAGCGTTCATCAGACTTTCAGATAGGGGAAATGTCAGTGAGCGTTCCGATTTCAGTTCCAGAGCGATTTGCCCAATGAGTCCTTCATATTTAGTCGTTTTCAGCCAATTTTCAGAATTTTTCAAAATTTCACTTTTTTGTGAAAATATCCACTAAATGAGGGAATAATATGTGTGAGGGTACCCCAGGAGAGTTCCAAATGTGTGTGGGTAGAATATATATCCCACGGGGGTAAAATTGAAAAAAGTTGAAAATATTTTTTTTTGGACTTAATCATTTTTTCAGCGTATACCAGACTTTCAGATAGGGGAAATGTCAGTGAGCGTTCCGATTTCGGTTCCAGAGCGATTCACCCGATGAGTCCTTCATATTTAGTCGTTTTCAGCCAATTTTCTGAATTTTTCAAAATTTCACTTTTTTGTGAAAATATCCACTAAATGAGGGAATAATATGTGTGAGGGTACCCCAGGAGAGTTCCAAATGTGTGTGGGTAGAATATATACCCAACGGCGGTAAAATTGAAAAAAGGTGAAAAAATTTTTTTTTTGGACTTAATTCATTTTTTCAGCGTTTATCAGACTTTCAGATAGGGGAAATGTCAGTGAGCATTCCGATTTCGGTTCCAGAGCGATTCACCCGATGAGTCCTTCATATTTATGCGTTTTCAGCCAATTTTCTGAATTTTTGAAAATTTCACTTTTTTGTGAAAATATCCACTAAATGAGGGAATAATATGTGTGAGGGTACCCCAGGAGAGTTCCAAATGTGTGTGGGTAGAATATATATCCCACGGGGGTAAAATTGAAAAAAGTTGAAAAAATTTTTTTTTGGACTTAGTCATTTTTTCAGCGTTTATCAGACTTTCAGATAGGGGAAATGTCAGTGAGTGTTCCGATTTCAGTTCCAGAGCGATTCACCCGATGAGTCCTTCATATTTAGTCGTTTTCAGCCAATTTTCAGAATTTTTGAAAATTTCACTTTTTTGTGAAAATATCCACTAAATGAGGGAATAATATGTGTGAGGGTACCCCAGGAGAGTTCCAAATGTGTGTGGGTAGAATATATATCCCACGGGGGTAAAATTGAAAAAAGTTGAAAATATTTTTTTTTGGACTTAATAATTTTTTCAGCGTATACCAGACTTTCAGATAGGGGAAATGTCAGTGAGCGTTCCGATTTCGGTTCCAGAGCGATTCACCCGATGAGTCCTTCATATTTAGTCGTTTTCAGCCAATTTTCTGAATTTTTCAAAATTTCACTTTTTTGTGAAAATATCCACTAAATGAGGGAATAATATGTGTGAGGGTACCCCAGGAGAGTTCCAAATGTGTGTGGGTAGAATATATACCCAACGGCGGTAAAATTGAAAAAAGGTGAAAAAATTTTTTTTTTGGACTTAGTCATTTTTTCAGCGTTTATCAGACTTTCAGATAGGGGAAATGTCAGTGAGCGTTCCGATTTCGGTTCCAGAGCGATTCACCCGATGAGTCCTTCATATTTAGTCGTTTTCAGCCAATTTTCTGAATTTTTCAAAATTTCACTTTTTTGTGAAAATATCCACTAAATGAGGGAATAATATGTGTGAGGGTACCCCAGGAGAGTTCCAAATGTGTGTGGGTAGAATATATATCCCACGGGGGTAAAATTGAAAAAAGTTGAAAAAATTTTTTTTTGGACTTAGTCATTTTTTCAGCGTTTATCAGACTTTCAGATAGGGGAAATGTCAGTGAGTGTTCCGATTTCAGTTCCAGAGCGATTCACCCGATGAGTCCTTCATATTTAGTCATTTTCAGCCAATTTTCAGAATTTTTGAAAATTTCACTTTTTTGTGAAAATATCCACTAAATGAGGGAATAATATGTGTGAGGGTACCCCAGGAGAGTTCCAAATGTGTGTGGGTAGACTATATACCCAACAGGGGTAAAATTGAAAAAAGGTGAAAAAATTTTTTTTTTGGACTTAGTCATTTTTTCAGCGTTTATCAGACTTTCAGATAGGGGAAATGTCAGTGAGCGTTCCGATTTCAGTTCCAGAGCGATTTGCCCAATGAGTCCTTCATATTTAGTCGTTTTCAGCCAATTTTCTGAATTTTTGAAAATTTCACTTTTTTGTGAAAATATCCACTAAATGAGGGAATAATATGTGTGAGGGTACCCCAGGAGAGTTCCAAATGTGTGTGGGTAGAATATATATCCCACGGGGGTAAAATTGAAAAAAGGTGAAAAAAATTTTTTTTTGGACTTAGTCATTTTTTCAGCGTTTATCAGACTTTCAGATAAGGGAAATGTCAGTGAGCGTTCCGATTTCAGTTCCAGAGCGATTCACCCAATGAATGCTTCATATATAGTCGTTTTCAGCCAATTTTCTGAATTTTTGAAAATTTCACTTTTTTGTGAAAATATCCACTAAATGAGGGAATAATATGTGTGAGGGTACCCCAGGAGAGTTCCAAATGTGTGTGGGTAGAATATATATCCCACGGGGGTAAAATTGAAAAAAGGTGAAAAATTATTTTTTTTGGACTTAGTAATTTTTTCAGCGTTTATCAGACTTTCAGATAGGGGAAATGTCAGTGAGCGTTCCGATTTCAGTTCCAGCGCGATTCGCCCGATGAATCTTTCATATTCAGTCGTTTTCAGCCAATTTTCTGAATTTTTGAAATTTCACTTTTTTGTGAAAATATCCACTAAATGAGGGAATAATATGTGTGAGGGTACCCCAGGAGAGTTCCAAATGTGTGTGGGTAGAATATATATCCCACGGGGGTAAAATTGAAAAAAGGTGAAAAAAATTTTTTTTTGGACTTAGTCATTTTTCCAGCGTTTATCAGACTTTCAGATAGGGGAAATGTCAGTGAGCGTTCCGATTTCAGTTCCAGAGCGATTTGCCCAATGAGTCCTTCATATTTAGTCGTTTTCAGCCAATTTTCAGAATTTTTGAAAATTTCACTTTTTTGTGAAAATATCCACTAAATGAGGGAATAATATGTGTGAGGGTACCCCAGGAGAGTTCCAAATGTGTGTGGGTAGACTATATACCCAACAGGGGTAAAATTGAAAAAAGGTGAAAAAATTTTTTTTTTGGACTTAGTCATTTTTTCAGCGTTTATCAGACTTTCAGATAGGGGAAATGTCAGTGAGCGTTCCGATTTCAGTTCCAGAGCGATTTGCCCAATGAGTCCTTCATATTTAGTCGTTTTCAGCCAATTTTCTGAATTTTTGAAAATTTCACTTTTTTGTGAAAATATCCACTAAATGAGGGAATAATATGTGTGAGGGTACCCCAGGAGAGTTCCAAATGTGTGTGGGTAGAATATATATCCCACGGGGGTAAAATTGAAAAAAGGTGAAAAATTATTTTTTTTGGACTTAGTAATTTTTTCAGCGTTTATCAGACTTTCAGATAGGGGAAATGTCAGTGAGCGTTCCGATTTCAGTTCCAGCGCGATTCGCCCGATGAATCTTTCATATTCAGTCGTTTTCAGCCAATTTTCTGAATTTTTGAAATTTCACTTTTTTGTGAAAATATCCACTAAATGAGGGAATAATATGTGTGAGGGTACCCCAGGAGAGTTCCAAATGTGTGTGGGTAGAATATATATCCCACGGGGGTAAAATTGAAAAAAGGTGAAAAAAATTTTTTTTTGGACTTAGTCATTTTTCCAGCGTTTATCAGACTTTCAGATAGGGGAAATGTCAGTGAGCGTTCCGATTTCAGTTCCAGAGCGATTTGCCCAATGAGTCCTTCATATTTAGTCGTTTTCAGCCAATTTTCAGAATTTTTGAAAATTTCACTTTTTTGTGAAAATATCCACTAAATGAGGGAATAATATGTGTGAGGGTACCCCAGGAGAGTTCCAAATGTGTGTGGGTAGACTATATACCCAACAGGGGTAAAATTGAAAAAAGGTGAAAAAATTTTTTTTTTGGACTTAGTCATTTTTTCAGCGTTTATCAGACTTTCAGATAGGGGAAATGTCAGTGAGCGTTCCGATTTCAGTTCCAGAGCGATTTGCCCAATGAGTCCTTCATATTTAGTCGTTTTCAGCCAATTTTCTGAATTTTTGAAAATTTCACTTTTTTGTGAAAATATCCACTAAATGAGGGAATAATATGTGTGAGGGTACCCCAGGAGAGTTCCAAATGTGTGTGGGTAGAATATATATCCCACGGGGGTAAAATTGAAAAAAGGTGAAAAATTATTTTTTTTGGACTTAGTAATTTTTTCAGCGTTTATCAGACTTTCAGATAGGGGAAATGTCAGTGAGCGTTCCGATTTCAGTTCCAGCGCGATTCGCCCAATGAATCTTTCATATTCAGTCGTTTTCAGCCAATTTTCTGAATTTTTGAAATTTCACTTTTTTGTGAAAATATCCACTAAATGAGGGAATAATATGTGTGAGGGTACCCCAGGAGAGTTCCAAATGTGTGTGGGTAGAATATATATCCCACGGGGGTAAAATTGAAAAAAGTTGAAAAAATTTTTTTATGGACAATCATTTTTTCAGCGTTTACCAGACTTTCAGATAGGGGAAATGTCAGTGAGCGTTCCGATTTCAGTTCAAGAGAGATTCGCCCTATGAGTCCTTCATATTTAGTCGTTTTCAGCCAATTTTCTGAATTTTTCAAAATTTCACTTTTTTGTGAAAATATCCACTAAATGAGTTAATAATATGTGTGAGGGTACCCCAGGAGAGTTCCAAATGTGTGTGGGTAGAATATATATCCCACGGGGGTAAAATTGAAAAAAGTTGAAAAAATTTTTTTTTGGACTTAGTCATTTTTTCAGCGTTTATCAGACTTTCAGATAGGGGAAATGTCAGTGAGTGTTCCGATTTCAGTTCCAGAGCGATTCACCCGATGAGTCCTTCATATTTAGTCGTTTTCAGCCAATTTTCAGAATTTTTGAAAATTTCACTTTTTTGTGAAAATATCCACTAAATGAGGGAATAATATGTGTGAGGGTACCCCAGGAGAGTTCCAAATGTGTGTGGGTAGACTATATACCCAACAGGGGTAAAATTGAAAAAAGGTGAAAAAATTTTTTTTTTGGACTTAGTCATTTTTTCAGCGTTTATCAGACTTTCAGATAGGGGAAATGTCAGTGAGCGTTCCGATTTCAGTTCCAGAGCGATTTGCCCAATGAGTCCTTCATATTTAGTCGTTTTCAGCCAATTTTCTGAATTTTTGAAAATTTCACTTTTTTGTGAAAATATCCACTAAATGAGGGAATAATATGTGTGAGGGTACCCCAGGAGAGTTCCAAATGTGTGTGGGTAGAATATATATCCCACGGGGGTAAAATTGAAAAAAGTTGAAAATATTTTTTTTTGGACTTAATAATTTTTTCAGCGTATACCAGACTTTCAGATAGGGGAAATGTCAGTGAGCGTTCCGATTTCGGTTCCAGAGCGATTCACCCGATGAGTCCTTCATATTTAGTCGTTTTCAGCCAATTTTCTGAATTTTTCAAAATTTCACTTTTTTGTGAAAATATCCACTAAATGAGGGAATAATATGTGTGAGGGTACCCCAGGAGAGTTCCAAATGTGTGTGGGTAGAATATATACCCAACGGCGGTAAAATTGAAAAAAGGTGAAAAAATTTTTTTTTTGGACTTAGTCATTTTTTCAGCGTTTATCAGACTTTCAGATAGGGGAAATGTCAGTGAGCGTTCCGATTTCAGTTCCAGCGCGATTCGCCCGATGAATCTTTCATATTCAGTCGTTTTCAGCCAATTTTCTGAATTTTTGAAATTTCACTTTTTTGTGAAAATATCCACTAAATGAGGGAATAATATGTGTGAGGGTACCCCAGGAGAGTTCCAAATGTGTGTGGGTAGAATATATATCCCACGGGGGTAAAATTGAAAAAAGGTGAAAAAAATTTTTTTTTGGACTTAGTCATTTTTCCAGCGTTTATCAGACTTTCAGATAGGGGAAATGTCAGTGAGCGTTCCGATTTCAGTTCCAGAGCGATTTGCCCAATGAGTCCTTCATATTTAGTCGTTTTCAGCCAATTTTCAGAATTTTTTAAAATTTCACTTTTTTGTGAAAATATCCACTAAATGAGGGAATAATATGTGTGAGGGTACCCCAGGAGAGTTCCAAATGTGTGTGGGTAGAATATATATCCCACGTGGGTAAAATTGAAAAAAGTTAAAAATATTTTTTTTTGGACTTAATAATTTTTTCAGCGTATACCAGACTTTCAGATAGGGGAAATGTCAGTGAGCGTTCCGATTTCGGTTCCAGAGCGATTCACCCGATGAGTCCTTCATATTTAGTCGTTTTCAGCCAATTTTCTGAATTTTTCAAAATTTCACTTTTTTGTGAAAATATCCACTAAATGAGGGAATAATATGTGTGAGGGTACCCCAGGAGAGTTCCAAATGTGTGTGGGTAGAATATATACCCAACGGCGGTAAAATTGAAAAAAGGTGAAAAATTTTTTTTTTTGGACTTAGTCATTTTTTCAGCGTTTATCAGACTTTCAGATAGGGGAAATGTCAGTGAGCGTTCCGATTTCGGTTCCAGAGCGATTCACCCGATGAGTCCTTCATATTTAGGCGTTTTCAGCCAATTTTCAGAATTTTTGAAAATTTCACTTTTTTGTGAAAATATCCACTAAATGAGGGAATAATATGTGTGAGGGTACCCCAGGAGAGTTCCAAATGTGTGTGGGTAGAATATATACCCAACAGGGGTAAAATTGAAAAAAGGTGAAAAAATTTTTTTTTTGGACTTGGTAATTTTTTCAGCGTTTATCAGACTTTCAGATAGGGGAAATGTCAGTGAGCGTTCCGATTTCAGTTCCAGCGCGATTCGCCCGATGAATCTTTCATATTCAGTCGTTTTCAGCCAATTTTCTGAATTTTTGAAATTTCACTTTTTTTGTGAAAATATCCACTAAAATAGGGAATAATATGTGTGAGGGTACCCCAGGAGAGTTCCAAATGTGTGTGGGTAGAATATATATCCCACGGGGATAAAATTGAAAAAAGTTGAAAAAATTTTTTTTTGGACTTAATCATTTTTTCAGCGTTTACCAGACTTTCAGATAGGGGAAATATCAGTGAGCGTTCCGATTTCAGTTCCAGAGCTATTCGCCCGATGAGTCCTTCATATTTAGTCGTTTTTAGCCAATTTTCTGAATTTTTCAAAATTTCACTTTTTTGTGAAAATATCCACTAAATGAGGGAATAATATGTGTGAGGGTACCCCAGGAGAGTTCCAAATGTGTGTGGGTAGAATATATATCCCACGGGGGTAAAATTGAAAAAAGGTGAAAAATTATTTTTTTTGGACTTGGTAATTTTTTCAGCGTTTATCAGACTTTCAGATAGGGGAAATGTCAGTGAGCGTTCCGATTTCAGTTCCAGCGCGATTCGCCCGATGAATCTTTCATATTCAGTCGTTTTCAGCCAATTTTCTGAATTTTTGAAATTTCACTTTTTTTGTGAAAATATCCACTAAAATAGGGAATAATATGTGTGAGGGTACCCCAGGAGAGTTCCAAATGTGTGTGGGTAGAATATATATCCCACGGGGATAAAATTGAAAAAAGTTGAAAAAATTTTTTTTTGGACTTAATCATTTTTTCAGCGTTTACCAGACTTTCAGATAGGGGAAATATCAGTGAGCGTTCCGATTTCAGTTCCAGAGCTATTCGCCCGATGAGTCCTTCATATTTAGTCGTTTTTAGCCAATTTTCTGAATTTTTCAAAATTTCACTTTTTTGTGAAAATATCCACTAAATGAGGGAATAATATGTGTGAGGGTACCCCAGGAGAGTTCCAAATGTGTGTGGGTAGAATATATATCCCACGGGGGTAAAATTGAAAAAAGGTGAAAAAAAATTTTTTTTGGACTTAGTCATTTTTCCAGCGTTTATCAGACTTTCAGATAGGGGAAATGTCAGTGAGCGTTCCGATTTCAGTTCCAGAGCGATTTGCCCAATGAGTCCTTCATATTTAGTCGTTTTCAGCCAATTTTCAGAATTTTTGAAAATTTCACTTTTTTGTGAAAATATCCACTAAATGAGGGAATAATATGTGTGAGGGTACCCCAGGAGAGTTCCAAATGTGTGTGGGTAGAATATATACCCAACAGGGGTAAAATTGAAAAAAGGTGAAAAAAAATTTTTTTTGGACTTAGTCATTTTTTCAGCGTTTATCAGACTTTCAGATAGGGGAAATGTCAGTGAGCGTTCCGATTTCAGTTCCAGCGCGATTCACCCAATGAGTCCTTCATATTTAGTCGTTTTCAGCCAATTTTCTGAATTTTTGAAAATTTCACTTTTTTGTGAAAATATCCACTAAAATAGGGAATAATATGTGTGAGGGTACCCCAGGAGAGTTCCAAATGTGTGTGGGTAGAATATATATCCCACGGGGGTAAAATTGAAAAAAGTTGAAAAAAAATTTTTTTTAGACTTAGTCATTTTTCAGGCGTTTATCAGACTTTCAGATAGGGGAAATGTCAGTGAGCGTTCCGATTTCAGTTCAAGAGAGATTCGCCCGATGAGTCCTTCATATTTAGTCGTTTTCAGCCAATTTTCTGAATTTTTGAAAATTTCACTTTTTTGTGAAAATATCCACTAAAATAGGGAATAATATGTGTGAGGGTACCCCAGGAGAGTTCCAAATGTGTGTGGGTAGAATATATATCCCACGGGGGTAAAATTGAAAAAAGTTGAAAAAATTTTTTTTTGGACTTATTCATTTTTTCAGCGTTTACCAGACTTTCAGATAGGGGAAATATCAGTGAGCATTCCGATTTCAGTTCCAGAGCTATTCGCCCGATGAGTCCTTCATATTTAGTCGTTTTTAGCCAATTTTCTGAATTTTTGAAAATTTCACTTTTTTTGTGAAAATATCCACTAAATGAGGGAATAATATGTGTGAGGGTACCCCAGGAGAGTTCCAAATGTGTGTGGGTAGAATATATACCCAACGGGGGTAAAATTGAAAAAAGGTGAAAAAATTTTTTTTTGGACTTAGTCATTTTTTCAGCGTTTATCAGACTTTCAGATAGGGGAAATGTCAGTGAGCGTTCCGATTTCAGTTCCAGAGCGATTCACCCAATGAGTCCTTCATATTTATTCGTTTTCAGCCAATTTTCTGAATTTTTGAAAATTTCACTTTTTTGTGAAAATATCCACTAAATGAGGGAATAATATGTGTGAGGGTACCCCAGGAGAGTTCCAAATGTGTGTGGGTAGAATATATATCCCACGGGGGTAAAATTGAAAAAAGGTGAAAAATTATTTTTTTTGGACTTGGTAATTTTTTCAGCGTTTATCAGACTTTCAGATAGGGGAAATGTCAGTGAGCGTTCCGATTTCAGTTCCAGCGCGATTCGCCCGATGAATCTTTCATATTCAGTCGTTTTCAGCCAATTTTCTGAATTTTTGAAATTTCACTTTTTTGTGAAAATATCCACTAAATGAGGGAATAATATGTGTGAGGGTACCCCAGGAGAGTTCCAAATGTGTGTGGGTAGAATATATATCCCACGGGGGTAAAATTGAAAAAAGTTGAAAAAAAATTTTTTTTAGACTTAGTCATTTTTCAGGCGTTTATCAGACTTTCAGATAGGGGAAATGTCAGTGAGCGTTCCGTTTTCGGTTCCAGAGCGATTCACCCGATGAGTCCTTCATATTTAGGCGTTTTCAGCCAATTTTCAGAATTTTTGAAAATTTCACTTTTTTGTAAAAATATCCACTAAATGAGGGAATAATATGTGTGAGGGTACCCCAGGAGAGTTCCAAATGTGTGTGGGTAGAATATATACCCAACAGGGGTAAAATTGAAAAAAGGTGAAAAAAATTTTTTTTTGGACTTAGTCATTTTTTCAGCGTTTATCAGACTTTCAGATAGGGGAAATGTCAGTGAGCGTTCCGATTTCAGTTCCAGAGCGATTCACCCAATGAGTCCTTCATATTTAGTCGTTTTCAGCCAATTTTCTGAATTTTTGAAAATTTCACTTTTTTGTGAAAATATCCACTAAATGAGGGAATAATATGTGTGAGGGTACCCCAGGAGAGTTCCAAATGTGTGTGGGTAGAATATATATCCCACGGGGGTAAAATTGAAAAAAGGTGAAAAATTATTTTTTTTGGACTTAGTAATTTTTTCAGCGTTTATCAGACTTTCAGATAGGGGAAATGTCAGTGAGCGTTCCGATTTCAGTTCCAGCGCGATTCGCCCGATGAATCTTTCATATTCAGTCGTTTTCAGCCAATTTTCTGAATTTTTGAAATTTCACTTTTTTATGAAAATATCCACTAAATGAGGGAATAATATGTGTGAGGGTACCCCAGGAGAGTTCCAAATGTGTGTGGGTAGAATATATATCCCACGGGGGTAAAATTGAAAAAAGTTGAAAAAAAATTTTTTTTAGACTTAGTCATTTTTCAGGCGTTTATCAGACTTTCAGATAGGGGAAATGTCAGTGAGCGTTCCGATTTCAGTTCAAGAGAGATTCGCCCGATGAGTCCTTCATATTTAGTCGTTTTCAGCCAATTTTCTGAATTTTTGAAAATTTCACTTTTTTGTGAAAATATCCACTAAAATAGGGAATAATATGTGTGAGGGTACCCCAGGAGAGTTCCAAATGTGTGTGGGTAGAATATATATCCCACGGGGGTAAAATTGAAAAAAGTTGAAAAAATTTTTTTTTGGACTTAATCATTTTTTCAGCGTTTACCAGACTTTCAGATAGGGGAAATATCAGTGAGCGTTCCGATTTCAGTTCCAGAGCTATTCGCCCGATGAGTCCTTCATATTTAGTCGTTTTTAGCCAATTTTCTGAATTTTTGAAAATTTCACTTTTTTTGTGAAAATATCCACTAAATGAGGGAATAATATGTGTGAGGGTACCCCAGGAGAGTTCCAAATGTGTGTGGGTAGAATATATACCCAACGGGGGTAAAATTGAAAAAAGGTGAAAAAATTTTTTTTTTTGGACTTAGTCATTTTTTCAGCGTTTATCAGACTTTCAGATAGGAGAAATGTCAGTGAGCGTTCCGATTTCAGTTCCAGAGCGATTTGCCCAATGAGTCCTTCATATTTAGTCGTTTTCAGCCAATTTTCTGAATTTTTGAAAATTTCACTTTTTTGTGAAAATATCCACTAAAATAGGGAATAATATGTGTGAGGGTACCCCAGGAGAGTTCCAAATGTGTGTGGGTAGAATATATATCCCACGGGGGTAAAATTGAAAAAAGTTGAAAAAATTTTTTTTTGGACTTAATCATTTTTTCAGCGTTATCAGACTTTCAGATAGGGGAAATGTCAGTGAGCATTCCAATTTCAGTTCCAGAGCGATTCACCCGATGAGTCCTTCATATTTAGTCGTTTTCAGCCAATTTTCAGAATTTTTGAAAATTTCACTTTTTTGTGAAAATATCCACTAAATGAGGGAATAATATGTGTGAGGGTACCCCAGGAGAGTTCCAAATGTGTGTGGGTAGAATATATATCCCACGGGGGTAAAATTGAAAAAAGTTGAAAAAATTTTTTTTTGGACTTAATCATTTTTTCAGCGTTTACCAGACTTTCAGATAGGGGAAATATCAGTGAGCGTTCCGATTTCAGTTCCAGAGCTATTCGCCCGATGAGTCCTTCATATTTAGTCGTTTTTAGCCAATTTTCTGAATTTTTCAAAATTTCACTTTTTTGTGAAAATATCCACTAAATGAGGGAATAATATGTGTGAGGGTACCCCAGGAGAGTTCCAAATGTGTGTGGGTAGAATATATACCCAACGGGGGTAAAATTGAAAAAAGGTGAAAAAATTTTTTTTTTGGACTTAGTCATTTTTTCAGCGTTTATCAGACTTTCAGATAGGGGAAATGTCAGTGAGCGTTCCGATTTCAGTTCCAGAGCGATTTGCCCAATGAGTCCTTCATATTTAGTCGTTTTCAGCCAATTTTCTGAATTTTTGAAAATTTCACTTTTTTGTGAAAATATCCACTAAATGAGGGAATAATATGTGTGAGGGTACCCCAGGAGAGTTCCAAATGTGTGTGGGTAGAATATATATCCCACGGGGGTAAAATTGAAAAAAGTTAAAAAAATTTTTTTTTGGACTTAATCATTTTTTCAGCGTTTACCAGACTTTCAGATAGGGGAAATATCAGTGAGCTTTCCGATTTCAGTTCCAGAGCTATTCGCCCGATGAGTCCTTCATATTTAGTCGTTTTTAGCCAATTTTCTGAATTTTTCAAAATTTCACTTTTTTGTGAAAATATCCACTAAATGAGGGAATAATATGTGTGAGGGTACCCCAGGAGAGTTCCAAATGTGTGTGGGTAGAATATATACCCAACGGGGGTAAAATTGAAAAAAGGTGAAAAAAATATTTTTTTTTACTTAGTCATTTTTTCAGCGTTTATCAGACTTTCAGATAGGGGAAATGTCAGTGAGCGTTCCGATTTCAGTTCCAGCGCGATTCGCCCGATGAGTCTTTCATATTCAGTCGTTTTCAGCCAATTTTCTGAATTTTTGAAATTTCACTTTTTTGTGAAAATATCCACTAAATGAGGGAATAATATGTGTGAGGGTACCCCAGGAGAGTTCCAAATGTGTGTGGGTAGAATATATATCCCACGGGGGTAAAATTGAAAAAAGTTGAAAAAATTTTTTTTTGGACTTAATCATTTTTTCAGCGTTTATCAGACTTTCAGATAGGGGAAATATCAGTGAGCGTTCCGATTTCAGTTCCAGAGCGATTCGCCCGATGAGTCCTTCATATTTAGTCGTTTTTAGCCAATTTTCTGAATTTTTCAAAATTTCACTTTTTTGTGAAAATATCCACTAAATGAGGGAATAATATGTGTGAGGGTACCCCAGGAGAGTTCCAAATGTGTGTGGGTAGAATATATATCCCACGGGGGTAAAATTGAAAAAAGTTGAAAAATTTTTTTTTTGGACTTAGTCATTTTTTCAGCGTTTATCAGACTTTCAGATAGGGGAAATGTCAGTGAGCGTTCCGATTTCAGTTCCAGAGCGATTCACCCGATGAGTCCTTCATATTTAGTCGTTTTCAGCCAATTTTCAGAATTTTTGAAAATTTCACTTTTTTGTGAAAATATCCACTAAATGAGGGAATAATATGTGTGAGGGTACCCCAGGAGAGTTCCAAATGTGTGTGGGTAGAATATATATCCCACGGGGGTAAAATTGAAAAAAGTTGAAAAAATTTTTTTTTGGACTTAATCATTTTTTCAGCGTTTACCAGACTTTTAGATAGGGGAAATATCAGTGAGCGTTCCGATTTCAGTTCCAGAGCGATTTGCCCAATGAGTCCTTCATATTTAGTCGTTTTCAGCCAATTTTCTGAATTTTTGAAAATTTCACTTTTTTGTGAAAATATCCACTAAATGAGGGAATAATATGTGTGAGGGTACCCCAGGAGAGTTCCAAATGTGTTTTGGTAGAATATATATCCCACGGGGGTAAAATTGAAAAAAGTTTGAAAAAAATTTTTTTTAGACTTAGTCATTTTTCAGGCGTTTATCAGACTTTCAGATAGGGGAAATGTCAGTGAGCGTTCTGATTTCAGTTCCAGAGAGATTCGCCCGATGAGTCCTTCATATTTAGTCGTTTTCAGCCAATTTTCTGAATTTTTGAAAATTTCACTTTTTTGTGAAAATATCCACTAAAATAGGGAATAATATGTGTGAGGGTACCCCAGGAGAGTTCCAAATGTGTGTGGGTAGAATATATATCCCACGGGGGTAAAATTGAAAAAAGGTGAAAAAATTTTTTTTTTGGACTTAGTCATTTTTTCAGCGTTTATCAGACTTTCAGATAGGGGAAATGTCAGTGAGCGTTCCGATTTCAGTTCCAGAGCGATTCACCCGATGAGTCCTTCATATTTAGTCGTTTTCAGCCAATTTTCAGAATTTTTGAAAATTTCACTTTTTTGTGAAAATATCCACTAAATGAGGGAATAATATGTGTGAGGGTACCCCAGGAGAGTTCCAAATGTGTGTGGGTAGAATATATATCCCACGGGGGTAAAATTGAAAAAAGGTGAAAAATTATTTTTTTTGGACTTAGTAATTTTTTCAGCGTTTATCAGACTTTCAGATAGGGGAAATGTCAGTGAGCGTTCCGATTTCAGTTCCAGCACAATTCGCCCGATGAATCTTTCATATTCAGTCGTTTTCAGCCAATTTTCTGAATTTTTGAAATTTCACTTTTTTGTGAAAATATCCACTAAATGAGGGAATAATATGTGTGAGGGTACCCCAGGAGAGTTCCAAATGTGTGTGGGTAGAATATATATCCCACGGGGGTAAAATTGAAAAAAGTTGAAAAAATTTTTTTTTGGACTTAATCATTTTTTCAGCGTTTATCAGACTTTCAGATAGGGGAAATATCAGTGAGCGTTCCGATTTCAGTTCCAGAGCGATTCGCCCGATGAGTCCTTCATATTTAGTCGTTTTTAGCCAATTTTCTGAATTTTTCAAAATTTCACTTTTTTGTGAAAATATCCACTAAATGAGGGAATAATATGTGTGAGGGTACCCCAGGAGAGTTCCAAATGTGTGTGGGTAGAATATATATCCCACGGGGGTAAAATTGAAAAAAGTTGAAAAATTTTTTTTTTGGACTTAGTCATTTTTTCAGCGTTTATCAGACTTTCAGATAGGGGAAATGTCAGTGAGCGTTCCGATTTCAGTTCCAGAGCGATTCACCCGATGAGTCCTTCATATTTAGTCGTTTTCAGCCAATTTTCAGAATTTTTGAAAATTTCACTTTTTTGTGAAAATATCCACTAAATGAGGGAATAATATGTGTGAGGGTACCCCAGGAGAGTTCCAAATGTGTGTGGGTAGAATATATATCCCACGGGGGTAAAATTGAAAAAAGTTGAAAAAATTTTTTTTTGGACTTAATCATTTTTTCAGCGTTTACCAGACTTTTAGATAGGGGAAATATCAGTGAGCGTTCCGATTTCAGTTCCAGAGCTATTCGCCCGATGAGTCCTTCATATTTAGTCGTTTTTAGCCAATTTTCTGAATTTTTCAAAATTTCACTTTTTTGTGAAAATATCCACTAAATGAGGGAATAATATGTGTGAGGGTACCCCAGGAGAGTTCCAAATGTGTGTGGGTAGAATATATATCCCACGGGGGTAAAATTGAAAAAAGTTGAAAAAAAATTTTTTTTAGACTTAGTCATTTTTCAGGCGTTTATCAAACTTTCAGATAGGGGAAATGTCAGTGAGCGTTCCGATTTCAGTTCCAGAGAGATTCGCCCGATGAGTCCTTCATATTTAGTCGTTTTCAGCCAATTTTCTGAATTTTTGAAAATTTCACTTTTTTGTGAAAATATCCACTAAAATAGGGAATAATATGTGTGAGGGTACCCCAGGAGAGTTCCAAATGTGTGTGGGTAGAATATATATCCCACGGGGGTAAAATTGAAAAAAGGTGAAAAAATTTTTTTTTTGGTCTTAGTCATTTTTTCAGCGTTTATCAGACTTTCAGATAGGGGAAATGTCAGTGAGCGTTCCGATTTCAGTTCCAGAGCGATTCACCCGATGAGTCCGTCATATTTAGTCGTTTTCAGCCAATTTTCAGAATTTTTGAAAATTTCACTTTTTTGTGAAAATATCCACTAAATGAGGGAATAATATGTGTGAGGGTATCCCAGGAGAGTTCCAAATGTGTGTGGGTAGAATATATATCCCACGGGGGTAAAATTGAAAAAAGGTGAAAAAAATTTTTTTTTGACTTAATCATTTTTTCAGCGTTTACCAGACTTTTAGATAGGGGAAATATCAGTGAGCGTTCCGATTTCAGTTCCAGAGCGATTTGCCCAATGAGTCCTTCATATTTAGTCGTTTTCAGCCAATTTTCTGAATTTTTGAAAATTTCACTTTTTTGTGAAAATATCCACTAAATGAGGGAATAATATGTGTGAGGGTACCCCAGGAGAGTTCCAAATGTGTTTTGGTAGAATATATATCCCACGGGGGTAAAATTGAAAAAAGTTTGAAAAAAATTTTTTTTAGACTTAGTCATTTTTCAGGCGTTTATCAGACTTTCAGATAGGGGAAATGTCAGTGAGCGTTCTGATTTCAGTTCCAGAGAGATTCGCCCGATGAGTCCTTCATATTTAGTCGTTTTCAGCCAATTTTCTGAATTTTTGAAAATTTCACTTTTTTGTGAAAATATCCACTAAAATAGGGAATAATATGTGTGAGGGTACCCCAGGAGAGTTCCAAATGTGTGTGGGTAGAATATATATCCCACGGGGGTAAAATTGAAAAAAGGTGAAAAAATTTTTTTTTTGGACTTAGTCATTTTTTCAGCGTTTATCAGACTTTCAGATAGGGGAAATGTCAGTGAGCGTTCCGATTTCAGTTCCAGAGCGATTCACCCGATGAGTCCTTCATATTTAGTCGTTTTCAGCCAATTTTCAGAATTTTTGAAAATTTCACTTTTTTGTGAAAATATCCACTAAATGAGGGAATAATATGTGTGAGGGTACCCCAGGAGAGTTCCAAATGTGTGTGGGTAGAATATATATCCCACGGGGGTAAAATTGAAAAAAGGTGAAAAATTATTTTTTTTGGACTTAGTAATTTTTTCAGCGTTTATCAGACTTTCAGATAGGGGAAATGTCAGTGAGCGTTCCGATTTCAGTTCCAGCACAATTCGCCCGATGAATCTTTCATATTCAGTCGTTTTCAGCCAATTTTCTGAATTTTTGAAATTTCACTTTTTTGTGAAAATATCCACTAAATGAGGGAATAATATGTGTGAGGGTACCCCAGGAGAGTTCCAAATGTGTGTGGGTAGAATATATATCCCACGGGGGAAAAATTGAAAAAAGGTGAAAAAATTTTTTTTTTGGACTTAGTCATTTTTTCAGCGTTTATCAGACTTTCAGATAGGGGAAATGTCAGTGAGCGTTCCGATTTCGGTTCCAGAGCGATTCACCCGATGAGTCCTTCATATTTAGTCGTTTTCAGCCAATTTTCAGAATTTTTGAAAATTTCACTTTTTTGTGAAAATATCCACTAAATGAGGGAATAATATGTGTGAGGGTACCCCAGGAGAGTTCCAAATGTGTGTGGGTAGAATATATACCCAACAGGGGTAAAATTGAAAAAAGGTGAAAAAAATGTTTTTTTGGACTTAGTCATTTTTTCAGCGTTTATCAGACTTTCAGATAGGGGAAATGTCAGTGAGCGTTCCGATTTCAGTTCCAGAGCGATTCACCCAATGAGTCCTTCATATTTAGTCGTTTTCAGCCAATTTTCTGAATTTTTGAAAATTTCACTTTTTTGTGAAAATATCCACTAAATGAGGGAATAATATGTGTGAGGGTACCCCAGGAGAGTTCCAAATGTGTGTGGGTAGAATATATATCCCAAGGTGGTAAAATTAAAAAAAGGTGAAAAATTATTTTTTTTGGACTTAGTAATTTTTTCAGCGTTTATCAGACTTTCAGATAGGGGAAATGTCAGTGAGCGTTCCGATTTCAGTTCCAGCGCGATTCGCACGATGAGTCTTTCATATTCAGTCGTTTTCAGCCATTTTTCTGAATTTTTGAAATTTCACTTTTTTGTGAAAATATCCACTAAATGAGGGAATAATATGTGTGAGGGTACCCCAGGAGAGTTCCAAATGTGTGTGGGTAGAATATATATCCCACGGGGGTAAAATTGAAAAAAGGTGAAAAAAATTTTTTTTTGGACTTAGTCATTTTTCCAGCGTTTATCAGACTTTCAGATAGGGGAAATGTCAGTGAGCGTTCCGATTTCAGTTCCAGAGCGATTTGCCCAATGAGTCCTTCATATTTAGTCGTTTTCAGCCAATTTTCAGAATTTTTGAAAATTTCACTTTTTTGTGAAAATATCCACTAAATGAGGGAATAATATGTGTGAGGGTACCCCAGGAGAGTTCCAAATGTGTGTGGGTAGAATATATATCCCACGGGGGTAAAATTGAAAAAAGGTGAAAAAATTTTTTTTTTGGACTTAGTCATTTTTTCAGCGTTTATCAGACTTTCAGATAGGGGAAATGTCAGTGAGCATTCCGATTTCAGTTCCAGAGCGATTCACCCGATGAGTCCTTCATATTTAGTCGTTTTCAGCCAATTTTCAGAATTTTTGAAAATTTCACTTTTTTGTGAAAATATCCACTAAATGAGGGAATAATATGTGTGAGGGTACCCCAGGAGAGTTCCAAATGTGTGTGGGTAGAATATATACCCAACGGCGGTAAAATTGAAAAAAGGTGAAAAAATTTTTTTTTTGGACTTAGTCATTTTTTCAGCGTTTATCAGACTTTCAGATAGGGGAAATGTCAGTGAGCGTTCCGATTTCGGTTCCAGAGCGATTCACCCGATGAGTCCTTCATATTTAGTCGTTTTCAGCCAATTTTCAGAATTTTTGAAATTTTCACTTTTTTGTGAAAATATCCACTAAATGAGGGAATAATATGTGTGAGGGTACCCCAGGAGAGTTCCAAATGTGTGTGGGTAGAATATATATCCCACGGGGGTAAAATTGAAAAAAGGTGAAAAATTATTTTTTTTGGACTTAATAATTTTTTCAGCGTTTATCAGACTTTCAGATAGGGGAAATGTCAGTGAGCGTTCCGATTTCAGTTCCAGCGCGATTCGCCCGATGAATCTTTCATATTCAGTCGTTTTCAGCCAATTTTCTGAATTTTTGAAATTTCACTTTTTTGTGAAAATATCCACTAAATGAGGGAATAATATGTGTGAGGGTACCCCAAGAGAGTTCCAAATGTGTGTGGGTAGAATATATATCCCACGGGGGTAAAATTGAAAAAAGTTGAAAAAAATTTTTTTTTAGACTTAGTCATTTTTCAGGCGTTTATCAGACTTTCAGATAGGGGAAATGTCAGTGAGCGTTCCGATTTCAGTTCCAGAGAGATTCGCCCGATGAGTCCTTCATATTTAGTCGTTTTCAGCCAATTTTCTGAATTTTTGAAAATTTCACTTTTTTGTGAAAATATCCACTAAAATAGGGAATAATATGTGTGAGGGTACCCCAGGAGAGTTCCAAATGTGTGTGGGTAGAATATATATCCCACGGGGGTAAAATTGAAAAAAGTTGAAAAAAATTTTTTTTTAGACTTAGTCATTTTTCAGGCGTTTATCAGACTTTCAGATAGGGGAAATGTCAGTGAGCGTTCCGATTTCAGTTCCAGAGAGATTCGCCCGATGAGTCCTTCATATTTAGTCGTTTTCAGCCAATTTTCTGAATTTTTGAAAATTTAACTTTTTTGTGAAAATATCCACTAAAATAGGGAATAATATGTGTGAGGGTACCCCAGGAGAGTTCCAAATGTGTGTGGGTAGAATATATATCCCACGGGGGTAAAATTGAAAAAAGTTGAAAAAATTTTTTTTTGGACTTAATCATTTTTTCAGCGTTTACCAGACTTTTAGATAGGGGAAATATCAGTGAGCGTTCCGATTTCAGTTCCAGAGCTATTCGCCCGATGAGTCCTTCATATTTAGTCGTTTTTAGCCAATTTTCTGAATTTTTCAAAATTTCACTTTTTTGTGAAAATATCCACTAAATGAGGGAATAATATGTGTGAGGGTACCCCAGGAGAGTTCCAAATGTGTGTGGGTAGAATATATACCCAACGGGGGTAAAATTGAAAAAAGGTGAAAAAAATTTTTTTTTGGACTTAGTCATTTTTTCAGCGTTTATCAGACTTTCAGATAGGGGAAATGTCAGTGAGCGTTCCGATTTCAGTTCCAGAGCGATTTGCCCAATGAGTCCATCATATTTAGTCGTTTTCAGCCAATTTTCTGAATTTTTGAAAATTTCACTTTTTTGTGAAAATATCCACTAAATGAGGGAATAATATGTGTGAGGGTACCCCAGGAGAGTTCCAAATGTGTGTGGGTAGAATATATATCCCACGGGGGTAAAATTGAAAAAAGGTGAAAAAAATTTTTTTTTGACTTAGTCATTTTTTCAGCGTTTATCAGACTTTCAGATAGGGGAAATGTCAGTGAGCATTCCGATTTCAGTTCCAGAGCGATTCACCCGATGAGTCCTTCATATTTAGTCGTTTTCAGCCAATTTTCAGAATTTTTGAAAATTTCACTTTTTTGTGAAAATATCCACTAAATGAGGGAATAATATGTGTGAGGGTACCCCAGGAGAGTTCCAAATGTGTGTGGGTAGAATATATATCCCACGGGGGTAAAATTGAAAAAAGGTGAAAAATTATTTTTTTTGGACTTAGTAATTTTTTCAGCGTTTATCAGACTTTCAGATAGGGGAAATGTCAGTGAGCGTTCCGATTTCAGTTCCAGCGCGATTCGCCCGATGAATCTTTCATATTCAGTCGTTTTCAGCCAATTTTCTGAATTTTTGAAATTTCACTTTTTTGTGAAAATATCCACTAAATGAGGGAATAATATGTGTGAGGGTACCCCAGGAGAGTTCCAAATGTGTGTGGGTAGAATATATATCCCACGGGGGTAAAATTGAAAAAAGTTGAAAAAAAATTTTTTTTACACTTAGTCATTTCTCAGGCGTTTATCAGACTTTCAGATAGGGGAAATGTCAGTGAGCGTTCCGATTTCAGTTCCAGAGAGATTCGCCCGATGAGTCCTTCATATTTAGTCGTTTTCAGCCAATTTTCTGAATTTTTGAAAATGTCACTTTTTTGTGAAAATATCCACTAAAATAGGGAATAATATGTGTGAGGGTACCCCAGGAGAGTTCCAAATGTGTGTGGGTAGAATATATATCCCACGGGGGTAAAATTGAAAAAAGGTGAAAAAATTTTTTTTTTGGACTTAGTCATTTTTTCAGCGTTTATCAGACTTTCAGATAGGGGAAATGTCAGTGAGCGTTCCGATTTCAGTTCCAGAGCGATTCACCCGATGAGTCCTTCATATTTAGTCGTTTTCAGCCAATTTTCAGAATTTTTGAAAATTTCACTTTTTTGTGAAAATATCCACTAAATGAGGGAATAATATGTGTGAGGGTACCCCAGGAGAGTTCCAAATGTGTGTGGGTAGAATATATATCCCACGGGGGTAAAATTGAAAAAAGTTGAAAAAATTTTTTTTTGGACTTAATCATTTTTTCAGCGTTTACCAGACTTTTAGATAGGGGAAATATCAGTGAGCGTTCCGATTTCAGTTCCAGAGCTATTCGCCCGATGAGTCCTTCATATTTAGTCGTTTTTAGCCAATTTTCTGAATTTTTCAAAATTTCACTTTTTTGTGAAAATATCCACTAAATGAGGGAATAATATGTGTGAGGGTACCCCAGGAGAGTTCCAAATGTGTGTGGGTAGAATATATACCCAACGGTTGTAAAATTGAAAAAAGGTGAAAAAAATTTTTTTTTGGACTTAGTCATTTTTTCAGCGTTTATCAGACTTTCAGATAGGGGAAATGTCAGTGAGCGTTCCGATTTCAGTTCCAGAGCGATTTGCCCAATGAGTCCATCATATTTAGTCGTTTTCAGCCAATTTTCTGAATTTTTGAAAATTTCACTTTTTTGTGAAAATATCCACTAAATGAGGGAATAATATGTGTGAGGGTACCCCAGGAGAGTTCCAAATGTGTGTGGGTAGAATATATATCCCACGGGGGTAAAATTGAAAAAAGGTGAAAAAAATTTTTTTTTTAACTTAGTCATTTTTTCAGCGTTTATCAGACTTTCAGATAGGGGAAATGTCAGTGAGCATTCCGATTTCAGTTCCAGAGCGATTCACCCGATGAGTCCTTCATATTTAGTCGTTTTCAGCCAATTTTCAGAATTTTTGAAAATTTCACTTTTTTGTGAAAATATCCACTAAATGAGGGAATAATATGTGTGAGGGTACCCCAGGAGAGTTCCAAATGTGTGTGGGTAGAATATATATCCCACGGGGGTAAAATTGAAAAAAGGTGAAAAATTATTTTTTTTGGACTTAGTAATTTTTTCAGCGTTTATCAGACTTTCAGATAGGGGAAATGTCAGTGAGCGTTCCGATTTCAGTTCCAGCGCGATTCGCCCGATGAATCTTTCATATTCAGTCGTTTTCAGCCAATTTTCTGAATTTTTGAAATTTCACTTTTTTGTGAAAATATCCACTAAATGAGGGAATAATATGTGTGAGGGTACCCCAGGAGAGTTCCAAATGTGTGTGGGTAGAATATATATCCCACGGGGGTAAAATTGAAAAAAGTTGAAAAAAAATTTTTTTTAGACTTAGTCATTTCTCAGGCGTTTATCAGACTTTCAGATAGGGGAAATGTCAGTGAGCGTTCCGATTTCAGTTCCAGAGAGATTCGCCCGATGAGTCCTTCATATTTAGTCGTTTTCAGCCAATTTTCTGAATTTTTGAAAATGTCACTTTTTTGTGAAAATATCCACTAAAATAGGGAATAATATGTGTGAGGGTACCCCAGGAGAGTTCCAAATGTGTGTGGGTAGAATATATATCCCACGGGGGTAAAATTGAAAAAAGGTGAAAAAATTTTTTTTTTGGACTTAGTCATTTTTTCAGCGTTTATCAGACTTTCAGATAGGGGAAATGTCAGTGAGCGTTCCGATTTCAGTTCCAGAGCGATTCACCCGATGAGTCCTTCATATTTAGTCGTTTTCAGCCAATTTTCAGAATTTTTGAAAATTTCACTTTTTTGTGAAAATATCCACTAAATGAGGGAATAATATGTGTGAGGGTACCCCAGGAGAGTTCCAAATGTGTGTGGGTAGAATATATATCCCACGGGGGTAAAATTGAAAAAAGTTGAAAAAATTTTTTTTTGGACTTAATCATTTTTTCAGCGTTTACCAGACTTTTAGATAGGGGAAATATCAGTGAGCGTTCCGATTTCAGTTCCAGAGCTATTCGCCCGATGAGTCCTTCATATTTAGTCGTTTTTAGCCAATTTTCTGAATTTTTCAAAATTTCACTTTTTTGTGAAAATATCCACTAAATGAGGGAATAATATGTGTGAGGGTACCCCAGGAGAGTTCCAAATGTGTGTGGGTAGAATATATACCCAACGGGGGTAAAATTGAAAAAAGGTGAAAAAATTTTTTTTTTGGACTTAGTCATTTTTTCAGCGTTTATCAGACTTTCAGATAGGGGAAATGTCAGTGAGCGTTCCGATTTCAGTTCCAGCGCGATTCGCCCGATGAATCTTTCATATTCAGTCGTTTTCAGCCAATTTTCTGAATTTTTGAAATTTCACTTTTTTGTGAAAATATCCACTAAATGAGGGAATAATATGTGTGAGGGTACCCCAGGAGAGTTCCAAATGTGTGTGGGTAGAATATATATCCCACGGGGGTAAAATTGAAAAAAGTTGAAAAAAAATTTTTTTTAGACTTAGTCATTTTTCAGGCGTTTATCAGACTTTCAGATAGGGGAGATGTCAGTGAGCGTTCCGATTTCAGTTCCAGAGAGATTCGCCCGATGAGTCCTTCATATTTAGTCGTTTTCAGCCAATTTTCTGAATTTTTGAAAATTTCACTTTTTTGTGAAAATATCCACTAAAATAGGGAATAATATGTGTGAGGGTACCCCAGGAGAGTTCCAAATGTGTGTGGGTAGAATATATATCCCACGGGGGTAAAATTGAAAAAAGGTGAAAAAAATTTTTTTTTTGGACTTAGTCATTTTTTCAGCGTTTATCAGACTTTCAGATAGGGGAAATGTCAGTGAGCGTTCCGATTTCAGTTCCAGAGCGATTCACCCGATGAGTCCTTCATATTTAGTCGTTTTCAGCCAATTTTCAGAATTTTTGAAAATTTCACTTTTTTGTGAAAATATCCACTAAATGAGGGAATAATATGTGTGAGGGTACCCCAGGAGAGTTCCAAATGTGTGTGGGTAGAATATATATCCCACGGGGGTAAAATTAAAAAAAGGTGAAAAATTATTTTTTTTGGACTTAGTAATTTTTTCAGCGTTTATCAGACTTTCAGATAGGGGAAATGTCAGTGAGCGTTCCGATTTCAGTTCCAGCGCGATTCGCCCGATGAGTCTTTCATATTCAGTCGTTTTCAGCCAATTTTCTGAATTTTTGAAATTTCACTTTTTTGTGAAAATATCCACTAAATGAGGGAATAATATGTGTGAGGGTACCCCAGGAGAGTTCCAAATGTGTGTGGGTAGAATATATATCCCACGGGGGTAAAATTGAAAAAAGTTGAAAAAATTTTTTTTTGGACTTAATCATTTTTTCAGCGTTTATCAGACTTTCAGATAGGGGAAATATCAGTGAGCGTTCCGATTTCAGTTCCAGAGCGATTCGCCCGATGAGTCCTTCATATTTAGTCGTTTTTAGCCAATTTTCTGAATTTTTCAAAATTTCACTTTTTTGTGAAAATATCCACTAAATGAGGGAATAATATGTGTGAGGGTACCCCAGGAGAGTTCCAAATGTGTGTGGGTAGAATATATATCCCACGGGGGTAAAATTGAAAAAAGTTGAAAAATTTTTTTTTTGGACTTAGTCATTTTTTCAGCGTTTATCAGACTTTCAGATAGGGGAAATGTCAGTGAGTGTTCCGATTTCAGTTCCAGAGCGATTCACCCGATGAGTCCTTCATATTTAGTCGTTTTCAGCCAATTTTCAGAATTTTTGAAAATTTCACTTTTTTGTGAAAATATCCACTAAATGAGGGAATAATATGTGTGAGGGTACCCCAGGAGAGTTCCAAATGTGTGTGGGTAGACTATATACCCAACAGGGGTAAAATTGAAAAAAGGTGAAAAAATTTTTTTTTTGGACTTAGTCATTTTTTCAGCGTTTATCAGACTTTCAGATAGGGGAAATGTCAGTGAGCGTTCCGATTTCAGTTCCAGAGCGATTTGCCCAATGAGTCCTTCATATTTAGTCGTTTTCAGCCAATTTTCTGAATTTTTGAAAATTTCACTTTTTTGTGAAAATATCCACTAAATGAGGGAATAATATGTGTGAGGGTACCCCAGGAGAGTTCCAAATGTGTGTGGGTAGAATATATATCCCACGGGGGTAAAATTGAAAAAAGTTAAAAAAATTTTTTTTTGGACTTAATCATTTTTTCAGCGTTTACCAGACTTTCAGATAGGGGAAATATCAGTGAGCGTTCCGATTTCAGTTCCAGAGCTATTCGCCCGATGAGTCCTTCATATTTAGTCGTTTTTAGCCAATTTTCTGAATTTTTCAAAATTTCACTTTTTTGTGAAAATATCCACTAAATGAGGGAATAATATGTGTGAGGGTACCCCAGGAGAGTTCCAAATGTGTGTGGGTAGAATATATACCCAACGTGGGTAAAATTGAAAAAAGGTGAAAAAATTTTTTTTTTGGACTTAGTCATTTTTTCAGCGTTTATCAGACTTTCAGATAGGGGAAATGTCAGTGAGCGTTCCGATTTCGGTTCCAGAGCGATTCACCCGATGAGTCCTTCATATTTAGTCGTTTTCAGCCAATTTTCTGAATTTTTCAAAATTTCACTTTTTTGTGAAAATATCCACTAAATGAGGGAATAATATGTGTGAGGGTACCCCAGGAGAGTTCCAAATGTGTGTGGGTAGAATATATAACCAACGGGGGTAAAATTGAAAAAAGGTGAAAAAAATATTTTTTTTTACTTAGTCATTTTTTCAGCGTTTATCAGACTTTCAGATAGGGGAAATGTCAGTGAGCGTTCCGATTTCAGTTCCAGAGCGATTCACCCAATGAGTCCTTCATATTTAGTCGTTTTCAGCCAATTTTCTGAATTTTTGAAAATTTCACTTTTTTGTGAAAATATCCACTAAATGAGGGAATAATATGTGTGAGGGTACCCCAGGAGAGTTCCAAATGTGTGTGGGTAGAATATATATCCCACGGGGGTAAAATTAAAAAAAGGTGAAAAATTATTTTTTTTGGACTTAGTAATTTTTTCAGCGTTTATCAGACTTTCAGATAGGGGAAATGTCAGTGAGCGTTCCGATTTCAGTTCCAGCGCGATTCGCCCGATGAGTCTTTCATATTCAGTCGTTTTCAGCCAATTTTCTGAATTTTTGAAATTTCACTTTTTTGTGAAAATATCCACTAAATGAGGGAATAATATGTGTGAGGGTACCCCAGGAGAGTTCCAAATGTGTGTGGGTAGAATATATATCCCACGGGGGTAAAATTGAAAAAAGGTGAAAAAATTTTTTTTTTGGACTTAGTCATTTTTTCAGCGTTTATCAGACTTTCAGATAGGGGAAATGTCAGTGAGCGTTCCGATTTCAGTTCCAGAGCGATTCACCCGATGAGTCCTTCATATTTAGTCGTTTTCAGCCAATTTTCAGAATTTTTGAAAATTTCACTTTTTTGTGAAAATATCCACTAAATGAGGGAATAATATGTGTGAGGGTACCCCAGGAGAGTTCCAAATGTGTGTGGGTAGAATATATATCCCACGGGGGTAAAATTGAAAAAAGTTGAAAAAATTTTTTTTTGGACTTAATCATTTTTTCAGCGTTTACCAGACTTTTAGATAGGGGAAATATCAGTGAGCGTTCCGATTTCAGTTCCAGAGCTATTCGCCCGATGAGTCCTTCATATTTAGTCGTTTTTAGCCAATTTTCTGAATTTTTCAAAATTTCACTTTTTTGTGAAAATATCCACTAAATGAGGGAATAATATGTGTGAGGGTACCCCAGGAGAGTTCCAAATGTGTGTGGGTAGAATATATATCCCACGGGGGTAAAATTGAAAAAAGTTGAAAAAAAATTTTTTTTAGACTTAGTCATTTTTCAGGCGTTTATCAAACTTTCAGATAGGGGAAATGTCAGTGAGCGTTCCGATTTCAGTTCCAGAGAGATTCGCCCGATGAGTCCTTCATATTTAGTCGTTTTCAGCCAATTTTCAGAATTTTTGAAAATTTCACTTTTTTGTGAAAATATCCACTAAATGAGGGAATAATATGTGTGAGGGTATCCCAGGAGAGTTCCAAATGTGTGTGGGTAGAATATATATCCCACGGGGGTAAAATTGAAAAAAGGTGAAAAAAATTTTTTTTTGACTTAATCATTTTTTCAGCGTTTACCAGACTTTTAGATAGGGGAAATATCAGTGAGCGTTCCGATTTCAGTTCCAGAGCGATTTGCCCAATGAGTCCTTCATATTTAGTCGTTTTCAGCCAATTTTCTGAATTTTTGAAAATTTCACTTTTTTGTGAAAATATCCACTAAATGAGGGAATAATATGTGTGAGGGTACCCCAGGAGAGTTCCAAATGTGTGTTGGTAGAATATATATCCCACGGGGGTAAAATTGAAAAAAGTTTAAAAAAAATTTTTTTTAGACTTAGTCATTTTTCAGGCGTTTATCAGACTTTCAGATAGGGGAAATGTCAGTGAGCGTTCTGATTTCAGTTCCAGAGAGATTCGCCCGATGAGTCCTTCATATTTAGTCGTTTTCAGCCAATTTTCTGAATTTTTGAAAATTTCACTTTTTTGTGAAAATATCCACTAAAATAGGGAATAATATGTGTGAGGGTACCCCAGGAGAGTTCCAAATGTGTGTGGGTAGAATATATATCCCACGGGGGTAAAATTGAAAAAAGGTGAAAAAATTTTTTTTTTGGACTTAGTCATTTTTTCAGCGTTTATCAGACTTTCAGATAGGGGAAATGTCAGTGAGCGTTCCGATTTCAGTTCCAGAGCGATTCACCCGATGAGTCCTTCATATTTAGTCGTTTTCAGCCAATTTTCAGAATTTTTGAAAATTTCACTTTTTTGTGAAAATATCCACTAAATGAGGGAATAATATGTGTGAGGGTACCCCAGGAGAGTTCCAAATGTGTGTGGGTAGAATATATATCCCACGGGGGTAAAATTGAAAAAAGGTGAAAAATTATTTTTTTTGGACTTAGTAATTTTTTCAGCGTTTATCAGACTTTCAGATAGGGGAAATGTCAGTGAGCGTTCCGGTTTCAGTTCCAGCGCAATTCGCCCGATGAATCTTTCATATTCAGTCGTTTTCAGCCAATTTTCTGAATTTTTGAAATTTCACTTTTTTGTGAAAATATCCACTAAATGAGGGAATAATATGTGTGAGGGTACCCCAGGAGAGTTCCAAATGTGTGTGGGTAGAATATATATCCCACGGGGGTAAAATTGAAAAAAGGTGAAAAAATTTTTTTTTTGGACTTAGTCATTTTTTCAGCGTTTATCAGACTTTCAGATAGGGGAAATGTCAGTGAGCGTTCCGATTTCGGTTCCAGAGCGATTCACCCGATGAGTCCTTCATATTTAGTCGTTTTCAGCCAATTTTCAGAATTTTTGAAAATTTCACTTTTTTGTGAAAATATCCACTAAATGAGGGAATAATATGTGTGAGGGTACCCCAGGAGAGTTCCAAATGTGTGTGGGTAGAATATATATCCCAAGGTGGTAAAATTAAAAAAAGGTGAAAAATTATTTTTTTTGGACTTAGTAATTTTTTCAGCGTTTATCAGACTTTCAGATAGGGGAAATGTCAGTGAGCGTTCCGATTTCAGTTCCAGCGCGATTCGCCCGATGAGTCTTTCATATTCAGTCGTTTTCAGCCATTTTTCTGAATTTTTGAAATTTCACTTTTTTGTGAAAATATCCACTAAATGAGGGAATAATATGTGTGAGGGTACCCCAGGAGAGTTCCAAATGTGTGTGGGTAGAATATATATCCCACGGGGGTAAAATTGAAAAAAGGTGAAAAAAATTTTTTTTTGGACTTAGTCATTTTTCCAGCGTTTATCAGACTTTCAGATAGGGGAAATGTCAGTGAGCGTTCCGATTTCAGTTCCAGAGCGATTTGCCCAATGAGTCCTTCATATTTAGTCGTTTTCAGCCAATTTTCAGAATTTTTGAAAATTTCACTTTTTTGTGAAAATATCCACTAAATGAGGGAATAATATGTGTGAGGGTACCCCAGGAGAGTTCCAAATGTGTGTGGGTAGAATATATATCCCACGGGGGTAAAATTGAAAAAAGGTGAAAAAATTTTTTTTTTGGACTTAGTCATTTTTTCAGCGTTTATCAGACTTTCAGATAGGGGAAATGTCAGTGAGCATTCCGATTTCAGTTCCAGAGCGATTCACCCGATGAGTCCTTCATATTTAGTCGTTTTCAGCCAATTTTCAGAATTTTTGAAAATTTCACTTTTTTGTGAAAATATCCACTAAATGAGGGAATAATATGTGTGAGGGTACCCCAGGAGAGTTCCAAATGTGTGTGGGTAGAATATATACCCAACGGCGGTAAAATTGAAAAAAGGTGAAAAAATTTTTTTTTTGGACTTAGTCATTTTTTCAGCGTTTATCAGACTTTCAGATAGGGGAAATGTCAGTGAGCGTTCCGATTTCGGTTCCAGAGCGATTCACCCGATGAGTCCTTCATATTTAGTCGTTTTCAGCCAATTTTCAGAATTTTTGAAATTTTCACTTTTTTGTGAAAATATCCACTAAATGAGGGAATAATATGTGTGAGGGTACCCCAGGAGAGTTCCAAATGTGTGTGGGTAGAATATATATCCCACGGGGGTAAAATTGAAAAAAGGTGAAAAATTATTTTTTTTGGACTTAATAATTTTTTCAGCGTTTATCAGACTTTCAGATAGGGGAAATGTCAGTGAGCGTTCCGATTTCAGTTCCAGCGCGATTCGCCCGATGAATCTTTCATATTCAGTCGTTTTCAGCCAATTTTCTGAATTTTTGAAATTTCACTTTTTTGTGAAAATATCCACTAAATGAGGGAATAATATGTGTGAGGGTACCCCAAGAGAGTTCCAAATGTGTGTGGGTAGAATATATATCCCACGGGGGTAAAATTGAAAAAAGTTGAAAAAAATTTTTTTTTAGACTTAGTCATTTTTCAGGCGTTTATCAGACTTTCAGATAGGGGAAATGTCAGTGAGCGTTCCGATTTCAGTTCCAGAGAGATTCGCCCGATGAGTCCTTCATATTTAGTCGTTTTCAGCCAATTTTCTGAATTTTTGAAAATTTCACTTTTTTGTGAAAATATCCACTAAAATAGGGAATAATATGTGTGAGGGTACCCCAGGAGAGTTCCAAATGTGTGTGGGTAGAATATATATCCCACGGGGGTAAAATTGAAAAAAGTTGAAAAAAATTTTTTTTTAGACTTAGTCATTTTTCAGGCGTTTATCAGACTTTCAGATAGGGGAAATGTCAGTGAGCGTTCCGATTTCAGTTCCAGAGAGATTCGCCCGATGAGTCCTTCATATTTAGTCGTTTTCAGCCAATTTTCTGAATTTTTGAAAATTTAACTTTTTTGTGAAAATATCCACTAAAATAGGGAATAATATGTGTGAGGGTACCCCAGGAGAGTTCCAAATGTGTGTGGGTAGAATATATATCCCACGGGGGTAAAATTGAAAAAAGTTGAAAAAATTTTTTTTTGGACTTAATCATTTTTTCAGCGTTTACCAGACTTTTAGATAGGGGAAATATCAGTGAGCGTTCCGATTTCAGTTCCAGAGCTATTCGCCCGATGAGTCCTTCATATTTAGTCGTTTTTAGCCAATTTTCTGAATTTTTCAAAATTTCACTTTTTTGTGAAAATATCCACTAAATGAGGGAATAATATGTGTGAGGGTACCCCAGGAGAGTTCCAAATGTGTGTGGGTAGAATATATACCCAACGGGGGTAAAATTGAAAAAAGGTGAAAAAAATTTTTTTTTGGACTTAGTCATTTTTTCAGCGTTTATCAGACTTTCAGATAGGGGAAATGTCAGTGAGCGTTCCGATTTCAGTTCCAGAGCGATTTGCCCAATGAGTCCATCATATTTAGTCGTTTTCAGCCAATTTTCTGAATTTTTGAAAATTTCACTTTTTTGTGAAAATATCCACTAAATGAGGGAATAATATGTGTGAGGGTACCCCAGGAGAGTTCCAAATGTGTGTGGGTAGAATATATATCCCACGGGGGTAAAATTGAAAAAAGGTGAAAAAAATTTTTTTTTGACTTAGTCATTTTTTCAGCGTTTATCAGACTTTCAGATAGGGGAAATGTCAGTGAGCATTCCGATTTCAGTTCCAGAGCGATTCACCCGATGAGTCCTTCATATTTAGTCGTTTTCAGCCAATTTTCAGAATTTTTGAAAATTTCACTTTTTTGTGAAAATATCCACTAAATGAGGGAATAATATGTGTGAGGGTACCCCAGGAGAGTTCCAAATGTGTGTGGGTAGAATATATATCCCACGGGGGTAAAATTGAAAAAAGGTGAAAAATTATTTTTTTGGACTTAGTAATTTTTTCAGCGTTTATCAGACTTTCAGATAGGGGAAATGTCAGTGAGCGTTCCGATTTCAGTTCCAGCGCGATTCGCCCGATGAATCTTTCATATTCAGTCGTTTTCAGCCAATTTTCTGAATTTTTGAAATTTCACTTTTTTGTGAAAATATCCACTAAATGAGGGAATAATATGTGTGAGGGTACCCCAGGAGAGTTCCAAATGTGTGTGGGTAGAATATATATCCCACGGGGGTAAAATTGAAAAAAGTTGAAAAAAAATTTTTTTTAGACTTAGTCATTTCTCAGGCGTTTATCAGACTTTCAGATAGGGGAAATGTCAGTGAGCGTTCCGATTTCAGTTCCAGAGAGATTCGCCCGATGAGTCCTTCATATTTAGTCGTTTTCAGCCAATTTTCTGAATTTTTGAAAATGTCACTTTTTTGTGAAAATATCCACTAAAATAGGGAATAATATGTGTGAGGGTACCCCAGGAGAGTTCCAAATGTGTGTGGGTAGAATATATATCCCACGGGGGTAAAATTGAAAAAAGGTGAAAAAATTTTTTTTTTGGACTTAGTCATTTTTTCAGCGTTTATCAGACTTTCAGATAGGGGAAATGTCAGTGAGCGTTCCGATTTCAGTTCCAGAGCGATTCACCCGATGAGTCCTTCATATTTAGTCGTTTTCAGCCAATTTTCAGAATTTTTGAAAATTTCACTTTTTTGTGAAAATATCCACTAAATGAGGGAATAATATGTGTGAGGGTACCCCAGGAGAGTTCCAAATGTGTGTGGGTAGAATATATATCCCACGGGGGTAAAATTGAAAAAAGTTGAAAAAATTTTTTTTTGGACTTAATCATTTTTTCAGCGTTTACCAGACTTTTAGATAGGGGAAATATCAGTGAGCGTTCCGATTTCAGTTCCAGAGCTTTTCGCCCGATGAGTCCTTCATATTTAGTCGTTTTTAGCCAATTTTCTGAATTTTTCAAAATTTCACTTTTTTGTGAAAATATCCACTAAATGAGGGAATAATATGTGTGAGGGTACCCCAGGAGAGTTCCAAATGTGTGTGGGTAGAATATATACCCAACGGGGGTAAAATTGAAAAAAGGTGAAAAAAATTTTTTTTTGGACTTAGTCATTTTTTCAGCGTTTATCAGACTTTCAGATAGGGGAAATGTCAGTGAGCGTTCCGATTTCAGTTCCAGAGCGATTTGCCCAATGAGTCCATCATATTTAGTCGTTTTCAGCCAATTTTCTGAATTTTTGAAAATTTCACTTTTTTGTGAAAATATCCACTAAATGAGGGAATAATATGTGTGAGGGTACCCCAGGAGAGTTCCAAATGTGTGTGGGTAGAATATATATCCCACGGGGGTAAAATTGAAAAAAGTTGAAAAAAAATTTTTTTTAGACTTAGTCATTTCTCAGGCGTTTATCAGACTTTCAGATAGGGGAAATGTCAGTGAGCGTTCCGATTTCAGTTCCAGAGAGATTCGCCCGATGAGTCCTTCATATTTAGTCGTTTTCAGCCAATTTTCTGAATTTTTGAAAATGTCACTTTTTTGTGAAAATATCCACTAAAATAGGGAATAATATGTGTGAGGGTACCCCAGGAGAGTTCCAAATGTGTGTGGGTAGAATATATATCCCACGGGGGTAAAATTGAAAAAAGGTGAAAAAATTTTTTTTTTGGACTTAGTCATTTTTTCAGCGTTTATCAGACTTTCAGATAGGGGAAATGTCAGTGAGCGTTCCGATTTCAGTTCCAGAGCGATTCACCCGATGAGTCCTTCATATTTAGTCGTTTTCAGCCAATTTTCAGAATTTTTGAAAATTTCACTTTTTTGTGAAAATATCCACTAAATGAGGGAATAATATGTGTGAGGGTACCCCAGGAGAGTTCCAAATGTGTGTGGGTAGAATATATATCCCACGGGGGTAAAATTGAAAAAAGTTGAAAAAATTTTTTTTTGGACTTAATCATTTTTTCAGCGTTTACCAGACTTTTAGATAGGGGAAATATCAGTGAGCGTTCCGATTTCAGTTCCAGAGCTTTTCGCCCGATGAGTCCTTCATATTTAGTCGTTTTTAGCCAATTTTCTGAATTTTTCAAAATTTCACTTTTTTGTGAAAATATCCACTAAATGAGGGAATAATATGTGTGAGGGTACCCCAGGAGAGTTCCAAATGTGTGTGGGTAGAATATATACCCAACGGGGGTAAAATTGAAAAAAGGTGAAAAAAATTTTTTTTTGGACTTAGTCATTTTTTCAGCGTTTATCAGACTTTCAGATAGGGGAAATGTCAGTGAGCGTTCCTATTTCAGTTCCAGAGCGATTTGCCCAATGAGTCCATCATATTTAGTCGTTTTCAGCCAATTTTCTGAATTTTTGAAAATTTCACTTTTTTGTGAAAATATCCACTAAATGAGGGAATAATATGTGTGAGGGTACCCCAGGAGAGTTCCAAATGTGTGTGGGTAGAATATATATCCCACGGGGGTAAAATTGAAAAAAGGTGAAAAAAATTTTTTTTTGACTTAGTCATTTTTTCAGCGTTTATCAGACTTTCAGATAGGGGAAATGTCAGTGAGCATTCCGATTTCAGTTCCAGAGCGATTCACCCGATGAGTCCTTCATATTTAGTCGTTTTCAGCCAATTTTCAGAATTTTTGAAAATTTCACTTTTTTGTGAAAATATCCACTAAATGAGGGAATAATATGTGTGAGGGTACCCCAGGAGAGTTCCAAATGTGTGTGGGTAGAATATATATCCCACGGGGGTAAAATTGAAAAAAGGTGAAAAATTATTTTTTTTGGACTTAGTAATTTTTTCAGCGTTTATCAGACTTTCAGATAGGGGAAATGTCAGTGAGCGTTCCGATTTCAGTTCCAGCGCGATTCGCCCGATGAATCTTTCATATTCAGTCGTTTTCAGCCAATTTTCTGAATTTTTGAAATTTCACTTTTTTGTGAAAATATCCACTAAATGAGGGAATAATATGTGTGAGGGTACCCCAGGAGAGTTCCAAATGTGTGTGGGTAGAATATATATCCCACGGGGGTAAAATTGAAAAAAGTTGAAAAAAAATTTTTTTTAGACTTAGTCATTTCTCAGGCGTTTATCAGACTTTCAGATAGGGGAAATGTCAGTGAGCGTTCCGATTTCAGTTCCAGAGAGATTCGCCCGATGAGTCCTTCATATTTAGTCGTTTTCAGCCAATTTTCTGAATTTTTGAAAATGTCACTTTTTTGTGAAAATATCCACTAAAATAGGGAATAATATGTGTGAGGGTACCCCAGGAGAGTTCCAAATGTGTGTGGGTAGAATATATATCCCACGGGGGTAAAATTGAAAAAAGGTGAAAAAATTTTTTTTTTGGACTTAGTCATTTTTTCAGCGTTTATCAGACTTTCAGATAGGGGAAATGTCAGTGAGCGTTCCGATTTCAGTTCCAGAGCGATTCACCCGATGAGTCCTTCATATTTAGTCGTTTTCAGCCAATTTTCAGAATTTTTGAAAATTTCACTTTTTTGTGAAAATATCCACTAAATGAGGGAATAATATGTGTGAGGGTACCCCAGGAGAGTTCCAAATGTGTGTGGGTAGAATATATATCCCACGGGGGTAAAATTGAAAAAAGTTGAAAAAATTTTTTTTTTGGACTTAGTCATTTTGTCAGCGTTTATCAGACTTTCAGATAGGGGAAATGTCAGTGAGCGTTCCGATTTCAGTTCCAGCGCGATTCGCCCGATGAATCTTTCATATTCAGTCGTTTTCAGCCAATTTTCTGAATTTTTGAAATTTCACTTTTTTGTGAAAATATCCACTAAATGAGGGAATAATATGTGTGAGGGTACCCCAGGAGAGTTCCAAATGTGTGTGGGTAGAATATATATCCCACGGGGGTAAAATTGAAAAAAGTTGAAAAAAAATTTTTTTTAGACTTAGTCATTTTTCAGGCGTTTATCAGACTTTCAGATAGGGGAAATGTCAGTGAGCGTTCCGATTTCAGTTCCAGAGAGATTCGCCCGATGAGTCCTTCATATTTAGTCGTTTTCAGCCAATTTTCTGAATTTTTGAAAATTTCACTTTTTTGTGAAAATATCCACTAAAATAGGGAATAATATGTGTGAGGGTACCCCAGGAGAGTTCCAAATGTGTGTGGGTAGAATATATATCCCACGGGGGTAAAATTGAAAAAAGGTGAAAAAAATTTTTTTTTTGGACTTAGTCATTTTTTCAGCGTTTATCAGACTTTCAGATAGGGGAAATGTCAGTGAGCGTTCCGATTTCAGTTCCAGAGCGATTCACCCGATGAGTCCTTCATATTTAGTCGTTTTCAGCCAATTTTCAGAATTTTTGAAAATTTCACTTTTTTGTGAAAATATCCACTAAATGAGGGAATAATATGTGTGAGGGTACCCCAGGAGAGTTCCAAATGTATGTGGGTAGAATATATATCCCACGGGGGTAAAATTAAAAAAAGGTGAAAAATTATTTTTTTTGGACTTAGTAATTTTTTCAGCGTTTATCAGACTTTCAGATAGGGGAAATGTCAGTGAGCGTTCCGATTTCAGTTCCAGAGAGATTCGCCCGATGAGTCCTTCATATTTAGTCGTTTTCAGCCAATTTTCTGAATTTTTGAAAATTTCACTTTTTTGTGAAAATATCCACTAAAATAGGGAATAATATGTGTGAGGGTACCCCAGGAGAGTTCCAAATGTGTGTGGGTAGAATATATATCCCACGGGGGTAAAATTGAAAAAAGGTGAAAAAATTTTTTTTTTGGACTTAGTCATTTTTTCAGCGTTTATCAGACTTTCAGATAGGGGAAATGTCAGTGAGCATTCCGATTTCAGTTCCAGAGCGATTCACCCGATGAGTCCTTCATATTTAGTCGTTTTCAGCCAATTTTCAGAATTTTTGAAAATTTCACTTTTTTGTGAAAATATCCACTAAATGAGGGAATAATATGTGTGAGGGTACCCCAGGAGAGTTCCAAATGTGTGTGGATAGAATATATACCCAACGGGGGTAAAATTGAAAAAAGGTGAAAAAAATATTTTTTTGGACTTAGTCATTTTTTCAGCGTTTATCAGACTTTCAGATAGGGGAAATGTCAGTGAGCGTTCCGATTTCAGTTCCAGCGCGAATCGCCCGATGAGTCTTTCATATTCAGTCGTTTTCAGCCAATTTTCTGAATTTTTGAAATTTCACTTTTTTGTGAAAATATCCACTAAATGAGGGAATAATATGTGTGAGGGTACCCCAGGAGAGTTCCAAATGTGTGTGGGTAGAATATATATCCCACGGGGGTAAAATTGAAAAAAGGTGAAAAATTATTTTTTTTGGACTTAGTAATTTTTTCAGCGTTTATCAGACTTTCAGATAGGGGAAATGTCAGTGAGCGTTCCGATTTCAGTTCCAGAGCGATTCACCCGATGAGTCCTTCATATTTAGTCGTTTTCAGCCAATTTTCGGAATTTTTGAAAATTTCACTTTTTTGTGAAAATATCCACTAAATGAGGGAATAATATGTGTGAGGGTACCCCAGGAGAGTTCCAAATGTGTGTGGGTAGAATATATATCCCACGGGGGTAAAATTGAAAAAAGTTGAAAAAATTTTTTTTTGGACTTAATCATTTTTTCAGCGTTTACCAGACTTTTAGATAGGGGAAATATCAGTGAGCGTTCCGATTTCAGTTCCAGAGCTATTCGCCCGAGGAGTCCTTCATATTTAGTCGTTTTTAGCCAATTTTCTGAATTTTTCAAAATTTCACTTTTTTGTGAAAATATCCACTAAATAAGGGAATAATATGTGTGAGGGTACCCCAGGAGAGTTCCAAATGTGTGTGGGTAGAATATATACCCAACGGGGGTAAAATTGAAAAAAGGTGAAAAAATTTTTTTTTTGGACTTAGTCATTTTTTCAGCGTTTATCAGACTTTCAGATAGGGGAAATGTCAGTGAGCGTTCCGATTTCAGTTCCAGCGCGATTCGCCCGATGAATCTTTCATATTCAGTCGTTTTCAGCCAATTTTCTGAATTTTTGAAATTTCACTTTTTTGTGAAAATATCCACTAAATAAGGGAATAATATGTGTGAGGGTACCCCAGGAGAGTTCCAAATGTGTGTGGGTAGAATATATATCCCACGGGGGTAAAATTGAAAAAAGTTGAAAAAAAATTTTTTTTAGACTTAGTCATTTTTCAGGCGTTTATCAGACTTTCAGATAGGGGAAATGTCAGTGAGCGTTCCGATTTCAGTTCCAGAGAGATTCGCCCGATGAGTCCTTCATATTTAGTCGTTTTCAGCCAATTTTCTGAATTTTTGAAAATTTCACTTTTTTGTGAAAATATCCACTAAAATAGGGAATAATATGTGTGAGGGTACCCCAGGAGAGTTCCAAATGTGTGTGGGTAGAATATATATCCCACGGGGGTAAAATTGAAAAAAGGTGAAAAAATTTTTTTTTTGGACTTAGTCATTTTTTCAGCGTTTATCAGACTTTCAGATAGGGGAAATGTCAGTGAGCATTCCGATTTCAGTTCCAGAGCGATTCACCCGATGAGTCCTTCATATTTAGTCGTTTTCAGCCAATTTTCAGAATTTTTGAAAATTTCACTTTTTTGTGAAAATATCCACTAAATGAGGGAATAATATGTGTGAGGGTACCCCAGGAGAGTTCCAAATGTGTGTGGGTAGAATATATACCCAACGGGGGTAAAATTGAAAAAAGGTGAAAAAAATATTTTTTTGGACTTAGTCATTTTTTCAGCGTTTATCAGACTTTCAGATAGGGGAAATGTCAGTGAGCGTTCCGATTTCAGTTCCAGAGCGATTCACCCAATGAGTCCTTCATATTTAGTCGTTTTCGGCCAATTTTCTGAATTTTTGAAAATTTCACTTTTTTGTGAAAATATCCACTAAATGAGGGAATAATATGTGTGAGGGTACCCCAGGAGAGTTCCAAATGTGTGTGGGTAGAATATATATCCCACGGGGGTAAAATTGAAAAAAGGTGAAAAATTATTTTTTTTGGACTTAGTAATTTTTTCAGCGTTTATCAGACTTTCAGATAGGGGAAATGTCAGTGAGCGTTCCGATTTCAGTTCCAGAGCTATTCGCCCGATGAGTCCTTCATATTTAGTCGTTTTTAGCCAATTTTCTGAATTTTTCAAAATTTCACTTTTTTGTGAAAATATCCACTAAATGAGGGAATAATATGTGTGAGGGTACCCCAGGAGAGTTCCAAATGTGTGTGGGTAGAATATATACCCAACGGGGGTAAAATTGAAAAAAGGTGAAAAAATTTTTTTTTTGGACTTAGTCATTTTTTCAGCGTTTATCAGACTTTCAGATAGGGGAAATGTCAGTGAGCGTTCCGATTTCAGTTCCAGAGCGATTTGCCCAATGAGTCCTTCATATTTAGTCGTTTTCAGCCAATTTTCTGAATTTTTGAAAATTTCACTTTTTTGTGAAAATATCCACTAAATGAGGGAATAATATGTGTGAGGGTACCCCAGGAGAGTTCCAAATGTATGTGGGTAGAATATATATCCCACGGGGGTAAAATTAAAAAAGGTGAAAAATTATTTTTTTTGGACTTAGTAATTTTTTCAGCGTTTATCAGACTTTCAGATAGGGGAAATGTCAGTGAGCGTTCCGATTTCAGTTCCAGAGAGATTCGCCCGATGAGTCCTTCATATTTAGTCGTTTTCAGCCAATTTTCTGAATTTTTGAAAATTTCACTTTTTTGTGAAAATATCCACTAAAATAGGGAATAATATGTGTGAGGGTACCCCAGGAGAGTTCCAAATGTGTGTGGGTAGAATATATATCCCACGGGGGTAAAATTGAAAAAAGGTGAAAAAATTTTTTTTTTGGACTTAGTCATTTTTTCAGCGTTTATCAGACTTTCAGATAGGGGAAATGTCAGTGAGCATTCCGATTTCAGTTCCAGAGCGATTCACCCGATGAGTCCTTCATATTTAGTCGTTTTCAGCCAATTTTCAGAATTTTTGAAAATTTCACTTTTTTGTGAAAATATCCACTAAATGAGGGAATAATATGTGTGAGGGTACCCCAGGAGAGTTCCAAATGTGTGTGGGTAGAATATATACCCAACGGGGGTAAAATTGAAAAAAGGTGAAAAAAATATTTTTTTGGACTTAGTCATTTTTTCAGCGTTTATCAGACTTTCAGAAAGGGGAAATGTCAGTGAGCGTTCCGATTTCAGTTCCAGAGCGATTCACCCAATGAGTCCTTCATATTTAGTCGTTTTCAGCCAATTTTCTGAATTTTTGAAAATTTCACTTTTTTGTGAAAATATCCACTAAATGAGGGAATAATATGTGTGAGGGTACCCCAGGAGAGTTCCAAATGTGTGTGGGTAGAATATATATCCCACGGGGGTAAAATTAAAAAAAGGTGAAAAATTATTTTTTTTGGACTTAGTAATTTTTTCAGCGTTTATCAGACTTTCAGATAGGGGAAATGTCAGTGAGCGTTCCGATTTCAGTTCCAGAGCGATTTGCCCAATGAGTCCTTCATATTTAGTCGTTTTCAGCCAATTTTCTGAATTTTTGAAAATTTCACTTTTTTGTGAAAATATCCACTAAATGAGGGAATAATATGTGTGAGGGTACCCCAGGAGAGTTCCAAATGTGTGTTGGTAGAATATATATCCCACGGGGGTAAAATTGAAAAAAGTTGAAAAAAAATTTTTTTTAGACTTAGTCATTTTTCAGGCGTTTATCAGACTTTCAGATAGGGGAAATGTCAGTGAGCGTTCCGATTTCAGTTCCAGAGAGATTCGCCCGATGAGTCCTTCATATTTAGTCGTTTTTAGCCAATTTTCTGAATTTTTCAAAATTTCACTTTTTTGTGAAAATATCCACTAAATGAGGGAATAATATGTGTGAGGGTACCCCAGGAGAGTTCCAAATGTGTGTGGGTAGAATATATACCCAACGGGGGTAAAATTGAAAAAAGGTGAAAAAATTTTTTTTTTGGACTTAGTCATTTTTTCAGCGTTTATCAGACTTTCAGATAGGGGAAATGTCAGTGAGCGTTCCGATTTCAGTTCCAGAGCGATTTGCCCAATGAGTCCTTCATATTTAGTCGTTTTCAGCCAATTTTCTGAATTTTTGAAAATTTCACTTTTTTGTGAAAATATCCACTAAATGAGGGAATAATATGTGTGAGGGTACCCCAGGAGAGTTCCAAATGTATGTGGGTAGAATATATATCCCACGGGGGTAAAATTAAAAAAGGTGAAAAATTATTTTTTTTGGACTTAGTAATTTTTTCAGCGTTTATCAGACTTTCAGATAGGGGAAATGTCAGTGAGCGTTCCGATTTCAGTTCCAGAGAGATTCGCCCGATGAGTCCTTCATATTTAGTCGTTTTCAGCCAATTTTCTGAATTTTTGAAAATTTCACTTTTTTGTGAAAATATCCACTAAAATAGGGAATAATATGTGTGAGGGTACCCCAGGAGAGTTCCAAATGTGTGTGGGTAGAATATATATCCCACGGGGGTAAAATTGAAAAAAGGTGAAAAAATTTTTTTTTTGGACTTAGTCATTTTTTCAGCGTTTATCAGACTTTCAGATAGGGGAAATGTCAGTGAGCATTCCGATTTCAGTTCCAGAGCGATTCACCCGATGAGTCCTTCATATTTAGTCGTTTTCAGCCAATTTTCAGAATTTTTGAAAATTTCACTTTTTTGTGAAAATATCCACTAAATGAGGGAATAATATGTGTGAGGGTACCCCAGGAGAGTTCCAAATGTGTGTGGGTAGAATATATACCCAACGGGGGTAAAATTGAAAAAAGGTGAAAAAAATATTTTTTTGGACTTAGTCATTTTTTCAGCGTTTATCAGACTTTCAGAAAGGGGAAATGTCAGTGAGCGTTCCGATTTCAGTTCCAGAGCGATTCACCCAATGAGTCCTTCATATTTAGTCGTTTTCAGCCAATTTTCTGAATTTTTGAAAATTTCACTTTTTTGTGAAAATATCCACTAAATGAGGGAATAATATGTGTGAGGGTACCCCAGGAGAGTTCCAAATGTGTGTGGGTAGAATATATATCCCACGGGGGTAAAATTAAAAAAAGGTGAAAAATTATTTTTTTTGGACTTAGTAATTTTTTCAGCGTTTATCAGACTTTCAGATAGGGGAAATGTCAGTGAGCGTTCCGATTTCAGTTCCAGAGCGATTTGCCCAATGAGTCCTTCATATTTAGTCGTTTTCAGCCAATTTTCTGAATTTTTGAAAATTTCACTTTTTTGTGAAAATATCCACTAAATGAGGGAATAATATGTGTGAGGGTACCCCAGGAGAGTTCCAAATGTGTGTTGGTAGAATATATATCCCACGGGGGTAAAATTGAAAAAAGTTGAAAAAAAATTTTTTTTAGACTTAGTCATTTTTCAGGCGTTTATCAGACTTTCAGATAGGGGAAATGTCAGTGAGCGTTCCGATTTCAGTTCCAGAGAGATTCGCCCGATGAGTCCTTCATATTTAGTCGTTTTCAGCCAATTTTCTGAATTTTTGAAAATTTCACTTTTTTGTGAAAATATCCACTAAAATAGGGAATAATATGTGTGAGGGTACCCCAGGAGAGTTCCAAATGTGTGTGGGTAGAATATATATCCCACGGGGGTAAAATTGAAAAAAGGTGAAAAAATTTTTTTTTTGGACTTAGTCATTTTTTCAGCGTTTATCAGACTTTCAGATAGGGGAAATGTCAGTGAGCATTCCGATTTCAGTTCCAGAGCGATTCACCCGATGAGTCCTTCATATTTAGTCGTTTTCAGCCAATTTTCAGAATTTTTGAAAATTTCACTTTTTTGTGAAAATATCCACTAAATGAGGGAATAATATGTGTGTGGGTACCCCAGGAGAGTTCCAAATGTGTGTGGGTAGAATATATACCCAACGGGGGTAAAATTGAAAAAAGGTGAAAAAAATATTTTTTTGGACTTAGTCATTTTTTCAGCGTTTATCAGACTTTCAGATAGGGGAAATGTCAGTGAGCGGTCCGATTTCAGTTCCAGAGCGATTCACCCAATGAGTCCTTCATATTTAGTCGTTTTCAGCCAATTTTCTGAATTTTTGAAAATTTCACTTTTTTGTGAAAATATCCACTAAATGAGGGAATAATATGTGTGAGGGTACCCCAGGAGAGTTCCAAATGTGTGTGGGTAGAATATATATCCCACGGGGGTAAAATTAAAAAAAGGTGAAAAATTATTTTTTTTGGACTTAGTAATTTTTTCAGCGTTTATCAGACTTTCAGATAGGGGAAATGTCAGTGAGCGTTCAGATTTCAGTTCCAGCGCGATTCGCCCGATGAGTCTTTCATATTCAGTCGTTTTCAGCCAATTTTCTGAATTTTTGAAATTTCACTTTTTTGTGAAAATATCCACTAAATGAGGGAATAATATGTGTGAGGGTACCCCAGGAGAGTTCCAAATGTGTGTGGGTAGAATATATATCCCACGGGGGTAAAATTGAAAAAAGGTGAAAAAAAATTTTTTTTAGACTTAGTCATTTTTCAGGCGTTTATCAGACTTTCAGATAGGGGAAATGTCAGTGAGCGTTCCGATTTCAGTTCCAGAGAGATTCGCCCGATGAGTCCTTCATATTTAGTCGTTTTCAGCCAATTTTCTGAATTTTTGAAAATTTCACTTTTTTGTGAAAATATCCACTAAAATAGGGAATAATATGTGTGAGGGTACCCCAGGAGAGTTCCAAATGTGTGTGGGTAGAATATATATCCCACGGGGGTAAAATTGAAAAAAGGTGAAAAAATTTTTTTTTTGGACTTAGTCATTTTTTCAGCGTTTATCAGACTTTCAGATAGGGGAAATGTCAGTGAGCATTCCGATTTCAGTTCCAGAGCGATTCACCCGATGAGTCCTTCATATTTAGTCGTTTTCAGCCAATTTTCAGAATTTTTGAAAATTTCACTTTTTTGTGAAAATATCCACTAAATGAGGGAATAATATGTGTGAGGGTACCCCAGGAGAGTTCCAAATGTGTGTGGGTAGAATATATACCCAACGGGGGTAAAATTGAAAAAAGGTGAAAAAAATATTTTTTTGGACTTAGTCATTTTTTCAGCGTTTATCAGACTTTCAGATAGGGGAAATGTCAGTGAGCGTTCCGATTTCAGTTCCAGAGCGATTCACTCAATGAGTCCTTCATATTTAGTCGTTTTCAGCCAATTTTCTGAATTTTTGAAAATTTCACTTTTTTGTGAAAATATCCACTAAATGAGGGAATAATACGTGTGAGGGTACCCCAGGAGAGTTCCAAATGTGTGTGGGTAGAATATATATCCCACGGGGGTAAAATTAAAAAAAGGTGAAAAATTATTTTTTTTGGACTTAGTAATTTTTTCAGCGTTTATCAGACTTTCAGATAGGGGAAATGTCAGTGAGCGTTCCGATTTCAGTTCCAGTGCGATTCGCCCGATGAGTCTTTCATATTCAGTCGTTTTCAGCCAATTTTCTGAATTTTTGAAATTTCACTTTTTTGTGAAAATATCCACTAAATGAGGGAATAATATGTGTGAGGGTACCCCAGGAGAGTTCCAAATGTGTGTGGGTAGAATATATATCCCACGGGGGTAAAATTGAAAAAAGGTGAAAAAATTTTTTTTTTGGACTTAGTCATTTTTTCAGCGTTTATCAGACTTTCAGATAGGGGAAATGTCAGTGAGCGTTCCGATTTCAGTTCCAGAGCGATTCACCAGATGAGTCCTTCATATTTAGTCGTTTTCAGCCAATTTTCTGAATTTTTGAAAATTTCACTTTTTTGTGAAAATATCCACTAAATGAGGGAATAATATGTGTGAGGGTACCCCAGGAGAGTTCCAAATGTGTGTGGGTAGAATATATATCCCACGGGGGTAAAATTAAAAAAAGGTGAAAAATTATTTTTTTTGGACTTAGTAATTTTTTCAGCGTTTATCAGACTTTCAGATAGGGGAAATGTCAGTGAGCGTTCAGATTTCAGTTCCAGCGCGATTCGCCCGATGAGTCTTTCATATTCAGTCGTTTTCAGCCAATTTTCTGAATTTTTGAAATTTCACTTTTTTGTGAAAATATCCACTAAATGAGGGAATAATATGTGTGAGGGTACCCCAGGAGAGTTCCAAATGTGTGTGGGTAGAATATATATCCCACGGGGGTAAAATTGAAAAAAGGTGAAAAATTATTTTTTTTGGACTTAGTAATTTTTTCAGCGTTTATCAGACTTTCAGATAGGGGAAATGTCAGTGAGCGTTCCGATTTCAGTTCCAGAGCTATTCGCCCGATGAGTCCTTCATATTTAGTCATTTTTAGCCAATTTTCTGAATTTTTGAAAATTTCACTTTTTTGTGAAAATATCCACTAAATGAGGGAATAATATGTGTGAGGGTACCCCAGGAGAGTTCCAAATGTGTGTTGGTAGAATATATATCCCACGGGGGTAAAATTGAAAAAAGTTGAAAAAAAATTTTTTTTAGACTTAGTCATTTTTCAGGCGTTTATCAGACTTTCAGATAGGGGAAATGTCAGTGAGCGTTCCGATTTCAGTTCCAGAGAGATTCGCCCGATGAGTCCTTCATATTTAGTCGTTTTCAGCCAATTTTCTGAATTTTTGAAAATTTCACTTTTTTGTGAAAATATCCACTAAAATAGGGAATAATATGTGTGAGGGTACCCCAGGAGAGTTCCAAATGTGTGTGGGTAGAATATATATCCCACGGGGGTAAAATTGAAAAAAGGTGAAAAAATTTTTTTTTTGGACTTAGTCATTTTTTCAGCGTTTATCAGACTTTCAGATAGGGGAAATGTCAGTGAGCATTCCGATTTCAGTTCCAGAGCGATTCACCCGATGAGTCCTTCATATTTAGTCGTTTTCAGCCAATTTTCAGAATTTTTGAAAATTTCACTTTTTTGTGAAAATATCCACTAAATGAGGGAATAATATGTGTGAGGGTACCCCAGGAGAGTTCCAAATGTGTGTGGGTAGAATATATACCCAACGGGGGTAAAATTGAAAAAAGGTGAAAAAAATATTTTTTTGGACTTAGTCATTTTTTCAGCGTTTATCAGACTTTCAGATAGGGGAAATGTCAGTGAGCGTTCCGATTTCAGTTCCAGAGCGATTCACCCAATGAGTCCTTCATATTTAGTCGTTTTCAGCCAATTTTCTGAATTTTTGAAAATTTCACTTTTTTGTGAAAATATCCACTAAATGAGGGAATAATATGTGTGAGGGTACCCCAGGAGAGTTCCAAATGTGTGTGGGTAGAATATATATCCCACGGGGGTAAAATTAAAAAAAGGTGAAAAATTATTTTTTTTGGACTTAGTAATTTTTTCAGCGTTTATCAGACTTTCAGATAGGGGAAATGTCAGTGAGCGTTCCGATTTCAGTTCCAGAGCTATTCGCCCGATGAGTCCTTCATATTTAGTCATTTTTAGCCAATTTTCTGAATTTTTGAAAATTTCACTTTTTTGTGAAAATATCCACTAAATGAGGGAATAATATGTGTGAGGGTACCCCAGGAGAGTTCCAAATGTGTGTTGGTAGAATATATATCCCACGGGGGTAAAATTGAAAAAAGTTGAAAAAAAATTTTTTTTAGACTTAGTCATTTTTCAGGCGTTTATCAGACTTTCAGATAGGGGAAATGTCAGTGAGCGTTCCGATTTCAGTTCCAGAGAGATTCGCCCGATGAGTCCTTCATATTTAGTCGTTTTCAGCCAATTTTCTGAATTTTTGAAAATTTCACTTTTTTGTGAAAATATCCACTAAAATAGGGAATAATATGTGTGAGGGTACCCCAGGAGAGTTCCAAATGTGTGTGGGTAGAATATATATCCCACGGGGGTAAAATTGAAAAAAGGTGAAAAAATTTTTTTTTTGGACTTAGTCATTTTTTCAGCGTTTATCAGACTTTCAGATAGGGGAAATGTCAGTGAGCATTCCGATTTCAGTTCCAGAGCGATTCACCCGATGAGTCCTTCATATTTAGTCGTTTTCAGCCAATTTTCAGAATTTTTGAAAATTTCACTTTTTTGTGAAAATATCCACTAAATGAGGGAATAATATGTGTGAGGGTACCCCAGGAGAGTTCCAAATGTGTGTGGGTAGAATATATACCCAACGGGGGTAAAATTGAAAAAAGGTGAAAAAAATATTTTTTTGGACTTAGTCATTTTTTCAGCGTTTATCAGACTTTCAGATAGGGGAAATGTCAGTGAGCGTTCCGATTTCAGTTCCAGAGCGATTCACCCAATGAGTCCTTCATATTTAGTCGTTTTCAGCCAATTTTCTGAATTTTTGAAAATTTCACTTTTTTGTGAAAATATCCACTAAATGAGGGAATAATATGTGTGAGGGTACCCCAGGAGAGTTCCAAATGTGTGTGGGTAGAATATATATCCCACGGGGGTAAAATTAAAAAAAGGTGAAAAATTATTTTTTTTGGACTTAGTAATTTTTTCAGCGTTTATCAGACTTTCAGATAGGGGAAATGTCAGTGAGCGTTCCGATTTCAGTTCCAGAGCGATTTGCCCAATGAGTCCTTCATATTTAGTCGTTTTCAGCCAATTTTCTGAATTTTTGAAAATTTCACTTTTTTGTGAAAATATCCACTAAATGAGGGAATAATATGTGTGAGGGTACCCCAGGAGAGTTCCAAATGTGTGTTGGTAGAATATATATCCCACGGGGGTAAAATTGAAAAAAGTTGAAAAAAAATTTTTTTTAGACTTAGTCATTTTTCAGGCGTTTATCAGACTTTCAGATAGGGGAAATGTCAGTGAGCGTTCCGATTTCAGTTCCAGAGAGATTCGCCCGATGAGTCCTTCATATTTAGTCGTTTTCAGCCAATTTTCTGAATTTTTGAAAATTTCACTTTTTTGTGAAAATATCCACTAAATGAGGGAATAATATGTGTGAGGGTACCCCAGGAGAGTTCCAAATGTGTGTGGGTAGAATATATACCCAACAGGGGTAAAATTGAAAAAAGGTGAAAAAAATATTTTTTTGGACTTAGTCATTTTTTCAGCGTTTATCAGACTTTCAGATAGGGGAAATGTCAGTGAGCGTTCCAATTTCAGTTCCAGAGCGATTCACCCAATGAGTCCTTCATATTTAGTCGTTTTCAGCCAATTTTCTGAATTTTTGAAAATTTCACTTTTTTGTGAAAATATCCACTAAATGAGGGAATAATATGTGTGAGGGTACCCCAGGAGAGTTCCAAATGTGTGTGGGTAGAATATATATCCCACGGGGGTAAAATTAAAAAAAGGTGAAAAATTATTTTTTTTGGACTTAGTAATTTTTTCAGCGTTTATCAGACTTTCAGATAGGGGAAATGTCAGTGAGCGTTCAGATTTCAGTTCCAGCGCGATTCGCCCGATGAGTCTTTCATATTCAGTCGTTTTCAGCCAATTTTCTGAATTTTTGAAATTTCACTTTTTTGTGAAAATATCCACTAAATGAGGGAATAATATGTGTGAGGGTACCCCAGGAGAGTTCCAAATGTGTGTGGGTAGAATATATATCCCACGGGGGTAAAATTGAAAAAAGGTGAAAAATTATTTTTTTTGGACTTAGTAATTTTTTCAGCGTTTATCAGACTTTCAGATAGGGGAAATGTCAGTGAGCGTTCCGATTTCAGTTCCAGAGCTATTCGCCCGATGAGTCCTTCATATTTAGTCGTTTTTAGCCAATATTCTGAATTTTTCAAAATTTCACTTTTTTGTGAAAATATCCACTAAATGAGGGAATAATATGTGTGAGGGTACCCCAGGAGAGTTCCAAATGTGTGTGGGTAGAATATATACCCAACGGGGGTAAAATTGAAAAAAGGTGAAAAAATTTTTTTTTTGGACTTAGTCATTTTTTCAGCGTTTATCAGACTTTCAGATAGGGGAAATGTCAGTGAGCGTTCCGATTTCAGTTCCAGAGCGATTTGCCCAATGAGTCCTTCATATTTAGTCGTTTTCAGCCAATTTTCTGAATTTTTGAAAATTTCACTTTTTTGTGAAAATATCCACTAAATGAGGGAATAATATGTGTGAGGGTACCCCAGGAGAGTTCCAAATGTGTGTTGGTAGAATATATATCCCACGGGGGTAAAATTGAAAAAAGTTGAAAAAAAATTTTTTTTAGACTTAGTCATTTTTCAGGCGTTTATCAGACTTTCAGATAGGGGAAATGTCAGTGAGCGTTCCGATTTCAGTTCCAGAGAGATTCGCCCAATGAGTCCTTCATATTTAGTCGTTTTCAGCCAATTTTCTGAATTTTTGAAATTTCACTTTTTTGTGAAAATATCCACTAAATGAGGGAATAATATGTGTGAGGGTACCCCAGGAGAGTTCCAAATGTGTGTGGGTAGAATATATATCCCACGGGGGTAAAATTGAAAAGAGTTGAAAAAAAATTTTTTTTTGACTTAGTCATTTTTCAGGCGTTTATCAGACTTTCAGATAGGGGAAATGTCAGTGAGCGTTCCGATTTCAGTTCCAGAGCGATACACCCGATGAGTCCTTCATATTTAGTCGTTTTCAGCCAATTTTCAGAATTTTTGAAAATTTCACTTTTTTTTTGAAAATATCCACTAAATGAGGGAATAATATATTTGAGGGTACCCCAGTAGAGTTCTAAATGTGTTTGGGTACAACATATATCCCATGGGGGTAAAATTGAAAAGAGTTGAAAAAAAATTTTTTTTGGACTAAGTCATTTTTCCGGCGTTTATCAGACTTTCAGATAGGGGAAATGTTAGTGAGCGTTCCGATTTCAGTTCCAGAGCGAATCGCCTGATGAGTCCTTGATATTTAGTCGTTTTCAGCCAATTTTCAGAATTTTTGAAAATTTCACTTTTTTGTGAAAATATCCACGAAATGAGGGAATAATATGTGTGAGGGTACCCCAGGAGAGTTCCAAATGTGTGTGGGTAGAATATATATCCCACGGGGGTAAAATTGAAAAAAGTTGAAAAAAATTTTTTTTGGACTTAATCATTTTTTCAGCGTTTACCAGACTTTCAGATAGGGGAAATATCAGTGAGCGTTCCGATTTCAGTTCCAGAGCTATTCGCCCGATGAGTCCTTCATATTTAGTCGTTTTTAGCCAATTTTCTGAATTTTTCAAAATTTCACTTTTTTGTGAAAATATCCACTAAATGAGGGAATAATATGTGTGAGGGTACCCCAGGAGAGTTCCAAATGTGTGTGGGTAGAATATATACCTAACGGGGGTAAAATTGAAAAAAGGTGAAAAAATTTTTTTTTTGGACTTAGTCATTTTTTCAGCGTTTATCAGACTTTCAGATAGGGGAAATGTCAGTGAGCGTTCCGATTTCAGTTCCAGAGCGATTCACCAGATGAGTCCTTCATATTTAGTCGTTTTCAGCCAATTTTCTGAATTTTTCAAAATTTCACTTTTTTGTGAAAATATCCACTAAATGAGGGAATAATATGTGTGAGGGTACCCCAGGAGAGTTCCAAATGTGTGTGGGTAGAATATATACCCAACAGGGGTAAAATTGAAAAAAGGTGAAAAAAATTTTTTTTTGGACTTAGTCATTTTTTCAGCGTTTATCAGACTTTCAGATAGGGGAAATGTCAGTGAGCGTTCCGATTTCAGTTCCAGAGTGATTCACCCAATGAGTCCTTCATATTTAGTCGTTTTCAGCCAATTTTCTGAATTTTTGAAAATTTCACTTTTTTGTGAAAATATCCACTAAATGAGGGAATAATATGTGTGAGGGTACCCCAGGAGAGTTCCAAATGTGTGTGGGTAGAATATATATCCCACGGGGGTAAAATTGAAAAAAGGTGAAAAATTATTTTTTTTGGACTTAGTAATTTATTCAGCGTTTATCAGACTTTCAGATAGGGGAAATGTCAGTGAGCGTTCCGATTTCAGTTCCAGCGCGATTCGCCCGATGAATCTTTCATATTCAGTCGTTTTCAGCCAATTTTCTGAATTTTTGAAATTTCACTTTTTTGTGAAAATATCCACTAAATGAGGGAATAATATGTGTGAGGGTACCCCAGGAGAGTTCCAAATGTGTGTGGGTAGAATATATATCCCACGGGGGTAAAATTGAAAAAAGTTGAAAAAAAATTTTTTTTAGACTTAGTCATTTTTCAGGCGTTTATCAGACTTTCAGATAGGGGAAATGTCAGTGAGCGTTCCGATTTCAGTTCCAGAGCGATACACCCGATGAGTCCTTCATATTTAGTCGTTTTCAGCCAATTTTCAGAATTTTTGAAAATTTCACTTTTTTTTTGAAAATATCCACTAAATGAGGGAATAATATATTTGAGGGTACCCCAGTAGAGTTCTAAATGTGTTTGGGTACAACATATATCCCATGGGGGTAAAATTGAAAAGAGTTGAAAAAAAATTTTTTTTGGACTAAGTAATTTTTCCGGCGTTTATCAGACTTTCAGATAGGGGAAATGTTAGTGAGCGTTCCGATTTCAGTTCCAGAGCGAATCGCCTGATGAGTCCTTGATATTTAGTCGTTTTCAGCCAATTTTCAGAATTTTTGAAAATTTCATTTTTTTGTGAAAATATCCACGAAATGAGGGAATAATATGTGTGAGGGTACCCCAGGAGAGTTCCAAATGTGTGTGGGTAGAATATATATCCCACGGGGGTAAAATTGAAAAAAGTTGAAAAAATTTTTTTTTAGACTTAATCATTTTTTCAGCGTTTATCAGACTTTCAGATAGGGGAAATATCAGTGAGCGTTCCGATTTCAGTTACAGAGCGATTCGCCCGATGAGTCCTTCATATTTAGTCGTTTTTAGCCAATTTATTGAATTTTTCAAAATTTCACTTTTTTGTGAAAATATCCACTAAATGAGGGAATAATATGTGTGAGGGTACCCCAGGAGAGTTCCAAATGTGTGTGGGTAGAATATATATCCCACGGGGGTAAAATTGAAAAAAGGTGAAAAAATTTTTTTTTGGACTTAATCAATTTTTCAGCGTTTACCAGACTTTCAGATAGGGGAAATATCAGTGAGCGTTCCGATTTCAGTTCCAGAGCTATTCGCCCGATGAGTCCTTCATATTTAGTCGTTTTTAGCCAATTTTCTGAATTTTTCAAAATTTCACTTTTTTGTGAAAATATCCACTAAATGAGGGAATAATATGTGTGAGGGTACCCCAGGAGAGTTCCAAATGTGTGTGGGTAGAATATATACCTAACGGGGGTAAAATTGAAAAAAGGTGAAAAAATTTTTTCTTTGGACTTAGTCATTTTTTCAGCGTTTATCAGACTTTCAGATAGGGGAAATGTCAGTGAGCGTTCCGATTTCAGTTCCAGAGCGATTCACCAGATGAGTCCTTCATATTTAGTCGTTTTCAGCCAATTTTCAGAATTTTTGAAAATTTCACTTTTTTGTGAAAATATCCACTAAATGAGGGAATAATATGTGTGAGGGTACCCCAGGAGAGTTCCAAATGTGTGTGGGTAGAATATATATCCCACGGGGGTAAAATTGAAAAAAGTTGAAAAAATTTTTTTTTGGACTTAATCATTTTTTCAGCGTATACCAGACTTTCAGATAGGGGAAATGTCAGTGAGCGTTCCGATTTCAGTTCCAGCGCGATTCGCCCGATGAATCTTTCATATTCAGTCGTTTTCAGCCAATTTTCTGAATTTTTGAAATTTCACTTTTTTGTGAAAATATCCACTAAATGAGGGAATAATATGTGTGAGGGTACCCCAGGAGAGTTCCAAATGTGTGTGGGTAGAATATATATCCCACGGGGGTAAAATTGAAAAAAGTTGAAAAAAAATTTTTTTTAGACTTAGTCATTTTTCAGGCGTTTATCAGACTTTCAGATAGGGGAAATGTCAGTGAGCGTTCCGATTTCAGTTCCAGAGCGATACACCCGATGAGTCCTTCATATTTAGTCGTTTTCAGCCAATTTTCAGAATTTTTGAAAATTTCACTTTTTTTTTGAAAATATCCACTAAATGAGGGAATAATATATTTGAGGGTACCCCAGTAGAGTTCTAAATGTGTTTGGGTACAACATATATCCCATGGGGGTAAAATTGAAAAGAGTTGAAAAAAAATTTTTTTTGGACTAAGTAATTTTTCCGGCGTTTATCAGACTTTCAGATAGGGGAAATGTTAGTGAGCGTTCCGATTTCAGTTCCAGAGCGAATCGCCTGATGAGTCCTTGATATTTAGTCGTTTTCAGCCAATTTTCAGAATTTTTGAAAATTTCATTTTTTTGTGAAAATATCCACGAAATGAGGGAATAATATGTGTGAGGGTACCCCAGGAGAGTTCCAAATGTGTGTGGGTAGAATATATATCCCACGGGGGTAAAATTGAAAAAAGTTGAAAAAATTTTTTTTTAGACTTAATCATTTTTTCAGCGTTTATCAGACTTTCAGATAGGGGAAATATCAGTGAGCGTTCCGATTTCAGTTACAGAGCGATTCGCCCGATGAGTCCTTCATATTTAGTCGTTTTTAGCCAATTTATTGAATTTTTCAAAATTTCACTTTTTTGTGAAAATATCCACTAAATGAGGGAATAATATGTGTGAGGGTACCCCAGGAGAGTTCCAAATGTGTGTGGGTAGAATATATATCCCACGGGGGTAAAATTGAAAAAAGGTGAAAAAATTTTTTTTTGGACTTAATCAATTTTTCAGCGTTTACCAGACTTTCAGATAGGGGAAATATCAGTGAGCGTTCCGATTTCAGTTCCAGAGCTATTCGCCCGATGAGTCCTTCATATTTAGTCGTTTTTAGCCAATTTTCTGAATTTTTCAAAATTTCACTTTTTTGTGAAAATATCCACTAAATGAGGGAATAATATGTGTGAGGGTACCCCAGGAGAGTTCCAAATGTGTGTGGGTAGAATATATACCTAACGGGGGTAAAATTGAAAAAAGGTGAAAAAATTTTTTCTTTGGACTTAGTCATTTTTTCAGCGTTTATCAGACTTTCAGATAGGGGAAATGTCAGTGAGCGTTCCGATTTCAGTTCCAGAGCGATTCACCAGATGAGTCCTTCATATTTAGTCGTTTTCAGCCAATTTTCAGAATTTTTGAAAATTTCACTTTTTTGTGAAAATATCCACTAAATGAGGGAATAATATGTGTGAGGGTACCCCAGGAGAGTTCCAAATGTGTGTGGGTAGAATATATATCCCACGGGGGTAAAATTGAAAAAAGTTGAAAAAATTTTTTTTTGGACTTAATCATTTTTTCAGCGTATACCAGACTTTCAGATAGGGGAAATGTCAGTGAGCGTTCCGATTTCAGTTCCAGAGCTATTTGCCCGATGAGTCCTTCATATTTAGTCGTTTTCAGCCAATTTTCTGAATTTTTCAAAATTTCACTTTTTTGTGAAAATATCCACTAAATGAGGGAATAATATGTGTGAGGGTACCCCAGGAGAGTTCCAAATGTGTGTGGGTAGAATATATACCCAACGGCGGTAAAATTGAAAAAAGGTGAAAAAATTTTTTTTTTGGACTTAGTCATTTTTTCAGCGTTTATCAGACTTTCAGATAGGGGAAATGTCAGTGAGCGTTCCGATTTCAGTTCCAGAGTGATTCACCCAATGAGTCCTTCATATTTAGTCGTTTTCAGCCAATTTTCTGAATTTTTGAAAATTTCACTTTTTTGTGAAAATATCCACTAAATGAGGGAATAATATGTGTGAGGGTACCCCAGGAGAGTTCCAAATGTGTGTGGGTAGAATATATATCCCACGGGGGTAAAATTGAAAAAAGGTGAAAAATTATTTTTTTTGGACTTAGTAATTTATTCAGCGTTTATCAGACTTTCAGATAGGGGAAATGTCAGTGAGCGTTCCGATTTCAGTTCCAGCGCGATTCGCCCGATGAATCTTTCATATTCAGTCGTTTTCAGCCAATTTTCTGAATTTTTGAAATTTCACTTTTTTGTGAAAATATCCACTAAATGAGGGAATAATATGTGTGAGGGTACCCCAGGAGAGTTCCAAATGTGTGTGGGTAGAATATATATCCCACGGGGGTAAAATTGAAAAAAGTTGAAAAAAAATTTTTTTTAGACTTAGTCATTTTTCAGGCGTTTATCAGACTTTCAGATAGGGGAAATGTCAGTGAGCGTTCCGATTTCAGTTCCAGAGCGATACACCCGATGAGTCCTTCATATTTAGTCGTTTTCAGCCAATTTTCAGAATTTTTGAAAATTTCACTTTTTTTTTGAAAATATCCACTAAATGAGGGAATAATATATTTGAGGGTACCCCAGTAGAGTTCTAAATGTGTTTGGGTACAACATATATCCCATGGGGGTAAAATTGAAAAGAGTTGAAAAAAAATTTTTTTTGGACTAAGTCATTTTTCCGGCGTTTATCAGACTTTCAGATAGGGGAAATGTTAGTGAGCATTCCGATTTCAGTTCCAGAGCGAATCGCCTGATGAGTCCTTGATATTTAGTCGTTTTCAGCCAATTTTCAGAATTTTTGAAAATTTCACTTTTTTGTGAAAATATCCACGAAATGAGGGAATAATATGTGTGAGGGTACCCCAGGAGAGTTCCAAATGTGTGTGGGTAGAATATATATCCCACGGGGGTAAAATTGAAAAAAGTTGAAAAAAATTTTTTTTGGACTTAATCATTTTTTCAGCGTTTACCAGACTTTCAGATAGGGGAAATATCAGTGAGCGTTCCGATTTCAGTTCCAGAGCTATTCGCCCGATGAGTCCTTCATATTTAGTCGTTTTTAGCCAATTTTCTGAATTTTTCAAAATTTCACTTTTTTGTGAAAATATCCACTAAATGAGGGAATAATATGTGTGAGGGTACCCCAGGAGAGTTCCAAATGTGTGTGGGTAGAATATATACCTAACGGGGGTAAAATTGAAAAAAGGTGAAAAAATTTTTTTTTTGGACTTAGTCATTTTTTCAGCGTTTATCAGACTTTCAGATAGGGGAAATGTCAGTGAGCGTTCCGATTTCAGTTCCAGAGCGATTCACCAGATGAGTCCTTCATATTTAGTCGTTTTCAGCCAATTTTCTGAATTTTTCAAAATTTCACTTTTTTGTGAAAATATCCACTAAATGAGGGAATAATATGTGTGAGGGTACCCCAGGAGAGTTCCAAATGTGTGTGGGTAGAATATATACCCAACAGGGGTAAAATTGAAAAAAGGTGAAAAAAATTTTTTTTTGGACTTAGTCATTTTTTCAGCGTTTATCAGACTTTCAGATAGGGGAAATGTCAGTGAGCGTTCCGATTTCAGTTCCAGAGTGATTCACCCAATGAGTCCTTCATATTTAGTCGTTTTCAGCCAATTTTCTGAATTTTTGAAAATTTCACTTTTTTGTGAAAATATCCACTAAATGAGGGAATAATATGTGTGAGGGTACCCCAGGAGAGTTCCAAATGTGTGTGGGTAGAATATATATCCCACGGGGGTAAAATTGAAAAAAGGTGAAAAATTATTTTTTTTGGACTTAGTAATTTATTCAGCGTTTATCAGACTTTCAGATAGGGGAAATGTCAGTGAGCGTTCCGATTTCAGTTCCAGCGCGATTCGCCCGATGAATCTTTCATATTCAGTCGTTTTCAGCCAATTTTCTGAATTTTTGAAATTTCACTTTTTTGTGAAAATATCCACTAAATGAGGGAATAATATGTGTGAGGGTACCCCAGGAGAGTTCCAAATGTGTGTGGGTAGAATATATATCCCACGGGGGTAAAATTGAAAAAAGTTGAAAAAAAATTTTTTTTAGACTTAGTCATTTTTCAGGCGTTTATCAGACTTTCAGATAGGGGAAATGTCAGTGAGCGTTCCGATTTCAGTTCCAGAGCGATACACCCGATGAGTCCTTCATATTTAGTCGTTTTCAGCCAATTTTCAGAATTTTTGAAAATTTCACTTTTTTGTGAAAATATCCACTAAATGAGGGAATAATATGTGTGAGGGTACCCCAGGAGAGTTCCAAATGTGTGTGGGTAGAATATATATCCCACGGGGGTAAAATTGAAAAAAGTTGAAAAAATTTTTTTTTGGACTTAATCATTTTTTCAGCGTATACCAGACTTTCAGATAGGGGAAATGTCAGTGAGCGTTCCGATTTCAGTTCCAGAGCTATTTGCCCGATGAGTCCTTCATATTTAGTCGTTTTCAGCCAATTTTCTGAATTTTTCAAAATTTCACTTTTTTGTGAAAATATCCACTAAATGAGGGAATAATATGTGTGAGGGTACCCCAGGAGAGTTCCAAATGTGTGTGGGTAGAATATATACCCAACGGCGGTAAAATTGAAAAAAGGTGAAAAAATTTTTTTTTTGGACTTAGTCATTTTTTCAGCGTTTATCAGACTTTCAGATAGGGGAAATGTCAGTGAGCGTTCCGATTTCGGTTCCAGAGCGATTCACCCGATGAGTCCTTCATATTTAGGCGTTTTCAGCCAATTTTCAGAATTTTTGAAAATTTCACTTTTTTGTGAAAATATCCACTAAATGAGGGAATAATATGTGTGAGGGTACCCCAGGAGAGTTCCAAATGTGTGTGGGTAGAATATATATCCCACGGGGGTAAAATTGAAAAAAGGTGAAAAATTATTTTTTTTGGACTTAGTAATTTATTCAGCGTTTATCAGACTTTCAGATAGGGGAAATGTCAGTGAGCGTTCCGATTTCAGTTCCAGCGCGATTCGCCCGATGAATCTTTCATATTCAGTCGTTTTCAGCCAATTTTCTGAATTTTTGAAATTTCACTTTTTTGTGAAAATATCCACTAAATGAGGGAATAATATGTGTGAGGGTACCCCAGGAGAGTTCCAAATGTGTGTGGGTAGAATATATATCCCACGGGGGTAAAATTGAAAAAAGTTGAAAAAAATTTTTTTTTAGACTTAGTCATTTTTCAGGCGTTTATCAGACTTTCAGATAGGGGAAATGTCAGTGAGCGTTCCGATTTCAGTTCCAGAGCGATACACCCGATGAGTCCTTCATATTTAGTCGTTTTCAGCCAATTTTCAGAATTTTTGAAAATTTCACTTTTTTTTTGAAAATATCCACTAAATGAGGGAATAATATATTTGAGGGTACCCCAGTAGAGTTCTAAATGTGTTTGGGTACAACATATATCCCATGGGGGTAAAATTGAAAAGAGTTGAAAAAAAATTTTTTTTGGACTAAGTCATTTTTCCGGCGTTTATCAGACTTTCAGATAGGGGAAATGTTAGTGAGCGTTCCGATTTCAGTTCCAGAGCGAATCGCCTGATGAGTCCTTGATATTTAGTCGTTTTCAGCCAATTTTCAGAATTTTTGAAAATTTCACTTTTTTGTGAAAATATCCACGAAATGAGGGAATAATATGTGTGAGGGTACCCCAGGAGAGTTCCAAATGTGTGTGGGTAGAATATATATCCCACGGGGGTAAAATTGAAAAAAATTTTTTTTGGACTTAATCATTTTTTCAGCGTTTATCAGACTTTCAGATAGGGGAAATATCAGTGAGCGTTCCGATTTCAGTTCCAGAGCTATTCGCCCGATGAGTCCTTCATATTTAGTCGTTTTTAGCCAATTTTCAGAATTTTTCAAAATTTCACTTTTTTGTGAAAATATCCACTAAATGAGGGAATAATATGTGTGAGGGTACCCCAGGAGAGTTCCAAATGTGTGTGGGTAGAATATATACCTAACGGGGGTAAAATTGAAAAAAGGTGAAAAAATTTTTTTTTTGGACTTAGTCATTTTTTCAGCGTTTATCAGACTTTCAGATAGGGGAAATGTCAGTGAGCGTTCCGATTTCAGTTCCAGAGCGATTCACCAGATGAGTCCTTCATATTTAGTCGTTTTCAGCCAATTTTCTGAATTTTTCAAAATTTCACTTTTTTGTGAAAATATCCACTAAATGAGGGAATAATATGTGTGAGGGTACCCCAGGAGAGTTCCAAATGTGTGTGGGTAGAATATATACCCAACAGGGGTAAAATTGAAAAAAGGTGAAAAAAATTTTTTTTTGGACTTAGTCATTTTTTCAGCGTTTATCAGACTTTCAGATAGGGGAAATGTCAGTGAGCGTTCCGATTTCAGTTCCAGAGTGATTCACCCAATGAGTCCTTCATATTTAGTCGTTTTCAGCCAATTTTCTGAATTTTTGAAAATTTCACTTTTTTGTGAAAATATCCACTAAATGAGGGAATAATATGTGTGAGGGTACCCCAGGAGAGTTCCAAATGTGTGTGGGTAGAATATATATCCCACGGGGGTAAAATTGAAAAAAGGTGAAAAATTATTTTTTTTGGACTTAGTAATTTATTCAGCGTTTATCAGACTTTCAGATAGGGGAAATGTCAGTGAGCGTTCCGATTTCAGTTCCAGCGCGATTCGCCCGATGAATCTTTCATATTCAGTCGTTTTCAGCCAATTTTCTGAATTTTTGAAATTTCACTTTTTTGTGAAAATATCCACTAAATGAGGGAATAATATGTGTGAGGGTACCCCAGGAGAGTTCCAAATGTGTGTGGGTAGAATATATATCCCACGGGGGTAAAATTGAAAAAAGTTGAAAAAAAATTTTTTTTAGACTTAGTCATTTTTCAGGCGTTTATCAGACTTTCAGATAGGGGAAATGTCAGTGAGCGTTCCGATTTCAGTTCCAGAGCGATACACCCGATGAGTCCTTCATATTTAGTCGTTTTCAGCCAATTTTCAGAATTTTTGAAAATTTCACTTTTTTTTTTAAAATATCCACTAAATGAGGGAATAATATATTTGAGGGTACCCCAGAAGAGTTCTAAATGTGTTTGGGTACAACATATATCCCATGGGGGTAAAATTGAAAAGAGTTGAAAAAAAATTTTTTTTGGACTAAGTCATTTTTCCGGCGTTTATCAGACTTTCAGATAGGGGAAATGTTAGTGAGCGTTCCGATTTCAGTTCCAGAGCGAATCGCCTGATGAGTCCTTGATATTTAGTCGTTTTCAGCCAATTTTCAGAATTTTTGAAAATTTCATTTTTTTGTGAAAATATCCACGAAATGAGGGAATAATATGTGTGAGGGTACCCCAGGAGAGTTCCAAATGTGTGTGGGTAGAATATATATCCCACGGGGGTAAAATTGAAAAAAGTTGAAAAAATTTTTTTTTAGACTTAATCATTTTTTCAGCGTTTATCAGACTTTCAGATAGGGGAAATATCAGTGAGCGTTCCGATTTCAGTTACAGAGCGATTCGCCCGATGAGTCCTTCATATTTAGTCGTTTTTAGCCAATTTATTGAATTTTTCAAAATTTCACTTTTTTGTGAAAATATCCACTAAATGAGGGAATAATATGTGTGAGGGTACCCCAGGAGAGTTCCAAATGTGTGTGGGTAGAATATATATCCCACGGGGGTAAAATTGAAAAAAGGTGAAAAAATTTTTTTTTGGACTTAATCATTTTTTCAGCGTTTACCAGACTTTCAGATAGGGGAAATATCAGTGAGCGTTCCGATTTCAGTTCCAGAGCTATTCGCCCGATGAGTCCTTCATATTTAGTCGTTTTTAGCCAATTTTCTGAATTTTTCAAAATTTCACTTTTTTGTGAAAATATCCACTAAATGAGGGAATAATATGTGTGAGGGTACCCCAGGAGAGTTCCAAATGTGTGTGGGTAGAATATATACCTAACGGGGGTAAAATTGAAAAAAGGTGAAAAAATTTTTTTTTTGGACTTAGTCATTTTTTCAGCGTTTATCAGACTTTCAGATAGGGGAAATGTCAGTGAGCGTTCCGATTTCAGTTCCAGAGCGATTCACCAGATGAGTCCTTCATATTTAGTCGTTTTCAGCCAATTTTCAGAATTTTTGAAAATTTCACTTTTTTGTGAAAATATCCACTAAATGAGGGAATAATATGTGTGAGGGTACCCCAGGAGAGTTCCAAATGTGTGTGGGTAGAATATATATCCCACGGGGGTAAAATTGAAAAAAGTTGAAAAAATTTTTTTTTGGACTTAATCATTTTTTCAGCGTATACCAGACTTTCAGATAGGGGAAATGTCAGTGAGCGTTCCGATTTCGGTTCCAGAGCGATTCACCCGATGAGTCCTTCATATTTAGTCGTTTTCAGCCAATTTTCTGAATTTTTCAAAATTTCACTTTTTTGTGAAAATATCCACTAAATGAGGGAATAATATGTGTGAGGGTACCCCAGGAGAGTTCCAAATGTGTGTGGGTAGAATATATACCTAACGGGGGTAAAATTGAAAAAAGGTGAAAAAATTTTTTGTTTTGGACTTAGTTATTTTTTCAGCGTTTATCAGACTTTCAGATAGGGGAAATGTCAGTGAGCGTTCCGATTTCAGTTCCAGAGCGATTCACCAGATGAGTCCTTCATATTTAGTCGTTTTCAGCCAATTTTCAGAATTTTTGAAAATTTCACTTTTTTGTGAAAATATCCACTAAATGAGGGAATAATATGTGTGAGGGTACCCCAGGAGAGTTCCAAATGTGTGTGGGTAGAATATATATCCCACGGGGGTAAAATTGAAAAAAGTTGAAAAAATTTTTTTTTGGACTTAGTCATTTTTTCAGCGTTTATCAGACTTTCAGATAGGGGAAATGTCAGTGAGCGTTCCGATTTCAGTTCCAGAGTGATTCACCCAATGAGTCCTTCATATTTAGTCGTTTTCAGCCAATTTTCTGAATTTTTGAAAATTTCACTTTTTTGTGAAAATATCCACTAAATGAGGGAATAATATGTGTGAGGGTACCCCAGGAGAGTTCCAAATGTGTGTGGGTAGAATATATATCCCCCGGGGGTAAAATTGAAAAAAGGTGAAAAATTATTTTTTTTGGACTTAGTAATTTATTCAGCGTTTATCAGACTTTCAGATAGGGGAAATGTCAGTGAGCGTTCCGATTTCAGTTCCAGCGCGATTCGCCCGATGAATCTTTCATATTCAGTCTTTTTCAGCCAATTTTCTGAATTTTTGAAATTTCACTTTTTTGTGAAAATATCCACTAAATGAGGGAATAATATGTGTGAGGGTACCCCAGGAGAGTTCCAAATGTGTGTTGGTAGAATATATATCCCACGGGGGTAAAATTGAAAAAAGTTGAAAAAAAATTTTTTTTAGACTTAGTCATTTTTCAGGCGTTTATCAGACTTTCAGATAGGGGAAATGTCAGTGAGCGTTCCGATTTCAGTTCCAGAGCGATACACCCGATGAGTCCTTCATATTTAGTCGTTTTCAGCCAATTTTCAGAATTTTTGAAAATTTCACTTTTTTTTTGAAAATATCCACTAAATGAGGGAATAATATATTTGAGGGTACCCCAGTAGAGTTCTAAATGTGTTTGGGTACAACATATATCCCATGGGGGTAAAATTGAAAAGAGTTGAAAAAAAAATTTTTTTGGACTAAGTCATTTTTCCGGCGTTTATCAGACTTTCAGATAGGGGAAATGTTAGTGAGCGTTCCGATTTCAGTTCCAGAGCGAATCGCCTGATGAGTCCTTGATATTTAGTCGTTTTCAGCCAATTTTCAGAATTTTTGAAAATTTCACTTTTTTGTGAAAATATCCACGAAATGAGGGAATAATATGTGTGAGGGTACCCCAGGAGAGTTCCAAATGTGTGTGGGTAGAATATATATCCCACGGGGGTAAAATTGAAAAAAGTTGAAAAAAATTTTTTTTGGACTTAATCATTTTTTCAGCGTTTACCAGACTTTCAGATAGGGGAAATATCAGTGAGCGTTCCGATTTCAGTTCCAGAGCTATTCGCCCGATGAGTCCTTCATATTTAGTCGTTTTTAGCCAATTTTCTGAATTTTTCAAAATTTCACTTTTTTGTGAAAATATCCACTAAATGAGGGAATAATATGTGTGAGGGTACCCCAGGAGAGTTCCAAATGTGTGTGGGTAGAATATATACCTAACGGGGGTAAAATTGAAAAAAGGTGAAAAAAATTTTTTTTTGGACTTAGTCATTTTTTCAGCGTTTATCAGACTTTCAGATAGGGGAAATGTCAGTGAGCGTTCCGATTTCAGTTCCAGAGTGATTCACCCAATGAGTCCTTCATATTTAGTCGTTTTCAGCCAATTTTCTGAATTTTTGAAAATTTCACTTTTTTGTGAAAATATCCACTAAATGAGGGAATAATATGTGTGAGGGTACCCCAGGAGAGTTCCAAATGTGTGTGGGTAGAATATATATCCCACGGGGGTAAAATTGAAAAAAGGTGAAAAATTATTTTTTTTGGACTTAGTAATTTATTCAGCGTTTATCAGACTTTCAGATAGGGGAAATGTCAGTGAGCGTTCCGATTTCAGTTCCAGCGCGATTCGCCCGATGAATCTTTCATATTCAGTCGTTTTCAGCCAATTTTCTGAATTTTTGAAATTTCACTTTTTTGTGAAAATATCCACTAAATGAGGGAATAATATGTGTGAGGGTACCCCAGGAGAGTTCCAAATGTGTGTGGGTAGAATATATATCCCACGGGGGTAAAATTGAAAAAAGTTGAAAAAAAATTTTTTTTAGACTTAGTCATTTTTCAGGCGTTTATCAGACTTTCAGATAGGGGAAATGTCAGTGAGCGTTCCGATTTCAGATCCAGAGCGATACATCCGATGAGTCCTTCATATTTAGTCGTTTTCAGCCAATTTTCAGAATTTTTGAAAATTTCACTTTTTTTTTGAAAATATCCACTAAATGAGGGAATAATATATTTGAGGGTACCCCAGTAGAGTTCTAAATGTGTTTGGGTACAACATATATCCCATGGGGGTAAAATTGAAAAGAGTTGAAAAAAAATTTTTTTTGGACTAAGTCATTTTTCCGGCGTTTATCAGACTTTCAGATAGGGGAAATGTTAGTGAGCGTTCCGATTTCAGTTCCAGAGCGAATCGCCTGATGAGTCCTTGATATTTAGTCGTTTTCAGCCAATTTTCAGAATTTTTGAAAATTTCATTTTTTTGTGAAAATATCCACGAAATGAGGGAATAATATGTGTGAGGGTACCCCAGGAGAGTTCCAAATGTGTGTGGGTAGAATATATATCCCACGGGGGTAAAATTGAAAAAAGTTGAAAAAATGTTTTTTTAGACTTAATCATTTTTTCAGCGTTTATCAGACTTTCAGATAGGGGAAATATCAGTGAGCGTTCCGATTTCAGTTACAGAGCGATTCGCCCGATGAGTCCTTCATATTTAGTCGTTTTTAGCCAATTTATTGAATTTTTCAAAATTTCACTTTTTTGTGAAAATATCCACTAAATGAGGGAATAATATGTGTGAGGGTACCCCAGGAGAGTTCCAAATGTGTGTGGGTAGAATATATATCCCACGGGGGTAAAATTGAAAAAAGGTGAAAAAATTTTTTTTTGGACTTAATCATTTTTTCAGCGTTTACCAGACTTTCAGATAGGGGAAATATCAGTGAGCGTTCCGATTTCAGTTCCAGAGCTATTCGCCCGATGAGTCCTTCATATTTAGTCGTTTTTAGCCAATTTTCTGAATTTTTCAAAATTTCACTTTTTTGTGAAAATATCCACTAAATGAGGGAATAATATGTGTGAGGGTACCCCAGGAGAGTTCCAAATGTGTGTGGGTAGAATATATACCTAACGGGGGTAAAATTGAAAAAAGGTGAAAAAATTTTTTTTTTGGACTTAGTCATTTTTTCAGCGTTTATCAGACTTTCAGATAGGGGAAATGTCAGTGAGCGTTCCGATTTCAGTTCCAGAGCGATTCACCAGATGAGTCCTTCATATTTAGTCGTTTTCAGCCAATTTTCAGAATTTTTGAAAATTTCACTTTTTTGTGAAAATATCCACTAAATGAGGGAATAATATGTGTGAGGGTACCCCAGGAGAGTTCCAAATGTGTGTGGGTAGAATATATATCCCACGGGGGTAAAATTGAAAAAAGTTGAAAAAATTTTTTTTTGGACTTAATCATTTTTTCAGCGTATACCAGACTTTCAGATAGGGGAAATATCAGTGAGCGTTCCGATTTCAGTTCCAGAGCTATTCGCCCGATGAGTCCTTCATATTTAGTCGTTTTTAGCCAATTTTCTGAATTTTTCAAAATTTCACTTTTTTGTGAAAATATCCACTAAATGAGGGAATAATATGTGTGAGGGTACCCCAGGAGAGTTCCAAATGTGTGTGGGTAGAATATATACCTAACGGGGGTAAAATTGAAAAAAGGTGAAAAAATTTTTTTTTTTGGACTTAGTTATTTTTTCAGCGTTTATCAGACTTTCAGATAGGGGAAATGTCAGTGAGCGTTCCGATTTCAGTTCCAGAGCGATTCACCAGATGAGTCCTTCATATTTAGTCGTTTTCAGCCAATTTTCAGAATTTTTGAAAATTTCACTTTTTTGTGAAAATATCCACTAAATGAGGGAATAATATGTGTGAGGGTACCCCAGGAGAGTTCCAAATGTGTGTGGGTAGAATATATATCCCACGGGGGTAAAATTGAAAAAAGTTGAAAAAATTTTTTTTTGGATTTAATCATTTTTTCAGCGTATACCAGACTTTCAGATAGGGGAAATGTCAGTGAGCGTTCCGATTTCGGTTCCAGAGCGATTCACCCGATGAGTCCTTCATATTTAGTCGTTTTCAGCCAATTTTCTGAATTTTTCAAAATTTCACTTTTTTGTGAAAATATCCACTAAATGAGGGAATAATATGTGTGAGGGTACCCCAGGAGAGTTCCAAATGTGTGTGGGTAGAATATATACCTAACGGGGGTAAAATTGAAAAAAGGTGAAAAAATTTTTTGTTTTGGACTTAGTTATTTTTTCAGCGTTTATCAGACTTTCAGATAGGGGAAATGTCAGTGAGCGTTCCGATTTCAGTTCCAGAGCGATTCACCAGATGAGTCCTTCATATTTAGTCGTTTTCAGCCAATTTTCAGAATTTTTGAAAATTTCACTTTTTTGTGAAAATATCCACTAAATGAGGGAATAATATGTGTGAGGGTACCCCAGGAGAGTTCCAAATGTGTGTGGGTAGAATATATATCCCACGGGGGTAAAATTGAAAAAAGTTGAAAAATTTTTTTTTTGGACTTAATCATTTTTTCAGCGTATACCAGACTTTCAGATAGGGGAAATGTCAGTGAGCGTTCCGATTTCGGTTCCAGAGCGATTCACCCGATGAGTCCTTCATATTTAGTCGTTTTCAGCCAATTTTCTGAATTTTTCAAAATTTCACTTTTTTGTGAAAATATCCACTAAATGAGGGAATAATATGTGTGAGGGTACCCCAGGAGAGTTCCAAATGTGTGTGGGTAGAATATATACCCAACGGCGGTAAAATTGAAAAAAGGTGAAAAAATTTTTTTTTTGGACTTAGTCATTTTTTCAGCGTTTATCAGACTTTCAGATAGGGGAAATGTCAGTGAGCGTTCCGATTTCGGTTCCAGAGCGATTCACCCGATGAGTCCTTCATATTTAGGCGTTTTCAGCCAATTTTCTGAATTTTTGAAAATTTCACTTTTTTGTGAAAATATCCACTAAATGAGGGAATAATATGTGTGAGGGTACCCCAGGAGAGTTCCAAATGTGTGTGGGTAGAATATATACCCAACAGGGGTAAAATTGAAAAAAGGTGAAAAAATTTTTTTTTTGGACTTAGTCATTTTTTCAGCGTTTATCAGACTTTCAGATAGGGGAAATGTCAGTGAGCGTTCCGATTTCAGTTCCAGAGTGATTCACCCAATGAGTCCTTCATATTTAGTCGTTTTCAGCCAATTTTCTGAATTTTTGAAAATTTCACTTTTTTGTGAAAATATCCACTAAATGAGGGAATAATATGAGTGAGGGTACCCCAGGAGAGTTCCAAATGTGTGTGGGTAGAATATATATCCCACGGGGGTAAAATTGAAAAAAGGTGAAAAATTATTTTTTTTGGACTTAGTAATTTATTCAGCGTTTATCAGACTTTCAGATAGGGGAAATGTCAGTGAGCGTTCCGATTTCAGTTCCAGCGCGATTCGCCCGATGAATCTTTCATATTCAGTCGTTTTCAGCCAATTTTCTGAATTTTTGAAATTTCACTTTTTTGTGAAAATATCCACTAAATGAGGGAATAATATGTGTGAGGGTACCCCAGGAGAGTTCCAAATGTGTGTGGGTAGAATATATATCCCACGGGGGTAAAATTGAAAAAAGTTGAAAAAAAATTTTTTTTAGACTTAGTCATTTTTCAGGCGTTTATCAGACTTTCAGATAGGGGAAATGTCAGTGAGCGTTCCTATTTCAGTTCCAGAGCGATACACCCGATGAGTCCTTCATATTTAGTCGTTTTCAGCCAATTTTCAGAATTTTTGAAAATTTCACTTTTTTTGTGAAAATATCCACTAAATGAGGGAATAATATATTTGAGGGTACCCCAGTAGAGTTCTAAATGTGTTTGGGTACAACATATATCCCATGGGGCTAAAATTGAAAAGAGTTGAAAAAAAATTTTTTTTGGACTGTCATTTTTCCGGCGTTTATCAGACTTTCAGATAGGGGAAATGTTAGTGAGCGTTCCGATTTCAGTTCCAGAGCGAATCGCCTGATGAGTCCTTGATATTTAGTCGTTTTCAGCCAATTTTCAGAATTTTTGAAAATTTCACTTTTTTGTGAAAATATCCACGAAATGAGGGAATAATATGTGTGAGGGTACCCCAGGAGAGTTCCAAATGTGTGTGGGTAGAATATATATCCCACGGGGGTAAAATTGAAAAAAGTTGAAAAAATTTTTTTTTGGACTTAATCATTTTTTCAGCGTTTATCAGACTTTCAGATAGGGGAAATATCAGTGAGCGTTCCGATTTCAGTTCCAGAGCGATTCGCCCGATGAGTCCTTCATATTTAGTCGTTTTTAGCCAATTTATTGAATTTTTCAAAATTTCACTTTTTTGTGAAAATATCCACTAAATGAGGGAATAATATGTGTGAGGGTACCCCAGGAGAGTTCCAAATGTGTGTGGGTAGAATATATATCCCACGGGGGTAAAATTGAAAAAAGGTGAAAAAAATTTTTTTTTGGACTTAGTCATTTTTCCAGCGTTTATCAGACTTTCAGATAGGGGAAATATCAGTGAGCGTTCCGATTTCAGTTCCAGAGAGATTCGCCCGATGAGTCCTTCACATTTAGTCGTTTTCAGCCAATTTTCTGAATTTTTGAAAATTTCACTTTTTTTGTGAAAATATCCACTAAAATAGGGAATAATATGTGTGAGGGTACCCCAGGAGAGTTCCAAATGTGTGTGGGTAGAATATATATCCCACGGGGGTAAAATTGAAAAAAGGTGAAAAAAATTTTTTTTTGGACTTAGTCATTTTTCCAGCGTTTATCAGACTTTTAGATAGGGGAAATGTCAGTGAGCGTTCCGATTTCAGTTCCAGCGCGATTCGCCCGATGAATCTTTCATATTCAGTCGTTTTCAGCCAATTTTCTGAATTTTTGAAATTTCACTTTTTTGTGAAAATATCCACTAAATGAGGGAATAATATGTGTGAGGGTACCCCAGGAGAGTTCCAAATGTGTGTGGGTAGAATATATATCCCACGGGGGTAAAATTGAAAAAAGTTGAAAAAAAATTTTTTTTAGACTTAGTCATTTTTCAGGCGTTTATCAGACTTTCAGATAGGGGAAATGTCAGTGAGCGTTCCGATTTCAGTTCCAGAGCGATACACCCGATGATTCCTTCATATTTAGTCGTTTTCAGCCAATTTTCAGAATTTTTGAAAATTTCACTTTTTTTGTGAAAATATCCACTAAATGAGGGAATAATATATTTGAGGGTACCCCAGTAGAGTTCTAAATGTGTTTGGGTACAACATATATCCCATGGGGGTAAAACTGAAAAGAGTTGAAAAAAAATTTTTTTTGGACTAAGTCATTTTTCCGGCGTTTATCAGACTTTCAGATAGGGGAAATGTTAGTGAGCGTTCCGATTTCAGTTCCAGAGCGAATCGCCTGATGAGTCCTTGATATTTAGTCGTTTTCAGCCAATTTTCAGAATTTTTGAAAATTTCACTTTTTTGTGAAAATATCCACGAAATGAGGGAATAATATGTGTGAGGGTACCCCAGGAGAGTTCCAAATGTGTGTGGGTAGAATATATATCCCACGGGGGTAAAATTGAAAAAAGGTGAAAAAAATTTTTTTTTGGACTTAGTCATTTTTCCAGCGTTTATCAGACTTTCAGATAGGGGAAATGTCAGTGAGCGTTCCGATTTCAGTTCCAGAGCGATTTGCCCAATGAGTCCTTCATATTTAGTCGTTTTCAGCCAATTTTCTGAATTTTTGAAAATTTCACTTTTTTGTGAAAATATCCACTAAATGAGGGAATAATATGTGTGAGGGTACCCCAGGAGAGTTCCAAATGTGTGTGGGTAGAATATATATCCCACGGGGGTAAAATTGAAAAAAGGTGAAAAAATTTTTTTTTGGACTTAATCATTTTTTCAGCGTTTACCAGACTTTCAGATAGGGGAAATATCAGTGAGCGTTCCGATTTCAGTTCCAGAGCTATTCGCCCGATGAGTCCTTCATATTTAGTCGTTTTTAGCCAATTTTCTGAATTTTTCAAAATTTCACTTTTTTGTGAAAATATCCACTAAATGAGGGAATAATATGTGTGAGGGTACCCCAGGAGAGTTCCAAATGTGTGTGGGTAGAATATATATCCCACGGGGGTAAAATTGAAAAAAGGTGAAAAATTATTTTTTTTGGACTTAGTAATTTTTTCAGCGTTTATCAGACTTTCAGATAGGGGAAATGTCAGTGAGCGTTCCGATTTCAGTTCCAGCGCGATTCGCCCGATGAATCTTTCATATTCAGTCGTTTTCAGCCAATTTTCTGAATTTTTGAAATTTCACTTTTTTGTGAAAATATCCACTAAATGAGGGAATAATATGTGTGAGGGTACCCCAGGAGAGTTCCAAATGTGTGTGGGTAGAATATATATCCCACGGGGGTAAAATTGAAAAAAGTTGAAAAAAAATTTTTTTTAGACTTAGTCATTTTTCAGGCGTTTATCAGACTTTCAGATAGGGGAAATGTCAGTGAGCGTTCCGATTTCAGTTCCAGAGAGATTCGCCCGATGAGTCCTTCACATTTAGTCGTTTTCAGCCAATTTTCTGAATTTTTGAAAATTTCACTTTTTTTGTGAAAATATCCACTAAAATAGGGAATAATATGTGTGAGGGTACCCCAGGAGAGTTCCAAATGTGTGTGGGTAGAATATATATCCCACGGGGGTAAAATTGAAAAAAGGTGAAAAAATTTTTTTTTTGGACTTAGTCATTTTTTCAGCGTTTATCAGACTTTCAGATAGGGGAAATGTCAGTGAGCGTTCCGATTTCAGTTCCAGAGCGATACACCCGATGAGTCCTTCATATTTAGTCGTTTTCAGCCAATTTTCAGAATTTTTGAAAATTTCACTTTTTTTGTGAAAATATCCACTAAATGAGGGAATAATATATTTGAGGGTACCCCAGTAGAGTTCTAAATGTGTTTGGGTACAACATATATCCCATGGGGGTAAAATTGAAAAGAGTTGAAAAAAAATTTTTTTTGGACTAAGTCATTTTTCCGGCGTTTATCAGACTTTCAGATAGGGGAAATGTTAGTGAGCGTTCCGATTTCAGTTCCAGAGCGAATCGCCTGATGAGTCCTTGATATTTAGTCGTTTTCAGCCAATTTTCAGAATTTTTGAAAATTTCACTTTTTTGTGAAAATATCCACTAAATGAGGGAATAATATGTGTGAGGGTACCCCAGGAGAGTTCCAAATGTGTGTGGGTAGAATATATATCCCACGGGGGTAAAATTGAAAAAAGTTGAAAAAATTTTTTTTTGGACTTAATCATTTTTTCAGCGTTTATCAGAATTTCAGATAGGGGAAATATCAGTGAGCGTTCCGATTTCAGTTCCAGAGCGATTCACCCGATGAGTCCTTCATATTTAGTCGTTTTCAGCCAATTTTCAGAATTTTTGAAAATTTCACTTTTTTGTGAAAATATCCACTAAATGAGGGAATAATATGTGTGAGGGTACCCCAGGAGAGTTCCAAATGTGTGTGGGTAGAATATATATCCCACGGGGGTAAAATTGAAAAAAGTTGAAATTATTTTTTTTTGGACTTAATCATTTTTTCAGCGTATACCAGACTTTCACATAGGGGAAATGTCAGTGAGCGTTCCGATTTCGGTTCCAGAGCGATTCACCCGATGAGTCCTTCATATTTAGTCGTTTTCAGCCAATTTTCTGAATTTTTCAAAATTTCACTTTTTTGTGAAAATATCCACTAAATGAGGGAATAATATGTGTGAGGGTACCCCAGGAGAGTTCCAAATGTGTGTGGGTAGAATATATACCCAACGGCGGTAAAATTGAAAAAAGGTGAAAAAATTTTTTTTTTGGACTTAGTCATTTTTTCAGCGTTTATCAGACTTTCAGATAGGGGAAATGTCAGTGAGCGTTCCGATTTCGGTTACAGAGCGATTCACCCGATGAGTCCTTCATATTTAGTCGTTTTCAGCCAATTTTCTGAATTTTTGAAATTTCACTTTTTTGTGAAAATATCCACTAAATGAGGGAATAATATGTGTGAGGGTACCCCAGGAGAGTTCCAAATGTGTGTGGGTAGAATATATATCCCACGGGGGTAAAATTGAAAAAAGTTGAAAAAAAATTTTTTTTAGACTTAGTCATTTTTCAGGCGTTTATCAGACTTTCAGATAGGGGAAATGTCAGTGAGCGTTCCGATTTCAGTTCCAGAGAGATTCGCCCGATGAGTCCTTCACATTTAGTCGTTTTCAGCCAATTTTCTGAATTTTTGAAAATTTCACTTTTTTTGTGAAAATATTCAATAAAATAGGGAATAATATGTGTGAGGGTACCCAGGAGAGTTCCAAATGTGTGTGGGTAGAATATATATCCCACGGGGGTAAAATTGAAAAAAGGTGAAAAAAATTTTTTTTTGGACTTAGTCATTTTTCCAGCGTTTATCAGACTTTCAGATAGGGGAAATGTCAGTGAGCGTTCCGATTTCAGTTCCAGCGCGATTCGCCCGATGAATCTTTCATATTCAGTCGTTTTCAGCCAATTTTCTGAATTTTTGAAATTTCACTTTTTTGTGAAAATATCCACTAAATGAGGGAATAATATGTGTGAGGGTACCCCAGGAGAGTTCCAAATGTGTGTGGGTAGAATATATATCCCACGGGGGTAAAATTGAAAAAAGTTGAAAAAAAATTTTTTTTAGACTTAGTCATTTTTCAGGCGTTTATCAGACTTTCAGATAGGGGAAATGTCAGTGAGCGTTCCGATTTCAGTTCCAGAGCGATACACCCGATGAGTCCTTCATATTTAGTCGTTTTCAGCCAATTTTCAGAATTTTTGAAAATTTCACTTTTTTTGTGAAAATATCCACTAAATGAGGGAATAATATATTTGAGGGTACCCCAGTAGAGTTCTAAATGTGTTTGGGTACAACATATATCCCATGGGGGTAAAATTGAAAAGAGTTGAAAAAAAATTTTTTTTGGACTAAGTCATTTTTCCGGTGTTTATCAGACTTTCAGATAGGGGAAATGTTAGTGAGCGTTCCGATTTCAGTTCCAGAGCGAATCGCCTGATGAGTCCTTGATATTTAGTCGTTTTCAGCCAATTTTCAGAATTTTTGAAAATTTCACTTTTTTGTGAAAATATCCACGAAATGAGGGAATAATATGTGTGAGGGTACCCCAGGAGAGTTCCAAATGTGTGTGGGTAGAATATATATCCCACGGGGGTAAAATTGAAAAAAGTTGAAAAAATTTTTTTTTGGACTTAATCATTTTTTCAGCGTTTATCAGACTTTCAGATAGGGGAAATATCAGTGAGCGTTCCGATTTCAGTTCCAGAGCGATTCGCCCGATGAGTCCTTCATATTTAGTCGTTTTTAGCCAATTTATTGAATTTTTCAAAATTTCACTTTTTTGTGAAAATATCCACTAAATGAGGGAATAATATGTGTGAGGGTACCCCAGGAGAGTTCCAAATGTGTGTGGGTAGACTATATACCCAACAGGGGTAAAATTGAAAAAAGGTGAAAAAATTTTTTTTTTGGACTTAGTCATTTTTTCAGCGTTTATCAGACTTTCAGATAGGGGAAATGTCAGTGAGCGTTCCGATTTCAGTTCCAGCGCGATTCGCCCGATGAGTCTTTCATATTCAGTCGTTTTCAGCCAATTTTCAGAATTTTTGAAATTTCACTTTTTTGTGAAAATATCCACTAAATGAGGGAATAATATGTGTGAGGGTACCCCAGGAGAGTTCCAAATGTGTGTGGGTAGAATATATATCCCACGGGGGTAAAATTGAAAAAAGTTGAAAAAATTTTTTTTTGGACTTAATCATTTTTTCAGCGTTTATCAGAATTTCAGATAGGGGAAATATCAGTGAGCGTTCCGATTTCAGTTCCAGAGCGATTCACCCGATGAGTCCTTCATATTTAGTCGTTTTCAGCCAATTTTCAGAATTTTTGAAAATTTCACTTTTTTGTGAAAATATCCACTAAATGAGGGAATAATATGTGTGAGGGTACCCCAGGAGAGTTCCAAATGTGTGTGGGTAGAATATATATCCCACGGGGGTAAAATTGAAAAAAGTTGAAATTATTTTTTTTTGGACTTAATCATTTTTTCAGCGTATACCAGACTTTCACATAGGGGAAATGTCAGTGAGCGTTCCGATTTCGGTTCCAGAGCGATTCACCCGATGAGTCCTTCATATTTAGTCGTTTTCAGCCAATTTTCTGAATTTTTCAAAATTTCACTTTTTTGTGAAAATATCCACTAAATGAGGGAATAATATGTGTGAGGGTACCCCAGGAGAGTTCCAAATGTGTGTGGGTAGAATATATACCCAACGGCGGTAAAATTGAAAAAAGGTGAAAAAATTTTTTTTTTGGACTTAGTCATTTTTTCAGCGTTTATCAGACTTTCAGATAGGGGAAATGTCAGTGAGCGTTCCGATTTCGGTTACAGAGCGATTCACCCGATGAGTCCTTCATATTTAGTCGTTTTCAGCCAATTTTCTGAATTTTTGAAATTTCACTTTTTTGTGAAAATATCCACTAAATGAGGGAATAATATGTGTGAGGGTACCCCAGGAGAGTTCCAAATGTGTGTGGGTAGAATATATATCCCACGGGGGTAAAATTGAAAAAAGTTGAAAAAAAATTTTTTTTAGACTTAGTCATTTTTCAGGCGTTTATCAGACTTTCAGATAGGGGAAATGTCAGTGAGCGTTCCGATTTCAGTTCCAGAGAGATTCGCCCGATGAGTCCTTCACATTTAGTCGTTTTCAGCCAATTTTCTGAATTTTTGAAAATTTCACTTTTTTTGTGAAAATATTCAATAAAATAGGGAATAATATGTGTGAGGGTACCCAGGAGAGTTCCAAATGTGTGTGGGTAGAATATATATCCCACGGGGGTAAAATTGAAAAAAGGTGAAAAAAATTTTTTTTTGGACTTAGTCATTTTTCCAGCGTTTATCAGACTTTCAGATAGGGGAAATGTCAGTGAGCGTTCCGATTTCAGTTCCAGCGCGATTCGCCCGATGAATCTTTCATATTCAGTCGTTTTCAGCCAATTTTCTGAATTTTTGAAATTTCACTTTTTTGTGAAAATATCCACTAAATGAGGGAATAATATGTGTGAGGGTACCCCAGGAGAGTTCCAAATGTGTGTGGGTAGAATATATATCCCACGGGGGTAAAATTGAAAAAAGTTGAAAAAAAATTTTTTTTAGACTTAGTCATTTTTCAGGCGTTTATCAGACTTTCAGATAGGGGAAATGTCAGTGAGCGTTCCGATTTCAGTTCCAGAGCGATACACCCGATGAGTCCTTCATATTTAGTCGTTTTCAGCCAATTTTCAGAATTTTTGAAAATTTCACTTTTTTTGTGAAAATATCCACTAAATGAGGGAATAATATATTTGAGGGTACCCCAGTAGAGTTCTAAATGTGTTTGGGTACAACATATATCCCATGGGGGTAAAATTGAAAAGAGTTGAAAAAAAATTTTTTTTGGACTAAGTCATTTTTCCGGTGTTTATCAGACTTTCAGATAGGGGAAATGTTAGTGAGCGTTCCGATTTCAGTTCCAGAGCGAATCGCCTGATGAGTCCTTGATATTTAGTCGTTTTCAGCCAATTTTCAGAATTTTTGAAAATTTCACTTTTTTGTGAAAATATCCACGAAATGAGGGAATAATATGTGTGAGGGTACCCCAGGAGAGTTCCAAATGTGTGTGGGTAGAATATATATCCCACGGGGGTAAAATTGAAAAAAGTTGAAAAAATTTTTTTTTGGACTTAATCATTTTTTCAGCGTTTATCAGACTTTCAGATAGGGGAAATATCAGTGAGCGTTCCGATTTCAGTTCCAGAGCGATTCGCCCGATGAGTCCTTCATATTTAGTCGTTTTTAGCCAATTTATTGAATTTTTCAAAATTTCACTTTTTTGTGAAAATATCCACTAAATGAGGGAATAATATGTGTGAGGGTACCCCAGGAGAGTTCCAAATGTGTGTGGGTAGACTATATACCCAACAGGGGTAAAATTGAAAAAAGGTGAAAAAATTTTTTTTTTGGACTTAGTCATTTTTTCAGCGTTTATCAGACTTTCAGATAGGGGAAATGTCAGTGAGCGTTCCGATTTCAGTTCCAGCGCGATTCGCCCGATGAGTCTTTCATATTCAGTCGTTTTCAGCCAATTTTCAGAATTTTTGAAATTTCACTTTTTTGTGAAAATATCCACTAAATGAGGGAATAATATGTGTGAGGGTACCCCAGGAGAGTTCCAAATGTGTGTGGGTAGAATATATATCCCACGGGGGTAAAATTGAAAAAAGGTGAAAAAAATTTTTTTTTGGACTTAGTCATTTTTCCAGCGTTTATCAGACTTTCAGATAGGGGAAATGTCAGTGAGCGTTCCGATTTCAGTTCCAGAGCGATTTGCCCAATGAGTCCTTCATATTTAGTCGTTTTCAGCCAATTTTCTGAATTTTTGAAAATTTCACTTTTTTGTGAAAATATCCACTAAATGAGGGAATAATATGTGTGAGGGTACCCCAGGAGAGTTCCAAATGTGTGTGGGTAGAATATATATCCCACGGGGGTAAAATTGAAAAAAGTTGAAATTATTTTTTTTTGGACTTAATCATTTTTTCAGCGTATACCAGACTTTCACATAGGGGAAATGTCAGTGAGCGTTCCGATTTCGGTTCCAGAGCGATTCACCCGATGAGTCCTTCATATTTAGTCGTTTTCAGCCAATTTTCTGAATTTTTCAAAATTTCACTTTTTTGTGAAAATATCCACTAAATGAGGGAATAATATGTGTGAGGGTACCCCAGGAGAGTTCCAAATGTGTGTGGGTAGAATATATACCCAACGGCGGTAAAATTGAAAAAAGGTGAAAAAATTATTTTTTTGGACTTAGTCATTTTTTCAGCGTTTATCAGACTTTCAGATAGGGGAAATGTCAGTGAGCGTTCCAATTTCGGTTCCAGAGCGATTCACCCGATGAGTCCTTCATATTTAGTCGTTTTCAGTCAATTTTCAGAATTTTTGAAAATTTCACTTTTTTGTGAAAATATCCACTAAATGAGGGAATAATATGTGTGAGGGTACCCCAGGAGAGTTCCAAATGTGTGTGGGTAGAATATATACCCAACAGGGGTAAAATTTAAAAAAGGTGAAAAAAATTTTTTTTTGGACTTAGTAATTTTTTCAGCGTTTATCAGACTTTCAGATAGGGGAAATGTCAGTGAGCGTTCCGATTCCAGTTCCAGCGCGATTCGCCCGATGAATCTTTCATATTCAGTCGTTTTCAGCCAATTTTCTGAATTTTTGAAATTTCACTTTTTTGTGAAAATATCCACTAATTGAGGGAATAATATGTGTGAGGGTACCCCAGGAGAGTTCCAAATGTGTGTGGGTAGAATATATATCCCACGGGGGTAAAATTGAAAAAAGGTGAAAAATTATTTTTTTTGGACTTAGTCATTTTTCAGGCGTTTATCAGACTTTCAGATAGGGGAAATGTCAGTGAGCGTTCTGATTTCAGTTCCAGAGAGATTCGCCCGATGAGTCCTTCATATTTAGTCGTTTTCAGCCAATTTTCTGAATTTTTGAAAATTTCACTTTTTTGTGAAAATATCCACTAAAATAGGGAATAATATGTGTGAGGGTACCCCAGGAGAGTTCCAAATGTGTGTGGGTAGAATATATATCCCACGGGGGTAAAATTGAAAAAAGGTGAAAAAATTTTTTTTTTGGACTTAGTCATTTTTTCAGCGTTTATCAGACTTTCAGATAGGGGAAATGTCAGTGAGCGTTCCGATTTCAGTTCCAGAGCGATTCACCCGATGAGTCCTTCATATTTAGTCGTTTTCAGCCAATTTTCAGAATTTTTGAAAATTTCACTTTTTTGTGAAAATATCCACTAAATGAGGGAATAATATGTGTGAGGGTACCCCAGGAGAGTTCCAAATGTGTGTGGGTAGACTATATACCCAACAGGGGTAAAATTGAAAAAAGGTGAAAAAATTTTTTTTTTGGACTTAGTCATTTTTTCAGCGTTTATCAGACATTCAGATAGGGGAAATGTCAGTGAGCGTTCCGATTTCAGTTCCAGCGCGATTCGCCCGATGAGTCCTTCGTATTCAGTCGTTTTCAGCCAATTTTCTGAATTTTTGAAAATGTCACTTATTTGTGAAAATATCCACTAAATGAGGGAATAATATGTGTGAGGGTACCCCAGGAGAGTTCCAAATGTGCGTGGGTAGAATATATATCCCACGGGGTAAAATTGAAAACAGTTGAAAAAATTTTTTTTTTACTTAATCATTTTTTCAGCGTTTATCAGACTTTCAGATAGGGGAAATATCAGTGAGCGTTCCAATATCAGTTCCAGAGCGATTCGCCCGATGAGTCCTTCATATTTAGTCGTTTTTAGCCAATTTTCTGAATTTTTGAAAATTTCACTTTTTTGTGAAAATATTCACTAAATGAGGGAATAACATGTGTGAGGGTACCCCAGGAGAGTTCCAAATGTGTGTGGGTAGAATATATATCCCACGGGGGTAAAATTGAAAAAAGGTGAAAACATTTTTTTTTGGACATAGTCATTTTTTCAGCGTTTATCAGACATTCAGATAAGGGAAATGTCAGTGAGCATTCCGATTTCAGTTCCAGAGCGATTCACCCGATGAGTCCTTCATATTTAGTCGTTTTCAGCCAATTTTCTGAATTTTTCAAAATTTCACTTTTTTGTGAAAATATCCACTAAATGAGGGAATAATATGTGTGAGGGTACCCCAGGAGAGTTCCAAATGTGTGTGGGTAGAATATATACCCAACGGCGGTAAAATTGAAAAAAGGTGAAAAAATTTTTTTTTTGGACTTAGTCATTTTTTCAGCGTTTATCAGACTTTCAGATAGGGGAAATGTCAGTGAGCGTTCCGATTTCGGTTCCAGAGCGATTCACCCGATGAGTCCTTCATATGTAGTCGTTTTCAGCCAATTTTCAGAATTTTTGAAAATTTCACTTTTTTGTGAAAATATCCACTAAATGAGGGAATAATATGTGTGAGGGTACCCCAGGAGAGTTCCAAATGTGTGTGGGTAGACTATATACCCAACAGGGGTAAAATTGAAAAAAGGTGAAAAAATTTTTTTTTTGGACTTAGTCATTTTTTCAGCGTTTATCAGACTTTCAGATAGGGGAAATGTCAGTGAGCGTTCCGATTTCAGTTCCAGAGCGATTCACCCGATGAGTCCTTCATATTTAGTCGTTTTCAGCCAATTTTCTGAATTTTTGAAAATTTCACTTTTTTGTGAAAATATCCACTAAAATAGGGAATAATATGTGTGAGGGTACCCCAGGAGAGTTCCAAATGTGTGTGGGTAGAATATATATCCCACGGGGGTAAAATTGAAAAAAGTTTAAAAAATTTTTTTTTGGACTTAATAATTTTTTCAGCGTTTATCAGACTTTCAGATAGGGGAAATATCAGTGAGCGTTCCGATTTCAGTTCCAGAGCGATTCGCCCGATGAGTCCTTCATACCTAGTCGTTTTCAGCCAATTTTCAGAATTTTTGAAAATTTCACTTTTTTGTGAAAATGTCCACTAAATGAGGGAATAATATGTGTGAGGGTACCCCAGGAGAGTTCCAAATGTGTGTGGGTAGAATATATGTCCCACGGGGGTAAAATTGAAAAAAGGTGAAAAAAAATTTTTTTTGGACTTAGTCATTTTTTCAGCGTTTATCAGACATTCAGATAGGGGAAATGTCAGTGAGCGTTCCGATTTCAGTTCCAGCGCGATTCGCCCGATGAGTCCTTCGTATTCAGTCGTTTTCAGCCAATTTTCTGAATTTTTGAAAATGTCACTTATTTGTGAAAATATCCACTAAATGAGGGAATAATATGTGTGAGGGTACCCCAGGAGAGTTCCAAATGTGCGTGGGTAGAATATATATCCCACGGGGTAAAATTGAAAACAGTTGAAAAAATTTTTTTTTTACTTAATCATTTTTTCAGCGTTTATCAGACTTTCAGATAGGGAAAATATCAGTGAACGTTCCGATTTCAGTTCCAGAGCGATTCGCCCGATGAGTCCTTCATATTTAGTCGTTTTCAGCCAATTTTCTGAATTTTTGAAAATTTCACTTTTTTGTGAAAATATCCACTAAATGAGGGAATAATATGTGTGAGGGTACCCCAGGAGAGTTCCAAATGTGCGTGGGTAGAATATATATCCCACGGGGGTAAAATTGAAAAAAGTTTTAAAAATTTTTTTTTGGACTTAATCATTTTTTCAGCGTTTATCAGACTTTCAGATAGGGGAAATATCAGTGAGCGTTCCAATATCAGTTCCAGAGCGATTCGCCCGATGAGTCCTTCATATTTAGTCGTTTTTAGCCAATTTTCTGAATTTTTGAAAATTTCACTTTTTTGTGAAAATATTCACTAAATGAGGGAATAACATGTGTGAGGGTACCCCAGGAGAGTTCCAAATGTGTGTGGGTAGAATATATATCCCACGGGGGTAAAATTGAAAAAAGGTGAAAACATTTTATTTTGGACATAGTCATTTTTTCAGCGTTTATCAGACATTCAGATAAGGGAAATGTCAGTGAGCATTCCGATTTCAGTTCCAGAGCGATTCACCCGATGAGTCCTTCATATTTAGTCGTTATCAGCCAATTTTCTGAATTTTTGAAAATTTCACTTTTTTGTGAAAATATCCACTAAATGAGGGAATAATATGTGTGAGGGTACCCCAGGAGCGTTCCAAATGTGTGTGGGTAGAATATATATCCCACGGGGGTAAAATTGAAAAAAGTTGAAAAAATTTTTTTTTGGACTTAATCATTTTTTCAGCGTTTACCAGACTTTCAGATAGGGGAAATGTCAGTGAGCGTTCCGATTTCGGTTCCAGAGCGATTCACCCGATGAGTCCTTCATATTTAGTCGTTTTCAGCTAATTTTCTGAATTTTTGAAAATTTCACTTTTTTGTGAAAATATCCACTAAATGAGGGAATAATATGTGTGAGGGTACCCCAGGAGAGTTCCAAATGTGTGTGGGTAGAATATATATCCCACGGGGGTAAAATTGAAAAAAGGTGAAAAATTATTTTTTTTGGACTTAGTAATTTTTTCAGCGTTTATCAGACTTTCAGATAGGGAAAATATCAGTGAACGTTCCGATTTCAGTTCCAGAGCGATTCGCCCGATGAGTCCTTCATATTTAGTCGTTTTCAGCCAATTTTCTGAATTTTTGAAAATTTCACTTTTTTGTGAAAATATCCACTAAATGAGGGAATAATATGTGTGAGGGTACCCCAGGAGAGTTCCAAATGTGTGTGGGTAGAATATATATCCCACGGGGGTAAAATTGAAAAAAGTTTAAAAAATTTTTTTTTGGACTTAATAATTTTTTCAGCGTTTATCAGACTTTCAGATAGGGGAAATATCAGTGAGCATTCCAATATCAGTTCCAGAGCGATTCGCCCGATGAGTCCTTCATATTTAGTCGTTTTTAGCCAATTTTCTGAATTTTTGAAAATTTCACTTTTTTGTGAAAATATTCACTAAATGAGGGAATAATATGTGTGAGGGTACCCCAGGAGAGTTCCAAATGTGTGTGGGTAGAATATATATCCCACGGGGGTAAAATTGAAAAAAGGTGAAAACATTTTTTTTTGGACATAGTCATTTTTTCAGCGTTTATAAGACATTCAGATAAGGGAAATGTCAGTGAGCATTCCGATTTCAGTTCCAGAGCGATTCGCCCGATGAGTCCTTCATATTTAGTCGTTTTCAGCCAATTTTCTGAATTTTTCAAAATTTCACTTTTTTGTGAAAATATCCACTAAATGAGGGAATAATATGTGTGAGGGTACCCCAGGAGAGTTCCAAATGTGTGTGGGTAGAATATATACCCAACGGCGGTAAAATTGAAAAAAGGTGAAAAAATTTTTTTTTTGGACTTAGTCATTTTTTCAGCGTTTATCAGACTTTCAGATAGGGGAAATGTCAGTGAGCGTTCCGATTTCGGTTCCAGAGCGATTCACCCGATGAGTCCTTCATATGTAGTCGTTTTCAGCCAATTTTCAGAATTTTTGAAAATTTCACTTTTTTGTGAAAATATCCACTAAATGAGGGAATAATATGTGTGAGGGTACCCCAGGAGAGTTCCAAATGTGTGTGGGTAGAATATATATCCCACGGGGGTAAAATTGAAAAAAGTTTAAAAAATTTTTTTTTGGACTTAATAATTTTTTCAGCGTTTATCAGACTTTCAGATAGGGGAAATATCAGTGAGCGTTCCGATTTCAGTTCCAGAGCGATTCGCCCGATGAGTCCTTCATACCTAGTCGTTTTCAGCCAATTTTCAGAATTTTTGAAAATTTCACTTTTTTGTGAAAATGTCCACTAAATGAGGGAATAATATGTGTGAGGGTACCCCAGGAGAGTTCCAAATGTGTGTGGGTAGAATATATATCCCACGGGGGTAAAATTGAAAAAAGGTGAAAAAAAATTTTTTTTGGACTTAGTCATTTTTTCAGCGTTTATCAGACATTCAGATAGGGGAAATGTCAGTGAGCGTTCCGATTTCAGTTCCAGCGCGATTCGCCCGATGAGTCCTTCGTATTCAGTCGTTTTCAGCCAATTTTCTGAATTTTTGAAAATGTCACTTATTTGTGAAAATATCCACTAAATGAGGGAATAATATTTGTGAGGGTACCCCAGGAGTTTTCCAAATGTGCGTGGGTAGAATATATATCCCACGGGGTAAAATTGAAAACAGTTGAAAAAATTTTTTTTTTACTTAATCATTTTTTCAGCGTTTATCAGACTTTCAGATAGGGGAAATATCAGTGAACGTTCCGATTTCAGTTCCAGAGCGATTCGCCCGATGAGTCCTTCATATTTAGTCGTTTTCAGCCAATTTTCTGAATTTTTGAAAATTTCACTTTTTTGTGAAAATATCCACTAAAATAGGGAATAATATGTGTGAGGGTACCCCAGGAGAGTTCCAAATGTGTGTGGGTAGAATATATATCCCACGGGGGTAAAATTGAAAAAAGGTGAAAAAATTTTTTTTTTGGACTTAGTCATTTTTTCAGCGTTTATCAGACTTTCAGATAGGGGAAATGTCAGTGAGCGTTCCGATTTCAGTTCCAGAGCGATTCTCCCGATGAGTCCTTCATATTTAGTCGTTTTCAGCCAATTTTCTGAATTTTTGAAAATTTCACTTTTTTGTGAAAATATCCACTAAATGAGGGAATAATATGTGTGAGGGTACCCCAGGAGAGTTCCAAATGTGTGTGGGTAGAATATATATCCCACGGGGGTAAAATTGAAAAAAGTTGAAAAAATTTTTTTTTGGACTTAATCATTTTTTCAGCGTTTACCAGACTTTCAGATAGGGGAAATATCAGTGAGCGTTCCGATTTCAGTTCCAGAGCTATTCACCAGATGAGTCCTTCATATTTAGTCGTTTTCAGCCAATTTTCTGAATTTTTCAAAATTTCACTTTTTTGTGAAAATATCCACTAAATGAGGGAATAATATGTGTGAGGGTACCCCAGGAGAGTTCCAAATGTGTGTGGGTAGAATATATACCCAACGGCGGTAAAATTGAAAAAAGGTGAAAAAATTTTTTTTTTGGACTTAGTCATTTTTTCAGCGTTTATCAGACTTTCAGATAGGGGAAATGTCAGTGAGCGTTCCGATTTCGGTTCCAGAGCGATTCACCCGATGAGTCCTTCATATTTAGTCGTTTTCAGCCAATTTTCTGAATTTTTGAAAATTTCACTTTTTTGTGAAAATATCCACTAAATGAGGGAATAATATGTGTGAGGGTACCCCAGGAGAGTTCCAAATGTGTGTGGGTAGAATATATATCCCACGGGGGTAAAATTGAAAAAAGGTGAAAAATTATTTTTTTTGGACTTAGTAATTTTTTCAGCGTTTATCAGACTTTCAGATAGGGAAAATATCAGTGAACGTTCCGATTTCAGTTCCAGAGCGATTCGCCCGATGAGTCCTTCATATTTAGTCGTTTTCAGCCAATTTTCTGAATTTTTGAAAATTTCACTTTTTTGTGAAAATATCCACTAAATGAGGGAATAATATGTGTGAGGGTACCCCAGGAGAGTTCCAAATGTGTGTGGGTAGAATATATATCCCACGGGGGTAAAATTGAAAAAAGTTTAAAAAATTTTTTTTTGGACTTAATAATTTTTTCAGCGTTTATCAGACTTTCAGATAGGGGAAATATCAGTGAGCATTCCAATATCAGTTCCAGAGCGATTCGCCCGATGAGTCCTTCATATTTAGTCGTTTTTAGCCAATTTTCTGAATTTTTGAAAATTTCACTTTTTTGTGAAAATATTCACTAAATGAGGGAATAATATGTGTGAGGGTACCCCAGGAGAGTTCCAAATGTGTGTGGGTAGAATATATATCCCACGGGGGTAAAATTGAAAAAAGGTGAAAACATTTTTTTTTGGACATAGTCATTTTTTCAGCGTTTATAAGACATTCAGATAAGGGAAATGTCAGTGAGCATTCCGATTTCAGTTCCAGAGCGATTCGCCCGATGAGTCCTTCATATTTAGTCGTTTTCAGCCAATTTTCTGAATTTTTGAAAATTTCACTTTTTTGTGAAAATATCCACTAAATGAGGGAATAATATGTGTGAGGGTACCCCAGGAGCGTTCCAAATGTGTGTGGGTAGAATATATATCCCACGGGGGTAAAATTGAAAAAAGTTGAAAAAATTTTTTTTTGGACTTAATAATTTTTTCAGCGTTTATCAGACTTTCAGATAGGGGAAATATCAGTGAGCATTCCGATTTCAGTTCTAGAGCGATTCACCAGATGAGTCCTTCATATTTAGTCGTTTTCAGCCAATTTTCTGAATTTTTCAAAATTTCACTTTTTTGTGAAAATATCCACTAAATGAGGGAATAATATGTGTGAGGGTACCCCAGGAGAGTTCCAAATGTGTGTGGGTAGAATATATACCCAACGGCGGTAAAATTGAAAAAAGGTGAAAAAATTTTTTTTTTGGACTTAGTCATTTTTTCAGCGTTTATCAGACTTTCAGATAGGGGAAATGTCAGTGAGCGTTCCGATTTCGGTTCCAGAGCGATTCACCCGATGAGTCCTTCATATTTAGTCGTTTTCAGCCAATTTTCTGAATTTTTGAAAATTTCACTTTTTTGTGAAAATATCCACTAAATGAGGGAATAATATGTGTGAGGGTACCCCAGGAGAGTTCCAAATGTGTGTGGGTAGAATATATATCCCACGGGGGTAAAATTGAAAAAAGGTGAAAAATTATTTTTTTTGGACTTAGTAATTTTTTCAGCGTTTATCAGACTTTCAGATAGGGAAAATATCAGTGAACGTTCCGATTTCAGTTCCAGAGCGATTCGCCCGATGAGTCCTTCATATTTAGTCGTTTTCAGCCAATTTTCTGAATTTTTGAAAATTTCACTTTTTTGTGAAAATATCCACTAAATGAGGGAATAATATGTGTGAGGGTACCCCAGGAGAGTTCCAAATGTGTGTGGGTAGAATATATATCCCACGGGGGTAAAATTGAAAAAAGTTTAAAAAATTTTTTTTTGGACTTAATAATTTTTTCAGCGTTTATCAGACTTTCAGATAGGGGAAATATCAGTGAGCATTCCAATATCAGTTCCAGAGCGATTCGCCCGATGAGTCCTTCATATTTAGTCGTTTTTAGCCAATTTTCTGAATTTTTGAAAATTTCACTTTTTTGTGAAAATATTCACTAAATGAGGGAATAATATGTGTGAGGGTACCCCAGGAGAGTTCCAAATGTGTGTGGGTAGAATATATATCCCACGGGGGTAAAATTGAAAAAAGGTGAAAACATTTTTTTTTGGACATAGTCATTTTTTCAGCGTTTATAAGACATTCAGATAAGGGAAATGTCAGTGAGCATTCCGATTTCAGTTCCAGAGCGATTCGCCCGATGAGTCCTTCATATTTAGTCGTTTTCAGCCAATTTTCTGAATTTTTGAAAATTTCACTTTTTTGTGAAAATATCCACTAAATGAGGGAATAATATGTGTGAGGGTACCCCAGGAGCGTTCCAAATGTGTGTGGGTAGAATATATATCCCACGGGGGTAAAATTGAAAAAAGTTGAAAAAATTTTTTTTTGGACTTAATAATTTTTTCAGCGTTTATCAGACTTTCAGATAGGGGAAATATCAGTGAGCATTCCGATTTCAGTTCTAGAGCGATTCACCAGATGAGTCCTTCATATTTAGTCGTTTTCAGCCAATTTTCTGAATTTTTCAAAATTTCACTTTTTTGTGAAAATATCCACTAAATGAGGGAATAATATGTGTGAGGGTACCCCAGGAGAGTTCCAAATGTGTGTGGGTAGAATATATACCCAACGGCGGTAAAATTGAAAAAAGGTGAAAAAATTTTTTTTTTGGACTTAGTCATTTTTTCAGCGTTTATCAGACTTTCAGATAGGGGAAATGTCAGTGAGCGTTCGGATTTCGGTTCTAGAGCGATTCACCAGATGAGTCCTTCATATTTAGTCGTTTTCAGCCAATTTTCTGAATTTTTCAAAATTTCACTTTTTTGTGAAAATATCCACTAAATGAGGGAATAATATGTGTGAGGGTACCCCAGGAGAGTTCCAAATGTGTGTGGGTAGAATATATACCCAACGGCGGTAAAATTGAAAAAAGGTGAAAAAATTTTTTTTTTGGACTTAGTCATTTTTTCAGCGTTTATCAGACTTTCAGATAGGGGAAATGTCAGTGAGCGTTCCGATTTCGGTTCCAGAGCGATTCACCCGATGAGTCCTTCATATGTAGTCGTTTTCAGCCAATTTTCAGAATTTTTGAAAATTTCACTTTTTTGTGAAAATATCCACTAAATGAGGGAATAATATGTGTGAGGGTACCCCAGGAGAGTTCCAAATGTGTGTGGGTAGAATTTATACCCAACAGGGGTAAAATTGAAAAAAGGTGAAAAAAATTTTTTTTTGGACTTAGTCATTTTTTCAGCGTTTATCAGACTTTCAGATAGGGGAAATATCAGTGAGCGTTCCGATTTCAGTTCCAGAGCGATTCGCCCGATGAGTCCTTCATATTTAGTCGTTTTCAGCCAATTTTCAGAATTTTTGAAATTTCACTTTTTTGTGAAATTATCCACTAAATAAGGGAATAATATGTGTGAGGGTTCTCTAGGAGAGTTCCAAATGTGTGTGGGTAGAATATATATCCCACGGGGGTAAAATTGAAAAAAGTTGAAAAAAAATTTTTTTTAGACTTAGTCATTTTTTCAGCGTTTATCAGACATTCAGATAGGGGAAATGTCAGTGAGCGTTCCGATTTCAGTTCCAGAGCGATTCACCCGATGAGTCCTTCATATTTAGTCGTTTTCAGCCAATTTTCAGAATTTTTGAAAATTTCACTTTTTTGTGAAAATATCCACTAAATGAGGGAATAATATGTGTGAGGGTACCGCAGGAGAGTTCCAAATGTGTGTGGGTAGAATATATACCCAACGGGGGTAAAATTGAAAAAAGGTGAAAAAATTTTTTTTTTGGACTTAGTCATTTTTTCAGCGTTTATCAGACTTTCAGATAGGGGAAATGTCAGTGAGCGTTCCGATTTCAGTTCTAGAGCGATTCACCAGATGAGTCCTTCATATTTAGTCGTTTTCAGCCAATTTTCAGAATTTTTCAAAATTTCACTTTTTTGTGAAAATATCCACTAAATGAGGGAATAATATGTGTGAGGGTACCCCAGGAGAGTTCCAAATGTGTGTGGGTAGAATATATACCCAACGGCGGTAAAATTGAAAAAAGGTGAAAAAATTTTTTTTTTGGACTTAGTCATTTTTTCAGCGTTTATCAGACTTTCAGATAGGGGAAATGTCAGTGAGCGTTCCGATTTCGGTTCCAGAGCGATTCACCCGATGAGTCCTTCATATTTAGTCGTTTTCAGCCAATTTTCTGAATTTTTGAAAATTTCACTTTTTTGTGAAAATATCCACTAAATGAGGGAATAATATGTGTGAGGGTACCCCAGGAGAGTTCCAAATGTGTGTGGGTAGAATATATATCCCACGGGGGTAAAATTGAAAAAAGGTGAAAAATTATTTTTTTTGGACTTAGTAATTTTTTCAGCGTCTATCAGACTTTCAGATAGGGGAAATGTCAGTGAGCGTTCCGATTTCAGTTCCAGCGCGATTCGCCTGATGAATCTTTCATATTCAGTCGTTTTCAGCCAATTTTCTGAATTTTTGAAATTTCAATTTTTGTGAAAATATCCACTAAATGAGGGAATAATATGTGTGAGGGTACCACAGGAAAGTTCCAAATGTGTGTGGGTAGAATATATATCCCACGGGGGTAAAATTGAAAAAAGTTGAAAAAAAATTTTTTTTAGACTTAGTCATTTTTCAGGCGTTTATCAGACTTTCAGATAGAGGAAATGTCAGTGAGCATTCCGATTTCAGTTCCAGAGCGATTCGCCCGATGAGTCCTTCATATTTAGTCGTTTTCAGCCAATTTTCAGAATTTTTGAAAATTTCACTTTTTTGTGAAAATATCCACTAAATGAGGGAATAATATGTGTGAGGGTACCGCAGGAGAGTTCCAAATGTGTGTGGGTAGAATATATACCCAACGGGGGTAAAATTGAAAAAAGGTGAAAAAATTTTTTTTTTGGACTTAGTCATTTTTTCAGCGTTTATCAGACTTTCAGATAGGGGAAATGTCAGTGAGCGTTCCGATTTCAGTTCCAGAGCGATTCACCCGATGAGTCCTTCATATTTAGTCGTTTTCAGCCAATTTTCAGAATTTTTGAAAATTTCACTTTTTTGTGAAAATATCCACTAAATGAGGGAATAATATGTGTGAGGGTACCGCAGGAGAGTTCCAAATGTGTGTGGGTAGAATATATACCCAACGGGGGTAAAATTGAAAAAAGGTGAAAAAATTTTTTTTTTGGACTTAGTCATTTTTTCAGCGTTTATCAGACTTTCAGATAGGGGAAATATCAGTGAGCGTTCCGATTTCAGTTCCAGAGCGATTCGCCCGATGAGTCCTTCATATTTAGTCGTTTTCAGCCAATTTTCTGAATTTTTGAAATTTCACTTTTTTGTGAAATTATCCACTAAATAAGGGAATAATATGTGTGAGGGTTCTCTAGGAGAGTTCCAAATGTGTGTGGGTAGAATATATATCCCACGGGGGTAAAATTGAAAAAAGTTGAAAAAAAATTTTTTTTAGACTTAGTCATTTTTCCGGCGTTTATCAGACTTTCAGATAGGGGAAATGTCAGTGAGCGTTCCGATTTCAGTTCCAGAGCGATTCGCCCGATGAGTCCTTCATATTTAGTCGTTTTCAGCCAATTTTCAGAATTTTTGAAAATTTCACTTTTTTGTGAAAATATCCACTAAATGAGGGAATAATATGTGTGAGGGTACCCCAGGAGAGTTCCAAATGTGTGTCGGTAGAATATATATCCCACGGGGGTAAAATTGAAAAAAGTTGAAAACATTTTTTTTTGGACTTAGTCATTTTTTCAGCATTTATCAGACATTCAGATAGGGGAAATGTCAGTGAGCATTCCGATTTCAGTTCCAGCGTGATTCGCCCGATGAGTCCTTCATATTCAGTCGTTTTCAGCCGATTTTCTGAATTTTTGAAAATGTCACTTTTTTGTGAAAATATCCACTAAATGAGGGAATAATATGTGTGAGGGTACCCCAGGAGAGTTCCAAATGTGTGTGGGTAGAATATATATCCCACGGGGGTAAAATTGAAAAAAGTTGAAAACATTTTTTTTTGGACTTAATCATTTTTTCAGAGTTTATCAGACTTTCAGATAGGGGAAATATCAGTGAGCGTTTCGATTTCAGTTCCAGAGCGATTCGCCCGATGAGTCCTTCATATTTAGTCGTTTTCAGCCAATTTTCTGAATTTTTGAAAATGTCACTTTTTTGTGAAAATATCCACTAAATGAGGGAATAATATGTGTGAGGGTACCCCAGGAGTGTTCCAAATGTGCGTGGGTAGAATATATATCCCACGGGGGTAAAATTGAAAAAAGTTGAAAACATTTTTTTTTACTTAATAATTTTTTCAGCGTTTATCAGACTTTCAGATAGGGGAAATATCAGTAAACATTCCGATTTCAGTTCCAGAGTGATTCGCCCGATGAGTCCTTCATATTTAGTCGTTTTCAGCCAATTTTCAGAATTTTTGAAAATTTCACTTTTTTGTGAAAATATCCACTAAATGAGGGAATAATATGTGTGAGGGTACCCCAGGAGAGTTCCAAATGTGTGTGGGTAGAATATACATCCCACGGGGGTAAAACTGAAAAAAGTTGAAAAAATTTTTTTTTGGACTTAATAATTTTTTCAGCGTTTATCAGACTTTCAGATAGGGGAAATATCAGTGAGCGTTCCGATTTCAGTTCCAGAGCGATTCGCCCGATAAGTCCTTCATATTTAGTCGTTTTCAGCCAATTTTCTGAATTTTTGAAAATTTCACTTTTTTGTGAAAATATCCACTAAATCAGGGAATAATATGTGTGAGGGTACCCCAGGAGAGTTCCAAATGTGTGTGGGTAGAATATATATCCCACGGGGGTAAAATTGAAAAAAGTTGAAAAAATTTTTTTTTGGACTTAATAATTTTTTCAGCGTTTATCAGACTTTCAGATAAGGGAAATATCAGTGAGCGTTCCGATTTCAGTTCCAGAGCGATTCGCCCGATGAGTCCTTCATATTTAGTCGTTTTCAGCCAATTTTCTCAATTTTTGAAAATTTCACTTTTTTGTGAAAATATCCACTAAATGAGGGAATAATATGTGTGAGGGTACCCCAGGAGAGTTCCAAATGTGTGTGGGTAGAATATATATCCCACGGGGGTAAAATTGAAAAAAGGTGAAAACATTTTTTTTTGGACTTAGTCATTTTTTCAGCATTTATCAGACATTCAGATAGGGGAAATGTCAGTGAGCATTCCGATTTCAGTTCCAGCGTGATTCGCCCGATGAGTCCTTCATATTCAGTCGTTTTCAGTCGATTTTCTGAATTTTTGAAAATGTCACTTTTTTGTGAAAATATCCACTAAATGAGGGAATAATATGTGTGAGGGTACCCCAGGAGAGTTTCAAATGTGTGTGGGTAGAATATATATCCCACGGGGGTAAAATTGAAAAAAGTTGAAAAAATTTTTTTTTGGACTTAATCATTTTTTCAGAGTTTATCAGACTTTCAGATAGGGGAAATATCAGTGAGCGTTTCGATTTCAGTTCCAGAGCGATTCGCCCGATGAGTCCTTCATATTTAGTCGTTTTCAGCCAATTTTCTGAATTTTTGAAAATTTCACTTTTTTGTGAAAATATCCACTAAATGAGGGAATAATATGTGTGAGGGTACCCCAGGAGAGTTCCAAATGTGTGTGGGTAGAATATATATCCCACAGGGGTAAAATTGAAAAAAGTTGAAAAAATTTTTTTTTGGACTTAATAATTTTTTCAGCGTTTATCAGACTTTCAGATAGGGGAAATATCAGTGAGCGTTCCGATTTCAGTTCCAGAGCGATTCGCCCGATGAGTCCTTCATATTTAGTCGTTTTCAGCCAATTTTCTGAATTTTTGAAAATTTCACTTTTTTGTGAAAATATCCACTAAATGAGGGAATAATATGTGTGAGGGTACCCCAGGAGTGTTCCAAATGTGCGTGGGTAGAATATATATCCCACGGGGGTAAAATTGAAAAAAGTTGAAAAAATTTTTTTTTACTTAATCATTTTTTCAGCGTGTATCAGACTTTCAGATAGGGGAAATATCAGTGAACATTCCGATTTCAGTTCCAGAGCGATTCGCCCGATGAGTCCTTCATATTTAGTCGTTTTCAGCCAATTTTCTGAATTTTTGAAAATTTCACTTTTTTGTGAAAATATCCACTAAATGAGGGAATAATATGTGTGAGGGTACCCCAGGAGAGTTCCAAATGTGTGTGGGTAGAATATATATCCCACGGGGGTAAAATTGAAAAAAGGTGAAAACATTTTTTTTTGGACTTAGTCATTTTTTCAGCGTTTATCAGACATTCAGATAGGGGAAATGTCAGTGAGCATTCCGATTTCAGTTCCAGCGCGATTCGCCCGATGAGTCCTTCGTATTCAGTCGTTTTCAGCCAATTTTCTGAATTTTTGAAAATGTCACTTTTTTGTGAAAATATCCACTAAATGAGGGAATAATATGTGTGAGGGTACCCCAGGAGTGTTCCAAATGTGCGTGGGTAGAATATATATCCCACGGGGGTAAAATTGAAAAAAGTTGAAAAAATTTTTTTTTACTTAATAATTTTTTCAGCGTTTATCAGACTTTCAGATAGGGGAAATATCAGTGAACATTCCGATTTCAGTTCCAGAGCGATTCGCCCGATGAGTCCTTCATATTTAGTCGTTTTCAGCCAATTTTCTGAATTTTTGAAAATTTCACTTTATTGTGAAAATATCCACTAAATGAGGGAATAATATGTGTGAGGGTACCCCAGGAGAGTTCCAAATGTGTGTGGGTAGAATATATATCCCACAGGGGTAAAATTGAAAAAAGTTGAAAAAATTTTTTTTTGGACTTAATAATTTTTTCAGCGTTTATCAGACTTTCAGATAGGGGAAATATCAGTGAGCGTTCCGATTTCAGTTCCAGAGCGATTCGCCCGATGAGTCCTTCATATTTAGTCGTTTTCAGCCAATTTTCTGAATTTTTGAAAATTTCACTTTTTTGTGAAAATATCCACTAAATGAGGGAAAAATATGTGTGAGGGTACCCAAGGAGAGTTCCAATTGTGTGTGGGTAGAATATATATCCCACGGGGATAAAATTGAAAAAAGGTGAAAACATTTTTTTTTGGACTTAGTCATTTTTTTCAGCGTTTATCAGACATTCAGATAGGGGAAATGTCAGTGAGCATTCCGATTTCAGTTCCAGCGCGATTCGCCCGATGAGTCCTTCGTATTCAGTCGTTTTCAGCCAATTTTCTGAATTTTTGAAAATGTCACTTTTTTGTGAAAATATCCACTAAATGAGGGAATAATATGTGTGAGGGTACCCCAGGAGTGTTCCAAATGTGCGTGGGTAGAATATATATCCCACGGGGGTAAAATTGAAAAAAGTTGAAAAAATTTTTTTTTACTTAATCATTTTTTCAGCGTGTATCAGACTTTCAGATAGGGGAAATATCAGTGAACATTCCGATTTCAGTTCCAGAGCGATTCGCCCGATGAGTCCTTCATATTTAGTCGTTTTCAGCCAATTTTCTGAATTTTTGAAAATTTCACTTTTTTGTGAAAATATCCACTAAATGAGGGAATAATATGTGTGAGGGTACCCCAGGAGAGTTCCAAATGTGTGTGGGTAGAATATATATCCCACGGGGGTAAAATTGAAAAAAGGTGAAAACATTTTTTTTTGGACTTAGTCATTTTTTCAGCGTTTATCAGACATTCAGATAGGGGAAATGTCAGTGAGCATTCCGATTTCAGTTCCAGCGCGATTCGCCCGATGAGTCCTTCGTATTCAGTCGTTTTCAGCCAATTTTCTGAATTTTTGAAAATGTCACTTTTTTGTGAAAATATCCACTAAATGAGGGAATAATATGTGTGAGGGTACCCCAGGAGTGTTCCAAATGTGCGTGGGTAGAATATATATCCCACGGGGGTAAAATTGAAAAAAGTTGAAAAAATTTTTTTTTACTTAATAATTTTTTCAGCGTTTATCAGACTTTCAGATAGGGGAAATATCAGTGAACATTCCGATTTCAGTTCCAGAGCGATTCGCCCGATGAGTCCTTCATATTTAGTCGTTTTCAGCCAATTTTCTGAATTTTTGAAAATTTCACTTTATTGTGAAAATATCCACTAAATGAGGGAATAATATGTGTGAGGGTACCCCAGGAGAGTTCCAAATTTGTGTGGGTAGAATATATATCCCACGGGGTAAAATTGAAAAAAGGTGAAAAAATTTTTTTTTTGGACTTAGTCATTTTTTCAGCGTTTATCAGACTTTCAGATAGGGGAAATGTCAGTGAGCGTTCCGATTTCAGTTCCAGAGCGATTCGCCCGATGAGTCCTTCATATTCAGTCGTTTTCAGCCAATTTTCTGAATTTTTGAAAATGTCACTTTTTTGTGAAAATATCCACTAAATGAGGGAATAATATGTGTTAGGGTACCCCAGGAGAGTTCCAAATGTGTGTTAGTAGAATATATATCCCACGGGGGTAAAATTGAAAAAAGGTGAAAAAAAATTTTTTTTGGACTTAGTCATTTTTTCAGCGTTTATCAGACTTTCAGATAGGGGAAATATCAGTGAGCGTTCCGATTTCAGTTCCAGCGCGATTCGCCCGATGAGTCATAGAATCATAGAATGGTAGAGTTGGAAGGGACCTCCTGGGTCATCTGGTCCAACCCCCTGCTCAACGCAGGATTCACTAGATCATCTCAGACAGATGTCTGTCCAGCCTCTGTTTGAAGACGTCCATTGAAGGGGAACTCACCACCTCTCGTGGCAGCCTGTTCCACTCATTAATCACCCTAACTGTCAAAAAGTTTTTTCTAATATCTAATCTGTGTCTCCTCCCATTTAGTTTCATCCCATTGCTTCTAGTCTTTCCTTGTGCAAATGAGAATAAAGATGATCCTTCTACAATGTGACAGCCCTTGACATATTTGTAGACAGCTATTAAGTCTCCTCTCAGTCTTCTTTTTTGCAAGCTAAACATTCCCAAATCCTGCAACCGTTCCTCATAGGACATGGTTTGCAGACCAGTCACCATTCTGGTCGCTCTTCTCTGAACTTGCTCCAGTTTGTCTATGTCTTTTTTAAAATGTGGTGCCCAAAACTGTACACAGTATTCCAGATGAGGTCTGACCAAAGAGGAGTAAAGACCGATAATGACTTCACGTGATCTAGACTGTATGCTTCTGTTAATACATCCCAGAATTGTATTTGCCTTTTTTGCTGCTGCATCACACTGTTGACTCATGTTCAGTCTATGATCTATTAGTATACCTAAGTCTTTTTCACATGTACTGTTGCTTAGCTCTATTCCTCCCATTCTGTATATGCTTTTTTCATTTTTATTGCCCAGATGTAGTACTTTGCATTTTTCCCTGTTAAAAACCATTCTGTTGGTTGCTGCCCACTGCTCCAGTTTATTTAGGTCTTTTTGAATCCTCTCTCTCTCTTCTCTAGTATTAGCTATTCCTCCTAGCTTTGTGTCATCAGCAAATTTAATCAGTTTACCCTCAATTCCTTCATCTAAATCATTGATAAAGATGTTGAACAATTCAGGTCCCAGGACGGAGCCCTGTGGTACCCCACTTGAGACATTCATCCAGCTGGATGTGAAGCCATTTACAACCACCCTTTGAGTCCAATCACTAAGCCAGTTATGAATCCACCTAACAGTTGCCTGGTCCATTGCATACTTGGTCATTTTTTCAATAAGGATGATGTGAGATACTTTGTCAAATGCTTTGCTGAAGTCAAGATATACTATATCTACAGCATTTCCCTGATCCACCCAGTCAGTGATTCTGTCATAGAAGGAAATTAAGTTAGTCTGACATGACTTGTTAGTTACAAACCCATGCTGACTCTGGTTAATCACTTCATTCTTATCCATGTACTTACATACATGTTGTTTAATAATTTGTTCAAAGATCTTTCCTGGTATAGAAGTCAGACTCACCGGCCTATAGTTCCCTGGGTCCACCTTCTTCCCCTTTTTGAAGATAGGAACAACATTTGCTCTTCTCCAATCTTCTGGGACTTCTCCTGTTCTCCAAGAATTTTCAAAGATTATGGAGAGTGGTTCTAAAATTTCTTCTACAATCTCCTTCAGTACTATGGGGTGTAATTCATCTGGACCTGGAGACTTGAACTCATTTATGTTAGCTAAATATTCCCTCACAATCTTTCTGTTTACTGATAACTTGGATTCCTCTATTCCTTTAAAAGGACAGTGAAGATCAGTTGATGTTACATTTTCTTTCTGAGAGAAAACAGATGCAAAATAGGAATTAAAAAGTTCGGCCTTCTCAACATCCTCTCTTACCATTTCTCCATTTTCATCCTGTAAAAATCCTATAGCATCTTTGACTTTTCTTTTACTTTTGACATACCCCCAAAATCGTTTTTTATTGCTTTTGACATCTCTTGCAAGCCTTAATTCATTGTCAGCTTTAGCTAACCTGATACGTGCCCTGCAGGATCTGCAGACTGCATTATAATCTTCTTTAGATATGCCTCCCTCTTTCCATTTAATAAACATTTCTTTCTTTCTTTTTAGCATGTGTTTAAGTTCTGTGTTCATCCATCCTGGTTTCCTTAAATGCTTCCCATTCTTCCTACTTTTCGGGATTGTTAACGATTGTGCTTTGAGAATCTCATTTTTAAAAATTTCCCATCCTTCCTGGACATTTTTGTCCTTAAGGACATCCAGCCATTGGATCCCTCCTATTCTCTTTCTGAGTCTCTTAAAATCTGCCTTTCTAAAATCTAACCTTGAAGTTTGAGTCTTCACATGTCTTCCTCCTCTAGTTATCCAAAATTCTATAATAGCATGATCGCTGCCTCCTAGGGTCCCAGCCACCTTTACCTCCTCAACCATTTCCTCCCTGTTTATAAGGATTAGATCCAAAGTAGCAGATCCCCTTGTTTTCTCCCCTACCTTTTGGAAGATAAAGTTGTCAGCAAGAGAGGATAAGAATTTGCTTGACCTGTTAGTTTTACTTGAGAGAGATTCCCAACAAATGTCTGGATAGTTGAAATCTCCCATGACCACTACGTCATATTTTTTGGAGAACTTGGTCATTTGATACATAAAGAGTTCATCCATATCTTCAGCTTGCCCAGGTGGCCTGTAGTAAATGCCTACAATGGTGTCCTTTCCGTTGTTCTCTCCTTGTATTCTTACCCAAACAGTTTCCACAGAACTCCCAGTCTCTGAAGCTTCAATCTCTGTGCAGATATACGCTTTTCTAACATACAATGCAACACCTCCTCCTCGATTATCAAGTCTGTTTCTTGCAAATAAGTTGTATCCTTTTAGCCTTTTATTCCAATCATGTGTATCGTCCCACCAAGTTTCAGTGATTCCAATGACATCATATTCCTTTTCCTGCATTAGTAGTTCCAATTCTCCTTGTTTGTTGCCCATGCTTTGTGCATTTGTATAAAAACATTTTAGTTTGTGATTGGTTTCTCTTCCTCCCATATTTTTATTATTTAGATTTTTTTGTCTTTGTTCTTCTTTTCCACTTCCAGTAGCAGAGATCTCAATAGTATTTGTCAGCTGTATGGCTTTTTCTGGCCTTTTGCTTCCCTTCCCACATTGTTCTAGTTTAAAGCTCTTCTGATGAGTGTAGCAAGGCGACTTCCAAATACATGTTTTCCAGTCTTCGTAAGGTGCACCCCATCTCTAGCAAGTAGTCCATCGTATAGGTAATTCATTCCGTGATCCAGAAATCCAAATCCTTGTTGACGGCACCATCGACGTAGCCAGTTGTTCACCTGTAGAATCTTATTCCACCTAATTGTTCCATGGCCATCCACTGGGAGGATGGATGAGAAGACCACCTGCGCTCCCAATTCTTTCACTTTCTTGCCTAAGTCTTCAAAGTCACTGCAGATGGTTTCCAGGTCCTTTCTTGCGGTGTCATTTGTCCCCACATGTATTAGCAGGAATGGGTAGTGATCTGTAGGTCTGAAGAGTCTTGATATCCTGTCAGACACATCTTTAATTTTTGCTCCTGGAAGACAGCACATTTCTCTTGAGGTTATGTCTGGTCTGCAGATAGCGGCCTCTGTTCCTCTTAACAGGGAATCCCCCATGACCACCACTCTCCGTTTTTTCTTCACAACATTCTTCTTTCTCCATCCATAAGGATTCTGAGGGCTTACAAGGTTATTCATTGCTGGCAAAGTCTTATCTTGCTGTATTTCTTCATGGTTCTCCTGTGTGAGAGCCTGGTACTGGTTCCTGAGCAGTATGGGTGCTGACTGCCTCTCGATCCTCCTGCTTCTGTGGGTCACATGCTTCCATTCCTCTGTTTCGTCAGGTGCAGTTCGAATTTCTTCTCTTTCTGAATCATGAAGAGATAATTCTGCTCTGTCTAAGAACTCTTCACCTTCCTTAATGATTTTCAAGGTAGTTAACCTCTCTTCTAGATTTCGCAACTTTTCCTCCAACATGGACACAAGCTTGCATTTCTGGCATGTGAAGTCTGGCTTTTCCACTGGCAAGTCTGTGAACATGTAGCAGGATATGCAGCTCACCAAATGGCTTCTGGACCCTTCCATGTTCTTATTGTTAATGTTCTGAAAACAGTGAAAAAAGCTTAAAAAAAAAGCTTACCGATGTCCAGCTCCAACAGCCAAAATCCAGTGTTCTTTGAGCTCGCGGAGACTCTTCACTTACCCCAAAATGCAGTGGGAATATGCAAATTATCTCCTCAGGACTCCTTCCCTGGTTTACCGATGTCCTCTTTTCAGCTCCAACAGCCAAAATCCAGTGTTCTTTGAGCTCGCGGAGACTCTTCACTTACCCCAAAATGCAGTGGGAATATGCAAATTATCTCCTCAGGACTCCTTCCCTGGTTTACCGATGTCCTCTTTTCAGCTCCAACAGCCAAAATCCAGTGTTCTTTGAGCTCGCGGAGACTCTTCACTTACCCCAAAATGCAGTGGGAATATGCAAATTATCTCCTCAGGACTCCTCCCCTGGTTTACCGATGTCCTCTTTTCAGCTCCAACAGCCAAAATCCAGTGTTCTTTGAGCTCGCGGAGACTCTTCACTTACCCCAAAATGCAGTGGGAATATGCAAATTATCTCCTCAGGACTCCTCCCCTGGTTTACCGATGTCCTCTTTTCAGCTCCAACAGCCAAAATCCAGTGTTCTTTGAGCTCGCGGAGACTCTTCACTTACCCCAAAATGCAGTGGGAATATGCAAATTATCTCCTCAGGACTCCTCCCTTGGTTTACCGATGTCCTCTTTTCTGCTCCAACAGCCAAAATCCAGTGTTCTTTGAGCTCGCGGAGACTCTTCACTTACCCCAAAATGCAGTGGGAATATGCAAATTATCTCCTCAGGACTCCTCCCCTGGTTTACCGATGTCCTCTTTTCAGCTCCAACAGCCAAAATCCAGTGTTCTTTGAGCTCGCGGAGACTCTTCACTTACCCCAAAATGCAGTGGGAATATGCAAATTATCTCCTCAGGACTCCTCCCCTGGTTTCCTTCATATTTAGTCGTTTTCAGCCAATTTTCTGAATTTTTGAAAATTTCACTTTTTTGTGAAAATGTCCACTAAATGAGGGAATAATATATGTGATGGTACCCCAGGAGTGTTCCAAATGTGCGTGGGTAGAATATATATCCCACGGGGGTAAAATTGAAAAAAGTTGAAAAAATTTTTTTTTTAACTTAATCATTTTTTCAGCGTTTATCAGACTTTCAGATAGGGGAAATATCAGTGAACGTTCCGATTTCAGTTCCAGAGCGATTTGCCCGATGAGTCCTTCATATTTAGTCGTTTTCAGCCAATTTTCAGAATTTTTGAAAATTTCACTTTTTTGTGAAAATATCCACTAAATGAGGGAATAATATGTGTGAGGGTACCCCAGGAGAGTTCCAAATGTGTGTGGGTAGAATATATATCCCACGGGGGTAAAATTGAAAAAAGGGGAAAAAAAATTTTTTTTTAGGCTGTCTTTTTTTCAGCGTTTATGAGACTTTCAGATAGGGGAAATGTCAGTGAGCATTCCGATTTCAGTTCCAGCGCGATTCGCCCGATGAGTCCTTCATATTCAGTCGTTTTCAGCCAATTTTCTGAATTTTTGAAAATTTCACTTTTTTGTGAAAATATACACTAAATGAGGGAATAAGATGTGTGAGGGTACCCCAGGAGTGTTCCAAATGTGTGTGGGTAGAATATATATCCCACGGGGGTAAAATTGAAAAAAGTTGAAAAAATTTTTTTTTTACTTAATCATTTTTTCAGCGTTTATCAGACTTTCAGATAGGGGAAATGTCAGTTAGCGTTCCAATTTCAGTTCCAGAGTGATTCGCCCGATGAGTCCTTCATATTTAGTCATTTTCAGCCAATTTTCTGAATTTTTGAAAATTTCACTTTTTTGTGAAAATATCCACTAAATGAGGGAATAATATGTGTGAGGGTACCCCAGGAGAGTTCCAAATGTGTGTGGGTAGAATATATATCCCACGGGGGTAAAATTGAAAAAAGGTGAAAACATTTTTTTTTGGACTTAGTCATTTTTTCAGCGTTTATCAGACATTCAGATAAGGGAAATGTCAGTGAGCATTCCGATTTCAGTTCCAGAGCGATTCGCCCGATGAGTCCTTCATATTTAGTCGTTTTCAGCCAATTTTCAGAATTTTTGAAAATTTCACTTTTTTGTGAAAATATCCACTAAATGAGGGAATAATATGTGTGAGGGTACCCCAGGAGAGTTCCAAATGTGTGTGGGTAGAATATATATCCCACGGGGGTAAAATTGAAAAAAGGGGAAAAAAAATTTTTTTTTGGACTTAGTCTTTTTTTCAGCGTTTATCAGACTTTCAGATAGGGGAAATGTCAGTGAGCGTTCCGATTTCAGTTCCAGCGCGATTCGCCTGATGAGTCCTTCATATTCAGTCGTTTTCAGCCAATTTTCTGAATTTTTGAAAATTTCACTTTTTTGTGAAAATATACACTAAATGAGGGAATAAGATGTGTGAGGGTACCCCAGGAGTGTTCCAAATGTGTGTGGGTAGAATATATATCCCACGGGGGTAAAATTGAAAAAAGTTGAAAAAAATTTTTTTTTACTTAAACATTTTTTCAGCGTTTATCAGACTTTCAGATAGGGGAAATGTCAGTGAGCGTTCCGATTTCAGTTCCAGCGCGATTCGCCCGATGAGTCCTTCATATTCAGTCGTTTTCAGCCAATTTTCTGAATTTTTGAAAATTTCACTTTTTTGTGAAAATATCCACTAAATGAGGGAATAATATGTGTGAGGGTACCCCAGGAGAGTTCCAAATGTGTGTGGGTAGAATATATATCCCACGGGGGTAAAATTGAAAAAAGGTGAAAAGATTTTTTTTTGGACTTAGTCATTTTTTCAGCGTTTATCAGCCATTCAGATAAGGGAAATGTCAGTGAGCATTCCGATTTCAGTTCCAGCGCAATTCGCCCGATGAGTCCTTCATATTCAGTCGTTTTCAGCCAATTTTCTGAATTTTTGAAAATTTCACTTTTTTGTGAAAATATACACTAAATGAGGGAATAAGATGTGTGAGGGTACCCCAGGAGTGTTCCAAATGTGTGTGGGTAGAATATATATCCCACGGGGGTAAAATTGAAAAAAGTTGAAAAAATTTTTTTTTTACTTAATCATTTTTTCAGCGTTTATCAGACTTTCAGATAGGGGAAATGTCAGTTAGCGTTCCAATTTCAGTTCCAGAGTGATTCGCCCGATGATTCCTTCATATTTAGTCATTTTCAGCCAATTTTCTGAATTTTTGAAAATTTCACTTTTTTGTGAAAATATCCACTAAATGAGGGAATAATATGTGTGAGGGTACCCCAGGAGAGTTCCAAATGTGTGTGGGTAGAATATATATCCCACGGGGGTAAAATTGAAAAAAGGTGAAAACATTTTTTTTTGGACTTAGTCATTTTTTCAGCGTTTATCAGACATTCAGATAAGGGAAATGTCAGTGAGCATTCCGATTTCAGTTCCAGAGCGATTCGCCCGATGAGTCCTTCATATTTAGTCGTTTTCAGCCAATTTTCAGAATTTTTGAAAATTTCACTTTTTTGTGAAAATATACACTAAATGAGGGAATAAGATGTGTGAGGGTACCCCAGGATTGTTCCAAATGTGTGTGGGTAGAATATATATCCCACGGGGGTAAAATTGAAAAAAGTTGAAAAAATTTTTTTTTTACTTAATCATTTTTTCAGCGTTTATCAGACTTTCAGATAGGGGAAATGTCAGTGAGCGTTCCGATTTCAGTTCCAGCGCGATTCACCCGATGAGTCCTTCATATTCAGTCGTTTTCAGCCAATTTTCTGAATTTTTGAAAATTTCACTTTTTTGTGAAAATATCCACTAAATGAGGGAATAATATGTGTGAGGGTACCCCAGGAGAGTTCCAAATGTGTGTGGGTAGAATATATATCCCACGGGGGTAAAATTGAAAAAAGGTGAAAACATTTTTTTTTGGACTTAGTCATTTTTTCAGCGTTTATCAGACATTCAGATAAGGGAAATGTCAGTGAGCATTCCGATTTCAGTTCCAGAGCGATTCGCCCGATGAGTCCTTCATATTTAGTCGTTTTCAGCCAATTTTCTGAATTTTTGAAAATTTCACTTTTTTGTGAAAATATACACTAAATGAGGGAATAAGATGTGTGAGGGTACCCCAGGAGTGTTCCAAATGTGTGTGGGTAGAATATATATCCCACGGGGGTAAAATTGAAAAAAGTTGAAAAAATTTTTTTTTTACTTAATCATTTTTTCAGCGTTTATCAGACTTTCAGATAGGGGAAATGTCAGTGAGCATTCCGATTTCAGTTCCAGCGCGATTCACCCGATGAGTCCTTCATATTCAGTCGTTTTCAGCCAATTTTCTGAATTTTTGAAAATTTCACTTTTTTGTGAAAATATCCACTAAATGAGGGAATAATATGTGTGAGGGTACCCCAGGAGAGTTCCAAATGTGTGTGGGTAGAATATATATCCCACGGGGGTAAAATTGAAAAAAGGTGAAAAGATTTTTTTTTGGACTTAGTCATTTTTTCAGCGTTTATCAGACATTCAGATAAGGGAAATGTCAGTGAGCATTCCGATTTCAGTTCCAGAGCGATTCGCCCGATGAGTCCTTCATATTTAGTCGTTTTCAGCCAATTTTCAGAATTTTTGAAAATTTCACTTTTTTGTGAAAATATCCACTAAATGAGGGAATAATATGTGTGAGGGTACCCCAGGAGAGTTCCAAATGTGTGTGGGTAGAATATATATCCCACGGGGGTAAAATTGAAAAAAGGGGAAAAAAAATTTTTTTTTGGACTTAGTCTTTTTTTCAGCGTTTATCAGACTTTCAGATAGGGGAAATGTCAGTGAGCGTTCCGATTTCAGTTCCAGCGCGATTCACCCGATGAGTCCTTCATATTCAGTCGTTTTCAGCCAATTTTCTGAATTTTTGAAAATTTCACTTTTTTGTGAAAATATCCACTAAATGAGGGAATAAGATGTGTTTGGGTACCCCAGGAGTGTTCCAAATGTGTGTGGGTAGAATATATATCCCACGGGGGTAAAATTGAAAAAAGTTGAAAAATTTTTTTTTTTACTTAATCATTTTTTCAGCGTTTATCAGACTTTCAGATAGGGGAAATGTCAGTGAGCGTTCCGATTTCAGTTCCAGCGCGATTCGCCCGATGAGTCCTTCATATTCAGTCGTTTTCAGCCAATTTTCAGAATTTTTGAAAATTTCACTTTTTTGTGAAAATATCCACTAAATGAGGGAATAATATGTGTGAGGGTACCCCAGGAGAGTTCCAAATGTGTGTGGGTAGAATATATATCCCACGGGGGTAAAATTGAAAAAAGGGGGAAAAAAATTTTTTTTTGGACTTAGTCTTTTTTTCAGCGTTTATCAGACTTTCAGATAGGGGAAATGTCAGTGAGCGTTCCGATTTCAGTTCCAGCGCGATTCGCCCGATGAGTCCTTCATATTCAGTCGTTTTCAGCCAATTTTCTGAATTTTTGAAAATTTCACTTTTTTGTGAAAATATCCACTAAATGAGGGAATAAGATGTGTTTGGGTACCCCAGGAGTGTTCCAAATGTGTGTGGGTAGAATATATATCCCACGGGGGTAAAATTGAAAAAAGTTGAAAAATTTTTTTTTTTACTTAATCATTTTTTCAGCGTTTATCAGACTTTCAGATAGGGGAAATGTCAGTGAGCGTTCCGATTTCAGTTCCAGCGCGATTCGCCCGATGAGTTCTTCATATTCAGTCGTTTTCAGCCAATTTTCTGAATTTTTGAAAATTTCACTTTTTTGTGAAAATATCCACTAAATGAGGGAATAATATGTGTGAGGGTACCCCAGGAGAGTTCCAAATGTGTGTGGGTAGAATATATATTCCATGGGGGTAAAATTGAAAAAAAGGTGAAAATATTTTTTTTTGGACTTAGTCATTTTTTCAGCGTTTATCAGACATTCAGATAGGGGAAATGTCTGTGAGCATTCCAATTTCAGTTCCAGCGCGATTCGCCCGATGAGTCCTTCATATTCAGTCGTTTTCAGCCAATTTTCTGAATTTTTGAAAATTTCACTTTTTTGGGAAAATATCCACTAAATGAGGGAATAAGATGTGTGAGGGTACCCCAGGAGTGTTCCAAATGTGTGTGGGTAGAATATATCTCCCACGGGGGTAAAATTGAAAAAAGTTGAAAACATTTTTTTTTGGACTTAATAATTTTTTCAGCATTTATCAGACTTTCAGATAGGGGAAATATCAGTGAGCGTTCCGATTTCAGTTCCAGAGCGATTCGCCCGATGAGTCCTTCATATTTAGTCGTTTTTAGCCAATTTTCTGAATTTTTGAAAATTTCACTTTTTTTGTGAAAATATCCACTAAATGAGGGAATAATATGTGTGAGGGTACCCCAGGAGAGTTCCAAATGTGTGTGGGTAGAATATATATCCCACGGGGGTAAAATTGAAAAAAGGTGAAAACATTTTTTTTTGGACTTAGTCATTTTTTCAGCGTTTATCAGACATTCAGATAAGGGAAACGTCAGTGAGCATTCCGATTTCAGTTCCAGAGTGATTCGCCCGATGAGTCCTTCATATTTAGTCGTTTTCAGCCAATTTTCTGAATTTTTGAAAATTTCACTTTTTTGTGAAAATATCCACTAAATGAGGGAATAATATGTGTGAGGGTACCCCAGGAGAGTTCCAAATGTGTGTGGGTAGAATATATATGCCACGGGGGTAAAATTGAAAAAAGGTGAAAACATTTTTTTTGGACTTAGTCATTTTTTCAGCGTTTATCAGACTTTCAGATAGAGGAAATATCAGTGAGCGTTCCGATTTCAGTTCCAGAGCGATTCGCTCGATGAACCCTTCATATTTAGTCGTTTTCAGCCAATTTTCTGAATTTTTGAAAATTTCACTTTTTTGTGAAAATATCCACTAAATGAGGGAATAATATGTGTGAGGGTACCCCAGGAGAGTTCCAAATGTGTGTGGGTAGAATATATATCCCATGGGGGTAAAATTGAAAAAAGGTGAAAATATTTTTTTTTGGACTTAGTCATTTTTTCAGCGTTTATCAGACATTCAGATAGGGCAAATGTCTGTGAGCATTCCAATTTCAGTTCCAGAGCGATTCGCCCAATGAGTCCTTCATATTTAGTCGTTTTCAGCCAATTTTCAGAATTTTTGAAAATTTCACTTTTTTGTGAAAATGTCCACTAAATGAGGGAATAATATGTGTGAGGGTACCCCAGGAGAGTTCCAAATGTGTGTGGGTAGAATATATATCCCACGCGGGTAAAATTGAAAAAAGGTGAAAAAATTTTTTTTTTGGACTTAGTCATTTTTTCAGCGTTTATCAGACTTTCAGATAGGGGAAATGTCAGTGAGCGTTCCGATTTCAGTTCCAGCGCGATTTGCCCGATGAGTCCTTCATATTCAGTCGTTTTCAGCCAATTTTCTGAATTTTTGAAAATTTCACTTTTTTGTGAAAATATCCACTAAATGAGGGAATAATATGTGTGAGGGTACCCCAGGAGAGTTCCAAATGTGTGTGGGTAGAATATATATCCCACGGGGGTAAAATTGAAAAAAGGTGAAAAATTATTTTTTTTGGACTTAGTCATTTTTTCAGCGTTTATCAGACTTTCAGATAGGGGAAATGTCAGTGAGCGTTCCAATTTCAGTTCCAGAGTGATTCGCCCGATGAGTCCTTCATATTTAGTCATTTTCAGCCAATTTTCTGAATTTTTGAAAATTTCACTTTTTTGTGAAAATATCCACTAAATGAGGGAATAATATGCGTGAGGGTACCCCAGGAGAGTTCCAAATGTGTGTGGGTAGAATATATATCCCACGGGGGTAAAATTGAAAAAAGGTGAAAACATTTTTTTTTGGACTTAGTCTTTTTTTCAGCGTTTATCAGACTTTCAGATAGGGGAAATGTCAGTGAGCGTTCCGATTTCAGTTCCAGCGCGATTCGCCCGATGAGTCCTTCATATTCAGTCGTTTTCAGCCAATTTTCTGAATTTTTGAAAATTTCACTTTTTTGTGAAAATATCCACTAAATGAGGGAATAAGATGTGTGAGGGTACCCCAGGAGTGTTCCAAATGTGTGTGGGTAGAATATATATCCCACGGGGGTAAAATTGAAAAAAGTTGAAAAAATTTTTTTTTTACTTAATCATTTTTTCAGCGTTTATCAGACTTTCAGATAGGGGAAATGTCAGTGAGCGTTCCGATTTCAGTTCCAGAGCGATTCGCCCGATGAGTCCTTCATATTTAGTCGTTTTCAGCCAATTTTCAGAATTTTTGAAAATTTCACTTTTTTGTGAAAATATCCACTAAATGAGGGAATAATATGTGTGAGGGTACCCCAGGAGAGTTCCAAATGTGTGTGGGTAGAATATATATCCCACGGGGGTAAAATTGAAAAAAGGTGAAAAAATTTTTTTTTTGGACTTATTCATTTTTTCAGCGTTTATCAGACTTTCAGATAGGGGAAATGTCAGTTAGCGTTCCAATTTCAGTTCCAGAGTGATTCGCCCGATGAGTCCTTCATATTTAGTCATTTTCAGCCAATTTTCTGAATTTTTGAAAATTTCACTTTTTTGTGAAAATATCCACTAAATGAGGGAATAATATGTGTGAGGGTACCCCAGCAGAGTTCCAAATGTGTGTGGGTAGAATATATATCCCACGGGGGTAAAATTGAAAAAAGGTGAAAATATTTTTTTTTGGTCTTAGTCATTTTTTCAGCGTTTATCAGACATTCAGATAGGGGAAATGTCTGTGAGCATTCCAATTTCAGTTCCAGAGCGATTCGCCCGATGAACCCTTCATATTTAGTTGTTTTCAGCCAATTTTCTGAATTTTTGAAAATTTCACTTTTTTGTGAAAATATCCACTAAATGAGGGAATAATATGTGTGAGGGTACCCCAGGAGAGTTCCAAATGTGTGTGGGTAGAATATATATCCCACGCGGGTAAAATTGAAAAAAGGTGAAAAAATTTTTTTTTTGGACTTAGTCATTTTTTCAGCGTTTATCAGACTTTCAGATAGGGGAAATGTCAGTGAGCGTTCCGATTTCAGTTCCAGCGCGATTTGCCCGATGAGTCCTTCATATTCAGTTGTTTTCAGCCAATTTTCTGAATTTTTGAAAATTTCACTTTTTTGTGAAAATATCCACTAAATGAGGGAATAAGATGTGTGAGGGTACCCCAGGAGTGTTCCAAATGTGTGTGGGTAGAATATATATCCCACGGGGGTAAAATTGAAAAAAGTTGAAAACATTTTTTTTTGGACTTAATAATTTTTTCAGCATTTATCAGACTTTCAGATAGGGGAAATATCAGTGAGCGTTCCGATTTCAGTTCCAGAGCGATTCGCCCGATGAGTCCTTCATATTTAGTCGTTTTTAGCCAATTTTCTGAATTTTTGAAAATTTCACTTTTTTTGTGAAAATATCCACTAAATGAGGGAATAATATGTGTGAGGGTACCCCAGGAGAGTTCCAAATGTGTGTGGGTAGAATATATATCCCACGGGGGTAAAATTGAAAAAAGGTGAAAACATTTTTTTTTGGACTTAGTCATTTTTTCAGCGTTTATCAGACATTCAGATAAGGGAAATGTCAGTGAGCATTCCGATTTCAGTTCCAGAGCGATTCGCCCGATGAGTCCTTCATATTTAGTCGTTTTCAGCCAATTTTCTGAATTTTTGAAAATTTCACTTTTTTGTGAAAATATCCACTAAATGAGGGAATAATATGTGTGAGGGTACCCCAGGAGAGTTCCAAATGTGTGTGGGTAGAATATATATCCCACGGGGGTAAAATTGAAAAAAGGTGAAAACATTTTTTTTGGACTTAGTCATTTTTTCAGCGTTTATCAGACTTTCAGATAGGGGAAATATCAGTGAGCGTTCCGATTTCAGTTCCAGAGCGATTCGCCCGATGAACCCTTCATATTTAGTTGTTTTCAGCCAATTTTCTGAATTTTTGAAAATTTCACTTTTTTGTGAAAATATCCACTAAATGAGGGAATAATATGTGTGAGGGTACCCCAGGAGAGTTCCAAATGTGTGTGGGTAGAATATATATCCCACGCGGGTAAAATTGAAAAAAGGTGAAAAAATTTTTTTTTTGGACTTAGTCATTTTTTCAGCGTTTATCAGACTTTCAGATAGGGGAAATGTCAGTGAGCATTCCGATTTCAGTTCCAGCGCGATTTGCCCGATGAGTCCTTCATATTCAGTTGTTTTCAGCCAATTTTCTGAATTTTTGAAAATTTCACTTTTTTGTGAAAATATCCACTAAATGAGGGAATAAGATGTGTGAGGGTACCCCAGGAGTGTTCCAAATGTGTGTGGGTAGAATATATCTCCCACGGGGGTAAAATTGAAAAAAGTTGAAAACATTTTTTTTTGGACTTAATAATTTTTTCAGCATTTATCAGACTTTCAGATAGGGGAAATATCAGTGAGCGTTCCGATTTCAGTTCCAGAGCGATTCGCCCGATGAGTCCTTCATATTTAGTCGTTTTTAGCCAATTTTCTGAATTTTTGAAAATTTCACTTTTTTTGTGAAAATATCCACTAAATGAGGGAATAATATGTGTGAGGGTACCCCAGGAGAGTTCCAAATGTGTGTGGGTAGAATATATATCCCACGGGGGTAAAATTGAAAAAAGGTGAAAACATTTTTTTTTGGACTTAGTCATTTTTTCAGCGTTTATCAGACATTCAGATAAGGGAAATGTCAGTGAGCATTCCGATTTCAGTTCCAGAGCGATTCGCCCGATGAGTCCTTCATATTTAGTCGTTTTCAGCCAATTTTCTGAATTTTTGAAAATTTCACTTTTTTGTGAAAATATCCACTAAATGAGGGAATAATATGTGTGAGGGTACCCCAGGAGAGTTCCAAATGTGTGTGGGTAGAATATATATCCCATGGGGGTAAAATTGAAAAAAGGTGAAAATATTTTTTTTTGGACTTAGTCATTTTTTCAGCGTTTATCAGACATTCAGATAGGGGAAATGTCTGTGAGCATTCCAATTTCAGTTCCAGAGCGATTCGCCCAATGAGTCCTTCATATTTAGTCGTTTTCAGCCAATTTTCAGAATTTTTGAAAATTTCACTTTTTTGTGAAAATGTCCACTAAATGAGGGAATAATATGTGTGAGGGTACCCCAGGAGAGTTCCAAATGTGTGTGGGTAGAATATATATCCCACGCGGGTAAAATTGAAAAAAGGTGAAAAAATTTTTTTTTTGGACTTAGTCATTTTTTCAGCGTTTATCAGACTTTCAGATAGGGGAAATGTCAGTGAGCGTTCCGATTTCAGTTCCAGCGCGATTTGCCCGATGAGTCCTTCATATTCAGTCGTTTTCAGCCAATTTTCTGAATTTTTGAAAATTTCACTTTTTTGTGAAAATATCCACTAAATGAGGGAATAATATGTGTGAGGGTACCCCAGGAGAGTTCCAAATGTGTGTGGGTAGAATATATATCCCACGGGGGTAAAATTAAAAAAAGGTGAAAAATTATTTTTTTTGGACTTAGTCATTTTTTCAGCGTTTATCAGACTTTCAGATAGGGGAAATGTCAGTGAGCGTTCCAATTTCAGTTCCAGAGTGATTCGCCCGATGAGTCCTTCATATTTAATCATTTTCAGCCAATTTTCTGAATTTTTGAAAATTTCACTTTTTTGTGAAAATATCCACTAAATGAGGGAATAATATGCGTGAGGGTACCCCAGGAGAGTTCCAAATGTGTGTGGGTAGAATATATATCCCACGGGGGTAAAATTGAAAAAAGGTGAAAACATTTTTTTTTGGACTTAGTCATTTTTTCAGCGTTTATCAGACATTCAGATAAGGGAAATGTCAGTGAGCATTCCGATTTCAGTTCCAGAGCGATTCGCCCGATGAGTCCTTCATATTTAGTCGTTTTCAGCCAATTTTCAGAATTTTTGAAAATTTCACTTTTTTGTGAAAATATCCACTAAATGAGGGAATAATATGTGTGAGGGTACCCCAGGAGAGTTCCAAATGTGTGTGGGTAGAATATATATCCCACGGGGGTAAAATTGAAAAAAGGGGAAAAAAAATTTTTTTGTGGACTTAGTCTTTTTTTCAGCGTTTATCAGACTTTCAGATAGGGGAAATGTCAGTGAGCGTTCCGATTTCAGTTCCAGCGCGATTCGCCCGATGAGTCCTTCATATTCAGTCGTTTTCAGCCAATTTTCTGAATTTTTGAAAATTTCACTTTTTTGTGAAAATATCCACTAAATGAGGGAATAAGATGTGTGAGGGTACCCCAGGAGTGTTCCAAATGTGTGTGGGTAGAATATATATCCCACGGGGGTAAAATTGAAAAAAGTTGAAAAAATTTTTTTTTTACTTAATCATTTTTTCAGCGTTTATCAGACTTTCAGATAGGGGAAATGTCAGTGAGCGTTCCGATTTCAGTTCCAGAGCGATTCGCCCGATGAGTCCTTCATATTTAGTCGTTTTCAGCCAATTTTCAGAATTTTTGAAAATTTCACTTTTTTGTGAAAATATCCACTAAATGAGGGAATAATATGTGTGAGGGTACCCCAGGAGAGTTCCAAATGTGTGTGGGTAGAATATATATCCCACGGGGGTAAAATTGAAAAAAGGGGAAAAAAAATTTTTTTTTGGACTTAGTCTTTTTTTCAGCGATTTTCAGACATTCAGATAAGGGAAATGTCAGTGAGCATTCCGATTTCAGTTCCAGAGCGATTCGCCCGATGAGTCCTTCATATTTAGTCGTTTTCAGCCAATTTTCAGAATTTTTGAAAATTTCACTTTTTTGTGAAAATATCCACTAAATGAGGGAATAATATGTGTGAGGGTACCCCAGGAGAGTTCCAAATGTGTGTGGGTAGAATATATATCCCACGGGGGTAAAATTGAAAAAAGGGGAAAAAAAAATTTTTTTTGGACTTAGTCTTTTTTTCAGCGTTTATCAGACTTTCAGATAGGGGAAATGTCAGTGAGCATTCCGATTTCAGTTCCAGCGCGATTCGCCCGATGAGTCCTTCATATTCATTTGTTTTCAGCCAATTTTCTGAATTTTTGAAAATTTCACTTTTTTGTGAAAATATCCACTAAATGAGGGAATAAGATGTGTGAGGGTTCCCCAGGAGTGTTCCAAATGTGTGTGGGTAGAATATATATCCCACGGGGGTAAAATTGAAAAAAGTTGAAAAAATTTTTTTTTTACTTAATCATTTTTTCAGCGTTTATCAGACTTTCAGATAGGCGAAATGTCAGTGAGCGTTCCGATTTCAGTTCCAGGGCGATTCGCCCGATGAGTCCTTCATATTCAGTCGATTTCAGCCAATTTTCTGAATTTTTGAAAATTTCACTTTTTTGTGAAAATATCCACTAAATGAGGGAATAATATGTGTGAGGGTACCCCAGGAGAGTTCCAAATGTGTGTGGGTAGAATATATATCCCACGGGGGTAAAATTGAAAAAAGGTGAAAAAATTTTTTTTTGGACTTAGTCATTTTTTCAGCGCTTATCAGACATTCAGATAAGGGAAATGTCAGTGAGCATTCCGATTTCAGTTCCAGCGCGATTCGCCCGATGAGTCCTTCATATTCAGTCCTTTTCAGCCAATTTTCTGAATTTTTGAAAATTTCACTTTTTTGTGAAAATATCCACTAAATGAGGGAATAAGATGTGTGAGGGTACCCCAGGAGTGTTCCAAATGTGTGTGGGTAGAATATATATCCCACGGGGGTAAAATTGAAAAAAGTTGAAAACATTTTTTTTTGGACTTAATAATTTTTTCAGCATTTATCAGACTTTCAGATAGGGGAAATATCAGTGAGCGTTCCGATTTCAGTTCCAGAGCGATTCGCCCGATGAGTCCTTCATATTTAGTCGTTTTTAGCCAATTTTCTGAATTTTTGAAAATTTCACTTTTTTTGTGAAAATATCCACTAAATGAGGGAATAATATGTGTGAGGGTACCCCAGGAGAGTTCCAAATGTGTGTGGGTAGAATATATATCCCACGGGGGTAAAATTTAAAAAAGGTGAAAACATTTTTTTTTGGACTTAGTCATTTTTTCAGCGTTTATCAGACATTCAGATAAGGGAAATGTCAGTGAGCATTCCGATTTCAGTTCCAGAGCGATTCGCCCGATGAGTCCTTCATATTTAGTCGTTTTCAGCCAATTTTCTGAATTTTTGAAACTTTCACTTTTTTGTTAAAATATCCACTAAATGAGGGAATAATATGTGTGAGGGTACCCCAGGAGAGTTCCAAATGTGTGTGGGTAGAATATATATCCCACGGGGGTAAAATTGAAAAAAGGTGAAAAAAATTTTTTTAGACTTAGTCATTTTTCCGGCGTTCATCAGACTTTCAGATAGGGGAAATGTCAGTGAGCGTTCCGATTTCAGTTCCAGCGCGATTCGCCCGATGAGTCCTTCATATTCAGTCGTTTTCAGCCAATTTTCTGAATTTTTGAAAATGTCACTTTTTTGTGAAAATATCCACTAAATGAGGGAATAATATGTGTGAGGGTACCCCAGGAGTGTTCCAAATGTGTGTGGGTAGAATATATATCCCACGGGGGTAAAATTGAAAAAAGGTGAAAAATTATTTTTTTTGGACTTAGTCATTTTTTCAGCGTTTATCAGACTTTCAGATAGGGGAAATGTCAGTTAGCGTTCCAATTTCAGTTCCAGAGTGATTCGCCCGATGAGTCCTTCATATTTAGTCGTTTTCAGCCAATTTTCAGAATTTTTGAAAATTTCACTTTTTTTTTGAAAATATCCACTAAATGAGGGAATAATATGTGTGACGGTACCCCAGGAGAGTTCCAGATGTGTGTGGGTAGAATATATATCCCACGGGGGTAAAATTGAAAAAAGTTGAAAAAATTTTTTTTTTACTTAATCATTTTTTCAGCGTTTATCAGACTTTCAGATAGGGGAAATATCAGTGAGCATTCCGATTTCAGTTCCAGAGCGATTCGCCTGATGAGTTCTTCATATTTAGTCGTTTTCAGTAAATTTTCTGAATTTTTGAAAATTTCACTTTTTTGTGAAAATATCCACTAAATGAGGGAATAATATGTGTGAGGGTACCCCAGGAGAGTTCCAAATGTGTGTGGGTAGAATATATATCCCACGGGGGTAAAATTGAAAAAAGGTGAAAAAATTTTTTTTGGACTTTGTCATTTTTTCAGCGTTTATCAGACTTTCAGATAGGGGAAATATCAGTGAGCGTTCTGATTTCAGTTCCAGAGCGATTCGCCCGATGAACCCTTCATATTTAGTCGTTTTCAGCCAATTTTCTGAATTTTTGAAAATTTCACTTTTTTGTGAAAATATCCACTAAATGAGGGAATAATATGTGTGAGGGTACCCCAGGAGAGTTCCAAATGTGTGTGGGTAGAATATATATCCCACAGGGGTAAAATTGAAAAAAGGTGAAAACATTTTTTTTTTTTACTTAGTCATTTTTTCAGCGTTTATCAGACTTTCAGATAGGGGAAATGTCAGTGAGCGTTCCGGTTTCAGTTCCAGCGCGATTCACCCAATGAGTCCTTCATATTCAGTCGTTTTCAGCCAATTTTCTGAATTTTTGAAAATTTCACTTTTTTTGTGAAAATATCCACTAAATGAGGGAATAATATGTGTGAGGGTACCCCAGGAGAGTTCCAAATGTGTGTGGGTAGAATATATATCCCACGGGGGTAAAATTGAAAAAAGGTGAAACATTTTTTTTTTTAGACTTAGTCATTTTTTCAGCGTTTATCAGACTTTCAGATAGGGGAAATGTCAGTGAGCGTTCCAATTTCAGTTCCAGAGTGATTCGCCCGATGAGTCCTTCATATTTAGTCATTTTCAGCCAATTTTCTGAATTTTTGAAAATGTCACTTTTTTGTGAAAATATCCACTAAATGAGGGAATAATATGTGTGAGTGTACCCCAGGAGAGTTCCAAATGTGTGTGGGTAGAATATATATCCCACGGGGGTAAAATTGAAAAAAGGTGAAAAAAAATTTTTTTTAGACTTAGTCATTTTTCCGGCGTTTATCAGACTTTCAGATACAGGAAATGTCAGTGAGCGTTCCGATTTCAGTTCCAGAGCGATTCCCCCGATGAGTCCTTCATATTTAGTCGTTTTCAGCCAATTTTCTGAATTTTTGAAAATTTCACTTTTTTGTGAAAATATCCACTAAATGAGGGAATAATATGTGTGAGGGTACCCCAGGAGAGTTCCAAATGTGTGTGGGTAGAATATATATCCCACGGGGGTAAAATTGAAAAAAGTTGAAAAAATTTTTTTTTGGACTTAATCATTTTTTCAGCGTTTATCAGACTTTCAGATAGGGGAAATGTCAGTGAGCGTTCCGATTTCAGTTCCAGCGCGATGCACCCGATGAGTCCTTCATATTCAGTCGTTTTCAGCCAATTTTCTGAATTTTTGAAAATTTCACTTTTTTTGTGAAAATATCCACTAAATGAGGGAATAATATGTGTGAGGGTACCCCAGGAGAGTTCCAAATGTGTGTGGGTAGAATATATATCCCACGGGGGTAAAATTGAAAAAAGGTGAAAAATTATTTTTTTCGGACTTAGTCATTTTTTCAGCGTTTATCAGACTTTCAGATAGGGGAAATGTCAGTGAGCGTTCCAATTTCAGTTCCAGAGTGATTCGCCCGATGAGTCCTTCATATTTAGTCATTTTCAGCCAATTTTCTGAATTTTTGAAAATGTCACTTTTTTGTGAAAATATCCACTAAATGAGGGAATAATATGTGTGAGGGTACCCCAGGTGAGTTCCAAATGTGTGTGGGTAGAATATATATCCCACAGGGGTAAAATTGAAAAAAGGTGAAAAAATTTTTTTTTGGGCCTTAGTCATTTTTTCAGCGTTTATCAGACTTTCAGATAGAGGAAATGTCAGTGAGCATTCCGATTTCAGTTCCAGAGCGATTCCCCCGATGAGTCCTTCATATTTAGTCGTTTTCAGCCAATTTTCTGAATTTTTGAAAATGTCACTTTTTTGTGAAAATATCCACTAAATGAGGGAATAATATGTGTGAGGGTACCCCAGGAGAGTTCCAAATGTGTGTGGGTAGAATATATATCCCACGGGGGTAAAATTGAAAAAAGTTGAAAAAATTTTTTTTTGGACTTAATCATTTTTTCAGCGTTTATCAGACTTTCAGATAGGGGAAATGTCAGTGAGCGTTCCGATTTCAGTTCCAGAGCGATTCGCCTGATGAGTTCTTCATATTTAGTCGTTTTCAGCCAATTTTCTGAATTTTTGAAAATTTCACTTTTTTTGTGAAAATATCCACTAAATGAGGGAATAATATGTGTGAGGGTACCCCAGGAGAGTTCCAAATGTGTGTGGGTAGAATATATATCCCACGGGGGTAAAATTGAAAAAAGTTGAAAAAATTTTTTTTTGGACTTAATCATTTTTTCAGCGTTTATCAGACTTTCAGATAGGGGAAATGTCAGTGAGAGTTCCGATTTCAGTTCCAGAGCGATTCGCCCAATGAGTTCTTCATATTTAGTCGTTTTCAGCCAATTTTCTGAATTTTTGAAAATGTCACTTTTTTGTGAAAATATCCACTAAATGACGGAATAATATGTGTGAGGGTACCCCAGGAGAGTTCCAAATGTGTGTGGGTAGAATATATATCCCACGGGGGTAAAATTGAAAAAAGGTGAAAACATTTTTTTTTTGGACTTAGTCATTTTTTCAGCGTTTATCAGACTTTCAGATAGGGGAAATGTCAGTGAGCGTTCCGATTTCAGTTCCAGAGCGATCCGCCCGATGAGTCCTTCATATTTAGTCATTTTCAGCCAATTTTCTGAATTTTTGAAAATTTCACTTTTTTGTGAAAATATCCACTAAATGAGGGAACAATATGTGTGAGGGTACCCCAGGAGAGTTCCAAATGTGTGTGGGTAGAATATATATCCCACGGGGGTAAAATTGAAAAAAGGTGAAAACATTTTTTTTTTTTACTTAGTCATTTTTTCAGCGTTTATCAGACTTTCAGATAGGGGAAATGTCAGTGAGCGTTCCGGTTTCAGTTCCAGCGCGATTCACCCGATGAGTCCTTCATATTCAGTCGTTTTCAGCCAATTTTCTGAATTTTTGAAAATTTCACTTTTTTTGTGAAAATATCCACTAAATGAGGGAATAATATGTGTGAGGGTACCCCAGGAGAGTTCCAAATGTGTGTGGGTAGAATATATATCCCACGGGGGTAAAATTGAAAAAAGGTGAAACATTTTTTTTTTTAGACTTAGTAATTTTTTCAGCGTTTATCAGACTTTCAGATAGGGGAAATGTCAGTGAGCGTTCCAATTTCAGTTCCAGAGTGATTCGCCCGATGAGTAATTCATATTTAGTCATTTTCAGCCAATTTTCTGAATTTTTGAAAATGTCACTTTTTTGTGAAAATATCCACTAAATGAGGGAATAATATGTGTGAGGGTACCCCAGGAGAGTTCCAAATGTGTGTGGGTAGAATATATATCCCACGGGGGTAAAATTGAAAAAAGGTGAAAAAAAATTTTTTTTAGACTTAGTCATTTTTCCGGCGTTTATCAGACTTTCAGATACAGGAAATGTCAGTGAGTGTTCCGATTTCAGTTCCAGAGCGATTCCCCCGATGAGTCCTTCATATTTAGTCGTTTTCAGCCAATTTTCTGAATTTTTGAAAATTTCACTTTTTTGTGAAAATATCCACTAAATGAGGGAATAATATGTGTGAGGGTACCCCAGGAGAGTTCCAAATGTGTGTGGGTAGAATATATATCCCACGGGGGTAAAATTGAAAAAAGTTGAAAAAATTTTTTTTTGGACTTAATCATTTTTTCAGCGTTTATCAGACTTTCAGATAGGGGAAATATCAGTGAGCATTCCGATTTCAGTTCCAGAGCGATTCGCCCGATGAGTCCTTCATATTTAGTCGTTTTCAGACAATTTTCTGAATTATTGAAAATTTCACTTTTTTGTGAAAATATCCACTAAATGAGGAAATAATATGTGTGAGGGTACCCCAGGAGAGTTCCAAATGTGTGTGGGTAGAATATATATCCCACGGGGGTAAAATTGAAAAAAGGTGAAAACATATTTTTTTTGGACTTAGTCATTTTTTCAGCGTTTATCAGACTTTCAGATAGGGGAAATGTCAGTGAGCGTTCCGATTTCAGTTCAAGAGCGATTCGCCCGATGAGTCCTTCATATTTAGTCGTTTTCAGCCAATTTTCTGAATTTTTGAAAATTTCACTTTTTTGTGAAAATATCCACTAAATGAGGGAATAATATGTGTGAGGGTACCCCAGGAGAGTTCCAAATGTGTGTGGGTAGAATATATATCCCACGGGGGTAAAATTGAAAAAAGGTGAAAACATTTTTTTTTTTTACTTAGTCATTTTTTCAGCGTTTATCAGACTTTCAGATAGGGGAAATGTCAGTGAGCGTTCCGATTTCAGTTCCAGCGCGATGCACCCGATGAGTCCTTCATATTCAGTCGTTTTCAGCCAATTTTCTGAATTTTTGAAAATTTCACTTTTTTTGTGAAAATATCCACTAAATGAGGGAATAATATGTGTGAGGGTACCCCAGGAGAGTTCCAAATGTGTGTGGGTAGAATATATATCCCACGGGGGTAAAAGTGAAAAAAGGTGAAAAATTATTTTTTTCGGACTTAGTCATTTTTTCAGCGTTTATCAGACTTTCAGATAGGGGAAATGTCAGTGAGCGTTCCAATTTCAGTTCCAGAGTGATTCGCCCGATGAGTCCTTCATATTTAGTCATTTTCAGCCAATTTTCTGAATTATTGAAAATTTCACTTTTTTGTGAAAATATCCACTAAATGAGGGAATAATATGTGTGAGGGTACCCCAGGTGAGTTCCAAATGTGTGTGGGTAGAATATATATCCCACAGGGGTAAAATTGAAAAAAGGTGAAAAAATTTTTTTTTGGGCCTTAGTCATTTTTTCAGCGTTTATCAGACTTTCAGATAGGGGAAATGTCAGTGAGCATTCCGATTTCAGTTCCAGAGCATTCGCCTGATGAGTTCTTCAAATTTAGTCGTTTTCAGCCAAATTTCTGAATTTTTGAAAATTTCACTTTTTTGTGAAAATATCCACTAAATGAGGGAATAATATGTGTGAGGGTACCCCAGGAGAGTTCCAAATGTGTGTGGGTAGAAGATATATCCCACGGGGGTAAAATTGAAAAAAGGTGAAAAAAATTTTTTTTTAGACTTAGTCATTTTTCCGGCGTTTATCAGACTTTCAGATAGAGGAAATGTCAGTGAGCATTCCGATTTCAGTTCCAGAGCGATTCCCCCGATGAGTCCTTCATATTTAGTCGTTTTCAGCCAATTTTCTGAATTTTTGAAAATGTCACTTTTTTGTGAAAATATCCACTAAATGAGGGAATAATATGTGTGAGGGTACCCCAGGAGAGTTCCAAATGTGTGTGGGTAGAATATATATCCCACGGGGGTAAAACTGAAAAAAGGTGAAAACATTTTTTTTTTTTACTTAGTCATTTTTTCGGCGTTTATCAGACTTTCAGATAGGGGAAATGTCAGTGAGCGTTCCGATTTCAGTTCCAGCGCGATTCACCCGATGAGTCCTTCATATTCAGTCGTTTTCAGCCAATTTTCTGAATTTTGAAAATTTCACTTTTTTTGTGAAAATATCCACTAAATGAGGGAATAATATGTGTGAGGGTACCCCAGGAGAGTTCCAAATGTGTGTGGGTAGAATATATATCCCACGGGGGTAAAATTGAAAAATGGTGAAACATTTTTTTTTTTAGACTTAGTCATTTTTTCAGCGTTTATCAGACTTTCAGATAGGGGAAATGTCAGTGAGCGTTCCAATTTCAGTTCCAGAGTGATTCGCCCGATGAGTCCTTCATATTTAGTCATTTTCAGCCAATTTTCTGAATTTTTGAAAATGTCACTTTTTTGTGAAAATATCCACTAAATGAGGGAATAATATGTGTGAGGGTACCCCAGGAGAGTTCCAAATGTGTGTGGGTAGAATATATATCCCACGGGGGTAAAATTGAAAAAAGGTGAAAAAATTTTTTTTTTGGACTTAGTCATTTTTTCAGCGTTTATCAGACTTTCAGATAGGGGAAATGTCAGTGAGCGTTCCGATTTCAGTTCCAGAGCGATTCGCCTGATGAGTTCTTCATATTTAGTCGTTTTCAGCCAATTTTCTGAATTTTTGAAAATTTCACTTTTTTTGTGAAAATATCCACTAAATGAGGGAATAATATGTGTGAGGGTACCCCAGGAGAGTTCCAAATGTGTGTGGGTAGAATATATATCCCACGGGGGTAAAATTGAAAAAAGGTGAAAAAAAAATTTTTTTAGACTTAGTCATTTTTTCAGCGTTTATCAGACTTTCAGATAGGGGAAATATCAGTGAGCATTCCGATTTCAGTTCCAGAGCGATTCGCCCGATGAGTCCTTCATATTTAGTCGTTTTCAGCAAATTTTCTGAATTATTGAAAATTTCACTTTTTTGTGAAAATATCCACTAAATGAGGGAATAATATGTGTGAGGGTACCCCAGGAGAGTTCCAAATGTGTGTGGGTAGAATATATATCCCACGGGGGTAAAATTGAAAAAAGTTGAAAACATTTTTTTTTTTTACTTAGTCATTTTTTCAGCGTTTATCAGACTTTCAGATAGGGGAAATGTCAGTGAGCGTTCCGATTTCAGTTCCAGCGCGATGCACCCGATGAGTCCTTCATATTCAGTCGTTTTCAGCCAATTTTCTGAATTTTTGAAAATTTCACTTTTTTGTGAAAATATCCACTAAATGAGGGAATAATATGTGTGAGGGTACCCCAGGAGAGTTCCAAATGTGTGTGGGTAGAATATATATCCCACGGGGGTAAAATTGAAAAAAGGTGAAAACATTTTTTTTTGGACTTAATCATTTTTTCAGCGTTTATCAGACTTTCAGATAGGGGAAATATCAGTGAGCATTCCGATTTCAGTTCCAGAGCGATTCGCCCGATGAGTCCTTCATATTTAGTCGTTTTCAGACAATTTTCTGAATTATTGAAAATTTCACTTTTTTGTGAAAATATCCACTAAATGAGGAAATAATATGTGTGAGGGTACCCCAGGAGAGTTCCAAATGTGTGTGGGTAGAATATATATCCCACGGGGGTAAAATTGAAAAAAGGTGAAAACATATTTTTTTTGGACTTAGTCATTTTTTCAGCGTTTATCAGACTTTCAGATAGGGGAAATGTCAGTGAGCGTTCCGATTTCAGTTCAAGAGCGATTCGCCCGATGAGTCCTTCATATTTAGTCGTTTTCAGCCAATTTTCTGAATTTTTGAAAATTTCACTTTTTTGTGAAAATATCCACTAAATGAGGGAATAATATGTGTGAGGGTACCCCAGGAGAGTTCCAAATGTGTGTGGGTAGAATATATATCCCACGGGGGTAAAATTGAAAAAAGGTGAAAACATTTTTTTTTTTTACTTAGTCATTTTTTCAGCGTTTATCAGACTTTCAGATAGGGGAAATGTCAGTGAGCGTTCCGATTTCAGTTCCAGCGCGATGCACCCGATGAGTCCTTCATATTCAGTCGTTTTCAGCCAATTTTCTGAATTTTTGAAAATTTCACTTTTTTTGTGAAAATATCCACTAAATGAGGGAATAATATGTGTGAGGGTACCCCAGGAGAGTTCCAAATGTGTGTGGGTAGAATATATATCCCACGGGGGTAAAATTGAAAAAAGGTGAAAAATTATTTTTTTCGGACTTAGTCATTTTTTCAGCGTTTATCAGACTTTCAGATAGGGGAAATGTCAGTGAGCGTTCCGATTTCAGTTCCAGAGCATTCGCCTGATGAGTTCTTCAAATTTAGTCGTTTTCAGCCAATTTTCTGAATTTTTGAAAATTTCACTTTTTTGTGAAAATATCCACTAAATGAGGGAATAATATGTGTGAGGGTACCCCAGGAGAGTTCCAAATGTGTGTGGGTAGAATATATATCCCACGGGGGTAAAATTGAAAAAAGGTGAAAAAAAATTTTTTTTAGACTTAGTCATTTTTCCGGCGTTTATCAGACTTTCAGATAGAGGAAATGTCAGTGAGCATTCCGATTTCAGTTCCAGAGCGATTCCCCCGATGAGTCCTTCATATTTAGTCGTTTTCAGCCAATTTTCTGAATTTTTGAAAATGTCACTTTTTTGTGAAAATATCCACTAAATGAGGGAATAATATGTGTGAGGGTACCCCAGGAGAGTTCCAAATGTGTGTGGGTAGAATATATATCCCACGGGGGTAAAATTGAAAAAAGTTGAAAAAATTTTTTTTTGGACTTAATCATTTTTTCAGCGTTTATCAGACTTTCAGATAGGGGAAATGTCAGTGAGCGTTCCGATTTCAGTTCCAGAGCGATTCGCCTGATGAGTTCTTCATATTTAGTCGTTTTCAGCCAATTTTCTGAATTTTTGAAAATTTCACTTTTTTTGTGAAAATATCCACTAAATGAGGGAATAATATGTGTGAGGGTACCCCAGGAGAGTTCCAAATTTGTGTGGGTAGAATATATATCCCACGGGGGTAAAATTGAAAAAAGGTGAAAAAAAATTTTTTTTAGACTTAATCATTTTTTCAGCGTTTATCAGACTTTCAGATAGGGGAAATATCAGTGAACATTCCGATTTCAGTTCCAGAGCGATTCGCCCGATGAGTCCTTCATATTTAGTCATTTTCAGCCAATTTTCTGAATTATTGAAAATTTCACTTTTTTGTGAAAATATCCACTAAATGAGGGAATAATATGTGTGAGGGTACCCCAGGAGAGTTCCAAATGTGTGTGGGTAGAATATATATCCCACGGGGGTAAAATTGAAAAAAGTTGAAAAAATTTTTTTTTGGACTTAATCATTTTTTCAGCGTTTATCAGACTTTCAGATAGGGGAAATGTCAGTGAGAGTTCCGATTTCAGTTCCAGAGCGATTCGCCCAATGAGTCTTTCATATTTAGTCGTTTTCAGCCAATTTTCTGAATTTTTGAAAATGTCACTTTTTTGTGAAAATATCCACTAAATGAGGGAATAATATGTGTGAGGGTACCCCAGGAGAGTTCCAAATGTGTGTGGGTAGAATATATATCCCACGGGGGTAAAATTGAAAAAAGGTGAAAACATTTTTTTTTGGACTTAATCATTTTTTCAGCGTTTATCAGACTTTCAGATAGGGGAAATATCAGTGAGCATTCCGATTTCAGTTCCAGAGCGATTCGCCCGATGAGTCCTTCATATTTAGTCGTTTTCAGACAATTTTCTGAATTATTGAAAATTTCACTTTTTTGTGAAAATATCCACTAAATGAGGAAATAATATGTGTGAGGGTACCCCAGGAGAGTTCCAAATGTGTGTGGGTAGAATATATATCCCACGGGGGTAAAATTGAAAAAAGGTGAAAACATATTTTTTTTGGACTTAGTCATTTTTTCAGCGTTTATCAGACTTTCAGATAGGGGAAATGTCAGTGAGCGTTCCGATTTCAGTTCAAGAGCGATTCGCCCGATGAGTCCTTCATATTTAGTCGTTTTCAGCCAATTTTCTGAATTTTTGAAAATTTCACTTTTTTGTGAAAATATCCACTAAATGAGGGAATAATATGTGTGAGGGTACCCCAGGAGAGTTCCAAATGTGTGTGGGTAGAATATATATCCCACGGGGGTAAAATTGAAAAAAGGTGAAAACATTTTTTTTTTTTACTTAGTCATTTTTTCAGCGTTTATCAGACTTTCAGATAGGGGAAATGTCAGTGAGCGTTCCGATTTCAGTTCCAGCGCGATGCACCCGATGAGTCCTTCATATTCAGTCGTTTTCAGCCAATTTTCTGAATTTTTGAAAATTTCACTTTTTTTGTGAAAATATCCACTAAATGAGGGAATAATATGTGTGAGGGTACCCCAGGAGAGTTCCAAATGTGTGTGGGTAGAATATATATCCCACGGGGGTAAAATTGAAAAAAGGTGAAAAATTATTTTTTTCGGACTTAGTCATTTTTTCAGCGTTTATCAGACTTTCAGATAGGGGAAATGTCAGTGAGCGTTCCGATTTCAGTTCCAGAGCATTCGCCTGATGAGTTCTTCAAATTTAGTCGTTTTCAGCCAATTTTCTGAATTTTTGAAAATTTCACTTTTTTGTGAAAATATCCACTAAATGAGGGAATAATATGTGTGAGGGTACCCCAGGAGAGTTCCAAATGTGTGTGGGTAGAATATATATCCCACGGGGGTAAAATTGAAAAAAGGTGAAAAAAAATTTTTTTTAGACTTAGTCATTTTTCCGGCGTTTATCAGACTTTCAGATAGAGGAAATGTCAGTGAGCATTCCGATTTCAGTTCCAGAGCGATTCCCCCGATGAGTCCTTCATATTTAGTCGTTTTCAGCCAATTTTCTGAATTTTTGAAAATGTCACTTTTTTGTGAAAATATCCACTAAATGAGGGAATAATATGTGTGAGGGTACCCCAGGAGAGTTCCAAATGTGTGTGGGTAGAATATATATCCCACGGGGGTAAAATTGAAAAAAGTTGAAAAAATTTTTTTTTGGACTTAATCATTTTTTCAGCGTTTATCAGACTTTCAGATAGGGGAAATGTCAGTGAGCGTTCCGATTTCAGTTCCAGAGCGATTCGCCTGATGAGTTCTTCATATTTAGTCGTTTTCAGCCAATTTTCTGAATTTTTGAAAATTTCACTTTTTTTGTGAAAATATCCACTAAATGAGGGAATAATATGTGTGAGGGTACCCCAGGAGAGTTCCAAATTTGTGTGGGTAGAATATATATCCCACGGGGGTAAAATTGAAAAAAGGTGAAAAAAAATTTTTTTTAGACTTAATCATTTTTTCAGCGTTTATCAGACTTTCAGATAGGGGAAATATCAGTGAACATTCCGATTTCAGTTCCAGAGCGATTCGCCCGATGAGTCCTTCATATTTAGTCATTTTCAGCCAATTTTCTGAATTATTGAAAATTTCACTTTTTTGTGAAAATATCCACTAAATGAGGGAATAATATGTGTGAGGGTACCCCAGGAGAGTTCCAAATGTGTGTGGGTAGAATATATATCCCACGGGGGTAAAATTGAAAAAAGTTGAAAAAATTTTTTTTTGGACTTAATCATTTTTTCAGCGTTTATCAGACTTTCAGATAGGGGAAATGTCAGTGAGAGTTCCGATTTCAGTTCCAGAGCGATTCGCCCAATGAGTCCTTCATATTTAGTCGTTTTCAGCCAATTTTCTGAATTTTTGAAAATGTCACTTTTTTGTGAAAATATCCACTAAATGAGGGAATAATATGTGTGAGGGTACCCCAGGAGAGTTCCAAATGTGTGTGGGTAGAATATATATCCCACGGGGGTAAAATTGAAAAAAGGTGAAAACATTTTTTTTTGGACTTAATCATTTTTTCAGCGTTTATCAGACTTTCAGATAGGGGAAATATCAGTGAGCATTCCGATTTCAGTTCCAGAGCGATTCGCCCGATGAGTCCTTCATATTTAGTCGTTTTCAGACAATTTTCTGAATTATTGAAAATTTCACTTTTTTGTGAAAATATCCACTAAATGAGGAAATAATATGTGTGAGGGTACCCCAGGAGAGTTCCAAATGTGTGTGGGTAGAATATATATCCCACGGGGGTAAAATTGAAAAAAGTTGAAAAAATTTTTTTTTGGACTTAATCATTTTTTCAGCGTTTATCAGACTTTCAGATAGGGGAAATGTCAGTGAGAGTTCCGATTTCAGTTCCAGAGCGATTCGCCCAATGAGTCCTTCATATTTAGTCGTTTTCAGCCAATTTTCTGAATTTTTGAAAATGTCACTTTTTTGTGAAAATATCCACTAAATGAGGGAATAATATGTGTGAGGGTACCCCAGGAGAGTTCCAAATGTGTGTGGGTAGAATATATATCCCACGGGGGTAAAATTGAAAAAAGGTGAAAACATTTTTTTTTGGACTTAATCATTTTTTCAGCGTTTATCAGACTTTCAGATAGGGGAAATATCAGTGAGCATTCCGATTTCAGTTCCAGAGCGATTCGCCCGATGAGTCCTTCATATTTAGTCGTTTTCAGACAATTTTCTGAATTATTGAAAATTTCACTTTTTTGTGAAAATATCCACTAAATGAGGAAATAATATGTGTGAGGGTACCCCAGGAGAGTTCCAAATGTGTGTGGGTAGAATATATATCCCACGGGGGTAAAATTGAAAAAAGGTGAAAAATTATTTTTTTCGGACTTAGTCATTTTTTCAGCGTTTATCAGACTTTCAGATAGGGGAAATGTCAGTGAGCGTTCCGATTTCAGTTCCAGAGCATTCGCCTGATGAGTTCTTCAAATTTAGTCGTTTTCAGCCAATTTTCTGAATTTTTGAAAATTTCACTTTTTTGTGAAAATATCCACTAAATGAGGGAATAATATGTGTGAGGGTACCCCAGGAGAGTTCCAAATGTGTGTGGGTAGAATATATATCCCACGGGGGTAAAATTGAAAAAAGGTGAAAAAAATTTTTTTTTAGACTTAGTCATTTTTCCGGCGTTTATCAGACTTTCAGATAGAGGAAATGTCAGTGAGCGTTCCGATTTCAGTTCCAGAGCGATTCCCCCGATGAGTCCTTCATATTTAGTCGTTTTCAGCCAATTTTCTGAATTATTGAAAATTTCACTTTTTTGTGAAAATATCCACTAAATGAGGAAATAATATGTGTGAGGGTACCACAGGAGAGTTCCAAATGTGTGTGGGTGGAATATATATCCCACGGGGGTAAAATTGAAAAAAGGTGAAAACATATTTTTTTTGGACTTAGTCATTTTTTCAGCGTTTATCAGACTTTCAGATAGGGGAAATGTCAGTGAGCGTTCCGATTTCAGTTCAAGAGCGATTCGCCCGATGAGTCCTTCATATTTAGTCGTTTTCAGCCAATTTTCTGAATTTTTGAAAATTTCACTTTTTTGTGAAAATATCCACTAAATGAGGGAATAATATGTGTGAGGGTACCCCAGGAGAGTTCCAAATGTGTGTGGGTAGAATATATATCCCACGGGGGTAAAATTGAAAAAAGGTGAAAAAAAATTTTTTTTAGACTTAGTCATTTTTCCGGCGTTTATCAGACTTTCAGATAGAGGAAATGTCAGTGAGCATTCCGATTTCAGTTCCAGAGCGATTCCCCCGATGAGTCCTTCATATTTAGTCGTTTTCAGCCAATTTTCTGAATTTTTGAAAATGTCACTTTTTTGTGAAAATATCCACTAAATGAGGGAATAATATGTGTGAGGGTACCCCAGGAGAGTTCCAAATGTGTGTGGGTAGAATATATATCCCACGGGGGTAAAATTGAAAAAAGTTGAAAAAATTTTTTTTTGGACTTAATCATTTTTTCAGCGTTTATCAGACTTTCAGATAGGGGAAATGTCAGTGAGCGTTCCGATTTCAGTTCCAGAGCGATTCGCCTGATGAGTTCTTCATATTTAGTCGTTTTGAGCCAATTTTCTGAATTTTTGAAAATTTCACTTTTTTTGTGAAAATATCCACTAAATGAGGGAATAATATGTGTGAGGGTACCCCAGGAGAGTTCCAAATTTGTGTGGGTAGAATATATATCCCACGGGGGTAAAATTGAAAAAAGGTGAAAAAAAATTTTTTTTAGACTTAATCATTTTTTCAGCGTTTATCAGACTTTCAGATAGGGGAAATATCAGTGAACATTCCGATTTCAGTTCCAGAGCGATTCGCCCGATGAGTCCTTCATATTTAGTCATTTTCAGCCAATTTTCTGAATTATTGAAAATTTCACTTTTTTGTGAAAATATCCACTAAATGAGGGAATAATATGTGTGAGGGTACCCCAGGAGAGTTCCAAATGTGTGTGGGTAGAATATATATCCCACGGGGGTAAAATTGAAAAAAGTTGAAAAAATTTTTTTTTGGACTTAATCATTTTTTCAGCGTTTATCAGACTTTCAGATAGGGGAAATGTCAGTGAGCGTTCCGATTTCAGTTCCAGAGCGATTCGCCTGATGAGTTCTTCATATTTAGTCGTTTTCAGCCAATTTTCTGAATTTTTGAAAATTTCACTTTTTTTGTGAAAATATCCACTAAATGAGGGAATAATATGTGTGAGGGTACCCCAGGAGAGTTCCAAATTTGTGTGGGTAGAATATATATCCCACGGGGGTAAAATTGAAAAAAGGTGAAAAAAAATTTTTTTTAGACTTAATCATTTTTTCAGCGTTTATCAGACTTTCAGATAGGGGAAATATCAGTGAACATTCCGATTTCAGTTCCAGAGCGATTCGCCCGATGAGTCCTTCATATTTAGTCATTTTCAGCCAATTTTCTGAATTATTGAAAATTTCACTTTTTTGTGAAAATATCCACTAAATGAGGGAATAATATGTGTGAGGGTACCCCAGGAGAGTTCCAAATGTGTGTGGGTAGAATATATATCCCACGGGGGTAAAATTGAAAAAAGTTGAAAAAATTTTTTTTTGGACTTAATCATTTTTTCAGCGTTTATCAGACTTTCAGATAGGGGAAATGTCAGTGAGAGTTCCGATTTCAGTTCCAGAGCGATTCGCCCAATGAGTCCTTCATATTTAGTCGTTTTCAGCCAATTTTCTGAATTTTTGAAAATGTCACTTTTTTGTGAAAATATCCACTAAATGAGGGAATAATATGTGTGAGGGTACCCCAGGAGAGTTCCAAATGTGTGTGGGTAGAATATATATCCCACGGGGGTAAAATTGAAAAAAGGTGAAAACATTTTTTTTTGGACTTAATCATTTTTTCAGCGTTTATCAGACTTTCAGATAGGGGAAATATCAGTGAGCATTCCGATTTCAGTTCCAGAGCGATTCGCCCGATGAGTCCTTCATATTTAGTCGTTTTCAGACAATTTTCTGAATTATTGAAAATTTCACTTTTTTGTGAAAATATCCACTAAATGAGGAAATAATATGTGTGAGGGTACCCCAGGAGAGTTCCAAATGTGTGTGGGTAGAATATATATCCCACGGGGGTAAAATTGAAAAAAGGTGAAAACATTTTTTTTTTTTAGTTAGTCATTTTTTCAGCGTTTATCAGACTTTCAGATAGGGGAAATGTCAGTGAGCGTTCCGATTTCAGTTCCAGCGCGATGCACCCGATGAGTCCTTCATATTCAGTCGTTTTCAGCCAATTTTCTGAATTTTTGAAAATTTCACTTTTTTTGTGAAAATATCCACTAAATGAGGGAATAATATGTGTGAGGGTACCCCAGGAGAGTTCCAAATGTGTGTGGGTAGAATATATATCCCACGGGGGTAAAATTGAAAAAAGGTGAAAAATTATTTTTTTCGGACTTAGTCATTTTTTCAGCGTTTATCAGACTTTCAGATAGGGGAAATGTCAGTGAGCGTTCCGATTTCAGTTCCAGAGCATTCGCCTGATGAGTTCTTCAAATTTAGTCGTTTTCAGCCAATTTTCTGAATTTTTGAAAATTTCACTTTTTTGTGAAAATATCCACTAAATGAGGGAATAATATGTGTGAGGGTACCCCAGGAGAGTTCCAAATGTGTGTGGGTAGAATATATATCCCACGGGGGTAAAATTGAAAAAAGGTGAAAAAAATTTTTTTTTAGACTTAGTCATTTTTCCGGCGTTTATCAGACTTTCAGATAGAGGAAATGTCAGTGAGCGTTCCGATTTCAGTTCCAGAGCGATTCCCCCGATGAGTCCTTCATATTTAGTCGTTTTCAGCCAATTTTCTGAATTATTGAAAATTTCACTTTTTTGTGAAAATATCCACTAAATGAGGAAATAATATGTGTGAGGGTACCACAGGAGAGTTCCAAATGTGTGTGGGTGGAATATATATCCCACGGGGGTAAAATTGAAAAAAGGTGAAAACATATTTTTTTTGGACTTAGTCATTTTTTCAGCGTTTATCAGACTTTCAGATAGGGGAAATGTCAGTGAGCGTTCCGATTTCAGTTCAAGAGCGATTCGCCCGATGAGTCCTTCATATTTAGTCGTTTTCAGCCAATTTTCTGAATTTTTGAAAATTTCACTTTTTTGTGAAAATATCCACTAAATGAGGGAATAATATGTGTGAGGGTACCCCAGGAGAGTTCCAAATGTGTGTGGGTAGAATATATATCCCACGGGGGTAAAATTGAAAAAAGGTGAAAAAAAATTTTTTTTAGACTTAGTCATTTTTCCGGCGTTTATCAGACTTTCAGATAGAGGAAATGTCAGTGAGCATTCCGATTTCAGTTCCAGAGCGATTCCCCCGATGAGTCCTTCATATTTAGTCGTTTTCAGCCAATTTTCTGAATTTTTGAAAATGTCACTTTTTTGTGAAAATATCCACTAAATGAGGGAATAATATGTGTGAGGGTACCCCAGGAGAGTTCCAAATGTGTGTGGGTAGAATATATATCCCACGGGGGTAAAATTGAAAAAAGTTGAAAAAATTTTTTTTTGGACTTAATCATTTTTTCAGCGTTTATCAGACTTTCAGATAGGGGAAATGTCAGTGAGCGTTCCGATTTCAGTTCCAGAGCGATTCGCCTGATGAGTTCTTCATATTTAGTCGTTTTGAGCCAATTTTCTGAATTTTTGAAAATTTCACTTTTTTTGTGAAAATATCCACTAAATGAGGGAATAATATGTGTGAGGGTACCCCAGGAGAGTTCCAAATTTGTGTGGGTAGAATATATATCCCACGGGGGTAAAATTGAAAAAAGGTGAAAAAAAATTTTTTTTAGACTTAATCATTTTTTCAGCGTTTATCAGACTTTCAGATAGGGGAAATATCAGTGAACATTCCGATTTCAGTTCCAGAGCGATTCGCCCGATGAGTCCTTCATATTTAGTCATTTTCAGCCAATTTTCTGAATTATTGAAAATTTCACTTTTTTGTGAAAATATCCACTAAATGAGGGAATAATATGTGTGAGGGTACCCCAGGAGAGTTCCAAATGTGTGTGGGTAGAATATATATCCCACGGGGGTAAAATTGAAAAAAGTTGAAAAAATTTTTTTTTGGACTTAATCATTTTTTCAGCGTTTATCAGACTTTCAGATAGGGGAAATGTCAGTGAGAGTTCCGATTTCAGTTCCAGAGCGATTCGCCCAATGAGTCCTTCATATTTAGTCGTTTTCAGCCAATTTTCTGAATTTTTGAAAATGTCACTTTTTTGTGAAAATATCCACTAAATGAGGGAATAATATGTGTGAGGGTACCCCAGGAGAGTTCCAAATGTGTGTGGGTAGAATATATATCCCACGGGGGTAAAACTGAAAAAAGGTGAAAACATTTTTTTTTTTTACTTAGTCATTTTTTCGGCGTTTATCAGACTTTCAGATAGGGGAAATGTCAGTGAGCGTTCCGATTTCAGTTCCAGCGCGATTCACCCGATGAGTCCTTCATATTCAGTCGTTTTCAGCCAATTTTCTGAATTTTTGAAAATTTCACTTTTTTTGTGAAAATATCCACTAAATGAGGGAATAATATGTGTGAGGGTACCCCAGGAGAGTTCCAAATGTGTGTGGGTAGAATATATATCCCACGGGGGTAAAATTGAAAAAAGGTGAAACATTTTTTTTTTTAGACTTAGTCATTTTTTCAGCGTTTATCAGACTTTCAGATAGGGGAAATGTCAGTGAGCGTTCCGATTTCAGTTCCAGAGCGATTCGCCTGATGAGTTCTTCATATTTAGTCATTTTCAGCCAATTTTCTGAATTTTTGAAAATGTCACTTTTTTGTGAAAATATCCACTAAATGAGGGAATAATATGTGTGAGGGTACCCCAGGAGAGTTCAAAATGTGTGTGGGTAGAATATATATCCCACGGGGGTAAAATTGAAAAAAGGTGAAAAAAATTTTTTTTTAGACTTAGTCATTTTTCCGGCGTTTATCAGACTTTCAGATAGAGGAAATGTCAGTGAGCGTTCCGATTTCAGTTCCAGAGCGATTCCCCCGATGAGTCCTTCATATTTAGTCGTTTTCAGCCAATTTTCTGAATTATTGAAAATTTCACTTTTTTGTGAAAATATCCACTAAATGAGGGAATAATATGTGTGAGGGTACCCCAGGAGAGTTCCAAATGTGTGTGGGTAGAATATATATCCCACGGGGGTAAAATTGAAAAAAGGTGAAAACATTTTTTTTTTTTACTTAGTCATTTTTTCAGCGTTTATCAGACTTTCAGATAGGGGAAATGTCAGTGAGCGTTCCGATTTCAGTTCCAGCGCGATTCACCCGATGAGTCCTTCATATTCAGTCGTTTTCAGCCAATTTTCTGAATTTTTGAAAATTTCACTTTTTTTGTGAAAATATCCACTAAATGAGGGAATAATATGTGTGAGGGTACCCCAGGAGAGTTCCAAATGTGTGTGGGTAGAATATATATCCCACGGGGGTAAAATTGAAAAAAGGTGAAAATATTTTTTTTTGGACTTAGTCATTTTTTCAGCGTTTATCAGACATTCAGATAGGGGAAATGTCTGTGAGCATTCCGATTTCAGTTCCAGAGCGATTCGCCCAATGAGTCCTTCATATTTAGTCGTTTTCAGCCAATTTTCAGAATTTTTGAAAATTTCACTTTTTTTGTGAAAATATCCACTAAATGAGGGAATAATATGTGTGAGGGTTCTCCAGGAGAGTTCCAAATGTGTGTGGGTAGAATATATATCCCACGGGGGTAAAATTGAAAAAAGGTGAAAAATTTTTTTTTTTGGACTTAGTCATTTTTTCAGCGTTTATCAGACTTTCAGATAGGGGAAATGTCAGTGAGCGTTCCGATTTCAGTTCCAGAGCGATTCGCCCGATGAGTCCTTCATATTTAGTCGTTTTCAGCCAATTTTCAGAATTTTTGAAAATTTCTCTTTTTTGTGAAAATATCCACTAAATGAGGAAATAATATGTGTGAGGGTACCCCAGGAGAGTTCCAAATGTGTGTGGGTAGAATATATATCCCACGGGGGTAAAATTGAAAAAAGGTGAAAAATTTTTTTTTTTGAACTGTCATTTTTTCAGCGTTTATCAGACTTTCAGATAGGGGAAATGTCAGTGAGCGTTCCGATTTCAGTTCCAGAGCGATTCGCCCGATTAGTCCTTCATATTTAGTCGTTTTCAGCCAATTTTTTGAATTTTTGAAAATGTCACTTTTTTGTGAAAATATCCACTAAATGAGGGAATAATATGTGTGAGGGTACCCCAGGAGAGTTCCAAATGTGTGTGGGTAGAATATATATCCCACGGGGGTAAAATTGAAAAAAGTTGAAAAAATTTTTTTTTGGACTTAATCATTTTTTCAGCGTTTATCAGACTTTCAGATAGGGGAAATGTCAGTGAGCTTTCCGATTTCAGTTCCAGAGCGATTCGCCTGATGAGTCTTCATATTTAGTCGTTTTCAGCCAATTTTCTGAATTTTTGAAAATTTCACTTTTTTTGTGAAAATATCCACTAAATGAGGGAATAATATGTGTGAGGGTACCCCAGGAGAGTTCCAAATATGTGTGGGTAGAAGATATATCCCACGGGGGTAAAATTGAAAAAAGGTGAAAAAATTTTTTTTTTGGACTTAGTCATTTTTTCAGCGTTTATCAGACTTTCAGATAGGGGAAATGTCAGTGAGCGTTCTGATTTCAGTTCCAGAGCGATTCGCCCGATGAGTCCTTCATATTTAGTCGTTTTCAGCCAATTTTCTGAATTTTTGAAAATTTCACTTTTTTGTGAAAATATCCACTAAATGAGGGAATAATATGTGTGAGGGTACCCCAGGAGAGTTCCAAATGTGTGTGGGTAGAATATATATCCCACGGGGGTAAAATTGAAAAAAGGTGAAAAATTTTTTTTTTGGACTTAGTCATTTTTTCAGCGTTTATCAGACTTTCAGATAGGGGAAATATCAGTGAGCGTTCCGATTTCAGTTCCAGAGCGATTCGCCCGATGAACCCTTCATATTTAATCGTTTTCAGCCAATTTTCTGAATTTTTGAAAATTTCACTTTTTTGTGAAAATATCCACTAAATGAGGGAATAATATGTGTGAGGGTACCCCAGGAGAGTTCCAAATGTGTGTGGGTAGAATATATATCCCACGGGGGTAAAATTGAAAAAAGGTGAAAACATTTTTTTTTTTTACTTAGTCATTTTTTCAGCGTTTATCAGACTTTCAGATAGGGGAAATGTCAGTGAGCGTTCCGATTTCAGTTCCAGCGCGATTCACCCGATGAGTCCTTCATATTTAGTCGTTTTCAGCCAATTTTCAGAATTTTTGAAAATTTCTCTTTTTTGTGAAAATATCCACTAAATGAGGAAATAATATGTGTGAGGGTACCCCAGGAGAGTTCGAAATGTGTGTGGGTAGAATATATATCCCACGGGGGTAAAATTGAAAAAAGGTGAAAAATTTTTTTTTTTGAACTGTCATTTTTTCAGCGTTTATCAGACTTTCAGATAGGGGAAATGTCAGTGAGCGTTCCGATTTCAGTTCCAGAGCGATTCGCCCGATTAGTCCTTCATATTTAGTCGTTTTCAGCCAATTTTTTGAATTTTTGAAAATTTCACTTTTTTGTGAAAATATCCACTAAATGAGGGAATAATATGTGTGAAGGTACCCTAGGAGAGTTCCAAATGTGTGTGGGTAGAATATATATCCCACGGGGGTAAAATTGAAAAAAGGTGAAAAAAAAATTTTTTTTTTGGACTTTGTCATTTTTTCAGCGTTTATCAGACTTTCAGATAGGGGAAATGTCAGTGAGCGTTCCGATTTCAGTTCCAGAGCGATTCGCCCGATGAGTCCTTCATATTTAATCGTTTTCAGCCAGTTTTCAGAATTTTTGAAAATTTCACTTTTTTGTGAAAATATCCACTAAATGAGGGAATAATATGTGTGAGGGTACCCCAGGAGAGTTCCAAATGTGTGTGGGTAGAATATATATCCCACGGGGGTAAAATTGAAAAAAGTTGAAAAAAAATTTTTTTTAGACTTAGTCTTTTTTCCAGCGTGTATCAGACTTTCAGATAGGGGAAATGTCAGTGAGCGTTCCGATTTCAGTTCCAGCGCGATTCGCCACATGAGTCCTTCATATTCAGTCGTTTTCAGCCAATTTTCAGAATTTCTGAAAATTTCACTTTTTTGTGAAAATATCCACGAAATGAGGGAATAATATGTGTGAGGGTACCCCAGGAGTGTTCCAAATGTGCGTAGGTAGAATATATATCCCACGGGGGTAAAATTGAAAAAAGTTGAAAAAAATTTTTTTTGGACTTAGTCATTTTTCCGCCGTTTATCAGACTTTCAGATAGGGGAAATATCAGTGAGCGTTCCGATTATAGTTCCAGAGCGATTCGCCCAAGGAGTCCTTCATATTTAGTCGTTTTCAGACAATTTTCTGAATTTTTGAAAATTTCATTTTTTTGTGAAAATATCCACTAAATGAGGGAATAATATGTGTGAGGGTACCCCAGGAGAGTTCCAAATGTGTGTGGGTAGAATATATATCCCACTGGGGTAAAATTGAAAAAAGGTGAAACAAATTTTTTTTGGACTTAGTCATTTTTCCGGCGTTTATCAGACTTTCAGATAGGGGAAATATCAGTGAGCGTTCCGATTATAGTTCCAGAGCGATTCGCCCAAGGAGTCCTTCATATTTAGTCGTTTTCAGACAATTTTCTGAATTTTTGAAAATTTCACTTTTTTGTGAAAATATCCACTAAATGAGGGAATAATATGTGTGAGGGTACCCCAGGAGAGTTCCAAATGTGTGTGGGTAGAATATATATCCCACGGGGGTAAAATTGAAAAAAGTTGAAAAAATTTTTTTTTTAGACTTAGTCATTTTTCCGGCGTTTATCAGACTTTCAGATAGGGGAAATGTCAGTGAGCGTTCCGATTTCAGTTCCAGAGCGATTCGCCCGATGAGTCCTTCATATTTAGTCGTTTTCAGCCAATTTTCTGAATTTTTGAAAATGTCACTTTTTTGTGAAAATATCCACTAAATGAGGGAATAATATGTGTGAGGGTACCCCAGGAGAGTTCCAAATGTGTGTGGGTAGAATATATATCCCACGGGGGTAAAATTGAAAAAAGGTGAAAAAATTTTTTTTTGGACTTAGTCATTTTTCCGGCGTTTATCAGACTTTCAGATAGGGGAAATGTCAATGAGCGTTCTGATTTCAGTTCCAGAGCGATTCGCCCGATGAGTCCTTCATATTTAGTCGTTTTCAGCCAATTTTCTGAATTTTTGAAAATTTCACTTTTTTGTGAAAATATCCACTAAATGAGGGAATAATATGTGTGAGGGTACCCCAGGAGAGTTCCAAATGTGTGTGGGTATAATATCTATCCCACGGGGGTAAAATTGAAAAAAGGTGAAAATTTTTTTTTTTGGACTTAGTCATTTTTTCAGCGTTTATCAGACTTTCAGATAGGGGAAATGTCAGTGAGCGTTCCGATTTCAGTTCCAGAGCGATTTGCCCGATGAGTCCTTCATATTTAGTCGTTTTCAGCCAATTTTCTGAATTTTTGAAAATGTCACTTTTTTGTGAAAATATCCACTAAATGAGGGAATAATATGTGTGAGGGTACCCCAGGAGAGTTCCAAATGTGTGTGGGTAGAATATATATCCCACGGGGGTAAAATTGAAAAAAGGTGAAAAAATTTTTTTTTTAGACTTAGTAATTTTTCCGGCGTTTATCAGACTTTCAGATAGGGGAAATGTCAGTGAGTGTTCCGATTTCAGTTCCAGAGCGATTCGCCCGATGAGTACTTCATATTTAGTCGTTTTTAGCCAATTTTCTGAATTTTTGAAAATGTCACTTTTTTGTGAAAATATCCACTAAATGAGGGAATAATATGTGTGAGGGTACCCCAGGAGAGTTCCAAATGTGTGTGGGTAGAATATATATCCCACGGGGGTAAAATTGAAAAAAGGTGAAAATTTTTTTTTTTGGACTTAGTCATTTTTTCAGCGTTTATCAGACTTTCAGATAGGGGAAATGTCAGTGAGAGTTCCGATTTCAGTTCCAGAGCGATTCGCCCGATGAGTCATTCATATTTAGTCGTTTTCAGCCTATTTTCAGAATTTTTGAAAATTTCACTTTTTTGTGAAAATATCCACTAAATGAGGGAATAATATGTGTGAGGGTACCCCAGGAGAGTTCCAAATGTGTGTGGGTAGAATATATATCCCACGGGGGTAAAATTAAAAAAAGTTGAAAAAAATTTTTTTTAGACTTAGTCATTTTTCCGGCGTTTATCAGACTTTCAGATAGGGGAAATGTCAGTGATCGTTCCGATTTCAGTTCCAGAGCGATTCGCCCGATGAGTCCTTCATATTTAGTCGTTTTTAGCAAATTTTCTGAATTTTTGAAAATGTCACTTTTTTGTGAAAATATCCACTAAATGAGGGAATAATATGTGTGAGGGTACCCCAGGAGAGTTCCAAATGTGTGTGGGTAGAATATATATCCCACGGGGGTAAAATTGAAAAAAGGTGAAAATTTTTTTTTTTGGACTTAGTCATTTTTTCAGCGTTTATCAGACTTTCAGATAGGGGAAATGTCAGTGAGCGTTCCGATTTCAGTTCCAGAGCGATTCGCCCAATGAGTCCTTCATATTTAGTCGTTTTCAGCCAATTTTCAGAATTTTTGAAATTTCACTTTTTTGTGAAAATATCCACTAAATGAGGGAATAATATGTGTGAGTGTACCCCAGGAGAGTTCCAAATGTGTGTGGGTAGAATATATATCCCACGGGGGTAAAATTGAAAAAAGGTGAAAAAATTTTTTTTTTGGACTTAGTCATTTTTCCGGCGTTTATCAGACTTTCAGATAGGGGAAATGTCAGTGAGCGTTCCGATTTCAGTTCCAGAGCGATTTGCCCGATGAGTCCTTCATATTTAGTCGTTTTCAGCCAATTTTCTGAATTTTTGAAAATGTCACTTTTTTGTGAAAATATCCACTAAATGAGGGAATAATATGTGTGAGTGTACCCCAGGAGAGTTCCAAATGTGTGTGGGTAGAATATATAGCCCACGGGGGTAAAATTGAAAAAAGGTGAAAAAATATTTTTCTTGGACTTAGTCATTTTTTCAGCGTTTATCAGACTTTCAGATAGGGGAAATGTCAGTGAGAGATCCGATTTCAGTTCCAGAGCGATTCGCCCGATGAGTCATTCATATTTAGTCGTTTTCAGCCTATTTTCAGAATTTTTGAAAATTTCACTTTTTTGTGAAAATATCCACTAAATGAGGGAATAATATGTGTGAGGGTACCCCAGGAGAGTTCCAAATGTGTGTGGGTAGAATATATAGCCCACGGGGGTAAAATTGAAAAAAGGTGAAAAAATATTTTTCTTGGACTTAGTCATTTTTTCAGCGTTTATCAGACTTTCAGATAGGGGAAATGTCAGTTAGCGTTCCGATTTCAGTTCCAGAGTGATTTGCCCAATGAGTCCTTCATATTTAGTCGTTTTCAGCCAATTTTCTGATTTTTTGAAAATTACACTTTTTTGTGAAAATATCCACTAAATGAGGGAATAATATGTGTGAGGGTACCCCAGGAGAGTTCCAAATGTGTTTGGGTAGAATATATATCCCACGGGGGTAAAATTGAAAAAAGTTGAAAAAAATTTTTTTTGGACTTAGTCATTTTTCCGCCGTTTATCAGACTTTCAGATAGGGGAAATGTCAGTGAGCATTCCGATTTCAGTTCCAGAGCGATTCGCCCGATGAGTCCTTCATATTTTGTCATTTTCAGCCAATTTTCAGAATTTTTGAAAATTTCACTTTTTTGTGAAAATATCCACTAAATGAGGGAATAATATGTGTGAGGGTACCCCAGGAGAGTTCCAAATGTGTGTGGGTAGAATATATATCCCACGGGGGAAAAATTGACAAAAGGTGAAAAAATTTTTTTTTTGGACTTAGTCATTTTTTCAGCGTTTATCAGACTTTCAGATAGGGGAAATGTCAGTGAGCGTTCCGATTTCAGTTCCAGAGCGATTCGCCCGATGAGTCCTTCATATTTAGTCGTTTTCAGCCAATTTTCAGAATTTTTGAAAATTTCACTTTTTTGTGAAAATATCCACTAAATGAGGGAATAATATGTGTGAGGGTACCCTAGGAGAGTTCCAAATGTGTGTGGGTAGAATATATATCCCACGGGGGTAAAATTGAAAAAAGGTGAAAAAATTTTTTTTTTGGACTTAGTTATTTTTCCGCCGTTTATCAGACTTTCAGATAGGGGAAATGTCAGTGAGCGTTCCGATTTCAGTTCCAGAGCGATTCGCCCGATGAGTCCTTCATATTTAGTAGTTTTCAGCCAATTTTCAGAATTTTTGAAAATTTCACTTTTTGTGAAAATATCCACTAAATGAGGGAATAATATGTGTGAGGGTACCCCAGGAGAGTTCCAAATGTGTGTGGGTAGAATATATATCCCACGGGGGTAAAATTGAAAAAAGTTGAAAAAAATTTTTTTTAGACTTAGTCATTTTTTCAGCGTTTATCAGACTTTCAGATAGGGGAAATGTCAATGAGCATTCCGATTTCAGTTCCAGAGCGATTCGCCCGATGAGTCCTTCATATTTTGTCGTTTTCAGCCAATTTTTTCAGAATTTTTGAAAATTTCACCTTTTTGTGAAAATATCCACTAAATGAGGGAATAATATGTGTGAGGGTAACCCAGGAGAGTTCGAAATGTGTGTGGGTAGAATATATATCCCACGGGGGTAAAATTGAAAAAAGTTGAAAAAAATTTTTTTGGACTTAGTCATTTTTTCAGCGTTTATCAAACTTTCAGATAGGGGAAATGTCAGTGAGCGTTCCGATTTCAGCTCCAGAGCGATTCGCCCGATGAGTCCTTCATATTTAGTCGTTTTCAGCCAATTTTCAGAATTTTTGAAAATTTCACTTTTTTGTGAAAATATCCACTAAATGAGGGAATAATATGTGTGAGGGTACCCTAGGAGAGTTCCAAATGTGTGTGGGTAGAATATATATCCCACGGGGGTAAAATTGAAAAAAGGTGAAAAAATTTTTTTTTTGGACTTAGTTATTTTTCCGCCGTTTATCAGACTTTCAGATAGGGGAAATGTCAGTGAGCGTTCCGATTTCAGTTCCAGAGCGATTCGCCCGATGAGTCCTTCATATTTAGTAGTTTTCAGCCAATTTTCAGAATTTTTGAAAATTTCACTTTTTGTGAAAATATCCACTAAATGAGGGAATAATATGTGTGAGGGTACCCCAGGAGAGTTCCAAATGTGTGTGGGTAGAATATATATCCCACGGGGGTAAAATTGAAAAAAGTTGAAAAAATTTTTTTTTAGACTTAGTCATTTTTTCAGTGTTTATCAGACTTTCAGATAGGGGAAATGTCAGTGAGCATTCCGATTTCAGTTCCAGAGCGATTCGCCCGATGAGTCCTTCATATTTTGTCGTTTTCAGCCAATTTTTTCAGAATTTTTGAAAATTTCACCTTTTTGTGAAAATATCCACTAAATGAGGGAATAATATGTGTGAGGGTAACCCAGGAGAGTTCGAAATGTGTGTGGGTAGAATATATATCCCACGGGGGTAAAATTGAAAAAAGTTGAATAAAATTTTTTTGGACTTAGTCATTTTTCCGCCGTTTATCAGACTTTCAGATAGGGTAAATGTCAGTGAGCGTTCCGATTTCAGTTCCAGAGCGATTTGCCCGATGAGTCCTTCATATTTAGTCGTTTTCAGCCAATTTTCGGAATTTTTGAAAATTTCACCTTTTTGTGAAAATATCCACTAAATGAGGGAATAATAAGTGTGAGGGTAACCCAGGAGAGTTCCAAATGTGTGTGGGTAGAATATATATCCCACGGGGTAAAATTGAAAAAAGTTGAAAAAAATTTTTTTGGACTTAGTCATTTTTTCAGCGTTTATCAGACTTTCAGATAGGGGAAATGTCAGTGAGCGTTCCGATTTCAGTTCCAGAGCGATTCGCCCGATGAGTCCTTCATATTTAGTCGTTTTCAGACAATTTTCAGAATTTTTGAAAATTTCACTTTTTTGTGAAAATATCCACTAAATGAGGGAATAATATGTGTGAGGGTACCCTAGGAGAGTTCCAAATGTGTGTGGGTAGAATATATATCCCACGGGGGTAAAATTGAAAAAAGGTGAAAAAATTTTTTTTTTGGACTTAGTTATTTTTCCGCCGTTTATCAGACTTTCAGATAGGGGAAATGTCAGTGAGCATTCCGATTTCAGTTCCAGAGCGATTCGCCCGATGAGTCCTTCATATTTAGTCGTTTTCAGCCAATTTTCAGAATTTTTGAAAATTTCACTTTTTGTGAAAATATCCACTAAATGAGGGAATAATATGTGTGAGGGTACCTCAGAAGAGTTCCAAATGTGTATGGGTAGAATATATATCCCACGGGGGTAAAATTGAAAAAAGTTGAAAAAAATTTTTTTTAGACTTAGTCATTTTTTCAGCGTTTATCAGACTTTCAGATAGGGGAAATGTCAGTGAGCATTCCGATTTCAGTTCCAGAGCGATTCGCCCGATGAGTCCTTCATATTTAGTCGTTTTCAGACAATTTTCTGAATTTTTGAATATTTCACTTTTTTGTGAAAATATCCACTAAATGAGGGAATAATATGTGTGAGGGTACCCCAGGAGAGTTCCAAATGTGTGTGGGTAGAATATATATCCCACGGGGGTAAAATTGAAAAAAGGTGAAAAATTTTTTTTTTTTAAATTAGTCATTTTTTCAGCGTTTATCAGACTTTCAGATAGGGGAAATGTCAGTGAGCATTACGATTTCAGTTCCAGAGCGATTCGCCCGATGAGTCCTTCATATTTAGTCGTTTTCAGCCAATTTTCTGAATTTTTGAAAATTTCACTTTTTTGTGAAAATATCCACTAAATGAGGGAATAATATGTGTGAGGGTACCCCAAGAGAGTTCCAAATGTGTGTGGGTAGGATATATATCCCACGGGGGTAAAGTTGAAAAAAGTTGAAAATAAATTTTTTTTAGACTTAGTCATTTTTCCGGCGTTTATCAGACTTTCAGATAGGGGAAAGGTCAGTGAGCGTTCCGATTTCAGTTCCAGAGCGATTCACCCGATGAGTCCTTCATATTTAGTCAATTTCAGCCAATTCTCAGAATTTTTGAAAATGTCACTTTTTTGTGAAAATATCCACTAAATGAGGGAATAATATTTGTTAGGGTACCCCAGGAGAGTTCCAAATGTGTGTGGGTAGAATATATATCCCACGGGGGTAAAATTGAAAAAAGGTGAAAAAATTTTTTTTTGGACTTAGTCATTTTTGCGGCGTTTATCAGATTTTCAGATAGGGGATATGTCAGTGAGCGTTCCGATTTCAGTTCCAGAGCGATTCGCCCGATGAGTCCTTCATATTTAGTCGTTTTCAGCCAATTTTCTGAATTTTTGAAAATTTCACTTTTTTGTGAAAATATTCACTAAATGAGGGAATAATATGTGTGAGGGTACCCCAAGAGAGTTCCAAATGTGTGTGGGTAGGATATATATCCCACGGGGGTAAAATTGAAAAAAGTTGAAAATAAATTTTTTTTAGACTTAGTCATTTTTCCGGCGTTTATCAGACTTTCAGATAGGGGAAATGTCAGTGAGCATTCCGATTTCAGTTCCAGAGCGATTCACCCGATGAGTCCTTCATATTTAGTCAATTTCAGCCAATTCTCAGAATTTTTGAAAATTTCACTTTTTTGTGAAAATATCCACTAAATGTGGGAATAATATGTGTGAGGGTACCCCAGGAGAGTTCCAAATGTGTGTGGGTAGAATATATATCCCACGGGGGAAAAATTGAAAAAAGGTGAAAAAAAATTTTTTTAGACTTAGTCATTTTTCCGGCGTTTATCAGACTTTCAGATAGGGGAAATGTCAGTGAGCATTCCGATTTCAGTTCCAGAGCGATTCGCCCGATGAGTCCTTCATATTTAGTAGTTTTCAGCCAATTTTCAGAATTTTTGAAAATTTCACTTTTTGTGAAAATATCCACTAAATGAGGGAATAATATGTGTGAGGGTACCCCAGGAGAGTTCCAAATGTGTGTGGGTAGAATATATATCCCACGGGGGTAAAATTGAAAAAAGTTGAAAAAAATTTTTTTTAGACTTAGTCATTTTTTCAGCGTTTATCAGACTTTCAGATAGGGGAAATGTCAGTGAGCATTCCGATTTCAGTTCCAGAGCGATTCGCCCGATGAGTCCTTCATATTTTGTCGTTTTCAGCCAATTTTTTCAGAATTTTTGAAAATTTCACCTTTTTGTGAAAATATCCACTAAATGAGGGAATAATATGTGTGAGGGTAACCCAGGAGAGTTCGAAATGTGTGTGGGTAGAATATATATCCCACGGGGGTAAAATTGAAAAAAGTTGAAAAAAATTTTTTTGGACTTAGTCATTTTTTCAGCGTTTATCAGACTTTCAGATAGGGGAAATGTCAGTGAGCGTTCCGATTTCAGTTCCAGCGTGATTCGCCCGATGAGTCCTTCATATTTAGTCGTTTTCAGCCAATTTTCTGAATTTTTGAAAATTTCACTTTTTTGTGAAAATATCCACTAAATGAGGGAATAATATGTGTGAGGGTACCCCAGGAGAGTTACAAATGTGTGTGGGTAGAATATATATCCCACAGGGGTAAAATTGAAAAAAGTTGAAAAAATTTTTTTTTGGACTTAGTCATTTTTCCGGCGTTTATCAGACTTTCAGATAGGGTAAATGTCAGTGAGCGTTCCGATTTCAGTTCCAGAGCGATTTGCCCGATGAGTCCTTCATATTTAGTCGTTTTCAGCCAATTTTCTGAATTTTTGAAAACGTCACTTTTTTGTGAAAATATCCACTAAATGAGGGAATAATATGTGTGAGGGTACCCCAGGAGAGTTCCAAATGTGTGTGGGTAGAATATATATCCCACGGGGGTAAAATTGAAAAAAGGTGAAAAAATTTTTTTTTTGGACTTAGTCATTTTTTCAGCGTTTATCAGACTTTCAGATAGGGGAAATGTCAGTGAGCGTTCCGATTTCAGTTCCAGAGCGATTCGCCCGATGAGTCCTTCATATTTAGTCGTTTTCAGCCAATTTTCGGAATTTTTGAAAATTTCACCTTTTTGTGAAAATATCCACTAAATGAGGGAATAAAAAGTGTGAGGGTAACCCAGGAGAGTTCCAAATGTGTGTGGGTAGAATATATATCCCACGGGGTAAAATTGAAAAAAGTTGAAAAAAATTTTTTTGGACTTAGTCATTTTTTCAGCGTTTATCAGACTTTCAGATAGGGGAAATGTCAGTGAGCGTTCCGATTTCAGTTCCAGAGTGATTTGCCCAATGAGTCCTTCATATTTTGTCATTTTCAGCCAATTTTCAGAATTTTTGAAAATTTCACTTTTTTGTGAAAATATCCACTAAATGAGGGAATAATATGTGTGAGGGTACCCCAGGAGAGTTCCAAATGTGTGTGGGTAGAATATATATCCCACGGGGGAAAAATTGAAAAAAGGTGAAAAAATTTTTTTTTTGGACTTAGTTATTTTTCCGCCGTTTATCAGACTTTCAGATAGGGGAAATGTCAGTGAGCATTCCGATTTCAGTTCCAGAGCGATCCGCCCGATGAGTCCTTCATATTTTGTCGTTTTCGGCCAATTTTCAGAATTTTTGAAAATTTCACTTTTTTGTGAAAATATCCACTAAATGAGGGAATAATATGTGTGAGGGTACCCCAGGAGAGTTCCAAATGTGTGTTGGGTAGAATATATGTCCCACGGGGGTAAAATTGAAAAAAGTTGAAAAAAAATTTTTTTTAGACTTAGTCATTTTTCCGGCGTTTATCAGACTTTCAGATAGGGGAAATGTCAGTGAGCATTCCGATTTCAGTTCCAGAGCGATTCGCCCGATGAGTCCTTCATATTTAGTCGTTTTCAGCCAATTTTCAGAATTTTTGAAAATTTCACTTTTTGTGAAAATATCCACTAAATGAGGGAATAATATGTGTGAGGGTACCTCAGAAGAGTTCCAAATGTGTGTGGGTAGAATATATATCCCACGGGGGTAAAATTGAAAAAAGTTGAAAAAAATTTTTTTTAGACTTAGTCATTTTTTTCAGCGTTTATCAGACTTTCAGATAGGGGAAATGTCAGTGAGCGTTCCGATTTCAGTTCCAGCGCGATTCGCCCGATGAATCCTTCATATTTAGTCATTTTCAGCCAATTTTTTCAGAATTTTTGAAAATTTCACTTTTTTGTGAAAATATCCTCTAAATGAGGGAATAATATGTGTGAGGGTACCCTAGGAGAGTTCCAAATGTGTGTGGGTAGAATATATATCCCACGGGGGTAAAATTGAAAAAAGTTGAAAAAAATTTTTTTTTGGACTTAGTTATTTTTCCAGCGTTTATCAGACTTTCAGATAGGGGAAATGTCAGTGAGCGTTCCGATTTCAGTTCCAGAGCGATTCGCCCGATGAGTCCTTCATATTTAGTCGTTTTCAGCCAATTTTCTGAATTTTTGAAAATTTCACTTTTTTGTGAAACTATCCACTAAATGAGGGAATAATATGTGTGAGAGTACCCCAAGAGAGTTCCAAATGTGTGTGGGTAGGATATATATCCCACGGGGGTAAAATTGAAAAAAGTTGAAAATAATTTTTTTTTAGACTTAGCCATTTTTCCGGCGTTTATCAGACTTTCAGATAGGGGAAATGTCAGTGAGCGTTCTGATTTCAGTTCCAGAGCGATTCACCCGATGAGTCCTTCATATTTAGTCAATTTCAGCCAATTCTCAGAATTTTTGAAAATTTCACTTTTTTGTGAAAATATCCACTAAATGAGGGAATAATATGTGTGAGGGTACCCCAGGAGAGTTCCAAATGTGTGTGGGTAGAATATATATCCCACGGGGGTAAAACTGAAAAAAGGTGAAAAAAAATTTTTTTTGAACTTGGTCATTTTTTCAGCGTTTATCAGACTTTCAGATAGGGGAAATGTCAGTGAGCATTACGATTTCAGTTCCAGAGCGATTCGCCCGATGAGTCCTTCATATTTAGTCGTTTTCAGCCAATTTTCAGAATTTTTGAAAATTTCACTTTTTTGTGAAAATATCCACTAAATGAGGGAATAATATGTGTGAGGGTACCCCAAGAGAGTTCCAAATGTGTGTGGGTAGGATATATATCCCACGGGGGTAAAATTGAAAAAAGTTGAAAATAAATTTTTTTTAGACTTAGTCATTTTTCCGGCGTTTATCAGACTTTCAGATAGGGGAAATGTCAGTGAGCATTCCGATTTCAGTTCCAGAGCGATTCACCCGATGAGTCCTTCATATTTAGTCAATTTCAGCCAATTCTCAGAATTTTTGAAAATGTCACTTTTTTGTGAAAATATCCACTAAATGAGGGAATAATATTTGTTAGGGTACCCCAGGAGAGTTCCAAATGTGTGTGGGTAGAATATATATCCCACGGGGGTAAAATTGAAAAAAGGTGAAAAAATTTTTTTTGGACTTAGTCATTTTTCCGGCGTTTATCAGATTTTCAGATAGGGGAAATGTCAGTGAGCGTTCCGATTTCAGTTCCAGAGCGATTCGCCCGATGAGTCCTTCATATTTAGTCGTTTTCAGCCAATTTTCTGAATTTTTGAAAATTTCACTTTTTTGTGAAAATATCCACTAAATGAGGGAATAATATGTGTGAGGGTACCCCAGGAGAGTTCCAAATGTGTGTGGGTAGAATATATATCCCACGGGGGTAAAATTGAAAAAAGGTGAAAAATTTTTTTTTTTTAAATTAGTCATTTTTTCAGCGTTTATCAGACTTTAAGATAGGGGAAATGTCAGTGAGCATTACGATTTCAGTTCCAGAGCGATTCGCCCGATGAGTCCTTCATATTTAGTCGTTTTCAGCCAATTTTCAGAATTTTTGAAAATTTCACTTTTTTGTGAAAATATCCACTAAATGAGGGAATAATATGTGTGAGGGTACCCCAAGAGAGTTCCAAATGTGTGTGGGTAGGATATATATCCCACGGGGGTAAAATTGAAAAAAGTTGAAAATAAATTTTTTTTAGACTTAGTCATTTTTCCGGCGTTTATCAGACTTTCAGATAGGGGAAATGTCAGTGAGCATTTCGATTTCAGTTCCAGAGCGATTCACCCGATGAGTCCTTCATATTTAGTCAATTTCAGCCAATTCTCAGAATTTTTGAAAATTTCACTTTTTTGTGAAAATATCCACTAAATGTGGGAATAATATTTGTTAGGGTACCCCAGGAGAGTTCCAAATGTGTGTGGGTAGAATATATATCCCACGGGGGTAAAACTGAAAAAGGTGAAAAAAAATTTTTTTGGAACTTGGTCATTTTTTTAGCGTTTATCAGACTTTCAGATAGGGGAAATGTCAGTGAGCATTCCGATTTCAGTTCCAGAGCGATTCGCCCGATGAGTCCTTCATATTTAGTCGTTTTCAGCCAATTTTCTGAATTTTTGAAAATTTCACTTTTTTGTGAAAATATCCACTAAATGAGGGAATAATATGTGTGAGGGTACCCTAGGAGAGTTCCAAATGTGTGTGGGTAGAATATATATCCCACGGGGGTAAAAATTGAAAAAAGGTGAAAAAATTTTTTTTTGGACTTAGTCATTTTTCCGGCGTTTATCAGATTTTCAGATAGGGGAAATGTCAGTGAGCGTTCCGATTTCAGTTCCAGAGCGATTCTCCCGATGAGTCCTTCATATTTAGTCGTTTTCAGCCAATTTTCTGAATTTTTGAAAATTTCACTTTTTTGTGAAAATATCCACTAAATGAGGGAATAATATGTGTGAGGGTACCCCAGGAGAGTTCCAAATGTGTGTGAGTAGAATATATATCCCACGGGGGTAAAATTGAAAAAAGGTGAAAAAAAATTTTTTTTGGACTTAGTCATTTTTTCAGCGTTTATCAGACTTTCAGATAGGGGAAATGTCAGTGAGCATTCCGATTTCAGTTCCAGAGTGATTCGCCCGATGAGTCCTTCATATTTAGTCGTTTTCAGCCAATTTTCTGAATTTTTGAAAATTTCACTTTTTTGTGAAAATATCCACTAAATGAGGGAATAATATGTGTGAGGGTACCCCAAGAGAGTTCCAAATGTGTGTGGGTAGGATATATATCCCACGGGGGTAAAATTGAAAAAAGTTGAAAATAAATTTTTTTTAGACTTAGTCATTTTTCCGGCGTTTATCAGACTTTCAGATAGGGGAAATGTCAATGAGCGTTCTGATTTCAGTTCCAGAGCGATTCACCCGATGAGTCCTTCATATTTAGTCAATTTCAGCCAATTCTCAGAATTTTTGAAAATTTCACTTTTTTTGTGAAAATATCCACTAAATGAGGGAATAATATGTGTGAGGGTACCCCAGGAGAGTTCCAAATGTGTGTGGGTAGAATATATATCCCACGGGGGTAAAATTGAAAAAAGGTGAAAAATTTTTTTTTTTTAAATTAGTCATTTTTTCAGCGTTTATCAGACTTTCAGATAGGGGAAATGTCAGTGAGCATTACGATTTCAGTTCCAGAGCGATTCGCCCGATGAGTCCTTCATATTTAGTCGTTTTCAGCCAATTTTCTGAATTTTTGTAAATTTCACTTTTTTGTGAAAATATCCACTAAATGAGGGAATAATATGTGTGAGGAAACCCCAAGAGAGTTCCAAATGTGTTTGGGTAGGATATATATTCCAAGGGGGTAAAATTGAAAAAAGTTGAAAAAAATTTTTTTTAGACTTAGTCATTTTTCCGGCGTTTATCAGATTTTCAGATAGGGGAAATGTCAGTGAGCGTTCCGATTTCAGTACCAGAGCGATTCGCCCGATGAGTCCTTCATATTTAGTCGTTTTCAGCCAATTTTCTGAATTTTTGAAAATTTTACTTTTTTGTGAAAATATCCACTAAATGAGGGAATAATATGTGTGAGGGTACCCCAAGAGAGTTCCAAATGTGTGTGGGTAGGATATATATCTGTAGTGCCGGCGTCCCTGCCCTCTGCTAGGCAGGGACGCTGGTCCCCTCACCGCTCTGCTCCGAGCCCGGCGTCCCTCTCCCGCTCTGCTGGCAGCGCGCGCTCCTTCCCGGCCACTGTGCTTAGGGCGCGTGCACGCGCCCTCCCTCTTAAAGGGGCCGCGCGCGCCGTCCTAAGGAGTCCCCGGCCAATGGCCGGAGGACTTTACCGTATATAAGGCACCTCCTCCAAAATGGAGGTGCCCGAGCAATGTTGTTTGCACCTGTGTCTCACCTGTGCTTCAGCCCTCAGGTCCCGTTGCCAGTTACCTGCCAGTTACCTGCCAGATTCCTGCCTGATTACTTGCTACCTGCCTGCTAGTCTGAGGTCCGACGGTCTGCCTTACTAATCCTGTCAGTCTGTCTAAGGACCAGCCTGCCCGCTCACCTGGGAGCGCACATCAGATACCTGCCAGCTTGTCTGAGGTCCGACGGTCTGCCTTACTAATCCTGTCAGTCTGTCTAAGGACCAGCCTGCCCGCTCACCTGGGAGCGCACATCAGCTACCTGCCTGCCTGCCTGAGGTCCGACGGTCTGCCTTCCAACTCCTGTCAGTCTGTCTATGGACCAGCTTGCCCGCTCACCTGGGAGCGCACATCTGCTATCTGCCTGCTAGCCTACCTGGAGGCTCCGCCGTCACGAGCTGTGACCACCTGCCTGTCCTGTGACTCCTGCCCGCTCACCTGGGAGCGCTCTTCTGCTACCTGTCTGTTTGCCTACCCGGAGGCTCTGCCGTCACGTGCTGTGACCACCCGCCTGTCCAGAGACTTCTGCCCGCTCACCTGGGAGCGCTCATCTGTCGCCTGTCCGCTGGTCTTCCTGGAGGCTCCGCCGTCACATGCTGTGACCACCCGTTCATCCAGAGACTCTCGCCTGCTCACCTGGGAGCTCACGTCTATCTTCAGCCGCCACAGGTCGTACCAACCCTATACCTAGAGACTGCCCCGGTCACTTGCCGTGATCTCCAGCCCGTTCACTCAGAGACTGTCCCGTTCACTCAGAGACTGTCCCGTTCACTCAGAGACTGTCCCGTTCACTCAGAGACTGTCCCGTTCACCTGCTGAGACTTCCAGCCCGTCTTCCCTGGTCGCCACCCGCTCCCTTACAAGGACCGCCTCCTTGTATAGTAGCTCTGAGGTTCCGCCTCCCAGACCCGTTACAGTTTGCTCGGGCCATGGAACCCGGTGGCACCCAAGCTCCCTCGCTCTCGGACCTGTGTCATGAACTGTCCCGTCAAAGGTCCCAACAGGAGTCCATCCTGGGTCACCTGCGGAATGTCAATACTCGCCTGGACACTCTGACTGCTCCACCCACAACCTCCGCCAGTGCCATGTCTCGCAATCCGGCAGCTCCGCTGCCCACTAATACCATGGTATCCTACCCTGGACCCCGGCTTTCTGCACCTCCTCGCTTCGGAGACGACTCCGCCCAGGCTCGGGGCTTCATAAATCAGTGCACCCTGCACTTTGAACTTTTGTCCCACCAGTTTAACTCCGACCGAGCCCAAATTGCATTCATCATGTCCCATCTCACCGGGGAGGCCCTGGCCTGGCTAAATCCTCTATGGGAGAGAGGAGACCCCCTGGTGTCCAACTTGCCTGTTTTTCTCACGGCTTTCCGGAAAGTCTTCGACGAACCCGGACGGAAGACCTCATCCGGATCATCGTTGCTACGCCTCCGTCAGGAGAGTCTCACCGTGGGCCAATATGCCATACGGTTCCGTACCCTTGCCTCGGAGCTGGCCTGGGATAACGACGCTCTGGTTTCCGTCTTCTGGGAGGGTCTGTCCGGCCGTATTAAAGATGAACTTGCCGGTCGGGACATTCCTACCACTCTCGATGACTTAATAACTCTTGCCACCCGGATTGACCTACGGTTCCAGGAGCGTGCCAGAGAGGTCACCCGTGAGAGGAGGTTACCACGTCTAGCTCCTACTTTTCAGAAACCCGTCACTCCTTCTGTCTCTAACCAGGTACACCCTCCTGAGCCTATGCAGGTCGACCAGACCAAGATGGTCAAGACCCGTCAGGACTTACGTCGTGCCGAGGGGACCTGTTTCTACTGTGGCAGTAAGGAGCACCGGATCCGTGCCTGCCCGGAGAGATCGGGAAACGCCTGTGTCTAGGTTCGCTCAGAGAGGTCCACCTAGACAAGAATAAATCCTCTCCATCCCTGCTGTTGTCAGTTTCAATCGTCTACGGGGAGAATCGTTATTTCGAACTAGCCCAACTGGACTCTGGAGCAGCCGGGAATCTTATTTCACAGTCCCTGGTAGAGAAATACCGCATCCCCACCAAACCTCTGGCTGTACCCTTGTCTGTTGCTGCCGTGGATGGGGGGCTCTTACCACGCCCCATCCAACTCATCACCGAATCCATTACTCTGCAGGTGGGAATGCTGCATTCTGAAAGTATCTCCTTCCATGTTCTGCCTGGACTCTCTCACGCCCTCTTGCTAGGCCTACCTTGGCTCCAGAGACATGCACCCGTTCTTGACTGGCAGACCGGAGAAGTCCTTCGCTGGGGACAGGGCTGCCATAAGACCTGTCTGGTTCCCGTTCATCCCGTCCGTCCTTCTACTACCCCAGCTAATCTACCTGGACTTCCGATTCCTTATTGGTCTTATGCTGATGTCTTTAATAAAAAGGAGGCAGAGACACTACCCCCTCATAGATCATACGACTGTCCTATCGACCTGTTACCTGGTACTTCTCCTCCCCGTGGGCGTATTTATCCATTATCCGCTGCTGAGACCCGGTCGATGTCCGAATATATTGAGGAAAATCTGGCTAGGGGATTCATTCGGAAATCTACCTCCCCGGCGGGAGCAGGCTTCTTTTTCGTCAAAAAGAAGGACGGCTCTCTCCGTCCCTGTATAGACTATAGAGGCCTTAACCAGATCACGGTGAAGAATAAGTACCCCCTTCCGCTCATTCCGGAGTTATTTGATCGTCTGAGGGGGGCTAGAATCTTCACCAAACTGGACCTCCGTGGGGCGTACAACCTGGTTCGTATCCGTCAGGGGGATGAATGGAAGATGGCATTCAACACCCGGGACGGCCACTATGAATATCTGGTAATGCCCTTTGGTCTCTGTAACGCTCCTGCCGTCTTTCAAGAGTTGGTCAATGACATCTTCCGGGACCTTCTCTACTCCTGCGTAGTGGTGTACCTGGACGACATCTTGGTCTTCTCTCCGGATCTCCAGACTCACCGGAGGGACGTTCGTCAGGTCCTGCTCAGGCAGAACCATCTTTACGCTAAATATGAGAAGTGCCTCTTTGAGCAGACCTCGCTTCCGTTTCTGGGCTACATTATCTCTCAGACCGGCCTACAAATGGATCCTGAGAAACTGTCTGCCATCGAGAAATGGCCCCGACCAGAGGGGTTGAAGGCTATTCAACGGTTCCTGGGCTTCGCCAACTATTACCGCCTCTTCATCCCGCACTTCTCTTCCCGGACTGCCCCAATTTCCGCACTCACCCGTAAGGGTACTAATCCCAAAGAGTGGCCGCCCGAAGCAGAGGAGGCCTTTCTTTCCCTAAAACAGGCCTTCTCTTCCGCCCCGGTGCTGCATCGCCCGGACGGCAACAAGCAGTACTTCCTGGAAGTTGACGCCTCCTCCTCTGGAGCCGGAGAGGTACTTACTCAAAAATCATCTTCCGGGAGAATGGTAACTTGTGGCTTCTTCTCCAAACTCTTCTCCTCTTCTGAGCGCAACTATTCCATAGGAGACCGAGAGTTTTTGGCCATCAAACTGGCGTTGGAGGAGTGGCGTTACCTACTCGAGGGGGCTCTTCATCCGGTAATAATTTACACTGACCACAAGAACTTGGCTTACCTCCAGCATGCCCAGAGACTTAACCCGCGCCAAGCCCGGTGGTCCTTGTTTTTTGCTCGTTTTGATTTTTTTCTTCATTTTCGCCCGGCTGACAAAAACGTCAAAGCAGACGCCTTGTCCCGATCCTTTCTGGTGTCCGATCTCGAGGAAGAACCTAAACATATCATCGATCCCGCCAGAGTAATGCAGGTGGCTCCCGTGAGTCTAAATCGTCTCCCTCCCGGTAAGACGTTTGTTTCAGTACCTGATCGGGAGAAGATCCTACACTGGGGCCATTCGTCTAAACTAGCTGGCCACGCCGGTCAGAAAAAGATCCTCCAGCTTATTGCCCGGCACTATTGGTGGCCTACCCTGCACAAGGACATAATAGACTTTGTTTCTGCCTGTGTGTCCTGCGCTCGCAACAAAGTCCCGAGACATCTGCCAGCCGGACGCCTCCTTCCGCTTCCTGTAACTGCTGCCCCCTGGCAGCATATAGCAATGGACTTTATAACTGATCTCCCCGTCTCTGCCGGTTGTACGGTCATTTGGGTGGTCGCTGACCGCTTTTCCAAGATGGCTCACTTTATTCCCCTGCCAGGCCTTCCGTCTGCACCCGAGCTGGCTAAAAACTTTATCCGCCACATCTTCCGTCTTCATGGCCTGCCCCTCCACATCGTATCGGATCGTGGGGTACAGTTCACCTCACGTTTCTGGAGAGCCACTTGTAAACTACTAGACGTCACCCTGGACTTCTCTACCGCTTACCACCCACAGTCCAATGGTCAAGTGGAGCGGATCAATCAGAACCTGACCAGTTACCTCTGGCACTTCGTTAATGCCCACCATTCTGACTGGGTGGATCTCCTACCATGGGCCGAGTTTTCTTATAATAATCACGAGAGCGAATCCTCCTCCAAATCCCCGTTTTTTGTAGTCTTTGGTCAGCATCCTCGGATTCCTTTTCCTGTCTCCACCTCTGTGGACAATCCGGCTGCAGAATCTCTCGTTAGCAAATTTTCCTCTATATGGGAGAGTACCCGGTCCGCACTCCTTCTGTCATCCGAGCGTATGAAAAGACACGCTGACAAAAAACGCCTGGATCCTCCACAATTTCGTCGAGGAGATAAAGTCTGGCTCTCATCTAAATATGTTCGACTCAAGATACCTTCTTACAAGTTAGGGCCACGGTTCATCGGTCCTCTGGAGGTCATCAGTCAGATCAACCCGGTGGCCTATAAATTGAAACTCCCGGCCAACTTACGGATCCCCAACTCCTTCCATGTATCTCTCCTCAAACCCGTGGTGCTTAACTCTTTTTCCAAGTCTACAGGTACGCCTCCTGCTCCGGTTTCTGCTGAGGACGAGTTTGAGGTAGAGAACATTCTTGCCACCAAAAGGGTAAGAGGAAAGACCTTTTTTCTGGTAGATTGGAAGGGGTTTGGTCCTGAGGAGAGAACGTGGGAGCCCCGGGAGAACATCCATGCCCCTCTCATCCTAGCTAAATTTCTATCTGGCCTAAAAAAGGGGGGGCCTAAAGGGGGGGGGGACTGTAGTGCCGGCGTCCCTGCCCTCTGCTAGGCAGGGACGCTGTTCCCCTCACCGCTCTGCTCCGAGCCCGGCGTCCCTCTCCCGCTTTGCTGGCAGCGCGCGCTCCTTCCCGGCCACTGTGCTTAGGGCGCGCGCGCGCGCCCTCCCTCCCTCTTAAAGGGGCCGCGCGCGCCGTCCTAAGGAGTCCCCGGCCAATGGCCGGAGGACTTTACCGTATATAAGGCACCTCCTCCAAAATGGAGGTGCCCGAGCAATGTTGTTTGCACCTGTGTCTCACCTGTGCTTCAGCCCTCAGGTCCCGTTGCCAGTTACCTGCCAGTTACCTGCCAGATTCCTGCCTGTTTACTTGCTACCTGCCTGCTAGTCTGAGGTCCGACGGTCTGCCTTACTAATCCTGTCAGTCTGTCTAAGGACCAGCCTGCCCGCTCACCTGGGAGCGCACATCAGATACCTGCCAGCTTGTCTGAGGTCCGACGGTCTGCCTTACTAATCCTGTCAGTCTGTCTAAGGACCAGCCTGCCCGCTCACCTGGGAGCGCACATCAGCTACCTGCCTGCCTGCCTGAGGTCCGACGGTCTGCCTTCCAACTCCTGTCAGTCTGTCTATGGACCAGCTTGCCCGCTCACCTGGGAGCGCACATCTGCTATCTGCTGCTAGCCTACCTGGAGGCTCCGCCGTCACGAGCTGTGACCACCTGCCTGTCCTGTGACTCCTGCCCGCTCACCTGGGAGCGCTCTTCTGCTACCTGTCTGTTTGCCTACCCGGAGGCTCTGCCGTCACGTGCTGTGACCACCCGCCTGTCCAGAGACTTCTGCCCGCTCACCTGGGAGCCCTCATCTGTCGCCTGTCCGCTGGTCTTCCTGGAGGCTCCGCCGTCACATGCTGTGACCACCCGTTCATCCAGAGACTCTCGCCTGCTCACCTGGGAGCTCACGTCTATCTTCAGCCGCCACAGGTCATACCAACCCTATACCTAGAGACTGCCCCGGTCACTTGCCGTGATCTCCAGCCCGTTCACTCAGAGACTGTCACGTTCACTCAGAGACTGTCACGTTCACTCAGAGACTGTCCCGTTCACCTGCTGAGACTTCCAGCCCGTCTTCCCTGGTCGCCACCCGCTCCCTTACAAGGACCGCCTCCTTGTATAGTAGCTCTGAGGTTCCGCCTCCCAGACCCGTTACAATATCCCACGGGGGTAACATTGAAAAAAGTTGAAAATAAATTTTTTTTAGACTTAGTCATTTTTCCGGCGTTTATCAGACTTTGATATAGGGGAAATGTCAGTGAGCGTTCCGATTTCAGTTCCAGCGCGATTAGCCCGATGAGTCCTTCATATTCAGTAGTTTTCAGCCAATTTTCTGAATTTTTGAAAATTTCTCTTTTTTGTGAAAATATCCACTAAATGAGGGAATAATATGTGTGAGGGTACCCCAGGAGTGTTCCAAATGTGCGTGGGTAGAATATATATCCCACGGGGGTAAAATTGAAAAGAGCTGAAAAAATTTTTTTTTGGACTTAGTCATTCTTTCAGCGTTTATCAGTCTTTCAGATCGGGGAAATGTCAGTGAGCGTTCCGATTTCAGTTCCAGAGCGATTCGCCCGATGAGTCCTTCATATTTAGTCGTTTTCAGCCAATTTTCAGAATTTTTGAAAATTTCACTTTTTTGTGAAAATATCCAATAAATGAGGGAATAATATGTGTGAGGGTACCCCAGGAGAGTTCCAAATGTGTGTGGGTAGAATATATATCCAACGGGGGTAAAATTGAAAAAAGGTGAAAAAATTTTTTTTTGGACTTAGTCATTTTTCCGGCGTTTATCAGATTTTCAGATAGGGGAAATGTCAGTGAGCGTTCCAATTTCAGTTCCAGAGCGATTCGCCCGATGAGTCCTTCATATTTAGTCGTTTTCAGCCAATTTTCAGAATTTTTGAAAATTTCACTTTTTTGTGAAAATATCCAATAAATGAGGGAATAATATGTGTGAGGGTACCCCAGGAGAGTTCCAAATGTGTGTGAGTAGAATATATATCCCACGGGGGTAACATTGAAAAAAGATGAAAATAAATTTTTTTTAGACTTAGTCATTTTTTCAGCGTTTATCAGACTTTGATATAGGGGAAATGTCAGTGAGCGTTCCGATTTCAGTTCCAGCGCGATTAGCCCGATGAGTCCTTCATATTCAGTAGTTTTCAGCCAATTTTCTGAATTTTTGAAAATTTCTCTTTTTTGTGAAAATATCCACTAAATGAGGGAATAATATGTGTGAGGGTACCCCAGGAGAGTTCCAAATGTGTGTGGGTAGAATGTATATCCCACGGGGGTAAAATTGAAAAAAGGTGAAAAATAATTTTTTTTAGACTTAGTCATTTTTTCAGCGTTTATCAGACTTTCAGATAGGGGAAATGTCAGTGAGCATTCCGATTTCAGTTCCAGAGCGATTCGCCGATGAGTCCTTCATATTTAGTCATTTTCAGTCAATATTCTGAATTTTTGAACATTTCACTTTTTTGTGAAAATATCCACTAAATGAGGGAATAATATGTGTGAGGGTACCCCAAGAGAGTTCCAAATGTGTGTGGGTAGGATATATATCCCACGGGGGTAAAATTGAAAAAAGGTGAAAAAAAATTTTTTTGGACTTAGTCATTTTTTCAGCGTTTATCAGACTTTCAGATAGGGGAAATGTCAGTGAGCATTCCGATTTCAGTTCCAGAGCGATTCGCCCGATGAGTCCTTCATATTTAGTAGTTTTCAGCCAATTTTCTGAATTTTTGAAAATTTCACTTTTTTGTGAAAATATCCACTAAATGAGGGAATAATATGTGTGAGGGTACCCCAGGAGTGTTCCAAATGTGCGTGGTTAGAATATATATCCCACGGGGGTAAAATTGAAAAGAGGTGAAAAAATTTTTTTTGGGACTTAGTCATTTTTTCAGCGTTTATCAGACTTTCAGATAGGGGAAATGTCAGTGAGCGTTCCGATATCAGTTCCAGCGCGATTCGCCCGATGAGTCCTTCATATTCAGTAGTTTTCAGTCAATTTTCTGAATTTTTGAAAATTTCACTTTTTTGTGAAAATATCCAATAAATGAGGGAATAATATGTGTGAGGGTACCCCAAGAGAGTTCCAAATGTGTGTGGGTAGGATATATATCCCACGGGGGTAAAATTGAAAAAAGTTGAAAATAAATTTTTTTTAGACTTAGTAATTTTTCCGGGGTTTATCAGACTTTCAGATAGGGGAAATGTCAGTGTGCATTCCGATTTCAGTTCCAGAGCGATTCGCCCGATGAGTCCTTCATATTTAGTCGTTTTCAGCCAATTTTCAGAATTTTTGAAAATTTCACTTTTTTGTGAAAATATCCACTAAATGAGGGAATAATATGTGTGAGGGTACCCCAGGAGAGTTCCAAATGTGTGTGGGTAGAATATATATACCACGGGGGTAAAATTGAAAAAAGGTGAAAAATTTTTTTTTTTGGACTTGGTCATTTTTTCAGCGTTTATCAGACTTTCAGGTAGGGGAAATGTCAGTGAGCGTTCCGATTTCAGTTCCAGAGCGATTCACCCGATGAGTCCTTCATATTTAGTCGTTTTCAGCCAATTTTCTGAATTTTTGAAAATTTCACTTTTTTGTGAAAATATCCACTAAATGAGGGAATAATATGTGTGAGGGTACCCCAGGAGAGTTCCAAATGTGTGTGGGTAGAATATATATCCCACGGGGGTAAAATTGAAAAAAGGTGAAAAATTTTTTTTTTTGGACTTAGTCATTTTTTCAACGTTTATCAGACTTTCAGATAGGGGAAATTTCAGTGAGCGTTCCGATTTCAGTTCCAGAGCGATTCGCCAGATGAGTCCTTCATATTTAGTCGTTTTCAGCCAATTTTCAGAATTTTTGAAAATTTCACTTTTTTGTGAAAATATCCACTAAATGAGGGAATAATATGTGTGAGGGTACCCCAGGAGTGTTCCAAATGTGCGTGGGTAGAATATATATCCCACGGGGGTAAAATTGAAAAGAGTTGAAAAATTTTTCTTTGGACTTAGTCATTTTTCCGGCGTTTATCAGACTTTCAGATAGGGGAAATGTCAGTGAGCGTTCCGATTTCAGTTCCAGAGCGATTCGCCAGATGAGTCCTTCATATTTCGTCGTTTTCAGCCAATTTTCAGAATTTTTGAAAATTTCACTTTTTTGTGAAAATATCCACTAAATGAGGGAATAATATGTTTGAGGGTACCCCAGGAGAGTTCCAAATGTGTATGAGTAGAATATATATCCCACGGGGGTAAAGGTGAAAAAAGGTGAAAAATTTTTTTTTTTGGACTTAGTCATTTTTTCAACGTTTATCAGACTTTCAGATAGGGGAAATTTCAGTGAGCGTTCCGATTTCAGTTCCAGAGCGATTCGCCAGATGAGTCCTTCATATTTAGTCGTTTTCAGCCAATTTTCAGAATTTTTGAAAATTTCACTTTTTTGTGAAAATATCCACTAAATGAAGGAATAATATGTGTGATGGTACCCCAGGAGAGTTCCAAATGTGTGTGGGTAGAATATATATCCCACGGGGGTAAAATTGAAAAAAGGTGAAAAAAAATTTTTTTTTAGACTTAGTCATTTTTCCGACGTTTATCAGACTTTCAGATAGGGGAAATGTCAGTGAGCGTTCCGATTTCAGTTCCAGAGCGATTCGCCCGATGAGTTCTTCATATTTAGTCGTTTTCAGCCAATTTTCAGAATTTTTGAAAATTTCACTTTTTTGTGAAAATATCCACTAAATGAGGGAATAATAAGTGTGAGGGTACCCCAGGAGTGTGCCAAATGTGCGTGGGTAGAATATATATCCCACGGGGGTAAAATTGAAAAAAGTTGAAAACATTTTTTTTGGGACTTAGTCATTTTTCCGGCGTTTATCAGACTTTCAGATAGGGGAAATGTCAGTGAGCGTTCCGATTTCAGTTCCAGAGCGATTCACCCGATGAGTCCTTCATATTTAGTCGTTTTCAGCTAATTTTCTGAATTTTTTCAAATTTTCACTTTTTTGTGAAAATATCCACTAAATGAGGGAATAATATGTGTGAGGATACCCCAGGAGAGTTCCAAATGTGTGTGGGTAGATTATATATCCCAAGGGGGTAAAATTGAAAAAAGGTGAAAAAAAATTTTTTTTAGACTTAGTCATTTTTTCAGCGTTTATCAGACTTTCAGATAGGGGAAATGTCAGTGAGCGTTCCGATATCAGTTCCAGCGCGATTCGTCCGATGAGTCCTTCATATTCAGTAGTTTTCAGTCAATTTTCTGAATTTTTGAAAATTTCACTTTTTTGTGAAAATATCCACTAAATGAGGAAATAATATGTGTGAGGGTACCCCAGGAGTGTTCCAAATGTGCGTGGGTAGAATATATATCCCACGGGGGTAAAATTGAAAAAAGGTGAAAAATTTTTTTTTTTTGGACTTAGTCATTTTTTCAGCGTTTATCAGTCTTTCAGATAGGGGAAATGTCAGTGAGTGTTCCGATTTCAGTTCCAGAGCGATTCGCCCAATGAGTCCTTCATATTTAATCGTTTTCAGCCAATTTTCTGAATTGTTGAAAATTTTACTTTTTTATGAAAATATCCACTAAATGAGGGAATAATATGTGTGAGGGTACCCCAAGAGAGTTCCAAATGTGTGTGGGTAGGATATATATCCCACGGGGGTAAAATTGAAAAAATGTGAAAAATTATTTTTTTTGGACTTAGTCATTTTTTCAGCGTTTATCAGACTTTCAGATAAGGGAAATGTCAGTGAGCGTTCCGATTTCAGTTCCAGAGCGATTCGCCTGATGAGTCCTTCATATTTAGTAGTTTTCAGCCAATTTTCAGAATTTTTGAAAATTTCACTTTTTTGTGAAAATATCCACTAAATGAGGGAATAATATGTGTGAGGGTACCCCAGGAGAGTTCCAAATGTGTGTGGGTAGAATATATATACCACGGAGGTAAAATTGAAAAAAGGTGAAAAATTTTTTTTTTTGGACTTAGTCATTTTTTCAGCGTTTATCAGACTTTCAGGTAGGGGAAATGTCAGTGAGCGTTCCGATTTCAGTTCCAGAGCGATTCACCCGATGACTCCTTCATATTTAGTCGTTTTCAGCCAATTTTCTGAATTTTTGAAAATTTCACTTTTTTGTGAAAATATCCACTAAATGAGGGAATAATATGTGTGAGGGTACCCCAGGAGTGTTCCAAATGTGCGTGGGTAGAATATATATCCCACCGGGGTAAAATTGAAAAGAGTTTAAAAAATTTTTTTTTGGACTTAGTCATTTTTCCGGCGTTTATCAGATTTTCAGATAGGGGAAATGTCAGTGAGCGTTCCAATTTCAGTTCCAGAGCGATTCGCCCGATGAGTCCTTCATATTTAGTCGTTTTCAGCCAATTTTCAGAATTTTTGAAAATTTCACTTTTTTGTGAAAATATCCAATAAATGAGGGAATAATATGTGTGAGGGTACCCCAGGAGAGTTCCAAATGTGTGTGAGTAGAATATATATCCCACGGGGGTAACATTGAAAAAAGATGAAAATAAATTTTTTTTAGACTTAGTCATTTTTTCAGCGTTTATCAGACTTTGATATAGGGGAAATGTCAGTGAGCGTTCCGATTTCAGTTCCAGCGCGATTAGCCCGATGAGTCCTTCATATTCAGTAGTTTTCAGCCAATTTTCTGAATTTTTGAAAATTTCTCTTTTTTGTGAAAATATCCACTAAATGAGGGAATAATATGTGTGAGGGTACCCCAGGAGAGTTCCAAATGTGTGTGGGTAGAATGTATATCCCACGGGGGTAAAATTGAAAAAAGGTGAAAAATAATTTTTTTTAGACTTAGTCATTTTTTCAGCGTTTATCAGACTTTCAGATAGGGGAAATGTCAGTGAGCATTCCGATTTCAGTTCCAGAGCGATTCGCCGATGAGTCCTTCATATTTAGTCATTTTCAGTCAATATTCTGAATTTTTGAACATTTCACTTTTTTGTGAAAATATCCACTAAATGAGGGAATAATATGTGTGAGGGTACCCCAAGAGAGTTCCAAATGTGTGTGGGTAGGATATATATCCCACGGGGGTAAAATTGAAAAAAGGTGAAAAAAAATTTTTTTGGACTTAGTCATTTTTTCAGCGTTTATCAGACTTTCAGATAGGGGAAATGTCAGTGAGCATTCCGATTTCAGTTCCAGAGCGATTCGCCCGATGAGTCCTTCATATTTAGTAGTTTTCAGCCAATTTTCTGAATTTTTGAAAATTTCACTTTTTTGTGAAAATATCCACTAAATGAGGGAATAATATGTGTGAGGGTACCCCAGGAGTGTTCCAAATGTGCGTGGTTAGAATATATATCCCACGGGGGTAAAATTGAAAAGAGGTGAAAAAATTTTTTTTGGGACTTAGTCATTTTTTCAGCGTTTATCAGACTTTCAGATAGGGGAAATGTCAGTGAGCGTTCCGATATCAGTTCCAGCGCGATTCGCCCGATGAGTCCTTCATATTCAGTAGTTTTCAGTCAATTTTCTGAATTTTTGAAAATTTCACTTTTTTGTGAAAATATCCAATAAATGAGGGAATAATATGTGTGAGGGTACCCCAAGAGAGTTCCAAATGTGTGTGGGTAGGATATATATCCCACGGGGGTAAAATTGAAAAAAGTTGAAAATAAATTTTTTTTAGACTTAGTAATTTTTCCGGGGTTTATCAGACTTTCAGATAGGGGAAATGTCAGTGTGCATTCCGATTTCAGTTCCAGAGCGATTCGCCCGATGAGTCCTTCATATTTAGTCGTTTTCAGCCAATTTTCAGAATTTTTGAAAATTTCACTTTTTTGTGAAAATATCCACTAAATGAGGGAATAATATGTGTGAGGGTACCCCAGGAGAGTTCCAAATGTGTGTGGGTAGAATATATATACCACGGGGGTAAAATTGAAAAAAGGTGAAAAATTTTTTTTTTTGGACTTGGTCATTTTTTCAGCGTTTATCAGACTTTCAGGTAGGGGAAATGTCAGTGAGCGTTCCGATTTCAGTTCCAGAGCGATTCACCCGATGAGTCCTTCATATTTAGTCGTTTTCAGCCAATTTTCTGAATTTTTGAAAATTTCACTTTTTTGTGAAAATATCCACTAAATGAGGGAATAATATGTGTGAGGGTACCCCAGGAGAGTTCCAAATGTGTGTGGGTAGAATATATATCCCACGGGGGTAAAATTGAAAAAAGGTGAAAAATTTTTTTTTTTGGACTTAGTCATTTTTTCAACGTTTATCAGACTTTCAGATAGGGGAAATTTCAGTGAGCGTTCCGATTTCAGTTCCAGAGCGATTCGCCAGATGAGTCCTTCATATTTAGTCGTTTTCAGCCAATTTTCAGAATTTTTGAAAATTTCACTTTTTTGTGAAAATATCCACTAAATGAGGGAATAATATGTGTGAGGGTACCCCAGGAGTGTTCCAAATGTGCGTGGGTAGAATATATATCCCACGGGGGTAAAATTGAAAAGAGTTGAAAAATTTTTCTTTGGACTTAGTCATTTTTCCGGCGTTTATCAGACTTTCAGATAGGGGAAATGTCAGTGAGCGTTCCGATTTCAGTTCCAGAGCGATTCGCCAGATGAGTCCTTCATATTTCGTCGTTTTCAGCCAATTTTCAGAATTTTTGAAAATTTCACTTTTTTGTGAAAATATCCACTAAATGAGGGAATAATATGTTTGAGGGTACCCCAGGAGAGTTCCAAATGTGTATGAGTAGAATATATATCCCACGGGGGTAAAGGTGAAAAAAGGTGAAAAATTTTTTTTTTTGGACTTAGTCATTTTTTCAACGTTTATCAGACTTTCAGATAGGGGAAATTTCAGTGAGCGTTCCGATTTCAGTTCCAGAGCGATTCGCCAGATGAGTCCTTCATATTTAGTCGTTTTCAGCCAATTTTCAGAATTTTTGAAAATTTCACTTTTTTGTGAAAATATCCACTAAATGAAGGAATAATATGTGTGATGGTACCCCAGGAGAGTTCCAAATGTGTGTGGGTAGAATATATATCCCACGGGGGTAAAATTGAAAAAAGGTGAAAAAAAATTTTTTTTTAGACTTAGTCATTTTTCCGACGTTTATCAGACTTTCAGATAGGGGAAATGTCAGTGAGCGTTCCGATTTCAGTTCCAGAGCGATTCGCCCGATGAGTTCTTCATATTTAGTCGTTTTCAGCCAATTTTCAGAATTTTTGAAAATTTCACTTTTTTGTGAAAATATCCACTAAATGAGGGAATAATAAGTGTGAGGGTACCCCAGGAGTGTGCCAAATGTGCGTGGGTAGAATATATATCCCACGGGGGTAAAATTGAAAAAAGTTGAAAACATTTTTTTTGGGACTTAGTCATTTTTCCGGCGTTTATCAGACTTTCAGATAGGGGAAATGTCAGTGAGCGTTCCGATTTCAGTTCCAGAGCGATTCACCCGATGAGTCCTTCATATTTAGTCGTTTTCAGCTAATTTTCTGAATTTTTTCAAATTTTCACTTTTTTGTGAAAATATCCACTAAATGAGGGAATAATATGTGTGAGGATACCCCAGGAGAGTTCCAAATGTGTGTGGGTAGATTATATATCCCAAGGGGGTAAAATTGAAAAAAGGTGAAAAAAAATTTTTTTTAGACTTAGTCATTTTTTCAGCGTTTATCAGACTTTCAGATAGGGGAAATGTCAGTGAGCGTTCCGATATCAGTTCCAGCGCGATTCGTCCGATGAGTCCTTCATATTCAGTAGTTTTCAGTCAATTTTCTGAATTTTTGAAAATTTCACTTTTTTGTGAAAATATCCACTAAATGAGGAAATAATATGTGTGAGGGTACCCCAGGAGTGTTCCAAATGTGCGTGGGTAGAATATATATCCCACGGGGGTAAAATTGAAAAAAGGTGAAAAATTTTTTTTTTTTGGACTTAGTCATTTTTTCAGCGTTTATCAGTCTTTCAGATAGGGGAAATGTCAGTGAGTGTTCCGATTTCAGTTCCAGAGCGATTCGCCCAATGAGTCCTTCATATTTAATCGTTTTCAGCCAATTTTCTGAATTGTTGAAAATTTTACTTTTTTATGAAAATATCCACTAAATGAGGGAATAATATGTGTGAGGGTACCCCAAGAGAGTTCCAAATGTGTGTGGGTAGGATATATATCCCACGGGGGTAAAATTGAAAAAATGTGAAAAATTATTTTTTTTGGACTTAGTCATTTTTTCAGCGTTTATCAGACTTTCAGATAAGGGAAATGTCAGTGAGCGTTCCGATTTCAGTTCCAGAGCGATTCGCCTGATGAGTCCTTCATATTTAGTAGTTTTCAGCCAATTTTCAGAATTTTTGAAAATTTCACTTTTTTGTGAAAATATCCACTAAATGAGGGAATAATATGTGTGAGGGTACCCCAGGAGAGTTCCAAATGTGTGTGGGTAGAATATATATACCACGGAGGTAAAATTGAAAAAAGGTGAAAAATTTTTTTTTTTGGACTTAGTCATTTTTTCAGCGTTTATCAGACTTTCAGGTAGGGGAAATGTCAGTGAGCGTTCCGATTTCAGTTCCAGAGCGATTCACCCGATGACTCCTTCATATTTAGTCGTTTTCAGCCAATTTTCTGAATTTTTGAAAATTTCACTTTTTTGTGAAAATATCCACTAAATGAGGGAATAATATGTGTGAGGGTACCCCAGGAGTGTTCCAAATGTGCGTGGGTAGAATATATATCCCACCGGGGTAAAATTGAAAAGAGTTTAAAAAATTTTTTTTTGGACTTAGTCATTTTTCCGGCGTTTATCAGACTTTCAGATAGGGGAAATGTCAGTGAGCTTTCCGATTTCAGTTCCAGAGCGATTCGCCCGATGAGTCCTTCATATTTAGTCGTTTTCAGCCAATTTTCTGAATTTTTTGAAAATTTCACTTTTTTGTGAAAATATCCGCTAAATGAGGGAATAATGTGTGTGAGGGTACCCTAGGAGAGTTCCAAATGTGTGTGGGTAGAATATATATCCCACGGGGGTAAAATTGAAAAAAGGTGAAAAATAATTTTTTTTGGACTTAGTCATTTTTTCAGCGTTTATCAGACTTTCAGGTAGGGGAAATGTCAGTGAGCGTTCCGATTTCAGTTCCAGAGCGATTCACCCGATGAGTCCTTCATATTTAGTCGTTTTCAGCCAATTTTCTGAATTTTTGAAAATTTCACTTTTTTGTGAAAATATCCACTAAATGAGGGAATAATATGTGTGAGGGTACCCCAGGAGTGTTCCAAATGTGCGTGGGTAGAATATATATCCCACGGGGGTAAAATTGAAAAGAGTTGAAAAATTTTTCTTTGGACTTAGTCATTTTTCCGGCGTTTATCAGACTTTCAGATAGGGGAAATGTCAGTGAGCGTTCCGATTTCAGTTCCAGAGCGATTCGCCAGGTGAGTCCTTCATATTTAGTCGTTTTCAGCCAATTTTCAGAATTTTTGAAAATTTCACTTGTTTGTGAAAATATCCACTAAATGAGGGAATAATATGTGTGAGGGTACCCCAGGAGTGTTCCAAATGTGCGTGGGTAGAATATATATCCCACGGGGGTAAAATTGAAAAGAGTTGAAAAATTTTTCTTTGGACTTAGTCATTTTTCCGGCGTTTATCAGACTTTCAGATAGGGGAAATGTCAGTGAGCGTTCCGATTTCAGTTCCAGAGAGATTCGCCCGATGAGTCCTTCATATTTAGTCGTTTTCAGCCAATTTTCTGAATTTTTGAAAATTTCACTTTTTGGTGAAAATATCCACTAAATGAGGGAATAATGTGTGTGAGGGTACCCCAGGAGAGTTCCAAATGTGCGTGGGTAGAATATGTATCCCACGGGGGTAAAATTGAAAAAAGGTGAAAAATTATTTTTTTTGGAGTTAGTCATTTTTTCAGCGTTTATCAGACTTTCAGATAGGGGAATTGTCAGTGAGCGTTCCGATTTCAGTTTCAGAGCGATTCGCCCGATGAGTCCTTCATATTTAGTCGTTTTCAGTCAATTTTCAGAATTTTTGAAAATTTCACTTTTTTGTGAAAATATCCACTAAATGAGGGAATAATATGTGTGAGGATACCCCAGGAGAGTTCCAAATGTGTGTGGGTAGATTATATATACCACGGGGGTAAAATTGAAGAAAGGTGAAAAAAAATTTTTTTTAGACTTAGTCATTTTTTCAGCGTTTATCAGACTTTCAGATAGGGGAAATGTCAGTGAGCGTTCCGATTTCAGTTCCAGAGCGATTCGCCAGGTGAGTCCTTCATATTTAGTCGTTTTCAGCCAATTTTCAGAATTTTTGAAAATTTCACTTGTTTGTGAAAATATCCACTAAATGAGGGAATAATATGTGTGAGGGTACCCCAGGAGAGTTCCAAATGTGCGTGGGTAGAATATGTATCCCACGGGGGTAAAATTGAAAAAAGGTGAAAAATTATTTTTTTGGGACTTAGTCATTTTTTCAGCGTTTATCAGACTTTCAGATAGGGGAAATGTCAGTGAGCGTTCCGATTTCAGTTCCAGAGCGATTCACCAGATGAGTCCTTTATATTTAGTCGTTTTCAGCCAATTTTCTGAATTTTTGAAAATTTCACTTTTTTGTGAAAATATCCACTAAATGAGGGAATAATATGTGTGAGGGTACCCCAGGAGAGTTCCAAATGTGTGTGGGTAGAATATACATCCCACGGGGGTAAAATTGAAAAAAGGTGAAAAATTTTTTTTATGGGCTTAGTCATTTTTCCGGCGTTTATCAGACTTTCAGAGAGGGGAAATGTCAGTGAGCGTTCCGATTTCAGTTCCAGAGTGATTCGCCCGATGAGTCCTTCATATTTAGTCGTTTTCAGCAAATTTTCAGAATTTTTGAAAATTTCACTTTTTTGTGAAAATATCCACTAAATGAGGGAATAATATGTGTGAGGGTACCCCAGGAGTGTTCCAAATGTGCGTGGGTAGAATATATATCCCACGGGGGTAAAATTGAAAAGAGTTGAAAAATTTTTCTTTGGACTGTCATTTTTTCAGCGTTTATCAGACTTTCAGATAGGGGAAATGTCAGTGAGCGTTCCGATTTCAGTTCCAGAGCGATTCGCCTGATGAGTTCTTCATATTTAGTCGTTTTCAGCCAATTTTCAGAATTTTTGAAAATTTCACTTTTTTGTGAAAATATCCACTAAATGAGGGAATAATATGTGTGAGGGTACCCCAGGAGAGTTCCAAATGTGTGTCGGTAGAATATATATCCCACAGGGGTAAAATTGAAAAAAGGTGAAAAAAATTTTTTTTGGACTTAGTCATTTTTCCGGCGTTTATCAGACTTTCAGATAGGGGAAATGACTGAGCGTTCCGATTTCAGTTCCAGAGCGATTCGCCCGATGAGTTCTTCATATTTAGTCGTTTTCAGCCAATTTTCTGAGTTTTTGAAAATTTCACTTTTTTGTGAAAATATCCACTAAATGAGGGAATAATATGTGTGAGGGTACCCCAGGAGAGTTCCAAATGTGTGTGGGTAGAATATATATCCCACGGGGGTAAAATTGAAAAAAGGTGAAAAAAAATTTTTTTTAGACTTAGTCATTTTTTCAGCGTTTATCAGACTTTCAGATAGGGGAAATGTCAGTGAGCTTTCCGATATCAGTTCCAGAGCGATTCGCCCGATGAGTCCTTCATATTCAGTAGTTTTCAGCCAATTTTCTGAATGTTTGAAAATTTCACTTTTTTGTGAAAATATCCACTAAATGAGGGAATAATATGTGTGAGGGTACCCCAGGAGTGTTCCAAATGTGCGTGGATAGAATATATATCCCACGGGGGTAAAATTGAAAAAAGTTGAAAAAAAATTTTTTTTAGACTTAGTCATTTTTCTTGCGTTTATCAGACTTTCAGATAGGGGAAATGTCAGTGAGCATTCCGATTTCAGTTCCAGAGCGTTTCGCCCGATGTGTCCTTCATATTTAGTCATTTTCAGCCAATTTTCAGAATTTTTGAAAATTTCACTTTTTTGTGAAAATATCCACTAAATGAGGGAATAATATCTGTGAGGGTATCCCAGGAGAGTTCCAAATGTGTGTGGGTAGAATATATATCCCACGGGGGTAAAATTGAAAAAAGTTGAAAAATTTTTTTTTGGGGACTTAGTCATTTTTTCTGCGTTTAGCAGACTTTCAGATAGGGGAAATGTCAGTGAGCGTTCCAATTTCAGTTCCAGAGCGTATCGCCAGATGAGTCCTTCATATTTAGTCGTTTTCAGACAATTTTCATAATTTTTGAAAATTTCACTTTTTTGTGAAAATATCCACTAAATGAGGGAATAATATGTGTGAGGATACCCCAGGAGAGTTCCAAATGTGTGTGGGTAGATGATATATCCCACGGGGGTAAAATTGAAAAAATGTGAAAAAAAATTTTTTTTATACTTAGTCATTTTTTCAGCGTTTATCAGACTTTCAGATAGGGGAAATGTCAGTGAGCGTTCCGATTTCAGTTCCAGAGCGATTCGCCCAATGAGTCCTTCATATTCAGTAGTTTTCAGCCAATTTTCTGAATTTTTGAAAATTTCACTTTTTTGTGAAAATATCCACTAAATGAGGGAATAATATGTGTGAGGATACCCCAGGAGAGTTCCAAATGTGTGTGGGTAGATTATATATCCCACGGGGTAAAATTGAAAAAAGGTGAAAAATTTTTTTTTTTGGACTTAGTCATTTTTTCAGCGTTTATCAGACTTTCAGATAGGGGAAATGTCAGTGAGCGTTCCGATTTCAGTTCCAGAGCGATTCGCCCGATGAGTCCTTCATATTTAGTCATTTTCACCCAATTTTCAGAATTTTTGAAAATTTCACTTTTTTTGCGAAAATATCCACTAAATGAGGGAATAATATGTGTGAGGATACCCCAGGAGAGTTCCAAATGTGTGTGGGTAGAATTTATATCCCACGGGGGTAAAATTGAAAAAAGGTGAAAAAATTTTTTTTTTGGACTTAGTCGTTTTTTCAGCTTTCATCAGACTTTCAGATAGGGGAAATGTCAGTGAGCGTTCCGATTTCAGTTTCAGAGCGATTCGCCCAATGAGACCTTCATATTCAGTAGTTTTCAGCCAATTTTCTGAATTTTTGAAAATGTCACTTTTTTGTGAAAATATCCACTAAATGAGGGAATAATATGTGTGAGGATACCCCAGGAGAGTTCCAAATGTGCGTCGGTAGAATATATATCCCACGGGGGTAAAATTGAAAAGAGTTGAAAAATTTTTTTTTGGACTTAGTCATTTTTCCGGCGTTTATCAGACTTTCAGATAGGGGAAATGTCAGTGAGCGTTCCGATTTCAGTTCCAGAGCGAATCGCCCGATGAGTCCTTCATATTTAGTCGTTTTCAGTCAATTTTCAGAATTTTTGAAAATTTCACTTTTTTGTGAAAATATCCACTAAATGAGGGAATAATATGTGTGAGGATACCCCAGGAGAGTTCCAAATGTGTGTGGGTAGATTATATATCCCACGGGGGTAAAATTGAAAAAAGATGAAAAAAAATTTTTTTTAGACTTAGTCATTTTTTCAGCGTTTATCAGACTTTCAGATAGGGGAAGTGTCAGTGAGCGTTCCGATTTCAGTTCCAGCGCGATTCGCCCGATGAGTTCTTCATGTTCAGTAGTTTTCAGCCAATTTTCTGAATTTTTGAAAATTTCACTTTTTTTGTGAAAATATCCACTAAATGAGGGAATAATATGTGTGAGGGTACCCCAGGAGTGTTCCAAATGTGCGTGGGTAGAATATATATCCCACGGGGGTAAAATTGAAAAGAGGTGAAAAAATTTTTTTTTGGACTTAGTCATTTTTCCGGCGTTTATCAGACTTTCAGATAGGGGAAATGTCAGTGAGCGTTCCGATTTCAGTTCCAGAGCGATTCGCTCGATGAGTCCTTCATATTTAGACGTTTTCAGCCAATTTTCAGAATTTTTGAAAATTTCACTTTTTTGTGAAAATATCCACTAAATAAGGGAATAATATGTGTGAGGGTACCCCAGGAGAGTTCCAAATGTGTGTGGGTAGAATATATATCTCACGAGGGTAAAATTGAAAGAAGTTGAAAAAAATTGTTTTTGGACTGTCATTTTTCCGGTGTTTATCAGACTTTCCGATAGGGAAAATGTCAGTGAGCGTTCCGATTTCAGTTCCAGAGCGATTCGCCCAATGAGTCCGTCATATTTAGTCGTTTTCAGCCAATTGTCAGAATTTTTGAAAATTTCACTTTCTTGTGAAAATATCCACTAAATGAGGGAATAATATGTGTGAGGGTACCCCAGGAGAGTTCCAAATGTGTGTGGGTAGAATATATATCCCACGGGGGTAAAATTGAAAAAAGGTGAAAAATTTTTTTTTTGGACTTAGTCATTTTTTCAGCGTTTATTAGACTTTCAGATAGGGGAAATGTCAGTGAGCGTTCCGATTTCAGTTTCAGAGCGATTCGCCCAATGAGTCCATCATATTCAGTAGTTTTCAGCCAATTTTCTGAATTTTTGAAAATTTCTCTTTTTTGTGAAAATATCCACTAAATGAGGGAATAATATGTGTGAGGGTACCCCAGGAGTGTTCCAAATGTGCGTGGGTAGAATATATATCCCACGGGGGTAAAATTGAAAAGAGTTTAAAAAAATTTTTTTTGGACTTAGTCATTTTTCCGGCGTTTATCAGACTTTCAGATAGGGGAAATGTCAGTGAGCGTACCGATTTCAGTTCCAGCGCGATTTGCCCGATGAGTCCTTCATATTCAGTAGTTTTAAGCCAATTTTCTGAATTTTTGAAAATTTCACTTTTTTGTGAAAATATCCACTAAATGAGGGAATAATATGTGTGAGGGTTCCCCAGGAGTGTTCCAAATGTGCTTGGGTAGAATATATATCCCACGGGGGTAAAAATTGAAAAGAGTTGAAAAAAATTTTTTTTGGACTTAGTCATTTTTCCGGCGTTTATCAGACTTTCAGATAGGGGAAATGTCAGTGAGCGTTCCGATTTCAGTTCCAGCGCGATTCGCCCGATGAGTCCTTCATATTCAGTAGTTTTCAGCCAATTTTCTGAATTTTTGAAAATTTCACTTTTTTGTGAAAATATCCACTAAATGAGGGAATAATATGTGTGAGGGTACCCCAGGAGTGTTCCAAATGTGCGTGGGTAGAATATATATCCCACGGGGGAAAATTGAAAAGAGTTGAAAAAATTTTTTTTTGGACTTAGTCATTTTTCCGGCGTTTATCATACTTTCAGATAGTGGAAATGTCAGTGAGCGTTCCAATTTCAGTTCCAGAGCGATTCGCCCGAGGAGTCCTTCATATTTAGTCGTTTTCAGCCAATTTTCTGAATTTTTGAAAATTTCACTTTTTTGTGAAAATATCCACTAAATGAGGGAATAATATGTGTGAGGGTACCCCAGGAGAGTTCCAAATGTGTGTGGGTAGAAGATATATCCCACGGTGGTAAAATTGAAAAAAGGTGAAAAAATTTTTTTTTGGACTTAGTTATTTTTTCAGCGTTTATCAGACTTTCAGATAGGGGAAATGTCAGTGAGCGTTCCGATTTCAGTTCCAGAGCGATTCGCTCGATGAGTCCTTCATATTTAGTCGTTTTCTGCCAATTTTCAGAATTTTTGAAAATGTCACTTTTTTGTGAAAATATCATAGAATCATAGAATCATAGAATGGTAGAGTTGGAAGGGACCTCCTGGGTCATCTGGTCCAACCCCCTGCTCAAAGCAGGATTCACTAGATCATCTCAGACAGATGTCTGTCCAGCCTCTGTTTGAAGACGTCCATTGAAGGGGAACTCACCACCTCTCGTGGCAGCCTGTTCCACTCATTAATCACCCTAACTGTCAAAAAGTTTTTTCTAATATCTAATCTGTGTCTCCTCCCATTTAGTTTCATCCCATTGCTTCTAGTCTTTCCTTGTGCAAATTAGAATAAAGATGATCCTTCTACAGTGTGACAGCCCTTGACATATTTGTAGACAGCTATTAAGTCTCCTCTCAGTCTTCTTTTTTGCAAGCTAAACATTCCCAAATCCTGCAACCGTTCCTCATAGGACATGGTTTGCAGACCAGTCACCATTCTGGTCGCTCTTCTCTGAACTTGCTCCAGTTTGTCTATGTCTTTTTTAAAATGTGGTGCCCAAAACTGTACACAGTATTCCAGATGAGGTCTGACCAAAGAGGAGTAAAGACCGATAATGACTTCACGTGATCTAGACTGTATGCTTCTGTTAATACATCCCAGAATTGTATTTGCCTTTTTTGCTGCTGCATCACACTGTTGACTCATGTTCAGTCTATGATCTATTAGTATACCTAAGTCTTTTTCACATGTACTGTTGCTTAGCTCTATTCCTCCCATTCTGTATATGCTTTTTTCATTTTTATTGCCCAGATGTAGTACTTTGCATTTTTCCCTGCTAAAAACCATTCTGTTGGTTGCTGCCCACTGCTCCAGTTTATTTAGGTCTTTTTGAATCCTCTCTCTCTCTTCTCTAGTATTAGCTATCCCTCCTAGCTTTGTGTCATCAGCAAATTTAATCAGTTTACCCTCAATTCCTTCATCTAAATCATTGATAAAGATGTTGAACAATACAGGTCCCAGGACGGAGCCCTGTGGTACCCCACTTGAGACATTCATCCAGCTGGATGTGAAGCCATTTACAACCACCCTTTGAGTCCGATCACTAAGCCAGTTATGAATCCACCTAACAGTTGCCTGGTCCATTGCATACTTGGTCATTTTTTCAATAAGGATGGTGTGAGATACTTTGTCAAATGCTTTGCTGAAGTCAAGATATACTATATCTACAGCATTTCCCTGATCCACCCAGTCAGTGATTCTGTCATAGAAGGAAATTAAGTTAGTCTGACATGACTTGTTAGTTACAAACCCATGCTGACTCTGGTTAATCACTTCATTCTTATCCATGTACTTACATACATGTTGTTTAATAATTTGTTCAAAGATCTTTCCTGGTATTGAAGTCAGACTCACCGGCCTATAGTTCCCTGGGTCCACCTTCTTCCCCTTTTTGAAGATAGGAACAACATTTGCTCTTCTCCAGTCTTCTGGGACTTCTCCTGTTCTCCAAGAATTTTCAAAGATTATGGAGAGTGGTTCTAAAATTTCTTCTACGATCTCCTTCAGTACTCTGGGGTGTAATTCATCTGGACCTGGAGACTTGAACTCATTTATGTTAGCTAAATATTACCTCACAATCTTTCTGTTTACAGATAACTTGGATTCCTCTATTCCTTTAAAAGGACAGCGAAGATCAGTTGATGTTACATTTTCTTTCTGAGAGAAAACAGATGCAAAATAGGAATTAAAAAGTTCGGCCTTCTCAACATCCTCTCTTACCATTTCTCCATTTTCATCCTGTAAAAATCCTATAGCATCTTTGACTTTTCTTTTACTTTTGACATACCCCCAAAATCCTTTTTTATTGCTTTTGACATCTCTTGCAAGCCTTAATTCATTGTCAGCTTTAGCTAACCTGATACGTGCCCTGCATGATCTGCAGACTGCATTATAATCTTCTTTAGATATGCCTCCCTCTTTCCATTTAATAAACATTTCTTTCTTTCTTTTTAGCATGTGTTTAAGTTCTGTGTTCATCCATCCTGGTTTCCTTAAATGCTTCCCATTCTTCCTACTTTTCGGGATTGTTAACGATTGTGCTTTGAGAATCTCATTTTTAAAAATTTCCCATCCTTCCTGGACATTTTTGTCCTTAAGGACATCCAGCCATTGGATCCCTCCTATTCTCTTTCTGAGTCTCTTAAAATCTGCCTTTCTAAAATCTAACCTTGAAGTTTGAGTCTTCACATGTCTTCCTCCTCTAGTTATCCAAAATTCTATAATAGCATGATCGCTGCCTCCTAGGGTCCCAGCCACCTTTACCTCCTCAACCATTTCCTCCCTGTTTATAAGGATTAGATCCAAAGTAGCAGATCCCCTTGTTTTCTCCCCTACCTTTTGGAAGATAAAGTTGTCAGCAAGAGAGGATAAGAATTTGCGTGACCTGTTAGTTTTACTTGAGAGAGATTCCCAACAAATGTCTGGATAGTTGAAATCTCCCATGACCACTACGTCATATTTTTTGGAGAACTTGGTCATTTGATACATAAAGAGTTCATCCATATCTTCAGCTTGCCCAGGTGGCCTGTAGTAAATGCCTACAATGGTGTCCTTTCCGTTGTTCTCTCCTTGTATTCTTACCCAAACAGTTTCCACAGAACTCCCAGTCTCTGAAGCTTCAATCTCTGTGCAGATATACGCTTTTCTAACATACAATGCAACACCTCCTCCTCGTTTATCAAGTCTGTTTCTTGCAAATAAGTTGTATCCTTTTAGCCTTTCATTCCAATCATGTGTATCGTCCCACCAAGTTTCAGTGATTCCAATGACATCATATTCCTTTTCCTGCATTAGTAGTTCCAATTCTCCTTGTTTGTTGCCCATGCTTTGTGCATTTGTATAAAAACATTTTAGTTTGTGATTGGTTTCTCTTCCTCCCATATTTTTATTATTTAAATTGTTTTGTCTTTGTTCTTCCTTTCCACTTCCAGTAGCAGAGATCTCAATAATATTTGTCAGCTGTATGGCTTTTTCTGGCCTTTTGCTTCCCTTCCCACATTGTTCTAGTTTAAAGCTCTTCTGATGAGTGTAGCAAGGCGACTTCCAAATACATGTTTTCCAGTCTTCGTAAGGTGTACCCCATCTCTAGCAAGTAGTCCATCGTATAGGTAATTCATTCCGTGATCCAGAAATCCAAATCCTTGTTGACGGCACCATCGACGTAGCCAGTTGTTCACCTGTAGAATCTTATTCCACCTCATTGTTCCATGGCCATCCACTGGGAGGATGGATGAGAAGACCACCTGCGCTCCCAATTCTTTCACTTTCTTGCCCAAGTCTTCAAAGTCACTGCAGATGGTTTCCAGGTCCTTTCTTGCGGTGTCATTTGTCCCCACATGTATTAGCAGGAATGGGTAGTGATCTGTAGGTCTGAAGAGTCTTGATATCCTGTCAGACACATCTTTAATTTTTGCTCCTGGAAGACAGCACATTTCTCTTGAGGTTATGTCTGGTCTGCAGATAGCGGCCTCTGTTCCTCTTAACAGGGAATCCTCCATGACCACCACTCTCCGTTTTTTCTTCACAACATTCTTCTTTCTCCATCCAGGAGGATTCTGAGGGCTTACAAGGTTATTCATTGCTGGCAAAGTCTTATTTTGCTGTATTTCTTCATGGTTCTCCTGCGTGAGAGCCTGGTACTGGTTCCTGAGCAGTATGGGTGCTGACTGCCTCTCGATCCTCCTGCTTCTGTGGGTCACATGCTTCCATTCCTCTGTTTCGTCAGGTGCAGTTCGAATTTCTTCTCTTTCTGAATCATGAAGAGATAATTCTGCTCTGTCTAAGAACTCTTCACCTTCCTTAATGATTTTCAAGGTAGTTAACCTCTCTTCTAGATTTCGCAACTTTTCCTCCAATAGGGACACAAGCTTGCATTTCTGGCATGTGAAGTTTGGCTTTTCCACTGGCAAGTCTGTGAACATGTAGCAGGATATGCAGCTCACCAAATGGCTCCTGGACTCTTCCATGTTCTTATTGTTAATGTTCTGAAAACAGTGAAAAAAGCTTAAAAAAAAAGCTTCAAAATGCGCGCGCCGGTAAATGAGGGAATAATATGTGTGAGGGTACCCCAGGAGAGTTCCAAATGTGTGTGGGTAGAATATATATCCCACGGGGGTAAAATTGAAAAAAGGTGAAAAATTTTTTTTTTTGGACTTAGTCATTTTTTCAGTGTTTATCAGACTTTCAGATAGGGGAAATGTCAGTGAGCGTTCCGATTTCAGTTCCAGAGCGATTCGCCCGATGAGTCCTTCATATTCAGTAGTTTTAAGCCAATTTTCTGAATTTTTGAAAATTTCACTTTTTTGTGAAAATATCCACTAAATGAGGGAATAATATGTGTGAGGGTACCCCAGGAGTGTTCCAAATGTGCGTGGGTAGAATATATATTCCACGAGGGTAAAATTGAAAAGAGTTGAAAAAAATTTTTTCTGGACTTAGTCATTTTTCCAGCGTTTATCAGACTTTCAGATAGTGGAAATGTCAGTGAGCGTTCCAATTTCAGTTCCAGAGCGATTCGCCCGAGGAGTCCTTCATATTTAGTCGTTTTCAGCCAATTTTCTGAATTTTTGAAAATTTCACTTTTTTGTGAAAATATCCACTAAATGAGGGAATAATATGTGTGAGGGTACCCCAGGAGAGTTCCAAATATGTGTGGGTAGAATATATATCCCACGGGGGTAAAATTGAAAAAAGGTGAAAAATTTTTTTTTTTGGACTTAGTCATTTTTTCAGCATTTATCAGACTTTCAGATAGGGGAAATGTCAGTGAGCGTTCCGATTTCAGTTCCAGAGCGATTCGCCCAATGAGTCCTTCATATTTAGTCGTTTTCAGCCAATTTTCAGAATTTTTGAAAATTTCACTTTTTTGTGAAAATATCCACTAAATGAGGGAATAATATGTGTGAGGTTACCCCAGGAGTGTTCCAAATGTGCGTGGGTAGAATATATATCCCACGGGGGTAAAATTGAAAAGAGTTGAAAAAAAATTTTTTTGGACTTAGTCATTTTTCCGGCGTTTATCAGACTTTCAGATAGTGGAAATGTCAGTGAGCGTTCCAATTTCAGTTCCAGAGCGATTCGCCCGAGGAGTCCTTCATATTTAGTCGTTTTCAGCCAATTTTCTGAATTTTTGAAAATTTCACTTTTTTGTGAAAATATCCACTAAATGAGGGAATAATATGTGTGAGGATACCCCAGGAAAGTTCCAAATGTGTGTGGGTAGATTATATATCCCACGGGGGTAAAATTGAAAAAAGGTGAAAAAAAATTTTTTTTAGACTTAGTAATTTTTCCGGCGTTTATCAGACTTTCAGATAGGGGAAATGTCAGTGAGCGTTCTGATTTCAGTTCCAGCGCGATTCGCCCGATGAGTCCTTCATATTCAGTAGTTTTAAGCCAATTTTCTGAATTTTTGAAAATATCACTTTTTTGTGAAAATATCCACTAAATGAGGGAATAATATGTGTGAGGGTACCCCAGGAGTGTTCCAAATGTGCGTGGGTAGAATATATATTCCACGGGGGTAAAATTGAAAAGAGTTGAAAAAAATTTTTTTTGGACTTAGTCATTTTTCCAGCGTTTATCAGACTTTCAGATAGTGGAAATGTCAGTGAGCGTTCCAATTTCAGTTCCAGAGCGATTCGCCCGAGGAGTCCTTCATATTTAGTCGTTTTCAGCCAATTTTCTGAATTTTTGAAAATTTCACTTTTTTGTGAAAATATCCACTAAATGAGGGAATAATATGTGTGAGGGTACCCCAGGAGAGTTCCAAATATGTGTGGGTAGAATATATATCCCGCGGAGGTAAAATTGAAAAAAGGTGAAAAATTTTTTTTTTGGACTTAGTCATTTTTTCAGCGTTTATCAGACTTTCAGATAGGGGAAATGTCAGTGAGCGTTCCGATTTCAGTTCCAGAGCGATTCGCTCGATGAGTCCTTCATATTTAGACGTTTTCAGCCAATTTTCTGAATTTTTGAAAATTTCACTTTTTTGTGAAAATATCCACTAAATGAGGGAATAATATGTGTGAGGGTACCCCAGGAGAGTTCCAAATGTGTGTGGGTAGAATATATATCCCACGGGGGTAAAATTGAAAAAAGGTGAAAAATTTTTTTTTTTGGACTTAGTCACTTTTTCAGCATTTATCAGACTTTCAGATAGGGGAAATGTCAGTGAGCGTTCCGATTTCAGTTCCAGAGCGATTCGCCTAATGAGTCCTTCATATTTAGTCGTTTTCAGCCAATTTTCAGAATTTTTGAAAATTTCACTTTTTTGTGAAAATATCCACTAAATGAGGGAATAATATGTGTGAGGTTACCCCAGGAGTGTTCCAAATGTGCGTGGGTAGAATATATATCCCACGGGGGTAAAATTGAAAAGAGTTGAAAAAAAATTTTTTTGGACTTAGTCATTTTTCCGGCGTTTATCAGACTTTCAGATAGTGGAAATGTCAGTGAGCGTTCCAATTTCAGTTCCAGAGCGATTCGCCCGAGGAGTCCTTCATATTTAGTCGTTTTCAGCCAATTTTCTGAATTTTTGAAAATTTCACTTTTTTGTGAAAATATCCACTAAATGAGAGAATAATATGTGTGAGGGTACCCCAGGAGAGTTCCAAATATGTGTGGGTAGAATATATATCCCGCGGGGGTAAAATTGAAAAAAGGTGAAAAATTTTTTTTTTTTGGAGTTAGTCATTTTTTCAGCGTTTATCAGACTTTCAGATAGGGGAAATGTCAGTGAGCGTTCCGATTTCAGTTACAGAGCGATTCGCTCGATGAGTCCTTCATATTTAGACGTTTTCAGCCAATTTTCTGAATTTTTGAAAATTTCACTTTTTTGTGAAAATATCCACTAAATGAGGGAATAATATGTGTGAGGATACCCCAGGAGAGTGCCAAATGTGTGTGGGTAGATTATATATCCCACGGGGGTATAATTGAAAAAAGGTGAAAATTTTTTTTTATTAGACTTAGTCATTTTTTCAGCGTTTATCAGACTTTCAGATAGGGGAAATGTCAGTGAGCGTTCCGATTTCAGTTCCAGAGCGATTCGCCCAATGAGTCCTTCATATTTAGTCGTTTTCAGCCAATTTTCAGAATTTTTTAAAATTTCACTTTTTTGTGAAAATATCCACTAAATGAGGGAATAATATGTGTGAGGGCACCCCAGGAGTGTTCCAAATGTGCGTGGGTAGAATATATATCCCACTGGGGTAAAATTGAAAAGAGTTGAAAAAAATTTTTTTTGGACTTAGTCATTTTTCCGGCGTTTATCAGACTTTCAGATAGGGGAAATGTCAGTGAGCGTTCCGATTTCAGTTACAGAGCGATTCGCTCGATGAGTCCTTCATATTTAGACGTTTTCAGCCAATTTTCTGAATTTTTGAAAATTTCACTTTTTTGTGAAAATATCCACTAAATGAGGGAATAATATGTGTGAGGATACCCCAGGAGAGTGCCAAATGTGTGTGGGTAGATTATATATCCCACGGGGGTAAAATTGAAAAAAGGTGAAAAATTTTTTTTGGACTTAGTCATTTTTCCGGCGTTTATCAGACTTTCAGATAGGGGAAATATCAGTGAGCGTTCCGATTTCAGTTCCAGAGCGATTCGCCTAATGAGTCCTTCATATTTAGTCGTTTTCAGCCAATTTTCAGAATTTTTGAAAATTTCACTTTTTTGTGAAAATATCCACTAAATGAGGGAATAATATGTGTGAGGGTACCCCAGGAGTGTTCCAAATGTGCGTGGGTAGAATATATATTCCACGGGGGTAAAATTGAAAAGAGGTGAAAAAAATTTTTTCTGGACTTAGTCATTTTTTCAGTGTTTATCAGACTTTCAGATAGGGGAAATGTCAGTGAGCGTTCCGATTTCAGTTCCAGAGCGATTCGCCCAATGAGTCCTTCATATTTAGTCGTTTTCAGCCAATTTTCAGAATTTTTGAAAATTTCACTTTTTTGTGAAAATATCCACTAAATGAGGGAATAATATGTGTGAGGATACCCCAGGAAAGTTCCAAATGTGTGTGGGTAGATTATATATCCCACGGGGGTAAAATTGAAAAAAGGTGAAAAAAAATTTTTTTTAGACTTAGTAATTTTTCCGGCGTTTATCAGACTTTCAGATAGGGGAAATGTCAGTGAGCGTTCCGATTTCAGTTCCAGCGCGATTCGCCCGATGAGTCCTTCATATTCAGTAGTTTTAAGCCAATTTTCTGAATTTTTGAAAATATCACTTTTTTGTGAAAATATCCACTAAATGAGGGAATAATATGTGTGAGGGTACCCCAGGAGTGTTCCAAATGTGCGTGGGTAGAATATATATTCCACGGGGGTAAAATTGAAAAGAGTTGAAAAAAATTTTTTTTGGACTTAGTCATTTTTCCAGCGTTTATCAGACTTTCAGATAGTGGAAATGTCAGTGAGCGTTCCAATTTCAGTTCCAGAGCGATTCGCCCGAGGAGTCCTTCATATTTAGTCGTTTTCAGCCAATTTTCTGAATTTTTGAAAATTTCACTTTTTTGTGAAAATATCCACTAAATGAGGGAATAATATGTGTGAGGGTACCCCAGGAGAGTTCCAAATATGTGTGGGTAGAATATATATCCCGCGGAGGTAAAATTGAAAAAAGGTGAAAAATTTTTTTTTTGGACTTAGTCATTTTTTCAGCGTTTATCAGACTTTCAGATAGGGGAAATGTCAGTGAGCGTTCCGATTTCAGTTCCAGAGCGATTCGCTCGATGAGTCCTTCATATTTAGACGTTTTCAGCCAATTTTCTGAATTTTTGAAAATTTCACTTTTTTGTGAAAATATCCACTAAATGAGGGAATAATATGTGTGAGGGTACCCCAGGAGAGTTCCAAATGTGTGTGGGTAGAATATATATCCCACGGGGGTAAAATTGAAAAAAGGTGAAAAAAATTTTTTTTAGACTTAGTCATTTTTCTGGCGTTTATCAGACTTTCAGATAGGGGAAATGTCAGTGAGCATTCCGATTTCAGTTCCAGAGCGATTCGCCCGATGAGTGCTTGATATTTAGTCGTTTTCAGCCAATTTTCAGAATTTTTGAAAATTTCACTTTTTTGTGAAAATATCCACTAAATGAGGGAATAATATGTGTGAGGGTACCCCAGGAGAGTTCCAAATGTGTGTGGGTAGAATATATATCCCACGGGGGTAAAATTGAAAAAAGTTGAAAAAACTTTTTTTTTTTGGATTTAGTCATTTTTCCGGCGTTTATCAGACTTTCAGATAGGGAAAATGTCAGTGAGCATTCCGATTTCAGTTCCAGCACAATTCGCCCGATGAGTCCTGCATATTCAGTAGTTTTCAGCCAATTTTCAGAATTTTTGAAAATTTCAGTTTTTTTTGAAAATATCCACTAAATGGGGGAATAATATGTGTGAGGGTGCCCCAGGAGTGTTCCAAATGTGCGTGGGTAGAATATATATCCCACGGGGTAAAATTGAAAAGAGTTGAAAAAAATTTTTTTTGGACTTAGTCATTTTTCCGGCGTTTATCAAACTTTCAGATAGGGGAAATGTCAGTGAGCGTTCCGATTTCAGTTCCAGAGTGATTCGCCCAATGAGTCCTTCATATTTAGTCGTTTTCAGCCAATTTTCTGATTTTTTGAAAATTTCACTTTTTTGTGAAAATATCCACTAAATGAGGGAATAATATGTGTGAGGATACCCCAGGAGAGTTCCAAATGTTTGTGGGTAGATTATATATCCCACGGGGGTAAAATTGAAAAAAGGTGAAAAAAAATTTTTTTTAGACTTAGTCATTTTTTCAGCGTTTATCAGACTTTCAGATAGGGGAAATGTCAGTGAGCATTCCGATTTCAGTTCCAGCACAATTCGCCCAATGATTCCTTCATATTCTGTAGTTTTCAGCCAATTTTCTGAATTTTTGAAAATTTCACTTTTTTGTGAAAATATCCACTAAATGAGGGAATAATATATGTGAGGGTACCCCAGGAGAGTTCCAAATGTGTGTGGGTAGAATATATATCCCACGGGGGTAAAATTGAAAAAAGGTGAAATTTTTTTTTTTTTGGACTTAGTCATTTTTTCAGCGTTTATCAGACTTTCAGATAGGGGAAATGTCAGTGAGCGTTCCGATTTCAGTTCGAGAGCGATTCGCCCGATGAGTCCTTCATATTTAGTGGTTTTCAGCCAATTTTCTGAATTTTTGAAAATTTCTCTTTTTTGTGAAAATATCCACTAAATGAGGGAATAATATGTGTGAGGGTACCCCAGGAGAGTTCCAAATGTGTGTGGGTACAATATATATCCCACGGGGGTAAAATTGAAAAAAGGTGAAAAATTTTTTTTTTTGGACTTAGTCATTTTTTCAGCGTTTATCAGACTTTCAGATAGGGGAAATGTCAGTGAGCATTCCGATTTCAGTTCCAGCACAATTCGCCCGATGAGTCCTTCATATTCAGTAGTTTTCAGCCAATTTTCTGAATTTTTGAAAATTTCACTTTTTTGTGAAAATATCCGCTAATTGAGGGAATAATATGTGTGAGGGTACCCCAGGAGTGTTCCAAATGTGCGTGGGTAGAATATATATCCCACGGGGGTAAAATTGAAAAAAGGTGAAATTTTTTTTTTTTGGACTTAGTCATTTTTCCGGCGTTTATCAGACTTCTAGATAGGGTAGATGTCAGTGAGCGATCCGATTTCAGTTCCAGAGCGATTCGTCCGATGAGTCCTTCATATTTAGTCGTTTTCAGACAATTTTCTGAATTTTTGAAAATTTCACTTTTTTGTGAAAATATCCACTAAATGAGGGAATAATATGTGTGAGGGTACCCCAAGAGAGTTCCAAATGTGTGTGGGTAGAATATATATCCCACGGGGGTAAAATTGAAAAAAGTTGAAAATTTTTTTTTTTCGACTTAGTCATTTTTCCGGTGTTTATCAGACTTTCAGATAGGGGAAATGTCAGTGAGCGTTCCGATTTCAGTTCCAGCGCGATTCGCCCGATGATTCCTTCATATTCTGTAGTTTTCATCCAATTTTCAGAATTTTTGAAAATTTCACTTTTTTGTGAAAATATCCACTAAATGAGGGAATAATATGTGTGAGGGTACCCCAGGAGAGTTCCAAATGTGTGTGGGTAGAAGATATATCCCACGGGGGTAAAATTGAAAAAAGGTGAAAAAAAATTTTTTTGGACTTAGTCATTTTTTCAGCGTTTATCAAACTTTCAGATAGGGCAAATGTCAGTGAGCGTTCCAATTTCAGTTCCAGAGCGATTTGCCCGATGAGTCCTTCATATTTAGTCGTTTTCAGCCAATTTTCTGAATTTTTGAAAATTTCACTTTTTTGTGAAAATATCCACTAAATGAGGGAATAATATGTGTGAGGGTACCCCAGGAGAGTTCCAAATGTGTGTGGGTAGAATATATATCCCACGGGGGTAAAATTGAAAAAAGTTTAAAAAAAATTTTTTTTGGACTTAGTCATTTTTCCGGCGTTGATCAGACTTTCAATTAGAGCAAATGTCAGTGAGCGTTCCGATTTCAGTTCCAGAGCGATTCGCCCGATGAGTCCTTCATATTTAGTCGTTTTCAGCCAATTTTCTGAATTTTTGAAAATTTCACTTTTTTGTGAAAATATCCACTAAATGAGGGAATAATATGTGTGAGGGTACCCCAGGAGAGTTCCAAATGTGTGTGGGTAGAATATATATCCCACGGGGGTAACATTGAAAAAAGTTTTAAAAAAATTTTTTTGGGACTTAGTCATTTTTCCGGCGTTTATCAGACTTTCAATTAGGGCAAATGTCAGTGAGCATTCCGATTTCAGTTCCAGAGCGATTCGCCTGATGAGAACGACATATTTAGTCGTTTTCAGCCAATTTTCGAAAATTTCACTTTTTTGGGAAAATATCCACTAAATGAGGGAATAATATGTGTGAGGGTACCCCAGGAGAGTTCCAAATGTGTGTGGATAGAATGTATATCCCACGGGGGTAAAATTTAAAAAAGTTGAAAAAAAATTTTTTTTGGACTTAGTCATTTTTCCGGCGTTTATCAGACTTTCAATTAGGGCAAATGTCAGTGAGCGTTCCGATTTCAGTTCCAGAGCGATTCGCCCGATGAGTCCTTCATATTTAGTCGTTTTCAGCCAATTTTCTGAATTTTTGAAAATTTCACTTTTTTGGGAAAATATCCACTAAATGAGGGAATAATATGTGTGAGGGTACCCCAGGAGAGTTCCAAATGTGTGTGGGTAGAATATATATCCCACGGGGGTAAAATTGAAAAAAGGGGAAAAAATTTTTTTTTGGACTTAGTCATTTTTCCGGCGTTTATCAGACTTTCAATTAGGGCAAATGTCAGTGAGCGTTCCGATTTCAGTTCCAGAGCGATTCGCCCAATGAGTTCTTCATATTTAGTCGTTTTCAGCCAATTTTCTGAATTTTTGAAAATTTCACTTTTTTGGGAAAATATCCACTAAATGAGGGAATAATATGTGTGAGGGTACCCCAGGAGAGTTCCAAATGTGTGTGGGTAGAATATATATCCCACGGGGGTAAAATTGAAAAAAGGTGAAAAAAAATTTTTTTTGGACTTAGTCATTTTTTCAGCGTTTATCAGACTTTCAGATAAGGAAAATGTCAGTGAGCGTTCCTATTTCAGTTCCAGAGCGATTCGCCCAATGAGTCCTTCATATTTCGTCGTTTTCAGCCAATTTTCTGAATTTTTGAAAATTTCACTTTTTTGGGAAAATATCCACTAAATGAGGGAATAATATGTGTGAGGGTACCCGAGGAGAGTTCCCAATGTGTGTGGGTAGAATATATATCCCACGGGGGTAAAATTGAAAAAAGTTTAAAAAAAATTTTTTTTGGACTTAGTCATTTTTCCGGCGTTAATCAGATAGGGGAAATATCAGTGAGCGTTCCAATTTCTGTTCCAGAGCGATTCGCCTGATGAGTCTTTCATATATAGTCGTTTTCAGCCAATTTTCAGAATTTTTGAAAATTTCACTTTTTTGTGAAAATATCCACTAAATGAGGGAATAATATGTGTGAGGATACCCCAGGAGAGTTCCAGATGTGTGTGGGTAGAATATATATCCCACGGTGGTAAAATTGAAAAAAGTTTTAAAAAATTTTTTTTGGGACTTAGTCATTTTTCCGGCGTTTATCAGACTTTCAATTAGGGCAAATGTCAGTGAGCGTTCCGATTTCAGTTCCAGAGCGATTCGCCCGATGAGTCCTTCATATTTAGTCGTTTTCAGCCAATTTTCTGAATTTTTGAAAATTTCACTTTTTTGAGAAAATATCCACTAAATGAGGGAATAATATGTGTGAGGGTACCTCAGGAGAGTTCCAAATGTGTGTGGGTAGAATATATATCCCACGGGGGTATAATTGAAAAAAGGTGAAAAATTTTTTTTTTTGGACTTAGTAATTTTTTCAGCGTTTATCAGACTTTCAGATAGGGGAAATGTCAGTGAGCATTCCGATTTCAGTTCCAGAGCGATTCGCCCGATGAGTCCTTCATATTTAGTCGTTTTCAGCCAATTTTCAGAATTTTTGAAAATTTCACTTTTTTGTGAAAATATCCACTAAATGAGGAAATAATATGTGTGAGGGTACCCCAGGAGAGTTCCAAATGTGTGTGGGTAGAGTATATATCCCACGGGGGTAAAATTGAAAAAAGGTGAAAAAAATTTTTTTTGGACTTAGTCATTTTTCCGGCGTTTATCAGACTTTCAGATAGGGGAAATGACAGTGAGCGTTCCGATTTCAGTTCCAGAGCGATTCGCCCAATGAGTCCTTCATATTTAGTCGTTTTCAGCCAATTTTCTGAATTTTTGAAAATTTCATTTTTTGGGAAAATATCCACTAAATGAGGGAATAATATGTGTGAGGGTACCCCAGGAGTGTTCCAAATGTGTGTGGGTAGAATATATATACCACGGGGGTAAAATTGAAAAAAGGTGAAAAAAATTTTTTTTTAGACTTAGTCATTTTTCCGTCGTTTATCAGACTTTCAGATAGGGGAAATGTCAGTGAGCATTCCGATTTCAGTTCCAGAGTGATTCGCCCGATGAGTCCTTCATATTTAGTCGTTTTCAGCCAATTTTCAGAATTTTTGAAAATTTCACTTTTTTGTGAAAATATCCACTAAATGAGGAAATAATATGTGTGAGGGTACCCCAGGAGAGTTCCAAATGTGTGTGGGTAGAGTATATATCCCACGGGGGTAAAATTGAAAAAAGGTGAAAAAATTTTTTTTTTGGACTTAGTCATTTTTTCAGCGTTTATAAGACTTTCAGATAGGGGAAATGTCAGTGAGCATTCCGATTTCAGTTCCAGAGCGATTCGCCCGATGAGTCCTTCATATTTAGTCGTTTTCAGCCAAATTTCAGAATTTTTGAAAATTTCACTTTTTTGTGAAAATATCCACTAAATGAGGAAATAATATGTGTGAGGGTACCCTAGGAGAATTCCAAATGTGTGTGGGTAGAATATATATCCCACGGGGGTAAAATTGAAAAAAGGTGAAAAAAATTTTTTTTGGACTTAGTCATTTTTCCGGCGTTTACCAGACTTTCAGATAGGGGAAATGACAGTGAGCGTTCCGATTTCAGTTCCAGAGCGATTCGCCCAATGAGTCCTTCATATTTAGTCGTTTTCAGCCAATTTTCTGAATTTTTGAAAATTTCACTTGTTTGTGAAAATATCCACTAAATGAGGGAATAATATGTGTGAGGGTACCCCAGGAGAGTTCCAAATGTGTGTGGGTAGAATATATATCCCACGGGGGTAAAATTGAAAAAAGGTGAAAAAATTTTTTTTTGGAACTTAGTCATTTTTTCAGCGTTTTTCAGACTTTCAGATAGGGGAATTGTCAGTGAGCGTTCCGATTTCAGTTCCAGAGCGATTCGCCCGATGAGTCCTTCATATTTAGTCGTTTTCAGCCAATTTTCTGAATTTTTGAAAATTTCACTTTTTTGTTAAAATATCCACTAAATGAGGGAATAATATGTGTGAGGGTACCCCAGGAGAGTTCCAAATGTGTGTGGGTAGAATATATATCCCACGGGGGAAAAAATTGAAAAAAGGTGAAAAAATTTTTTTTTGGACTTAGTCATTTTTTCAGCGTTTATCAGACTTTCAGATAGGGGAAATGTCAGTGAGCGTTCCGATTTCAGTTCCAGAGCGATTCGCCCTATGAGTCCTTCATATTTAGTCGTTTTCAGCCAATTTTCTGAATTTTTGAAAATTTCACTTTTTTGTGAACATATCCACTAAATGAGGAAATAATATGTGTGAGGGTACCCCAGGAGAGTTCCAAATGTGTGTGGGTAGAATATATATCCCACGGGGGCAAAATTGAATAAAGGTGAAAAATATATATTTTTTTTGGACTTAGTCATTTTTTCAGCGTTTATCAGACTTTCAGATAGGGGAAATGTCAGTGAGCGTTCCGATTTCAGTTCCAGAGCGATTCGCCCGATGAGTCCTTCATATTTAGTCGTTTTCAGCCAATTTTCTGAATTTTTGAAAATTTCACTTTTTTGTGAAAATATCCACTAAATGAGGGAATAATATGTGTGAGGGTACCTCAGGAGAGTTCCAAATGTGTGTGGGTAGAATATATATCCCACGGGGGTATAATTGAAAAAAGGTGAAAAATTTTTTTTTTTGGACTTAGTAATTTTTTCAGCGTTTATCAGACTTTCAGATAGGGGAAATGTCAGTGAGCATTCCGATTTCAGTTCCAGAGCGATTCGCCCGATGAGTCCTTCATATTTAGTCGTTTTCAGCCAATTTTCAGAATTTTTGAAAATTTCACTTTTTTGTGAAAATATCCACTAAATGAGGAAATAATATGTGTGAGGGTACCCCAGGAGAGTTCCAAATGTGTGTGGGTAGAGTATATATCCCACGGGGGTAAAATTGAAAAAAGGTGAAAAAAATTTTTTTGGGACTTAGTCATTTTTCCGGCGTTTATCAGACTTTCAGATAGGGGAAATGACAGTGAGCGTTCCGATTTCAGTTCCAGAGCGATTCGCCCAATGAGTCCTTCATATTTAGTCGTTTTCAGCCAATTTTCTGAATTTTTGAAAATTTCATTTTTTGGGAAAATATCCACTAAATGAGGGAATAATATGTGTGAGGGTACCCCAGGAGTGTTCCAAATGTGTGTGGGTAGAATATATATACCACGGGGGTAAAATTGAAAAAAGGTGAAAAAATTTTTTTTTTGGACTTAGTCATTTTTTCAGCGTTTATCAGACTTTCAGATAGGGGAAATGTCAGTGAGCATTCCGATTTCAGTTCCAGAGTGATTCACCCTATGGGTCATTCATATTCAGTCGTTTTCAGCCAATTTTCAGAATTTTTTAAAATGTCACTTTTTTGTGAAAATATCCACTAAATGAGGGAATAATATATGTGAGGGTACGCCAGGAGTGTTCTAAATGTGCGTGGGTAGAATATATATCCCACGGGGGTAAAATTGAAAAGAGTTGAAAAAATTTTTTTTTGGACTTAGTATTTTTTCCGGCGTTTATCAGACTTTCAGATAGGGGAAATGTCAGTGAGCGTTCCGATTTCAGTTCCAGAGCGATTCGCCCGATGAGTCCTTCATTATTAGTAGTTTTCAGCCAATTTTCAGAATTTTTGAAAATGTCACTTTTTTGTGAAAATATCCACTAAATGAGGGAATAATATGTGTGAGGGTACCCCAGGAGAGTTCCAAATGTGTGTGGGTAGAATATATATCTCACGGGGGTAAAATTATAAAAGGTGAAAAAAATTTTTTTGGACTGTCATTTTTCCGATGTTTATCAGACTTTCAGATAGGGAAAATGTAAGTGAGCGTTCCGATTTCAGTTCCAGAGCGATTCGCCCAATGAGTCCTTCATATTTAGTCGTTTTCAGCCAATTTTCAGAATTTTTGAAAATTTCACTTTTTTTGTGAAAATATCTACTAAATGAGGTAATAATATGTGTGAGGGTACCCCAGGAGAGGTCCAAATGTGTGTGGGTAGAATATATATCCCACGGGGGTAAAATTGAAAAAAGGTGAAAAAATTTTTTTGGGGACTTAGTCATTTTTTCAGCGTTTATCAGACTTTCAGATAGGGTACATGTCAGTGAGCGTTCCGATTTCAGTTCCAGAGCGATTCGCCCGATGAGTCCTTCATTATTAGTAGTTTTCAGCCAATTTTCAGAATTTTTGAAAATGTCACTTTTTTGTGAACATATCCACTAAATGAGGAAATAATATGTGTGAGGGTACCCCAGGAGAGTTCCAAATGTGTGTGGGTAGAATATATATCCCACGGGGGTAAAATTGAAAAAAGGTGAAAAAATTTTTTTTTGGAACTTAGTCATTTTTTCAGCGTTTTTCAGACTTTCAGATAGGGGAATTGTCAGTGAGCGTTCCGATTTCAGTTCCAGAGCGATTCGCCCGATGAGTCCTTCATATTTAGTCGTTTTCAGCCAATTTTCTGAATTTTTGAAAATTTCACTTTTTTGTTAAAATATCCACTAAATGAGGGAATAATATGTGTGAGGGTACCCCAGGAGAGTTCCAAATGTGTGTGGGTAGAATATATATCCCACGGGGGAAAAAATTGAAAAAAGGTGAAAAAATTTTTTTTTGGACTTAGTCATTTTTTCAGCGTTTATCAGACTTTCAGATAGGGGAAATGTCAGTGAGCGTTCCGATTTCAGTTCCAGAGCGATTCGCCCTATGAGTCCTTCATATTTAGTCGTTTTCAGCCAATTTTCTGAATTTTTGAAAATTTCACTTTTTTGTGAACATATCCACTAAATGAGGAAATAATATGTGTGAGGGTACCCCAGGAGAGTTCCAAATGTGTGTGGGTAGAATATATATCCCACGGGGGCAAAATTGAATAAAGGTGAAAAATATATATTTTTTTTGGACTTAGTCATTTTTTCAGCGTTTATCAGACTTTCAGATAGGGGAAATGTCAGTGAGCGTTCCGATTTCAGTTCCAGAGCGATTCGCCCGATGAGTCCTTCATATTTAGTCGTTTTCAGCCAATTTTCTGAATTTTTGAAAATTTCACTTTTTTGTGAAAATATCCACTAAATGAGGGAATAATATGTGTGAGGGTACCTCAGGAGAGTTCCAAATGTGTGTGGGTAGAATATATATCCCACGGGGGTATAATTGAAAAAAGGTGAAAAATTTTTTTTTTTGGACTTAGTAATTTTTTCAGCGTTTATCAGACTTTCAGATAGGGGAAATGTCAGTGAGCATTCCGATTTCAGTTCCAGAGCGATTCGCCCGATGAGTCCTTCATATTTAGTCGTTTTCAGCCAATTTTCAGAATTTTTGAAAATTTCACTTTTTTGTGAAAATATCCACTAAATGAGGAAATAATATGTGTGAGGGTACCCCAGGAGAGTTCCAAATGTGTGTGGGTAGAGTATATATCCCACGGGGGTAAAATTGAAAAAAGGTGAAAAAAATTTTTTTTGGACTTAGTCATTTTTCCGGCGTTTATCAGACTTTCAGATAGGGGAAATGACAGTGAGCGTTCCGATTTCAGTTCCAGAGCGATTCGCCCAATGAGTCCTTCATATTTAGTCGTTTTCAGCCAATTTTCTGAATTTTTGAAAATTTCATTTTTTGGGAAAATATCCACTAAATGAGGGAATAATATGTGTGAGGGTACCCCAGGAGTGTTCCAAATGTGTGTGGGTAGAATATATATACCACGGGGGTAAAATTGAAAAAAGGTGAAAAAAATTTTTTTTTAGACTTAGTCATTTTTCCGTCGTTTATCAGACTTTCAGATAGGGGAAATGTCAGTGAGCATTCCGATTTCAGTTCCAGAGTGATTCGCCCGATGAGTCCTTCATATTTAGTCGTTTTCAGCCAATTTTCAGGATTTTTGAAAATTTCACTTTTTTGTGAAAATATCCACTAAATGAGGAAATAATATGTGTGAGGGTACCCCAGGAGAGTTCCAAATGTGTGTGGGTAGAGTATATATCCCACGTGGGTAAAATTGAAAAAAGGTGAAAAAAATTTTTTTTTGGACTTAGTCATTTTTTCAGCGTTTATAAGACTTTCAGATAGGGGAAATGTCAGAGAGCATTCCGATTTCAGTTCCAGAGCGATTCGCCCGATGAGTCCTTCATATTTAGTCGTTTTCAGCCAAATTTCAGAATTTTTGAAAATTTCACTTTTTTGTGAAAATATCCACTAAATGAGGAAATAATATGTGTGAGGGTACCCTAGGAGAATTCCAAATGTGTGTGGGTAGAATATATATCCCACGGGGGTAAAATTGAAAAAAGGTGAAAAAAATTTTTTTTGGACTTAGTCATTTTTCCGGCGTTTATCAGACTTTCAGATAGGGGAAATGACAGTGAGCGTTCCGATTTCAGTTCCAGAGCGATTCGCCCAATGAGTCCTTCATATTTAGTCGTTTTCAGCCAATTTTCTGAATTTTTGAAAATTTCACTTGTTTGTGAAAATATCCACTAAATGAGGGAATAATATGTGTGAGGGTACCCCAGGAGAGTTCCAAATGTGTGTGGGTAGAATATATATCCCGCGGGGGTAAAATTGAAAAGAGTTGAAAAAATTTTTTTTTGGACTTAGTATTTTTTCCGGCGTTTATCAGACTTTCAGATAGGGGAAATGTCAGTGAGCATTCCGATTTCAGTTCCAGAGCGATTCGCCCGATGAGTCCTTCATTATTAGTAGTTTTCAGCCAATTTTCAGAATTTTTGAAAATGTCACTTTTTTGTGAAAATATCCACTAAATGAGGGAATAATATGTGTGAGGGTACCCCAGGAGAGTTCCAAATGTGTGTGGGTAGAATATATATCTCACGGGGGTAAAATTATAAAAGGTGAAAAAAATTTTTTTGGACTGTCATTTTTCCGATGTTTATCAGACTTTCAGATAGGGAAAATGTAATTGAGCGTTCCGATTTCAGTTCCAGAGCGATTCGCCCAATGAGTCCTTCATATTTAGTCGTTTTCAGCCAATTTTCAGAATTTTTGAAAATTTCACTTTTTTTGTGAAAATATCTACTAAATGAGGTAATAATATGTGTGAGGGTACCCCAGGAGAGGTCCAAATGTGTGTGGGTAGAATATATATCCCACGGGGGTAAAATTGAAAAAAGGTGAAAAAATTTTTTTGGGGACTTAGTCATTTTTTCAGCGTTTATCAGACTTTCAGATAGGGGAAATGTCAGTGAGCGTTCCGATTTCAGTTCCAGAGCGATTCGCCCGATGAGTCCTTCATTATTAGTAGTTTTCAGCCAATTTTCAGAATTTTTGAAAATGTCACTTTTTTGTGAATATATCCACTAAATGAGGGAATAATATGTGTGAGGGTGCCCCAGGAGAGTTCCAAATGTGTGTGGGTAGAATATATATCCCACGGGGGTAAAATTGAAAAAAGGTGAAAAATTTTTTTTTTGGACTGTCATTTTTCCGGTGTTTATCAGACTTTCAGATAGGGAAAATGTCAGTGAGCGTTCCGATTTCAGTTCCAGAGCGATTCGCCTGATGAGTCCTTCATATTTAGTCGTTTTCAGCCAATTTTCAGAATTTTTGAAAATTTCACTTTTTTGTGAAAATATCCACTAAATGAGGAAATAATATGTGTGAGGGTACCCCAGGAGAGTTCCAAATGTGTGTGGGTAGAATATATATCCCACCGGGGTAATATTGAAAAAAGGCGAAAAAATTTTTTTTTGGACTTAGTCATTTTTACAGCGTTTATCAGACTTTCAGATAGGGGAAATGTCAGTGAGCATTCCGATTTCAGTTCCAGAGCGATTCGGCCAATGAGTCCTTCATTATTAGTAGTTTTCAGCCAATTTTCAGAATTTTTGAAAATGTCACTTTTTTGTGAAAATATCCACTAAATGAGGGAATAATATGTGTGAGGGTACCCCAGGAGAGTTCCAAATGTGTGTGGGTAGAATATATATCTCACGGGGGTAAAATTCTAAAAGGCGAAAAAAATTTTTTTTGGACTGTCATTTTTCCGGTGTTTATCAGACTTTCAGATAGGGAAAATGTAAGTGAGCGTTCCGATTTCAGTTCCAGAGCGATTCGCCCAATGAGTCCTTCATATTTAGTCGTTTTCAGCCAATTTTCAGATTTTTTGAAAATTTCACTTTTTTGTGAAAATATCTACTAAATGAGGGAATAATATGTGTGAGGGTACCCCAGGAGAGTTCCAAATGTGTGTGGGTAGAATATATATCCCACGGGGGTAAAATTGAAAAAAGGTGAAAAATTATTTTTTTGGGACTTAGTCATTTTTTCAGCGTTTATCAGACTTTCAGATAGGGGAAATGTCAGTCAGAGTTCCGATTTCAGTTCCAGAGCGATTCGCCCGATGAGTCCTTCATATTTAGTCGTTTTCAGCCAATTTTCAGAATTTTTGAAAATGTCACTTTTTTGTGAAAATATCCACTAAATGAGGGAATAATATGTGTGAGGGTACCCCAGGAGAGTTCCAAATGTGTGTGGGTAGAATATATATCTCACGGGGGTAAAATTCTAAAAGGTGAAAAAAATTTTTTTTGGACTGTCATTTTTCCGGTGTTTATCAGACTTTCAGATAGGGAAAATGTAAGTGAGCGTTCCGATTTCACTTCCAGAGCGATTCGCCCAATGAGTCCTTCATATTTAGCCATTTTCAGCAAATTTTCTGAATTTTTGAAAATTTCACTTTTTTGTGAAAATACCCACTAAATGAGGGAATAATATGTGTGAGGGTACCCCAGGAGAGTTCCAAATGTGTGTGGGTAGAATAATATCCCACGGGGGTAAAATTGAAAAAATGTGAAAAAATTTTTTTTTGGACTGTCATTTTTCCGGTGTTTATCAGACTTTCAGATAGGGAAAATGTTAGTGAGCGTTCCGATTTCAGTTCCAGAGCGATTCGCCTGATGAGTCCTTCATATTTAGTCGTTTTCAGCCAATTTTCAGAATTTTTGAAAATTTCACTTTTTTGTGAAAATATCCACTAAATGAGGAAATAATATGTGTGAGGGTATCCCAGGAGAGTTCCAAATGTGTGTGGGTAGAATAAATATCCCACGGGGGTAAAATTGAAAAAAGTTGAAAAAAATTTTTTTTAGACTTAGTCATTTTTCCGGCGTTTATCAGATTTTCAGATAGGGGAAATGTCAGTGAGCATTCCGATTTCAGTTCCAGAGCGATTTGCCTGATGAGTCCTTCATATTCAGTCATTTTCAGCCAATTTTCTGAATTTTTGAAAATTTCACTTTTTTGTGAAAATATCCACTAACTGAGGGAATAATGTGTGTGAGGGTACCCCAGGAGAGTTCCAAATGTGTGTGGGTAGAATATATATCCCACGGGGGTAAAATTGAAAAAAGGTGAAAAACCATTTTTTTTGGACTTAGTCATTTTTTCAGCGTTTATCAGACTTTCAGATAGGGGAAATGTCAGTGAGCGTTCCGATTTCAGTTCCAGAGCGATTCGCTCGATGAGTCCTTCATATTTTGTCTTTTTCAGCCAATTTTCAGAATTTTTGAAAATTTCACTTTTTTTGTGAAAATATCCACTAAATGAGGGAATAATATGTGTGAGGGTACCCCAAGAGTGTTCCAAATGTGCGTAGGTAGAATTTATATCCCACGGGGGTAAAATTAAAAAAGGGGAAAAAAAAATTTTTTTAGACTTAGTCATTTTTCCGGCGTTTATCAGACTTTCAGATAGGGGAAATGTCATTGAGCGTTCCGATTTCAGTTCCAGAGCGATTCGCCCGATGAGTCCTTCATATTTAGTCGTTTTCAGACAATTATCTGAATTTTTGAAAATTTCACTTTTTTGTGAAAATATCCACTAAATGAGGGAATAATATGTGTGAGGATACCCCAGGAGAGTTCCAAATGTGTGTGGGTAGATTATATATCCCATGGGGGCAAAATTGAAAAAAGGTGAAAAATTTTTTTTTTTGGACTTGGTCATCTTTTCAGCGTTTATCAGACTTTCAGATAGAGGAAATGTCAGTGAGCGTTCCGATTTCAGTTCCAGAGCGATTCGCCCGTTGAGTCCTTCATATTTAGTCGTTTTCAGCCAATTTTCTGAATTTTTGAAAATTTCACTTTTTTGTGAAAATATCCACTAAATGAGGGAATAATATGTGTGAGGGTACCCCAGGAGAGTTCCAAATGTGTGTGGGTAGAATATATATTCCACGGGGGTAAAATTGAAAAAAGGTGAAAAAATTTTTTTGGACTTAGTCATTTTTTCAGCGTTTATCAGACTTTCAGATAGGGGAAATGTCAGTGAGCGTTACGATTTCTGTTCCAGAGCGATTAGCCCGATGAGTCCTTCATATTTAGTCGTTTTCAGCCAATTTTCAGAATTTTTAAAAATTTCACTTTTTTGTGAAAATATCCACTAAATGAGGGAATAATATGTGTGAGGGTACCCCAGAAGGGTTCCAAATGTGTGTGGGTAGAATATATATCCCACGGGGGTAAAATTGAAAAAAGGTGAAAAAATTTTTTTTTGGACTTACTCATTTTTTCAGCGTTTATCAGACTTTCAGAGAGGGGAAATGTCAGTGAGCGTTCCGATTTCAGTTCCAGAGCAATTTGCCCGATGACTCCTTCATATTTAGTCGTTTTCAGCCAATTTTCTGAATTTTTGAAAATGTCACTTTTTTGTGAAACTATCCACTAAATGAGGGAATAATATGTGTGAGGGTACCCCAGGAGAGTTCCAAATGTGTGTGGGTAGAATATACATCCCACGGGGGTAAAATTGAAAAAAGGTGAAAAAATTTTTTTTTTGGACTTAGTCATTTTTTCAGCGTTTATCAGACTTTCAGATAGGGGAAATGTCAGTGAGTGTTCCAATTTCAGTTCCAGAGCGATTTGCCCGATGAGTCCTTCATATTTAGTCGTTTTCAGTCAATTTTCTGAATTTTTGAAAATTTCACTTTTTTGTGAAAATATCCACTAAATGAGGGAATAATATGTGTGAGGGTACCCCAGGAGAGTTCCAAATGTGTGTGGGTAGAATATATATCCCACGGGGGTAAAATTGAAAAAAGGTGAAAAAAATTTTTTTTTTGACTTAGTCATTTTTCCGGTGTTTATCAGACTTTCAGATAGGGGAAATGTCAGTGAGCGTTCCGATTTCAGTTCCAGAGCAATTTGCCCGATGACTCCTTCATATTTAGTCGTTTTCAGCCAATTTTCTGAATTTTTGAAAATGTCACTTTTTTGTGAAAATATCCACTAAATGAGGGAATAATATGTGTGAGGGTACCCCAGGAGAGTTCCAAATGTGTTTGGGTAGAATATATATTCCACGGGGGTAAAATTGAAAAAAGGTAAAAAAATTTTTTTAGACTTAGTCATTTTTTCAGCGTTTATCAGACTTTCAGATAGGGGAAATGTCAGTGAGCGTTCCGATTTCTGTTCCAGAGCGATTCGCCCGATGAGTCCTTCATATTTAGTCGTTTTCAGCCAATTTTCAGAATTTTTGAAAATTTCACTTTTTTGTGAAAATATCCACTAAATGAGGGAATAATATGTGTGAGGGTACCCCAGGAGAGTTCCAAATGTGTGTGGGTAGAATATATATCCCACGGGGGTAAAATTGAAAAAAGGTGAAAAAAAATTTTTTTTTGACTTAGTCATTTTTTCAGCGTTTATAAGACTTTCAGATAGGGGAAATGTCAGTGAGCGTTCCGATTTCTGTTCCAGAGCGATTCGCCCGATGAGTCCTTCATATTTAGTCGTTTTCAGCCAATTTTCAGAATTTTTGAAAATTTCACTTTTTTTGTGAAAATATCCACTAAATGAGGGAATAATATGTGTGAGGGTACCCCAGGAGAGTTCCAAATGTGTGTGGGTAGAATATATATCCCACGGGGGTAAAATTGAAAAAAGGTGAAAAAAATTTTTTTTAGACTTAGTCATTTTTCCGGCGTTTATCAGACTTTCAGATAAGGGAAATGTCAGTGAGCGTTCCGATTTCAGTTCCAGAGCGATTCGCCCGATGAGTCCTTCATATTTAGTCGTTTTCAGCCAATTTTCTGAATTTTTGAAAATTTCACTTTTTTGTGAAAATATCCACTAAATGAGGGAATAATATGTGTGAGGGTACCCCAGGAGAGTTCCAAATGTGTGTGGGTAGAATATATATCCCACGGGGGTAAAATTGAAAAAAGGTGAAAAAAAAATTTTTTTTGACTTAGTCATTTTTCCGGTGTTTATCAGACTTTCAGATAGGGGAAATGTCAGTGAGCGTTCCGATTTCAGTTCCAGAGCAATTTGCCCGATGACTCCTTCATATTTAGTCGTTTTCAGCCAATTTTCTGAATTTTTGAAAATGTCACTTTTTTGTGAAAATATCCACTAAATGAGGGAATAATATGTGTGAGGGTACCCCAGGAGAGTTCCAAATGTGTGTGGGTAGAATATATATCCCACGGGGGTAAAATTGAAAAAAGGTGAAAAAATTTTTTTTTGGACTTAGTCATTTTTTCAGCGTTTATCAGACTTTCAGAGAGGGGAAATGTCAGTGAGCGTTCCGATTTCAGTTCCAGAGCAATTTGCCCGATGACTCCTTCATATTTAGTCGTTTTCAGCCAATTTTCTGAATTTTTGAAAATGTCACTTTTTTGTGAAAATATCCACTAAATGAGGGAATAATATGTGTGAGGGTACCCCAGGAGAGTTCCAAATGTGTGTGGGTAGAATATACATCCCACGGGGGTAAAATTGAAAAAAGGTGAAAAAATTTTTTTTTTGGACTTAGTCATTTTTTCAGCGTTTATCAGACTTTCAGATAGGGGAAATGTCAGTGAGCGTTCCGATTTCTGTTCCAGAGCGATTCGCCCGATGAGTCCTTCATATTTAGTCGTTTTCAGCCAATTTTCAGAATTTTTGAAAATTTCACTTTTTTGTGAAAATATCCACTAAATGAGGGAATAATATGTGTGAGGGTACCCCAGGAGAGTTCCAAATGTGTGTGGGTAGAATATATATCCCACGGGGGTAAAATTGAAAAAAGGTGAAAAAATTTTTTTTGGACTTACTCATTTTTTCAGCGTTTATCAGACTTTCAGAGAGGGGAAATGTCAGTGAGCGTTCCGATTTCAGTTCCAGAGCGATTTGCCCGATGACTCCTTTATATTTAGTCGTTTTCAGTCAATTTTCTGAATTTTTGAAAATTTCACTTTTTTGTGAAAATATCCACTAAATGAGGGAATAATATGTGTGAGGGTACCCCAGGAGAGTTCCAAATGTGTGTGGGTAGAATATATATCCCACGGGGGTAAAATTGAAAAAAGGTGAAAAAAAATTTTTTTTTGACTTAGTCATTTTTTCAGCGTTTATCAGACTTTCAGAGAGGGGAAATGTCAGTGAGCGTTCCGATTTCAGTTCCAGAGCGATTTGCCCGATGACTCCTTTATATTTAGTCGTTTTCAGTCAATTTTCTGAATTTTTGAAAATTTCACTTTTTTGTGAAAATATCCACTAAATGAGGGAATAATATGTGTGAGGGTACCCCAGGAGAGTTCCAAATGTGTGTGGGTAGAATATATATCCCACGGGGGTAAAATTGAAAAAAGATGAAAAAAAAATTTTTTTTGACTTAGTCATTTTTCCGGTGTTTATCAGACTTTCAGATAGGGGAAATGTCAGTGAGCGTTCCGATTTCAGTTCCAGAGCAATTTGCCCGATGACTCCTTCATATTTAGTCGTTTTCAGCCAATTTTCTGAATTTTTGAAAATGTCACTTTTTTGTGAAAATATCCACTAAATGAGGGAATAATATGTGTGAGGGTACCCCAGGAGAGTTCCAAATGTGTTTGGGTAGAATATATATTCCACGGGGGTAAAATTGAAAAAAGGTAAAAAAATTTTTTTAGACTTAGTCATTTTTCCGGCGTTTATCAGACTTTCAGATAGGGGAAATGTCAGTGAGCGTTCCGATTTCAGTTCCAGAGCGATTCGCCCGATGAGTCCTTCATATTTAGTCGTTTTCAGCCAATTTTCTGAACTTTTGAAAATGTCACTTTTTTGTGAAAATATCCACTAAATGAGGGAATAATATGTGTGAGGGTACCCCAGGAGAGTTCCAAATGTGTGTGGGTAGAATATATATCCCACGGGGGTAAAATTGAAAAAAGGTGAAAAAATTTTTTTTTGGACTTAGTCATTTTTTCAGCGTTTATCAGACTTTCAGAGAGGGGAAATGTCAGTGAGCGTTCCGATTTCAGTTCCAGAGCAATTTGCCCGATGACTCCTTCATATTTAGTCGTTTTCAGCCAATTTTCTGAATTTTTGAAAATGTCACTTTTTTGTGAAAATATCCACTAAATGAGGGAATAATATGTGTGAGGGTACCCCAGGAGAGTTCCAAATGTGTGTGGGTAGAATATACATCCCACGGGGGTAAAATTGAAAAAAGGTGAAAAAATTTTTTTTTTGGACTTAGTCATTTTTTCAGCGTTTATCAGACTTTCAGATAGGGGAAATGTCAGTGAGTGTTCCAATTTCAGTTCCAGAGCGATTTGCCCGATGAGTCCTTCATATTTAGTCGTTTTCAGTCAATTTTCTGAATTTTTGAAAATTTCACTTTTTTGTGAAAATATCCACTAAATGAGGGAATAATATGTGTGAGGGTACCCCAGGAGAGTTCCAAATGTGTGTGGGTAGAATATATATCCCACGGGGGTAAAATTGAAAAAAGGTGAAAAAATTTTTTTTTTGGACTTAGTCATTTTTTCAGCGTTTATCAGACTTTCAGATAGGGGAAATGTCAGTGAGCGTTCCGATTTCAGTTCCAGAGCAATTTGCCCGATGACTCCTTCATATTTAGTCGTTTTCAGCCAATTTTCTGAATTTTTGAAAATGTCACTTTTTTGTGAAAATATCCACTAAATGAGGGAATAATATGTGTGAGGGTACCCCAGGAGAGTTCCAAATGTGTTTGGGTAGAATATATATTCCACGGGGGTAAAATTGAAAAAAGGTAAAAAAATTTTTTTAGACTTAGTCATTTTTCCGGCGTTTATCAGACTTTCAGATAGGGGAAATGTCAGTGAGCGTTCCGATTTCAGTTCCAGAGCGATTCGCCCGATGAGTCCTTCATATTTAGTCGTTTTCAGCCAATTTTCTGAATTTTTGAAAATGTCACTTTTTTGTGAAAATATCCACTAAATGAGTTAATAATATGTGTGAGGGTACCCCAGGAGAGTTCCAAATGTGTTTGGGTAGAATATATATTCCACGGGGGTAAAATTGAAAAAAGGTGAAAAAATTTTTTTGGACTTAGTCATTTTTTCAGCGTTTATCAGACTTTCAGATAGGGGAAATGTCAGTGAGCGTTACGATTTCTGTTCCAGAGTGATTAGCCCGATGAGTCCTTCATATTTAGTCGTTTTCAGCCAATTTTCAGAATTTTTAAAAATTTCACTTTTTTGTGAAAATATCCACTAAATGAGGGAATAATATGTGTGAGGGTACCCCAGGAGAGTTCCAAATGTGTGTGGGTAGAATATATATCCCACGGGGGTAAAATTGAAAAAAGGTGAAAAATTTTTTTTTTTTGGACTTAGTCATTTTTTCAGCGTTTATCAGACTTTCAGAGAGGGGAAATGTCAGTGAGCGTTCCGATTTCAGTTCCAGAGCGATTCGCCCGATGAGTCCTTCATATTTAGTCGTTTTCAGCCAATTTTCAGAATTTTTGAAAATGTCACTTTTTTGTGAAAATATCCACTAAATGAGGGAATAATATGTGTGAGGGTACCCCAGGAGAGTTCCAAATGTGTGTGGGTAGAATATACATCCCACGGGGGTAAAATTGAAAAAAGGTGAAAAAATTTTTTTTTTGGACTTAGTCATTTTTTCAGCGTTTATCAGACTTTCAGATAGGGGAAATGTCAGTGAGTGTTCCAATTTCAGTTCCAGAGCGATTTGCCCGATGAGTCCTTCATATTTAGTCGTTTTCAGCCAATTTTCTGAATTTTTGAAAATGTCACTTTTTTGTGAAAATATCCACTAAATGAGTTAATAATATGTGTGAGGGTACCCCAGGAGAGTTCCAAATGTGTTTGGGTAGAATATATATTCCACGGGGGTAAAATTGAAAAAAGGTGAAAAAATTTTTTTGGACTTAGTCATTTTTTCAGCGTTTATCAGACTTTCAGATAGGGGAAATGTCAGTGAGCGTTACGATTTCTGTTCCAGAGTGATTAGCCCGATGAGTCCTTCATATTTAGTCGTTTTCAGCCAATTTTCAGAATTTTTAAAAATTTCACTTTTTTGTGAAAATATCCACTAAATGAGGGAATAATATGTGTGAGGGTACCCCAGGAGAGTTCCAAATGTGTGTGGGTAGAATATATATCCCACGGGGGTAAAATTGAAAAAAGGTGAAAAATTTTTTTTTTTTGGACTTAGTCATTTTTTCAGCGTTTATCAGACTTTCAGAGAGGGGAAATGTCAGTGAGCGTTCCGATTTCAGTTCCAGAGCGATTCGCCCGATGAGTCCTTCATATTTAGTCGTTTTCAGCCAATTTTCAGAATTTTTGAAAATGTCACTTTTTTGTGAAAATATCCACTAAATGAGGGAATAATATGTGTGAGGGTACCCCAGGAGAGTTCCAAATGTGTGTGGGTAGAATATACATCCCACGGGGGTAAAATTGAAAAAAGGTGAAAAAATTTTTTTTTTGGACTTAGTCATTTTTTCAGCGTTTATCAGACTTTCAGATAGGGGAAATGTCAGTGAGTGTTCCAATTTCAGTTCCAGAGCGATTTGCCCGATGAGTCCTCCATATTTAGTCGTTTTCAGTCAATTTTCAGAATTTTTGAAAATTTCACTTTTTTGTGAAAATATCCACTAAATGAAGGAATAATATGTGTGAGGGTACCCCAGGAGAGTTCCAAATGTGTGTGGGTAGAATATATATCCCACGGGGGTAAAATTGAAAAAAGGTGAAAACATTTTTTTTTTGGACTTAGTCATTTTTTCAGCGTTTATCAGACTTTCAGATAGGGGAAATGTCAGTGAGCGTTCCGATTTCAATTCCAGAGCGATTTGCCCGATGAGTCCTTCATATTTAGTCGTTTTCAGTCAATTTTCTGAATTTTTGAAAATTTCACTTTTTTGTGAAAATATCCACTAAATGAGGGAATAATATGTGTGAGGGTACCCCAGGAGAGTTCCAAATGTGTGTGGGTAGAATATGTATCCCACGGGGGTAAAATTGAAAAAAGGTAAAAAAATTTTTTTAGACTTAGTCATTTTTCCGGCGTTTATCAGACTTTCAGATAGGGGAAATGTCAGTGAGCGTTCCGATTTCAGTTCCAGAGCGATTCGCCCGATGAGTCCTTCATATTTAGTCGTTTTCAGCCAATTTTCTGAATTTTTGAAAATGTCACTTTTTTGTGAAAATATCCACTAAATGAGGGAATAATATGTGTGAGGGTACCCCAGGAGAGTTCCAAATGTGTTTGGGTAGAATATATATTCCACGGGGGTAAAATTGAAAAAAGGTGAAAAAATTTTTTTGGACTTAGTCATTTTTTCAGCGTTTATCAGACTTTCAGATAGGGGAAATGTCAGTGAGCGTTACGATTTCTGTTCCAGAGCGATTAGCCCGATGAGTCCTTCATATTTAGTCGTTTTCAGCCAATTTTCAGAATTTTTAAAAATTTCACTTTTTTGTGAAAATATCCACTAAATGAGGGAATAATATGTGTGAGGGTACCCCAGAAGAGTTCCAAATGTGTGTGGGTAGAATATATATCCCACGGGGGTAAAATTGAAAAAAGGTGAAAAATTTTTTTTTTTTGGACTTAGTCATTTTTTCAGCGTTTATCAGACTTTCAGAGAGGGGAAATGTCAGTGAGCGTTCCGATTTCAGTTCCAGAGCGATTCGCCCGATGAGTCCTTCATATTTAGTCGTTTTCAGCCAATTTTCAGAATTTTTGAAAATTTCACTTTTTTGTGAAAATATCCACTAAATGAGGGAATAATATGTGTGAGGGTACCCCAGGAGAGTTCCAAATGTGTGTGGGTAGAATATACATCCCACGGGGGTAAAATTGAAAAAAGGTGAAAAAATTTTTTTTTTGGACTTAGTCATTTTTTCAGCGTTTATCAGACTTTCAGATAGGGGAAATGTCAGTGAGTGTTCCAATTTCAGTTCCAGAGCGATTTGCCCGATGAGTCCTTCATATTTAGTCGTTTTCAGTCAATTTTCTGAATTTTTGAAAATTTCACTTTTTTGTGAAAATATCCACTAAATGAGGGAATAATATGTGTGAGGGTACCCCAGGAGAGTTCCAAATGTGTGTGGGTAGAATATATATCCCACGGGGGTAAAATTGAAAAAAGGTGAAAAAAATTTTTTTTTTGACTTAGTCATTTTTCCGGTGTTTATCAGACTTTCAGATAGGGGAAATGTCAGTGAGCGTTCCGATTTCAGTTCCAGAGCAATTTGCCCGATGACTCCTTCATATTTAGTCGTTTTCAGCCAATTTTCTGAATTTTTGAAAATGTCACTTTTTTGTGAAAATATCCACTAAATGAGGGAATAATATGTGTGAGGGTACCCCAGGAGAGTTCCAAATGTGTTTGGGTAGAATATATATTCCACGGGGGTAAAATTGAAAAAAGGTAAAAAAATTTTTTTAGACTTAGTCATTTTTTCAGCGTTTATCAGACTTTCAGATAGGGGAAATGTCAGTGAGCGTTCCGATTTCTGTTCCAGAGCGATTCGCCCGATGAGTCCTTCATATTTAGTCGTTTTCAGCCAATTTTCAGAATTTTTGAAAATTTCACTTTTTTGTGAAAATATCCACTAAATGAGGGAATAATATGTGTGAGGGTACCCCAGGAGAGTTCCAAATGTGTGTGGGTAGAATATATATCCCACGGGGGTAAAATTGAAAAAAGGTGAAAAAATTTTTTTTGGACTTACTCATTTTTTCAGCGTTTATCAGACTTTCAGATAGGGGAAATGTCAGTGAGTGTTCCAATTTCAGTTCCAGAGCGATTTGCTCGATGAGTCCTTCATATTTAGTCGTTTTCAGTCAATTTTCTGAATTTTTGAAAATTTCACTTTTTTGTGAAAATATCCACTAAATGAGGGAATAATATGTGTGAGGGTACCCCAGGAGAGTTCCAAATGTGTGTGGGTAGAATATATATCCCACGGGGGTAAAATTGAAAAAAGGTGAAAAAAATTTTTTTTTTGACTTAGTCATTTTTCCGGTGTTTATCAGACTTTCAGATAGGGGAAATGTCAGTGAGCGTTCCGATTTCAGTTCCAGAGCAATTTGCCCGATGACTCCTTCATATTTAGTCGTTTTCAGCCAATTTTCTGAATTTTTGAAAATGTCACTTTTTTGTGAAAATATCCACTAAATGAGGGAATAATATGTGTGAGGGTACCCCAGGAGAGTTCCAAATGTGTTTGGGTAGAATATATATTCCACGGGGGTAAAATTGAAAAAAGGTAAAAAAATTTTTTTAGACTTAGTCATTTTTTCAGCGTTTATCAGACTTTCAGATAGGGGAAATGTCAGTGAGCGTTCCGATTTCTGTTCCAGAGCGATTCGCCCGATGAGTCCTTCATATTTAGTCGTTTTCAGCCAATTTTCAGAATTTTTGAAAATTTCACTTTTTTGTGAAAATATCCACTAAATGAGGGAATAATATGTGTGAGGGTACCCCAGGAGAGTTCCAAATGTGTGTGGGTAGAATATATATCCCACGGGGGTAAAATTGAAAAAAGGTGAAAAAAATTTTTTTTAGACTTAGTCATTTTTCCGGCGTTTATCAGACTTTCAGATAAGGGAAATGTCAGTGAGCGTTCCGATTTCAGTTCCAGAGCGATTCGCCCGATGAGTCCTTCATATTTAGTCGTTTTCAGCCAATTTTCTGAATTTTTGAAAATTTCACTTTTTTGTGAAAATATCCACTAAATGAGGGAATAATATGTGTGAGGGTACCCCAGGAGAGTTCCAAATGTGTGTGGGTAGAATATATATCCCACGGGGGTAAAATTGAAAAAAGGTGAAAAAATTTTTTTTTTGGACTTAGTCATTTTTTCAGCGTTTATCAGACTTTCAGATAGGGGAAATGTCAGTGAGCGTTCCGATTTCAGTTCCAGAGCGATTTGCCCGATGAGTCCTTCATATTTAGTCGTTTTCAGTCAATTTTCTGAATTTTTGAAAATTTCACTTTTTTGTGAAAATATCCACTAAATGAGGGAATAATATGTGTGAGGGTACCCCAGGAGAGTTCCAAATGTGTGTGGGTAGAATATATATCCCACGGGGGTAAAATTGAAAAAAGGTGAAAAAAAAATTTTTTTTGACTTAGTCATTTTTCCGGTGTTTATCAGACTTTCAGATAGGGGAAATGTCAGTGAGCGTTCCGATTTCAGTTCCAGAGCAATTTGCCCGATGACTCCTTCATATTTAGTCGTTTTCAGCCAATTTTCTGAATTTTTGAAAATGTCACTTTTTTGTGAAAATATCCACTAAATGAGGGAATAATATGTGTGAGGGTACCCCAGGAGAGTTCCAAATGTGTTTGGGTAGAATATATATTCCACGGGGGTAAAATTGAAAAAAGGTAAAAAAATTTTTTTAGACTTAGTCATTTTTCCGGCGTTTATCAGACTTTCAGATAGGGGAAATGTCAGTGAGCGTTCCGATTTCAGTTCCAGAGCGATTCGCCCGATGAGTCCTTCATATTTAGTCGTTTTCAGCCAATTTTCTGAATTTTTGAAAATGTCACTTTTTTGTGAAAATATCCACTAAATGAGGGAATAATATGTGTGAGGGTACCCCAGGAGAGTTCCAAATGTGTGTGGGTAGAATATATATCCCACGGGGGTAAAATTGAAAAAAGGTGAAAAAATTTTTTTTTGGACTTAGTCATTTTTTCAGCGTTTATCAGACTTTCAGAGAGGGGAAATGTCAGTGAGCGTTCCGATTTCAGTTCCAGAGCAATTTGCCCGATGACTCCTTCATATTTAGTCGTTTTCAGCCAATTTTCTGAATTTTTGAAAATGTCACTTTTTTGTGAAAATATCCACTAAATGAGGGAATAATATGTGTGAGGGTACCCCAGAAGAGTTCCAAATGTGTGTGGGTAGAATATACATCCCACGGGGGTAAAATTGAAAAAAGGTGAAAAAATTTTTTTTTTGGACTTAGTCATTTTTTCAGCGTTTATCAGACTTTCAGATAGGGGAAATGTCAGTGAGTGTTCCAATTTCAGTTCCAGAGCGATTTGCCCGATGAGTCCTTCATATTTAGTCGTTTTCAGTCAATTTTCTGAATTTTTGAAAATTTCACTTTTTTGTGAAAATATCCACTAAATGAGGGAATAATATGTGTGAGGGTACCCCAGGAGAGTTCCAAATGTGTGTGGGTAGAATATATATCCCACGGGGGTAAAATTGAAAAAAGGTGAAAAAATTTTTTTTTTGGACTTAGTCATTTTTTCAGCGTTTATCAGACTTTCAGATAGGGGAAATGTCAGTGAGCGTTCCGATTTCAGTTCCAGAGCGATTTGCCCGATGAGTCCTTCATATTTAGTCGTTTTCAGTCAATTTTCTGAATTTTTGAAAATTTCACTTTTTTGTGAAAATATCCACTAAATGAGGGAATAATATGTGTGAGGGTACCCCAGGAGAGTTCCAAATGTGTTTGGGTAGAATATATATTCCACGGGGGTAAAATTGAAAAAAGGTAAAAAAATTTTTTTAGACTTAGTCATTTTTCCGGCGTTTATCAGACTTTCAGATAGGGGAAATGTCAGTGAGCGTTCCGATTTCAGTTCCAGAGTGATTCGCCCGATGAGTCCTTCATATTTAGTCGTTTTCAGCCAATTTTCTGAATTTTTGAAAATGTCACTTTTTTGTGAAAATATCCACTAAATGAGGGAATAATATGTGTGAGGGTACCCCAGGAGAGTTCCAAATGTGTGTGGGTAGAATATATATCCCACGGGGGTAAAATTGAAAAAAGGTGAAAAAATTTTTTTTTGGACTTAGTCATTTTTTCAGCGTTTATCAGACTTTCAGAGAGGGGAAATGTCAGTGAGCGTTCCGATTTCAGTTCCAGAGGAATTTGCCCGATGACTCCTTCATATTTAGTCGTTTTCAGCCAATTTTCAGAATTTTTGAAAATGTCACTTTTTTGTGAAAATATCCACTAAATGAGGGAATAATATGTGTGAGGGTACCCCAGGAGAGTTCCAAATGTGTTTGGGTAGAATATATATACCACGGGGGTAAAATTGAAAAAAGGTGAAAAAATTTTTTTGGACTTAGTCATTTTTTCAGCGTTTATCAGACTTTCAGATAGGGGAAATGTCAGTGAGCGTTCCGATTTCAGTTCCAGAGCGATTCGCCCGATGAGTCCTTCATATTTAGTCGTTTTCAGCCAATTTTCAGAATTTTTAAAAATTTCACTTTTTTGTGAAAATATCCACTAAATGAGGGAATAATATGTGTGAGGGTACCCCAGGAGAGTTCCAAATGTGTGTGGGTAGAATATATATCCCACGGGGGTAAAATTGAAAAAAGGTGAAAAAAAATTTTTTTTAGACTTAGTCATTTTTCCGGCGTTTATCAGACTTTCAGATAAGGGAAATGTCAGTGAGCGTTGCGATTTCAGTTCCAGAGCGATTCGCCCGATGAGTCCTTCATATTTAGTCGTTTTCAGCCAATTTTCTGAATTTTTGAAAATTTCACTTTTTTGTGAAAATATCCACTAAATGAGGGAATAATATGTGTGAGGGTACCCCAGGAGAGTTCCAAATGTGTGTGGGTAGAATATATATCCCACGGGGGTAAAATTGAAAAAAGGTGAAAAAATTTTTTTTTTGGACTTAGTCATTTTTTCAGCGTTTATCAGACTTTCAGATAGGGGAAATGTCAGTGAGCGTTCCGATTTCAGTTCCAGAGCGATTTGCCCGATGAGTCCTTCATATTTAGTCGTTTTCAGTCAATTTTCTGAATTTTTGAAAATTTCACTTTTTTGTGAAAATATCCACTAAATGAGGGAATAATATGTGTGAGGGTACCCCAGGAGAGTTCCAAATGTGTGTGGGTAGAATATACATCCCATGGGGGTAAAATTGAAAAAAGGTGAAAAAATTTTATTTTTGGACTTAGTCATTTTTTCAGCATTTATCAGACTTTCAGATAGGGGAAATGTCAGTGAGTGTTCCAATTTCAGTTCCAGAGCGATTTGCCCGATGAGTCCTTCATATTTAGTCGTTTTCAGTCAATTTTCTGAATTTTTGAAAATTTCACTTTTTTGTGAAAATATCCACTAAATGAGGGAATAATATGTGTGAGGGTACCCCAGGAGAGTTCCAAATGTGTGTGGGTAGAATATATATCCCACGGGGGTAAAATTGAAAAAAGGTGAAAAAATTTTTTTTTTGGACTTAGTCATTTTTTCAGCGTTTATCAGACTTTCAGATAGGGGAAATGTCAGTGAGCGTTCCGATTTCAGTTCCAGAGCGATTTGCCCGATGAGTCCTTCATATTTAGTCGTTTTCAGTCAATTTTCTGAATTTTTGAAAATTTCACTTTTTTGTGAAAATATCCACTAAATGAGGGAATAATATGTGTGAGGGTACCCCAGGAGAGTTCCAAATGTGTGTGGGTAGAATATGTATCCCACGGGGGTAAAATTGAAAAAAGGTGAAAAAAAATTTTTTTTTGACTTAGTCATTTTTCCGGTGTTTATCAGACTTTCAGATAGGGGAAATGTCAGTGAGCGTTCCGATTTCAGTTCCAGAGCGATTTGCCCGATGACTCCTTCATATTTAGTCGTTTTCAGCCAATTTTCTGAATTTTTGAAAATGTCACTTTTTTGTGAAAATATCCACTAAATGAGGGAATAATATGTGTGAGGGTACCCCAGGAGAGTTCCAAATGTGTGTGGGTAGAATATGTATCCCACGGGGGTAAAATTGAAAAAAGGTGAAAAAAAATTTTTTTTTGACTTAGTCATTTTTCCGGTGTTTATCAGACTTTCAGATAGGGGAAATGTCAGTGAGCGTTCCGATTTCAGTTCCAGAGCAATTTGCCCGATGACTCCTTCATATTTAGTCGTTTTCAGCCAATTTTCTGAATTTTTGAAAATGTCACTTTTTTGTGAAAATATCCACTAAATGAGGGAATAATATGTGTGAGGGTACCCCAGGAGAGTTCCAAATGTGTTTGGGTAGAATATATATTCCACGGGGGTAAAATTGAAAAAAGGTAAAAAAATTTTTTTAGACTTAGTCATTTTTCCGGCGTTTATCAGACTTTCAGATAGGGGAAATGTCAGTGAGCGTTCCGATTTCAGTTTCAGAGCGATTCGCCCGATGAGTCCTTCATATTTAGTCGTTTTCAGCCAATTTTCTGAATTTTTGAAAATTTCACTTTTTTGTGAAAATATCCACTAAATGAGGGAATAATATGTGTGAGGGTACCCCAGGAGAGTTCCAAATGTGTGTGGGTAGAATATATATCCCACGGGGGTAAAATTGAAAAAAGGTGAAAAAATTTTTTTTTGGACTTAGTCATTTTTTCAGCGTTTATCAGACTTTCAGAGAGGGGAAATGTCAGTGAGCGTTCCGATTTCAGTTCCAGAGCAATTTGCCCGATGACTCCTTCATATTTAGTCGTTTTCAGCCAATTTTCAGAATTTTTGAAAATGTCACTTTTTTGTGAAAATATCCACTAAATGAGGGAATAATATGTGTGAGGGTACCCCAGGAGAGTTCCAAATGTGTTTGGGTAGAATATATATACCACGGGGGTAAAATTGAAAAAAGGTGAAAACATTTTTTTGGACTTAGTCATTTTTTCAGCGTTTATCAGACTTTCAGATAGGGGAAATGTCAGTGAGCGTTCCGATTTCAGTTCCAGAGCGATTCGCACGATGAGTCCTTCATATTTAGTCGTTTTCAGCCAATTTTCAGAATTTTTAAAAATTTCACTTTTTTGTGAAAATATCCACTAAATGAGGGAATAATATGTGTGAGGGTACCCCAGGAGAGTTCCAAATGTGTGTGGGTAGAATATATATCCCACGGGGGTAAAATTGAAAAAAGGTGAAAAAAAATTTTTTTAGACTTAGTCATTTTTCCGGCGTTTATCAGACTTTCAGATAAGGGAAATGTCAGTGAGCGTTCCGATTTCAGTTCCAGAGCGATTCGCCCGATGAGTCCTTCATATTTAGTCGTTTTCAGCCAATTTTCTGAATTTTTGAAAATTTCACTTTTTTGTGAAAATATCCACTAAATGAGGGAATAATATGTGTGAGGGTACCCCAGGAGAGTTCCAAATGTGTGTGGGTAGAATATATATCCCACGGGGGTAAAATTGAAAAAAGGTGAAAAAATTTTTTTTTTGGACTTACTCATTTTTTCAGCGTTTATCAGACTTTCAGATAGGGGAAATGTCAGTGAGCGTTCCGATTTCAGTTCCAGAGCGATTTGCCCGATGAGTCCTTCATATTTAGTCGTTTTCAGTCAATTTTCTGAATTTTTGAAAATTTCACTTTTTTGTGAAAATATCCACTAAATGAGGGAATAATATGTGTGAGGGTACCCCAGGAGAGTTCCAAATGTGTGTGGGTAGAATATATATCCCACGGGGGTAAAATTGAAAAAAGGTGAAAAAAATTTTTTTTGGACTTAGTCATTTTTTCAGCGTTTATCAGACTTTCAGAGAGGGAAAATGTCAGTGAGCGTTCCGATTTCAGTTCCAGAGCAATTTGCCCAATGACTCCTTCATATTTAGTCGTTTTCAGCCAATTTTCTGAATTTTTGAAAATGTCACTTTTTTGTGAAAATATCCACTAAATGAGGGAATAATATGTGTGAGGGTACCCCAGGAGAGTTCCAAATGTGTGTGGGTAGAATATACATCCCACGGGGGTAAAATTGAAAAAAGGTGAAAAAATTTTTTTGGACTTAGTCATTTTTTCAGCGTTTATCAGACTTTCAGATAGGGGAAATGTCAGTCAGCGTTCCGATTTCAGTTCCAGAGCGATTCGCCCGATGAGTCCTTCATATTTAGTCGTTTTCAGCCAATTTTCAGAATTTTTAAAAATTTCACTTTTTGTGAAAATATCCACTAAATGAGGGAATAATATGTGTGAGGGTACCCCAGGAGAGTTCCAATTGTGTGTGGGTAGAATATATATCCCACGGGGGTAAAATTGAAAAAAGGTGAAAAATTTTTTTTTTGGACTTAGTCATTTTTTCAGCGTTTATCAGACTTTCAGAGAGGGGAAATGTCAGTGAGCGTTCCGATTTCAGTTCCAGAGCGATTCGCCCGATGAGTCCTTCATGTTTAGTCGTTTTCAGCCAATTTTCAGAATTTTTGAAAATTTCACTTTTTTGTGAAAATATCCACTAAATGAGGGAATAATATGTGTGAGGGTACCCCAGGAGAGTTCCAAATGTGTGTGGGTAGAATATATATCCCACGGGGGTAAAATTGAAAAAAGGTGAAAAAATTTTTTTTTGGACTTAGTCATTTTTTCAGCGTTTATCAGACTTTCAGAGAGGGGAAATGTCAGTGAGCGTTCCGATTTCAGTTCCAGAGCGATTTGCCCGATGAGTCCTTCATATTTAGTCGTTTTCAGTCAATTTTCTGAATTTTTGAAAATTTCACTTTTTTGTGAAAATATCCACTAAATGAGGGAATAATATGTGTGAGGGTACCCCACGAGAGTTCCAAATGTGTGTGGGTAGAATATATATCCCACGGGGGTAAAATTGAAAAAAGGTGAAAAAATTTTTTTTTGGACTTAGTCATTTTTTCAGCGTTTATCAGACTTTCAGAGAGGGGAAATGTCAGTGAGCGTTCCGATTTCAGTTGCAGAGCGATTTGCCCGATGAGCCCTTCATATTTAGTAGTTTTCAGTCAATTTTCTGAATTTTTGAAAATTTCACTTTTTTGTGAAAATATCCACTAAATGAGGGAATAATATGTGTGAGGGTACCCCAGGAGAGTTCCAAATGTGTTTGGGTAGAATATATATTCCACGGGGGTAAAATTGAAAAAAGGTAAAAAAATTTTTTTAGACTTAGTCATTTTTCCAGCGTTTATCAGACTTTCAGATAGGGGAAATGTCAGTGAGCGTTCCGATTTCAGTTCCAGAGCGATTCGCCCGATGAGTCCTTCATATTTAGTCGTTTTCAGCCAATTTTCAGAATTTTTGAAAATTTCACTTTTTTGTGAAAATATCCACTAAATGAGGGAATAATATGTGTGAGGGTACCCCAGGAGAGTTCCAAATGTGTGTGGGTAGAATATATATCCCACGGGGGTAAAATTGAAAAAAGGTGAAAAAATTTTTTTTTGGACTTAGTCATTTTTTCAGCGTTTATCAGACTTTCAGAGAGGGGAAATGTCAGTGAGCGTTCCGATTTCAGTTCCAGAGCAATTTGCCCGATGACTCCTTCATATTTAGTCGTTTTCAGCCAATTTTCTGAATTTTTGAAAATGTAACTTTTTTGTGAAAATATCCACTAAATGAGGGAATAATATGTGTGAGGGTACCCCAGGAGAGTTCCAAATGTGTGTGGGTAGAATATACATCCCACGGGGGTAAAATTGAAAAAAGGTGAAAAAATTTTTTTGGACTTAGTCATTTTTTCAGCGTTTATCAGACTTTCAGATAGGGGAAATGTCAGTGAGCGTTCCGATTTCAGTTCCAGAGCGATTCGCCCGATGAGTCCTTCATATTTAGTCGTTTTCAGCCAATTTTCAGAATTTTTAAAAATTTCACTTTTTTGTGAAAATATCCACTAAATGAGGGAATAATATGTGTGAGGGTACCCCAGGAGAGTTCCAATTGTGTGTGGGTAGAATATATATCCCACGGGGGTAAAATTGAAAAAAGGTGAAAAATTTTTTTTTTGGACTTAGTCATTTTTTCAGCGTTTATCAGACTTTCAGATAGGGGAAATGTCAGTGAGCGTTCCGATTTCAGTTCCAGAGCGATTTGCCCGATGAGTCCTTCATATTTAGTCGTTTTCAGTCAATTTTCTGAATTTTTGAAAATTTCACTTTTTTGTGAAAATATCCACTAAATGAGGGAATAATATGTGTGAGGGTACCCCAGGAGAGCTCCAAATGTGTGTGGGTAGAATATGTATCCCACGGGGGTAAAATTGAAAAAAGGTGAAAAAAAAATTTTTTTTGACTTAGTCATTTTTCCGGTGTTTATCAGACTTTCAGATAGGGGAAATGTCAGTGAGCGTTCCGATTTCAGTTCCAGAGCAATTTGCCCGATGACTCCTTCATATTTAGTCGTTTTCAGCCAATTTTCTGAATTTTTGAAAATGTCACTTTTTTGTGAAAATATCCACTAAATGAGGGAATAATATGTGTGAGGGTACCCCAGGAGAGTTCCAAATGTGTTTGGGTAGAATATATATTCCACGGGGGTAAAATTGAAAAAAGGTAAAAAAAATTTTTTAGACTTAGTCATTTTTCCGGCGTTTATCAGACTTTCAGATAGGGGAAATGTCAGTGAGCGTTCCGATTTCAGTTCCAGAGCGATTCGCCCGATGAGTCCTTCATATTTAGTCGTTTTCAGCCAATTTTCTGAATTTTTGAAAATGTCACTTTTTTGTGAAAATATCCACTAAATGAGGGAATAATATGTGTGAGGGTACCCCAGGAGAGTTCCAAATGTGTGTGGGTAGAATATATATCCCACGGGGGTAAAATTGAAAAAAGGTGAAAAAATTTTTTTTTGGACTTAGTCATTTTTTCAGCGTTTATCAGACTTTCAGAGAGGGGAAATGTCAGTGAGCGTTCCGATTTCAGTTCCAGAGCAATTTGCCCGATGACTCCTTCATATTTAGTCGTTTTCAGCCAATTTTCAGAATTTTTGAAAATGTCACTTTTTTGTGAAAATATCCACTAAATGAGGGAATAATATGTGTGAGGGTACCCCAGGAGAGTTCCAAATGTGTTTGGGTAGAATATATATACCACGGGGGTAAAATTGAAAAAAGGTGAAAAAAAATTTTTTTAGACTTAGTCATTTTTCCGGCGTTTATCAGACTTTCAGATAGGGGAAATGTCAGTGAGCATTCCGATTTCAGTTCCAGAGCGATTTGCCCGATGAGTCCTTCATATTTAGTCGTTTTCAGTCAATTTTCAGAATTTTTGAAAATTTCACTTTTTTGTGAAAATATCCACTAAATGAGGGAATAATATGTGTGAGGGTACCCCACGAGAGTTCCAAATGTGTGTGGGTAGAATATATATCCCACGGGGGTAAAATTGAAAAAAGGTGAAAAAATTTTTTTTTGGACTTAGTCATTTTTTCAGCGTTTATCAGACTTTCAGAGAGGGGAAATGTCAGTGAGCGTTCCGATTTCAGTTGCAGAGCGATTTGCCCGATGAGCCCTTCATATTTAGTAGTTTTCAGTCAATTTTCTGAATTTTTGAAAATTTCACTTTTTTGTGAAAATATCCACTAAATGAGGGAATAATATGTGTGAGGGTACCCCAGGAGAGTTCCAAATGTGTTTGGGTAGAATATATATTCCACGGGGGTAAAATTGAAAAAAGGTAAAAAAATTTTTTTAGACTTAGTCATTTTTCCAGCGTTTATCAGACTTTCAGATAGGGGAAATGTCAGTGAGCGTTCCGATTTCAGTTCCAGAGCGATTCGCCCGATGAGTCCTTCATATTTAGTCGTTTTCAGCCAATTTTCAGAATTTTTGAAAATTTCACTTTTTTGTGAAAATATCCACTAAATGAGGGAATAATATGTGTGAGGGTACCCCAGGAGAGTTCCAAATGTGTGTGGGTAGAATATATATCCCACGGGGGTAAAATTGAAAAAAGGTGAAAAAATTTTTTTGGACTTAGTCATTTTTTCAGCGTTTATCAGACTTTCAGATAGGGGAAATGTCAGTGAGCGTTCCGATTTCAGTTCCAGAGCGATTCGCCCGATGAGTCCTTCATATTTAGTCGTTTTCAGCCAATTTTCAGAATTTTTAAAAATTTCACTTTTTTGTGAAAATATCCACTAAATGAGGGAATAATATGTGTGAGGGTACCCCAGGAGAGTTCCAATTGTGTGTGGGTAGAATATATATCCCACGGGGGTAAAATTGAAAAAAGGTGAAAAATTTTTTTTTTGGACTTAGTCATTTTTTCAGCGTTTATCAGACTTTCAGATAGGGGAAATGTCAGTGAGCGTTCCGATTTCAGTTCCAGAGCGATTTGCCCGATGAGTCCTTCATATTTAGTCGTTTTCAGTCAATTTTCTGAATTTTTGAAAATTTCACTTTTTTGTGAAAATATCCACTAAATGAGGGAATAATATGTGTGAGGGTACCCCAGGAGAGTTCCAAATGTGTGTGGGTAGAATATGTATCCCACGGGGGTAAAATTGAAAAAAGGTGAAAAAAAATTTTTTTTTGACTTAGTCATTTTTCCGGTGTTTATCAGACTTTCAGATAGGGGAAATGTCAGTGAGCGTTCCGATTTCAGTTCCAGAGCGATTCGCCCGATGAGTCCTTCATATTTAGTCGTTTTCAGCCAATTTTCTGAATTTTTGAAAATGTCACTTTTTTGTGAAAATATCCACTAAATGAGGGAATAATATGTGTGAGGGTACCCCAGGAGAGTTCCAAATGTGTGTGGGTAGAATATATATCCCACGGGGGTAAAATTGAAAAAAGGTGAAAAAATTTTTTTTTGGACTTAGTCATTTTTTCAGCGTTTATCAGACTTTCAGAGAGGGGAAATGTCAGTGAGCGTTCCGATTTCAGTTCCAGAGCAATTTGCCCGATGACTCCTTCATATTTAGTCGTTTTCAGCCAATTTTCAGAATTTTTCAAAATGTCACTTTTTTGTGAAAATATCCACTAAATGAGGGAATAATATGTGTGAGGGTACCCCAGGAGAGTTCCAAATGTGTTTGGGTAGAATATATATACCACGGGGGTAAAATTGAAAAAAGGTGAAAACATTTTTTTGGACTTAGTCATTTTTTCAGCGTTTATCAGACTTTCAGATAGGGGAAATGTCAGTGAGCGTTCCGATTTCAGTTCCAGAGCGATTCGCCCGATGAGTCCTTCATATTTAGTCGTTTTCAGCCAATTTTCAGAATTTTTAAAAATTTCACTTTTTTGTGAAAATATCCACTAAATGAGGGAATAATATGTGTGAGGGTACCCCAGGAGAGTTCCAAATGTGTGTGGGTAGAATATATATCCCACGGGGGTAAAATTGAAAAAAGGTGAAAAAAAATTTTTTTAGACTTAGTCATTTTTCCGGCGTTTATCAGACTTTCAGAGAGGGGAAATGTCAGTGAGCGTTCCGATTTCAGTTCCAGAGCAATTTGCCCGATGACTCCTTCATATTTAGTCGTTTTCAGCCAATTTTCTGAATTTTTGAAAATGTCACTTTTTTGTGAAAATATCCACTAAATGAGGGAATAATATGTGTGAGGGTACCCCAGGAGAGTTCCAAATGTGTGTGGGTAGAATATATATCCCACGGGGGTAAAATTAAAAAAAGGTGAAAAAATTTTTTTTTTGGACTTAGTCATTTTTTCAGCGTTTATCAGACTTTCAGAGAGGGGAAATGTCAGTGAGCGTTCCGATTTCAGTTCCAGAGCGATTTGCCCGATGAGTCCTTCATATTTAGTCGTTTTCAGTCAATTTTCTGAATTTTTGAAAATTTCACTTTTTTGTGAAAATATCCACTAAATGAGGGAATAATATGTGTGAGGGTACCCCAGGAGAGTTCCAAGTGTGTTTGGGTAGAATATATATTCCACGGGGGTAAAATTGAAAAAAGGTAAAAAAATTTTTTTAGACTTAGTCATTTTTCCGGCGTTTATCAGACTTTCAGATAGGGGAAATGTCAGTGAGCGTTCCGATTTCAGTTCCAGAGCGATTTGCCCGATGAGTCCTTCATATTTAGTCGTTTTCAGCCAATTTTCAGAATTTTTGAAAATTTCACTTTTTTGTGAAAATATCCACTAAATGAGGGAATAATATGTGTGAGGGTACCCCAGGAGAGTTCCAAATGTGTGTGGGTAGAATATATATCCCACGGGGGTAAAATTGAAAAAAGGTGAAAAAATTTTTTTTTGGACTTAGTCATTTTTTCAGCGTTTATCAGACTTTCAGATAGGGGAAATGTCAGTGAGTGTTCCGATTTCAGTTCCAGAGCGATTCGCCCGATGAGTCCTTCATATTTAGTCGTTTTCAGCCAATTTTCAGAATTTTTAAAAATTTCACTTTTTTGTGAAAATATCCACTAAATGAGGGAATAATATGTGTGAGGGTACCCCAGGAGAGTTCCAATTGTGTGTGGGTAGAATATATATCCCACGGGGGTAAAATTGAAAAAAGGTGAAAAAATTTTTTTTTGGACTTAGTCATTTTTTCAGCGTTTATCAGACTTTCAGAGAGGGGAAATGTCAGTGAGCGTTCCGATTTCAGTTCCAGAGCAATTTGCCCGATGACTCCTTCATATTTAGTCATTTTCAGCCAATTTTCTGAATTTTTGAAAATGTCACTTTTTTGTGAAAATATCCACTAAATGAGGCAATAATATGTGTGAGGGTACCCCAGGAGAGTTCTAAATGTGTGTGGGTAGAATATATATCCCACGGGGGTAAAATTGAAAAAAGGTGAAAAAATTTTTTTTTTGGACTTAGTCATTTTTTCAGCGTTTATCAGACTTTCAGAGAGGGGAAATGTCAGTGAGCGTTCCGATTTCAGTTCCAGAGCGATTTGCCCGATGAGTCCTTCATATTTAGTCGTTTTCAGTCAATTTTCTGAATTTTTGAAAATTTCACTTTTTTGTGAAAATATCCACTAAATGAGGGAATAATATGTGTGAGGGTACCCCAGGAGAGTTCCAAATGTGTTTGGGTAGAATATATATTCCACGGGGGTAAAATTGAAAAAAGGTAAAAAAATTTTTTTAGACTTAGTCATTTTTCCAGCGTTTATCAGACTTTCAGAGAGGGGAAATGTCAGTGAGCGTTCCGATTTCAGTTCCAGAGCGATTCGCCCGATGAGTCCTTCATATTTAGTCGTTTTCAGCCAATTTTCAGAATTTTTGAAAATTTCACTTTTTTTGTGAAAATATCCACTAAATGAGGGAATAATATGTGTGAGGGTACCCCAGGAGAGTTCCAAATGTGTGTGGGTAGAATATATATCCCACGGGGGTAAAATTGAAAAAAGGTGAAAAAAATTTTTTTTAGACTTAGTCATTTTTCCGGCGTTTATCAGACTTTCAGATAGGGGAAATGTCAGTGAGTGTTCCGATTTCAGTTCCAGAGCGATTCGCCCGATGAGTCCTTCATATTTAGTCGTTTTCAGCCAATTTTCAGAATTTTTGAAAATGTCACTTTTTTGAGAAAATATCCACTAAATGAGGGAATAATATGTGTGAGGGTACCCCAGGAGAGTTCCAAATGTGTGTGGGTAGAATATATATCCCACGGGGGTAAAATTGAAAAAAGGTGAAAAAATTTTTTTTTGGACTTAGTCATTTTTTCAGCGTTTATCAGACTTTCAGATAGGGGAAATGTCAGTGAGTGTTCCGATTTCAGTTCCAGAGCGATTCGCCCGATGAGTCCTTCATATTTAGTCGTTTTCAGCCAATTTTCAGAATTTTTAAAAATTTCACTTTTTTGTGAAAATATCCACTAAATGAGGGAATAATATGTGTGAGGGTACCCCAGGAGAGTTCCAATTGTGTGTGGGTAGAATATATATCCCACGGGGGTAAAATTGAAAAAAGGTGAAAAAATTTTTTTTTGGACTTAGTCATTTTTTCAGCGTTTATCAGACTTTCAGAGAGGGGAAATGTCAGTGAGCGTTCCGATTTCAGTTCCAGAGCAATTTGCCCGATGACTCCTTCATATTTAGTCATTTTCAGCCAATTTTCTGAATTTTTGAAAATGTCACTTTTTTGTGAAAATATCCACTAAATGAGGCAATAATATGTGTGAGGGTACCCCAGGAGAGTTCTAAATGTGTGTGGGTAGAATATATATCCCACGGGGGTAAAATTGAAAAAAGGTGAAAAAATTTTTTTTTTGGACTTAGTCATTTTTTCAGCGTTTATCAGACTTTCAGAGAGGGGAAATGTCAGTGAGCGTTCCGATTTCAGTTCCAGAGCGATTTGCCCGATGAGTCCTTCATATTTAGTCGTTTTCAGTCAATTTTCTGAATTTTTGAAAATTTCACTTTTTTGTGAAAATATCCACTAAATGAGGGAATAATATGTGTGAGGGTACCCCAGGAGAGTTCCAAATGTGTTTGGGTAGAATATATATTCCACGGGGGTAAAATTGAAAAAAGGTAAAAAAATTTTTTTAGACTTAGTCATTTTTCCAGCGTTTATCAGACTTTCAGAGAGGGGAAATGTCAGTGAGCGTTCCGATTTCAGTTCCAGAGCGATTCGCCCGATGAGTCCTTCATATTTAGTCGTTTTCAGCCAATTTTCAGAATTTTTGAAAATTTCACTTTTTTTGTGAAAATATCCACTAAATGAGGGAATAATATGTGTGAGGGTACCCCAGGAGAGTTCCAAATGTGTGTGGGTAGAATATATATCCCACGGGGGTAAAATTGAAAAAAGGTGAAAAAAATTTTTTTTAGACTTAGTCATTTTTCCGGCGTTTATCAGACTTTCAGATAGGGGAAATGTCAGTGAGTGTTCCGATTTCAGTTCCAGAGCGATTCGCCCGATGAGTCCTTCATATTTAGTCGTTTTCAGCCAATTTTCAGAATTTTTGAAAATGTCACTTTTTTGAGAAAATATCCACTAAATGAGGGAATAATATGTGTGAGGGTACCCCAGGAGAGTTCCAAATGTGTGTGGGTAGAATATATATCCCACGGGGGTAAAATTGAAAAAAGGTGAAAAAATTTTTTTTTTGGACTTAGTCATTTTTTCAGCGTTTATCAGACTTTCAGATAGGGGAAATGTCAGTGAGCGTTCCGATTTCAGTTCCAGAGCGATTTGCCCGATGAGTCCTTCATATTTAGTAGTTTTCAGTCAATTTTCTGAATTTTTGAAAATTTCACTTTTTTGTGAAAATATCCACTAAATGAGGGAATAATATGTGTGAGGGTACCCCAGGAGAGTTCCAAATGTGTTTGGGTAGAATATATATTCCACGGGGGTAAAATTGAAAAAAGGTAAAAAAATTTTTTTAGACTTAGTCATTTTTCCGGCGTTTATCAGACTTTCAGATAGGGGAAATGTCAGTGAGCGTTCCGATTTCAGTTCCAGAGCCATTCGCCCGCTGAGTCCTTCATATTTAGTCGTTTTCAGCCAATTTTCTGAATTTTTGAAAATGTCACTTTTTTGTGAAAATATCCACTAAATGAGGGAATAATATGTGTGAGGGTACCCCAGGAGAGTTCCAAATGTGTGTGGGTAGAATATACATCCCACGGGGGTAAAATTGAAAAAAGGTGAAAAAATTTTTTTGGACTTAGTCATTTTTTCAGCGTTTATCAGACTTTCAGATAGGGGAAATGTCAGTGAGTGTTCCAATTTCAGTTCCAGAGCGATTTGCCCGATGAGTCCTTCATATTTAGTCGTTTTCAGTCAATTTTCTAAATTTTTAAAAATTTCACTTTTTTGTGAAAATATCCACTAAATGAGGGAATAATATGTGTGAGGGTACCCCAGGAGAGTTCCAAATGTGTTTGGGTAGAATATATATACCACGGGGGTAAAATTGAAAAAAGGTGAAAAAATTTTTTTGGACTTAGTCATTTTTTCAGCGTTTATCAGACTTTCAGATAGGGGAAATGTCAGTGAGCATTCCGATTTCAGTTCCAGAGCGATTCGCCCGATGAGTCCTTCATATTTAGTCGTTTTCAGCCAATTTTCCGAATTTTTGAAAATTTCACTTTTTTGTGAAAATATCCACTAAATGAGGGAATAATATGTGTGAGGGTACCCCAGGAGAGTTCCAAATGTGTGTGGGTAGAATATATATCCCACGGGGGTAAAATTGAAAAAAGGTGAAAAAAATTTTTTTTGGACTTAGTCATTTTTTCAGCGTTTATCAGACTTTCAGAGAGGGGAAATGTCAGTGAGCGTTCCGATTTCAGTTCCAGAGCAATTTGCCCGATGACTCCTTCATATTTAGTCGTTTTCAGCCAATTTTCTGAATTTTTGAAAATGTCACTTTTTTGTGAAAATATCCACTAAATGAGGGAATAATATGCGTGAGGGTACCCCAGGAGAGTTCCAAATGTGTGTGGGTAGAATATATATCCCACGGGGGTAAAATTGAAAAAAGGTGAAAAAAATTTTTTTTAGACTTAGTCATTTTTCCGGCGTTTATCAGACTTTCAGATAGGGGAAATGTCAGTGAGTGTTCCGATTTCAGTTCCAGAGCGATTCGCCCGATGAGTCCTTCATATTTAGTCGTTTTCAGCCAATTTTCTGAATTTTTGAAAATGTCACTTTTTTGTGAAAATATCCACTAAATGAGGGAATAATATGTGTGAGGGTACCCCAGGAGAGTTCCAAATGTGTGTGGGTAGAATATATATCCCACGGGGGTAAAATTGAAAAAAGGTGAAAAAATTTTTTTTTTGGACTTAGTCATTTTTTCAGCGTTTATCAGACTTTCAGATAGGGGAAATGTCAGTGAGCGTTCCGATTTCAGTTCCAGAGCGATTTGCCCGATGAGTCCTTCATATTTAGTAGTTTTCAGTCAATTTTCTGAATTTTTGAAAATTTCACTTTTTTGTGAAAATATCCACTAAATGAGGGAATAATATGTGTGAGGGTACCCCAGGAGAGTACCAAATGTGTTTGGGTAGAATATATATTCCACGGGGGTAAAATTGAAAAAAGGTAAAAAAATTTTTTTAGACTTAGTCATTTTTCCGGCGTTTATCAGACTTTCAGATAGGGAAAATGTCAGTGAGCGTTCCGATTTCAGTTCCAGAGCGATTCGCCCGATGAGTCCTTCATATTTAGTCGTTTTCAGCCAATTTTCAGAATTTTTAAAAATTTCACTTTTTTGTGAAAATATCCACTAAATGAGGGAATAATATGTGTGAGGGTACCCCAGGAGAGTTCCAAATGTGTGTGGGTAGAATATATATCCCACGGGGGTAAAATTGAAAAAAGGTGAAAAATTTTTTTTTTTGTACTTAGTCATTTTTTCAGCGTTTATCAGACTTTCAGAGAGGGGAAATGTCAGTGAGCGTTCCGATTTCAGTTCCAGAGCAATTTGCCCGATGACTCCTTCATATTTAGTCGTTTTCAGCCAATTTTCTGAATTTTTGAAAATGTCACTTTTTTGTGAAAATATCCACTAAATGAGGGAATAATATGTGTGAGGGTACCCCAGGAGAGTTCCAAATGTGTGTGGGTAGAATATATATCCCACGGGGGTAAAATTGAAAAAAGGTGAAAAAATTTTTTTTTTGGACTTAGTCATTTTTTCAGCGTTTATCAGACTTTCAGAGAGGGGAAATGTCAGTGAGCGTTCCGATTTCAGTTCCAGAGCGATTCGCCCGATGAGTCCTTCATATTTAGTCGTTTTCAGCCAATTTTCAGAATTTTTGAAAATTTCACTTTTTTGTGAAAATATCCACTAAATGAGGGAATAATATGTGTGAGGGTACCCCAGGAGAGTTCCAAATGTGTGTGGGTAGAATATATATCCCACGGGGGTAAAATTGAAAAAAGGTGAAAAAATTTTTTTTTGGACTTAGTCATTTTTTCAGCGTTTATCAGACTTTCAGAGAGGGGAAATGTCAGTGAGCGTTCCGATTTCAGTTCCAGAGCAATTTGCCCGATGACTCCTTCATATTTAGTCGTTTTCAGCCAATTTTCTGAATTTTTGAAAATGTCACTTTTTTGTGAAAATATCCACTAAATGAGGGAATAATATGTGTGAGGGTACCCCAGGAGAGTTCCAAATGTGTTTGGGTAGAATATATATCCCACGGGGGTAAAATTGAAAAAAGGTGAAAAATTTTTTTTTTTGGACTTAGTCATTTTTTCAGCGTTTATCAGACTTTCAGAGAGGGGAAATGTCAGTGAGCGTTCCGATTTCAGTTCCAGAGCGATTCGCCCGATGAGTCCTTCATATTTAGTCGTTTTCAGCCAATTTTCTGAATTTTTGAAAATGTCACTTTTTTGTGAAAATATCCACTAAATGAGGGAATAATATGTGTGAGGGTACCCCAGGAGAGTTCCAAATGTGTGTGGGTAGAATATATATCCCACGGGGGTAAAATTGAAAAAAGGTGAAAAAATTTTTTTTTTGGACTTAGTCATTTTTTCAGCGTTTATCAGACTTTCAGAGAGGGGAAATGTCAGTGAGCGTTCCGATTTCAGTTCCAGAGCAATTTGCCCGATGACTCCTTCATATTTAGTCGTTTTCAGCCAATTTTCTGAATTTTTGAAAATGTCACTTTTTTGTGAAAATATCCACTAAATGAGGGAATAATATGTGTGAGGGTACCCCAGGAGAGTTCCAAATGTGTTTGGGTAGAATATATATACCACGGGGGTAAAATTGAAAAAAGGTGAAAAAATTTTTTGGACTTAGTCATTTTTTCAGCGTTTATCAGACTTTCAGATACGGGAAATGTCAGTGAGCGTTCCGATTTCAGTTCCAGAGCGATTCGCCCGATGAGTCCTTCATATTTAGTCGTTTTCAGCCAATTTTCAGAATTTTTAAAAATTTCACTTTTTTGTGAAAATATCCACTAAATGAGGGAATAATATGTGTGAGGGTACCCCAGGAGAGTTCCAAATGTGTGTGGGTAGAATATATATCCCACGGGGGTAAAATTGAAAAAAGGTGAAAAAATTTTTTTTTTTGGACTTAGTCATTTTTTCAGCGTTTATCAGACTTTCAGAGAGGGGAAATGTCAGTGAGCGTTCCGATTTCAGTTCCAGAGCGATTCGCCCGATGAGTCCTTCATATTTAGTCGTTTTCAGCCAATTTTCAGAATTTTTGAAAATTTCACTTTTTTGTGAAAATATCCACTAAATGAGGGAATAATATGTGTGAGAGTACCCCAGGAGAGTTCCAAATGTGTGTGGGTAGAATATATATCCCACGGGGGTAAAATTGAAAAAAGGTGAAAAAATTTTTTTTTGGACTTAGTCATTTTTTCAGCGTTTATCAGACTTTCAGAGAGGGGAAATGTCAGTGAGCGTTCCGATTTCAGTTCCAGAGCAATTTGCCCGATGACTCCTTCATATTTAGTCGTTTTCAGCCAATTTTCAGAATTTTTGAAAATGTCACTTTTTTGTGAAAATATCCACTAAATGAGGGAATAATATGTGTTAGGGTACCCCAGGAGAGTTCCAAATGTGTGTGGGTAGAATATATATCCCACGGGGGTAAAATTGAAAAAAGGTGAAAAATTTTTTTTTTTGGACTTAGTCATTTTTTCAGCGTTTATCAGACTTTCAGAGAGGGGAAATGTCAGTGAGCGTTCCGATTTCAGTTCCAGAGCGATTCGCCCGATGAGTCCTTCATATTTAGTCGTTTTCAGCCAATTTTCAGAATTTTTGAAAATTTCACTTTTTTGTGAAAATATCCACTAAATGAGGGAATAATATGTGTGAGAGTACCCCAGGAGAGTTCCAAATGTGTGTGGGTAGAATATATATCCCACGGGGGTAAAATTGAAAAAAGGTGAAAAAATTTTTTTTTGGACTTAGTCATTTTTTCAGCGTTTATCAGACTTTCAGAGAGGGGAAATGTCAGTGAGCGTTCCGATTTCAGTTCCAGAGCAATTTGCCCGATGACTCCTTCATATTTAGTCGTTTTCAGCCAATTTTCAGAATTTTTGAAAATGTCACTTTTTTGTGAAAATATCCACTAAATGAGGGAATAATATGTGTGAGGGTACCCCAGGAGAGTTCCAAATGTGTTTGGGTAGAATATATATACCACGGGGGTAAAATTGAAAAAAGGTGAAAAAATTTTTTTTTTGGACTTAGTCATTTTTTCAGCGTTTATCAGACTTTCAGAGAGGGGAAATGTCAGTGAGCGTTCCGATTTCAGTTCCAGAGCAATTTGCCCGATGACTCCTTCATATTTAGTCGTTTTCAGCCAATTTTCTGAATTTTTGAAAATGTCACTTTTTTGTGAAAATATCCACTAAATGAGGGAATAATATGTGTGAGGGTACCCCAGGAGAGTTCCAAATGTGTGTGGGTAGAATATATATCCCACGGGGGTAAAATTGAAAAAAGGTGAAAAAATTTTTTTTTTGGACTTAGTCATTTTTTCAGCGTTTATCAGACTTTCAGAGAGGGGAAATGTCAGTGAGTGTTCCGATTTCAGTTCCAGAGCAATTTGCCCGATGACTCCTTCATATTTAGTCGTTTTCAGCCAATTTTCTGAATTTTTGAAAATGTCACTTTTTTGTTTAAATATCCACTAAATGAGGGAATAATATGTGTGAGGGTACCCCAGGAGAGTTCCAAATGTGTTTGGGTAGAATATATATACCACGGGGGTAAAATTGAAAAAAGGTGAAAAAATTTTTTTGGACTTAGTCATTTTTTCAGCGTTTATCAGACTTTCAGATAGGGGAAATGTCAGTGAGCGTTCCGATTTCAGTTCCAGAGCGATTCGCCCGATGAGTCCTTCATATTTAGTCGTTTTCAGCCAATTTTCAGAATTTTTAAAAATTTCACTTTTTTGTGAAAATATCCACTAAATGAGGGAATAATATGTGTGAGAGTACCCCAGGAGAGTTCCAAATGTGTGTGGGTAGAATATATATCCCACGGGGGTAAAATTGAAAAAAGGTGAAAAAATTTTTTTTTGGACTTAGTCATTTTTTCAGCGTTTATCAGACTTTCAGAGAGGGGAAATGTCAGTGAGCGTTCCGATTTCAGTTCCAGAGCAATTTGCCCGATGACTCCTTCATATTTAGTCGTTTTCAGCCAATTTTCAGAATTTTTGAAAATGTCACTTTTTTGTGAAAATATCCACTAAATGAGGGAATAATATGTGTGAGGGTACCCCAGGAGAGTTCCATATGTGTTTGGGTAGAATATATATACCACGGGGGTAAAATTGAAAAAAGGTGAAAAAATTTTTTTTTTGGACTTAGTCATTTTTTCAGCGTTTATCAGACTTTCAGAGAGGGGAAATGTCAGTGAGCGTTCCGATTTCAGTTCCAGAGCAATTTGCCCGATGACTCCTTCATATTTAGTCGTTTTCAGCCAATTTTCTGAATTTTTGAAAATGTCACTTTTTTGTGAAAATATCCACTAAATGAGGGAATAATATGTGTGAGGGTACCCCAGGAGAGTTCCAAATGTGTGTGGATAGAATATATATCCCACGGGGGTAAAATTGAAAAAAGGTGAAAAAATTTTTTTTTGGACTTAGTCATTTTTTCAGCGTTTATCAGACTTTCAGAGAGGGGAAATGTCAGTGAGCGTTCCGATTTCAGTTCCAGAGCAATTTGCCCGATGACTCCTTCATATTTAGTCGTTTTCAGCCAATTTTCTGAATTTTTGAAAATGTCACTTTTTTGTGAAAATATCCACTAAATGAGGGAATAATATGTGTGAGGGTACCCCAGGAGAGTTCCAAATGTGTTTGGGTAGAATATATATACCACGGGGGTAAAATTGAAAAAAGGTGAAAAAATTTTTTTGGACTTAGTCATTTTTTCAGCGTTTATCAGACTTTCAGATAGGGGAAATGTCAGTGAGCGTTCCGATTTCAGTTCCAGAGCGATTCGCCCGATGAGTCCTTCATATTTAGTCGTTTTCAGCCAATTTTCAGAATTTTTAAAAATTTCACTTTTTTGTGAAAATATCCACTAAATGAGGGAATAATATGTGTGAGGATACCCCAGGAGAGTTCCAAATGTGTGTGGGTAGAATATATATCCCACGGGGGTAAAATTGAAAAAAGGTGAAAAATTTTTTTTTTTGGACTTAGTCATTTTTTCAGCGTTTATCAGACTTTCAGAGAGGGGAAATGTCAGTGAGCGTTCCGATTTCAGTTCCAGAGCAATTTGCCCGATGACTCCTTCATATTTAGTCGTTTTTAGCCAATTTTCAGAATTTTTAAAAATTTCACTTTTTTGTGAAAATATCCACTAAATGAGGGAATAATATGTGTGAGGGTACCCCAGGAGAGTTCCAAATGTGTGTGGGTAGAATATATATCCCACGGGGGTAAAATTGAAAAAAGGTGAAAAAATTTTTTTTTTGGACTTAGTCATTTTTTCAGCGTTTATCAGACTTTCAGAGAGGGGAAATGTCAGTGAGCGTTCCGATTTCAGTTCCAGAGCGATTCGCCCGATGAGTCCTTCATATTTAGTCGTTTTCAGCCAATTTTCGGAATTTTTGAAAATTTCACTTTTTTGTGAAAATATCCACTAAATGAGGGAATAATATGTGTGAGGGTACCCCAGGAGAGTTCCAAATGTGTGTGGGTAGAATATATATCCCACGGGGGTAAAATTGAAAAAAGGTGAAAATTTTTTTTTTGACTTAGTCATTTTTTCAGCGTTTATCAGACTTTCAGATAGAGGAAATGTCAGTGAGCGCTCCGATTTCAGTTCCAGCGCGATTCGCCCGATGAGTCCTTCATATTCAGTCGTTTTCAGCCAATTTTCAGAATTTTTGAAAATGTCACTTTTTTGTTTAAATATCCACTAAATGAGGGAATAATATGTGTGAGGGTACCCCAGGAGAGTTCCAAATGTGTTTGGGTAGAATATATATACCACGGGGGTAAAATTGAAAAAAGGTGAAAAAATTTTTTTGGACTTAGTCATTTTTTCAGCGTTTATCAGACTTTCAGATAGGGGAAATGTCAGTGAGCGTTCCGATTTCAGTTCCAGAGCGATTCGCCCGATGAGTCCTTCATATTTAGTCGTTTTCAGCCAATTTTCAGAATTTTTAAAAATTTCACTTTTTTGTGAAAATATCCACTAAATGAGGGAATAATATGTGTGAGGATACCCCAGGAGAGTTCCAAATGTGTGTGGGTAGAATATATATCCCACGGGGGTAAAATTGAAAAAAGGTGAAAAATTTTTTTTTTTGGACTTAGTCATTTTTTCAGCGTTTATCAGACTTTCAGAGAGGGGAAATGTCAGTGAGCGTTCCGATTTCAGTTCCAGAGCGATTCGCCCGATGAGTCCTTCATATTTAGTCGTTTTCAGCCAATTGACAGAATTTTTGAAAATTTCACTTTTTTGTGAAAATATCCACTAAATGAGGGAATAATATGTGTGAGGGTACCCCAGGAGAGTTCCAAATGTGTGTGGGTAGAATATATATCCCACGGGGGTAAAATTGAAAAAAGGTGAAAAAATTTTTTTTTGGACTTAGTCATTTTTTCAGCGTTTATCAGACTTTCAGAGAGGGGAAATGTCAGTGAGCGTTCCGATTTCAGTTCCAGAGCAATTTGCCCGATGACTCCTTCATATTTAGTCGTTTTCAGCCAATTTTCTGAATTTTTGAAAATTTCACTTTTTTGTGAAAATATCCACTAAATGAGGGAATAATATGTGTGAGGGTACCCCAGGAGAGTTCCAAATGTGTGTGGGTAGAATATATATCCCACGGGGGTAAAATTGAAAAAAGGTGAAAAAATTTTTTTTTTGGACTTAGTCATTTTTTCAGCGTTTATCAGACTTTCAGATAGGGGAAATGTCAGTGAGCGTTCCGATTTCAGTTCCAGAGCAATTTGCCCGATGACTCCTTCATATTTAGTCGTTTTCAGCCAATTTTCTGAATTTTTGAAAATGTCACTTTTTTGTGAAAATATCCACTAAATGAGGGAATAATATGTGTGAGGGTACCCCAGGAGAGTTCCAAATGTGTGTGGGTAGAATATATATACCACGGGGGTAAAATTGGAAAAAGGTGAAAAATTTTTTTTTCACTTAGTCATTTTTTCAGCGTTTATCAGACTTTCAGATAGGGGAAATGTCAGTGAGCGTTCCGATTTCAGTTCCAGAGCAATTTGCCCGATGACTCCTTCATATTTAGTCGTTTTCAGCCAATTTTCTGAATTTTTGAAAATGTCACTTTTTTGTGAAAATATCCACTAAATGAGGGAATAATATGTGTGAGGGTACCCCAGGAGAGTTCCAAATGTGTGTGGGTAGAATATATATCCCACGGGGGTAAAATTGAAAAAAGGTGAAAATTTTTTTTTTGGACTTAGTCATTTTTTCAGCGTTTATCAGACTTTCAGATAGGGGAAATGTCAGTGAGCGTTCCGATTTCAGTTTCAGCGCGATTTGCCCGATGAGTCCTTCATATTCAGTCGTTTTCAGCCAATTTTCAGAATTTTTGAAAATTTCACTTTTTTGTGAAAATATCCACTAAATGAGGGAATAATATGTGTGAGGGTACCCCAGGAGAGTTCCAAATGTGTGTGGGTAGAATATATATCCCACGGGGGTAAAATTGAAAAAAGGTGAAAAAAATTTTTTTTTGGACTTAGTCATTTTTTCAGCGTTTATCAGACTTTCAGATAGGGGAAATGTCAGTGAGCGTTCCGATTTCAGTTCCAGCGCGATTCGCCCGATGAGTCCTTCATATTCAGTCGTTTTCAGCCAATTTTCAGAATTTTTGAAAATTTCACTTTTTTGTGAAAATATCCACTAAATGAGGGAATAATATGTGTGAGGGTACCCCAGGAGAGTTCCAAATGTGTGTGGGTAGAATATATATCCCACGGGGGTAAAATTGAAAAAAGGTGAAAAAAATTTTTTTTTGGACTTAGTCATTTTTTCAGCGTTTATCAGACTTTCAGATAGGGGAAATGTCAGTGAGCGTTCCGATTTCAGTTCCAGAGCAATTTGCCCGATGACTCCTTCATATTTAGTCGTTTTCAGCCAATTTTCTGAATTTTTGAAAATGTCACTTTTTTGTGAAAATATCCACTAAATGAGGGAATAATATGTGTGAGGGTACCCCAGGAGAGTTCCAAATGTGTGTGGGTAGAATATATATACCACGGGGGTAAAATTGGAAAAAGGTGAAAAATTTTTTTTTCACTTAGTCATTTTTTCAGCGTTTATCAGACTTTCAGATAGGGGAAATGTCAGTGAGCGTTCCGATTTCAGTTCCAGAGCAATTTGCCCGATGACTCCTTCATATTTAGTCGTTTTCAGCCAATTTTCTGAATTTTTGAAAATGTCACTTTTTTGTGAAAATATCCACTAAATGAGGGAATAATATGTGTGAGGGTACCCCAGGAGAGTTCCAAATGTGTGTGGGTAGAATATATATCCCACGGGGGTAAAATTGAAAAAAGGTGAAAATTTTTTTTTTGGACTTAGTCATTTTTTCAGCGTTTATCAGACTTTCAGATAGGGGAAATGTCAGTGAGCGTTCCGATTTCAGTTTCAGCGCGATTTGCCCGATGAGTCCTTCATATTCAGTCGTTTTCAGCCAATTTTCAGAATTTTTGAAAATTTCACTTTTTTGTGAAAATATCCACTAAATGAGGGAATAATATGTGTGAGGGTACCCCAGGAGAGTTCCAAATGTGTGTGGGTAGAATATATATCCCACGGGGGTAAAATTGAAAAAAGGTGAAAAAAATTTTTTTTTGGACTTAGTCATTTTTTCAGCGTTTATCAGACTTTCAGATAGGGGAAATGTCAGTGAGCGTTCCGATTTCAGTTCCAGCGCGATTCGCCCGATGAGTCCTTCATATTCAGTCGTTTTCAGCCAATTTTCAGAATTTTTGAAAATTTCACTTTTTTGTGAAAATATCCACTAAATGAGGGAATAATATGTGTGAGGGTACCCCAGGAGAGTTCCAAATGTGTGTGGGTAGAATATATATCCCACGGGGGTAAAATTGAAAAAAGGTGAAAAAAATTTTTTTTTGGACTTAGTCATTTTTTCAGCGTTTATCAGACTTTCAGATAGGGGAAATGTCAGTGAGCGTTCCGATTTCAGTTCCAGAGCAATTTGCCCGATGACTCCTTCATATTTAGTCGTTTTCAGCCAATTTTCTGAATTTTTGAAAATGTCACTTTTTTGTGAAAATATCCACTAAATGAGGGAATAATATGTGTGAGGGTACCCCAGGAGAGTTCCAAATGTGTGTGGGTAGAATATATATACCACGGGGGTAAAATTGGAAAAAGGTGAAAAATTTTTTTTTCACTTAGTCATTTTTTCAGCGTTTATCAGACTTTCAGATAGGGGAAATGTCAGTGAGCGTTCCGATTTCAGTTCCAGAGCAATTTGCCCGATGACTCCTTCATATTTAGTCGTTTTCAGCCAATTTTCTGAATTTTTGAAAATGTCACTTTTTTGTGAAAATATCCACTAAATGAGGGAATAATATGTGTGAGGGTACCCCAGGAGAGTTCCAAATGTGTGTGGGTAGAATATATATCCCACGGGGGTAAAATTGAAAAAAGGTGAAAATTTTTTTTTTGGACTTAGTCATTTTTTCAGCGTTTATCAGACTTTCAGATAGGGGAAATGTCAGTGAGCGTTCCGATTTCAGTTTCAGCGCGATTTGCCCGATGAGTCCTTCATATTCAGTCGTTTTCAGCCAATTTTCAGAATTTTTGAAAATTTCACTTTTTTGTGAAAATATCCACTAAATGAGGGAATAATATGTGTGAGGGTACCCCAGGAGAGTTCCAAATGTGTGTGGGTAGAATATATATCCCACGGGGGTAAAATTGAAAAAAGGTGAAAAAAATTTTTTTTTGGACTTAGTCATTTTTTCAGCGTTTATCAGACTTTCAGATAGGGGAAATGTCAGTGAGCGTTCCGATTTCAGTTCCAGAGCAATTTGCCCGATGACTCCTTCATATTTAGTCGTTTTCAGCCAATTTTCTGAATTTTTGAAAATGTCACTTTTTGTGAAAATATCCACTAAATAAGGGAATAATATGTGTGAGGGTACCCCAGGAGAGTTCCAAATGTGTGTGGGTAGAATATATATCCCACGGGGGTAAAATTGAAAAAAGGTGAAAAATTTTTTTTTTTGGACTTAGTCATTTTTTCAGCGTTTATCAGACTTTCAGAGAGGGGAAATGTCAGTGAGCGTTCCGATTTCAGTTCCAGAGCGATTCGCCCGATGAGTCCTTCATATTTAGTCGTTTTCAGCCAATTTTCAGAATTTTTGAAAATTTCACTTTTTTGTGAAAATATCCACTAAATGAGGGAATAATATGTGTGAGGGTACCCCAGGAGAGTTCCAAATGTGTGTGGGTAGAATATATATCCCACGGGGGTAAAATTGAAAAAAGGTGAAAAAATTTTTTTTTGGACTTAGTCATTTTTTCAGCGTTTATCAGACTTTCAGAGAGGGGAAATGTCAATGAGCGTTCCGATTTCAGTTCCAGAGCAATTTGCCCGATGACTCCTTCATATTTAGTCGTTTTCAGCCAATTTTCAGAATTTTTAAAAATTTCACTTTTTTGTGAAAATATCCACTAACTGAGGGAATAATATGTGTGAGGGTACCCCAGGAGAGTTCCAAATGTGTGTGGGTAGAATATATATACCACGGGGGTAAAATTGGAAAAAGGTGAAAAATTTTTTTTTCACTTAGTCATTTTTTCAGCGTTTATCAGACTTTCAGATAGGGGAAATGTCAGTGAGCGTTCCGATTTCAGTTCCAGAGCAATTTGCCCGCTGACTCCTTCATATTTAGTTGTTTTCAGCCAATTTTCTGAATTTTTGAAAATGTCACTTTTTTGTGAAAATATCCACTAAATGAGGGAATAATATGTGTGAGGGTACCCCAGGAGAGTTCCAAATGTGTGTGGGTAGAATATATATCCCACGGGGGTAAAATTGAAAAAAGGTGAAAATTTTTTTTTTGGACTTAGTCATTTTTTCAGCGTTTATCAGACTTTCAGATAGGGGAAATGTCAGTGAGCATTCCGATTTCAGTTCCAGCGCGATTTGCCTGATGAGTCCTTCATATTCAGTCGTTTTCAGCCAATTTTCAGAATTTTTGAAAATTTCACTTTTTTGTGAAAATATCCACTAAATGAGGGAATAATATGTGTGAGGGTACCCCAGGAGAGTTCCAAATGTGTGTGGGTAGAATATATATCCCACGGGGGTAAAATTGAAAAAAGGTGAAAAAATTTTTTTTTTGGACTTAGTCATTTTTTCAGCGTTTATCAGACTTTCAGATAGGGGAAATGTCAGTGAGCGTTCCGATTTCAGTTCCAGAGCAATTTGCCCGATGACTCCTTCATATTTAGTCGTTTTCAGCCAATTTTCTGAATTTTTGAAAATGTCACTTTTTGTGAAAATATCCACTAAATAAGGGAATAATATGTGTGAGGGTACCCCAGGAGAGTTCCAAATGTGTTTGGGTAGAATATATATACCACGGGGGTAAAACTGAAAAAAGGTGAAAAAATTTTTTTGGACTTAGTCATTTTTTCAGCGTTTATCAGACTTTCAGATAGGGGAAATGTCAGTGAGCGTTCCGATTTCAGTTCCAGAGCGATTCGCCCGATGAGTCCTTCATATTTAGTCGTTTTCAGCCAATTTTCAGAATTTTTGAAAATTTCACTTTTTTGTGAAAATATCCACTAAATGAGGGAATAATATGTGTGAGGGTACCCCAGGAGAGTTCCAAATGTGTGTGGGTAGAATATATATCCCACGGGGGTAAAATTGAAAAAAGGTGAAAAAATTTTTTTTTTGGACTTAGTCATTTTTTCAGCGTTTATCAGACTTTCAGAGAGGGGAAATGTCAGTGAGCGTTCCGATTTCAGTTCCAGAGCAATTTGACCGATGACTCCTTCATATTTAGTCGTTTTCAGCCAATTTTCTGAATTTTTGAAAATGTCACTTTTTTGTGAAAATATCCACTAAATGAGGGAATAATGTGTGAGGGTACCCCAGGAGAGTTCCAAATGTGTGTGGGTAGAATATATATACCACGGGGGTAAAATTGAAAAAAGGTGAAAAAATGTTTTTGGACTTAGTCATTTTTTCAGCGTTTATCAGACTTTCAGATAGGGGAAATGTCAGTGAGCGTTCCGATTTCAGTTCCAGAGCGATTCGCCCGATGAGTCCTTCATATTTAGTCGTTTTCAGCCAAGTTTCTGAATTTTTGAAAATTTCACTTTTTTGTGAAAATATCCACTAAATGAGGGAATAATATGTGTGAGGGTACCCCAGGAGAGTTCCAAATGTGTGTGGGTAGAATATATATCCCACGGGGGTAAAATTGAAAAAAGGTGAAAAAATTTTTTTTTGGACTTAGTCATTTTTTCAGCGTTTATCAGACTTTCAGAGAGGGGAAATGTCAGTGAGCGTTCCGATTTCAGTTCCAGAGCAATTTGCCCGATGACTCCTTCATATTTAGTCGTTTTCAGCCAATTTTCTGAATTTTTGAAAATGTCACTTTTTTGTGTAAATATCCACTAAATGAGGGAATAATATGTGTGAGGGTACCCCAGGAGAGTTCCAAATGTGTTTGGGTAGAATATATATACCACGGGGGTAAAATTGAAAAAAGGTGAAAAAATTTTTTTGGACTTAGTCATTTTTTCAGCGTTTATCAGACTTTCAGATAGGGGAAATGTCAGTGAGCGTTCCGATTTCAGTTCCAGAGCGATTCGCCCGATGAGTCCTTCATATTTAGTCGTTTTCAGCCAATTTTCAGAATTTTTGAAAATTTCACTTTTTTGTGAAAATATCCACTAAATGAGGGAATAATATGTGTGAGGGTACCCCAGGAGAGTTCCAAATGTGTGTGGGTAGAATATATATCCCACGGGGGTAAAATTGAAAAAAGGTGAAAAAATTTTTTTTTGGACTTAGTCATTTTTTCAGCGTTTATCAGACTTTCAGAGAGGGGAAATGTCAATGAGCGTTCCGATTTCAGTTCCAGAGCAATTTGCCCGATGACTCCTTCATATTTAGTCGTTTTCAGCCAATTTTCAGAATTTTTAAAAATTTCACTTTTTTGTGAAAATATCCACTAACTGAGGGAATAATATGTGTGAGGGTACCCCAGGAGAGTTCCAAATGTGTGTGGGTAGAATATATATCCCACGGGGGTAAAATTGAAAAAAGGTGAAAATTTTTTTTTTGGACTTAGTCATTTTTTCAGCGTTTATCAGACTTTCAGATAGGGGAAATGTCAGTGAGCATTCCGATTTCAGTTCCAGCGCGATTTGCCTGATGAGTCCTTCATATTCAGTCGTTTTCAGCCAATTTTCAGAATTTTTGAAAATTTCACTTTTTTGTGAAAATATCCACTAAATGAGGGAATAATATGTGTGAGGGTACCCCAGGAGAGTTCCAAATGTGTGTGGGTAGAATATATATCCCACGGGGGTAAAATTGAAAAAAGGTGAAAAAATTTTTTTTTGGGACTTAGTCATTTTTTCAGCGTTTATCAGACTTTCAGATAGGGGAAATGTCAGTGAGCGTTCCGATTTCAGTTCCAGAGCAATTTGCCCGATGACTCCTTCATATTTAGTCGTTTTCAGCCAATTTTCTGAATTTTTGAAAATGTCACTTTTTGTGAAAATATCCACTAAATAAGGGAATAATATGTGTGAGGGTACCCCAGGAGAGTTCCAAATGTGTGTGGGTAGAATATATATCCCACGGGGGTAAAATTGAAAAAAGGTGAAAAATTTTTTTTTTTGGACTTAGTCATTTTTTCAGCGTTTATCAGACTTTCAGAGAGGGGAAATGTCAGTGAGCGTTCCGATTTCAGTTCCAGAGCGATTCGCCCGATGAGTCCTTCATATTTAGTCGTTTTCAGCCAAGTTTCTGAATTTTTGAAAATTTCACTTTTTTGTGAAAATATCCACTAAATGAGGGAATAATATGTGTGAGGGTACCCCAGGAGAGTTCCAAATGTGTGTGGGTAGAATATATATCCCACGGGGGTAAAATTGAAAAAAGGTGAAAAAATTTTTTTTTGGACTTAGTCATTTTTTCAGCGTTTATCAGACTTTCAGAGAGGGGAAATGTCAGTGAGCGTTCCGATTTCAGTTCCAGAGCAATTTGCCCGATGACTCCTTCATATTTAGTCGTTTTCAGCCAATATTCTGAATTTTTGAAATTGTCACTTTTTTGTGAAAATATCCACTAAATGAGGGAATAATATGTGTGAGGGTACCCCAGGAGAGTTCCAAATGTGTGTGGGTAGAATATATATCCCACGGGGGTAAAATTGAAAAAAGGTGAAAAAATTTTTTTTTTGGACTTAGTCATTTTTTCAGCGTTTATCAGACTTTCAGAGAGGGGAAATGTCAGTGATCGTTCCGATTTCAGTTCCAGAGCAATTTGCCCGATGACTCCTTCATATTTAGTCGTTTTCAGCCAATTTTCTGAATTTTTGAAAATGTCACTTTTTTGTGTAAATATCCACTAAATGAGGGAATAATATGTGTGAGGGTACCCCAGGAGAGTTCCAAATGTGTTTGGGTAGAATATATATACCACGGGGGTAAAACTGAAAAAAGGTGAAAAAATTTTTTTGGACTTAGTCATTTTTTCAGCGTTTATCAGACTTTCAGATAGGGGAAATGTCAGTGAGCGTTCCGATATCAGTTCCAGAGCGATTCGCCCGATGAGTCCTTCATATTTAGTCGTTTTCAGCCAATTTTCAGAATTTTTGAAAATTTCACTTTTTTGTGAAAATATCCACTAAATGAGGGAATAATATGTGTGAGGGTACCCCAGGAGAGTTCCAAATGTGTGTGGGTAGAATATATATCCCACGGGGGTAAAATTGAAAAAAGGTGAAAAAATTTTTTTTTGGACTTAGTCATTTTTTCAGCGTTTATCAGACTTTCAGAGAGGGGAAATGTCAGTGAGCGTTCCGATTTCAGTTCCAGAGCAATTTGCCCGATGACTCCTTCATATTTAGTCGTTTTCAGCCAATATTCTGAATTTTTGAAATTGTCACTTTTTTGTGAAAATATCCACTAAATGAGGGAATAATATGTGTGAGGGTACCCCAGGAGAGTTCCAAATGTGTGTGGGTAGAATATATATCCCACGGGGGTAAAATTGAAAAAAGGTGAAAAAATTTTTTTTTTGGACTTAGTCATTTTTTCAGCGTTTATCAGACTTTCAGAGAGGGGAAATGTCAGTGATCGTTCCGATTTCAGTTCCAGAGCAATTTGCCCGATGACTCCTTCATATTTAGTCGTTTTCAGCCAATTTTCTGAATTTTTGAAAATGTCACTTTTTTGTGTAAATATCCACTAAATGAGGGAATAATATGTGTGAGGGTACCCCAGGAGAGTTCCAAATGTGTTTGGGTAGAATATATATACCACGGGGGTAAAACTGAAAAAAGGTGAAAAAATTTTTTTGGACTTAGTCATTTTTTCAGCGTTTATCAGACTTTCAGATAGGGGAAATGTCAGTGAGCGTTCCGATTTCAGTTCCAGAGCGATTCGCCCGATGAGTCCTTCATATTTAGTCGTTTTCAGCCAATTTTCAGAATTTTTGAAAATTTCACTTTTTTGTGAAAATATCCACTAAATGAGGGAATAATATGTGTGAGGGTACCCCAGGAGAGTTCCAAATGTGTGTGGGTAGAATATATATCCCACGGGGGTAAAATTGAAAAAAGGTGAAAAAATTTTTTTTTTGGACTTAGTCATTTTTTCAGCGTTTATCAGACTTTCAGAGAGGGGAAATGTCAGTGAGCGTTCCGATTTCAGTTCCAGAGCAATTTGACCGATGACTCCTTCATATTTAGTCGTTTTCAGCCAATTTTCTGAATTTTTGAAAATGTCACTTTTTTGTGAAAATATCCACTAAATGAGGGAATAATGTGTGAGGGTACCCCAGGAGAGTTCCAAATGTGTGTGGGTAGAATATATATACCACGGGGGTAAAATTGAAAAAAGGTGAAAAAATGTTTTTGGACTTAGTCATTTTTTCAGCGTTTATCAGACTTTCAGATAGGGGAAATGTCAGTGAGCGTTCCGATTTCAGTTCCAGAGCGATTCGCCCGATGAGTCCTTCATATTTAGTCGTTTTCAGCCAAGTTTCTGAATTTTTGAAAATTTCACTTTTTTGTGAAAATATCCACTAAATGAGGGAATAATATGTGTGAGGGTACCCCAGGAGAGTTCCAAATGTGTGTGGGTAGAATATATATCCCACGGGGGTAAAATTGAAAAAAGGTGAAAAAATTTTTTTTTGGACTTAGTCATTTTTTCAGCGTTTATCAGACTTTCAGAGAGGGGAAATGTCAGTGAGCGTTCCGATTTCAGTTCCAGAGCAATTTGCCCGATGACTCCTTCATATTTAGTCGTTTTCAGCCAATTTTCTGAATTTTTGAAAATGTCACTTTTTTGTGTAAATATCCACTAAATGAGGGAATAATATGTGTGAGGGTACCCCAGGAGAGTTCCAAATGTGTTTGGGTAGAATATATATACCACGGGGGTAAAATTGAAAAAAGGTGAAAAAATTTTTTTAGACTTAGTCATTTTTTCAGCGTTTATCAGACTTTCAGATAGGGGAAATGTCAGTGAGCGTTCCGATTTCAGTTCCAGAGCGATTCGCCCGATGAGTCCTTCATATTTAGTCGTTTTCAGCCAATTTTCAGAATTTTTGAAAATTTCACTTTTTTGTGAAAATATCCACTAAATGAGGGAATAATATGTGTGAGGGTACCCCAGGAGAGTTCCAAATGTGTGTGGGTAGAATATATATCCCACGGGGGTAAAATTGAAAAAAGGTGAAAAAATTTTTTTTTGGACTTAGTCATTTTTTCAGCGTTTATCAGACTTTCAGAGAGGGGAAATGTCAATGAGCGTTCCGATTTCAGTTCCAGAGCAATTTGCCCGATGACTCCTTCATATTTAGTCGTTTTCAGCCAATTTTCAGAATTTTTAAAAATTTCACTTTTTTGTGAAAATATCCACTAACTGAGGGAATAATATGTGTGAGGGTACCCCAGGAGAGTTCCAAATGTGTGTGGGTAGAATATATATCCCACGGGGGTAAAATTGAAAAAAGGTGAAAATTTTTTTTTTGGACTTAGTCATTTTTTCAGCGTTTATCAGACTTTCAGATAGGGGAAATGTCAGTGAGCATTCCGATTTCAGTTCCAGCGCGATTTGCCTGATGAGTCCTTCATATTCAGTCGTTTTCAGCCAATTTTCAGAATTTTTGAAAATTTCACTTTTTTGTGAAAATATCCACTAAATGAGGGAATAATATGTGTGAGGGTACCCCAGGAGAGTTCCAAATGTGTGTGGGTAGAATATATATCCCACGGGGGTAAAATTGAAAAAAGGTGAAAAAATTTTTTTTTGGGACTTAGTCATTTTTTCAGCGTTTATCAGACTTTCAGATAGGGGAAATGTCAGTGAGCGTTCCGATTTCAGTTCCAGAGCAATTTGCCCGATGACTCCTTCATATTTAGTCGTTTTCAGCCAATTTTCTGAATTTTTGAAAATGTCACTTTTTGTGAAAATATCCACTAAATAAGGGAATAATATGTGTGAGGGTACCCCAGGAGAGTTCCAAATGTGTGTGGGTAGAATATATATCCCACGGGGGTAAAATTGAAAAAAGGTGAAAAATTTTTTTTTTTGGACTTAGTCATTTTTTCAGCGTTTATCAGACTTTCAGAGAGGGGAAATGTCAGTGAGCATTCCGATTTCAGTTCCAGAGCGATTCGCCCGATGAGTCCTTCATATTTAGTCGTTTTCAGCCAAGTTTCTGAATTTTTGAAAATTTCACTTTTTTGTGAAAATATCCACTAAATGAGGGAATAATATGTGTGAGGGTACCCCAGGAGAGTTCCAAATGTGTGTGGGTAGAATATATATCCCACGGGGGTAAAATTGAAAAAAGGTGAAAAAATTTTTTTTTGGACTTAGTCATTTTTTCAGCGTTTATCAGACTTTCAGAGAGGGGAAATGTCAGTGAGCGTTCCGATTTCAGTTCCAGAGCAATTTGCCCGATGACTCCTTCATATTTAGTCGTTTTCAGCCAATATTCTGAATTTTTGAAATTGTCACTTTTTTGTGAAAATATCCACTAAATGAGGGAATAATATGTGTGAGGGTACCCCAGGAGAGTTCCAAATGTGTGTGGGTAGAATATATATCCCACGGGGGTAAAATTGAAAAAAGGTGAAAAAATTTTTTTTTTGGACTTAGTCATTTTTTCAGCGTTTATCAGACTTTCAGAGAGGGGAAATGTCAGTGATCGTTCCGATTTCAGTTCCAGAGCAATTTGCCCGATGACTCCTTCATATTTAGTCGTTTTCAGCCAATTTTCTGAATTTTTGAAAATGTCACTTTTTTGTGTAAATATCCACTAAATGAGGGAATAATATGTGTGAGGGTACCCCAGGAGAGTTCCAAATGTGTTTGGGTAGAATATATATACCACGGGGGTAAAACTGAAAAAAGGTGAAAAAATTTTTTTGGACTTAGTCATTTTTTCAGCGTTTATCAGACTTTCAGATAGGGGAAATGTCAGTGAGCGTTCCGATTTCAGTTCCAGAGCGATTCGCCCGATGAGTCCTTCATATTTAGTCGTTTTCAGCCAATTTTCAGAATTTTTGAAAATTTCACTTTTTTGTGAAAATATCCACTAAATGAGGGAATAATATGTGTGAGGGTACCCCAGGAGAGTTCCAAATGTGTGTGGGTAGAATATATATCCCACGGGGGTAAAATTGAAAAAAGGTGAAAAAATTTTTTTTTGGACTTAGTCATTTTTTCAGCGTTTATCAGACTTTCAGAGAGGGGAAATGTCAGTGAGCGTTCCGATTTCAGTTCCAGAGCAATTTGCCCGATGACTCCTTCATATTTAGTCGTTTTCAGCCAATATTCTGAATTTTTGAAATTGTCACTTTTTTGTGAAAATATCCACTAAATGAGGGAATAATATGTGTGAGGGTACCCCAGGAGAGTTCCAAATGTGTGTGGGTAGAATATATATCCCACGGGGGTAAAATTGAAAAAAGGTGAAAAAATTTTTTTTTTGGACTTAGTCATTTTTTCAGCGTTTATCAGACTTTCAGAGAGGGGAAATGTCAGTGATCGTTCCGATTTCAGTTCCAGAGCAATTTGCCCGATGACTCCTTCATATTTAGTCGTTTTCAGCCAATTTTCTGAATTTTTGAAAATGTCACTTTTTTGTGTAAATATCCACTAAATGAGGGAATAATATGTGTGAGGGTACCCCAGGAGAGTTCCAAATGTGTTTGGGTAGAATATATATACCACGGGGGTAAAACTGAAAAAAGGTGAAAAAATTTTTTTGGACTTAGTCATTTTTTCAGCGTTTATCAGACTTTCAGATAGGGGAAATGTCAGTGAGCGTTCCGATTTCAGTTCCAGAGCGATTCGCCCGATGAGTCCTTCATATTTAGTCGTTTTCAGCCAATTTTCAGAATTTTTGAAAATTTCACTTTTTTGTGAAAATATCCACTAAATGAGGGAATAATATGTGTGAGGGTACCCCAGGAGAGTTCCAAATGTGTGTGGGTAGAATATATATCCCACGGGGGTAAAATTGAAAAAAGGTGAAAAAATTTTTTTTTTGGACTTAGTCATTTTTTCAGCGTTTATCAGACTTTCAGAGAGGGGAAATGTCAGTGAGTGTTCCGATTTCAGTTCCAGAGCAATTTGACCGATGACTCCTTCATATTTAGTCGTTTTCAGCCAATTTTCTGAATTTTTGAAAATGTCACTTTTTTGTGAAAATATCCACTAAATGAGGGAATAATGTGTGAGGGTACCCCAGGAGAGTTCCAAATGTGTGTGGGTAGAATATATATACCACGGGGGTAAAATTGAAAAAAGGTGAAAAAATGTTTTTGGACTTAGTCATTTTTTCAGCGTTTATCAGACTTTCAGATAGGGGAAATGTCAGTGAGCGTTCCGATTTCAGTTCCAGAGCGATTCGCCCGATGAGTCCTTCATATTTAGTCGTTTTCAGCCAAGTTTCTGAATTTTTGAAAATTTCACTTTTTTGTGAAAATATCCACTAAATGAGGGAATAATATGTGTGAGGGTACCCCAGGAGAGTTCCAAATGTGTGTGGGTAGAATATATATCCCACGGGGGTAAAATTGAAAAAAGGTGAAAAAATTTTTTTTTGGACTTAGTCATTTTTTCAGCGTTTATCAGACTTTCAGAGAGGGGAAATGTCAGTGAGCGTTCCGATTTCAGTTCCAGAGCAATTTGCCCGATGACTCCTTCATATTTAGTCGTTTTCAGCCAATTTTCAGAATTTTTGAAAATTTCACTTTTTTGTGAAAATATCCACTAAATGAGGGAATAATATGTGTGAGGGTACCCCAGGAGAGTTCCAAATGTGTGTGGGTAGAATATATATCCCACGGGGGTAAAATTGAAAAAAGGTGAAAAAATTTTTTTTTGGACTTAGTCATTTTTTCAGCGTTTATCAGACTTTCAGAGAGGGGAAATGTCAATGAGCGTTCCGATTTCAGTTCCAGAGCAATTTGCCCGATGACTCCTTCATATTTAGTCGTTTTCAGCCAATTTTCAGAATTTTTAAAAATTTCACTTTTTTGTGAAAATATCCACTAACTGAGGGAATAATATGTGTGAGGGTACCCCAGGAGAGTTCCAAATGTGTGTGGGTAGAATATATATCCCACGGGGGTAAAATTGAAAAAAGGTGAAAAAATTTTTTTTGACTTAGTCATTTTTTCAGCGTTTATCAGACTTTCAGATAGAGGAAATGTCAGTGAGCGTTCCGATTTCAGTTCCAGCGCGATTCGCCCGATGAGTCCTTCATATTCAGTCGTTTTCAGCCAATTTTCTGAATTTTTGAAAATGTCACTTTTTTGTGAAAATATCCACTAAATGAGGGAATAATATGTGTGAGGGTACCCCAGGAGAGTTCCAAATGTGTGTGGGTAGAATATATATCCCACGGGGGTAAAATTGAAAAAAGGTGAAAAAATTTTTTTTTTGGACTTAGTCATTTTTTCAGCGTTTATCAGACTTTCAGATAGGGGAAATGTCAGTGAGCGTTCCGATTTCAGTTCCAGAGCAATTTGCCCGATGACTCCTTCATATTTAGTCGTTTTCAGCCAATTTTCTGAATTTTTGAAAATGTCACTTTTTTGTGAAAATATCCACTAAATGAGGGAATAATATGTGTGAGGGTACCCCAGGAGAGTTCCAAATGTGTGTGGGTAGAATATATATACCACGGGGGTAAAATTGGAAAAAGGTGAAAAATTTTTTTTTCACTTAGTCATTTTTTCAGCGTTTATCAGACTTTCAGATAGGGGAAATGTCAGTGAGCGTTCCGATTTCAGTTCCAGAGCAATTTGCCCGATGACTCCTTCATATTTAGTTGTTTTCAGCCAATTTTCTGAATTTTTGAAAATGTCACTTTTTTGTGAAAATATCCACTAAATGAGGGAATAATATGTGTGAGGGTACCCCAGGAGAGTTCCAAATGTGTGTGGGTAGAATATATATCCCACGGGGGTAAAATTGAAAAAAGGTGAAAATTTTTTTTTTGGACTTAGTCATTTTTTCAGCGTTTATCAGACTTTCAGATAGGGGAAATGTCAGTGAGCATTCCGATTTCAGTTCCAGCGCGATTTGCCTGATGAGTCCTTCATATTCAGTCGTTTTCAGCCAATTTTCAGAATTTTTGAAAATTTCACTTTTTTGTGAAAATATCCACTAAATGAGGGAATAATATGTGTGAGGGTACCCCAGGAGAGTTCCAAATGTGTGTGGGTAGAATATATATCCCACGGGGGTAAAATTGAAAAAAGGTGAAAAAATTTTTTTTTGGGACTTAGTCATTTTTTCAGCGTTTATCAGACTTTCAGATAGGGGAAATGTCAGTGAGCGTTCCGATTTCAGTTCCAGAGCAATTTGCCCGATGACTCCTTCATATTTAGTCGTTTTCAGCCAATTTTCTGAATTTTTGAAAATGTCACTTTTTGTGAAAATATCCACTAAATAAGGGAATAATATGTGTGAGGGTACCCCAGGAGAGTTCCAAATGTGTGTGGGTAGAATATATATCCCACGGGGGTAAAATTGAAAAAAGGTGAAAAATTTTTTTTTTTGGACTTAGTCATTTTTTCAGCGTTTATCAGACTTTCAGAGAGGGGAAATGTCAGTGAGCGTTCCGATTTCAGTTCCAGAGCGATTCGCCCGATGAGTCCTTCATATTTAGTCGTTTTCAGCCAAGTTTCTGAATTTTTGAAAATTTCACTTTTTTGTGAAAATATCCACTAAATGAGGGAATAATATGTGTGAGGGTACCCCAGGAGAGTTCCAAATGTGTGTGGGTAGAATATATATCCCACGGGGGTAAAATTGAAAAAAGGTGAAAAAATTTTTTTTTGGACTTAGTCATTTTTTCAGCGTTTATCAGACTTTCAGAGAGGGGAAATGTCAGTGAGCGTTCCGATTTCAGTTCCAGAGCAATTTGCCCGATGACTCCTTCATATTTAGTCGTTTTCAGCCAATATTCTGAATTTTTGAAATTGTCACTTTTTTGTGAAAATATCCACTAAATGAGGGAATAATATGTGTGAGGGTACCCCAGGAGAGTTCCAAATGTGTGTGGGTAGAATATATATCCCACGGGGGTAAAATTGAAAAAAGGTGAAAAAATTTTTTTTTTGGACTTAGTCATTTTTTCAGCGTTTATCAGACTTTCAGAGAGGGGAAATGTCAGTGATCGTTCCGATTTCAGTTCCAGAGCAATTTGCCCGATGACTCCTTCATATTTAGTCGTTTTCAGCCAATTTTCTGAATTTTTGAAAATGTCACTTTTTTGTGTAAATATCCACTAAATGAGGGAATAATATGTGTGAGGGTACCCCAGGAGAGTTCCAAATGTGTTTGGGTAGAATATATATACCACGGGGGTAAAACTGAAAAAAGGTGAAAAAATTTTTTTGGACTTAGTCATTTTTTCAGCGTTTATCAGACTTTCAGATAGGGGAAATGTCAGTGAGCGTTCCGATTTCAGTTCCAGAGCGATTCGCCCGATGAGTCCTTCATATTTAGTCGTTTTCAGCCAATTTTCAGAATTTTTGAAAATTTCACTTTTTTGTGAAAATATCCACTAAATGAGGGAATAATATGTGTGAGGGTACCCCAGGAGAGTTCCAAATGTGTGTGGGTAGAATATATATCCCACGGGGGTAAAATTGAAAAAAGGTGAAAAAATTTTTTTTTTGGACTTAGTCATTTTTTCAGCGTTTATCAGACTTTCAGAGAGGGGAAATGTCAGTGAGCGTTCCGATTTCAGTTCCAGAGCAATTTGACCGATGACTCCTTCATATTTAGTCGTTTTCAGCCAATTTTCTGAATTTTTGAAAATGTCACTTTTTTGTGAAAATATCCACTAAATGAGGGAATAATGTGTGAGGGTACCCCAGGAGAGTTCCAAATGTGTGTGGGTAGAATATATATACCACGGGGGTAAAATTGAAAAAAGGTGAAAAAATGTTTTTGGACTTAGTCATTTTTTCAGCGTTTATCAGACTTTCAGATAGGGGAAATGTCAGTGAGCGTTCCGATTTCAGTTCCAGAGCGATTCGCCCGATGAGTCCTTCATATTTAGTCGTTTTCAGCCAATTTTCAGAATTTTTGAAAATTTCACTTTTTTGTGAAAATATCCACTAAATGAGGGAATAATATGTGTGAGGGTACCCCAGGAGAGTTCCAAATGTGTGTGGGTAGAATATATATCCCACGGGGGTAAAATTGAAAAAAGGTGAAAATTTTTTTTTTGACTTAGTCATTCTTTCAGCGTTTATCAGACTTTCAGATAGAGGAAATGTCAGTGAGCGTTCCGATTTCAGTTCCAGCGCGGTTCGCCCGATGAGTCCTTCATATTCAGTCGTTTTCAGCCAATTTTCCGAATTTTTGAAAATTTCACTTTTTTGTGAAAATATCCACTAAATGAGGGAATAATATGTGTGAGGGTACCCCAGGAGAGTTCCAAATGTGTGTGGGTAGAATATATATCCCACGGGGGTAAAATTGAAAAAAGGTGAAAAAATTTTTTTTTTTGACTTAGTCATTTTTCCGGCGTTTATCAGACTTTCAGATAGGGGAAATGTCAGTGAGCGTTCCGATTTCAGTTCCAGAGCGATTCGCCCGATGAGTCCTTCATATTTAGTCGTTTTCAGCCAATTTTCGGAATTTTTGAAAATTTCACTTTTTTGTGAAAATATCCACTAAATGAGGGAATAATATGTGTGAGGGTACCCCAGGAGAGTTCCAAATGTGTGTGGGTAGAATATATATCCCACGGGGGTAAAATTGAAAAAAGGTGAAAAAATTTTTTTTTGGACTTAGTCATTTTTTCAGCGTTTATCAGACTTTCAGAGAGGGGAAATGTCAGTGAGCGTTCCGATTTCAGTTCCAGAGCAATTTGCCCGATGACTCCTTCATATTTAGTCGTTTTCAGCCAATTTTCTGAATTTTTGAAAATGTCACTTTTTTGTGAAAATATCCACTAAATGAGGGAATAATATGTGTGAGGGTACCCCAGGAGAGTTCCAAATGTGTGTGGGTAGAATATATATCCCACGGGGGTTAAATTGAAAAAAGGTGAAAAAAATTTTTCTTTGGACTTAGTCATTTTTTCAGCGTTTATCAGACTTTCAGAGAGGGGAAATGTCAGTGAGCGTTCCGATTTCAGTTCCAGAGCAATTTCCCCGATGACTCCTTCATATTTAGTAGTTTTCAGCCAATTTTCTGAATTTTTGAAAATGTCACTTTTTTGTGAAATATCCACCAAATGAGGGAATAATATGTGTGAGGGTACCCCAGGAGAGTTCCAAATGTGTGTGGGTAGAATATATATACCACGGGGTAAAATTGAAAAAAGGTGAAAAAATTTTTTTGGACTTAGTCATTTTTTCAGCGTTTATCAGACTTTCAGATAGGGGAAATGTCAGTGAGCGTTCTGATTTCAGTTCCAGCGCGATTCGCCCGATGAGTCCTTCATATTCAGTCGTTTTCAGCCAATTTTCTGAATTTTTGAAAATTTCACTTTTTTGCGAAAATATCCACTAAATGAGGGAATAATATGTGTGAGGGTACCCCAGGAGAGTTCCAAATGTGTGTGGGTAGAATATATATCCCACGGGGGTTAAATTGAAAAAAGGTGAAAAAATTTTTTTTTTGGACTTAGTCATTTTTTCAGCGTTTATCAGACTTTCAGAGAGGGGAAATGTCAGTGAGTGTTCCGATTTCAGTTCCAGAGCGATTCACCCGATGAGTCCTTCATATTTAGTCGTTTTCAGCCAATTTTCGGAATTTTTGAAAATTTCACTTTTTTGTGAAAATATCCACTAAATGAGGGAATAATATGTGTGAGGGTACCCCAGGAGAGTTCCAAATGTGTGTGGGTAGAATATATATCCCACGGGGGTAAAATTGAAAAAAGGTGAAAAAATTTTTTCTTTGGACTTAGTCATTCTTTCAGCGTTTATCAGACTTTCAGAGAGGGGAAATGTCAGTGAGCGTTCCGATTTCAGTTCCAGAGCAATTTCCCCGATGACTCCTTCATATTTAGTCGTTTTCAGCCAATTTTCTGAATTTTTGAAAATGTCACTTTTTTGTGAAAATATCCACCAAATGAGGGAATAATATGTGTGAGGGTACCCCAGGAGAGTTCCAAATGTGTGTGGGTAGAATATATATACCACGGGGTAAAATTGAAAAAAGGTGAAAAAATTTTTTTGGACTTAGTCATTTTTTCAGCGTTTATCAGACTTTCAGATAGGGGAAATGTCAGTGAGCGTTCCGATTTCAGTTCCAGCGCGATTCGCCCGATGAGTCCTTCATATTCAGTCGTTTTCAGCCAATTTTCTGAATTTTTGAAAATTTCACTTTTTTGCGAAAATATCCACTAAATGAGGGCATAATATGTGTGAGGGTACCCCAGGAGAGTTCCAAATGTGTGTGGGTAGAATATATATCCCACGGGGGTAAAATTGAAAAAAGGTGAAAAAATTTTTTTTGGACTTAGTCATTTTTTCAGCGTTTATCAGACTTTCAGATAGGGGAAATGTCAGTGAGCGTTCCGATTTCAGTTCCAGAGCGATTCGCCCGATGAGTCCTTCATATTTAGTCGCTTTCAGCCAATTTTCAGAATTTTTAAAAATTTCACTTTTTTGTGAAAATATCCACTAAATGAGGGAATAATATGTGTGAGGGTACCCCAGGAGAGTTCCAAATGTGTGTGGGTAGAATATATATCCCACGGGGGTAAAATTGAAAAAAGGTGAAAAAATTTTTTTTTTTGACTTAGTCATTTTTCCGGCGTTTATCAGACTTTCAGATAGGGGAAATGTCAGTGACCGTTCCGATTTCAGTTCCAGAGCAATTTGCCCGATGACTCCTTCATATTTAGTCGTTTTCAGCCAATTTTCAGAATTTTTGAAAATGTCACTTTTTTGTGAAAATATCCACTAAATGAGGGAATAATATGTGTGAGGGTACCCCAGGAGAGTTCCAAATGTGTGTGGGTAGAATATATATACCACGGGGGTAAAATTGAAAAAAGGTGAAAAATTTTTTTTGGACTTAGTCATTTTTTCAGCGTTTATCAGACTTTCAGAGAGGGGAAATGTCAGTGAGCGTTCCGATTTCAGTTCCAGAGCGATTCGCCCGATGAGTCCTTCATATTTAGTCGTTTTCAGCCAATTTTCGGAATTTTTGAAAATTTCACTTTTTTGTGAAAATATCCACTAAATGAGGGAATAATATGTGTGAGGGTACCCCAGGAGAGTTCCAAATGTGTGTGGGTAGAATATATATCCCACGGGGGTAAAATTGAAAAAAGGTGAAAAAATTTTTTTTTGGACTTAGTCATTTTTTCAGCGTTTATCAGACTTTCAGAGAGGGGAAATGTCAGTGAGCGTTCCGATTTCAGTTCCAGAGCAATTTGCCCGATGACTCCTTCATATTTAGTCGTTTTCAGCCAATTTTCTGAATTTTTGAAAATGTCACTTTTTTGTGAAAATATCCACTAAATGAGGGAATAATATGTGTGAGGGTACCCCAGGAGAGTTCCAAATGTGTGTGGGTAGAATATATATCCCACGGGGGTTAAATTGAAAAAAGGTGAAAAAATTTTTTCTTTGGACTTAGTCATTTTTTCAGCGTTTATCAGACTTTCAGAGAGGGGAAATGTCAGTGAGCGTTCCGATTTCAGTTCCAGAGCAATTTGCCCGATGACTCCTTCATATTTAGTCGTTTTCAGCCAATTTTCTGAATTTTTGAAAATGTCACTTTTTTGTGAAAATATCCACCAAATGAGGGAATAATATGTGTGAGGGTACCCCAGGAGAGTTCCAAATGTGTGTGGGTAGAATATATATACCACGGGGTAAAATTGAAAAAAGGTGAAAAATTTTTTTGGACTTAGTCATTTTTTCAGCGTTTATCAGACTTTCAGATAGGGGAAATGTCAGTGAGCGTTCCGATTTCAGTTCCAGCGCGATTCGCCCGATGAGTCCTTCATATTCAGTCGTTTTCAGCCAATTTTCCGAATTTTTGAAAATTTCACTTTTTTGTGAAAATATCCACTAAATGAGGGAATAATATGTGTGAGGGTACCCCAGGAGAGTTCCAAATGTGTGTGGGTAGAATATATATCCCACGGGGGTAAAATTGAAAAAAGGTGAAAAAATTTTTTTTTTGGACTTAGTCATTTTTTCAGCGTTTATCAGACTTTCAGAGAGGGGAAATGTCAGTGAGCGTTCCGATTTCCGTTCCAGAGCAATTTGCCCGATGACTCCTTCATATTTAGTTGTTTTCAGCCAATTTTCAGAATTTTTGAAAATGTCACTTTTTTGTGAAAATATCCACTAAATGAGGGAATAATATGTGTGAGGGTACCCCAGGAGAGTTCCAAATGTGTGTGGGTAGAATATATATACCACGGGGGTAAAATTGAAAAAAGGTGAAAAATTTTTTTTTTTGACTTAGTCATTTTTCCGGCGTTTATCAGACTTTCAGATAGGGGAAATGTCAGTGAGCGTTCCGATTTCAGTTCCAGAGCGATTCGCCCGATGAGTCCTTCATATTCAGTCGTTTTCAGCCAATTTTCCGAATTTTTGAAAATTTCACTTTTTTGCGAAAATATCCACTAAATGAGGGAATAATATGTGTGAGGGTACCCCAGGAGAGTTCCAAATGTGTGTGGGTAGAATATATATCCCACGGGGGTAAAATTGAAAAAAGGTGAAAATTTTTTTTTTTTGACTTAGTCATTTTTCCGGCGTTTATCAGACTTTCAGATAGGGGAAATGTCAGTGAGCGTTCCGATTTCAGTTCCAGAGCGATTCGCCCGATGAGTCCTTCATATTTAGTCGTTTTCAGCCAATTTTGTGAATTTTTGAAAATTTCACTTTTTTGTGAAAATATCCACTAAATGAGGGAATAATATGTGTGAGGGTACCCCAGGAGAGTTCCAAATGTGTGTGGGTAGAATATATATCCCACGGGGGTAAAATTGAAAAAAGGTGAAAAAATTTTTTTTTTGGACTTAGTCATTTTTTCAGCGTTTATCAGACTTTCAGATAGGGGAAATGTCAGTGAGCGTTCCGATTTCAGTTCCAGAGCAATTTGCCCGATGACTCCTTCATATTTAGTCGTTTTCAGCCAATTTTCTGAATTTTTCAAAAATGTCACTTTTTTGTGAAAATATCCACTAAATGAGGCAATAATATGTGTGAGGGTACCCCAGGAGAGTTCCAAATGTGTGTGGGTACAATATATATCCCACGGGGGTAAAATTGAAAAAAGGTGAAAATATATATTTTTTTGACTTAGTCATTTTTCCGGCGTTTATCAGACTTTCAGATAGGGGAAATGTCAGTGAGCGTTCCGATTTCCGTTCCAGAACAATTTGCCCGATGACTCCTTCATATTTAGTCGTTTTCAGCCAATTTTCTGAATTTTTGAAAATTTCACTTTTTTGTGAAAATATCCACTAAATGAGGGAATAATATGTGTGAGGGTACCCCAGGAGAGTTCCAAATGTGTGTGGGTAGAATATATATCCCACGGGGGTAAAATTGAAAAAAGGTGAAAAAATTTTTTTTTTGGACTTAGTCATTTTTTCAGCGTTTATCAGACTTTCAGAGAGGGGAAATGTCAGTGAGCGTTCCGATTTCCGTTCCAGAGCAATTTGCCCGATGACTCCTTCTTATTTAGCCGTTTTCAGCCAATTTTCAGAATTTTTGAAAATGTCACTTTTTTGTGAAAATATCCACTAAATGAGGGAATAATATGTGTGAGGGTACCCCAGGAGAGTTCCAAATGTGTGTGGGTAGAATATATATCCCACGGGGGTAAAATTGAAAAAAGGTGAAAAATTTTTTTTTTTGACTTAGTCATTTTTCCGGCGTTTATCAAACTTTCAGATAGGGGAAATGTCAGTGAGCGTTCCGATTTCAGTTCCAGAGCGATTCGCCCGATGAGTCCTTCATATTTAGTCGTTTTCAGCCAATTTTCTGAATTTTTGAAAATGTCACTTTTTTGTGAAAATATCCACTAAATGAGGGAATAATATGTGTGAGGGTACCCCAGGAGAGTTCCAAATGTGTGTGGGTAGAATATATATCCCACGGGGGTAAAATTGAAAAAAGGTGAAAAAATTTTTTTTTTGGACTTAGTCATTTTTTCAGCGTTTATCAGACTTTCAGAGAGGGGAAATGTCAGTGAGCGTTCCGATTTCCGTTCCAGCGCGATTCGCCCGATGAGTCCTTCATATTCAGTCGTTTTCAGCCAATTTTCTGAATTTTTGAAAATTTCACTTTTTTGTGAAAATATCCACTAAATGAGGGAATAATATGTGTGAGGGTACCCCAGGAGAGTTCCAAATGTGTGTGGGTAGAATATATATCCCACGGGGGTAAAATTGAAAAAAGGTGAAAAAATTTTTTTTTTTGACTTAGTCATTTTTCCGGCGTTTATCAGACTTTCAGATAGGGGAAATGTCAGTGAGCGTTCCGATTTCCGTTCCAGAGCAATTTGCCCGATGACTCCTTCATATTTAGTCGTTTTCAGCCAATTTTCTGAATTTTTGAAAATGTCACTTTTTTGTGAAAATATCCACTAAATGAGGGAATAATATGTGTGAGGGTACCCCAGGAGAGTTCCAAATGTGTGTGGGTAGAATATATATACCACGGGGGTAAAATTGAAAAAAGGTGAAAAAATTTTTTTTTTGGACTTAGTCATTTTTTCAGCGTTTATCAGACTTTCAGAGAGGGGAAATGTCAGTGAGCGTTCCGATTTCAGTTCCAGAGCAATTTGCCCGATGACTCCTTCATATTTAGTCGTTTTCAGCCAATTTTCTGAATTTTTGAAAATGTCACTTTTTTGTGAAAATATCCACTAAATGAGGGAATAATATGTGTGAGGGTACCCCAGGAGAGTTCCAAATGTGTGTGGGTAGAATATATATCCCACGGGGGTTAAATTGAAAAAAGGTGAAAAAATTTTTTCTTTGGACTTAGTCATTTTTTCAGCGTTTATCAGACTTTCAGAGAGGGGAAATGTCAGTGAGCGTTCCGATTTCAGTTCCAGAGCAATTTGCCTGATGACTCCTTCATATTTAGTCGTTTTCAGCCAATTTTCTGAATTTTTGAAAATGTCACTTTTTTGTGAAAATATCCACCAAATGAGGGAATAATATGTGTGAGGGTACCCCAGGAGAGTTCCAAATGTGTGTGGGTAGAATATATATACCACGGGGTAAAATTGAAAAAAGGTGAAAAAAATTTTTTGGACTTAGTCATTGTTTCAGCGTTTATCAGACTTTCAGATAGGGGAAATGTCAGTGAGCGTTCCGATTTCAGTTCCAGCGCGATTCGCCCGATGAGTCCTTCATATTCAGTCGTTTTCAGCCAATTTTCAGAATTTTTGAAAATTTCACTTTTTTGCGAAAATATCCACTAAATGAGGGAATAATATGTGTGAGGGTACCCCAGGAGAGTTCCAAATGTGTGTGGGTAGAATATATATCCCACGGGGGTAAAATTGAAAAAAGGTGAAAATTTTTTTTTTTACTTAGTCATTTTTTCAGCGTTTATCAGACTTTCAGATAGAGGAAATGTCAGTGAGCGTTCCGATTTCAGTTCCAGCGCGATTCGCCCGATGAGTCCTTCATATTCAGTCGTTTTCAGCCAATTTTCAGAATTTTTGAAAATTTCACTTTTTTGTGAAAATATCCACTAAATGAGGGAATAATATGTGTGAGGGTACCCCAGGAGAGTTCCAAATGTGTGTGGGTAGAATATATATCCCACGGGGGTAAAATTGAAAAAAGGTGAAAAAATTTTTTTTTTTGACTTAGTCATTTTTCCGGCGTTTATCAGACTTTCAGATAGGGGAAATGTCAGTGAGCGTTCCGATTTCAGTTCCAGAGCGATTCGCCCGATGAGTCCTTCATATTTAGTCGTTTTCAGCCAATTTTCTGAATTTTTGAAAATTTCACTTTTCTGTGAAAATATCCACTAAATGAGGGAATAATATGTGTGAGGGTACCCCAGGAGAGTTCCAAATGTGTGTGGGTAGAATATATATCCCACGGGGGTAAAATTGAAAAAAGGTGAAAAAATTTTTTTTTTGGACTTAGTCATTTTTTCAGCGTTTATCAGACTTTCAGATAGGGGAAATGTCAGTGAGCGTTCCGATTTCAGTTCCAGAGCAATTTGCCCGATGACTCCTTCATATTTAGTCGTTTTCAGCCAATTTTCAGAATTTTTGAAAATGTCACTTTTTGTGAAAATATCCACTAAATAAGGGAATAATATGTGTGAGGGTACCCCAGGAGAGTTGCAAATGTGTGTGGGTAGAATATATATCCCACGGGGGTAAAATTGAAAAAAGGTGAAAAAATTATTTTTTTGGACTTAGTCATTTTTTCAGCGTTTATCAGACTTTCAGAGAGGGGAAATGTCAGTGAGCGTTCCGATTTCCGTTCCAGAGCAATTTGCCCGATGACTCCTTCATATTTAGTCGTTTTCAGCCAATTTTCAGAATTTTTGAAAATGTCACTTTTTTGTGAAAATATCCACTAAATGAGGGAATAATATGTGTGAGGGTACCCCAGGAGAGTTCCAAATGTGTGTGGGTAGAATGTATATACCACGGGGGTAAAATTGAAAAAAGGTGAAAAATTTTTTTTGGACTTAGTCATTTTTTCAGCGTTTATCAGACTTTCAGATAGGGGAAATGTCAGTGAGCGTTCCGATTTCAGTTCCAGAGCGATTCGCCCGATGAGTCCTTCATATTTAGTCGTTTTCAGCCAATTTTCTGAATTTTTGAAAATTTCACTTTTTTGTGAAAATATCCACTAAATGAGGGAATAATATGTGTGAGGGTACCCCAGGAGAGTTCCAAATGTGTGTGGGTAGAATATATATCCCACGGGGGTAAAATTGAAAAAAGGTGAAAAATTTTTTTTTTTGACTTAGTCATTTTTCCGGCGTTTATCAGACTTTCAGATAGGGGAAATGTCAGTGAGCGTTCCGATTTCAGTTCCAGAGCAATTTGCCCGATGACTCCTTCATATTTAGTCGTTTTCAGCCAATTTTCTGAATTTTTGAAAATGTCACTTTTTGTGAAAATATCCACTAAATAAGGGAATAATATGTGTGAGGGTACCCCAGGAGAGTTGCAAATGTGTGTGGGTAGAATATATATCCCACGGGGGTAAAATTGAAAAAAGGTGAAAAAATTATTTTTTTGGACTTAGTCATTTTTTCAGCGTTTATCAGACTTTCAGAGAGGGGAAATGTCAGTGAGCGTTCCGATTTCCGTTCCAGAGCAATTTGCCCGATGACTCCTTCATATTTAGTCGTTTTCAGCCAATTTTCAGAATTTTTGAAAATGTCACTTTTTTGTGAAAATATCCACTAAATGAGGGAATAATATGTGTGAGGGTACCCCAGGAGAGTTCCAAATGTGTGTGGGTAGAATGTATATACCACGGGGGTAAAATTGAAAAAAGGTGAAAAATTTTTTTTGGACTTAGTCATTTTTTCAGCGTTTATCAGACTTTCAGATAGGGGAAATGTCAGTGAGCGTTCCGATTTCAGTTCCAGAGCGATTCGCCCGATGAGTCCTTCATATTTAGTCGTTTTCAGCCAATTTTCTGAATTTTTGAAAATTTCACTTTTTTGTGAAAATATCCACTAAATGAGGGAATAATATGTGTGAGGGTACCCCAGGAGAGTTCCAAATGTGTGTGGGTAGAATATATATCCCACGGGGGTAAAATTGAAAAAAGGTGAAAAATTTTTTTTTTTGACTTAGTCATTTTTCCGGCGTTTATCAGACTTTCAGATAGGGGAAATGTCAGTGAGCGTTCCGATTTCAGTTCCAGAGCGATTCGCCCGATGAGTCCTTCATATTTAGTCGTTTTCAGCCAATTTTCTGAATTTTTGAAAATGTCACTTTTTTGTGAAAATATCCACTAAATGAGGGAATAATATGTGTGAGGGTACCCCAGGAGAGTTCCAAATGTGTGTGGGTAGAATATATATCCCACGGGGGTAAAATTGAGAAAAGGTGAAAAAATTTTTTTTTTGGACTTAGTCATTTTTTCAGCGTTTATCAGACTTTCAGAGAGGGGAAATGTCAGTGAGCGTTCCGATTTCCGTTCCAGCGCGATTCGCCCGATGAGTCCTTCATATTCAGTCGTTTTCAATCAATTTTCTGAATTTTTGAAAATTTCACTTTTTTGTGAAAATATCCACTAAATGAGGGAATAATATGTGTGAGGGTACCCCAGGAGTGTTCCAAATGTTCGTGGGTAGAATACATATCCCACGGGGGTAAAATTGAAAAGAGTTGAAAAATTTTTCTTTGGACTTAGTCATTTTTCCGGCGTTTATCAGACTTTCAGATAGGGGAAATGTCAGTGAGCGTTCCGATTTCAGTTCCAGAGCGATTCGCCCAATGAGTCCTTCATATTTAGTCGTTTTCAGCCAATTTTCAGAATTTTTGAAAATTTCACTTTTTTGTGAAAATATCCACTAAATGAGGGAATAATATGTGTGAGGGTACCCCAGGAGAGTTCCAAATGTGTGTGGGTAGAATATATATCCCACGGGGGTAAAATTGAAAAGAGGTGAAAAAATTTTTTTTTGGACTTAGTCATTTTTTCAGCGTTTATCAGACTTTCAGATAGGGGAAATGTCAGTGAGCGTTCCGATATCAGTTCCAGCGCGATTCGCCCGATGAGTCCTTCATATTCAGTAGTTTTCAGTCAATTTTCTGAATTTTTGAAAATTTCACTTTTTTGTGAAAATATCCACTAAATGAGGGAATAATATGTGTGAGGGTACCCCAGGAGTGTTCCAAATGTTCGTGGGTAGAATACATATCCCACGGGGGTAAAATTGAAAAGAGTTGAAAAATTTTTCTTTGGACTTAGTCATTTTTCCGGCGTTTATGAGACTTTCAGATAGGGGAAATGTCAGTGAGCGTTCCGATTTCAGTTCCAGAGCGATTCGCCCAATGAGTCCTTCATATTTAGTCGTTTTCAGCCAATTTTCAGAATTTTTGAAAATTTCACTTTTTTGTGAAAATATCCACTAAATGAGGGAATAATATGTGTGAGGATACCCCAGGAGAGTTCCAAATGTGTGTGGGTAGATTATATATCCCAAGGGGGTAAAATTGAAAAAAGGTGAAAAAAAATTTTTTTTAGACTTAGTCATTTTTTCAGCGTTTATCAGCCTTTCAGATAGGGGAAATGTCAGTGAGCGTTCCGATTTTAGTTCCAGCGCGATTCGCCTGATGAGTCCTTCATATTCAGTAGTTTTCAGTCAATTTTCTGAATTTTTGAAAATTTCACTTTTTTGTGAAAATATCCACTAAATGAGGGAATAATATGTGTGAGGGTACCCCAGGACTGTTCCAAATGTGCGTGGGTAGAATATATATCCCACGGGGGTAAAATTGAAAAGAGTTGAAAAAATTTTTTTTTGGACTTAGTCATTTTTCCGGCGTTTATCAGACTTTCAGATAGGGGAAATGTCAGTGAGCTTTCCGATTTCAGTTCCAGAGCAATTCGCCCGATGAGTCCTTCATATTTAGTCGTTTTCAGCCAATTTTCTGAATTTTTGAAAATTTCACTTTTTTGTGAAAATATCCACTAAATGAGGGAATAATATGTGTGAGGATACCCCAGGAGAGTTCCAAATGTGTGTGGGTAGAATATATATCCCACGGGGGTAAAATTGAAAAAAGGTGAAAAAATTTTTTTTTTGGACTTAGTCATTTTTTCAACGTTTATCAGACTTTCAGATAGGGGAAATTTCAGTGAGCATTCCGATTTCAGTTCCAGAGCGATTCGCCAGATGAGTCCTTCATATTTAGTCGTTTTCAGCCAATTTTCAGAATTTTTGAAAATTTCACTTTTTTGTGAAAATATCCACTAAATGAGGGAATAATATGTGTGAGGGTACCCCAGGAGTGTTCCAAATGTGCGTGGGTAGAATATATATCCCACGGGGGTAAAATAGAAAAGAGTTGAAAAATTTTTCTTTGGACTTAGTCATTTTTCCGGCGTTTATCAGACTTTCAGATAGGGGAAATGTCAGTGAGCGTTCCGATTTCAGTTCCAGAGCGATTCGCCCGATGAGTCCTTCATATTTAGTCGTTTTCAGCCAATTTTCTGAATTTTTGAAAATTTCACTTTTTTGTGAAAATATCCACTAAATGAGGGAATAATATGTGTGAGGATACCCCAGGAGAGTTCCAAATGTGTGTGGGTAGATTATATATCCCACGGGGGTAAAATTGAAAAAAGGTGAAAAAAAATTTTTTTTAGACTTAGTCATTTTTTCAGCGTTTATCAGACTTTCAGATAGGGGAAATGTCAGTGAGCATTCCGATTTCAGTTCCAGAGCGATTCGCCAGATGAGTCCTTCATATTCAGTCGTTTTCAGCCAATTTTCTGAATTTTTGAAAATTTCACTTTTTTGTGAAAATATCCACTAAATGAGGGAATAATATGTGTGAGGGTACCCCAGGAGAGTTCCAAATGTGTGTGGGTAGAATATATATCCCACGGGGGTAAAATTGAAAAAAGGTGAAAAATTTTTTTTTTTGACTTAGTCATTTTTCCGCCGTTTATCAAACTTTCAGATAGGGGAAATGTCAGTGAGCGTTCCGATTTCAGTTCCAGAGCGATTCGCCCGATGAGTCCTTCATATTTAGTCGTTTTCAGCCAATTTTCTGAATTTTTGAAAATTTCACTTTTCTGTGAAAATATCCACTAAATGAGGGAATAATATGTGTGAGGGTACCCCAGGAGAGTTCCAAATGTGTGTGGGTAGAATATATATCCCACGGGGGTAAAATTGAGAAAAGGTGAAAAAATTTTTTTTTTGGACTTAGTCATTTTTTCAGCGTTTATCAGACTTTCAGAGAGGGGAAATGTCAGTGAGCGTTCCGATTTCCGTTCCAGCGCGATTCGCCCGATGAGTCCTTCATATTCAGTCGTTTTCAATCAATTTTCTGAATTTTTGAAAATTTCACTTTTTTGTGAAAATATCCACTAAATGAGGGAATAATATGTGTGAGGGTACCCCAGGAGTGTTCCAAATGTTCGTGGGTAGAATACATATCCCACGGGGGTAAAATTGAAAAGAGTTGAAAAATTTTTCTTTGGACTTAGTCATTTTTCCGGCGTTTATCAGACTTTCAGATAGGGGAAATGTCAGTGAGCGTTCCGATTTCAGTTCCAGAGCGATTCGCCCAATGAGTCCTTCATATTTAGTCGTTTTCAGCCAATTTTCAGAATTTTTGAAAATTTCACTTTTTTGTGAAAATATCCACTAAATGAGGGAATAATATGTGTGAGGGTACCCCAGGAGAGTTCCAAATGTGTGTGGGTAGAATATATATCCCACGGGGGTAAAATTGAAAAGAGGTGAAAAAATTTTTTTTTGGACTTAGTCATTTTTTCAGCGTTTATCAGACTTTCAGATAGGGGAAATGTCAGTGAGCGTTCCGATATCAGTTCCAGCGCGATTCGCCCGATGAGTCCTTCATATTCAGTAGTTTTCAGTCAATTTTCTGAATTTTTGAAAATTTCACTTTTTTGTGAAAATATCCACTAAATGAGGGAATAATATGTGTGAGGGTACCCCAGGAGTGTTCCAAATGTTCGTGGGTAGAATACATATCCCACGGGGGTAAAATTGAAAAGAGTTGAAAAATTTTTCTTTGGACTTAGTCATTTTTCCGGCGTTTATGAGACTTTCAGATAGGGGAAATGTCAGTGAGCGTTCCGATTTCAGTTCCAGAGCGATTCGCCCAATGAGTCCTTCATATTTAGTCGTTTTCAGCCAATTTTCAGAATTTTTGAAAATTTCACTTTTTTGTGAAAATATCCACTAAATGAGGGAATAATATGTGTGAGGATACCCCAGGAGAGTTCCAAATGTGTGTGGGTAGATTATATATCCCAAGGGGGTAAAATTGAAAAAAGGTGAAAAAAAATTTTTTTTAGACTTAGTCATTTTTTCAGCGTTTATCAGCCTTTCAGATAGGGGAAATGTCAGTGAGCGTTCCGATTTTAGTTCCAGCGCGATTCGCCTGATGAGTCCTTCATATTCAGTAGTTTTCAGTCAATTTTCTGAATTTTTGAAAATTTCACTTTTTTGTGAAAATATCCACTAAATGAGGGAATAATATGTGTGAGGGTACCCCAGGACTGTTCCAAATGTGCGTGGGTAGAATATATATCCCACGGGGGTAAAATTGAAAAGAGTTGAAAAAATTTTTTTTTGGACTTAGTCATTTTTCCGGCGTTTATCAGACTTTCAGATAGGGGAAATGTCAGTGAGCTTTCCGATTTCAGTTCCAGAGCAATTCGCCCGATGAGTCCTTCATATTTAGTCGTTTTCAGCCAATTTTCTGAATTTTTGAAAATTTCACTTTTTTGTGAAAATATCCACTAAATGAGGGAATAATATGTGTGAGGATACCCCAGGAGAGTTCCAAATGTGTGTGGGTAGAATATATATCCCACGGGGGTAAAATTGAAAAAAGGTGAAAAAATTTTTTTTTTGGACTTAGTCATTTTTTCAACGTTTATCAGACTTTCAGATAGGGGAAATTTCAGTGAGCATTCCGATTTCAGTTCCAGAGCGATTCGCCAGATGAGTCCTTCATATTTAGTCGTTTTCAGCCAATTTTCAGAATTTTTGAAAATTTCACTTTTTTGTGAAAATATCCACTAAATGAGGGAATAATATGTGTGAGGGTACCCCAGGAGTGTTCCAAATGTGCGTGGGTAGAATATATATCCCACGGGGGTAAAATAGAAAAGAGTTGAAAAATTTTTCTTTGGACTTAGTCATTTTTCCGGCGTTTATCAGACTTTCAGATAGGGGAAATGTCAGTGAGCGTTCCGATTTCAGTTCCAGAGCGATTCGCCCGATGAGTCCTTCATATTTAGTCGTTTTCAGCCAATTTTCTGAATTTTTGAAAATTTCACTTTTTTGTGAAAATATCCACTAAATGAGGGAATAATATGTGTGAGGATACCCCAGGAGAGTTCCAAATGTGTGTGGGTAGATTATATATCCCACGGGGGTAAAATTGAAAAAAGGTGAAAAAAAATTTTTTTTAGACTTAGTCATTTTTTCAGCGTTTATCAGACTTTCAGATAGGGGAAATGTCAGTGAGCATTCCGATTTCAGTTCCAGAGCGATTCGCCAGATGAGTCCTTCATATTTAGTCGTTTTCAGCCAATTTTCAGAATTTTTGAAAATTTCACTTGTTTGTGAAAATATCCACTAAATGAGGGAATAAGATGTGTGAGGGTACCCCATGAGTGTTCCAAATGTGCGTGGGTAGAATATATATCCCACGGGGGTAAAATTGAAAAGAGTTGAAAAATTTTTCTTTGGACTTAGTCATTTTTCCGGCGTTTATCAGACTTTCAGATAGGGGAAATGTCAGTGAGCGTTCCGATTTCAGTTCCAGCGCGATTCGCCCGATGAGTCCTTCATATTCAGTCGTTTTCAGCCAATTTTCTGAATTTTTGAAAATTTCACTTTTTTGTGAAAATATCCACTAAATGAGGGAATAATATGTGTGAGGGTACCCCAGGAGAGTTCCAAATGTGTGTGGGTAGAATATATATCCCACGGGGGTAAAATTGAAAAAAGGTGAAAAATTTTTTTTTTTGACTTAGTCATTTTTCCGGCGTTTATCAAACTTTCAGATAGGGGAAATGTCAGTGAGCGTTCCGATTTCAGTTCCAGAGCGATTCGCCCGATGAGTCCTTCATATTTAGTCGTTTTCAGCCAATTTTCTGAATTTTTGAAAATTTCACTTTTCTGTGAAAATATCCACTAAATGAGGGAATAATATGTGTGAGGGTACCCCAGGAGAGTTCCAAATGTGTGTGGGTAGAATATATATCCCACGGGGGTAAAATTGAAAAAAGGTGAAAAAATTTTTTTTTTGGACTTAGTCATTTTTTCAGCGTTTATCAGACTTTCAGATAGGGGAAATGTCAGTGAGCGTTCCGATTTCAGTTCCAGAGCAATTTGCCCGATGACTCCTTCATATTTAGTCGTTTTCAGCCAATTTTCAGAATTTTTGAAAATGTCACTTTTTTGTGAAAATATCCACTAAATGAGGGAATAATATGTGTGAGGGTACCCCAGGAGAGTTCCAAATGTGTGTGGGTAGAATATATATACCACGGGGGTAAAATTGAAAAAAGGTGAAAAATTTTTTTTGGACTTAGTCATTTTTTCAGCGTTTATCAGACTTTCAGATAGGGGAAATGTCAGTGAGCGTTCCGATTTCAGTTCCAGAGCGATTCGCCCGATGAGTCCTTCATATTTAGTCGTTTTCAGCCAATTTTCTGAATTTTTGAAAATTTCACTTTTTTGTGAAAATATCCACTAAATGAGGGAATAATATGTGTGAGGGTACCCCAGGAGAGTTCCAAATGTGTGTGGGTAGAATATATATCCCACGGGGGTAAAATTGAAAAAAGGTGAAAAAATTTTTTTTTTGGACTTAGTCATTTTTTCAGCGTTTATCAGACTTTCAGATAGGGGAAATGTCAGTGAGCGTTCCGATTTCAGTTCCAGAGCAATTTGCCCGATGACTCCTTCATATTTAGTCGTTTTCAGCCAATTTTCTGAATTTTTGAAAATGTCACTTTTTGTGAAAATATCCACTAAATAAGGGAATAATATGTGTGAGGGTACCCCAGGAGAGTTGCAAATGTGTGTGGGTAGAATATATATCCCACGGGGGTAAAATTGAAAAAAGGTGAAAAAATTATTTTTTTGGACTTAGTCATTTTTTCAGCGTTTATCAGACTTTCAGAGAGGGGAAATGTCAGTGAGCGTTCCGATTTCCGTTCCAGAGCAATTTGCCCGATGACTCCTTCATATTTAGTCGTTTTCAGCCAATTTCCAGAATTTTTGAAAATGTCACTTTTTTGTGAAAATATCCACTAAATGAGGGAATAATATGTGTGAGGGTACCCCAGGAGAGTTCCAAATGTGTGTGGGTAGAATGTATATACCACGGGGGTAAAATTGAAAAAAGGTGAAAAATTTTTTTTGGACTTAGTCATTTTTTCAGCGTTTATCAGACTTTCAGATAGGGGAAATGTCAGTGAGCGTTCCGATTTCAGTTCCAGAGCGATTCGCCCGATGAGTCCTTCATATTTAGTCGTTTTCAGCCAATTTTCTGAATTTTTGAAAATGTCACTTTTTTGTGAAAATATCCACTAAATGAGGGAATAATATGTGTGAGGGTACCCCAGGAGAGTTCCAAATGTGTGTGGGTAGAATATATATCCCACGGGGGTAAAATTGAGAAAAGGTGAAAAAATTTTTTTTTTGGACTTAGTCATTTTTTCAGCGTTTATCAGACTTTCAGAGAGGGGAAATGTCAGTGAGCGTTCCGATTTCCGTTCCAGCGCGATTCGCCCGATGAGTCCTTCATATTCAGTCGTTTTCAGCCAATTTTCCGAATTTTTGAAAATTTCACTTTTTTGCGAAAATATCCACTAAATGAGGGAATAATATGTGTGAGGGTACCCCAGGAGAGTTCCAAATGTGTGTGGGTAGAATATATATCCCACGGGGGTAAAATTGAAAAGAGGTGAAAAAATTTTTTTTTGGACTTAGTCATTTTTTCAGCGTTTATCAGACTTTCAGATAGGGGAAATGTCAGTGAGCGTTCCGATATCAGTTCCAGCGCGATTCGCCCGATGAGTCCTTCATATTCAGTAGTTTTCAGTCAATTTTCTGAATTTTTGAAAATTTCACTTTTTTGTGAAAATATCCACTAAATGAGGGAATAATATGTGTGAGGGTACCCCAGGAGTGTTCCAAATGTTCGTGGGTAGAATACATATCCCACGGGGGTAAAATTGAAAAGAGTTGAAAAATTTTTCTTTGGACTTAGTCATTTTTCCGGCGTTTATCAGACTTTCAGATAGGGGAAATGTCAGTGAGCGTTCCGATTTCAGTTCCAGAGCGATTCGCCCAATGAGTCCTTCATATTTAGTCGTTTTCAGCCAATTTTCAGAATTTTTGAAAATTTCACTTTTTTGTGAAAATATCCACTAAATGAGGGAATAATATGTGTGAGGATACCCCAGGAGAGTTCCAAATGTGTGTGGGTAGATTATATATCCCAAGGGGGTAAAATTGAAAAAAGGTGAAAAAAAATTTTTTTTAGACTTAGTCATTTTTTCAGCGTTTATCAGCCTTTCAGATAGGGGAAATGTCAGTGAGCGTTCCGATTTTAGTTCCAGCGCGATTCGCCTGATGAGTCCTTCATATTCAGTAGTTTTCAGTCAATTTTCTGAATTTTTGAAAATTTCACTTTTTTGTGAAAATATCCACTAAATGAGGGAATAATATGTGTGAGGGTACCCCAGGACTGTTCCAAATGTGCGTGGGTAGAATATATATCCCACGGGGGTAAAATTGAAAAGAGTTGAAAAAATTTTTTTTTGGACTTAGTCATTTTTCCGGCGTTTATCAGACTTTCAGATAGGGGAAATGTCAATGAGCTTTCCGATTTCAGTTCCAGAGCAATTCGCCCGATGAGTCCTTCATATTTAGTCGTTTTCAGCCAATTTTCTGAATTTTTGAAAATTTCACTTTTTTGTGAAAATATCCACTAAATGAGGGAATAATATGTGTGAGGATACCCCAGGAGAGTTCCAAATGTGTGTGGGTAGAATATATATCCCACGGGGGTAAAATTGAAAAAAGGTGAAAAAATTTTTTTTTTGGACTTAGTCATTTTTTCAACGTTTATCAGACTTTCAGATAGGGGAAATTTCAGTGAGCGTTCCGATTTCAGTTCCAGAGCGATTCGCCAGATGAGTCCTTCATATTTAGTCGTTTTCAGCCAATTTTCAGAATTTTTGAAAATTTCACTTTTTTGTGAAAATATCCACTAAATGAGGGAATAATATGTGTGAGGGTACCCCAGGAGTGTTACAAATGTGCGTGGGTAGAATATATATCCCACGGGGGTAAAACTGAAAAGAGTTGAAAAATTTTTCTTTGGACTTAGTCATTTTTCCGGCGTTTATCAGACTTTCAGATAGGGGAAATGTCAGTGAGCGTTCCGATTTCAGTTCCAGAGCGATTCGCCCGATGAGTCCTTCATATTTAGTCGTTTTCAGCCAATTTTCTGAATTTTTGAAAATTTCACTTTTTTGTGAAAATATCCACTAAATGAGGGAATAATATGTGTGAGGATACCCCAGGAGAGTTCCAAATGTGTGTGGGTAGATTATATATCCCACGGGGGTAAAATTGAAAAAAGGTGAAAAAAAATTTTTTTTAGACTTAGTCATTTTTTCAGCGTTTATCAGACTTTCAGATAGGGGAAATGTCAGTGAGCATTCCGATTTCAGTTCCAGCGCGATTCGCCCGATGAGTCCTTCATATTTAGTCGTTTTCAGCCAATTTTCAGAATTTTTGAAAATTTCACTTGTTTGTGAAAATATCCACTAAATGAGGGAATAAGATGTGTGAGGGTACCCCAGGAGTGTTCCAAATGTGCGTGGGTAGAATATATATCCCACGGGGGTAAAATTGAAAAGAGTTGAAAAATTTTTCTTTGGACTTAGTCATTTTTCCGGCGTTTATCAGACTTTCAGATAGGGGAAATGTCAGTGAGCGTTCCGATTTCAGTTCCAGAGCGATTCGCCCGATGAGTCCTTCATATTTAGTCGTTTTCAGCCAATTTTCTGAATTTTTGAAAATTTCACTTTTTTGTGAAAATATCCACTAAATGAGGGAATAATATGTGTGAGGGTACCCCAGGAGAGTTCCAAATGTGTGTGGGTAGAATATATATCCCACGGGGGTAAAATTGAAAAAAGGTGAAAAAATTTTTTTTTTGGACTTAGTCATTTTTTCAGCGTTTATCAGACTTTCAGATAGGGGAAATGTCAGTGAGCGTTCCGATTTCAGTTCCAGAGCAATTTGCCCGATGACTCCTTCATATTTAGTCGTTTTCAGCCAATTTTCTGAATTTTACAAAAATGTCACTTTTTTGTGAAAATATCCACTAAATGAGGCAATAATATGTGTGAGGGTACCCCAGGAGAGTTCCAAATGTGTGTGGGTAGAATATATATACCACGGGGGTAAAATTGGAAAAAGGTGAAAAAATTTTTTTGGACTTAGTCATTTTTTCAGCGTTTATGAGACTTTCAGATAGGGGAAATGTCAGTGAGCGTTCCGATTTCAGTTCCAGCGCGATTCGCCCGATGAGTCCTTCATATTCAGTCGTTTTCAGCCAATTTTCTGAATTTTTGAAAATTTCACTTTTTTGCGAAAATATCCACTAAATGAGGGAATAATATGTGTGAGGGTACCCCAGGAGAGTTCCAAATGTGTGTGGGTAGAACATATATCCCACGGGGGTAAAATTGAAAAAAGGTGAAAAAAATTTTTTTTTTGACTTAGTCATTTTTCCGGCGTTTATCAGACTTTCAGATAGGGGAAATGTCAGTGAGCGTTCCGATTTCCGTTCCAGAGCAATTTGCCCGATGACTCCTTCATATTTAGTCGTTTTCAGCCAATTTTCAGAATTTTTGAAAATGTCACTTTTTTGTGAAAATATCCACTAAATGAGGGAATAATATGTGTGAGGGTACCCCAGGAGAGTTCCAAATGTGTGTGGGTAGAATATATATACCACAGGGGTAAAATTGAAAAAAGGTGAAAAATTTTTTTTGGACTTAGTCATTTTTTCAGCGTTTATCAGACTTTCAGATAGGGGAAATGTCAGTGAGCGTTCCGATTTCAGTTCCAGAGCGATTCGCCCGATGAGTCCTTCATATTTAGTCGTTTTCAGCCAATTTTCTGAATTTTTGAAAATTTCACTTTTTTGTGAAAATATCCACTAAATGAGGGAATAATATGTGTGAGGGTACCCCAGGAGAGTTCCAAATGTGTGTGGGTAGAATATATATCCCACGGGGGTAAAATTGAAAAAAGGTGAAAAAATTTTTTTTTTGGACTTAGTCATTTTTTCAGCGTTTATCAGACTTTCAGAGAGGGGAAATGTCAGTGAGCGTTCCGATTTCCGTTCCAGCGCGATTCGCCCGATGAGTCCTTCATATTCAGTCGTTTTCAGCAAATTTTCTGAATTTTTGAAAATTTCACTTTTTTGCGAAAATATCCACTAAATGAGGGAATAATATGTGTGAGGGTACCCCAGGAGAGTTCCAAATGTGTGTGGGTAGAATATATATCCCACGGGGGTAAAATTGAAAAAAGGTGAAAAATTTTTTTTTTTTGACTTAGTCATTTTTCCGGCGTTTATCAGACTTTCAGATAGGGGAAATGTCAGTGAGCGTTCCGATTTCAGTTCCAGAGCAATTTGCCCGATGACTCCTTCATATTTAGTCGTTTTCAGCCAATTTTCTGAATTTTTGAAAATGTCACTTTTTTGTGAAAATATCCACTAAATGAGGCAATAATATGTGTGAGGGTACCCCAGGAGAGTTCCAAATGTGTGTGGGTAGAATATATATACCACGGAGGTAAAGTTGGAAAAAGGTGAAAAAATTTTTTTGGACTTAGTCATTTTTTCAGCGTTTATCAGACTTTCAGATAGGGGAAATGTCAGTGAGCGTTCCGATTTCCGTTCCAGAGCAATTTGCCCGATGACTCCTTCATATTTAGTCGTTTTCAGCCAATTTTCTGAATTTTTGAAAATGTCACTTTTTTGTGAAAATATCCACTAAATGAGGGAATAATATGTGTGAGGGTACTCCAGGAGAGTTCCAAATGTGTGTGGGTAGAATATATATACCACGGGGGTAAAATTGAAAAAAGGTGAAAAATTTTTTTTGGACTTAGTCATTTTTTCAGCGTTTATCAGACTTTCAGAGAGGGGAAATGTCAGTGAGCGTTCCGATTTCCGTTCCAGCGCGATTCGCCCGATGAGTCCTTCATATTCAGTCGTTTTCAGCAAATTTTCTGAATTTTTGAAAATTTCACTTTTTTGCGAAAATATCCACTAAATGAGGGAATAATATGTGTGAGGGTACCCCAGGAGAGTTCCAAATGTGTGTGGGTAGAATATATATCCCACGGGGGTAAAATTGAAAAAAGGTGAAAAATTTTTTTTTTTTGACTTAGTCATTTTTCCGGCGTTTATCAGACTTTCAGATAGGGGAAATGTCAGTGAGCGTTCCGATTTCAGTTCCAGAGCAATTTGCCCGATGACTCCTTCATATTTAGTCGTTTTCAGCCAATTTTCTGAATTTTTGAAAATGTCACTTTTTTGTGAAAATATCCACTAAATGAGGCAATAATATGTGTGAGGGTACCCCAGGAGAGTTCCAAATGTGTGTGGGTAGAATATATATACCACGGGGGTAAAGTTGGAAAAAGGTGAAAAAATTTTTTTGGACTTAGTCATTTTTTCAGCGTTTATCAGACTTTCAGATAGGGGAAATGTCAGTGAGCGTTCCGATTTCCGTTCCAGAGCAATTTGCCCGATGACTCCTTCATATTTAGTCGTTTTCAGCCAATTTTCTGAATTTTTGAAAATGTCACTTTTTTGTGAAAATATCCACTAAATGAGGGAATAATATGTGTGAGGGTACTCCAGGAGAGTTCCAAATGTGTGTGGGTAGAATATATATACCACGGGGGTAAAATTGAAAAAAGGTGAAAAATTTTTTTTGGACTTAGTCATTTTTTCAGCGTTTATCAGACTTTCAGATAGGGGAAATGTCAGTGAGCGTTCCGATTTCAGTTCCAGAGCGATTCGCCCGATGAGTCCTTCATATTTAGTCGTTTTCAGCCAATTTTCTGAATTTTTGAAAATTTCACTTTTTTGTGAAAATATCCACTAAATGAGGGAATAATATGTGTGAGGGTACCCCAGGAGAGTTCCAAATGTGTGTGGGTAGAATATATATCCCACGGGGGTAAAATTGAAAAAAGGTGAAAAAATTTTTTTTTTGGACTTAGTCATTTTTTCAGCGTTTATCAGACTTTCAGAGAGGGGAAATGTCAGTGAGCGTTCCGATTTTAGTTCCAGAGCAATTTGCCCAATGACTCCTTCATATTTAGTCGTTTTCAGCCAATTTTCTGAATTTTTTAAAATGTCACTTTTTTGTGAAAATATCCACTAAATGAGGGAATAATATGTGTGAGGGTACCCCAGGAGAGTTCCAAATGTGTGTGGGTAGAATATATATACCACGGGGGTAAAATTGAAAAAAGGTGAAAAAATTTTTTTTTTGGACTTAGTCATTTTTTCAGCGTTTATCAGACTTTCAGAGAGTGGAAATATCAGTGAGCGTTCCGATTTCAGTTCCAGAGCAATTTGCCCGATGACTCCTTCATATTTAGTCGTTTTCAGCCAATTTTCTGAATTTTTGAAAATGTCACTTTTTTGTGAAAATATCCACTAAATGAGGGAATAATATGTGTGAGGGTACCCCAGGAGAGTTCCAAATGTGTGTGGGTAGAATATATATACCACGGGGGTAAAATTGAAAAAAGGTTAAAAAAATTTTTTTGACTTAGTAATTTTTTCAGCGTTTATCAGACTTTCAGATAGGGGAAATGTCAGTGAGCGTTCCGATTTTAGTTCCAGCGCGATTCGCCCGATGAGTCCTTCATATTCAGTCGTTTTCAGCCAATTTTCTGAATTTTTGAAAATTTCACTTTTTTGTGAAAATATCCACTAAATGAGGGAATAATATGTGTGAGGGTACCCCAGGAGAGTTCCAAATGTGTGTGGGTAGAATATATATCCCACGGGGGTAAAATTGAAAAAAGGTGAAAAAAATTTTTTTTTTGACTTAGTCATTTTTCCGGCGTTTATCAGACTTTCAGATAGGGGAAATGTCAGTGAGCGTTCCGATTTCAGTTCCAGAGCGATTCGCCCGATGAGTCCTTCATATTTAGTCGTTTTCAGCCAATTTTCTGAATTTTTGAAAATTTCACTTTTTTGTGAAAATATCCACTAAATGAGGGAATAATATGTGTGAGGGTACCCCAGGAGAGTTCCAAATGTGTGTGGGTAGAATATATATCCCACGGGGGTAAAATTGAAAAAAGGTGAAAAAATTTTTGTTTTGGACTTAGTCATTTTTTCAGCGTTTATCAGACTTTCAGATAGGGGAAATGTCAGTGAGCGTTCCGATTTCAGTTCCAGAGCAATTTGCCCGATGACTCCTTCATATTTAGTCGTTTTCAGCCAATTTTCTGAATTTTTGAAAATGTCACTTTTTTGTGAAAATATCCACTAAATGAGGGAATAATATGTGTGAGGGTACCCCAGGAGAGTTCCAAATGTGTGTGGGTAGAATATATATACCACGGGGGTAAAATTTAAAAAAGGTGAAAAAATTTTTTTTGACTTAGTCATTTTTTCAGCGTTTATCAGACTTTCAGATAGGGGAAATGTCAGTGAGCGTTCCGATTTCAGTTCCAGCGCGATTCGCCCGATGAGTTATTCATATTCAGTCGTTTTCAGCCAATTTTCTGAATTTTTGAAAATTTCACTTTTTTGTGAAAATATCCACTAAATGAGGGAATAATTTGTGTGAGGGTACCTCAGGAGAGTTCCAAATGTGTGTGGGTAGAATATATATACCACGGGGGTAAAATTGAAAAAAGGTGAAAAAATTTTTTTGGACTTAGTCATTTTTTCAGCGTTTATGAGACTTTCAGATAGGGGAAATGTCAGTGAGCGTTCCGATTTCAGTTCCAGCGCGATTCGCCCGATGAGTCCTTCATATTCAGTCGTTTTCAGCCAATTTTCTGAATTTTTGAAAATTTCACTTTTTTGCGAAAATATCCACTAAATGAGGGAATAATATGTGTGAGGGTACCCCAGGAGAGTTCCAAATGTGTGTGGGTAGAATATATATCCCACGGGGGTAAAATTGAAAAAAGGTGAAAAAATTTTTTTTTTTGACTTAGTCATTTTTCCGGCGTTTATCAGACTTTCAGATAGGGGAAATGTCAGTGAGCGTTCCGATTTCAGTTCCAGAGCGATTCGCCCGATGAGTCCTTCATATTTAGTCGTTTTCAGCCAATTTTCTGAATTTTTGAAAATGTCACTTTTTTGTGAAAATATCCACTAAATGAGGGAATAATATGTGTGAGGGTACCCCAGGAGAGTTCCAAATGTGTGTAGGTAGAATATATATACCACGGGGGTAAAATTGAAAAAAGGTGAAAAAAATTTTTTGGACTTAGTCATTTTTTCAGCGTTTATCAGACTTTCAGATAGGGGAAATGTCAGTGAGCGTTCCGATTTTAGTTCCAGCGCGATTCGCCCTATGAGTCATTCATATTCAGTCGTTTTCAGCCAATTTTCTGAATTTTTGAAAATGTCACTTTTTTGTGAAAATATCCACTAAATGAGGCAATAATATGTGTGAGGGTACCCCAGGAGAGTTCCAAATGTGTGTGGGTAGAATATATATACCACGGGGGTAAAATTGAAAAAAGGTGAAAAAATTTTTTTTGACTTAGTCATTTTTTCAGCGTTTATCAGACTTTCAGATAGGGGAAATGTCAGTGAGCGTTCCGATTTCAGTTCCAGAGCAATTTGCCCGATGACTCCTTCATATTTAGTCGTTTTCAGCCAATTTTCTGAATTTTTGGAAATGTTACTTTTTTGTGAAAATATCCACTAAATGAGGGAATAATATGTGTGAGGGTACCCCAGGAGAGTTCCAAATGTGTTTGGGTAGAATATATATCCCACGGGGGTAAAATTGAAAAAAGGTGAAAACATTTTTTTTTTTGACTTAGTCATTTTTCCGGCGTTTATCAGACTTTCAGATAGGGGAAATGTCAGTGAGCGTTCCAGTTTCAGTTCCAGAGCGATTCGCCCGATTAGTCCTTCATATTTAGTCGTTTTCAGCCAATTTTCTGAATTTTTGAAAATGTCACTTTTTTGTGAAAATATCCACTAAATGAGGGAATAATATGTGTGAGGGTACCCCAGGAGAGTTCCAAATGTGTGTAGGTAGAATATATATACCACGGGGATAAAATTGAAAAAAGGTGAAAAAAATTTTTTGGACTTAGTCATTTTTTCAGCGTTTATCAGACTTTCAGATAGGGGAAATGTCAGTGAGCGTTCCGATTTTAGTTCCAGCGCGATTCGCCCTATGAGTCATTCATATTCAGTCGTTTTCAGCCAATTTTCTGAATTTTTGAAAATGTCACTTTTTTGTGAAAATATCCACTAAATGAGGCAATAATATGTGTGAGGGTACCCCAGGAGAGTTCCAAATGTGTGTGGGTAGAATATATATACCACGGGGGTAAAATTGAAAAAAGGTGAAAAAATTTTTTTTGACTTAGTCATTTTTTCAGCGTTTATCAGACTTTCAGATAGGGGAAATGTCAGTGAGCGTTCCGATTTCAGTTCCAGAGCAATTTGCCCGATGACTCCTTCATATTTAGTCGTTTTCAGCCAATTTTCTGAATTTTTGGAAATGTCACTTTTTTGTGAAAATATCCACTAAATGAGGGAATAATATGTGTGAGGGTACCCCAGGAGAGTTCCAAATGTGTTTGGGTAGAATATATATCCCACGGGGGTAAAATTGAAAAAAGGTGAAAACATTTTTTTTTTTGACTTAGTCATTTTTCCGGCGTTTATCAGACTTTCAGATAGGGGAAATGTCAGTGAGCGTTCCAGTTTCAGTTCCAGAGCGATTCGCCCGATTAGTCCTTCATATTTAGTCGTTTTCAGCCAATTTTCTGAATTTTTGAAAATGTCACTTTTTTGTGAAAATATCCACTAAATGAGGGAATAATATGTGTGAGGGTACCCCAGGAGAGTTCCAAATGTGTGTGGGTAGAATATATATCCCACGGGGGTAAAATTGAAAAAAGATGAAAAAATTTTTTTTTTTGACTTAGTCATTTTTTCAGCGTTTATCAGACTTTCAGATAGGGGAAATGTCAGTGAGCGTTCCGATTTCAGTTCCAGAGCAATTTGCCCGATGACTCCTTCATATTTAGTCGTTTAAAGCCAATTTTCTAAATTTTTGAAAATGTCACTTTTTTGGGAAAATATAAACTAAATGAGGGAATAATATGTGTGAGGGTACCCCAGGAGAGTTCCAAATGTGTGTGGGTAGAATATATATCCCACGGGGGTAAAATTGAAAAAAGGTGAAAAAAATTTTTTTTTGGACTTAGTCATTTTTTCAGCGTTTATCAGACTTTCAGATAGGGGAAATGTCAGTGAGCGTTCCGATTTTAGTTCCAGCGCGATTCGCCCTATGAGTCATTCATATTCAGTCGTTTTCAGCCAATTTTCTGAATTTTTGAAAATGTCACTTTTTTGTGAAAATATCCACTAAATGAGGCAATAATATGTGTGAGGGTACCCCAGGAGAGTTCCAAATGTGTGTGGGTAGAATATATATACCACGGGGGTAAAATTGAAAAAAGGTGAAAAAATTTTTTTTGACTTTGTCATTTTTTCAGCGTTTATCAGACTTTCAGATAGGGGAAATGTCAGTGAGCGTTCCGATTTCAGTTCCAGCGCGATTCGCCCGATAAGTCCTTCATATTCAGTCGTTTTCAGCCAATTTTCTGAATTTTTGAAAATTTCACTTTTTTGTGAAAATATCCACTAAATGAGGGAATAATATGTGTGAGGGTACCCCAGGAGAGTTCCAAATGTGTGTGGGTAGAAAATATATCCCACGGGGGTAAAATTGAAAAAAGGTGAAAACATTTTTTTTTTTGACTTAGTCATTTTTTCAGCGTTTATCAGACTTTCAGATAGGGGAAATGTCAGTGAGCGTTCCGATTTCAGTTCCAGAGCAATTTGCCCGATGACTCCTTCATATTTAGTCGTTTTCAGCCAATTTTCTGAATTTTTGAAAATGTCACTTTTTTGTGAAAATATCCACTAAATGAGGGAATAATATGTGTGAGGGTACCCCAGGAGAGTTCCAAATGTGTGTAGGTAGAATATATATACCACGGGGGTAAAATTGAAAAAAGGTGAAAAAATTTTTTTTGACTTAGTCATTTTTTCAGCGTTTATCAGACTTTCAGATAGGGGAAATGTCAGTGAGCGTTCCGATTTTAGTTCCAGCGCGATTCGCCCGATGAGTCATTCATATTCAGTCGTTTTCAGCCAATTTTCTGAATTTTTGAAAATTTCACTTTTTTGTGAAAATATCCACTAAATGAGGCAATAATATGTGTGAGGGTACCCCAGGAGAGTTCCAAATGTGTGTGGGTAGAATATATATACCACGGGGGTAAAATTGAAAAAAGGTGAAAAAATTTTTTTTGACTTAGTCATTTTTTCAGCGTTTATCAGACTTTCAGATAGGGGAAATGTCAGTGAGCGTTCCGATTTCAGTTCCAGAGCAATTTGCCCGATGACTCCTTCATATTTAGTCGTTTTCAGCCAATTTTCTGAATTTTTGAAAATGTCACTTTTTTGTGAAAATATCCACTAAATGAGGGAATAATATGTGTGAGGGTACCCCAGGAGAGTTCCAAATGTGTGTAGGTAGAATATATATACCACGGGGGTAAAATTGAAAAAAGGTGAAAAAATTTTTTTTGACTTAGTCATTTTTTCAGCGTTTATCAGACTTTCAGATACGGGAAATGTCAGTGAGCGTTCCGATTTTAGTTCCAGCGCGATTCGCCCGATGAGTCATTCATATTCAGTCGTTTTCAGCCAATTTTCTGAATTTTTGAAAATGTCACTTTTTTGTGAAAATATCCACTAAATGAGGCAATAATATGTGTGAGGGTACCCCAGGAGAGCTCCAAATGTGTGTGGGTAGAATATATATACCACGGGGGTAAAATTGAAAAAAGGTGAAAAATTTTTTTTGGACTTAGTCATTTTTTCAGCGATTATCAGACTTTCAGATAGAGGAAATGTCAGTGAGCGTTCCGATTTCAGTTCCAGCGCGATTCGCCCGATGAGTCCTTCATATTCAGTCGTTTTCAGCCAATTTTCAGAATTTTTGAAAATTTCACTTTTTTGTGAAAATATCCACTAAATGAGGGAATAATATGTGTGAGGGTACCCCAGGAGAGTTCCAAATGTGTGTGGGTAGAATATATATCCCACGGGGGTAAAATTGAAAAAAGGTGAAAAATTTTTTTTGGACTTAGTCATTTTTTCAGCGTTTATCAGACTTTCAGATAGGGGAAATGTCAGTGAGCGTTCCGATTTCAGTTCCAGAGCGATTCGCCCGATGAGTCCTTCATATTTAGTCGTTTTCAGCCAATTTTCTGAATTTTTGAAAATTTCACTTTTTTGTGAAAATATCCACTAAATGAGGGAATAATATGTGTGAGGGTACCCCAGGAGAGTTCCAAATGTGTGTGGGTAGAATATATATACCACGGGGGTAAAATTGAAAAAAGGTGAAAAAATTTTTTTTTTGGACTTAGTCATTTTTTCAGCGTTTATCAGACTTTCAGATAGTGGAAATGTCAGTGAGCGTTCCGATTTCAGTTCCAGAGCGATTCGCCCGATGACTCCTTCATATTTAGTCGTTTTCAGCCAATTTTCTGAATTTTTGAAAATGTCACTTTTTTGTGAAAATATCCACTAAATGAGGGAATAATATGTGTGAGGGTACCCCAGGAGAGTTCCAAATGTGTGTGGGTAGAATATATATACCACGGGGGTAAAATTGAAAAAAGGTGAAAAAATTTATTTGGACTTAGTCATTTTTTCAGCGTTTATCAGACTTTCAGATAGGGGAAATGTCAGTGAGCGTTCCGATTTCAGTTCCAGCGCGATTCGCCCGATGAGTCCTTCATATTCAGTCGTTTTCAGCCAATTTTCTGAATTTTTGAAAATTTCACTTTTTTGCGAAAATATCCACTAAATGAGGGAATAATATGTGTGAGGGTACCCCAGGAGAGTTCCAAATGTGTGTGGGTAGAATATATATCCCACGGGGGTAAAATTGAAAAAAGGTGAAAACATTTTTTTTTTTGACTTAGTCATTTTTCCGGCGTTTATCAGACTTTCAGATAGGGGAAATGTCAGTGAGCGTTCCGATTTCAGTTCCAGAGCGATTCGCCCGATGAGTCCTTCATATTTAGTCGTTTTCAGCCACTTTTCTGAATTTTTGAAAATTTCACTTTTTTGTGAAAATATCCACTAAATGAGGGAATAATATGTGTGAGGGTACCCCAGGAGAGTTCCAAATGTGTGTGGGTAGAATATATATCCCACGGGGGTAAAATTGAAAAAAGGTGAAAAAATTTTTGTTTTGGACTTAGTCATTTTTTCAGCGTTTATCAGACTTTCAGATAGGGGAAATGTCAGTGAGCGTTCCGATTTCAGTTCCAGAGCAATTTGCCCGATGACGCCTTCATATTTAGTCATTTTCAGCCAATTTTCTGAATTTTTGAAAATGTCACTTTTTTGTGAAAATATCCACTAAATGAGGGAATAATATGTGTGAGGGTACCCCAGGAGAGTTCCAAATGTGTGTGGGTAGAATATATATCCCACGGGGGTAAAATTTAAAAAAGGTGAAAAAATTTTTTTTGACTTAGTCATTTTTTCAGCGTTTATCAGACTTTCAGATAGGGGAAATGTCAGTGAGCGTTCCGATTTCAGTTCCAGCGCGATTCGCCCGATGAGTTATTCATATTCAGTCGTTTTCAGCCAATTTTCTGAATTTTTGAAAATTTCACTTTTTTGTGAAAATATCCACTAAATGAGGGAATAATTTGTGTGAGGGTACCCCAGGAGAGTTCCAAATGTGTGTGGGTAGAATATATATACCACGGGGGTAAAATTGAAAAAAGGTGAAAAAATTTTTTTGGGACTTAGTCATTTTTCCGGCGTTTATCAGACTTTCAGATAGGGGAAATGTCAGTGAGCGTTCCGATTTCAGTTCCAGAGCGATTCGCCCGATGAGTCCTTCATATTTAGTCGTTTTCAGCCAATTTTCTGAATTTTTGAAAATGTCACTTTTTTGTGAAAATATCCACTAAATGAGGGAATAATATGTGTGAGGGTTCCCCAGGAGAGTTCCAAATGTGTGTGGGTAGAATATATATCCCACGGGGGTAAAATTGAAAAAAGGTGAAAAAATTTTTTTTTTGGACTTAGTCATTTTTTCAGCATTTATCAGACTTTCAGAGAGGGGAAATGTCAGTGAGCGTTCCGATTTCCGTTCCAGAGCAATTTGCCCGATGACTCCTTCATATTTAGTCGTTTTCAGCCAATTTTCTGAATTTTTGAAAATGTCACTTTTTTGTGAAAATATCCACTAAATGAGGGAATAATATGTGTGAGGGTACCCCAGGAGAGTTCCAAATGTGTGTGGGTAGAATATATATACCACGGGGGTAAAATTGAAAAAAGGTGAAAAAATTTATTTGGACTTAGTCATTTTTTCAGCGTTTATCAGACTTTCAGATAGGGGAAATGTCAGTGAGCGTTCCGATTTCAGTTCCAGAGCGATTCGCCCGATGAATCCTTCATATTTAGTCGTTTTCAGCCAATTTTCTGAATTTTTGAAAATTTCACTTTTTTGTGAAAATATCCACTAAATGAGGGAATAATATGTGTGAGGGTACCCCAGGAGAGTTCCAAATGTGTGTGGGTAGAATATATATCCCACGGGGGTAAAATTGAAAAAAGGTGAAAAAATTTTTGTTTTGGACTTAGTCATATTTTCAGCATTTATCAGACTTTCAGATAGGGGAAATGTCAGTGAGCGTTCCGATTTCAGTTCCAGAGCAATTTGCCCGATGACTCCTTCATATTTAGTCGTTTTCAGCCAATTTTCTGAATTTTTGAAAATGTCACTTTTTTTTGAAAATATCCACTAAATGAGGGAATAATATGTGTGAGGGTACCCCAGGAGAGTTCCAAATGTGTGTGGGTAGAATATATATACCACGGGGGTAAAATTTAAAAAAGGTGAAAAAATTTTTTTTGACTTAGTCATTTTTTCAGCGTTTATCAGACTTTCAGATAGGGGAAATGTCAGTGAGCGTTCCGATTTCAGTTCCAGAGCAATTTGCCCGATGACTCCTTCATATTTAGTCGTTTTCAGCCAATTTTCTGAATTTTTGAAAATGTCACTTTTTTGTGAAAATATCCACTAAATGAGGGAATAATATGTGTGAGGGTACCCCAGGAGAGTTCCAAATGTGTGTGGGTAGAATATATATACCACGGGGGTAAAATTGAAAAAAGGTGAAAAATTTTTTTTGGACTTAGTCATTTTTTCAGCGTTTATCAGACTTTCAGATAGGGGAAATGTCAGTGAGCGTTCCGATTTCAGTTCCAGAGCGATTCGCCCGATGAGTCCTTCATATTCAGTCGTTTTCAGCCAATTTTCTGAATTTTTGAAAATTTCACTTTTTTGCGAAAATATCCACTAAATGAGGGAATAATATGTGTGAGGGTACCCCAGGAGAGTTCCAAATGTGTGTGGGTAGAATATATATCCCACGGGGGTAAAATTGAAAAAAGGTGAAAAAATTTTTTTTTTTGACTTAGTCATTTTTCCGGCGTTTATCAGACTTTCAGATAGGGGAAATGTCAGTGAGCGTTCCGATTTCAGTTCCAGAGCAATTTGCCCGATGACTCCTTCATATTTAGTCATTTTCAGCCAATTTTCTGAATTTTTGAAAATGTCACTTTTTTGTGAAAATATCCACTAAATGAGGGAATAATATGTGTGAGGGTACCCCAGGAGAGTTCCAAATGTGTGTGGGTAGAATATATATACCACGGGTGTAAAATTGGAAAAAGGTGAAAAAAATTTTTTTGACTTAGTCATTTTTTCAGCGTTTATCAGACTTTCAGATAGGGGAAATGTCAGTGAGCGTTCCGATTTCAGTTCCAGAGCAATTTGCCCGATGACTCCTTCATATTTAGTCGTTTTCAGCCAATTTTCTGAATTTTTGAAAATGTCACTTTTTTGTGAAAATATCCACTAAATGAGGGAATAATATGTGTGAGGGTACCCCAGGAGAGTTCCAAATGTGTGTGGGTAGAATATATATACCACGGGGGTAAAATTTAAAAAACGTGAAAAATTTTTTTTTGACTTAGTCATTTTTTCAGCGTTTATCAGACTTTCAGACAGGGGAAATGTTAGTGAGCGTTCCGATTTCAGTTCCAGCGCGATTCGCCCGATGAGTTATTCATATTCAGTCGTTTTCAGCCAATTTTCTGAATTTTTGAAAATTTCACTTTTTTGTGAAAATATCCACTAAATGAGGGAATAATTTGTGTGAGGGTACCCCAGGAGAGTTCCAAATGTGTGTGGGTAGAATATATATACCACGGGGGTAAAATTGAAAAAAGGTGAAAAAATTTTTTTGGACTTAGTCATTTTTTCAGCGTTTATGAGACTTTCAGATAGGGGAAATGTCAGTGAGCGTTCCGATTTCAGTTCCAGCGCGATTCGCCCGATGAGTCCTTCATATTCAGTCGTTTTCAGCCAATTTTCTGAATTTTTGAAAATTTCACTTTTTTGCGAAAATATCCACTAAATGAGGGAATAATATGTGTGAGGGTACCCCAGGAGAGTTCCAAATGTGTGTAGGTAGAATATATATACCACGGGGGTAAAATTGAAAAAAGGTGAAAAAAATTTTTTTGACTTAGTCATTTTTTCAGCGTTTATCAGACTTTCAGATAGGGGAAATGTCAGTGAGCGTTCCGATTTCAGTTCCAGAGCAATTTGCCCGATGACTCCTTCATATTTAGTCGTTTTCAGCCAATTTTCTGAATTTTTGAAAATTTCACTTTTTTGTGAAAATATCCACTAAATGAGGGAATAATATGTGTGAGGGTACCCCAGGAGAGTTCCAAATGTGTGTGGGTAGAATATATATCCCACGGGGGTAAAATTGAAAAAAGGTGAAAAAATTTTTTTTTTTGACTTAGTCATTTTTCCGGCGTTTATCAGACTTTCAGATAGGGGAAATGTCAGTGAGCGTTCCGATTTCAGTTCCAGAGCGATTCGCCCGATGAGTCCTTGATATTTAGTCGTTTTCAGCCAATTTTCTGAATTTTTGAAAATTTCACTTTTTTGTGAAAATATCCACTAAATGAGGGAATAATATGTGTGAGGGTACCCCAGGAGAGTTCCAAATGTGTGTGGGTAGAATATATATCCCACGGGGGTAAAATTTAAAAAAGGTGAAAAAATTTTTTTTGACTTAGTCATTTTTTCAGCGTTTATCAGACTTTCAGATAGGGGAAATGTCAGTGAGCTTTCCGATTTCAGTTCCAGCGCGATTCGCCCGATGAGTTATTCATATTCAGTCGTTTTCAGCCAATTTTCTGAATTTTTGAAAATTTCACTTTTTTGTGAAAATATCCACTAAATGAGGGAATAATTTGTGTGAGGGTACCCCAGGAGAGTTCCAAATGTGTGTGGGTAGAATATATATACCACGGGGGTAAAATTGAAAAAAGGTGAAAAAATTTTTTTGGGACTTAGTCATTTTTCCGGCGTTTATCAGACTTTCAGATAGGGGAAATGCCAGTGAGCGTTCCGATTTCAGTTCCAGAGCGATTCGCCCGATGAGTCCTTCATATTTAGTCGTTTTCAGCCAATTTTCTGAATTTTTGAAAATGTCACTTTTTTGTGAAAATATCCACTAAATGAGGGAATAATATGTGTGAGGGTTCCCCAGGAGAGTTCCAAATGTGTGTGGGTAGAATATATATCCCACGGGGGTAAAATTGAAAAAAGGTGAAAAAATTTTTTTTTTGGACTTAGTCATTTTTTCAGCATTTATCAGACTTTCAGAGAGGGGAAATGTCAGTGAGCGTTCCGATTTCCGTTCCAGAGCAATTTGCCCGATGACTCCTTCATATTTAGTCGTTTTCAGCCAATTTTCTGAATTTTTGAAAATGTCACTTTTTTGTGAAAATATCCACTAAATGAGGGAATAATATGTGTGAGGGTACCCCAGGAGAGTTCCAAATGTGTGTGGGTAGAATATATATACCACGGGGGTAAAATTGAAAAAAGGTGAAAAAATTTATTTGGACTTAGTCATTTTTTCAGCGTTTATCAGACTTTCAGATAGGGGAAATGTCAGTGAGCGTTCCGATTTCAGTTCCAGAGCGATTCGCCCGATGAATCCTTCATATTTAGTCGTTTTCAGCCAATTTTTCTGAATTTTTGAAAATTTCACTTTTTTGTGAAAATATCCACTAAATGAGGGAATAATATGTGTGAGGGTACCCCAGGAGAGTTCCAAATGTGTGTGGGTAGAATATATATCCCACGGGGGTAAAATTGAAAAAAGGTGAAAAAATTTTTGTTTTGGACTTAGTCATATTTTCAGCGTTTATCAGACTTTCAGATAGGGGAAATGTCAGTGAGCGTTCCGATTTCAGTTCCAGAGCAATTTGCCCGATGACTCCTTCATATTTAGTCGTTTTCAGCCAATTTTCTGAATTTTTGAAAATGTCACTTTTTTTGAAAATATCCACTAAATGAGGGAATAATATGTGTGAGGGTACCCCAGGAGAGTTCCAAATGTGTGTGGGTAGAATATATATACCACGGGGGTAAAATTTAAAAAAGGTGAAAAAATTTTTTTTGACTTAGTCATTTTTTCAGCGTTTATCAGACTTTCAGATAGGGGAAATGTCAGTGAGCGTTCCGATTTCAGTTCCAGAGCAATTTGCCCGATGACTCCTTCATATTTAGTCGTTTTCATCCAATTTTCTGAATTTTTGAAAATGTCACTTTTTTGTGAAAATATCCACTAAATGAGGGAATAATTTGTGTGAGCGTACCTCAGGAGAGTTCGAAATGTGTGTGGGTAGAATATATATCCCACGGGGGTAAAATTGAAAAAAGGTGAAAAAATTTTTTTTTAGACTTAGTCATTTTTTCAGCGTTTATCAGACTTTCAGATAAGGGAAATTTCAGTGAGCGTTCCGATTTCAGTTCCAGCGCGATTCGCCCAATGAGTCCTTCATATTCAGTCGTTTTCAGCCAATTTTCTGAATTTTTGAAAATTTCACTTTTTTGTGAAAATATCCACTAAATGAGGGAATAATATGTGTGAGGGTACCCCAGGAGAGTTCCAAATGTGTGTGGGTAGAATATATATCCCACGGGGGTAAAATTGAAAAAAGGTGAAAAAAATTTTTTTTTTGACTTAGTCATTTTTCCGGCGTTTATCAGACTTTCAGATAGGGGAAATGTCAGTGAGCGTTCCGATTTCAGTTCCAGAGCGATTCGCCCGATGAGTCCTTCATATTTAGTCGTTTTCAGCCAATTTTCTGAATTTTTGAAAATTTCACTTTTTTGTGAAAATATCCACTAAATGAGGGAATAATATGTGTGAGGGTACCCCAGGAGAGTTCCAAATGTGTGTGGGTAGAATATATATCCCACGGGGGTAAAATTGAAAAAAGGTGAAAAAATTTTTGTTTTGGACTTAGTCATTTTTTCAGCGTTTATCAGACTTTCAGATAGGGGAAATGTCAGTGAGCGTTCCGATTTTAGTTCCAGCGCGATTCGCCCGATGAGTCATTCATATTCAGTCGTTTTCAGCCAATTTTCTGAATTTTTGAAAATGTCACTTTTTTGTGAAAATATCCACTAAATGAGGCAATAATATGTGTGAGGGTACCCCAGGAGAGTTCCAAATGTGTGTGGGTAGAATATATATACCACGGGGGTAAAATTGAAAAAAGGTGAAAAAATTTTTTTTGACTTAGTCATTTTTTCAGCGTTTATCAGACTTTCAGATAGGGGAAATTTCAGTGAGCGTTCCGATTTCAGTTCCAGAGCAATTTGCCCGATGACTCCTTCATATTTAGTCGTTTTCAGCCAATTTTCTGAATTTTTGGAAATGTCACTTTTTTGTGAAAATATCCACTAAATGAGGGAATAATATGTGTGAGGGTACCCCAGGAGAGTTACAAATGTGTGTGGGTAGAATATATATCCCACGGGGGTAAAATTGAAAAAAGGTAAAAAATTTTTTTTTTAGACTTAGTCATTTTTTCAGCGTTTATCACACTTTCAGATAGGGGAAATTTCAGTGAGCGTTCCGATTTCAGTTCCAGCGCGATTCGCCCGATGAGTCCTTCATATTCAGTCGTTTTCAGCCAATTTTCTGAATTTTTGAAAATTTCACTTTTTTGTGAAAATATCCACTAAATGAGGGAATAATATGTGTGAGGGTACCCCAGGAGAGTTCCAAATGTGTTTGGGTAGAATATATATCCCACGGGGGTAAAATTGAAAAAAGGTGAAAACATTTTTTTTTTTGACTTAGTCATTTTTCCGGCGTTTATCAGACTTTCAGATAGGGGAAATGTCAGTGAGCGTTCCGATTTCAGTTCCAGAGCAATTTGCCCGATGAGTCCTTCATATTTAGTCGTTTAAAGCCAATTTTCTAAATTTTTGAAAATGTCACTTTTTTGTGAAAATATAAACTAAATGAGGGAATAATATGTGTGAGGGTACCCCAGGAGAGTTCCAAATGTGCGTGGGTAGAATATATATCCCACGGGGGTAAAATTGAAAAAAGGTGAAAAAATTTTTTTTTTGGACTTAGTCATTTTTTCAGCGTTTATCAGACTTTCAGATAGGGGAAATGTCAGTGAGCGTTCCGATTTCAGTTCCAGCGCGATTCGCCCGATGAGTTATTCATATTCAGTCGTTTTCAGCCAATTTTCTGAATTTTTGAAAATTTCACTTTTTTGTGAAAATATCCACTAAATGAGGGAATAATTTGTGTGAGGGTACCTCAGGAGAGTTCCAAATGTGTGTGGGTAGAATATATATACCAAGGGGGTAAAATTGAAAAAAGGTGAAAAAATTTTTTTGGACTTAGTCATTTTTTCAGCGTTTATGAGACTTTCAGATAGGGGAAATGTCAGTGAGCGTTCCGATTTTAGTTCCAGCGCGATTCGCCCGATGAGTCATTCATATTCAGTCGTTTTCAGCCAATTTTCTGAATTTTTGAAAATGTCACTTTTTTGTGAAAATATCCACTAAATGAGGCAATAATATGTGTGAGGGTACCCCAGGAGAGTTCCAAATGTGTGTGGGTAGAATATATATACCACGGGGGTAAAATTGAAAAAAGGTGAAAAAAATTTTTTTGACTTAGTCATTTTTTCAGCGTTTATCAGACTTTCAGATAGGGGAAATGTCAGTGAGCGTTCCGATTTCAGTTCCAGAGCAATTTGCCCGATGACTCCTTCATATTTAGTCGTTTTCAGCCAATTTTCTGAATTTTTGGAAATGTCACTTTTTTGTGAAAATATCCACTAAATGAGGGAATAATATGTGTGAGGGTACCCCAGGAGAGTTCCAAATGTGTGTGGGTAGAATATATATCCCACGGGGGTAAAATTGAAAAAAGGTAAAAAATTTTTTTTTTAGACTTAGTCATTTTTTCAGCGTTTATCAGACTTTCAGATAGAGGAAATTTCAGTGAGCGTTCCGATTTCAGTTCCAGCGCGATTCGCCCGATGAGTCCTTCATATTCAGTCGTTTTCAGCCAATTTTCTGAATTTTTGAAAATTTCACTTTTTTGTGAAAATATCCACTAAATGAGGGAATAATATGTGTGAGGGTACCCAAGGAGAGTTCCAAATGTGTGTGGGTAGAAAATATATCCCACGGGGGTAAAATTGAAAAAAGGTGAAAAAATTTTTTTTTTGACTTAGTCATTTTTCCGGCGTTTATCAGACTTTCAGATAGGGGAAATGTCAGTGAGCGTTCCGATTTCAGTTCCAGAGCGATTCGCCCGATGAGTCCTTCACATTTAGTCGTTTTCAGCCAATTTTCTGAATTTTTGAAAATGTCACTTTTTTGTGAAAATATCCACTAAATGAGGGAATAATATGTGTGAGGGTACCCCAGGAGAGTTCCAAATGTGTGTGGGTAGAATATATATCCCACGGGGGTAGAATTGAAAAAAGGTGAAACATTTTTTTTTTTGACTTAGTCATTTTTCCGGCGTTTATCAGACTTTCAGATAGGGGAAATGTCATTGAGCGTTCCGATTTCAGTTCCAGAGCGATTCGCCCGATGAGTCCTTCATATTCAGTCGTTTTCCGCCAATTTTCTGAATTATTGAAAATTTCACTTTTTTGTTAAAATATCCACTAAATGAGGGAATAATATGTGTGAGGGTACCCCAGGAGAATTCCAAATGTGTGTGGGTAGAATATATATCCCACGGGGGTAAAATTGAAAAAAGTTGAAAAAAAATTTTTTTGGACTTAGTCATTTTTTCAGCGTTTATCAGACTTTCAGATAGGGGAAATGTCAGTGAGTGTTCCGATTTCAGTTCCAGCGCGATTTGCCCGATGAGTCCTTCATATTCAGTCGTTTTCAGCCAATTTTCAGAATTTTTGAAAATTTCACTTTTTTGTGAAAATATCCACTAAATGAGGGAATAATATGTGTGAGGGTACCCCAGGAGAGTTCCAAATGTGTGTGGGTAGAATATATATACCACGGGGGTAAAATTGAAAAAAGGTGAAAAAATTTTTTTGGACTTAGTCATTTCTTCAGCGTTTATCAGACTTTCAGATAGGGGAAATGTCAGTGAGCATTCCGATTTCAGTTCCAGTGCGATTCGCCCGATGAGTCCTTCATATTCAGTGGTTTTCAGCCAATTTTCTGAATTTTTGAAAAAGTCACTTTTTTGTGAAAATATCCACTAAATGAGGGAATAATATGTGTGAGGGTACCCCAGGAGAGTTCCAAATGTGTGTGGGTAGAATATATATCCCACGGGGGTAAAATTGAAAAAAGGTGAAAAAAATTTTTTTTTTGACTTAGTCATTTTTCCGGCGTTTATCAGACTTTCAGATAGGGGAAATGTCAGTGAGCGTTCCGATTTCAGTTCCAGAGCGATTCGCCCGATGAGTCCTTCATATTTAGTCGTTTTCAGCCAATTTTCTGAATTTTTGAAAATTTCACTTTTTTGTGAAAATATCCACTAAATGAGGGAATAATATGTGTGAGGGTACCCCAGGAGAGTTCCAAATGTGTGTGGGTAGAATATATATACCACGGGGGTAAAATTGAAAAAAGGTGAAAAAAATTTTTTTGACTTAGTCATTTTTTCAGCGTTTATCAGACTTTCAGATAGGGGAAATGTCAGTGAGCGTTCCGATTTCAGTTCCAGAGCAATTTGCCCGATGACTCCTTCATATTTAGTCGTTTTCAGCCAATTTTCTGAATTTTTGGAAATGTCACTTTTTTGTGAAAATATCCACTAAATGAGGGAATAATATGTGTGAGGGTACCCCAGGAGAGTTCCAAATGTGTGTGGGTAGAATATATATCCCACGGGGGTAAAATTGAAAAAAGGTAAAAAATTTTTTTTTTAGACTTAGTCATTTTTTCAGCGTTTATCAGACTTTCAGATAGGGGAAATTTCAGTGAGCGTTACGATTTCAGTTCCAGCGCGATTCGCCCGATGAGTCCTTCATATTCAGTCGTTTTCAGCCAATTTTCTGAATTTTTGAAAATTTCACTTTTTTGTGAAAATATCCACTAAATGAGGGAATAATATGTGTGAGGGTACCCCAGGAGAGTTCCAAATGTGTGTGGGTAGAATATATATCCCACGGGGGTAAAATTGAAAAAAGATGAAAAAATTTTTTTTTTGGACTTAGTCATTTTTTCAGCGTTTATCAGACTTTCAGATAGGGGAAATGTCAGTGAGCGTTCCGATTTCAGTTCCAGAGCAATTTGCCCGATGACTCCTTCATATTTAGTCGTTTAAAGCCAATTTTCTAAATTTTTGAAAATGTCACTTTTTTGTGAAAATATAAACTAAATGAGGGAATAATATGTGTGAGGGTACCCCAGGAGAGTTCCAAATGTGTGTGGGTAGAATATATATCCCACGGGGGTAAAATTGAAAAAAGGTGAAAAAATTTTTTTTTTGGACTTAGTCATTTTTTCAGCGTTTATCAGACTTTCAGATAGGGGAAATGTCAGTGAGCGTTCCGATTTCAGTTCCAGCGCGATTCGCCCGATAAGTCCTTCATATTCAGTCGTTTTCAGACAATTTTCTGAATTTTTGAAAATTTCACTTTTTTGTGAAAATATCCACTAAATGAGGGAATAATATGTGTGAGGGTACCCAAGGAGAGTTCCAAATGTGTGTGGGTAGAAAATATATCCCACGGGGGTAAAATTGAAAAAAGGTGAAAAAATTTTTTTTTTGACTTAGTCATTTTTCCGGCGTTTATCAGACTTTCAGATAGGGGAAATGTCAGTGAGCGTTCCGATTTCAGTTCCAGAGCGATTCGCCCGATGAGTCCTTCATATTTAGTCGTTTTCAGCCAATTTTCTGAATTTTTGAAAATGTCACTTTTTTGTGAAAATATCCACTAAATGAGGGAATAATATGTGTGAGGGTACCCCAGGAGAGTTCCAAATGTGTGTGGGTAGAATATATATCCCACGGGGGTAGAATTGAAAAAAGGTGAAACATTTTTTTTTTTGACTTAGTCATTTTTCCGGCGTTTATCAGACTTTCAGATAGGGGAAATGTCATTGAGCGTTTCGATTTCAGTTCCAGAGCGATTCGCCCGATGAGTCCTTCATATTCAGTCGTTTTCCGCCAATTTTCTGAATTATTGAAAATTTCACTTTTTTGTTAAAATATCCACTAAATGAGGGAATAATATGTGTGAGGGTACCCCAGGAGAATTCCAAATGTGTGTGGGTAGAATATATATCCCACGGGGGTAAAATTGAAAAAAGTTGAAAAAAAATTTTTTTGGACTTAGTCATTTTTTCAGCGTTTATCAGACTTTCAGATAGGGGAAATGTCAGTGAGCGTTCCGATTTCAGTTCCAGCGCGATTTGCCCGATGAGTCCTTCATATTCAGTCGTTTTCAGCCAATTTTCAGAATTTTTGAAAATTTCACTTTTTTGTGAAAATATCCACTAAATGAGGGAATAATATGTGTGAGGGTACCCCAGGAGAGTTCCAAATGTGTGTGGGTAGAATATATATACCACGGGGGTAAAATTGAAAAAAGGTGAAAAAATTTTTTTGGACTTTGTCATTTCTTCAGCGTTTATCAGACTTTCAGATAGGGGAAATGTCAGTGAGCATTCCGATTTCAGTTCCAGTGCGATTCGCCCGATGAGTCCTTCATATTCAGTGGTTTTCAGCCAATTTTCTGAATTTTTGAAAAAGTCACTTTTTTGTGAAAATATCCACTAAATGAGGAAATAATATGTGTGAGGGTACCCCAGGAGTGTTCCAAATGTGCGTGGGTAGAATATATATCCCACGGGGGTAAAATTGAAAAAAGTTGAAAAAAATTTTTTTTGGACTTAGTCATTTTTCCGGCGTTTATCAGACTTTCAGATAGGGGAAATGTCAGTGAGCGTTCCGATTTCAGTTCCAGAGCGATTCGCCCGATGAGTCCTTTATATTTAGTCGTTTTCAGCCAATTTTCTGAATTTTTGAAAATTTCACTTTTTTGTGAAAATATCCACTAAATGAGGAAATAATATGTGTGAGGGTACCCCAGGAGAGTTCCAACTGTGTGTGGGTAGAATATATATCCCACGGGGGTAAAATTGAAAAAAGTTGAAAAAAAATTTTTTTTAGACTTAGTCATTTTTCCGGCGTTTATCAGACTTTCAGATAGGGGAAATGTCAGTGAGCGTTCCGATTTCAGTTCCAGAGCAATTCACCTGATGAGTCCTTCATATTTAGTCGTTTTCAGCCAATTTTCTGAATTTTTGAAAATGTCACTTTTTTGTGAAAATATCCACTAAATGAGGGAATAATATGTGTGAGGGTACCCCAGGAGAGTTCCAAATGTGTGTGGGTAGAATATATATACCACGGGGGTAAAATTTAAAAAAGGTGAAAAAATTTTTTTTGACTTAGTCATTTTTTCAGCGTTTATCAGACTTTCAGATAGGGGAAATGTCAGTGAGCGTTCCGATTTCAGTTCCAGCGCGATTCGCCCGATGAGTTATTCATATTCAGTCGTTTTCAGCCAATTTTCTGAATTTTTGAAAATTTCACTTTTTTGTGAAAATATCCACTAAATGAGGGAATAATTTGTGTGAGGGTACCTCAGGAGAGTTCCAAATGTGTGTGGGTAGAATATATATACCACGGGGGTAAAATTGAAAAAAGGTGAAAAAATTTTTTTGGACTTAGTCATTTTTTCAGCGTTTATGAGACTTTCAGATAGGGGAAATGTCAGTGAGCGTTCCGATTTTAGTTCCAGCGCGATTCGCCCGATGAGTCATTCATATTCAGTCGTTTTCAGCCAATTTTCTGAATTTTTGAAAATGTCACTTTTTTGTGAAAATATCCACTAAATGAGGCAATAATATGTGTGAGGGTACCCCAGGAGAGTTCCAAATGTGTGTGGGTAGAATATATATACCACGGGGGTAAAATTGAAAAAAGGTGAAAAAATTTTTTTTGACTTAGTCATTTTTTCAGCGTTTATCAGACTTTCAGATAGGGGAAATGTCAGTGAGCGTTCCGATTTCAGTTCCAGAGCAATTTGCCCGATGACTCCTTCATATTTAGTCGTTTTCAGCCAATTTTCTGAATTTTTGGAAATGTCACTTTTTTGTGAAAATATCCACTAAATGAGGGAATAATATGTGTGAGGGTACCCCAGGAGAGTTCCAAATGTGTGTGGGTAGAATATATATCCCACGGGGGTAAAATTGAAAAAAGGTAAAAAATTTTTTTTTTAGGCTTAGTCATTTTTTCAGCGTTTATCAGACTTTCAGATAGGGGAAATTTCAGTGAGCGTTCCGATTTCAGTTCCAGCGCGATTCGCCCGATGAGTCCTTCATATTCAGTCGTTTTCAGCCAATTTTCTGAATTTTTGAAAATTTCACTTTTTTGTGAAAATATCCACTAAATGAGGGAATAATATGTGTGAGGGTACCCCAGGAGAGTTCCAAATGTGTTTGGGTAGAATATATATCCCACGGGGGTAAAATTGAAAAAAGGTGAAAACATTTTTTTTTTTGACTTAGTCATTTTTCCGGCGTTTATCAGACTTTCAGATAGGGGAAATGTCAGTGAGCGTTCCGGTTTCAGTTCCAGAGCGATTCGCCCGATTAGTCCTTCATATTTAGACGTTTTCAGCCAATTTTCTGAATTTTTGAAAATGTCACTTTTTTGTGAAAATATCCACTAAATGAGGGAATAATATGTGTGAGGGTACCCCAGGAGAGTTCCAAATGTGTGTGGGTAGAATATATATCCCACGGGGGTAAAATTGAAAAAAGATGAAAAAATTTTTTTTTTTGGACTTAGTCATTTTTTCAGCGTTTATCAGACTTTCAGATAGGGGAAATGTCAGTGAGCGTTCCGATTTCAGTTCCAGAGCAATTTGCCCGATGACTCCTTCATATTTAGTCGTTTAAAGCCAATTTTCTAAATTTTTGAAAATGTCACTTTTTTGTGAAAATATAAACTAAATGAGGGAATAATATGTGTGAGGGTACCCCAGGAGAGTTCCAAATGTGTGTGGGTAGAATATATATCCCACGGGGGTAAAATTGAAAAAAGGTGAAAAAATTTTTTTTTTGACTTAGTCATTTTTCCGGCGTTTATCAGACTTTCAGATAGGGGAAATGTCAGTGAGCGTTCCGATTTCAGTTCCAGAGCGATTCGCCCGATGAGTCCTTCATATTTAGTCGTTTTCAGCCAATTTTCTGAATTTTTGAAAATGTCACTTTTTTGTGAAAATATCCACTAAATGAGGGAATAATATGTGTGAGGGTACCCCAGGAGAGTTCCAAATGTGTGTGGGTAGAATATATATCCCACGGGGGTAGAATTGAAAAAAGGTGAAACATTTTTTTTTTTGACTTAGTCATTTTTCCGGCGTTTATCAGACTTTCAGATAGGGGAAATGTCATTGAGCGTTTCGATTTCAGTTCCAGAGCGATTCGCCCGATGAGTCCTTCATATTCAGTCGTTTTCCGCCAATTTTCTGAATTATTGAAAATTTCACTTTTTTGTTAAAATATCCACTAAATGAGGGAATAATATGTGTGAGGGTACCCCAGGAGAGTTCCAAATGTGTGTGGGTAGAATATATATACCACGGGGGTAAAATTGAAAAAAGGTGAAAAAATTTTTTTGGACTTAGTCATTTCTTCAGCGTTTATCAGACTTTCAGATAGGGGAAATGTCAGTGAGCATTCCGATTTCAGTTCCAGTGCGATTCGCCCGATGAGTCCTTCATATTCAGTGGTTTTCAGCCAATTTTCTGAATTTTTGAAAAAGTCACTTTTTTGTGAAAATATCCACTAAATGAGGGAATAATATGTGTGAGGGTACCCCAGGAGTGTTCCAAATGTGCGTGGGTAGAATATATATCCCACGGGGGTAAAATTGAAAAAAGTTGAAAAAATTTTTTTTTGGACTTAGTCATTTTTCCGGCGTTTATCAGACTTTCAGATAGGGGAAATGTCAGTGAGCGTTCCGATTTCAGTTCCAGAGCGATTCGCCCGATGAGTCCTTTATATTTAGTCGTTTTCAGCCAATTTTCTGAATTTTTGAAAATTTCACTTTTTTGTGAAAATATCCACTAAATGAGGAAATAATATGTGTGAGGGTACCCCAGGAGAGTTCCAACTGTGTGTGGGTAGAATATATATCCCACGGGGGTAAAATTGAAAAAAGGTGAAAAATTTTTTTTTTGGGACTTAGTCATTTTTTCAGCGTTTATCAGACTTTCAGATAGGGGAAATGTCAGTGAGCGTTCCGATTTCAGTTCCAGAGCAATTCGCCCGATGAGTTCTTCATATTTAGTCGTTTTCAGCCAATTTTCTGAATTTTTGAAAATTTCACTTTTTTGTGAAAATATCCACTAAATGAGGGAATAATATGTGTGAGGGCACCCCAGGAGAGTTCCAAATGTGTGTGGGTTGAATATATATCCCACGGGGGTACAATTGAAAAAAGTTGAAAAAATTTTTTTTTGGACTTAGTCATTTTTTCAGCGTTTATCAGACTTTCAGATAGGGGAAATGTCAGTGAGCGTTCCGATTTCATTTCCAGAGCGATTCGACTGATTAGTCCTTCATATTTCGTAGTTTTCAGCCAATTTTCTGAATTTTTGAAAATTTCACTTTTTTGTGAAAATATCCACTAAATGAGGGAATAATATGTGTGAGGGTACGCCAGGAGGGTTCCAAATGTGTGTGGGTAGAATATATATCCCACTGGGGTAAAATTGAAAAAAGGTGAAAAATTTTTTTTTTGGGACTTAGTCATTTTTTCAGCGTTTATCAGACTTTCAGATAGGGGAAATGTCAGAGAGCGTTCAGATTTCAGTTCCAGAGCAATTCGCCCGATGAGTTCTTCATATTTAGTCGTTTTCAGACAATTTTCTGAATTTTTGAAAATTTCACTTTTTTGTGAAAATATCCACTAAATGAGGGAATAATATGTGTGAGGGTACCCCAGGAGAGTTCCAAATGTATGTGGGTAGAATATATATCCCACGGGGGCAAAATTGAAAAAAAATTTTTTTTTGACTTAGTCATTTTTCCGGCATTTATCAGACTTTCAGATAGGGGAAATGTCAGTGAGCATTCCAATTTCAGTTCCAGAGCGATTCGCCCGATGAGTCCTTCATATTTAGTCGTTTTCAGACCATTTTCAGAATTATTGAAAATTTCACGTTTTTGGGAAAATATCCACTAAATGAGGGAATAAAATGTGTGAGGATACCCCAGGAGAGTTCCAAATGTGTGTGGGTAGAATATATATCTCACGGGGGTAAAATTGAAAAAAGTTAAAAGAAAAAATTTTTTTGGACTTAGTCATTTTTTCAGCGTTTATCAGACTTTCAGATAGGGGAAATGTCAGTGAGCATTCCGATTTCAGTTGCAGAGCGATTCGCCCGATGAGTCCTTCATATTTAGTCGTTTTCAGCCAATTTCCAGAATTTTTGAAAATTTCACTTTTTTGTGAAAATATCCACTAAATGAGGGAATAATATGTGTGAGGGCACCGCAGGAGAGTTCCAAATGTGTTTGGGTTGAATATATATCCCACGGGGGTAAAATTGAAAAAAGTTGAAAAAATTTTTTTTTTGGACTTAGTCATTTTTTCAGCGTTTATCAGACTTTCAGATAGGGGAAATGTCAGAGAGCGTTCAGATTTCAGTTCCAGAGCAATTCGCCCGATGAGTTCTTCATATTTAGTCGTTTTCAGACAATTTTCTGAATTTTTGAAAATTTCACTTTTTTGTGAAAATATCCACTAAATGAGGGAATAATATGTGTGAGGGTACCCCAGGAGAGTTCCAAATGTATGTGGGTAGAATATATATCCCACGGGGGCAAAATTGAAAAAAAATTTTTTTTTGACTTAGTCATTTTTCCGGCATTTATCAGACTTTCAGATAGGGGAAATGTCAGTGAGCGTTCCAATTTCAGTTCCAGAGCGATTCGCCCGATGAGTCCTTCATATTTAGTCGTTTTCAGCCAATTTCCAGAATTTTTGAAAATTTCACTTTTTTGTGAAAATATCCACTAAATGAGGGAATAATATGTGTGAGGGCACCCCATTAGAGTTCCAAATGTGTGTGGGTTGAATATATATCCCACGGGGGTAAAATTTAAAAAAGTTGAAAAAATATTTTTTTTGGACTTTGTAATTTTTTCAGCGTTTATCAGACTTTCAGATAGGGGAAATGTCAGTGAGCGCTCCGATTTCAGTTCCAGAGCGATTCGCCCTATGTGTCCTTCATATTTAGTTGTTTTCAGCCAATTTTCTGAATTTTTGAAAATTTCACTTTTTTTGTGAAAATATCCACTAATTGAGGGAATAATATGTGTGAGGGTCCCCCAGGAGAGTTCCAAATGTGTGTGGGTAGAATTTATATCCCACGGGGGTAAAATTGAAAAAAGTTGAAAAAAATTTTTTTGGGGACTTAGTCATTTTTTCAGCGTTTATCAGACTTTCAGATAGGGGAAATGTCAATGAGCGTTCTGATTTCAGTTCCAGAGCGATTCGCCCAATGAGTCCTTCATATTTAGTCGTTTTCAGACCATTTTCAGAATTATTGAAAATTTCACTTTTTTGGGAAAATATCCACTAAATGAGGGAATAATATGTGTGAGGGTACCCCAGGAGAGTTCCAAATGTGTGTGGGTAGAATATAGCTCACGGGGGTAAAATTGAAAAAAGTTAAAAAAAAATTTTTTTTGGACTTAGTCATTTTTTCAGTGTTTATCAGACTTTCAGATAGGGGAAATGTCAGTGAGCATTCCGATTTCAGTTCCAGAGCGATTCGCCCGATGAGTCCTTCATATTTAGTCGTTTTCAGCCAATTTCCAGAATTTTTGAAAATTTCACTTTTTTGTGAAAATATCCACTAAATGAGGGAATAATATGTGTGAGGGCACCCCAGGAGAGTTCCAAATATGTGTGGGTAGAATATATATCCCACGGGGGCAAAATTGAAAAAAAAAAAATTTTTGACTTAGTCATTTTTCCGGCATTTATCAGACTTTCAGATAGGGGAAATGTCAGTGAGCATTCCAATTTCAGTTCCAGAGCGATTCGCCCGATGAGTCCTTCATATTTAGTCGTTTTCAGACCATTTTCAGAATTATTGAAAATTTCACTTTTTTGGGAAAATATCCACTAAATGAGGGAATAAAATGTGTGAGGATACCCCAGGAGAGTTCCAAATGTGTGTGGGTAGAATATATATCTCACGGGGGTAAAATTGAAAAAAGTTAAAAGAAAAAATTTTTTTGGACTTAGTCATTTTTTCAGCGTTTATCAGACTTTCAGATAGGGGAAATGTCAGTGAGCATTCAGATTTCAGTTCCAGAGCGATTCGCCTGATTAGTCCTTCATATTTAGTAGTTTTCAGCCAATTTTCTGAATTTTTGAAAATTTCACTTTTTTGTGAAAATATCCACTAAATGAGGGAATAAAATGTGTGAGGATACCCCAGGAGTGTTCCAAATGTGTGTGGGTAGAATATATATCCCACGGGGGCAAAATTGAAAAAAAAATTTTTTTTGACTTAGTCATTTTTCCGGCATTTATCAGACTTTCAGATAGGGGAAATGTCAGTGAGCATTCCAATTTCAGTTCCAGAGCGATTCGCCCAATGAGTCCTTCATATTTAGTCGTTTTCAGACCATTTTCAGAATTATTGAAAATTTCACTTTTTTGGGAAAATATCCACTAAATGAGGGAATAAAATGTGTGAGGATACCCCAGGAGAGTTCCAAATGTGTGTGGGTAGAATATATATCTCACGGGGGTAAAATTGAAAAAAGTTAAAAGAAAAAATTTTTTTGGACTTAGTCATTTTTTCAGCGTTTATCAGACTTTCAGATAGGGGAAATGTCAGTGAGCATTCCGATTTCAGTTGCAGAGCGATTCGCCCGATGAGTCCTTCATATTTAGTCGTTTTCAGCCAATTTCCAGAATTTTTGAAAATTTCACTTTTTTGTGAAAATATCCACTAAATGAGGGAATAATATGTGTGAGGGCACCGCAGGAGAGTTCCAAATGTGTGTGGGTTGAATATATATCCCACGGGGGTAAAATTGAAAAAAGTTGAAAAAATTTTTTTTTTGGACTTAGTCATTTTTTCAGCGTTTATCAGACTTTCAGATAGGGCAAATGTCAGTGAGCGTTCCGATTTCAGTTCCGGAGCAATTCGCCCGATGAGTTCTTCATATTTAGTCGTTTTCAGACAATTTTCTGAATTTTTGAAAATTTCACTTTTTTGTGAAAATATCCACTAAATGAGGGAATAATATGTGTGAGGGTACCCCAGGAGAGTTCCAAATGTATGTGGGTAGAATATATATCCCACGGGGGCAAAATTGAAAAAAAAATTTTTTTTGACTTAGTCATTTTTCCGGCATTTATCAGACTTTCAGATAGGGGAAATGTCAGTGAGCATTCCAATTTCAGTTCCAGAGCGATTCGCCCGATGAGTCCTTCATATTTAGTCGTTTTCAGACCATTTTCAGAATTATTGAAAATTTCACTTTTTTGGGAAAATATCCACTAAATGAGGGAATAAAATGTGTGAGGATACCCCATTAGAGTTCCAAATGTGTGTGGGTAGAATATATATCTCACGGGGGTAAAATTGAAAAAAGTTAAAAGAAAAATTTTTTTTGGACTTAGTCATTTTTTCAGCGTTTATCAGACTTTCAGATAGGGGAAATGTCAGTGAGCATTCCGATTTCAGTTGCAGAGCGATTCGCCCGATGAGTCCTTCATATTTAGTCGTTTTCAGACCATTTTCAGAATTATTGAAAATTTCACTTTTTTGGGAAAATATCCACTAAATGAGGGAATAAAATGTGTGAGGATACCCCAGGAGAGTTCCAAATGTGCGTGAGTAGAATATATATCTCACGGGGGTAAAATTGAAAAAAGTTAAAAGAAAAATTTTTTTTGGACTTAGTCATTTTTCCGGCGTTTATCAGACTTTCAGAGAGGGGAAATGTCAGTGAGCGTTCCGATTTCAGTTCCAGAGCGATTCGCCCGATGAGTCCTTCATATTTAGTCGTTTTCAGCCAATTTGTTGAATTTTCGAAAATTTCACTTTTTTTGTGAAAATATCCACTAATTGAGGGAATAATATGTGTGATGGTACCCCATGAGAGTTCCAAATGTGGGTGGGTAGAATATATATCCCACGGGGGTAAAATTAAAAAAAGTTGAAAAAAAATTTTTTTTGGACTTAGTCATTTTTCCGGCGTTTATCAGACTTTCAGATAGGGGAAATGTCAGTGAGCATTCCGATTTGAGTTCCAGAGCGATTCGCCCGATTAGTCCTTCATATTCAGTCATTTTCAGCCAATTTCCAGAATTTTTGAAAATTTCACTTTTTTGTGAAAATATCCACTAAATGAGGGAATAATATGTGTGAGGGAACACCAGGAGAGTAACAAATGTGTGTGGGTAGAATATATATCCCACGGGGGTAAAATTGAAAAAAGTTGAAAAAACTTTTTTTTGGACTAAGTCATTTTTTCAGCGTTTATCAGACTTTCAGATAGGGGAAATGTCAGTGAGCGTTCCGATTTCAGTTCCAGAGCGAGTCGCCCGATGAGTCCTTCATATTTAGTCGTTTTCAGACAATTTTCAGAATTTTTGAAAATTTCACTTTTTTGTGAAAATATCCACTAAATGAGGGAATAATATGTGTGAGGGTACCCCAGGAGAGTTCCAAATGTGTGTGGGTAGAATATATATCCCACGGGGGTAAAATTGAAAAAAGTTGAAAAAAAATTTTTTTGGACTTAGTCATTTTTCTGGCGTTTATCAGACTTTCAGATAGGGGAAATGTCAGTGAGCATTCCGATTTCAGTTCCAGTGCTATTCGCCCAATGAGTCCTTCATATTTAGTCGTTTTCAGCCAATTTTCAGAATTTTTGAAAATTTCACTTTTTTGTGAAAATATCCACTAAATGAGGGAATAATATGTGTGAGGGTACCCCAGCAGAGATCCAAATGTGTGTGGGTAGAATATATATCCCACGGGGGTAAAATTGAAAAATGGTGAAAAAAATTTTTTTTTCAACCTAGTCATATTTTCAGCGTTTATCAGACTTTCAGATAGGGGAAATGTCAGTGAGCGTTCCGATTTCAGTTCCAGAGCCATTCGGCCAATGAGTCCTTCATATTTAGTCGTTTTCAGCCAATTTTCTGAATTTTTGAAAATGTCACTTTTTTGTGCAAATATCCACTAAATGAGGGAATAATATGTGTGAGGGTACCCCAGGAGAGTTCCAAATGTGTGTGGGTAGAATATATATCCAACGGGGTAAAATTGAAAAAAGTTGAAAAAAATTTTTTTTGGACTTAGTAATTTTTCTGGCGTTGATCAGACTTTCAGATAGGGGAAATGTCAGTGAGCATTCCGATTTCAGTTCCAGAGCTATTCGCCCAATGAGTCCTTCATATTTAGTCGTTTTCAGACAATTTTTAGAATTTTTGAACTTTTCACTTGTTTGTGAAAATATCCACTAAATGAGGGAATTATATGTGTGAGGGTACCCCAGGAGAGTTCCAACTGTGTGTGGGTAGAATATATATCCCACGAGGGTAAAATTGAAAAAAGGTGAAAAAAATTGTTTTTTCGACCTAGTCATTTTTTCAGCGTTTATCAGACTTTCAGATAGGGGAAATGTCAGTGAGCGTTCCTATTTCAGTTCCAGAGCGATTCGCCCGATGAGTCCTTCATACTTAGTCGTTTTCAGCCAACTTTCTGAATTTTTGAAAATTTCACGTTTTTGTGAAAATATCCACTAAATGAGGGAATAATATGTGTGAGGGTACCCCAGGAGAGTTCCAACTGTGTGTGGGTAGAAGATATATCCCTCGGGGTAAAATTTAAAAAAGTTGTAATAATTTTTTTTTTTGGACTTAGTAATTTTTCCGGCGTTTATCAGACTTTCAGATAGGGGAAATGTCAGTGAGCATTCCGATTTGAGTTCCAGAGCGATTCGCCCGATTAGTCCTTCATATTTAGTCATTTTCAGCCAATTTTCTGAATTTTTGAAAATTTCACTTTTTTGTGAAAATATCCACTAATCGAGGGAATAATATGTGTGGGTGAACCCCAGGAGATTTCCAACTGTGTGTGGGTAGTATATATATCCCACGGGGGTAAAATTGAAAAAAGTTGAAAAAAATTATTTTTTGGACTTACTCATTTTTCTGGCCTTTATCAGACTTTCAGATAGGGGAAATGTCAGTGAGCGTTCCGATTTCAGTTCTAGAGCGATTCGCCCGATGAGTCCTTCATACTTAGTCGTTTTCAGCCAATTTTCAGAATTTTTGAAAATTTCACGTTTTTGTGAAAATATCCACTAAATGAGGGAATAATATGTGAGAGGGTACCCCAGGAGAGTTCCAACTGTGTGTGGGTAGAATATATATCCCACGGGGGTAAAATTGAAAAAAGTTGAAAAAATTTTTTTTCGGGACTTAGTCATTTTTTCGGCGTTTATCAGACTTTCAGATAGGGGAAATGTCAGTAAGTGTTCCGATTTCAGTTCCAGAGCGATTTGCCCGATGAGTCCTTCATATTTAGTTGTTTTCAGCCAATTTTCAGAATTTTTGAAAATTTCACTTTTTTGTGAAAATATCCAATAAATGAGGGAATAATATGTGTGAGGGTACCCAGGAGAGTTCCAAATGTGTGTGGGTAAAATATATATCCCATGGTGGTAAAATTGAAAAAAGTTAAAAAAAAATTTTATGGGGACTTAGTCATTTTTTCAGCGTTTATCAGACTTTCACATAGGGGAAATGTCAGTGAGTGTTCCAATTTCAGTTCCAGAGCGATTCGCCCGATGAGTCCTTCATATTTAGTTTTCAGCCAATTTTCAGAATTTTTGAAAATTTCACTTTTTTGTGAAAATATCCACTAAATGAGGGAATAATATGTGTGAGGGTACCCAGGAGAGTTCCAAATGTGTGTGGGTAGAATATATATCCCACGGGGGTAAAATTGAAAAAAGTTGAAAAAAATTATTTTTTGGACTTACTTATTTTTCCAGCCTTTATCAGACTTTCAGATAGGGGAAATGTCAGTGAGGGTTCCGATTTCAGTTCCAGAGCGATTCGCCTGATGAGTCCTTCATATTTAGTTTTCAGCTAATTTTCTGAATTTTTGAAAATTTCACTTTTTTGTGAAAATATCCACTAAATGAGGGAATAATATGTGTGAGGGTACGCCAGGAGAGTTCCAAATGTGTGTGGGTAGAATATATATCCCACGGGGGTAAAATTGAAAAAAGTTGAAAAAATTTTTTATTTGGATTTAGTCATTTTTCCAGCGTTTATCAGACTTTCAGATAGGGGAAATGTCAGTGAGCGTTTCGATTTCAGTTCTAGAGCGATTCGCCCGATGAGTCCTTCATACTTAGTCGTTTTCAGCCAATTTTCAGAATTTTTGAAAATTTCACGTTTTTGTGAAAATATCCACTAAATGAGGGAATAATATGTGAGAGGGTACCCCAGGAGAGTTCCAACTGTGTGTGAGTAGAATATATATCCCACGGGGGTAAAATTGAAAAAAGTTGAAAATTTTTTTTTTCGGGACTTAGTCATTTTTTCAGCGTTTATCAGACTTTCAGATAGGGGAAATGTCAGTGAGTGTTCCAATTTCGGTTCCAGAGCGATTCGCCCGATTAGTCCTTCATATTTAGTCGTTTTCAGCCAATTTTCAGAATTTTTGAAAATTTCACTTTTTTGTGAAAATATCCACTAAATGAGGGAATAATATGTGTGAGAGTACCCCAGGAGAGGTCCAAATGTATGTGGGTAGAATATATATCCCACGGGGGTAAAATTGAAAAAAGTTGAAAAAAAATTTTTTTTGGACTTAGTCATTTTTCCGGCGTTTATCAGACTTTCAGATAGGGGAAATGTCAGTGAGCGTTCCGATTTCAGCTCCAGAGCGATTCGCCCAATGAGTCCTATATATTTAGTCGTTTTCAGCTAATTTTCTGAATTTTTGAAAATTTCCCTTTTTTTGTGAAAATATCCACTAAATGAGGGAATAATATGTGTGAGGGTACCCCAGGAGAGATCCAAATGTGTGTGGGTAGAATATATATCCCACGGTGGTAAAATTGAAAAAAGTTGAAAAAAATTTTTTTTTGGACTTACCCATTTTTCCGGCCTTTATCAGACTTTCAGATAGGGGAAATGTCAGTGAGGGTTCCGATTTCAGTTCCAGACTGATTTGCCCGATGAGTCCTTCATATTTAGTCATTTTCAGCCAATTTTCAGAATTTTTGAAAATTTCACTTTTTTGTGAAAATATCCACTAAATGAGGGAATAATATGTGTGAGGGTACCCCAGGAGAGTTCCAAATGTGTGTGGGTAGAATATATATCCCACGGGGGTAAAATTGAAAAAAGTTAAAAAAAATTTTTTTTTGGACTTAGTCATTTTTCCGGCCTTTATCAGACTTTCAGATAGGGGAAATGTCAGTGAGGGTTCCGATTTCAGTTCCAGAGCGATTTGCCCGATGAGTCCTTCATATTTAGTCGTTTTCAGCCAATTTTCTGAATTTTTGAAAATTTCACTTTTTTGTGAAAATATCCACTAAATGTGGGAATAATACAGTATGTGTGAGGGTACGCCAGGAGAGTTCCAAATGTGTGTGGGTAGAATATATATCCCACGGGGGAAAAATTGAAAAAAGGTGAAAATATTTTTTTTTTGGACTTAGTCATTTTTCCGGCGTTTATCAGACTTTCAGATAGGGGAAATGTCAGTGAGTGTTCTGATTTCAGATCCAGAGCGATTCGCCCGATGAGTCCTTTCTTATTTAGTCGTTTTCAAACAATTATCTGAATTTTTGAAAATTTCACTTTTTTGTGAAAATATCCACTAAATGAGGGAATAATAAGTGTGAGGGTACCCCAGGAGAGTTCCAAATGTGTGTGGTTAGAATATATATCCCACGGGGTAAAAATTGAAAAAAGTTTAAAAAAAATTTTGGGGGGACTTCGTCATTTTTCCGACTTTTTGGGGACCTAGTCATTTATCAGACTTAGTAATTTATCAGACTTTCAGATAGGGGAAATGTCAGTGAGCGTTCCGATTTCAGTTCCAGAGCGAGTCGCCCGATGAGTCCTTTATATCTAGTCATTTTCAGCCAATTTTCAGAATTTTTGAAAATTTCACTTTTTTGTGAAAATATCCACTAATTGAGGGAATAATACAGTATGTGTGAGGGTACGCCAGGACAGTTCCAAATGTGTGTGGGTAGAATATATATCCCACGGGGGTAAAATTGAAAAAAAATTGTATTTGGACTTAGTCATTTTTCCGGCATTTATCAGACTTTCAGATAGGGGAAATGTCATTGAGCGTTCCGATTTCAGTTCCAGAGCGGTTCGCCCGATGAGTCCTTCATATTTAGTCGTTTTCAGCCAATTTTCTGAATTTTTGAAAATTTCACTTTTTTGTGAAAATATCCACTAAATGAGGGAATAATATGTGTGAGGGTACCCCAGGAGAGTTCCAAATGTGTGTGGGTAGAATATATATCCCACGTGGGAAAAATTGAAAAAAGTTTAAAAAAAATTTTTTGAGGGACTTAGTCATATTTCCGACTTTTTGGGGACTTAGTCATTTATCAGACTTAGTCATTTATCAGACTTTCAGATAGGAGAAATGTCAGTGAGCGTTCCGATTTCAGTTCCAGAGCGAGACACCCGATGAGTCCTTCATATTTAGTCGTTTTCAGTCAATTTTCTGAATTTTTGAAAATTTCACGTTTTTGTGAAAATATCCACTAAATGAGAGAATAATATGTGAGAGGGTACCCCAGGAGTGTACCAACTGTGTGTGGGTAGAATATATATCCCACGGGGGGTAAAATTGAAAAAAGTTGAAAAAAATTTTTTTTTGGACTTAGTCATTTTTCCGACCTTTATCAGACTTTCACATAGGGGAAATGTCAGTGAGTGTTCCAATTTCAGTTCCAGAGCGATTCGCCTGATTATTCCTTCATATTTAGTAGTTTTCAGTCAATTTTCTGAATTTTTGAAAATGTCACTTTTTTGTGAAAATATCCACTAAATGAGGGAATAATATGTGTGAGGGTATGCCAGGAGAGTTCTAAATGTGTGTGGGTAGAATATATATCCCATGGTGGTAAAATTGAAAAAAGTTTAAAAAAAAATTTTGGGGACATAGTCATTTTTTCAGCGTTTATCAGACTTTCACATAGGGGAAATGTCAGTGAGTGTTCCAATTTCAGTTCCAGAGCGATTCGCCCGATGAGTCCTTCATATTTAGTTTTCAGCCAATTTTCTGAATTTTTGAAAATTTCACTTTTTTGTGAAAATATCCACTAAATGAGGGAATAATATGTGTGAGGGTACGCCAGGAGAGTTCCAAATGTGTGTGGGTAGAATATATATCCCACGGGGGTAAAATTGAAAAAAGTTGAAAAAAATTTTTTTTTGGACTTAGTCATTTTTCCAGCGTTTATCAGACTTTCAGATAGGGGAAATGTCAGTGAGCGTTCCGATTTCAGTTCTAGAGCGATTCGCCCGATGAGTCCTTCAAACTTAGTCGTTTTCAGCCAATTTTCAGAATTTTTGAAAATTTCACATTTTTGTGAAAATATCCACTAAATGAGGGAATAATATGTGAGAGGGTACCCCAGGAGAGTACCAACTGTGTGTGGGTAGAATATATATCCCACGGGGGTAAAATTGAAAAAAGTTGAAAAAATTTTTTTTCGGGACTTAGTCATTTTTTCAGCGTTTATCAGACTTTCAGATAGGGGAAATGTCAGTAAGTGTTCCAATTTCAGTTCCAGAGCGATTCGACCGATGAGTCCTTCATATTTAGTAGTTTTCAGCCAATTTTCTGAATTTTTGAAAATTTCACTTTTTTGTGAAAATATCCACTAAATGAAGGAATAATATGTGTGAGGGTACGCCAGGAGAGTTCCAAATGTGTGTGGGTAGAATATATATCCCACGGGGGTAAAATTGAAAAAAGTTGAAAAAAATTTTTTTTTGGACTTAGTCATTTTTCCGGCCTTTATCAGACTTTCAGATAGGGGAAATGTCAGTGAGGGTTCCGATTTCAGTTCCAGAGCGATTTGCCCGATGAGTCCTTCATATTTAGTCGTTTTCAGCCAATTTTCATAATTTTTGAATTTTTCACTTTTTTGTGAAAATATCCACTAAATGAGGGAATAATATGTGTGAGGGTACCCAGGAGAGTTCCAAATGTGTGTGGGTAGAATATATATCCCACGGTTGTAAAATTGAAAGAAGTTGAAAAAAAATTTTTTTTGGACATAGTCATTTTTCCAGCTTTTATCAGACTTTCAGATAGGGGAAATGTCAGTGAGCGTTCCAATTTCAGTTCCAGAGCGATTCGCCCGATGAGTCCTTCATATTTAGTCGTTTTCAGTCAATTTTCTGAATTTTTGAAAATTTCACTTTTTTGTGAAAATATCCACTAAACGAGGGAATAATATGTGTGAGAGTACCCCAGGAGAGTTCCAAATGTGTGTGGGTAGAATATATATCCCACGGGGGTAAAATTTAAAAAAGTTGTAAAAATTTTTTTTTTTGGACTTAGTAATTTTTCCGGCGTTTATCAAACTTTCAGATAGGGGAAATGTCAGTGAGCATTCCGATTTCAGTTCCAGAGCGATTCGCCGGATGAGTCCTTCATATTTAGTCGTTTTCATCCAATTTTCAGAATTTTTGAAAATTTCACTTTTTTGTGAAAATATCCAATAAATGAGGGAATAATACAGTATGTGTGAAGGTACGCCAGGAGAGTTCCAAATGTGTGTGGGTAGAATATATATCACACGGGGGAAAAATTGAAAAAAGTTGAAAAAAATTTTTTTTTGGACTCATTCATTTTTACGGGGTTTATCAGACTTTCAGATAGTGGAAATGTCAGTGAGCGTTCCGATTTCAGTTCCAGAGCGATTCGCCCGATGAGTCCTTCATATTTAGTCGTTTTCAGACAATTTTCAGAATTTTTTAAAATTTCACTTTTTTGTGAAAATATCCACTAAATGAGGGAATAATATGTGTGAGGGTACGCCAGGAGAGTTCCAAATGTGTGTGGGTAGAATATATATCCCACGGGGGAAAAATTTGAAAAAAAATTGTTTTTGGACGTAGTCATTTTTCCGGCTTTTATCAGACTTTCAGATAGGGGAAATGTCAGTGAGCATTCCGATTTCAGTTCCAGAGCGATTCGCCCGTTGAGTCCTTCATATTTAGTCATTTTCAGCCAATTTTCTGCAATTTTGAAAATGTCACTTTTTTGTGAAAATTTCCACTAAATGAGGGAATAATACAGTATGTGTGAGGGTACGCCAGGAGAGTTCCAAATGTGTGTGGGTAGAATATATATCCCACGGGGGAAAAATTGAAAAAAGTTGAAAAAAATTTTTTTTTGGACTTAGTCATTTTTCCGCCCTTTATCAGACTTTCAGATAGGGGAAATGTCAGTGAGCGTTCCGATTTCAGTTCCAGAGCGATTCGCCCGATGAGTCCTTCATATTTAGTCGTTTTCAGACAATTTTCGGAATTTTTTAAAATTTCACTTTTTTGTGAAAATATCCACTAAATGAGGGAATAATATGTGTGAGGGTATGCCAGGAGAGTTCCAAATGTGTGTGGGTAGAATATATATCCCACGGGGGTAAAATTGAAAAAAAATTGTTTTTGGACTTAGTCATTTTTCCGGCTTTTATCAGACTTTCAGATAGGGGAAATGTCAGTGAGCCTTCCGATTTCAGTTCCAGAGCGATTCGCCCGATGATTCCTTCATATTTAGTCGTTTTCAGCCAATTTTCTGAATTTTTGAAAATTTCACTTTTTTGTGAAAATATCCACTAAATGAGGGAATAATATGTGTGAGGGTACCCCAGGAGAGTTCCAAATGTGTGTGGGTAGAATATGTATATCAAACGGGGGCAAAATTGAAAAAAGTTGAAAAAAATATTTTTTGGGATTAAGTCATTTTTCCGGCGTTTATCAGACTTTCAGATAGGGGAAATGTCAGTGAGCATTCCGATTTCAGTTCCAGAGCGATTCGCCCGATGAGTCCTTCATATTTAGTCGTTTTTAGCCAATTTTCTGAATTTTTGAAAATTTCACTTTTTTGTGATAATATCCACTAAATGAGGGAATAATACAGTATGTGTGAGGGTACGCCAGGAGAGTTCCAAATGTGTGTGGGTAGAATATATATCCCACGGGGGAAAAATTGAAAAAAGTTGAAAATATTTTTTTTTGGACTTAGTCATTTTTTCAGTGTTTATCAGACTTTCAGATAGGGGAAATGTCAGTGAGCGTTCCGATTTCAGTTCCAGAGCGAGTTGCCCGATGAGTCCTTCATATTTAGTCGTTTTCAGTCAATTTTCTGAATTTTTGAAAATTTCACTTTTTTGTGAAAATATCCACTAAATGAGGGAATAATATGTGTGAGGGTACCCCAGGAGAGTTCCAAATGTGTGTGGGTAGAATATATATCAAACGGGGGCAAAATTGAAAAAAGTTGAAAAAAATATTTTTTGGGATTAAGTCATTTTTCCGGCGTTTATCAGACTTTCAGATAGGGGAAATGTCAGTGAGCATTCCGATTTCAGTTCCAGAGTGATTCGCCCGATGAGTCCTTCATATTTAGTCGTTTTCATCCAATTTTCAGAATTTTTGAAAATTTCACTTTTTTGTGAAAATATCCACTAAATGAGGGAATAATATGTGTTAGGGTACCCCAGGAGACTTCCAAATGTGTGTGCGTAGAATATATATCCCACGGGGGTAAAATTGAAAAAAGTTGAAAAAATTTTTTTTTTGGACTTAGTGATTTTTTCAGCGTTTATCAGACTTTCAGATAGGGGAAATGTCAATGAGCGTTCCGATTTCAGTTCCAGAGCGATTGGCCCAATGAGTCCTTCATGTTTAATCGTTTTCAGCCAATTTTTTGAATTTTTGAAAATTTCACTTTTTTGTGAAAATATCCACTAAATGAGGGAATAATATGTGTGAGGGTACCCCATGAGAGTTCGAAATGTGTGTGGGTAGAATATATATCGAACGGGGATAAAATTGAAAAAAAATTTTTTTTGGACTTAGTCATTTTTCAGGCGTTTATCAGACTTTCATATAGGGGAAATGTCAGTGAGCGTTCCGATTTCAGTTCCACAGCGATTCGCCCGATGAGTCCTTCATATTTAGCCGTTTTAAGCCAATTTAGTGAATTTGTGAAAATTTCACTTTTTTGTGAAAATATCCACTAAATGAGGGAATAATATGTGTGAGGGTACCCCAGGAGAGTTCCAAATGTGTGTGGGTAGAATATATATCCCACGGGGGTAAAATTGAAAAAAGTTGATAAAAAAAATTTTTTGGACTTAGTCATTTTTCCGGCGTTTATCAGACTTTCAGATAGGGGAAGTGTCAGTGAGCATTCCGATTTCAGTTTCAGAGTGATTCGCCCGATGAGTCCTTCATATTTAGTCATTTTCAGCCAAATTTCAGAATTTTTGAAAATTTCACTTTTTTGTGAAAATATCTACTAAATGAGGGAATAATATGTGTGAGGGTACCACAGGAAAGTTCCAAATGTGTTTGGGTTGAATATATATCCCACGGGGGTAAAATTGAAATAAGTTGAAAAACATTTTTTTTTGGACTTAGTCATTTTTCCGGCGTTTATCAGACTTTCAGATAGGGGAAGTGTCAGTGAGCATTCCGATTTCAGTTCCAGAGTGATTTGCCCGATGAGTCCTTCATATTTAGTCGTTTTCTGCCAATTTTCAGAATTTTTGAAAATTTCACTTTTTTGTGCAAATATCCACTAAATGAGGGAATAATATGTGTGAGGGTACCACAGGAGAGTTCCAAATGTGTTTGGGTAGAATATATATCCCACGGGGGTAAAATTGAAAAAAGTAGAAAAAAAATTTTTTTTGGACTTAGTCATTTTTCCGGCGTTTATCAGACTTTCAGATAGGGGAAGTGTCAGTGAGCATTCCGATTTCAGTTCCAGAGTGATTCGCCCGATGAGTCCATATTTAGACGTTTTCAGCCAATTTTCAGAATTTTTGAAAATTTCACTTTTTTGTGAAAATATCCACTAAATGATTGAATAATATGTGTGAGGGTACCCCAGCAGAGTTCCAAATGTGTGTGGGTAGAATATATATCCCAAGGGGGTAAAATTGAAATAAGTTGATAAAAAAGATTTTTTGGACTTAGTCATTTTTCCGGCGTTTATCAGACTTTCAGATAGGGGAAATGTCAGTGAGCGTTCCGATTTCAATTCCAGAGCGATTCGCCCGTTGAGTCCTTCATATTTAGTCGTTTTCAGCCAATTTTCAGAATTTTTGAAAATTTCACTTTTTTGTGAAAATATTCACTAAATGAGGGAATAATATGTGTGAGGGTACCCCAGGAGAGTTAGAATAGAATAGAATAGAATGGTAGAGTTGGAAGGGACCTCCTGGGTCATCTGGTACAACCCCCTGCTCAAAGCAGGATTCACTAGATCATCTCAGACAGATGTCTGTCCAGCCTCTGTTTGAAGACGTCCATTGAAGGGGAGCTCACCAACTCTCGTGGCAGCCTGTTCCACTCATTAATCACCCTAACTGTCAAAAAGTTTTTTCTAATATCTAATCTGTGTCTCCTCCCATTTAGTTTCATCCCATTGCTTCTAGTCTTTCCTTGTGCAAATGAGAATAAAGATGATCCTTCTACAATGTGACAGCCCTTGACATATTTGTAGACAGCTATTAAGTCTCCTCTCAGTCTTCTTTTTTGCAAGCTAAACATTCCCAAATCCTGCAACCGTTCCTCGTAGGTCATGGCTTGCAGACCAGTCACCATTCTGGTCGCTCTTCTCTGAACTTGCTCCAGTTTGTCTATGTCTTTTTTAAAATGTGGTGCCCAAAACTGTACACAGTATTCCAGATGAGGTCTGACCAAAGAGGAGTAAAGACCGATAATGACTTCACGTGATCTAGACTGTATGCTTCTGTTAATACATCCCAGAATTGTATTTGCCTTTTTTGCTGCTGCATCACACTGTTGACTCATGTTCAGTCTATGATCTATTAGTATACCTAAGTCTTTTTCACATGTACTGTTGCTTAGCTCTTTTCCTCCCATTCTGTATATGCTTTTTTCATTTTTATTGCCTAGATGTAGTACTTTGCATTTTTCCCTGTTAAAAACCATTCTGTTGGTTGCTGCCCACTGCTCCAGTTTATTTAGGTCTTTTTGAATCCTCTCTCTCTCTTCTCTAGTATTAGCTATCCCTCCTAGCTTTGTGTCATCAGCAAATTTAATCAGTTTACCCTCAATTCCTTCATCTAAATCATTGATAAAGATGTTGAACAATACAGGTCCCAAGACGGAGCCCTGTGGTACCCCACTTGAGACATTCATCCAGCTGGATGTGAAGCCATTTACAACCACCTTTTGAGTCCGATCACTAAGCCAGTTATGAATCCACCTAACAGTTGCCTGGTCCATTGCATACTTGGTCATTTTTTCAATAAGGATGGTGTGAGATACTTTGTCAAATGCTTTGCTGAAGTCAAGATATACTATATCTACAGCATTTCCCTGATCCACCCAGTCAGTGATTCTGTCATAGAAGGAAATTAAGTTAGTCTGACATGACTTGTTAGTTACAAACCCATGCTGACTCTGGTTAATCACTTCATTCTTATCCATGTACTTACATACATATTGTTTAATAATTTGTTCAAAGATCTTTCCTGGTATAGAAGTCAGACTCACCGGCCTATAGTTCCCTGGGTCCACCTTCTTCCCTTTTTGAAGATAGGAACAACATTTGCTCTTCTCCAGTCTTCTGGGACTTCTCCTGTTCTCCAAGAATTTTCAAAGATTATGGAGAGTGGTTCTAAAATTTCTTCTACGGTCTCCTTCAGTACTCTGGGGTGTAATTCATCTGGACCTGGAGACTTGAACTCATTTATGTTAGCTAAATATTCCCTCACAATCTTTCTGTTTACAGATAACTTGGATTCCTCTATTCCTTTAAAAGGACAGTGAAGATCAGTTGATGTTACATTTTCTTTCTGAGAGAAAACAGATGCAAAATAGGAATTAAAAAGTTCGGCCTTCTCAACATCCTCTCTTACCATTTCTCCATTTTCATCCTGTAAAAATCCTATAGCATCTTTGACTTTTCTTTTACTTTTGACATACCCCCAAAATCCTTTTTTATTGCTTTTGACATCTCTTGCAATCCTTAATTCATTGTCAGCTTTAGCTACCCTGATACGTGCCCTGCAGGATCTGCAGACTGCATTATAATCTTCTCTAGATATGCCTCCCTCTTTCCATTTAATAACATTTCTTTCTTTCTTTTTAGCATGTGTTTAAGTTCTGTGTTCATCCATCCTGGTTTCCTTAAATGCTTCCCATTCTTCCTACTTTTCGGAATTGTTAACGATTGTGCTTTGAGAATCTCATTTTTAAAAATTTCCCATCCTTCCTGGACATTTTTGTCCTTAAGGACATCCAGCCATTGGATCCCTCCTATTCTCTTTCTGAGTCTCTTAAAATCTGCCTTTCTAAAATCTAACCTTGAAGTTTGAGTCTTCACATGTCTTCCTCCTCTAGTTATCCAAAATTCTCTAATAGCATGATCGCTGCCTCCTAGGGTCCCAGCCACCTTTACCTCCTCAACCATTTCCTCCCTGTTTATAAGGATTAGATCCAAAGTAGCAGATCCCCTTGTTTTCTCCCCTACCTTTTGGAAGATAAAGTTGTCAGCAAGAGAGGATAAGAATTTGCTTGACCTGTTAGTTTTACTTGAGAGAGATTCCCAACAAATGTCTGGATAGTTGAAATCTCCCATGACCACTACGTCATATTTTTTGGAGAATTTGGTCATTTGATACATAAAGAGTTCATCCATATCTTCAGCTTGCCCAGGTGGCCTGTAGTAAATGCCTACAATGGTGTCCTTTCCATTGTTCTCTCCTTGTATTCATACCCAAACAGTTTCCACAGAACTCCCAGTCTCTGAAGCTTCAATCTCTGTGCAGATATACGCTTTTCTAACATACAATGCAACACCTCCTCCTCGTTTATCAAGTCTGTTTCTTGCAAATAAGTTGTATCCTTTTAGCCTTTTATTCCAATCATGTGTATCGTCCCACCAAGTTTCAGTGATTCCAATGACATCATATTCCTTTTCCTGCATTAGTAGTTCCAATTCTCCTTGTTTGTTGCCCATGCTTTGTGCATTTGTATAAAAACATTTTAGTTTGTGATTGGTTTCTCTTCCTCCCATATTTTTATTATTTAAATAGTTTTGTCTTTGTTCTTCCTTTCCACTTCCAGTAGCAGAGATCTCAATAGTATTTGTCAGCTGTATGGCTTTTTCTGGCCTTTTGCTTCCCTTCCCACATTGTTCTAGTTTAAAGCTCTTCTGATGAGTGTAGCAAGGCGACTTCCAAATACATGTTTTCCAGTCTTCGTAAGGTGCACCCCATCTCTAGCAAGTAGTCCATCGTATAGGTAATTCATTCCGTGATCCAGAAATCCAAATCCTTGTTGACGGCACCATCGACGTAGCCAGTTGTTCACCTGTAGAATCTTATTCCACCTCATTGTTCCATGGCCATCCACTGGGAGGATGGATGAGAAGACCACCTGCGCTCCCAATTCTTTCACTTTCTTGCCTAAGTCTTCAAAGTCACTGCAGATGATTTCCAGGTCCTTTCTTGTGGTGTCATTTGTCCCCACATGTATTAGCAGGAATGGGTAGTGATCTGTAGGTCTGAAGAGTCTTGATATCCTGTCAGACACATCTTTAATTTTTGCTCCTGGAAGACAGCACATTTCTCTTGAGGTTATGTCTGGTCTGCAGATAGCGGCCTCTGTTCCTCTTAACAGGTAATCCCCCATGACCACCACTCTCCGTTTTTTCTTCACAACATTCTTCTTTCTCCATCCAGGAGGATTCTGAGGGCTTACAAGGTTATTCATTGCTGGCAAAGTCTTATTTTGCTGTATTTCTTCATGGTTCTCCTGCGTGAGAGCCTGGTACTGGTTCCTGAGCAGTATGGGTGCTGACTGCCTCTCGATCCTCCTGCTTCTGTGGGTCACAAGCTTCCATTCCTCTGTTTCGTCAGGTGCAGTTCGAATTTCTTCTCTTTCTGAATCATGAAGAGATAATTCTGCTCTGTCTAAGAACTCTTCACCTTCCTTAATGATTTTCAAGGTAGTTAACCTCTCTTCTAGATTTCGCAACTTTTCCTCCAACAGGGACACAAGCTTGCATTTCTGGCATGGAAGTTTGGCTTTTCCACTGGCAAGTCTGTGAACATGTAGCAGGATATGCAGTTCACCAAATGGCTCCTGGACTCTTCCATGTTCTTACTGTTAATGTTCTGAAAACAGTGAAAAAGGCTTAAAAGAAAAGCTTCAAAATGCTACTGGTTACTGGCTACTGGCGCGCGGTTTACCGATGTCCTCTTTTCAGCTCCAACAGCCAAAATCCAGTGTTCTTTGAGCTCGCGGAGACTCTTCACTTACCCCAAAATGCAGTGGGAATATGCAAATTATCTCCTCAGGACTCCTCCCTTGGTTTACCGATGTCCTCTTTTCAGCTCCAACAGCCAAAATCCAGTGTTCTTTGAGCTCGCGGAGACTCTTCACTTACCCCAAAATGCAGTGGGAATATGCAAATTATCTCCTCAGGACTCCTCCCCTGGTTTACCGATGTCCTCTTTTTAGCTCCAACAGCCAAAATCCAGTGTTCTTTGAGCTCGCGGAGACTCTTCACTTACCCCAAAATGCAGTGGGAATATGCAAATTATCTCCTCAGGACTCCTCCCCTGGTTTTCCGATGTCCTCTTTTCAGCTCCAACAGCCAAAATGCAGTGTTCTTTGAGCTCGCGGAGACTCTTCAATTACCCCAAAATGCAGTGGGAATATGCAAATTATCTCCTCAGGACTCCTCCCCTGGTTTGAGTTCCAAATGTGTTTTGGTTTAATATGTATCCCACGGGGGTAAAATTGAAAAAAGTTGAAAAAAATTTTTTTTGGACTTAGTCATTTTTCCGGCGTTTATCAGACTTTCAGATAGGGGAAGTGTCAGTGAGCATTCCGATTTCAGTTCCAGAGTGATTCGCCCGATGAATCCTTCATATTTAGTCATTTTCAGCCAATTTTCAGAATTTTTGAAAATTTCACTTTTTTTGTGAAAATATCCACTAAATGAGGGAATAATATGTGTGAGCGTACCCCAGGAGAGTTCCAAATGTGTTTGGGTTGAATATATATCCCACAGGGATAAAAATTGAAAAAAGTTTAAAAAAAATTTTTTGGGGACTTAGTCATTTTTCCGACGTTTATCAGACTTTCAGTTAGGGGAAATGTCAGTGAGCGTTCCGACTTCAGTTCCAGAGCTATTAGCCTGATGAGTCGTTCATATTTAGTCATTTTCAGCCAATTTTCTGAATTTTTGAAAATTTCACTTTTTTGTGAAAATATCCACTAAATGAGGGAATAATATGTGTGAGGGTTCCCTAGGAGAGTTCCAAATGTGTGTGGGTAGAATATATATCCCACGGGGGTAAAATTGAAAAAAGTTGAAAACATTTTTTTTTTAGACTTAGTCATTTTTCCGGCGTTTATCAGACTTTCAGATAGGGGAAATGTCAGTGAGCATTTCGATTTAAGTTCCAGAGCGATTTGCCCGATGAGTCGTTCATATTTAGTCATTTTCAGCCAATTTTCTGAATTTTTGAAAATTTCACTTTTTTGTGAAAATATCCACTAAATGAGGGAATAATATGTGTGCGGGTTCCCCAGGAGAGTTCCAAATGTGTGTGGGTAGAATATATATCCCACGTGGGTAAAATTGAAAAAAGGTGAAAAAATATTTTTTTTTCGACTTAGTCATTTTTTCAGCGTTTATCAGACTTTCAGATAGGGGAATTGTCAGTGAGCGTTCCGATTTCAATTCCAGAGCTATTCGCCCGATGAGTACTTCATATTTAGTAGTTTTCAGCCAATTTTCAGAATTTTTGAAAATTTCACTTTTTTGTGAAGATATCCACTAAATGAGGGAATAATATGTGTGAAGGTACCCCAGGAGAGTTCCAAATGTGTGTGGGTAGAAGATATATCCCACGGGGGTAAAATTGAAAAAAGTTGCTAAAAATTTTTTTGGGGACTTAGTCATTTTTCCGGCGTTTATCAGACTTTCAGATAGGGGAAATGTCAGTGAGCGTTCCGATTTCAATTCCAGAGCGATTCGCCCGTTGAGTCCTTCATATTTAGTCGTTTTCAGCCAATTTTCAGAATTTTTGAAAATTTCACTTTTTTGTGAAAATATCCACTAAATGAGGGAATAATATGTGTGAGGGTACCCCAGGAGAGTTAGAATAGAATAGAATAGAATGGTAGAGTTGGAAGGGACCTCCTGGGTCATCTGGTCCAACCCCCTGCTCAAAGCAGGATTCACTAGATCATCTCAGACAGATGTCTGTCCAGCCTCTGTTTGAAGACGTCCATTGAAGGGGAGCTCACCACCTCTCGTGGCAGCCTGTTCCACTCATTAATCACCCTAACTGTCAAAAAGTTTTTTCTAATATCTAATCTGTGTCTCCTCCCATTTAGTTTCATCCCATTGCTTCTAGTCTTTCCTTGTGCAAATGAGAATAAAGATGATCCTTCTACAATGTGACAGCCCTTGACATATTTGTAGAAAGCTATTAAGTCTCCTCTCAGTCTTCTTTTTTGCAAGCTAAACATTCCCAAATCCTGCAACCGTTCCTCGTAGGTCATGGTTTGCAGACCAGTCACCATTCTGGTCGCTCTTCTCTGAACTTGCTCCAGTTTGTCTATGTCTTTTTTAAAATGTGGTGCCCAAAACTGTACACAGTATTCCAGATGAGGTCTGACCAAAGAGGAGTAAAGACCGATAGTGACTTCACGTGATCTAGACTGTATGCTTCTGTTAATACATCCCAGAATTGTATTTGCCTTTTTTGCTACTGCATCACACTGTTGACTCATGTTCAGTCTATGATCTATTAGTATACCTAAGTCTTTTTCACATGTACTGTTGCTTAGCTCTTTTCCTCCCATTCTGTATATGCTTTTTTCATTTTTATTGCCTAGATGTAGTACTTTGCATTTTTCCCTGTTAAAAACCATTCTGTTGGTTGCTGCCCACTGCTCCAGTTTATTTAGGTCTTTTTGAATCCTCTCTCTCTCTTCTCTAGTATTAGCTATCCCTCCTAGCTTTGTGTCATCAGCAAATTTAATCAGTTTACCCTCAATTCCTTCATCTAAATCATTGATAAAGATGTTGAACAATACAGGTCCCAAGACGGAGCCCTGTGGTACCCCACTTGAGACATTCATCCAGCTGGATGTGAAGCCATTTACAACCACCCTTTGAGTCCGATCACTAAGCCAGTTATGAATCCACCTAACAGTTGCCTGGTCCATTGCATACTTGGTCATTTTTTCAATAAGGATGGTGTGAGATACTTTGTCAAATGCTTTGCTGAAGTCAAGATATACTATATCTACAGCATTTCCCTGATCCACCCAGTCAGTGATTCTGTCATAGAAGGAAATTAAGTTAGTCTGACATGACTTGTTAGTTACAAACCCATGCTGACTCTGGTTAATCACTTCATTCTTATCCATGTACTTACATACATATTGTTTAATAATTTGTTCAAAGATCTTTCCTGGTATAGAAGTCAGACTCACCGGCCTATAGTTCCCTGGGTCCACCTTCTTCCCCTTTTTGAAGATAGGAACAACATTTGCTCTTCTCCAGTCTTCTGGGACTTCTCCTATTCTCCAAGAATTTTCAAAGATTATGGAGAGTGGTTCTAAAATTTCTTCTACAGTCTCCTTCAGTACTCTGGGGTGTAATTCATCTGGACCTGGAGACTTGAACTCATTTATGTTAGCTAAATATTCCCTCACAATCTTTCTGTTTACAGATAACTTGGATTCCTCTATTCCTTTAAAAGGACAGTGAAGATCAGTTGATGTTACATTTTCTTTCTGAGAGAAAACAGATGCAAAATAGGAATTAAAAAGTTCGGCCTTCTCAACATCCTCTCTTACCATTTCTCCATTTTCATCTTGTAAAAATCCTATAGCATCTTTGACTTTTCTTTTACTTTTGACATACCCCCAAAATCCTTTTTTATTGCTTTTGACATCTCTTGCAATCCTTAATTCATTGTCAGCTTTAGCTACCCTGATACGTGCCCTGCAGGATCTGCAGACTGCATTATAATCTTCTTTAGATATGCCTCCCTCTTTCCATTTAATAACATTTCTTTCTTTCTTTTTAGTATGTGTTTAAGTTCTGTGTTCATCCATCCTGGTTTCCTTAAATGCTTCCCATTCTTCCTACTTTTCGGGATTGTTAACGATTGTGCTTTGAGAATCTCATTTTTAAAAATTTCCCATCCTTCCTGGACATTTTTGTCCTTAAGGACATCCAGCCATTGGATCCCTCCTATTCTCTTTCTGAATCTCTTAAAATCTGCCTTTCTAAAATCTAACCTTGAAGTTTGAGTCTTCACATGTCTTCCTCCTCTAGTTATCCAAAATTCTATAATAGCATGATCGCTGCCTCCTAGGGTCCCAGCCACCTTTACCTCCTCAACCATTTCCTTCCTGTTTATAAGGATTAGATCCAAAGTAGCAGATCCCCTTGTTTTCTCCCCTACCTTTTGGAAGATAAAGTTGTCAGCAAGAGAGGATAAGAATTTGCTTGACCTGTTAGTTTTACTTGAGAGAGATTCCCAACAAATGTCTGGATAGTTGAAATCTCCCATGACCACTACGTCATATTTTTTGGAGAACTTGGTCATTTGATACATAAAGAGTTCATCCATATCTTCAGCTTGCCCAGGTGGCCTGTAGTAAATGCCTACAATGGTGTCCTTTCCATTGTTCTCTCCTTGTATTCTTACCCAAACAGTTTCCACAGAACTCCCAGTCTCTGAAGCTTCAATCTCTGTGCAGATATACGCTTTTCTAACATACAATGCAACACCTCCTCCTCGTTTATCAAGTCTGTTTCTTGCAAATAAGTTGTATCCTTTTAGCCTTTTATTCCAATCATGTGTATCGTCCCACCAAGTTTCAGTGATTCCAATGACATCATATTCCTTTTCCTGCATTAGTAGTTCCAATTCTCCTTGTTTGTTGCCCATGCTTTGTGCATTTGTATAAAAACATTTTAGTTTGTGATTGGTTTCTCTTCCTCCCATATTTTTATTATTTAAATTGTTTTGTCTTTGTTCTTCCTTTCCACTTCCAGTAGCAGAGATCTCAATAGTATTTGTCAGCTGTATGGCTTTTTCTGGCCTTTTGCTTCCCTTCCCACATTGTTCTAGTTTAAAGCTCTTCTGATGAGTGTAGCAAGGCGACTTCCAAATACATGTTTTCCAGTCTTCGTAAGGTGCACCCCATCTCTAGCAAGTAGTCCATCGTATAGGTAATTCATTCCGTGATCCAGAAATCCAAATCCTTGTTGACGGCACCATCGACGTAGCCAGTTGTTCACCTGTAGAATCTTATTCCACCTCATTGTTCCATGGCCATCCACTGGGAGGATGGATGAGAAGACCACCTGCGCTCCCAATTCTTTCACTTTCTTGCCTAAGTCTTCAAAGTCACTGCAGATGATTTCCAGGTCCTTTCTTGTGGTGTCATTTGTCCCCACATGTATTAGCAGGAATGGGTAGTGATCTGTAGGTCTGAAGAGTCTTGATATCCTGTCAGACACATCTTTAATTTTTGCTCCTGGAAGACAGCACATTTCTCTTGAGGTTATGTCTGGTCTGCAGATAGCGGCCTCTGTTCCTCTTAACAGGGAATCCCCCATGACCACCACTCTCCGTTTTTTCTTCACAACATTCTTCTTTCTCCATCCAGGAGGATTCTGAGGGCTTACAAGGTTATTCATTGCTGGCAAAGTCTTATTTTGCTGTATTTCTTCATGGTTCTCCTGCGTGAGAGCCTGGTACTGGTTCCTGAGCAGTATGGGTGCTGACTGCCTCTCGATCCTCCTGCTTCTGTGGGTCACAAGCTTCCATTCCTCTGTTTCGTCAGGTGCAGTTCGAATTTCTTCTCTTTCTGAATCATGAAGAGATAATTCTGCTCTGTCTAAGAACTCTTCACCTTCCTTAATGATTTTCAAGGTAGTTAACCTCTCTTCTAGATTTCGCAACTTTTCCTCCAACAGGAACACAAGCTTGCATTTCTGGCATGTGAAGTTTGGCTTTTCCACTGGCAAGTCTGTGAACATGTAGCAGGATATGCAGTTCACCAAATGGCTCCTGGACTCTTCCATGTTCTTATTGTTAATGTTCTGAAAACAGTGAAAAAGGCTTAAAAGAAAAGCTTCAAAATGCGCGCGCCAGTAGGCGCGCGGTTTACCGATGTCCTCTTTTCAGCTCCAACAGCCAAAATCCAGTGTTCTTTGAGCTCGCGGAGACTCTTCACTTACCCCAAAATGCAGTGGGAATATGCAAATTATCTCCTCAGGACTCCTCCTCTGGTTTACCGATGTCCTCTTTTCAGCTCCAACAGCCAAAATCCAGTGTTCTTTGAGCTCGCGGAGACTCTTCACTTACCCCAAAATGCAGTGGGAATATGCAAATTATCTCCTCAGGACTCCTCCCCTGGTTTACCGATGTCCTCTTTTCAGCTCCAACAGCCAAAATCCAGTGTTCTTTGAGCTCGCGGAGACTCTTCACTTACCCCAAATGCAGTGGGAATATGCAAATTATCTCCTCAGGACTCCTCCCCTGGTTTACCGATGTCCTCTTTTCAGCTCCAACAGCCAAAATCCAGTGTTCTTTGAGCTCGCGGAGACTCTTCACTTACCCCAAAATGCAGTGGGAACATGCAAATTATCTCCTCAGGACTCCTCCTCTGGTTTACCGATGTCCTCTTTTCAGCTCCAACAGCCAAAATCCAGTGTTCTTTGAGCTCGCGGAGACTCTTCACTTACCCCAAAATGCAGTGGGAATATGCAAATTATCTCCTCAGGACTCCTCCCCTGGTTTTCCGATGTCCTCTTTTCAGCTCCAACAGCCAAAATCCAGTGTTCTTTGAGCTCGCAGAGACTCTTCACTTACCCCAAAATGCAGTGGGAATATGAAAATTATCTCCTCAGGACTCCTCCCCTGGTTTGAGTTCCAAATGTGTTTTGGTTTAATATATATCCCACGGGGGTAAAATTGAAAAAAGTTGAAAAAAATTTTTTTTGGACTTAGTCATTTTTCCGGCGTTTATCAGACTTTCAGATAGGGGAAGTGTAAGTGAGCATTCCGATTTCAGTTCCAGAGTGATTCGCCCGATGAATCCTTCATATTTAGTCATTTTCAGCCAATTTTCAGAATTTTTGAAAATTTCACTTTTTTTGTGAAAATATCCACTAAATGAGGGAATAATATGTTTGAGCGTACCCCAGGAGAGTTCCAAATGTGTTTGGGTTGAATATATATCCCACAGGGATAAAAATTGAAAAAAGTTTAAAAAAATTTTTTTGGGGACTTAGTCATTTTTCTGGCGTTTATCAGACTTTCAGATAGGGGAAATGTCAGTGAGCGTTCCGATTATAGTTCCAAAGTGATTCGCCCGATGAGTCCTTCATATTTAGTAATTTTCAGCCAATTTTCAGAATTTTTGAAAATTTCACTTTTTTGTGAAAATATCCACTAAATGAGGGAATAATATGTGTGAGGGTACCCCAGGAGAGTTCCAAATGTGTTTGGGTTGAATATATATCCCACGGGGGTAAAATTGAAAAAAGTTGAAAAACATTTTTTTTTGGACTTAGTCATTTTTCCGGCGTTTATCAGACTTTCAGATAGGGGAAGTGTCAGTGAGCATTCCGATTTCAGTTCCAGAGTGATTCGCCCGATGAGTCCTTCATATTTAGTTGTTTTCAGCCAATTTTCAGAATTTTTGAAAATTTCACTTTTTTGTGAAAATATTTACTAAATGAGGGAATAATATGTGTCAGGGTACCCCAGGAGAGTTCCAAATGTGTTTGGGTTGAATATATATCCCACGGGGATAAAAATTGAAAAAAGTTGAAAAAAAATTTTTGGGGACTTAGTCATTTTTCTGGCGTTTATCAGACTTTCAGATAGCGGAAATGTCAGTGAGCGTTCCGATTACAGTTCCAGAGTGATTCGCCCGATGAGTCCTTCATATTTATTTAGTCATTTTCAGCCAATTTTCTGAATTTTTGAAAATTTCACTTTTTTGTGAAAATATCCACTAAATGAGGGAATAATATGTGTGAGGGTACGCCAGGAGAGTACCAAATGTGTGTGGGTAGAATATATATCCCACGGGGGTAAAATTGAAAAAAGTTGAAAAAAAATTTTTTTTGGACTTAGTCATTTTTCCGGCGTTTATCAGACTTTCAGATAGGGGAAGTGTCAGTGAGCATTCCGATTTCAGTATCAGAGTGATTCGCCCGATGAGTCCTTCATATTTAGTCATTTATAGCCAATTTTCAGAATTTTTGAAAATTTCACTTTTTTGTGAAAATATCTACTAAATGAGGGAATAATATGTGTGAGGGTACCACAGGAAAGTTCCAAATGTGTTTCGGTTGAATATACTTCCCACGGGGGTAAAATTGAAAAAAGTTGAAAAATTTTTTTTTTTGGACTTAGTCATTTTTACGGCGTTTATCAGACTTTCAGAGAGGGGAAATGTCAGTGAGCATTCCGATTTCAGTTCCAGAGTGATTCGCCCAATGAGTCCTTCATATTTAATCGTTTTCAGCCAAGTTTCTGAATTTTTTAAAATTTCACTTTTTTGTGAAAATATCCACTAAATGAGGGAATAATATGTGGGAGGGTACCCCAGGAGAGTTCCAAATGTGTTTTGGTAGAATATATGTCCCACTGGGGTAAAATTGAAAAAAGTTGAAAAAAATTTTTTTCTGGACTTAGTCATTTTTCCGGCGTTTATCAGAATTTCAGATAGGGGAAATGTCAGTGAGCGTTCCGATTTCAGTTCCAAAGTGATTCGCCCGATGAGTCCTTCATATTTAGTAATTTTCAGCCAATTTTCAGAATTTTTGAAAATTTCACTTTTTTGTGAAAATATCCACTAAATGAAGGAATAATATGTGTGAGGGTACCCCAGGAGAGTTCCAAATGTGTTTGGGTAGAATATATATCCCACGGGGGTAAAATTGAAAAAAGTTGAAAAAAATTTTTTTTTGGACTTAGTCATTTTTCCGGCGTTTATTAGATTTTCAGATAGGGGAAATGTCAGTGAGCATTCCGATTTCAGTTCCAGAGCGATTCGCCCGATGAGTCCTTCATATTTAGTCGTTTTCAGCCAATTTTCTGAATTTTTTAAAATTTCACTTTTTGTGAAAATATCCACTAAATGAGGGAATAATATGTGTGAGGGTACGCCAGGAGAGTTCCAAATGTGTGTGGGTAGAATATATATCCCACGGGGGTAAAATTGAAAAAAGTTGAAAAAATGTTTTTTTGGACTTAGTCATTTTTCCGGCGGTTATCAGACTTTCAAAGAGGGGAAGTGTCAGTGAGCGATCCGATTTCAGTTCCAGAGCGATTTGACCGATGAGTTCTTCATATTTAGTCGTTTTCAGCCAATTTTCAGAATTTTTAAAAATTTTACTTTTTTGTGAAAATATCCACTAAATGAGGGATTAATATGTGTGAGGGTACCCCAGGAGAGTTCCAAATGTGTTTGGGTAGAATATATATCCCACGGGGGTAAAATTGAAAAAAGTTTAAAAACATTTTTTTTTGGACTTAGACATTTTTCCGGCGTTTATCAGACTTTCAGATAGGGGAAATGTCAGTGAGCATTCCGATTTCAGCTCCAGAGTGATTCGCCCGATGAGTCCTTCATATTTTGTCGTTTTCAGCCAATTTTCTGAATTTTTGAAAATTTCACTTTTTTTGTGAAAATATCCACTAAATGAGGGAATAATATGTGTGAGCGTACCCCAGGAGAGTTCCAAATGTATATGGGTAGAATATATATCCCACGGGGGTAAAATTGAAAAAAGTTTAAAAAAATTTTTTTTTGGACTTAGTCATTTTTCCAGCGTTTATCAGACTTTCAGATAGGGGAAATGTCAGTGAGCGTTCCGATTTCAGTTCCAGAGCGATTTGCCCGATGACTCCTTCATATTTAGTAGTTTTCAGCCAATTTTCTGAATTTTTGAAAATTTCTCTTTTTTATGAAAATATCCACTAAATGAGGGAATAATATGTGTGAGGGTACCCCAGGAGAGTTCCAAATGTGTGTGGGTAGAACATATATCCCATGGAGGTAAAATTGAAAAAAGTTGCTAAAAAAATTTTTTGGGACTTAGTCATTTTTCCGGCGTTTATCAGACTTTCAGTTAGGGGAAATGTCAGTGAGCGTTCCTATTTCAGTTCCAGAGCGATTCGCCCGATGAGTCGTTCATATTTAGTCATTTTCAGCCAATTTTCTGAATTTTTGAAAATTTCACTTTTTTGTGAAAATATCCATTAAATGAGGGAATAATATGTGTGAGGGTACCCCAGGAGAGTTCCAAAAGTGTGTGGGTAGAATATATATCCCACGGGGTAAAATTGAAAAAAGTTGAAAAAAATTTTTTTTTAGACAGTCATTTTTCCGGCGTTTATCAGACTTTCAGATAGGGGAAATGTCAGTGAGCGTTCCGATTTCAGTTCCAGAGCGATTTGCCCGATGAGTCCTTCATATTAAGTAGTTTTCAGCCAATTTTCAGATTTTTTTTTAAATTTCACTATTTTTGTGAAGATATCCACTAAATGAGGGAATAATATGTGTGAGGGTACCCCAGGAGAGTTCCAAATGTGTGTGGGTAGAATATATATCCCACGGGGGTAAAATTGAAAAAAGTTTTAAAACAATTTTTTTTTGACTTAGTCATTTTTCCGGCGTTTATCAGACTTTCAATTAGGGCCAATGTCAGTGAGCGTTCCGATTTCAGTTCCAGAGCGATTCTCCCGATGAGTCCTTCATATTTAGTCGTTTTCAGCCAATTTTCTGAATTTTTGAAAATTTCACTTTTTTGGGAAAATATCCACTAAATGAGGGATAAATATGTGTGAGGGTACCCCAGGAGAGTTCCAAATGTGTGTGGGTAGAAGATATATCCCACAGGGGTAAAATTGAAAAAAGTTGCTAAAAAATTTTTTTGGGACTTAGTCATTTTTCCGGCGTTTATCAGACTTTCAGTTAGGGGAAATGTCAGTGAGCGTTCCGATTTCAGTTCCAGAGCGATTCGCCCGATGAGTCGTTCATATTTAGTCATTTTCAGCCAATTTTCTGAATTTTTGAAAATTTCACTTTTTTGTGAAAATATCCACTAATTGAGGGAATAATATGTGTGAGGGTACCCCAGGAGAGTTTCAAATGTGTGTGGGTAGAATATATATCCCACCGGGGGTAAAATTGAAAAAAGTTGAAAAATATTTATTTTTAGACTTAGTAATTTTTCCGGCGTTTATCAGACTTTCAGATAGGGGAAATATCAGTGAGCGTTCCGATTTCAGTTCCAGAGCTATTAGCCCGATGAGTCGTTAATATTTAGTCATTTTCAGCCAATTTTCTGAATTTTTGAAAATTTCACTTTTTTGTGAAAATATTCACTAAATGAGGAAATAATATGTGTGCGGGTTCCCCAGGAGAGTTCCAAATGTGTGTGGGTAGAATATATATCCCACGTGGGTAAAATTGAAAAAAAGTGAAAAAATATTTTTTTTTTCGACTTAGTCATTTTTTCAGCGTTTATCAGACTTTCAGATAGGGGAAATGTCAGTGAGCGTTCCGATTTCAGTTCCAGAGCGATTCGCCCGATGAGTCGTTCATATTTAGTCATTTTCATCCAATTTTCTGAATTTTTGAAAATTTCACTTTTTTGTGAAAATATCCACTAAATGAGGGAATAATATGTGTGAGGGTACCCCAGGAGAGTTTCAAATGTGTGTGGGTAGAATATATATCCCACCGGGGGTAAAATTGAAAAAAGTTGAAAAATATTTATTTTTAGACTTAGTAATTTTTCCGGCGTTTATCAGACTTTCAGATAGGGGAAATATCAGTGAGCGTTCCGATTTCAGTTCCAGAGCTATTAGCCCGATGAGTCGTTAATATTTAGTCATTTTCAGCCAATTTTCTGAATTTTTGAAAATTTCACTTTTTTGTGAAAATATTCACTAAATGAGGAAATAATATGTGTGCGGGTTCCCCAGGAGAGTTCCAAATGTGTGTGGGTAGAATATATATCCCACGGGGGTAAATTTCAAAAAAGGTAAAAAAAAAAATTTTTTTGGACTTAGTCATTTTTTCAGCGTTTATCAGACTTTCAGATAGGGGAAATGTCAGTGAGCGTACCGATTTCAGTTCCAGAGCGATTCGCCTGATGAGTCCTTCATATTTAGTCGTTTTCAGCCAATTTTCAGAATTTTTGAAAATTTCACTTTTTTGTGAAAATATCCACTAAATGAGGGAATAATATGTGTGAGGGTACCCCAGGAGAGTTCCAAATGTGTATGGGTCGAATATATATCCCACGGGGGTAAAATTGAAAAAAGTTGAAAAATTTTTTTTTTCGACTTAGTCATTTTTCCGGCATTTATCAAACTTTCAGATAGGGGAAATGTCAGTGAGCATTCCGATTTCAGTTCCAGAGCGATTCTCCCGGTGAATCGTTCATATTTAGTCATTTTCAGCCAATTTTCAGAATTTTTGAAAATTTCACTTTTTTGTGAAAATATCCACTAAATGAGGGAATAATATGTGTGAGGGTACCCCAGGAGAGTTCCAAATGTGTGTGGGTAGAATATATATCCCACGGGGGTAAAATTGAAAAAAGTTTTAAAACAATTTTTTTTTGACTTAGTCATTTTTCCGGCGTTTATCAGACTTTCAATTAGGGCCAATGTCAGTGAGCGTTCCGATTTCAGTTCCAGAGCGATTCTCCCGATGAGTCCTTCATATTTAGTCGTTTTCAGCCAATTTTCTGAATTTTTGAAAATTTCACTTTTTTGGGAAAATATCCACTAAATGAGGGATAAATATGTGTGAGGGTACCCCAGGAGAGTTCCAAATGTGTGTGGGTAGAAGATATATCCCACAGGGGTAAAATTGAAAAAAGTTGCTAAAAAATTTTTTTGGGACTTAGTCATTTTTCCGGCGTTTATCAGACTTTCAGTTAGGGGAAATGTCAGTGAGCGTTCCGATTTCAGTTCCAGAGCGATTCGCCCGATGAGTCGTTCATATTTAGTCATTTTCAGCCAATTTTCTGAATTTTTGAAAATTTCACTTTTTTGTGAAAATATCCACTAATTGAGGGAATAATATGTGTGAGGGTACCCCAGGAGAGTTTCAAATGTGTGTGGGTAGAATATATATCCCACCGGGGGTAAAATTGAAAAAAGTTGAAAAATATTTATTTTTAGACTTAGTAATTTTTCCGGCGTTTATCAGACTTTCAGATAGGGGAAATATCAGTGAGCGTTCCGATTTCAGTTCCAGAGCTATTAGCCCGATGAGTCGTTAATATTTAGTCATTTTCAGCCAATTTTCTGAATTTTTGAAAATTTCACTTTTTTGTGAAAATATTCACTAAATGAGGAAATAATATGTGTGCGGGTTCCCCAGGAGAGTTCCAAATGTGTGTGGGTAGAATATATATCCCACGTGGGTAAAATTGAAAAAAAGTGAAAAAATATTTTTTTTTTCGACTTAGTCATTTTTTCAGCGTTTATCAGACTTTCAGATAGGGGAAATGTCAGTGAGCGTTCCGATTTCAGTTCCAGAGCGATTTGCCCGATGAGTCCTTCATATTAAGTAGTTTTCAGCCAATTTTCAGATTTTTTTTTAAATTTCACTATTTTTGTGAAGATATCCACTAAATGAGGGAATAATATGTGTGAGGGTACCCCAGGAGAGTTCCAAATGTGTGTGGGTAGAATATATATCCCACGGGGGTAAAATTGAAAAAAGTTTTAAAACAATTTTTTTTTGACTTAGTCATTTTTCCGGCGTTTATCAGACTTTCAATTAGGGCCAATGTCAGTGAGCGTTCCGATTTCAGTTCCAGAGCGATTCTCCCGATGAGTCCTTCATATTTAGTCGTTTTCAGCCAATTTTCTGAATTTTTGAAAATTTCACTTTTTTGGGAAAATATCCACTAAATGAGGGATAAATATGTGTGAGGGTACCCCAGGAGAGTTCCAAATGTGTGTGGGTAGAAGATATATCCCACAGGGGTAAAATTGAAAAAAGTTGCTAAAAAATTTTTTTGGGACTTAGTCATTTTTCCGGCGTTTATCAGACTTTCAGTTAGGGGAAATGTCAGTGAGCGTTCCGATTTCAGTTCCAGAGCGATTCGCCCGATGAGTCGTTCATATTTAGTCATTTTCAGCCAATTTTCTGAATTTTTGAAAATTTCACTTTTTTGTGAAAATATCCACTAATTGAGGGAATAATATGTGTGAGGGTACCCCAGGAGAGTTTCAAATGTGTGTGGGTAGAATATATATCCCACCGGGGGTAAAATTGAAAAAAGTTGAAAAATATTTATTTTTAGACTTAGTAATTTTTCCGGCGTTTATCAGACTTTCAGATAGGGGAAATATCAGTGAGCGTTCCGATTTCAGTTCCAGAGCTATTAGCCCGATGAGTCGTTAATATTTAGTCATTTTCAGCCAATTTTCTGAATTTTTGAAAATTTCACTTTTTTGTGAAAATATTCACTAAATGAGGAAATAATATGTGTGCGGGTTCCCCAGGAGAGTTCCAAATGTGTGTGGGTAGAATATATATCCCACGTGGGTAAAATTGAAAAAAAGTGAAAAAATATTTTTTTTTTCGACTTAGTCATTTTTTCAGCGTTTATCAGACTTTCAGATAGGGGAAATGTCAGTGAGCGTTCCGATTTCAGTTCCAGAGCGATTCGCCCGATGAGTCGTTCATATTTAGTCATTTTCATCCAATTTTCTGAATTTTTGAAAATTTCACTTTTTTGTGAAAATATCCACTAAATGAGGGAATAATATGTGTGAGGGTACCCCAGGAGAGTTTCAAATGTGTGTGGGTAGAATATATATCCCACCGGGGGTAAAATTGAAAAAAGTTGAAAAATATTTATTTTTAGACTTAGTAATTTTTCCGGCGTTTATCAGACTTTCAGATAGGGGAAATATCAGTGAGCGTTCCGATTTCAGTTCCAGAGCTATTAGCCCGATGAGTCGTTAATATTTAGTCATTTTCAGCCAATTTTCTGAATTTTTGAAAATTTCACTTTTTTGTGAAAATATTCACTAAATGAGGAAATAATATGTGTGCGGGTTCCCCAGGAGAGTTCCAAATGTGTGTGGGTAGAATATATATCCCACGGGGGTAAATTTCAAAAAAGGTAAAAAAAAAAATTTTTTTGGACTTAGTCATTTTTTCAGCGTTTATCAGACTTTCAGATAGGGGAAATGTCAGTGAGCGTACCGATTTCAGTTCCAGAGCGATTCGCCTGATGAGTCCTTCATATTTAGTCGTTTTCAGCCAATTTTCAGAATTTTTGAAAATTTCACTTTTTTGTGAAAATATCCACTAAATGAGGGAATAATATGTGTGAGGGTACCCCAGGAGAGTTCCAAATGTGTATGGGTCGAATATATATCCCACGGGGGTAAAATTGAAAAAAGTTGAAAAATTTTTTTTTTCGACTTAGTCATTTTTCCGGCATTTATCAAACTTTCAGATAGGGGAAATGTCAGTGAGCATTCCGATTTCAGTTCCAGAGCGATTCTCCCGGTGAATCGTTCATATTTAGTCATTTTCAGCCAATTTTCAGAATTTTTGAAAATTTCACTTTTTTGTGAAAATATCCACTAAATGAGGGAATAATATGTGTGAGGGTACCCCAGGAGAGTTCCAAATGTGTGTGGGTAGAATATATATCCCACGGGGGTAAAATTGAAAAAAGTTTTAAAACAATTTTTTTTTGACTTAGTCATTTTTCCGGCGTTTATCAGACTTTCAATTAGGGCCAATGTCAGTGAGCGTTCCGATTTCAGTTCCAGAGCGATTCTCCCGATGAGTCCTTCATATTTAGTCGTTTTCAGCCAATTTTCTGAATTTTTGAAAATTTCACTTTTTTGGGAAAATATCCACTAAATGAGGGATAAATATGTGTGAGGGTACCCCAGGAGAGTTCCAAATGTGTGTGGGTAGAAGATATATCCCACAGGGGTAAAATTGAAAAAAGTTGCTAAAAAATTTTTTTGGGACTTAGTCATTTTTCCGGCGTTTATCAGACTTTCAGTTAGGGGAAATGTCAGTGAGCGTTCCGATTTCAGTTCCAGAGCGATTCGCCCGATGAGTCGTTCATATTTAGTCATTTTCAGCCAATTTTCTGAATTTTTGAAAATTTCACTTTTTTGTGAAAATATCCACTAATTGAGGGAATAATATGTGTGAGGGTACCCCAGGAGAGTTTCAAATGTGTGTGGGTAGAATATATATCCCACCGGGGGTAAAATTGAAAAAAGTTGAAAAATATTTATTTTTAGACTTAGTAATTTTTCCGGCGTTTATCAGACTTTCAGATAGGGGAAATATCAGTGAGCGTTCCGATTTCAGTTCCAGAGCTATTAGCCCGATGAGTCGTTAATATTTAGTCATTTTCAGCCAATTTTCTGAATTTTTGAAAATTTCACTTTTTTGTGAAAATATTCACTAAATGAGGAAATAATATGTGTGCGGGTCCCCAGGAGAGTTCCAAATGTGTGTGGGTAGAATATATATCCCACGTGGGTAAAATTGAAAAAAAGTGAAAAAATATTTTTTTTTTCGACTTAGTCATTTTTTCAGCGTTTATCAGACTTTCAGATAGGGGAAATGTCAGTGAGCGTTCCGATTTCAGTTCCAGAGCGATTTGCCCGATGAGTCCTTCATATTAAGTAGTTTTCAGCCAATTTTCAGATTTTTTTTTAAATTTCACTATTTTTGTGAAGATATCCACTAAATGAGGGAATAATATGTGTGAGGGTACCCCAGGAGAGTTCCAAATGTGTGTGGGTAGAATATATATCCCACGGGGGTAAAATTGAAAAAAGTTTTAAAACAATTTTTTTTTGACTTAGTCATTTTTCCGGCGTTTATCAGACTTTCAATTAGGGCCAATGTCAGTGAGCGTTCCGATTTCAGTTCCAGAGCGATTCTCCCGATGAGTCCTTCATATTTAGTCGTTTTCAGCCAATTTTCTGAATTTTTGAAAATTTCACTTTTTTGGGAAAATATCCACTAAATGAGGGATAAATATGTGTGAGGGTACCCCAGGAGAGTTCCAAATGTGTGTGGGTAGAAGATATATCCCACAGGGGTAAAATTGAAAAAAGTTGCTAAAAAATTTTTTTGGGACTTAGTCATTTTTCCGGCGTTTATCAGACTTTCAGTTAGGGGAAATGTCAGTGAGCGTTCCGATTTCAGTTCCAGAGCGATTCGCCCGATGAGTCGTTCATATTTAGTCATTTTCAGCCAATTTTCTGAATTTTTGAAAATTTCACTTTTTTGTGAAAATATCCACTAATTGAGGGAATAATATGTGTGAGGGTACCCCAGGAGAGTTTCAAATGTGTGTGGGTAGAATATATATCCCACCGGGGGTAAAATTGAAAAAAGTTGAAAAATATTTATTTTTAGACTTAGTAATTTTTCCGGCGTTTATCAGACTTTCAGATAGGGGAAATATCAGTGAGCGTTCCGATTTCAGTTCCAGAGCTATTAGCCCGATGAGTCGTTAATATTTAGTCATTTTCAGCCAATTTTCTGAATTTTTGAAAATTTCACTTTTTTGTGAAAATATTCACTAAATGAGGAAATAATATGTGTGCGGGTTCCCCAGGAGAGTTCCAAATGTGTGTGGGTAGAATATATATCCCACGTGGGTAAAATTGAAAAAAAGTGAAAAAATATTTTTTTTTTCGACTTAGTCATTTTTTCAGCGTTTATCAGACTTTCAGATAGGGGAAATGTCAGTGAGCGTTCCGATTTCAGTTCCAGAGCGATTCGCCCGATGAGTCGTTCATATTTAGTCATTTTCATCCAATTTTCTGAATTTTTGAAAATTTCACTTTTTTGTGAAAATATCCACTAAATGAGGGAATAATATGTGTGAGGGTACCCCAGGAGAGTTTCAAATGTGTGTGGGTAGAATATATATCCCACCGGGGGTAAAATTGAAAAAAGTTGAAAAATATTTATTTTTAGTCTTAGTAATTTTTCCGGCGTTTATCAGACTTTCAGATAGGGGAAATATCAGTGAGCGTTCCGATTTCAGTTCCAGAGCTATTAGCCCGATGAGTCGTTAATATTTAGTCATTTTCAGCCAATTTTCTGAATTTTTGAAAATTTCACTTTTTTGTGAAAATATTCACTAAATGAGGAAATAATATGTGTGCGGGTTCCCCAGGAGAGTTCCAAATGTGTGTGGGTAGAATATATATCCCACGGGGGTAAATTTCAAAAAAGGTAAAAAAAAAAATTTTTTTGGACTTAGTCATTTTTTCAGCGTTTATCAGACTTTCAGATAGGGGAAATGTCAGTGAGCGTACCGATTTCAGTTCCAGAGCGATTCGCCTGATGAGTCCTTCATATTTAGTCGTTTTCAGCCAATTTTCAGAATTTTTGAAAATTTCACTTTTTTGTGAAAATATCCACTAAATGAGGGAATAATATGTGTGAGGGTACCCCAGGAGAGTTCCAAATGTGTATGGGTCGAATATATATCCCACGGGGGTAAAATTGAAAAAAGTTGAAAAATTTTTTTTTTCGACTTAGTCATTTTTCCGGCATTTATCAAACTTTCAGATAGGGGAAATGTCAGTGAGCATTCCGATTTCAGTTCCAGAGCGATTCTCCCGGTGAATCGTTCATATTTAGTCATTTTCAGCCAATTTTCAGAATTTTTGAAAATTTCACTTTTTTGTGAAAATATCCACTAAATGAGGGAATAATATGTGTGAGGGTACCCCAGGAGAGTTCCAAATGTGTGTGGGTAGAATATATATCCCACGGGGGTAAAATTGAAAAAAGTTTTAAAACAATTTTTTTTTGACTTAGTCATTTTTCCGGCGTTTATCAGACTTTCAATTAGGGCCAATGTCAGTGAGCGTTCCGATTTCAGTTCCAGAGCGATTCTCCCGATGAGTCCTTCATATTTAGTCGTTTTCAGCCAATTTTCTGAATTTTTGAAAATTTCACTTTTTTGGGAAAATATCCACTAAATGAGGGATAAATATGTGTGAGGGTACCCCAGGAGAGTTCCAAATGTGTGTGGGTAGAAGATATATCCCACAGGGGTAAAATTGAAAAAAGTTGCTAAAAAATTTTTTTGGGACTTAGTCATTTTTCCGGCGTTTATCAGACTTTCAGTTAGGGGAAATGTCAGTGAGCGTTCCGATTTCAGTTCCAGAGCGATTCGCCCGATGAGTCGTTCATATTTAGTCATTTTCAGCCAATTTTCTGAATTTTTGAAAATTTCACTTTTTTGTGAAAATATCCACTAATTGAGGGAATAATATGTGTGAGGGTACCCCAGGAGAGTTTCAAATGTGTGTGGGTAGAATATATATCCCACCGGGGGTAAAATTGAAAAAAGTTGAAAAATATTTATTTTTAGACTTAGTAATTTTTCCGGCGTTTATCAGACTTTCAGATAGGGGAAATATCAGTGAGCGTTCCGATTTCAGTTCCAGAGCTATTAGCCCGATGAGTCGTTAATATTTAGTCATTTTCAGCCAATTTTCTGAATTTTTGAAAATTTCACTTTTTTGTGAAAATATTCACTAAATGAGGAAATAATATGTGTGCGGGTTCCCCAGGAGAGTTCCAAATGTGTGTGGGTAGAATATATATCCCACGTGGGTAAAATTGAAAAAAAGTGAAAAAATATTTTTTTTTTCGACTTAGTCATTTTTTCAGTGTTTATCAGACTTTCAGATAGGGGAAATGTCAGTGAGCGTTCCGATTTCAGTTCCAGAGCGATTCGCCCGATGAGTCCTTCATATTTAGTAGTTTTCAGCCAATTTTCTGAATTTTTGAAAATTTCACTTTTTTGTGAAAATATCCACTAAATGAGGGAATAATATGTGTGAGGGTACCCCAGGAGAGTTCCAAATGTGTGTGGGTAGAATATATATCCCACGGGGGCAAAATTGAAAAAAGTTGAAAACATTTTTTTTTTAGACTTAGTCATTTTTCCGGCGTTTATCAGACTTTCAGATAGGGGAAATGTCAGTGAGCATTCCGATTTCAGTACCAGAGTCATTCGCTTGGTGAGTCCTTCATATTTAGTCTTTTCAGCCAATTTTCAGAATTTTTGAAAATTTCACTTTTTTGCGAAAATATCCACTAAATGAGGGAATAATATGTGTGAGGGTACCCCAGGAGAGTTCCAAATGTGTGTGGGTAGAATATATATCCCACGGGGGTAAAATTGAAAAAAGGTGAAAAAATTTTTTTTTTTGGACTGTCATTTATTCAGCGTTTATCAGACTTTCAGATAGGGGAAATGTCAGTGAGCTTTCGGATTTCAGTTCCAGAGTGATTCGCCCAATGAGTCCTTCATATTTAGTAGTTTTCAGCCAATTTTCAGAATTTTTGAAAATTTCACTTATTTGTGAAAATATCCACTAAATGAGGGAATAATATGTGTGAGGGTTCCCCAGGAGAGTTCCAAATGTGTGTGGGTATAATATAAATCCCACGGTGGTAAAATTGAAAAAAGTTGAAAAAAAATTTTTTTTGGACTTAGTCATTTTTCCGGCGTTTATCAGACTTTCAGATAGGGGAAATGTCAGTGAGCGTTCCGATTTCAGTTCCAGAGCGATTCGCCCGATGAGTCGTTCATATTTAGTCATTTTCAGCTAATTTTCTGAATTTTTGAAAATTTCACTTTTTTGTGAAAATATCCACTAAATGAGGGAATAATATGTGTGAGGGTACCCCAGGAGAGTTCCAAATGTGTGTGGGTAGAATATAAACCCCACAGGGGTAAAGTTGAAAAAAGTTGAAAAAATTTTTTTTTTAGACTTAGTCATTTTTCCGGCATTTATCAGACTTTCAGATAAGGGAAATGTCAGTGAGCATTCCGATTTAAGTTCCAGAGCGATTCGCCCGATGAGTCGTTCATATTTAGTTATTTTCAGCCAATTTTCAGAATTTTTGAAAATTTCACTTTTTTGTGAAAATATCCACTAAATGAGGGAATAATATGTGTTAGGGTACCCCAGGAGAGTTCCAAATGTGTGTGGGTAGAATATATATCCCACGGGGGTAAAATTGAAAAACGGTGAAAAATTTTTTTTTTTCGACTTAGTCATTTTTCCGGCGTTTATCAGACTTTCAGATAGGGGAAATGTCAGTGAGCGTTCCGATTTCAGTTCCAGAGCGATTCGCCCGATGAGTCCTTCATATTTAGTCGTTTTCATCCAATTTTCAGAATTTTTGAAAATTTCACTTTTTTGTGAAAATATCCACTAAATGAGGGAATAATATGTGTGAGGGTTCCCCAGGAGAGTTCCAAATGTGAGTGGGTATAATATATATCCCACGGTGGTAAAATTGAAAAAAGGTGAAAAAATATTTTTTTTTGGGCTTAGTCATTTTTTCAGCGTTTATCAGACTTTCAGATAGGGGAAATGTCAGTGAGCGTTCCTATTTCAGTTCCAGAGCGATTCGCCCGATGAGTCTTTCATATTTAGTAGTTTTCAGCCAATTTTCTGAATTTTTGAAAATTTCACTTTTTTGCAAAAATATCCACTAAATGAGTGAATAATATGTGTGAGGGTACCCCAGGAGAGTTCCAAATGTGTGTGGGTAGAAGATATACCCCACGGGGGTAAAATTGAAAAAAGTTGAAAAAAAGTTTTTTTGGACTTAGTCATGTTTCCGGCGTTTATCAGACTTTCAGATAGGGGAAATGTCAGTGAGCATTTCGATTTCAGTTCCAGAGCGATTCGCCCGATGAGTCGTTCATATTTAGTCATTTTCAGCCAATTTTCAGAATTTTTGAAAATTTCACTTTTTTGTGAAGATATCCACTAAATGAGGGAATAATATGTGTGAGGGTACCCCAGGAGAGTTCCAAATGTGTGTGGGTATAATATATATCCCACGGTGGTAAAATTGAAAAAAGGTGAAAAAATTTTTTTTTTTGGGCTTAGTCATTTTTTCAGCGTTTATCAGACTTTCAGATAGGGGAAATGTCAGTGAGCGTTCCGATTTCAGTTCCAGAGCGATTCGCCCGATGAGTCCTTCATATTTAGTAGTTTTCAGCCAATTTTCTGAATTTTTGAAAATTTCACTTTTTTGTGAAAATATCCACTAAATGAGGGAATAATATGTGTGAGGGTACCCCAGGAGAGTTCCAAATGTGTGTGGGTAGAAGATATATCCCACGGGGGTAAAATTGAAAAAAGTTGAAAAAATTTTTTTTTCAGACTTAGTCATTTTTCCTGCGTTTATCAGACTTTCAGATAGGGGAAATGTCAGTGAGCATTCCGATTTCATTTCCAGAGTGATTCGCCTGGTGAGTCCTTCATATTTAATCTTTTCAGCCAATTTTCAGAATTTTTGAAAATTTCACTTTTTTGCGAAAATATCCACTAAATGAGGGAATAATATGTGTGAGGGTACCCCAGGAGAGTTCCAAATGTGTGTGGGTAGAATATATATCCCACGGTGGTAAAATTGAAAAAAGTTGAAAAAAAAATTTTTTTGGACTTAGTCATTTTTCCGGCGTTTATCAGACTTTCAGATAGGGGAAATGTCAGTGAGCATTCCGATTTAAGTTCCAGAGCGATTCTCCCGATGAGTCGTTCATATTTAGTTATTTTCAGCCAATTTTCTGAATTTTTGAAAATTTCACTTTTTTGTGAAAATATCCACTAAATGAGGGAATAATATGTGTGAGGGTACCCCAGGAGAGTTCCAAATGTGTGTGGGTAGAATATATATCCCACGGGGGTAAAATTGAAAAAAGGTGAAAAATTTTTTTTTTCGACTTAGTCATTTTTCCGGCGTTTATCAGACTTTCAGATAGGGGAAATGTCAGTGAGCATTCCGATTTAAGTTCCAGAGCGATTCGCCCGATGAGTCGTTCATATTTAGTTATTTTCAGCCAATTTTCTGAATTTTTGAAAATTTCACTTTTTTGTGAAAATATCCACTAAATGAGGGAATAATATGTGTGAGGGTACCCCAGGAGAGTTCCAAATGTGTGTGGGTAGAATATATATCCCACGGGGGTAAAATTGAAAAAAGGTGAAAAATTTTTTTTTTTCGACTTAGTCATTTTTCCGGCGTTTATCAGACTTTCAGATAGGGGAAATGTCAGTGAGCGTTCTGATTTCAGTTCCAGAGCGATTCTCCCGATGACTCCTTCATATTTAGTCGTTTTCATCCAATTTTCAGAATTTTTGAAAATTTCACTTTTTTGTGAAAATATCCACTAAATGAGGGAATAATATGTGTGAGGGTTCCCCAGGAGAGTTCCAAATGTGTGTGGGTATAATATAAATCCCAAGGTGGTAAAATTGAAAAAAGTTGAAAAAAAATTTTTTTTGGAATTAGTCATTTTTCCGGCGTTTATCAGACTTTCAGATAGGGGAAATGTCATTGACCGTTCCGATTTCAGTTCCAGAGCGATTCGCCCGATGAGTCCTTCATATTTAGTAGTTTTCAGACAATTTTCAGAATTTTTGAAAATTTCACTTTTTTGTGAAGATATCCACTAAATGAGGGAATAATATGTGTGAGGGTACCCCAGGAGAGTTCCAAATGTGTGTGGGTAGAAGATATATCCCACGGGGGTAAAATTGAAAAAAGTTGAAAAAAAAATTTTTTCAGACTTAGTCATTTTTCCTGCGTTTATCAGACTTTCAGATAGGGGAAATGTCAGTGAGCATTCCGATTTCATTTCCAGAGTGATTCGCCTGGTGAGTCCTTCCTATTTAGTTATTTTCAGCCAATTTTCTGAATTTTTGAAAATTTCACTTTTTTGTGAAAATATCCACTAAATGAGGGAATAATATGTGTGAGGGTACCCCAGGAGAGTTCCAAATGTGTGTGGGTAGAATATATATCACACGGGGGTAAAATTGAAAAAAATTTTAAATTTTTTTTTTTCGACTTAGTCATTTTTCCAGTGTTTATCAGACTTTCAGATAGGGGAAATGTCAGTGAGCGTTCCGATTTCAGTTCCAGAGCGATTCACCCGATGAGTCCTTCATATTTAGTCGTTTTCAGCCAATTTTCACAATTTTTGAAAATTTCACGTTTTGTGAAAATATCCACTAAATGAGGGAATAATATGTGTGAGGGTACCCCAGGAGAGTTCCAAATGTGTGTGGGTAGAATATATATCCCACGGGGGTAAAATTGAAAAAAGGTGAAAAATTTTTTTTTTTCGACTTAGTCATTTTTCCGGCGTTTATCAGACTTTCAGATAGGGGAAATGTCAGTGAGCGTTCTGATTTCAGTTCCAGAGCGATTCGCCTGATGAGTCCTTCATATTTAGTCGTTTTCATCCAATTTTCAGAATTTTTGAAAATTTCACTTTTTTGTGAAAATATCCACTAAATGAGGGAATAATATGTGTGAGGGTTCCCCAGGAGAGTTCCAAATGTGAGTGGGTATAATATATATCCCACGGTGGTAAAATTGAAAAAAGGTGAAAAAAAGTTTTTTTGGACTTAGTCATGTTTCCGGCGTTTATCAGACTTTCAGATAGGGGAAATGTCAGTGAGCATTTCGATTTAAGTTCCAGAGCGATTCGCCCGATGAGTCGTTCATATTTAGTCATTTTCAGCCAATTTTCAGAATTTTTGAAAATTTCACTTATTTGTGAAAATGTCCACTAAATGAGGGAATAATATGTGTGAGGGTTCCCCAGGAGAGTTCCAAATGTGTGTGGGTATAATATAAATCCCAAGGTGGTAAAATTGAAAAAAGTTGAAAAAAAATTTTTTTTGGAATTAGTCATTTTTCCGGCGTTTATCAGACTTTCAGATAGGGGAAATGTCATTGACCGTTCCGATTTCAGTTCCAGAGCGATTCGCCTGGTGAGTCCTTCATATTTAGTCTTTTCAGCCAATTTTCAGAATTTTTGAAAATTTCACTTTTTTGCGAAAATATCCACTAAATGAGGGAATAATATGTGTGAGGGTACCCCAGGAGAGTTCCAAATGTGTGTGGGTAGAATATATATCCCACGGTGGTAAAATTGAAAAAAGTTGAAAAAAAAATTTTTTTGGACTTAGTCATTTTTCCGGCGTTTATCAGACTTTCAGATAGGGGAAATGTCAGTGAGCATTCCGATTTAAGTTCCAGAGCGATTCGCCTGATGAGTCCTTCATATTTAGTAGTTTTCAGACAATTTTCAGAATTTTTGAAAATTTCACTTTTTTGTGAAGATATCCACTAAATGAGGGAATAATATGTGTGAGGGTACCCCAGGAGAGTTCCAAATGTTTGTGGGTAGAATATATATCCCACGGGGGTAAAATTGAAAAAAGTTGAAAAAATGTTTTTTTTCAGACTTAGTCATTTTTCCTGCGTTTATCAGACTTTCAGATAGGGGAAATGTCAGTGAGCGTTCCGATTTCAGTTCCAGAGCGATTCGCCTGATGAGTCCTTCATATTTAGTAGTTTTCAGACAATTTTCAGAATTTTTGAAAATTTCACTTTTTTGTGAAAATATCCACTAAATGAGGGAATAATATGTGTGAGGGTTCCCCAGGAGAGTTCCAAATGTGTGTGGGTAGAATATATATCCGACGGGGGTAAAACTGAAAAAAGGTGAAAATTTTTTTTTTTCGACTTAGTAATTTTTCCGGCATTTATCAGACTTTCAGATAGGGGAAATGTCAGTGAGCGTTCCGATTTCAGTTCCAGAGCGATTCGCCCGATGAGTCCTTCATATTTAGTAGTTTTCAGCCAATTTTCAGAATTTTGGAAAATTTCACTTTTTTGTGAAAATATTCACTAAATGAGGGAATAATATGTGTGAGGGTACTCCAGGAGAGTTCCAAATGAGTGTGGGTAGAATATATATCCCACGGGGGTAAAATTGAAAAAAGTTGAAATTTTTTTTTATCGACTTAGTCATTTTTCCTGCGTTTATCAGACTTTCAGATAGGGGAAATGTCAGTGAGCATTCCGATTTCATTTCCAGAGTGATTCGCCTGGTGAGTCCTTCATATTTAGTCTTTTCAGCCAATTTTCAGAATTTTTGAAAATTTCACTTTTTTGCGAAAATATCCACTAAATGAGGGAATAATATGTGTGAGGGTACCCCAGGAGAGTTCCAAATGTGTGTGGGTAGAATATATATCCCACGGTGGTAAAATTGAAAAAAGTTGAAAAAAAAATTTTTTTGGACTTAGTCATTTTTCCGGCGTTTATCAGACTTTCAGATAGGGGAAATGTCAGTGAGCATTCCGATTTAAGTTCCAGAGCGATTCGCCTGATGAGTCCTTCATATTTAGTAGTTTTCAGACAATTTTCAGAATTTTTGAAAATTTCACTTTTTTGTGAAAATATCCACTAAATGAGGGAGTAATATGTGTGAGGGTACCCCAGGAGAGTTCCAAATGTTTGTGGGTAGAAGATATATCCCACGGGGGTAAAATTGAAAAAAGGTGAAAAATTTTTTTTTTTCGACTTAGTCATTTTTCCGGCGTTTATCAGACTTTCAGATAGGGGAAATGTCAGTGAGCGTTCTGATTTCAGTTCCAGAGCGATTCTCCCGATGAGTCCTTCATATTTAGTCGTTTTCATCCAATTTTCAGAATTTTTGAAAATTTCACTTTTTTGTGAAAATATCCACTAAATGAGGGAATAATATGTGTGAGGGTTCCCCAGGAGAGTTCCAAATGTGAGTGGGTATAATATATATCCCACGGTGGTAAAATTGAAAAAAGGTGAAAAAAAGTTTTTTTGGACTTAGTCATGTTTCCGGCGTTTATCAGACTTTCAGATAGGGGAAATGTCAGTGAGCATTTCGATTTAAGTTCCAGAGCGATTCGCCCGATGAGTCGTTCATATTTAGTCATTTTCAGCCAATTTTCTGAATTTTTGAAAATTTCACTTATTTGTGAAAATATCCACTAAATGAGGGAATAATATGTGTGAGGGTTCCCCAGGAGAGTTCCAAATGTGTGTGGGTATAATATAAATCCCAAGGTGGTAAAATTGAAAAAAGTTGAAAAAAAATTTTTTTTGGAATTAGTCATTTTTCCGGCGTTTATCAGACTTTCAGATAGGGGAAATGTCATTGACCGTTCCGATTTCAGTTCCAGAGCGATTCGCCCGATGAGTCCTTCATATTTAGTAGTTTTCAGACAATTTTCAGAATTTTTGAAAATTTCACTTTTTTGTGAAGATATCCACTAAATGAGGGAATAATATGTGTGAGGGTACCCCAGGAGAATTCCAAATGTGTGTGGGTAGAAGATATATCCCACGGGGGTAAAATTGAAAAAAGTTGAAAAAAAAATTTTTTCAGACTTAGTCATTTTTCCTGCGTTTATCAGACTTTCAGATAGGGGAAATGTCAGTGAGCATTCCGATTTCATTTCCAGAGTGATTCGCCTGGTGAGTCCTTCCTATTTAGTTATTTTCAGCCAATTTTCTGAATTTTTGAAAATTTCACTTTTTTGTGAAAATATCCACTAAATGAGGGAATAATATGTGTGAGGGTACCCCAGGAGAGTTCCAAATGTGTGTGGGTAGAATATATATCACACGGGGGTAAAATTGAAAAAAATTTTAAATTTTTTTTTTTCGACTTAGTCATTTTTCCAGTGTTTATCAGACTTTCAGATAGGGGAAATGTCAGTGAGCGTTCCGATTTCAGTTCCAGAGCGATTCACCCGATGAGTCCTTCATATTTAGTCGTTTTCAGCCAATTTTCACAATTTTTGAAAATTTCACGTTTTGTGAAAATATCCACTAAATGAGGGAATAATATGTGTGAGGGTACCCCAGGAGAGTTCCAAATGTGTGTGGGTAGAATATATATCCCACGGGGGTAAAATTGAAAAAAGGTGAAAAATTTTTTTTTTTCGACTTAGTCATTTTTCCGGCGTTTATCAGACTTTCAGATAGGGGAAATGTCAGTGAGCGTTCTGATTTCAGTTCCAGAGCGATTCGCCTGATGAGTCCTTCATATTTAGTCGTTTTCATCCAATTTTCAGAATTTTTGAAAATTTCACTTTTTTGTGAAAATATCCACTAAATGAGGGAATAATATGTGTGAGGGTTCCCCAGGAGAGTTCCAAATGTGAGTGGGTATAATATATATCCCACGGTGGTAAAATTGAAAAAAGGTGAAAAAAAGTTTTTTTGGACTTAGTCATGTTTCCGGCGTTTATCAGACTTTCAGATAGGGGAAATGTCAGTGAGCATTTCGATTTAAGTTCCAGAGCGATTCGCCCGATGAGTCGTTCATATTTAGTCATTTTCAGCCAATTTTCAGAATTTTTGAAAATTTCACTTATTTGTGAAAATGTCCACTAAATGAGGGAATAATATGTGTGAGGGTTCCCCAGGAGAGTTCCAAATGTGTGTGGGTATAATATAAATCCCAAGGTGGTAAAATTGAAAAAAGTTGAAAAAAAATTTTTTTTGGAATTAGTCATTTTTCCGGCGTTTATCAGACTTTCAGATAGGGGAAATGTCATTGACCGTTCCGATTTCAGTTCCAGAGCGATTCGCCTGGTGAGTCCTTCATATTTAGTCTTTTCAGCCAATTTTCAGAATTTTTGAAAATTTCACTTTTTTGCGAAAATATCCACTAAATGAGGGAATAATATGTGTGAGGGTACCCCAGGAGAGTTCCAAATGTGTGTGGGTAGAATATATATCCCACGGTGGTAAAATTGAAAAAAGTTGAAAAAAAAATTTTTTTGGACTTAGTCATTTTTCCGGCGTTTATCAGACTTTCAGATAGGGGAAATGTCAGTGAGCATTCCGATTTAAGTTCCAGAGCGATTCGCCTGATGAGTCCTTCATATTTAGTAGTTTTCAGACAATTTTCAGAATTTTTGAAAATTTCACTTTTTTGTGAAGATATCCACTAAATGAGGGAATAATATGTGTGAGGGTACCCCAGGAGAGTTCCAAATGTTTGTGGGTAGAATATATATCCCACGGGGGTAAAATTGAAAAAAGTTGAAAAAATGTTTTTTTTCAGACTTAGTCATTTTTCCTGCGTTTATCAGACTTTCAGATAGGGGAAATGTCAGTGAGCGTTCCGATTTCAGTTCCAGAGCGATTCGCCTGATGAGTCCTTCATATTTAGTAGTTTTCAGACAATTTTCAGAATTTTTGAAAATTTCACTTTTTTGTGAAAATATCCACTAAATGAGGGAATAATATGTGTGAGGGTTCCCCAGGAGAGTTCCAAATGTGTGTGGGTAGAATATATATCCGACGGGGGTAAAACTGAAAAAAGGTGAAAATTTTTTTTTTTTCGACTTAGTAATTTTTCCGGCATTTATCAGACTTTCAGATAGGGGAAATGTCAGTGAGCGTTCCGATTTCAGTTCCAGAGCGATTCGCCCGATGAGTCCTTCATATTTAGTAGTTTTCAGCCAATTTTCAGAATTTTGGAAAATTTCACTTTTTTGTGAAAATATTCACTAAATGAGGGAATAATATGTGTGAGGGTACTCCAGGAGAGTTCCAAATGAGTGTGGGTAGAATATATATCCCACGGGGGTAAAATTGAAAAAAGTTGAAATTTTTTTTTATCGACTTAGTCATTTTTCCTGCGTTTATCAGACTTTCAGATAGGGGAAATGTCAGTGAGCATTCCGATTTCATTTCCAGAGTGATTCGCCTGGTGAGTCCTTCATATTTAGTCTTTTCAGCCAATTTTCAGAATTTTTGAAAATTTCACTTTTTTGCGAAAATATCCACTAAATGAGGGAATAATATGTGTGAGGGTACCCCAGGAGAGTTCCAAATGTGTGTGGGTAGAATATATATCCCACGGTGGTAAAATTGAAAAAAGTTGAAAAAAAAATTTTTTTGGACTTAGTCATTTTTCCGGCGTTTATCAGACTTTCAGATAGGGGAAATGTCAGTGAGCATTCCGATTTAAGTTCCAGAGCGATTCGCCTGATGAGTCCTTCATATTTAGTAGTTTTCAGACAATTTTCAGAATTTTTGAAAATTTCACTTTTTTGTGAAAATATCCACTAAATGAGGGAGTAATATGTGTGAGGGTACCCCAGGAGAGTTCCAAATGTTTGTGGGTAGAAGATATATCCCACGGGGGTAAAATTGAAAAAAGGTGAAAAATTTTTTTTTTTCGACTTAGTCATTTTTCCGGCGTTTATCAGACTTTCAGATAGGGGAAATGTCAGTGAGCGTTCTGATTTCAGTTCCAGAGCGATTCTCCCGATGAGTCCTTCATATTTAGTCGTTTTCATCCAATTTTCAGAATTTTTGAAAATTTCACTTTTTTGTGAAAATATCCACTAAATGAGGGAATAATATGTGTGAGGGTTCCCCAGGAGAGTTCCAAATGTGAGTGGGTATAATATATATCCCACGGTGGTAAAATTGAAAAAAGGTGAAAAAAAGTTTTTTTGGACTTAGTCATGTTTCCGGCGTTTATCAGACTTTCAGATAGGGGAAATGTCAGTGAGCATTTCGATTTAAGTTCCAGAGCGATTCGCCCGATGAGTCGTTCATATTTAGTCATTTTCAGCCAATTTTCAGAATTTTTGAAAATTTCACTTATTTGTGAAAATATCCACTAAATGAGGGAATAATATGTGTGAGGGTTCCCCAGGAGAGTTCCAAATGTGTGTGGGTATAATATAAATCCCAAGGTGGTAAAATTGAAAAAAGTTGAAAAAAAATTTTTTTTGGAATTAGTCATTTTTCCGGCGTTTATCAGACTTTCAGATAGGGGAAATGTCATTGACCGTTCCGATTTCAGTTCCAGAGCGATTCGCCCGATGAGTCCTTCATATTTAGTAGTTTTCAGACAATTTTCAGAATTTTTGAAAATTTCACTTTTTTGTGAAGATATCCACTAAATGAGGGAATAATATGTGTGAGGGTACCCCAGGAGAGTTCCAAATGTGTGTGGGTAGAAGATATATCCCACGGGGGTAAAATTGAAAAAAGTTGAAAAAAAAATTTTTTCAGACTTAGTCATTTTTCCTGCGTTTATCAGACTTTCAGATAGGGGAAATGTCAGTGAGCATTCCGATTTCATTTCCAGAGTGATTCGCCTGGTGAGTCCTTCCTATTTAGTTATTTTCAGCCAATTTTCTGAATTTTTGAAAATTTCACTTTTTTGTGAAAATATCCACTAAATGAGGGAATAATATGTGTGAGGGTACCCCAGGAGAGTTCCAAATGTGTGTGGGTAGAATATATATCACACGGGGGTAAAATTGAAAAAAATTTTAAATTTTTTTTTTTCGACTTAGTCATTTTTCCAGTGTTTATCAGACTTTCAGATAGGGGAAATGTCAGTGAGCGTTCCGATTTCAGTTCCAGAGCGATTCACCCGATGAGTCCTTCATATTTAGTCGTTTTCAGCCAATTTTCACAATTTTTGAAAATTTCACGTTTTGTGAAAATATCCACTAAATGAGGGAATAATATGTGTGAGGGTACCCCAGGAGAGTTCCAAATGTGTGTGGGTAGAATATATATCCCACGGGGGTAAAATTGAAAAAAGGTGAAAAATTTTTTTTTTTCGACTTAGTCATTTTTCCGGCGTTTATCAGACTTTCAGATAGGGGAAATGTCAGTGAGCGTTCTGATTTCAGTTCCAGAGCGATTCGCCTGATGAGTCCTTCATATTTAGTCGTTTTCATCCAATTTTCAGAATTTTTGAAAATTTCACTTTTTTGTGAAAATATCCACTAAATGAGGGAATAATATGTGTGAGGGTTCCCCAGGAGAGTTCCAAATGTGAGTGGGTATAATATATATCCCACGGTGGTAAAATTGAAAAAAGGTGAAAAAAAGTTTTTTTGGACTTAGTCATGTTTCCGGCGTTTATCAGACTTTCAGATAGGGGAAATGTCAGTGAGCATTTCGATTTAAGTTCCAGAGCGATTCGCCCGATGAGTCGTTCATATTTAGTCATTTTCAGCCAATTTTCAGAATTTTTGAAAATTTCACTTATTTGTGAAAATGTCCACTAAATGAGGGAATAATATTTGTGAGGGTTCCCCAGGAGAGTTCCAAATGTGTGTGGGTATAATATAAATCCCAAGGTGGTAAAATTGAAAAAAGTTGAAAAAAAATTTTTTTTGGAATTAGTCATTTTTCCGGCGTTTATCAGACTTTCAGATAGGGGAAATGTCATTGACCGTTCCGATTTCAGTTCCAGAGCGATTCGCCTGATGAGTCCTTCATATTTAGTAGCTTTCAGACAATTTTCAGAATTTTTGAAAATTTCACTTTTTTGTGAAAATATCCACTAAATGAGGGAATAATATGTGTGAGGGTTCCCCAGGAGAGTTCCAAATGTGTGTGGGTAGAATATATATCCGACGGGGGTAAAACTGAAAAAAGGTGAAAATTTTTTTTTTTCGACTTAGTAATTTTTCCGGCATTTATCAGACTTTCAGATAGGGGAAATGTCAGTGAGCGTTCCGATTTCAGTTCCAGAGCGATTCGCCCGATGAGTCCTTCATATTTAGTAGTTTTCAGCCAATTTTCAGAATTTTGGAAAATTTCACTTTTTTGTGAAAATATTCACTAAATGAGGGAATAATATGTGTGAGGGTACTCCAGGAGAGTTCCAAATGAGTGTGGGTAGAATATATATCCCACGGGGGTAAAATTGAAAAAAGTTGAAATTTTTTTTTATCGACTTAGTCATTTTTCCTGCGTTTATCAGACTTTCAGATAGGGGAAATGTCAGTGAGCATTCCGATTTCATTTCCAGAGTGATTCGCCTGGTGAGTCCTTCATATTTAGTCTTTTCAGCCAATTTTCAGAATTTTTGAAAATTTCACTTTTTTGCGAAAATATCCACTAAATGAGGGAATAATATGTGTGAGGGTACCCCAGGAGAGTTCCAAATGTGTGTGGGTAGAATATATATCCCACGGTGGTAAAATTGAAAAAAGTTGAAAAAAAAATTTTTTTGGACTTAGTCATTTTTCCGGCGTTTATCAGACTTTCAGATAGGGGAAATGTCAGTGAGCATTCCGATTTCATTTCCAGAGTGATTCGCCTGGTGAGTCCTTCCTATTTAGTTATTTTCAGCCAATTTTCTGAATTTTTGAAAATTTCACTTTTTTGTGAAAATATCCACTAAATGAGGGAATAATATGTGTGAGGGTACCCCAGGAGAGTTCCAAATGTGTGTGGGTAGAATATATATCACACGGGGGTAAAATTGAAAAAAATTTTAAATTTTTTTTTTTCGACTTAGTCATTTTTCCAGTGTTTATCAGACTTTCAGATAGGGGAAATGTCAGTGAGCGTTCCGATTTCAGTTCCAGAGCGATTCACCCGATGAGTCCTTCATATTTAGTCGTTTTCAGCCAATTTTCACAATTTTTGAAAATTTCACGTTTTGTGAAAATATCCACTAAATGAGGGAATAATATGTGTGAGGGTACCCCAGGAGAGTTCCAAATGTGTGTGGGTAGAATATATATCCCACGGGGGTAAAATTGAAAAAAGGTGAAAAATTTTTTTTTTTCGACTTAGTCATTTTTCCGGCGTTTATCAGACTTTCAGATAGGGGAAATGTCAGTGAGCGTTCTGATTTCAGTTCCAGAGCGATTCGCCTGATGAGTCCTTCATATTTAGTCGTTTTCATCCAATTTTCAGAATTTTTGAAAATTTCACTTTTTTGTGAAAATATCCACTAAATGAGGGAATAATATGTGTGAGGGTTCCCCAGGAGAGTTCCAAATGTGAGTGGGTATAATATATATCCCACGGTGGTAAAATTGAAAAAAGGTGAAAAAAAGTTTTTTTGGACTTAGTCATGTTTCCGGCGTTTATCAGACTTTCAGATAGGGGAAATGTCAGTGAGCATTTCGATTTAAGTTCCAGAGCGATTCGCCCGATGAGTCGTTCATATTTAGTCATTTTCAGCCAATTTTCAGAATTTTTGAAAATTTCACTTATTTGTGAAAATGTCCACTAAATGAGGGAATAATATGTGTGAGGGTTCCCCAGGAGAGTTCCAAATGTGTGTGGGTATAATATAAATCCCAAGGTGGTAAAATTGAAAAAAGTTGAAAAAAAATTTTTTTTGGAATTAGTCATTTTTCCGGCGTTTATCAGACTTTCAGATAGGGGAAATGTCATTGACCGTTCCGATTTCAGTTCCAGAGCGATTCGCCTGGTGAGTCCTTCATATTTAGTCTTTTCAGCCAATTTTCAGAATTTTTGAAAATTTCACTTTTTTGCGAAAATATCCACTAAATGAGGGAATAATATGTGTGAGGGTACCCCAGGAGAGTTCCAAATGTGTGTGGGTAGAATATATATCCCACGGTGGTAAAATTGAAAAAAGTTGAAAAAAAAATTTTTTTGGACTTAGTCATTTTTCCGGCGTTTATCAGACTTTCAGATAGGGGAAATGTCAGTGAGCATTCCGATTTAAGTTCCAGAGCGATTCGCCTGATGAGTCCTTCATATTTAGTAGTTTTCAGACAATTTTCAGAATTTTTGAAAATTTCACTTTTTTGTGAAGATATCCACTAAATGAGGGAATAATATGTGTGAGGGTACCCCAGGAGAGTTCCAAATGTTTGTGGGTAGAATATATATCCCACGGGGGTAAAATTGAAAAAAGTTGAAAAAATGTTTTTTTTCAGACTTAGTCATTTTTCCTGCGTTTATCAGACTTTCAGATAGGGGAAATGTCAGTGAGCGTTCCGATTTCAGTTCCAGAGCGATTCGCCTGATGAGTCCTTCATATTTAGTAGTTTTCAGACAATTTTCAGAATTTTTGAAAATTTCACTTTTTTGTGAAAATATCCACTAAATGAGGGAATAATATGTGTGAGGGTTCCCCAGGAGAGTTCCAAATGTGTGTGGGTAGAATATATATCCGACGGGGGTAAAACTGAAAAAAGGTGAAAATTTTTTTTTTTTCGACTTAGTAATTTTTCCGGCATTTATCAGACTTTCAGATAGGGGAAATGTCAGTGAGCGTTCCGATTTCAGTTCCAGAGCGATTCGCCCGATGAGTCCTTCATATTTAGTAGTTTTCAGCCAATTTTCAGAATTTTGGAAAATTTCACTTTTTTGTGAAAATATTCACTAAATGAGGGAATAATATGTGTGAGGGTACTCCAGGAGAGTTCCAAATGAGTGTGGGTAGAATATATATCCCACGGGGGTAAAATTGAAAAAAGTTGAAATTTTTTTTTATCGACTTAGTCATTTTTCCTGCGTTTATCAGACTTTCAGATAGGGGAAATGTCAGTGAGCATTCCGATTTCATTTCCAGAGTGATTCGCCTGGTGAGTCCTTCATATTTAGTCTTTTCAGCCAATTTTCAGAATTTTTGAAAATTTCACTTTTTTGCGAAAATATCCACTAAATGAGGGAATAATATGTGTGAGGGTACCCCAGGAGAGTTCCAAATGTGTGTGGGTAGAATATATATCCCACGGTGGTAAAATTGAAAAAAGTTGAAAAAAAAATTTTTTTGGACTTAGTCATTTTTCCGGCGTTTATCAGACTTTCAGATAGGGGAAATGTCAGTGAGCATTCCGATTTAAGTTCCAGAGCGATTCGCCTGATGAGTCCTTCATATTTAGTAGTTTTCAGACAATTTTCAGAATTTTTGAAAATTTCACTTTTTTGTGAAAATTTCCACTAAATGAGGGAGTAATATGTGTGAGGGTACCCCAGGAGAGTTCCAAATGTTTGTGGGTAGAAGATATATCCCACGGGGGTAAAATTGAAAAAAGGTGAAAAATTTTTTTTTTTCGACTTAGTCATTTTTCCGGCGTTTATCAGACTTTCAGATAGGGGAAATGTCAGTGAGCGTTCTGATTTCAGTTCCAGAGCGATTCTCCCGATGAGTCCTTCATATTTAGTCGTTTTCATCCAATTTTCAGAATTTTTGAAAATTTCACTTTTTTGTGAAAATATCCACTAAATGAGGGAATAATATGTGTGAGGGTTCCCCAGGAGAGTTCCAAATGTGAGTGGGTATAATATATATCCCACGGTGGTAAAATTGAAAAAAGGTGAAAAAAAGTTTTTTTGGACTTAGTCATGTTTCCGGCGTTTATCAGACTTTCAGATAGGGGAAATGTCAGTGAGCATTTCGATTTAAGTTCCAGAGCGATTCGCCCGATGAGTCGTTCATATTTAGTCATTTTCAGCCAATTTTCAGAATTTTTGAAAATTTCACTTATTTGTGAAAATATCCACTAAATGAGGGAATAATATGTGTGAGGGTTCCCCAGGAGAGTTCCAAATGTGTGTGGGTATAATATAAATCCCAAGGTGGTAAAATTGAAAAAAGTTGAAAAAAAATTTTTTTTGGAATTAGTCATTTTTCCGGCGTTTATCAGACTTTCAGATAGGGGAAATGTCATTGACCGTTCCGATTTCAGTTCCAGAGCGATTCGCCCGATGAGTCCTTCATATTTAGTAGTTTTCAGACAATTTTCAGAATTTTTGAAAATTTCACTTTTTTGTGAAGATATCCACTAAATGAGGGAATAATATGTGTGAGGGTACCCCAGGAGAGTTCCAAATGTGTGTGGGTAGAAGATATATCCCACGGGGGTAAAATTGAAAAAAGTTGAAAAAAAATTTTTTTCAGACTTAGTCATTTTTCCTGCGTTTATCAGACTTTCAGATAGGGGAAATGTCAGTGAGCATTCCGATTTCATTTCCAGAGTGATTCGCCTGGTGAGTCCTTCCTATTTAGTTATTTTCAGCCAATTTTCTGAATTTTTGAAAATTTCACTTTTTTGTGAAAATATCCACTAAATGAGGGAATAATATGTGTGAGGGTACCCCAGGAGAGTTCCAAATGTGTGTGGGTAGAATATATATCACACGGGGGTAAAATTGAAAAAAATTTTAAATTTTTTTTTTTCGACTTAGTCATTTTTCCAGTGTTTATCAGACTTTCAGATAGGGGAAATGTCAGTGAGCGTTCCGATTTCAGTTCCAGAGCGATTCACCCGATGAGTCCTTCATATTTAGTCGTTTTCAGCCAATTTTCACAATTTTTGAAAATTTCACGTTTTGTGAAAATATCCACTAAATGAGGGAATAATATGTGTGAGGGTACCCCAGGAGAGTTCCAAATGTGTGTGGGTAGAATATATATCCCACGGGGGTAAAATTGAAAAAAGGTGAAAAATTTTTTTTTTTCGACTTAGTCATTTTTCCGGCGTTTATCAGACTTTCAGATAGGGGAAATGTCAGTGAGCATTTCGATTTAAGTTCCAGAGCGATTCGCCCGATGAGTCGTTCATATTTAGTCATTTTCAGCCAATTTTCAGAATTTTTGAAAATTTCACTTATTTGTGAAAATGTCCACTAAATGAGGGAATAATATGTGTGAGGGTTCCCCAGGAGAGTTCCAAATGTGTGTGGGTATAATATAAATCCCAAGGTGGTAAAATTGAAAAAAGTTGAAAAAAAATTTTTTTTGGAATTAGTCATTTTTCCGGCGTTTATCAGACTTTCAGATAGGGGAAATGTCATTGACCGTTCCGATTTCAGTTCCAGAGCGATTCGCCTGGTGAGTCCTTCATATTTAGTCTTTTCAGCCAATTTTCAGAATTTTTGAAAATTTCACTTTTTTGCGAAAATATCCACTAAATGAGGGAATAATATGTGTGAGGGTACCCCAGGAGAGTTCCAAATGTGTGTGGGTAGAATATATATCCCACGGTGGTAAAATTGAAAAAAGTTGAAAAAAAAATTTTTTTGGACTTAGTCATTTTTCCGGCGTTTATCAGACTTTCAGATAGGGGAAATGTCAGTGAGCATTCCGATTTAAGTTCCAGAGCGATTCGCCTGATGAGTCCTTCATATTTAGTAGTTTTCAGACAATTTTCAGAATTTTTGAAAATTTCACTTTTTTGTGAAGATATCCACTAAATGAGGGAATAATATGTGTGAGGGTACCCCAGGAGAGTTCCAAATGTTTGTGGGTAGAATATATATCCCACGGGGGTAAAATTGAAAAAAGTTGAAAAAATGTTTTTTTTCAGACTTAGTCATTTTTCCTGCGTTTATCAGACTTTCAGATAGGGGAAATGTCAGTGAGCGTTCCGATTTCAGTTCCAGAGCGATTCGCCTGATGAGTCCTTCATATTTAGTAGTTTTCAGACAATTTTCAGAATTTTTGAAAATTTCACTTTTTTGTGAAAATATCCACTAAATGAGGGAGTAATATGTGTGAGGGTACCCCAGGAGAGTTCCAAATGTTTGTGGGTAGAAGATATATCCCACGGGGGTAAAATTGAAAAAAGGTGAAAAAAATTTTTTTTTTCGACTTAGTCATTTATTCAGCGTTTATCAGATTTTCAGATAGGGGAAATGTCAGTGAGCGTACCGATTTCAGTTCCACAGTGATTCGCCCAATGAGTCCTTCATATTTAGTAGTTTTCAGCCAATTTTCAGAATTTTTGAAAATTTCACTTATTTGTGAAAATATCCACTAAATGAGGGAATAATATGTGTGAGGGTACCCCAGGAGAGTTCCAAATGTGTGTGGGTATAATATATATCCCACGGGGGTAAAATTGAAAAAAGTTGAAAAAAAGTTTTTTTGGACTTAGTCATTTTTCCGGCGTTTATCAGACTTTCAGTTAGGGGAAATGTCAGTGAGCGTTCCGATTTCAGTTCCAGAACGATTCGCCCGATGAGTCCTTCATATTTAGTCGTTTTCAGCCAATTTTCAGAATTTTTGAAAATTTCACTTTTTTGTGAAAATATCCACTAAATGAGGGAATAATATGTGTGAGGGTATCCCAGGAGAGTTCCAAATGTTTGTGGGTAGAAGATATATCCCACGGGGGTAAAATTGAAAAAAGTTGCTAAAAATTTTTTTTTTTTCGACTTAGTAATTTTTCCGGCATTTATCAGACTTTCAGATAGGGGAAATGTCAGTGAGCGTTCCGATTTCAGTTCCAGAGCGATTCGCCCGATGAGTCCTTCATATTTAGTCGTTTTCAGCCAATTTTCAGAATTTTTGAAAATTTCACTTTTTTGTGAAAATATCCACTAAATGAGGGAATAATATGTGTGAGGGTTCCCCAGGAGAGTTCCAAATGTGTGTGGGTATAATATATATCCCACGGGGGTAAAATTGAAAAAAGTTGAAATTTTTTTTTATCGACTTAGTCATTTTTTCAGCGTTTATCAGACTTTCAGATAGGGGAAATGTCAGTGAGCGTTCCGATTTCAGTTCCAGAGCGATTCGCCCGATGAGTCCTTCATATTTAGTAGTTTTCAACAAATTTTCTGAATTTTTGAAAATTTCACTTTTTTGCGAAAATATCCACTAAATGAGGGAATAATATGTGTGAGGGTACCCCAAGAGAGTTCCAAATGTGTGTGGGTAGAATATATATCCCACGGGGGTAAAATTGAAAAAAGTTGCTAAAAATTTTTTTTTGGACTTAGTCATTTTTCCGGCGTTTATCAGACCTTCAGTTAGGGGAAATATCAGTGAGCGTTCCGATTCAGTTCCAGAACTATTTGCCCCATGGATCGTATATATTTAGTCGTTTTCAGCCAATTTTCAGAATTTTTGAAAATTTCACTTTTTTGTGAAAATATCCACTAAATGAGGGAATAATATGTGTGAGGGTATCCCAGGAGAGTTCCAAATGTGTGTGGGTAGAAGATATATCCCACAGGGGTAAAATTGAAAAAAGTTGCTAAAAATTTTTTTTTTTTCGACTTAGTCATTTTTCCAGCGTTAATCAGACTTTCAGATAGGGGAAATGTCAGTGAGTGTTCCGATTTCAGTTCCAGAGTGATTCGCCCGATGAGTCCTTCATATTTAGTCGTTTTCAGCCAATTTATAGAATTTTTGAAAATTTCACTTTTTTCTGAAAATATCCACTAAATGAGGGAATCATATGTGTGAGGGTACCCCAGGAGAGTTCCAAATGTGTGTGGGTAGAATATATATCCCACGGGGGTAAAATTGAAAAAAGTGAAAAAATTGTTTTTTTTGGACTTAGTCATTTATTCAGCGTTTATCAGACTTTCAGATAGGGGAAATGTCAGTGAGCGTTCCGATTTCAGTTCCAGAACGATTCGCCCGATGAGTCGTTCATATTTAGTCATTTTCAGCGAATTTTTGAAAATTTCACTTTTTTGTGAAAATATCCACTAAATGAGGGAATAATATGTGTGAGGGTTCCCCAGGAGAGTTCCAAATGTGTGTGGGTAGAGTATATATCGCACGGGGTAAAATTGAAAAAAGGTGAAAAAATTTTTTTTTTTCGACTTAGTAATTTTTCCGGCATTTATCAGACTTTCATATAGGGGAAATGTCAGTGAGCTTTCCGATTTAAGTTCCAGAACGATTCGCCCGATGAATCGTTCATATTTAGTCATTTTCAGCCAATTTTCTGAATTTTTGAAAATTTCACTTTTTTGTGAAAATATCCACTAAATGAGGGAATAATATGTGTGAGGGTACCCCAGGAGAGTCCCAAATGTGTGTGGGTAGAAGATATATCCCACGGGGGTAAAATTCAAAAAAGTTGCTAAAAAAATTTTTCTGGACTTAGTCATTTTTCCGGAGTTTATCAGACTTTCAGATAGGGGAAATGTCAGTGAGCGTTCCGATTTCATTTCCAGAGCGATTCGCCCAATGAGTCCTTCATATTTAGTCGTTTTCAGCCAATTTTCAGAATTTTTGAAAATTTCACTTTTTTGTGAAAATATCCACTAAATGAGGGAATAATATGTGTGAGGGTACCCCAGGAGAGTTCCAAATGTGTGTGGGTAGAAGATATATCCCACGGGGGTAAAATTGAAAAAAGTTGCTAAAAAATTTTTTTTGGACTTAGTCATTTTTCCGGCATTTATCAGACTTTCAGTTAGGGGAAATGTCAGTGAGCGTTCCAATTTCAGTTCCAGAACGATTCGCCCGATGAGTCGTTCATATTTAGTCATTTTCAGACAATTTTCTGAATTTTTGAAAATTTCACTTTTTTGTGAAAATATCCACTAAATGAGGGAATAATATGTGTGAGGGTTCCCCAGGAGAGTTCCAAATGTGTGTGGGTAGAATATATATCCCACGGGGGTAAAATTGAAAAAAAGTGAAAAAAAATTTTTTTTTCGACTTAGTCATTTTTACGGCGTTTATCAGACTTTCAGATAGGGGAAATGTCAGTGAGCGTTCCGATTTCAGTTCCAGAGCGATTTGCCCGATGAGTCGTTCATATTTAGTCATTTTCAGCCAATTTTCAGAATTTTTGATAATTTCACTTTTTTGTGAAAATATCCACTAAATGAGGGAATAATATGTGTGAGGGTACCCCAGGAGAGTTCCAAATGTGTGTGGGTATTATATATATCCCACGGGGGTAAAATTGAAAAAAGTTGAAACATTTTTTTTCTCGACTTAGTCATTTTTCCGGCATTTATCAAACTTTCAGATAGGGGAAATGTCGGTGAGCATTCCGATTTCTGTTCCAGAGCCATTTGCCCGGTGAGTCCTTCATATTTAGTCGTTTTCAGCCAATTTTCAGAATTTTTGAAAATTTCACTTTTTTGTGAAAATATCCACTAAATGAGGGAATAATATGTGTGAGAGTTCCCCAGGAGAGTTCCAAATGTGTGTGTGTAGAATATATATCCCACGGGGGTAAAATTGAAAAAGGTGAAAAAATTATTTTTTTTGGACTTAGTCATTTGTTCAGCGTTTATCAGACTTTCAGATAGGGGAAATATCAGTGAGCGTTCCGATTTCAGTTCCAGAGCGATTCGCCCGATGAGTCCTTCATATTTAGTCGTTTTCAGCCAATTTTCAGTATTGTTGAAAATTTCACGTTTTTGTGAAAATATCCACTAAATGAGGGAATAATATGTGTGAGAGTACCCCAGGAGAGTTCCAAATGTGTGTAGGTAGAAGATATATCCCACGGGGGTAAAATTGAAAAAAGGTGAAAATTTTTTTTTTTTCGACTTAGTCATTTTTCCGGCGTTTATCAGACTTTCAGATAGGGGAAATGTCAGTGAGCGTTTCGATTTCAGTTCCAGAGTGATTTGCCCGATGAGTCCTTCATATTTAGTCGTTTTCAGCCAATTTATAGAATTTTTGACAATTTCACTTTTTTGTGAAAATATCCACTAAATGAGGGAATAATATGTGTGAGGGTACCCCAGGAGAGTTCCAAACGTATATGGGTAGAATATGTATCCCACGGGGGTAAAATTGAAAAAAGTTGAAAACATTTTTTTTTTAGACTTAGTCATTTTTCCGGCGTTTATCAGACTTTCAGATAGGGGAAATGTCAGTGAGCATTCCGATTTAAGTTCCAGAGCGATTCGCCCGATGAGTCCTTCATATTTAGTCGTTTTCAGCCAATTTTCAGAATTGTTGAAAATTTCACGTTTTTGTGAAAATATCCACTAAATGAGGGAATAATATGTGTGAGGGTACCCCAGGAGAGTTCCAAATGTGTGTGGGTAGAAGATATATCCCACGGGGGTAAAATTGAAAAAAGTTGATAAAAAAATTTTTTTTTGTCTTCGTCATTTTTCCGGCGTTTATCAGACTTTCAGTTAGGGGAAATGTCAGTGAGCGTTCCGATTTCAGTTCCAGAGCGATTTGCCCAATGAGTCCTTCATATTTAGTCGTTTTCAGCCAATTTTCTGAATTTTTGAAAATTTCACTTTTTTGTGAAAATATCCACTAAATGAGGGAATAATATGTGTGAGGGTTCCCCAGGAGAGTTCCAAATGTGTGTGGGTAGAATATATATCCCACGGGGGTAAAATTGAAAAAAGTTGAAAATTTTTTTTTTTTCGACTTTGTCATTTTTCCGGCGTTTATCAGACTTTCAGATAGGGGAAATGTCAGTGAGCGCTTCGATTTCAGTTCCAGAGTGATTCGCCCGATGAGTCCTTCATATTTAGTCGTTGTCAGCCAATTTTCCGAATTTTTGAAAATTTCACTTTTTTGTGAAAATGTCCACTAAATGAGGGAATAATATGTGTGAGGGTACCGCAGAAGAGTTCCAAATGTGTGTGCGTAGAAGATATATCCCATGGAGGGTAAAATTGAAAAAAGTTGGTAAAAAATTTTTTTGGACTTAGTCCTTTTTCCGGCGTTTATCAGACTTTCAGTTAGGGGAAATGTCAGTGAGCGTTCCGATTTCAGTTCCAGAGCGATTTGCCCAATGAGTCGTTCATATTTAGTCATTTTCAGCCAATTTTCAGAATTTTTGAAAATTTCACTTTTTTGTGAAAATATCCACTAAATGAGGGAATAATATGTGTGAGGGTACCCCAGGAGAGTTCCAAACGTATATGGGTAGAATATATATCCCACGGGGGTAAAATTGAAAAAAGTTGAAAACATTTTTTTTTTAGACTTAGTCATTTTTCCGGCGTTCATCAGACTTTTAGATAGGGGAAATGTCAGTGAGCATTCCGATTTCAGTTCCAGAGCGATTCGCCTGATGAGTCCTTCATATTTATTCGTTTTCAGCCAATTTTCAGAATTTTTGAAAATTTCACGTTTTTGTGAAAATATCCACTAAATGAGGGAATAATATGTGTGAGGGTACCCCAGGAGAGTTCCAAATGTGTGTGGGTAGTATATATATCCCACGGGGGTAAAATTGAAAAAAGTTGAAAACATTTTTTTTTTAGACTTAGTCATTTTTCCGGCTTTTATCAGACTTTCAGATACGGGAAATGTCAGTGAGCGTTCCGATTTCAGTTCCAGAGCAATTCGCCCGGTGAGTCCTTCATATTTAGTCGTTTTCAGCCAATTTTCAGAATTTTTGAAAATTTCACTTTTTTGTGAAAATATCCACTAAATGAGGGAATAATATGTGTGAGGGTATCCCAGGAGAGTTCCAAATGTGTGTGGGTAGAAGATATATCCCACGGGGGTTAAATTGAAAAAAGTTGTTAAAAAATTTTTTTGGGACTTAGTCATTTTTCCGGAAGTTTATCAGACTTTCAGTTAGGGGAAATGTCAGTGAGCGTTCCGATTTCAGTTCCAGAGCTATTAGCCCGATGAGTCGTTCATATTTAGTCATTTTCAGCCAATTTTCTGAATTTTTGAAAATTTCACTTTTTTGGGAAAATATCCACTAAATGAGGGAATAATATGTGTGAGGGTTCCCCAGGAGAGTTCCAAATGTGTGTGGGTAGAATATATATCACACAGTGGTAAAATTGAAAAAAGTTGAAAAAAAATTTTTTTTGGACTGTCATTTTTCCGGCGTTTATCAGACTTTCAGTTAGGGGAAATGTCAGTGAGCGTTCCAATTTCAGTTCCAGAATGATTCGCCCGATGAGTCGTTCATATTTAGTCATTTTCAGCCAATTTTCAGAATTTTTGAAAATTTCACTTTTTTGTGAAAATATCCACTAAATGAGGGAATAATATGTGTGAGGGTACCCCAGAAGAGTTCCAAATGTGTGTGGGTAGAAGATATATCCCACGGGGTAAAATTGAAAAAAGTTGATAAAAAATTTTTTTGTCTTAGTCATTTTTCCGGCGTTTATCAGACTTTCAGTTAGGGGAAATGTCAGTGAGCGTTCCGATTTCAGTTCCAGAGCGATTCGCCCGATGAGTTCTTCATATTTAATCATTTTCAGCCAATTTTCTGAATTTTTGAAAATTTAACTTTTTTGTGAAAATATCCACTAAATGAGGGAATAATATGTGTGAGGGTACCCCAGGAGAGTTCCAAATGTGTGTGGGTAGAATTGTTATGTTCTGCTACCAGAGCTAAGGAAAGAGAGGAGATCTGTCCCTACGATAGAACTCAGCTGAATCCCTACGATGTAACAGGGAACCTGATCCTGCGATCAGACCTGCTAAAGTCCTAAGCTAGTCTGTACGGAGACCTATAGATGTGGGGAAGGAATCCCTACAAGTACTAAGGACTGGGAGGAAAATGGGACACCTCCTAACAGAAATAGTAGCAGACAGACGAACAAACAAAATATATAGAACATAGAGGTCCGTAGACCAAGCAAACTAACAGAGTTAGATACAGAGCACAGGCTAGCTAGAAAGTAGTTATACAATGAAGTCCAGCAAAGCCAGAAGGGCGGAGCAGGATTAAATAGGCCAACAAGGTCATGTGACCAGCAAAGGAAAAAACCTAAGAGCAAGGTTCTAACAGTACCCCCCCTTCTAAGAGGATCCTTCGGATCCCCTAGGACCAGGCTTATCAGGAAATCTCCTGTGAAACGCTCTGATAAGTCTGTACGCGGAAACATCATCTGACCTCACCCAAGAGTTATCCTCGGGTCCGAAACCTTTCCAGGCCACAAGATACTGCAAACTACCTCTATACTGTCTAGAGTTAAGGATGCGAGAAATTTCATATTCCCCGTCCTCCACCACCGGAGGAACAGAGGCAGAGGCGTCACCATCCGACACAACAGCTTTTTTTAACAGAGAGACATGAAATACCGGATTAATTCTCCAGGAGGTAGGAACCTCCAACCTAACAGCAGATTGGTTGACAACCTGAAGCACCTTAAAGGGCCCTACAAACTTGGGACCCAATTTCTTAGAAGGAATCCTCAACCACAGATTCCTAGAGGACAACCAAACCATGTCACCAACAGCGAACAAAACCTCCTGTCGTTTCCTATCAAAGTAGTCTTTAGATTTTCTGTTGGCCTCCTGAAGATTACCACGCACATCCGTCCAAACTCTCTCCAAATCACCGGAAAAATTCTCCTCCTCAGGCACGGCAGATCCCAACTTGAAGAACGACCCAAACGACGGATGTCTCCCAGAACACCAAAAAAAATGCGAACAACCAGCAGAAGAAGATGTATGATTGTTCAGAGCAAATTCAGCAAGTGGCAGAAACTCAGACCACCCCTCTTGATTGTCTGCCACAAAACAACGCAAGAACTGCTCAACATCCTGGTTTTTCCTTTCTGTCTGGCCATTAGATTCAGGATGATATCCGGACGAGAACGACAAATGAACTCCCAACCTGTCACAAAAGGCACGCCAAAAACGAGCCACGAACTGAGGACCCCTATCAGAAACAATGTCAGTAGGAACGCCATGAAGTCTGACAATTTCCTTGACAAAGGCCTTAGCGAGAGTTTTAGCGCAGGACAGTTTGACGAAGGGAACCAAGTGACACATCTTGCTAAAACGGTCCACGACCACCCAGATAACAGTAAAACCCTCAGAGGGGGGAAGGTCAGTTATAAAGTCCATAGCCAAATGTGTCCAAGGAGCACTGGGAACCTCCAAAGGACAAAGCAACCCCGCAGCAGGAGTATGTGAGTACTTAGATCTAGCACATATAGTACATTGACGCACCCACTTAATGACCTCCTTCTGCCATCCAGGCCACCAAAAACTGCGACCCACCAGTCTCTTGGTCTCAGAGATTCCAGGGTGACCTGCCAACAGAGACTCGTGACACTCAACAAACAAATCTCTCCTAAAGGTCCCAGGCACAAACAACCTCCCATGAGGAGTGTTAGATGGGGCATTCCCCTGTGCTTTTAGAATCTCATCTTCCAAAATGGAGTCCAAAGCAGCTATCACAACACCTTCTTGTAAAATGTTCTCCTCTTTCTCAGCACCGACTATGGGAGAAAAACTGCGAGACAAGGCATCCGCCTTAACATTCTTAGTACCAGGGATGTAAGTAATGGAGAAATTAAACCGCGAGAAAAACAGTGCCCACCTAGCCTGACGGGCATTCAGGCGCTTGGCAGCATGAAGATATATCAGATTTTTATGATCCGTAAGAACCTGAACGGGAAATTCCGCACCTTCCAAGAAGTGGCGCCAGTGTTCAAATGCGAGTTTAATAGCCAGCAATTCCTGATTACCAATATCGTAATTCAGTTCAGTCTCCGAAAATTTTTTTGAAAAAAAGGCACAGGGATGTAATCCATCCCCGTTATCCTGAGACAATACTGCGCCAACCCCCACAGAGGAAGCATCAACCTCAACCAAAAACGGCTTAGTCACATCAGGCTGCATAAGGATGGGAGCAGAGGTGAACCTCTCCTTGAGATACACAAAAGCTTCAATGGCCTCAGAAGACCACTGAACCGCATCAGCACCTTTCCTGGTGAGATCGGTCAGAGGTTTGACAATACTAGAAAAATTTTTTATGAATTTTCTGTAATAATTGGCGAAACCTAAAAACCTCTGTATCGATTTCAAACCAATAGGCCTCGGCCATTCCTGTACAGCTTGAACTTTAACCGGGTCCATCTCAAAACCTTCGCTGGAGATAATGTAACCCAAAAAACTAATTCTCTGTACAGCGAACTCACATTTCTCCAGCTTAGCAAAAAGCGAATTGTCCATTAATAACTGTAATACCTCACGTACGCTCCGCCAATGAGACTCCAAATCTGGCGAATAAATCAAAATGTCATCCAAATACACAACCACATTTTTGCCGATCAAAGGTCTAAGGATGTCATTAATAAGATTCTGAAAAAATGCAGGAGCATTAGTAAGACCAAAAGGCATAACCAGATTCTCAAAATGACCCACAGGAGTGTTAAAAGCAGTCTTCCATTCGTCACTCTCCTTCATGCGCAACAGATTGTATGCCCCCTTAAGGTCAATTTTAGAGAACCACTTGGCCCCCATTAACTGGTTAAACAGATCAGGAATCAATGGCAGTGGGTAAGGATTGCGTACAGTAATTTTGTTAATCTCACGAAAATCCAGACAAGGACGTAAACCACCGTCCTTTTTTTTTACAAAAAAAAATCCAACCGCCACAGGAGACTTAGAAGGCCTAATGTGACCGGCGGCCAAACTTGTCTGTATGTATTCCTCCAAAGCCTTCCTCTCAGGAATAGTAAGGTTAAATAAACGACTTTTAGGAAGAGTCGCTCCAGGGGCAAATTCAATAGAACAATCATAGTCTCTATGGGGAGGCAAAACCTGCGATTCCTTCTCAGAAAAAACTTTCCAAAAATCCTGAATAGGAACAGGCAATTCTCCCCTATCCAAAGCTGCAATATGCCCGTTACAACACTTGTCATAACATTTATGACTCCAGGATTTAATTTCACTGGTAGACCAATCCAGTACAGGATTGTGAAATTTTAACCAGGGCAATCCCAATATTACTGGAGAAGGCAAGTTATTCAAAACTACCAAATCCAATTTCTCATGGTGAACACCATTAATAGTGAGAGGAAATTCACAGACCTTGAGAGTAATATTCTTCAAAGGGGAACCATCCACAGAAACCACAGCAATGGGGAATGATAAAGGTTCGGGTTTTAAATTGAGTCTTTCCAAGAATCCCCCATCAATTACATTCAGAGTAGACCCGCAATCAGCAAACACCCGAAATTCCATTAATTTTTCCTGAGCAATCGTGGAAGCAGCTAAAAATACACCCTTGGAATTTAAACAGGCAATACGGGCATGACTGACCATTTTTTTTCTTTCTTCATACGAAGCTCACAGCCTTTAATCAAATGACCAGATTTTCCACAATAGAAACATAAGCCTTCAAAAAATCTACGGTCTTTTTCTTGAGAGCGAGGTGCCACTGATCCAATCTCCATCGGTTCACCACTGTTAGTACACACATTCTCATAACCAGAAACTGACATAGCAGAGGATTTGCTCTCATTAACCCTTGCACGCAGTCTCCTATCCACCCATATAGCTAATTGCATAGCCTGTTGCAAATCGTCAGGTGTAGGATAAGCAATTAGCAGGTCTTTAACCCTTTCATTGAGCCCAGCAAGAAATAGACTTTTCAGAGCAGAATCGTTCCACCCTGTTTGAGTAGACCAACGACGGAAATGAGTACAATATTTTTCCACATTACCTGATCCCTGTTTCAAACGTCTCAACTCAGTCTCAGCTGATGCGACACGGTCAGGATCATCATATAATAGTCCCAAAGCAGAAAAAAAACTATCCACTGATCTGAAGCATGTATCACTAGGTTGCAAAGAAAAGGCCCACTCCTGAGGCTCTTTGCGCAAAAGTGACATTATGAACCCTATGCGCTGGGATTCATCCCCAGAGGACTTGGGTCTCAAACGAAAATACAATAAGCAAGCATTTTTAAATGAAAAAAATTCTCGGTGTTCACCAAAAAATAAATCCGGCAAACATACCTTAGGCTCCAAGAAATGTGCTCCAGGACAGTTACTCACGTGCTGACGGAGCTCGGCCACCTCCAGAGAGAGTCCCTGCAGGCGATGAGCCAAATCCTGAACCGACACCATGATGGAACAGAAAAATCTTTCCTTAGAGAATTTGCAGGCTGGACTTACTGTTATGTTCTGCTACCAGAGCTAAGGAAAGAGAGGAGATCTGTCCCTACGATAGAACTCAGCTGAATCCCTACGATGTAACAGGGAACCTGATCCTGCGATCAGACCTGCTAAAGTCCTAAGCTAGTCTGTACGGAGACCTATAGATGTGGGGAAGGAATCCCTACAAGTACTAAGGACTGGGAGGAAAATGGGACACCTCCTAACAGAAATAGTAGCAGACAGACGAACAAGCAAAATATATAGAACATAGAGGTCCGTAGACCAAGCAAACTAACAGAGTTAGATACAGAGCACAGGCTAGCTAGAAAGTAGTTATACAATGAAGTCCAGCAAAGCCAGAAGGGCGGAGCAGGATTAAATAGGCCAACAAGGTCATGTGACCAGCAAAGGAAAAAACCTAAGAGCAAGGTTCTAACAAGAATATATATCCCACGGTGGTAAAATTGAAAAAAGTTGAAAAAAATTTTTTTTTGGACTGTTATTTTTCCGGCGTTTATCAGACTTTCAGATAGGGGAAATGTCAGTGAGCATTCCGATTTAAGTTCCAGAGCGATTCGCCCGATGAGTCCTTCATATTTAGTCGTTTTCAGCCAATTTTCAGAATTTTTGAAAATTTCACTTTTTTGTGAAAATATCCACTAAATGAGGGAATAATATGTGTGAGGGTATCCCAGGAGAGTTCCAAATGTGTGTGGGTAGAAGATATATCCCACGGGGGTAAAATTGAAAAAAGTTGCTAAAAAAATTTTTTGGGACTTAGTCATTTTTCCGGAAGTTTATCAGACTTTCAGTTAGGGGAAATGTCAGTGAGCGTTCCGATTTCAGTTCCAGAGCTATTAGCCCGATGAGTCGTTCATATTTAGTCATTTTCAGCCAATTTTCTGAATTTTTGAAAATTTCACTTTTTTGTGAAAATATCCACTAAATGAGGGAATAATATTTGTGAGGGTTCCCCAGGAGAGTTCCAAATGTGTGTGGGTAGAATATATATCCTATGGTGGTAAAATTGAAAAAAGTTAAAAAAAAATTTTTTTGGGACTGTCATTTTTCCGGCGTTTATCAGACTTTCAGTTAGGGGAAATGTCAGTGAGCGGTCCGATTTCAGTTCCAGAACGATTCGCCCGATGAGTCGTTCATATTTAGTCGTTTTCAGCTAATCTTCTGAATTTTTGAAAATTTTACTTTTTTGTGAAAATATCCACTAAATGAGGGAATAATATGTGTGAGGGTACCCCAGGAGAGTTCCAAATGTGTGTGGGTAGAAGATATATCCCACGGGGGTAAAATTGAAAAAAGTTTAAAAATTTTTTTTTTTCGACTTAGTCATTTTTCCGGCATTTATCAGACTTTCAGATAGGGGAAATGTCAGTGAGCGTTCCGATTTCAGTTCCAGAGCGATTCGCCCGATGAGTCCTTCATATTTAGTCATTTTCAGCCAATTTTCAGAATTTTTGAAAATTTCACTTTTTTGTGAAAATATCCACTAAATGAGGGAATAATATGTGTGAGGGTACCCCAGGAGAGTTCCAAATGTGTGTGGGTAGAAGATATATCCCACGGGGGTAAAATTGAAAAAAGTTGAAAAAAAATGTTTTTTGGACTGTCATTTTTCCGGCGTTTATCAGACTTTCAGATAGGGGAAATGTCAGTGAGCGTTCCGATTTCAGTCCCAGAGTGATTCGCCCGATGAATCCTTCATATTTAGTCATTTTCAGCCAATTTTCTGAATTTTTGACAATTTCACTTTTTTGTGAAAATATCCACTAAATGAGGGAATAATATGTGTGAGGGTACCCCAGGAGAGTTCCAAATGTGTGTGGGTAGAATATATATCCCACGGGGGTAAAATTGAAAAAAGTTGAAAAAATATTTTTTTTAGACTAAGTCATTTTTCCGGAGTTTATCAGACTTTCAGATAGGGGAAATGTCAGTGAGCATTCCGATTTAAGTTCCAGAGCGATTCGCTCAATGAGTCGTTCATATTTAGTCATTTTCAGCCAATTTTCTGAATTTTTGACAATTTCACTTTTTTGTGAAAATATCCACTAAATGAGGGAATAATATGTGTGAGGGTACCCCAGGAGAGTTCCAAATGTGTGTGGGTAGAAGATATATCCCATGGGGGTAAAACTGAAAAAAGTTGCTAAAAAATTTTTTATCGACTTAGTCATTTTTTCGGCGTTTATCAGACTTTCAGATAGGGGAAATTTCACTGAGCGTTCCGATTTCAGTTCCAGAGCGATTCGCCCGATGAGCCCTTCATATTTAGTCGTTTTCAGTCAATTTTCAGAATTTTTGAAAATTTCACTTTTTTGTGAAAATATCCACTAAATGAGGGAATAATATGTGTGAGGGTACCCCAGAAGAGTTCCAAATGTGTGTGGGTAGAATATATATCCCACGGTGGTAAAATTGAAAAAAGTTGAAAAAAAATTTTTTTTGGACTGTCATTTTTCCGGCGTTTATCAGACTTTCAGATAGGGGAAATGTCAGTGAGCATTCCGAATTCAGCTCCAGAGCGATTCGCCCGATGAGTCGTTCATATTTAGTCGTTTTCAGCCAATTTTCTGAATTTTTGAAAATTTCACTTTTTTGTGAAAATATCCACTAAATGAGGGAATAATATGTGTGAGGGTACCCCAGGAGAGTTCCAAATGTGTGTGGGTAGAATATATATCCCACGGGGTTAAAATTGAAGAAAGTTGAAAAAAATTTTTTTTTAGACTTAGTCATTTTTCCGTCGTTTATCAGACTTTCAAATAGGGGAAATGTCAGTGAGCATTCCGATTTAAGCTCCAGAGCGATTCGCTCGATGAGTCGTTCATATTTAGTCATTTTCAGCCAATTTTCTGAATTTTTGACAATTTCACATTTTTGTGAAAATATCCACTAAATGTAGGAATAAAATGTGTGAGGGTACCCCAGAAGAGTTCCAAATGTGTGTGGGTAGAATATATATCCCACGGGGAAAAAATTGAAAAAAGTTGAAAATTTTTTTTTTTTCGACTTAGTCATTTTTCCGGCATCTATCAGACTTTCAGATAGGGGAAATGTCAGTGAGCGTTCCGATTTCAGTTCCAGAGCGATTCGCACGATGAGTCCTTCATATTTAGTCGTTTTCAGCCAATTTTCTGAATTTTTGAAAATTTCACGTTTTTGTGAAAATATCCACTAAATGAGGGAATAATATGTGTGAGGGTACCCCAGGAGAGTTCCAAATGTGTGTGGGTAGAATATATATCCCACGGGGGTAAAATTGAAAAAAGTTGAAAAATTTTTTTATTTAGACGTAGTCATTTTTCCGGCGTTTATCAGACTTTCAGATAGGGGAAATGTCAGTGAGCATTCCGATTTAACTTCCAGAGCGATTTGCCCAATGAGTCGTTCATATTTAGTCATTTTCAGCCAATTTTCAGAATTTTTGAAAATTTCACTTTTTTGTGAAAATATCCACTAAATGAGGGAATAATATGTGTGAGGGTACCCCAGGAGAGTTCCAAATGTGTGTGGGTAGAAGATATATCCCACAGGGGTAAAATTGAAAAAAGTTGCTAAAAAATATTTTTTGGACTTAGTCATTTTTCCGGCGTTTATCAGACTTTCAGTTAGGGGAAATGTCAGTGAGCGTTCCGATTTCAGTTCCAGAACGATTCGCCCGATGAGTTGTTCATATTTAGTCATTTTCAGCCAATTTTCTGAATTTTAGAAAATTTCACTTTTTTGTGAAAATATCCACTAAATGAAGGAATAAAATGTGTGAGGGTACCTCAGGAGAGTTCCAAATGTGTGTGGCTAGAATATATATCCCACGGTGGTAAAATTGAAAAAAGTTGAAAAAAATTTTTTTTAGACTTAGTCATTTTTCCGGCGTTTATCAGACTTTCAGATAGGGGAAATGTCAGTGAGCGTTCCGATTTCAGTTCCAGAGCGATTCGCCCGATGAGTCCTTCATATTTAGTCGTTGTCAGCCAATTTTCCGAATTTTTGAAAATTTCACTTTTTTGTGAAAATGTCCACTAAATGAGGGAATAATATGTGTGAGGGTACCCCAGAAGAGTTCCAAATGTGTGTGGGTAGAAGATATATCCCATGGAGGGTAAAATTGAAAAAAGTTGGTAAAAAATTTTTTTGGACTTAGTCCTTTTTCCGGCGTTTATCAGACTTTCAGTTAGGGGAAATGTCAGTGAGCGTTCCGATTTCAGTTCCAGAACGATTCGCCTGATGAGTCGATCATATTTAGTCATTTTCAGCCAATTTTCAGAATTTTTGAAAATTTCACTTTTTTGTGAAAATATCCACTAAATGAGGGAATAATATGTGTGAGGGTACCCCAGGAGAGTTCCAAATGTGTGTGGGTAGAATATATATCCCACGGGGGTAAAATTGAAGAAAGTTGAAAAAAAATTTTTTTTAGATTTAGTCATTTTTCCGTCGTTAATCAGACTTTCAAATAGGGGAAATGTCAGTGAGCATTCCGATTTAAGCTCCAGAGCGATTCGCTTGATGAGTCGTTCATATTTAGTCATTTTCAGCCAATTTTCTGAATTTTTGACAATTTCACATTTTTGTGAAAATATCCACTAAATGAAGGAATAAAATGTGTGAGGGTACCCCAGAAGAGTTCCAAATGTGTGTGGGTAGAATATATATCCCACGGGGAAAAAATTGAAAAAAGTTGAAAATTTTTTTTATTTAGACGTAGTCATTTTTCCGGCGTTTATCAGACTTTCAGATAGGGGAAATGTCAGTGAGCATTCCGATTTAAGTTCCAGAGCGATTTGCCCAATGAGTCATTCATATTTAGTCATTTTCAGCCAATTTTCAGAATTTTTGAAAATTTCACGTTTTTGTGAAAATATCCACTAAATGAGGGAATAATATGTGTGAGGGTACCCCAGGAGAGTTCCAAATGTGTGTGGGTAGAAGATATATCCCACGGGGGTAAAATTGAAAAAAGTTGCTAAAAATTTTTTTTTGGACTTAGTCCTTTTTCCGGCGTTTATCAGACTTTCAGTTAGGGGAAATGTCAGTGAGCGTTCCGATTTCAGTTCCAGAGCGATTCGCCTGATGAGTCGATCATATTTAGTCATTTTCAGCCAATTTTCAGAATTTTTGAAAATTTCACATTTTTGTAAAAATATCCACTAAATGAGGGAATATTATGTGTGAGGGTACCCCAGGAGAGTTCCAAATGTGTGTGGGTAGAATATATATCCCACGGGGGTAAAATTGAAAAAAGTTGAAAAAATTTTTTTTTTAGACTTAGTCATTTTTCCGGCGTTTATCAGACTTTCAGATAGGGGAAATGTCAGTGAGCATTCCGATTTAAGTTCCAGAGCGATTCGCTCGATGAGTCGTTCATATTTAGTCATTTTCAGCCAATTTTCTGAATTTTTGACAATTTCACTTTTTTGTGAAAATATCCACTAAATGAGGGAATAATATGTGTGAGGGTACCACAGGAGAGTTCCAAATGTGTGTGGGTAGAATATATATCCCACGGGAGTAAAATTGAAAAAAGTTTTAAAAAAATTTTTTTTGCACTTTGTCATTTTTCCGGTGTTTATCAGACTTTCAGATAGGGGAAATGTCAGTGAGCGTTCCAATTTCAGTTCCAGAGCGATTCACCCGATGAGTCCTTCATATTTAGTCATTTTCAGCCAATTTTCTAAATTTTTGAAAATTTCACTTTTTTGTGAAAATATCCACTAAATGAGGGAATAATATGTGTGGGCGTATAACAGGAGAGTTCCAAATGCGTGTGGGTAGAAAATATATCCCACGGGGGTAAAATTGAAATAAGATGAAAACCTTTTTTTTTCGGACTTAGTCATTTTTTCAGCGTTTATCAGACTTTCAGATAGGTGAAATGTCAGTGAGCGTTCCGATTTCAGTTCCAGAGCGATTCGCCCGATGAGTCCTTCATATTTAGTCATTTTCAGCCAATTTTCCGAATTTTTGAAAATTTCAATTTTTTGTGAAAATATCCACTAAATGATGGAATAATATGTGTGAGGGTACCCCAGGAGAGTTCCAAATGTGTGTGGGTAGAATATATATCCCACGGGGGTAAAATTAAAAAAAGTTGAAATTTTTTTTTTTTTCGACTTAGTCATTTTTCCCGCATTTATCAGACTTTCAGATAGGGAAAATGTCAGTGAGCGTTCCGATTTCAGTTCCAGAGCGATTTGCCCGATGAGTCCTTCATATTTAGTCATTTTCAGCAAATTTTCCAAATTTTTGAAAATTTCACTTTTTTGTGAAAATATTCACTAAATGAGGGAATAATATGTGTGAGCGTATAACAGGAGAGTTCCAAATGTGTGTGGATAGAATATATATCCCACGGGGGTAAAATTGAAAAAAGGTGAAAACATTTTTTTTTCGGACTTCGTCATTTTTCCGGCGTTTATCAGACTTTCAGATAGGGGAAATGTCAGTGAGCGTTCCGATTTCAGTTCCAGAGCGATTCGCCCGATGAGTCCTTCATATTTAGTCGTTTTCAGCCAATTTTCGGAATTTTTGAAAATTTCACTTTTTTGTGAAAATATCCACTAAATGAGGGAATAATATGTGTGAGGGTACCCCAGGAGAGTTCCAAATGCGTGTGGGTAGAAAATATATCCCACGAGGGTAATATTGAAAAAAGGTGAAAACATTTTTTTTTCGGACTTAGTCATTTTTCCAGCGTTTATAAAACTTTCAGATAGGGGAAATGTCAGTGAGCGTTCCGATTTCAGTTCCAGAGCGATTCACCCGATGAGTCGTTCATATTTAGTCATTTTCAGCCACTTTTCTGAATTTTTGAAAATTTCACTTTTTTTGTGAAAATATCCACTTAATGAGGGAATAATATGTGTGAGGGTACCCCAGGAGAGTTCCAAATGTGTGTGGGTAAAATATATATCCCACGGGGGTAAAATTGAAAAAATCATTTTTTTCGACTTAGTCATTTTTCCGGCGTTTATAAAACTTTCAGTTAGGGGAAATATCAGTGAGCGTCCCGATTTCAGTTCCAGAGCGTTTCGCCCGATGAGTCCTTCATATTTAGTCATTTTCAGCCAATTTTCAGAATTTTTGAAAATTCACTTTTTTGTGAAAATATCCACTAAATGAGGGAATAATATGTGTGAGGGTACCCCAGGAGAGTTCCAAAGGTGTGTGGGTAGAATATATATCCCACGGGGGTAAAACTGAAAAAAGGTGAAATCATTTTTTTTTCGGACTTAGTCATTTTTCCGGCGTTTATAAAACTTTCAGTTAGGGGAAATGTCAGTGAGCGTTCAGATTTCAGTTCCAGAGCGATTCCCCCGATGAGTCGTTCATATTTAGTCATTTTCAGCCACTTTTCTCAATTTTTGAAAATTACACTTTTTTTGTGAAAATATCCACTAAATGAGGGAATAATATGTGTGAGGGTACCCCAGGAGAGTTCCAAATGTGTGTGGGTAGAATATATATCCCACGGGGGTAAAATTTAAAAAAAGTGAAAACATTTTTTTTTCGGACTTAGTCATTTTTTCAGCGTTTATCAGACTTTCAGATAGGGGAAATGTCAGTGAGCGTTCCGATTTCAGTTCCAGAGCGATTCGCCCGATGAGTCCTTCATATTTAGTCGTTTTCAGCCAATTTTCAGAATTTTTGAAAATTTCACTTTTTTGTGAAAATATTCTCTAAATGAGGGAATAATATGTGTGAGGGTACCCCAGGAGAGTTCCAAATGTGTGTGGGTAGAATATATATCCCACGGGGGTAAAATTTAAAAAAGGTGAAAACATTTTTTTTTCGGACTTAGTCATTTTTCCGGCGTTTATAAAACTTTCAGTTAGGGGAAATGTCAGTGAGCGTTCCGATTTCAGTTCCAGAGCGATTCGCGCGATGAGTCGTTCATATTTAGTCATTTTCAGCCACTTTTCTAAATTTTTGAAAATTTCACTTTTTTGTGAAAATATCCACTAAATGAGGGAATAATATGTGTGAGGGTATCCTAGAAGAGTTCCAAATGTGTTTGGGCAGAATATATATCCCACGGGGGTAAAATGTAAAAAAGTTGAAAATTTTTTTTTTTTTGATTTAGTCATTTTTTCAGCGTTTATCAGACTTTCAGATAGGGGAAATGTCAGTGAGCGTTCCGATTTCAGTTCCAGAGCGATTCGCCCTATGAGTTCTTCATACTTAGTCGTTTTCAGCCAATTTTCTGAATTTTTGAAAATTTCACTTTTTTGTGAAAATATCCACTAAATGAGGGAATAATATGTTTGAGCGTATAACAGGAGAGTTCCAAATGCGTGTGGGTAGAATATATATCCCACGGGGGTAAAATTGAAAAAAGTTTAAAAAAATTTTTTTTGGACTTTGTCATTTTTCCGGTTTTTATCAGACTTTCAGATAGGGGAAATGTCAGTGAGCGTTCCAATTTCAGTTCCAGAGCGATTCGCCCGATGAGTCCTTCATATTTAGTCGTTTTCAGCCAATTTTCAGAATTTTTGAAAATTTCACTTTTTTGTGAAAATATCCACTAAATGAGGGAATAATATGTGTGAGGGTACCCCAGGAGAGTTCCAAATGTGTGTGGGTAGAATATATATCCCACGGGGGTAAAATTGAAAAAAGGTGAAAACATTTTTTTTTCAGACTTAGTCATTTTTTCAGCGTTTATCAGACTTTCAGATAGGGGAAATGTCAGTGAGCGCTCCGATTTCAGTTCCAGAGCGATTCGCCTGATGCGTCGTTCATATTTAGTCATTTTCAGCCAATTTTCAGAATTTTTGAAAATTTCACTTTTTTGTGAAAATATCCACTAAATGAGGGAATAATATGTGTGAGGGTACCCCAGGAGAGTTCCAAATGTGTGTGGGTAGAATATATATCCCACGGGGGTAAAATTGAAAAAGTTGAAAAATTTTTTTTGGACTTAGTCATTTTTCCGGCGTTTATCAGACTTTCAGTTTGGGGAAATGTCAGTGAGCTTTCCTATTTCAGTTACAGAGCGATTCGCCCGATGAGTCCTTCATATTTAGTCATTTTCAGCCACTTTTCTGAATTTTTGAAAATTTCACTTTTTTTGTGAAAATATCCACTAAATGAGGGAATAATATGTGTGAGGGTACCCTAGGAGAGTTCCAAATGTGTGTGGGTAGAATATATATCCCACAGGGGTAAAATTGAAAAAAGTTGAAAAATTTTTTTTGGGGGATTTAGTCATTTTTCCGGCGTTTATCCGACTTTCAGACAGGGGAAATGTCAGTGAGCGTTCCGATTTCAGTTCCAAAGCGATTCGCCTGATGAGTCCTTCATATTTAGTCATTTTCAGCCAATTTTCAGAATTTTTGAAAATTTCACTTTTTTGTGAAAATATCCACTAAATGAGGGAATAATATGTGTGAGGGTACCCCAGGAGAATTCCAAATGTGTGTGGGTAGAATATATATCCCACGGGGGTAAAATTGAAAAAAGTTGAAAAAATTTCTTTTTTAGACTTAGTCATTTTTCCGGCGTTTATAAGACTTTCAGTTAGGGGAAATGTCAGTGAGCGTTCCGATTTCAGTTCCAGAGCTATTTGCCCAATGAGTCGTTCATATTTAGTCATTTTCAGCCACTTTTCTGAATTTTTGAAAATTTCACTTTTTTGTGAAAATATCCACTAAATGAGGGAATAATATGTGTGAGGGTATCCTAGAAGAGTTCCAAATGTGTTTGGGCAGAATATATATACCACGGGGGTAAAATTGAAAAAAGTTGAAAAAAATTTTTTTTTAGACTTAGTCATTTTTCCCGCGTTTATCAGACTTTCAGATAAAGGAAATGCCAGTGAGCATTCCGATTTAAGTTCCAGAGCGATTCACGCGATGAGTCGTTCATATTTAGTCATTTTCAGCCAATTTTCCGAATTTTTGAAAATTTCACTTTTTTGTGAAAATATCCACTAAATGAGGGAATAAAATGTGTGAGGGTACCCCAGGAGAGTACCAAATGTGTGTGGGTAGAAAATATATCCCACGGGGGTAAAATTTAAAAAAGTTGAAAATTTTTTTTTTTTCGATTTAGTCATTTTTTCAGCGTTTATCAGACTTTCAGATAGGGGAAATGTCAGTGAGCGTTCCGATTTCAGTTCCAGAGCGATTCGCCCGATGAGTTCTTCATACTTAGTCGTTTTCAGCCAATTTTCTGAATTTTTGAAAATTTCACTTTTTTGTGAAAATATCCACTAAATGAGGGAATAATATGTTTGAGCGTATAACAGGAGAGTTCCAAATGCGTGTGGGTAGAATATATATCCCACGGGGGTAAAATTGAAAAAAGTTTAAAAAAATTTTTTTTGGACTTTGTCATTTTTCCGGTGTTTATCAGACTTTCAGATAGGGGAAATGTCAGTGAGCGTTCCAATTTCAGTTCCAGAGCGATTCGCCCGATGAGTCCTTCATATTTAGTCGTTTTCAGCCAATTTTCAGAATTTTTGAAAATTTCACTTTTTTGTGAAAATATCCACTAAATGAGGGAATAATATGTGTGAGGGTACCCCAGGAGAGTTCCAAATGTGTGTGGGTAGAATATATATCCCACGGGGGTAAAATTGAAAAAAGGTGAAAACATTTTTTTTTCAGACTTAGTCATTTTTTCAGCGTTTATCAGACTTTCAGATAGGGGAAATGTCAGTGAGCGCTCCGTTTTCAGTTCCAGAGGGATTCGCCTGATGCGTCGTTCATATTTAGTCGTTTTCAGACAATTTTCTGAATTTTTGAAAATTTCTCTTTTTTGTGAAAATATCCACTAAATGAGGGAATAATATGTGTGAGGGTACCCCAGGAGAGTTCCAAATGTGTGTGGGTAGAATATATATCCCACCGGGGCAAAATTGAAAAAAGTTGAAAAAATGTTTTTTTTCGACTTAGTCATTTTTCCGGCATTTATCAGACTTTCAGATAGGGTAAATGTCAGTGAGCGTTCCGATTTCAGTTCCAGAGCGATTTGCCCGATAAGTCCTTCATATTTAGTCATTTTCAGCCAATTTTCAGAATTTTTGAAAATTTCACTTTTTTGTGAAAATATCCACTAAATGAGGGAATAATATGTGTGAGGGTACCCCAGGAGAGTTCCAAATGTGTGTGGGTAGAATATATATCCCACGGGGGTAAAATTGAAAAAGTTGAAAAATTTTTTTTGGACTTAGTCATTTTTCCGGCGTTTATCAGACTTTCAGTTTGGGGAAATGTCAGTGAGCTTTCCCATTTCAGTTACAGAGCGATTCGCCCGATGTGTCCTTCATATTTAGTCATTTTCAGCCACTTTTCTGAATTTTTGAAAATTTCACTTTTTTTGTGAAAATATCCACTAAATGAGGGAATAATATGTGTGAGGGTACCCTAGGAGAGTTCCAAATGTGTGTGGGTAGAATATATATCCCACAGGGGTAAAATTGAAAAAAGTTGAAAAAATTTTTTTGGGGGATTTAGTCATTTTTCCGGCGTTTATCCGACTTTCAGACAGGGGAAATGTCAGTGAGCGTTCCGATTTCAGTTCCAAAGCGATTCGCCTGATGAGTCCTTCATATTTAGTCATTTTCAGCCAATTTTCAGAATTTTTGAAAATTTCACTTTTTTGTGAAAATATCCACTAAATGAGGGAATAATATGTGTGAGGGTACCCCAGGAGAATTCCAAATGTGTGAGTAGAATATATATCCCACGGGGGTAAAATTGAAAAAAGTTGAAAAAATTTCTTTTTTAGACTTAGTCATTTTTCCGGCGTTTATAAGACTTTCAGTTAGGGGAAATGTCAGTGAGCGTTCCGATTTCAGTTCCAGAGCTATTTGCCCAATGAGTCGTTCATATTTAGTCATTTTCAGCCACTTTTCTGAATTTTTGAAAATTTCACTTTTTTTGTGAAAATATCCACTAAATGAGGGAATAATATGTGTGAGGGTACCCCAGGAGAGTTCCAAATGTGTGTGGGTAGAATATATATCCCACGTGGGTAAAATTGAAAAAAGTTTAAAAAAATTTTTTTGTGGACTTAGTCATTTTTCCGGCGTTTATCAGACTTTCAGATAGGGGAAATTTCAGTGAGCGTTCCGATTTCAGTTCCAGAGCGATTCGCCCGATGTTTCCTTCATATTTAGTCGTTTTCAGCCAATTTTCAGAATTTTTGAAAATTTCACTTTTTTGTGAAAATATCCACTAAATGAGGGAATAATATGAGTGAGGGTACCCCAGGAGAGTTCGAAATGTGTGTGGGTAGAATATATATCCCAAGGGGGTAAAATTGAAAAAAGTTGAAAAAATTTTTTGGGGGGATTTAGTCATTTTTCCGGCGTTTATCAGACTTTCAGATAGGGGAAATGTCAGTGAGCGTTCCGATTTCAGTTCCAGAGCTATTTGCCCAATGAGTCGTTCATATTTAGTCATTTTCAGCCACTTTTCTGAATTTTTGAAAATTTCACTTTTTTTGTGAAAATATCCACTAAATGAGGGAATAATATGTGTGAGGGTACCCCAGGAGAGTTCCAAATGTGTGTGGGTAGAATATATATCCCACGTGGGTAAAATTGAAAAAAGTTTAAAAAAATTTTTTTGTGGACTTAGTCATTTTTCCGGCGTTTATCAGACTTTCAGATAGGGGAAATTTCAGTGAGCGTTCCGATTTCAGTTCCAGAGCGATTCGCCCGATGTTTCCTTCATATTTAGTCGTTTTCAGCCAATTTTCAGAATTTTTGAAAATTTCACTTTTTTGTGAAAATATCCACTAAATGAGGGAATAATATGTGTGAGGGTACCCCAGGAGAGTTCGAAATTTGTGTGGGTAGAATATATATCCCAAGGGGGTAAAATTGAAAAAAGTTGAAAAAATTTTTTGGGGGGATTTAGTCATTTTTCCGGCGTTTATCAGACTTTCAGATAGGGGAAATGTCAGTGAGCGTTCCGATTTCAGTTCCAGAGCGATTCGCCCGATGAGTCGTTCATATTTAGTCATTTTCAGCCAATTTTCTGAATTTTTGAAAATTTCACTTTTTTGTGAAAATATCCACTAAATGAGGGAATAAATATGGGTGAGGGTACCCCAGGAGAGTTCCAAATGTGTGTGGGTAGAATATATATCCCACGGGGGTAAAATTGAAAAAAGTTAAAAAAAAATTTTTTTTGGACTTAGTTATTTTTCCGGCGTTTATAAGACTTTCAGTTAGGGGAAATGTCAGTGAGCATTCCGATTTCAGTTCCAGAGTGATTCGCCCGATGAGTTGTTCATATTTAGTCATTTTCAGCCACTTTTCTGAATTTTTGAAAATTTCACTTTTTTTGTGAAAATATCCACTAAATGAGGGAATAATATGTGTGAGGGTACCCCAGGAGAGTTCCAAATGTGTGTGGGTAGAATATATATCCCACGGAGGTAAAATTAAAAAAAGTTGAAAAAATTTTTTTTTTAGACGTAGTCATTTTTCCGGCGTTTATCGGACTTTCAGATAGGAGAAATGTCAGTGACCATTCCCATTTCAGTTCCAGAGCGATTCGCCCGATGAGTTGTTCATATTTAGTCATTTTCAGCCACTTTTCAGAATTTTTGAAAATTTCCCTTTTTTGTGAAAATATCCACTAAATGAGGGAATAGTATGTGTGAGGATACCCTAGGAGAGTTCCAAATGTGTGTGGGTAGAATATATATCCCACAGGGGTAAAATTGAAAAAAGTTGAAAAATTTTTTTGGGGGGATTTAGTCATTTTTCCGGCGTTTATCAGACTTTCAGATAGGGGAAATTTCAGTGAGCATTCCGATTTCAGTTCCAGAGCGATTCGCCCGATGAGTCCTTCATATTTAGTCGTTTTCAGCCAATTTTCAGAATTTTTGAAAATTTCACTTTTTTGTGAAAATATCCACTAAATGAGGGAATAATATGTGTGAGGGTACCCCAGGAGAGTTCCAAATGTGTGTGGGTAGAATATATATCCCACAAGGGTAAAATTGAAAAAAGTTGAAAAAAAAATGTTTTTGGACTTAGTCATTTTTCCTGCGTTTATCAGACTTTCAGTTAGTGGAAATGTCAGTGAGCGTTCCGATTTCAGTTCCAGAGCGATTCGCCCGATGAGTCATTCATATTTAGTCATTTTCAGCCAATTTTCAGAATATTTGAAAATTTCACTTTTTTGTGAAAATATCCACTAAATGAGGGAATAAATATGTGTGAGGGTACCCCAGGAGAGTTCCAAATGTGTGTGGGTAGAATATATATCCCACAGGGGTAAAATTGAAAAAAGGTGAAAACATTTTTTTTTCGGACTTAGTCATTTTTGCAGCGTTTATCAGACTTTCAGATAGGAGAAATGTCAGTGAGCGTTCCCATTTCAGTTCTAGAGCGATTCGCCCGATGAGTCCTTCATATTTAGTAGTTTTCAGCCAATTTTCTGAATTTTTGAAAATTTCACTTTTTTGTGAAAATATCCACTAAATGAGGGAATAATATGTGTGAGGGTACCCCAGGAGAGTTCCAAATGTGTGTGGGTAGAATATATATACCACGGGGGTAAAATTGAAAAAAGTTGAAAAAATTTATTTTTTAGACTTAGTCATTTTTCCGGCGTTTATCAGACTTTCAGATAGGAGAAATGTCAGTGAGCGTTCCCATTTCAGTTCCAGAGCGATTCGCCCGATGAGTCCTTCATATTTAGTCGTTTTCAGCCAATTTTCAGAATTTTTGAAAATTTCACTTTTTTTGTGAAAATATCCACTAAATGAGGGAATAAATATGTGTGAGGGTACCCCAGAAGAGTTCCAAATGTGTGTGGGTAGAATATATATCCCACGGGGGTAAAATTGAAAAAAGTTAAAAAAAAATTTTTTTTGGACTTAGTCATTTTTCCGGCGTTTATAAGACTTTCAGTTAGGGGAAATGTCAGTGAGCGTTCCGATTTCAGTTCCAGAGCGATTTGCCCAATGAGTCGTTCATATTTAGTCATTTTCAGCCACTTTTCTGAATTTTTGAAAATTTCACTTTTTTGTGAAAATATCCACTAAATGAGGGAATAATATGTGTGAGGGTACCCCAGGAGAGTTCCAAATGTGTGTGGGTAGAATATATATCCCACGTGGGTAAAATTGAAAAAAGTTTAAAAAAATTTTTTTGTGGACTTAGTCATTTTTCCGGCGTTTATCAGACTTTCAGATAGGGGAAATTTCAGTGAGCGTTCCGATTTCAGTTCCAGAGCGATTCGCCCGATGAGTTGTTCATATTTAGTCATTTTCAGCCACTTTTCAGAATTTTTGAAAATTTCCCTTTTTTGTGAAAATATCCACTAAATGAGGGAATAGTATGTGTGAGGGTACCCTAGGAGAGTTCCAAATGTGTGTGGGTAGAATATATATCCCACAGGGGTAAAATTTAAAAAAGTTGAAAAATTTTTTTGGGGGGATTTAGTCATTTTTCCGGCGTTTATCAGACTTTCAGATAGGGGAAATTTCAGTGAGCATTCCGATTTCAGTTCCAGAGCGATTCGCCCGATCAGTCCTTCATATTTAGTCGTTTTCAGCCAATTTTCAGATTTTTTGAAAATTTCACTTTTTTGTGAAAATATCCACTAAATGAGGGAATAATATGTGTGAGGGTACCCCAGGAGAGTTCCAAATGTGTGTGGGTAGAATATATATCCCAAGGGGGTAAAATTGAAAAAAGTTGAAAAAATTTTTTGGGGGGATTTAGTCATTTTTCCGGCGTTTATCAGACTTTCAGATAGGGGAAATGTCAGTGAGCGTTCCGATTTCAGTTCCAGAGCGATTCGCCCGATGAGTCGTTCATATTTAGTCATTTTCAGCCAATTTTCTGAATTTTTGAAAATTTCACTTTTTTGTGAAAATATCCACTAAATGAGGGAATAAATATGGGTGAGGGTACCCCAGGAGAGTTCCAAATGTGTGTGGGTAGAATATATATCCCACGGGGGTAAAATTGAAAAAAGTTAAAAAAAAATTTTTTTTGGACTTAGTTATTTTTCCGGCGTTTATAAGACTTTCAGTTAGGGGAAATGTCAGTGAGCATTCCGATTTCAGTTCCAGAGTGATTCGCCCAATGTGTTGTTCATATTTAGTCATTTTCAGCCACTTTTCTGAATTTTTGAAAATTTCACTTTTTTTGTGAAAATATCCACTAAATGAGGGAATAATATGTGTGAGGGTACCCCAGGAGAGTTCCAAATGTGTGTGGGTAGAATATATATCCCACGTGGGTAAAATTGAAAAAAGTTTAAAAAAATTTTTTTGTGGACTTAGTCATTTTTCCGGCGTTTATCAGACTTTCAGATAGGGGAAATTTCAGTGAGCGTTCCGATTTCAGTTCCAGAGCGATTCGCCCGATGTTTCCTTCATATTTAGTCGTTTTCAGCCAATTTTCAGAATTTTTGAAAATTTCACTTTTTTGTGAAAATATCCACTAAATGAGGGAATAATATGAGTGAGGGTACCCCAGGAGAGTTCGAAATGTGTGTGGGTAGAATATATATCCCAAGGGGGTAAAATTGAAAAAAGTTGAAAAAATTTTTTGGGGGGATTTAGTCATTTTTCCGGCGTTTATCAGACTTTCAGATAGGGGAAATGTCAGTGAGCGTTCCGATTTCAGTTCCAGAGCTATTTGCCCAATGAGTCGTTCATATTTAGTCATTTTCAGCCACTTTTCTGAATTTTTGAAAATTTCACTTTTTTTGTGAAAATATCCACTAAATGAGGGAATAATATGTGTGAGGGTACCCCAGGAGAGTTCCAAATGTGTGTGGGTAGAATATATATCCCACGTGGGTAAAATTGAAAAAAGTTTAAAAAAATTTTTTTGTGGACTTAGTCATTTTTCCGGCGTTTATCAGACTTTCAGATAGGGGAAATTTCAGTGAGCGTTCCGATTTCAGTTCCAGAGCGATTCGCCCGATGTTTCCTTCATATTTAGTCGTTTTCAGCCAATTTTCAGAATTTTTGAAAATTTCACTTTTTTGTGAAAATATCCACTAAATGAGGGAATAATATGTGTGAGGGTACCCCAGGAGAGTTCGAAATTTGTGTGGGTAGAATATATATCCCAAGGGGGTAAAATTGAAAAAAGTTGAAAAAATTTTTTGGGGGGATTTAGTCATTTTTCCGGCGTTTATCAGACTTTCAGATAGGGGAAATGTCAGTGAGCGTTCCGATTTCAGTTCCAGAGCGATTCGCCCGATGAGTCGTTCATATTTAGTCATTTTCAGCCAATTTTCTGAATTTTTGAAAATTTCACTTTTTTGTGAAAATATCCACTAAATGAGGGAATAAATATGGGTGAGGGTACCCCAGGAGAGTTCCAAATGTGTGTGGGTAGAATATATATCCCACGGGGGTAAAATTGAAAAAAGTTAAAAAAAAATTTTTTTTGGACTTAGTTATTTTTCCGGCGTTTATAAGACTTTCAGTTAGGGGAAATGTCAGTGAGCATTCCGATTTCAGTTCCAGAGTGATTCGCCCGATGAGTTGTTCATATTTAGTCATTTTCAGCCACTTTTCTGAATTTTTGAAAATTTCACTTTTTTTGTGAAAATATCCACTAAATGAGGGAATAATATGTGTGAGGGTACCCCAGGAGAGTTCCAAATGTGTGTGGGTAGAATATATATCCCACGGAGGTAAAATTAAAAAAAGTTGAAAAAATTTTTTTTTTAGACGTAGTCATTTTTCCGGCGTTTATCGGACTTTCAGATAGGAGAAATGTCAGTGACCATTCCCATTTCAGTTCCAGAGCGATTCGCCCGATGAGTTGTTCATATTTAGTCATTTTCAGCCACTTTTCAGAATTTTTGAAAATTTCCCTTTTTTGTGAAAATATCCACTAAATGAGGGAATAGTATGTGTGAGGATACCCTAGGAGAGTTCCAAATGTGTGTGGGTAGAATATATATCCCACAGGGGTAAAATTGAAAAAAGTTGAAAAATTTTTTTGGGGGGATTTAGTCATTTTTCCGGCGTTTATCAGACTTTCAGATAGGGGAAATTTCAGTGAGCATTCCGATTTCAGTTCCAGAGCGATTCGCCCGATGAGTCCTTCATATTTAGTCGTTTTCAGCCAATTTTCAGAATTTTTGAAAATTTCACTTTTTTGTGAAAATATCCACTAAATGAGGGAATAATATGTGTGAGGGTACCCCAGGAGAGTTCCAAATGTGTGTGGGTAGAATATATATCCCACAAGGGTAAAATTGAAAAAAGTTGAAAAAAAAATGTTTTTGGACTTAGTCATTTTTCCTGCGTTTATCAGACTTTCAGTTAGTGGAAATGTCAGTGAGCGTTCCGATTTCAGTTCCAGAGCGATTCGCCCGATGAGTCATTCATATTTAGTCATTTTCAGCCAATTTTCAGAATATTTGAAAATTTCACTTTTTTGTGAAAATATCCACTAAATGAGGGAATAAATATGTGTGAGGGTACCCCAGGAGAGTTCCAAATGTGTGTGGGTAGAATATATATCCCACAGGGGTAAAATTGAAAAAAGGTGAAAACATTTTTTTTTCGGACTTAGTCATTTTTGCAGCGTTTATCAGACTTTCAGATAGGAGAAATGTCAGTGAGCGTTCCCATTTCAGTTCTAGAGCGATTCGCCCGATGAGTCCTTCATATTTAGTAGTTTTCAGCCAATTTTCTGAATTTTTGAAAATTTCACTTTTTTGTGAAAATATCCACTAAATGAGGGAATAATATGTGTGAGGGTACCCCAGGAGAGTTCCAAATGTGTGTGGGTAGAATATATATACCACGGGGGTAAAATTGAAAAAAGTTGAAAAAATTTATTTTTTAGACTTAGTCATTTTTCCGGCGTTTATCAGACTTTCAGATAGGAGAAATGTCAGTGAGCGTTCCCATTTCAGTTCCAGAGCGATTCGCCCGATGAGTCCTTCATATTTAGTCGTTTTCAGCCAATTTTCAGAATTTTTGAAAATTTCACTTTTTTTGTGAAAATATCCACTAAATGAGGGAATAAATATGTGTGAGGGTACCCCAGAAGAGTTCCAAATGTGTGTGGGTAGAATATATATCCCACGGGGGTAAAATTGAAAAAAGTTAAAAAAAAATTTTTTTTGGACTTAGTCATTTTTCCGGCGTTTATAAGACTTTCAGTTAGGGGAAATGTCAGTGAGCGTTCCGATTTCAGTTCCAGAGCGATTTGCCCAATGAGTCGTTCATATTTAGTCATTTTCAGCCACTTTTCTGAATTTTTGAAAATTTCACTTTTTTGTGAAAATATCCACTAAATGAGGGAATAATATGTGTGAGGGTACCCCAGGAGAGTTCCAAATGTGTGTGGGTAGAATATATATCCCACGTGGGTAAAATTGAAAAAAGTTTAAAAAAATTTTTTTGTGGACTTAGTCATTTTTCCGGCGTTTATCAGACTTTCAGATAGGGGAAATTTCAGTGAGCGTTCCGATTTCAGTTCCAGAGCGATTCGCCCGATGAGTTGTTCATATTTAGTCATTTTCAGCCACTTTTCAGAATTTTTGAAAATTTCCCTTTTTTGTGAAAATATCCACTAAATGAGGGAATAGTATGTGTGAGGGTACCCTAGGAGAGTTCCAAATGTGTGTGGGTAGAATATATATCCCACAGGGGTAAAATTTAAAAAAGTTGAAAAATTTTTTTGGGGGGATTTAGTCATTTTTCCGGCGTTTATCAGACTTTCAGATAGGGGAAATTTCAGTGAGCATTCCGATTTCAGTTCCAGAGCGATTCGCCCGATCAGTCCTTCATATTTAGTCGTTTTCAGCCAATTTTCAGATTTTTTGAAAATTTCACTTTTTTGTGAAAATATCCACTAAATGAGGGAATAATATGTGTGAGGGTACCCCAGGAGAGTTCCAAATGTGTGTGGGTAGAATATATATCCCAAGGGGGTAAAATTGAAAAAAGTTGAAAAAATTTTTTGGGGGGATTTAGTCATTTTTCCGGCGTTTATCAGACTTTCAGATAGGGGAAATGTCAGTGAGCGTTCCGATTTCAGTTCCAGAGCGATTCGCCCGATGAGTCGTTCATATTTAGTCATTTTCAGCCAATTTTCTGAATTTTTGAAAATTTCACTTTTTTGTGAAAATATCCACTAAATGAGGGAATAAATATGGGTGAGGGTACCCCAGGAGAGTTCCAAATGTGTGTGGGTAGAATATATATCCCACGGGGGTAAAATTGAAAAAAGTTAAAAAAAAATTTTTTTTGGACTTAGTTATTTTTCCGGCGTTTATAAGACTTTCAGTTAGGGGAAATGTCAGTGAGCATTCCGATTTCAGTTCCAGAGTGATTCGCCCAATGTGTTGTTCATATTTAGTCATTTTCAGCCACTTTTCTGAATTTTTGAAAATTTCACTTTTTTTGTGAAAATATCCACTAAATGAGGGAATAATATGTGTGAGGGTACCCCAGGAGAGTTCCAAATGTGTGTGGGTAGAATATATATCCCACGGAGGTAAAATTGAAAAAAGTTGAAAAATTTTTTTTTTTAGACGTAGTCATTTTTCTGGCGTTTATCGGACTTTCAGATAGGAGAAATGTCAGTGACCATTCCCATTTCAGTTCCAGAGCGATTCGCCCGATGAGTTGTTCATATTTAGTCATTTTCAGCCACTTTTCAGAATTTTTGAAAATTTCCCTTTTTTGTGAAAATATCCACTAAATGAGGGAATAGTATGTGTGAGGGTACCCTAGGAGAGTTCCAAATGTGTGTGGGTAGAATATATATCCCACAGGGGTAAAATTGAAAAAAGTTGAAAAATTTTTTGGGGGGGATTTAGTCATTTTTCCGGCGTTTATCAGACTTTCAGATAGGGGAAATTTCAGTGAGCATTCCGATTTCAGTTCCAGAGCGATTCGCCCGATGAGTCCTTCATATTTAGTCGTTTTCAGCCAATTTTCAGAATTTTTGAAAATTTCACTTTTTTGTGAAAATATCCACTAAATGAGGGAATAATATGTGTGAGGGTACCCCAGGAGAGTTCCAAATGTGTGTGGGTAGAATATATATCCCACAAGGGTAAAATTGAAAAAAGTTGAAAAAAAAATGTTTTTGGACTTAGTCATTTTTCCTGCGTTTATCAGACTTTCAGTTAGTGGAAATGTCAGTGAGCGTTCCGATTTCAGTTCCAGAGCGAGTCGCCCGATGAGTCGTTCATATTTAGTCATTTTCAGCCAATTTTCAGAATATTTGAAAATTTCACTTTTTTGTGAAAATATCCACTAAATGAGGGAATAAATATGTGTGAGGGTACCCCAGGAGAGTTCCAAATGTGTGTGGGTAGAATATATATCCCACAGGGGTAAAATTGAAAAAAGGTGAAAACATTTTTTTTTCGGACTTAGTCATTTTTGCAGCGTTTATCAGACTTTCAGATAGGAGAAATGTCAGTGAGCGTTCCCATTTCAGTTCTAGAGCGATTCGCCCGATGAGTCCTTCATATTTAGTAGTTTTCAGCCAATTTTCTGAATTTTTGAAAATTTCACTTTTTTGTGAAAATATCCACTAAATGAGGGAATAATATGTGTGAGGGTACCCCAGGAGAGTTCCAAATGTGTGTGGGTAGAATATATATACCACGGGGGTAAAATTGAAAAAAGTTGAAAAAATTTATTTTTTAGACTTAGTCATTTTTCCGGCGTTTATCAGACTTTCAGATAGGAGAAATGTCAGTGAGCGTTCCCATTTCAGTTCCAGAGCGATTCGCCCGATGAGTCCTTCATATTTAGTCGTTTTCAGCCAATTTTCAGAATTTTTGAAAATTTCACTTTTTTTGTGAAAATATCCATTAAATGAGGGAATAAATATGTGTGAGGGTACCCCAGAAGAGTTCCAAATGTGTGTGGGTAGAATATATATCCCACGGGGGTAAAATTGAAAAAAGTTAAAAAAAAATTTTTTTTGGACTTAGTCATTTTTCCGGCGTTTATAAGACTTTCAGTTAGGGGAAATGTCAGTGAGCGTTCCGATTTCAGTTCCAGAGCGATTTGCCCAATGAGTCGTTCATATTTAGTCATTTTCAGCCACTTTTCTGAATTTTTGAAAATTTCACTTTTTTGTGAAAATATCCACTAAATGAGGGAATAATATGTGTGAGGGTACCCCAGGAGAGTTCCAAATGTGTGTGGGTAGAATATATATCCCACGTGGGTAAAATTGAAAAAAGTTTAAAAAAATTTTTTTGTGGACTTAGTCATTTTTCCGGCGTTTATCAGACTTTCAGATAGGGGAAATTTCAGTGAGCGTTCCGATTTCAGTTCCAGAGCGATTCGCCCGATGAGTTGTTCATATTTAGTCATTTTCTGCCACTTTTCAGAATTTTTGAAAATTTCCCTTTTTTGTGAAAATATCCACTAAATGAGGGAATAGTATGTGTGAGGGTACCCTAGGAGAGTTCCAAATGTGTGTGGGTAGAATATATATCCCACAGGGGTAAAATTTAAAAAAGTTGAAAAATTTTTTTGGGGGGATTTAGTCATTTTTCCGGCGTTTATCAGACTTTCAGATAGGAGAAATGTCAGTGAGCGTTCCCATTTCAGTTCTAGAGCGATTCGCCCGATGAGTCCTTCATATTTAGTAGTTTTCAGCCAATTTTCTGAATTTTTGAAAATTTCACTTTTTTGTGAAAATATCCACTAAATGAGGGAATAATATGTGTGAGGGTACCCGAGGAGAGTTCCAACTGTGTGTGGGTAGAATATATATACCACGGGGGTAAAATTGAAAAAAGTTGAAAAAATTTATTTTTTAGACTTAGTCATTTTTCCGGCGTTTATCAGACTTTCAGATAGGAGAAATGTCAGTGAGCGTTCCCATTTCAGTTCCAGAGCGATTCGCCCGATGAGTCCTTCATATTTAGTCGTTTTCAGCCAATTTTCAGAATTTTTGAAAATTTCACTTTTTTTGTGAAAATATCCATTAAATGAGGGAATAAATATGTGTGAGGGTACCCCAGAAGAGTTCCAAATGTGTGTGGGTAGAATATATATCCCACGGGGGTAAAATTGAAAAAAGTTAAAAAAAAATTTTTTTTGGACTTAGTCAGTTTTCCGGCGTTTATAAGACTTTCAGTTAGGGGAAATGTCAGTGAGCGTTCCGATTTCAGTTCCAGAGCGATTTGCCCAATGAGTCGTTCATATTTAGTCATTTTCAGCCACTTTTCTGAATTTTTGAAAATTTCACTTTTTTGTGAAAATATCCACTAAATGAGGGAATAATATGTGTGAGGGTACCCCAGGAGAGTTCCAAATGTGTGTGGGTAGAATATATATCCCACGTGGGTAAAATTGAAAAAAGTTTAAAAAAATTTTTTTGTGGACTTAGTCATTTTTCCGGCGTTTATCAGACTTTCAGATAGGGGAAATTTCAGTGAGCGTTCCGATTTCAGTTCCAGAGCGATTCGCCCGATGAGTTGTTCATATTTAGTCATTTTCTGCCACTTTTCAGAATTTTTGAAAATTTCCCTTTTTTGTGAAAATATCCACTAAATGAGGGAATAGTATGTGTGAGGGTACCCTAGGAGAGTTCCAAATGTGTGTGGGTAGAATATATATCCCACAGGGGTAAAATTTAAAAAAGTTGAAAAATTTTTTTGGGGGGATTTAGTCATTTTTCCGGCGTTTATCAGACTTTCAGATAGGGGAAATTTCAGTGAGCATTCCGATTTCAGTTCCAGAGCGATTCGCCCGATCAGTCCTTCATATTTAGTCGTTTTCAGCCAATTTTCAGATTTTTTGAAAATTTCACTTTTTTGTGAAAATATCCACTAAATGAGGGAATAATATGTGTGAGGGTACCCCAGGAGAGTTCCAAATGTGTGTGGGTAGAATATATATCCCAAGGGGGTAAAATTGAAAAAAGTTGAAAAAATTTTTTGGGGGGATTTAGTCATTTTTCCGGCGTTTATCAGACTTTCAGATAGGGGAAATGTCAGTGAGCGTTCCGATTTCAGTTCCAGAGCGATTCGCCCGATGAGTCGTTCATATTTAGTCATTTTCAGCCAATTTTCTGAATTTTTGAAAATTTCACTTTTTTGTGAAAATATCCACTAAATGAGGGAATAAATATGGGTGAGGGTACCCCAGGAGAGTTCCAAATGTGTGTGGGTAGAATATATATCCCACGGGGGTAAAATTGAAAAAAGTTAAAAAAAAATTTTTTTTGGACTTAGTTATTTTTCCGGCGTTTATAAGACTTTCAGTTAGGGGAAATGTCAGTGAGCATTCCGATTTCAGTTCCAGAGTGATTCGCCCAATGTGCTGTTCATATTTAGTCATTTTCAGCAACTTTTCTGAATTTTTGAAAATTTCACTTTTTTTGTGAAAATATCCACTAAATGAGGGAATAATATGTGTGAGGGTACCCCAGGAGAGTTCCAAATGTGTGTGGGTAGAATATATATCCCACGGAGGTAAAATTGAAAAAAGTTGAAAAAATTTTTTTTTTAGACGTAGTCATTTTTCTGGCGTTTATCGGACTTTCAGATAGGAGAAATGTCAGTGACCATTCCCATTTCAGTTCCAGAGCGATTCGCCCGATGAGTTGTTCATATTTAGTCATTTTCAGCCACTTTTCAGAATTTTTGAAAATTTCCCTTTTTTGTGAAAATATCCACTAAATGAGGGAATAGTATGTGTGAGGGTACCCTAGGAGAGTTCCAAATGTGTGTGGGTAGAATATATATCCCACAGGGGTAAAATTGAAAAAAGTTGAAAAAATTTTTTTTGGGGATTTAGTCATTTTTCCGGCGTTTATCAGACTTTCAGATAGGGGAAATTTCAGTGAGCATTCCGATTTCAGTTCCAGAGCGATTCGCCCGATGAGTCCTTCATATTTAGTCGTTTTCAGCCAATTTTCAGAATTTTTGAAAATTTCACTTTTTTGTGAAAATATCCACTAAATGAGGGAATAATATGTGTGAGGGTACCCCAGGAGAGTTCCAAATGTGTGTGGTTAGAAGATATATCCCACGGGGGTAAAATTGAAAAAAGTTGAAAAAAATTTTTTTTTGGACTTAAACATTTTTCCTGCGTTTATCAGACTTTCAGATACGAGAAATGTCAGTGAGTGTTCCCATTTAAGCTCCAGAGTGATTCGCTCGATGAGTCATTCATATTTAGTCATTTTCAGCCAATTTTCTGAACTTTTGAAAATTTCACTTTTTTGTGAAAATATCCACTAAATGAGGGAATAATATGTGTGAGGGTACCCCAGGAGAGTTCCAAATGTGTGTGGGTAGAACTTATATACCACGGGGGTAAAATTGAAAAAAGTTGAAAAAATTTTTTTTTTAGACTTAAACATTTTTCCTGCGTTTATCAGACTTTCAGATACGAGAAATGTCAGTGAGTGTTCCCATTTAAGCTCCAGAGTGATTCGCTCGATGAGTCATTCATATTTAGTCATTTTCAGCCAATTTTCTGAATTTTTGAAAATTTCACTTTTTTGTGAAAATATCCACTAAATGAGGGAATAATATGTTTGAGGGTACCCCAGGAGAGTTCCAAATGTGTGTGGGTAGAATATATATCCCACAGGGGTAAAATTGAAAAAAGGTGAAAACATTTTTTTTTCGGACTTAGTCATTTTTGCAGCGTTTATCAGACTTTCAGGTAGGAGAAATGTCAGTGAGCGTTCCCATTTCAGTTCCAGAGCGATTTGCCCAATGAGTCGTTCATATTTAGTCATTTTCAGCCACTTTTTGAATTTTTCAAAAAATTTCACTTTTTTTGTGAAAATATCCACTAAATGAGGGAATAATATGTGTGAGGGTACCCCAGGAGAGTTCCAAATGTGTGTGGTTAGAAGATATATCCCACGGGGGTAAAATTGAAAAAAGTTGAAAAAAAATTTTTTTTGGACTGTCATTTTTCCGGCGTTTATCAGATTTTCAGTTAGGGGAAATGTCAGTGAGCGTTCCAATTTCAGTTCCAGAGCGATTCGCCCGATGAGTCGTTCATATTTAGTCATTTTCAGCCAATTTTCTGAATTTTTGAAAATTTCACTTTTTTGTGAAAATATCCATTAAATGAGGGAATAATATGTGTGACGGTACCCAGGAGAGTTCCAAATGTGTGTGGGTAGAATATATATCCCACAGGGGTAAAATTGAAAAAAGTTGAAAAAAATTTTTTTTGGGACTTAGTCATTTTTCCGGCGTTTATCAGACTTTCAGATAGGGGAAATGACAGTGAGCATTCCGATTTCAGTTCCAGAGCGATTCACCCGATGAGTCCTTCATATTTAGTCATTTTCAGCCAATTTTCTGAATTTTTGAAAATATCACTTTTTTGTGAAAATATACACTAAATGAGGGAATAATATGTGTGAGGGTACGCCAGGAGAGTTCCAAATGTGTGTAGGTAGAATATATATACCACGGGGGTAAAATTGAAAAAAGTTTAAAAAATTTTTTTTGGACTTAGTCATTTTTCCGGCGTTTATCAGACTTTCAGATAGGGGAAATGTCAGTGAGCATTCCGATTTCAGTTCCAGAGCGATTCGCTTAATGAGTCCTTCATATTTAGTCGTTTTCAGCCAATTTTCTGAATTTTTGAAAATTTCACTTTTTTGTGAAAATATCCACTAAATGAGGGAATAATATGTGTGAGGGTACCCCAGGAGAGTTCCAAATGTGTGTGGGTAGAATATATATCCCAAGGGAGTAAAATTGAAAAAAGTTTTAAAAAATTTTTTTTTTGACTTAGTCATTTTTCCGGCGTTTATCAGACTTTCAGATAGGGGAAATGTCAGTGAGCGTTCCGATTTCAGTTCCAGAGCGATTAGCCCGATAAGTCCTTCATATTTAGTCGTTTTCAGCCAATTTTCTGAATTTTTGAAAATTTCACTTTTTTGTGAAAATATCCACTAAATGAGGGAATAATATGTGTTAGGGTACCCCAGGAGAGTTCCAAATGTGTGTGGGTAGAATATATATACCACGGGGGTACATTTGAAAAAAGTTGAAAAAAAAATTTTTTTAGCCGTAGTCATTTTTCCGGCGTTCATCAGACTTTCAGATAGGAGAAATGTCAGTGAGCGTTCCAATTTCAGTTCCAGAGCGATTCGCCCGATGAGTCGTTCATATTTAGTCATTTTCAGCCAATTTTCTGAATTTTTGAAAATTTCACTTTTTTGTGAAAATATCCACTAAATGAGGGAATAATATGTGTGAGGGTACCCCAGGAGAGTTCCAAATGTGTGTGGGTAGAATATATATCCCACGTGGGTAAAATTGAAAAAAGTTTAAAAAAATTTTTTTGTGGACTTAGTCATTTTTCCGGCGTTTATCAGACTTTCAGATAGGGGAAATTTCAGTGAGCGTTCCGATTTCAGTTCCAGAGCGATTCGCCCGATGAGTTGTTCATATTTAGTCATTTTCTGCCACTTTTCAGAATTTTTGAAAATTTCCCTTTTTTGTGAAAATATCCACTAAATGAGGGAATAGTATGTGTGAGGGTACCCTAGGAGAGTTCCAAATGTGTGTGGGTAGAATATATATCCCACAGGGGTAAAATTTAAAAAAGTTGAAAAATTTTTTTGGGGGGATTTAGTCATTTTTCCGGCGTTTATCAGACTTTCAGATAGGGGAAATTTCAGTGAGCATTCCGATTTCAGTTCCAGAGCGATTCGCCCGATCAGTCCTTCATATTTAGTCGTTTTCAGCCAATTTTCAGATTTTTTGAAAATTTCACTTTTTTGTGAAAATATCCACTAAATGAGGGAATAATATGTGTGAGGATACCCCAGGAGAGTTCCAAATGTGTGTGGGTAGAATATATATCCCACGGAGGTAAAATTGAAAAAAGTTGAAAAAATTTTTTTTTTAGACGTAGTCATTTTTCTGGCGTTTATCGGACTTTCAGATAGGAGAAATGTCAGTGACCATTCCCATTTCAGTTCCAGAGCGATTCGCCCGATGAGTTGTTCATATTTAGTCATTTTCAGCCACTTTTCAGAATTTTTGAAAATTTCCCTTTTTTGTGAAAATATCCACTAAATGAGGGAATAGTATGTGTGAGGGTACCCTAGGAGAGTTCCAAATGTGTGTGGGTAGAATATATATCCCACAGGGGTAAAATTGAAAAAAGTTGAAAAATTTTTTTTTGGGGATTTAGTCATTTTTCCGGCGTTTATCAGACTTTCAGATAGGGGAAATTTCAGTGAGCATTCCGATTTCAGTTCCAGAGCGATTCGCCCGATGAGTCCTTCATATTTAGTCGTTTTCAGCCAATTTTCAGAATTTTTGAAAATTTCACTTTTTTGTGAAAATATCCACTAAATGAGGGAATAATATGTGTGAGGGTACCCCAGGAGAGTTCCAAATGTGTGTGGTTAGAAGATATATCCCACGGGGGTAAAATTGAAAAAAGTTGAAAAAAATTTTTTTTTGGACTTAAACATTTTTCCTGCGTTTATCAGACTTTCAGATACGAGAAATGTCAGTGAGTGTTCCCATTTAAGCTCCAGAGTGATTCGCTCGATGAGTCATTCATATTTAGTCATTTTCAGCCAATTTTCTGAATTTTTGAAAATTTCACTTTTTTGTGAAAATATCCACTAAATGAGGGAATAATATGTGTGAGGGTACCCCAGGAGAGTTCCAAATGTGTGTGGGTAGAACTTATATACCACGGGGGTAAAATTGAAAAAAGTTGAAAAAATTTTTTTTTTAGACTTAAACATTTTTCCTGCGTTTATCAGACTTTCAGATACGAGAAATGTCAGTGAGTGTTCCCATTTAAGCTCCAGAGTGATTCGCTCGATGAGTCATTCATATTTAGTCATTTTCAGCCAATTTTCTGAATTTTTGAAAATTTCACTTTTTTGTGAAAATATCCACTAAATGAGGGAATAATATGTGTGAGGGTACCCCAGGAGAGTTCCAAATGTGTGTGTGTAGAATATATATCCCACGGGGGTAAAATTGAAAAAAGTTTAAAAAATTTTTTTTGGACTTAGTCATTTTTCCGGCGTTTATCAGACTTTCAGATAGGGGAAATGTCAGTGAGCATTCCGATTTCAGTTCCAGAGCGATTCGCTTAATGAGTCCTTCATATTTAGTCGTTTTCAGCCAATTTTCTGAATTTTTGAAAATTTCACTTTTTTGTGAAAATATCCACTAAATGAGGGAATAATATGTGTGAGGGTACCCCAGGAGAGTTCCAAATGTGTGTGGGTAGAATATATATCCCAAGGGAGTAAAATTGAAAAAAGTTTTAAAAAAATTTTTTTTGGACTTAGTCATTTTTCCGGCGTTTATCAGACTTTCAGATAGGGGAAATGTCAGTGAGCATTCCGATTTCAGTTCCAGAGCGATTAGCCCGATAAGTCCTTCATATTTAGTCGTTTTCAGTCAATTTTCTCAATTTTTGAAAATTTCACTTTTTTGTGAAAATATCCACTAAATGAGGGAATAATATGTGTTAGGGTACCCCAGGAGAGTTCCAAATGTGTGTGGGTAGAATATATATACCACGGGGGTACATTTGAAAAAAGTTGAAAAAAAATTTTTTTTAGCCGTAGTCATTTTTCCGGCGTTCATCAGACTTTCAGATAGGAGAAATATCAGTGAGCGTTCCAATTTCAGTTCCAGAGCGATTCGCCCGATGAGTCCTTCATATTTAGTCGTTTTCAGCCAATTTTCTGAATTTTTGAAAATTTCACTTTTTTGTGAAAATATCCACTAAATGAGGGAATAATATGTGTGAGGGTACCCCAGGAGAGTTCCAAATGTGTGTGGGTAGAATATATATCCCACGGGGGTAAAATTGAAAAAAGGTGAAAAAAAATTTTTTTTGGACTGTCATTTTTCCGGCGTTTATCAGATTTTCAGTTAGGGGAAATGTCAGTGAGCGTTCTAATTTCAGTTCCAGAGCGATTCGCCCGATGAGTCCTTCATATTTAGTCGTTTTCAGCCAATTTTCTGAATTTTTGAAAATTTCACTTTTTTGTGAAAATATCCACTAAATGAGGGAATAATATGTGTGAGGGTACCCCAAGAGAGTTCCAAATGTGTGTGGGTAGAATATATATCCCACGGGGGTAAAATTGAAAAAAGTTGAAAAAAATTTTTTTTGGGACTTAGTCATTTTTCCGGCGTTTATCAGACTTTCAGATAGGGGAAATGTCACTGAGCATTCCGATTTCAGTTCCAGAGTGATTCACCCGATGAGTCCTTCATATTTAGTCGTTTTCAGCCAATTTTCTGAATTTTTGAAAATTTCACTTTTTTGTGAAAATATACACTAAATGAGGGAATAATATGTGTGAGGGTACGCCAGGAGAGTTCCAAATGTGTGTAGGTAGAATATATATACCACGGGGGTAAAATTGAAAAAAGTTTAAAAAATTTTTTTTTGACTTAGTCATTTTTCCGGCGTTTATCAGACTTTCAGATAGGGGAAATGTCAGTGAGCGTTCCGATTTCAGTTCCAGAGCGATTCGCCCGATGAGTCCTTCATATTTATTCGTTTTCAGCCAATTTTCTGAATTTTTGAAAATTTCACTTTTTTGTGAAAATATCCACTAAATGAGGGAATAATATGTGTGAGGGTACCCCAAGAGAGTTCCAAATGTGTGTGGGTAGAATATATATCCCACGGGGGTAAAATTGAAAAAAGTTTAAAAAATTTTTTTTGGTCTTAGTCATTTTTCCGGCGTTTATCAGACTTTCAGTTAGGGGATATGTCAGTGAGCGTTCCAATTTCAGCTCCAGAGGGATTCGCCCGATGAGTCGTTCATATTTAGTCATTTTCAGCCAATTTTCTGAATTTTTGAAAATTTCACTTTTTTGTGAAAATATCCACTAAATGAGGGAATAATATGTGTGAGGGTACCCCAGGAGAGTTCCAAATGTGTGTGTGTAGAATATATATCCCACGGGGGTAAAATTGAAAAAAGTTTAAAAAAATTTTTTTGGACTCAGTCATTTTTTCAGCGTTTAGCAGACTTTCAGATAGGGGAAATGTCAGTGAGCGTTCCGATTTCAGTTCCAGAGCGATTCGCCCGATGAGTCCTTCATATTTATTTGTTTTCAGCCAATTTTCTGAATTTTTGAAAATTTCACTTTTTTGTGAAAATATCCACTAAATGAGGGAATAATATGTGTGAGGGTACCCCAGGAGCGTTCCAAATGTGTGTGGGTAGAATATATATCCCACGGGTGTAAAAATTGAAAAAAGTTGAAAAAATTTTTTTTTGAACTTAGTCATTTTTTCAGCGTTTATCAGACTTTCAGATAGGGGAAATGTCAGTGAGCGTTCCGATTTCAGTTCCAGAGCGATTCACCCGATGAGTCCTTCATATTTAGTCGTTTTCAGCCAATTTTCAGAATTTTTGATAATTTCACTTTTTTGTGAAAATATCCACTAAATGAGGGAATAATATGTGTGAGGGTACCCCAGGAGAGTTCCAAATGTGTGTGGGTAGAATATATATACCACGGGGTTAAAATTGAAAAAAGTTGAAAAAAATTTTTTTTTAGACTTAGTCATTTTTCCGGCGTTTATCAGACTTTCAGATAGGAGAAATGTCAGTGAGCATTCCCATTTCAGTTCCAGAGCGATTCGCCCAATGAGTCCTTCATATTTAGTTGTTTTCAGCCAATTTTCTGAATTTTTGAAAATTTCACTTTTTTGTGAAAATATCCACTAAATGAGGGAATAATATGTGTGAGGGTACCCCAGGAGAGTTCCAAATGTATATGGGTAGAATATATATCCCACGGGGGTAGAATTGAAAAAAGTTGAAATTTTTTTTTTTTTCGACTTAGTCATTTTTCCGGCGTTTATTAGACCTTCAGATAGGAGAAATGTCAGTGAGCGTTTCGATTTCAGTTCCAGAGCGATTCGCCCGATGAGTCCTTCATATTTATTCGTTTTCAGCCAATTTTCTGAATTTTTGAAAATTTCACTTTTTTGTGAAAATATCCACTAAATGAGGGAATAATATGTGTGAGGGTACCCCAGGAGAGTTCCAAATGTGTGTGGGTAGAATATATATCCCACAGGGGTAAAATTGAAAAAAGTTTAAAAAATTTTTTTTGGACTTAGTCATTTTTCCGGCGTTTATCAGACTTTCAGATAGGGGAAATGTCAGTGAGCGTTCCGATTTCAGTTCCAGAGCGATTAGCCCGATAAGTCCTTCATATTTAGTCGTTTTCAGTCAATTTTCTCAATTTTTGAAAATTTCACTTTTTTGTGAAAATATCCACTAAATGAGGGAATAATATGTGTTAGGGTACCCCAGGAGAGTTCCAAATGTGTGTGGGTAGAATATATATCCCACAGGGGTAAAACTTGAAAAAAGTTTAAAAAATTTTTTTTTGGACTTAGTCATTTTTTCAGCGTTTATCAGACTTTCAGATAGGGGAAATGTCAGTGAGCGTTCCGATTTCAGTTCCAGAGCGATTCGCCCAATGTGTCCTTCATATTTAGTCATTTTCAGCCAATTTTCTGAATTTTAGAAAATTTCACTTTTTTGTGAAAATTTCCACTAAATGAGGGAATAATATGTGTGAGGGTAGCCCAGGAGAGTTCCAAATGTGTGTGGGTAGAATATATATCCCACGGGGGTAAAATTGAAAAAAGTTTAAAAATTTTTTTTTGGGACTTAGTCATTTTTCCGCTGTTTATCAGGCTTTCAGATAGGGGAAATGTCAGTGAGCGTTCCAATTTCAGTTCCAGAGCGATTCGCCCGATGAGTCCTTCATAATTATTGGTTTTCAGCCAATTTTCTGAATTTTTGAAAATTTCACTTTTTTGTGAAAATATCCACTAAATGAGGGAATAATATGTGTGAGGGTACCCCAGGAGAGTTCCAAATGTGTGTGGGTAGAATATATATCCCACGGGGGTAAAATTGAAAAAAGGTGCAAAAAATTTTTTTTTTGGTCTTAGTCATTTTTTCAGCGTTTATCAGACTTTCAAATAGCGGAAATGTCAGTGAGCATTCCGATTTCAGTTCCAGAGCGATTCGCCCAATGAGTCCTTCATATTTAGTCGTCTTCAGCCAATTTTCTGAATTTTTGAAAATTTCACTTTTTTGTGAAAATATCCACTAAATGAGGGAATAATATGTGTGAGGGTACCCCAGGAGAGTTCCAAATGTGTGTGGGTAGAATATATATACCACGGGGGTACATTTGAAAAAAGTTGAAAAAAAATTTTTTTTAGCCGTAGTCATTTTTCCGGCGTTTATCAGACTTTCAGATAGGAGAAATGTCAGTGAGCGTTCCGATTTCAGTTCCAGAGCGATTCGCCCGATGAGTCCTTCATATTTAGTCGTTTTCAGCCAATTTTCAGAATTTTTGAAAATTTCACTTTTTTGTGAAAATATACACTAAATGAGGGAATAATATGTGTGAGGGTACCCCAGGAGAGTTCCAAATGTGTGTAGGTAGAATATATATACCACGGGGGTAAAATTGAAAAAAGTTGAAAAAAATTTTTTTGGACTTAGTCATTTTTCCGACGTTTATCAGACTTTCAGATAGGGGAAATGTCAGTGAGCATTCCGATTTCAGTTCCAGAGCGATTCGCTTAATGAGTCCTTCATATTTAGTCGTTTTCAGCCAATTTTCTGAATTTTTGAAAATTTCACTTTTTTGTGAAAATATCCACTAAATGAGGGAATAATATGTGTGAGGGTACCCCAGGAGAGTTCCAAATGTGTGTGGGTAGAATATATATCCCACGGGGGTAAAACTGAAAAAAGGTGAAAAACATTTTTTTTTTGGTCTTAGTCATTTTTTCAGCGTTTATCAGACTTTCAAATAGCGAAAATGTCAGTGAGCATTCCGATTTCAGTTCCAGAGCGATTCGCCCGATGAGTCCTTCATATTTAGTCGTTTTCAGCCAATTTTCAGAATTTTTGAAAATTTCACTTTTTTGTGAAAATATCCACTAAATGAGGGAATAATATGTGTGAGGGTACCCCAGGAGAGTTCCAAATGTGTGTGGGTAGAATATATATCCCACGGGGGTAAAATTGAAAAAAGTTTAAAAATTTTTTTTTGGTCTTAGTCATTTTTCCGGCGTTTATCAGACTTTCAGTTAGGGGAAATGTCAGTGAGCGTTCCAATTTCAGCTCCAGAGGGATTCGCCCGATGAGTCATTCATATTTAGTCATTTTCAGCCAATTTTCTGAATTTTTGAAAATTTCACTTTTTTGTGAAAATATCCACTAAATGAGGGAATAATATGTGTGAGGGTACCCCAGGAGAGTTCCAAATGTGTGTGTGTAGAATATATATCCCACGGGGGTAAAATTGAAAAAAGTTTAAAAAAATTTTTTTGGACTCAGTCATTTTTTCAGCGTTTAGCAGACTTTCAGATAGGGGAAATGTCAGTGAGCGTTCCGATTTCAGTTCCAGAGCGATTTGCCCGATGAGTCCTTCATATTTAGTCATTTTCAGCCAATTTTCAGAATTTTTGAAAATTTCTCTTTTTTGTGAAAATATCCACTAAATGAGGGAATAATATGTGTGAGGGTACCCCAGGAGAGTTCCAAATGTGTGTGGGTAGAATATATATCCCACGGGGGTAAAATTGAAAAAAGGTGAAAAAAATTTTTTTTTTGGTCTTAGTCATTTTTTCAGCGTTTATCAGACTTTCAAATAGCGGAAATGTCAGTGAGCATTCCGATTTCAGTTCCAGAGCGATTCGCCCGATGAGTCCTTCATATTTAGTCGTTTTCAGCCAATTTTCTGAATTTTTGAAAATTTCACTTTTTTGTGAAAATATCCACTAAATGAGGGAATAATATGTGTGAGGGTACCCCAGGAGAGTTCCATATGTGTGTGGGTAGAATATATATCCCACGGGGGTAAAATTGAAAAAAGTTTAAAAAAATTTTTTTGAGACTTAGTCATTTTTCCGCCGTTTATCAGGCTTTCAGATAGGGGAAATGTCAGTGAGCGTTATAATTTCAGTTCCAGAGCGATTCGCCCAATAAGTCCTTCATATTTATTCGTTTTCAGCCAATTTTCTGAATTTTTGAAAATTTCACTTTTTTGTGAAAATATCCACTAAATGAGGGAATAATATGTGTGAGGGTACCCCAGGAGAGTTCCAAATGTGTGTGGGTAGAATATATATCCCACGGGGGTAAAATTGAAAAAAGTTTAAAAAATTTTTTTTGGTCTTAGTCATTTTTCCGGCGTTTATCAAACTTTCAGTTAGGGGAAATGTCAGTGAGCGTTCCAATTTCAGCTCCAGAGGGATTCGCCCGATGAGTCGTTCATATTTAGTCATTTTCAGCCAATTTTCTGAATTTTTGAAAATTTCACTTTTTTGTGAAAATATCCACTAAATGAGGGAATAATATGTGTGAGGGTACCCCAGGAGCGTTCCAAATGTGTGTGGGTAGAATATATATCCCACGGGGGTAAAAATTGAAAAAAGTTGAAAAAAATTTTTTTTGAACTTAGTCATTTTTTCAGCGTTCATCAGACTTTCAGATAGGGGGAATGTCAGTGAGCGTTCCGATTTCAGTTCCAGAGCGATTCACCCGATGAGTCCTTCATATTTAGTCGTTTTCAGCCAATTTTCAGAATTTTTGATAATTTCACTTTTTTGTGAAAATATCCACTAAATGAGGGAATAATATGTGTGAGGGTACCCCAGGAGAGTTCCAAATTTGTGTGTGTAGAATATATATCCCACAGTGGTAAAATTGAAAAAAGTTGAAAAAAAATTTTTTGGACTTAGTCATTTTTCCGGCGTTTATCAGACTTTCAGATACGGGAAATGTCAGTGAGCATTCCGATTTCAGTTCCAGAGCGATTCGCCCAATGAGTCCTTCATATTTAGTTGTTTTCAGCCAATTTTCTGAATTTTTGAAAATTTCACTTTTTTGTGAAAATATCCACTAAATGAGGGAATAATATGTGTGAGGGTACCCCAGGAGAGTTCCAAATGTATATGGGTAGAATATATATCCCACGGGGGTAGAATTGAAAAAAGTTGAAATTTTTTTTTTTTTCGACTTAGTCATTTTTCCAGCGTTTATTAGACCTTCAGATAGGAGAAATGTCAGTGAGCGTTTCGATTTCAGTTCCAGAGCGATTCGCCCGATGAGTCCTTCATATTTATTCGTTTTCAGCCAATTTTCTGAATTTTTGAAAATTTCACTTTTTTGTGAAAATATCCACTAAATGAGGGAATAATATGTGTGAGGGTACCCCAGGAGAGTTCCAAATGTGTGTGGGTAGAATATATATCCCACAGGGGTAAAACTTGAAAAAAGTTTAAAAAATTTTTTTTTGGACTTAGTCATTTTTTCAGCGTTTATCAGACTTTCAGATAGGGGAAATGTCAGTGAGCGTTCCGATTTCAGTTCCAGAGCGATTCGCCCAATGTGTCCTTCATATTTAGTCATTTTCAGCCAATTTTCTGAATTTTAGAAAATTTCACTTTTTTGTGAAAATTTCCACTAAATGAGGGAATAATATGTGTGAGGGTACCCCAGGAGAGTTCCAAATGTGTGTGGGTAGAATATATATCCCACGGGGGTAAAATTGAAAAAAGTTTAAAAATTTTTTTTTGGGACTTAGTCATTTTTCCGCTGTTTATCAGGCTTTCAGATAGGGGAAATGTCAGTGAGCATTCCAATTTCAGTTCCAGAGCGATTCGCCCGATGAGTCCTTCATAATTATTGGTTTTCAGCCAATTTTCTGAATTTTTGAAAATTTCACTTTTTTGTGAAAATATCCACTAAATGAGGGAATAATATGTGTGAGGGTACCCCAGGAGAGTTCCAAATGTGTGTGGGTAGAATATATATCCCACGGGGGTAAAATTGAAAAAAGGTGCAAAAAATTTTTTTTTTGGTCTTAGTCATTTTTTCAGCGTTTATCAGACTTTCAAATAGCGGAAATGTCAGTGAGCATTCCGATTTCAGTTCCAGAGCGATTCGCCCAATGAGTCCTTCATATTTAGTCGTCTTCAGCCAATTTTCTGAATTTTTGAAAATTTCACTTTTTTGTGAAAATATCCACTAAATGAGGGAATAATATGTGTGAGGGTACCCCAGGAGAGTTCCAAATGTGTGTGGGTAGAACATATATCCCACAGGGGTAAAATTGAAAAAAGGTGAAAAAAATTTTTTTTTGGACTTAGTCATTTTTTCAGCGTTTATCAGACTTTCAAATAGCGGAAATGTCAGTGAGCATTCCGATTTCAGTTCCAGAGTGATTAGCCCGATAAGTCCTTCATATTTAGTCGTTTTCAGCCAATTTTCTGAATTTTTGAAAATTTCACTTTTTTGTGAAAATATCCACTAAATGAGGGAATAATATGTGTGAGGGTACCCCAGGAGAGTTCCAAATGTGTGTGGGTAGAATATATATACCACGGGGGTACATTTGAAAAAAGTTGAAAAAAAATTTTTTTTAGCCGTAGTCATTTTTCCGGCGTTTATCAGACTTTCAGATAGGAGAAATGTCAGTGAGCGTTCCGATTTCAGTTCCAGAGCGATTCGCCCGATGAGTCCTTCATATTTAGTCGTTTTCAGCCAATTTTCAGAATTTTTGAAAATTTCACTTTTTTGTGAAAATATACACTAAATGAGGGAATAATATGTGTGAGGGTACCCCAGGAGAGTTCCAAATGTGTGTAGGTAGAATATATATACCACGGGGGTAAAATTGAAAAAAGTTGAAAAAAATTTTTTTGGACTTAGTCATTTTTCCGACGTTTATCAGACTTTCAGATAGGGGAAATGTCAGTGAGCATTCCGATTTCAGTTCCAGAGCGATTCGCTTAATGAGTCCTTCATATTTAGTCGTTTTCAGCCAATTTTCTGAATTTTTGAAAATTTCACTTTTTTGTGAAAATATCCACTAAATGAGGGAATAATATGTGTGAGGGTACCCCAGGAGAGTTCCAAATGTGTGTGGGTAGAATATATATCCCACGGGGGTAAAACTGAAAAAAGGTGAAAAACATTTTTTTTTTGGTCTTAGTCATTTTTTCAGCGTTTATCAGACTTTCAAATAGCGAAAATGTCAGTGAGCATTCCGATTTCAGTTCCAGAGCGATTCGCCCGATGAGTCCTTCATATTTAGTCGTTTTCAGCCAATTTTCAGAATTTTTGAAAATTTCACTTTTTTGTGAAAATATCCACTAAATGAGGGAATAATATGTGTGAGGGTACCCCAGGAGAGTTCCAAATGTGTGTGGGTAGAATATATATCCCACGGGGGTAAAATTGAAAAAAGTTTAAAAATTTTTTTTTGGTCTTAGTCATTTTTCCGGCGTTTATCAGACTTTCAGTTAGGGGAAATGTCAGTGAGCGTTCCAATTTCAGCTCCAGAGGGATTCGCCCGATGAGTCATTCATATTTAGTCATTTTCAGCCAATTTTCTGAATTTTTGAAAATTTCACTTTTTTGTGAAAATATCCACTAAATGAGGGAATAATATGTGTGAGGGTACCCCAGGAGAGTTCCAAATGTGTGTGTGTAGAATATATATCCCACGGGGGTAAAATTGAAAAAAGTTTAAAAAAATTTTTTTGGACTCAGTCATTTTTTCAGCGTTTAGCAGACTTTCAGATAGGGGAAATGTCAGTGAGCGTTCCGATTTCAGTTCCAGAGCGATTTGCCCGATGAGTCCTTCATATTTAGTCATTTTCAGCCAATTTTCAGAATTTTTGAAAATTTCTCTTTTTTGTGAAAATATCCACTAAATGAGGGAATAATATGTGTGAGGGTACCCCAGGAGAGTTCCAAATGTGTGTGGGTAGAATATATATCCCACGGGGGTAAAATTGAAAAAAGGTGAAAAAAATTTTTTTTTTGGTCTTAGTCATTTTTTCAGCGTTTATCAGACTTTCAAATAGCGGAAATGTCAGTGAGCATTCCGATTTCAGTTCCAGAGCGATTCGCCCGATGAGTCCTTCATATTTAGTCGTTTTCAGCCAATTTTCTGAATTTTTGAAAATTTCACTTTTTTGTGAAAATATCCACTAAATGAGGGAATAATATGTGTGAGGGTACCCCAGGAGAGTTCCATATGTGTGTGGGTAGAATATATATCCCACGGGGGTAAAATTGAAAAAAGTTTAAAAAAATTTTTTTGAGACTTAGTCATTTTTCCGCCGTTTATCAGGCTTTCAGATAGGGGAAATGTCAGTGAGCGTTATAATTTCAGTTCCAGAGCGATTCGCCCAATGAGTCCTTCATATTTATTCGTTTTCAGCCAATTTTCTGAATTTTTGAAAATTTCACTTTTTTGTGAAAATATCCACTAAATGAGGGAATAATATGTGTGAGGGTACCCCAGGAGAGTTCCAAATGTGTGTGGGTAGAATATATATCCCACGGGGGTAAAATTGAAAAAAGTTTAAAAAATTTTTTTTGGTCTTAGTCATTTTTCCGGCGTTTATCAAACTTTCAGTTAGGGGAAATGTCAGTGAGCGTTCCAATTTCAGCTCCAGAGGGATTCGCCCGATGAGTCGTTCATATTTAGTCATTTTCAGCCAATTTTCTGAATTTTTGAAAATTTCACTTTTTTGTGAAAATATCCACTAAATGAGGGAATAATATGTGTGAGGGTACCCCAGGAGCGTTCCAAATGTGTGTGGGTAGAATATATATCCCACGGGGGTAAAAATTGAAAAAAGTTGAAAAAATTTTTTTTTGAACTTAGTCATTTTTTCAGCGTTTATCAGACTTTCAGATAGGGGGAATGTCAGTGAGCGTTCCGATTTCAGTTCCAGAGCGATTCACCCGATGAGTCCTTCATATTTAGTCGTTTTCAGCCAATTTTCAGAATTTTTGATAATTTCACTTTTTTGTGAAAATATCCACTAAATGAGGGAATCATATGTGTGAGGGTACCCCAGGAGAGTTCCAAATTTGTGTGTGTAGAATATATATCCCACAGTGGTAAAATTGAAAAAAGTTGAAAAAAAATTTTTTGGACTTAGTCATTTTTCCGGCGTTTATCAGACTTTCAGATACGGGAAATGTCAGTGAGCATTCCGATTTCAGTTCCAGAGCGATTCGCCCAATGAGTCCTTCATATTTAGTTGTTTTCAGCCAATTTTCTGAATTTTTGAAAATTTCACTTTTTTGTGAAAATATCCACTAAATGAGGGAATAATATGTGTGAGGGTACCCCAGGAGAGTTCCAAATGTATATGGGTAGAATATATATCCCACGGGGGTAGAATTGAAAAAAGTTGAAATTTTTTTTTTTTTCGACTTAGTCATTTTTCCAGCGTTTATTAGACCTTCAGATAGGAGAAATGTCAGTGAGCGTTTCGATTTCAGTTCCAGAGCGATTCGCCCGATGAGTCCTTCATATTTATTCGTTTTCAGCCAATTTTCAGAATTTTTGAAAATTTCACTTTTTTGTGAAAATATCCACTAAATGAGGGAATAATATGTGTGAGGGTACCCCAGGAGAGTTCCAAATGTGTGTGGGTAGAATATATATCCCACAGGGGTAAAACTTGAAAAAAGTTTAAAAAATTTTTTTTTGGACTTAGTCATTTTTTCAGCGTTTATCAGACTTTCAGATAGGGGAAATGTCAGTGAGCGTTCCGATTTCAGTTCCAGAGCGATTCGCCCAATGTGTCCTTCATATTTAGTCATTTTCAGCCAATTTTCTAAATTTTAGAAAATTTCACTTTTTTGTGAAAATATCCACTAAATGAGGGAATAATATGTGTGAGGGTACCCCAGGAGAGTTCCAAATGTGTGTGGGTAGAATATATATCCCACGGCGGTAAAATTGAAAAAAGTTTAAAAATTTTTTTTTGGGACTTAGTCATTTTTCCGCTGTTTATCAGGCTTTCAGATAGGGGAAATGTCAGTGAGCGTTCCAATTTCAGTTCCAGAGCGATTCGCCCGATGAGTCCTTCATAATTATTGGTTTTCAGCCAATTTTCTGAATTTTTGAAAATTTCACTTTTTTGTGAAAATATCCACTAAATGAGGGAATAAAATGTGAGGGTACCCCAGGAGAGTTCCAAATGTGTGTGGGTAGAATATATATCCCACGGGGGTAAAATTGAAAAAAGGTGCAAAAAATTTTTTTTTTGGTCTTAGTCATTTTTTCAGCGTTTATCAGACTTTCAAATAGCGGAAATGTCAGTGAGCATTCCGATTTCAGTTCCAGAGCGATTCGCCCGATGAGTCCTTCATATTTAGTCGTTTTCAGCCAATTTTCTGAATTTTTGAAAATTTCACTTTTTTGTGAAAATATCCACTAAATGAGGGAATAATATGTGTGAGGGTACCCCAGGAGAGTTCCAAATGTGTGTGGGTAGAATATATATCCCACGGGGGTAAAATTGAAAAAAGGTGCAAAAAATTTTTTTTTTGGTCTTAGTCATTTTTTCAGCGTTTATCAGACTTTCAAATAGCGGAAATGTCAGTGAGCATTCCGATTTCAGTTCCAGAGCGATTCGCCCGATGAGTCCTTCATATTTAGTCGTTTTCAGCCAATTTTCTGAATTTTTGAAAATTTCACTTTTTTGTGAAAATATCCACTAAATGAGGGAATAATATGTGTGAGGGTACCCCAGGAGAGTTCCAAATGTGTGTGGGTAGAACATATATCCCACAGGGGTAAAATTGAAAAAAGGTGAAAAAAATTTTTTTTTGGACTTAGTCATTTTTTCAGCGTTTATCAGACTTTCAAATAGCGGAAATGTCAGTGAGCATTCCGATTTCAGTTCCAGAGCGATTAGCCTGATAAGTCCTTCATATTTAGTCGTTTTCAGCCAATTTTCTGAATTTTTGAAAATTTCACTTTTTTGTGAAAATATCCACTAAATGAGGGAATAATATGTGTGAGGGTACCCCAGGAGAGTTCCAAATGTGTGTGGGTAGAATGTATATACCACGGGGGTACATTTGAAAAAAGTTGAAAAAAAATTTTTTTTAGCCGTAGTCATTTTTCCGGCGTTTATCAGACTTTCAGATAGGAGAAATGTCAGTGAGCGTTCCGATTTCAGTTCCAGAGCGATTCGCCCGATGAGTCCTTCATATTTAGTCGTTTTCAGCCAATTTTCAGAATTTTTGAAAATTTCACTTTTTTGTGAAAATATACACTAAATGAGGGAATAATATGTGTGAGGGTACCCCAGGAGAGATCCAAATGTGTGTAGGTAGAATATATATACCACGGGGGTAAAATTGAAAAAAGTTGAAAAAAATTTTTTTTAGCCGTAGTCATTTTTCCGACGTTTATCAGACTTTCAGATAGGGGAAATGTCAGTGAGCATTCCGATTTCAGTTCCAGAGCGATTCGCTTAATGAGTCCTTCATATTTAGTCATTTTCAGCCAATTTTCTGAATTTTTGAAAATTTCACTTTTTTGTGAAAATATCCACTAAATGAGGGAATAATATGTGTGAGGGTACCCCAGGAGAGTTCCAAATGTGTGTGGGTAGAATATATATCCCACGGGGGTAAAACTGAAAAAAGGTGAAAAACATTTTTTTTTTGGTCTTAGTCATTTTTTCAGCGTTTATCAGACTTTCAGAAAGGAGAAATGTCATTGAGCATTCCGATTTCAGTTCCAGAGCGATTCTCCCGATGAGTCCTTCATATTTAGTCGTTTTCAGCCAATTTTCTGAATTTTTGAAAATTTCACTTTTTTGTGAAAATATCCACTAAATGAGGGAATAATATGTGTGAGGGTACCCCAGGAGAGTTCCAAATGTGTGTGGGTAGAATATATATCCCACGGGGGTAAAATTGAAAAAAGGTTAAAAAATTTTTTTTGGTCTTAGTCATTTTTCCGGCGTTTATCAGACTTTCAGTTAGGGGAAATGTCAGTGAGCGTTCCAATTTGAGCTCCAGAGGGATTCGCCCGATGAGTCATTCATATTTAGTCATTTTCAGCCAATTTTCTGAATTTTTGAAAATTTCACTTTTTTGTGAAAATATCCACTAAATGAGGGAATAATATGTGTGAGGGTACCCCAGGAGAGTTCCAAATGTGTGTTGTGTAGAATATATATCCCACGGGGGTAAAATTGAAAAAAGTTTAAAAAAATTTTTTTGGACTCAGTCATTTTTTCAGCGTTTAGCAGACTTTCAGATAGGGGAAATGTCAGTGAGCGTTCCGATTTCAGTTCCAGAGCGATTTGCCCGATGAGTCCTTCATATTTAGTCATTTTCAGCCAATTTTCAGAATTTTTGAAAATTTCTCTTTTTTGTGAAAATATCCACTAAATGAGGGAATAATATGTGTGAGGGTACCCCAGGAGAGTTCCAAATGTGTGTGGGTAGAATATATATCCCACGGGGGTAAAATTGAAAAAAGGTGAAAAAATTTTTTTTTTTGGTCTTAGTCATTTTTTCAGCGTTTATCAGACTTTCAAATAGCGGAAATGTCAGTGAGCATTCCGATTTCAGTTCCAGAGCGATTCGCCCGAGGAGTCCTTCATATTTAGTCGTTTTCAGCCAATTTTCTGAATTTTTGAAAATTTCACTTTTTTGTGAAAATATCCACTAAATGAGGGAATAATATGTGTGAGGGTACCCCAGGAGAGTTCCATATGTGTGTGGGTAGAATATATATCCCACGGGGGTAAAATTGAAAAAAGTTTAAAAAAATTTTTTTGAGACTTAGTCATTTTTCCGCCGTTTATCAGGCTTTCAGATAGGGGAAATGTCAGTGAGCGTTCCGATTTCAGTTCCAGAGCGATTCGCCCAATGAGTCCTTCATATTTATTCGTTTTCAGCCAATTTTCTGAATTTTTGAAAATTTCACTTTTTTGTGAAAATATCCACTAAATGAGGGAATAATATGTGTGAGGGTACCCCAGGAGAGTTCCAAATGTGTGTGGGTAGAATATATATCCCACGGGGGTAAAATTGAAAAAAGTTTAAAAAATTTTTTTTGGTCTTAGTCATTTTTCCGGCGTTTATCAAACTTTCAGTTAGGGGAAATGTCAGTGAGCATTCCGATTTCAGTTCCAGAGCGATTCGCCCAATGAGTCCTTCATATTTAGTTGTTTTCAGCCAATTTTCTGAATTTTTGAAAATTTCACTTTTTTGTGAAAATATCCACTAAATGAGGGAATAATATGTGTGAGGGTACCCCAGGAGAGTTCCAAATGTGTGTGGGTAGAATATATATCCCACGGGGGTAAAATTGAAAAAAGTTTAAAAAATTTTTTTTGGTCTTAGTCATTTTTCCGGCGTTTATCAAACTTTCAGTTAGGGGAAATGTCAGTGAGCGTTCCAATTTCAGCTCCAGAGGGATTTGCCCGATGAGTCGTTCATATTTAGTCGTTTTCAGCCAATTTTCAGAATTTTTGATAATTTCACTTTTTTGTGAAAATATCCACTAAATGAGGGAATCATATGTGTGAGGGTACCCCAGGAGAGTTCCAAATTTGTGTGTGTAGAATATATATCCCACAGTGGTAAAATTGAAAAAAGTTGAAAAAAAATTTTTTGGACTTAGTCATTTTTCCGGCGTTTATCAGACTTTCAGATACGGGAAATGTCAGTGAGCATTCCGATTTCAGTTCCAGAGCGATTCGCCCGATGAGTCCTTCATATTTAGTCGTTTTCAGCCAATTTTCAGAATTTTTGAAAATTTCACTTTTTTGTGAAAATATCCACTAAATGAGGGAATAATATGTGTGAAGGTACCCCAGGAGAGTTCCATATGTGTGTGGGTAGAATATATATCCCACGGGGGTAAAATTGAAAAAAGTTTAAAAAATTTTTTTTAGGACTTAGTCATTTTTCCGCCGTTTATCAGGCTTTCAGATAGGGGAAATGTCAGTGAGCGTTCCGATTTCAGTTCCAGAGCGATTCGCCCAATGAGTCCTTCATATTTATTCGTTTTCAGACAATTTTCTGAATTTTTGAAAATTTCACTTTTTTGTGAAAATATCCACTAAATGAGGGAATAATATGTGTGAGGGTACCCCAGGAGAGTTCCAAATGTGTGTGGGTCGAATATATATCCCACGGGGCTAAAATTGAAAAAAGTTTAAAAAAATTTTTTTGGACTCAGTCATTTTTTCAGCGTTTAGCAGACTTTCAGATAGGGGAAATGTCAATGAGCGTTCCGATTTCAGTTCCAGAGCGATTCACCCGATGAGTCCTTCATATTTAGTCGTTTTCAGCCAATTTTCAGAATTTTTATAATTTCACTTTTTTGTGAAAATATCCACTAAATGAGGGAATAACATGTGTGAGGGTACCCCAGGAGAGTTCCAAATGTGTGTGGGTAGAATACATATCCGACAGGGGTAAAATTGAAAAAAGTTGAAAAAAATTTTTTTGGACTTAGTCATTTTTCCGGCGTTTATCAGACTTTCAGATAGGGGAAATGTCAGTGAGCATTCCGATTTCAGTTCCAGAGTGATTCGCCCAATGAGTCCTTCATATTTAGTTGTTTTCAGCCAATTTTCTGAATTTTTGAAAATTTCACTTTTTTGTGAAAATATCCACTAAATGAGGGAATAATATGTGTGAGGGTACCCCAGGAGAGTTCCAAATGTGTGTGGGTAGAATATATATACCACGGGGTTAAAATTGAAAAAAGTTGAAAAAAATTTTTTTTTAGACTTAGTCATTTTTCCGGCGTTTATCAGACTTTCAGATAGGAGAAATGTCAGTGAGCATTACCATTTCAGTTCCAGAGCGATTTGCCCGATGAGTCCTTCATATTTAGTCATTTTCAGCCAATTTTCTGAATTTTTGAAAATTTCACTTTTTTGTGAAAATATCCACTAAATGAGGGAATAATATGTGTGAAGGTACCCCAGGAGAGTTCCATATGTGTGTGGGTAGAATATATATCCCACGGGGGTAAAATTGAAAAAAGTTTAAAAAAATTTTTTTAGGACTTAGTCATTTTTCCGCCGTTTATCAGGCTTTCAGATAGGGGAAATGTCAGTGAGCGTTCCGATTTCAGTTCCAGAGCGATTCGCCCAATGAGTCCTTCATATTTATTCGTTTTCAGACAATTTTCTGAATTTTTGAAAATTTCACTTTTTTGTGAAAATATCCACTAAATGAGGGAATAATATGTGTGAGGGTACCCCAGGAGAGTTCCAAATGTGTGTGGGTCGAATATATATCCCACGGGGCTAAAATTGAAAAAAGTTTAAAAAAATTTTTTTGGACTCAGTCATTTTTTCAGCGTTTAGCAGACTTTCAGATAGGGGAAATGTCAATGAGCGTTCCGATTTCAGTTCCAGAGCGATTCACCCGATGAGTCCTTCATATTTAGTCGTTTTCAGCCAATTTTCAGAATTTTTGATAATTTCACTTTTTTGTGAAAATATCCACTAAATGAGGGAATAACATGTGTGAGGGTACCCCAGGAGAGTTCCAAATGTGTGTGGGTAGAATATATATCCGACAGGGGTAAAATTGAAAAAAGTTGAAAAAAATTTTTTTGGACTTAGTCATTTTTCCGGCGTTTATCAGACTTTCAGATAGGGGAAATGTCAGTGAGCATTCCGATTTCAGTTCCAGAGTGATTCGCCCAATGAGTCCTTCATATTTAGTTGTTTTCAGCCAATTTTCTGAATTTTTGAAAATTTCACTTTTTTGTGAAAATATCCACTAAATGAGGGAATAATATGTGTGAGGGTACCCCAGGAGAGTTCCAAATGTGTGTGGGTAGAATATATATACCACGGGGTTAAAATTGAAAAAAGTTGAAAAAAATTTTTTTTTAGACTTAGTCATTTTTCCGGCGTTTATCAGACTTTCAGATAGGAGAAATGTCAGTGAGCATTACCATTTCAGTTCCAGAGCGATTTGCCCGATGAGTCCTTCATATTTAGTCATTTTCAGCCAATTTTCTGAATTTTTGAAAATTTCACTTTTTTGTGAAAATATCCACTAAATGAGGGAATAATATGTGTGAAGGTACCCCAGGAGAGTTCCATATGTGTGTGGGTAGAATATATATCCCACGGGGGTAAAATTGAAAAAAGTTTAAAAAAATTTTTTTAGGACTTAGTCATTTTTCCGCCGTTTATCAGGCTTTCAGATAGGGGAAATGTCAGTGAGCGTTCCGATTTCAGTTCCAGAGCGATTCGCCCAATGAGTCCTTCATATTTATTCGTTTTCAGACAATTTTCTGAATTTTTGAAAATTTCACTTTTTTGTGAAAATATCCACTAAATGAGGGAATAATATGTGTGAGGGTACCCCAGGAGAGTTCCAAATGTGTGTGGGTCGAATATATATCCCACGGGGCTAAAATTGAAAAAAGTTTAAAAAAATTTTTTTGGACTCAGTCATTTTTTCAGCGTTTAGCAGACTTTCAGATAGGGGAAATGTCAATGAGCGTTCCGATTTCAGTTCCAGAGCGATTCACCCGATGAGTCCTTCATATTTAGTCGTTTTCAGCCAATTTTCAGAATTTTTGATAATTTCACTTTTTTGTGAAAATATCCACTAAATGAGGGAATAACATGTGTGAGGGTACCCCAGGAGAGTTCCAAATGTGTGTGGGTAGAATATATATCCGACAGGGGTAAAATTGAAAAAAGTTGAAAAAAATTTTTTTGGACTTAGTCATTTTTCCGGCGTTTATCAGACTTTCAGATAGGGGAAATGTCAGTGAGCATTCCGATTTCAGTTCCAGAGTGATTCGCCCAATGAGTCCTTCATATTTAGTTGTTTTCAGCCAATTTTCTGAATTTTTGAAAATTTCACTTTTTTGTGAAAATATCCACTAAATGAGGGAATAATATGTGTGAGGGTACCCCAGGAGAGTTCCAAATGTGTGTGGGTAGAATATATATACCACGGGGTTAAAATTGAAAAAAGTTGAAAAAAATTTTTTTTTAGACTTAGTCATTTTTCCGGCGTTTATCAGACTTTCAGATAGGAGAAATGTCAGTGAGCATTACCATTTCAGTTCCAGAGCGATTTGCCCGATGAGTCCTTCATATTTAGTCATTTTCAGCCAATTTTCTGAATTTTTGAAAATTTCACTTTTTTGTGAAAATATCCACTAAATGAGGGAATAATATGTGTGAAGGTACCCCAGGAGAGTTCCATATGTGTGTGGGTAGAATATATATCCCACGGGGGTAAAATTGAAAAAAGTTTAAAAAAATTTTTTTAGGACTTAGTCATTTTTCCGCCGTTTATCAGGCTTTCAGATAGGGGAAATGTCAGTGAGCGTTCCGATTTCAGTTCCAGAGTGATTCGCCCAATGAGTCCTTCATATTTATTCGTTTTCAGACAATTTTCTGAATTTTTGAAAATTTCACTTTTTTGTGAAAATATCCACTAAATGAGGGAATAATATGTGTGAGGGTACCCCAGGAGAGTTCCAAATGTGTGTGGGTCGAATATATATCCCACGGGGCTAAAATTGAAAAAAGTTTAAAAAAATTTTTTTGGACTCAGTCATTTTTTCAGCGTTTAGCAGACTTTCAGATAGGGGAAATGTCAATGAGCGTTCCGATTTCAGTTCCAGAGCGATTCACCCGATGAGTCCTTCATATTTAGTCGTTTTCAGCCAATTTTCAGAATTTTTGATAATTTCACTTTTTTGTGAAAATATCCACTAAATGAGGGAATAACATGTGTGAGGGTACCCCAGGAGAGTTCCAAATGTGTGTGGGTAGAATATATATCCGACAGGGGTAAAATTGAAAAAAGTTGAAAAAAATTTTTTTGGACTTAGTCATTTTTCCGGCGTTTATCAGACTTTCAGATAGGGGAAATGTCAGTGAGCATTCCGATTTCAGTTCCAGAGTGATTCGCCCAATGAGTCCTTCATATTTAGTTGTTTTCAGCCAATTTTCTGAATTTTTGAAAATTTCACTTTTTTGTGAAAATATCCACTAAATGAGGGAATAATATGTGTGAGGGTACCCCAGGAGAGTTCCAAATGTATATGGGTAGAATATATATCCCACGGGGGTAGAATTGAAAAAAGTTGAAATTTTTTTTTTTTTCGACTTAGTCATTTTTCCGGCGTTTATTAGACCTTCAGATAGGAGAAATGTCAGTGAGCGTTTCGATTTCAGTTCCAGAGCGATTCGCCCGATGAGTCCTTCATATTTATTCGTTTTCAGACAATTTTCTGAATTTTTGAAAATTTCACTTTTTTGTGAAAATATCCACTAAATGAGGGAATAATATGTGTGAGGGTACCCCAGGAGAGTTCCAAATGTGTGTGGGTAGAATATATATCCCACAGGGGTAAAACTTGAAAAAAGTTTAAAAAATTTTTTTTTGGACTTAGTCATTTTTTCAGCGTTTATCAGACTTTCAGATAGGGGAAATGTCAGTGAGCGTTCCGATTTCAGTTCCAGAGCGATTCGCCCAATGTGTCCTTCATATTTAGTCATTTTCAGCCAATTTTCTGAATTTTAGAAAATTTCACTTTTTTGTGAAAATATCCACTAAATGAGGGAATAATATGTGTGAGGGTACCCCAGGAGAGTTCCAAATGTATATGGGTAGAATATATATCCCACGGGGGTAAAAGTGAAAAAAGTTGAATTTTTTTTTTTTTCGACTTAGTCATTTTTCTGGCGTTCATCAGACTTTCAGATAGGGGAAATGTTAGTGAGCGTTCCGATTTCAGTTCCAGAGCGATTCGCCCAATGTGTCCTTCATATTTAGTCATTTTCAGCCAATTTTCTGAATTTTTGAAAATTTCACTTTTTTGTGAAAATATCCACTAAATGAGGGAATAATATGTGTGAGGGTACCCCAGGAGAGTTCCAAATGTATATGGGTAGAATATATATCCCACAGGGGTAAAATTGAAAAAAGTTTAAAAAAATTTTTTTTGGACTTAGTCATTTTTCCGGCTTTTATCAGACTTTCAGATAGGGGAAATGTCAGTGAGCGTTCCAATTTCAGTTCCAGAGCGATTTGCCCGATGAGTCCTTCATATTTAGTCATTTTCAGCCAATTTTCTGAATTTTTGAAAATTTCACTTTTTTGTGAAAATATCCACTAAATGAGGGAATAATATGTGTGAGGGTACCCCAGGAGAGTTCCAAATGTGTGTGGGTAGAATATATATCCCACGGGGGTAAAATTGAAAAAAGTTGAAATTTTTTTTTTTTTCGACTTAGTCATTTTTCCGGCGTTTATCAGACTTTCAGATATGGGAAATGTTAGTGAGCGTTCCGATTTCAGTTCCAGAGTGATTTGACCAATGTATCCTTCATATTTAGTCATTTTCAGACAATTTTCAGAATTTTTGAAAATTTCACTTTTTTGTGAAAATATCCACTAAATGAGGGAATAATATGTGTGAGGGTACCCCAGGAGAGTTCCAAAGGTGTGGGCAGAATATATATTCACAGGGGTAAAATTGAAAAAAGTTGAAAAAATTTTTTGGGGGGACTTAGTCATTTTTTCGGCGTTTATCAGACTTTCAGATAGGGGAAATGTCAGTGCGCATGCCGATTTCAGTTCCAGAGTGATTCGCCCGATGAGTCCTTCATATTTTGTCGTTTTCAGCCAATTTTCTGAATTTTTGAAAATTTCACTTTTTTGTGAAAATATCCACTAAATGAGGGAATAATATGTGTGAGGGTACCCCAGGAGAGTTCTAAATGTGTGTGGGTAGAATATATATCCCACGGGGGTAAAATTGAAAAAAGTTCAAATAAAATTTTTTTTGGACTTAGTCATTTTTCCGCCGTTTATCAGACTTTCAGATAGGGGAAATGTCAGTGCGCATGCCGATTTCAGTTCCAGAGTGATTCGCCCGATGAGTCCTTCATATTTTGTCGTTTTCAGCCAATTTTCTGAATTTTTGAAAATTTCACTTTTTTGTGAAAATATCCACTAAATGAGGGAATAATATGTGTGAGGGTACCCCAGGAGAGTTCCAAATGTGTGTGGGTAGAATATATATCCACAGGGGTAAAATTGAAAAAAGTTGAAAAAATTTTTTTTGGGGACTTAGTCATTTTTCCGGCGTTTATCAGACTTTCAGATAGAGGAAATGTCAGTGAGCATTCCGATTTCAGTTCCAGAGCGATTCGACCGATGAGACCTTCATATTTATTCGTTTTCAGCCAATTTTCTGAATTTTTGAAAATTTTACTTTTTTGTGAAAATATCCACTAAATGAGAGAATAATATGTGTGAGGGTACCCCAGGAGAGTTCCAAATGTGTGTGGGTAGAATATACAGTGCCTACAAGTAGTATTCAACCCCCTGCAGATTTAGCTGGTTTGATAAGATGCAAATAAGTTAGAGCCTTCAAACTGCAAACGAGAGTAGGTTTTATGAACAGAAGCATAAATCTTAAAAACCAAAAAGTTATGTTGCTCAGTTGAATTTTATTAAATTTTAAACATAAAAGTGTGGGTCAATTATTATACAACCCCTATGTTTAATATTTTGTGGAATAACCCTTGTTTGCAATTACAGCTAATAATCGTCTTTTATAAGACCTGATCAGGCCGGCACAGGTCTGTGGAGTTATCTTGGCCCACTCCTCCATGCAGATCTTCTCCAAGTTATCTAGGTTCTTTGGGTGTCTCATGTGGACTTTATTCTTGAGCTCCTTCCACAAGTTTTCAATTAGGTTAAGGTCAGGAGACTGACTAGGCCACTCCAACACCTTGACTTTTTCCCTCTTGAACCAGGCCTTGGTTTTCTTGGCTGTGTGCTTTGGGTCGTTGTCTTGTTGGAAGATGAAATTACGACCCATCTTAAGATCCTTGATGAAGGAGCGGAGGTTCTTGGCCAAAATCTCCAGGTAGGCCGTGCTATCCATCTTCCCTTGGATGCGGACCAGATGGCCAGGCCCCTTGGCAGAGAAACATCCCCACAGCATGATGCTGCCACCACCATGCTTGACTGTAGGGATGGTATTCTTGGGGTCGTATGCAGTGCCATCCAGTCTCCAAACGTCACGTGTGTGGTTGGCACCAAAGATCTTGATCTTGGTATCATCAGACCATAGAACCTTGAACCAGTCTGTCTCAGAGTCCTCCAAGTGATCATGAGCAAACTGTAGACGAGCCTTGACATGACGCTTTGAAAGTAAAGGTACCTTACGGGCTCGTCTGGAACGGAGACCATTGCGGTGGAGTATGTTACTTATGGTATTGATTGAAACCAATGTCCCCACTGCCATGAGATCTTCCCGGAGCTCCTTCCTTGTTGTCCTTGGGTTAGCCTTGACTCTTCGGACAAGCCTGGCCTTGGCACGGGAGGACACTTTCAAAGGCTGTCCTGGCCGTGGAAGGCTAACAGTAGTTACATAAGCCTTCCACTTATGGATGATGCTCCCAACAGTGGAGACAGGTAGGCCCAACTCCTTGGAAAGGGTTTTGTACCCCTTGCCAGCCTTGTGACCCTCCACGATCTTGTCTCTGATGGCCTTGGAATGCTCCTTTGTCTTTCCCATATTGACCATGTCTGAGTGCTGTTCACAAGTTTGGGGAGGGTCTTAAATAGTCAGAAAAGGCTGACAAAAGAGATCTTTAATCCACACATGTGAAGCTCATTATTCTTAGTGCCTGAACTACTTCTTAATACTTTTGGGGGACCAAACAGAATTCTTGTGGTTTGAGGGGTTGAATAATAAATGACACTCTGAATTAACTTTTAACGTTTTTAAAAAAAAAACAAAAAAAAAACAAAAACAAAATTTGCTGCAGTGCATTTCCCACTTCCAGGCTGATCTACAGTACAAATGTCACAATGCCAAGTTAATTCCGCATGTGTCAACCAGCTAAATCTGCAGGGGGTTGAATACTACTTGTAGGCACTGTAAATCCACAGGGGTAAAATTGAAAAAAGTTGAAAAAAATTTTTTTCGGGACTTAGTCATTTTTCCGGCGTTTATCAGACTTTCAGATAGGGGAAATGTCAGTGAGCATTCCGATTTCAGTTCCAGAGCGATTCGACCGATGAGACCTTCATATTTAGTCGTTTTCAGCCAATTTTCTGAATTTTTGAAAATTTCACTTTTTGTGAAAATATCCACTAAATGAGAGAATAATATGTGTGAGGGTACCCCAGGAGAGTTCCAAATGTGTGTGGGTAGAATATATATCCCACGAGGGTAAAATTGAAAAAAGTTGAAAAAAATATTTTTTTGGACTTAGTCATTTTTCCGGCGTTTATCAGACTTTCAGAGAGGGGAAATGTCAGTGAGCGCTCCAATTTCAGTTCCAGAGCGATTTGCCCGATGAGTCCTTCATATTTAGTCATTTTCAGCCATTTTTCTGAATTTTTGAAAATTTCACTTTTTTGTGAAAATATCCACTAAATGATGGAATAATATGTGTGAGGGTACCCCAGGAGAGTTCCAAAAGTGTGGGTAGAATATATATCCACAGGGGTAAAATTGAAAAAAGTTGAAAAAAAATTTTATTTGGACTTAGTCATTTTTCCGCCGTTTATCAGACTTTCAGATAGGGGAAATGTCAGTGAGCATGCCGAATTCAGTTCCAGAGTGATTCGCCCGATGAGTCCTTCATATTTTGTCGTTTTTAGCCAATTTTCTGAATTTTTGAAAATTTCACTTTTTTGTGAAAATATCCACTAAATGAGGGAATAATATGTGTGAGGGTAACCCAGGAGAGTTCCAAATGTGTGTGGGTAGAATATATATCGCACGGGGGTAAAATTGAAAAAAGTTGAAAACATTCTTTTGGGGGACTCAGTCATTTTTCCAGCATTTATCAGACTTTCAGATAGGGGAAATGTCAGTGAGTATTCTGATTTCAGTTCCAGAGCGATTCGCCCAATGAGTCCTTCATATTTTGTCGTTTTCAGCCAATTTTCTGAATTTTTGAAAATTTCACTTTTTTTGTGAAAATATCCACTAAATGAGGGAATAATATGTGTGAGGGTACCCCAGGAGAGTTCCAGATGTGTGTGGGTAGAATTTATATCGCACGGGGGTAAAGTTGAAAAAAGTTGAAAAATTTTTTTGGGGGGTCTTAGTCATTTTTCCGGCGTTTATCAGACTTTCAGATAGGGGAAATGTCAGTGAGCGTTCCGATTTCAGTTCCAGAGCGATTCGCCCGATGAGTCCTTCATATTTAGTCGTTTTCAGCCAATTTTCTGAATTTTTGAAAATTTCACTTTTTTTTGAAAATATCCACTAAATGAGGGAATAATATGTGTGAGGGTACCCCAGGAGAGTTCCAAATGTGTGTGGGTAGAATATATATCGCACGGGGATAAAATTGAAAAAAGGTGAAACATTTTTTTGGGGGGAGTTAGTCATTTTTCCGGCGTTTATCAGACTTTCGGATAGGGGAAATTTCAGTGAGCGTTCTGATTTTAGTTCCAGAGCGATTCGCCCGATAAGTCCTTCATATTTAGTCGTTTTCAGCCAATTTTCTGAACTTTTGAAAATTTCACTTTTTTGTGAAAATATCCACTAAATGAGGGAATAATATGTGTGAGGGTACCCCAGGAGAGTTCCAAATGTGTGTGGGTAGAATATATATCCACAGGGGAAAAATTGAAAAAAGTTAAAAAAAAAAATTTTGGGGGACTTAGTCATTTTTCCAGCGTTTATCAGACTTTCAGATAGGGGAAATGTCAGTGAGCGTTACGATTTCAGTTGCAGAGCAATTCGCCCGATGAGTTCTTCATACTTTTTTGTGAAAATATCCACTAAATGAGGGAATAATGTGTGTGAGGGTACCCCAGGAGAGTTCCAAATGTGTGTGGGTAGAATATATATCTCAAGGGGGTAAAATTGAAAACCGTTGAAAAAAATTTTTTTTTGGACTTAGTAATTTTTCCGGCGTTTATCAGAGTTTCAGATAGGGGAAATGTCAGTGAGCGTTACGATTTCAGTTGCAGAGCAATTCGCCCGATGAGTCCTTCATACTTTTTTGTGAAAATATCCACTAAATGAGAGAATAATGTGTGTGAGGGTACCCCAGGAGAGTTCCAAATGTGTGTGGGTAGAATATATATCCCACGGGGGTAAAATTGAAAAAAAATTTTTTTGGACTTAGTCATTATTCCGGCGTTTATCAGACTTTCAGATAGGGGAAATGTCAGTGAGCGTTCCGATTTCAGTTCCGGAGCTATTCGCCCAATGCGTCCTTCATATTTAGTCGTTTTCAACCAAATATCTGAATTTTTGAAAATTTCACTTTTTTGTGAAAATATCCACTAAATGAGGGAATAATATGTGTGAGGGTACCCCAGGAGAGTTCAAAATGTGTGTGGGTAGAATATATATCCACAGGGGTAAAATTGAAAAAAGTTTAAAAAATTTTTTTTTTGGACTTAGTCATTTTTCCGGCGTTTATCAGACTTTCAGCTAGGGAAAGTGACAGTGAGTGTTCCGATTTCAGTTCCAGAGTGATTCGCCCGTTGAGTCCTTCATATTTAGTCGTTTGCAGCCAATTTTCTGAATTTCTGAAAATTTCACTTTTATGTGAAAATATCCACTAAATGAGGGAATAACATGTGTGAGGTTACCCCAGGAGAGTTCCAAAAGTGTGGGTAGAATAAGTATCCCCAGGGGTAAAATTGAAAAAATTAAAAAAAAATTTTTTTGGGGACTTAGTCATTTTTCTGGCATTTATCTGACTTTCAGATAGGGAAAATGTCAGTGAGCATTCCGATTTCAGTTCCAGAGCGATTCGCCCGATGAGTCCTTCATATTTAGTCGTTTTCAGCCAATTTTCTGAATTTTTGAAAATTTCACTTTTTTGTGAAAATATCCACTAAATGAGGGAATAATATGTGTGAGGGTACCCCAGGAGAGTTCCAAATGTGTGTGGGTAGATTATATATCCCACGGGGGTAAAATTGAAAAAAGTTGAAAAAAAATTTTTTTTGGACTTAGTCATTTTTCCGGAGTTTATCAAACTTTCAGATACGAGAAATGTCAGTGAGCGTTCCGATTTCATTTCCAGAGCGATTCGCCTGATGAGTCCTTCATATTTAGTCGTTTTCAGCAAGTTTTCTGAATTTTTGAAAATTTCACTTTTTTGTGAAAATATCCACTAAATGAGCGAATAATATGTGTGAGGGTATGCTAGGAGAGTTCCAAATGTGTGTGGGTAGAATATATATCCACAGGGGTAAAATTGAAAAAAGTTTGAAAAAATTTTTTTGGGGAATTAGTCATTTTTCCGGCGTTTATCAGACTTTCAGATAGGGGAAATGTCAGTGAGCGTTAAGATTTCAGTTCCAGAGCGATTTGCCCGATGAGTCCTTCATATTTAGTCGTTTTCAGCCAATTTTCAGAATTTTTGAAAATTTCACTTTTTTGTGAAAATATCCACTAAATGAGGGAATAATATGTGTGATGGTACCCCAGGAGAGTTCCAAATGTGTGTGGGTAGAATATATATCCCACGGGGGTAAAATAGAAAAAAGTTTAAAAAAATTTTTTTTTGGACTTAGTCATATTTCTGGCATTTATCAGACTTTCAGATAGGGGAAATGTCAGTGAGCGTTCCGTTTTCAGTTCCAGAGCAATTCGCCCGATGAGCCGTTCATATTTAGTCGTTTTCAGCCAATTTTCTGAATTTTTGAAAATTTCACTTTTTTGTGAAAATATCCACTAAATGAGGGAATAATATGTGTGAGGGTACCCCAGGAGAGTTCCAAATGTGTGTTGGTAGAATATATATCTCACGGGAGTAAAATTGTAAAAAAATTTTCTTTGGACTTAGTCATTTTTCCGGCATTTATCAGACTTTCAGATAGGGGAAATGTCAGTGAGCGTTCCTATTTCAGTTCCAGAGCAATTCGCCCGATGAGTCCTTCATGTTTTCTCGTTTTCAGCCAATTTTCAGAATTTTTGAAAATTTCACTTTTTTGTGAAAATATCCACTAAATGAGGGAATAATATTTGTGAGGGTACGTCAGGAGAGTTACAAATGTGTGTGGGTAGAATATATATCCACAGGGGTAAAATTGAAAAAAGTTTGAAAAATTTTTTTGGGGACTTAGTCATTTTTCCGGCGTTTATCAGACTTTCAGATAGGGGAAATGTAAGTGAGCATTGCGATTTCAGTTCCAGAGCGATTCGCCCGATGAGTCCTTCATATTTAGTCGTTTTTAGCCAATTTTCTGAATTTTTGAAAATTTCACTTTTTTGTGAAAATATCCACTAAATGAGGGAATAATATGTGTGAGGGTACCCCAGGAGAGTTCCAAATGTGTGTTGGTAGAATATATATCTCACGGGAGTAAAATTGTAAAAAAATTTTCTTTGGACTTAGTCATTTTTCCGGCCTTTATCAGACTTTCAGATAGGGGTAATGTCAGTGAGCGTTCCGATTTCAGTTCCAGAGCGATTCGCCCGATGAGTCCTTCATATTTAGTCGTTTTCAGCCAATTTTCTGAATTTTTGAAAATTTCACTTTTTTGTGAAAATAGCCACTAAATGAGGGAATAATATGTGTAAGGGTACATCAGGAGAGTTCCAAATGTGTGTGGGTAGAATATATATCCACAAGGGTAAAATTGAAAACAGTTGAAAAATTTTTTTTGGGAGTTTCTCATTTTTCCGGCGTTTTTCAGACTTTCAGATAGGGGAAATGTCAGTGAGTGTTCCGATTTCAGTTCCAGAGCGATTTGCCCGATGAGTCCTTCATATTTAGTCGTTTTCAGCCAATTTTCTGAATTTTTGAAAATTTCACTTTTTTGTGAAAATATCCACTAAATGAGGGAATAATATGTGTGAGGGAACCCCAGAAGAGTTCCAAATGTGTGTGGGTAGAATATATATCTCACGGGAGTAAAATTGAAAAAAAAATTTCTTTGGACTTAGTCATTTTTCCGGCGTTTATCAGACTTTCAGATAGGGGAAATGTCAGTGAGCGTTCCTATTTCAGTTCCAGAGCAATTCGCCCGATGAGTCCTTCATGTTTTCTCGTTTTCAGCCAATTTTCAGAATTTTTGAAAATTTCACTTTTTTGTGAAAATATCCACTAAATGAGGGAATAATATGTGTGAGGGTACGTCAGGAGAGTTACAAATGTGTGTGGGTAGAATATATATCCACAGGGGTAAAATTGAAAAAAGTTTGAAAAATTTTTTTGGGGACTTAGTCATTTTTCCGGCGTTTATCAGACTTTCAGATAGGGGAAATGTAAGTGAGCATTGCGATTTCAGTTCCAGAGCGATTCGCCCGATGAGTCCTTCATATTTAGTCGTTTTTAGCCAATTTTCTGAATTTTTGAAAATTTCACTTTTTTGTGAAAATATCCACTAAATGAGGGAATAATATGTGTGAGGGTACCCCAGGAGAGTTCCAAATGTGTGTTGGTAGAATATATATCTCACGGGAGTAAAATTGTAAAAAAATTTTCTTTGGACTTAGTCATTTTTCCAGCTTTTATCAGACTTTCAGATAGGGGTAATGTCAGTGAGCGTTCCGATTTCAGTTCCAGAGCGATTCGCCCGATGAGTCCTTCATATTTAGTCGTTTTCAGCCAATTTTCTGAATTTTGAAAATTTCACTTTTTTGTGAAAATATCCACTAAATGAAGGAATAATATGTGTGAGGGTACCCCAGGAGAGTTCCAAATGTGTGTGGTTAGAATATATATTATACGGGGGTAAAATTGAAGAAAGTTGAAAAAAATTTTTTGGAGAACTTAGTCATTTTTCCAGCATTTATCAGACTTTCAGATAGGGGAAATGTCAGTGAGCGTTCCGATTTCAGTTCCAGAGCGATTCGCCCGATGAGTCCTTCATATTTAGTCGTTTTCAGCCAATTTTCTGAATTTTTGAAAATTTCACTTTTTTGTGAAAATATCCACTAAATGAGTGAATAATATGTGTGAGGGTACCCCAGGAGAGTTCCAAATGTGTGTGGGTAGAATATATATCCCACGGGGGTAAAATTGAAAAATGTTGAGAAAAATTTTTTTTTTGGACTTAGTCATTTTTCCGGTGTTTATCAGACTTTCAGATAGGGGAAATGTCAGTGAGCATCCTGATTTCAGTTCCAGAGCAATTCGCCCGATGAGTCCTTCATATTTAGTCGTTTTCAGCCAATTTTCGGAATTTTTGAAAATTTCACTCTTTTGTGAAAATATCCACTAAATGAGGAAATAATATGTTTGAGGGTACCCTAGGAAAGTTCCAAATGTGTGTGGGTAGAATATATATCCCACGGGGGTAAAATTGAAAAAAGTTTAAAAAAATTTTTTTTTGAACTTATTCATTTTTCCGGCGTTTATCAGACTTTCAGATAGAGGAAATGTCAGTGAATATTCTGATTTCAGTTCCAGAGCGATTCGCCCGATGATTCCTTCATATTTCGTCGTTTTCAGCCAATCTTCAGAATTTTTGAAAATTTCACTTTTTTGTCTAAATATCCACTAAGTGAGGGAATAATATGTGTGAGGGTACCCTAGGAGCGTTCCAAATGTGTGTGGGTAGAATATATATCCCACAGGGGTAAAATTGAAAAAAGTTGAAAAAATTTTCTTTTTGGACTTAGCAATTTTTTCAGCGTTTATCAGACTTTCAGATAGGGGAAATGTCAGTGAGCGTTCCGATTTAAGTTCCAGAGCAATGCGCCCATTGAGTCCTTCAAATTTAGTCGTTTTCAGCCAATTTTCTGAATTTTTGAAAATTTCACTTTTTTATGAAAATATCCACTAAATGAGGGAATAATATGTGTGAGGGTACCCCAGGAGAGTTCCAAATGTGTGTGGGTAGAATATATATCCCACGGGGGTAAAATTGAAAAAAGTTGAAAACATTTTTTTTTTACTTAATCATTTTTCCGGCGTTTATCAGACTTTCAGATAGGGGAAATGTCAGTGAGCGTTCCGATTTCAGTTCCAGAGCGATTCGCCCGATGAGTCCTTCATATTTAGTCGTTTTCAGCCAACTTCCTCAATTTTTGAAAATTTCACTTTTTTTGTGAAAATATCCACTAAATGAGGGAATAATATATGTGAGGGTACCCCAGGAGAGTTCCAAATGTGTGTGGGTAGAATGTATATCCCACGGGGGTAAAATTGAAAAAAGTTGGAAAAAATTATTTTTTTGACTTAGTCATTTTTCTGCCGTTTATCAGACTTTCAGATAGGGGAAATGTCAGTTAGCATAACGATTTCAGTTCCAGAGCGAATTGCCCGATGATTCCTTCATATTTAGTCGTTTTCAGCCAATTTTCTGAATTTTTGAAAATTTCACTTTTTTGTGAAAATATCCACTAAATGAGATAATAATATGTGTGAGGGTACCCTAGGAAAGTTCCAAATGTGTGTGGGTAGAATATATATCCCACGGGGGTAAAATTGAAAAAAGTTAAAAAAAATTTTTTTTTTGGACTTAGTCATTTTTTCAGCGTTTATCAGACTTTCAGATAGGGGAAATGTCAGTGAGCGTTCCGATTTAAGTTCCAGAGCAATTCGCCTGATGAGTCCTTCATATTTGGTCGTTTTCAGCCAATTTTCTACATTTTTGAAAATTTCACTTTTTTATGAAAATATCCACTAAATGAGGGAATAATATGTGAGAGGGTACCCCAGGAGAGTTCCAAATGTGTGTGGGTAGAATATATATCCCACGGGGGTAAAATTGAAAAAAGTTGAAAACATTTTTTTTTTGAACTTAGTCATTTTTCCGGCGTTTATCAGACTTTCAGATAGGAGAAATGTCAGTGAGCGTTCCGATTTGAGATCCAGAGCGATTCGTCCGATGAGTCCTTCATATTTAGTCGTTTTCAGCCAATTTTCTCAATTTTTGAAAATTTCACTTTTTTGTGAAAATATCCACTAAATGAGGGAATAATATGTGTGAGGGTACCCCAGGAGAGTTCCAAATGTGTGTTGGTAGAATATATATCTCACGGGAGTAAAATTGTAAAAAAATTTTCTTTGGACTTAGTCATTTTTCCGGCCTTTATCAGACTTTCAGATAGGGGTAATGTCAGTGAGCGTTCCGATTTCAGTTCCAGAGCGATTCGCCCGATGAGTCCTTCATATTTAGTCGTTTTCAGCCAATTTTCTGAATTTTTGAAAATTTCACTTTTTTGTGAAAATAGCCACTAAATGAGGGAATAATATGTGTAAGGGTACATCAGGAGAGTTCCAAATGTGTGTGGGTAGAATATATATCCACAAGGGTAAAATTGAAAACAGTTGAAAAATTTTTTTTGGGAGTTTCTCATTTTTCCGGCGTTTTTCAGACTTTCAGATAGGGGAAATGTCAGTGAGTGTTCCGATTTCAGTTCCAGAGCGATTTGCCCGATGAGTCCTTCATATTTAGTCGTTTTCAGCCAATTTTCTGAATTTTTGAAAATTTCACTTTTTTGTGAAAATATCCACTAAATGAGGGAATAATATGTGTGAGGGAACCCCAGAAGAGTTCCAAATGTGTGTGGGTAGAATATATATCTCACGGGAGTAAAATTGAAAAAAAAATTTCTTTGGACTTAGTCATTTTTCCGGCGTTTATCAGACTTTCAGATAGGGGAAATGTCAGTGAGCGTTCCTATTTCAGTTCCAGAGCAATTCGCCCGATGAGTCCTTCATGTTTTCTCGTTTTCAGCCAATTTTCAGAATTTTTGAAAATTTCACTTTTTTGTGAAAATATCCACTAAATGAGGGAATAATATGTGTGAGGGTACGTCAGGAGAGTTACAAATGTGTGTGGGTAGAATATATATCCACAGGGGTAAAATTGAAAAAAGTTTGAAAAATTTTTTGGGGGACTTAGTCATTTTTCCGGCGTTTATCAGACTTTCAGATAGGGGAAATGTAAGTGAGCATTGCGATTTCAGTTCCAGAGCGATTCGCCCGATGAGTCCTTCATATTTAGTCGTTTTTAGCCAATTTTCTGAATTTTTGAAAATTTCACTTTTTTGTGAAAATATCCACTAAATGAGGGAATAATATGTGTGAGGGTACCCCAGGAAAGTTCCAAATGTGTGTTGGTAGAATATATATCTCACGGGAGTAAAATTGTAAAAAAATTTTCTTTGGACTTAGTCATTTTTCCAGCTTTTATCAGACTTTCAGATAGGGGTAATGTCAGTGAGCGTTCCGATTTCAGTTCCAGAGCGATTCGCCCGATGAGTCCTTCATATTTAGTCGTTTTCAGCCAATTTTCTGAATTTTGAAAATTTCACTTTTTTGTGAAAATATCCACTAAATGAAGGAATAATATGTGTGAGGGTACCCCAGGAGAGTTCCAAATGTGTGTGGTTAGAATATATATTATACGGGGGTAAAATTGAAGAAAGTTGAAAAAAATTTTTTGGAGAACTTAGTCATTTTTCCAGCATTTATCAGACTTTCAGATAGGGGAAATGTCAGTGAGCGTTCCGATTTCAGTTCCAGAGCGATTCGCCCGATGAGTCCTTCATATTTAGTCGTTTTCAGCCAATTTTCTGAATTTTTGAAAATTTCACTTTTTTGTGAAAATATCCACTAAATGAGTGAATAATATGTGTGAGGGTACCCCAGGAGAGTTCCAAATGTGTGTGGGTAGAATATATATCCCACGGGGGTAAAATTGAAAAATGTTGAGAAAAATTTTTTTTTTGGACTTAGTCATTTTTCCGGTGTTTATCAGACTTTCAGATAGGGGAAATGTCAGTGAGCATCCTGATTTCAGTTCCAGAGCAATTCGCCCGATGAGTCCTTCATATTTAGTCGTTTTCAGCCAATTTTCGGAATTTTTGAAAATTTCACTCTTTTTTGAAAATATCCACTAAATGAGGAAATAATATGTTTGAGGGTACCCTAGGAAAGTTCCAAATGTGTGTGGGTAGAATATATATCCCACGGGGGTAAAATTGAAAAAAGTTTAAAAAAATTTTTTTTTGAACTTATTCATTTTTCCGGCGTTTATCAGACTTTCAGATAGAGGAAATGTCAGTGAATATTCTGATTTCAGTTCCAGAGCGATTCGCCCGATGATTCCTTCATATTTCGTCGTTTTCAGCCAATCTTCAGAATTTTTGAAAATTTCACTTTTTTGTCTAAATATCCACTAAGTGAGGGAATAATATGTGTGAGGGTACCCTAGGAGCGTTCCAAATGTGTGTGGGTAGAATATATATCCCACAGGGGTAAAATTGAAAAAAGTTGAAAAAATTTTCTTTTTGGACTTAGTAATTTTTTCAGCGTTTATCAGACTTTCAGATAGGGGAAATGTCAGTGAGCGTTCCGATTTAAGTTCCAGAGCAATGCGCCCATTGAGTCCTTCAAATTTAGTCGTTTTCAGCCAATTTTCTGAATTTTTGAAAATTTCACTTTTTAATGAAAATATCCACTAAATGAGGGAATAATATGTGTGAGGGTACCCCAGGAGAGTTCCAAATGTGTGTGGGTAGAATATATATCCCACGGGGGTAAAATTGAAAAAAGTTGAAAACATTTTTTTTTTACTTAATCATTTTTCCGGCGTTTATCAGACTTTCAGATAGGGGAAATGTCAGTGAGCGTTCCGATTTCAGTTCCAGAGCGATTCGCCCGATGAGTCCTTCATATTTAGTCGTTTTCAGCCAACTTCCTCAATTTTTGAAAATTTCACTTTTTTTGTGAAAATATCCACTAAATGAGGGAATAATATATGTGAGGGTACCCCAGGAGAGTTCCAAATGTGTGTGGGTAGAATGTATATCCCACGGGGGTAAAATTGAAAAAAGTTGGAAAAAATTATTTTTTTGACTTAGTCATTTTTCTGCCGTTTATCAGACTTTCAGATAGGGGAAATGTCAGTTAGCATAACGATTTCAGTTCCAGAGCGAATTGCCCGATGATTCCTTCATATTTAGTCGTTTTCAGCCAATTTTCTCAATTTTTGAAAATTTCACTTTTTTGTGAAAATATCCACTAAATGAGGGAATAATATGTGAGAGGGTACCCCAGGAGAGTTCCAAATGTGTGTTGGTAGAATATATATCCCACGGGGGTAAAATTGAAAAAAGTTTAAAAAAATTTTTTTTTGAACTTAGTCATTTTTCCGGCGTTTATCAGACTTTCAGATAGGGGAAATGTCAGTGAGCGTTCCGATTTGAGATCCAGAGCGATTCGCCCGATGAGTCCTTCATATTTAGTCGTTTTCAGTCAATTTTCTCAATTTTTGAAAATTTCACTTTTTTGTGAAAATATCCACTAAATGAGGGACTAATTTGTGTGAGGGTACCCCAGAAGAGTTCCAAATTTGTGTGGGTAGAATATATATCTCACGGGAGAAAAATTGAAAAAAAATTTTTTTTGGACTTAGTCATTTTTCCTGCGTTTATCAGACTTTCAGATAGGGGAAATGTCAGTGAGCGTTCCGATTTAAGTTCCATAGCGATTCGCCCGATGAGTCCTTCATATTTAGGCGTTTTCAGCCAATTTCCTGAATTTTTGAAAATTTCACTTTTTTTGTGAAAATATCCACTAAATGAGGGAATAATATATGTGAGGGTATCCCAGGAGAGCTCCAAATGTGTGTGGGTAGAATTTATATCCCACGGGGGTAAAATTGAAAAAAGTTGAAAAATAAATTTTTTTTGGACTGTTTTTTTTCAGCGTTTATCAGACTTTCAGATAGAGGAAATGTCTGGGAGCATTCCGATTTCAGTTCCAGAGCGATTCGCCTAATGAGTCCTTCATATTTAGTCGTTTTCAGCTAATTTTCTGAATTTTTGAAAATTTCACTTTTTTGTGAAAATATCCACTAAATGAGGGAATAATATGTGTGAGGGTACCCCAGGAGAGTTCCAAATGTGTGTGGGTAGAATATATATCCCACGGGGGTAAAATTGAAAAAATTTGAAAAAAAATTTTTTTTGGACTTATTCATTTTTCCGGCGTTTATCAGACTTTCAGATATGGGAAATGTCAGTGATCGTTTCGATTTCAGTTTCAGAGCGATTCGCCCCATGATTCCTTCATATTTACTCGTTTTCAGCCAATTTTCTGAATTTTTGAAGATTTTTGTTTTTTGTGAAAATATCCACTAAATGAGGGAATAATATGTGTGAGGGTATGCCAGGAGAGTTCCAAATGTGTGTGGGTAAAATATATATCCCACGGGGGTAAAATTGAAAAAAAAATTTTTTGGACTTAGTCATTTTTCCGCCGTTTATCAGACTTTCAGATAGGGGAAATGTCAGTGAGCGTTCCAATTTAATTTCCAGAGCGATTTGCCCGATGAGTCCTTCATATTTAGTCGTTTCAGCCAATTTTCTGAATTTTTGAAAATGTCACTTTTTTTATGAAAATATCCACTAAATGAGGGAATAATATGTGTAAGGGTACCCTAGGAAAGTTCCAAATGTGTGTGGGTAGAATATATATCCCACGGGGGTAAAATTGAAAAAAGTAAAAAAAAATTTTTTTTTGAACTTATTCATTTTTCCGGCGTTTATCAGACTTTCAGACAGGGGAAATGTCAGTGAGCGTTCCGATTTCAGTTCCAGAGCGATTCGCCCGATGAATCCTTCATATTTAGTCGTTTATAGCCAATTTTCTGAATTTTTGAAAATGTCACTTTTTTGTGAAAATATCCACTAAATGAGAGAATAATATGTGTGAGGGTACCCTAGGAGAGTTCCAAATGTGTGTGGGTAGAATATATATCCCACGGGGCTAAAATTGAAAAAAGTTAAAAAAATTATTTTTTTGGACTTAGTCATTTTTTCAGCGTTTATCAGACTTTCAGATAGAGGAAATGTCAGTGAATATTTTGATTTCAATTCCAAAGCGATTCGCCCGATGATTCCTTCATATTTCGTCATTTTCAGCCAATCTTCAGAATTTTTGAAAATGTCACTTTTTTGTGAAAATATCCACTAAATGAGAGAATAATATGTGTGAGGGTACCCCAGGAGAGTTCCAAATGTGTGTGGGTAGAATATATATCCCACAGGGGTAAAATTGAAAAAAGTTGAAAAAATTTTTTTTTTGGACTTAGTAATTTTTTCAGCGTTTATCAGACTTTCAGATAGGGGAAATGTCAGTGAGCATTCCGATTTAAGTTCTAGAGCAATTCGCCCGATGAGTCCTTCATATTTAGTCGTTTTCAGCCAATTTTCTGAATTTTTGAAAATTTCACTTTTTTATGAAAATATCCACTAAATGAGGGAATAATATGTGTGAGGGTACCCCAGGAGAGTTCCAAATGTGTGTGGGTAGAATATATATCCCACTGGGGTAAAATTGAAAAAAGTTGAAAAATTTTTTTTTTGGACTGTCATATTTTCAGCATTTATCAGACTTTCAGATAGGGGAAATGTCAGTGAGCGTTCCTATTTAAGTTCCAGAGCGATTCGCGCGATGAGTCCTTCATATTTAGTCGTTTTCAGCCAATTTTCAGAATTTTTGAAAATTTCACTGTTTTGTGAAAATATCCACTAAATGAGGGAATAATATGTCTGAGGGTACCCCAGGAGAGTTCCAAATGTGTGTGGGTAGATTATATATCCCACGGGGGTAAAATTGAAAAAGTTGAAAATTTTTTTGGGGGATTTAGTCCTTTCTCCGGCGTTTATCAGACTTTCAGATAGGGGAAATGTCAGTAAGCGTTCCGATTTCAGTTCCAGAGCGATTCGCCCGATGAGTCCTTCATATTTAGTCGTTTTCAGCCAATTTTCTGAATTTTTGAAAATTTCACTTTTTTGTGAAAATATCCACTAAATGAGGGAATAATATGTGTGAGGGTACCCCAGGAGGGTTCCAAATGTGTGTGGGTAGAATATATATCCCACGGGGGTAAAATTGAAAAAAGTTGAAAAAATTTTCTTTTTTGGACTTAGTCATTTCTCCGGCGTTCATCAGACTTTCAGATAGGGGAAATGTTAGTGAGCATTCTGATTTCAGTTCCAGAGCGAATTGCCCAGTGATTCCTTCATATTTAGTAGTTTTCAGCCAATTTTCTGAATTTTTGAAAATTTCACTTTTTTGTGAAAATATCCACTAAATGAGGGAATAATATGTCTGAGGGTACCCCAGGAGAGTACCAAATGTGTGTGGGTAGAATATATATCCCACGGGGGTAAAATTGAAAAAAAATTTTTTTTGGACGTAGTCATTTTTCCGGCGTTTATCAGACTTTTAGATACGGGAAATGTCAGTGAGCGTTCCGATTTCAGTTCCAGAGCGATTCGACTGATGAGTCCTTCATATTTAGTCGTTTTCAGTCAATTTTCAGAATTTTTGAAAATTTCCCTTTTTTTGAAAATATCCACTAAATGAGGGAATAATATGTGTGAGGGTACCCCAGGAGAGTTCCAAATGTGTGTGGGTAGAATATATATCCCACGGGGGTAAAATTGAAAAAAGTTGAAAACATTTTTTCTTTCTACTTAGTCATTTTTCTGGCGTTTATCAGACTTTCAGATAGGGGAAATGTCAGTGAGCGTTCCGATTTCAGTTCCAGAGCGATTCGCCAGATGACTCTTTCATATTTAGTCGTTTTCAGCCAATTTTCTGAATTTTTGCAAATTTCACTTTTTGGTGAAAATATCCACTAAATGAGGGAATAATATGTGTGAGGGTACCCCAGGAGAGTTTCGAATGTGTGTGGGTAGAATATATATCCCACGGGGGTAAAATTGAAAAAAAAAAAATTTTCGACGTAGTCATTTTTCCGGCGTTTATCAGACTTTCAGATAGGGGAAATGTCAGTGAGCGTTCCGATTTAAGTTCCAGAGCGATTCGCCCGATGATTCCTTCATATTTAGTCGTTTTCAGCCAATTTTCTGAATTTTTGAAAATTTCACTTTTTTGTGAAAATATCCACTAAATGAGGGAATAATATGCGTGAGGGTACCCCAGGAGGGTTCCAAATGTGTGTGGGTAGAATATATATCCCACGGGGGTAAAATTGAAAAGAAAAATTTTTTCGACGTAGTCATTTTCCCGGCGTTTATCAGACTTTCAGACAGGGGAAATGTCAGTGAGCGTTCCGATTTAAGTTCCAGAGCAATTCGCCCGATGAGTCCTTCATATTTGGTCGTTTTCAGCCAATTTTCAAAATTTTTGAAAATTTCACTTTTTTATGAAAATATCCACTAAATGAGGGAATAATATGTGAGAGGGTACCCCAGGAGAGTTCCAAATGTGTGTGGGTAGAATATATATCCCACGGGGTAAAATTGAAAAAAGTTGAAAACATTTTTTTTTTGAACTTAGTCATTTTTCCGGCGTTTATCAGACTTTCAGATAGGGGAAATGTCAGTGAGCGTTCCGATTTCAGTTCCAAAGCGATTCGCCTGATGAGTCCTTCATATTTAGTCGTTTTCAGTCAATTTTCCGAATTTTTGAAAATTTCACTTTTTTGTGAAAATATCCGATAAACGAGGGAATAATATGTGTGAGGGTACCCTAGGAGAGTTCCAAATATGTGTGGGTAGAACATATATCCCACGGGGCTAAAATTGAAAAAAGTTGAAAAATAAATTTTTTTTGGACTGTTATTTTTCCAGCGTTTATCAGACTTTCAGATAGGGGAAATGTCAGTGAGCGTTCCGATTTCAGTTCCAAAGCGATTCGCCTGATGAGTCCTTCATATTTAGTCGTTTTCAGTCAATTTTCCGAATTTTTGAAAATTTCACTTTTTTGTGAAAATATCCGATAAACGAGGGAATAATATGTGTGAGGGTACCCTAGGAGAGTTCCAAATATGTGTGGGTAGAACATATATCCCACGGGGTAAAATTGAAAAAAGTTGAAAAATTTTTTTTTTGGACTTAGTCATTTTTTCAGCGTTTATCAGACTTTCAGATAGGGGAAATGTCAGTGAGCGTTCCGATTTAAGTTCCATAGCGATTCGCCCGATGAGTCCTTCATATTTAGTCGTTTTCAGCCAATTTTCTGAATTTTTGAAAATTTCACTTTTTTTGTGAAAATATCCACTAAATGAGGTAATAATATGTGTGAGGGTACCCCAGGAGAGTTCCAAATGTGTGTGGGTAGAATATATATCCCACGGGGGTAAAATTGAAAAAAGTTGAAAAAAATTTCTTTTGGGACTTACTCATTTTTCAGGCGTTTATCAGACTTTCAGAGAGGGGAAATGTCAGTGAGCGTTCCGATTTCAGTTCCAGAGCGATTCACCCAATGAGTCCTTCATATTTAGTCGTTTTCAGCCAATTTTCTGAATTTTTGAAAATTTCACTTTTTTGGTGAAAATATCCGCTAAATGAGGGAATAAAATGCGTGAGGGTACCCCAGGAGAGATCCAAATGTGTGTGGGTAGAATATATATCCCACGGGGGTAAAATTGAAATAAGTTGAAAAATAAATTTTTTTTGGACTATCATTTTTCCGGCGTTTATCAGACTTTCAGATAGGGGAAATGTCAGTGAGCATTCCGATTTCAGTTCCAGAGTGATTCGCCCGATGAGTCCTTCATATTTAGTCGTTTTCAGCCAACTTCCTGAATTTTTGAAAATTTCACTTTTTTTTGTGAAAATATCCACTAAACGAGGGAATAATATGTGTGAGGGTACCCTAGGAGAGTTCCAAATGTGTTTGGGTAGAATATATATCCCACTGGGGTAAAATTGAAAAAAGTTGAAAAATTTTTTTTTTGGACTGTCATTTTTTCAGCATTTATCAGACTTTCAGATAGGGGAAATGTCAGTGAGCGTTCCTATTTAAGTTCCAGAGCGATTCGCGCGATGAGTCCTTCATATTTAGTCGTTTTCAGCCAATTTTCAGAATTTTTGAAAATTTCACTGTTTTGTGAAAATATCCACTAAATGAGGGAATAATATGTCTGAGGGTACCCCAGGAGAGTTCCAAATGTGTGTGGGTAGATTATATATCCCACGGGGGTAAAATTGAAAAAGTTGAAAATTTTTTTTGGGGGATTTAGTCCTTTCTCCGGCGTTTATCAGACTTTCAGATAGGGGAAATGTCAGTAAGCGTTCCGATTTCAGTTCCAGAGCGATTCGCCCGATGAGTCCTTCATATTTAGTCGTTTTCAGCCAATTTTCTGAATTTTTGAAAATTTCACTTTTTTGTGAAAATATCCATTAAATGAGGGAATAATATGTGTGAGGGTACCCCAGGAGAGTTCCAAATGTGTGTGGGTAGAATATATATCCCACGGGGGTAAAATTGAAATAAGTTGAAAAATAAATTTTTTTTGGACTATCATTTTTCCGGCGTTTATCAGACTTTCAGATAGGGGAAATGTCAGTGAGCATTCCGATTTCAGTTCCAGAGTGATTCGCCCGATGAGTCCTTCATATTTAGTCATTTTCAGCCAACTTCCTGAATTTTTGAAAATTTCACTTTTTTTTGTGAAAATATCCACTAAACGAGGGAATAATATGTGTGAGGGTACCCTAGGAGAGTTCCAAATGTGTGTGGGTAGAATATATATCCCACGGGGGTAAAATTGAAAAAAGTTGAAAAAATTTTCTTTTTTGGACTTAGTCATTTCTCCGGCGTTCATCAGACTTTCAGATAGGGGAAATGTTAGTGAGCATTCCGATTTCAGTTCCAGAGCGAATTGCCCAATGATTCCTTCATATTTAGTCGTTTTCAGCCAATTTTCTGAATTTTTGAAAATTTCACTTTTTTGTGAAAATATCCACTAAATGAGGGAATAATATGTCTGAGGGTACCCCAGGAGAGTTCCAAATGTGTGTGGGTAGAATATATATCCCACGGGGGTAAAATTGAAAAAAAATTTTTTTTGGACGTAGTCATTTTTCCGGCGTTTATCAGACTTTCAGATACGGGAAATATCAGTGAGCGTTCCGATTTCAGTTCCAGAGCGATTCGCCTGATGAGTCCTTCATATTTAGTCGTTTTCAGTCAATTTTCAGAATTTTTGAAAATTTCACTTTTTTGTGAAAATATCCATTAAATGAGGGAATAATATGTGTGAGGGTACCCCAGGAGAGTTCCAAATGTGTGTGGGTAGAATATATATCCCACGGGGGTAAAATTGAAAAAAGTTGAAAACATTTTTTTTTTGGACTTAGTCATTTTTCTGGCGTTTATCAGACTTTCAGATAGGGGAAATGTCAGTGAGCGTTCCGATTTCAGTTCCAGAGCGATTCGCCAGATGACTCTTTCATATTTAGTCGTTTTCAGCCAATTTTCTGAATTTTTGCAAATTTCACTTTTTGGTGAAAATATCCACTAAATGAGGGAATAATATGTGTGAGGGTACCCCAGGAGAGTTTCAAATGTGTGTGGGTAGAATATATATCACACGGGGGTAAAATTGAAAAAGTTGAAAAAAATTTTTTTTTGGACTTAGTCATTTTTCCGGCGTTTATCAGACTTTCAGGTAGGGGAAATGTCAGTGAGCATTCCGATTTCAGTTCCAGAGCGATTCGCCCGATGAGTCCTTCATATTTAGTCGTTTTCATCCAACTTCCTGAATTTTTGAAAATTTCACTTTTTTTGTGAAAATTTCCACTAAATGAGGGAATAAAATGTGTGAAGGTACCCCAGGAGAGTTCCAAATGTGTGTGGGTAGAATATATATCCCACGGGGGTAAAATTGAAAAAAGTTGAAAACATTTTTTTTTTGAACTTAGTCATTTTTCCGGCGTTTATCAGACTTTCAGATAGGGGAAATGTCAGTGAGCGTTCCGATTTGAGATCCAGAGCGATTCGCCCGATGAGTCCTTCATATTTAGTCGTTTTCAGTCAATTTTCTCAATTTTTGAAAATTTCACTTTTTTGTGAAAATATCCACTAAATGAGGGACTAATATGCGTGAGGGTACCCCAGGAGAGTTCCAAATTTGTGTGGGTAGAATATATATCTCACGGGAGAAAAATTGAAAAAAAATTTTTTTTGGACTTAGTCATTTTTCCTGCGTTTATCAGACTTTCAGATAGGGGAAATGTCAGTGAGCGTTCCGATTTAAGTTCCATAGCGATTCGCCCGATGAGTCCTTCATATTTAGTCGTTTTCAGCCAATTTCCTGAATTTTTGAAAATTTCACTTTTTTGGTGAAAATATCCACTAAATGAGGGAATAATATATGTGAGGGTACCCCAGGAGAGTTCCAAATGTGTGTGGGTAGAATATATATCCCACGGGGGTAAAATTGAAATAAGTTGAAAAATAAATTTTTTTTGGACTATCATTTTTCCGGCGTTTATCAGACTTTCAGATAGGGGAAATGTCAGTGAGCATTCCGATTTCAGTTCCAGAGTGATTCGCCCGATGAGTCCTTCATATTTAGTCGTTTTCAGCCAACTTCCTGAATTTTTGAAAATTTCACTTTTTTTTGTGAAAATATCCACTAAACGAGGGAATAATATGTGTGAGGGTACGCTAGGAGAGTTCCAAATGTGTGTGGGTAGAATATATATCCCACTGGGGTAAAATTGAAAAAAGTTGAAAAATTTTATTTTTGGACTGTCATTTTTTCAGCATTTATCAGACTTTCAGATACGGGAAATGTCAGTGAGCGTTCCTATTTAAGTTCCAGAGCGATTCGCGCGATGAGTCCTTCATATTTAGTCGTTTTCAGCCAATTTTCAGAATTTTTGAAAATTTCACTGTTTTGTGAAAATATCCACTAAATGAGGGAATAATATGTCTGAGGGTACCCCAGGAGAGTTCCAAATGTGTGTGGGTAGAATATATATCCCACGGGGGTAAAATTGAAAAAGTTGAAAATTTTTTGGGGGGGATTTAGTCCTTTCTCCGGCGTTTATCAGACTTTCAGATAGGGGAAATGTCAGTAAGCGTTCCGATTTCAGTTCCAGAGCGATTCGCCCGATGAGTCCTTCATATTTAGTCGTTTTCAGCCAATTTTCTGAATTTTTGAAAATTTCACTTTTTTGTGAAAATATCCACTAAATGAGGGAATAATATGTGTGAGGGTACCCCAGGAGGGATCCAAATGTGTGTGGGTAGAATATATATCCCACGGGGGTAAAATTGAAAAAAGTTGAAAAAATTTTCTTTTTTGGACTTAGTCATTTCTCCGGCGTTCATCAGACTTTCAGATAGGGGAAATGTTAGTGAGCATTCCGATTTCAGTTCCAGAGCGAATTGCCCAATGATTCCTTCATATTTATTCGTTTTTAGTCAATTTTCAGAATTTTTTAAAATTTCACTTTTTTGTGAAAATATCCACTAAATGAGGGAATAATATGTGTGAGGGTACCCCAAGAGAGTTTCAAATGTGTGTGGGTAGAATATATATCCCACGGGGGTAAAATTTTAAAAAAAATTTTTTGGACGTAGTCATTTTTCCGGCGTTTATCAGACTTTCAGATACGGGAAATGTCAGTGAGCGTTCCGATTTCAGTTCCAGAGCGATTCGCCTGATGAGTTTTTCATATTTAGTCGTTTTCAGTCAATTTTCAGAATTTTTGAAAATTTCACTTTTTTGTGAAAATATCCACTAAATGAGGGAATAATATGTGTGAGGGTACCCCAGGAGAGTTTCAAATGTGTGTGGGTAGAATATATATCCCACGGGGGTAAAATTGAAAAAGTTAAAAAAAATTTTTTTTGAACTTAGTCATTTTTCCGGCGTTTATCAGACTTTTACATAGGGTAAATGTCAGTGAGCATTCCGATTACAGTTCCAGAGCGATTCGACCGATGAGTCCTTCGTATTTAGTCGTTTTCAGCCAACTGCCTGAATTTTTGAAAATGTCACTTTTTTTGTGAAAATATCCACTAAATGAGGGAATAATATGTGTGAGGGTACCCCAGGAGAGTTCCAAATGTGTGTGGGTAGAATATATATCCCACGGGGGTAACATTGAAAAAAGTTGAAAAAAAATTTTTTTTGGACTTAGTCATTTTTCCGGCGTTTATCAGACTTTCAGATAGGGGAAATGTCAGTGAGCATTCGAATTTCAGTTCCAGAGCGAATCGCCCATTGAGTCCTTTATATTTAGTCGTTTTCAGCCAATTTTCTGATTTTTTGAAAATTTCACTTCTTTGCGAAAATATCCACTAAATGAGGGAATAATATGTGTGAGGGTACCCCAGGAGAGTTCCAAATGTGTGTGGGTAGAATATATATCCCACGGGGGTAAAATTGAAAAAAAAATTTTTTGGGACTGTCATTTTTCCGGCGTTTATCAGACTTTCAGATAGGGGAAATCTCAGTGAGCGTATCGATTTCAGTTCCAGAGCGATTCGCCAGATGACTCTTTCATATTTAGTCGTTTTCAGCCAACTTCCTGAATTTTTGAAAATTTCACTTTTTTTGTGAAAATTTCCACTAAATGAGGGAATAATATGTGTGAAGGTACCCCAGGAGAGTTCCAAATGTGTGTGGGTAGAATATATATCCCACGGGGGTAAAATTGAAAAAAAATTTTTTTTGGACGTAGTCATTTTTCCGCCGTTTATCAGACTTTCAGATACGGGAAATGTCAGATAGCGTTCCGATTTCAGTTCCAGAGCGAATTGCCTGATGAGTCTTTCATATTTAGTCATTTTCAGTCAATTTTCAGAATTTTTGAAAATTTCACTTTTTTGTGAAAATATCCACTAAATGAGGGAATAATATGTGTGAGGGTACCCCAGGAGAGTTCCAAATGTGTGTGGGTAGAATATATATCCCACGGGAGTAAAATTGAAAAAAGTTGAATAAAAATTTTTGGGGGATTTAGTCATTTTTCCGGCATTTATCAGACTTTCAGATAGGGGAAATGTCAGTAAGCATTCCGATTTCAATTCCAGAGCGATTTGCCTGATGAGTTCTTCATATTTAGTAGTTTTCAGTCAATTTTCTGAATTTTTGAAAATTTCACTTTTTTTTTAAAATATCCACTAAATGAGGGAATAATATGTGTGAGGGTACCCCACGAGAGTTTCAAATGTGTGTGGGTAGAATATATATCCCACGGGGGTAAAATTTAAAAAAAATTTTTTTTGGACTTAATCATTTTTTTGCCGTTTATCAAACTTTCAGATAGGGGAATGTCAGTGAGCGTTCCGATTTCAGTTCCAGAGCGATTCGCCCGATGAGTCCTTCATATTTAGTCGTTTTCAGCCAATTTTCTGAATTTTTGAAAATTTCACTTTTTTGTGAAAATATCCACTAAATGAGAGAATAATATGTGTGAGGGTTCCCCAGGAGAGTTCTAAATGTGTGTGGGTAGAATATATATCCCACGGGAGTAAAATTGAAAAAAGTTTAAAAAAATTTTTTTTGGGATTTAGTCATTTTTCCGGCGTTTATCAGACTTTCAGATAGGGGAAATGTCAGTAAGCATTCTGATTTCAATTCCAGAGCGATTTGCCTGATGAGTTCTTCATATTTAGTGGTTTTCAGTCAATTTTCTGAATTTTTGAAAATTTCACTTTTTTGTGAAAATATCCACTAAATGAGGGAATAATATGTGTGAGGGTACCCCAGGAGAGTTCCAAATGTGTGTGGGTAGAATATATATCCCACGGGGGTAGAATTGAAAAAAAATTTTTTTTGGACTGTCATTTTTCCGGCGTTTATCAAACTTTCAGATAGGGGAAATGTCAGTGAGCGTTCCGATTTCAGTTCAAGAGCGATTCGCCCGATGAGTCCTTCATATTTAGTCGTTTTCATCCAATTTTCTGAATTTTTGAAAATTTCACTTTTTTGTGAAAATATCCACTAAATGAGAGAATTGTATGTGTGAGGGTACCCCAGGAGAGTTCCAAATGTGTGTGGGTAGAATATATATCCCACGGGGGTAAAATTGAAAAAAGTTGAAAAAAATTTTTTTTTGGATAAACGCCGGAAAAATGACTAAGTCGAAAAAAAAAAATTTTTCAACTTTTTTCAATTTTACCCTCGTGGGATATATATTCTACCCACACACATTTGGAACTCTCCTGGGGTACCCTCACACATATTATTCCCTCATTTAGTAGATATTTTCACAATAAGTGAAATTTTCAAAAATTCAGAAAATTGGCTGAAAACGACTAAATATGAAGGACTCATGTGGCGAATCGCTCTGGAACTGAAATCGGAACGCTCACTGACATTTCCCCTATCTGAAAGTCTGAAAAACGCTGAAAAAATGACTAAATCCAAAAAAATATTTTTTAAACTTTTTTCAATTTTACCCCCGTGGGATATATATTCTACCCACACACATTTGGAACTCTCCTGGGGTGCCCTCACACATATTATTCCCTCATTTAGTGGATATTTTCACAAAAAAGTGAAATTTTCAAAAATTCAGAAAATTGGCTGAAAACGAATAAATATGAAGGACTCATCGGGAGAATCGCTCTGAAACTGAAATCGGAACGCTCACTGACATTTCCCCTATCTGAAAGTCTGATACACGCAGGAAAAATGACTAAGTCTTCAAAAAAATTTTTTTTCAACTTTTTTCAATTTTACCCCCGTGGGATATATATTATACCCACACACATTTGGAACTGTCCTGGGGTGCCCTCACACATATTATTCCCTCATTTAGTGGATATTTTCGCAAAAAAGTGAAATTATCAAAAATTCTGAAAATTGGCCAAAAACGACTAAATATCAAGGACTCATCGAGCGAAAACCTCTGGAACTGAAATCGGAACGCTCACTGACATTTCCAATATCTGAAAGTCTGATAAACGCCGGAAAAATGACTAAGTCCAAAAAAAATTTTTTTTCAACTTTTTTCAATTTTACCCCCGTGGAATATATATTCTACCCACACACATTTGGAACTCTCCTGGGGTACCCTCACACATATTATTCCCTCATTTAGTGCATATTTTCACAAAAAAGTGAAAAATTCAGAAAATTGGCTGAAAATGACTAAATATGAATGTCTCATCGGGCGAATCACTCTGGAACTGAAATCGAACGCTCACTGACATTTCTCCTAACTGAAAGTCTGATAAACGCCGGAAAAATGACTAAGTCCAAAAAAAATTTTTTTTCAACTTTTTTCAATTTTACCCCTGTGGGATATATATTCTACCCACACACATTTGGAACTCTCCTGGGGTACCCTCACACATACTATTCCCTCATTTAGTGGATAATTTCTCAAAAAAGTGATATTTTCAAAAATTTTGAAAATTGGCTGAAAACGACTAAATATGGACTCATCGGGCGAATTGCTCTGGAACTGATATCGGAATTCTCACTGACATTTCCCCTAACTGAAAGTCTGATCAAGCTGAAAAAATGACTAAGTCCAAAAAAAAATTTTTTCAACTTTTTTCAATTTTACCCCCGTGGGATATATATTCTACCAACACACATTTGGAACTCTCCTGGGGTGCCCTCACACATATTATTCCCTCATTTAGTGGATATTTTCACAAAAAAGTGAAATATTCAAAAATTCAGAAAATTGGCTGAAAACGACTAAATATGAAGGAGTCATCGGGCGAATCACTCTGGAACTGAAATCGGAATGCTCACTGACATTTCCCCTATCTGAAAGTCTGATAAACGCCGGAAAAATGACTAAGTCCAAAGAAATTTTTTTTCAACTTTTTTCAATTTTACTCCCGTGGGATATATATTCTACCCAAACACATTTGGATCTCTCCTGGGGTACCCTCACACCCTCATTTAGTGGATATTTTCACAAAAAAGTGAAATTTTCAAAAATTCAGAAAATTGGCTGAAAACGACTAAATATGAAGGACTCATTGGGCGAATCGCTCTGGAACTGAAATCGGAATGCTCACTCACATTTCCCCTATCTGAAAGTCTGATAAAGGCCAGAAAAATGCCGAAGTCCAAAAAAAAATTTTTTTCAACTTTTTTCAATTTTACCCCCGTGGGATATATATTCTACCCACACACATTTGGAACTCTCCTGGGGTACCCTCACACATATTATTCCCTCATTTAGTGGATATTTTCACAAAAAAAGTGAAATTTTCAAAAATTCAGAAAATTGGCTGAAAACGACTAAATATGAAGGACTCATTGGGCGAATCGCTCTGGAACTGAAATCGAAATGCTCACTGACATTTCCCCTCTCTGAAAGTCTGATAAACGCTGAAAAAATGACTAAGTAAAAAAAAAAATTGTTTTCAACTTTTTTCAATTTTACCCCCGTGGGATATATATTCTACCCACACACATTTGGAACTCTCCTGGGGTACCCTCACACATATTATTCCCTCATTTAGTGGATATTTTCACAAAAAAGTGAAATTTTCAAAAGTTCTGAGAATTGGCTGAAAACGACTAAATATAAAGGACTCATCGGGCGAATCGCTCTGGAACTGAAATCGGAATGCTTAACTGACATTTCCCCTATCTGAAAGTCTGATAAAGCTGAAAAAATGACTAAGTCTAAAAAAAAAATTTTTTTCAACTTTTTTCAATTTTACCCCCGTGGGATAAATATTCTACCCACACACATTTGGAACTCTCCTGGGGTACCCTCACACATATTATTCCCTCATTTAGTGGATATTTTCACAAAAAAAGTGAAATTTTCAAAAATTCAGAAAATTGGCTGAAAACGACTAAATATGAAGGACTCATTGGGCGAATCGCTCTGGAACTGAAATCGAAATGCTCACTGACATTTCCCCTCTCTGAAAGTCTGATACACGCTGAAAAAATGACTAAGTAAAAAAAAAAATTGTTTTCAACTTTTTTCAATTTTACTCCCGTGGGATATATATTCTACCCACACACATTTGTAACTCTCCTGGGGTACCCTCACACATATTATTCCCTCATTTAGTGGATATTTTCACAAAAAAAGTGAAATTTTCAAAAATTCTGAAAATTGGCTGAAAACGACTAAATATGGAGGACTCATCGGGCGAATCGCTTTGGAACTGAAATCGGAATGCTCACTGACATTTCCCCTATCTGAAAGTCTGATAAAGGCCGGAAAAATGACGAAGTCCAAAAAAAAAAGTTTTTCAACTTTTTTCAATTTTACCACCGTGGGATATATATTCTACCCACACACATTTGGAACTCTCCTGGGGTACCCTCACACATAATATTCCCTCATTTAGTGGATATTTTCACAAAAAAGTGAAATTTTCAAAAATTCTGAGAATTGGCTGAAAACGACTAAATATAAAGGACTCATCGGGCGAATCGCTCTGGAACTGAAATCGGAATGCTCAACTGACATTTCCCCTATCTGAAAGTCTGATAAAGGCAGGAAAAATGACGAAGTATAAAAAAAAATGTTTTTCAACTTTTTTCAATTTTACCCCCGTGGGATATATATTCTACCCACACACATTTGGAACTCTCCTGGGGTACCCTCACACATATTATTCCCTCATTTAGTGGATATTTTCACAAAAAAGTGAAATTTTCAAAAGTTCTGAGAATTGGCTGAAAACGACTAAATATAAAGGACTCATCGGGCGAATCGCTCTGGAACTGAAATCGGAATGCTTAACTGACATTTCCCCTATCTGAAAGTCTGATAAAGCTGAAAAAATGACTAAGTCTAAAAAAAAAATTTTTTCAACTTTTTTCAATTTTACACCCGTGGGATATATATTCTACCCACACACATTTGGAACTCTCCTGGGGTACCCTCACACATATTATTCCCTCATTTAGTGGATATTTTCACAAAAAAAGTGACATTTTTAAAAAATTCTGAAAATTGGCTGAAGACGACTAAATATGAGCATCAGGCGAATCGCTCTGGAACTGAAATCGGAATGCTCACTGACATTTCCCCTATCTGAAAGTCTGATAAAGGCCAGAAAAATGCCGAAGTCCAAAAAAAAATTTTTTTCAACTTTTTTCAATTTTACCCCCGTGGGATATATATTCTACCCACACACATTTGGAACTCTCCTGGGGTACCCTCACACATATTATTCCCTCATTTAGTGGATATTTTCACAAAAAAAGTGAAATTTTCAAAAATTCAGAAAATTGGCTGAAAACGACTAAATATGAAGGACGCATTGGGCGAATCGCTCTGGAACTGAAATCGAAATGCTCACTGACATTTCCCCTCTCTGAAAGTCTGATAAACGCTGAAAAAATGACTAAGTAAAAAAAAAAATTGCTTTCAACTTTTTTCAATTTTACCCCCGTGGGATATATATTCTACCCACACACATTTGGAACTCTCCTGGGGTACCCTCACACATATTATTCCCTCATTTAGTGGATATTTTCACAAAAAAGTGAAATTTTCAAAAGTTCTGAGAATTGGCTGAAAACGACTAAATATAAAGGACTCATCGGGCGAATCGCTCTGGAACTGAAATCGGAAAGCTTAACTGACATTTCCCTTATCTGAAAGTCTGATAAAGCTGAAAAAATGACTAAGTCTAAAAAAAAAATTTTTTTCAACTTTTTTCAATTTTACACCCGTGGGATAAATATTCTACCCACACACATTTGGAACTCTCCTGGGGTACCCTCACACATATTATTCCCTCATTTAGTGGATATTTTCACAAAAAAAGTGAAATTTTCAAAAATTCTGAAAATTGGCTGAAAACGACTAAACATGAAGGACTCATCGGGCGAATCGCTCTGGAACTGAAATCGGAATGCTCACTGACATTTCTCCTATCTGAAAGTCTGATAAATGCCAGAAAAATGACTACGTCTAAAAAGAATTTTTTTTCAACTTTTTTCAATTTTAACCCCGTCGGATATATATTCTACCCACACACATTTGGAACTCTCCTGGGGTACCCTCACACATATTATTCCCTCATTTAGTGGATATTTTCACAAAAAAGTGAAATTTTCAAAAAGTCTGAAAATTGGCTGAAAACGACTAAATAAGAAGGACTCATCGGGCGAATCGCTCTGGAACTGAAATCGGAATGCTCACTGACATTTCCCCTATCTGAAAGTCTGATAAAGGCCGGAAAAATGACGAAGTCCAAAAAAAAATGTTTTTCAACTTTTTTCAATTTTACCCCCGTGGGATATATATTCTGCCCACACACATTTGGAACTCTCCTGGGGTACCCTCACACATATTATTCCCTCATTTAATGGATATTTTCACAAAAAAGTGAAATTTTCAAAAATTCAGAAAATTGGCTGAAAACGACTAATTATGAAGGACTCATCGGGCGAATCGCTCTGGAACTGAAATTGGAACGCTCACTGACATTTCCCCTATCTGAAAGTCTGATAAATGCCGGAAAAATGACTAAGTCGAAAAAAAAAAATTTTTCAACTTTTTTCAATTTTACCCCCGTGGGATATATATTCTACCCACACACATTTGGAACTCTCCTGGGGTACCCTCACACATATTATTCCCTCATTTAGTGGATATTTTCACAAAAAAGTGAAATTTTCAAAAATTCTTAAAATTAGCTGAAAACGACTAAATATGAAGGACTCATCGGGCGAATCGCTCTGGAACTGAAATCGGAACGCTCACTGACAATTCCCCTGTCTGAAAGTCTGATAAACGCCGAAAAAATGACAGTCCAAAATAATTTTTTTTTTTACTTTTTTTAATTTTACCCCGTGGGATATATATTCTACCCACACACATTTGGAACTCTCCTGGGGTACCCTCACACATATTATTCCCTCATTTAATGGATATTTTCACAAAAAAGTGAAATTTTCAAAAATTCAGAAAATTGGCTCAAAATGACGAAATATGAAGGACTCATCGGGCTAATCGCTCTGAAACTGAAATCAGAATGCTCACTGACATTTCCCCTATCTGAAAGTCTGATAAACGCCGAAAAAATGACTAAGTCAAAAAAAAATTTTTTTTTAATTTTACCCTGTGGGATATATATTCTACCCACACACATTTGGAACTCTCCTGGGGTACCCTCACACATATTATTCTCTCATTTAATGGATATTTTCACAAAAAAGTGAAATTTTCAAAAATTCAGAAAATTGGCTCAAAACGACTAAATATGAAGGACTCATCGGGCTAATCGCTCTGGAACTGAAATCAGAATGCTCACTGACATTTCCCCTATCTGAAAGTCTGATAAACGCCAGAAAAATGACTAAGTCCAAAAAAAAATTTTTTTCTACTTTTTTCAATTTTACCCCCGTGGGATATATCTTCTACCCACACACATTTGGAACTCTCCTGGGGTACCCTCACACATATTATTCCCTCATTTAGTGGATATTTTCACAAAAAAGTGAAATTTTCAAAAATTCGGAAAATTGGCTGAAAACGACTAAATATGAAGGACTCATCGGGCGAATCGCTCTGGAACTGAAATTGGAATGCTCACTGACATTTCCCCTATCTGAAAGTCTGATAAACGCCGGAGAAATGACAGTCCAAAAAAAATTTTTTTTTTACTTTTTTCAATTTTACCCCGTGGGATATATATTCTACCCACACACATTTGGAACTCTCCTGGGGTACCCTCACACATATTATTCCCTCCTTTAGTGGATATTTTCACAAAAAAAGTGAAATTTTCAAAAATTCAGAACATTGGCTGAAAATGAATAAATATGAAGGACTCATCGGGCGAATCGCTCTGGAACTGAAATCGGAACGCTCACTGACATTTCCCCTATCTGAAAGTCTGATAAACGCCAGAAAAATGACTAAGTCTAAAAAAAAATTTTTTTCAACTTTTTTCAATTTTAACCCCGTGGGATATGTATTCTACCCACACACATTTGAAACTCTCCTGGGGTACCCTCACACATATTATTCCCTCATTTAGTGGATATTTTCACAAAAATGTGAAATTTTCAAAAATTCTGAAAATTGGCTGAAAACGGCTAAATATGAAGGACTCATTGGGCGAATCGCTCTGGAACTGAAATTGGAACGCTCACTGACATTTCCCCTATCTGAAAGTCTGATCAATGCCGGAAAAATGACTAAGTCGAATAAAAAAAATTTTCAACTTTTTTCAATTTTACCCCCGTGGTATATATATTCTACCCACACACATTTGGAACTCTCCTTGGGTACCCTCACACATATTATTCCCTCATTTAATGGATATTTTCACAAAAAAGTGAAATTTTTAAAAATTCAGAAAATTGGCTCAAAACGACTAAATATGAAGGACTCATCGGGCTAATCGCTCTGGAACTGAAATCAGAATGCTCACTGACATTTCCCCTATTTGAAAGTCTGATAAACGCGAGAAAAATGACTAAGTCCAAAAAAAATTTTTTTTCAACTTTTTTCAATTTTACCCCCGTGGAATATATATTCTACCCACACACATTTGGAACTCTCCTGGGGTACCCTCACACATATTATTCCCTCATTTAGTGGATATTTTCACAAAAAAAGTGAAATTTTCAAAAATTCAGAAAATTGGCTGAAAACGAATAAATATGAAGGACTCATCGGGCGAATCGCTCTAGAACTGAAATCGGAACGCTCACTGACATTTCCCCTATCTGAAAGTCTGATAAACGCCGGAAAAATGACTAAGTCCAAAAAATTTTTTTTTTTAACTTTTTTTTTCAATTTTACCCCCGTGGGATATATATTCTGCCCACACACATTTGGAACTCTCCTGGAAAACCCTCACACATATTATACCCTCATTTAATGGATATTTTCACAAAAAAGTGAAATTTTCAAAAATTCAGAAAATTGGCTGACAACGACTAAATATGAAGGACTTATCGGGCGAATCACTCTGGAACTGAAATCGGAATGCTCACTGACATTTCCCCTATCTGAAAGTCTGATAAACGCCGGAGAAATGACTAAGTCCAAAAAAAATATTTTTTTTACTTTTTTCAATTTTACCCCCGTGGGATATATATTCTACCCACACACATTTGGAACTCTCCTGGGGTACCCTCACACATATTATTCCCTCATTTAGTGGATATTTTCACAAAAAAGTGAAATTTTCAAAAATTCTGAAAATTGTCTGAAAACGACTAAATATGAACGACTTATCGGGCGAATCGCTCTGGAACTGAAATCGGAACGCTCACTGACATTTCCCTATCTGAAAGTCTGATAAACGCCGGAAAAATGACTAAGTCCAAAAAATTTTTTTTTTTAACTTTTTTCAATTTTACCCCCGTGGGATATATATTCTGCCCACACACATTTGGAACTCTCCTGGAAAACCCTCACACATATTATACCCTCATTTAATGGATATTTTCACAAAAAAGTGAAATTTTCAAAAATTCAGAAAATTGGCTGAAAATGACTAAATATGAAGGACTCATCGGGCGATTCACTCTGGAACTGAAATCGGAATGCTCACTGACATTTCCCCTATCTGATAAACGCTGGAAAAATGACTACGTCCAAAAAATTTTTTTTTTTAACTTTTTTCAATTTTACCCCCGTGGGATATATATTCTGCCCACACACATTTGGAACTCTCCTGGAAAACCCTCACACATATTATACCCTCATTTAATGGATATTTTCACAAAAAAGTGAAATTTTCAAAAATTCAGAAAATTGGCTGACAACGACTAAATATGAAGGACTTATAGGGCGAATCACTCTGGAACTGAAATCGGAATGCTCACTGACATTTCCCCTATCTGAAAGTCTGATAAACGCCGGAGAAATGACTAAGTCCAAAAAAAATATTTTTTTTACTTTTTTCAATTTTACCCCCGTGGGATATATATTCTACCCACACACATTTGGAACTCTCCTGGGGTACCCTCACACATATTATTCCCTCATTTAGTGGATATTTTCACAAAAAAGTGAAATTTTCAAAAATTCTGAAAATTGTCTGAAAACGACTAAATATGAACGACTTATCGGGCGAATCGCTCTGGAACTGAAATCGGAACGCTCACTGACATTTCCCTATCTGAAAGTCTGATAAACGCCGGAAAAATGACTAAGTCCAAAAAATTTTTTTTTTTAACTTTTTTCAATTTTACCCCCGTGGGATATATATTCTGTCCACACACATTTGGAACTCTCCTGGGGTACCCTCACACATATTATTCCCTCATTTAATGCATATTTTCACAAAAAAGTGAAATTTTCAAAATTTCAGAAAATTGGCTCAAAACGACTAAATATGAAGGACTCATCGGGCGAATCACTCTGGAACTGAAATCAGAACGCTCACTGACATTTCCCCTATCTGAAAGTCAGATAAACGCCAGAAAAATGACTAAGTCCAAAAAAAATTTTTTTTTAACTTTTTTCAATTTTACCCCCGTGGGATATATATTCTACCCACACACATTTGGAACTCTCCTGGGGTACCCTCACACATATTAATCCCATATTTAGTGGATATTTTCACAAAAAAGTGAAATTTTCAAAAATTCAGAAAATTGGCTGAAAACGACTAAATATGAAGGACTCATCGGGCAAATCGCTCTGGAACTGAAATAGGAATGCTCACTGACATTTCCCCTATCTGAAAGTCTGACAAATGCCGGAAAAATGAGTAAGTCGAAAAAAAAATTTTTTTCAACTTTTTTCAATTTTAACCCCGTGGGATATATATTCTGCCCACACACATTTGGAACTCTCCTGGAAAACCCTCACACATATTATACCCTCATTTAATGGATATTTTCACAAAAAAGTGAAATTTTCAAAAATTCAGAAAATTGGCTGAAAATGACTAAATATGAAGGACTCATCGGGCGATTCACTCTGGAACTGAAATCGGAATGCTCACTGACATTTCCCCTATCTGATAAACGCTGGAAAAATGACTACGTCCAAAAAATTTTTTTTTTTACTTTTTTCAATTTTACCCCCGTGGGATATATATTCTACCCACACACATTTGGAACTCTCCTGGGGTACCCTCACACATATTATTCCCTCATTTAGTGGATATTTTCACAAAAAAGTGAAATTTTCAAAAATTCTGAAATTTGGCTGAAAATGACTAAATATGAAGGACTCATCAGGCGAATCGCTCTGGAACTGAAATCAGAATGCTGACTGACATTTCCCCTATCTGAAAATCTGATAAACGCTGAAAAAATGACGGAAGTCCAAAAAAAATATTTTTTTTACTTTTTTTCAATTTTACCCCCGTGGGATATATCCTACCCACACACGTTTGGAACTCTCCTGGGGTACCCTCACACATATTATTCCCTCATTTAGTGGATATTTTCTCAAAAAAAGTGAAATTTTCAAAAATTCTGAAAATTGGCTGAAAACGACTAAATATGAAGGACTCATCGGACGAATCGCTCTGGAACTGAAATCGGAACGCTCACTGACATTTCCCCTATCTGAAAATCTGATAAACGCCGGAGAAATGACAGTCCAAAAAAAATTTTTTTTTACTTTTTTCAATTTTACCCCGTGGGATATATATTCTACCCACACACATTTGGAACTCTCCTGGGGTACCCTCACACATATTATTCCCTCATTTAGTGGATATTTTCACAAAAAAAGTGAAATTTTCAAAAATTCAGAAAATTGGCTGAAAACGAATAAATATGAAGGACTCATCGGGCGAATCGCTCTGGAGCTGAAATCGGAACGCTCACTGACATTTCCCCTATCTGAAAGTCTGATAAACGCCGAAAAAATCTAAGGCCAAAAAATTTTTTTTTTTAACTTTTTTCAATTTTTACCCCCGTGGGATATATATTCTACCCACACACATTTGGAACTCTCCTGGGGTACCCTCACACATATTATTCCCTCATTTAATGCATATTTTCACAAAAAAGTGAAATTTTCAAAATTTCAGAAAATTGGCTCAAAACGACTAAATATGAAGGACTCATCGGGCGAATCACTCTGGAACTGAAATCAGAACGCTCACTGACATTTCCCCTATCTGAAAGTCTGATAAACGCCAGAAAAATGACTAAGTCCAAAAAAATTTTTTTTTTAACTTTTTTCAATTTTACCCCCGTGGGATATATATTCTACCCACACACATTTGGAACTCTCCTGGGGTACCCTCACACATATTAATCCCTCATTTAGTGGATATTTTCACAAAAAAGTGAAATTTTCAAAAATTCAGAAAATTGGCTGAAAACGACTAAATATGAAGGACTCATCGGGCGAATCGCTCTGGAACTGAAATCGGAATGCTCACTGACATTTCCCCTATCTGAAAGTCTGATAAACGCCAGAAAAATGACAAAGTCTAAAAAAAAATTTTTTTCAACTTTTTTCAATTTTAACCCCGTGGGATATGTATTCTACCCACACACATTTGGAACTCTCCTGGGGTACCCTCACACATATTATTCCCTCATTTAGTGGATATTTTCACAAAAATGTGAAATTTTCAAAAATTCTGAAAATTGGCTGAAATTGACTAAATATGAATGACTCATTGGGCGAATCGCTCTGGAACTGAAATTGGAACGCTCACTGACATTTCCCCTATCTGAAAGTCTGATAAACGCCGGAAAAATGACTAAGTCCAAAAAATTTTTTTTTTTAACCTTTTTCAATTTTACCCCCGTGTGATATATATTCTGGCAACACACATTTGGAACTCTCCTGGAAAACCCTCACACATATTATACGCTCATTTAATGGATATTTTCACAAAAAGTGAAATTTTCAAAAATTCTGAAAATTGTCTGAAAACGACTAAATATGAAGGACTTATCGGGCGAATCGCTCTGGAACTGAAATCGGAACGCTCACTGACATTTCCCCTATCTGAAAGTCTGATAAATGCCCGAAAAATGAGTAAGTCGAAAAAAAAAATTTTTTCAACTTTTTTCAATTTTAAGCCCGTGGGATATATATTCTACCCACACACATTTGGAACTCTCCTGGGGTACCCTCACACATATTAATCCCTCATTTAGTGGATATTTTCACAAAAATGGGAAATTTTCAAAAAATTCTGAAAATTGGCTGAAAACGACTAAATATGAAGGACTCATCGGGCGAATTGCTCTGGAACTGAAATCGGAATGCTCACTGACATTTCCCCTATCTGATAAACCTTGGAAAAATGACTGCGTCCAAAAAATTTTTTTTTTTTACTTTTTTCAATTTTACCCCCGTGGGATATATATTCTACCCACACACATTTGGAACTCTCCTGGGGTACCCTCACACATATTATTCCCTCATTTAGTGGATATTTTCACAAAAAAGTGAAATTTTCAAAAATTCTGAAAATTGGCTGAAAATGACTAAATATGAAGGACTCATGGGGCGAATCGCTCTGGAACTGAAATCGGAATGCTCACTGACATTTCCCCTATCTGAAAGTCTGATAAACGCTGAAAAAATGACTAAGTTGAAAAAAAATTTCTTTTTAACATTTTTCAATTTTACCCCTGTGGGATATATATTCTACCCACACACATTTGGAACTCTCCTGGGGTACCCTCACACATATTATTCCCTCATTTAGTGGATATTTTCACAAAAAAGTGAAATTTTTTAAAAATTCTGAAAATTGGCTGAAAATGACTAAATATGAAGGACTCATCGGGCGAATCGCTCTGGAACTGAAATCGGAATGCTCACTGACATTTCCCCTATCTGAAAGTCTGATAAAGGTCGGAAAAATGACGAAGTCCAAAAAAAAATTTTTTTTAATTTTTTCAATTTTACCCCCGTGGGATATATATCCTACCCACACACATTTGGAACTCTCCTGGGGTACCCTCACACATATTATTCCCTCATTTAGTGGATATTTTCACAAAAAAGTGAAATTTTCAAAAATTCTGAAAATTGGCTAAAAGCGACTAAATATGAAAGACTCATCGGGCGAATCGCTCTGGAACTGAAATCAGAATGCTCAATGACATTTCCCCTATCTGAAAATCTGATAAACGCCGGAAAAATGACTTAAGTCCAAAGAAAATTTTTTTTCAACTTTTTTCAATTTTACCCCCGTGGGATATATATTCTACCCACACACATTTGGAACTCTCCTGGGGTACCCTCACACATATTATTCCCTCATTTAGTGGATATTTTCACAAAAAAGTGAAATTTTTTAAAAATCTGCAAATTGGCTGAAAACGACTAAATATGAAGGACTCATCGGGCGAATCGCTAGGAACTGAAATCGGAATGCTCACTGACATTTCCCCTATCTGAAAGTCTGATAAAGGCCGGAAAAATGACTAAGTCGAAAAAAAAAATGTTTTCAACTTTTTTCAATTTTAACCCCGTGGGATATGTATTCTACCCACACACATTTGGAACTTTCCTGGGGTACCCTCACACATATTATTCCCTCATTTAATGGATAATTTCACAAAAAAAGTGAAATTTTCAAAAATTCAGAAAATTGGCTCAAAACGCCTAAATATGAAGGACTCATTGGGCGAATCGCTCTGGAACTGAAATCAGAATGCTCACTGACATTTCCCCTATCTGAAATCTGATGAATGCCGAAAAAATGACTTAAGTCCAAAGAAAATTTTTTTGAAACTTTTTTCAATTTTACCCCCGTGGGATTTATATTCTACCCACACACATTTGGAACTCTCCTGGGTTACCCTCACACATATTATTCCCTCTTTTAGTGGATATTTTCACAAAAAAGTGAAATTTTCAAAAATTCAGAAAATTGGCTGAAAACGACTAAATATGAAGGACTCATCAGGTGAATCGCTCTGGAACTGAAATCGGAATGCTCACTGACATTTCCCCTATCTGAAAGTCTAATAAATGCCGGAAAAATGACTTAATCGAAAAAAAAAATTTTCAACTTTTTTTAATTTTACCCCCGTGGGATATATATTCTACCCACACACATATGGAAATCTCCTGGGGTACCCTCACACATATTATTCCCTCATTTTGTGGATATTTTCACAAAAAAGTGAAATTTTCAAAAATTCTGAAAATTGGCTGAAAACGACTAAATATGAAGGACTCACCGGACGAATTGCTCTGGAACTGAAATCGGAATGCTCACTGACATTTCCCCTATGTGAAAGTCTGATAAACGACTGAAAAATGACGAAGTCCAAAAAAAAATTTTTTTCAACTTTTTTCAATTTTACCCCCGTGGGATATATATTCTACCCACACACATTTGGAACTCTCCTGGGTTACCCTCACACATATTATTCCCTCATTTAGTGGATATTTTCACAAAAAAGTGAAATTTTCAAAAATTCAGAAAATTGGCTGAAAACGACTAAATATGAAGGACTCATCGGGCGAATCGCTCTGGAACTGAAATCGGAATGCTCACTGACATTTCCCTTATCTGAAAGTCTAATAAATGCCGGAAAAATGACTTAATCGAAAAAAAAAAAATTTCAACTTTTTTTAATTTTACCCCCGTGGGATATATATTCTACCCACAGACATATGGAAATCTCCTGGGGTACCCTCACACATATTATTCCGTCATTTTGTGGATATTTTCACAAAAAAGTGAAATTTTCAAAAATTCAGAAAATTGGCTGAAAACGACTAAATATGAAGGACTCATCAGGCGAATCGCTCTGGAACTGAAATCGGAATGCTCACTGACATTTCCCTTATTTGAAAGTCTGATAAACGCTGAAAAAATGACTAAGTCAAAAAAAAATTTTTTTCCAACTTTTTTCAATTTTACCCCCGTGGGATATATATTCTACCCACACACATTTGGAACTCTCCTGGGGTACCCTCACACATATTATTCCCTCATTTAGTGGATATTTTCACAAAAAAGTGACATTTTCAAAAATTCAGAAAATGGGCTGAAAACGTCTAAATATGAAGGACTCAACGGGCGAATCGCTCTGGAACTGAAATCGGAATGCTCACTGACATTTCCCCTATCTGAAAGTCTGATAAACGCTGAAAAAATGACTGTCAAAAAAAATTTTTTTTTAACTTTTTCAATTTTACCCCGTGGGATATTTATTCTACCCACACACATTTGGAACTCTCCTGGGGTACCCTCACACATATTATTCCCTCATTTAGTGGATATTTTCACAAAAAAGTGAAATTTTCAAAAATTCAGAAGATGGGCTGAAAACGACTAAATATGAAGGACTCATCGGGCGAATCGCTCTGGAACTGAAATCGGAATGCTCACTGACATTTCCCCTATCTGAAAGTCTGATAAACGCCTAAAAAATGTCGAAGTCAAAAAAAAATTTTTTTTCAACTTTTTTCAATTTTACCCCCGTGGGATATATATTCTACCCACACACATTTGGAACTCTCCTGGCATACCCTCACACATATTATTCCCTCATTTAGTGGATATTTTCACAAAAAAGTGAAATTTTCAAAAATTCTGAAAATTGGCTGAAAACGACTAAATATGAAGGACTCATCGGGCGAATCGCTCTGGAACTGAAATCGGAACGCTCACTAACATTTCCCCTATCTGAAAGTCTGATGAAGGCCGGAAAAATGACGAAGTCCAAAAAAAATTTTTTTTCAACTTTTTTCAGTTTTACCCACGTGGGATATATATTCTACCCACACACATTTGGAACGCTCCTAGGGTACCCTCACACATATTATTCCCTCATTTAGTGGATATTTTCACACAAAAGTGAAATTTTCAAAAATTCTGAAAATTGGCTGAAAACGACTAAATATGAAGGACTCATCGGGCGAATCGCTCTGGAACTGAAATCGGAATGCTCACTGACATTTCCCCTATCTGAAAGTCTAATAAATGCCGGAAAAATGACTTAATCGAAAAAAAAAAAATTTCAACTTTTTTTAATTTTACCCCCGTGGGATATATATTCTACCCACAGACATATGGAAATCTCCTGGGGTACCCTCACACATATTATTCCGTCATTTTGTGGATATTTTCACAAAAAAGTGAAATTTTCAAAAATTCTGAAAATTGGCTGAAAACGACTAAATATGAAGGACTCATCGGGCGAATCGCTCTGGAACTGAAATCGGAACGCTCACTAACATTTCCCCTATCTGAAAGTCTTATAAACGCAGGAAAAATGACTAAGTCCAAAAAAATTTTTTTCAACTTTTTCAATTTTACCTCCGTGGGATATATATTCTACCCACACACATTTGGAACTCTCCTGGGGTACCCTCACACGTATTATTCCCTCATTTAGTGGATATTTTCACAAAAAAGTGAAATTTTCAAAAATTCAGAAAATTGGCTGAAAACGACTAAATATGAAGGACTCATCAGGCGAATCGCTCTGGAACTGAAATCGGAATGCTCACTGACATTTCCCTTATTTGAAAGTCTGATAAACGCTGAAAAAATGACTAAGTCAAAAAATAATTTTTTTCCAACTTTTTTCAATTTTACCCCCGTGGGATATATATTCTACCCACACACATTTGGAACTCTCCTGGGGTACCCTCACACATATTATTCCCTCATGTAGTGGATATTTTCACAAAAAAGTGACATTTTCAAAAATTCAGAAAATGGGCTGAAAACGTCTAAATATGAAGGACTCAACGGGCGAATCGCTCTGGAACTGAAATCGGAACGCTCACTAACATTTCCCCTATCTGAAAGTCTGATAAACGCTGAAAAAATGACTGTCAAAAAAAAATTTTTTTAAACTTTTTTCAATTTTACCCCGTGGGATATTTATTCTACCCACACACATTTGGAACTCTCCTGGGGTACCCTCACACATATTATTCCCTCATTTAGTGGATATTTTCACAAAAAAGTGAAATTTTCAAAAATTCAGAAAATGGGCTGAAAACGACTAAATATGAAGGACTCATCGGGCGAATCGCTCTGGAACTGAAATCGGAATGCTCACTGACATTTCCCCTATCTGAAAGTCTGATAAACGCCTAAAAAATGTCGAAGTCAAAAAAAAAATTTTTTTCAACTTTTTTCAATTTTACCCCCGTGGGATATATATTCTACCCACACACATTTGGAACTCTCCTGGCATACCCTCACACATATTATTCCCTCATTTAGTGGATATTTTCACAAAAAAGTGAAATTTTCAAAAATTCTGAAAATTGGCTGAAAACGACTAAATATGAAGGACTCATCGGGCGAATCGCTCTGGAACTGAAATCGGAACGCTCACTAACATTTCCCCTATCTGAAAGTCTGATAAAGGCCGGAAAAATGACGAAGTCCAAAAAAAATTTTTTTTCAACTTTTTTCAGTTTTACCCACGTGGGATATATATTCTACCCACACACATTTGGAACGCTCCTAGGGTACCCTCACACATATTATTCCCTCATTTAGTGGATATTTTCACATAAAAGTGAAATTTTCAAAAATTCTGAAAATTGGCTGAAAACGACTAAATATGAAGGACTCATCGGGCGAATCGCTCTGGAACTGAAATCGGAATGCTCACTGACATTTCCCCTATCTGAAAGTCTAATAAATGCCGGAAAAATGACTTAATCAAAAAAAACAATTTTCAACTTTTTTTAATTTTACCCCCGTGGGATATATATTCTACACACACACATATGGAAATCTCCTGGGGTACCCTCACACATATTATTCCCTCATTTTGTGGATATTTTCACAAAAAAGTGAAATTTTCAAAAATTCTGAAAATTGGCTGAAAACGACTAAATATGAAGGACTCATCAGGCGAATCGCTCTGGAACTGAAATCGGAATGCTCACTGACATTTCCCCTATTTGAAAGTCTGATAAACGCTGAAAAAATGAGTAAGTAAAAAAAAAATTTTTTTCAACTTTTTTCAATTTTACCCCCGTGGGATATATATTCTACCCACAAACATTTGGAACTCTCCTGGGGTACCCTCACACATATTATTCCCTCATTTAGTGGATATTTTCACAAAAAAGTGACATTTTCAAAAATTCTGAAAATTGGCTGAAAACGACTAAATATGAAGGACTCATCAGGCGAATCGCTCTGGAACTGAAATAGGAATGCTCACTGACATTTCCCCTATTTGAAAGTCTGATAAACGCTGAAAAAATGAGTAAGTCAAAAAAAAATTTTTTTCAACTTTTTTCAATTTTACCCCCGTGGGATATATATTCTACCCACACACATTTGGAACTCTCCTGGGGTACCCTCACACATATTATTCCCTCATTTAGTGGATATTTTCACAAAAAAGTGACATTTTCAAAAATTCAGAAAATGGGCTGAAAACGTCTAAATATGAAGGACTCATCGGGCGAATCGCTCTGGAACTGAAATCGGAACGCTCACTAACATTTCCCCTATCTGAAAGTCTGATAAAGGCCGGAAAAATGACTAAGTCCAAAAAAATATTTTTTTTCAACTTTTTTCAATTTTACCCCCGTGGGATATATATTCTACCCACACACATTTGGAACTCTCCTAGGGTACCCTCACACATATTATTCCCTCATTTAGTGGATATTTTCACAAAAAAGTGAAATTTTCAAAAATTCTGAAAATTGGCTGAAAACGACTAAATATGAAGGACTCACCGGACGAATCGCTCTGGAACTGAAATCGAAATGCTCACTGACATTTCCCCTATCTGAAAGTATGATAAACGACTGAAAAATGCCGAAGTCCAAAAAAAAATTTTTTTAAACTTTTTTCAATTTTACCCCCGTGGGATATATATTCTACCCACACACATTTGGAACTCTCCTGGGGTACCCTCACACATATTATTCCCTCATTTAGTGGATATTTTCACAAAAAAGTGAAATTTTCAAAAATTCAGAAAATTGGCTGAAAACGACTAAATATGAAGTACTCATCGGGCGAATTGCTCTGGAACTGAAATCGGAATGCTCACAGACATTTCCGCTATCTGAAAGTCTTATAAACGCAGGAAAAATGACTAAGTCCAAAAAAATTTTTTTTCAACTTTTTCAATTTTACCTCCGTGGGATATATATTCTACCCACACACATTTGGAACTCTCCTGGGGTACCCTCACACGTATTATTCCCTCATTTAGTGGATATTTTCACAAAAAAGTGAAATTTTCAAAAATTCTGAAAATTGGCTGAAAACGACTAAACATGAAGGACTCATCAGGCGAATCGCTCTGGAACTGAAATCGGAATGCTCACTGACATTTCCCTTATTTGAAAGTCTGATAAACGCTGAAAAAATGACTAAGTCAAAAAAAAAATTTTTTTCAACTTTTTTCAATTTTACCCCCGTGGGATATATTCTACCCACACACATTTGGAACTCTCCTGGGGTACCCTCACACATATTATTCCCTCATTTAGTGGATATTTTCACAAAAAAGTGACATTTTCAAAAATTCAGAAAATGGGCTGAAAACGTCTAAATATGAAGGACTCATCGGGCGAATCGCTCTGGAACTGAAATCGGAACGCTCACTAACATTTCCCCTATCTGAAAGTCTGATAAACGCTGAAAAAATGACTAAGTCCCAAAAAAAATTTTTTAAACTTTTTTCAATTTTACCCCGTGGGATATTTATTCTACCCACACACATTTGGAACTCTCCTGGGGTACCCTCACACATATTATTCCCTCATTTAGTGGATATTTTCACAAAAAAGTGAAATTTTCAAAAATTCAGAAAATGGGCTGAAAACGACTAAATATGAAGGACTCATCGGGCGAATCGCTCTGGAACTGAAATCGGAATGCTCACTGACATTTCTCCTATCTGAAAGTCTGATAAACGCCTAAAAAATGTCGAAGTCCAAAAAAAATTTTTTTTAAACTTTTTTCAATTTTACCCCCGTGGGATATATATTCTACCCACACACATTTGGAACTTTCCTGGGGTACCCTCACACGTATTATTCCCTCATTTAGTGGATATTTTCACAAAAAAGTGAAATTTTCAAAAATTCAGAAAATTGGCTGAAAACGACTAAGTATGAAGGACTCATCGGGCGAATCGCTCTGGAACTGAAATCGGAAAGCTCACTGACATTTCCCCTATCTGAAAGTCTGATAAAGGCCGGAAAAATGCCGAAGTCCAAAAAAAAAAATCTTTTTAACTTTTTTCAATTTTACCCCAGTGGGATATATATATTCTACCCACACACATTTGGAACTCTCCTGGCGTACCCTCACACATATTATTCCCTCATTTAGTGGATATTTTCACAAAAAAGTGAAATTTTCAAAAATTCTGAAAATTGGCAGAAAATGACTAAATATGAAGGACTCATCGGGTGAATCGCTCTGGAACTGAAATCGGAATGCTCACTGACATTTCCCCTATCTGAAAGTCTGATAAACGCCGGAAAAATGACTAAGTCCAAAAAAAAAATTTTTTCAACTTTTTTCAATTTTACCCCCGTGGGATATATATTCTACCCACACACATTTGGAACTCTCCTGGGGTACCCTCACACATATTATTCCCTCATTTAGTGGATATTTTCACAAAAAAGTGAAATTTTCAAAAATTCAGAAAATTGGCTGAAAACGACTAAATATGAAGTACTCATCGGGCGAATCGCTCTGGAACTGAAATCGGAATGCTCACAGACATTTCCGCTATCTGAAAGTCTTATAAACGCAGGAAAAATGACTAAGTCCAAAAAAAGTTTTTTTCAACTTTTTCAATTTTACCTCCGTGGGATATATATTCTACCCACACACATTTGGAACTCTCCTGGGGTACCCTCACACTTATTATTCCCTCATTTAGTGGATATTTTCACAAAAAAGTGAAATTTTCAAAAATTCAGAAAATTGGCTGAAAACGACTAAATATGAAGTACTCATCGGGCGAATCGCTCTGGAACTGAAATCGGAATGCTCACAGACATTTCCGCTATCTGAAAGTCTTATAAACGCAGGAAAAATGACTAAGTCCAAAAAAAGTTTTTTTCAACTTTTTCAATTTTACCTCCGTGGGATATATATTCTACCCACACACATTTGGAACTCTCCTGGGGTACCCTCACACTTATTATTCCCTCATTTAGTGGATATTTTCACAAAAAAGTGAAATTTTCAAAAATTCAGAAAATTGGCTGAAAACGACTAAATATGAAGGACTCATCAGGCGAATCGCTCTGGAACTGAAATCGGAATGCTCACTGACATTTCCCTTATTTGAAAGTCTGATAAACGCTGAAAAAATGACTAAGTCAAAAAAAAAATTTTTTTCAACTTTTTTCAATTTTACCCCCGTGGGATATATATTCTACCCACACACATTGGGAACTCTCCTGGGGTACCCTCACACATATTATTCCCTCATTTAGTGGATATTTTCACAAAAAAGTGAAATTTTCAAAAATTCTGAAAATTGGCTGAAAACGACTAAATATGAAGGACTCATCGGGCGAATCGCTCAGGAACTGAAATCGGAACGCTCACTGACATTTCCCCTATCTGAAAGTCTGATAAATGACTGAAAAATTACGAAGTCCAAAAAAAAATTTATTTCAACTTTTTTCAATTTTACCCCCATGGGATATACATTGTACCCACACACATTTGGAACTCTCCTGGGGTACCCTCACACATATTATTTCCTCATTTAGTGGATATTTTCACAAAAAAGTGAAATTTTCAAAAATTCTGAAAATTGGCTGAAAACGACTAAATATGAAGGACTCATCGGGCGAATCGCTCTGGAACTGAAATCGGAATGCTCACTGACATTTCGCGTATCTTAAAGTCTGATAAACGCCGGAAAAATTACTAAGTCCAAAAAAAAATTTTTTTTCAACTTTTTTAAATTTTACCCCCATGGATATATATTCTACCCACACGCATTTGGAAATATCCTGGGGTACCTTCACACATATTATTCCCTCATTTAGTGGATATTTTCACAAAAAAGTGAAATTTTCAAAAAGTCAAAAAATTGGCTGAAAACGACTAAATATGAATGACTCATCGGGCGAATCGCTCTGGAACTGAAATCGGAATGCTCACTGACATTTCCCCTATCTGAAAGTCTGATAAACGACTGAAAAATGCCGAAGTCCAAAAAAAAATTTTTTTCAATTTTACCCCCGTGGGATATATATTCTACCCACACACATTTGGAACTCTCCTGGTGTACCCGCACACAAGTTATTCTCTCATTTTGTGGATAATTTCACAAAGAGGTGAAATTTTCAAAAATTCAGAAAATTGGCTGAAAACGACTAAATATGAAGGACTCATCGGGCGAATCGCTCTGGAACTGAAATCGGAACGCTCACTAACATTTCCCCTATCTGAAAGTCTGATAAAGGCCGGAAAAATGCCGAAGTCCAAAAAAAAAAATCTTTTTAACTTTTTTCAATTTTACCCCAGTGGGATATATATTCTACCCACACACATTTGGAACTCTCCTGGCATACCCTCACACATATTATTCCCTCATTTAGTGGATATTTTCACAAAAAAGTGAAATTTTCAAAAATTCTGAAAATTAGCTGAAAACGACTAAATATGAAGGACTCATCGGTTGAATCGCTCTGGAACTGAAATCAGAATGCTCACTGACATTTCCCCTATTTGAAAGTCTGATAAACGCTGAAAAAATGACTAAGTTAAAAAAAAAATCTTTTTAACTTTTTTCAGTTTTACCCCAGTGGGATATATATTCTACCCACACACATTTGGAACTCTCCTGGCGTACCCTCACACATATTATTCCCTCATTTAGTGGATATTTTCACAAAAAAGTGAAATTTTCAAAAATTTAGAAAATTGTCTGAAAACGACTAAGTATGAAGGACTCATCGGGCGAATCGCTCTGGAACTGAAATCGGAAAGCTCACTGACATTTCCCCTATCTGAAAGTCTGATAAAGGCCGGAAAAATGCCGAAGTCCAAAAAAAAAAATCTTTTTAACTTTTTTCAATTTTACCCCAGTGGGATATATATTCTACCCACACACATTTGGAACTCTCCTGGCGTACCCTCACACATATTATTCCCTCATTTAGTGGATATTTCCACAAAAAAGTGAAAATTTCAAAAATTCTGAAAATTAGCTGAAAACGACTAAATATGAAGGACTCATCGGTTGAATCGCTCTGGAACTGAAATCAGAATGCTCACTGACATTTCCCCTATTTGAAAGTCTGATAAACGCTGAAAAAATGACTAAGTCAAAAAAAAAATCTTTTTAACTTTTTTCAATTTTACCCCCCTGGGATATATATTCTACCCACACACATTTGGAACTCTCCTGGCGTACCCTCACGCATATTATTCCCTCATTTAGTGGATATTTTCACAAAAAAGTGAAATTTTCAAAAATTCTGAAAATTGGCTGAAAACGACTAAATATGAAGGACTCATCAGGCGAATCACTCTGGAACTGAAATCAGAATGCTCACTGACATTTCCCCTATTTGAAAGTCTGATAAACGCTGAAAAAATGACTAAGTCAAAAAAAAAATTTTTTTCAACTTTTTTCAATTTTACCCCCGTGGGATATATATTCTACCCACACACATTTGGAACTCTCCTGGGGTACCCTCACACATATTATTCCCTCATTTAGTGGATATTTTCACAAAAAAGTGACATTTTCAAAAATTCAGAAAATTGGCTGAAAACGACTATATATGAAGTACTCATCGGGCGAATCGCTCTGGAACAGAAATCGGAACGCTCACTAACATTTCCCCTATCTGAAAGTCTGATAAACGCTGAAAAAATGACTAAGTCCAAAAAAAAATTTTTTAAACTTTTTTCAATTTTACCCCGTGGGATATTTATTCTACCCACACACATTTGGAACTCTCCTGGGGTACCCTCACACATATTATTCCCTCATTTAGTGGATATTTTCACAAAGAAGTGAAATTTTCAAAAATTCAGAAAATTGGCTGAAAACGACTCAATATGAAGGACTCATCGGGCAAATCACTCTGGAACTGAAATCGGAACGCTCACTGACATTTCACCTATCTCAAAGTCTGATAAACGCCGGAAAAATGACTAAGTACAAAAAAAATTTTTTTTCAACTTTTTTAAATTTTACCCCCATGGATATATATTCTACCCACACACATTTGGAACTATTCTGGTTTACCTTCACACATATTATTCCCTCATTTAGTGGATATTTTCACAAAAAAGTGAAATTTTCAAAAATTCTGAAAATTGGCTGAAAACGACTAAATATGAAGGACTCATCGGGTGAATCGCTCTGGAACTGAAATCAGAATGCTCACTGACATTTCCCCTATTTGAAAGTCTGATAAACGCTGAAAAAATGACTAAGTCAAAAAAAAAATCTTTTTAACTTTTTTCAATTTTACCCCAGTGGGATATATATTCTACCCACACACATTTGGAACTCTCCTGGCTTACCCTCACACATATTATTCCCTCATTTAGTGGATATTTTCACAAAAAAGTGAAATTTTCAAAAATTCTGAAAATTGGCTGAAAGCGTCTAAATATGAAGGACTCATCGGGCGAATCGCTCTGGAACTGAAATCGGAATGCTCACTGACATTTCCCCTATCTGAAAGTCTGATAAACGAATAAAAAATGTCGAAGTCCAAAAAAAATTTTTTTTCAACTTTTTTCAATTTTACCCCCGTGGGATATATATTCTACCCACACACATTTGGAACTCTCCTGGGGTACCCTCACACATATTATTCCCTCATTTAGTGGATATTTTCACAAAAAAGTGAAATTTTCAAAAATTCAGAAAATTGGCTAAAAACGACTACATATGAAGGACTTATCGGGCAAATCGCTCTGGAACTGAAAACGGAATGCTCACTGACATTTCCCCTACCTGAAAGTCTGATAAAGGCCGGAAAAATGCCGAAGTCCAAAAAAAATTTTTTTTTAACTTTTTTCAATTTTACCCCAGTGGGATATATATTCTACCCACACACATTTGGAACTCTCCTGGGGTACCCTCACACATATTATTCCCTCATTTAGTGGATATTTTCACAAAAAAGTGACATTTTCAAAAATTCTGAAAATTGGCTGAAAACGACTAAATATGAAGGACTCATCGGGCGAATCGCTCTGGAACTGAAATCGGAACGCTCACTAACATTTCCCCTATCTGAAAGTCTGATAAAGGCCGGAAAAATGCCGAAGTCCAAAAAAAAAAATCTTTTTAACTTTTTTCAATTTTACCCCAGTGGGATATATATTCTACCCACACACATTTGGAACTCTCCTGGCATACCCTCACACATATTATTCCCTCATTTAGTGGATATTTTCACAAAAAAGTGAAATTTTCAAAAATTCTGAAAATTAGCTGAAAACGACTAAATATGAAAGACTCATCGGTTGAATCGCTCTGGAACTGAAATCAGAATGCTCACTGACATTTCCCCTATTTGAAAGTCTGATAAACGCTGAAAAAATGACTAAGTCAAAAAAAAAATCTTTTTAACTTTTTTCAATTTTACCCCCGTGGGATATATATTCTACCCACACACATTTGGAACTCTCCTGGGGTACCCTCACTCATATTATTCCCTCATTTTGTGGATATTTTCACAAAGAAGTGAAATTTTCAAAAATTCTGAAAATTGGCTGAAAACGACTAAATATGTAGGACTCATCGGGCGAATTGCTCTGGAACTGAAATCGGAACGCTCACTGACATTTCACCTATCTCAAAGTCTGATAAACGCCGGAAAAATGACTAAGTACAAAAAAAATTTTTTTTCAACTTTTTTAAATTTTACCCCCATGGATATATATTCTACCCACACACATTTGGAACTATTCTGGTTTACCTTCACACATATTATTCCCTCATTTAGTGGATATTTTCACAAAAAAGTGAAATTTTCAAAAATTCTGAAAATTGGCTGAAAACGACTAAATATGAAGGACTCATCGGGTGAATCGCTCTGGAACTGAAATCAGAATGCTCACTGACATTTCCCCTATTTGAAAGTCTGATAAACGCTGAAAAAATGACTAAGTCAAAAAAAAAATCTTTTTAACTTTTTTCAATTTTACCCCAGTGGGATATATATTCTACCACACACATTTGGAACTCTCCTGGCTTACCCTCACACATATTATTCCCTCATTTAGTGGATATTTTCACAAAAAAGTGAAATTTTCAAAAATTCTGAAAATTGGCTGAAAACGACTAAATATGAAGGACTAATCAGGCAAATCGCTCTGGAACAGAAATCAGAATGCTCACTGACATTTCCCCTATTTGAAAGTCTGATAAACGCTGAAAAAATGACTAAGTCAAAAAAAAAATTTTTTTCAACTTTTTTCAATTTTACCCCCGTGGGATATATATTCTACCCACACACAATTGGAACTCTCCTGGGGTACCCTCACACATATTATTCCCTCATTTAGTGGATATTTTCACAAAAAAGTGACATTTTCAAAAATTCAGAAAATGGGCTGAAAGCGTCTAAATATGAAGGACTCATCGGGCGAATCGCTCTGGAACTGAAATCGGAATGCTCACTGACATTTCCCCTATCTGAAAGTCTGATAAACGAATAAAAAATGTCGAAGTCCAAAAAAAATTTTTTTTCAACTTTTTTCAATTTTACTCCCGTGGGATATATATTCTACCCACACACATTTGGAACTCTCCTGGGGTACCCTCACACATATTATTCCCTCATTTAGTGGATATTTTCACAAAAAAGTGAAATTTTCAAAAATTCAGAAAATTGGCTAAAAACGACTACATATGAAGGACTCATCGGGCGAATCGCTCTGGAACTGAAATCGGAACGCTCACTAACATTTCCCCTTTCTGAAAGTCTGATAAAGGCCGGAAAAATGCCGAAGTCCAAAAAAAAAAATCTTTTTAACTTTTTTCAATTTTACCCCAGTGGGATATATATTCTACCCACACACATTTGGAACTCTCCTGGCATACCCTCACACATTATTCCCTCATTTAGTGGATATTTTCACAAAAAAGTGAAATTTTCAAAAATTCTGAAAATTAGCTGAAAACGACTAAATATGAAAGACTCATCGGTTGAATCGCTCTGGAACTGAAATCAGAATGCTCACTGACATTTCCCCTATTTGAAAGTCTGATAAACGCTGAAAAAATGACTAAGTCAAAAAAAAAATCTTTTTAACTTTTTTCAATTTTACCCCAGTGGGATATATATTCTACCCACACACATTTGGAACTCTCCTGGCGTACCCTCACACATATTATTCCCTCATTTAGTGGATATTTTCACAAAAAAGTGAAATTTTCAAAAATTCTGAAAATTGGCTGAAAACGACTAAATATGGAGGACTCATCGGGCGAATCGCTCTGGAACAGAAATCGGAACGCTCACTAACATTTCCCCTATCTGAAAGTCTGATAAACGCTGAAAAAATGACTAAGTCCAAAAAAAAATTTTTTAAACTTTTTTCAATTTTACCCCGTGGGATATTTATTCTACCCACACACATTTGGAACTCTCCTGGGGTACCCTCACACATATTATTCCCTCATTTAGTGGATATTTTCACAAAGAAGTGAAATTTTCAAAAATTCAGAAAATTGGCTGAAAACGACTAAATATGAAGGACTCATCGGGCAAATCGCTCTGAAACTGAAATCGGAATGCTCACTGACATTTCCCCATCTGAAAGTCTGATAAAGGCTGGAAAAATGACGAAGTCCAAAAAAAAAATGTTTTCAACTTTTTTCAATTTTACCCCCGTGGGATATATATTCTACCCACACACATTTGGAACTCTCCTGGGGTACCCTCACACATATTATTCCCTCATTTTGTGGATATTTTCACAAAGAAGTGAAATTTTCAAAAATTCTGAAAATTGGCTGAAAACGACTAAATATGTAGGACTCATCGGGCGAATTGCTCTGGAACTGAAATCGGAACGCTCACTGACATGTCACCTATCTCAAAGTCTGATAAACGCCTAAAAAATGTCGAAGTCCAAAAAAAATTTTTTTTCAACTTTTTTCAATTTTACCCCCGTGGGATATATATTTTACCCACACACATTTGGAACTTTCCTGGGGTACCCTCACACGTATTATTCCCTCATTTAGTGGATATTTTCCCTAAAAAAGTGAAATTTTCAAAAATTCAGAAAATTGGCTGAAAACGACTAAGTATGAAGGACTCATCGGGCGAATCGCTCTGGAACTGAAATCGGAAAGCTCACTGACATTTCCCCTATCTGAAAGTCTGATAAAGGCCGGAAAAATGCCGAAGTCCAAAAAAAAAAATCTTTTTAACTTTTTTCAATTTTACCCCAGTGGGATATATATTCTACCCACACACATTTGGAACTCTCCTGGCGTACCCTCACACATATTATTCCCTCATTTAGTGGATATTTTCACAAAAAAGTGAAATTTTCAAAAATTCTGAAAATTAGCTGAAAACGACTAAATATGAAGGACTCATCGGTTGAATCGCTCTGGAACTGAAATCAGAATGCTCATTGACATTTCCCCTATTTGAAAGTCTGATAAACGCTGAAAAAATGACTAAGTCAAAAAAAAAATCTTTTTAACTTTTTTCAATTTTACCCCAGTGGGATATATATTCTACCCACACACATTTGGAACTCTCCTGGCTTACCCTCACACATATTATTCCCTCATTTAGTGGATATTTTCACAAAAAAGTGAAATTTTCAAAAATTCTGAAAATTGGCTGAAAACGACTAAATATGAAGGACTCATCAGGCGAATCGCTCTGGAACTGAAATCAGAATGCTCACTGACATTTCCCCTATTTGAAAGTCTGATAAACGAATAAAAAATGTCGAAGTCCAAAAAAAATTTTTTTTCAACTTTTTTCAATTTTACCCCCGTGGGATATATATTCTACCCACACACATTTGGAACTCTCCTGGCTTACCCTCACACATATTATTCCCTCATTTAGTGGATATTTTCACAAAAAAGTGAAATTTTCAAAAATTCTGAAAATTAGCTGAAAACGACTAAATATGAAGGACTCATCGGGCGAATCGCTCTGGAACAGAAATCGGAACGCTCACTAACATTTCCCCTATCTGAAAGTCTGATAAACGCTGAAAAAATGACTAAGTCCCCAAAAAAATTTTTTAAACTTTTTTCAATTTTACCCCGTGGGATATTTATTCTACCCACACACATTTGGAACTCTCCTGGGGTACCCTCACACATATTATTCCCTCATTTAGTGGATATTTTCACAAAAAAGTGAAATTTTCAAAAATTCAGAAAATTGGCTGAAAACGAATATATATGAAGTACTCATCGGGTGAATCGCTCTGGAACTAAAATCGGAAAGCTCACTGACATTTCCCCTATCTGAAAGTCTTATAAACGCCGGAAAAATGACTAAGTCCAAAAAAATTTTTTTTTCAACTTTTTCAATTTTACCCCCGTGGGATATATATTCTACCCACACACATTTGGAACTCTCCTGGGGTACCCTCACACGTATTATTCCCTCATTTAGTGGATATTTTCACAAAAAAGTGAAATTTTCGAAAATTGGCTGAAAACGACTAAATATAAAGGACTCATCGGTCGAATCACTCTGGAGCTGAAATCGGAATGCTCACTGACATTTCTGCTATCTGAAAGTCTTATAAACGCCGGAAAAATGACTAAGTCCCAAAAAATTTTTTTTTCAACTTTTTCAATTTTACCCCCGTGGGATATATATTCTACCCACACACATTTGGAACTCTCCTGGGGTACCCTCACACGTATTATTCCCTCATTTAGTGGATATTTTCACAAAAAAGTGAAATTTTCGAAAATTGGCTGAAAACGACTAAATATAAAGGACTCATCGGTCGAATCACTCTGGAGCTGAAATCGGAATGCTCACTGACATTTCTGCTATCTGAAAGTCTTATAAACGCCGGAAAAATGACTAAGTCCAAAAAAATTTTTTTTTCAACTTTTTCAATTTTACCCCCGTGGGATATATATTCTACCCACACACATTTGGAACTCTCCTGGGGTACCCTCACACGTATTATTCCCTCATTTAGTGGATATTTTCACAAAAAAGTGAAATTTTCAAAAATTCAGAAAATTGGCTGAAACCGACTAATTATGAAGGACTCATCGGGCGAATCGCTCTGGAACTGAAATCGGAAAGCTCACTGACATTTCCCCTATCTGAAAGTCTGATAAAGGCCGGAAAAATGCCGAAGTCCAAAAAAAAAAATCTTTTTAACTTTTTTCAATTTTACCCCAGTGGGATATATATTCTACCCACACACATTTGGAACTCTCCTGGCGTACCCTCACACATATTATTCCCTCATTTAGTGGATATTTTCACAAAAAAGTGAAATTTTCAAAAATTCTGAAAAATAGCTGAAAACGACTAAATATGAAGGACTCATCGGGCGAATCGCTCTGGAACTGAAATCGTAAAGCTCACTGACACTTCCCCTATCTGAAAGTCTGATAAACGCCAGAAAAATGACTAAGTCCCCAAAAAATTTTTTTTCAACTTTTTTCAATTTTACCCCCGTGGGATATATATTCTACCGACACACATTTGGAACTCTCCTGGGGTACCCTCACACATGTTATTCCCTCATTTAGTGGATATTTTCACAAAAAAGTGAAATTTTCAAAAATTCAGAAAATTGGCTGAAAACGACTAAATATGAAGGACTCATCGGGCAAATCGCTCTGGAACTGAAAACGGAATGCTCACTGACATTTCCCCTATCTGAAAGTCTGATGAAGGCCGGAAAAATGCCGAAGTCCAAAAAAAAAATCTTTTTAACTTTGTTCAATTTTACCCCAGTGGGATATATATTCTACCCACACACATTTGGAACTCTCCTGGCATACCCTCACACATATTATTCCCTCATTTAGTGGATATTTTCACAAAAAAGTGAAATTTTCAAAAATTCGGAAAATTAGCTGAAAACGACTAAATATGAAGGACTCATCGGTTGAATCGCTCTGGAACTGAAATCGGAACTCTCACTGACTTTTCCCCTATCTGAAAGTCTGATAAACGCAGGAAAAATGACTAAGTCCAAAAAAAAAATTTTTTAACTTTTTTCAATTTTACCCCAGTGGGATATATATTCTACCCACACACATTTGGAACTCTCCTGGGGTACCCTCACACATATTATTCCCTCATTTAGTGGATATTTTCACAAAAAAGTGAAATTTTCAAAAATTCAGAAAATTGGCTGAAAACGACTATATATGAAGTACTCATCGCGCGAATCGCTCTATAATTGAAATCGGAATGCTCACTGACATTTCCCCATCTGAAAGTCTGATAATGGCCGGAAAAATGACTAAGTCCAAAAAAAAATTTTTTTCAACTTTTTTCAATTTTACTCCCGTGGGATATATATTCTACCCACACACATTTGAAACTCTCCTGGGGTACCCTCTCACATATTATTCCCTCATTTAGTGGATATTTTCACAAAAAAGTGAAATTTTTGAAAATTCTGAAAGTTGGCTGAAAACAGCTAAATATGAAGGACTCATCGGGCGAATCGCTCTGGAACTGAAATTGGAATGCTCACTGACATTTCTCCTATCTGAAAGTCTGATAAATGTCGGAAAAATGACTAAGTCCAAAAAACCTTTTTTTTCAACTTTTTTCAATTTTACCTCGTGGGATATATATTCTACCCACACAAATTTGGAACTTTCCTGGGGTACCCTCACACATATTATTCCCTCATTTAGTGGATATTTTCACAAAAAAGTGAAATTTTCAAAAATTCTGAAAATTGGCTGAAAATGTCTAAATATGAAGGACTCATCGGTCGAATTGCTCAGAAACTGAAATCGGAATGCTCACTGACATTTCCGCTATCTGAAAGTCTTATAAACGCCGGAAAAATGACTAAGTCCAAAAAAATTGTTTTTGAAACTTTTTCAATTTTACCCCCGTGGGATATATATTCTACCCACACACATTTGGAACTCTCCTGGGGTACCCTCACACGTATTATTCCCTCATTTAGTGGATATTTTCACAAAAAAGTGAAATTTTCAAAAATTCTGAAAATTGGCAGGAAACAAGTAAATATGAAGGACTCATCGGGCAAATCGCTCTGGAACTGAATTCGGAACGCTCACTGACATTTCCCCTACTGAAAGTCTGATCAACGGCGGAAAAATGACTAAGTCGAAAAAAAAAATTTTTTAACTTTTTTCAATTTTACCCCCGTGGGATATATATTCTACCCACACACATTTGGAACTCTCCTGGCGTACCCTCACACATATTATTCCCTCATTTAGTGGATATTTTCACAAAAAAGTGAAATTTTCAAAAATTCTGAAAATTGGCTGAAAACGACTAAATATGAAGGAATCATCGGGCGAATCGCTCTGGAACTGAAATCGGAATGCTCACTGACATTTCCCCTATCTGAAAGTCTGATAAAGGCCGGAAAAATGACGAAGTCCAAAAAAAAAATGTTTTCAACTTTTTTCAATTTTACCCCCGTGGGATATATATTCTACCCACACATATTTGGAACTCTCCTGGGGTACCCTCACACATATTATTCCCTCATTTAGTGGATATTTTCACAAAAAAGTGAAATTTTCAAAAATTCAGAAAATTGGCTGAAAACAACTAAATATGAAGAACTCATCGTGCTAATCACTCTGGAAATGAAATCGGAATGCTCACTGACATTTTCACTATCTGAAAGTCTGATAAACGCCGGAAAAATTACTAAGTCCAAAAAAATAATTTTTTTCAACTTTTTAAAATTTTACCCCCATGGATATATATTCTACCCACACACATTTGGAACTATCCTGGGTTGCCTTCACACATATTATTCCCTCATTTAGTGGATATTTTCACAAAAAAGTGAAATTTTCAAAAATTCTGCAAATTGGCTGAAAACGACTAAATATGAAGGACTCATTGGGCGAATCGCTCTGGAACTGAAATCGGAACGCTCACTGCCATTTCCCCTATCTCAAAGTTTGATAAACGCCTGAAAAATGACGAAATCCCCCCAAAAAATTTTTTCAACTTTTTTCAATTTTACCCCCGTGGGATATATATTCTACCCACACACATTTGGAACTCTCCTGGGGTACCCTCACACATATTATTCCCTCATTTAGTGGATATTTTCACAAAGAAGCGAAATTTTCAAAAATTCAGAAAATTGGCTGAAAACGACAAAATATGAAGGACTCATCGGGCAAATCGCTCTGGAACTGAAATCGGAAGGCTCACTGACATTTCCCCTATCTGAAAGTCTGATAAAGGCCGGAAAAATGACGAAGTCCAAAAAAAAATGTTTTCAACTTTTTTCAATTTTACCCCCGTGGGATATATATTCTACCCACACACATTTGGAACTCTCCTGGGGTACCCTCACACATATTATTCCCTCATTTAGTGGATATTTTCACAAAAAAGTGAAATTTTCAAAAATTCTGAAAACTGGCTGAAAACGACTAAATATGAATGACACATCGGGCGAATCGCTCTGGAACTGAAATCGGAATGCTCACTGACATTTTCCCTATCTGAAAGTCTGATAAACGACTGAAAAATGACGAAGTCCAAAAAAAAATTTTTTTCAACTTTTTTCAATTTTACCCCCGTGGGATATATATTCTACCCACACACATTTGGAGCTCTCCTGGGGTATCCTCACACATATTATTCCCTCATTTTGTGGATATTTTCACAAAGAAGTGAAATTTTCAAAAATTCAGAAAATTGGCTGAAAACATCTAAATATGAAAGACTCATCGGGCGAATCGCTCTGGAACTGAAATCGGAACGCTCACTGACATTTCACTTATCTCAAAGTCTGATAAACACCGGAAAAATGACTAAGTCCCTAAAAAAAATGTTTTCAACTTTTTTCAATTTTACCCCCATGGATATATATTCTACCCACACACATTTGGAACTCTCCTGGGGTACCTTCACACATATTATTCCCTCATTTAGTGGATATTTTCACAAAAAAGTGACATTTTCAAAAATTCAGAAAATTGGCTGAAAACGACTAAATATGAAGGACTCATCTGGTGAATCACTCTGGAACTGAAATCGGAATGCTCACTGCCATTACCCCTATCTGAAAGTCTGATAAACGCCGGAAAAATTACTAAGTCCAAAAAAAAATTTTTTTTTCAACTTTTTTCAATTTTACCCCCATGGATATATATTCTACCCACACACATTTGGAACTATCCTGGGGTACCCTCACACATATTATTCCCTCATTTAGTGGATATTTTCACAAAAAAATGAAATTTTCAAAAATTCAGAAAATTGGCTGAAAACGACTAAATATGAAGGACTCATCGGGCGAATCGCTCTGGAACTGAAATCGGAATGCTCACTGACATTTCCCCTATCTGAAAGTCTGATGAAGGCCGGAAAAATGACGAAGTCCAAAAAAAAAATTATTTCAACTTTTTTCAATTTTACCCCCGTGGGATATCTATTCTACCCACACACATTTGGAACTCTCCTGGGGTACCCTCACACATATTATTCCCTCATTTAGTGGATATTTTCACAAAAAAGTGAAATTTTCAAAAATTCAGAAAATTGGCTGAAAACGACTAAATATGAAGGACTCATCGGGCGAATCGCTCTTGAACTGAAATCGGAATGCTCACTGGCATTTCCCCTACCTGAAAGTGTGATAAACGCCTGAAAAATGACTAAGTCCAAGAAAAAAATCTTTCCAACTTTTTTCAATTTTACCCCCTTGGGATATATATTCTACCCACACACATTTGGAACTCTCCTGGGGTATCCTCACACATATTATTCCCTCATTTAGTGGATATTTTCACAAAAAAGTTAAATTTTCAAAAATTCAGAAAATTCGCTGAAAACGACTAAATATGAAGGACTCATCGGGCGAATCGCTCTGGAACTGAAACTGGAACACTCACTGACATTTCCCCTATCTGAAAGTGTGATAAACGCGGGAAAAATGACTAAGTCCCAAAAAAAAATTTTTTTCAACTTTTTTCAATTTTACTCCCGTGGGATATGTATTCTAAACACAAACATTTGGAACTCTCCTGTCGTACCCTCACACATATTATTCCCTCATTTAGTGGATATTTTCACAAAAAAGTGAAATTTTCAAAAATTCTGAAAATTCGCTGAAAACAATTAAATATGAAGGACTCATCAGGCGAATCGCTCTGGAACTGAAATCGGAATGCTCACTGACATTTCCCCTATCTGAAAGTCAGATAAACGCCAGAAAAATGTCTAAGTCCAACAAAAAAATGTTTTCAACTTTTTTCAATTTTACTCCCGTGGGATATATATTCTACCCACACACATTTGGAACTCTCCTGGTGTACCCTCACACATATTATTCCCTCATTTAGTGGATATTTTCACAAAAAAGTGAAATTTTCAAAAATTCTGAAAATACGCTGAAAATGACTAAATATGAAGGACTCATCGGGCGAATCGCTCTGGAACTGAAATCGTAACACTCACTGACATTTCCCCTATCTGAAAGTCTGATAAATGCCAGAAAAATGACTAAGTCCAAAAAAAAATTTTTTTCAACTTTTTTCAATTTTACCAGCGTGGGATATATATTCTACCCACACACATTTGGAACTCTCCTGGGGTACCCTCACAAATATTATTCCCTCATTTAGTGGATATTTTCACAAAAAAGTGACATTTTCGAAAATTGGCTGAAAATGACTAAATATGAAGGACTCATCGGGCGAATCACTCTGGAACTGAAATCGGAATGCTCACTGACATTTCCGCAATCTGAAAGTCTGATAAACGCCGGAAAAATATCTAAGTCCAAAAAAAAATTTTTTTACAACTTTTTTCAATTTTACCACTGTGGGATAAATATTCTACCCACACACATTTGGAACTCTCCTGGGGTACCCTCACACATATTATTCCCTCATTTAGTGGATATTTTCACAGAAAAGTGAAATTTTCAAAAATTCAGAAAATTGGCTGAAAAAGGACTAAATATGATCGACTCATCGGGCGAATCGCTCTGGAACTGAAATCGGAACGCTCACTGACATTTCCCCTATCTGAAAGTTTGATAAACGCCGGAAATATGACTAAGTCCAAAATAAATTTTTTTTCAACTTTTTTCAATTTTACCCCCATGGATATATATATTCTACCCACACACAATTTTAACTCTCCTGGGGTACCCTCACAAAAATTATTCCCTCATTTAGTGGATATTTTCACAAAAAAGTGAAATTTTCAAAAATTCAGAAAATTGGTTGAAAACGACTAAATATTAAGGATTCATAGGGCGAATCGCTCTGGAACTGAAATTGGAACGCTCACTGACATTTTCCCTATCTGAAAGTCTGATAATGGCAGGAAAAATGACTAAGTCCAAAAAAAAATTTTTTAAACTTTTTTCAATTTTACCCCCGTGGGATATAAATTCTACCCACACACATTTAGAACTCTCCTGGTGTACCCTCACACATATTCTTCCCTCATTTAGTGGATATTTTCACAAAAAAGTGAAATTTTCAAAAATTGGCTGAAAACGACTAAATATGAAGGACTCATCGGGCGAATCGCTCTGGAACTGAAATCGGAATGCTCACTGACATTTCCCCTATCTGAAAGTCTGATAAACGCCAGAAAAATGACTAAGTCCAACAAAAAAATGTTTTCAACTTTTTTCAATTTTACCCCCGTGGGATATATATTCTACCCACACACATTTGGAACTCTCCTGGCGTACCCTCACACATATTATTCCCTCATTTAGTGGATATTTTCCCAAAAAAGTGAAATTTTCAAAAATTCTGAAAATTGGCTGAAAAATGACTAAATATGAAGGACTCATCGGGCGAATCACTCTGGAACTGAAATTGGAACGCTCACTGACATTTCCCCTATCTGAAAGTCTGATAAACGCCTGAAAAATGCCGAAGTCCAAAAAAATTTTTTTTCAATTTCTTTCAATTTTACCCCCGTGGGATATATATTCTACCCACACACATTGGGTACTCTCCTGGGGTACCCTCACACCTATTATTCCCTCATTTAGTGGATATTTTCACAAAAAAGTGAAATTTTCAAAAATTCAGAAAATTGGCTGAAAACGACTAAATATGAAGGACTCATCGGGCGAATCGCTCTGGAACTGAAATCGGAATGCTCACTGACATTTCCCCTATCTGAAAGTCTGATAAACGCCTGAAAAATGACGAAGTCCACAAAAAAATTTTTTTCAACTTTTTTCAATTTTACCACTGTGGGATAAATATTCTACCCCCACACATTTGGAACTCTCCTGGGTACCCTCACACATATTATTCCCTCATTTAGTGGATATTTTCACAAAAAAGAGAAATTTTCAAAAATTCTGAAAATTGGCTGAAAACGACTAAATATTAAGGATTCATCAGGCGAATCGCTATGGAACTGAAATCGGAACGCTCACTGACATTTCCCCTATCTGAAAGTCTGATAAACGCCTGAAAAATGACGAAGTCTAAAAAAAAATTTTTTCTACTTTTTTCAATTTTACCCCCGTGGGATATATATTCTACCCACACACATTTCGAACTCTCCTGGGGTACCCTCACACATATTATTCCCTCATTTAGTGGATATTTTCACAAAAAAGTGAAATTTTCAAAAATTCAGAAAATTGGCTGAAAACGACTAAATATGAAGGACTCATCGGGCGAATCGCTCTGGAACTGAAATCGGAATGCTCACTGACATTCCCCTATCTGAAAGTCTGATAATGGCAGGAAAAATGACTAAGTCCAAAAAAAAATTTTTTCAACTTTTTTCAATTTTACCCCCGTGGGATATATATTCTACCCACACACATTTGGAACTCTCCTGGGGTACCCTCACACATATTATTCCCTCATTTAGTGGATATTTTCACAAAAAAGTGAAATTTTCAAAAATTCAGAAAATTGGCTGAAAAAGGACGAAATATGATCGGCTCATCAAGCGAATCGCTCTGGAACTGAAAGCGGAATGCTCACTGACATTTCCCCTCTCTGAAAGTCTGATAAACGCCGAAAATATGACTAAGTCCAAAAAAAATTTTTTTTACATTTTTTTCAATTTTACCCCCATGGAATATTTATTCCACCCAAACACATTTGGAGCTCTCTTGGGGTACCCTCACACATATTATTCCCTCATTTAGTGGATATTTTCACAAAAAAGTGAAATTTTAAAAAATTTAGAAAATTGGCTGAAAACGACTAAATATGAACGACTCATCGGGCAAATCGCTCTGGAACTGAAATCGGAACGCTCACTCACATTTCCGCTCTCTGAAAGTCTGATAAACGCCAGAAAAATGACTAAGTCTAAATAAAAAAAATTTTCAACTTTTTTCAATTTTACCCCCGTGGGATATATATTCTACCCACACACATTTGGAACTGTCCTGGGGTACCCTCACACATATTATTCCCTCATTTAGTGGATTTTTTCACAAAAAAGTAAAATTTTCAAAAATTCTAAAAATTGGCTGAAAACGACTAAATATGAAGGACTCATCGGGCGAATCGCTCTGGAGCTGAAATCAGAACGCTCACTGACATTTCCCCTATCTGAAAGGCTGATAAACGCCGGAAAAATGACTAAGCCAAAAAAATTTTTTTTTTTACTTTTTTCAATTTTACCCCCGTGGGATATATATTCTACCCACACACATTTGGAACTCTCCTGGGGTACCCTCACACATATTATTCCCTCATTTAATGGATATTTTCACAAAAAAGTGAAATTTTCAAAAATTCTGAAAATTGGCTGAAAACGACTAAATATGAAGTACTCATTGGGCGAATCGCTCTGGAACTGAAATTGGAACGCTCACTGACATTTCCCCAATCTGAAAGTCTGTTGAATGCCGGAAAAATGACTTAATCGAACAAAAATTTTTTTCAACTTTTTTCAATTTTACCCCCGTGGGATATATATTCTACCGACACACATTTGGAACTATCCTGGGGTAACCTCACACATATTATTCTCTCATTTAGTGGATATTTTCACAAAAAAGTGAAATTTTCAAAAATTCTGAAAATTGTCTGAAAACGACTAAATATGAAGGACTCATCGGGCGAATCGCTCTGGAACTGAAATCGGTACGCTCACTGACATTTCCCCTATCTGAAAATCTGATAAACGCCAGAAAAATGACAAGTCCAAAAAAAATTTTTTTTCAACTTTTTTCAATTTTACCCCCTTGGGATATATATTCTACCCACACACATTTGGAACTCTCCTGGGGTACCCTCACACATATTATTCCCTCATTTAGTGGATATTTTCCCAAAAAAGTGAAATTTTCAAAAATTCTATAAATTCGCTGAAAACGACTAAATATGAAGGACTCATCTGGCGAATCGCTCTGGAACTGAAATTGGAACGCTCACTGACATTTCCCCAATATGAAAGTCTGATAAATGCCGGAAAAATGACTTAATCGAACAAAAAATTTTTTCAACTTTTTTCAATTTTACCCCCGTGGGATATATATTCTACCCACACACATTTGGAACTGTCCTGGGGTACCCTCACACATATTATTCCCTCATTTAGTGGATATTTTCACAAAAAAGTGAAATTTTCAAAAATTCTGAAAATTGTCTGAAAACGACTAAATATGAAGGACTCATCCGGCGAATCGCTCTGGAACTGAAATCGGTACGCTCACTGACATTTCCCCTATCTGAAAATCTGATAAACGCCAGTAAAATGACTTAAGTCCAAAAAAAATTTTTTTTCAACTTTTTTCAATTTTACCCCCGTGTGATATATATTCTACCCACACACATTTGGAACTCTCCTGGGGTACCCTCACACATATTATTCCCTCATTTAGTGGATATTTTCACAAAAAAGTGAAATTTTCAAAAATTCTGAAAATTGGCTGAAAACGACTAAATATGAAGGACTCATCGGGCGAATCGCTCTGGAACTGAAATTGGAACGCTCACTGACATTTCCCCAATCTGAAAGTCTGATAAATGCTGGAAAAATGACTTAATCGAACAAAAATTTTTTTCAACTTTTTTCAATTTTACCCCCGTGGGATATATATTCAACCCACACACATTTGGAACTGTCCTGGGGTGCCCTAACACATATTATTCCCTCATTTTGTGGATATTTTCACAAAAAAGTGAAATTTTCAAAAATTCTGAAAATTGGCTGAAAACGACTAAATATGAAGGACTCATCGGGCAAATCGCTCTGGAACTGAAATCGGAATGCTAACTGACATTTCCCCTATCTGAAAGTCTGATAAATGCCAGAAAAATGATTAAGTCCAAAAAAATATTTTTTTTAACTTTTTTCAATTTTACCCCCTTGGGATATATATTATACCCACACACATTTGGAACCCTCCTGGGGTACCCTCACACATATTATTCCCTCATTTAATGGATATTTTCACCAAAAAGTGAAATTTTCAAAAATTCAGAAAATTGGCTCAAAACGACCAAATATGAAGGACTCATCGGGCGAATCGCTCTGGAACTGAAATCAGAATGCTCACTGACATTTCCCCTATCTGAAAGTCTGATAAACGCCAGAAAAATGACTAAGTCAAAAAACAATTTTTTTTCAACCTTTTTCAATTTTACCCCCGTGGGACATATATTCTACCGACACACATTTGGAACTCTCCTGGGGTACCCTCACACATATTATTCCCTCATTTAGTGGATATTTTCACAAAAAAGTGAAACTTTCAAAAATTCAGAAAATTGGCTGAAAATGACTAAATATGAAGGACTCATCGGGCGAATCGCTCTGGAGCTGAAATCGGAATGCTCACTGACAATTCCCCTATCTGAAAATCTGATAAACGCCGGAAAAATGACTTAAGTCCAAAAAAAATTTTTTTTTCAACTTTTTTCAATTTTACCCCCGTGGGATATATATTCTACCCACACACATTTGGAACTCTCCTGGGGTACCCTCACACATACTATTCCCTCATTTAGTGGATATTTTCACAAAAAAGTAAAATTTTCAAAAATTCTGAAAATTAGCTGAAAACGACTAAATATGAAGGACTCATCGGGCAAATCGCTCTGGAACTGAAATCGTAACGCTCACTGACATTTCCCCTATCTGAAAGTCTGATAAACGCTGAAAAAATGACTAAGGCCAAAAAAAAATTTTTTTCAACTTTTTTCAATTTTGCCCCCGTGGGATATATATTCTACCCACACACATTAGGAACTCTGCTGAGGTACCCTCACACATATTATTCCCTCATTTTGTGGATATTTTCACAAAAAAGTGAAATTTTCAAAAATTCTGAAAATTGGCTGAAAACGACTAAATATGAAGGACTCATCGGGCAAATCGCTCTGGAACTGAAATCGTGACGCTCACTGACATTTCCCCTATCTGAAAGTCTGATAAACGCTGAAAAAATGACTGAGTCCAAAAAAATATTTTTTTTAACTTTTTTCAATTTTACCCCCTTGGGATATATATTATACCCACACACATTTGGAACTGTCCTGGGGTACCCTCACACATATTATTCCCTCATTTAATAGATATTTTCACAAAAAAGTGAAATTTTCGAAAATTGGCTCAAAACGACCAAATATGAAGGACTCATCGGGCGAATCGCTCTGGAACTGAAATCAGAATGCTCACTGACATTTCCACTATCTGAAAGTCTGATAAACGCCAGAAAAATGACTAAGTCAAAAAACAATTTTTTTTCAACCTTTTTCAATTTTACCCCCGTGGGATATATATTCTACCGACACACATTTGGAACTCTCCTGGGTACCCTCACACATATTATTCCCTCATTTAGTGGATATTTTCACAAAAAAGTGAAATTTTCAAAAATTCAGAAAATTGGCTGAAAACGAATAAATATGAAGGACTCATCGGGAGAATCGCTCTGGAACTGAAATCGTAACGCTCACTGACATTTCCCCTATCTGAAAGTCTGATAAACGCCGGAAAAATGACTAAGGCCAAAAAATATTTTTTATAAACTTTTTTCAATTTTACCCCCGTGGGATATATATTCTACCCACACACATTTGGAACTCTCCTGGGGTACCCTCACACATATTATTCCCTCATTTTGTGGATATTTTCACAAAAAAGTGAAATTTTCAAAAATTCTGAAAATTGGCTGAAAACGACTAAATATGAAGGACTCATCGGGTGAATCGCTCTGGAACTGAAATCGGAACGCTCACTGACATTTCCCCTATCTGAAAGTCTGATAAACGGCGGAAAAATAACTAAGTCCAAAAAAAAAATTTTTTCAACTTTTTTCAATTTTACCCCCGTGGGATAAATATTCCACCCACACACATTTGGAACTCTCCTGGGGTACCCTCACACATATTATTCCCTCATTTTGTGGATATTTTCACAAAAAAGTGAAATTTTCAAAAATTCTGAAAATTGGCTGAAAACGACTAAATATGAAGGACTCATTGGGTGAATCGCTCTGGAACTGAAATCGGAACGCTCACTGACATTTCCCCTATCTGAAAGTCTGATAAACGGCGGAAAAATAACTAAGTCCAAAAAAAAAATGTTTTCAACTTTTTTCAATTTTACCCCCGTGGGATAAATATTCCACCCACACACATTTGGAACTCTCCTGGGGTACCCTCACACATATTATTCCCTCATTTAATGGATATTTTCACAAAAAAGTGAAATTTTCAAAAATTCTGAAAATTGGCTGAAAACGACTAAATATGAAGGACTCATCGGGCGAATCGCTCTGGAACTGAAATTGGAACGCTCACTGACATTTCCCCAATTTGAAAGTCTGATAAATGCCGGAAAAATAACTTAATCGAACAAAAATTTTTTTTAACTTTTTTCAATTTTACCCCCGTGGGATATATATTCTACCCACACACATTTGGAACTCTCCTGGGGTACTCTCACACATATTATTCCCTCATTTAGTGGATATTTTCACAAAAAAGTGACATTTTCAAAAATTCTGAAAATTGGCTGAAAACGACTAAATATGAAGGACTCATCGGGCGAATCGCTCTGCAACTGAAATCGGAACGCTCACTGACATTTCCCCTATCTGAAAATCTGAAAACGCCGGAAAAATGACATAAGTCCAAAAAAATTTTTTTTTAAACTTTTTTTAATTTTACCCCCGTGGGATATATATTCTATCCACACACATTTGGAACTCTCCTGGGGTACCCTCACACATATTATTCCCTCATTTAGTGGATATTTTCACAAAATAGTGAAATTTTCAAAAATTCAGAAAATTGGCTGAAAACGACTAAATATGAAGGACTCATCGGGCGAATCGCTCTGGAACTGAAATCGGAACGCTCACTGACATTTCCCCTATCTGAAAGTCTGATAAACGCTGGAAAAATGACTAAGTCCAAAAAAAAATTTTTTAAAACTTTTTTCAATTTTACCCCCGTGGGATATATATTCTACCCACACACATTTGGAACTCTCCTGGGGTACCCTCACACATATTATTCCCTCATTTAGTGGATATTTTCACAAAAAAGTGAAATTTTCAAAAATTCAGAAAATTAGCTGAAAACGACTAAATATGAAAGACTCATCCGGAGAATCGCTCTGGAACTGAAATCGGAACGCTCACTGACATTTCCCCTATCTGAAAGTCTGATAAACGCCGGAAAAATGACTAAGGCCAAAAAATATTTTTTTTAAACTTTTTTCAATTTTACCCCCGTGGGATATATATTCTACCCACACACATTTGGAACACTCCTGGGGTACCCTCATACATATTATTCCCTCATTTAATGGATATTTTCACAAAAAAGTGAAATTTTCAAAAATTCAGAAAATTGTCTCAAAACGACTAAATATGAAGGACTCATCGGGCGAATATCTCTGGACCTGAAATCAGAATGCACACTGACATTTCCCCTATCTGACAGTCTGATAAACGCCAGAAAAATGACTAAGTCAAAAAACAATTTTTTTTCAACTTTTTTCAATTTTACCCCCGTGGGATATATATTCTACCGACACACATTTGGAACTCTCCTTGGGTACCCTGACACATATTATTCCCTCATTTAGTGGATATTTTCACAAAAAAAGTGAAATTTTCAAAAATTCAGAAAAGTAGCTGAAAACGACTAAATATGAAGGACTCATCGGGCGAATCGCTCTGGAACTGAAATCGGAATGCTCACTGACATTTCCCCTATCTGAGAGTCTGATAAACGCTGAAAAATTGACTAAGTCCAAAAAAAAAGTTTTCAACTTTTTTCAATTTTACCCCCGTGGGATATATATTCTACCTACACACATTTGGAACTCTCCTGGGGTACCCTCACACATATTATTCCCTAATTTAGTGGATATTTTCACAAAAAAGTGAAATTTTCAAAAATTCAGAAAATTGGCTGAAAACGACTAAGTATGAAGGACTCATCGGGCGAATCGCTCTGGAACTGAAATCGGAACGCTCACTGATGTTTCCCCTATCTGAAAATCTGATAAACGCCGGAAAAATGACTTATGTCCAAAAAAATTTTTTTTTAAACTTTTTTCAATTTTACCCCCGTGGGATATATATTCTACCCACACACATTTGGAACTCTCCTGGGGTACCCTCACACATATTATTCCCTCATTTAGTGGATATTTTCACAAAAAAGTGAAATTTTCAAAATTTCTGAAAATTGGCTGAAAACGACTAAATATGAAGGACTCATTGGGTAAATCGCTCTGGAACTGAAATCGGAACGCTCACTGACATTTCCCCTATCTGAAAGTCTGATAAACGCCGGAAAAATGACTAAGGCCAAAAAATAGTTTTTTTAAACTTTTTTCAATTTTACCCCCGTGGGATATATATTCTACCCACACACATTTGGAACTCTCCTGGGGTACCCTCACACATATTATTCCCTCATTTAGTGGATATTTACACAAAAAAGTGAAATTTTCAAAAATTCAGAAAATTGGCTGAAAACGAATAAATATGAAGGAGTCATCGGGAGAATCGCTCTGGAACTGAAATCGGATCGCTCACTGACATTTCCCCTATCTGAAAGTCTGATAAACGCCAGAAAAATGACTAAGGCCAAAAAATATTTTTTTTCAACTTTTTTCAATTTTACCCCCGTGGGATATATATTCTACCCACACACATTTGGAACTCCCCTGGGGTACCCTCACACATATTATTCCCTCATTTAGTGGATATTTTCGCAAAAAAGTGAAATTTTCAAAAATTCTGAAAATTGGCTGAAAATGACTAAATATGAAGGACTCATCGGGTGAATCGCTCTGGAACTGAAATCGGAACGCTCACTGACATTTCCCCTATCTGAAAGTCTGATAAACGGCGGAAAAATAACTAAGTCCAAAAAAAAAATGTTTTAAACTTTTTTCAATTTTACCCCCGTGGGATAAATATTCCACCCACACACATTTGGAACTCTCCTGGGGTACCCTCACACATATTATTCCCTCATTTAATGGATATTTTCACAAAAAAGTGAAATTTTCAAAAATTCAGAAAATTGGCTGAAAACGACTAAATATGAAGGACTCATCGGGAGAATCGCTCTGGAACTGAAATCGGAACGCTCACTGACATTTCCCCTATCTGAAAGTCTGATAAACGCCGGAAAAATGACTAAGGCCAAAAAATATTTTTTTTAAACTTTTTTCAATTTTACCCCCGTGGGATATATATTCTACCCACACACATTTGGAACTCTCCTGGGGTACCCTCACACATATTATTCCCTCATTTAGTGGATATTTACACAAAAAAGTGAAATTTTCAAAAATTCAGAAAATTGGCTGAAAACGAATAAATATGAAGGACTCATCGGGAGAATCGCTCTGGAACTGAAATCGGATCGCTCACTGACATTTCCCCTATCTGAAAGTCTGATAAACGCCGGAAAAATGACTAAGGCCAAAAAATATTTTTTTTCAACTTTTTTCAATTTTACCCCCGTGGGATATATATTCTACCCACACACATTTGGAACTCCCCTGGGGTACCCTCACACATATTATTCCCTCATTTAGTGGATATTTTCGCAAAAAAGTGAAATTTTCAAAAATTCTGAAAATTGGTTGAAAATGACTAAATATGAAGGACTCATCGGGTGAATCGCTCTGGAACTGAAATCGGAACGCTCACTGACATTTCCCCTATCTGAAAGTCTGATAAACGGCGGAAAAATAACTAAGTCCAAAAAAAAAATTTTTTAAACTTTTTTCAATTTTACCCCCGTGGGATAAATATTCCACCCACACACATTTGGAACTCTCCTGGGGTACCCTCACACATATTATTCCCTCATTTAATGGATATTTTCACAAAAAAGTGAAATTTTCAAAAATTCAGAAAATTGGCTGAAAACGACTAAATATGAAGGACTCATCGGGCGAATCGCTCTGGAACTGAAATCGGAATGCTCACTGACATTTCCCCTATCTGAGAGTCTGATAAACGCTGAAAAAATGACTAAGTCCAAAAAAAAAGTTTTCAACTTTTTTCAATTTTACCCCCGTGGGATATATATTCTACCTACACACATTTGGAACTCTCCTGGGGTACCCTCACACATATTATTCCCTAATTTAGTGGATATTTTCACAAAAAAGTGAAATTTTCAAAAATTCAGAAAATTGGCTGAAAACGACTAAATATGAAGGACTCATCGGGCGAATCGCTCTGGAACTGAAATCGGAACGCTCACTGATGGTTCCCCTATCTGAAAATCTGATAAACGCCGGAAAAATGACTTATGTCCAAAAAAATTTTTTTTCCAACTTTTTTCAATTTTACCCCCGTGGGATATATATTCTACCCACACACATTTGGAACTCTCCTGGGGTACCCTCACACATATTATTCCCTCATTTAGTGGATATTTTCACAAAAAAGTGAAATTTTCAAAATTTCTGAAAATTGGCTGAAAACGACTAAATATGAAGGACTCATTGGGTAAATCGCTCTGGAACTGAAATCGGAACGATCACTGACATTTCCCCTATCTGAAAGTCTGATAAACGCCAGAAAAATGCCATAAGTCCAAAAAAAAAAATTTTTAAACTTTTTTCAATTTTACCCCCGTGGGATAAATATTCCACCCACACACATTTGGAACTCTCCTGGGGTACCCTCACACATATTATTCCCTCATTTAATGGATATTTTCACAAAAAAGTGAAATTTTCAAAAATTCAGAAAATTGGTTGAAAACGACTAAATATGAAGGACTCATCGGGCGAATCGCTCTGGAACTGAAATCGGAATGCTCACTGACATTTCCCCTATCTGAGAGTCTGATAAACGCTGAAAAAATGACTAAGTCCAAAAAAAAAGTTTTCAACTTTTTTCAATTTTACCCCCGTGGGATATATATTCTACCTACACACATTTGGAACTCTCCTGGGGTACCCTCACACATATTATTCCCTAATTTAGTGGATATTTTCACAAAAAAGTGAAATTTTCAAAAATTCAGAAAATTGGCTGAAAACGACTAAATATGAAGGACTCATCGGGCGAATCGCTCTGGAACTGAAATCGGAACGCTCACTGATGGTTCCCCTATCTGAAAATCTGATAAACGCCGGAAAAATGACTTATGTCCAAAAAAATTTTTTTTCCAACTTTTTTCAATTTTACCCCCGTGGGATATATATTCTACCCACACACATTTGGAACTCTCCTGGGGTACCCTCACACATATTATTCCCTCATTTAGTGGATATTTTCACAAAAAAGTGAAATTTTCAAAATTTCTGAAAATTGGCTGAAAACGACTAAATATGAAGGACTCATTGGGTAAATCGCTCTGGAACTGAAATCGGAACGATCACTGACATTTCCCCTATCTGAAAGTCTGATAAACGCCAGAAAAATGCCATAAGTCCAAAAAAAAAAATTTTTCAACTTTTTTTAATTTTATCCCCGTGGGATATATATTCTACCCACACACATTTGGAACTCTCCTGGGGTACCCTCACACATATTATTCCCTCATTTAGTGGATATTTTCACAAAAAAGTGAAATTTTCAAAAATTCAGAAAATTGGCTTAAAACGACTAAACATGAACGACTCATCGGGAGAATCGCTCTGGAACTGAAATCGAAATGCTCACTGACATTTCCCCTATCTGAAAGTCTGCTAAACGCCAGAAAAATGACTAAGTCAAAAAACAATTTTTTTCAACTTTTTTCAATTTTACCCCCGTGAGATATATATTCTACCGACACACATTTGGAACTCTCCTGGGGTACCCTCACACATATTATTCCCTCATTTAATGGATATTTTCACAAAAAAGTGAAATTTTCAAAAATTCAGAAAATTGGCTGAAAACGACTAAATATGAAGGACTCATCGGGAGAATCGCTCTGGAACTGAAATCGGAACGCTCACTGACATTTCCCCTATCTGAAAGTCTGATAAACGCCGGAAAAATGACTAAGGCCAAAAAATATTTTTTTTAAACTTTTTTCAATTTTACCCCCGTGGGATATATATTCTACCCACACACATTTGGAACTCTCCTGGGGTACCCTCACACATATTATTCCCTCATTTAGTGGATATTTACACAAAAAAGTGAAATTTTCAAAAATTCAGAAAATTGGCTGAAAACGAATAAATATGAAGGACTCATCGGGAGAATCGCTCTGGAACTGAAATCGGATCGCTCACTGACATTTCCCCTATCTGAAAGTCTGATAAACGCCGGAAAAATGACTAAGGCCAAAAAATATTTTTTTTCAACTTTTTTCAATTTTACCCCCGTGGGATATATATTCTACCCACACACATTTGGAACTCCCCTGGGGTACCCTCACACATATTATTCCCTCATTTAGTGGATATTTTCGCAAAAAAGTGAAATTTTCAAAAATTCTGAAAATTGGTTGAAAATGACTAAATATGAAGCACTCATCGGGTGAATCGCTCTGGAACTGAAATCGGAACGCTCACTGACATTTCCCCTATCTGAAAGTCTGATAAACGGCGGAAAAATAACTAAGTCCAAAAAAAAAATTTTTTAAACTTTTTTCAATTTTACCCCCGTGGGATAAATATTCCACCCACACACATTTGGAACTCTCCTGGGGTACCCTCACACATATTATTCCCTCATTTAATGGATATTTTCACAAAAAAGTGAAATTTTCAAAAATTCAGAAAATTGGCTGAAAACGACTAAATATGAAGGACTCATCGGGCGAATCGCTCTGGAACTGAAATCGGAATGCTCACTGACATTTCCCCTATCTGAGAGTCTGATAAACGCTGAAAAAATGACTAAGTCCAAAAAAAAAGTTTTCAACTTTTTTCAATTTTACCCCCGTGGGATATATATTCTACCTACACACATTTGGAACTCTCCTGGGGTGCCCTCACACATATTATTCCCTAATTTAGTGGATATTTTCACAAAAAAGTGAAATTTTCAAAAATTCAGAAAATTGGCTGAAAACGACTAAATATGAAGGACTCATCGGGCGAATCGCTCTGGAACTGAAATCGGAACGCTCACTGATGGTTCCCCTATCTGAAAATCTGATAAACGCCGGAAAAATGACTTATGTCCAAAAAAATTTTTTTTCCAACTTTTTTCAATTTTACCCCCGTGGGATATATATTCTACCCACACACATTTGGAACTCTCCTGGGGTACCCTCACACATATTATTCCCTCATTTAGTGGATATTTTCACAAAAAAGTGAAATTTTCAAAATTTCTGAAAATTGGCTGAAAACGACTAAATATGAAGGACTCATTGGGTAAATCGCTCTGGAACTGAAATCGGAACGATCACTGACATTTCCCCTATCTGAAAGTCTGATAAACGCCAGAAAAATGCCATAAGTCCAAAAAAAAAAAATTTTTAAACTTTTTTCAATTTTACCCCCGTGGGATAAATATTCCACCCACACACATTTGGAACTCTCCTGGGGTACCCTCACACATATTATTCCCTCATTTAATGGATATTTTCACAAAAAAGTGAAATTTTCAAAAATTCAGAAAATTGGTTGAAAACGACTAAATATGAAGGACTCATCGGGCGAATCGCTCTGGAACTGAAATCGGAATGCTCACTGACATTTCCCCTATCTGAGAGTCTGATAAACGCTGAAAAAATGACTAAGTCCAAAAAAAAAGTTTTCAACTTTTTTCAATTTTACCCCCGTGGGATATATATTCTACCTACACACATTTGGAACTCTCCTGGGGTACCCTCACACATATTATTCCCTAATTTAGTGGATATTTTCACAAAAAAGTGAAATTTTCAAAAATTCAGAAAATTGGCTGAAAACGACTAAATATGAAGGACTCATCGGGCGAATCGCTCTGGAACTGAAATCGGAACGCTCACTGATGGTTCCCCTATCCGAAAATCTGATAAACGCCGGAAAAATGACTTATGTCCAAAAAAATTTTTTTTCCAACTTTTTTCAATTTTACCCCCGTGGGATATATATTCTACCCACACACATTTGGAACTCTCCTGGGGTACCCTCACACATATTATTCCCTCATTTAGTGGATATTTTCACAAAAAAGTGAAATTTTCAAAATTTCTGAAAATTGGCTGAAAACGACTAAATATGAAGGACTCATTGGGTAAATCGCTCTGGAACTGAAATCGGAACGATCACTGACATTTCCCCTATCTGAAAGTCTGATAAACGCCAGAAAAATGCCATAAGTCCAAAAAAAAAAATTTTTCAACTTTTTTTAATTTTATCCCCGTGGGATATATATTCTACCCACACACATTTGGAACTCTCCTGGGGTACCCTCACACATATTATTCCCTCATTTAGTGGATATTTTCACAAAAAAGTGAAATTTTCAAAAATTCAGAAAATTGGCTTAAAACGACTAAACATGAACGACTCATCGGGAGAATCGCTCTGGAACTGAAATCGAAATGCTCACTGACATTTCCCCTATCTGAAAGTCTGCTAAACGCCAGAAAAATGACTAAGTCAAAAAACAATTTTTTTCAACTTTTTTCAATTTTACCCCCGTGAGATATATATTCTACCGACACACATTTGGAACTCTCCTGGGGTACCCTCACACATATTATTCCCTCATTTAGTGGATATTTTCACGAAAAAGTGACATTTTCAAAAATTCAGAAAATTGGCGGAAAACGACTAAATATAAAGGACTCATTGGGTAAATCGCTCTGGAACTGAAATCGGAACGCTCACTGACATTTCCCCTATCTGAAAGTCTGATAAACGCCGGAAAAATGCCATAAGTCCAAAAAAAAATTTTTTTCAACTTTTTTTAATTTTATCCCTGTGGGATATATATTCTACCCACACACATTTGGAACTCTCCTGGGGTACCCTCACACATATTATTCCCTCATTTAGTGGATATTTTCACAAAAAAGTGAAATTTTAAAAAATTCAGAAAATTGGCTTAAAACGACTAAACATGAAAGACTCATCGGGAGAATCGCTCTGGAACTGAAATCGGAACGCTCACTGACATTTCCCCTATCTGAAAGTCTGATAAACGCCGGAAAAATGACTAAGGCCAAAAAATATTTTTTTTAAACTTTTTTCAATTTTACCCCCGTGGGATATATATTCTACCCACACACATTTGGAACTCTCCTGGGGTACCCTCACACATATTATTCCCTCATTTAGTGGATATTTTCACAAAAAAGTGAAATTTTCAAAAATTCAGAAAATTGGCTGAAAACGAATAAATATGAAGGACTCATCGGGAGAATCGCTCTGGAACTGAAATCGGATCGCTCACTGACATTTCCCCTATCTGAAAGTCTGATAAACGCCGGAAAAATGACTAAGGCCAAAAAATATTTTTTATAAACTTTTTTCAATTTTACCCCCGTGGGATATATATTCTACCCACACACATTTGGAACTCTCCTGGGGTACCCTCACACATATTATTCCCTCATTTAGTGGATATTTTCGCAAAAAAGTGAAATTTTCAAAAATTCTGAAAATTGGCTGAAAATGACTAAATATGAAGGACTCATCGGGTGAATCGCTCTGGAACTGAAATCGGAACGCTCACTGACATTTCCCCTATCTGAAAGTCTGATAAACGGCGGAAAAATAACTAAGTCCAAAAAAAAAAATTTTTTAAACTTTTTTCAATTTTACCCCCGTGGGATAAATATTCCACCCACACACATTTGGAACTCTCCTGGGGTACCCTCACACATATTATTCCCTCATTTAATGGATATTTTCACAAAAAAGTGAAATTTTCAAAAATTCTGAAAATTGGCTGAAAACGACTAAATATGAAGGACTCATCGGGCGAATCGCTCTGGAACTGAAATTGGAACGCTCACTGACATTTCCCCAATTTGAAAGTCTGATAAATGCCGGAAAAATAACTTAATCGAACAAAAATTTTTTTAAACTTTTTTCAATTTTACCCCCGTGGGATATATATTCTACCCACACACATTTGGAACTCTCCTGGGGTACTCTCACACATATTATTCCCTCATTTAGTGGATATTTTCACAAAAAAGTGACATTTTCAAAAATTCTGAAAATTGGCTGAAAACGACTAAATATGAAGGACTCATCGGGCGAATCGCTCTGCAACTGAAATCGGAACGCTCACTGACATTTCCCCTATCTGAAAATCTGCTAAACGCCGGAAAAATTACGAAGTCTAAAAAAAAATATTTTTTCAACTTTTTTCCTTCTTTACTCCCCTGGGATATATATTCTACCCACACACATTTGGAACTCTCCTGGGTACCCTCACACATATTATTCCCTCATTTAGTGGATATTTTCACAAAAAAGTGAAATTTTCAAAAATTCTGAAAATTGACTGAAAACGACTAAATATGAAGAACATATCGGGCGAATCGCTCTGGAACTGAAATCGGAACGATCACTGACATTTCCCCTATCTGAAAGTCTGATAAACGCCTGAAAAATGACGAAGGCCAAAAAAAATTTTTTCAACTTTTTTCAATTTTACCCCCGTGGCTATATATTCTACCCACACACATTTGGAACTCTCCTGGGGTACCCTCACACATATTATTCCCTCATTTAGTGGATATTTTCACAAAAAAGTGAAATTTTCAAAAATTCTGAAAATTGGCTGAAAACGACTAAATATGAAGGACTCATCGGGCGATTCGCTCTGGAACTGAAATCAGAATGCTCACTGACATTTCCCCTATCTGAAAGTCTGATAAAGGCCGGAAAAATGACGAAGTCCAAAAAAAATTTTTTTTCAACTTTTTTCAATTTAACCCCCGTGGGATATATATTCTACCCACACACATTTGGAACTCTCCTTGGGTACCCTCACACATATTATTCCCTCATTTAGTGGATATTTTCACAAAAAAAGTGAAATTTTCAAAAATTCTGAAAATTGGCTGAAAACGACTAAATATGAAGGACTCATCGGGCGATTCGCTCTGGAACTGAAATCAGAATGCTCACTGATATTTCCCCTATCTGAAAGTCTGATAAAGGCCAGAAAAATGACGATGTCCAAAAAAAAATTTTTTTCAACTTTTTTCAATTTTACCCCCGTGGGATATATATTCTACCCACACACATTTGGAACTCTCCTGGGGTACCCTCACACATATTATTCCCTCATTTAGTGGATATTTTCACAAAAAAGTGAAATTTTCAAAAATTCAGAAAATTGGCTGAAAACAACTAAATATGAAGGACTCATCGGGCGAATTGCTCTGGAACTGAAATCGGAATGCTCACTGACATTTCCCCTATCTGAAAGTCTGATAAAGGCCGGAAAAATGACTAAGGCCAAAAAATATTTTTTTTAAACTTTTTTCAATTTTACCCCCGTGGGATATATATTCTACCCACACACATTTGGAACACTCCTGGGGTACCCTCATACATATTATTCCCTCATTTAATGGATATTTTCACAAAAAAGTGAAATTTTCAAAAATTCAGAAAATTGTCTCAAAACGACTAAATATGAAGGACTCATCGGGCGAATATCTCTGGACCTGAAATCAGAATGCTCACTGACATTTCCCCTATCTGACAGTCTGATAAACGCCAGAAAAATGACTAAGTCAAAAAACAATTTTTTTTCAACTTTTTTCAATTTTACCCCCGTGGGATATATATTCTACCGACACACATTTGAAACTCTCCTGGGGTACCCTGACACATATTATTCCCTCATTTAGTGGATATTTTCACAAAAAAAGTGAAATTTTCAAAAATTCAGAAAAGTAGCTGAAAACGACTAAATATGAAGGACTCATCGGGCGAATCGCTCTGGAACTGAAATCGGAATGCTCACTGACATTTCCCCTATCTGAGAGTCTGATAAACGCTGAAAAAATGACTAAGTCCAAAAAAAAAGTTTTCAACTTTTTTCAATTTTACCCCCGTGGGATATATATTCTACCTACACACATTTGGAACTCTCCTGGGGTACCCTCACACATATTATTCCCTAATTTAGTGGATATTTTCACAAAAAAGTGAAATTTTCAAAAATTCAGAAAATTGGCTGAAAACGACTAAATATGAAGGACTCATCGGGCGAATCGCTCTGGAACTGAAATCGGAATGCTCACTGATGGTTCCCCTATCTGAAAATCTGATAAACGCCGGAAAAATGACTTATGTACAAAAAAATTTTTTTTTCAACTTTTTTCAATTTTACCCCCGTGGGATATATATTCTACCCACACACATTTGGAACTCTCCTGGGGTAACCTCACACATATTATTCCCTCATTTAGTGGATATTTTCACAAAAAAGTGAAATTTTCAAAATTTCTGAAAATTGGCTGAAAACGACTAAATATGAAGGACTCATTGGATAAATCGCTCTGGAACTGAAATCGGAACGATCACTGACATTTCCCCTATCTGAAAGTCTGATAAACGCCAGAAAAATGCCATAAGTCCAAAAAAAAAAATTTTTCAACTTTTTTTAATTTTATCCCCGTGGGATATATATTCTACCGACACACATTTGGAACTCTCCTGGGGTACCCTCACACATATTATTCCCTCATTTAGTGGATATTTTCACAAAAAAGTGACATTTTCAAAAATTCAGAAAATTGGCGGAAAACGACTAAATATGAAGGACTCATTCGGCGAATTGCTCTGCAACTGAAATCGGAACGCTCACTGACATTTCCCCTATCTGAAAATCTTATAAATGCCGGAAAAATGACATAAGTCCAAAAAAAATTTTTTTTCAACTTTTTTTAATTTTACCCCCGTGGGATATATATTCTACCCACACACATTTGGAACTCTCCTGGGGTACCCTCACACATATTATTCCCTCATTTAGTGGATATTTTCACAAAAAAGTGAAATTTTCAAAAATTCTGAAAATTGGCTGAAAACGACTAAATATGAAGGACTCATCGTGAGAATCGCTCTGGAACTGAAATCGGAATGCTCACTGACATTTCCCCTATCTGAAAGTCTGATAAACGCCGGAAAAATGACTAAGGCCAAAAAATATTTTTTTTAAACTTTTTTCAATTTTACCCCCGTGGGATATATATTCTACCCACACACATTTGGAACTCTCCTGGGGTAACCTCACACATATTATTCCCTCATTTAGTGGATATTTTCACAAAAAAGTGACATTTTCAAAAATTCAGAAAATTGGCGGAAAACGACTAAATATGAAGGACTCATCGGGCGAATCGCTCTGGAACTGAAATCGAAACGCTCACTGACATTTCCCCTATCTGAAAGTCTGATAAATGCCGGAAAAATGACTAAGTCCAAAAAAATTTATTTTTTAACTTTTTTCAATTTTACCCCCGTGGGATATATATTCTATCGACACACATTTGGAACTCTCCTGGGGTACCCTGACACATATTATTCCCTCATTTAGTGGATATTTTCACAAAAAAGTGAAATTTTCAAAAATTCAGAAAAGTAGCTGAAAACGACTAAATATGAAGGACTCATCGGGCGAATCGCTCTGGAACTGAAATCGGAATGCTCACTGACATTTCCCCTATCTGAGAGTCTGATAAACGCTGAAAAAATGACTAAGTCCAAAACAAAAGTTTTCAACTTTTTTCAATTTTACCCCCGTGGGATATATATTCTACCTACACACATTTGGAACTCTCCTGGGGTACCTCATACATATTATTCCCTAATTTAGTGGATATTTTCACAAAAAAGTGAAATTTTCAAAAATTCAGAAAATTGGCTTAAAACGACTAAACATGAACGACTCATCGGGAGAATCGCTCTGGAACTGAAATCGAAACGCTCACTGACATTTCCCCTATCTGAAAGTCTGCTAAACGCCAGAAAAATGACTAAGTCAAAAAACAATTTTTTTCAACTTTTTTCAATTTTACCCCCGTGAGATATATATTCTACCGACACACATTTGGAACTCTCCTGGGGTACCCTCACACATATTATTCCCTCATTTAGTGGATATTTTCACAAAAAAGTGACATTTTCAAAAATTCCGAAAATTGGCGGAAAACGACTAAATATGAAGGACTCATCGGGAGAATCGCTCTGGAACTGAAATCGGAATGCTCACTGACATTTCCCCTATCTGAAAGTCTGATAAACGCCGGAAAAATGACTAAGGCCAAAAAATATTTTTTTTAAACTTTTTTCAATTTTACCCCCGTGGGATATATATTCTACCCACACACATTTGGAACTCTCCTGGGGTACCCTCACACATATTATTCCCTCATTTAGTGGATATTTTCACAAAAAAGTGACATTTTCAAAAATTCAGAAAATTGGCTGAAAACGACTAAATATGAAGGACTCATCGGGCGAATCGCTCTGGAACTGAAATTGGAACGCTCACTGACATTTCCCCAATTTGAAAGTCTGATAAATGCCGGAAAAATGACTTAATCGAACAAAAATTTTTTTTAACTTTTTTCAATTTTACCCCCGTGGGATATATATTCTACCCACACACATTTGGAACTCTCCTGGGGTACTCTCACACATATTATTCCCTCATTTAGTGGATATTTTCACAAAAAAGTGACATTTTCAAAAATTCTGAAAATTGGCTGAAAACGACTAAATATGAAGGACTCATCGGGCGAATCGCTCTGCAACTGAAATCGGAACGCTCACTGACATTTCCCCTATCTGAAAATCTGATAAACGCCGGAAAAATTACGAAGTCTAAAAAAAAATATTTTTTCAACTTTTTTCCTTCTTTACTCCCCTGGGATATATATTCTACCCACACACATTTGGAACTCTCCTTGGGTACCCTCACACATATTATTCCCTCATTTAGTGGATATTTTCACAAAAAAAGTGAAATTTTCAAAAATTCTGAAAATTGGCTGAAAAGGACTAAATATGAAGGACTCATCGGGCGATTCGCTCTGGAACTGAAATCAGAATGCTCACTGACATTTCCCCTATCTGAAAGTCTGATAAAGGCCGGAAAAATGACTAAGGCCAAAAAATATTTTTTTTAAACTTTTTTCAATTTTACCCCCGTGGGATATATATTCTACCCACACACATTTGGAACACTCCTGGGGTACCCTCATACATATTATTCCCTCATTTAATGGATATTTTCACAAAAAAGTGAAATTTTCAAAAATTCAGAAAATTGTCTCAAAACGACTAAATATGAAGGACTCATCGGGCGAATATCTCTGGACCTGAAATCAGAATGCTCACTGACATTTCCCCTATCTGACAGTCTGATAAACGCCAGAAAAATGACTAAGTCAAAAAACAATTTTTTTTCAACTTTTTTCAATTTTACCCCCGTGGGATATATATTCTACCTACACACATTTGGAACTCTCCTGGGGTACCCTCACACATATTATTCCCTAGTTTAGTGGATATTTTCACAAAAAAGTGAAATTTTCAAAAATTCAGAAAATTGGCTGAAAACGACTAAATATGAAGGACTCATCGGGCGAATCGCTCTGGAACTGAAATCGGAACGCTCACTGATGGTTCCCCTATCTGAAAATCTGATAAACGCCGGAAAAATGACTTATGTCCAAAAAAATTTTTTTTTCAACTTTTTTCAATTTTACCCCCGTGGGATATATATTCTACCCACACACATTTGGAACTCTCCTGGGGTACCCTCACACATATTATTCCCTCATTTAGTGGATATTTTCACAAAAAAGTGAAATTTTCAAAATTTCTGAAAATTGGCTGAAAACGACTAAATATGAAGGACTCATTGGGTAAATCGCTCTGGAACTGAAATCGGAACGATCACTGACATTTCCCCTATCTGAAAGTCTGATAATCGCCAGAAAAATGCCATAAGTCCAAAAAAAAAAATTTTTCAACTTTTTTTAATTTTATCCCCGTGGGATATATATTCTACCCACACACATTTGGAACTCTCCTGGGGTACCCTCACACATATTATTCCCTCATTTAGTGGATATTTTCACAAAAAAGTGACATTTTCAAAAATTCCGAAAATTGGCGGAAAACGACTAAATATGAAGGACTCATTCGGCGAATTGCTCTGCAACTGAAATCGGAACGCTCACTGACATTTCCCCTATCTGAAAATCTTATAAATGCCGGAAAAATGACATAAGTCCAAAAAAAATTTTTTTTCAACTTTTTTTAATTTTACCCCGTGGGATATATATTCTACCCACACACATTTGGAACTCTCCTGGGGTACCCTCACACATATTATTCCCTCATTTAGTGGATATTTTCACAAAAAAGTGAAATTTTCAAAAATTCAGAAAATTGGCTGAAAACGACTAAATATGAAGGACTCATCGGGAGAATCGCTCTGGAACTGAAATCGGAATGCTCACTGACATTTCCCCTATCTGAAAGTCTGATAAACGCCGGAAAAATGACTAAGGCCAAAAAATATTTTTTTTCAACTTTTTTCAATTTTACCCCCGTGGGATATTTATTCTACCCACACACATTTGGAACTCTCCTGGGGTACCCTCACACATATTATTTCCTCATTTAGTGGATATTTTCACAAAAAAGTGACATTTTCAAAAATTCAGAAAATTGGCGGAAAACGACTAAATATGAAGGACTCATCGGGCGAATCGCTCTGGAACTGAAATCGAAACGCTCACTGACATTTCCCCTATCTGAAAGTCTGATAAACGCCGGAAAAATGACTAAGTCCAAAAAAATTTATTTTTTAACTTTTTTCAATTTTACCCCCGTGGGATATATATTCTACCGACACACATTTGGAACTCTCCTGGGGTACCCTGACACATATTATTCCCTCATTTAGTGGATATTTTCACAAAAAAGTGAAATTTTCAAAAATTCAGAAAAGTAGCTGAAAACGACTAAATATGAAGGACTCATCGGGCGAATCGCTCTGGAACTGAAATCGGAATGCTCACTGACATTTCCCCTATCTGAGAGTCTGATAAACGCTGAAAAAATGACTAAGTCCAAAACAAAAGTTTTCAACTTTTTTCAATTTTACCCCCGTGGGATATATATTCTACCTACACACATTTGGAACTCTCCTGGGGTACCTCACACATATTATTCCCTAATTTAGTGGATATTTTCACAAAAAAGTGAAATTTTCAAAAATTCAGAAAATTGGCTGAAAACGACTAAATATGAAGGAATCATCGGGCGAATCGCTCTGGAACTGAAATCTGAACGCTTACTGACATTTCCCCTATCTGAAAGTCTGATAAACGCCAGAAAAATGACTAAGTCAAAAAACAATTTTTTTTCAACTTTTTTCAATTTTACCCCCGTGGGATATATATTCTACCGACACACATTTGGAACTCTCCTGGGGTACCCTCACACATACTATTCCCTCATTTAGTGGATATTTTCGCAAAAAAGTGAAATTTTCAAAAATTCTGAAAATTGGCTGAAAACGACTAAATATGAAGGACTCATCGGGCGAATCGCTCTGGAACTGAAATCAGAATGCTCACTGACATTTCCCCTATCTAAAAGTCTGATAAAGGCCTGAGAAATGACGAAGTCCAAAAAAAAAATTGTTTCAACCTTTTTCAATTTTACCCCCGTGGGATATATATTCTACCCACACACATTTGGAACTCTCCTGGGGTACCCTCACACATATTATTCCCTCATTTAGTGGACATTTTCACAAAACAGTGAAATTTTCAAAAATTCAGAAAATTGGCTGAAAACGAATAAATATGAAGGACTCATCGGGCGAATCGCTCTGGAACTGAAATCGGAACGCGCACTGACATTTCCCCTATCTGAAAGTCTGATAAACGCCGGAAAAATTACGAAGTCTAAAAAAAAATATTTTTTCAACTTTTTTCCTTCTTTACTCCCCTGGGATATATATTCTACCCACACACATTTGGAACTCTCCTGGGTACCCTCACACATATTATTCCCTCATTTAGTGGATATTTTCACAAAAAAGTGAAATTTTCAAAAATTCTGAAAATTGACTGAAAACGACTAAATATGAATAACATATCGGGCGAATCGCTCTGGAACTGAAATCGGAACGCTCACTGACATTTCCCCTATCTGAAAGTCTGATAAACGCCTGAAAAATGACGAAGGCCAAAAAAAAATTTTTTCAACTTTTTTCAATTTTACCCCCGTGGCTATATATTCTACCCACACACATTTGGAACTCTCCTGGGGTACCCTCACACATATTATTCCCTCATTTAGTGAACATTTTCACAAAAAAGTGAAATTTTCAAAAATTCAGAAAATTGGCTGAAAACAAATAAATATGAAGAACTCATCGGGAGAATCGCTCTGGAACTGAAATCGGAATGCTCACTGACATTTCCCCTATCTGAAAGTCTGATAAATGCCTGAAAAATGCCGAAGTCTAAAAAAATTTTTTTTAAACTTTTTTCAATTTTACCCCTGTGGGATATATATTCTACCCACACACATTTGGAACTCTCCTGGGGTACCCTCACACATATTATTCCCTCATTTAGTGGATATTTTCACAAAAAAGTGACATTTTCAAAAATTCAGAAAATTGGCTGAAAACGACTAAATATGAAGGACTCATCGGGAGAATCGCTCTGGAAGTGAAATCGGAATGCTCACTGACATTTCCCCTATCTGAAAGTCTGATAAAGGTCGGAAAAATGACGAAGTCCAAAAAAAAAATTTTTTCAACTTTTTTCAATTTTACCCCCGTGGGATTAAAATTCTACCCACACACATTTGGAACTCTCCTGGGGTACCCTCACACATATTATTCCCTCATTTAGTGGATATTTTCACAAAAAGAAATTTAAAAAAATTCAGAAAATTGGCTGAAAACGATTAAATATGAAGGACTCATCGGGCGAATCGCTCTGGAACTAAAATCGGAATGCTCACTGACATTTCCCCTATCCGAAAGTCTGATAAAGGCCGGAAAAATGACGAAGTCCAAAAAAAAAAATTTTTCAACTTTTTTCAATTTTACCCCCGTGGGATATATATTCTACCCACACACATTTGGAACTCTCCTGGGGTACCCTCACACATATTATTCCCTCATTTAGCGGATATTTTCACAAAGAAGTGAAATTTTCAAATATTCTGAAAATTGGCTGAAAACGACTAAATATGAAGGACTCATCGGGCGAATCGCTCTGGAACAGAAATCGGAACGCTCACTGACATTTCCCCTATCTGAAAGTCTGATAAACGCCGGAAAAATGACAGTCCAATAAAAAAAAATTTTCAACTTTTTTCAATTTTACCCCCGTGGGATATATCTTCTACCACACACATTTGGAACTCTCCTGGGGTACCCTAACACATATTATTCCCTCATTTAGTGGATATTTTCACAAAACAGTGAAATTTTCAAAAATTATGAAAATTGGCTGAAAACGACTAAATATGAAGGACTCATCGGGCGAATCGCTCTGGAACAGAAATCGGAACGCTCACTGACATTTCCCCTATCTGAAAGTCTGATAAACGCCGGAAAAAAGACTAAGTCCAAAAAAATTTTTTTTCCACTTTTTGCAATTTTACCCCGGTGGGATATATATTCTACCCACACACATTTGGAACTTTCCTGCGGTACCCTCACACATATTATTCCCTCATTTAGTGGATATTTTCACAAAGAAGTGAAATTTTCAAATATTCTGAAAATTGGCTGAAAACGCCTAAATATGAAGGACTCATCGGGCGAATCGCTCTGGAACTGAAATCGGAACGCTCACTGATATTTCACCTATCTGAACCAATGACACCGCAAGAAAGGACCTGGAAACCATCTGCAGTGACTTTGAAGACTTAGGCAAGAAAGTGAAAGAATTGGGAGCGCAGGTGGTCTTCTCATCCATCCTCCCAGTGGATGGCCATAGAACAATGAGGTGGAATAAGATTCTACAGGTGAACAACTGGCTACGTCGATGGTGCCGCCAACAAGGATTTTTATTTCTGGATCACGGAATGAATTACCTATACGATGGACTACTTGCTAGAGATGGGGTGCACCTTACGAAGACTGGAAAACATGTATTTGGAAGTCGCCTTGCTACACTCATCAGGAGAGCTTTAAACTAGAACAATGTGGGAAGGGAAGCAAAAGGCCAGAAAAAGCCATACAGTTGACAAATACTATTGAGATCTCTGCTACTGGAAGTGTAAAGGAAGAACAAAGACAAAACAATTTAAATAATAAAAATATGGGAGGAAGAGAAACCAATCACAAACTAAAATGTTTTTATACAAATGCACAAAGCATGGGCAACAAACAAGGAGAATTGGAACTACTAACGCAGGAAAAGGAATATGATGTCATTGGAATCACTGAAACTTGGTGGGATGATACACATGATTGGAATAAAAGGCTAAAAGGATACAACTTATTTGCAAGAAACAGACTTGATAAACGAGGAGGAGGAGTCGCATTGTATGTTAGAAAAGCGTATATCTGCACAGAGATTGAAGCTTCAGAGACTGGGAGTTCTGTGGAAACTGTTTGGGTAAGAATACAAGGAGAGAACAACGGAAAGGACACCATTGTAGGCATTTACTACAGGCCACCTGGGCAAGCTGAAGATATGGATGAACTCTTTATGTATCAAATGACCAAGTTCTCCAAAAAATATGACGTAGTGGTCATGGGAGATTTCAACTATCCAGACATTTGTTGGGAATCTCTGTCAAGTAAAACTAACAGGTCAAGCAAATTCTTATCCTCTCTTGCTCACAACTTTATCTTCCAAAAGGTAGGGGAGAAAACAAGGGGATCTGCTACTTTGGATCTAATCCTTATAAACAGGGAGGAAATGGTTGAGGAGGTAAAGGTGGCTGGGACGCTAGGAGGCAGCGATCATGCTATTATAGAATTTTGGATAACTAGAGGAGGAAGACATGTGAAGACTCAAACTTCAAGGTTAGATTTTAGAAAGGCAGATTTTAAGAGACTCAGAAAGAGAATAGGAGGGATCCAATGGCTGGATGTCCTTAAGGACAAAAATGTCCAGGAAGGATGGGAAATTTTTAAAAATGAGATTCTCAAAGCACAATCGTTAACAATCCCGAAAAGTAGGAAGAATGGGAAGCATTTAAGGAAACCAGGATGGATGAACACAGAACTTAAACACATGCTAAAAAGAAAGAAAGAAATGTTTATTAAATGGAAAGAGGGAGGCATATCTAAAGAAGATTATAATGCAGTCTGCAGATCCTGCAGGGCATGTATCAGGTTAGCTAAACCTGACAATGAATTAAGGCTTGCAAGAGATGTCAAAAGCAATAAAAAAGGATTTTGGGGGTATGTCAAAAGTAAAAGAAAAGTCAAAGATGCTATAGGATTTTTACAGGATGAAAATGGAGAAATGGTAAGAGAGGATGTTGAGAAGGCCGAACTTTTTAATTCCTATTTTGGATCTGTTTTCTCTCAGAAAGAAAATGTAACATCAACTGATCTTCACTGTCCTTTTAAAGGAATAGAGGAATCCAAATTATCTGTAAACAGAAAGATTGTGAGGGAATATTTAGCTAACATAAATGAGTTCAAGTCTCCAGGTCCAGATGAATTACACCCCAGAGTACTGAAGGAGATCGTAGAAGAATTTTTAGAACCACTCTCCATAATCTTTGAAAATTCTTGGAGAACAGGAGAAGTCCCAGAAGACTGGAGAAGAGCAAATGTTGTTCCTATCTTCAAAAAGGGGAAGAAGGTGGACCCAGGGAACTATAGGCCGGTGAGTCTGACTTCTATACCAGGAAAGATCTTTGAACAAATTATTAAACAACATGTATGTAAGTACATGGATAAGAATGAAGTGATTATCCAGAGTCAGCATGGGTTTGTAACTAACAAGTCATGTCAGACTAACTTAATTTCCTTCTATGACAGAATCACTGACTGGGTGGATCAGGGAAATGCTGTAGATATAGTATATCTTGACTTCAGCAAAGCATTTGACAAAGTATCTCACACCATTCTTATTGAAAAAATGACCAAGTATGCAATGGACCAGGCAACTGTTAGGTGGATTCATAACTGGCTTAGTGATCGGACTCAAAGGGTGGTTGTAAATGGCTTCACATCCAGCTGGATGAATGTCTCAAGTGGGGTACCACAGGGCTCCGTCCTGGGACCTGTATTGTTCAACATCTTTATCAATGATTTAGATGAAGGAATTGAGGGTAAACTGATTAAATTTCCTGATGACACAAAGCTAGGCGGGATAGCTAATACTAGAGAAGAGAGAGAGAGGATTCAAAAAGACCTAAATAAACTGGAGCAGTGGGCAGCAACCAACAGAATGTTTTTTAACAGGGAAAAATGCAAAGTACTACATCTGGGCAATAAAAATGAAAAAAGCATATACAGAATGGGAGGAATAGAGCTAAGCAACAGTACATGTGAAAAAGACTTAGGTATACTAATAGATCATAGACTGAACATGAGTCAACAGTGTGATGCAGCAGCAAAAAAGGCAAATACAATTCTGGGAGGTATTAACAGAAGCATACAGTCTAGATCACGTGAAGTCATTATCGGTCTTTACTCCTCTTTGGTCAGACCTCATCTGGAATACTGTGTACAGTTTTGGGCACCACATTTTAAAAAAGACATAGACAAACTGGAGCAAGTTCAGAGAAGAGCGACCAGAATGGTGACTGGTCTGCAAACCATGTCCTATGAGGAACGGTTGCAGGATTTGGGAATGTTTAGCTTGCAAAAAAGAAGACTGAGAGGAGACTTAATAGCTGTCTACAAATATGTCAAGGGCTGTCACATTGTAGAAGGATCATCTTTATTCTCATTTGCACAAGGAAAGACTAGAAGCAATGGGATGAAACTAAATGGGAGGAGACACAGATTAGATATTAGAAAAAACTTTTTGACAGTTGGGGTGATTAATGAGTGGAACAGGCTGCCACGAGAGGTGGTGAGTTCCCCTTCAATGGACTTCTTCAAACAGAGGCTGGACAGACATCTGTCTGAGATGATTTAGTGAATCCTGCTTTGAGCAGGGGGTTGGACCAGATGACCCAGGAGGTCCCTTCCAACTCTACCATTCTATGATTCTATGAAAGTCTGATAAACGCCGGAAAAATGACAGTCCAAAAAAATTTTTTTTCAACTTTTTTCAATTTTACCCCCGTGGGATATATATTCTACCCACACACATTTGGAACTCTCCTGGGGTACCCTCACACATATTATTCCCTCATTTAGTGGATATTTTCACAAAAAAGTGAAATTTTCAAAAATTCTGAAAATTGGCTGAAAACGATTAAATATGAATGACTCATTGGGCTTATCGCTCTGGAACTGAAATCGGAATGCTCACTGACATTTCCCCTATCTGAAAGTCTGATAAACGCCGGAAAAATGACTTAGTCCCCCAAAAAAATGTTTTCAACTTTTTTCAATTTTACCCTCATGGATATATATTCTACCCACACACATTTCGAACTCTCCTGGGGTACCCTCACACATATCATTCCCTCATTTAGTGGATATTTTCACAAAAAAGTGAAATTTTCAAAAATTCTGAAAATTGGCTGAAAATGACTAAATATGAAGGACTCATTGGGAGAATAGCTCTGGAACTGAAATCGGAACGCTCACTGAGATTTCCCCTCTCTGAAAGTCTGATAAACGCCAGAAAAATGACTAAGTTCAAAAAAACATTTTTTTCAACTTTTTTCAATTTTTTCCCCCGTGGGATCAATACTCTACCTACACACATTTGGATCTCTCCTGGGGTACACTCACACATATTATTCCCTCATTTAGTGGATATTTTCACAAAAAAGTGAAATTTTCAAAAATTCAGAAAATTGGCTGAAAACAACTAAATATGAAGGACTCATCGGGCGAATCGCTCTGGAACTGAAATCGGAATGCTCACTAACATTTCCCCTATCTGAAATTCTGAAAAAACGCCAGAAAAATGACCAAGTCCCCGAAAAAAAATTTTCAACTTTTTTCAATTTTACCCCCGTGGATATATATTCTGCCCACACACATGTGGAACACTCCTGGGGTACCCTCACACATATTATTCCCTCATTTAGTGGATATTTTCACAAAAGAGTGAAATTTTCAAAAATTCAGAAAATTGGCTGAAAACGACTAAATATCAAGGACTCATCGGGTGAATCACTCTGGAACTGAAATCGGAACGCTCACTGACATTTCCCGTATCTGAAAGTCTGATAAATGCCAGAAAAATGACTAAGTCAAAAAAAGTTTTTTTTCAACTTTTTTCAATTTTACCCCCGTGGAATATATATTCTACCCACACACATTTGGAACTCTCCTGGGGTACCCTCACACATAGTATTCCCTCATTTAGTGGATATTTTCACAAAAAAGTGAAATTTTAAAAATTCTGAAAATTGGCTGAAAACGACTAAATATGAAGGACTCATCGGGCGAATCGCTCTGGAACTGAAATTGGAACGATCACTAACATTTGCCCTATCTGAAAGTCTGATAAACGCCGGAAAAATGACTCAGTCGAAAAAAAATTTTTTTTCAACTCTTTTCAATTTTACCCCCGTGGGATATATATTCTACCCACACACATTTGGAACTCTCCTGGGGTACCCACACACATATTATTCCCTCATTTTGTGGATATTTTCACAAAAAAGTGAAATTTTCAAAAATTCTGAAAATCGGCTGGAAACGACTAAATATGAAGGACTCATCGGGAGAATCGCTCTGGAACTGAAATCGGAATGCTCACTGACATTTCCCCTATCTGAAAGTCTGATAAACGCCGGAAAAATGACTTAGTCCCCCAAAAAAATGTTTTCAACTTTTTTCAATTTTACCCTCATGGATATATATTCTACCCACACACATTTCGAACTCTCCTGGGGTACCCTCACACATATCATTCCCTCATTTAGTGGATATTTTCACAAAAAAGTGAAATTTTCAAAAATTCTGAAAATTGGCTGAAAATGACTAAATATGAAGGACTCATTGGGAGAATAGCTCTGGAACTGAAATCGGAACGCTCACTGACATTTCCCCTATCTGAAAGTCTGATAAACGCCTGAAAAATGACTAAGTTCAAAAAAAAATTTTTTCAACTTTTTGCAATTTTACCCCCGTGGGATATATTCTACCCACACACATTTCACACTCTCCTGGGGTATCCTCACACATATTATTCCCTCATTTAGTGGATATTTTCACAAAAAAGTGAAATTTTCAAAAATTCTGAAAATTGGCTGAAAACGACTAAATATGAAGGACTCATCGGGCGAATCGCTCTGGAACAGAAATCGGAACGCTCACTGACATTTCCCCTATCTGAAAGTCTGATAAATGCCGGAAAAATGACTAAGTCCAAAAAAAAATTTTTTTTAACTTTTTTCAATTTTACCCCCGTGGGATATATATTCTACCCACACACATTTGGAACTCTCCTGGGGTACCCTCACACATATTATTCCCTCATTTTGTGGATATTTTCACAAAGAAGTGAAATTTTCAAATATTCTGAAAATTGGCTGAAAACCACTAAATATGAAGGACTCATCGAGCGAATCGCTCTGGAACTGAAATCGGAACGCTCATTGACATTTCACTTATCTGAAAGTCTGATAAACGCCGGAAAAATGACAGTCCAAAAAAATTTTTTTTCAACTTTTTTCAATTTTACCCCCGTGGGATATATATTCTACCCACACACATTTGGAACTCTCCTGGGGTACCCTCACACATATTATTCCCTCATTTTGTGGATATTTTCACAAAGAAGTGAAATTTTCAAATATTCTGAAAATTGGCTGAAAACCAATAAATATGAAGGACTCATCGAGCGAATCGCTCTGGAACTGAAATCGGAACGCTCATTGACATTTCCCCTATCTGAAAATCTGATAAACGCCGGAAAAATGACAGTCTAAAAAAATTTTTTTTCAACTTTTTTCAATTTTACCCCCGTGGGATATATATTCTACACACACACATTTGGAACTCTCCTGGGGTACCCTCACACATATTATTCCCTCATTTAGTAGATATTTTCACAAAAAAGTGAAATTTTCAAAAATTCTGAAAATTGGCTGAAAACGACTAAATATGAAGGACTCATTGGGCGAATCGCTCTGGAACTGAAATCGGAACGCTCACTGACATTTCCCCTATCTGAAAGTCTGATAAACGCCGGAAAAATGACTAAGTCCAAAAAAAATTTTTTTTCAACTTTTTTCAGTTTTACCCACGTGGGATATATATTCTACCCACACACATTTGGAACGCTCCTAGGGTACCCTCACACATATTATTCCCTCATTTAGTGGATATTTTCACAAAAAAGTGACATTTTCAAAAATTCTGAAAATTGGCTGAATACGACTAAATATGAAGGACTCATTGGGCGAATCGCTCTGGAACTGAAATCGGAACGCTCACTGACATTTCACCTATCTGAATGTCTGATAAACGCCGGGAAAATGACTAAGTCCTCCAAAAAAATGTTTTCAACTTTTTTCAATTTTACCCCCATGGATATATATTCTACCCACACACATTTGGAACTCTCCTGGGGTACCCTCACACTTATTATTCCCTCATTTTGTGGATATTTTCACGAAGAAGTGACATTTTCAAATATTCTGGAAATTGGCTGAAAACGACTGAATATGAAGGACTCATCGGGCGAATCGCTCTGGAACAGAAATCGGAACGCTCATTGACATTTCACCTATCTGAATGTCTGATAAACGCCGGGAAAATGACTAAGTCCTCCAAAAAAATTTTTTCAACTTTTTTCAATTTTACCCCCATGGATATATATTCTACCCACACACATTTGGAACTCTCCTGGGGTACCCTCACACATATTATTCCCTCATTTAGTGGATATTTTCACAAAAAAGTGGCATTTTCAAAGTTCAGAAAATTGGCTGAAAACATCTAAATATGAAGGACTCATCGGGCGAATCGCTCTGGAACTGAAATCGGAACGCTCACTGACATTTCCCCTATCTGAAAGTCTGATAAACGCTGAAAAAATGACTAAGTCCCAAAAAAAATTTTTTTAAACTTTTTTCAATTTTACCCCCGTGGGATATATATTCTACCCACACACATTTGGAACTCTCCTGGGGTACCCTCACACATATTATTCCCTCATTTTGTGGATATTTTCACAAAGAAGTGAAATTTTCAAATATTCTGAAAATTGGCTGAAAACCACTAAATATGAAGGACTCATCGAGCGAATCGCTCTGGAACTGAAATCGGAACGCTCATTGACCTTTCACCTATCTGAAAGTCTGATAAACGCCGGAAAAATGACAGTGCAAAAAAATTTTTTTTCAAATTTTTTCAATTTTACCCCCGTGGGATATATATTCTACCCATACACATTTGGAACTCTCCTGGGGTACCCTCACACATATTATTCCCTCATTTAGTGGATATTTTCACAAAAAAGTGAAATTTTCAAAAATTCTGAAAATTGGCTGAAAACGACTAAATATGAAGGAGTCATCGGGCGAATCGCTCAGGAACTGATATCGGAATGCTCACTGACATTTCCTCTATCTGAAATTCTGATAAACGCCAGAAAAATGACTAAGTCCCCCCAAAAATTTTTTCAACTTTTTTCAATATTACCCCCGTGGATATATATTCTACCCACACACATTTGGAACTCTCCTGGGGTACCCTCACACATATTATTCCCTCATTAAGTGGATATTTTCACAAAAAAGCGAAATTTTCAAAAATTCAGAAAATTGGCTGAAAACGACTAAATATGAAGGAATCATCGGGCGAATCGCTCTGGAACTGAAATCGGAATGCTCACTGACATTTCCCCTATCTGAAAGTCTGATAAACGGCGGAAAAAAGACTAAGTCCAAAAAAAATTTTTTTCCACTTTTTTCAATTTTACCCCCGTGGGATATAAATTCTGCCCACACACATTTGGAACTCTCTTGGGGTACCCTCACACATATTATTCCCTCATTTAGTGGCCATTTTCACAAAAAAGTGAAATTTTCAAAAATTCTGAAAATTGACTGAAAACGACTAAATATGAAGGACTCATCGGCGAATCGCTCAGGAACTGATATCGGAATGCTCACTGACATTTCCTCTATCTGAAATTCTGATAAACGCCAGAAAAATGACAGTCCCCCCAAAAATTTTTTCAACTTTTTTCAATAATACCCCCGTGGATATATATTCTACCCACACACATTTGGAACTCTCCTGGGGTACCCTCACACATATTATTCCCTCATTTAGTGGATATTTTCACAAAAAAGTGAAATTTTCAAAAATTCAGAAAATAGGCTGAAAACAACTAAATATGAAGGACTCATCGGGCGAATCGCTCTGGAACTGAAATCGGAACGCTCACTGAGATTTCCTCTATCTGAAAGTCTGATAAACGCCAGAAAAATGACTAAGTTCAAAAAAACATTTTTTTCAACTTTTTTCAATTTTTTCCCCCGTGGGATCTATACTCTACCTACACACATTTGGATCTCTCCTGGGGTACACTCACACATATTATTCCCTCATTTAGTGGATATTTTCACAAAAAAGTGAAATTTTCAAAAATTCAGAAAATTGGCTGAAAACAACTAAATATGAAGGACTCATCGGGCGAATCGCTCTGGAACTGAAATCGGAATGCTCACTAACATTTCCCCTATCTGAAATTCTGAAAAAACGCCAGAAAAATGACCAAGTCCCCGAAAAAAAATTTTCAACTTTTTTCAATTTTACCCCCGTGGATATATATTCTACCCACACACATGTGGAACACTCCTGGGGTACCCTCACACATATTATTCCCTCATTTAGTGGATATTTTCACAAAAGAGTGAAATTTTCAAAAATTCAGAAAATTGGCTGAAAACGACTAAATATCAAGGACTCATCGGGTGAATCACTCTGGAACTGAAATCGGAACGCTCACTGACATTTCCCGTATCTGAAAGTCTGATAAATGCCAGAAAAATGACTAAGTCCAAAAAAGTTTTTTTTCAACTTTTTTCAATTTTACCCCCGTGGAATATATATTCTACCCACACACATTTGGAACTCTCCTGGGGTACCCTCACACATAGTATTCCCTCATTTAGTGGATATTTTCACAAAAAAGTGAAATTTTCAAAAATTCTGAAAATTGGCTGAAAACGACTAAATATGAAGGACTCATCGGGCGAATCGCTCTGGAACTGAAATTGGAACGATCACTAACATTTGCCCTATCTGAAAGTCTGATAAACGCCGGAAAAATGACTCAATCCAAAAAAAATTTTTTTTCAACTCTTTTCAATTTTACCCCTATGGGATATATATTCTACCCACAAACATTTGGAACTCTCCTGGGTTACCCTCACACATATTATTCCCTCATTTAGTGGATATTTTCACAAAAAAGTGAAATTTTCAAAAATTCAGAAAATTGGCGGAAAATGACTAAATATGAACGACTCATCAGGCGAAACGCTCTGGAACTGAAATCGGAACGCTCACTGAGATTTCCCCTATCTGAAAGTATGATAAACGCCAGAAAAATGACTAAGTTCAAAAAAACATTTTTTTCAACTTTTTTCAATTTTTTCCCCCGTGGGATATATATTCTACCTACACACATTTGGATCTCTCCTGGGGTACCCTCACACATATTATTCCCTCATTTAGTGGATATTTTCACAAAAAAGTGAAATTTTCAAAAATTCAGAAAATTGGCTGAAAACAACTAAATATGAAGGACTCATCGGGTGAATCGCTCTGGAACTGAAATCGGAATGCTCACTAACATTTCCCCTATCTGAAATTCTGATAAACGCCAGAAAAATGACCAAGTCCCCGAAAAAAAAATTTCAACTTTTTTCAATTTTACCCCCGCGGATATATATTCTACCCACACACATGTGGAACTCTCCTGGGGTACCCTCACACATATTATTCCCTCATTTAGTGGATATTTTCACAAAAGAGTGAAATTTTCAAAAATTCAGAAAATTGGCTGAAAACGACTAAATATCAAGGACTCATCGGGTGAATCACTCTGGAACTGATATCGGAAAGCTCACTAACATTTCCTCTATCTGAAAGTCTGATAAACGCCGGAAAAATGACTCAGTCCAAAAAAAAAATTTTTTAAACTTTTTTCAATTTTACCCCCGTGGCATATATATTCTACCCACACACATTTGGAACTCTCCTGGGGTACCCTCACACATATTATTCCCTCATTTAATGGATATTTTCACAAAAAAGTGAAATTTTCAAAAATTCAGAAAATTGGCTGAAAACGACTAAATATCAAGGACTCATCAGGTGAATTACTCTGGAACTGAAATCGGAACGCTCACTAACATTTCCCCTATCTGAAAGTCTGATAAACGCCGGAAAAATGACTCAGTCCAAAAAAAATTTTTTTTCAACTCTTTTCAATTTTACCCCCATGGGATATATATTGTACCCGCACACATTTGGAAATCTCCTGGGGTACCCTCACACATATTATTCCCTCATTTAGTGGATATTTTCCCAAAAAAGTGAAATTTTCAAAAATTCAGAAAATTGGCTGAAAACGACTAAATATGAAGGACTCATCGAGCTAATTGCTCTTTAACTGAAATCGGAACGCTCACTGACATTTCCCCTATCTGAAAGTCTGATTAACGCCAGAAAAATGACTAAGTCCCCCCAAAAATTTTTTCAACTTTTTTCAATTTTACCTTCGTGGATATATATTCTACCCACACACATTTGGAACTCTCCTGGGGTACCCTCACACATATTACTCCCTCATTTAGTGGACATTTGAAAAAAAAGTGAAATTTTCAAAAATTCAGAAAATTGGCTGAAAACGACTAAATATGAAGGACTCATCGGGCGAATCGCTCTGGAACTGATATCGGAACGCTCACTTACATTTCCTCTATCTGAAATTCTGATAAACGCCGGAAAAATGACTCAGTCGAAAAAAAATTTTTTTTCAACTCTTTTCAATTTTACCCCCATGGGATATATATTGTACCCGCACACATTTGGAACTCTCCTGGGGTACCCTCACACATATTATTCCCTCATTTAGTGGATATTTTCACAAAAAGGTGAAATTTTCAAAAATTCAGAAAATTGGCTGAAAACGACTAAATATGAAGGACTCATCGAGCTAATTGCTCTTTAACTGAAATCGGAACGCTCACTGACATTTCCCCTATCTGAAAGTCTGATTAACGCCAGAAAAATGACTAAGTCCCCCCAAAAAATTTTTTCAACTTTTTTCAATTTTACTCCCGTGGATATATATTCTACCCGCACACATTTGGAACTCTCCTGGGGTACCCTCACACATATTACTCCCTCATTTAGTGGACATTTTAAAAAAAAGTGAAATTTTCAAAAATTCAGAAAATTGGCTGAAAACGACTAAATATGAAGGACTCATCGGGCGAATCGCTCTGGAATTGATATCGGAACGCTCACTTACATTTCCTCTATCTGAAATTCTGATAAACGCCAGAAAAATGACTAAGTCCCCCCAAAAATTTTTTCAACTTTTTTCAATTTTACTCCCGTGGATATATATTCTACCCACACACATTTGGAACTCCCCTGGGGTACCCTCACACATATTATTCCCTCATTTAGTGGATATTTTCACAAAAAAGTGAAATTTTCAAAAATTCTGAAAATTGGCTGAAAACGACTAAATATGAAGGACTCATCGGGCGAATCGCTCTGGAACTGAAATCGGAACGCTCACTAACATTTCCCCTATCTGAAAGTCTGATAAACGCCAGAAAAATGACTAAGTCAAAAAAATATTTATTTTAAGCTTTTTCCAATTTTACCCCCGTGGGATATATATTCTACCTACACACATTTGGAACTCTCCTGGGGTACCCTCACACATATTATTCCCTCATTTAGTGGATATTTTCACAAAAAAGTGAAATTTTCAAAAATTCTGAAAATTGGCTGAAAACGACTAAATATCAAGGACTCATCGGGTGAATCACTCTAGAGCTGAAATCGGAACGCTCACTAACATTTCCCCTGTCTGAAAGTCTGATAAACGCCGGAAAAATGACTCAGTACCAAAAAAATTTTTTTTCAGCTCTTTTCAATTTTGCCCCAATGGGATATATATTGTACCCACACACATTTGGAACTCTCCTGGGGGACCCTCACACATATTATTCCCTCATTTATTGGATATTTTCACAAAAAAGTGAAATTTTCAAAAATTCAGAAAATTGGCTGAAAACAACTAAATATCAAGGACTCATCGGGTGAATCGCTCTGGAACTGAAATCGGAACGCTCACTAAAATTTCCCCTATCTGAAAGTCTGATAAACGCCGGAAAAATGACTAAGTCCCCCAAAAAATGTTTTCAACTTTTTTCAATTTTACCCCCATGGATATATATTCTACCCACACACATTTGGAACTCTCCTGGGGTACCCTCACCCTCATTTAGTGGATATTTTCACAAAAAAGTGAAATTTTCAAAAATTCAGAAAATTGGCTGAAAACAATTAAATATGAAGGACTCATCGCTCTGGAACTAAACCAGGGATTGAAGCTTGAAGAGGACAATTTGCATATTCCAGGTGCCTTCTGGGAAAAGCGAAGAGTCTCCTTCAGCTAGAAGATCGTTGGGTACAGCCGGGACCAGCTGCTTGGAAAGCATCGCCAAACTAAGGATTGAAGCTTGAAGAGGACAATTTGCATATTCCAGGTGCCTTCTGGGAAAAGCAAAGAGTCTTCTTCAGCTAGAAGATCGTTGGGTACAGCCGGGACCAGCTGCTTGGAAAGCATCGCCAAACCAGGGATTTAAGCTTGAAGAGGACAATTTGCATATTCCAGGTGCCTTTTGGGAAAAGCGAAGAGTCTCCTTCACCTAGAAGATCGTTGGGTACAGCCGGGACCAGCTGCTTGGAAAGCATCGCCAAACCAGGGATTGAAGCTTGAAGAGGACAATTTGCATATTCCAGGTGCCTTCTGGGAAAAGCGAAGAGTCTCCTTCAGCTTGAAGATCCTTGGGTACAGCCGGGACCAGCTGCTTGGAAAGCATCGCCAAACCAGGGATTAAAGGTTGAAGAGGACAATTTGCATATTCCAGGTGCTTTCTGGGAAAAGCGAAGAGTCTCCTTCAGCTAGAAGATCGTTGGGTACAGCCGGGACCAGCTGCTTGGAAAGCATCGCCAAACCAGGGATTGAAGCTTGAAGAGGACAATTTGCATATTCCAGGTGCCTTTTGGGAAAAGCGAAGAGTCTCCTTCAGCTAGAAGATCGTTGGGTACAGCCGGGACCAGCTGCTTGGAAAGCATCGCCAAACCAGGGATTGAAGCTTGAAGAGGACAATTTGCATATTCCAGGTGCCTTCTGGGAAAAGCGAATAGTCTCCTTCAGCTAGAAGATCGTTGGGTACAGCCGGGACCAGCTGCTTGGAAAGTATCGCCAAACCAGGGATTGAAGCTTGAAGAGGACAATTTGCATTTTCCAGGTGCCTTCTGGGAAAAGCGAAGAGAATCTCCTTCAGTTAGAAGATCGTTGGGTACAGCCGGGACCAGCTGCTTGGAAAGCATCGCCAAACCAGGGATTGAAGCTTGAAGAGGACAATTTGCATATTCCAGGTGCCTTTTGGGAAAAGCGAAGAGTCTCCTTCAGCTAGAAGATCGTTGGGTACAGCCGGGACCAGCTGCTTGGAAAGCATCGCCAAACCAGGGATTGAAGCTTGAAGAGGACAATTTGCCTATTCCAGGTGCCTTCTGGGAAAAGCGAACAGTCTCCTTCAGCTAGAAGATCGTTGGGTACAGCCGGGACCAGCTGCTTGGAAAGCATCGCCAAACCAGGGATTGAAGCTTGAAGAGGACAATTTGCATATTTCAGGTGCCTTCTGGGAAAAGCGAAGAGTCTCCTTCAGCTAGAAGATCGTTGGGTACAGCCGGGACCAGCTGCTAGAAAAGCATCGCCAAACCAGGGATTGAAGCTTGAAGAGGACAATTTGCATATTCCAGGTGCCTTTTTGGAAAAGCGAAGAGTCTGCTTCAGCTAGAAGATCGTTGGGTACAGCCGGGACCAGCTGCTTGGAAAGCATCGCCAAACCAGGGATTGAAGCTTGAAGAGGACAATTTGCATATTCCAGGTGCCTTCTGGGAAAAGCGAAGAGACTCCTTCAGCTAGAAGATCGTTGGGTACAGTCGGTACCAGCTGCTTGGAAAGCATCGCCAAACCAGGGATTGAAGCTTGAAGAGGACAATTTCCATATTCCGGGTGCCTTCTGGGAAAAGCGAAGAGTCTCCTTCAGCTAGAAGATCGTTGGGTACAGCCGGGACCAGCTGCTTGGAAAGCATCGCCAAACCAGGGATTGAAGCTTGAAGAGGACAATTTGCATATTCCAGGTGCCTTCTGGGAAAAGCGAAGAGACTCCTTCAGCTAGAAGATCGTTGGGTACAGCCGGGACCAGCTGCTTGGAAAGCATCGCCAAACCAGGGATTGAAGCTTGAAGAGGACAATTTGCATATTCCAGGTGCCTTCTGGGAAAAGCGAAGAGTCTCCTTCAGCTAGAAGATCGTTGGGTACAGCCGGGACCAGCTGCTTGGAAAGCATCGCCAAACCAGGGATTGAAGCTTGAAGAGGACAATTTGCATATTCCAGGTGCCCTCTGGGAAAAGTGAAGAGACTCCTTCAGCTAGAAGATCGTTGGGTACAGCCGGGACCAGCTGCTTGGAAAGCATCGCCAAACCGCGCTCCTGATGGCGCGCATATTTGTTTAATTTGTTTATCCTAGGGTATCACAAGAAAGAAGACAGACATCAAGTCAGCAGGGACAAGAAGCAGCATGGCAGATGTGACAACCTACATGGTGAGCTGCAACATGTGCTACATGTTCACAGATCGACCAGAAGCTGAAACCAACTTCACCTGCCAGAAGTGTAGACTACTGGCTCTTTTAGAAGAAAAGGTGCGACATTAAAGCTCATCAAGGGAAATGAAGACTTCCTGGACAGAACAGAAGCGTCACTACTGGTCACGGAAAGTGAAGGAAGCGTCAGAGAACCTCCAGAGGCAGACAAGTGGAGGCAAGTGACCAAAAGAAGCAAGAAGACCATGGAGACACCACCAACCACACAACTGAGAAACAGATTCCAAGGACTTGTGGAGGACAAAGATGGCACATCTAAGGATGGGGAACTACCAGCAAGCAAAAAAGAAAAGAGCACCCAGAAACACCCAGAAGCGACAAGAAAAATGACAGCCAAGAAGGGAAGAAGAGTGGTGGTGGTGGGAGACTCACTACTGAGAGGAACAGAAGCAGCTATCTGCAGACCGGACATAACCGCAAGAGAAGTATGCTGCCTCCCAGGGGCAAAGATCAAGGATGTTACCGATAGGATACCGAAGCTCATCAGTTCCAAGGATGTCCACCCATTTCTTCTGATACATGTTGGCACCAATGACACGGCAAAGAAGGACCTACCGACAATCTGCAAGGACTTTGAAGCATTGGGGAAGAAAGTAAAAGAACTGGATGCGCAGGTAGTTTTTTTTTCTATCCTTCCAGTAAACGGGCATGGCGTCAGGAGATGGAACAGGATCCTTGATGTGAACAACTGGCTGAGACGATGGTGCAGACAACAAAGATTTGGATTCCTGGACCACGGTGTTAATTACCTCTATGACGGACTCCTTGCCAGAGACGGACTACACCTCAACAAACCCGGGAAACACACATTCGCCAGGAGACTCGCAACACTCATCAGGAGGGCGTTAAACTAGAAGAAGAGGGGATGGGAAGAAAAACGCCGGACACGAACATGCAACCAGAGAACATACTAATGAAAGATATGAAGTGCGACAAAGAAGTTCCAAGACAAGATACTTGGATAGGAGGTAAGAAAATTTCTAATACAATCCACAGGGAGAAGATTGGAACAAAACAAAATTGTGTAAACTGCATGCTAGCAAATGCCAGGAGCCTGACAAACAAGATGGATGAACTGGAAGCAGAAATATCTACAGGTAACTATGACATAGTGGGAATAACCGAGACATGGTTAGATGAAAGCTATGACTGGGCAGTTAACTTACAGGGTTACAGTCTGTTTAGAAGGGATCGAATAAGTCGGAAAGGGGGTGGAGTCTGTTTATATGTAAAGACGTGTCTAAAGCCTACAATACGGGAGGATGTATGGGAGGGAAATGAGGAGGTCAAGTCCTTATGGGTGGAGATACATGGGGCAAAAAACAATAATAAAATTATCATAGGAGTCTGTTATAAACCACCAAATATAGCAGAAGCCACGGAAAGTCTATTAATGAGACAAATAGACGAAGTAGCAAAAAATAACGAGGTGATTATTATGGGGGACTTCAACTACCCCGATATAGACTGGGAAACCGAAAGCTATAGATCTCAGAAAGGAAACAGGTTTCTGTCAATTATCAAAGACAATTATTTGTCACAACTTGTGCAGGAACCAACTAGAGGGACGGCCCTTTTAGACTTAATATTAACTAACAGGCCAGACAGAATAACTGAGGTGCAGGTCGGGGGGCACCTGGGAAATAGTGACCACAACATTATACAATTCCACATGTGCTTCAGTAGGGTGCCCAGCAAGGGAGTCACAAAAACACTGAACTTCAGGAGGGCAAACTTTGATCAGCTAAGAGATGCCCTTCACCTTATAGACTGGGATAGTATCTTTAGTAATTGGAGCACGGATAGAAAATGGGAAATTTTCAAAACAGTCCTACATAGTCACTGTAGAAGGTACACACTTTATGGGAATAAAAGGGCTAGGAATAGGAGGAAGACAATGTGGCTAAATAAGGAAGTCAAGAGGGCAATGAAAAACAAAAAAAGGGCTTTCGGTAAACTTAAACAAGAAGGCAGCGAGGAAGCGCTAATATCTAATAGGGAAAAAACAAAATCTGTAAGAAACAAATAAGAATAGCAAAAGAGGAGACAGAGAGACTAATTGCCAAGGAAAGTAAAACGAATCCCAAACTGTTCTTTAACTATATAAACAGTAAAAGGATTAAAACTGATGGAGTTGGCCCATTGAAAAATAACCTGGGTAAAATCATAGAGGGCGATGAGGGTAAAGCAAACCTACTCAATAGCTTCTTATCCACTGTTTTCACCAAAGAAAACAATTTATCAGAGGAAATGCAGAGTGATAAAGTAAACCCTCCTTTAAATATCACCCACCTAACCCAGGAGGAAGTTCAGAAACGCCTAAATAATATCAAAATAGACAAGTCACCAGGCCCAGATGACATACACCCCCGGGTACTAAAAGAATTAAGTAATGTGATAGACAGACCGCTGTATCTTATATTCAAGCACTCTTTATGGACAGGGACTGTCCCACTAGACTGGCGCCAAGCAAATGTGGTACCAATATTCAAAAAGGGGTCTAAAAGTGACCCTGGGAACTATAGACCAGTCAGCTTAACGTCTGTTGTGGGTAAATTGTTTGAAGGATTTCTTAGAGATGCTATTGTAGAATATCTTAATGATAATAACTGTCTAACTCCATATCAACATGGATTCATGAGGGATCGCTCCTGCCAAACAAACCTGATCGCCTTCTACGAGGAGGTGAGCTCACAGCTGGACCGGGGAGAGTCAGTGGATGTTGTATACCTTGACTTCTCCAAAGCGTTTGATACCGTGCCACACAAAAGGTTGGTATATAAAATGAGAATGCTTGGTCTGGGGGATAATGTGTGCAAGTGGGTAAATAGCTGACTGAGTGATAGAAAGCAGAGGGTGGTTATCAATGGAGTAAGCTCAGGGTGTGTCAGGGTTGTCTGTCTTGGGTCCTATATTATTTAATATATTTATTAATGATCTAGTGGAAGGGTTGCATAGTAAAATAGCAATATTTGCAGATGATACTAAACTTTGTAAAGTAGTTAATACAAATGAGGATAGGGCACAGCTACAGGAAGATTTAGATAAATTGGGGAGTTGGGCCAAAAAATGGCAAATGGGGTTCAATGCCGATAAATGTAAGGTCATGCACATGGGAAAGAAAAACAGCAGTCACCCATACATATTAAATGGGAAACCGTTGGGGAAATCTGACATGGAGAAGGACCTGGGCGTCTTGGTTAATAGCAAATTAAATTGGAGTGCCCAGTGTCAGGCAGCAGCTGCGAAGGCAAATAGAGTCATGGCATGCATCAGAAGAGGAATAGGGGCATATGATGAGAACATTGTTCTTCCTCTGTATAAAGCGCTGGTAAGGCCGCACTTAGAATATTGTGCACAGTTCTAGGCTCCGGTGCTCAGGAAAGACATATTGGATCTAGAGAGGGTACAAAGGAGGACGACTAAGGTAATAAAGGGAATGGAGGGACTAGAATACCCTGAGAGGTTGTCAAAATTAGGCCTATTTACGTTGGAAAAGAGAAGGCTTAGGGGAGACCTCATAAACATGTATAAATACATCAGGGGGCAGTACAGAGATCTCTCCCATGACCTGTTTATACCAAGGATGGTGACAAAGACGAGGGGGCACACTATGCGTCTGGAGGAAAGGAGGTTCCTACACCAGCATAGAAGGGGATTCTTTACGGTCAGAGCCGTGAGACTCTGGAACTCTCTGGGAGAGGAAGTGGAGATGTCCAACTCACTTAATAAGTTCAAGAGAGGCCTGGACACCTTTCTTGAGAACAATAAAATTACATCTTATGCTTAGTGATAGTTAATTAATCCAGGGATTTAATCTGACTGCCAGATTAGTGTCGGGAAGTGAATTTTTCCTCAATGATGTAAATTGGCCTATACCGAATGTTTGTTTTTTTTACTTCCCCTGGATCAACGCTGCTTAATAGCTGCAGTGCACAAGAAATAGGCTGAACTGGATGGACGCTTGTCTTTTTTCGGCCTTATAAACTATGTAAACTATGTAACTATGTAACTGAAATCGGAATGCTCACTGACATTTCCCATCTGAAATTCTGATAAAAGCCATAAAAATGACTAAGTCCCCCCAAAAATTTTTTAAACTTTTTTCAATTTTACCCCCGTGGGATATATATTCTACCCACACACATTTGGAACTATCCTGGGGTACCCTCACACATATCATTCCCTTATTTAGTGGATATTTTCACAAAAAAGTGAAATTTTCAAAAATTCAGAAAATTTGCTGAAAACCACTAAATATGAAGGACTCATCGAGCGAATCGCTCTTGAACTGAAATCGGAACGCTCACTGGCATTTCCCCTATCTGAAAGTCTGATAAACGCCGCAAAAATGACTAAGTCCAAAAAAAATTTTTTTCAACTCTTTTCAATTTTACGCCCATGGGATATATATTCTTCCCACACACATTTGGAACTCTCCTGGGGTACCCTCACACATATTATTTCCTCATTTCGTGGACATTTTCACAAAAAAGTTAAATTTTCAAAAATTCAGAAAATTGGCTGAAAACGACAAAATATCAAGTACTCATCGGGTGAATCACTCTGGAACTGAAATCGGAAGGCTCACTGACATTTCCCGTATCTGAAAGTCTGATAAACGCCGGAAAAATGACTAAGTCCAAAAAAATATTTTTTTAAACTTTTTTCAATTTTACCCCCGTGGGATATATATTCTACCCACACACATTTGGAACTCTCCTGGGGTACCCTCACATATATTATTCCCTCATTTAGTGGATATTTTCACAAAAAAGTGAAATTTTCCAAAATTCAGAAAATTGGCTGAAAACCACTAAATATGAAGGACTCATCGAGCGAATCACTCTTGAAGTGAAATCGGAATGCTCACTGACATTTCCCCTATCTGAAAGTCTGATTAACGCCTGAAAAATAACTACGTCCCAAAAAAATTTTTTTTTAACTTTTTTCAATTTTACTCCCGTGAGATACCCACACACATTTGGAACTCTCCTGGGGTACCCTCACACATATTACTCCCTCATTTAGTGGATTTTTTCACAAAAAAGTGAAATTTTCAAAAATTCAGAAAATTGGCTGAGAACAACTAAATATGAAGGACTCATCGGGCGAATCGCTCTGGAACTGAAATCGGAATGCTCACTGACATTTCCCATCTGAAATTCTGATAAACGCCAGAAAAATGACTAAGTCCCCCAAAAAATTTTTTAAACTTTCTTAAATTTTACCCCCGTGGATATATATTCTACCCACACACATTTGGAACTCTCCTGGGGTACCCTCACACATATTACTCCCTCATTTAGTGGATATTTTCACAAAAAAGTGAAATTTTCAAAAATTCAGAAAATTGGCTGAAAACGACTAAATATGAAGGACTCATCGGGCGAATCGCTCTGGAACTGAAATCAGAACGCTCACTGGCATTTCCCCTATCTGAAAGTCTGATAAACGCCGCAAAAATGACTAAGTCCAAAAAAAAATTTTTTTCAACTCTTTTCAATTTTACCCCCATGGGATATATATTCTTCCCACACACATTTCGAACTCTCCTGGGGTACCCTCACACATATTATTTCCTCATTTCGTGGACATTTTCACAAAAAAGTTAAATTTTCAAAAATTCAGAAAATTGGCTGAAAACGACAAAATATCAAGTACTCATCGGGTGAATCACTCTGGAACTGAAATCGGAAGGCTCACTGACATTTCCCGTATCTGAAAGTCTGATAAACGCCGGAAAAATGACTAAGTCCAAAAAAAAAATTTATTTCAACTCTTTTCAATTTTACCCCCGTGGGATATATATTCTACCCACACACATTTGGAACTCTCCTGGGGTACCCTCACACATATTATTCCCTCATTTAGTGGACATTTTCACAAAAAAGTGAAATTTTCAAAAATTCAGAAAATTGGCTGAAAACGACTAAATATGAAGGACTCAATGGGCGAATCGCTCTGGAACTGAAATCGGAACGCTGACTGACATTTCCCCTATCTGAAAGTCTGATAAATGCCAGAAAAATGACTAAGACCCCCAAAAAAATTTTTCAACTTTTTTCAGTTTTACCCCCGTGGATATATATTCTACCCACACACATTTGGAACTCTCCTGGGGTATCCTCACACATATTATTCCCTCATTTAGTGGATAATTTCACAAAAAAGTGAAATTTTCAAAAATTTTGAAAATTGGCTGAAAACGACTAAATATGAAGGACTCATCGGGTGAATCGCTCTGGAACTGAAATCGGAACGCTCACTGACATTTCCCCTATCTGAAAGTCTGATAAACGAAGGGAAAATGACTAAGTCCAAAAAAAAAAATTTTCAACTTTTTTTAATTTTACCCCCATGGGATACATATTCTACCGACACAAATTTGGAACTCTCCTGGCGTACCCTCACACATATTATTCCCTCATTTAGTGGACATTTTCACAAAAAAGTGAAATTTTCAAAAATTCTGAAAATTGGCTGAAAACCACTAAATATGAAGGACTCATCGAGCGAAACGCTCTGGAACTGAAATCGGAACACTCACTGACATTTCCCCTATCCGAAAGTCTGATAAACGCCAGAAAAATGACTAAGTCAAAAAAAATACATTTTTCAACTTTTTTCAATTTTACCACCGTGGGATATATATTCTACCCACACACATTTGGAACTCTCCTGGGGTACCCTCACACATATTATTCCCTCATTTAGTGGACATTTTCACAAAAAAGTGAAATTTTCAAAAATTCAGAAAATTGGCTGAAAACATATGAAGGACTCAACGGGCGAATCACTCTGGAACTGAAATCGGAACGCTCACTTACATTTCCCCTATCTGAAAGTCTGATAAAGGCTGTAAACACATTTGGAACTCTCCTGGGGTACCCTCACACATATTATTCCCTCATTTAGTGGATAATTTCACAAATAAGTGAAATTTTCAAAAATTTTGAAAATTGGCTGAAAACGACTAAATATGAAGGACTCATCGGGTGAATCGCTCTGGAACTGAAATCGGAACGCTCACTGACATTTCCCCTATCTGAAAGTCTGATAAACGAAGAGAAAATGACTAAGTCCAAAAAAAAAAAATTTTCAATTTTTTTTAATTTTACCCCCATGGGATACATATTCTACCGACACAAATTTGGAACTCTCCTGGCGTACCCTCACACATATTATTCCCTCATTTAGTGGACATTTTCACAAAAAAGTGAAATTTTCAAAAATTCAGAAAATTGGCTGAAAACGACTAAATATGAAGGACTCATCGAGCGAAACGCTCTGGAACTGAAATCGGAACGCTCACTGACATTTCCCCTATCTGAAAGTCTGATAAACGCCAGAAAAATTACTAAGTCAAAAAAAATAATTTTTTCAACTTTTTTCAATTTTACCCCCGTGGGATATATATTCTACCCACACACATTTGGAACTTTCCTGGAGTACCCTCACACATATTATTCCCTCATTTAGTGGACATTTTCACAAAAAAGTGAAATTTTCAAAAATTCAGAAAATTGGCTGAAAACGACTAAATATGAAGGACTCATCGGGCGAATCGCTCTGGAATTGAAATCGGAACGCTCACTGACATTTCCCCTATCTGAAAGTCTGATAAACGGCGGAAAAATGACTAAGTAAAAAAAAATACATTTTTCAACTTTTTTCAATTTTACCACCGTGGGATATATATTCTACCCACACACATTTGGAACTCTCCTGGGGTACCCTCACACATATTATTCCCTCATTTAGTGGACATTTTCACAAAAAAGTGAAATTTTCAAAAATTCAGAAAATTGGCTGAAAACATATGAAGGACTCAACGGGCGAATCACTCTGGAACTGAAATCGGAACGCTCACTTACATTTCCCCTATCTGAAAGTCTGATAAAGGCTGGATACACATTTGGAACTCTCCTGGCGTACCCTCACACATATTATTCCCTCATTTAGTGAACATTTTCACAAAAAAGTGACATTTTCAAAAATTCAGAAAATTGGCTGAAAACGAATAAATATGAAGGACTCATCGCACAAATCGCTCTGGAACTGAAATCGGAACGCTCACTGACATTTCCCTTATCTGAAAGTCTGATTAACGCCAGAAAAATGACTAAGTAAAAAAAAAAATTTTTTTCAACTTTTTTCTATTTTACCCCCTTGGGATATATATTCTACCCACACACATTTGGAACTCTCCTGGCATACCCTCACACATATTATTCCCTCATTTAGTGGACAGTTTCACAAAAAAGTTAAATTTTCAAAAATTCTGAAAATTGGCTGAAAACGACTAAATATGAAGGACTCAATCGGGCGAATCGCTCTGGAACTGAAATCGGAACGCTCACTGACATTTCCCGTGTCTGAAAGTCTGATAAACAGAGGAAAAATGACTAAGTTCAGAAAAAAAATTTTTCAACTTTTTTCAATTTTACCCTCGTGTGATATATATTCTACCCACACACATTTGTAACTCTCCTGGGGTACACTCACACATATTATTCCCTCATTTAGTGGATATTTTCACAAAAAAGTGAAATTTTCAAAAATTCAGACAATTGGCTGAAAACCACTAAATATGAAGGACTCATCGAGCGAATCGCTCTTGAACTGAAATCGGAACGCTCACTGTCATTTCCCCTATCTGAAAGTCTGATTAACAGCAGAAAAATGACTAAGTTCAAAAAAAAATTTTTTTCAACTTTTTTCAATTTTACCCCCTTGGGATATATATTCTACCCACACACATTTGGAATTCTCCTGGCATACCCTCACACATATTAGTCCCTCATTTAGTGGACAGTTTCACAAAAAAAGTGAAATTTTCAAAAATTCAGACAATTGGCTGAAAACCACTAAATATGAAGGACTCATCGAGCGAATCGCTCTGGAACTGAAATCGGAACGCTCACTGACATTTCCCCTATCTGAAATCTGATTAGCGCCAGAAAAATGACTAAGTCAAAAAAAATAATTTTTTCAACTTTTTTCAATTTTACCCACGTGATATATATACTCTACCCACACACATTTGGAACTCTCCTGGGGTACCCTCACACAATTTTCAAAAATTCAGAAAATTGGCTGAAAACCACTAAATATGAAGGACTCATCGAGCGAATCGCTCTTGAACTGAAATCGGAACGCTCACTGGCATTTCCCCTATCTGAAAGTCTGATTAACGCCAGAAAAATGACTAAGTCCAAAAAAAAAATTTTTTCAACTTTTTTCAATTTTACCCCCGTGGGATATATATTCTACCCACACACATTTGGAACTCTCCTGGGGTATCCTTACACATATTATTCCCTCATTTAGTGGATAATTTCACAAAAAAGTGAAATTTTCAAAAATTCAGAAAATTGGCTGAAAACCACTAAATATGAAGGACTCATCGAGCGAATCGCTCTTGAACTGAAATCGGAACGCTCACTGACATTTCCCCTATCTGAAAGTCTGATTAACCCCAGAAAAATGACTAAGTCAAAAAAAAAAATTTTTTTCAACTTTTTTCAATTTTATCCCCGTGGGATATATATTCTACCCACACACATTTGGAACTCTCCTGGCATACCCTCACACATATTATTCCCTCATTTAGTGGACAGTTTCACAAAAAAGGGAAATTTTCAAAAATTCAGAAAATTGGCTGAAAACGACTAAATATGAAGGACTCATCGGGCAAAACGCTCTGGAGCTGAAATCGGAACGCCCACTGACATTTCCCCTATCTGAAAGTCTGATTAGCCCAAGAAAAATGACTATGTCCAAAAAAAATTTTTTTCAACTTTTTTCAATTTTACCCTCGTGGGATATACATTCTACCCACACACATTTAGAACTCTCCTGGGGTACACTCACACATATTATTCCCTCATTTAGAGGATATTTTCACAAAAAAGTGAAATTTTCAAAAATTCAGAAAATTGGCTGAAAAACACTAAATATGAAGGACTCATCGAGCGAATCGCTCTTGAACTGAAATCGGAACGCTCACTGACATTTCCCCTATCTGAAAGTCTGATTAACTCCAGAAAAATGACTAAGTCCAAAAAAAATTTTTGTTTTACTTTTTTCAATTTTACCCCCGTGGGATATATATTCTACCCACACACATTTGGAACTCTCCTGGCGTACCCTCACACATATTATTCCCTCATTTAGTGAACATTTTCACAAAAAAGTGAAATTTTCAAAAATTCAGAAAATTGGCTGAAAACGAATAAATATGAAGGACTCATCGCACAAATCGCTCTGGAACTGAAATCGGAACGCTCACTGACATTTCCCCTATCTGAAAGTCTGATTAACGCCAGAAAAATGACTAAGTAAAAAAAAAAATTTTTTTCAACTTTTTTCTATTTTACCCCCTTGGGATATATATTCTACCCACACACATTTGGAACTCTCCTGGCATACCCTCACACATATTATTCCCTCATTTAGTGGACAGTTTCACAAAAAAGTTAAATTTTCAAAAATTCTGAAAATTGGCTGAAAACGACTAAATATGAAGGACTCAATCGGGCGAATCGCTCTGGAACTGAAATCGGAACGCTCACTGACATTTCCCGTGTCTGAAAGTCTGATAAACAGAGGAAAAATGACTAAGAAGAAAAAAAAAATTTTTTCAACTTTTTTCAATTTTACCACCGTGGGATACATATTCTACTCACACACATTTGGAACTCTCCTGGCATACCCTCACACATATTATTCCCTCATTTAGTGGACAGTTTCACAAAAAAGTGAAATTTTCAAAAATTCTGAAAATTGGCTGAAAACGACTAAATATGAAGGACTCAATCGGGCGAATCGCTCTGGAACTGACATCGGAACGCTCACTGACATTTCCCGTATCTGAAAGTCTGATAAACGCCGGAAATATGACTAAGTTCAGAAAAAAAATTTTTCAACTTTTTTCAATTTTACCCTCGTGTGATATATATTCTACCCACACACATTTGTAACTCTCCTGGGGTACACTCACACATATTATTCCCTCATTTAGTGGATATTTTCACAAAAAAGTGAAATTTTCAAAAATTCAGACAATTGGCTGAAAACCACTAAATATGAAGGACTCATCGATCGAATCGCTCTTGAACTGAAATCGGAACGCTCACTGACATTTCCCCTATCTGAAAGTCTGATTAATGCCAGAAAAATGACTAAGTCGAAAAAAAAAAATTTTTACAACTTTTTTCAATTTTACCCCCTTGGGATATATATTCTACCCACACACATTTGGAACTCTCCTGGCATACCCTCACACATATTATTCCGTCATTTAGTGGACAGTTTCACAAAAAAGTGAAATTTTCAAAAATTCTGAAAATTGGCTGAAAACGACTAAATATGAAATACTCAATCGGGCGAATCGCTCTGGAACAGAAATCGGAACGCTCACTGACATTTCCCCTATCTGAAAGTCTGATAAACGCTGGAAAAATGACTAAGTCCAAAAAAATTTTTTTATCAACTCTTTTCAATTTTACCCCCATGGGATATATATTCTACCCACACACATTTGGAACTCTCCTGGGGTACCCGCACACATATTATTCCCTCGTTTAGTGGATATTTTCATAAAAAAGTGAAATTTTCAAAAATTCAGAAAATTGGCTGAAAATGACTAAATATGATGGACTCATCGGGCGAATCGCTCTGGAACTGAAATAGGAACTCTCACTGACATTTCCCCTATCTGAAAGTCTGATAAACGCCGGAAAAATGACTAAGTTCAAAAAAAAAATTTTTTCAACTTTTTTCAATTTTACCCCCGTGGGATATATATTGTACCCACAAACATTTAGAACTCTCCTGGGGTATCCTCACACATATTATTCCCTCATTTAGTGGATATTTTCACAAAAAAGTGAAATTTTCAAAAATTCAGAAAATTGGCTGAAAAGAACTAAATATGAAGGACTCAATGGGCGAATCGCTCTGGAACTGAAATCGGAACGCTGACTGACATTTCCCCTATCTGAAAGTCTGATAAATGCCAGAAAAATGACTAAGACCCCCAAAAAAATTTTTCAACTTTTTTCAGTTTTACCCCCGTGGATATATATTCTACCCACACACATTTGGAACTCTCCTGGGGTATCCTCACACATATTATTCCCTCATTTAGTGGATAATTTCACAAAAAAGTGAAATTTTCAAAAATTTTGTAAATTGGCTGAAAACGACTAAATATGAAGGTCTCATCGGGTGAATCGCTCTGGTACTGAAATCGGAACGCTCACTGACATTTCCCCTATCTGAAAGTCTGATAAACGAAGGGAAAATGACTAAGTCCAAAAAAAAAAAATTTTCAACTTTTTTTAATTTTACCCCCATGGGATACATATTCTACCGACACAAATTTGGAACTCTCCTGGCGTACCCTCACACATATTATTCCCTCATTTAGTGGACATTTTCACAAAAAAGTGAAATTTTCAAAAATTCAGAAAATTGGCTGAAAACGACTAAATATGAAGGACTCATCGAGCGAAACGCTCTGGAACTGAAATCGGAACGCTCACTGACATTTCCCCTATCTGAAAGTCTGATAAACGCCAGAAAAATTACTAAGTCAAAAAAAATAATTTTTTCAACTTTTTTCAATTTTACCCCCGTGGGATATATATTCTACCCACACACATTTGGAACTTTCCTGGAGTACCCTCACACATATTATTCCCTCATTTAGTGGACATTTTCAAAAAAAAGGGAAATTTTCAAAAATTCAGAAAATTGGCTGAAAACGACTAAATATGAAGGACTCATCGAGCGAAACGCTCTGGAACTGAAATCGGAACACTCTCTGACATTTCCCCTATCCGAAAGTCTGATAAACGCCAGAAAAATGACTAAGTAAAAAAAAATACATTTTTCAACTTTTTTCAATTTTACCACCGTGGGATATATATTCTACCCACACACATTTGGAACTCTCCTGGGGTACCCTCACACATATTATTCCCTCATTTAGTGGACATTTTCACAAAAAAGTGAAATTTTCAAAAATTCAGAAAATTGGCTGAAAACATATGAAGGACTCAACGGGCGAATCACTCTGGAACTGAAATCGGAACGCTCACTTACATTTCCCCTATCTGAAAGTCTGATAAAGGCTGGAAACACATTTGGAACTCTCCTGGGGTACCCTCACACATATTATTCCCTCATTTAGTGGATAATTTCACAAAAAAGTGAAATTTTCAAAAATTTTGAAAATTGGCTGAAAACGACTAAATATGAAGGACTCATCAGGTGAATCGCTCTGGAACTGAAATCGGAACGCTCACTGACATTTCCCCTATCTGAAAGTCTGATAAACGAAGGGAAAATGACTAAGTCCAAAAAAAAAAAATTTTCAACTTTTTTTAATTTTACCCCCTTGGGATACATATTCTACCGACACAAATTTGGAACTCTCCTGGCGTACCCTCACACATATTATTCCCTCATTTAGTGGACATTTTCACAAAAAAGTGAAATTTTCAAAAATTCAGAAAATTGGCTGAAAACGACTAAATATGAAGGACTCATCGAGCGAAACGCTCTGGAACTGAAATCGGAACGCTCACTGACATTTCCCCTATCTGAAAGTCTGATAAACGCCAGAAAAATTACTAAGTCAAAAAAAATAATTTTTTCAACTTTTTTCAATTTTACCCCCGTGGGATATATATTCTACCCACACACATTTGGAACTTTCCTGGAGTACCCTCACACATATTATTCCCTCATTTAGTGGACATTTTCACAAAAAAGTGAAATTTTCAAAAATTCAGAAAATTGGCTGAAAACGACTAAATATGAAGGACTCATCGGGCGAATCGCTCTGGAATTGAAATCGGAACGCTCACTGTCATTTCCCCTATCTGAAAGTCTGATTAACAGCAGAAAAATGACTAAGTTCAAAAAAAAATTTTTTTCAACTTTTTTCAATTTTACCCCCTTGGGATATATATTCTACCCACACACATTTGGAATTCTCCTGGCATACCCTCACACATATTAGTCCCTCATTTAGTGGACAGTTTCACAAAAAAAGTGAAATTTTCAAAAATTCAGAAAATTGGCTGAAAACCATTAAATATGAAGTACTCATCGAGCGAATCGCTCTGGAACTGAAATCGGAACGCTCACTGACATTTCCCCTATCTGAAATCTGATTAGCGCCAGAAAAATGACTAAGTCAAAAAAAATAATTTTTTCAACTTTTTTCAATTTTACCCACGTGATATATATACTCTACCCACACACATTTGGAACTCTCCTGGGGTACCCTCACACAATTTTCAAAAATTCAGAAAATTGGCTGAAAACCACTAAATATGAAGGACTCATCGAGCGAATCGCTCTTGAACTGAAATCGGAACGCTCACTGACATTTCCCCTATCTGAAAGTCTGATTAACCCCAGAAAAATGACTAAGTCAAAAAAAATAATTTTTTTCAACTTTTTTCAATTTTATCCCCGTGGGATATATATTCTACCCACACACATTTGGAACTCTCCTGGCATACCCTCACACATATTATTCCCTCTTTTAGTGGACAGTTTCACAAAAAAGGGAAATTTTCAAAAATTCAGAAAATTGGCTGAAAACGACTAAATATGAAGGACTCATCGGGCAAAACGCTCTGGAGCTGAAATCGGAACGCCCACTGACATTTCCCCTATCTGAAAGTCTGATTAGCGCCAGAAAAATGACTAAGTCAAAAAAAAAAATTTTTTCAACTTTTTTCAATTTTACCCCCATGGGATATATATTCTACCCACAAACATTTGGAACTCTCCTGGGGTACCCTCACACATTTTATTCCCTCATTTAGTGGATATTTTCACAAAAAAGTGAAATTTTCAAAAATTCAGAAAATTGGCTGAAAACGACTAAATATGAAGGACTCATCGGGCTAATCGCTCTGGAACTGAAATCGGAACGCCCACTGACATTTCCCCTATCTGAAAGTCTGATAAAGGCAGGAAAAATGACTAAGTCCAAAAAATTTTTTATAAGTTTTTTCAATTTTATCCCTGTGGGATATATATTCTACTCACACACATTTGGAACTCTCCTGGGGTACCATCACACATATTATTCCCTCATTTAGTGCATATTTTCACAAAAAAGTGAAATTTTCAAAAATTCTGAAAATTGGCTGAAAGCGACTAAATATGAAGGACTCATCGGGCTAATCGCTCTGGAGCTGAAATCGGAATGCTCACTGACATTTCCCCTATCTGAAAGTCTGATAAAGGCCGGAAAAATGACAGTCCAAAAAAAATTTTTTTTCAACTTTTTTCATTTTTACCCCCGTGGGATATATATTCTACACACACACATTTGGAACTCTCCTAGGGTACCCTCACACATATTATTCCCTTATTTAGTGGATATTTTCACAAAAAAGTGAAATTTTCAAAAATTCTGAAAATTGTCTGAAAACGACTAAATATGATGGACTCATCAGGCAAATCGCTCTGGAACTGAAATCGGAACGCTCACTGACATTTCCCGTATCTGAAAGTCTGATAAACGCCGGAAAAATGACTAAGTTCAAAAAAAAAAATTTTTTCAACTTTTTTAAATTTTACCCCCATGGGATATATATTCTACCCACAAACATTTGGTACTCTCCTGCGGTACCCTCACACATTTTATTCCCTCATTTAGTGGAAATTTTCACAAAAAAGTGAAATTTTCAAAAATTCAGAAAATTGGCTGAAAACGACTAAATATGAAGGACTCATCGGGCGAATCGCTCTGGAACTGAAAACGGAACGCTCACTGACATTTCCCCTATCTGAAAGCCTGATAAACACCGGAAAAATGACTAAGTCCAAAAAAAATTTTTTTTCAACTTTTTTCATTTTTACCCCCGTGGGATATATATTCTACACACACACATTTGGAACTGTCCTGTGGTACCCTCACACATATTATTCCCTCATTTAGTGGATATTTTCACAAAAAAAGTGAAATTTTCAAAAATTCAGAAAATTGGCTGAAAACGACTAAATATGAAGGACTCATCGGGCTAATCGCTCTGGAACTGAAATCGGAAAGCCCACTGACATTTCCCCTATCTGAAAGTCTGATAAACGCCGGAAAAATGACTAAGTCCAAAAAAAACTTTTTTTCACCTTTTTTCAATTTTATCCCTGTGGGATATATATTCTACTCACACACATTTGTAACTCTCCTGGGGTACCGTCACACATATGATTCCCTCATTTAGTGGATATTTTCACAAAAAAGTGAAATTTTCAAAAATTCTGAAAATTGGCTGAAAACGACTAAATATGATGGACTCATCGGGCGAATCGCTCTGGAACTGAAATCGGAACGCTCACTGACATTTCCCCTATCTGAAAGTCTGCTAAACGCCGGAAAAATGACTAAGTCCAAAAAAAAATTTTTTTCAACTTTTTTCAATTTTACCCCCGTAGGATATATTCTACACACACACATTTAGAACTCTCCTGGGGTACCCTCACACATATTATTCCCTTATTTAGTGGATATTTTCACAAAAAAGTGAAATTTTCAAAAATTCAGAAAATTGTCTGAAAACGACTAAATATGATGGACTCATCAGGCAAATCGCTCTGGAACTGAAATCGGAACGCTCACTGACATTTCCCGTATCTGAAAGTCTGATAAACGCCGGAAAAATGACTAAGTTCAAAAAAAAAATTTTTTTCAACTTTTTTCAATTTTACCCCCATGGGATATATATTCTACCCACAAACATTTGGTACTCTCCTGTGGTACCCTCACACATTTTATTCCATCATTTAGTGGAAATTTTCACAAAAAAGTGAAATTTTCAAAAATTCAGAAAATTGGCTGAAAACGACTAAATATGAAGGACTCATCGGGCTAATCGCTCTGGAACTGAAATCGGAACGCCCACTGACATTTCCCCTATCTGAAAGTCTGATAAAGGCCGGAAAAATGACTAAGTCCAAAAAAAAATTTTTTCAACTTTTTTTAATTTTATCCCTGTGGGATATATATTCTACTCACACACATTTGGAACTCTCCTGGGGTACCGTCACACATATTATTCCCTCATTTAGTGCATATTTTCACAAAAAAGTGAAATTTTCAAAAATTCAGAAAATTGGCTGAAAACATCTAAATATGAAGGACTCATCGGCCGAATTGCTCTGGAACTGAAATCGGAATGCTCACTGACATTTCCCCTATCTGAAAGTCTGATAAAGGCAGGAAAAATGACTAAGTCCAAAAAAATTTTTTTTAAACTTTTTTCAATTTTATCCCTGTGGGATATATATTCTACTCACACACATTTGGAACTCTCCTGGGGTACCCTCACACATATTATTCCCTCATTTAGTGGATATTTTCACAAAAAAGTGAAATTTTAAAAAATTCAGAAAATTAGCTGAAAACGACTAAATATGAAGGACTCATCGGGCTAATCGCTCAGGAACTGAAATCGGAACGCCCACTGACATTTCCCCTATCTGAAAGTCTGATAAACGCCGGAAAAATGACTAAGTCCCAAAAAAATTTTTTTTCAACTTTTTTCATTTTTACCCCCGTAGGATATATTCTACACACACACATTTAGAACTCTCCTGGGGTACCCTCACACATATTATTCCCTTATTTAGTGGATATTTTCACAAAAAAGTGAAATTTTCAAAAATTCAGAAAATTGTCTGAAAACGACTAAATATGATGGACTCATCAGGCAAATCGCTCTGGAACTGAAATCGGAACGCTCACTGACATTTCCCGTATCTGAAAGTCTGATAAACGCCGGAAAAATGACTAAGTTCAAAAAAAAAATTTTTTTCAACTTTTTTCAATTTTACCCCCATGGGATATATATTCTACCCACAAATATTTGGTACTCTCCTGCGGTACCCTCACACATTTTATTCCCTCATTTAGTGGAAATTTTCACAAAAAAGTGAAATTTTCAAAAATTCAGAAAATTGGCTGAAAACGACTAAATATGAAGGACTCATCGGGCTAATCGCTCTGGAACTGAAATCGGAACGCCCACTGACATTTCCCCTATCTGAAAGTCTGATAAAGGCCGGAAAAATGACTAAGTCCAAAAAAAACTTTTTTTCACCTTTTTTCAATTTTATCCCTGTGGGATATATATTCTACTCACACACATTTGTAACTCTCCTGGGGTACCGTCACACATATGATTCCCTCATTTAGTGGATATTTTCACAAAAAAGTGAAATTTTCAAAAATTCTGAAAATTGGCTGAAAACGACTAAATATGATGGACTCATCGGGCGAATCGCTCTGGAACTGAAATCGGAACGCTCACTGACATTTCCCCTATCTGAAAGTCTGCTAAACGCCGGAAAAATGACTAAGTCCAAAAAAAAATTTTTTTCAACTTTTTTCAATTTTACCCCCGTGGGATATATATTCTACCCACACACATTTGGAACTCTCCTGGGGTACCCTCACACATATTATTCCCTCAATTAGTGGATATTTTCACAAAAAAGTGAAATTTTAAAAAATTCAGAAAATTAGCTGAAAACGACTAAATATGAAGGACTCATCGGGCTAATCGCTCAGGAACTGAAATCGGAACGCCCACTGACATTTCCCCTATCTGAAAGTCTGATAAACGCCGGAAAAATGACTAAGTCCCAAAAAAATTTTTTTTCAACTTTTTTCATTTTTACCCCCGTAGGATATATTCTACACACACACATTTAGAACTCTCCTGGGGTACCCTCACACATATTATTCCCTTATTTAGTGGATATTTTCACAAAAAAGTGAAATTTTCAAAAATTCAGAAAATTGTCTGAAAACGACTAAATATGATGGACTCATCAGGCAAATCGCTCTGGAACTGAAATCGGAACGCTCACTGACATTTCCCGTATCTGAAAGTCTGATAAACGCCGGAAAAATGACTAAGTTCAAAAAAAAAATTTTTTTCAACTTTTTTCAATTTTACCCCCATGGGATATATATTCTACCCACAAACATTTGGTACTCTCCTGTGGTACCCTCACACATTTTATTCCCTCATTTAGTGGAAATTTTCACAAAAAAGTGAAATTTTCAAAAATTCAGAAAATTGGCTGAAAACGACTAAATATGAAGGACTCATCGGGCTAATCGCTCTGGAACTGAAATCGGAACGCCCACTGACATTTCCCCTATCTGAAAGTCTGATAAAGGCCGGAAAAATGACTAAGTCCAAAAAAAAATTTTTTCAACTTTTTTTAATTTTATCCCTGTGGGATATATATTCTACTCACACACATTTGGAACTCTCCTGGGGTACCGTCACACATATTATTCCCTCATTTAGTGCATATTTTCACAAAAAAGTGAAATTTTCAAAAATTCAGAAAATTGGCTGAAAACATCTAAATATGAAGGACTCATCGGCCGAATTGCTCTGGAACTGAAATCGGAATGCTCACTGACATTTCCCCTATCTGAAAGTCTGATAAAGGCAGGAAAAATGACTAAGTCCAAAAAAATTTTTTTTAAACTTTTTTCAATTTTATCCCTGTGGGATATATATTCTACTCACACACATTTGGAACTCTCCTGGGGTACCCTCACACATATTATTCCCTCATTTAGTGGATATTTTCACAAAAAAGTGAAATTTTAAAAAATTCAGAAAATTAGCTGAAAACGACTAAATATGAAGGACTCATCGGGCTAATCGCTCAGGAACTGAAATCGGAACGCCCACTGACATTTCCCCTATCTGAAAGTCTGATAAACGCCGGAAAAATGACTAAGTCCCAAAAAAATTTTTTTTCAACTTTTTTCATTTTTACCCCCGTAGGATATATTCTACACACACACATTTAGAACTCTCCTGGGGTACCCTCACACATATTATTCCCTTATTTAGTGGATATTTTCACAAAAAAGTGAAATTTTCAAAAATTCAGAAAATTGTCTGAAAACGACTAAATATGATGGACTCATCAGGCAAATCGCTCTGGAACTGAAATCGGAACGCTCACTGACATTTCCCGTATCTGAAAGTCTGATAAACGCCGGAAAAATGACTAAGTTCAAAAAAAAAATTTTTTTCAACTTTTTTCAATTTTACCCCCATGGGATATATATTCTACCCACAAATATTTGGTACTCTCCTGCGGTACCCTCACACATTTTATTCCCTCATTTAGTGGAAATTTTCACAAAAAAGTGAAATTTTCAAAAATTCAGAAAATTGGCTGCAAACGACTAAATATGAAGGACTCATCGGGCTAATCGCTCTGGAACTGAAATCGGAACGCCCACTGACATTTCCCCTATCTGAAAGTCTGATAAAGGCCGGAAAAATGACTAAGTCCAAAAAAAAATTTTTTCAACTTTTTTTAATTTTATCCCTGTGGGATATATATTCTACTCACACACATTTGGAACTCTCCTGGGGTACCGTCACACATATTATTCCCTCATTTAGTGCATATTTTCACAAAAAAGTGAAATTTTCAAAAATTCAGAAAATTGGCTGAAAACATCTAAATATGAAGGACTCATCGGGCGAATTGCTCTGGAACTGAAATCGGAATGCTCACTGACATTTCCCCTATCTGAAAGTCTGATAAACGCCGGAAAAATGACTAAGTCCAAAAAAAATTTTTTTTCAACTTTTTTCATTTTTCCCCCGTGGGATATTTATTCTACACACACATTTGGAACTCTCCTGGGGTACCCTCACACATATTATTCCCTCATTTAGTGGATATTTTCACAAAAAAGTGAAATTTTCAAAAATTCAGAAAATTGGCTGAAAACGACTAAATATGAAGGACTCATCGGGCGAATTGCTCTGGAACTGAAATCGGAATGCTCACTGACATTTCCCCTATCTGAAAGTCTGATAAACGCCGGAAAAATGACTAAGTCCAAAAAAAATTTTTTTTCAACTTTTTTCATTTTTACCCCCATGGGATATATATTCTACACACACACATTTGGAACTCTCCTGGGGTACCCTCACACATATTATTCCCTTATTTAGTGGATATTTTCACAAAAAAGTGAAATTTTCAAAAATTCAGAAAATTGTCTGAAAACGACGAAATATGATGGACTCATCGGGCAAATCGCTCTGGAACTGAAATCGGAACGCTCACTGACATTTCCCCTATCTGAAAGTCTGATAAACGCCGGAAAAATGACTAAGTTCAAAAAAAAAATTTTTTTCAACTTTTTTCAATTTTACCCCCATGGGATATATATTCTACCCACAAACATTTGGAACTCTCCTGGGGTACCCTCACACATTTTATTCCCTCATTTAGTGGATATTTTCACAAAAAAGTGAAATTTTCAAAAATTCAGAAAATTGGCTGAAAACGACTAAATATGAAGGACTCATCGGGCTAATCGCTCTGGAACTGAAATCGGAACGCCCACTGACATTTCCCCTATCTGAAAGTCTGATAAAGGCAGGAAAAATGACTAAGTCCAAAAAATTTTTTTTAAAGTTTTTTCAATTTTATCCCTGTGGGATATATATTCTACTCACACACATTTGGAACTCTCCTGGGGTACCCTCACACATTTTATTCCCTCATTTAGTGCATATTTTCACAAAAAAGTGAAATTTTCAAAAATTCAGAAAATTGGCTGAAAACATCTAAATATGAAGGACTCATCGGCCGAATTGCTCTGGAACTGAAATCGGAATGCTCACTGACATTTCCCCTATCTGAAAGTCTGATAAACGCCGGAAAAATGACTAAGTCCAAAAAAAATTTTTTTTCAACTTTTTTCATTTTTCCCCCGTGGGATATTTATTCTACACACACATTTGGAACTCTCCTGGGGTACCCTCACACATATTATTCCCTCATTTAGTGGATATTTTCACAAAAAAGTGAAATTTTCAAAAATTCAGAAAATTGGCTGAAAACGACTAAATATGAAGGACTCATCGGGCGAATTGCTCTGGAACTGAAATCGGAATGCTCACTGACATTTCCCCTATCTGAAAGTCTGATAAACGCCGGAAAAATGACTAAGTCCAAAAAAAATTTTTTTTCAACTTTTTTCATTTTTACCCCCATGGGATATATATTCTACACACACACATTTGGAACTCTCCTGGGGTACCCTCACACATATTATTCCCTTATTTAGTGGATATTTTCACAAAAAAGTGAAATTTTCAAAAATTCAGAAAATTGTCTGAAAACGACGAAATATGATGGACTCATCGGGCAAATCGCTCTGGAACTGAAATCGGAACGCTCACTGACATTTCCCCTATCTGAAAGTCTGATAAACGCCGGAAAAATGACTAAGTTCAAAAAAAAAATTTTTTTCAACTTTTTTCAATTTTACCCCCATGGGATATATATTCTACCCACAAACATTTGGAACTCTCCTGGGGTACCCTCACACATTTTATTCCCTCATTTAGTGGATATTTTCACAAAAAAGTGAAATTTTCAAAAATTCAGAAAATTGGCTGAAAACGACTAAATATGAAGGACTCATCGGGCTAATCGCTCTGGAACTGAAATCGGAACGCCCACTGACATTTCCCCTATCTGAAAGTCTGATAAAGGCAGGAAAAATGACTAAGTCCAAAAAATTTTTTTTAAAGTTTTTTCAATTTTATCCCTGTGGGATATATATTCTACTCACACACATTTGGAACTCTCCTGGGGTACCCTCACACATTTTATTCCCTCATTTAGTGCATATTTTCACAAAAAAGTGAAATTTTCAAAAATTCAGAAAATTGGCTGAAAACATCTAAATATGAAGGACTCATCGGCCGAATTGCTCTGGAACTGAAATCGGAATGCTCACTGACATTTCCCCTATCTGAAAGTCTGATAAACGCCGGAAAAATGACTAAGTCCAAAAAAAATTTTTTTTCAACTTTTTTCATTTTTCCCCCGTGGGATATTTATTCTACACACACATTTGGAACTCTCCTGGGGTACCCTCACACATATTATTCCCTCATTTAGTGGATATTTTCACAAAAAAGTGAAATTGTCAAAAATTCAGAAAATTGGCTGAAAACGACTAAATATGAAGGACTCATCGGGCTAATCGCTCTGGAACTGAAATCGGAACGCTCACTGACATTTCCCCTATCTGAAAGTCTGATAAACGCCGGAAAAATGACTAAGTTCAAAAAAAAAATTTTTTTCAACTTTTTTCAATTTTACCCCCATGGGATATATATTCTACCCACAAACATTTGGAACTCTCCTGCGGTACCCTCACACATTTTATTCCCTCATTTAGTGGATATTTTCACAAAAAAGTGAAATTTTCAAAAATTCAGAAAATTGGCTGAAAACGACTAAATATGAAGGACTCATCGGGCTAATCGCTCTGGAACTGAAATCGGAACGCCCACTGACATTTCCCCTATCTGAAAGTCTGATAAAGGCAGGAAAAATGACTAAGTCCAAAAAATTTTTTTTAAAGTTTTTTCAATTTTATCCCTGTGGGATATATATTCTACTCACACACATTTGGAACTCTCCTGGGGTACCCTCACACATTTTATTCCCTCATTTAGTGCATATTTTCACAAAAAAGTGAAATTTTCAAAAATTCAGAAAATTGGCTGAAAACATCTAAATATGAAGGACTCATCGGCCGAATTGCTCTGGAACTGAAATCGGAATGCTCACTGACATTTCCCCTATCTGAAAGTCTGATAAACGCCGGAAAAATGACTAAGTCCAAAAAAAATTTTTTTTCAACTTTTTTCATTTTTCCCCCGTGGGATATTTATTCTACACACACATTTGGAACTCTCCTGGGGTACCCTCACACATATTATTCCCTCATTTAGTGGATATTTTCACAAAAAAGTGAAATTGTCAAAAATTCAGAAAATTGGCTGAAAACGACTAAATATGAAGGACTCATCGGGCTAATCGCTCTGGAACTGAAATCGGAACGCCCACTGACATTTCCCCTATCTGAAAGTCTGATAAAGGCAGGAAAAATGACTAAGTCCAAAAAAATTTTTTTTAAACTTTTTTCAATTTTATCCCTGTGGGATATATATTCTACTCACACACATTTGGAACTCTCCTGGGGTACCCTCACACATATTATTCCCTCATTTAGTGGATAATTTCACAAAAAAGTGAAATTTTCAAAAATTCTGAAAATTGGCTGAAAGCGACTAAATATGAAGGACTCATCGGGCTAATCGCTCTGGAGCTGAAATCGGAATGCTCACTGACATTTCCCCTATCTGAAAGTCTGATAAAGGCCGGAAAAATGACAGTCCAAAAAAAATTTTTTTTCAACTTTTTTCATTTTTACCCCCGTGGGATATATATTCTACACACACACATTTGGAACTCTCCTAGGGTACCCTCACACATATTATTCCCTTATTTAGTGGATATTTTCACAAAAAAGTAAAATTTTCAAAAATTCTGAAAATTGTCTGAAAACGACTAAATATGATGGACTCATCAGGCAAATCGCTCTGGAACTGAAATCGGAACGCTCACTGACATTTCCCGTATCTGAAAGTCTGATAAACGCCGGAAAAATGACTAAGTTCAAAAAAAAAAATTTTTTCAACTTTTTTCAATTTTACCCCCATGGGATATATATTCTACCCACAAACATTTGGTACTCTCCTGCGGTACCCTCACACATTTTATTCCCTCATTTAGTGGAAATTTTCACAAAAAAGTGAAATTTTCAAAAATTCAGAAAATTGGCTGAAAACGACTAAATATGAAGGACTCATCGGGCGAATCGCTCTGGAACTGAAATCGGAACGCTCACTGACATTTCCCCTATCTGAAAGCCTGATAAACACCGGAAAAATGACTAAGTCCAAAAAAAATTTTTTTTCAACTTTTTTCATTTTTACCCCCGTGGGATATATATTCTACACACACACATTTGGAACTGTCCTGTGGTACCCTCACACATATTATTCCCTCATTTAGTGGATATTTTCACAAAAAAAGTGAAATTTTCAAAAATTCAGAAAATTGGCTGAAAACGACTAAATATGAAGGACTCATCGGGCTAATCGCTCTGGAACTGAAATCGGAAAGCCCACTGACATTTCCCCTATCTGAAAGCCTGATAAACACCGGAAAAATGACTAAGTCCAAAAAAAACTTTTTTTCACCTTTTTTCAATTTTATCCCTGTGGGATATATATTCTACTCACACACATTTGGAACTCTCCTGGGGTACCGTCACACATATGATTCCCTCATTTAGTGGATATTTTCACAAAAAAGTGAAATTTTCAAAAATTCAGAAAATTGGCTGAAAACGACTAAATATGATGGACTCATCGGGCGAATCGCTCTGGAACTGAAATCGGAACGCTCACTGATATTTCCCCTATCTGAAAGTCTGCTAAACGCCGGAAAAATGACTAAGTCCAAAAAAAAATTTTTTTAAACTTTTTTCAATTTTACCCCCGTGGGATATATATTCTACCCACACACATTTGGAACTCTCCTGGGGTACCCTCACACATATTATTCCCTCAATTAGTGGATATTTTCACAAAAAAGTGAAATTTTCAAAAATTCAGAAAATTAGCTGAAAACGACTAAATATGAAGGACTCATCGGGCTAATCGCTCAGGAACTGAAATCGGAACGCCCACTGACATTTCCCCTATCTGAAAGTCTGATAAACGCCGGAAAAATGACTAAGTCCCAAAAAAATTTTTTTTCAACTTTTTTCATTTTTACCCCCGTAGGATATATTCTACACACACACATTTAGAACTCTCCTGGGGTACCCTCACACATATTATTCCCTTATTTAGTGGATATTTTCACAAAAAAGTGAAATTTTCAAAAATTCAGAAAATTGTCTGAAAACGACTAAATATGATGGACTCATCAGGCAAATCGCTCTGGAACTGAAATCGGAACGCTCACTGACATTTCCCGTATCTGAAAGTCTGATAAACGCCGGAAAAATGACTAAGTCCAAAAAAAAATTTTTTCAACTTTTTTTAATTTTATCCCTGTGGGATATATATTCTACTCACACACATTTGGAACTCTCCTGGGGTACCGTCACACATATTATTCCCTCATTTAGTGCATATTTTCACAAAAAAGTGAAATTTTCAAAAATTCAGAAAATTGGCTGAAAACATCTAAATATGAAGGACTCATCGGGCGAATTGCTCTGGAACTGAAATCGGAATGCTCACTGACATTTCCCCTATCTGAAAGTCTGATAAACGCCGGAAAAATGACTAAGTCCAAAAAAAATTTTTTTTCAACTTTTTTCATTTTTCCCCCGTGGGATATTTATTCTACACACACATTTGGAACTCTCCTGGGGTACCCTCACACATATTATTCCCTCATTTAGTGGATATTTTCACAAAAAAGTGAAATTTTCAAAAATTCAGAAAATTGGCTGAAAACGACTAAATATGAAGGACTCATCGGGCTAATCGCTCTGGAACTGAAATCGGAACGCCCACTGACATTTCCCCTATCTGAAAGTCTGATAAAGGCAGGAAAAATGACAGTCCAAAAAAAAATTTTTTTTCAACTTTTTTCAATTTTACCCCCGTGGGATATATATTCTACCCACAAACATTTGGAACTCTACTGGGGTACCCTCACACATATTATTCCCTCATTTAGTGGATATTTTCACAAAAAAGTGAAATTTTCAAAAATTCAGAAAATTGGCTGAAAACGACGAAATATGATGGACTCATCGGGCAAATTGCTCTGGAACTGAAATCGGAACGCTCACTGACATTTCCCCTATCTGAAAGTCTGATAAACGCCGGAAAAATGACTAAGTTCAAAAAAAAAATTTTTTTCAACTTTTTTCAATTTTACCCCCATGGGATATATATTCTACCCACAAACATTTGGAACTCTCCTGGGGTACCCTCACACATTTTATTCCCTCATTTAGTGGATATTTTCACAAAAAAGTGAAATTTTCAAAAATTCAGAAAATTGGCTGAAAACGACTAAATATGAAGGACTCATCGGGCTAATCGCTCTGGAACTGAAATCGGAACGCCCACTGACATTTCCCCTATCTGAAAGTCTGATAAAGGCAGGAAAAATGACTAAGTCCAAAAAATTTTTTTTAAAGTTTTTTCAATTTTATCCCTGTGGGATATATATTCTACTCACACACATTTGGAACTCTCCTGGGGTACCGTCACACATATTATTCCCTCATTTAGTGCATATTTTCACAAAAAAGTGAAATTTTCAAAAATTCAGAAAATTGGCTGAAAACATCTAAATATGAAGGACTCATCGGGCGAATTGCTCTGGAACTGAAATCGGAATGATCACTGACATTTCCCCTATCTGAAAGTCTGATAAACGCCGGAAAAATGACTAAGTCCCAAAAAAAATTTTTTTTCAACTTTTTTCATTTTTCCCCCGTGGGATATTTATTCTACACACACATTTGGAACTCTCCTGGCGTACCCTCACATATATTATTCCCTCATTTAGTGGATATTTTCACAAAAAAGTGAAATTTTCAAAAATTCAGAAAATTGGCTGAAAACGACTAAATATGAAGGACTCATCGGGCTAATCGCTCTGGAACTGAAATCGGAACGCCCACTGACATTTCCCCTATCTGAAAGTCTGATAAAGGCAGGAAAAATGACTAAGTCCAAAAAAATTTTTTTTAAACTTTTTTCAATTTTATCCCTGTGGGATATATATTCTACTCACACACATTTGGAACTCTCCTGGGGTACCCTCACACATATTATTCCCTCATTTAGTGGATAATTTCACAAAAAAGTGAAATTTTCAAAAATTCTGAAAATTGGCTGAAAGCGACTAAATATGAAGGACTCATCGGGCTAATCGCTCTGGAGCTGAAATCGGAATGCTCACTGACATTTCCCCTATCTGAAAGTCTGATAAAGGCCGGAAAAATGACAGTCCAAAAAAAAATTTTTTTTAAACTTTTTTCAATTTTACCCCCGTGGGATATATATTCTACCCACAAACATTTGGAACTCTACTGGGGTACCCTCACACATATTATTCCCTCATTTAGTGGATATTTTCACAAAAAAGAGAAATTTTCAAAAATTCAGAAAATTGGCTGAAAATGACTAAATATGAAGGACTCATCGGGCGAATCGCTCTGGAACTGAAAGCGGAATGCTCACTGACATTTCCCCTATCTGAAAGTCTGATAAACGCCGGAAAAATGACTAAGTCCAAAAAAAAATTTTTTTCAACTTTTTTCATTTTTCCCCCGTGGGATATTTATTCTACACACACACATTTGGAACTCTCGTGGGGTACCCTCACACATATTATTCCCTCATTTAGTGGATATTTTCACAAAAAAGTGAAATTTTCAAAAATTCAGAAAATTGGCTGAAAATGACTAAATATGAAGGACTCATCGGGCGAATCGCTCTGGAACTGAAATCGGAACGCTCACTGACATTTTCCCTATCTGAAAGTCTGATAAACGCCAGAAAAATGACAGTCCAAAAACATTTTTTTTCAACTTTTTTCATTTTTACCCCCGTGGGATATATATTCTACTCACACACATTTGGAACTCTCCTGGGGTACCGTCACACATACTATTCCCTCATTTAGTGGATATTTTCACAAAAAAGTGAAATTTTCAAAAATTCAGAAAATTGGCTGACAACGAATAAATATGAAGGACTCATCAGGCTATTCGCTCTGGAACTGAAATCGGAATGCTCACTGACATTTCCCCTATCTGAAAGTCTGATAAACGCCGGAAAAATGACTAAGTCCAAAAAAAAATTTTTTTCAACTTTTTTCAATTTTACCCCCGTGGGATATATATTCTACCCACACACATTTGGAACTCTCCTGGGGTACCCTCACACATTTTATTCCCTCATTTAGTGGATATTTTCACAAAAAAGTGAAATTTTCAAAAATTCTGAAAATTGGCTGAAAACGACTAAATATGAAGGACTCATCGGGCTAATCGCTCTGGAACTGAAATCGGAACGCCCACTGACATTTCCCCTATCTGAAAGTCTGATAAAGGCAGGAAAAATGACTAAGTCCAAAAAAATTTTTTTTAAACTTTTTTCAATTTTATCCCTGTGGGATATATATTCTACCCACACACATGTGGAACTCTCCTGGGGTACCCTCACATATATTATCCCCTCATTTAGTGGATATTTTCACAAAAAAGTGAAATTTTCAAAAATTCAGAAAACTGGCTGAAAATGACTAAATATGAAGGACTCATTGGGCGAATCGCTCTGGAACTGAAATCGGAATGCTCACTGACATTTCCCCTATCTGAAAGTCTGATAAACGCCGGAAAAATGACAGTCCAAAAAAAAATTTTTTCCAACTTTTTTCAATTTTACCCCCGTGGGATATATATTCTACCCACACACATTTGGAACTCTCCTGGGGTACCCTCACACATATTATCCCCTCATTTAGTGGATATTTTCACAAAAAAGTGAAATTTTCAAAAATACAGAAAATTGGCTGAAAACGACTAAATATGAAGGACTCATTGGGCGAATCGCTCTGGAACTGAAATCGGAATGCTCACTGACATTTCCCCTATCTGAAAGTCTGATAAACGCCGGAAAAATGACTAAGTCCAAAAAAAAAAATTTTTCAACTTTTTTCATTTTTACCCCCGTGGAATATATATATTCTACACACACACATTTGGAACTCTCCTGGGATACCCTCACACATATTATTCCCTCATTTAGTGGATATTTTCACAAAAAAGTGAAATTTTCAAAAATTCAGAAAATTGGCTGACAACGACTAAATATGAAGGACTCATCAGGCTAATCGCTCTGGAACTGAAATTGGAATGCTCACTGACATTTCCCCTATCTGAAAGTCTGATAAACGCCGGAAAAATGACTAAGTCCAAAAAAAAATTTTTTTCAACTTTTTTCAATTTTACCCCCGTGGGATATATATTCTACCCACACACATTTGGAACTCTCCTGGGGTACCCTCACACATATTATTCCCTCATTTAGTGGATATTTTCACAAAAAAGTGAAATTTTCAAAAATTCAGAAAATTGGCTGAAAATGACTAAATATGAAGGACTCATCGGGCGAATCGCTCTGGAACTGAAATCGGAACGCTCACTGACATTTTCCCTATCTGAAAGTCTGATAAACGCCAGAAAAATGACAGTCCAAAAAAATTTTTTTTCAACTTTTTTCATTTTTACCCCCGTGGGATATATATTCTACTCACACACATTTGGAACTCTCCTGGGGTACCGTCACACATATTATCCCCTCATTTAGTGGATATTTTCACAAAAAAGTGAAATTTTCAAAAATTCTGAAAATTGGCTGAAAGCGACTAAATATGAAGGACTCATCGGGCTAATCGCTCTGGAGCTGAAATCGGAATGCTCACTGACATTTCCCCTATCTGAAAGTCTGATAAAGGCCGGAAAAATGACAGTCCAAAAAAAAATTTTTTTTCAACTTTTTTCAATTTTACCCCCGTGGGATATATATTCTACCCACAAACATTTGGAACTCTACTGGGGTACCCTCACACATATTATTCCCTCATTTAGTGGATATTTTCACAAAAAAGTGAAATTTTCAAAAATTCAGAAAATTGTCTGAAAACGACTAAATATGATGGACTCATCGGGCTAATTGCTCTGGAACTGAAATCGGAATGCTCACTGACATTTCCCCTATCTGAAAGTCTGATAAACGCCGGAAAAATGACTAAGTCCCAAAAAAATTTTTTTTTCAACTTTTTTCATTTTTCCCCCGTGGGATATTTATTCTACACACACATTTGGAACTCTCCTGGGGTACCCTCACACATATTATTCCCTCATTTAGTGGATATTTTCACAAAAAAGTGAAATTTTCAAAAATTCAGAAAATTGGCTGAAAACGACTAAATATGAAGGACTCATCGGGCGAATTGCTCTGGAACTGAAATCGGAATGCTCACTGACATTTCCCCTATCTGAAAGTCTGATAAACGCCGGAAAAATGACTAAGTCCAAAAAAAATTTTTTTTCAACTTTTTTCATTTTTACCCCCATGGGATATATATTCTACACACACACATTTGGAACTCTCCTGGGGTACCCTCACACATATTATTCCCTTATTTAGTGGATATTTTCACAAAAAAGTGAAATTTTCAAAAATTCAGAAAATTGTCTGAAAACGACGAAATATGATGGACTCATCGGGCAAATCACTCTGGAACTGAAATCGGAACGCTCACTGACATTTCCCCTATCTGAAAGTCTGATAAACGCCGGAAAAATGACTAAGTTCAAAAAAAAAATTTTTTTCAACTTTTTTCAATTTTACCCCCATGGGATATATATTCTACCCACAAACATTTGGAACTCTCCTGGGGTACCCTCACACATTTTATTCCCTCATTTAGTGGATATTTTCACAAAAAAGTGAAATTTTCAAAAATTCAGAAAATTGGCTGAAAACGACTAAATATGAAGGACTCATCGGGCTAATCGCTCTGGAACTGAAATCGGAACGCCCACTGACATTTCCCCTATCTGAAAGTCTGATAAAGGCAGGAAAAATGACTAAGTCCAAAAAATTTTTTTTAAAGTTTTTTCAATTTTATCCCTGTGGGATATATATTCTACTCACACACATTTGGAACTCTCCTGGGGTACCATCACACATATTATTCCCTCATTTAGTGCATATTTTCACAAAAAAGTGAAATTTTCAAAAATTCAGAAAATTGGCTGAAAACGACTAAATATGAAGGACTCATCGGGCGAATCGCTCTGGAACTGAAATCGGAATGCTCACTGACATTTCCCCTATCTGAAAGTCTGATAAACGCCGGAAAAATGACTAAGTCCAAAAAAAATTTTTTTTCAACTTTTTTCATTTTTACCCCCGTGGGATATATATTCTACACACACACATTTGGAACTCTCCTGGGGTACCCTCACACATATTATTCCCTCATTTAGTGGATAATTTCACAAAAAAGTGAAATTTTCAAAAATTCTGAAAATTGGCTGAAAGCGACTAAATATGAAGGACTCATCGGGCTAATCGCTCTGGAGCTGAAATCGGAATGCTCACTGACATTTCCCCTATCTGAAAGTCTGATAAAGGCCGGAAAAATGACAGTCCAAAAAAAAATTTTTTTTCAACTTTTTTCAATTTTACCCCCGTGGGATATATATTCTACCCACAAACATTTGGAACTCTACTGGGGTACCCTCACACATATTATTCCCTCATTTAGTGGATATTTTCACAAAAAAGTGAAATTTTCAAAAATTCAGAAAATTGGCTGAAAATGACTAAATATGAAGGACTCATCGGGCGAATCGCTCTGGAACTGAAAGCGGAATGCTCACTGACATTTCCCCTATCTGAAAGTCTGATAAACGCCGGAAAAATGACTAAGTCCAAAAAAAAATTTTTTTCAACTTTTTTCATTTTTCCCCCGTGGGATATTTATTCTACACACACACATTTGGAACTCTCGTGGGGTACCCTCACACATATTATTCCCTCATTTAGTGGATATTTTCACAAAAAAGTGAAATTTTCAAAAATTCAGAAAATTGGCTGAAAATGACTAAATATGAAGGACTCATCGGGCGAATCGCTCTGGAACTGAAATCGGAACGCTCACTGACATTTTCCCTATCTGAAAGTCTGATAAACGCCAGAAAAATGACAGTCCAAAAACATTTTTTTTCAACTTTTTTCATTTTTACCCCCGTGGGATATATATTCTACTCACACACATTTGGAACTCTCCTGGGGTACCGTCACACATACTATTCCCTCATTTAGTGGATATTTTCACAAAAAAGTGAAATTTTCAAAAATTCAGAAAATTGGCTGACAACGAATAAATATGAAGGACTCATCAGGTTATTCGCTCTGGAACTGAAATCGGAATGCTCACTGACATTTCCCCTATCTGAAAGTCTGATAAACGCCGGAAAAATGACTAAGTCCAAAAAAAAATTTTTTTCAACTTTTTTCAATTTTACCCCCGTGGGATATATATTCTACCCACACACATTTGGAACTCTCCTGGGGTACCCTCACACATTTTATTCCCTCATTTAGTGGATATTTTCACAAAAAAGTGAAATTTTCAAAAATTCTGAAAATTGGCTGAAAACGACTAAATATGAAGGACTCATCGGGCTAATCGCTCTGGAACTGAAATCGGAACGCCCACTGACATTTCCCCTATCTGAAAGTCTGATAAAGGCAGGAAAAATGACTAAGTCCAAAAAAATTTTTTTTAAACTTTTTTCAATTTTATCCCTGTGGGATATATATTCTACCCACACACATGTGGAACTCTCCTGGGGTACCCTCACATATATTATCCCCTCATTAAGTGGATATTTTCACAAAAAAGTGAAATTTTCAAAAATTCAGAAAACTGGCTGAAAATGACTAAATATGAAGGACTCATTGGGCGAATCGCTCTGGAACTGAAATCGGAATGCTCACTGACATTTCCCCTATCTGAAAGTCTGATAAACGCCGGAAAAATGACAGTCCAAAAAAAAATTTTTTCCAACTTTTTTCAATTTTACCCCCGTGGGATATATATTCTACCCACACACATTTGGAACTCTCCTGGGGTACCCTCACACATATTATCCCCTCATTTAGTGGATATTTTCACAAAAAAGTGAAATTTTCAAAAATACAGAAAATTGGCTGAAAACGACTAAATATGAAGGACTCATTGGGCGAATCGCTCTGGAACTGAAATTGGAATGCTCACTGACATTTCCCCTATCTGAAAGTCTGATAAACGCCGGAAAAATGACTAAGTCCAAAAAAAAATTTTTTTCAACTTTTTTCAATTTTACCCCCGTGGGATATATATTCTACCCACACACATTTGGAACTCTCCTGGGGAACCCTCACACATATTATTCCCTCATTTAGTGGATATTTTCACAAAAAAGTGAAATTTTCAAAAATTCAGAAAATTGGCTGAAAATGACTAAATATGAAGGACTCATCGGGCGAATCGCTCTGGAACTGAAATCGGAACGCTCACTGACATTTTCCCTATCTGAAAGTCTGATAAACGCCAGAAAAATGACAGTCCAAAAAAATTTTTTTTCAACTTTTTTCATTTTTACCCCCGTGGGATATATATTCTACTCACACACATTTGGAACTCTCCTGGGGTACCGTCACACATATTATCCCCTCATTTAGTGGATATTTTCACAAAAAAGTGAAATTTTCAAAAATTCTGAAAATTGGCTGAAAGCGACTAAATATGAAGGACTCATCGGGCTAATCGCTCTGGAGCTGAAATCGGAATGCTCACTGACATTTCCCCTATCTGAAAGTCTGATAAAGGCCGGAAAAATGACAGTCCAAAAAAAAATTTTTTTTCAACTTTTTTCAATTTTACCCCCGTGGGATATATATTCTACCCACAAACATTTGGAACTCTACTGGGGTACCCTCACACATATTATTCCCTCATTTAGTGGATATTTTCACAAAAAAGTGAAATTTTCAAAAATTCAGAAAATTGTCTGAAAACGACTAAATATGATGGACTCATCGGGCTAATTGCTCTGGAACTGAAATCGGAATGCTCACTGACATTTCCCCTATCTGAAAGTCTGATAAACGCCGGAAAAATGACTAAGTCCCAAAAAAATTTTTTTTTCAACTTTTTTCATTTTTCCCCCGTGGGGTATTTATTCTACACACACATTTGGAACTCTCCTGGGGTACCCTCACACATATTATTCCCTCATTTAGTGGATATTTTCACAAAAAAGTGAAATTTTCAAAAATTCAGAAAATTGGCTGAAAACGACTAAATATGAAGGACTCATCGGGCGAATTGCTCTGGAACTGAAATCGGAATGCTCACTGACATTTCCCCTATCTGAAAGTCTGATAAACGCCGGAAAAATGACTAAGTCCAAAAAAAATTTTTTTTCAACTTTTTTCATTTTTACCCCCATGGGATATATATTCTACACAGACACATTTGGAACTCTCCTGGGGTACCCTCACACATATTATTCCCTTATTTAGTGGATATTTTCACAAAAAAGTGAAATTTTCAAAAATTCAGAAAATTGTCTGAAAACGACGAAATATGATGGACTCATCGGGCAAATCACTCTGGAACTGAAATCGGAACGCTCACTGACATTTCCCCTATCTGAAAGTCTGATAAACGCCGGAAAAATGACTAAGTTCAAAAAAAAAATTTTTTTCAACTTTTTTCAATTTTACCCCCATGGGATATATATTCTACCCACAAACATTTGGAACTCTCCTGGGGTACCCTCACACATTTTATTCCCTCATTTAGTGGATATTTTCACAAAAAAGTGAAATTTTCAAAAATTCAGAAAATTGGCTGAAAACGACTAAATATGAAGGACTCATCGGGCTAATCGCTCTGGAACTGAAATCGGAACGCCCACTGACATTTCCCCTATCTGAAAGTCTGATAAAGGCAGGAAAAATGACTAAGTCCAAAAAATTTTTTTTAAAGTTTTTTCAATTTTATCCCTGTGGGATATATATTCTACTCACACACATTTGGAACTCTCCTGGGGTACCATCACACATATTATTCCCTCATTTAGTGGATAATTTCACAAAAAAGTGAAATTTTCAAAAATTCTGAAAATTGGCTGAAAGCGACTAAATATGAAGGACTCATCGGGCTAATCGCTCTGGAGCTGAAATCGGAATGCTCACTGACATTTCCCCTATCTGAAAGTCTGATAAAGGCCGGAAAAATGACAGTCCAAAAAAAAATTTTTTTTCAACTTTTTTCAATTTTACCCCCGTGGGATATATATCCTACCCACAAACATTTGGAACTCTACTGGGGTACCCTCACACATATTATTCCCTCATTTAGTGGATATTTTCACAAAAAAGTGAAATTTTCAAAAATTCAGAAAATTGGCTGAAAACGACTAAATATGAAGGACTCATCGGGCGAATCGCTCTGGAACTGAAATCGGAATGCTCACTGACATTTCCCCTATCTGAAAGTCTGATAAACGCCGGAAAAATGACTAAGTCCAAAAAAAATTTTTTTTCAACTTTTTTCATTTTTACCCCCATGGGATATATATTCTACACACACACATTTGGAACTCTCCTGGGGTACCCTCACACATATTATTCCCTTATTTAGTGGATATTTTCACAAAAAAGTGAAATTTTCAAAAATTCAGAAAATTGTCTGAAAACGACGAAATATGATGGACTCATCGGGCAAATCGCTCTGGAACTGAAATCGGAACGCTCACTGACATTTCCCCTATCTGAAAGTCTGATAAACGCCGGAAAAATGACTAAGTTCAAAAAAAAAATTTTTTTCAACTTTTTTCAATTTTACCCCCATGGGATATATATTCTACCCACAAACATTTGGAACTCTCCTGGGGTACCCTCACACATTTTATTCCCTCATTTAGTGGATATTTTCACAAAAAAGTGAAATTTTCAAAAATTCAGAAAATTGGCTGAAAACGACTAAATATGAAGGACTCATCGGGCTAATCGCTCTGGAACTGAAATCGGAACGCCCACTGACATTTCCCCTATCTGAAAGTCTGATAAAGGCAGGAAAAATGACTAAGTCCAAAAAAATTTTTTTAAAGTTTTTTCAATTTTATCCCTGTGGGATATATATTCTACTCACACACATTTGGAACTCTCCTGGGGTACCGTCACACATATTATTCCCTCATTTAGTGCATATTTTCACAAAAAAGTGAAATTTTCAAAAATTCAGAAAATTGGCTGAAAACATCTAAATATGAAGGACTCATCGGGCGAATTGCTCTGGAACTGAAATCGGAATGCTCACTGACATTTCCCCTATCTGAAAGTCTGATAAACGCCGGAAAAATGACTAAGTCCCAAAAAAATTTTTTTTTCAACTTTTTTCATTTTTCCCCCGTGGGATATTTATTCTACACACACATTTGGAACTCTCCTGGGGTACCCTCACACATATATCATTCCCTCATTTAGTGGATATTTTCACAAAAAAGTGAAATTTTCAAAAATTCAGAAAATTGGCTGAAAACGACTAAATATGAAGGACTCATCGGGCTAATCGCTCTGGAACTGAAATCGGAACGCCCACTGACATTTCCCCTATCTGAAAGTCTGATAAAGGCAGGAAAAATGACTAAGTCCAAAAAAATTTTTTTTAAACTTTTTTCAATTTTATCCCTGTGGGATATATATTCTACTCACACACATTTGGAACTCTCCTGGGGTACCCTCACACATATTATTCCCTCATTTAGTGGATAATTTCACAAAAAAGTGAAATTTTCAAAAATTCTGAAAATTGGCTGAAAGCGACTAAATATGAAGGACTCATCGGGCTAATCGCTCTGGAGCTGAAATCGGAATGCTCACTGACATTTCCCCTATCTGAAAGTCTGATAAAGGCCGGAAAAATGACAGTCCAAAAAAAAATTTTTTTTCAACTTTTTTCAATTTTACCCCCGTGGGATATATATTCTACCCACAAACATTTGGAACTCTACTGGGGTACCCTCACACATATTATTCCCTCATTTAGTGGATATTTTCACAAAAAAGTGAAATTTTCAAAAATTCAGAAAATTGGCTGAAAATGACTAAATATGATGGACTTATCGGGCGAATCGCTCTGGAACTGAAATCGGAATGCTCACTGACATTTCCCCTATCTGAAAGTCTGATAAACGCCGGAAAAATGACTAAGTCCAAAAAAAAATTTTTTTCAACTTTTTTCATTTTTCCCCCGTGGGATATTTATTCTACACACACACATTTGGAACTCTCGTGGGGTACCCTCACACATATTATTCCCTCATTTAGTGGATATTTTCACAAAAAAGTGAAATTTTCAAAAATTCAGAAAATTGGCTGAAAATGACTAAATATGAAGGACTCATCGGGCGAATCGCTCTGGAACTGAAATCGGAACGCTCACTGACATTTTCCCTATCTGAAAGTCTGATAAACGCGAGAGAAATGACAGTCCAAAAACATTTTTTTTCAACTTTTTTCATTTTTACCCCCGTGGGATATATATTCTACTCACACACATTTGGAACTCTCCTGGGGTACCCTCACACATTTTATTCCCTCATTTAGTGGATATTTTCACAAAAAAGTGAAATTTTCAAAAATTCAGAAAATTGGCTGAAAACGACTAAATATGAAGGACTCATCGGGCTATTCGCTCTGGAACTGAAATCGGAACGCCCACTGACATTTCCCCTATCTGAAAGTCTGATAAAGGCAGGAAAAATGACTAAGTCCAAAAAAATTTTTTTTAAACTTTTTTCAATTTTATCCCTGTGGGATATATATTCTGCCCACACACATGTGGAACTCTCCTGGGGTACCCTCACATATATTATCCCCTCATTTAGTGGATATTTTCACAAAAAAGTGAAATTTTCAAAAATTCAGAAAACTGGCTGAAAATGACTAAATATGAAGGACTCATTGGGCGAATCGCTCTGGAACTGAAATCGGAATGCTCACTGACATTTCCCCTATCTGAAAGTCTGATAAACGCCGGAAAAATGACAGTCCAAAAAAAAATTTTTTCCAACTTTTTTGAATTTTACCCCCGTGGGATATATATTCTACCCACACACATTTGGAACTCTCCTGGGGTACCCTCACACATATTATCCCCTCATTTAGTGGATATTTTCACAAAAAAGTGAAATTTTCAAAAATTCAGAAAATTGGCTGAAAACGACTAAATATGAAGGACTCATTGGGCGAATCGCTCTGGAACTGAAATCGGAATGCTCACTGACATTTCCCCTATCTGAAAGTCTGATAAACGCCGGAAAAATGACTAAGTCCAAAAAAAAAAATTTTTCAACTTTTTTCATTTTTACCCCCGTGGAATATATATATTCTACACACACACATTTGGAACTCTCCTGGGATACCCTCACACATATTATTCCCTCATTTAGTGGATATTTTCACAAAAAAGTGAAATTTTCAAAAATTCAGAAAATTGGCTGACAACGACTAAATATGAAGGACTCATCAGGCTAATCGCTCTGGAACTGAAATTGGAATGCTCACTGACATTTCCCCTATCTGAAAGTCTGATAAACGCCGGAAAAATGACAGTCCAAAAAAAAATTTTTTTTCAACTTTTTTCAATTTTACCCCCGTGGGATATATATTCTACCCACAAACATTTGGAACTCTACTGGGGTACCCTCACACATATTATTCCCTCATTTAGTGGATATTTTCACAAAAAAGTGAAATTTTCAAAAATTCAGAAAATTGGCTGAAAACGACTAAATATGAAGGACTCATCGGGCGAATCGCTCTGGAACTGAAATCGGAATGCTCACTGACATTTCCCCTATCTGAAAGTCTGATAAACGCCGGAAAAATGACTAAGTCCAAAAAAAATTTTTTTTCAACTTTTTTCATTTTTACCCCCATGGGATATATATTCTACACACACACATTTGGAACTCTCCTGGGGTACCCTCACACATATTATTCCCTTATTTAGTGGATATTTTCACAAAAAAGTGAAATTTTCAAAAATTCAGAAAATTGTCTGAAAACGACGAAATATGATGGACTCATCGGGCAAATCGCTCTGGAACTGAAATCGGAACGCTCACTGACATTTCCCCTATCTGAAAGTCTGATAAACGCCGGAAAAATGACTAAGTTCAAAAAAAAAATTTTTTTCAACTTTTTTCAATTTTACCCCCATGGGATATATATTCTACCCACAAACATTTGGAACTCTCCTGGGGTACCCTCACACATTTTATTCCCTCATTTAGTGGATATTTTCACAAAAAAGTGAAATTTTCAAAAATTCAGAAAATTGGCTGAAAACGACTAAATATGAAGGACTCATCGGGCTAATCGCTCTGGAACTGAAATCGGAACGCCCACTGACATTTCCCCTATCTGAAAGTCTGATAAAGGCAGGAAAAATGACTAAGTCCAAAAAAATTTTTTTAAAGTTTTTTCAATTTTATCCCTGTGGGATATATATTCTACTCACACACATTTGGAACTCTCCTGGGGTACCGTCACACATATTATTCCCTCATTTAGTGCATATTTTCACAAAAAAGTGAAATTTTCAAAAATTCAGAAAATTGGCTGAAAACATCTAAATATGAAGGACTCATCGGGCGAATTGCTCTGGAACTGAAATCGGAATGCTCACTGACATTTCCCCTATCTGAAAGTCTGATAAACGCCGGAAAAATGACTAAGTCCCAAAAAAATTTTTTTTTCAACTTTTTTCATTTTTCCCCCGTGGGATATTTATTCTACACACACATTTGGAACTCTCCTGGGGTACCCTCACACATATATCATTCCCTCATTTAGTGGATATTTTCACAAAAAAGTGAAATTTTCAAAAATTCAGAAAATTGGCTGAAAACGACTAAATATGAAGGACTCATCGGGCTAATCGCTCTGGAACTGAAATCGGAACGCCCACTGACATTTCCCCTATCTGAAAGTCTGATAAAGGCAGGAAAAATGACTAAGTCCAAAAAAATTTTTTTTAAACTTTTTTCAATTTTATCCCTGTGGGATATATATTCTACTCACACACATTTGGAACTCTCCTGGGGTACCCTCACACATATTATTCCCTCATTTAGTGGATAATTTCACAAAAAAGTGAAATTTTCAAAAATTCTGAAAATTGGCTGAAAGCGACTAAATATGAAGGACTCATCGGGCTAATCGCTCTGGAGCTGAAATCGGAATGCTCACTGACATTTCCCCTATCTGAAAGTCTGATAAAGGCCGGAAAAATGACAGTCCAAAAAAAAATTTTTTTTCAACTTTTTTCAATTTTACCCCCGTGGGATATATATTCTACCCACAAACATTTGGAACTCTACTGGGGTACCCTCACACATATTATTCCCTCATTTAGTGGATATTTTCACAAAAAAGTGAAATTTTCAAAAATTCAGAAAATTGGCTGAAAATGACTAAATATGATGGACTTATCGGGCGAATCGCTCTGGAACTGAAATCGGAATGCTCACTGACATTTCCCCTATCTGAAAGTCTGATAAACGCCGGAAAAATGACTAAGTCCAAAAAAAAATTTTTTTCAACTTTTTTCATTTTTCCCCCGTGGGATATTTATTCTACACACACACATTTGGAACTCTCGTGGGGTACCCTCACACATATTATTCCCTCATTTAGTGGATATTTTCACAAAAAAGTGAAATTTTCAAAAATTCAGAAAATTGGCTGAAAATGACTAAATATGAAGGACTCATCGGGCGAATCGCTCTGGAACTGAAATCGGAACGCTCACTGACATTTTCCCTATCTGAAAGTCTGATAAACGCGAGAGAAATGACAGTCCAAAAACATTTTTTTTCAACTTTTTTCATTTTTACCCCCGTGGGATATATATTCTACTCACACACATTTGGAACTCTCCTGGGGTACCCTCACACATTTTATTCCCTCATTTAGTGGATATTTTCACAAAAAAGTGAAATTTTCAAAAATTCAGAAAATTGGCTGAAAACGACTAAATATGAAGGACTCATCGGGCTATTCGCTCTGGAACTGAAATCGGAACGCCCACTGACATTTCCCCTATCTGAAAGTCTGATAAAGGCAGGAAAAATGACTAAGTCCAAAAAAATTTTTTTTAAACTTTTTTCAATTTTATCCCTGTGGGATATATATTCTGCCCACACACATGTGGAACTCTCCTGGGGTACCCTCACATATATTATCCCCTCATTTAGTGGATATTTTCACAAAAAAGTGAAATTTTCAAAAATTCAGAAAACTGGCTGAAAATGACTAAATATGAAGGACTCATTGGGCGAATCGCTCTGGAACTGAAATCGGAATGCTCACTGACATTTCCCCTATCTGAAAGTCTGATAAACGCCGGAAAAATGACAGTCCAAAAAAAAATTTTTTCCAACTTTTTTGAATTTTACCCCCGTGGGATATATATTCTACCCACACACATTTGGAACTCTCCTGGGGTACCCTCACACATATTATCCCCTCATTTAGTGGATATTTTCACAAAAAAGTGAAATTTTCAAAAATTCAGAAAATTGGCTGAAAACGACTAAATATGAAGGACTCATTGGGCGAATCGCTCTGGAACTGAAATCGGAATGCTCACTGACATTTCCCCTATCTGAAAGTCTGATAAACGCCGGAAAAATGACTAAGTCCAAAAAAATAAATTTTTCAACTTTTTTCATTTTTACCCCCGTGGAATATATATATTCTACACACACACATTTGGAACTCTCCTGGGATACCCTCACACATATTATTCCCTCATTTAGTGGATATTTTCACAAAAAAGTGAAATTTTCAAAAATTCAGAAAATTGGCTGACAACGACTAAATATGAAGGACTCATCAGGCTAATCGCTCTGGAACTGAAATTGGAATGCTCACTGACATTTCCCCTATCTGAAAGTCTGATAAACGCCGGAAAAATGACTAAGTCCAAAAAAAAATTTTTTTCAACTTTTTTCAATTTTACCCCCGTGGGATATATATTCTACCCACACACATTTGGAACTCTCCTGGGGTACCCTCACACATATTATTCCCTCATTTAGTGGATATTTTCACAAAAAAGTGAAATTTTCAAAAATTCAGAAAATTGGCTGAAAATGACTAAATATGAAGGACTCATCGGGCGAATCGCTCTGGAACTGAAATCGGAACGCTCACTGACATTTTCCCTATCTGAAAGTCTGATAAACGCCAGAAAAATGACAGTCCAAAAAAATTTTTTTTCAACTTTTTTCATTTTTACCCCCGTGGGATATATATTCTACTCACACACATTTGGAACTCTCCTGGGGTACCGTCACACATATTATTCCCTCATTTAGTGGATAATTTCATAAAAAAGTGAAATTTTCAAAAATTCTGAAAATTGGCTGAAAGCGACTAAATATGAAGGACTCATCGGGCTAATCGCTCTGGAGCTGAAATCGGAATGCTCACTGACATTTCCCCTATCTGAAAGTCTGATAAAGGCCGGAAAAATGACAGTACAAAAAAAAATTTTTTTTCAACTTTTTTCAATTTTACCCCCGTGGGATATATATTCTAGCCACAAACATTTGGAACTCTACTGGGGTACCCTCACACATATTATTCCCTCATTTAGTGGATATTTTCACAAAAAAGTGAAATTTTCAAAAATTCAGAAAATTGTCTGAAAACGACTAAATATGATGGACTCATCGGGCTAATTGCTCTGGAACTGAAATCGGAATGCTCACTGACATTTCCCCTATCTGAAAGTCTGATAAACGCCGGAAAAATGACTAAGTCCAAAAAAAAAAATTTTTCAACTTTTTTCATTTTTACCCCCGTGGAATATATATATTCTACACACACACATTTGGAACTCTCCTGGGGTACCCTCACACATATTATTCCCTCATTTAGTGGATAATTTCACAAAAAAGTGAAATTTTCAAAAATTCTGAAAATTGGCTGAAAGCGACTAAATATGAAGGACTCATCGGGCTAATCACTCTGGAGCTGAAATCGGAATGCTCACTGACATTTCCCCTATCTGAAAGTCTGATAAAGGCCGGAAAAATGACAGTCCAAAAAAAAATTTTTTTTCAACTTTTTTCAATTTTACCCCCGTGGGATATATATTCTACCCACAAACATTTGGAACTCTACTGGGGTACCCTCACACATATTATTCCCTCATTTAGTGGATATTTTCACAAAAAAGTGAAATTTTCAAAAATTCAGAAAATTGGCTGACAACGACTAAATAAGAAGGACTCATCAGGCTAATCGCTCTGGAACTGAAATTGGAATGCTCACTGACATTTCCCCTATCTGAAAGTCTGATAAACGCCGGAAAAATGACTAAGTCCAAAAAAAAAAATTTTTCAACTTTTTTCATTTTTACCCCCGTGGAATATATATATTCTACACACACACATTTGGAACTCTCCTGGGATACCCTCACACATATTATTCCCTCATTTAGTGGATATTTTCACAAAAAAGTGAAATTTTCAAAAATTCAGAAAATTGGCTGACAACGACTAAATAAGAAGGACTCATCAGGCTAATTGCTCTGGAACTGAAATTGGAATGCTCACTGACATTTCCCCTATCTGAAAGTGTGATAAACGCCGGAAAAATGACTAAGTCCAAAAAAAAATTTTTTCAACTTTTTTCAATTTTACCCCCGTGGGATATATATTCTACCCACACACATTTGGAACTCTCCTGGGGTACCCTCACACATATTATTCCCTTATTTAGTGGATATTTTCACAAAAAAGTGAAATTTTCAAAAATTCTGAAAATTGGCTGAAAGCGACTAAATATGAAGGACTCATCGGGCTAATCGCTCTGGAACTGAAATCGGAATGCTCACTGACATTTCCCCTATATGAAAGTCTGATAAACGCCGGAAAAATGACTAAGTGCAAAAAAAATTTTTTTTAACTTTTTTCAATTTTACCCCCGTGGGATATATATTCTACCCACACACATTTGGAACTCTCCTGGGGTACCCTCACACATATTATTCCCTCATTTAGTGGATAATTTCACAAAAAAGTGACATTTTCAAAAATTCTGAAAATTGGCTGAAAGCGACTAATTATGAAGGACTCATCGGGCGAATCGCTCTGGAACTAAAATGGGAATGCCCACTGACATTTCCCCTATCTGAAAGTCTGCTAAACGCCGGAAAAATGACTAAGTCCAAAAAAAAATTTTTTTCAACTTTTTTCAATTTTACCCCCGTGGGATATATATTCTACCCACAAACATTTGGAACTCTCCTGGGGTACCCTCACACATATTATTCCCTCATTTAGTGGATAATTTCACAAAAAAGTGAAATTTTCAAAAATTCTGAAAATTGGCTGAAAGCGACTAAATATGAAGGACTCATCGGGCTAATCGCTCTGGAACTGAAATCGGAATGCTCACTGACATTTCCCCTATCTGAAAGTCTGCTAAACGCCGGAAAAATGACTAAGTCCAAAAAAAATTTTTTTTCAACTTTTTTCATTTTTACCCCCATGGGATATATATTCTACCCACAAACATTTGGAACTCTCCTGGGGTACCGTCACACATATTATTCCCTTATTTAGTGGATATTTTCACAAAAAAGTGAAATTTTCAAAAATTCTGAAAATTGGCTGAAAGCGACTAAATATGAAGGACTCATCGGGCTAATCGCTCTGGAACTGAAATCGGAATGCTCACTGACATTTCCCCTATATGAAAGTCTGATAAACGCCGGAAAAATGACTAAGTGCAAAAAAAATTTTTTTAACTTTTTTCAATTTTACCCCCGTGGGATATATATTCTACCCACACACATTTGGAACTCTCCTGGGGTACCCTCACACATATTATTCCCTCATTTAGTGGATAATTTCACAAAAAAGTGACATTTTCAAAAATTCTGAAAATTGGCTGAAAGCGACTAATTATGAAGGACTCATCGGGCGAATCGCTCTGGAACTAAAATGGGAATGCCCACTGACATTTCCCCTATCTGAAAGTCTGCTAAACGCCGGAAAAATGACTAAGTCCAAAAAAAAATTTTTTTCAACTTTTTTCAATTTTACCCCCGTGGGATATATATTCTACCCACAAACATTTGGAACTCTCCTGGGGTACCCTCACACATATTATTCCCTCATTTAGTGGATAATTTCACAAAAAAGTGAAATTTTCAAAAATTCTGAAAATTGGCTGAAAGCGACTAAATATGAAGGACTCATCGGGCTAATCGCTCTGGAACTGAAATCGGAATGCTCACTGACATTTCCCCTATCTGAAAGTCTGATAAACGCCGGAAAAATGACTAAGTGCAAAAAAAATTTTTTTCAACTTTTTTCAATTTTACCCCCGTGGGATATATATTCTACCCACACACATTTGGAACTCTCCTGGGGTACCCTCACATATATTATCCCCTCATTTAGTGGATATTTTCACAAAAAAGTGAAATTTTCAAAAATTCAGAAAATTGGCTGAAAATGACTAAATATGAAGGACTCATTGGGCGAATCGCTCTGGAACTGAAATCGGAATGCTCACTGACATTTCCCCTATCTGAAAGTCTGATAAACGCCGGAAAAATGACAGTCCAAAAAAAAATTTTTTTCAACTTTTTTCAATTTTACCCCCGTGGGATATATATTCTACCCACACACATTTGGAACTCTCCTGGGGTACCCTCATACATATTATTCCCTCATTTAGTGGATAATTTCACAAAAAAGTGAAATTTTCAAAAATTCTGAAAATTGGCTGAAAGCGACTAAATATGAAGGACTCATCGGGCTAATCGCTCTGGAGCTGAAATCGGAATGCTCACTGACATTTCCCCTATCTGAAAGTCTGATAAAGGCCGGAAAAATGACAGTCCAAAAAAAAATTTTTTTCAACTTTTTTCAATTTTACCCCCGTGGGATATATATTCTACCCACACACATTTGGAACTCTCCTGGGGTACCCTCACACATATTATTCCCTCATTTAGTGCATATTTTCACAAAAAAAGTGAAGTTTTCAAAAATTCAGAAAATTGGCTGAAAACGACTAAAAATGAAGGACTCATCGGGCGAATCGCTCTGGAACTGAAATCGGAATGCTCACTGACATTTCCCCTATCTGAAAGTCTGATAAACGCCAGAAAAATGACTAAGTCCAAAAAAAATATTTTTTCAACTGTTTTCAATTTTACCCCCGTGGGATATATATTCTACCCACAACATTTGGAACTCTCCTGGTGTAACCTCACACATATTATTCCCACATTTAGTGGATATTTTCACAAAAAAAGTGAAATTTTAAAAAATTCAGAAAATTTCTGAAAACGACTAAATATGAAGGATTCATCGGGCTATTCGCTCTGGAACTGAAATCGGAATGCTCACTGACATTTCCCCTATCTGAAAGTCTGATAAACTCTGGAAAAATGACTAAGTTAAAAAAAAAATTTTTTTAAACTTTTTTAAATTTTACCCCTGTGGGATATATATTCTACCCACACACATTTGGAACTCTCCTGGGGTACCCTCACACATATTATTCCCTCATTTAGTGGATATTTTCACAAAAAAGTGAAATTTTCAAAAATTCAGAAAATTGGCTGAAAACGACAAAATATGAAGGACTCATCGGGCGAATCGCTCTGGAACTGAAATCGGAACGCTCACTGACATTTCCCCTATCTGAATGTCTGATAAACGCCGGAAAAATGACAAAGTCCAAAAAAAATTTTTTTTCAACTTTTTTCAATTTTACCCCCGTGGTATATATATTCTACCCACACACATTTGGAACTCTCCTGGGGTACCCTCACACATATTATTCCCTCGATTAGTGGATATTTTGCCAAAAAAGTGAAATTTTCAAAATTTCAGAAAATTGGCTGAAAACGACTAAATATGAAGGACTCATCGAGCGAATCGCTCTGGAACTGAAATCGGAATGCTCACTGACATTTCCCCTATCTGAAAGTCTGATACAGACGAAAAAATGACAAAGTCTAAAAAAAAAATTTTTTTCAACTTTTTTCAATTTTGCCCCCGTGGGATATATATTCTACCCACACACATTTGGAACTCTCCTGGGGTACCCTCACACATATTATTCCCTCATTTAGTGCATATTTTCACAAAAAAAGTGAAGTTTTCAAAAATTCAGAAAATTGGCTGAAAACGACTAAAAATGAAGGACTCATCAGGCGAATCGCTCTGGAACTGAAATCGGAATGCTCACTGACATTTCCCCTATCTGAAAGTCTGATAAACGCCAGAAAAATGACTAAGTGCAAAAAAAATTTTTTTTCAACTTTTTTCATTTTTACCCTCGTGGGATATATATTCTACACACAAACATTTGGACCTCTCCTGGGGGTACCGTCACACATATTATTCCCTCATTTAGTGCATATTTTCACAAAAAAGTGAAATTTTCAAAAATTCTGAAAATTGGCTGAAAACGACTAAATATGATGGACTCATTGGGCGAATCGCTCTGGAACTGAAATCGGAATGCTCACTGACATTTCCCCTATCTGAAAGTCTGATAAACGTCGGAAAAATGACTAAGTCCAAAAAAAATATTTTTTCAACTGTTTTCAATTTTACCCCCGTGGGATATATATTCTACCCACAACATTTGGAACTCTCCTGGTGTAACCTCACACATATTATTCCCACATTTAGTGGATATTTTCACAAAAAAAGTGAAATTTTAAAAAATTCAGAAAATTTCTGAAAACGACTAAATATGAAGGATTCATCGGGCTATTCGCTCTGTAACTGAAATCGGAATGCTCACTGACATTTCCCCTATCTGAAAGTCTGATAAACTCCGGAAAAATGACTAAGTCCAAAAAAAATTTTTTTTAAACTTTTTTAAATTTTACCCCTGTGGGATATATATTCTACCCACACACATTTGGAACTCTCCTGGGGTACCCTCACACATATTATTCCCTCATTTAGTGGATATTTTCACAAAAAAGTGAAATTTTCAAAAATTCAGAAAATTGGCTGAAAACGACAAAATATGAAGGACTCATCGGGCGAATCGCTCTGGAACTGAAATCGGAACGCTCACTGACATTTCCCCTATCTGAATGTCTGATAAACGCCGGAAAAATGACAAAGTCCAAAAAAAATTTTTTTTCAACTTTTTTCAATTTTACCCCCGTGGTATATATATTCTACCCACACACATTTGGAACTCTCCTGGGGTACCCTCACACATATTATTCCCTCATTTAGTGGATAATTTCACAAAAAAGTGAAATTTTCAAAAATTCTGAAAATTGGCTGAAAGCGACTAAATATGAAAAACTCATTGGGCGAATCGCTCTGGAACTGAAATCGAAATGCTCACTGACATTTCCCCTATCTGAAAGTCTGATAAACGCCGGAAAAATGACTAAGTCCAAAAAAAAATGTTTTCAACTTTTTTCAATTTTTCCCCGTGGGATATATATTCTACCCATACACATTTGGAACTCTCCTGGGGTAACCTCACACATTTTATTCCCTCATTTAGTGGATATTTTCACAAAAAAGCTAAATTTTCTAAAATTCAGAAAATTGGCTGAAAACGACTAAATATGAACGACTCATCGGGCTAATCGCTCTGGAACTGAAATCGGAACGCTCACTGACATTTCCCCTATCTGCTAGTCTGATAAACGCCGGAAAAATGACTAAGTCCAAAAAAAAATTTTTTTTCAACTTTTTTCAATTTTACCCCCGTGGGATATATATTCTACCCACACACATTTGGAACTCTCCTGGGGTACCCTCACACATATTATTCCCTCATTTAGTGGATATTTTCACATAAAAGTGAAATTTTCAAAAATTCAGAAAATTGGCTGAAAATGACTAAATATGAAGGACTCATCGGGCGAATCACTCTGGAACTGAAATCGGAACGCTCACTGACATTTCCCCTATCTGCTAGTCTGATAAACGCCGGAAAAATGACTAAGTCCAAAAAAAAATTTTTTTTCAACTTTTTTCAATTTTACCCCCGTGGGATATATATTCTACCCACACACATTTGGAACTCTCCTGGGGTACCCTCACACATATTATTCCCTCATTTAGTGGATATTTTCACATAAAAGTGAAATTTTCAAAAATTCAGAAAATTGGCTGAAAATGACTAAATATGAAGGACACATCGGGCGAATCACTCTGGAACTGAAATCGGAACGCTCACTGACATTTCCCCTATCTGCTAGTCTGATAAACGCCGGAAAAATGACTAAGTCCAAAAAAAAATTTTTTTTCAACTTTTTTCAATTTTGTCCCCGTGGGATATATATTCTACCCACACACATTTAGAACTCTCCTGGGGTACTCTCACACATATTATTCCCTCATTTAGTGGATATTTTCACAAGAAAGTGAAATCTCCAAACTTCAGAAAATTGGCTGAAAACGACTAAATATGAAGGACTCATCGGGCTAATCGCTCTGGAACTGAAATCGGAACGCCCATTGACATTTCCCCTATCTGAAAGTCTGATAAACACCGGAAAAATGACTAAGTCCAAAAAAAAATTTTTTCAACTTTTTTCAATTTTACCCCCGTGGGATATATATTCTACCCACAAACATTTGGAACTCTCCTGGGGTACCCTCACACATATTATTCCCTCATTTAGTGGATATTTTCACAAAAAAGTGAAATTTCCAAACTTCAGAAAATTGGCTGAAAACGACTAAATATGATGGACTCATCGGGCGAATCGCTCTGGAACTGAAATCGGAACGCTCACTGACATTTCCCCTATCTGAAAGTCTGATAAACGCCGGAAAAATGACCAAGTCCAAAAAAAAATTTTTTAAACTTTTTTAATTTTTACCCCTGTGGGATATATATTCTACCCACACACATTTGGAACTCTCCTGGGGTACCCTCACACATATTGTTCCCTCATTTAGTGGATATTTTCACAAAAAAGTGAAATTTTCAAAAATTCAGAAAATTTTCTGAAAACGACTAAGTATGAAGGACTCATCGGGCTAATCACTCTGGAACTGAAATCGGAACGCCCATTGACATTTCCCCTATCTGAAAGTCTGATAAACACCGGAAAAATGACTAGGTCCAAAAAAAAATTTTTTAAACTTTTTTCAATTTTACCCCCGTGGGATATATATTCTACCCACACACATTTGGAACTCTCCTGGGGTACCCTCACACATATTATTACCTCATTTAGTGGATATTTTCACAAAAAAAGTGAAATTTTAAAAAATTCTGAAAATTTCTGAAAACGACTAAATATGAAGGACACATCGGGCTAATCGCTCTGGAACTGAAATCGGAATGCTCACTGACATTTCCCCTATCTGAAAGTCTGATAAACTCCGGAAAAATGACTAAGTCCCCCCAAAAAATTTTTTCAACTTTTTTCAATTTTACCCATGTGGATATATATTCTACCCACACACATTTGGAACTCTCCTGGGGTACCCTCACACATATTATTCCCTCATTTAGTGGATATTTTCACAAAAAAGTGAAATTTTCAAAAATTCAGAAAATTTCTGAAAACGACTAAATATGAAGGACACATCGGGCTAATCGCTCTGGAACTGAAATCGGAATGCTCACTGACATTTCCCCTATCTGAAAGTCTGATAAACGCCGGAAAAATGACCAAGTCCAAAAAAAAATTTTTTTAAACTTTTTTAATTTTTACCCCTGTGGGATATATATTCTACCCACACACATTTGGAACTCTCCTGGGGTACCCTCACGCATATTATTCCCTCATTTAGTAGATATTTTCACAAAAAAGTGAAATTTTCAAAAATTCACAAAATTGGCTGAAAACGACTAAGTATGAAGGACTCATCGGGCTAATCACTCTGGAACTGAAATTGGAATGCCCACTGACATTTCCCCTATCTGAAAGTCTGATAAACTCCGGAAAAATGACTAAGTCCAAAAAAAAATTTTTTCAACTTTTTTCAATTTTACCCCCGTGGGATATATATTCTACCCACACACATTTGGAACTCTCCTGGGGTACCCTCACACATATTATTCCCTCATTTAGTGGATATTTTCACAAAAAAGTGAAATTTTCAAAAATTCAGAAAATTTCTGAAAACGACTAAATATGATTGACTCATCGGGCGAATCGCTCTGGAACTGAGATCGGAATGCTCACTGACATTTCCCCAATCTGAAAGTATGATAAACGCCGGAAAAATGACTAAGTCCAAAAAAAACATTTTTTCAACTTTTTTCAATTTTACCCCCGTGGGATATATATTCTACCCACAAACATTTGGAACTCTCCTGGGGTACCCTCACACATATTATTCCCTCATTTAGTGGATATTTTCACAAAAAAGTGAAATTTTTAAAAATTCAGAAAATTGGCTGAAAATGAGTAAATATGAAGGTCTCATCGGGCGAATCGCTCTGGAACTGAAATCGGAACGCTCACTGACATTTCCCCAATCTGAAAGTCTGATAAACGGCGGAAAAATGACTAAGTCCAAAAAAAATTTTTTTTCAACTTTTTTCCATTTTACCCCCGTGGCTTATATATTCTACTCACAAACATTTGTAACTCTCCTGGGGTACCCTCACACATATTATTCCCTCAGTTAGTGGATATTTTCACAAAAAAGTGAAATTTTCAAAAATTAAGAAAATTGGCTGAAAACGACTAAATATGAAGGACTCATCGGGCGAATCGCTCTGGAACTGAAATCGGAACGCTCACTGACATTTCCCCTATCTGAAAGTCTGATAAACGCTGAAAAAATGACTAAGTCCGAAAAAAAATGTTTTCACCTTTTTCAATTTTACCCCCGTGGGATATATATTCTACCCACATGCATTTGGAACTCTCCTGTTGTACCTGCACACATATTATTCCCTCATTTAGTGGATATTTTCACAAAAAAGTGAAATTTTCAAAAATTCAGAAAATTGGCTGAAAACGACAAAATATGAAGGACTCATTGGGCGAATCGCTCTGGAATGAAATCGGAACGCTCACTGACATTTCCCCTATCTGAAAGTCTGATAAACGCTGAAAAAATGACTAAGTCCGAAAAAAAAATGTTTTCACCTTTTTTCAATTTTACCCCTGTGGGATATATATTCTACCCACACACATTTGGAACTCTCCTGGGGTACCCTCACACATATTATTCCCTCATTTAGTGGATATTTTCACAAAAAAGTGAAATTTTCAAAAATTCAGAAAATTGGCTGAAAACTACTAAATATGAAGGACTAATTGGGCGTATCGCTCTGGACTGAAATCGGAACACTCACTGACATTTCCCCTATCTGAAAGTCTGATAAACGCCGGAAAAATGACTAAGTCCAAAAAAAATTTTTTTCAACTTTTTTCAATTTTACCCCCGTGGGATATATATTCTACCCACACACATTTGGAACTCTCCTGGGGTACCCTCACATATATTATTCCCTCATTTAGTGGATATTTTCACAAAAAAGTGAAATTTTCAAAAATTCAGAAAAGTGGCTGAAAACGACTAAATATGAAGGACTCATTGGGCGAATCACTTTGGAACTGAAATCGGAATGCTCACTGACATTTCCCCTATCTGAAAGTCTGATAAATGCCGGAAAAATAACTAAGTCCAAAAAAAAATTTTTTCAACTTTTTTCAATTTTACCCCCGTGGGATATATATTCTACCCTCACACATTTGGAACTCTCCTGGGGTACCCTCACACATATTATTCCCTTATTTAGTGGATATTTTCACAAAAAAGTGAAATTTTCAAAAATTCAGAAAATTGGCTGAAAACGACTAAATATGAAGGACTCATCGGGCGAATCGATCTGGAACTGAAATCGGAACGCTCACTGACATTTCCCCTATCTGAAAGTCTGATAAACGCCGGAAAAATGACTAAGTCAAAAAAAAAATGTTTTCATCTTTTTTCAATTTTACCCCCGTGGTATATATATTCTACCCACACACATTTGGAACTCTCCTGGGGTACCCTCACACATATTATTCCCTCATTTAGTGGATATTTTCACAAAAAAGTGAAATTTTCAAAAATTCAGAAAATTGGCTGAAAACTACTAAATATGAAGGACTAATTGGGCGAATCGCTCTGGACTGAAATCGGAACACTCACTGACATTTCCCCTATCTGAAAGTCTGATAAACGCCGGAAAAATGACTAAGTCCAAAAAAAATTTTTTTCAACTTTTTTCAATTTTACCCCCGTGGGATATATATTCTACCCACACACATTTGGAACTCTCCTGGGGTACCCTCACATATATTATTCCCTCATTTAGTGGATATTTTCACAAAAAAGTGAAATTTTCAAAAATTCAGAAAAGTGGCTGAAAACGACTAAATATGAAGGACTCATCGGGCGAATCGCTCTGGAACTGAAAACGGAACGCTCACTGACATTTCTCCTATCTGAAAGTCTGATAAACGCCGGAAAAATGACTAAGTCCAAAAAAAAATTTTTTCAACTTTTTTCAATTTTACCCCCGTGGGATATATATTCTACCCACACACATTTGGAACTCTCCTGGGGTACCCTCACACATATTATTCCCTCATTTAGTGGATATTTTCACAAAAAAGTGAAATTTTCAAAAATTCAGAAAATTGGCTGAAAACGACTAAATATGAAGGACTCATTGGGCGAGTCGCTCTGGAACTGAAATCGGAACGCTCACTGACATTTCCCCTAACTGAAAGTCTGATAAACGCCGGAAAAATGACTCGGTCCAAAAAAATTTTTTTATCAACTTTTTTCAATTTTACCCTCCGTGGTATATATCTTCTACCCACACACATTTGGAACTCTCCTGGGGTAACCTCACACATATTATTCCCTCATTTAGTGGATATTTTCACAAAAAAAGAGAAATTTTCAAAAATTCAGAAAATTGGCTGAAAATGACTAAATATGAACGACTCATCGGGCAAATCGCTCTGGAACGGAAATCGGAACGCTCACTGACATTTCCCCTAACTGAAAGTCTGATAAACGCCGGAAAAATGACTAAGTCCAAAAAAATTTACCCTCGTGGGATATATCTTCTACCCACACACATTTGGAACTCTCCTAGGGTACCCTCACACATATTATTCCCTTATTTAGTGGATATTTTCACAAAAAAGTGAAATTTTCAAAAATTCAGAAAATTGGCTGAAAACGACTAAATATGAAGGACTCATCGGGCGAATCGCTCTGGTACTGAAATCGGAACGCTCACTGACATTTCCCCTATCTGAAAGTCTGATAAACGCTGAAAAAATGACTAAGTCCAAAAAAACTTTTTTTTCACCTTTTTTCAATTTTACCCCCGTGCGATATATATTCTACCCACACACATTTGGAACTCTCCTGGGGTACCCTCACACATATTATTCCCTCATTTAGTGGATATTTTCACAAAAAAAAGAAATTTTCAAAAATTCTGAAAATTGGCTGAAAACGACTAAATATGAACGACTCATCGGGCGAATCGCTCTGGAACTGAAATCGGAATGCTCACTGACATTTCCCCTATCTGAAAGTCTGATAAACGCCTGAAAAATGACTAATAGTGTTGAGCATTCCGATACTGAAATATCGGGTATCGGCCGATATTCGCGGTATCGGAATTCCGATACTTAATTCCGATACTTTTGCAATATCGTATACCGGAATCGGAAGTTCCCATAATGCAATGAGCCATTTTCATTTTATTCAGCCAATGAGGATCCTAAGATCCTGTTAGGCATGTAGGCATCTTAACTAATGGCATGGCTGTGATTGGCTGCTGAAATGATGTCATGATGCACTATAAAAGCCACCGCCGCCATTTTGATCTCACTCTACTGGGAATTCAGTTAGGGATAGGATGCTGTTGTTCTGAGGGACAGTTTTAGCTACCTATTTGGTCTATTCTGCTTTACCCAAGCTACTTTATAAATCGCTGTGCCTTGCAGTGCTAGTGCACAGTTCTCTGTACTGTTCACTGCTTTCTGCAAGGTCTCTGTGTGTGAGTGCAGCTCACCCTGTAGTGTGTACTTCAGCCACGTCTGGTTATAGTGCACTCAGTGTGTGTCACTGCCTCATACATTGTTCTTTTTTGCCAATTCATAATTTTTCCTGATATCTCCTATTAGTGTGGTGGTTTCATCCGTATTCAGCTAAATTGGTTCCAAACACACTATATAGGAGTAGATAGAGACATTTTTTTGGTCTTGCAGCGCTAGTGCACAGTGCTCTGCATCTGTACTGTTCACCGCTGTCTGCAAGGTCTGGTGTGTGAGTGCAGCTCACCCTGTAGTGTGTGGTTCAACCACATCTGGTTGTAGTGCACTCAGTGTGTGTCACTGCCTCATACATTGTCCTTTTTTGCCAATTCATAATTTTTCCTGATATCTCCTATTAGTGTGGTGGTTCCATCCGCATTCAGCTAAATTGGTTCCAAACACACTATATAGGAGTAGATAGAGACATTTTTTTGGTCTTGCAGCGCTAGTGCACAGTGCTCTGCATCTGTACTGTTCACCGCTTTCTGCAAGGTCTCTGTGTGTGAGTGCAGCTCACCCTGTAGTGTGTACTTCAGCCACGTCTGGTTATAGTGCACTCAGTGTGTGTCACTGCCTCATACATTGTTCTTTTTTGCCAATTCATAATTTTTCCTGATATCTCCTATTAGTGTGGTGGTTTCATCCGTATTCAGCTAAATTGGTTCCAAACACACTATATAGGAGTAGATAGAGACATTTTTTTGGTCTTGCAGCGCTAGTGCACAGTGCTCTGCATCTGTACTGTTCACCGCTGTCTGCAAGGTCTGGTGTGTGAGTGCAGCTCACCCTGTAGTGTGTGGTTCAACCACATCTGGTTGTAGTGCACTCAGTGTGTGTCACTGCCTCATACATTGTCCTTTTTTGCCAATTCATAATTTTTCCTGATATCTCCTATTAGTGTGGTGGTTCCATCCGCATTCAGCTAAATTGGTTCCAAACACACTATATAGGAGTAGATAGAGACATTTTTTTGGTCTTGCAGCGCTAGTGCACAGTGCTCTGCATCTGTACTGTTCACCGCTGTCTGCAAGGTCTGGTGTGTGAGTGCAGCTCACCCTGTAGTGTGTGCTTCAACCACGTCTGGTTGTAGTGCACTCAGTGTGTGTCACTGCCTCATACATTGTCCTTTTTTGCCAATTCATAATTTTTCCTGATTTCTCCTATTAGTGTGGTGGTTCCATCCGTATTCAGCTAAATTGGTTTCAAACACACTATATAGGAGTAGTTAGAGGAGCCTTTCTGCAGCATTGGGCCCTGCAGCCCCAGCCAGATTAGTATTAGCCTATTTTTTGCAGCCTCATCTATTGCATTGTAGGTTACCTTCCTACACTGTAATAGCTAAAAAAAGTTTGTGATACTATCGTTATTACATCTTTAGGCACATCCAGTGTCTTTTTGTGACAAAAAAAACCTAAATGAAGTTCACCAAACACTCCACTTTACAGTTGTGTAGGCCACATTAGCTCATATTAAAGTCTAGTCCACACTTTATAAAATTAGTGTTTCTTATACCTGTTAGCAGCTGTTCAGGAAAAAGCACACTAAGCCCTTAGTACTTTTCTGCCTATCTTTATCAGTCTACCAAGATGAAGAAGGCAAGGAGTAAGGCATGTGGTCGTGGGCGTGGGTGTGGAGTTTCTGCAGGGAGAGGACGTGAGGATTCTGTGCCTGCAGGGAGAGGACGTGGGGATTCTGTGCCTGCTGCGGGCACCAGTGACTCAGCATCCCCCAGTTTTACCAGGGAACAGTCCTTTATGCGCAGCTTTGTAGGAGCTAGCCGTACCCCACTGCTGCGGGAGGACCAAATTGAAGCCGTTGTCGGATGGATGGCAGCTAACGCATCGACTTCAATTAGTTCCAGATCCTCTCAGGTCCTGAGCACTGAAGAGCACCCATCTGTCTCTTCACCACCTGCCAAATTGCCCAGGCAGTCAGAGAGCCCTGGACAGGAGCCATCTCTACTTCTGTTCTCTGAATCTCTTGGCTTGGAAAGAGGGGCCAGCCAAGCAGAATTCGAGAATTTGAAGAAGAGGTAGTATGCAGTGATGCGCAACCGTTTTGTCTCTCTGAATCTGAAGAGGCGGGTGGGCCAGTGCCTATGGTCAGCAGCACACCTCAGTATGCATCTGATGATGAGACTCAGGTGCCACTTTCTGGTGCGTACTGTGCTGTCGAGACTACCCAGGAGAAGCAGTTGTTTGAAGAGGGTGGTGTAGATGATGAGGTCCTTGACCCATCATGGCGTGAGGGACAGGAAGGTGGTGGGAGCAGCTCTGAGGAAGAGATTCCCCGAACAGCCCAAAAAGGAGGGAGAGGGAGGGGGCAGACTTGGTTGCCTGTAGCCTCCACTTCGGCACCCATTAGGAGCATGGCTCTTCCAAAATCCAAAGCGGGCGCTCCCAAGACTTGCAGTGCCTGGTCCTTTTTTGACACAGTTGCAGATGACATTTGCTTTGTCAAATGCAAGCTGTGTAATCAGAAGGTGAAAAGAGGGAAAAGTGTCAGCAACCTCAATACCACAAATATGTGGAAACATGTGCGGACCAAGCACGTGGTGGAGTTACAAAAACACACTGAAGACCTAGGCCAACCTACAGCGCCACCTACCACCTCTTCAGCTCGTGTTGTAGCCTCTTCCTCCAGCTCACACACAGCTGGTTCGGCTTCCTCACAGGATCGCCATGGAAGAATCTCTGGCACTGTTGTACAGAGACACAGTGTAATTCCACCCACAGCACCACTTTCCCAGTCATCCTCACACTCCCAGGCCAGTCTACAGCCATCGTTAGCACAGGCATGGGAGAAAAGGCGCCCATACTGGGCAAACCATCCCCGAGCACAGGCTCTGAATGCTGGCATAGCTAAACTACTGGCCCTTGAAATGCTATCATTCAGGCTGGTGGAGACTGACACATTCCGTAACTTTATGGCATTGGCAGTCCCACAATACAACGTGCCCAGCCGATTTTATTTCAGCAGGCAAGCCGTCCCTGCCCTGCAACATCATGTGGAGGGAAAAATTAAACATGCGCTACAAAACGCCGTCAGTAGCAAGGTCCACCTGACCACCGATGCGTGGACCAGTAAGCATGGACAGGGACGATACCTTTCCCTCACTGCCCATTGGGTAAATGTTGTGGAGCCGGGTACAGATCTTGAGAGTGGCGCTGTACGTGTTCTGCCAACTCCAAAGATTGCAGGAATCCAGTCTGTACACATTGACTCCTCCTCATACTCCAGTTCCTCTGAATCAGCGCTGCAGGAGCCGTCACGGTCTACCTCCACATCGACCCATGAACGGTTACCTGTTATGGTGACCAATATGAGCACAGCCGTGGCCAAACGTCAACAGGCCGTATTAAAATTAATTTCTTTGGGGAATCGAAGCCACACAGCGCAGGAGCTCTGGAATGCCATCAAGCAGCAGAGCGACGTGTGGTTTGTGCCAGCGAATCTCCAGCCAGGCATGGTAGTGTGTGACAATGGCCGAAATCTGGTGGCAGCTCTGGGCCTAGGCAACCTCACTCACATCCCATGTCTGGCACATGCGCTCAACTTGGTCGTGCAGAGTTTTTTGAGGGACTATCCGGATCTTGATGCACTGCTTCACAAGGTCCGCATAGAGTGCGCTCACTTGCGGCGTTCCAGCAATGCAAGATCACGCATTGCAGCTCTGCAGCGCCGATTACGTCTTCCGGAACATCGCATCATATGTGACCTACCCACCAGGTGGAATTCAACGTTACATATGTTGGAGAGGTTGTGTGAGCAGAAGGCAGCAGTAATGGAGTACCAGCTGCAGCAGGCGCAAACAAGTCGCAGTGCGCGCCGTTCACACTTCACCACCACTGAGTGGGCCTCTATGAAGGACATTTGCCATGTTTTGCGTGCCTTCGATTATTCCACGCGGATGGCGAGTGCAGATGATGCACTAGTCAGCATGACTATCCCCCTTATCTGCCTGCTTGAAAAAACACTGCAAGCACTAAGGGACGAGGTTTTGGAAGAGGTGGAGGATGAGGAGTCACAAATGCCATCTGCTTCTCTACAGTTTGCGCAACGTGGTTCCTCACAAAGGCCTTGGCAGGGGACACTTTGTGAGGAGGATGAGGAGGAGTCAATGGATGAGGAAGACATCTGTCCAGAGGAGGGAGGTACACAATGCTCTAGTAGTCAGCATCTAGAGCGAGGGTGGGGTGATGCAGAGCAGGCAGAGATCACGCCTCAAGCAGGGGACAGCGTTTCTTGGCCAGTTGGCAGTCTGCAGCACATGGTTGATTTCATGCTGCAGTGCCTGAGAAACGACTGCCGTATCGCCCACATTCTCAACATGGCTGATTATTGGGTGTCCACTCTCCTAGATCCTCGCTACCGGGACAACTTACAAAGTCTCATAACACCGTTGAACCGGGAGCGTAAAATGCGGGAGTACCAAGACGCACTGGTGCATTCCATCATGTTCTCCATTCCAACCGAGAGCAGTGCTGCTAGTGCTTTACAAAGCAGCTCAGTGCGTCGAGGCAGTGGAGGAAGCTCTGCACAAAGAGGGAGCAGAAGCAGCGCCTCAGCACAAGGCAAGACCAGTATGGCCGAAATGTGGCAACGTTTTGTGTCCCGCCGCCACAAATGTCTACACCATCACAGACGGCTCCAGTCAGCAGGAGGCAACGTTTCCGTCAGATGGTGACAGACTACATGTCTTGCCCTCTTAGTGTACTCCCAGACGGCTCTTCTCCCTTCAAGTTTTGGGTCTGTAAGCTAGATACATGGCCAGAGCTAAGTCAGTATGCATTGGAGGTGCTAGCTTGCCCTGCTGCTAGTGTATTATCGGAACGCGTCTTTAGTGCCGCAGGTGGTGTACTAACAGACCGTCGCATGCGACTATTCTCTGATAACGTTGACTGGCTTACTTTTCTCAAAATGAACAAGGCCTGGATCTCTCATGAATTTGCCAGTCCTCTTCCAGAATAAATAATTGTTGGCAAAAGTATCCAGGTCTCCAGTTCTGTTCATGTTTCTACCACCTGAACTGTAATCCCTGAGCTCCAACACCGCCAGTTGGTGCTCGGAAGTGCCGTCTGCACAGTCAACACTTGCTGCCGTGTCATTGGAGTTCAGTAACGTCAGCTGTTCCCCGGCTGTGCGGACGGCAATTTCTCCTGCTCTGTCCACATTCTCACTACTACAGATTTTAAAGTTGCTCCAATTACACCTCTGGCTCCTCTGTTTTCAGTATTATCCCTGAGCTCCAACACCGCCAGTTGGTGCTCGGAAGTGCCGTCTGCACAGTCAACACTTGCTGCCGTGTTATTGGGGTTCAGTAACGTCAGCTGTTCCCCTGCTGTGCGGACGGCAATTTCTCCTGCTCTGTCCACATTCTCACTACTACTGATTTTAAAGTTGCTCCAATTACACCTCTGGCTCCTCTGTTTTCAGTATTATCCCTGAGCTCCAACACTGCCAGTTGGCGCTCGGAAGTGCCGTCTGCACAGTCAACACTTGCTGCCATGTTATTGGGGTTCAGTAACGTCAGCTGTTCCCCTGCTGTGCGGGCGGCACTTTCTCCTGCTCTGTCCACATCCACTGTACTACTGATTTAAAATCTCCTCCAAATACACCTCTGGCTCCTCTGTTTTCAGTATTATCCCTGAGCACCAACACCGCCAGTTGGCGCTCGGAAGTGACGTCTGCACAGTCAACACTTGCTGCCATGTTATTCGGGTTCAGTAACGTCAGCTGTTCCCCTGCTGTGCGGATGGCAATTTCTCCTGCTCTGTCCACATCCACTGTACTACTGATTTAAAACCTCCTCCAAATACACCTCTGGCTCCTCTGTTTTCAGTATTATCCCTGAGCTCCAACATCGCCAGTTGGCGCTTGGAAGTGCCGTCTGCACAGTCAACACTTGCTGTCATGTTATTGGGGTTCGGTAACGTCAGCTGTTCCCCTGCTGTGCGGACGGCAATTTCTCCTGCTCTGTCCACATTCTCACTACTACAGATTTTAAAGTTGCTCCAATTACACCTCTGGCTCCTCTGTTTTCAGTATTATCCCTGAGCTCCAACACCGCCAGTTGGCGCTCGGAAGTGCCGTCTGCACAGTCAACACTTGCTGCCGTGTCATTGGGGTTCAGTAATGTCAGCTGTTCCCCTGCTGTGCGGACGGCAATTTCTCCTGCTCTGTCCACCTTCTCAATACTACAGATTTTAAAGTTGCTCCAATTACACCTCTGGCTCCTCTGTTTTCAGTATTATCCCTGAGCTCCAACACCGCCAGTTGGCGCTCGGAAGTGCCGTCTGTACAGTCAACACTTGCTGCCGTGTCATTGGAGTTCAGTAACGTCAGCTGTTCCCCTGCTGTGCGGACGGCAATTTCTCCTGCTCTGTCCACATTCTCACTACTACAGATTTTAAAGTTGCTCTAATTACACCCCTGGCTCCTCTGTTTTCAGTATTATCCCTGAGCTCCAACACCGCCAGTTGGCGCTCGGAAGTGCCGTCTGCACAGTCAAAACTTGCTGCCGTGTTATTGGGGTTCAGTAACGTCAGCTGTTCTCCTGCTGTGCGGACGGCAATTTCTCCTGCTCTGTCCACATCCACTGTACTACTGATTTAAAACCTCCTCCAAATACACCTCTGGCTCCTCTGTTTTCAGTATTATCCCTGAGCTCCAACACCGCCAGTTGGCGCTCGGAAGTGCCGTCTGCACAGTCAACACTTGCTGCCATGTCATTGGGGTTCGGTAACGTCAGCTGTTCCCCTGCTGTGCGGACGGCAATTTCTCCTGCTCTGTCCACATTCTCACTACTACAGATTTTAAAGTTGCTCCAATTACACCTCTGGCTCCTCTGTTTTCAGTATTATCCCTGAGCTCCAACACTGCCAGTTGGCGCTTGGAAGTGCCATCTGCACAGTCAACACTTGCTGCCGTGTTATTGGGGTTTAGTAACGTCAGCTGTTCCCCTGCTGTGCGGACGGCAATTTCTCCTGCTCTGTCCACATTCTCACTACTACAGATTTTAAAGTTGCTCCAATTACACCTCTGGCTCCTCTGTTTTCAGTATTATCCCTGAGCTCCAACACCGCCAGTTGGCGCTCGGAAGTGCCGTCTGCACAGTCAACACTTGCTGCCGTGTCATTGGGGATCAGTAACGTCAGCTGTTCCCCTGCTGTGCGGACGGCAATTTCTCCTGCTCTGTCCACATTCTCACTACTACAGATTTTAAAGTTGCTCCAATTACACCTCTGGCTCCTCTGTTTTCAGTATTATCCCTAAGCTCCAACACCGCCAGTTGGCGCTCGGAAGTGCCGTCTGTACAGTCAACACTTGCTGCCGTGTCATTGGGGTTCAGTAACGTCAGCTGTTCCCCTGCTGTGCGGACGGCAATTTCTCCTGCTCTGTCCACATTCTCACTACTACAGATTTTAAAGTTGCTCCAATTCCACCCCTGGCTCCTCTGTTTTCAGTATTATCCCTGAGCTCCAACACCACCAGTTGGCGCTCGGAAGTGCCGTCTGCACAGTCAAAACTTGCTGCCGTGTTATTGGGGTTCAGTAACGTCAGCTGTTCCCCTGCTGTGCGGACGGCAATTTCTCCTGCTCTGTCCACATCCACTGTACTACTGATTTAAAACCTCCTCCAAATACACCTCTGGCTCCTCTGTTTTCAGTATTATCCCTGAGCTCCAACACCGCCAGTTGGCGCTCGGAAGTGCCGTCTGCACAGTCAACACTTGCTGCCATGTCATTGGGGTTCGGTAACGTCAGCTGTTCCCCTGCTGTGCGGACGGCAATTTCTCCTGCTCTGTCCACATTCTCACTACTACAGATTTTAAAGTTGCTCCAATTACACCTCTGGCTCCTCTGTTTTCAGTATTATCCCTGAGCTCCAACACTGCCAGTTGGCGCTTGGAAGTGCCATCTGCACAGTCAACACTTGCTGCCGTGTTATTGGGGTTTAGTAACGTCAGCTGTTCCCCTGCTGTGCGGACGGCAATTTCTCCTGCTCTGTCCACATTCTCACTACTACAGATTTTAAAGTTGCTCCAATTACACCTCTGGCTCCTCTGTTTTCAGTATTATCCCTGAGCTCCAACACCGTCAGTTGGCGCTCGGAAGTGCCGTCTGCACAGTCAACACTTGCTGCCATGTTATTGGGGTTCGGTAACATCAGCTGTTCCCCTGCTGTGCGGACGACAATTTCTCCTGCTCTGTCCACATTCTCACTACTACAGATTTTAAAGTTGCTCCAATTACACCTCTGGCTCCTCTGTTTTCAGTATTATCCCTGAGCTCCAACACCGCCAGTTGGCACTCGGAAGTGCCGTCTGCACAGTCAACACTTGCTGCCGTGTTATTGGGGTTCAGTAACGTCAGCTGTTCCCCTGCTGTGCGGACGGCAATTTCTCCTGCTCTGTCCACATCCACTGTACTACTGATTTAAAACCTCCTCCAAATACACCTCTGGCTCCTCTGTTTTCAGTATTATCCCTGAGCTCCAACACCGCCAGTTGGCGCTTGGAAGTGCCGTCTGCACAGTCAACACTTGCTGCCGTGTTATTGGGGTTCGGTAACGTCAGCTGTTCCCCTGCTGTGCGGACGGCAATTTCTCCTGCTTTGTCCACATCCACTGTACTACTGATTTAAAACCTCCTCCAAATACACCTCTGGCTCCTCTGTTTTAAGTATTTACCCTGAGCTCCAATACCGCTAGTTGCTGCTCAGAAGTGCCGTCTGCACAGTCAACGTTTGCTCCAGTGTTATTGGGGTTCAGTAACGTCAGCTGTTCCCCTGCTGTGTGTCCGGCAAATTCTCCTGCTTTGTCCACATCCACTGTACTACTGATTTAAAACTTGCTCCAATTACACCTCTGGCTCCACTCTGTTTTTAGTATTTACCCTGGGTTCCAGCACCGTCAGCTGGTCTTCGGCAATTCCATTGGCTCTTGTACCTTCTACTACCCATCCGGGTTCCAGTACCGTCAGCTGGTTCTCGGCAGTGTCTTTGGCACGGGTACTCCCTCCTGCCCAGCCTGGTTCCAGCACGCCAGCTGTTTCCGGGTAGTGTCAACGTCACTTTGCCTCCAATGCGTTGTCCTGTCGTGTTGCGGTCGGGTTAGCCGACTCTATGGTGCCTGCAGTTTAGGTGACTCCTATGTGGGCTGCGGGATCTGGCCATGAAGGCTGGTTCCATAGTACCTATAGGACAAGCACCCCCTGTAGGACTATGGATTTTGGTAACTGCGGCCGGCTCGCGGCCTTGAACTTTTTTTTACATGGGTACCTTCTGCTACCCATCCGGGTTCCAGTACCGTCAGCTGGTTCTCGGCAGTGCCATTGGATTAGGTGCCTCCTTCTCGGTATCCAAGTTCCACCAACGTCTGCTGGTCCTTGGTAGTGCTTTCTGGCACAGGTACCTCCTGCTTAGTTACCGAGTTCCAGTACCGTCAGCTGGTCCTCGGTAGTTCCATTTGCTCTTGTACCTTCTACTACCCATCCGTGTTCCAGTACCGTCAGCTGGTTCTCGGCAGTGACTTTGGCACGGGTACTCCCTCCTGCCCAGCCTGGTTCCAGCATGCCAGCTGTTTCCGGGTAGTGTCAACGTCACTTTGCCTCCAATGCGTTGTCCTGTCGTGTTGCGGTCGGGTTAGCCGCCTCTATGGTGCCTGCAGTTTAGGTGACTCCTATGTGGGCTGCGGGATCAGGCAATGAAGACTGGTTCCATAGTGCCAATAGGACAAGCACCCCCTGTAGGACTGTGGGTTTTGGTAACTGCGGCCGGCTCACGGCCTTGAACTTTTTTTACATGGGTACCTTCTGCTACCCATTCGGGTTCCAGTACCGTCAGCTGGTTCTCGGCAGTGCCTTTGGATTAGGTGCCTCCTTCTCGGTATCCAAGTTCCACCAACGTCTGCTGGTCCTTGGTAGTGCTTTCTGGCACAGGTACCTCCTGCTTAGTAACCTAGTTCCAGTACCGTCAGCTGGTCTTCGGCAGTTCCATTAGCTCTTGTACCTTCTACTACCCATCTGGGTTCCAGTACCGTCAGCTGGTTCTCGGCAGTGTCTTTGGCATGGGTACTCCCTCCTGCCCAGCCTGGTTCCAGCACGCCAGCTGTTTCCGGGTAGTGTCAACGTCACTTTACCTCCAATGCGTTGTCCTGTCGTGTTGCGGTCGGGTTAGCCGACTCTATGATGCCTGCAGTTTAGGTGACTCCTATGTGGGCTGCGGGATCTGGCAATGAAGGCTGGTTCCATAGTGCCTATATGACAAGCACCCCCTGTAGGACTGTGGGTTTTGGTAACTGCGGCCGGCTCGCGGCCTTGAATTTTTTTTTTCATGGGTACCTTCTGCTACCCATCCGGGTTCCAGTACCGTCAGCTGGTTCTCGGCAGTGCCTTTGGATTAGGTGCCTCCTTCTCGGTATCCAAGTTCCACCAACGTCTGCTGGTCCTTGGTAGTGCTTTCTGGCACAGGTACCTCCTGCTTAGTAACCGAGTTCCAGTACCGTCAGCTGGTCTTCGGCAGTTCCATTGGTTCTTGTACCTTCTGCTACCCATCCGGGTTCCAGTACCGTCAGCTGGTCCTCGGTAGTTCCATTTGCTCTTGTACCTTCTACTACCCATCCGGGTTCCAGTACCGTCAGCTGGTTCTCGGCAGTGACTTTGGCACGGGTACTCCCTCCTGCCCAGCCTGGTTCCAGCACGCCAGCTGTTTCCGGGTAGTGTCAACGTCACTTTGCCTCCAATGCGTTGTCCTGACGTGTTGCGGTCGGGTTAGCCGACTCTATGGTGCCTGCAGTTTAGGTGACTCCTATGTGGGCTGCGGGATTAGGCAATGAAGGCTGGTTCCATAGTGCCAATAGGACAAGCACCCCCTGTAGGACTGTGGGTTTTGGTAACTGCGGCCGGCTCGCGGCCTTGAACTTTTTTTTACATGGGTACCTTCTGCTACCCATCCGGGTTCCAGTACCGTCAGCTGGTTCTCGGCAGTGCCTTTGGATTAGGTGCCCCCTTCTCGGTATCCAAGTTCCACCAACGTCTGCTGGTCCTTGGTAGTGCTTTCTGGCACAGGTATCTCCTGCTTAGTAACCGAGTTCCAGTACCGTCAGCTGGTCTTCGGCAGTTCCATTGGCTCTTGTACCTTCTACTACCCATCCGGGTTCCAGTACCGTCAGCTGGTTCTCGGCAGTGACTTTGGCACGGGTACTCCCTCCTGCCCAGCCTGGTTCCAGCACGCCAGCTGTTTCCGGGTAGTGTCAACGTCACTTTGCCTCCAATGCGTTGTCCTGTCGTGTTGCGGTCGGGTTAGCCGACTCTATGGTGCCTGCAGTTTAGGTGACTCCTATGTGGGCTGCGGGATCAGGCAATGAAGGCTGGTTCCATAGTGCCAATAGGACAAGCACCCCCTGTAGGACTGTGGGTTTTGGTAACTGCGGCCGGCTCGCGGCCTTGAACTTTTTTTTACATGGGTACCTTCTGCTACCCATCCGGGTTCCAGTACCATCAGCTGGTTCTCGGCAGTGCCTTTGGATTAGGTGCCTCCTTCTCGGTATCCAAGTTCCACCAACGTCTGCTGGTCCTTGGTAGTGCTTTCTGGCACAGGTACCTCCTGCTTAGTAACCGAGTTCCAGTACCGTCAGCTGGTCTTCGGCAGTTCCATTGGCTCTTGTACCTTCTGCTACCCATCCGGGTTCCAGTACCGTCAGCTGGTTCTCGGTAGTTCCTCAGCTTTCTTGTACCTTCTGCTACATTTCCAAGTTCGAGCTTTTTGAAATGGTTCTTGGTAATCACTCTGGATCTCCCTGACGAGGACCCTGAAGACGAGGACCCTGAAGACCAACCCTAAGAAGACGAGGACCCCGAAGACAACGACCCTGAAGACGAGGACCCTGAAGACCACCCCGAAGAAGATGAGGACCCTGAAGACCACCCCGAAGAAGACGAGGACCCTGAAGACCACCCCGAAGAAGACGAGGACCCCGAAGACGAGGACCCAGAAGACGAACCCGAAGAAGACGAGGACCCCGAAGACGAGGACCCCCGAAGACGACGACCCTGATGACCACCACGAAGAAGACCAAGAAGATGTCCCTGAAGAAGTTGACCAAGAGGACAAAGAAGAGAAGACAAGCACCAAGATACAGAAGAACAAGAGACAGAAAACCAAGAAGCAGAAATATAAGAAGCTGCAGAACAAAAAGCGGAAGAACATTAAGCATAAGACTAAAAATCTGAGCAAAAGATAATATCTAAATTATAAGCAGAAGATGACTAAGCAGTGTATGGGGGTGCCCCTGGAAAAGACCTGCTGCTGCAGGCCAAACTGAACGCGGACAAATCCTGTTGTAAATCTTTTGTGACGGGCAGAACGAAAGGTGTAATGTCCAACCTTTTATAGATAACAACTACAGCAATGCCTGTCACAAATAAGAATATGATGAAGAAGAAGAATATGAAGAAGATGAAGAAGTAGAATATGAAGAATGTAAAAAAAAAGAATAATACGAAGAAGGTGAAGAAGAAGAAGATAAAGAAGGTGAAGAAGAAGAGGATGAAAAAGAAGCTGAGGATGATGAAGGAGAAAGTGTGGAAGAAGTAAAAAAGAAGGTGAAGAGCATGGAAGTAGTGAAACATAAATATCTGACAAAATATAAAAATACTTAACATAGTCAATATTTCCGTAACTCAGAACGTCTTAAAAAAAATATTAATTCCTGCTACTCCATTTGATTGGGCTAAACCTCTATGCCTTTATTGTCTCCCCCACCTCCCCCAATACATTCTACATTATTCTTAGTTGTTTTCCTTCATGTAGAATTAACCTACAAGGAAAGAAAGGGTTTATTTTCATTCCGATATTTCTGTCCCATTGACTTGCATTGGTTTCCTGTATCGGAATCGGCGATATCCGATACTTTTTCGGTATCGGTCCGATCCAATCCGATATTTCCCGATATCGGAAGGTATCACTCAACACTAATGACTAAGTCTAAAAAAAAATTTTTCTTCATCTTTTTTCAATTTTACCCCCGTGGGATATATATTCTACCCACACACATTTGGAATTCTCTTGGGGTCCCCTCACACATATTATTCCCTCATTTAGTGGATATTTTCACAAAAAAGTGAAATTTTCAAAAATTCAGAAAATTGGCTGAAAACGACTAAATATGAAGGACTCATCGGGCGAATCGCTCTGGAACTGAAATCGGAATGCTCACTGACATTTCCCCTATCTGAAAGTCTGATAAACGCCGGAAAAATGACTAAGTCTAAAAAAAATTTTTCTTCATCTTTTTTCAATTTTACCCCCGTGGGATATATATTCTATCCACACACATTTGGAACTCTCCTGGGGTACCCTCACACATATTATTCCCTCATTTAGTGGATATTTTCACAAAAAAGTGAAATTTTCAAAAATTCTGAAAATTGGCTGAAAACGACTAAATATGAAGGACTCATCGGGCGAATCGCTCTGGAACTGAAATCGGAATGCTCACTGACATTTCTCCTATCTGAAAGTCTGATAAACGCCGGAAAAATGACTAAGGGTATGTGCACACGATGCAGAAATGAAGCAGAAAATTTCTGCATCATTTCTGCATCTCCCTGGCAGAAAAAACGCATGCAGATTGTGCATGTGTTTTTCCTGCAGAATACATGCGGATCCACATGCAGATTCACATGCGTTTCCGCATGCAGATTGACAAGCGCTTTCCAGGCGATGTTAGCATCACCTGGAAAGTGCTTGATAACTAGGTCACACTATATAAATCCATGCAAACAGCATGGATTTATACAGTGTGAACCGAGAGAGTGTATATACTTACCTCCGATGGCCCGCGCTGTCCTGCTCAATCTGTTCTCCCTCGCCGGCAACTTTGAATTGAAAGACCTGCCGATGTCAGCGTCACGTGACCCGTCACATGACTCTGACGTCACCGCAGGTCCTACAACTCACTGCAAGTGTCGGGAACCAAGCGGGAGCGCTGCGCGGGCCGACAGAAGGTAAGAATACATTTATTTTTTATTTTATTCTTCTTTTACAGCTTTTTTAATGGTACCTGGGTGTGGATGAGACTTTCCTCTCCTCTACACCCGGGTACCATCCGCACATTAGAACGCACCAATTACGCAAGTACAAATGCTGTCTTGCGGAATTGGCGCGTTCTAATGCAAGTCAATGGCGGCGAAATCGCCGCGTTTCCGCAAAATTAATTGACATGCTGCGGATTTTTGACCGCAGCGTTAACGCTGCGGAAAAATCCGCATCATGGGCACAGCACATGCGGATTTCCATTGGGGAACATTGCTTCCCTTCTACCATGCGTTTTTCATGCGTTTCCGCGGCGTTTACGCAACTGCAAAAACGCCGCGGAAACGCATGAAATACGCATCGTGTGAACTCAGCCTTAGTCCAAAAAAAAATTTTTTTCGCCTTTTTTCAATTTTACCCCCGTGGGATATATATTCTACCCACACACATTTGGAACTCTCCTGGGGTACCCTCACACATATTATTCCCTCATTCAGTGTATATTTTCACAAAAAAGTGAAATTTTCAAAAATTCTGAAAATTGGCTGAAAATGACTAAATATGAACGACTCATCGGGCGAATCGCTCTGGAACTTAAATCGGAATGCTCGCTGACATTTCCCCTATCTGAAAGTCTGATAAACGCCGGAAAAATGACTAAGTCTAAAAAAAATTTTTCTTCATCTTTTTTCAATTTTACCCCCGTGGGATATATATTCTATCCACACACATTTGGAACTCTCCTGGGGTACCCTCACACATATTATTCCCTCATTTAGTGGATATTTTCACAAAAAAGTGAAATTTTCAAAAATTCTGAAAATTGGCTGAAAACGACTAAATATGAAGGACTCATCGGGCGAATCGCTCTGGAACTGAAATCGGAATGCTCACTGACATTTCTCCTATCTGAAAGTCTGATAAACGCCGGAAAAATGACTAAGGGTATGTGCACACGATGCAGAAATGAAGCAGAAAATTTCTGCATCATTTCTGCATCTCCCTGGCAGAAAAAACGCATGCAGATTGTGCATGTGTTTTTCCTGCAGAATACATGCGGATCCACATGCAGATTCACATGCGTTTCCGCATGCAGATTGACAAGCGCTTTCCAGGCGATGTTAGCATCACCTGGAAAGTGCTTGATAACTAGGTCACACTATATAAATCCATGCAAACAGCATGGATTTATACAGTGTGAACCGAGAGAGTGTATATACTTACCTCCGATGGCCCGCGCTGTCCTGCTCAATCTGTTCTCCCTCGCCGGCAACTTTGAATTGAAAGACCTGCCGATGTCAGCGTCACGTGACCCGTCACATGACTCTGACGTCACCGCAGGTCCTACAACTCACTGCAAGTGTCGGGAACCAAGCGGGAGCGCTGCGCGGGCCGACAGAAGGTAAGAATACATTTATTTTTTATTTTATTCTTCTTTTACAGCTTTTTTAATGGTACCTGGGTGTGGATGAGACTTTCCTCTCCTCTACACCCGGGTACCATCCGCACATTAGAACGCACCAATTACGCAAGTACAAATGCTGTCTTGCGGAATTGGCGCGTTCTAATGCAAGTCAATGGCGGCGAAATCGCCGCGTTTCCGCAAAATTAATTGACATGCTGCGGATTTTTGACCGCAGCGTTAACGCTGCGGAAAAATCCGCATCATGGGCACAGCACATGCGGATTTCCATTGGGGAACATTGCTTCCCTTCTACCATGCGTTTTTCATGCGTTTCCGCGGCGTTTACGCAACTGCAAAAACGCCGCGGAAACGCATGAAATACGCATCGTGTGAACTCAGCCTTAGTCCAAAAAAAAATTTTTTTCGCCTTTTTTCAATTTTACCCCCGTGGGATATATATTCTACCCACACACATTTGGAACTCTCCTGGGGTACCCTCACACATATTATTCCCTCATTCAGTGTATATTTTCACAAAAAAGTGAAATTTTCAAAAATTCTGAAAATTGGCTGAAAATGACTAAATATGAACGACTCATCGGGCGAATCGCTCTGGAACTTAAATCGGAATGCTCGCTGACATTTCCCCTATCTGAAAGTCTGATAAACGCCGGAAAAATGACTAAGTCTAAAAAAAATTTTTCTTCATCTTTTTTCAATTTTACTCCCGTGGGATATATATTCTAACCACACACATTTGGAACTCTCCTGGGGTACCCTCACACATATTATTCCCTCATTTAGTGGATATTTTCACAAAAAAAGTGAAATTTTCAAAAATTCAGAAAATTGGCTGAAAACGACTAAATATGAAGGACTCATCGGGCGAATCGCTCTGGAACTGAAATCGGAAAGCTCACTGACATTTCCCCTATCTGAAAGTCTGATAAACGGCGGAAAAATGACTAAGTCCAAAAAATAATTTTTCTTCATCTTTTTTCAATTTTACCCCCGTGGGATATATATTCTACCCACACACATTTGGAATTCTCTTGGGGTATCCTCACACATATTATTCCCTAATTTATTGGATATTTTCACAAAAAAGTGACATTTTCAAAAATTCAGAAAATTGGCTGAAAACGACTAAATATGAAGGACTCATCGGGCGAATCGCTCTGGAACTGAAATCGGAACGCTCACTGACATTTCCCCTATCTGAAAGTCTGATAAACGCCGGAAAAATGACTAAGTCTAAAAAAAATTTTTCTTCATCTTTTTTCAATTTTACCCCCGTGGGATATATATTCTACCCACACACATTTGGAACTCTCCTGGGGTACCCTCACACATATTATTCCCTCATTTAGTGGATATTTGCACAAAAAAGTGAAATTTTCAAAAATTCGGAAAATTGGCTGAAAACGACTAAATATGAAGGACTCATCAGGCGAATCGCTCTGGAACTGAAATCGGAACGCTCTCTGACTTTTCCGCTATCTGAAAGTCTGATAAACGCCGGAAAAATGACTAAGTCTCAAAAAAAAATATTTTCAACTTTTTTCAATTTTACCCCCGTGGGATATATATTCTACCCACACACATTTGGAACTCTCCTGGGGTACCCTCACACATATTATTCCCTCATTTAGTGGATATTTTCACAAAAAAGTGAAATTTTCAAAAATTCGGAAAATTGGCTGAAAACGACTAAATATGAAGGACTCATCGGGCGAATCGCTCTGGAACTGAATTCGAACGCTCTCTGACTTTTCCGCTATCTGAAAGTCTGATAAACGCTGAAAAAATGACTAAGTCTAAAAAAAAAATATTTTCACCTTTTTTCAATTTTACCCCCGTGGGATATATATTCTACCCACACACATTTGGAACTCTCCTGGGGTACCCTCACACATATTATTCCCTCATTTAGTGGATATTTTCACAAAAAAGTGAAATTTTCAAAAATTCGGAAAATTGGCTGAAAACGACTAAATATGAAGGACTCATCGGGCGAATCGCTCTGGAACTGATATCTGAACGCTCACTGACATTTCCCCTATCTGAAAGTCTGATAAACGCTGAAAAAATGACTAAGTCTAAAAAAAAAATATTTTCAACTTTTTTCAATTTTACCCCCGTGGGATATATATTCTACCCACACACATTTGGAACTCTCCTGGGGTACCCTCACACATATTATTCCCTCATTTAGTGGATATTTTCACAAAAAAGTGAAATTTTCAAAAATTCTGTAAATTGGCTGAAAACGACTAAATATGAAGGACTCATCGGGCGAATCGCTCTGGAACTGATATCTGAACGCTCACTGACATTTCCCCTATCTGAAAGTCTGATAAACGCTGAAAAAATGACTAAGTCTAAAAAAAAAATATTTTCAACTTTTTTCAATTTTACCCCCGTGGGATATATATTCTACCCACACACATTTGGAACTCTCCTGGGGTACCCTCACACATATTATTCCCTCATTTAGTGGATATTTTCACAAAAAAGTGAAATTTTCAAAAATTCTGTAAATTGGCTGAAAACGACTAAATATGAAGGACTCATCGGGCAAATCGCTCTGGAACTGAAATCGGAACGCTCTCTGACTTTTCCGCTATCTGAAAGTCTGATAAACGCTGAAAAAATGACTAAGTCTAAAAAAAAAATATTTTCACCTTTTTTCAATTTTACCCCCGTGGGATATATATTCTACCCACACACATTTGGAACTCTCCTGGGGTACCCTCACACATATTATTCCCTCATTTAGTGGATATTTTCACAAAAAAGTGAAATTTTCAAAAATTCGGAAAACTGGCTGAAAACGACTAAATATGAAGGACTCATCGGGCGAATCGCTCTGGAACTGAAATCGGAACGCTCTCTGACTTTTCCGCTATCTGAAAGTCTGATAAACGCCGGAAAAATGACTAAGTGTAAAAAAAAAATTTTTTCAACTTTTTTCAATTTTACCCCCGTGGGATATATATTCTACCCACACACATGTGGAACTCTCCTGGGGTACCCTCACACATATTATTCCCTCATTTAGTGGATATTTTCACAAAAAAGTGAAATTTTCAAAAATTCAGAAAATTGGCTGAAAACGACTAAATATGAAGGACTCATCGGGAGAATCGCTCTGGAACTGAAATCGGAACGCTCAATGACATTTCCCCTATCTGAAAGTCTGATAAACGCCGGAAAGATGACTAAGTCCAAAAAAAAATTTTTTTCACCTTTTTTCAATTTTACCCCCGTGGGATATATATTCTACCCACACACATTTGGAACTCTCCTGGGGTACCCTCACACATATTATTCCCTCATTTAGTGGATATTTGCACAAAAAAGTGAAATTTTCAAAAATTCGGAAAATTGGCTGAAAACGACTAAATATGAAGGACTCATCAGGCGAATCGCTCTGGAACTGAAATCGGAACGCTCTCTGACTTTTCCGCTATCTGAAAGTCTGATAAACGCCGGAAAAATGACTAAGTCTAAAAAAAAAATATTTTCACCTTTTTTCAATTTTACCCCCGTGGGATATATATTCTACCCACACACATTTGGAACTCTCCTGGGGTACCCTCACACATATTATTCCCTCATTTAGTGGATATTTTCACAAAAAAGTGAAATTTTCAAAAATTCGGAAAATTGGCTGAAAACGACTAAATATGAAGGACTCATCGGGCGAATCGCTCTGGAACTGATATCTGAACGCTCTCTGACTTTTCCGCTATCTGAAAGTCTGATAAACGCCGGAAAAATGACTAAGTCTAAAAAAAAAAATATTTTCAACTTTTTTCAATTTTACCCCGTGGGATATATATTCTACCCACACACATTTGGAACTCTCCTGGGGTACCCTCACACATATTATTCCCTCATTTAGTGGATATTTTCACAAAAAAGTGAAATTTTCAAAAATTCGGAAAATTGGCTGAAAACGACTAATATGAAGGACTCATCGGGCGAATCGCTCTGGAACTGATATCTGAACGCTCACTGACATTTCCCCTATCTGAAAGTCTGATAAACGCTGAAAAAATGACTAAGTCTAAAAAAAAAATTTTTTCAACTTTTTTCAATTTTACCCCCGTGGGATATATATTCTACCCAAACACATTTGGAACTCTCCTGGGGTACCCTCACACATATTATTCCCTCATTTAGTGGATATTTTCACAAAAAAGTGAAATTTTCAAAAATTCTGAAAATTGGCTGAAAACGACTAAATTTGAAGGACTCATCGGGCGAATCGCTCTGGAACTGAAATCGGAACGCTCTCTGACTTTTCCGCTATCTGAAAGTCTGATAAACGCTGAAAAAATGACTAAGTCCAAAAAAAAAAATTTTTCACCTTTTTTCTATTTTACCCCCGTGGGATATATATTCTACCCACACACATTTGGAACTCTCCTGGGGTACCCTCACACATATTATTCCCTCATTTAGTGGATATTTTCACAAAAAAGTGAAATTTTCAAAAATTCGGAAAATTGGCTGAAAACGACTAAATATGAAGGACTCATCGGGCGAATCGCTCTGGAACTGAAATCGGAACGCTCTCTGACTTTTCCCCTATCTGAAAGTCTGATAAACGCCGGAAAAATGACTAAGTCTAAAAAAAAAATATTTTCACCTTTTTTCAATTTTACCCCCGTGGGATACATATTCTACCCACACACATTTGGAACTCTCCTGGGGTACCCTCACACATATTATTCCCTCATTTAGTGGATATTTTCACAAAAAAGTGAAATTTTCAAACATTCGGAAAATTGGCTGAAAACGACTAAATATGAAGGACTCATCGGGCGAATCGCTCTGGAACTGATAGCTGAACGCTCACTGACATTTCCCCTATCTGAAAGTCTGATAAACGCTGAAAAAATGACTAAGTCTAAAAAAAAAATTTTTTCAACTTTTTTCAATTTTACCCCCGTGGGATATATATTCTACCCACACACATTTGGAACTCTCCTGGGGTACCCTCACACATATTATTCCCTCATTTAGTGGATATTTTCACAAAAAAGTGAAATTTTCAAAAATTCGGAAAATTGGCTGAAAACGACTAAATATGAAGGACTCATCGGGCGAATCGCTCTGGAACTGATATCTGAACGCTCACTGACATTTCCCCTATCTGAAAGTCTGATAAACGCTGAAAAAATGACTAAGTCTAAAAAAAATTTTTTTTCAACTTTTTTCAATTTTACCCCCGTGGGATATATATTCTACCCACACACATTTGGAACTCTCCTGGGATACCCTCACACATATTATTCCCTCATTTAGTGGATATTTTCACAAAAAAGTGAAATTTTCAAAAATTCGGAAAATTGGCTGAAAACGACTAAATATGAAGGACTCATCGGGCGAATCGCTCTGGAACTGAAATCGGAACGCTCTCTGACTTTTCCGCTATCTGAAAGTCTGATAAACGCCGGAAAAATGACAAAGTCTAAAAAAAAAATATTTTCACCTTTTTTCAATTTTACCCCCGTGGGATATATATTCTACCCACACACATTTGGAACTCTCCTGGGGTACCCTCACACATATTATTCCCTCATTTAGTGGATATTTTCACAAAAAAGTGAAATTTTCAAAAATTCGGAAAATTGGTTGAAAACGACTAAATATGAAGGACTCATCGGGCGAATCGCTCTGGAACTGATATCTGAACGGTCACTGACATTTCCCCTATCTGAAAGTCTGATAAACGCTGAAAAAATGACTAAGTCCAAAAAAAAAATGTTTCACCTTTTTTCAATTTTACCCCCGTGGGATATATATTCTACCCACACACATTTGGAACTCTCCTGGGGTACCCTCACACATATTATTCCCTCATTTAGTGGATATTTTCACAAAAAAGTGAAATTTTCAAAAATTCGGAAAATTGGCTGAAAACGACTAAATATGAAAGACTCATCGGGCGAATCGCTCTGGAACTGAAATCTGAACGCTCACTGACATTTCCCCTATCTGAAAGTCTGATAAACGCCGGAAAAATGACTAAGTCCAAAAAAAAAAATTTTTCACCTTTTTTCAATTTTACCCCCGTGGGATATATATTCTACCCACACACATTTGGAACTCTCCTGGGGAACCCTCACACATATTATTCCCTCATTTAGTGGATATTTTCACAAAAAAGTTAAATTTTCAAAAATTCGGAAAATTGGCTGAAAACGACTAAATATGAAGGACTCATCGGGCGAATCGCTCTGGAACTGATATCTGAATGCTCACTGACATTTCCCCTATCTGAAAGTCTGATAAACGCTGAAAAAATGACTAAATCCAAAAAAAAAATATTTTCACCTTTTTTCAATTTTACCCCCGTGGGATATATATTCTACCCAAACACATTTGGAACTCTCCTGGGGTACCCTCACACATATTATTCCCTCATTTAGTGGATATTTTCACAAAAAAGTGAAATTTTCAAAAATTCGGAAAATTGGCTGAAAACGACTAAATATGAAGGACTCATCGGGCGAATCGCTCTGGAACTGATATCTGAACGCTCACTGACATTTCCCCTATCTGAAAGTCTGATAAACGCTGAAAAAATGACTAAGTCTAAAAAAAAAATTTTTTCAACTTTTTTCAATTTTACCCCCGTGGGATATATATTCTACCCACACACATTTGGAACTCTCCTGGGGTACCCTCACACATATTATTCCCTCATTTAGTGGATATTTTCACAAAAAAGTGAAATTTTCAAAAATTCTGAAAATTGGCTGAAAACGCCTAAATTTGAAGGACTCATCGGGCGAATCGCTCTGGAACTGAAATCGGAACGCTCTCTGACTTTTCCGCTATCTGAAAGTCTGATAAACGCTGAAAAAATGACTAAGTCCAAAAAAAAAAATTTTTCACCTTTTTTCTATTTTACCCCCGTGGGATATATATTCTACCCACACACATTTGGAACTCTCCTGGGGTACCCTCACACATATTATTCCCTCATTTAGTGGATATTTTCACAAAAAAGTGAAATTTTCAAAAATTCTGAAAATTGGCTGAAAACGACTAAATTTGAAGGATTCATCGGGCGAATCGCTCTGGAACTGAAATCGGAACGCTCTCTGACTTTTCCGCTATCTGAAAGTCTGATAAACGCCAGAAAAATGTCTAAGTCTAAAAAAAAAATATTTTCAACTTTTTTCAATTTTACCCCCGTGGGATACATATTCTACCCACACACATTTGGAACTCTCCTGGGGTACCCTCACACATATTATTCCCTCATTTAGTGGATATTTTCACAAAAAAGTGAAATTTTCAAAAATTCGGAAAATTGGCTGAAAACGACTAAATATGAAGGACTCATCGGGCGAATCGCTCTGGAACTGATATCTGAACGCTCACTGACATTTCCCCTATCTGAAAGTCTGATAAACGCTGAAAAAATGACTAAGTCCAAAAAAAAAATTTTTTCACCTTTTTTCAATTTTACCCCCGTGGGATATATATTCTACCCACACACATTTGGAACTCTCCTGGGGTACCCTCACACATATTATTCCCTCATTTAGTGGATATTTGCACAAAAAAGTGAAATTTTCAAAAATTCGGAAAATTGGCTGAAAACGACTAAATATGAAGGACTCATCGGGCGAATCGCTCTGGAACTGAAATCGGAACGCTCTCTGACTTTTCCGCTATCTGAAAGTCTGATAAACGCCGGAAAAATGACTAAGTCTAAAAAAAAAATATTTTCACCTTTTTTCAATTTTACCCCCGTGGGATATATATTCTACCCACACACATTTGGAACTCTCCTGGGGTACCCTCACACATATTATTCCCTCATTTAGTGGATATTTTCACAAAAAAGTGAAATTTTCAAAAATTCGGAAAATTGGCTGAAAACGACTAAATATGAAGGACTCATCGGGCGAATCGCTCTGGAACTGATATCTGAACGCTCACTGACATTTCCCCTATCTGAAAGTCTGATAAACGCTGAAAAAATGACTAAGTCTAAAAAAAAAATTTTTTCAACTTTTTTCAATTTTACCCCCGTGGGATATATATTCTACCCACACACATTTGGAACTCTCCTGGGGTACCCTCACACATATTATTCCCTCATTTAGTGGATATTTTCACAAAAAGTGAAATTTTCAAAAATTCTGAAAATTGGCTGAAAACGACTAAATATGAAGGACTCATTGGGCGAATCGCTCTGGAACTGAAATCGGAACGCTCTCTTGACTTTTCCGCTATCTGAAAGTCTGATAAACGCCAGAAAAATGTCTAAGTCTAAAAAAAAAATATTTTCAACCTTTTTTCAATTTTACCCCCGTGGGATATATATTCTACCCACACACATTTGGAACTCTCCTGGCGTACCCTCACACATATTATTCCCTCATCTAGTGGATATTTTCACAAAAAAGTGAAATTTTCAAAAATTCTGAAAATTGGCTGAAAACGACTAAATATGAAAGACTCATCGGGCGAATCGCTATGGAATTGAAATCTGAACGCTCACTGACATTTCCCCTATCTGAAAGTCTGATAAACGCTGAAAAAATGACTAAGTCCAAAAAAAAAATTTTTCACCTTTTTTCAATTTTACCCCCGTGGGATATATACTCTACCCACACACATTTGGAACTCTCCTGGGGTACCCTCACACATATTATTCCCTCATTTAGTGGATATTTTCACAAAAAAGTGAAATTTTCAAAAATTCGGAAAATTGGCTGAAAACGACTAAATATGAAGGACTCATCGGGCGAATCGCTCTGGAACTGATATCTGAACGCTCACTGACATTTCCCCTATCTGAAAGTCTGATAAACGCCGGAAAAATGACTAAGTCCAAAAAAAAAAATTTTTCACCTTTTTTCAATTTTACCCCCGTGGGATATATATTCTAACCACACACATTTGGAACTCTCCTGGGGTACCCTCACACATATTATTCCCTCATTTAGTGGATATTTTCACAAAAAAGTGAAATTTTCAAAAATTCTGAAAATTGGCTGAAAACGACTAAATATGAAGGACTCATCGTGCGAATCGCTCTGGAACTGAAATCGGAACGCTCTCTGACTTTTCCGCTATCTGAAAGTCTGATAAACGCCGGAAAAATGCCTAGGTCTAAAAAAAAAATTTTTTCAACTTTTTTCAATTTTACCCCCGTGGGATATATATTCTACCCTCACACATTTGGAACTCTCCTGGGGTACCCTCACACATATTATTCCCTCATTTAGTGGATATTTTCACAAAAAAGTGAAATTTTCAAAAATTCTGAAAATTGGCTGAAAACGACTAAATATGAAGGACTCATCGGGAGAATCGCTCTGGAACTGAAATCGGAACGCTCTCTGACTTTTCCGCTATCTGAAAGTCTGATAAACGCCGGAAAAATGACTAAGTCTAAAAAAAAAATATTTTCACCTTTTTTCAATTTTACCCCCGTGGGATATATATTCTACCCACACACATTTGGAACTCTCCTGGGGTACCCTCACACATATTATTCCCTCATTTAGTGGATATTTTCACAAAAAAGTGAAATTTTCAAAAATTCGGAAAATTGGCTGAAAACGACTAAATATGAAGGACTCATCGGGCGAATCGCTCTGGAACTGATATCTGAACGCTCACTGACATTTCCCCTATCTGAAAGTCTGATAAACGCTGAAAAAATGACTAAGTCCAAAAAAAAAATTTTTCACCTTTTTTCAATTTTACCCCCGTGGGATATATATTCTACCCACACACATTTGGAACTCTCCTGGGGTACCCTCACACATATTATTCCCTCATTTAGTGGATATTTTCACAAAAAAGTGAAATTTTCAAAAATTCTGAAAATTGGCTGAAAACGACTAAATTTGAAGGACTCATTGGGCGAATCGCTCTGGAACTGAAATCGGAATGCTCTCTGACTTTTCCGCTATCTGAAAGTCTGATAAACGCCAGAAAAATGTCTAAGTCTAAAAAAAAAATATTTTCAACTTTTTTCAATTTTACCCCCGTGGGATATATATTCAAACCACACACATTTGGAACTCTCCTGGGGTACCCTCACACATATTATTCCCTCATTTAGTGGATATTTTCACAAAAAAGTGAAATTTTCAAAAATTCTGAAAATTGGCTGAAAACGACTAAATATGAAGGACTCATCGTGCGAATCGCTCTGGAACTGAAATCGGAACGCTCTCTGACTTTTCCGCTATCTGAAAGTCTGATAAACGCCGGAAAAATGCCTAGGTCTAAAAAAAAAATTTTTTCAACTTTTTTCAATTTTACCCCCGTGGGATATATATTCTACCCTCACACATTTGGAACTCTCCTGGGGTACCCTCACACATATTATTCCCTCATTTAGTGGATATTTTCACAAAAAAGTGAAATTTTCAAAAATTCTGAAAATTGGCTGAAAACGACTAAATATGAAGGACTCATCGGGAGAATCGCTCTGGAACTGAAATCGGAACGCTCTCTGACTTTTCCGCTATCTGAAAGTCTGATAAACGCCGGAAAAATGACTAAGTCCAAAAAAAAAATTTTTCACCTTTTTTCAATTTTACCCCCGTGGGATATATATTCTACCCACACACATTTGGAACTCTCCTGGGGTACCCTCACACATATTATTCCCTCATTTAGTGGATATTTTCACAAAAAAGTGAAATTTTCAAAAATTCTGAAAATTGGCTGAAAACGACTAAATTTGAAGGACTCATCGGGCGAATCGCTCTGGAACTGAAATCGGAACGCTCTCTGACTTTTCCGCTATCTGAAAGTCTGATAAACGCTGAAAAAATGACTAAGTCCAAAAAAAAAATTTTTCACCTTTTTTCAATTTTACCCCCGTGGGATATATATTCTACCCACACACATTTGGAACTCTCCTGGGGTACCCTCACACATATTATTCCCTCATTTAGTGGATATTTTCACAAAAAAGTGAAATTTTCAAAAATTCTGAAAATTGGCTGAAAACGACTAAATTTGAAGGACTCATCGGGCGAATCGCTCTGGAACTGAAATCGGAACGCTCTCTGACTTTTCCGCTATCTGAAAGTCTGATAAACGCCAGAAAAATGTCTAAGTCTAAAAAAAAAATATTTTCACCTTTTTTCAATTTTACCCCCGTGGGATATATATTCTACCCACACACATTTGGAACTCTCCTGGGGTACCCTCACACATATTATTCCCTCATTTAGTGGATATTTTCACAAAAAAGTGAAATTTTCAAAAATTCGGAAAATTGGCTGAAAACGACTAAATATGAAGGACTCATCGGGCGAATCGCTCTGGAACTGAAATCGGAACGCTCTCTGACTTTTCCGCTATCTGAAAGTCTGATAAACGCCGGAAAAATGACTAAGTCTAAAAAAAAAATTTTTTCACCTTTTTTCAATTTTACCCCCGTGGGATATATATTCTACCCACACACATTTGGAACTCTCCTGGGGTACCCTCACACATATTATTCCCTCATTTAGTGGATATTTTCACAAAAAAGTGAAATTTTCAAAAATTCGGAAAATTGGCTGAAAACGACTAAATATGAAGGACTCATCGGGCGAATCGCTCTGAAACTGATATCTGAACGCTCACTGACATTTCCCCTATCTGAAAGTCTGATAAACGCTGAAAAAATGACTAAGTCCAAAAAAAAAATTTTTCACCTTTTTTCAATTTTACCCCCGTGGGATATATACTCTACCCACACACATTTGGAACTCTCCTGGGGTACCCTCACACATATTATTCCCTCATTTAGTGGATATTTTCACAAAAAAGTGAAATTTTCAAAAATTCGGAAAATTGGCTGAAAACGACTAAATATGAAGGACTCATCGGGCGAATCGCTCTGGAACTGATATCTGAACGCTCACTGACATTTCCCCTATCTGAAAGTCTGATAAACGCCGGAAAAATGACTAAGTCCAAAAAAAAAAATTTTTCACCTTTTTTCAATTTTACCCCCGTGGGATATATATTCTAACCACACACATTTGGAACTCTCCTGGGGTACCCTCACACATATTATTCCCTCATTTAGTGGATATTTTCACAAAAAAGTGAAATTTTCAAAAATTCTGAAAATTGGCTGAAAACGACTAAATATGAAGGACTCATCGTGCGAATCGCTCTGGAACTGAAATCGGAACGCTCTCTGACTTTTCCGCTATCTGAAAGTCTGATAAACGCCGGAAAAATGCCTAGGTCTAAAAAAAAAATTTTTTCAACTTTTTTCAATTTTACCCCCGTGGGATATATATTCTACCCTCACACATTTGGAACTCTCCTGGGGTACCCTCACACATATTATTCCCTCATTTAGTGGATATTTTCACAAAAAAGTGAAATTTTCAAAAATTCTGAAAATTGGCTGAAAACGACTAAATATGAAGGACTCATCGGGAGAATCGCTCTGGAACTGAAATCGGAACGCTCTCTGACTTTTCCGCTATCTGAAAGTCTGATAAACGCCGGAAAAATGACTAAGTCTAAAAAAAAAATATTTTCACCTTTTTTCAATTTTACCCCCGTGGGATATATATTCTACCCACACACATTTGGAACTCTCCTGGGGTACCCTCACACATATTATTCCCTCATTTAGTGGATATTTTCACAAAAAAGTGAAATTTTCAAAAATTCGGAAAATTGGCTGAAAACGACTAAATATGAAGGACTCATCGGGCGAATCGCTCTGGAACTGATATCTGAACGCTCACTGACATTTCCCCTATCTGAAAGTCTGATAAACGCTGAAAAAATGACTAAGTCCAAAAAAAAAATTTTTCACCTTTTTTCAATTTTACCCCCGTGGGATATATATTCTACCCACACACATTTGGAACTCTCCTGGGGTACCCTCACACATATTATTCCCTCATTTAGTGGATATTTTCACAAAAAAGTGAAATTTTCAAAAATTCTGAAAATTGGCTGAAAACGACTAAATTTGAAGGACTCATTGGGCGAATCGCTCTGGAACTGAAATCGGAACGCTCTCTGACTTTTCCGCTATCTGAAAGTCTGATAAACGCCAGAAAAATGTCTAAGTCTAAAAAAAAAATATTTTCAACTTTTTTCAATTTTACCCCCGTGGGATATATATTCAAACCACACACATTTGGAACTCTCCTGGGGTACCCTCACACATATTATTCCCTCATTTAGTGGATATTTTCACAAAAAAGTGAAATTTTCAAAAATTCTGAAAATTGGCTGAAAACGACTAAATATGAAGGACTCATCGTGCGAATCGCTCTGGAACTGAAATCGGAACGCTCTCTGACTTTTCCGCTATCTGAAAGTCTGATAAACGCCGGAAAAATGCCTAGGTCTAAAAAAAAAATTTTTTCAACTTTTTTCAATTTTACCCCCGTGGGATATATATTCTACCCTCACACATTTGGAACTCTCCTGGGGTACCCTCACACATATTATTCCCTCATTTAGTGGATATTTTCACAAAAAAGTGAAATTTTCAAAAATTCTGAAAATTGGCTGAAAACGACTAAATATGAAGGACTCATCGGGAGAATCGCTCTGGAACTGAAATCGGAACGCTCTCTGACTTTTCCGCTATCTGAAAGTCTGATAAACGCCGGAAAAATGACTAAGTCTAAAAAAAAAATATTTTCACCTTTTTTCAATTTTACCCCCGTGGGATATATATTCTACCCACACACATTTGGAACTCTCCTGGGGTACCCTCACACATATTATTCCCTCATTTAGTGGATATTTTCACAAAAAAGTGAAATTTTCAAAAATTCGGAAAATTGGCTGAAAACGACTAAATATGAAGGACTCATCGGGCGAATCGCTCTGGAACTGATATCTGAACGCTCACTGACATTTCCCCTATCTGAAAGTCTGATAAACGCTGAAAAAATGACTAAGTCCAAAAAAAAAATTTTTCACCTTTTTTCAATTTTACCCCCGTGGGATATATATTCTACCCACACACATTTGGAACTCTCCTGGGGTACCCTCACACATATTATTCCCTCATTTAGTGGATATTTTCACAAAAAAGTGAAATTTTCAAAAATTCTGAAAATTGGCTGAAAACGACTAAATTTGAAGGACTCATTGGGCGAATCGCTCTGGAACTGAAATCGGAACGCTCTCTGACTTTTCCGCTATCTGAAAGTCTGATAAACGCCAGAAAAATGTCTAAGTCTAAAAAAAAAATATTTTCAACTTTTTTCAATTTTACCCCCGTGGGATATATATTCAAACCACACACATTTGGAACTCTCCTGGGGTACCCTCACACATATTATTCCCTCATTTAGTGGATATTTTCACAAAAAAGTGAAATTTTCAAAAATTCTGAAAATTGGCTGAAAACGACTAAATATGAAGGACTCATCGTGCGAATCGCTCTGGAACTGAAATCGGAACGCTCTCTGACTTTTCCGCTATCTGAAAGTCTGATAAACGCCGGAAAAATGCCTAGGTCTAAAAAAAAAATTTTTTCAACTTTTTTCAATTTTACCCCCGTGGGATATATATTCTACCCTCACACATTTGGAACTCTCCTGGGGTACCCTCACACATATTATTCCCTCATTTAGTGGATATTTTCACAAAAAAGTGAAATTTTCAAAAATTCTGAAAATTGGCTGAAAACGACTAAATATGAAGGACTCATCGGGAGAATCGCTCTGGAACTGAAATCGGAACGCTCTCTGACTTTTCCGCTATCTGAAAGTCTGATAAACGCCGGAAAAATGACTAAGTCTAAAAAAAAAATATTTTCACCTTTTTTCAATTTTACCCCCGTGGGATATATATTCTACCCACACACATTTGGAACTCTCCTGGGGTACCCTCACACATATTATTCCCTCATTTAGTGGATATTTTCACAAAAAAGTGAAATTTTCAAAAATTCGGAAAATTGGCTGAAAACGACTAAATATGAAGGACTCATCGGGCGAATCGCTCTGGAACTGATATCTGAACGCTCACTGACATTTCCCCTATCTGAAAGTCTGATAAACGCTGAAAAAATGACTAAGTCCAAAAAAAAAATTTTTCACCTTTTTTCAATTTTACCCCCGTGGGATATATATTCTACCCACACACATTTGGAACTCTCCTGGGGTACCCTCACACATATTATTCCCTCATTTAGTGGATATTTTCACAAAAAAGTGAAATTTTCAAAAATTCTGAAAATTGGCTGAAAACGACTAAATTTGAAGGACTCATTGGGCGAATCGCTCTGGAACTGAAATCGGAACGCTCTCTGACTTTTCCGCTATCTGAAAGTCTGATAAACGCCAGAAAAATGTCTAAGTCTAAAAAAAAAATATTTTCAACTTTTTTCAATTTTACCCCCGTGGGATATATATTCAAACCACACACATTTGGAACTCTCCTGGGGTACCCTCACACATATTATTCCCTCATTTAGTGGATATTTTCACAAAAAAGTGAAATTTTCAAAAATTCTGAAAATTGGCTGAAAACAACTAAATATGAAGGACTCATCGTGCGAATCGCTCTGGAACTGAAATCAGAACGCTCTCTGACTTTTCCGCTATCTGAAAGTCTGATAAACGCCGGAAAAATGCCTAGGTCTAAAAAAAAAATTTTTTCACCTTTTTTCAATTTTACCCCCGTGGGATATATATTCTACCCTCACACATTTGGAACTCTCCTGGGGTACCCTCACACATATTATTCCCTCATTTAGTGGATATTTTCACAAAAAAGTGAAATTTTCAAAAATTCTGAAAATTGGCTGAAAACGACTAAATATGAAGGACTCATCGGGAGAATCGCTCTGGAACTGAAATCGGAACGCTCTCTGACTTTTCCGCTATCTGAAAGTCTGATAAACGCCGGAAAAATGACTAAGTCTAAAAAAAAAATATTTTCACCTTTTTTCAATTTTACCCCCGTGGGATATATATTCTACCCACACACATTTGGAACTCTCCTGGGGTACCCTCACACATATTATTCCCTCATTTAGTGGATATTTTCACAAAAAAGTGAAATTTTCAAAAATTCGGAAAATTGGCTGAAAACGACTAAATATGAAGGACTCATCGGGCGAATCGCTCTGGAACTGATATCTGAACGCTCACTGACATTTCCCCTATCTGAAAGTCTGATAAACGCTGAAAAAATGACTAAGTCCAAAAAAAAAATTTTTCACCTTTTTTCAATTTTACCCCCGTGGGATATATATTCTACCCACACACATTTGGAACTCTCCTGGGGTACCCTCACACATATTATTCCCTCATTTAGTGGATATTTTCACAAAAAAGTGAAATTTTCAAAAATTCTGAAAATTGGCTGAAAACGACTAAATTTGAAGGACTCATCGGGCGAATCGCTCTGGAACTGAAATCGGAACGCTCTCTGACTTTTCCGCTATCTGAAAGTCTGATAAACGCCAGAAAAATGTCTAAGTCTAAAAAAAAAATATTTTCAACTTTTTTCAATTTTACCCCCGTGGGATACATATTCTACCCACACACATTTGGAACTCTCCTGGGGTACCCTCACACATATTATTCCCTCATCTAGTGGATATTTTCACAAAAAAGTGAAATTTTCAAAAATTCTGAAAATTGGCTGAAAACGACTAAATATGAAAGACTCATCGGGCGAATCGCTCTGGAACTGAAATCGGAACGCTCTCTGACTTTTCCGCTATCTGAAAGTCTGATAAACGCCGGAAAAATGACTAAGTCTAAAAAAAAAATATTTTCACCTTTTTTCAATTTTACCCCCGTGGGATATATATTCTACCCACACACATTTGGAACTCTCCTGGGGTACCCTCACACATATTATTCCCTCATTTAGTGGATATTTTCACAAAAAAGTGAAATTTTCAAAAATTCAGAAAATTGGCTGAAAACGACTAAATATGAAGGACTCATCGGGAGAATCGCTCTGGAACTGAAATCGGAACGCTCAATGACATTTCTCCTATCTGAAAGTCTGATAAACGCTGAAAAAATGACTAAGTCCAAAAAAAAAAATTTTTCACCTTTTTTCAATTTTACCCCCATGGGATATATATTCTACCCACACACATTTGGAACTCTCCTGGGGTACCCTCACACATATTATTCCCTCATTTAGTGGATATTTTCACAAAAAAGTGAAATTTTCAAAAATTCGGAAAATTGGCTGAAAACGACTAAATATGAAGGACTCATCGGGCGAATCGCTCTGGAACTGAAATCGGAACGCTCTCTGACTTTTCCGCTATCTGAAAGTCTGATAAACGCCGGAAAAATGACTAAGTCTAAAAAAAAAATTTTTTCACCTTTTTTCAATTTTACCCCCGTGGGATATATATTCTACCCACACACATTTGGAACTCTCCTGGGGTACCCTCACACATATTATTCCCTCATTTAGTGGATATTTTCACAAAAAAGTGAAATTTTCAAAAATTCTGAAAATTGGCTGAAAACGACTAAATATGAAAGACTCATCGGGCGAATCGCTCTGGAATTGAAATCTGAACGCTCACTGACATTTCCCCTATCTGAAAGTCTGATAAACGCTGAAAAAATGACTAAGTCCAAAAAAAAAAATTTTTCACCTTTTTTCAATTTTACCCCCGTGGGATATATATTCTACCCACACACATTTGGAACTCTCCTGGGGTTCCCTCACACATATTATTCCCTCATTTAGTGGATATTTTCACAAAAAAGTGAAATTTTCAAAAATTCAGAAAATTGGCTGAAAACGACTAAATATGAAGGACTCATCGGGAGAATCGCTCTGGAACTGAAATCGGAACGCTCAATGACATTTCTCCTATCTGAAAGTCTGATAAACGCTGAAAAAATGACTAAGTCCAAAAAAAAAAATTTTTCACCTTTTTTCAATTTTACCCCCGTGGGATATATATTCTACCCACACACATTTGGAACTCTCCTGGGGTACCCTCACACATATTATTCCCTCATTTAGTGGATATTTTCACAAAAAAGTGAAATTTTCAAAAATTCTGAAAATTGGCTGAAAACGACTAAATATGAAGGACTCATCGGGCGAATCGCTCTGGAACTGAAATTGGAACGCTCTCTGACTTTTCCGCTATCTGAAAGTCTGATAAACGCCGGAAAAATGACTAAGTCTAAAAAAAAAATATTTTCACCTTTTTTCAATTTTACCCCCGTGGGATATATATTCTACCCACACACATTTGGAACTCTCCTGGGGTACCCTCACACATATTATTCCCTCATTTAGTGGATATTTTCACAAAAAAGTGAAATTTTCAAAAATTCGGAAAATTGGCTGAAAACGACTAAATATGAAGAACTCATCGGGCGAATCCCTCTGGAACTGATATCTGAACGCTCACTGACATTTCCCCTATCTGAAAGTCTGATAAACGCTGAAAAAATGACTAAGTCCAAAAAAAAAATTTTTCACCTTTTTTCAATTTTACCCCCGTGGGATATATATTCTACCCACACACATTTGGAACTCTCCTGGGGTACCCTCACACATATTATTCCCTCATTTAGTGGATATTTTCACAAAAAAGTGAAATTTTCAAAAATTCTGAAAATTGGCTGAAAACGACTAAATTTGAAGGACTCATCGGGCGAATCGCTCTGGAACTGAAATCGGAACGCTCTCTGACTTTTCCGCTATCTGAAAGTCTGATAAACGCCAGAAAAATGTCTAAGTCTAAAAAAAAAATATTTTCAACTTTTTTCAATTTTACCCCCGTGGGATACATATTCTACCCACACACATTTGGAACTCTCCTGGGGTACCCTCACACATATTATTCCCTCATCTAGTGGATATTTTCACAAAAAAGTGAAATTTTCAAAAATTCTGAAAATTGGCTGAAAACGACTAAATATGAAAGACTCATCGGGCGAATCGCTCTGGAATTGAAATCTGAACGCTCACTGACATTTCCCCTATCTGAAAGTCTGATAAACGCTGAAAAAATGACTAAGTCCAAAAAAAAAAATTTTTCACCTTTTTTCAATTTTACCCCCGTGGGATATATATTCTACCCACACACATTTGGAACTCTCCTGGGGTTCCCTCACACATATTATTCCCTCATTTAGTGGATATTTTCACAAAAAAGTGAAATTTTCAAAAATTCGGAAAATTGGCTGAAAATGACTAAATATGAAGGACTCATCGAGCGAATCGCTCTGGAACTGATATCTGAACGCTCACTGACATTTCCCCTATCTGAAAGTCTGATAAACGCCGGAAAAATGACTAAGTCCAAAAAAAAAAATTTTTCACCTTTTTTCAATTTTACCCCCGTGGGATATATATTCTAACCACACACATTTGGAACTCTCCTGGGGTACCCTCACACATATTATTCCCTCATTTAGTGGATATTTTCACAAAAAAGTGAAATTTTCAAAAATTCTGAAAATTGGCTGAAAACGACTAAATATGAAGGACTCATCGGGCGAATCGCTCTGGAACTGATATCTGAACGCTCACTGACATTTCCCCTATCTGAAAGTCTGATAAACGCTGAAAAAATGACTAAGTCCAAAAAAAAAAAATTTTCACCTTTTTTCAATTTTACCCCCATGGGATATATATTCTACCCACACTCATTTGGAACTCTCCTGGGGTACCCTCACACATATTATTCCCTCATTTAGTGGATATTTTCACAAAAAAGTGAAATTTTCAAAAATTCAGAAAATTGGCTGAAAACGACTAAATATGAAGGACTCATCGGGAGAATCGCTCTGGAACTGAAATCGGAACGCTCAATGACATTTCTCCTATCTGAAAGTCTGATAAACGCTGAAAAAATGACTAAGTCCAAAAAAAAAAATTTTTCACCTTTTTTCAATTTTACCCCCGTGGGATATATATTCTACCCACACACATTTGGAACTCTCCTGGGGTACCCTCACACATATTATTCCCTCATTTAGTGGATATTTTCACAAAAAAGTGAAATTATTATTATTATTATTATTATTTATTATTATAGCGCCATTTATTCCATGGCGCTTTACATGTGATAGGGATATACATAACAAAAGCATTTACATAATCTTAACAAAACGAGTCAGCGACTGGTACAGGAGGAGCGAGGACCCTGCCCGCGAGGGCTCACAGTCTACGAGGGATGGGTGAGGATACAGTAGGTGAGGGTAGAGCTGGTCGTGCAGTGGTGTTTACTGCAGGTTGTAGGCTTGTCGGAAGAGGTGGGTCTTCAGGTTCCTTTTGAAGGTTTCCACGGTCGGCGAGAGTCTGATATGTTGGGGTAGAGAGTTCCAGAGTAGGGGGGAAGCACGGGAGAAATCTTGTATACGAGTGTGGGAGGAGGAGATAAGAGGGGAGTAGAGCAGGAGATCTTGTGAGGATCGGAGGTTGCGTGCAGGTAAGTACCGGGAGACTAGGTCACAGATGTATGGGGGAGACAGGTTGTGGATGGCTTTGTATGCCATGGTTAGAGTTTTGAACTGAATTCTCTGGGCAATAGGGAGCCAGTGAAGGGATTGACAGAGAGGAGAGGCCGGGGAATAGCGGGGGGACAGGTGGATTAGTCGAGCAGCAGAGTTTAGGATAGATTGGAGAGGTGCAAGAGTGTTGGAAGGGATGCCACGGAGCAGGAGGTTGCAGTAGTCGAGGCGGGATATGATGAGGGCATGCACTAGTGTTTTTGCAGAGTCTTTGCTGAGGAATGCACGGATCTGGGAGATGTTTTTGAGTTGGAGTCGGCAGGAGGTGGAAAGGGCTTGAATATGTGGCTTGAAGGAGAGATCAGAGTCCAGGGTTACCCCAAGGCAGCGAGCTTGTGGGACTGTGGAGAGTGAACAGCCATTGACGTTGATGGATAGGTCGGATGGGGGATGTGAATGAGAGGGTGGAAAGATGATGAACTCTGTTTTATCCATGTTGAGTTTTAGAAACCTGTCGGAGAAGAAGGATGAGATGGCGGACAGACATTGTGGGATTCTGGTTAGTAGGGAGGAGATATCGGGTCCAGAGAGGTAGATCTGTGTGTCGTCAGCATAGAGGTGATACTGAAAGCCGTGAGACTCTATGAGCTGTCCCAGGCCGAAGGTGTAGATGGAGAAGAGCAGGGGTCCTAGAACTGAACCTTGGGGGACACCGACAGATAGGGGGCGAGATGAGGAGGTGGTGCGTGAGTGGGAGACGCTGAATGTCCTGTCTGTTAAGTATGAGGAGATCCAAGATAGAGCCAAGTCCGTGATGCCAAGAGATGAGAGAATCTGGAGTAAGAGGGAATGGTCCACTGTGTCAAAGGCAGATGATAGGTCCAGAAGGAGGAGGATGGAGTAGTGTCGCTTGGATTTGGCATTTAGTAGGTCGTTGGTGACTTTGATCAGGGCAGTTTCAGTCGAGTGATGCGGTCGGAAGCCAGATTGTAGACGGTCGAAGAGGGAGCAGGAGGAGAGGTGGGAGGACAGTTCAAGGTGGACATGTTGTTCTAGAAGTTTTGAGGCAAAGGGGAGAAGTGATATGGGGCGGTAGCTGGTCAGAGAGGAAGGGTCAAGGGAGGGCTTTTTGAGGATGGGTGTGATTGCGGCATGTTTGAAACATGAGGGGAAGACTCCGGTTGTTAGTGATAGATTGAAGAGGTGGGTTAGGGTTGGGATGAAGACTGAGGTGAGGTTAGTGATGAGGTGGGATGGGATTGGGTCAAGTTCGCAGGTGGTGAGGTGTGATTTGGAGAGTAAAGAGGAGACTTGACCTTCTGTAATGGTGGAGAAGTGGGGTTTGGAGGAGGATGGTTGAGTAGATATGAGGAGGGGTTGTGTGGACTTTAGGCCAAAGTTTTGTCTGATGGTGTCAATCTTCTGTTTGAAGAATGAGGCAAAGTCGTCGGCTGAGATGAGAGAAGAGGGAGGAGGTGCTGGGGGACGAAGGAGAGAGTTGAAAGTGTTAAATAGCTGTTTAGGGTTGTGAGATAGGGAGGATATGAGAGATGAGAAGTAGGTTTGTTTTGCTGTAGTGAGTGCGGACTTGAAATTAGTGAGGGATTGCTTGAATGCGATGAAGTGCTCGATGGAGTGAGACCTTTTCCATCTCCGCTCCGCAACCCTGGAGGCCCGGCGCAGTTCTTTGGTAAGTTTAGTGTGCCAGGGTTGCCTGTTGAATGTGCGAGGTGTGGTGTGTGTGAGAGGGGCGATTGAGTCTAGAGCTGCAGCTATTGTGGTGTTATATGAAGCAGCAGCAACGTCTGCATCGTGCAAGGAATTTATGTCTGTGAGAGGAAGGAGGGATTCAGAGAGAGAGTGTAGGTCAAGGTGTTTGAGATTTCTGCGAGGGTGTGTGAGTTTGTGGAGTGGGGATTGTGCACCCGGAGAGGAGAGGGTAGAGAATGTGAGGAGGTTATGGTCAGAGAGAGGGAGTGGTGAGTTAGAGAGGTTAGATAGGGAACAGAGGCGGGTGAAGATGAGGTCCAGTGTGTGGCCATCTTTGTGGGTGGGTGTGGAAGACCATTGAGTGAGTCCAAAGGAGGAGGTGAGGGATAGGAGCTTAGAGACAGACGAGTGGGGAGTGTCAATGGGGATGTTGAAGTCACCCATTATGATAGTGGGGATGTCAGTGGAAAGGAAGTGAAGCAGCCAGGTAGTGAAATGGTCTAAGAAGGTGGTGGCTTGCCCTGGGGGTCGGTAAACGACGGCCAGTTGGAGGTTGGAGGGGGAATAGATGCGCACACAGTGCACCTCAAAAGAGGGGAGTGTAACGGAGGGTGGCAGTGGGATTTTGGTGAAAGCGCAGAGTTCCGATAGGAGGAAACCTACGCCTCCACCATGTTTGCCATTGGGGCGGGGGGTGTGGGAAAGGTGGAATCCGCCATATGAAAGGGCAGCTGGGGAGGCTGTGTCAGAGGGGGTGAGCCAGGTTTCAGTGATGGCGAGGAAGGAGAGTTTGTTTGTAATGAAAAGATCGTGGATGAAGGAAAGTTTGTTGCAGACAGAGCGAGCGTTCCATAGAGCTCCTGTTAGTATAGCTGAGGAGGTGGGTATTAGTTGGATGGGTATGAGGTTAGAAGGGTTGCGACAGTTTGAGGAAGGTCGTGGATAGGAGGTAGAAGTGACTGTGGGGATATGGCGAGGAGGACCAGGATTTGGAGAGATATCTCCAGCAGTGAGGAGGAGCAGAGAAAGTGTTAGCAGGTGGGAGCAAGAGAGAGCATGAGGTGGCTGTCTGTGTTTGGAGATCCAGGATTGAATGCTGAGGAATAATTTGGAGGAGGAGGTGAGATGAATGGGGAGAATAGAGGGAGAGATGAAGAGTGAAATTTTCAAAAATTCGGAAAATTGGCTGAAAACGACTAAATATGAAGGACTCATCGGGCGAATCGCTCTGGAACTGAAATCGGAACGCTCTCTGACTTTTCCGCTATCTGAAAGTCTGATAAACGCCGGAAAAATGACTAAGTCTAAAAAAAAAATTTTTTCAACTTTTTTCAATTTTACCCCCGTGGGATATATATTCTACCCACACACATTTGGAACTCTCCTGGGGTACCCTCACACATATTATTCCCTCATTTAGTGGATATTTTCACAAAAAAGTGAAATTTTCAAAAATTCTGAAAATTGGCTGAAAACGACTAAATATGAAGGACTCATCGGGCGAATCGCTCTGCAACTGAAATCGGAACGCTCTCTGACTTTTCCGCTATCTGAAAGTCTGATAAACGCCGGAAAAATGACTAAGTCTAAAAAAAAAATATTTTCACCTTTTTTCAATTTTAGCCCCGTGGGATATATGTTCTACCCACACACATTTGGAACTCTCCTGGGGTACACTCACACATATTATTCCCTCATTTAGTGGATATTTTCACAAAAAAGTGAAATTTTCAAAAATTCTGAAAATTGGCTGAAAACGACTAAATATGAAGGACTCATCGGGCGAATCGCTCTGGAACTGATATCTGAACGCTCACTGACATTTCCCCTATCTGAAAGTCTGATAAACGCTGAAAAAATGACTAAGTCCAAAAAAAAAAAATTTTCACCTTTTTTCAATTTTACCCCCATGGGATATATATTCTACCCACACACATTTGGAACTCTCCTGGGGTACCCTCACACATATTATTCCCTCATTTAGTGGATATTTTCACAAAAAAGTGAAATTTTCAAAAATTCGGAAAATTGGCTGAAAACGACTAAATATGAAGGACTCATCGGGCGAATCGCTCTGGAACTGAAATCGGAACGCTCTCTGACTTTTCCGCTATCTGAAAGTCTGATAAACGCCAGAAAAATGTCTAAGTCTAAAAAAAAAATATTTTCAACCTTTTTTCAATTTTACCCCCGTGGGATATATATTCTACCCACACACATTTGGAACTCTCCTGGGGTACCCTCACACATATTATTCCCTCATCTAGTGGATATTTTCACAAAAAAGTGAAATTTTCAAAAATTCTGAAAATTGGCTGAAAACGACTAAATATGAAGGACTCATCGGGCGAATCGCTCTGCAACTGAAATCGGAACGCTCTCTGACTTTTCCGCTATCTGAAAGTCTGATAAACGCCGGAAAAATGACTAAGTCTAAAAAAAAAATATTTTCACCTTTTTTCAATTTTAGCCCCGTGGGATATATGTTCTACCCACACACATTTGGAACTCTCCTGGGGTACACTCACACATATTATTCCCTCATTTAGTGGATATTTTCACAAAAAAGTGAAATTTTCAAAAATTCTGAAAATTGGCTGAAAACGACTAAATATGAAGGACTCATCGGGCGAATCGCTCTGGAACTGATATCTGAACGCTCACTGACATTTCCCCTATCTGAAAGTCTGATAAACGCTGAAAAAATGACTAAGTCCAAAAAAAAAAAATTTTCACCTTTTTTCAATTTTACCCCCATGGGATATATATTCTACCCACACACATTTGGAACTCTCCTGGGGTACCCTCACACATATTATTCCCTCATTTAGTGGATATTTTCACAAAAAAGTGAAATTTTCAAAAATTCGGAAAATTGGCTGAAAACGACTAAATATGAAGGACTCATCGGGCGAATCGCTCTGGAACTGAAATCGGAACGCTCTCTGACTTTTCCGCTATCTGAAAGTCTGATAAACGCCAGAAAAATGTCTAAGTCTAAAAAAAAAATATTTTCAACCTTTTTTCAATTTTACCCCCGTGGGATATATATTCTACCCACACACATTTGGAACTCTCCTGGGGTACCCTCACACATATTATTCCCTCATCTAGTGGATATTTTCACAAAAAAGTGAAATTTTCAAAAATTCTGAAAATTGGCTGAAAATGACTAAATATGAAAGACTCATCGGGCGAATCGCTATGGAATTGAAATCTGAACGCTCACTGACATTTCCCCTATCTGAAAGTCTGATAAACGCCGGAAAAATGACTAAGTCTAAAAAAAAAATTTTTTCAACTTTTTTCAATTTTACCCCCGTGGGATATATATTCTACCCACACACATTTGGAACTCCCCTGGGGTACCCTCACACATATTATTCCCTCATTTAGTGGATATTTTCACAAAAAAGTGAAATTTTCAAAAATTCTGAAAATTGGCTGAAAACGACTGAATATGAAGGACTCATCGGGCGAATCGCTCTGGAACTGAAATCGGAACGCTCTCTGACTTTTCCGCTATCTGAAAGTCTGATAAACGCCGGAAAAATGACTAAGTCTAAAAAAAAAATATTTTCACCTTTTTTCAATTTTAGCCCCGTGGGATATATATTCTACCCACACACATTTGGAACTCTCCTGGGGTACCCTCACACATATTATTCCCTCATTTAGTGGATATTTTCACAAAAAAGTGAAATTTTCAAAAATTCTGAAAATTGGCTGAAAACGACTAAATATGAAGGACTCATCGGGCGAATCGCTCTGGAACTGATATCTGAACGCTCACTGACATTTCCCCTATCTGAAAGTCTGATAAACGCTGAAAAAATGACTAAGTCCAAAAAAAAAAAATTTTCACCTTTTTTCAATTTTACCCCCATGGGATATATATTCTACCCACACACATTTGGAACTCTCCTGGGGTACCCTCACACATATTATTCCCTCATTTAGTGGATATTTTCACAAAAAAGTGAAATTTTCAAAAATTCGGAAAATTGGCTGAAAACGACTAAATATGAAGGACTCATCGGGTGAATCGCTCTGGAACTGATATCTGAACACTCACTGACATTTCCCTTATCTGAAAGTCTGATAAACGCTGAAAAAATGACTAAGTCTAAAAAAAAAATTTTTTCAACTTTTTTCAATTTTACCCCCGTGGGATATATATTCTACCCACACACATTTGGAACTCTCCTGGGGTACCCTCACACATATTATTCCCTCATTTAGTGGATATTTTCACAAAAAAGTGAAATTTTCAAAAATTCAGAAAATTGGCTGAAAACGACTAAATATGAAGGACTCATCGGGAGAATCGCTCTGGAACTGAAATCGGAACGCTCTCTGACTTTTCCGCTATCTGAAAGTCTGATCAACGCCGGAAAAATGACTAAGTCTAAAAAAAAAATATTTTCACCTTTTTTCAATTTTACCCCCGTGGGATATATATTCTACCCACACACATTTGGAACTCTCCTGGGGTACCCTCACACATATTATTCCCTCATTTAGTGGATATTTTCACAAAAAAGTGAAATTTTCAAAAATTCGGAAAATTGGCTGAAAACGACTAAATATGAAGGACTCATCGGGCGAATCGCTCTGGAACTGATATCTGAACGCTCACTGACATTTCCCCTATCTGAAAGTCTGATAAACGCTGAAAAAATGACTAAGTCCAAAAAAAAAATTTTTCACCTTTTTTCAATTTTACCCCCGTGGGATATATATTCTACCCACACACATTTGGAACTCTCCTGGGGTACCCTCACACATATTATTCCCTCATTTAGTGGATATTTTCACAAAAAAGTGAAATTTTCAAAAATTCGGAAAATTGGCTGAAAACGACTAAATATGAAGGACTCATCGGGCGAATCGCTCTGGAACTGAAATCTGAACGCTCACTGACATTTCCCCTATCTGAAAGTCTGATAAACGCCGGAAAAATGACTAAGTCCAAAAAAAAAAATGTTTCACCTTTTTTCAATTTTACCCCCGTGGGATATATATTCTAACCACACACATTTGGAACTCTCCTGGGGTACCCTCACACATATTATTCCCTCATTTAGTGGATATTTTCACAAAAAAGTGAAATTTTCAAAAATTCTGAAAATTGGCTGAAAACGACTAAATATGAAAGACTCATCGGGCGAATCGCTATGGAATTGAAATCTGAACGCTCACTGACATTTCCCCTATCTGAAAGTCTGATAAACACTGAAAAAATGACTAAGTCCAAAAAAAAAATTTTTCACCTTTTTTCAATTTTACCCCCGTGGGATATATATTCTACCCACACACATTTGGAACTCTCCTGGGGTACCCTCACACATATTATTCCCTCATTTAGTGGATATTTTCACAAAAAAGTGAAATTTTCAAAAATTCTGAAAATTGGCTGAAAACGACTAAATATGAAAGACTCATCGGGCGAATCGCTATGGAATTGAAATCTGAACGCTCACTGACATTTCCCCTATCTGAAAGTCTGATAAACACTGAAAAAATGACTAAGTCCAAAAAAAAAAAATTTTCACCTTTTTTCAATTTTACCCCCGTGGGATATATATTCTACCCACACACATTTGGAACTCTCCTGGGGTACTCTCACACATATTATTCCCTTATTTAGTGGATATTTTCACAAAAAAGTGAAATTTTCAAAAATTCTGAAAATTGGCTGAAAACGACTAAATATGAAGGACTCATCGGGCGAATCGCTCTGGAACTGAAATCGGAACGCTCTCTGACTTTTCCGCTATCTGAAAGTCTGATAAACGCCGGAAAAATGACTAAGTCTAAAAAAAAAATATTTTCACCTTTTTTCAATTTTACCCCCGTGGGATATATATTCTACCCACACACATTTGGAACTCTCCTGGGGTACCCTCACACATATTATTCCCTCATTTAGTGGATATTTTCACAAAAAAGTGAAATTTTCAAAAATTCGGAAAATTGGCTGAAAACGACTAAATATGAAGGACTCATCGGGCGAATCGCTCTGGAACTGATATTTGAACGCTCACTGACATTTCCCCTATCTGAAAGTCTGATAAACGCTGAAAAAATGACTAAGTCCAAAAAAAAAATTTTTCACCTTTTTTCAATTTTACCCCCATGGGATATATATTCTACCCACACACATTTGGAACTCTCCTGGGGTACCCTCACACATATTATTCCCTCATTTAGTGGATATTTTCACAAAAAAGTGAAATTTTCAAAAATTCGGAAAATTGGCTGAAAACGACTAAATATGAAGGACTCATCGGGCGAATCGCTCTGGAACTGAAATTGGCACGCTCTCTGACTTTTCCGCTATCTGAAAGTCTGATAAACGCCGGAAAAATGACTAAGTCTAAAAAAAAAATTTTTTCAACTTTTTTCAATTTTACCCCCGTGGGATATATATTCTACCCACACACATTTGGAACTCTCCTGGGGTACCCTCACACATATTATTCCCTCATTTAGTGGATATTTTCACAAAAAAGTGAAATTTTCAAAAATTCAGAAAATTGGCTGAAAACGACTAAATATGAAGGACTCATCGGGAGAATCGCTCTGGAACTGAAATCGGAACGCTCAATGACATTTCTCCTATCTGAAAGTCTGATAAACGCTGAAAAAATGACTAAGTCCAAAAAAAAAAATTTTTTCAACTTTTTTCAATTTTACCCCCGTGGGATATATATTCTACCCACACACATTTGGAACTCTCCTGGGGTACCCTCACACATATTATTCCCTCATTTAGTGGATATTTTCACAAAAAAGTGAAATTTTCAAAAATTCTGAAAATTGGCTGAAAACGACTAAATATGAAGGACTCATCGGGCGAATCGCTCTGGAACTGAAATCTGAACGCTCACTGACATTTCCCCTTTCTGAAAGTCTGATAAACACCGGAAAAATGACTAAGTCCAAAAAAAAAAATTTTTCACCTTTTTTCAATTTTACCCCCGTGGGATATATATTCTAACCACACACATTTGGAACTCTCCTGGGGTACCCTCACACATATTATTCCCTCATTTAGTGGATATTTTCACAAAAAAGTGAAATTTTCAAAAATTCTGAAAATTGGCTGAAAACGACTAAATTTGAAGGACTCATCGGGCGAATCGCTCTGGAACTGAAATCGGAACGCTCTCTGACTTTTCCGCTATCTGAAAGTCTGATAAACGCCAGAAAAATGTCTAAGTCTAAAAAAAAAATATTTTCAACTTTTTTCAATTTTACCCCCGTGGGATATATATTCTACCCACACACATTTGGAACTCTCCTGGGGTACCCTCACACATATTATTCCCTCATTTAGTGGATATTTTCACAAAAAAGTGAAATTTTCAAAAATTCTGAAAATTGGCTGAAAACGACTAAATATGAAGGACTCATCGGGCGAATCGCTCTGGAACTGAAATCGGAACGCTCTCTGACTTTTCCGCTATCTGAAAGTCTGATAAACGCCGGAAAAATGACTAAGTCTAAAAAAAAAATATTTTCACCTTTTTTCAATTTTACCCGCGTGGGATATATATTCTACCCACACACATTTGGAACTCTCCTGGGGTACCCTCACACATATTATTCCCTCATTTTGTGGATATTTTCACAAAAAAGTGAAATTTTCAAAAATTCTGAAAATTGGCTGAAAACGACTAAATATGAAGGACTCATCGGGCGAATCGCTCTGGAACTGAAATCGGAACGCTCTCTGACTTTTCCGCTATCTGAAAGTCTGATAAACGCCGGAAAAATGACGAAGTCTAAAAAAAAAATATTTTCACCTTTTTTCAATTTTACCCCCGTGGGATATATATTCTACCCATACACATTTGGAACTCTCCTGGGGTACCCTCACACATATTATTCCCTCATTTAGTGGATATTTTCACAAAAAAGTGAAATTTTCAAAAATTCGGAAAATTGGCTGAAAACGACTAAATATGAAGGACTCATCGGGCGAATCGCTCTGGAACTGAAATTGGCACGCTCTCTGACTTTTCCGCTATCTGAAAGTCTGATAAACGCCGGAAAAATGACTAAGTCTAAAAAAAAAATTTTTTCAACTTTTTTCAATATTACCCCCGTGGGATATATATTCTACCCACACACATTTGGAACTCTCCTGGGGTACCCTCACACATATTATTCCCTCATTTAGTGGATATTTTCACAAAAAAGTGAAATTTTCAAAAATTCAGAAAATTGGCTGAAAACGACTAAATATGAAGGACTCATCGGGAGAATCGCTCTGGAACTGAAATCGGAACGCTCAATGACATTTCTCCTATCTGAAAGTCTGATAAACGCTGAAAAAATGACTAAGTCCAAAAAAAAAAATTTTTTCAACTTTTTTCAATTTTACCCCCGTGGGATATATATTCTACCCACACACATTTGGAACTCTCCTGGGGTACCCTCACACATATTATTCCCTCATTTAGTGGATATTTTCACAAAAAAGTGAAATTTTCAAAAATTCTGAAAATTGGCTGAAAACGACTAAATATGAAGGACTCATCGGGCGAATCGCTCTGGAACTGAAATCTGAACGCTCACTGACATTTCCCCTTTCTGAAAGTCTGATAAACGCCGGAAAAATGACTAAGTCCAAAAAAAAAAATTTTTCACCTTTTTTCAATTTTACCCCCGTGGGATATATATTCTAACCACACACATTTGGAACTCTCCTGGGGTACCCTCACACATATTATTCCCTCATTTAGTGGATATTTTCACAAAAAAGTGAAATTTTCAAAAATTCTGAAAATTGGCTGAAAACGACTAAATTTGAAGGACTCATCGGGCGAATCGCTCTGGAACTGAAATCGGAACGCTCTCTGACTTTTCCGCTATCTGAAAGTCTGATAAACGCCAGAAAAATGTCTAAGTCTAAAAAAAAAATATTTTCAACTTTTTTCAATTTTACCCCCGTGGGATATATATTCTACCCACACACATTTGGAACTCTCCTGGGGTACCCTCACACATATTATTCCCTCATTTAGTGGATATTTTCACAAAAAAGTGAAATTTTCAAAAATTCTGAAAATTGGCTGAAAACGACTAAATATGAAGGACTCATCGGGCGAATCGCTCTGGAACTGAAATCGGAACGCTCTCTGACTTTTCCGCTATCTGAAAGTCTGATAAACGCCGGAAAAATGACTAAGTCTAAAAAAAAAATATTTTCACCTTTTTTCAATTTTACCCCCGTGGGATATATATTCTACCCACACACATTTGGAACTCTCCTGGGGTACCCTCACACATATTATTCCCTCATTTAGTGGATATTTTCACAAAAAAGTGAAATTTTCAAAAATTCGGAAAATTGGCTGAAAACGACTAACTATGAAGGACTCATCGGGCGAATCGCTCTGGAACTGATATCTGAACGCTCACTGACATTTCCCCTATCTGAAAGTCTGATAAACGCTGAAAAAATGACTAAGTCCAAAAAAAAAATTTTTCACCTTTTTTCAATTTTACCCCCGTGGGATATATATTCTACCCACACACATTTGGAACTCTCCTGGGGTACCCTCACACATATTATTCCCTCATTTAGTGGATATTTTCACAAAAAAGTGAAATTTTCAAAAATTCGGAAAATTGGCTGAAAACGACTAAATATGAAGGACTCATCGGGCGAATCGCTCTGGAACTGAAATTGGCACGCTCTCTGACTTTTCCGCTATCTGAAAGTCTGATAAACGCCGGAAAAATGACTAAGTCTAAAAAAAAAATTTTTTCAACTTTTTTCAATTTTACCCCCGTGGGATATATATTCTACCCACACACATTTGGAACTCTCCTGGGGTACCCTCACACATATTATTCCCTCATTTAGTGGATATTTTCACAAAAAAGTGAAATTTTCAAAAATTCAGAAAATTGGCTGAAAACGACTAAATATGAAGGACTCATCGGGAGAATCGCTCTGGAACTGAAATCGGAACGCTCAATGACATTTCTCCTATCTGAAAGTCTGATAAACGCTGAAAAAATGACTAAGTCCAAAAAAAAAATTTTTTCAACTTTTTTCAATTTTACCCCCGTGGGATATATATTCTACCCACACACATTTGGAACTCTCCTGGGGTACCCTCACACATATTATTCCCTCATTTAGTGGATATTTTCACAAAAAAGTGAAATTTTCAAAAATTCGGAAAATTGGCTGAAAACGACTAAATATGAAGGACTCATCGGGCGAATCGCTCTGGAACTGATATCTGAACGCTCACTGACATTTCCCCTATCTGAAAGTCTGATAAACGCTGAAAAAATGACTAAGTCCAAAAAAAAAATTTTTCACCTTTTTTCAATTTTACCCCCGTGGGATATATATTCTACCCACACACATTTGGAACTCTCCTGGGGTACCCTCACACATATTATTCCCTCATTTAGTGGATATTTTCACAAAAAAGTGAAATTTTCAAAAATTCGGAAAATTGGCTGAAAACGACTAAATATGAAGGACTCATCGGGCGAATCGCTCTGGAACTGAAATCTGAACGCTCACTGACATTTCCCCTATCTGAAAGTCTGATAAACGCCGGAAAAATGACTAAGTCCAAAAAAAAAAATTTTTCACCTTTTTTCAATTTTACCCCCGTGGGATATATATTCTAACCACACACATTTGGAACTCTCCTGGGGTACCCTCACACATATTATTCCCTCATTTAGTGGATATTTTCACAAAAAAGTGAAATTTTCAAAAATTCTGAAAATTGGCTGAAAACGACTAAATTTGAAGGACTCATCGGGCGAATCGCTCTGGAACTGAAATCGGAACGCTCTCTGACTTTTCCGCTATCTGAAAGTCTGATAAACGCTGAAAAAATGACTAAGTTTAAAAAAAAAAATTTTTCTCTTTTTTTCAATTTTACCCCCGTGGGATTTATATTCTACCCACACACATTTGGAACTCTCCTGGGGTACCCTCACACATATTATTCCCTCATTTAGTGGATATTTTCACAAAAAAGTGAAATTTTCAAAAATTCTGAAAATTGGCTGAAAACGACTAAATTTGAAGGACTCATCGGGCGAATCGCTCTGGAACTGAAATCGGAACGCTCTCTGACTTTTCCGCTATCTGAAAGTCTGATAAACGCTGAAAAAATGACTAAGTTTAAAAAAAAAAATTTTTCTCTTTTTTTCAATTTTACCCCCGTGGGATTTATATTCTACCCACACACATTTGGAACTCTCCTGGGGTACCCTCACACATATTATTCCCTCATTTAGTGGATATTTTCACAAAAAAGTGAAATTTTCAAAAATTCAGAAAATTGGCTGAAAACGACTAAATTTGAAGGAGTCATCGAGCGAATCGCTCTGGAACTGAAATCGGAACGCTCACTGACATTTCCCCTATCTGAAAGTCTGATAAACGCCGGAAAGATGACTAAGTCCAAAAAAAAAATTTTTTCACCTTTTTTCAATTTTACCCCCGTGGGATATATATTCTACCCACACACATTTGGAACTCTCCTGGGGTACCCTCACACATATTATTCCCTCATTTAGTGGATATTTTCACAAAAAAGTGAAATTTTCAAAAATTCGGAAAATTGGCTGAAAACGACTAAATATGAAAGACTCATCGGGCGATTCGCTCTGGAATTGAAATCTGAACGCTCACTGACATTTCCCCTATCTGAAAGTCTGATAAACGCTGAAAAAATGACTAAGTCCAAAAAAAAAATTTTTCACCTAATTTCAATTTTACCCCCGTGGGATATATATTCTACCCACACACATTTGGAACTCTCCTGGGGTACCCTCACACATATTATTCCCTCATTTAGTGGATATTTTCACAAAAAAGTGAAATTTTCAAAAATTCGGAAAATTGGCTGAAAACGACTAAATATGAAGGACTCATCGGGCGAATCGCTCTGGAACTGAAATCTGAATGCTCACTGACATTTCCCCTATCTGAAAGTCTGATAAACGCCGGAAAAATGACTAAGTCCAAAAAAAAAATTTTTCACCTTTTTTTAATTTTACCCCCGTGGGATATATAATCTAACCACACACATTTGGAACTCTCCTGGGGTACCCTCACACATATTATTCCCTCATTTAGTGGATATTTTCACAAAAAAGTGAAATTTTCAAAAATTCTGAAAATTGGCTGAAAACGACTAAATTTGAAGGATTCATCGGGCGAATCGCTCTGGAACTGAAATCGGAACGCTCTCTGACTTTTCCGCTATCTGAAAGTCTGATAAACGCCGGAAAAATGACTAAGTCTAAAAAAAAAATATTTTCAACTTTTTTCAATTTTACCCCCGTGGGATATATATTCTACCCACACACATTTGGAACGCTCCTGGGGTACCCTCACACATATTATTCCCTCATTTAGTGGATATTTTCACAAAAAAGTGAAATTTTCAAAAATTCTGAAAATTGGCTGAAAACGACTAAATATGAAGGACTCATCGGGCGAATCGCTCTGGAACTGATATCTGAACGCTCACTGACATTTCCCCTATCTGAAAGTCTGATAAACGCTGAAAAAATGACTAAGTCCAAAAAAAAAAAATTTTCACCTTTTTTCAATTTTACCCCCGTGGGATATATATTCTACCCACACACATTTGGAACTCTCCTGGGGTACCCTCACACATATTCCCTCATTTAGTGGATATTTTCACAAAAAAGTGAAATTTTCAAAAATTCTGAAAATTGGCTGAAAACGACTAAATATGAAGGACTCATCGGGCGAATCGCTCTGGAACTGAAATCTGAACGCTCACTGACATTTCCCCTATCTGAAAGTCTGATAAACGCCGGAAAAATGACTAAGTCCAAAAAAAATAATTTTTCACCTTTTTTCAATTTTACCCCCGTGGGATATATATTCTAACCAGACACATTTGGAACTCTCCTGGGGTACCCTCACACATATTATTCCCTCATTTAGTGGATATTTTCACAAAAAAGTGAAATTTTCAAAAATTCTGAAAATTGGCTGAAAACGACTAAATTTGAAGGACTCATCGGGCGAATCGCTCTGGAACTGAAATCGGAACGCTCTCTGACTTTTCCGCTATCTGAAAGTCTGATAAACGCTGAAAAAATGACTAAGTCTAAAAAAAAAAAATTTTCTCTTTTTTTCAATTTTACCCCCGTGGGATATATATTCTACCCACACACATTTGGAACTCTCCTGGGGTACCCTCACACATATTATTCCCTCATTTAGTGGATATTTTCACAAAAAAGTGAAATTTTCAAAAATTCGGAAAATTGGCTGAAAACGACTAAATATGAAGGACTCATCGGGCGAATCGCTCTGGAACTGAAATCGGAACGCTCTCTGACTTTTCCGCTATCTGAAAGTCTGATAAACGCCGGAAAAATGACAGTCTAAAAAAAAAAATTGTTTCAACTTTTTTCAATTTTACCCCCGTGGGATATATATTCTACCCACACACATTTGGAACTCTCCTGGGGTACCCTCACACATATTATTCCCTCATTTAGTGGATATTTTCACAAAAAAGTGAAATTTTCAAAAATTCAGAAAATTGGCTGAAAACGACTAAATATGAAGGACTCATCGGGAGAATCGCTCTGGAACTGAAATCGGAACGTTCAATGACATTTCTCCTATCTGAAAGTCTGATAAACGCTGAAAAAATGACTAAGTCCAAAAAAAAATTTTTTGCACCTTTTTTCAAATTTACCCCCATGGGATATATATTCTACCCACACACATTTGGAACTCTCCTGGGGTACCCTCACACATATTATTCCCTCATTTAGTGGATATTTTCACAAAAAAGTGAAATTTTCAAAAATTCGGAAAATAGGCTGAAAACGACTAAATATGAAGGACTCATCGGGCGAATCGCTCTGGAACTGAAATCGGAACGCTCACTGACATTTTTCCTTTCTGAAATTCTGATAAACGCCGGAAAGATGACTAAGTCCAAAAAAAAATTTTTTTCACCTTTTTTCAATTTTACCCCCGTGGGATATATATTCTACCCACACACCTTTGGAACTCTCCTGGGGTACCCTCACACATATTATTCCCTCATTTAGTGGATATTTTCACAAAAAAGTGAAATTTTCAAAAATTCGGAAAATTGGCTGAAAACGACTAAATATGAAGGACTCATCGGGCGAATCGCTCTGGAACTGAAATCGGAACGCTCTCTGACTTTTCCGCTATCTGAAAGTCTGATAAACGCCGGAAAAATGACAGTCTAAAAAAAAATTTTTTTCAACTTTTTTCAATTTTAACCCCGTGTTATATATATTCTACCCACACACATTTGGAACTCTCCTGGGGTACACTCACACATATTATTCCCTCATTTAGTGGATATTTTCACAAAAAAGTGAAATTTTCAAAAATTCAGAAAATTGGCTGAAAACGACTAAATATGAAGGACTCATCAGGAGAATCGCTCTGGAACTGAAATCGGAACGCTCAATGACATTTCTCCTATCTGAAAGTCTGATAAACGCTGAAAAAATGACTAAGTCCAAAAAAAAATTTTTTGCACCTTTTTTCAAATTTACCCCCATGGGATATATATTCTACCCACACACATTTGGAACTCTCCTGGGGTACCCTCACACATATTATTCCCTCATTTAGTGGATATTTTCACAAAAAAGTGAAATTTTCAAAAATTCTGAAAATTGGCTGAAAACGACTAAATATGAAGGACTCATCGGGCGAATCGCTCTGGAACTGAAATCGGAACGCTCTCTGACTTTTCCGCTATCTGAAAGTCTGATAAACGCCGGAAAAATGACTAAGTCTAAAAAAAAAATATTTTCAACTTTTTTCAATTTTACCCCCGTGGGATATATATTCTACCCACACACATTTGGAACTCTCCTGGGGTACCCTCACACATATTATTCCCTCATTTAGTGGATATTTTCACAAAAAAGTGAAATTTTCAAAAATTCGGAAAATTGGCTGAAAACGACTAAATATGAAGGACTCATCGGGCGAATCGCTCTGGAACTGAAATCGGAACGCTCAATGACATTTCTCCTATCTGAAAGTCTGATAAACGCTGAAAAAATGACTAAGTCCAAAAAAAAATTTTTTGCACCTTTTTTCAAATTTACCCCCATGGATATATATTCTACCCACATACATTTGGAACTCTCCTGGGGTACCCTCACACATATTATTCCCTCATTTAGTGGATATTTTCACAAAAAAGTGAAATTTTCAAAAATTCTGAAAATTGGCTGAAAACGACTAAATATGAAGGACTCATCGGGCGAATCGCTCTGGAACTGAAATCGGAACGCTCTCTGACTTTTCCGCTATCTGAAAGTCTGATGAACGCCGGAAAAATGACTAAGTCTAAAAAAAAAATATTTTCAACTTCTTTCAATTTTACCCCTGTGGGATATATATTCTACCCACACACATTTGGAACTCTCCTGGGGTACCCTCACACATATTATTCCCTCATTTAGTGGATATTTTCACAAAAAAGTGAAATTTTCAAAAATTCTGAAAATTGGCTGAAAACGACTAAATATGAAGGACTCATCGGGCGAATCGCTCTGGAACTGATATCTGAACGCTCACTGACATTTCCCCTATCTGAAAGTCTGATAAACGCTGAAAAAATGACTAAGTTCAAAAAAAAAATTTTTTCACCTTTTTTCAATTTTACCCCCGTGGGATATATATTCTAACCACACACATTTGGAACTCTCCTGGGGTACCCTCACACATATTATTCCCTCATTTAGTGGATATTTTCACAAAAAAGTGAAATTTTCAAAAATTCTGAAAATTGGCTGAAAACGACTAAATATGAAGGACTCATCGGGCGAATCGCTCTGGAACTGAAATCGGAACGCTCTCTGACTTTTCCGCTATCTGAAAGTCTGATAAACGCCGGAAAAATGACTAAGTCTAAAAAAAAAATATTTTCAACTTTTTTCAATTTTACCCCCGTGGGATATATATTCTACCCACACACATTTGGAACTCTCCTGGGGTACCCTCACACATATTATTCCCTCATTTAGTGGATATTTTCACAAAAAAGTGAAATTTTCAAAAATTCGGAAAATTGGCTGGAAACGACTAAATATGAAGGACTCATCGGGCAAATCGCTCTGGAACTGATATCTGAACGCTCACTGACATTTCCCCTATCTGAAAGTCTGATAAACGCTGAAAAAATGACTAAGTTCAAAAAAAAAATTTTTTCACCTTTTTTCAATTTTACCCCCGTGGGATATATATTCTAACCACACACATTTGGAACTCTCCTGGGGTACCCTCACACATATTATTCCCTCATTTAGTGGATATTTTCACAAAAAAGTGAAATTTTCAAAAATTCGGAAAATTGTCTGAAAACGACTAAATATGAAGGACTCATCGGGCGAATTGCTCTGGAACTGAAATCGGAACGCTCACTGACATTTCCCCTATCTGAAAATCTGATAAACGCCGGAAAAATGACTAAAAAAAAAATTTTTCACCTTTTTTCAATTTTACCCCCGTGGGATATATATTCTACCCACACACATTTGGAACTCTCCTGGGGTACCCTCACACATATTATTCCCTCATTTAGTGGATATTTTCACAAAAAAGTGAAATTTTCAAAAATTCTGAAAATTGGCTGAAAACGACTAAATATGAAGGACTCATCGGGCGAATCGCTCTGGAACTGAAATCGGAACGCTCTCTGACTTTTCCGCTATCTGAAAGTCTGATAAACGCCGGAAAAATGACTAAGTCTAAAAAAAAAATATTTTCAACTTTTTTCAATTTTACCCCCGTGGAATATATATTCTACCCACACACATTTGGAACTCTCCTGGGGTACCCTCACACATATTATTCCCTCATTTAGTGGATATTTTCACAAAAAAGTGAAATTTTCAAAAATTCTGAAAATTGGCTGAAAACGACTAAATATGAAAGACTCATCGGGCGAATCGCTCTGGAATTGAAATCTGAACGCTCACTGACATTTCCCCTATCTGAAAGTCTGATAAACGCTGAAAAAATGACTAAGTCCAAAAAAAAATTTTTTCACCTTTTTTCAATTTTACCCCCGTGGGATATATATTCTACCCACACACATTTGGAACTCTCCTGGGGTACCCTCAAACATATTATTCCCTCATTTAGTGGATATTTTCACAAAAAAGTGAAATTTTCAAAAATTCGGAAAATTGGCTGAAAACGACTAAATATGAAAGACTCATCGGGCGAATCGCTCTGGAATTGAAATCTGAACGCTCACTGACATTTCCCCTATCTGAAAGTCTGATAAACGCTGAAAAAATGACTAAGTCCAAAAAAAAAATTTTTCACCTTTTTTCAATTTTACCCCCGTGGGATATATATTCTACCCACACACATTTGGAACTCTCCTGGGGTACCCTCACACATATTATTCCCTCATTTAGTGGATATTTTCACAAAAAAGTGAAATTTTCAAAAATTCGGAAAATTGGCTGAAAACGACTAAATATGAAGGACTCATCGGGCGAATCGCTCTGGAACTGAAATCGGAACGCTCTCTGACTTTTCCGCTATCTGAAAGTCTGATAAACGCCGGAAAAATGACAGTCTAAAAAAAAATTTTTTTCAACTTTTTTCAATTTTAACCCCGTGTTATATATATTCTACCCACACACATTTGGAACTCTCCTGGGGTACACTCACACATATTATTCCCTCATTTAGTGGATATTTTCACAAAAAAGTGAAATTTTCAAAAATTCAGAAAATTGGCTGAAAACGACTAAATATGAAGGACTCATCGGGAGAATCGCTCTGGAACTGAAATCGGAACGCTCAATGACATTTCTACTATCTGAAAGTCTGATAAACGCTGAAAAAATGACTAAGTCCAAAAAAAAATTTTTTGCACCTTTTTTCAAATTTACCCCCATGGGATATATATTCTACCCACACACATTTGGAACTCTCCTGGGGTACCCTCACACATATTATTCCCTCATTTAGTGGATATTTTCACAAAAAAGTGAAATTTTCAAAAATTCTGAAAATTGGCTGAAAACGACTAAATATGAAGGACTCATCGGGCGAATCGCTCTGGAACTGAAATCGGAACGCTCTCTGACTTTTCCGCTATCTGAAAGTCTGATAAACGCCGGAAAAATGACTAAGTCTAAAAAAAAAATATTTTCAACTTTTTTCAGTTTTACCCCCGTGGGATATATATTCTACCCACACACATTTGGAACTCTCCTGGGGTACCCTCACACATATTATTCCCTCATTTAGTGGATATTTTCACAAAAAAGTGAAATTTTCAAAAATTCGGAAAATTGGCTGAAAACGACTAAATATGAAGGACTCATCGGGCGAATCGCTCTGGAACTGAAATCGGAACGCTCAATGACATTTCTCCTATCTGAAAGTCTGATAAACGCTGAAAAAATGACTAAGTCCAAAAAAAAATTTTTTGCACCTTTTTTCAAATTTACCCCCATGGATATATATTCTACCCACACACATTTGGAACTCTCCTGGGGTACCCTCACACATATTATTCCCTCATTTAGTGGATATTTTCACAAAAAAGTGAAATTTTCAAAAATTCTGAAAATTGGCTGAAAACGACTAAATATGAAGGACTCATCGGGCGAATCGCTCTGGAACTGAAATCGGAACGCTCTCTGACTTTTCCGCTATCTGAAAGTCTGATGAACGCCGGAAAAATGACTAAGTCTAAAAAAAAAATATTTTCAACTTCTTTCAATTTTACCCCTGTGGGATATATATTCTACCCACACACATTTGGAACTCTCCTGGGGTACCCTCACACATATTATTCCCTCATTTAGTGGATATTTTCACAAAAAAGTGAAATTTTCAAAAATTCTGAAAATTGGCTGAAAACGACTAAATATGAAGGACTCATCGGGCGAATCGCTCTGGAACTGATATCTGAACGCTCACTGACATTTCCCCTATCTGAAAGTCTGATAAACGCTGAAAAAATGACTAAGTTCAAAAAAAAAATTTTTTCACCTTTTTTCAATTTTACCCCCGTGGGATATATATTCTAACCACACACATTTGGAACTCTCCTGGGGTACCCTCACACATATTATTCCCTCATTTAGTGGATATTTTCACAAAAAAGTGAAATTTTCAAAAATTCTGAAAATTGGCTGAAAACGACTAAATATGAAGGACTCATCGGGCGAATCGCTCTGGAACTGAAATCGGAACGCTCTCTGACTTTTCCGCTATCTGAAAGTCTGATAAACGCCGGAAAAATGACTAAGTCTAAAAAAAAAATATTTTCAACTTTTTTCAATTTTACCCCCGTGGGATATATATTCTACCCACACACATTTGGAACTCTCCTGGGGTACCCTCACACATATTATTCCCTCATTTAGTGGATATTTTCACAAAAAAGTGAAATTTTCAAAAATTCGGAAAATTGGCTGGAAACGACTAAATATGAAGGACTCATCGGGCGAATCGCTCTGGAACTGATATCTGAACGCTCACTGACATTTCCCCTATCTGAAAGTCTGATAAACGCTTAAAAAATTACTAAGTTCAAAAAAAAAAATTTTTCACCTTTTTTCAATTTTACCCCCGTGGGATATATATTCTACCCACACACATTTGGAACTCTCCTGGGGTACCCTCACACATATTATTCCCTCATTTAGTGGATATTTTCACAAAAAAAGTGAAATTTTAAAAAATTCGGAAAATTGTCTGAAAACGACTAAATATGAAGGACTCATCGGGCGAATTGCTCTGGAACTGAAATCGGAACGCTCACTGACATTTCCCCTATCTGAAAATCTGATAAACGCCGGAAAAATGACTAAGTCCAAAAAAAAAAATTTTTCACCTTTTTTCAATTTTACCCCCGTGGGATATATATTCTACCCACACACATTTGGAACTCTCCTGGGGTACCCTCACACATATTATTCCCTCATTTAGTGGATATTTTCACAAAAAAGTGAAATTTTCAAAAATTCTGAAAATTGGCTGAAAACGACTAAATATGAAGGACTCATCGGGCGAATCGCTCTGGAACTGAAATCGGAACGCTCTCTGACTTTTCCGCTATCTGAAAGTCTGATAAACGCCGGAAAAATGACTAAGTCTAAAAAAAAAATATTTTCAACTTTTTTCAATTTTACCCCCGTGGGATATATATTCTACCCACACACATTTGGAACTCTCCTGGGGTACCCTCACACATATTATTCCCTCATTTAGTGGATATTTTCACAAAAAAGTGAAATTTTCAAAAATTCTGAAAATTGGCTGAAAACGACTAAATATGAAAGACTCATCGGGCGAATCGCTCTGGAATTGAAATCTGAACGCTCACTGACATTTCCCCTATCTGAAAGTCTGATAAACGCTGAAAAAATGACTAAGTCCAAAAAAAAATTTTTTCACCTTTTTTCAATTTTACCCCCGTGGGATATATATTCTACCCACACACATTTGGAACTCTCCTGGGGTACCCTCACACATATTATTCCCTCATTTAGTGGATATTTTCACAAAAAAGTGAAATTTTCAAAAATTCGGAAAATTGGCTGGAAACGACTAAATATGAAGGACTCATCGGGCGAATCGCTCTGGAACTGATATCTGAACGCTCACTGACATTTCCCCTATCTGAAAGTCTGATAAACGCTTAAAAAATTACTAAGTTCAAAAAAAAAAATTTTTCACCTTTTTTCAATTTTACCCCCGTGGGATATATATTCTACCCACACACATTTGGAACTCTCCTGGGGTACCCTCACACATATTATTCCCTCATTTAGTGGATATTTTCACAAAAAAAGTGAAATTTTAAAAAATTCGGAAAATTGTCTGAAAACGACTAAATATGAAGGACTCATCGGGCGAATTGCTCTGGAACTGAAATCGGAACGCTCACTGACATTTCCCCTATCTGAAAATCTGATAAACGCCGGAAAAATGACTAAGTCCAAAAAAAAAAATTTTTCACCTTTTTTCAATTTTACCCCCGTGGGATATATATTCTACCCACACACATTTGGAACTCTCCTGGGGTACCCTCACACATATTATTCCCTCATTTAGTGGATATTTTCACAAAAAAGTGAAATTTTCAAAAATTCTGAAAATTGGCTGAAAACGACTAAATATGAAGGACTCATCGGGCGAATCGCTCTGGAACTGAAATCGGAACGCTCTCTGACTTTTCCGCTATCTGAAAGTCTGATAAACGCCGGAAAAATGACTAAGTCTAAAAAAAAAATATTTTCAACTTTTTTCAATTTTACCCCCGTGGGATATATATTCTACCCACACACATTTGGAACTCTCCTGGGGTACCCTCACACATATTATTCCCTCATTTAGTGGATATTTTCACAAAAAAGTGAAATTTTCAAAAATTCTGAAAATTGGCTGAAAACGACTAAATATGAAAGACTCATCGGGCGAATCGCTCTGGAATTGAAATCTGAACGCTCACTGACATTTCCCCTATCTGAAAGTCTGATAAACGCTGAAAAAATGACTAAGTCCAAAAAAAAATTTTTTCACCTTTTTTCAATTTTACCCCCGTGGGATATATATTCTACCCACACACATTTGGAACTCTCCTGGGGTACCCTCACACATATTATTCCCTCATTTAGTGGATATTTTCACAAAAAAGTGAAATTTTCAAAAATTCGGAAAATTGGCTGAAAACGACTAAATATGAAGGACTCATCGGGCGAATCGCTCTGGAACTGAAATCGGAACGCTCAATGACATTTCTCCTATCTGAAAGTCTGATAAACGCTGAAAAAATGACTAAGTCCAAAAAAAAATTTTTTGCACCTTTTTTCAAATTTACCCCCATGGATATATATTCTACCCACACACATTTGGAACTCTCCTGGGGTACCCTCACACATATTATTCCCTCATTTAGTGGATATTTTCACAAAAAAGTGAAATTTTCAAAAATTCTGAAAATTGGCTGAAAACGACTAAATATGAAGGACTCATCGGGCGAATCGCTCTGGAACTGAAATCGGAACGCTCTCTGACTTTTCCGCTATCTGAAAGTCTGATGAACGCCGGAAAAATGACTAAGTCTAAAAAAAAAATATTTTCAACTTCTTTCAATTTTACCCCTGTGGGATATATATTCTACCCACACACATTTGGAACTCTCCTGGGGTACCCTCACACATATTATTCCCTCATTTAGTGGATATTTTCACAAAAAAGTGAAATTTTCAAAAATTCTGAAAATTGGCTGAAAACGACTAAATATGAAGGACTCATCGGGCGAATCGCTCTGGAACTGATATCTGAACGCTCACTGACATTTCCCCTATCTGAAAGTCTGATAAACGCTGAAAAAATGACTAAGTTCAAAAAAAAAATTTTTTCACCTTTTTTCAATTTTACCCCCGTGGGATATATATTCTAACCACACACATTTGGAACTCTCCTGGGGTACCCTCACACATATTATTCCCTCATTTAGTGGATATTTTCACAAAAAAGTGAAATTTTCAAAAATTGTGAAAATTGGCTGAAAACGACTAAATATGAAGGACTCATCGGGCGAATCGCTCTGGAACTGAAATCGGAACGCTCTCTGACTTTTCCGCTATCTGAAAGTCTGATAAACGCCGGAAAAATGACTAAGTCTAAAAAAAAAATATTTTCAACTTTTTTCAATTTTACCCCCGTGGGATATATATTCTACCCACACACATTTGGAACTCTCCTGGGGTACCCTCACACATATTATTCCCTCATTTAGTGGATATTTTCACAAAAAAGTGAAATTTTCAAAAATTCGGAAAATTGGCTGGAAACGACTAAATATGAAGGACTCATCGGGCGAATCGCTCTGGAACTGATATCTGAACGCTCACTGACATTTCCCCTATCTGAAAGTCTGATAAACGCTTAAAAAATTACTAAGTTCAAAAAAAAAAATTTTTCACCTTTTTTCAATTTTACCCCCGTGGGATATATATTCTACCCACACACATTTGGAACTCTCCTGGGGTACCCTCACACATATTATTCCCTCATTTAGTGGATATTTTCACAAAAAAGTGAAATTTTCAAAAATTCGGAAAATTGGCTGAAAACGACTAAATATGAAAGACTCATCGGGTGAATCGCTCTGGAATTGAAATCTGAACGCTCACTTACATTTCCCCTATCTGAAAGTCTGATAAACGCTGAAAAAATGACTAAGTCCAAAAAAAAAATTTTTCACCTTTTTTCAATTTTACCCCCGTGGGATATATATTCTACCCACACACATTTGGAACTCTCCTGGGGTACCCTCACACATATTATTCCCTCATTTAGTGGATATTTTCACAAAAAAGTGAAATTTTCAAAAATTCGGAAAATTGGCTGAAAACGACTAAATATGAAAGACTCATCGGGCGAATCGCTCTGGAATTGAAATCTGAACGCTCACTTACATTTCCCCTATCTGAAAGTCTGATAAACGCTGAAAAAATGACTAAGTCCAAAAAAAAATGTTTTCAACTTTTTTCAGTTTTACCCCCGTGGGATATATATTCTACCCACGCACATTTGGAACACTCCTGGGGTACCCTCACACATATTATTCCCTCATTTAGTGGATATTTTCACAAAAAAGTGAAATTTTCAAAAATTCAGAAAATTGGCTGAAAATGACTGAATATGAAGGACTCATCGGGCGAATCGCGCTGAAACTGAAATCGGAACGCTCACTGACATTTCCCCTATCTGAAAGTCTGATAAACGCTGAAAAAATGATTAAGTCCAAAAAAAAATTTTTTCACCTTTTTTCAATTTTACCCCGTGGGATAGATATTCTACCCACGCACATTTGGAACACTCCTGGGGTACCCTCACACATATTATTCCCTCATTTAGTGGATATTTTCATAAAAAAGTGAAATTTTCAAAAATTCTGAAAATTGGCTGAAAACGACTAAATATGAAGGACTCATTGGGCGAATTGCTCTGGAACTGAAATCGGAATGATCACTGACATTTCCCCTATCTGAAAGTCTGATAAACGCTGAAAAAATGACTAAGTCCAAAAAAAAATTTTTCACCTTTTTTCAATTTTACCCCCGTGGGATATATATTCTACCCACGCACATTTGGAACTCTCCTGGGGTACCCTCACACATATTATTCCCTCATTTAGTGGATATTTTCACAAAAAAGTGAAATTTTCAAAAATTCAGAAAATTGGCTGAAAATGACTGAATATGAAGGACTCATCGGGCGAATCGCGCTGAAACTGAAATTGGAACGCTCACTGACATTTCCCCTATCTGAAAGTCTGATAAACGCTGAAAAAATGACTTATTTCAAAAAAAAAATTTTTTTACCTTTCTTCAATTTTACCCCCGTGGGATATATATTCTTCCCACACACATTTGGAACTCTCCTGGGGTACCCTCACACATATTATTCCCTCATTTAGTGGATATTTTCACAAAAAATGAAATTTTCAAAAATTCAGAAAATTGGCTGAAAACGACTAAATATGAAGGACTCATCGGGCGAATCGCTCTGGAACTGAAATCGGAACGCTCATTGACATTTCCCCTATCTGAAAGTCTGATAAACGCTGAAAAAATGACTAAGTCCAAAAAAAAAATTTTTTCACCTTTTTTCAATTTTACCCCCGTGGGATATATATTCTGCCCACACACATTTGGAACTCTCCTGGGATACCATCACACATATTATTCCCTCATTTAGTGGATATTTTCACAAAAAAGTGAAATTTTCAAAAATTCAGAAAATTGGCTGAAAACGACTAAATATGAAGAACTCATTGGGCGAATCGCTCTGGAACTGAAATCGGAATGATCACTGACATTTCCCCTATCTGAAAGTCTGATAAACGCTGAAAAAATGACTAAGTCCAAAAAAAAATTTTTTCACCTTTTTTCAATTTTACCCCCGTGGGATATATATTCTACCCACGCACATTTGGAACTCTCCTGGAGTACCCTCACACATATTATTCCCTCATTTAGTGGATATTTTCACAAAAAATGAAATTTTCAAAAATTCAGAAAATTGGCTGAAAACGACTAAATATGAAGGACTCATCGGGCGAATCGCTCTGGAACTGAAATCGGAACGCTCATTGACATTTCCCCTATCTGAAAGTCTGATAAACGCTGAAAAAATGACTAAGTCCAAAAAAAAAATTTTTTCACCTTTTTTCAATTTTACCCCCGTGGGATATATATTCTACCCACACACATTTGGAACTCTCCTGGGATACCATCACACATATTATTCCTTCATTTAGTGGATATTTTCACAAAAAAGTGAAATTTTCAAAAATTTAGAAAATTGGCTGAAAACGACTAAATATGAAGGACTCATCGGGCGAATCGCTCTGGAACTGAAATCGGAATGCTCATTGACATTTCCCCTATCTGAAAGTCTGATAAACGCTGAAAAAATGAATAAGTTCAAAAAAAATTTTTTTCACCTTTTTTCAATTTTACCCCCGTGGGATATATATTCTACCCACACACATTTGGAACTCTCCTGGGGTACCCTCACACATATTATTCCCTCATTTAGTGGATATTTTCACAAAAAGTGAAATTTTCAAAAATTCAGAAAATTGGCTGAAAACGACTAAATATGAAGGACTCATCGGGCGAATCGCTCTGGAACTGAAATCGGAACGCTCATTGACATTTCCCCTATCTGAAAGTCTGATAAACGCTGAAAAAATGACTAAGTCCAAAAAAAAATTTTTTTCACCTTTTTTCAATTTTACCCCTGTGGGATATATATTCTACCCCCACACATTTGGAACTCTCCTGGGGTACCCTCACACACATTATTCCCTCATTTAGTGGATATTTTCACAAAAAAGTTAAGTTTTCAAAAATTCAGAAAATTGGCTGAAAACGACTAAATATGAAGGACTCATTGGACGAATCGCTCTGGAACTGAAATCGGAACGCTCATTGATATTTCCCCTATCTGAAAGTCTGATAAATGCTGAAAAAATGACTAAGTCCAAAAAAAAATTTTTTCAACTTTTTTCAGTTTTACCCCCGTGGGATATATATTCTACCCACGCACATTTGGAACACTCCTGGGGTACCCTCACACATATTATTCCCTCATTTAGTGGATATTTTCATAAAAAAGTGAAATTTTCAAAAATTCTGAAAATTGGCTGAAAACGACTAAATATGAAGAACTCATTGGGCGAATCGCTCTGGAACTGAAATCGGAATGATCACTGACATTTCCCCTATCTGAAAGTCTGATAAACGCTGAAAAAATGACTAAGTCCAAAAAAAAAATTTTTTCACCTTTTTTCAATTTTACCCCCGTGGGATATATATTCTACCCACACACATTTGGAACTCTCCTGGGATACCATCACACATATTATTCCCTCATTTAGTGGATATTTTCACAAAAAAGTGAAATTTTCAAAAATTCAGAAAATTGGCTGAAAACGACTAAATATGAAGGACTCATCGGGCGAATCGCTCTGGAACTGAAATCGGAACGCTCATTGACATTTCCCCTATCTGAAAGTCTGATAAACGCTGAAAAAATGATTAAGTCCAAAAAAAAATTTTTTCACCTTTTTTCAATTTTACCCCCGTGGGATATATATTCTACCCACGCACATTTGGAACACTCCTGGGGTACCCTCACACATATTATTCCCTCATTTAGTGGATATTTTCATAAAAAAGTGAAATTTTCAAAAATTCTGAAAATTGGCTGAAAACGACTAAATATGAAGGACTCATTGGGCGAATCGCTCTGGAACTGAAATCGGAACGCTCACTGACATTTCCCCTATCTGAAAGTCTGATAAACGCTGAAAAAATGACTAAGTCCAAAAAAAAATTTTTTCACCTTTTTTCAATTTTACCCCCGTGGGATATATATTCTACCCACGCACAATTGGAACTCTCCTGGGGTACCCTCACACATATTATTCCCTCATTTAGTGGATATTTTCACAAAAAAGTGAAATTTTCAAAAATTCAGAAAATTGGCTGAAAATGACTGAATATGAAGTACTCATCGGGCGAATCGCGCTGAAACTGAAATTGGAACGCTCACTGACATTTCCCCTATCTGAAAGTCTGATAAACGCTGAAAAAATGACTTATTTCAAAAAAAAATTTTTTTTACCTTTCTTCAATTTTACCCCCGTGGGATATATATTCTACCCACACACATTTGGAACTCTCCTGGGGTACCCTCACACATATTATTCCCTCATTTAGTGGATATTTGCACAAAAAATGAAATTTTCAAAAATTCAGAAAATTGGCTGAAAACGACTAAATATGAAGGACTCATCGGGCGAATCGCTCTGGAACTGAAATCGGAACGCTCATTGACATTTCCCCTATCTGAAAGTCTGATAAACGCTGAAAAAATGACTAAGTCCAAAAAAAAATTTTTTTCACCTTTTTTCAATTTTACCCCCGTGGGATATATATTCTACCCACACACATTTGGAACTCTCCTGGGGTACCCTCACACACATTATTCCCTCATTTAGTGGATATTTTCACAAAAAAGTTAAGTTTTCAAAAATTCAGAAAATTGGCTGAAAACGACTAAATATGAAGGACTCATCGGGCGAATCGCGCTGAAACTGAAATCGGAACGCTCACTGACATTTCCCCTATCTGAAGGTCTGATAAACGCTGAAAAAATGATTAAGTCCAAAAAAAAATTTTTTCACCTTTTTTCAATTTTACCCCGTGGGATATATATTCTACCCACGCACATTTGGAACACTCCTGGGGTACCCTCACACATATTATTCCCTCATTTAGTGGATATTTTCATAAAAAAGTGAAATTTTCAAAAATTCTGAAAATTGGCTGAAAACGACTAAATATGAAGGACTCATTGGGCGAATCGCTCTGGAACTGAAATCGGAATGATCACTGACATTTCCCCTATCTGAAAGTCTGATAAACGCTGAAAAAATGACTAAGTCCAAAAAAAAAATTTTTTCACCTTTTTTCAATTTTACCCCCGTGGGATATATATTCTGCCCACACACATTTGGAACTCTCCTGGGATACCATCACACATATTATTCCCTCATTTAGTGGATATTTTCACAAAAAAGTGAAATTTTCAAAAATTCAGAAAATTGGCTGAAAACGACTAAATATGAAGGACTCATCGGGCGAATCGCTCTGGAACTGAAATCGGAACGCTCATTGACATTTCCCCTATCTGAAAGTCTGATAAACGCTGAAAAAATGAATAAGTCCAAAAAAAAAATTTTTTTTACCTTTCTTCAATTTTACCCCGTGGGATATATATTCTACCCACACACATTTGGAACTCTCCTGGGGTACCCTCACACACATTATTCCCTCATTTAGTGGATATTTTCACAAAAAAGTTAAGTTTTCAAAAATTCAGAAAATTGGCTGAAAACGACTAAATATGAAGTACTCATTGGACGAATCGCTCTGGAACTGAAATCGCAACGCTCATTGATATTTCCCCTATCTGAAAGTCTGATAAACGCTGAAAAAATGATTAAGTCCAAAAAAAAATTTTTTCACCTTTTTTCAATTTTACCCCCGTGGGATATATATTCTACCCATGCACATTTGGAACACTCCTAGGGTACCCTCACACATATTATTCCCTCATTTAGTGGATATTTTCACAAAAAAGTTAAGTTTTCAAAAATTCAGAAAATTGGCTGAAAACGACTAAATATGAAGGACTCATTGGGCGAATCGCTCTGGAACTGAAATCGGAATGATCACTGACATTTCCCCTATCTGAAAGTCTGATAAACGCTGAAAAAATGACTAAGTCCAAAAAAAAAATTTTTTCACCTTTTTTCAATTTTACCCCCGTGGGATATATATTCTACCCACACACATTTGGAACTCTCCTGGGATACCATCACACATATTATTCCCTCATTTAGTGGATATTTTCACAAAAAAGTGAAATTTTCAAAAATTCAGAAAATTGGCTGAAAACGACTAAATATGAAGGACTCATCGGGCGAATCGCTCTGGAACTGAAATCGGAATGCTCATTGACATTTCCCCTATCTGAAAGTCTGATAAACGCTGAAAAAATGAATAAGTTCAAAAAAAAATTTTTTCACCTTTTTTCAATTTTACCCCCGTGGGATATATATTCTACCCACACACATTTGGAACTCTCCTGGGGTACCCTCACACTTATTATTCCCTCATTTAGTGGATATTTTCACAAAAGTGAAATTTTCAAAAATTCAGAAAATTGGCTGAAAACGACTAAATATGAAGGACTCATCGGGCGAATCGCTCTGGAACTGAAATCGGAATGCTCATTGACATTTCCCCTATCTGAAAGTCTGATAAACGCTGAAAAAATGAATAAGTTCAAAAAAAATTTTTTTCACCTTTTTTCAATTTTACCCCCGTGGGATATATATTCTACCCACACACATTTGGAACTCTCCTGGGGTACCCTCACACATATTATTCCCTCATTTAGTGGATATTTTCACAAAAAGTGAAATTTTCAAAAATTCAGAAAATTGGCTGAAAACGACTAAATATGAAGGACTCATCGGGCGAATCGCTCTGGAACTGAAATCGGAACGCTCATTGACATTTCCCCTATCTGAAAGTCTGATAAACGCTGAAAAAATGACTAAGTCCAAAAAAAAATTTTTTTCACCTTTTTTCAATTTTTCCCCCGTGGGATATATATTCTACCCCCACACATTTGGAACTCTCCTGGGGTACCCTCACACACATTATTCCCTCATTTAGTGGATATTTTCACAAAAAAGTTAAGTTTTCAAAAATTCAGAAAATTGGTTGAAAACGACTAAATATGAAGGACTCATTGGACGAATCGCTCTGGAACTGAAATCGGAACGCTCATTGATATTTCCCCTATCTGAAAGTCTGATAAATGCTGAAAAAATGACTAAGTCCAAAAAAAAATTTTTTCAACTTTTTTCAGTTTTACCCCCGTGGGATATATATTCTACCCACGCACATTTGGAACACTCCTGGGGTACCCTCACACATATTATTCCCTCATTTAGTGGATATTTTCACAAAAAAGTGAAATTTTCAAAATTCAGAAAATTGGCTGAAAATGACTGAATATGAAGGACTCATCGGGCGAATCGCTCTGGAACTGAAATCGGAACGCTCACTGACATTTCCCCTATCTGAAAGTCTGAAAAACGCTGAAAAAATGACTAAGTCCAAAAAAAAAAATTTTTTACCTTTCTTCAATTTTACCCCTGTGAGATATATATTCTACCCACACACATTTGGAACTCTCCTGGGGTATCCTCACACATATTATTCCCTCATTTAGTGGATATTTTCACAAAAAAGTGAAATTTTCAAAAATTCTGAAAATTGGCTGAAAACGACTAAATATGAAGAACTCATTGGGCGAATCGCTCTGGAACTGAAATCGGAATGATCACTGACATTTCCCCTATCTGAAAGTCTGATAAATGCTGAAAAAATGACTAAGTCCAAAAAAAAATTTTTTCAACTTCTTTCAGCTTTACCCCTGTGGGATATATATTCTACCCACGCACATTTGGTACACTCCTGGGGTACCCTCACACATATTATTCCCTCATTTAGTGGATATTTTCACAAAAAAGTGAAATTTTCAAAAATTCAGAAAATTGGCTGAAAACGACTAAATATGAAGGACTCATCGGGAGAATCGCTCTGGAACTGAAATCGGAATGCTCATTGACATTTCCCCTATCTGAAAGTCTGATAAACGCTGAAAAAATGATTAAGTACAAAAAAAATTTTTTCAATTTTTTTCAATTTTACCCCCGTGGGATATATATTCTACCCACGCACATTTGGAACACTCCTGGGGTACCCTCACACATATTATTCCCTCATTTAGTGGATATTTTCACAAAAAAGTGAAATTTTCAAAAATTCAGAAAATTGGCTGAAAACGACTGAATATGAAGGACTCATCGGGCGAATCGCGCTGAAACTGAAATCGGAACGCTCACTGACATTTCCCCTACCTGAAAGTCTGATAAACGCTGAAAAAATGACTAAGTCCAAAAAAATAAATTTTTTACCTTTCTTCAATTTTACCCCTGTGGGATATATATTCTACCCACACACATTTGGAACTCTCCTGGGGTACCCTCACACATATTATTCCCTCATTTAGTGGATATTTTCACAAAAAAGTGAAATTTTCAAAAATTCAGAAAATTGGCTGAAAACGACTAAATATGAAGGACTCATCGGGCGAATCGCTCTGGAACTGAAATCGGAACGCTCATTGACATTTCCCCTTTCTGAAGGTCTGATAAATGCTGAAAAAATGACTAAGTCCAAAAAAAAATTTTTTCAACTTTTTTCAGTTTTACCCCCGTGGGATATATATTCTACCCACACACATTTGGAACTCTCCTGGGGTACCCTCACACACATTATTTCCTCATTTAGTGGATATTTTCACAAAAAAGTTAAGTTTTCAAAAATTCAGAAAATTGGTTGAAAACGACTAAATATGAAGGACTCATTGGACGAATCGCTCTGGAACTGAAATCGGAACGCTCATTGATATTTCCCCTATCTGAAAGTCTGATAAATGCTGAAAAAATGACTAAGTCCAAAAAAAAATTTTTTCAACTTTTTTCAGTTTTACCCCCGTGGGATATATATTCTACCCACGCACATTTGGAACACTCCTGGGGTACCCTCACACATATTATTCCCTCATTTAGTGGATATTTTCATAAAAAAGTGAAATTTTCAAAAATTCTGAAAATTGGCTGAAAACGACTAAATATGAAGAACTCATTGGGCGAATCGCTCTGGAACTGAAATCGGAATGATCACTGACATTTCCCCTATCTGAAAGTCTGATAAATGCTGAAAAAATGACTAAGTCCAAAAAAAAATTTTTTCAACTTCTTTCAGCTTTACCCCTGTGGGATATATATTCTACCCACGCACATTTGGTACACTCCTGGGGTACCCTCACACACATTATTCCCTCATTTAGTGGATATTTTCACAAAAAAGTTAAGTTTTCAAAAATTCAGAAAATTGGCTGAAAACGACTGAATATGAAGGACTCATCGGGCGAATCGCTCTGGAACTGAAATCGGAACGCTCATTGATATTTCCCCTATCTGAAAGTCTGATAAACGCTGAAAAAATGATTAAGTCCAAAAAAAAATTTTTTCACCTTTTTTCAATTTTACCCCCGTGGGATATATATTCTACCCACGCACATTTGGAACACTCCTGGGGTACCCTCACACATATTATTCCCTCATTTAGTGGATATTTTCACAAAAAAGTGAAATTTTCAAAAATTCAGAAAATTGGCTGAAAACGACTGAATATGAAGGACTCATCGGGCGAATCGCGCTGGAACTGAAATCGGAACGCTCACTGACATTTCCCCTATCTGAAAGTCTGATAAACGCTGAAAAAATGACTAAGTCCAAAAAAAAAATTTTTTTACCTTTCTTCAATTTTACCCCCGTGGGATATATATTCTACCCACACACATTTGGAACACTCCTGGGGTACCCTCACACATATTATTCCCTCATTTAGTGGATATTTTCACAAAAAAGTGAAATTTTCAAAAATTCAGAAAATTGGCTGAAAACGACTAAATATGAAGGACTCATCGGGCGAATAGCTCTGGAACTGAAATCGGAACGCTCATTGACATTTCCCCTATCTGAAAGTCTGATAAATGCTGAAAAAATGACTAAGTCCAAAAAAAAATTTTTTCAACTTCTTTCAGCTTTACCCCTGTGGGATATATATTCTACCCACGCACATTTGGTACACTCCTGGGGTACCCTCACACATATTATTCCCTCATTTAGTGGATATTTTCACAAAAAAGTGAAATTTTCAAAAATTCAGAAAATTGGCTGAAAACGACTAAGTATGAAGGACTCATCGGGCGAATCGCTCTGGAACTGAAATCGGAACGCTCACTGACATTTCCCCTATCTGAAAGTCTGATAAACGCTGAAAAAATGACTAAGTCCAAAAAAAAATTTTTTTTACCTTTTTTCAATTTTACCCCCGTGGGATATATATTCTACCCACACACATTTGGAACTCTCCTGGGATACCATCACACATATTATTCCCTCATTTAGTGGATATTTTCACAAAAAAGTGAAATTTTCAAAAATTCAGAAAATTGGCTGAAAACGACTAAATATGAAGGACTCATCGGGCGAATCGCTCTGGAACTGAAATCGGAACGCTCATTGACATTTCCCCTTTCTGAAGGTCTGATAAATGCTGAAAAAATGACTAAGTCCAAAAAAAAATTTTTTCAACTTTTTTCAGTTTTACCCCCGTGGGATATATATTCTACCCACACACATTTGGAACTCTCCTGGGGTACCCTCACACACATTATTCCCTCATTTAGTGGATATTTTCACAAAAAAGTTAAGTTTTCAAAAATTCAGAAAATTGGCTGAAAACGACTGAATATGAAGGACTCATCGGGCGAATCGCTCTGGAACTGAAATCGGAACGCTCATTGATATTTCCCCTATCTGAAAGTCTGATAAACGCTGAAAAAATGATTAAGTCCAAAAAAAATTTTTTTCACCTTTTTTCAATTTTACCCCCGTGGGATATATATTCTACCCACGCACATTTGGAACACTCCTGGGGTACCCTCACACATATTATTCCCTCATTTAGTGGATATTTTCACAAAAAAGTGAAATTTTCAAAAATTCAGAAAATTGGCTGAAAACGACTGAATATGAAGGACTCATCGGGCGAATCGCGCTGGAACTGAAATCGGAACGCTCACTGACATTTCCCCTATCTGAAAGTCTGATAAACGCTGAAAAAATGACTAAGTCCAAAAAAAAAATTTTTTTACCTTTCTTCAATTTTACCCCCGTGGGATATATATTCTACCCACACACATTTGGAACTCTCCTGGGGTACCCTCACACATATTGTTCCCTCATTTAGTGGATATTTTCATAAAAAAGTGAAATTTTCAAAAATTCTGAAAATTGGCTGAAAACGACTAAATATGAAGGACTCATTGGGCGAATCGCTCTGGAACTGAAATCGGAATGATCACTGACATTTCCCCTATCTGAAAGTCTGATAAACGCTGAAAAAATGACTAAGTCCAAAAAAAAAATTTTTTCACCTTTTTTCAATTTTACCCCCGTGGGATATATATTCTACCCACACACATTTGGAACTCTCCTGGGATACCATCACACATATTATTCCCTCATTTAGTGGATATTTTCACAAAAAAGTGAAATTTTCAAAAATTCAGAAAATTGGCTGAAAACGACTAAATATGAAGGACTCATCGGGCGAATCGCTCTGGAACTGAAATCGGAATGCTCATTGACATTTCCCCTATCTGAAAGTCTGATAAACGCTGAAAAAATGAATAAGTTCAAAAAAAATTTTTTTCACCTTTTTTCAATTTTACCCCCGTGGGATATATATTCTACCCACACACATTTGGAACTCTCCTGGGGTACCCTCACACTTATTATTCCCTCATTTAGTGGATATTTTCACAAAAAGTGAAATTTTCAAAAATTCAGAAAATTGGCTGAAAACGACTAAATATGAAGGACTCATCGGGCGAATCGCTCTGGAACTGAAATCGGAATGCTCATTGACATTTCCCCTATCTGAAAGTCTGATAAACGCTGAAAAAATGAATAAGTTCAAAAAAAATTTTTTTCACCTTTTTTCAATTTTACCCCCGTGGGATATATATTCTACCCACACACATTTGGAACTCTCCTGGGGTACCCTCACACATATTATTCCCTCATTTAGTGGATATTTTCACAAAAAGTGAAATTTTCAAAAATTCAGAAAATTGGCTGAAAACGACTAAATATGAAGGACTCATCGGGCGAATCGCTCTGGAACTGAAATCGGAACGCTCATTGACATTTCCCCTATCTGAAAGTCTGATAAACGCCGGAAAAATGACTAAGTTCCCCAAAAAATTTTTTTAAACTTTTTTCAATTTTACCCCCGTGGGATACATATTCTACCCACACACATTTGGAACTCTCCTGGGGTACCCTCACACATATTATTCCCTCATTTAGTAGATATTTTCACAAAAAAGTGAAATTTTCAAAAATTCTGAAAATTGGCTGAAAACGACTAAATATGAAGGACTCATCGGGCGAATCACTCTGGAACTGAAATCAGAATGCTCACTGACATTTCCCCTATCTGAAAGTCTGATAAACGCCGGAAAAATGACTAAGTCGAAAAAAACTTTTTTTTCAACTTTTTTCAATTTTACCCAAGTGGGATATATATTCTACCCACACACATTTGGAACTCTCCTGGGGTACCCTCACACATATTATTCCCTCATTTAGTGGATATTTTCACAAAAAAGTGAAATTTTCAAAAATTCAGAAAATTGGCTGAAAACGACTAAATATGAAGGACTCATCGGGCGAATCGCTCTGGAACTGAAATCGGAACGCTCACTGACATTTCCCCTATCTGAAAGTCTGATAAACGCCGGAAAAATGACTAAGTTCCCAAAAAAATTTTTTTCAACTTTTTTCAATTTTACCCCTGTGGATATATTTTCTACCCACACACATTTGCAGCTCTCCTGGGGTACCCTCACACATATTATTCCCTCATTTAGTGGATATTTTCACAAAAAAGTGAAATTTACAAAAATTCAGAAATTTGAGTGAAAACGACTAAATATGAAGGACTCATCGGGCGAATCGCTCTGGTACTGAAATCGGAACACTCACTGACATTTCCCCTGTCTGAAAGTCTGATAAACGCTGAAAAAATGACTAGGTCGAAAAAAAAAAAATTTTCACCGTTTTTCAATTTTACCCCCGTGGGATATATATTCTACCCACACACATTTGGAACTCTCCTGGGGTACCCTCACACATATTATTCCCTCATTTAGTGGATATTTTCACAAAAAAGTGAAATTTTCAAAAATTCATAAAATTGGCTGAAAACGACTAAATATGAAGGACTCATCGGGCTAATCTCTCTGGAACTGAAATGGGAACGCTCACTGACATTTCCCCTATCTGAAAGTCTGATAAACGCCGGAAAAATGACTAAGTTCCCCAAAAAAATTTTTTCAACTTTTTTCAATCTTACCCCCGTGGGATATATATTCTACCCACACACATTTGGAACTCTCCTGGGGTACCCTCACACATATTATTCCCTCATTTAGTGGATATTTTCACAAAAAAGTGAAATTTTCAAAAATTCTGAAAATTGGCTGAAAACGACTAAATATGAAGGACTCATCGGGCGAATCGCTCTGGAACTGAAATCGGAACGCTCATTGACATTTCCCCTATCTGAAAGTCTGATAAACGCTGAAAAAATGACTAAGTACAAAAAAAAATTTTTTTTCAACTTTTTTCAATTTTACCCACGTGGGATATATTTTCTACCCACACACATTTGCAACTCTCCTGGGGTACCCTCACACATATTATTCCCTCATTTAGTGGATATTTTCACAAAAAAGTGAAATTTTCAAAAATTCAGAAAATTGACTGAAAACGACTAAATATGAAGGACTCATCGGGCGAATCGCTCTGGAACTGAAATCGGAACGCTCACTGACATTTCCCCTGTCTGAAAGTCCGATAAACGCTGAAAAAATGACTAGGTCGAAAAAAAAAAATTTTCACCGTTTTTCAATTTTACCCCCGTGGGATATATATTCTACCCACACACATTTGGATCTCTCCTGGGGTACCCTCACACATATTATACTCTCATTTAGTGGATATTTTCACAAAAAAGTGAAATTTTCAAAAATTCATAAAATTGGCTGAAAACGACTAAATATGAAGGACTCATCGGGCGAATCGCTCTGGAACTGAAATCGGAACGCTCACTTACATTTCCCCTATCTGAAAGTCTGATAAACGCCGGAAAAATGACTAAGTTCCCCAAAAAATTTTTTTCAACTTTTTTCAATTTTACCCCCGTGGGATACATATTCTACCCACACACATTTGGAACTCTCCTGGGGTACCCTCACACATATTATTCCCTCATTTAGTAGATATTTTCACAAAAAAGTGAAATTTTCAAAAATTCTGAAAATTGGCTGAAAACGACTAAATATGAAGGACTCATCGGGCGAATCACTCTGGAACTGAAATCAGAATGCTCACTGACATTTCCCCTATCTGAAAGTCTGATAAACGCCGGAAAAATGACTAAGTCGAAAAAAACTTTTTTTTCAACTTTTTTCAATTTTACCCACGTGGGATATATATTCTACCCACACACATTTGGAACTCTCCTGGGGTACCCTCACACATATTATTCCCTCATTTAGTGGATATTTTCACAAAAAAGTGAAATTTTCAAAAATTCAGAAAATTGACTGAAAACGACTAAATATGAAGGACTCATCGGGCGAATCGCTCTGGAACTGAAATCGGAACGCTCACTGACATTTCCCTTATCTGAAAGTCTGATAAACGCTGAAAAAATGACTAAGTCCAAAACAAATGTTTTTTCACCTTTTTTCAATTTTACCCCCGTGGGATATATATTCTACCCACACACATTTGGAACTCTCCTGGGGTACCCTCACAGATATTATTCCCTCATTTAGTGGATATTTTCACAAAAAAGTGAAATTTTCTAAAATTCTGAAAATTGGCTGAAAACGACTAAATATGAAGGACTCATCGGGCGAATCAGTCTGGAACTGAAATCGGAATGCTCACTGACATTTCCCCTATCTGAGAGTTTGATAAATGCTGAAAAAATGACCAAGTCCACAAAAAAATTTTTTTCAACTTTTTTCAATCTTACCCCCGTGGGATATATATTCTACCCACACACATTTGGAACTCTCCTGGGGTACCCTCACACATATTATTCCCTCATTTAGTGGATATTTTCACAAAAAAGTGAAATTTTCAAAAATTCTGAAAATTGGCTGAAAACGACTAAATATGAAGGACTCATCGGGCGAATCGCTCTGGAACTGAAATCGGAACGCTCATTGACATTTCCCCTATCTGAAAGTCTGATAAACGCTGAAAAAATGACTAAGTACAAAAAAAAATTTTTTTCAACTTTTTTCAATTTTACCCCTGTGGATATATTTTCTACCCACACACATTTGCAACTCTCCTGGGGTACCCTCACACATATTATTCCCTCATTTAGTGGATATTTTCACAAAAAAGTGAAATTTTCAAAAATTCAGAAAATTGACTGAAAACGACTAAATATGAAGGACTCATCGGGCGAATCGCTCTGGAACTGAAATCGGAACGCTCACTGACATTTCCCCTGTCTGAAAGTCCGATAAACGCTGAAAAAATGACTAGGTCGAAAAAAAAAAATTTTCACCGTTTTTCAATTTTACCCCCGTGGGATATATATTCTACCCACACACATTTGGATCTCTCCTGGGGTACCCTCACACATATTATACTCTCATTTAGTGGATATTTTCACAAAAAAGTGAAATTTTCAAAAATTCATAAAATTGGCTGAAAACGACTAAATATGAAGGACTCATCGGGCGAATCGCTCTGGAACTGAAATCGGAACGCTCACTTACATTTCCCCTATCTGAAAGTCTGATAAACGCCGGAAAAATGACTAAGTTCCCCAAAAAATTTTTTTCAACTTTTTTCAATTTTACCCCCGTGGGATACATATTCTACCCACACACATTTGGAACTCTCCTGGGGTACCCTCACACATATTATTCCCTCATTTAGTAGATATTTTCACAAAAAAGTGAAATTTTCAAAAATTCTGAAAATTGGCTGAAAACGACTAAATATGAAGGACTCATCGGGCGAATCACTCTGGAACTGAAATCAGAATGCTCACTGACATTTCCCCTATCTGAAAGTCTGATAAACGCCGGAAAAATGACTAAGTCGAAAAAAACTTTTTTTTCAACTTTTTTCAATTTTACCCAAGTGGGATATATATTCTACCCACACACATTTGGAACTCTCCTGGGGTACCCTCACACATATTATTCCCTCATTTAGTGGATATTTTCACAAAAAAGTGAAATTTTCAAAAATTCAGAAAATTGGCTTAAAACGTCTAAATATGAAGGACTCATCGGGCGAATCGCTCTGGAACTGAAATCGGAACACTCACTGACATTTCCCTTATCTGAAAGTCTGATAAACGCTGAAAAAATGACTAAGTCCAAAACAAATGTTTTTTCACCTTTTTTCAATTTTACCCCCGTGGGATATATATTCTACCCACACACATTTGGAACTCTCCTGGGGTACCCTCACAGATATTATTCCCTCATTTAGTGGATATTTTCACAAAAAAGTGAAATTTTCAAAAATTCTGAAAATTGGCTGAAAACGACTAAATATGAAGGACTCATCGGGCGAATCACTCTGGAACTGAAATCGGAATGCTCACTGACATTTCCCCTATCTGAGAGTGTGATAAATGCCGGAAAAATGACTAAGTCGAAAAAAACTTTTTTTTCAACTTTTTTCAATTTTACCCACGTGGGATATATATTCTACCCACACACATTTGGAACTCTCCTGGGGTACCCTCACACATATTATTCCCTCATTTAGTGGATATTTTCACAAAAAAGTGAAATTTTCAAAAATTCAGAAAATTGGCTTAAAACGTCTAAATATGAAGGACTCATCGGGCGAATCGCTCTGGAACTGAAATCGGAACACTCACTGACATTTCCCTTATCTGAAAGTCTGATAAACGCTGAAAAAATGACTAAGTCCAAAACAAATGTTTTTTCACCTTTTTTCAATTTTACCCCCGTGGGATATATATTCTACCCACACACATTTGGAACTCTCCTGGGGTACCCTCACAGATATTATTCCCTCATTTAGTGGATATTTTCACAAAAAAGTGAAATTTTCAAAAGTTCTGAAAATTGGCTGAAAACGACTAAATATGAAGGACTCATCGGGCGAATCACTCTGGAACTGAAATCGGAATGCTCACTGACATTTCCCCTATCTGAGAGTCTGATAAATGCTGAAAAAATGACCAAGTCCACAAAAAAATTTTTTTCAACTTTTTTCAATCTTACCCCCGTGGGATATATATTTTACCCACACACATTTGGAACTCTCCTGGGGTACCCTCACACATATTATTCCCTCATTTCGTGGATATTTTCACAAAAAAGTGAAATTTTCAAAAATTCAGAAAATTGGCTGAAAACGACTAAATATGAAGGACTCATCGGACGAATCACTCTGGAACTGAAATCGGAACGCTCACTGACATTTCCCCTATCTGAAAGTCTGATAAATGCTGAAAAAATGACCAAGTCCAAAACAAATTTTTTTTCAACTTTTTTCAATTTTACCCCCGTGGGATATATATTCTACCCACACACATTTGGAACTCTCCTGGGGTACCCTTACAGATATTATTCCCTCATTTAGTGGATATTTTCACAAAAAAGTGAAATTTTCAAAAATTCTGAAAATTGGCTGAAAACGACTAAATATGAAGGACTCATCGGGCGAATCACTCTGGAACTGAAATCGGAATGCTCACTGACATTTCCCCTATCTGAGAGTCTGATAAATGTTGAAAAAATGACCAAGTCCACAAAAAATTTTTTTTCAACTTTTTTCAATCTTACCCCCGTGGGATATATATTCTACCCACACACATTTGGAACTCTCCTGGGGTACCCTCACACATATTATTCCCTCATTTCGTGGATATTTTCACAAAAAAGTGAAATTTTCAAAAATTCTGAAAATTGGCTGAAAACGACTAAATATGAAGGACTCATCGGGCGAATCGCTCTGGAACTGAAAGCGGAACGCTCACTGACATTTCCCATATCTGAAAGTCTGGTAAATGCCGGAAAAATGACTAAGTCGAAAAAAACTTTTTTTTCAACTTTTTTAAATTTTACCCACGTGGGATATATATTCTACCCACACACATTTGGATCTCTCCTGGGGTACCCTCACACATATTATTCCCTCATTTAGTGGATATTTTCACAAAAAAGTGAAATTTTCAAAATTTCAGAAAATTGACTGAAAACGACTAAATATGAAGGACTCATCGGGCGAATCGCTCTGGAACTGAAATCGGAACGCTCACTGACATTTCCCCTATCTGAAAGTCTGATAAACGCTGAAAAAATGATTAGGTCGAAAAAAAAAAATTTTTCACCTTTTTTCAATTTTACCCCCGTGGGATATATATTCTACCCACACACATTTGGAACTCTCCTGGGGTACCCTCACAGATATTATTCCCTCATTTAGTGGATATTTTCACAAAAAAGTGAAATTTTCAAAAATTCTGAAAATTGGCTGAAAACGACTAAATATGAAGGACTCATCGGGCGAATCGCTCTGGAACTGAAATCGGAACACTCACTGACATTTCCCTTATCTGAAAGTCTGATAAACGCTGAAAAAATGACTAAGTCCAAAACAAATGTTTTTTCACCTTTTTTCAATTTTACCCCCGTGGGATATATATTCTACCCACACACATTTGGAACTCTCCTGGGGTACCCTCACAGATATTATTCCCTCATTTAGTGGATATTTTCACAAAAAAGTGAAATTTTCAAAAATTCTAAAAATTGGCTGAAAACGACTAAATATGAAGGACTCATCGGGCGATTCACTCTGGAACTGAAATCGGAATGCTCACTGACATTTCCCCTATCTGAGAGTCTGATAAATGCTGAAAAAATGACCAAGTCCACAAAAAATTTTTTTTCAACTTTTTTCAATCTTACCCCCGTGGGATATATATTCTACCCACACACATTTGGAACTCTCCTGGGGTACCCTCACACATATTATTCCCTCATTTCGTGGATATTTTCACAAAAAAGTGAAATTTTCAAAAATTCAGAAAATTGGCTGAAAACGACTAAATATGAAGGACTCATCGGGCGAATCACTCTGGAACTGAAATCGGAACGCTCACTGACATTTCCCCTATCTGAAAGTCTGATAAATGCTGAAAAAATGACCAAGTCCAAAACAAATTTTTTTTCAACTTTTTTCAATTTTACCCCCGTGGGATATATATTCTACCCACACACATTTGGAACTCTCCTGGGGTACCCTCACACATATTATTTCCTCATTTAGTGGATATTTTCACAAAAAAGTGAAATTTTCAAAAATTCTGAAAATTGGCTGAAAACGACTAAATATGAAGGACTCATCGGGCGAATCACTCTGGAACTGAAATCGGAACGCTCACTGACATTTCCCCTCTCTGAAAGTCTGATAAACGCCGGAAAAATGACTAAGTTCCCCAAAAAATTTTTTTCAACTTTTTTCAATTTTACCCCCGTGGGATATATATTCTACCCACACACATTTGGAACTCTCCTGGGGTACCCTCACACATATTATTCCCTCATTTAGTAGATATTTTCATAAAAAAGTGAAATTTTCAAAAATTCTGAAAATTGGCTGAAAACGACTAAATATGAAGGACTCATCGGGCGAATCACTCTGGAACTGAAATCAGAAAGCTCACTGACATTTCCCCTATCTGAAAGTCTGATAAATGCTGAAAAAATGACTAAGTCCAAAACAAATTTTTTTTAAACTTTTTACAATTTTACCCACGTGGGATATATATTCTACCCACACACATTTGGAACTCTCCTGGGGTACCCTCACACATATTATTCCCTCATTTCGTGTATATTTTCACAAAAAAGTGAAATTTTCGAAAATTGGCTGAAAACGACTAAATATGAAGGACTCATCGGGCGAATCACTCTGGAACTGAAATCGGAACGATCATTGACATTTCCCCTATCTGAAAGTCTGATAAATGCTTAAAAAATGACCAAGTCCAAAACTAATTTTTTTTCAACTTTTTTCAATTTTACCCCCGTGGGATATATATTCTACCCACACACATTTGAAACTCTCCTGGGGTACCCTCACACATATTATTCCCTCATTTAGTTGATATTTTCACAAAAAAGTGAAATTTTCAAAAATTCTGAAAATTGGCTGAAAACGACTAAATATGAAGGACTCATCGGGCGAATCGCTCTGGAACTGAAATCGGAACACTCACTGACATTTCCCCTATCTGAGAGTCTGATAAATGCTGAAAAAATGACCAAGTCCACAAAAAATTTTTTTTCAACTTTTTTCAATCTTACCCCCGTGGGATATATATTCTACCCACACACATTTGGAACTCTCCTGGGGTACCCTCACACATATTATTCCCTCATTTCGTGGATATTTTCACAAAAAAGTGAAATTTTCAAAAATTCAGAAAATTGGCTGAAAACGACTAAATATGAAGGACTCATCGGGCGAATCACTCTGGAACTGAAATCGGAACGCTCACTGACATTTCCCCTATCTGAAAGTCTGATAAATGCTGAAAAAATGACCAAGTCCAAAACAAATTTTTTTTCAACTTTTTTCAATTTTACCCCCGTGGGATATATATTCTACCCACACACATTTGGAACTCTCCTGGGGTACCCTCACACATATTATTCCCTCATTTAGTGGATATTTTCACAAAAAAGTGAAATTTTCAAAAATTCTGAAAATTGGCTGAAAACGACTAAATATGAAGGACTCATCGGGCGAATCACTCTGGAACTGAAATCGGAACACTCACTGACATTTCCCTTATCTGAAAGTCTGATAAACGCTGAAAAAATGACTAAGTCCAAAACAAATGTTTTTTCAACTTTTTTCAATTTTACCCCCGTGGGATATATATTCTACCCACACACATTTGGAACTCTCCTGGGGTACCCTCACACATATTATTCCCTCATTTAGTGGATATTTTCACAAAAAAGTGAAATTTTCAAAAATTCTGAAAATTGGCTGAAAACGACTAAATATGAAGGACTCATCGGGCGAATCGCTCTGGAACTGAAATCAGAACGCTCAATGACATTTCCCCTGTCTGAAAGTCTGATAAACGCCGGAAAAATGACTAAGTTCCCAAAAAATTTTTTTCAACTTTTTTCAATTTTACCCCTGTGGATATATTTTCTACCCACACACATTTGCAACTCTCCTGGGGTACCCTCACACATATTATTCCCTCATTTAGTGGATATTTTCACAAAAAAGTGAAATTTTAAAAAATTCTGAAAATTGGCTGAAAACGACTAAATATGAAGGACTCATCGGGCGAATCGCTCTGGAACTGAAAGCGGAACGCTCACTGACATTTCCCATATCTGAAAGTCTGATAAACGCCGGAAAAATGACTAAGTCGAAAAAAACTTTTTTTTCAACTTTTTTCAATTTTACCCACGTGGGATATATATTCTACCCACACACATTTGGATCTCTCCTGGGGTACCCTCACACATATTATTCTCTCATTTAGTGGATATTTTCATAAAAAAGTGAAATTTTCAAAAATTCTGAAAATTGGCTGAAAACGACTAAATATGAAGGACTCATCGGGCGAATCACTCTGGAACTGAAATCAGAAAGCTCACTGACATTTCCCCTATCTGAAAGTCTGATAAATGCTGAAAAAATGACTAACTCCAAAACAATTTTTTTTTCAACTTTTTTCAAATTTACCCCCGTGGGATATATATTCTGCCCACACACATTTGGAACTCTCCTGGGGTACCCTCACACATATTATTCCCTCATTCAGTGGATATTTTCACAAAAAAGTGAAATTTTCAAAAATTCAGAAAATTGACTGAAAGCGACTAAATATGAAGGACTCATCGGGCGAATCGCTCTGGAACTGAAATCGGAATGCTCACTGACATTTCACCTATCTGAAAGTCTGATAAACGCCGGAAAAATGACTAAGTCCAAAACAAATTTTTTTTCAACTTTTTTCAAATTTACCCCCGTGGGATATATATTCTACCCACACACATTTGGAACTCTCCTGGGGTACTCTCACACATATTATTCCCTCATTCAGTGGATATTTTCACAAAAAAGTGAAATTTTCAAAAATTCTGAAAATTGGCTGAAAACGACTAAATATGAAGGACTCATTGGGCAAATCGCTCTGGAACTGAAATCAGAACGCTCACTGACATTTCCCCTATCTGAAAGTCTAATAAACGCTGAAAAAATGACTAGGTCGAAAAAAAATAATTTTTCACCTTTTTTCAATTTTACCCCCGTGGGATATATATTCTACCCACACACATTTGGAACTCTCCTGGGGTACCCTCACACATATTATTCCCTTATTTAGTGGATATTTTCACAAAAAAGTAAAATTTTCAAAAATTCAGAAAATTGGGTGAAAACAACTAAATATGAAGGACTCACAGGGAGAATCGCTCTGGAACTGAGATCGGAATGCTAACTGACATCTCCCCTATCTGAAAGTCTGATAAACGCTGAAAAAATGACAAAGTCCCCAAAAAAATTTTTTTCAACTTTTTTCAATTTTACCCCCGTGGGATATATATTCTACCCACACACATTTGGAACTCTCCTGGGGTACCCTCACACATATTATTCCCTCATTCAGTGGATATTTTCACAAAAAAGTGAAATTTTCAAAAATTCAGAAAATTGGCTGAAAACGACTAAATATGAAGGACTCATCGGGCAAATAGCTCTGGAACTGAAATCGGAATGCTCACTAACATTTCCCCTATCTGAAAGTCTGATAAATGCTGAAAAAATTAGTAGGCCTAAAAAAATTTTTTTTTACCTTTTTTCAATTTTACCCCCGTGGGATATATATTCTACCCACACACATTTGGATCTCTCCTGGGGTACCCTCACACATATTATTCCCTCATTTAGTAGATATTTTCACAAAAAAGTGAAATTTTCAAAAATTCTGAAAATTGGCTGAAAACGACTAAATATGAAGGACTCATCGGGCGAATCACTCTGGAATTGAAATCGGAATGCTCACTGACATTTCCCCTATCTGAAAGTCTGATAAATCCTGAAAAAATGACTAAGTCCAAAACAAATTTTTTTTCAACTTTTTCCAATTTTACCCCTGTGGGATATATATTCTACCCACACACATTTGGAACTCTCCTGGGGTACCCTCACACATATTATTCCCTCATTTAGTGGATATTTTCACAAAAAAGTGAAATTTTCAAAAATTCAGAAAATTGGCTGAAAACGACTAAATATGGAGGACTCATTGGGCGAATCGCTCTGGAACTGAAATCAGAACGCTCACTGACATTTCCCCTATCTGAAAGTCTGATAAACGCTGAAAAAATGACTAGGTCGAAAAAAAATAATTTTTCACCTTTTTTCAATTTTACCCCCGTGGGATATATATTCTACGCACACACATTTGGAACTCTCCTGGGGTACCCTCACACATATTATTCCCTTATTTAGTGGATATTTTCACAAAAAAGTGAAATTTTCGAAAATTCTGAAAATTGTCTGAAAACGACTAAATATGAAGGACTCATCGGGCGACTCACTCTGGAACTGAAATCGGAACGCTCACTGACATTTCCCGTATCTGAAAGTCTGATAAACGCTGAAAAAATGACAAAGTCTAAAAAAAAATTTTTCAACTTTTTTCAATTTTACCCCCGTGGGATATATATTCTACCCACACACATTTGGATCTCTCCTGGGGTACCCTCACACATATTATTCCCTCATTTAGTGGATATTTTCACAAAAAAGTGAAATTTTAAAAAATTCAGAAAATTGGCGGAAAACAACTAAATATGAAGGACTCACAGGGAGAATCGCTCTGGAACTGAGATCGGAATGCTCACTGACATTTCCCCTATCTGAAAGTCTGATAAACGCTGAAAAAATGACAAAGTCCCCAAAAAAATTTTTTTCAACTTTTTTCAATTTTATCCCCGTGGGACATATATTCTACCCACACACATTTGGAACTCTCCTGGGGTACCCTCACACATATTATTCCCTCATTTAGTGGATATTTTCACAAAAGAGTGAAATTTTCAAAAATTCTGAAAATTGGCTGAAAATGACTAAATATGAAGGACTCATCAAGCGAATCGCTCTGGAACTGAAATCGGAACACTCACTGACATTTCCCCTATCTGAAAGTCTGATAAACGCTGAAAAAATGACTAACCCCTTAAGGACCAGAACTTTTTCCGTTTTTGCGTTTTCGTTTTTTGCTCCCCTTGTTCCCAGAGCCATAGCGTTTTTATTTTTTGGTCAATATGGCCATGTGGGGCTTATTTTTTGCGGAACGAGTTGTACTTTTCAGCGCCCTCACTGGTTTTACCATATTCTGTACAGGAAAATGGGAAAAAAGTTCCAAGTGCTGTAAAATTGCAAAAAAAGAGCAATACCACAGTGGTTTTTTATTTATTTATTTTACCACGTTCACTGAATGCTAAAACTGACCTGCCATTCTTATTCTCCAGGTCATTACGAGTTCGTAGACACCAAACATGTATAGGTTCTTTTATATTTAAGTGGTGAAAAAAAATTCCAAAATTTGGTTAAAGAAAAAAAAAATAGAGCCATTTTCTAAGACCTGTAGCGTCTCCATTTTTCGGGATCTGGGGCTGAGTGCGGGCTTATTTTTAGCGCGCCAGACTGATGTTTTTATTGATAACATTTTGGGGTAGATCCGATATTTTGATCACCCGTTATTGCATTTTATTGCAATTTTGCGTCGACCAAAAAACATAATTCTGGAGTTTAGAATTTTTTTCTCATTATGCCGTTTATCGTTCGGATTAATTCTTTTCTTATATTGATAGACCTGGCGATTCTGAACGCGGCAATACCAAATATGTGTATGTAGGGTTTTTTTTATATATTTTATTTTGAATGGGGTGAAGGGTAGGTGATTTTAATATTTATATTTTTTTTATTTTTTTTATATTTTTAAAAACTTTTTTTTTTTACTTTTTGCTTGCTTCAATAGTCTCCATAGGAGACTAGAAGCAGCAATTGTCCGATCGTCTCTGCTACATACAGGGGATCAGCAGATCCCCTGCATATAGCAGAATTGGTCCTAAGCTAAGAGCGACGACCACTAGGTGGCGCTCATAGCGACCAGATCATGACAACCACAGGCATCTGCTGCAGACCCTGGGTTGTCATGCCCACCCATCGGTGACCCGCGATCACGTGACGGGGTAGACGGTGGGCGGGGATTAGGACGCGCTTCCCGGAAGCGCGCGTTAAGTGCCGCTGTCGGAGATTGACAGCGGCATGAAACAGGTTAACAGCCGCGGGTGGATAGCGATTTCACCCGCGGCTGTTGCGGGCACATGTCAGCTGTAAGAATCAGCTGACATTTTCTCGGTTCAGTGCGGGCTCACCGCCGGAGTCCTCACTGAACCGGGGGAGGGGCCCTATGATGTACTATGATGTCATAGGTTGCAAATTGGCTAAGTCCAAAAAAAAATTTTTTCAACTTTTTTCAATTTTACCCTTGTGGGATATATATTCTACCCACACACATTTGGAACTCTCCTGGGGTACCCTCACACATATTATTCCCTCATTTAGTGGATATTTTCACAAAAAAGTGACATTTTCAAAAATTCAGAAAATTGGCTGAAAACGACTAAATATGAAGGACTCACAGGGAGAATCGCTCTGGAACTGAGATCGGAATGCTCACTGTCATTTCCCCTATCTGAAAGTCTGATAAACGCTGAAAAAATGACTAGGTCGAAAAAAAAAAATTTTTCACCTTTTTTCAATTTTACCCCCGTGGGATATATATTCTACCCACACACATTTGGAACTCTCCTGGGGTACCCTCACACATATTATTCCGTCATTTAGTGGATATTTTCACAAAACAGTGAAATTTTAAAAAATTCAGAAAATTGGCTGAAAACAACTAAATATGAAGGACTCACAGGGAGAATCGCTCTGGAACTGAGATCGGAATGCTCACTGACATTTCCCCTATCTGAAAGTCTGATAAATAAAGGAAAAATGACTAAGTCCAAAAAAAAATTTTTTCAACTTTTTTCCATTTTACCCCCGTGGGATATATATTCTACCCACACACATTTGGAACTCTCCTGGGGTACCCTCACACATATTATTCCCTCATTTAGTGGATATTTTCACAAAAAAGTGAAATTTTCAAAAATTCTGAAAATTGGCTGAAAACGACTAAATATGAAGACCTCATCGGGGAAATCACTCTGGAACTGAAATCGGAACGCTCACTGATATTTCCCCAATCTGAAAGTCTGATAAACGCTGAAAAAATGACTAAGTCTAAAAAAATTTTTTTTTCACCTTTTTTCAATTTTACCCCCGTGGGATATATATTCTACCCACACACATTTGGAACTCTCCTGGGGTACCCTCACACATATTATTCACTAATTTAGTGGATATTTTCACAAAAAAGTGAAATTTTCAAAAATTCTGAAAATTGGCTGAAAATGACTAAATATAAAGGACTCATCGGGCGAATTGCTTTGGAACTGAAATGGGAACGCTCACTGACATTTCCCCTATCTGAATGTCTGATAAACGCCGGAAAAATGACTAAGTCCAAAAAAAAATTTTTTCAACTTTTTTCCATTTTACCCCCGTGGGATATATATTCTACCCACACACATTTGGAACTCTCCTGGGGGTACCCTCACACATATTATTCCCTCATTTAGTGGATATTTTCACAAAAAAGTGAAATTTTCAAAAATTCTGAAAATTGGCTGAAAACGACTAAATATGAAGAACTCATCGGGCAAATCGCTCTGGAACTGAAATCGGAACGCTCACTGATATTTCCCCAATCTGAAAGTCTGATAAACGCTGAAAAAATGACTAAGTCTAAAAAAATTTTTTTTTCACCTTTTTTCAATTTTACCCCCGTGGGATATATATTCTACCCACACACATTTGGAACTCTCCTGGGGTACCCTCACACATATTATTCACTCATTTAGTGGATATTTTCACAAAAAAGTGAAATTTTCAAAAATTCTGAAAATTGGCTGAAAATGACTAAATATGAAGGACTCATCGGGCGAATCACTTAAAAGGGAACGCTCACTGACATTTCCCCTATCTGAAAGTCTGATAAACGCCGGAAAAATGACTAAGTCGAAAAAAAAAAATGTTTTAAACTTTTTTCAATTTTACCCCGTGGGATATATATTCTACCCACACACATTTGGAACTCTCCTGGGGTACCCTCACACATATTATTCCCTCATTTAGTGGATATTTTCACAAAAAAGTGAAATTTTCAAAAATTCTGAAAATTGGCTGAAAACGAATAAATATGAAGGACTCATCGGGCGAATCGCTCTGGAACTGAAATCGGAACGCTCACTGACATTTCTCCTATCTGAAAGTCTGATAAACGCTGAAAAAATGACTAAGTCTAAAAAAAATTTTTTTTCACCTTTTTTCAATTTTACCCCCGTGGGATATATATTCTACCCACACACATTTGGAACTCTCCTGGGGTATCCTCACACATATTATTCCCTCATTTAGTGGATATTTTCGCAAAAAAGTGAAATTTTCAAAAATTCTGAAAATTGGCTGAAAATGACTAAATATGAACGACTCATCGGGCGAATCACTCTGGAACTTAAATGGGAATGCTCACTGACATTTCCCCTATCTGAAAGTCTGATAAACGCCGGAAAAATGACTAAGTCGAAAAAAAAAATGTTTTAAACTTTTTTCAATTTTACCCCCGTGGGATATATATTCTACCCACACACATTTGGAACTCTCCTGGGGTACCCTCACACATATTATTCCCTCATTTAGTGGATATTTTCACAAAAAAGTGAAATTTTCAAAAATTCTGAAAATTGGCTGAAAATGACTAAATATGAACGACTCATCGGGCGAATCACTCTGGAACTGAAATTGGAACGCTCTCTGACATTTCCCCTAGCTGAAAGTCTGATAAACGCCGGAAAAATGACTCAGTCCAAAAAAATTTTTTTTTCAACTTTTTTCAATTTTACCCCCGTGGGATATATATTCTACCCACACACATTTGGAACTCTCCTGGGGTACCCTCACACATATTATTCCCTCATTTAGTGGATATTTTCACAAAAAAGTGAAATTTTCAAAAATTCTGAAAATTGGCTGAAAATGACTAAATATGAAGGACTCATCGGGCGAATCGCTCTGGAACTGAAATTGGAACGCTCACTGATATTTCCGCTATCTGAAAATCTGATAAACGCTGGAAAAATGACTAAGTCCCCAAAAAAATTTTTTCAACTTTTTTCACTTTTACCCCCGTGGGATATATATTCTACCCACACACATTTGGAACTCTCCTGGGGTACCCTCACACATATTATTCCCTCATTTAGTGGATATTTTCACAAAAAAGTGAAATTTTCAAAAATTCAGAAAATTGGCTGAAAACGACTAAATATGGAGGACTCATCGGGCGAATCGCTCTGGAACTGAAATCGGAACGCTCACTGATATTTCCCCAATCTGAAAGTCTGATAAACGCTGAAAAAATGACTAAGTCTAAAAAAAATTTTTTTTCACCTTTTTTCAATTTTACCCCCGTGGGATATATATTCTACCCACACACATTTGGAACTCTCCTGGGGTATCCTCACACATATTATTCCCTCATTTAGTGGATATTTTCGCAAAAAAGTGAAATTTTCAAAAATTCTGAAAATTGGCTGAAAATGACTAAATATGAAGGACTCATCGGGCGAATCACTCTGGAACTTAAATGGGAACGCTCACTGACATTTCCCCTATCTGAAAGTCTGATAAACGCCGGAAAAATGACTAAGTCGAAAAAAAAAATGTTTTAAACTTTTTTCAATTTTACCCCCGTGGGATATATATTCTACCCACACACATTTGGAACTCTCCTGGGGTATCCTCACACATATTATTTCCTCACTTAGGGGATATTTTCGCAAAAAAGTGAAATTTTAAAAAATTCTGAAAATTGGCTGAAAATGACTTAATATGAAGGACTCATCAGGCGAATCGCTCTGGAATTGAAATCGGAACGCTCACTGACATTTCCCCTATCTGAAAGTCTGATAAACGCTGGAAAAATGACTCAGTCCAAAAAAATTTTTTTTTCAACTTTTTTCAATTTTACCCCCGTGGGATATATATTCTACCCACACACATTTGGAACTCTCCTGGGGTATCCTCACACATATTATTCCCTCATTTAGTGGATATTTTCGCAAAAAAGTGAAATTTTCAAAAATTCTGAAAATTGGCTGAAAATGACTAAATATGAAGGACTCATCGGGCGAATCACTCTGGAAATTAAATGGGAACGCTCACTGACATTTCCCCTATCTGAAAGTCTGATAAACGCCGGAAAAATGACTAAATCGAAAAAAAAAATGTTTTAAACTTTTTTCAATTTTACCCCCGTGGGATATATATTCTACCTACACACATTTGGAACTCTCCTGGGGTACCCTCACACATATTATTCCCTCATTTAGTGGATATTTTCACAAAAAAGTGAAATTTTCAAAAAGTCAGAAAATTGCCTGAAAATGACTAAATATGAAGGACTCATCGGGCGAATCGCTCTGGAACTGAAATTGGAACGCTCACTGATATTTCCGCTATCTGAAAATCTGATAAACGCTGGAAAAATGACTAAGTCCCCAAAAAAATTTTTTCAACTTTTTTCAATTTTACCCCCGTGGGATATATATTCTACCCACACACATTTGGAACTCTCCTGGGGTACCCTCACACATATTATTCCCTCATTTAGTGGATATTTTCACAAAAAAGTGAAATTTTCAAAAATTCAGAAAATTGGCTGAAAACGACTAAATATGGAGGACTCATCGGGCGAATCGCTCTGGAACTGAAATCGGAACGCTCACTGATATTTCCTCAATCTGAAAGTCTGATAAACGCTGAAAAAATGACTAAGTCTAAAAAAAATTTTTTTTCACCTTTTTTCAATTTTACCCCCGTGGGATATATATTCTACCCACACACATTTGGAACTCTCCTGGGGTATCCTCACACATATTATTCCCTCATTTAGTGGATATTTTCGCAAAAAAGTGAAATTTTCAAAAATTCTGAAAATTGGCTGAAAATGACTAAATATGAAGGACTCATCGGGCGAATCACTCTGTAACTTAAATGGGAACGCTCACTGACATTTCCCCTATCTGAAAGTCTGATAAACGCCGGAAAAATTACTAAGTCGAAAAAAAAAATGTTTTAAACTTTTTTCAATTTTACCCCCGTGGGATATATATTCTACCCACACACATTTGGAACTCTCCTGGGGTATCCTCACACATATTATTTCCTCATTTAGGGGATATTTTCGCAAAAAAGTGAAATTTTAAAAAATTCTGAAAATTGGCTGAAAATGACTTAATATGAAGGACTCATCAGGCGAATCGCTCTGGAATTGAAATCGGAACGCTCACTGACATTTCCCCTATCTGAAAGTCTGATAAACGCTGGAAAAATGACTCAGTCCAAAAAAATTTTTTTTTCAACTTTTTTCAATTTTACCCCCGTGGGATATATATTCTACCCACACACATTTGGAACTCTCCTGGGGTATCCTCACACATATTATTCCCTCATTTAGTGGATATTTTCGCAAAAAAGTGAAATTTTCAAAAATTCTGAAAATTGGCTGAAAATGACTAAATATGAAGGACTCATCGGGCGAATCACTCTGGAAATTAAATGGGAACGCTCACTGACATTTCCCCTATCTGAAAGTCTGATAAACGCCGGAAAAATGACTAAATCGAAAAAAAAAATGTTTTAAACTTTTTTCAATTTTACCCCCGTGGGATATATATTCTACCCACACACATTTGGAACTCTCCTGGGGTACCCTCACACATATTATTCCCTCATTTAGTGGATATTTTCACAAAAAAGTGAAATTTTCAAAAAGTCAGAAAATTGGCTGAAAAAGACTAAATATGAAGAACTCATCGGGCGAATCGCTCTGGAACTGAAATCGGAACGCTCACTGATATTTCCCCAATCTGAAAGTCTGATAAATGCCAGAAAAATGACTAAGTCCAAAAAAAATTTTTTTTTCAACTTTTTTCAATTTTACCCCCGTGGGATATATATTCTACCCACACACATTTGGAACTCTCCTGGGGTACCCTCACACATATTATTCCCTCATTTAGTGGATATTTTCACAAAAAAGTGAAATTTTCAAAAATTCTGAAAATTGGCTGAAAATGACTAAATATGAACGACTCATCGGGCGAATCACTCTGGAACTGAAATTGGAACGCTCTCTGACATTTCCCCTAACTGAAAGTCTGATAAACGCCGGAAAAATGACTCAGTCCAAAAAAATTTTTTTTTCAACTTTTTTCAATTTTACCCCCGTGAGATATATATTCTACCCACACACATTTGGAACTCTCCTGGGGTACCCTCACACATATTATTCCCTCATTTAGTGGATATTTTCACAAAAAAGTGAAATTTTCAAAAATTCTGAAAATTGCCTGAAAATGACTAAATATGAAGGACTCATCGGGCGAATCGCTCTGGAACTTAAATGGGAATGCTCACTGACATTTCCCCTATCTGAAAGTCTGATAAACGCCGGAAAAATGACTAAGTCGAAAAAAAAAAATTTTTCAACTTTTTTCAATTTTACCCCCGTGGGATATATATTCTACCCACACACATTTGGAATTCTCCTGGGGTATCCTCACACATATTATTCCCTCATTTAGTGGATATTTTCACAAAAAAGTGAAATTTTCAAAAATTCTGAAAATTGGAAAAAAAAGGCTAAATATGAACGACTCATCGGGCGAATCGCTCTGGAACTGAAATCGGAATGCTCACTGACATTTCCCATAACTGAAAGTCTGATAAACGCTGGAAAAATGACTCAGTCCAAAAAAATTTTTTTTTCAACTTTTTTCAATTTTACCCCCGTGGGATATATATTCTACCCACACACATTTGGATCTTTCCTGGGGTACCCTCACACATATTATTCCCTCATTTAGTGGATATTTTCACAAAAAAGTGAAATTTTCAAAAATTCAGAAAATTGGCTGAAAATGACTAAATATGAACGGCTCATCGGGCGAATCGCTCTGGAACTGAAATCGGAACGCTCACTGACATTTCCCCTAACTGAAAGTCTGATAAACGCCGGAAAAATGACTCAGTCCAAAAAAATTTTTTTTTCAACTTTTTTCAATTTTACCCCCGTGGGATATATATTCTACCCACACACATTTGGAACTCTCCTGGGGTATCCTCACACATATTATTCCCTCATTTAGTGGATATTTTCACAAAAAAGTGAAATTTTCAAAAATTCTGAAAATTGGCTGAAAACGACTAAATATGAAGGACTCATCGGGCGAATCGCTCTGGAAATGAAATCGGAACGCTCACTGATATTTCCCCAATCTGAAAGTCTGATAAACGCTGAAAAAATTACTAAGTCTAAAAAAAATTTTTTTCACCTTTTTTCAATCTTACCCCCGTGGGATATATATTCTACCCACACACATTTGGAACTCTCCTGGGGTATCCTCACACATATTATTTCCTCATTTAGGGGATATTTTCGCAAAAAAGTGAAATTTTAAAAAATTCTGAAAATTGGCTGAAAATGACTAAATATGAAGGACTCATCAGGCGAATCTCTCTGGAATTGAAATCGGAACGCTCACTGACATTTCCCCTATCTGAAATTCTGATAAACGCCGGAAAAATGACTAAGTCCAAAAAAAAAATTTTTCACGTTTTTTCAATTTTACCCCCGTGGGATATATATTCTACCCACACACATTTGGAACTCTCCTGGGGTACCCTCACACATATTATTCCCTCATTTAGTGGATATTTTCACAAAAAAGTGAAATTTTCAAAAATTCAGAAAATTGTCTGGAAACGACTAAATATGAAGGACTAATCGGGCGAATCACTCTGGAACTTAAATGGGAATGCTCACTGACATTTCCCCTGTCTGAAAGTCTGATAAACGCTGGAAAAATGACTCAGTCCAAAAAAATTTTTTTTTCAACTTTTTTCAATTTTACCCCCGTGGGATATATATTCTACCCACACACATTTGGAACTCTCCTGGGGTACCCTCACACATATTATTCCCTCATTTAGTGGATATTTTCACAAAAAAGTGAAATTTTCAAAAATTCAGAAAATTGGCTGAAAACGACTAAATATGGAGGACTCATCGGGCGAATCGCTCTGGAACTGAAATCGGAACGCTCACTGATATTTCCCCAATCTGAAAGTCTGATAAACGCTGAAAAAATGACTAAGTCTAAAAAAAATTTTTTTTCACCTTTTTTCAATTTTACCCCCGTGGGATATATATTCTACCCACACACATTTGGAACTCTCCTGGGGTATCCTCACACATATTATTCCCTCATTTAGTGGATATTTTCGCAAAAAAGTGAAATTTTCAAAAATTCTGAAAATTGGCTGAAAATGACTAAATATGAAGGACTCATCGGGCGAATCACTCTGGAATTGAAATCGGAACGCTCACTGACATTTCCCCTATCTGAAAGTCTGATAAACGCTGGAAAAATGACTCAGTCCAAAAAAAATTTTTTTTCAACTTTTTTCAATTTTACCCCCGTGGGATATATATTCTACCCACACACATTTGGAACTCTCCTGGGGTACCCTCACACATATTATTCCGTCATTTAGTGGATATTTTCACAAAAAAGTGAAATTTTCAAAAAGTCAGAAAATTGGCTGAAAAAGACTAAATATGAAGAACTCATCGGGCGAATCGCTCTGGAACTGAAATCGGAACGCTCACTGATATTTCCCCAATCTGAAAGTCTGATAAACGCCAGAAAAATGACTAAGTCGAAAAAAAAAAATTTTTCAACTTTTTTCAATTTTACCCCCGTGGGATATATATTCTACCCACACACATTTGGAATTCTCCTGGGGTATCCTCACACATATTATTCCCTCATTTAGTGGATATTTTCACAAAAAAGTGAAATTTTCAAAAATTCTGAAAATTGGAAAAAAAAGGCTAAATAGGAACGACTCATCGGGCGAATCGCTCTGGAACTGAAATCGGAATGCTCACTGACATTTCCCATAACTGAAAGTCTGATAAACGCTGGAAAAATGACTCAGTCCAAAAAAATTTTTTTTTCAACTTTTTTCAATTTTACCCCCGTGGGATATATATTCTACCCACACACATTTGGATCTTTCCTGAGGTACCCTCACACATATTATTCCCTCATTTAGTGGATATTTTCACAAAAAAGTGAAATTTTCAAAAATTCAGAAAATTGGCTGAAAATGACTAAATATGAACGACTCATCGGGCGAATCGCTCTGGAACTGAAATCGGAACGCTCACTGATATTTCCCCAATCTGAAAGTCTGATAAACGCTGAAAAAATTACTAAGTCTAAAAAAAATTTTTTTCACCTTTTTTCAATCTTACCCCCGTGGGATATATATTCTACCCACACACATTTGGAACTCTCCTGGGGTATCCTCACACATATTATTTCCTCATTTAGGGGATATTTTCGCAGAAAAGTGAAATTTTAAAAAATTCTGAAAATTGGCTGAAAATGACTAAATATGAAGGACTCATCAGGCGAATCGCTCTGGAATTGAAATCGGAATGCTCACTGACATTTCCCCTATCTGAAAGTCTGATAAACGCCGGAAAAATGACTAAGTAAAAAAAAAAAATTTTTCACGTTTTTTCAATTTTACCCCCGTGGGATATATATTCTACCCACACACATTTGGAACTCTCCTGGGGTACCCTCACACATATTATTCCCTCATTTAGTGGATATTTTCACAAAAAGTGAAATTTTCAAAAATTCAGAAAATTGTCTGGAAACGACTAAATATGAAGGACTAATCGGGCGAATCACTCTGGAACTTAAATGGGAATGCTCACTGACATTTCCCGTATCTGAAAGTCTGATAAACGCCGGAAAAATGACTAAGTCTAAAAAAAAAATTTTTTCAACTTTTTTCAATTTTACCCCCGTGGGATATATATTCTACCCACACACATTTGGAACTCTCCTGGGGTACCCTCACACATATTATTCCCTCATTTAGTGGATATTTTCACAAAAAAGTGAAATTTTCAAAAATTCAGAAAATTGGCTGAAAACGACTAAATATGGAGGACTCATCGGGCGAATCGCTCTGGAACTAAAATCGGAACGCTCACTGATATTTCCCCAATCTGAAAGTCTGATAAACGCTGAAAAAATGACTAAGTCTAAAAAAAATTTTTTTTCACCTTTTTTCAATTTTACCCCCGTGGGATATATATTCTACCCACACACATTTGGAACTCTCCTGGGGTATCCTCACACATATTATTCCCTCATTTAGTGGATATTTTCGCAAAAAAGTGAAATTTTCAAAAATTCTGAAAATTGGCTGAAAATGACTAAATATGAAGGACTCATCGGGCGAATCACTCTGGAATTGAAATCGGAACGCTCACTGACATTTCCCCTATCTGAAAGTCTGATAAACGCTGGAAAAATGACTCAGTCCAAAAAAAATTTTTTTTCAACTTTTTTCAATTTTACCCCCGTGGGATATATATTCTACCCACACACATTTGGAACTCTCCTGGGGTATCCTCACACATATTATTTCCTCATTTAGGGGATATTTTCGCAAAAAAGTGAAATTTTAAAAAATTCTGAAAATTGGCTGAAAATGACTAAATATGAAGGACTCATCAGGCGAATCTCTCTGGAATTGAAATCGGAACGCTCACTGACATTTCCCCTATCTGAAAGTCTGATAAACGCTGGAAAAATGACTCAGTCCAAAAAAAATTTTTTTTCAACTTTTTTCAATTTTACCCCCGTGGGATATATATTCTACCCACACACATTTGGAACTCTCCTGGGGTATCCTCACACATATTATTTCCTCATTTAGGGGATATTTTCGCAAAAAAGTGAAATTTTAAAAAATTCTGAAAATTGGCTGAAAATGACTAAATATGAAGGACTCATCAGGCGAATCTCTCTGGAATTGAAATCGGAACGCTCACTGACATTTCCCCTATCTGAAAGTCTGATAAACGCCGGAAAAATGACTAAGTCCAAAAAAAAAAATTTTTCACGTTTTTTCAATTTTACCCCCGTGGGATATATATTCTACCCACACACATTTGGAACTCTCCTGGGGTACCCTCACACATATTATTCCCTCATTTAGTGGATATTTTCACAAAAAAGTGAAATTTTCAAAAATTCAGAAAATTGTCTGGAAACGACTAAATATGAAGGACTAATCGGGCGAATCACTCTGGAACTTAAATGGGAATGCTCACTGACATTTCCCCTGTCTGAAAGTCTGATAAACGCTGGAAAAATGACTCAGTCCAAAAAAATTTTTTTTTCAACTTTTTTCAATTTTACCCCCGTGGGATATATATTCTACCCACACACATTTGGAACTCTCCTGGGGTATCCTCACACATATTATTCCCTCATTTAGTGGATATTTTCGCAAAAAAGTGAAATTTTCAAAAATTCTGAAAATTGGCTGAAAATGACTAAATATGAAGGACTCATCGGGCGAATCACTCTGGAATTGAAATCGGAACGCTCACTGACATTTCCCCTATCTGAAAGTCTGATAAACGCTGGAAAAATGACTCAGTCCAAAAAAAATTTTTTTTCAACTTTTTTCAATTTTACCCCCGTGGGATATATATTCTACCCACACACATTTGGAACTCTCCTGGGGTACCCTCACACATATTATTCCGTCATTTAGTGGATATTTTCACAAAAAAGTGAAATTTTCAAAAAGTCAGAAAATTGGCTGAAAAAGACTAAATATGAAGAACTCATCGGGCGAATCGCTCTGGAACTGAAATCGGAACGCTCACTGATATTTCCCCAATCTGAAAGTCTGATAAACGCCAGAAAAATGACTAAGTCCAAAAAAATTTTTTTTTCAACTTTTTTCAATTTTACCCCCGTGGGATATATATTCTACCCACACACATTTGGAACTCTCCTGGGGTACCCTCACACATATTATTCCCTCATTTAGTGGATATTTTCACAAAAAAGTGAAATTTTCAAAAATTCTGAAAATTGGCTGAAAATGACTAAATATGAAGGACTCATCGGGCGAATCGCTCTGGAACTTAAATGGGAATGCTCACTGACATTTCCCCTATCTGAAAGTCTGATAAACGCTGGAAAAATGACTAAGTCGAAAAAAAAAAATTTTTCAACTTTTTTCAATTTTACCCCCGTGGGATATATATTCTACCCACACACATTTCGAATTCTCCTGGGGTATCCTCACACATATTATTCCCTCATTTAGTGGATATTTTCACAAAAAAGTGAAATTTTCAAAAATTCTGAAAATTGGAAAAAAAAGGCTAAATAGGAACGACTCATCGGGCGAATCGCTCTGGAACTGAAATCGGAATGCTCACTGACATTTCCCATAACTGAAAGTCTGATAAACGCTGGAAAAATGACTCAGTCCAAAAAAATTTTTTTTTCAACTTTTTTCAATTTTACCCCCGTGGGATATATATTCTACCCACACACATTTGGATCTTTTCTGGGGTACCCTCACACATATTATTCCCTCATTTAGTGGATATTTTCACAAAAAAGTGAAATTTTCAAAAATTCAGAAAATTGGCTGAAAATGACTAAATATGAACGACTCATCGGGCGAATCGCTCTGGAACTGAAATCGGAACGCTCACTGATATTTCCCCAATCTGAAAGTCTGATAAACGCTGAAAAAATGACTAAGTCTAAAAAAAATTTTTTTCACCTTTTTTCAATCTTACCCCCGTGGGATATATATTCTACCCACACACATTTGGAACTCTCCTGGGGTATCCTCACACATATTATTTCCTCATTTAGGGGATATTTTCGCAGAAAAGTGAAATTTTAAAAAATTCTGAAAATTGGCTGAAAATGACTAAATATGAAGGACTCATCAGGCGAATCGCTCTGGAATTGAAATCGGAATGCTCACTGACATTTCCCCTATCTGAAAGTCTGATAAACGCCGGAAAAATGACTAAGTCCAAAAAAAAAATTTTTTACGTTTTTTCAATTTTATCCCCGTGGGATATATATTCTACCCACACACATTTGGAACTCTCCTGGGGTACCCTCACACATATTATTCCCTCATTTAGTGGATATTTTCACAAAAAGTGAAATTTTCAAAAATTCTGAAAATTGTCTGGAAACGACTAAATATGAAGGACTCATCGGGCGAATCGCTCTGGAACTAAAATCGGAACGCTCACTGATATTTCCCCAATCTGAAAGTCTGATAAACGCTGAAAAAATGACTAAGTCTAAAAAAAATTTTTTTTCACCTTTTTTCAATTTTACCCCCGTGGGATATATATTCTACCCACACACATTTGGAACTCTCCTGGGGTATCCTCACACATATTATTCCCTCATTTAGTGGATATTTTCGCAAAAAAGTGAAATTTTCAAATATTCTGAAAATTGGCTGAAAATGACTAAATATGAAGGACTCATCGGGCGAATCACTCTGGAATTGAAATCGGAACGCTCACTGACATTTCCCCTATCTGAAAGTCTGATAAACGCTGGAAAAATGACTCAGTCCAAAAAAAATTTTTTTTCAACTTTTTTCAATTTTACCCCCGTGGGATATATATTCTACCCACACACATTTGGAACTCTCCTGGGGTATCCTCACACATATTATTCCCTCATTTAGTGGATATTTTCACAAAAAAGTGAAATTTTCAAAAATTCAGAAAATTGGCTGAAAACGACTAAATATGGAGGACTCATCGGGCGAATCGCTCTGGAACTAAAATCGGAACGCTCACTGATATTTCCCCAATCTGAAAGTCTGATAAACGCTGAAAAAATGACTAAGTCTAAAAAAAATTTTTTTTCACCTTTTTTCAATTTTACCCCCGTGGGATATATATTCTACCCACACACATTTGGAACTCTCCTGGGGTATCCTCACACATATTATTCCCTCATTTAGTGGATATTTTCGCAAAAAAGTGAAATTTTCAAAAATTCTGAAAATTGGCTGAAAATGACTAAATATGAAGGACTCATCGGGCGAATCACTCTGGAATTGAAATCGGAACGCTCACTGACATTTCCCCTATCTGAAAGTCTGATAAACGCTGGAAAAATGACTCAGTCCAAAAAAAATTTTTTTTCAACTTTTTTCAATTTTACCCCCGTGGGATATATATTCTACCCACACACATTTGGAACTCTCCTGGGGTATCCTCACACATATTATTTCCTCATTTAGGGGATATTTTCGCAAAAAAGTGAAATTTTAAAAAATTCTGAAAATTGGCTGAAAATGACTAAATATGAAGGACTCATCAGGCGAATCTCTCTGGAATTGAAATCGGAACGCTCACTGACATTTCCCCTATCTGAAAGTCTGATAAACGCTGGAAAAATGACTCAGTCCAAAAAAAATTTTTTTTCAACTTTTTTCAATTTTACCCCCGTGGGATATATATTCTACCCACACACATTTGGAACTCTCCTGGGGTATCCTCACACATATTATTTCCTCATTTAGGGGATATTTTCGCAAAAAAGTGAAATTTTAAAAAATTCTGAAAATTGGCTGAAAATGACTAAATATGAAGGACTCATCAGGCGAATCTCTCTGGAATTGAAATCGGAACGCTCACTGACATTTCCCCTATCTGAAAGTCTGATAAACGCCGGAAAAATGACTAAGTCCAAAAAAAAAAATTTTTCACGTTTTTTCAATTTTACCCCCGTGGGATATATATTCTACCCACACACATTTGGAACTCTCCTGGGGTACCCTCACACATATTATTCCCTCATTTAGTGGATATTTTCACAAAAAAGTGAAATTTTCAAAAATTCAGAAAATTGTCTGGAAACGACTAAATATGAAGGACTAATCGGGCGAATCACTCTGGAACTTAAATGGGAATGCTCACTGACATTTCCCCTGTCTGAAAGTCTGATAAACGCTGGAAAAATGACTCAGTCCAAAAAAATTTTTTTTTCAACTTTTTTCAATTTTACCCCCGTGGGATATATATTCTACCCACACACATTTGGAACTCTCCTGGGGTATCCTCACACATATTATTCCCTCATTTAGTGGATATTTTCGCAAAAAAGTGAAATTTTCAAAAATTCTGAAAATTGGCTGAAAATGACTAAATATGAAGGACTCATCGGGCGAATCACTCTGGAATTGAAATCGGAACGCTCACTGACATTTCCCCTATCTGAAAGTCTGATAAACGCTGGAAAAATGACTCAGTCCAAAAAAAATTTTTTTTCAACTTTTTTCAATTTTACCCCCGTGGGATATATATTCTACCCACACACATTTGGAACTCTCCTGGGGTACCCTCACACATATTATTCCGTCATTTAGTGGATATTTTCACAAAAAAGTGAAATTTTCAAAAAGTCAGAAAATTGGCTGAAAAAGACTAAATATGAAGAACTCATCGGGCGAATCGCTCTGGAACTGAAATCGGAACGCTCACTGATATTTCCCCAATCTGAAAGTCTGATAAACGCCAGAAAAATGACTAAGTCCAAAAAAAATTTTTTTTCAACTTTTTTCAATTTTACCCCCGTGGGATATATATTCTACCCACACACATTTGGAACTCTCCTGGGGTACCCTCACACATATTATTCCCTCATTTAGTGGATATTTTCACAAAAAAGTGAAATTTTCAAAAATTCTGAAAATTGGCTGAAAATGACTAAATATGAAGGACTCATCGGGCGAATCGCTCTGGAACTTAAATGGGAATGCTCACTGACATTTCCCCTATCTGAAAGTCTGATAAACGCTGGAAAAATGACTAAGTCGAAAAAAAAAAATTTTTCAACTTTTTTCAATTTTACCCCCGTGGGATATATATTCTACCCACACACATTTCGAATTCTCCTGGGGTATCCTCACACATATTATTCCCTCATTTAGTGGATATTTTCACAAAAAAGTGAAATTTTCAAAAATTCTGAAAATTGGAAAAAAAAGGCTAAATAGGAACGACTCATCGGGCGAATCGCTCTGGAACTGAAATCGGAATGCTCACTGACATTTCCCATAACTGAAAGTCTGATAAACGCTGGAAAAATGACTCAGTCCAAAAAAATTTTTTTTTCAACTTTTTTCAATTTTACCCCCGTGGGATATATATTCTACCCACACACATTTGGATCTTTTCTGGGGTACCCTCACACATATTATTCCCTCATTTAGTGGATATTTTCACAAAAAAGTGAAATTTTCAAAAATTCAGAAAATTGGCTGAAAATGACTAAATATGAACGACTCATCGGGCGAATCGCTCTGGAACTGAAATCGGAACGCTCACTGATATTTCCCCAATCTGAAAGTCTGATAAACGCTGAAAAAATGACTAAGTCTAAAAAAAATTTTTTTCACCTTTTTTCAATCTTACCCCCGTGGGATATATATTCTACCCACACACATTTGGAACTCTCCTGGGGTATCCTCACACATATTATTTCCTCATTTAGGGGATATTTTCGCAGAAAAGTGAAATTTTAAAAAATTCTGAAAATTGGCTGAAAATGACTAAATATGAAGGACTCATCAGGCGAATCTCTCTGGAATTGAAATCGGAACGCTCACTGACATTTCCCCTATCTGAAAGTCTGATAAACGCCGGAAAAATGACTAAGTCCAAAAAAAAAAATTTTTCACGTTTTTTCAATTTTACCCCCGTGGGATATATATTCTACCCACACACATTTGGAACTCTCCTGGGGTACCCTCACACATATTATTCCCTCATTTAGTGGATATTTTCACAAAAAAGTGAAATTTTCAAAAATTCAGAAAATTGTCTGGAAACGACTAAATATGAAGGACTAATCGGGCGAATCACTCTGGAACTTAAATGGGAATGCTCACTGACATTTCCCCTGTCTGAAAGTCTGATAAACGCTGGAAAAATGACTCAGTCCAAAAAAATTTTTTTTTCAACTTTTTTCAATTTTACCCCCGTGGGATATATATTCTACCCACACACATTTGGAACTCTCCTGGGGTATCCTCACACATATTATTCCCTCATTTAGTGGATATTTTCGCAAAAAAGTGAAATTTTCAAAAATTCTGAAAATTGGCTGAAAATGACTAAATATGAAGGACTCATCGGGCGAATCACTCTGGAATTGAAATCGGAACGCTCACTGACATTTCCCCTATCTGAAAGTCTGATAAACGCTGGAAAAATGACTCAGTCCAAAAAAAATTTTTTTTCAACTTTTTTCAATTTTACCCCCGTGGGATATATATTCTACCCACACACATTTGGAACTCTCCTGGGGTACCCTCACACATATTATTCCGTCATTTAGTGGATATTTTCACAAAAAAGTGAAATTTTCAAAAAGTCAGAAAATTGGCTGAAAAAGACTAAATATGAAGAACTCATCGGGCGAATCGCTCTGGAACTGAAATCGGAACGCTCACTGATATTTCCCCAATCTGAAAGTCTGATAAACGCCAGAAAAATGACTAAGTCCAAAAAAAATTTTTTTTCAACTTTTTTCAATTTTACCCCCGTGGGATATATATTCTACCCACACACATTTGGAACTCTCCTGGGGTACCCTCACACATATTATTCCCTCATTTAGTGGATATTTTCACAAAAAAGTGAAATTTTCAAAAATTCTGAAAATTGGCTGAAAATGACTAAATATGAAGGACTCATCGGGCGAATCGCTCTGGAACTTAAATGGGAATGCTCACTGACATTTCCCCTATCTGAAAGTCTGATAAACGCTGGAAAAATGACTAAGTCGAAAAAAAAAAATTTTTCAACTTTTTTCAATTTTACCCCCGTGGGATATATATTCTACCCACACACATTTCGAATTCTCCTGGGGTATCCTCACACATATTATTCCCTCATTTAGTGGATATTTTCACAAAAAAGTGAAATTTTCAAAAATTCTGAAAATTGGAAAAAAAAGGCTAAATAGGAACGACTCATCGGGCGAATCGCTCTGGAACTGAAATCGGAATGCTCACTGACATTTCCCATAACTGAAAGTCTGATAAACGCTGGAAAAATGACTCAGTCCAAAAAAATTTTTTTTTCAACTTTTTTCAATTTTACCCCCGTGGGATATATATTCTACCCACACACATTTGGATCTTTTCTGGGGTACCCTCACACATATTATTCCCTCATTTAGTGGATATTTTCACAAAAAAGTGAAATTTTCAAAAATTCAGAAAATTGGCTGAAAATGACTAAATATGAACGACTCATCGGGCGAATCGCTCTGGAACTGAAATCGGAACGCTCACTGATATTTCCCCAATCTGAAAGTCTGATAAACGCTGAAAAAATGACTAAGTCTAAAAAAAATTTTTTTCACCTTTTTTCAATCTTACCCCCGTGGGATATATATTCTACCCACACACATTTGGAACTCTCCTGGGGTATCCTCACACATATTATTTCCTCATTTAGGGGATATTTTCGCAGAAAAGTGAAATTTTAAAAAATTCTGAAAATTGGCTGAAAATGACTAAATATGAAGGACTCATCAGGCGAATCGCTCTGGAATTGAAATCGGAATGCTCACTGACATTTCCCCTATCTGAAAGTCTGATAAACGCCGGAAAAATGACTAAGTCCAAAAAAAAAATTTTTTACGTTTTTTCAATTTTATCCCCGTGGGATATATATTCTACCCACACACATTTGGAACTCTCCTGGGGTACCCTCACACATATTATTCCCTCATTTAGTGGATATTTTCACAAAAAGTGAAATTTTCAAAAATTCTGAAAATTGTCTGGAAACGACTAAATATGAAGGACTCATCGGGCGAATCGCTCTGGAACTAAAATCGGAACGCTCACTGATATTTCCCCAATCTGAAAGTCTGATAAACGCTGAAAAAATGACTAAGTCTAAAAAAAATTTTTTTTCACCTTTTTTCAATTTTACCCCCGTGGGATATATATTCTACCCACACACATTTGGAACTCTCCTGGGGTATCCTCACACATATTATTCCCTCATTTAGTGGATATTTTCGCAAAAAAGTGAAATTTTCAAATATTCTGAAAATTGGCTGAAAATGACTAAATATGAAGGACTCATCGGGCGAATCACTCTGGAATTGAAATCGGAACGCTCACTGACATTTCCCCTATCTGAAAGTCTGATAAACGCTGGAAAAATGACTCAGTCCAAAAAAAATTTTTTTTCAACTTTTTTCAATTTTACCCCCGTGGGATATATATTCTACCCACACACATTTGGAACTCTCCTGGGGTATCCTCACACATATTATTCCCTCATTTAGTGGATATTTTCACAAAAAAGTGAAATTTTCAAAAATTCTGAAAATTGGAAAAAAAAGGCTAAATATGAACGACTCATTGGGCGAATCGCTCTGGAACTGAAATCGGAACGCTCACTGACATTTCCCCTAACTGAAAGTCTGATAAACGCCGGAAAAATGACTCAGTCCAAAAAAATTTTTTTTTCAACTTTTTTCAATTTTACCCCCGTGGGATATATATTCTACCCACACACATTTGGAACTCTCCTGGGGTATCCTCACACATATTATTCCCTCATTTAGTGGATATTTTCACAAAAAAGTGAAATTTTCAAAAATTCAGAAAATTGGCTGAAAACGACTAAATATGGAGGACTCATCGGGCGAATCGCTCTGGAACTGAAATCGGAACGCTCACTGATATTTCCCCAATCTGAAAGTCTGATAAACGCTGAAAAAATGACTAAGTCTAAAAAAAATTTTTTTTCACCTTTTTTCAATTTTACCCCCGTGGGATATATATTCTACCCACACACATTTGGAACTCTCCTGGGGTATCCTCACACATATTATTCCCTCATTTAGTGGATATTTTCGCAAAAAAGTGAAATTTTCAAAAATTCTGAAAATTGGCTGAAAATGACTAAATATGAAGGACTCATCGGGCGAATCACTCTGGAATTGAAATCGGAACGCTCACTGACATTTCCCCTATCTGAAAGTCTGATAAACGCTGGAAAAATGACTCAGTCCAAAAAAAATTTTTTTTCAACTTTTTTCAATTTTACCCCCGTGGGATATATATTCTACCCACACACATTTGGAACTCTCCTGGGGTATCCTCACACATATTATTCCCTCATTTAGTGGATATTTTCGCAAAAAAGTGAAATTTTAAAAAATTCTGAAAATTGGCTGAAAATGACTAAATATGAAGGACTCATCAGGCGAATCGCTCTGGAATTGAAATCGGAACGCTCACTGACATTTCCCCTATCTGAAAGTCTGATAAACGCCGGAAAAATGACTAAGTCCAAAAAAAAAATTTTTCACGTTTTTTCAATTTTACCCCCGTGGGATGTATATTCTACCCACACACATTTGGAACTCTCCTGGGGTACCCTCACACATATTATTCCCTCATTTAGTGGATATTTTCACAAAAAAGTGAAATTTTCAAAAATTCAGAAAATTGTCTGGAAACGACTAAATATGAAGGACTAATCGGGCGAATCACTCTGGAACTTAAATGGGAATGCTCACTGACATTTCCCCTATCTGAAAGTCTGATAAACGCTGGAAAAATGACTCAGTCCAAAAAAATTTTTTTTTCAACTTTTTTCAATTTTACCCCCGTGGGATATATATTCTACCCACACACATTTGGAACTCTCCTGGGGTACCCTCACACATATTATTCCCTCATTTAGTGGATATTTTCACAAAAAAGTGAAATTTTCAAAAATTCAGAAAATTGGCTGAAAACGACTAAATATGGAGGACTCATCGGGCGAATCGCTCTGGAACTGAAATCGGAACGCTCACTGATATTTCCCCAATCTGAAAGTCTGATAAACGCTGAAAAAATGACTAAGTCTAAAAAAATTTTTTTTTCACCTTTTTTCAATTTTACCCCCGTGGGATATATATTCTACCCACACACATTTGGAACTCTCCTGGGGTATCCTCACACATATTATTCCCTCATTTAGTGGATATTTTCGCAAAAAAGTGAAATTTTCAAAAATTCTGAAAATTGGCTGAAAATGACTAAATATGAAGGACTCATCGGGCGAATCACTCTGGAACTTAAATGGGAACGCTCACTGACATTTCCCCTATCTGAAAGTCTGATAAACGCCGGAAAAATGACTAAGTCGAAAAAAAAAATGTTTTAAACTTTTTTCAATTTTACCCCCGTGGGATATATATTCTACCCACACACATTTGGAACTCTCCTGGGGTACCCTCACAGATATTATTCCCTCATTTAGTGGATATTTTCACAAAACAGTGAAATTTTCAAAAAGTCAGAAAATTGGCTGAAAAAGACTAAATATGAAGAACTCATTGGGCGAATCGCTCTGGAACTGAAATCGGAACGCTCACTGATATTTCCCCAATCTGAAAGTCTGATAAACGCCAGAAAAATGACTAAGTCCAAAAAAAAATTTTTTTTCAACTTTTTTCAATTTTACCCCCGTGGGATATATATTCTACCCACACACATTTGGAACTCTCCTGGGGTACCCTCACATATATTATTCCCTCATTTAGTGGATATTTTTACAAAAAAATGAAATTTTCAAAAATTCAGAAAATTGGCTGAAAACGACTAAATATGAAGGACTCATCGGGCGAATCGCTCTGGAACTGAAATCGGAATGCTCACTGACAGTTCCGCTATTTGAAAGTCTGATAAACGCTGAAAAAATGACTAAGTCCCAAAAAAATTTTTTTTCACCTTTTTTCAATTTTACCCCCGTGGGATATATATTCTACCCACACACATTTGGAACTCTCCTGGGGTACCCTCACACATATTATTCCCTCATTTAGTGGATGTTTTCTCAAAAAAGTGAAATTTTCAAAAATTCAGAAAGTTGGCTGGAAACGACTAAATATGAAGGACTCATTGGGCGAATCGCTCTGGAACTGAAATCGGAACGCTCACTGACATTTCCCCTATCTGAAAGTCTGATAAACGGCGGAAAAATGACTAAGTCGAAAAAAAAATGTTTTAAACTTTTTTCAATTTTACCCCCGTGGGATATATATTCTACCCACACACATTTGGAACTCTCCTGGGGTACCCTCACACATATTATTCCCTCATTTAGTGGATATTTTCACAAAAAAGTGAAATTTTCAAAAAAACAGAAAATTGGCTGAAAACGACTAAATATGAAGGACTCATCGGGCGAATCGCTCTGGAACTGAAATCGGAATGCTCTCTGACAGTTCCGCTATTTGAAAGTCTGATAAACGCTGAAAAAATGACTCAGTCCAAAAAAAATTTTTTTTCAACTTTTTTCAATTTTACCCCCGTGGGATATATATTTTACCCACACACATTTGGAACTCTCCTGGGGTACCCTCACACATATTATTCCCTCATTTAGTGGATATTTTCACAAAAAAGTGAAATTTTCAAAAAGTCAGAAAATTGGCTGAAAAAGACTAAATATGAAGAACTCATCGGGCGAATCGCTCTGGAACTGAAATCGGAACGCTCACTGATATTTCCCCAATCTGAAAGTCTGATAAACGCCAGAAAAATGACTAAGTCCAAAAAAAATTTTTTTTTCAACTTTTTTCAATTTTACCCCCGTGGGATATATATTCTACCCACACACATTTGGAACTCTCCTGGGGTACCCTCACACATGTTATTCCCTCATTTAGTGGATATTTTCACAAAAAAGTGAAATTTTCAAAAATTCTGAAAATTGGCTGAAAATGACTAAATATGAACGACTCATCGGGCGAATCACTCTGGAACTGAAATTGGAACGCTCTCTGACATTTCCCCTAACTGAAAGTCTGATAAACGCCGGAAAAATGACTCAGTCCAAAAAAATTTTTTTTTCAACTTTTTTCAATTTTACCCCCGTGGGATATATATTCTACCCACACACATTTGGAACTCTCCTGGGGTACCCTCACACATATTATTCCCTCATTTAGTGGATATTTTCACAAAAAAGTGAAATTTTCAAAAATTCTGAAAATTGGCTGAAAATGACTAAATATGAAGGACTCATCGGGCGAATCGCTCTGGAACTTAAATGGGAATGCTCACTGACATTTCCCCTATCTGAAAGTCTGATAAACGCTGGAAAAATGACTAAGTCGAAAAAAAAAAATTTTTCAACTTTTTTCAATTTTACCCCCGTGGGATATATATTCTACCCACACACATTTGGAATTCTCCTGGGGTATCCTCACACATATTATTCCCTCATTTAGTGGATATTTTCACAAAAAAGTGAAATTTTCAAAAATTCAGAAAATTGGCTGAAAACGACTAAATATGGAGGACTCATCGGGCGAATCGCTCTGGAACTGAAATCGGAACGCTCACTGATATTTCCCCAATCTGAAAGTCTGATAAACGCTGAAAAAATGACTAAGTCTAAAAAAATTTTTTTTTCACCTTTTTTCAATTTTACCCCCGTGGGATATATATTCTACCCACACACATTTGGAACTCTCCTGGGGTATCCTCACACATATTATTCCCTCATTTAGTGGATATTTTCGCAAAAAAGTGAAATTTTCAAAAATTCTGAAAATTGGCTGAAAATGACTAAATATGAAGGACTCATCGGGCGAATCACTCTGGAACTTAAATGGGAACGCTCACTGACATTTCCCCTATCTGAAAGTCTGATAAACGCCGGAAAAATGACTAAGTCGAAAAAAAAAATGTTTTAAACTTTTTTCAATTTTACCCCCGTGGGATATATATTCTACCCACACACATTTGGAACTCTCCTGGGGTACCCTCACAGATATTATTCCCTCATTTAGTGGATATTTTCACAAAACAGTGAAATTTTCAAAAAGTCAGAAAATTGGCTGAAAAAGACTAAATATGAAGAACTCATTGGGCGAATCGCTCTGGAACTGAAATCGGAACGCTCACTGATATTTCCCCAATCTGAAAGTCTGATAAACGCCAGAAAAATGACTAAGTCCAAAAAAAAATTTTTTTTCAACTTTTTTCAATTTTACCCCCGTGGGATATATATTCTACCCACACACATTTGGAACTCTCCTGGGGTACCCTCACATATATTATTCCCTCATTTAGTGGATATTTTTACAAAAAAATGAAATTTTCAAAAATTCAGAAAATTGGCTGAAAACGACTAAATATGAAGGACTCATCGGGCGAATCGCTCTGGAACTGAAATCGGAATGCTCACTGACAGTTCCGCTATTTGAAAGTCTGATAAACGCTGAAAAAATGACTAAGTCCCAAAAAAATTTTTTTTCACCTTTTTTCAATTTTACCCCCGTGGGATATATATTCTACCCACACACATTTGGAACTCTCCTGGGGTACCCTCACACATATTATTCCCTCATTTAGTGGATGTTTTCTCAAAAAAGTGAAATTTTCAAAAATTCAGAAAGTTGGCTGGAAACGACTAAATATGAAGGACTCATTGGGCGAATCGCTCTGGAACTGAAATCGGAACGCTCACTGACATTTCCCCTATCTGAAAGTCTGATAAACGGCGGAAAAATGACTAAGTCGAAAAAAAAATGTTTTAAACTTTTTTCAATTTTACCCCCGAGGGATATATATTCTACCCACACACATTTGGAACTCTCCTGGGGTACCCTCACACATATTATTCCCTCATTTAGTGGATATTTTCACAAAAAAGTGAAATTTTCAAAAAAACAGAAAATTGGCTGAAAACGACTAAATATGAAGGACTCATCGGGCGAATCGCTCTGGAACTGAAATCGGAATGCTCTCTGACAGTTCCGCTATTTGAAAGTCTGATAAACGCTGAAAAAATGACTAAGTCCCCCAAAAAAATTTTTTCACCTTTTTTCAATTTTACCCCCGTGGGATATATATTCTACCCACACACATTTGGAAGTCTCCTGGGGTATCCTCACACATATTATTCCCTCATTTAGTGGATATTTTCACAAAAAAGTGAAATTTTCAAAAATTCTGAAAATTGGCTGAAAATGACTAAATATGAAGGACTCATCGGGCAAATCGCTCTGGAACTGAAATGGGAAAGCTCACTGACATTTATCCTATCTGAAAGTCTGATAAACGCCGGAAAAATGACTAAGTCGAAAAAAAAAAAAAATTCAACTTTTTTCAAATTTACCCCCGTGAGATATATATTCTACCCATATACATTTGGAACTCTCCTGGGGTACCCTCACACATATTATTCCCTCATTTAGTGGATATTTTCACAAAAAAGTGAAATTTCCAAAAATTCAGGTAATTGGCTGAAAACAACTAAATATGAAGGATTCATTGGGCGAATCGCTCTGGAACTGAAATCGGAACGCTCACTGACATTTCCCCTATCTGAAAGTCTGATAAACGCCGGAAAAATGACTAAGTCCCAAAAAAATTTTTTTAAACTTTCTCAATTTTACCCCCATGGGATATATATTCTACCCATATACATTTGGAACTCTCCTGGGGTACCCTCACACATATTATTCCCTCATTTAGTGGATATTTTCACAAAAAAGTGAAATTTTCAAAAAAACAGAAAATTGGCTGAAAACGACTAAATATGAAGGACTCATCGGGCGAATCGCTCTGGAACTGAAATAGGAAAGCTCACTGACATTTATCCTATCTGAAAGTCTGATAAACGCCGGAAAAACGACTAAGTCCAAAAAAAATTTTTTTCAACTTTTTTAAATTTTACCCCCGTGGGATATATATTCTACCCACACACATTTGGAACTCTCCTGGGGTACCCTCACACATATTATTCCCTCATTTAGTGGATATTTTCACAAAAAAGTGAAATTTTCAAAAATTCAGAAAATTGGCTGAAAACGACTAAATATGAAGGACTCATCGGGCGAATCGCTCTGGAACTGAAATCGGAATGCTCACTGACAGTTCTGCTATTTGAAAGTCTGATAAACGCTGAAAAAATGACTAAGTCCCCCAAAAAAATTTTTTCACCTTTTTTCAATTTTACCCCCGTGGGATATATATTCTACCCATATACATTTGGAACTCTCCTGGGGTACCATCACACATATTATTCCCTCATTTAGTGGATATTTTCACAAAAAAGTGAAATTTTCAAAAATTCAGAAAATTGGCTGAAAACAACTAAATATGAAGGACTCATCGGGCGAAGCGCTCTGGAACTGAAATCGGAATGCTCACTGACATTTCCCCTATCTGAAAGTCTGATAAACGCCGGAAAAATGACTAAGTCTAAAAAAAAATTTTTTTCAACTTTTTTCAATTTTACCCCCGTGGGATATATATTCTACCCACACACATTTGGAACTCTCCTGGGGTACCCTCACACATATTATTCCCTCATTTAGTGGATATTTTCACAAAAAAGTGAAATTTTCAAAAATTCTGAAAATTGGCTGAAAATGACTAAATATGAACGACTCATCGGGCAAATCACTCTGGAACTGAAATTGGAACGCTCACTGACATTTACCCTTTCTGAAAGTCTGATAAACGCCGGAAAAATGACTAGATCTAAAAAAAAATTTTTTTCAACTTTTTTCAATTTTACCCCCGTGGGATATATATTCTACCCACACACATTTGGAACTCTCCTGGGGTACCCTCACACATATTATTCCCTCATTTAGTGGATATTTTCACAAAAAAGTGAAATTTCCAAAATTCAGAAAATTGGCTGAAAATGACTAAATATGAAGGACTCATCGGGCGAATCGCTCTGGAACTGAAATCGAAACGCTCACTGACATTTCTCCTATCTGAAAGTCTGATAAACGCCGGAAAAATGACTAAGCCGAAAAAAAAAAAAATTTCAACTTTTTTCAATTTTACCCCCGTGGGATATATATTCTACCCATATACATTTGGAACTCTCCTGGGGTACCCTCACACATATTATTCCCTCATTTAGTGGATATTTTCACAAAATAGTGAAATTTTCAAAAGTTCAGAAAATTGGCTGAAAACAACTAAATATGAAGGATTCATTGGGCGAATCGCACTGGAACTGAAATCGGAATGCTCACTGACATTTCTCCTAAATGAAAGTCTGATAAACGCCGGAAAAATGACTAAGTCTAAAAAAAAATTTTTTTCAACTTTTTTCAATTTTACCCCCTTGAGATATATATTCTACCCACACACATTTGGAACTCTCCTGGGGTACCCTCACACATATTATTCCCTCATTTAGTGGATATTTTAACAAAAAAGTGAAATTTTCAAAAATTCTGAAAATTGGCTGAAAATGACTAAATATGAACGACTCATCGGGCAAATCACTCTGGAACTGAAATTAGAACGCTCACTGACATTTCCCCTAACTGAAAGTCTGATAAACGCCGGAAAAATGACTAAGTCCAAAAAAATTTTTTTTAAACTTTCTTCAATTTTACCCCCATGGGATATATATTCTACCCATATACATTTGGAACTCTCCTGGGGTACCATCACACATATTATTCCCTCATTTAGTGGATATTTTCACAAAAAAAGTAAAATTTTCAAAAATTCTGAAAATTGGCTGAAAATGACTAAATTTGAAGGACTCATCGGGCGAATCGCTCTGGAACTGAAATCGAAACACTCACTGACATTTCTCCTATCTGAAAGTCTGATAAACGCCGGAAAAATGACTAAGTCTAAGAAAAAAATTTTTTCTACTTTTTTCAATTTTACCCCCGTGGGATATATATTCTACCCATATACATTTGGAACTCTCCTGGGGTACCCTCACACATATTATTCCCTCATTTAGTGGATATTTTCACAAAAAAGTGAAATTTTCAAAAATTCAGAAAATTGGCTGACAATGACTAAATATGAAGGACTCATCGGGCGAATCGCTCTGGAACTGAAATTGAAGCGCTCACTGACATTTCTCCTATCTGAAAGTCTGATAAACGCCGGAAAAATGACTAAGTCGAAAAAAAAAAATTTCAACTTTTTTCAATTTTACCCCCGTGGGATATATATTCTACCCACACACATTTGGAACTCTCCTGGGGTACCCTCACACATATTGTTCCCTCATTTAGTGGATATTTTCACAAAAAAGTGAAATTTTCAAAAATTCAGAAAATTGGCTGGAAACGACTAAATATGAAGGACTCATCGGGCGAATCACTCTGAAACTTAAATGGGAACGCTCACTGACATTTCCCCTATCTGAAAGTCTGATAAACGCCGGAAAAATGACTAAGTCAAAAAAAAAAATGTTTTAAACTTTTTTCTATTTTACCCCCGTGGGATACATATTCTACCCACACACATTTGGAACTCTCCTGGGGTACCCTCACACATATTATTCCCTCATTTAGTGGATATTTTCACAAAAATGTGAAATTTTCAAAAAGTCAGAAAATTGGCTGAAAAAGACTAAATATGAAGAACTCATCGGGCGAATCGCTCTGGAACTGAAATCGGAATGGTCACTGATATTTCCCCAATCTGAAAGTCTGATAAACGCCAGAAAAATGACTAAGTCCCCCAAAAAATTTTTTTCACCTTTTTTCAATTTTACCCCCGTGGGATATATATTCTACCCACACACATTTGGAACTCTCCTGGGGTACCCTCACACATATTATTCCCTCATTTAGTGGATATTTTCACAAAAAAGTGAAATTTTCAAAAATTCAGAAAATTGGCTGAAAATGACTAAATATGAACGACTCATCGGGCGAATCCCTCTGGAGCTGAAATTGGAACGCTCACTGACATTTCCCCTAACTGAAAGTCTGATAAACGCCGGAAAAATGACTAAGTCCAAAAAAAATTTTTTTTCAACTTTTTTCAATTTTACCCTCGTGGGATATATATTCTACCCACACACATTTGGAACTCTCCTGGGGTACCCTCACACATATTATTCCCTCATTTAGTGGATATTTTCACAAAAAAGTGAAATTTTCAAAAAAACAGAAAATTGGCTGAAAACGCCTAAATATGAAGGACTCATCGGGCGAATCGCTCTGGAACTGAAATCGGAATGGTCACTGATATTTCCCCAATCTGAAAGTCTGATAAACGCCAGAAAAATGACTAAGTCCCCCAAAAAATTTTTTTAAACTTTTTTCAATTTTACCCCCGTGGGATATATATTCTACCCACACACATTTGGAAGTCTCCTGGGGTATCCTCACACATATTATTCCCTCATTTAGTGGATATTTTCACAAAAAAGTGAAATTTTCAAAAATTCTGAAAATTGGCTGAAAATGACTAAATATGAAGGACTCATCGGGCAAATCGCTCTGGAACTGAAATGGGAAAGCTCAGTGCCATTTATCCTATCTGAAAGTCTGATAAACGCCGGAAAAATGACTAAGTCGAAAAAAAAAAAAAATTCAACTTTTTTCAAATTTACCCCCGTGGGATATATATTCTACCCATATACATTTGGAACTCTCCTGGGGTACCCTCACACATATTATTCCCTCATTTAGTGGATATTTTCACAAAAAAGTGAAATTTCCAAAAATTCAGGTAATTGGCTGAAAACAACTAAATATGAAGGATTCATTGGGCGAATCGCTCTGGAACTGAAATCGGAACGCTCACTGACATTTCCCCTATCTGAAAGTCTGATAAACGCCGGAAAAATGACTAAGTCCAAAAAAAATTTTTTTAAACTTTCTCAATTTTACCCCCATGGGATATATATTCTACCCATATACATTTGGAACTCTCCTGGGGTACCATCACACATATTATTCCCTCATTTAGTGGATATTTTCACAAAAAAGTGAAATTTTCAAAAATTCAGAAAATTGGCTGGAAACGACTAAATATGAAGGACTCATCGGGCGAATCACTCTGAAACTTAAATGGGAACGCTCACTGACATTTCCCCTATCTGAAAGTCTGATAAACGCCGGAAAAATGACTAAGTCAAAAAAAAAAATGTTTTAAACTTTTTTCTATTTTACCCCCGTGGGATACATATTCTACCCACACACATTTGGAACTCTCCTGGGGTACCCTCACACATATTATTCCCTCATTTAGTGGATATTTTCACAAAAAAGTGAAATTTTCAAAAATTCAGAAAATTGGCTGAAAATGACTAAATATGAACGACTCATCGGGCGAATCCCTCTGGAGCTGAAATTGGAACGCTCACTGACATTTCCCCTAACTGAAAGTCTGATAAACGCCGGAAAAATGACTAAGTCCAAAAAAAATTTTTTTTCAACTTTTTTCAATTTTACCCTCGTGGGATATATATTCTACCCACACACATTTGGAACTCTCCTGGGGTACCCTCACACATATTATTCCCTCATTTAGTGGATATTTTCACAAAAAAGTGAAATTTTCAAAAAAACAGAAAATTGGCTGAAAACGCCTAAATATGAAGGACTCATCGGGCGAATCGCTCTGGAGCTGAAATGGGAAAGCTCACTGACATTTATCCTATCTGAAAGTCTGATAAACGCCGGAAAAATGACCAAGTCCAAAAAATTTTTTTTCAACTTTTTTCAATTTTACCCCCGTGGGATATATATTCTACCCACACACATTTGGAACTCTCCTGGGGTACCCTCACACATATTATTCCCTCATTTAGTGGATATTTTCACAAAAAAGTGAAATTTTCAAAAAAACTGAAAATTGGCTGAAAACGCCTAAATATGAAGGACTCATCGGGCGAATCGCTCTGGAGCTGAAATGGGAAAGCTCACTGACATTTATCCTATCTGAAAGTCTGATAAACGCCGGAAAAACGACTAAGTCCAAAAAAAATTTTTTTCAACTTTTTTCAATTTTACCCCGTGGGATATATATTCTACCCACACACATTTGGAACTCTCCTGGGGTACCCTCACACATATTATTCCCTCATTTAGTGGATATTTTCACAAAAAAATGAAATTTTCAAAAATTCAGAAAATTGGCTGAAAACGACTAAATATGAAGGACTCATCGGGCGAATCGCTCTGGAACTGAAATCGGAATGCTCACTGACAGTTCCGCTATTTGAAAGTCTGATAAACGCTGAAAAAATGACTAAGTCCCCCAAAAAAATTTTTTCACCTTTTTTCAATTTTACCCCCGTGGGATATATATTCTACCCATTTACATTTGGAACTCTCCTGGGGTACCCTCACACATATTATTCCCTCATTTAGTGGATATTTTCACAAAAAAGTGAAATTTTCAAAAATTTTGAAAATTGGCTGAAAATGACTAAATATGAAAGACTCATCGGGCAAATCACTCTGGAACTGAAATTGGAACGCTCACTGACATTTCCCCTAACTGAAAGTCTGATAAACGCCGGAAAAATGACTAAGTGTAAAAAAAAATTTTTTTCTACTTTTTTCAATTTTACCCCCGTGGGATATATATTCTACCCATGTACATTTGGATCTCTCCTGGGGTACCCTTACACATATTATTCCCTCATTTAGTGGATATTTTCACAAAAAAGTGAAATTTTCAAAAATTCTGAAAATTGGCTGAAAATGACTAAATATGAAGGATACATTGGTCAAATCGCTCTGGAACTGAAATCGGAACGCTCACTGACATTTCCCCTATCTGAAAGTCTGATAAACGCCGGAAAAATGACTAAGTCTAAAAAAAAATTTTTTTCAACTTTTTTCAATTTTACCCCCGTGGGATATATATTCTACCCACACACATTTGGAACTCTCCTGGGGTACCCTCACACATATTATTCCCTTATTTAGTGGATATTTTCACAAAAAAGTGAAATTTTCAAATATTCTGAAAATTACCTGAAAATGACTAAATATGAACGACTCATCGGGCAAATCACTCTGGAACTGAAATTGGAACGCTCACTGACATTTCCCCTATCTGAAAGTCTGATAAACGCCGGAAAAATGACTAAGTCCAAAAAAAATTTTTTTAAACTTTTTTCAATTTTACCCCTGTGGGATATATATTCTACCCATATACATTTGGAACTCTCCTGGGGTACCCTCACACATATTATTCCCTCATTTAGTGGATATTTTCACAAAAAAGTGAAATTTTCTAAAATTCAGAAAATTGGCTGAAAATGACTAAATATGAAGGACACATTGGGCGAATCGCTCTGGAACTGAAATCGGAACGCTCACTGACATTTCCCCTATCTGAAAGTCTGATAAACGCTGAAAAAATGACTAAGTCCAAAAAAAATTTTTTTTAACTTTTTTCAAGTTTTACCCCCGTGGGATATATATTCTACCCACACACATTTGGAACTCTCCTGGGGTACCCTCACACATATTATTCCCTCATTTAGTGGATATTTTCACAAAAAAGTGAAATTTTCAAAAATTCAGAAAATTGGCTGAAAACGAATAAATATGAAGGACTCATCGGGCGAATCGCTCTGGAACTGAAATCGAACGCTCACTGACATTTCCCCTATCTGAAAGTCTGCTAAACGCTGAAAAAATGACTGAGTCCAAAAAAATTTTTTTAAACTTTTTTCAATTTTACCCCCGTGGGATATATATTCTACCCACACACATTTGGAACTCTCCTGGGGTACCCTCACACATATTATTCCCTCATTTAGTGGATATTTTCACAAAAAAGTGAAATTTTCAAAAATTCAGAAAATTGGCTGAAAATGACTAAATATGAACGACTCATCGGGCGAATCCCTCTGGAGCTGAAATTGGAACGCTCACTGACATTTCCCCTAACTGAAAGTCTGATAAACGCCGGAAAAATGACTAAGTCGAAAAAAAAAAAAATTTCAACTTTTTTCAATTTTACCCCCGTGGGATATATATTCTACCCATATACATTTGGACCTCTCCTGGGGTACCCTCACACATATTATTCACTCATTTAGTGGATATTTTCACAAAAAAGTGAAATTTTCAAAAATTCTGAAAATTGGCTGAAAACAACTAAATATGAAGGACTCATTGGGCGAATCGCTCTGGAATTGAAATCGGAACGCTCACTGACATTTCCCCTATCTGAAAGTCTGATAAACGCCGGAAAAATGAATAAGTCCAAAAAAAATTTTTTCAACTTTTTTCAATTTTACCCCCGTGGGATATATATTCTACCAGACACATTTGGAACTCTCCTGGGGTACCCTCACACATATTATTCCCTCATTTAGTGGATATTTTCACAACAAAGTGAAATTTTCAAAAATTCAGAAAATTCGCTGAAAATGACTAAATATGAAGGACACATTGGGCGAATCGCTCTGGAACTGAAATCGGAACGCTCACTGACATTTCCCCTATTTGAAAGTCTGATAAACGCCGGAAAAATGACTAAGTCCCAAAAAATTTTTTTTAAACTTTTTTCAATTTTAACCCCGTGGGATATATATTCTACCCACACACATTTGGAACTCTCCTGGGGTACCCTTACACGTATTATTCCCTCATTTAGTGGAATTTTCACAAAAAAGTGAAATTTTCACAAAAAAATTAAGAAAATTGGCTGAAAATGACTAAATATGAAGGACACATTGGGCGAATCGCTCTGGAACTGAAATCGGAACGCTCACTAACATTTCCCCTATCTGAAAGTCTGATAAACGCCAGAAAAATGACTAAGTCGAAAAAAAAAATGTTTTAACTTTTTTCAATTTTACCCCCGTGGGATATATATTCTACCCATATACATTTGGAACTCTCCTGGGGTACCCTCACACATATTATTCCCTCATTTAGTGGATATTTTCACAAAAAAGTGAAATTTTCAAAAATTCAGAAAATTGGCTGAAAACAAATAAATATGAAGGACTCATCGGGCGAATCGCTCTGGAACTGAAATCAGTACGCTCACTGACATTTCCCCTATCTGAAAGTCTGCTAAACGCTGAAAAAATGACTAAGACCAAAAAAAATTTTTTAAACTTTTTTCAATTTTACCCCCGTGGGATATATATTCTACCCACACACATTTGGAACTCTCCTGGGGTACCCTCACACATATTATTCCCTCATTTAGTGGATATTTTCACAAAAAGTGAAATTTTCAAAAATTCAGAAAATTGGCTGAAAATGACTAAATATGAAGGACTCATCGGGTGAATCGCTCTGGAACTGAAATCGGAATGCTCACTGACATTTCCGCTATTTGAAAGTCTGATAAACGCTGAAAAAATGACTAAGTCCAAAAAAAAATTTTTTTCACCTTTTTTCAATTTTACCCCCGTGGGATATATATTCTACCCACACACATTTGGAACTCTCCTGGGGTACCCTCACACATATTATTCCCTCATTTAGTGGATATTTTCACAAAAAAGTGAAATTTTCAAAAATTCAGAAAATTAGCTGAAAACGACTAAATATGAAGGACTCATAGGGCGAATCGCTCTGGAACTGAAATCGGAACGCTCACTGACATTTCCCCTATCTGAAAGTCTGATAAACGCCGGAAAAATGACTAAGTCTAAAAAAAAATTTTTTTCAACTTTTTTCAATTTTACCCCCGTGGGATATATATTCTACCCACACACATTTGGAACTCTCCTGGGGTACCCTCACACATATTATTCCCTCATTTAGTGGATATTTTCACAAAAAAGTGAAATTTTCAAAAATTCAGAAAATTGGCTGAAAACGACTAAATATGAAGGACTCATCGGGCGAATCGCTCTGGAACTGAAATCGGAACGCTCACTGACATTTCCCCTATCTGAAAGTCTGATAAACGCCGGAAAAATGACTTAGTCCAAAAAAATTTTTTTCAACTTTTTTCAATTTTACCCCCGTGGGATATATATTCTACCCACACACATTTGGAACTCTCCTGGGGTACCCTCACACATATTATTCCCTCATTTAGTGGATATTTTCACAAAAAAGTGAAATTTTCAAAAATTCAGAAAATTGGCTGAAAAAGACTAAATATGAACGACTCATCGGGCAAATCACTCTGGAACTGAAATTGGAACGCTCACTGACATTTCTCCTAACTGAAAGTCTGATAAACGCCGGAAAAATGACTAAGTTCAAAAAAATTTTTTTTTAATATTTTTCAATTTTACCCCCGTGGGATATATATTCTACCCATATACATTTGGAACTCTCCTGGGGTACCCTTACACATATTATTCCCTCATTTAGTGGATATTTTCACAAAAAAGTGAAATTTTCAAAAATTCTGAAAATTGGCTGAAAATGACTAAATATGAAGGATACATTGGTCAAATCACTCTGGAACTGAAATCGGAACGCTCACTAACATTTCCCATATCTGAAAGTCTGATAAACGCCGGAAAAATGACTAAGTCGAAAAAAAAAAAAATTTCAACTTTTTTCAATTTTACCCCCGTGGGATATATATTCTACCCACACACATTTGGAACTCTCCTGGGGTACCCTCACACATATTATTCCCTCATTTAGTGGATATTTTCACAAAAAAGTGAAATTTTCGAAAATTGGCTGAAAATGACTAAATATGAAGGACTCATCGGGCAAATCGCTCTGGAACTGAAATTGGAACGCTCACTGACATTTCCCCTATCTGAAAGTCTGATAAACGCCGGAAAAATGACTAAGTCCAGAAAAATATTTTTAAACTTTTTTCAATTATACCCCTGTGGGATATATATTCTACCCATATACATTTGGAACTCTCCTGGGGTACCCTCACACATATTATTCCCTCATTTAGTGGATATTTTCACAAAAAAGTGAAATTTTCAAAAATTCAGAAAATTGGCTGAAAATGACTAAATATGAAGGACACATTGGGCGAATCGCTCTGGAACAGAAATCGGAACGCTCACTAACATTTCCCCTATCTGAAAGTCTGATGAACGCCAGAAAAATGACTAAGTCGAAAAAAAAAAAAATTCAACTTTTTTCAATTTTACCCCCGTGGGATATATATTCTACCCATATACATTTGGAACTCTCCTGGGGTACCCTCACACATATTATTCCCTCATTTAGTGGATATTTTCACAAAAAAGTGAAATTTTCTAAAATTCAGAAAATTGGCTGAAAATGACTAAATATGAAGGACACATTGGGCGAATCGCTCTGGAACTGAAATCGGAACGCTCACTGACATTTCCCCTATCTGAAAGTCTGATAAACGCCGGAAAAATGACTAAGACCAAAAAAAATTTTTTAAACTTTTTTCAATTTTACCCCCGTGGGATATATATTCTACCCACACACATTTGGAACTCTCCTGGGGTACCCTCACACATATTATTCCCTCATTTAGTGGATATTTTCACAAAAAAGTGAAATTTTCAAAAATTCAGAAAATTGGCTGAAAACGAATAAATATGAAGGACTCATTGGGCGAATCGCTCTGGAACTGAAATCGGAATGCTCACTGACATTTCCCCTATCTGAAAGTCTGATAAACGCCGGAAAAATGACTAAGTCCAAAAAAATTTTTTTCAACTTTTTTCAATTTTACCCCTGTGGGATATATATTCTACCCACACACATTTGGAACTCTCCTGGGGTACCCTCACACATATTATTCCCTCATTTAGTGGATATTTTCACAAAAAAGTGAAATTTTCAAAAATTCAGAAAATTGGCTGAAAACGACTAAATATGAAGGACTCATCGGGCAAATCGCTCTGGAACTGAAATGGGAAAGCTCACTGACATTTCTCCTATCTGAAAGTCTGATAAACGCCGGAAAAATTACTAAGTCTAAAAAAAAAATTTTTTCAACTTTTTTCAATTTTACCACCGTGGTATATATATTCTACCCACACACATTTGGAACTCTCCTGGGGTACACTCACACATATTATTTCCTCATTTAGTGGATATTTTCACAAAAAGTGAAATTTTCAAAAATTCAGAAAATTGGCTGAAAATGACTAAATATGAAGGAGTCATCGGGCGAATCGCTCTGGAACTGAAATCGGAATGCTCACTGACATTTTTGCTATTTGAAAGTCTGATAAACGCTGAAAAAATGACTAAGTCCAAAAAAAAATTTTTTTTACCTTTTTTCAATTTTACCCCCGTGGGATATATATTCTACCCACACACATTTGGAACTCTCCTGGGGTACCCTCACACATATTATTCCCTCATTTAGTGGATATTTTCACAAAAAAGTGAAATTTTCAAAAATTCAGAAAATTGGCTGAAAACAACTAAATATGAAGGACTCATTGGGCGAATGGCTCTGGAACTGAAATCGGAATGCTCACTGACATTTCCCCTATCTGAAAGTCTGATAAACGCCGGAAAAATGACTAAGTCCAAAAAAATTTTTTTCAACTTTTTTCAATTTTACCCCTGTGGGATATATATTCTACCCACACACATTTGGAACTCTCCTGGGGTACCCTCACACATATTATTCCCTCATTTAGTGGATATTTTCACAAAAAAGTGAAATTATCAAAAATTCTGAAAATTGGCTGAAAACGTCTAAATATGAAGGACTCATCGGGTGAATCGCTCTGGAACTGAAATCGGAACGCTCATTGACATTTCCCCTATCTGAAAGTCTGATAAACGCTGAAAAAATGACTGAGTCCAAAAAAATTTTTTTAAACTTTTTTCAATTTTACCCCCGTGGGATATATATTCTACACACACACATTTGGAACTCTCCTGGGGTACCCTCACACATATTATTCCCTCATTTAGTGGATATTTTCACAAAAAAGTGAAATTTTCAAAAATTCAGAAAATTGGCTGAAAATGACTAAATATGAACGACTCATCGGGCGAATCCCTCTGGAGCTGAAATCGGAACGCTCACTGACATGTCCCCTAACTGAAAGTCTGATAAACGCCGGAAAAATGACTAAGACCAAAAAAAATTTTTTAAACTTTTTTCAATTTTACCCCCGTTGGATATATATTCTACCCACACACATTTGGAACTCTCCTGGGGTACCCTCACACATATTATTCCCTCATTTAGTGGATATTTTCACAAAAAAGTGAAATTTTCAAAAATTCAGAAAATTGGCTGAAAACGAATGAATATGAAGGACTCATTGGCCGAATCGCTCTGGAACTGAAATCGGAACGCTCACTGACATTTCCCCTATCTGAAAGCCTGATAAACGGCGGAAAAATGACTAAGTCCCAAAAAATTTTTTTTTAACTTTTTTCAATTTTACCCCCGTGGGATATATATTCTACCCACACACATATGGAACTCTCCTGGGGTACCCTCACACATATTATTCCCTCATTTAGTGGATATTTTCACAAAAAAGTGAAATTTTCAAAAATTCAGAAAATTGGCTGAAAACGACTAAATATGAAGGACTCTTCGGGCGAATCGCTCTGGAACTGAAATCGGAATGCTCACTGACATTTCCGCTATTTGAAAGTTTGATAAACGCTGAAAAAATGACTAAGACCAAAAAAAAAATTTTTTTCACCTTTTTTCAATTTTACCCCCGTGGGATATATATTCTACCCACACACATTTGGAACTCTCCTGGGGTACCCTCACACATATTATTCCCTCATTTAGTGGATATTTTCACAAAAAAGTGAAATTTTCAAAAATTCTGAAAATTGGCTGAAAATGACTAAATATGAAGGACTCATCGGGCAAATCGCTCTGGAACTGAAATGGGAATGCTCACTGACATTTCTCCTATCTGAAAGTCTGATAAACGCCGGAAAAATGACTAAGTCTAAAAAAAAATTTTTTTCAACTTTTTTCAATTTTAACCCCGTGGTATATATATTCTACCCACACACATTTGGAACTCTCCTGGGGTACCCTCACACATATTATTCCCTCATTTAGTGCATATTTTCACAAAAAAGTGAAATTATCAAAAGTTCTGAAAATTGGCGGAAAACGACTAAATATGAACGACTCATCGGGTGAATCGCTCTGGAACTGAAATCGGAACGCTCACTGACATTTCCCCTATCTGAAAGTCTGATAAACGCTGAAAAAATGACTAAGTTCAAAAAAAATTTTTTTCAACTTTTTTCAATTTTTACCCCCGTGGGATATATATTCTACCCACACACATTTGGAACGCTCCTGGGGTACCCTCACACATATTATTCCCTCATTTAGTGGATATTTTCACAAAAAAGTGAAATTTTCAAAAATTCAGAAAATTGGCTGAAAACAAATAAATATGAAGGACTCATCGGGCGAATCGCTCTGGAACTGAAATCGGAACGCTCACTGACATTTCCCCTATTTGAAAGTCTGCTAAACGCTGAAAAAATGACTGAGTCCAAAAAAATTTTTTTCAACTTTTTTCAATTTTACCCCTGTGGTATATATATTCTACCTACACACATTTGGAACTCTCCTGGGGTACCCTCACACATATTATTCCCTCATTTAGTGTATATTTTCACAAAAAAGTGAAATTTTCAAAAATTCTGAAAATTGGCTGAAAACGACTAAATATGAAGGATTCATCGGGCGAATCGCTCTGGAACTGAAATCGGAACGCTCACTGACATTTCCCCTATCTGAAAGTCTGATAAACGCCAGAAAAATGACTAAGTCCAAAAAAATTTTTTTAAACTTTTTTCAATTTTACCCCCGTGGTATATATATTCTACCTACACACATTTGGAACTCTCCTGGCGTACCCTTACACATATTATTAGCTCATTTAGTGTAAATTTTCACAAAAAAGTGAAATTTTCAAAAATTCAGAAAATTGGCTGAAAACTACTAAATATGAAGGACTCATCGGGTGAATCGCTCTGGAACTGAAATCGGAAAGCTCACTGACATTTCCCCTATCTGAAAGTCTAATGAACGCCGGAAAAATGACTAAGTCCCAAAAAAAATTTTTTTCAACTTTTTTCAATTTTACCCCCGTGGGATATATATTCTCCCCACACACATTTGGAACTCTCCTGGGGTACCCTCACACATATTATTTCCTCATTTAGTGGATATTTTCACAAAAAAGTGAAATTTTCAAAAATTCAGAAAATTGGCTGAAAACGACTAAATATGAAGGACTCATCGGGCGAATCGCTCTGGAACTGAAATCGGAACGCTCACTGACATTTCCCCTATCTGAAAGTCTGATAAACACCGGAAAAATGACTAAGTCCCAAAAAAATTTTTTTAAAACTTTTTTCAATTTTACACCCTTGGGATATATATTCTAACCACACACATTTGGAACTCTCCTGGGGTACCCTCACACATATTATTCCCTCATTTAGTGGATATTTTCACAAAAAAGTGAAATTTACAAAAATTCAGAAAATTGGCTGAAAACAACTAAATATGAAGGACTCATCGGGCGAATCGCTCTGGAACTGAAATCGGAACGCTCTCTGACATTTCCCCTTTCTGAAAGTCTGATAAACGCCAGAAAAATAACTAAGTCCAAAAAATTTTTTTTCAACTTTTTTCAATTTTACCCCTCCCTATGGGATATATATTCTACCCACACACATTTGGAACTCTCCTGGGGTACCCTCACACATATTATTCCCTCATTTAATGGATATTTTCACAAAAAAGTAAAATTTTCAAAAATTCAGAAAATTTTCTGAAAATGACTAAATATGAACGACTCATCGGGCGAATCGCTCTGGAACTGAAATTGGAATGCTCACTGACATTTCCCCTAACCGAGAGTCTGATAAACGCCGGAAAAATGACAGTCCAAAAAAAATTTTTTTCAATTTTTCCCCCGTGGTATATATATTCTACCCACACACATTTGGAACTCTCCTGGGGTACCCTCACACATATTATTCCCTCATTTAGTGGATATTTTCACAAAAAAGTGAAATTTTCAAAAATTCAGAAAATTGGCTGAAAACGACTAAATATGAAGGATTCATCGGGCGAATCGCTCTGGAACTGAAATCGGAACGCTCACTGACATTTCCCCTATCTGAAAGTCTGATAAACGCCGGAAAAATGACTAAGTCCAAAAAAATTTTTTTAAACTTTTTTCAATTTTACCCCCGTGGTATATATATTCTACCTACACACATTTGGAACTCTCCTGGCGTACCCTTACACATATTATTCCCTCATTTAGTGTAAATTTTCACAAAAAAGTGAAATTTTCAAAAATTCAGAAAATTGGCTGAAAACTACTAAATATGAAGGACTCATCGGGTGAATCGCTCTGGAACTGAAATCGGAATGCTCACTGACATTTCCCCTATCTGAAAGTCTGATGAACGCCGGAAAAATGACTAAGTCCCAAAAAAAATTTTTTTCAACTTTTTTCAATTTTACCCCCGTGGGATATATATTCTCCCCACACACATTTGGAACTCTCCTGGGGTACCCTCACACATATTATTCCCTCATTTAGTGGATATTTTCACAAAAAAGTGAAATTTTCAAAAATTCAGAAAATTGGCTGAAAACGACTAAATATGAAGGACTCATCGGGCGAATCGCTCTGGAACTGAAATCGGAACGCTCACTGACATTTCCCCTATCTGAAAGTCTGATAAACGCCGGAAAAATGACTAAGTCCCAAAAAAATTTTTTTAAAACTTTTTTCAATTTTACACCCTTGGGATATATATTCTACCCACACACATTTGGAACTCTCCTGGGGTACCCTCACACATATTATTCCCTCATTTAGTGGATATTTTCACAAAAAAGTGAAATTTACAAAAATTCAGAAAATTGGCTGAAAACAACTAAATATGAAGGACTCATCGGGCGAATCGCTCTGGAACTGAAATCGGAACGCTCTCTGACATTTCCCCTTTCTGAAAGTCTGATAAACGCCAGAAAAATAACTAAGTCCAAAAAATTTTTTTTCAACTTTTTTCAATTTTACCCCTCCCTATGGGATATATATTCTACCCACACACATTTGGAACTCTCCTGGGGTACCCTCACACATATTATTCCCTCATTTAATGGATATTTTCACAAAAAAGTAAAATTTTCAAAAATTCAGAAAATTTTCTGAAAATGACTAAATATGAACGACTCATCGGGCGAATCGCTCTGGAACTGAAATTCGAATGCTCACTGACATTTCCCCTAACCGAGAGTCTGATAAACGCCGGAAAAATGACAGTCCAAAAAAAATTTTTTTCAATTTTTCCCCCGTGGTATATATATTCTACCCACACACATTTGGAACTCTCCTGGGGTACCCTCACACATATTATTCCCTCATTTAGTGGATATTTTCACAAAAAAAGTGAAATTTTCAAAAATTCTGAAAATTGGCTGAAAACGAATAAATATGAAGGACTCATCGGGCGAATCGCTCTGGAACTGAAATCGGAACGCTCACTGACATTTCCCCTATCTGAAAGTCTGATAAACGCCGGAAAAATGTCTAAGTCCAAAAACATTTTTTTCAACTTTTTTCAATTTTACCCCCGTGGGATATATATTCTACCCACACACATTTGGAACTCTCCTGGGGTACCTTCACACATATTATTCCCTCATTTAGTGGATATTTTCACAAAAAAGTGAAATTTTCAAAAATTCAGAAAATTGGCTGAAAATGACTAAATATGAAGGACTCATTAAGCGAATCGCTCTGGAACTGAAATCGGAATGCTCACTGACATTTCCCCTATCTGAAAGTCTGATAAACGCCGGAAAAATGACTAAGTCCAAAAAAAATTTTTTAAACTTTTTTCAATTTTACCCCCGTGGTATATATATTCTACCTACACACATTTGGAACTCTCCTGGCATACCCTCACACATATCATTCCCTCATTGAGTGTATATTTTCACAAAAAAGTGAAATTTTCAAAAATTCAGAAAATTGGCTGAAAACGACTAAATATGAAGGACTCATCGGGCGAATCGCTCTGGAACTGAAATCGGAATGCTCACTGACATTTCTCCTATCTGAAAGTCTGATAAACGCCGGAAAAATGACTACGGCTAAAAAAAAATTTTTTTCAACTTTTTTCAAATGTACCCCCGTGGTATATATATTCTACCCTCACACATATTATTCCCTCATTTAGTGGATATTTTCACAAAAAAGTGAAATTTTCAAAAATTCAGAAAATTGGCTGAAAACGACTAAATATGAAGGACTTATCGGGCTAATCGCTCTGGAACTGAAATCGGAATGCTCACTGACATTTCCGCTATTTGAAAGTCTGATAAACGCTGAAAAAATGTCTAAGTCCAAAAAAAAATTTTTTTCACCTTTTTTCAATTTTACCCCTGTGGGATATATGTTCTACCCACACACATTTTGAACTCTCCTGGGGTACCCTCACACATATTATTCCCTCATTTAGTGGATATTTTCACAAAAAAGTGAAATTTTCAAAAATTCAGAAAATTGGCTGAAAATGACTAAATATGAAGGACTCATCGGGCGAATTGCTCTGGAACTGAAATCGGAATGCTCACTGACATTTCCGCTATTTGAAAGTCTGATAAACGCTGAAAAAATGACTAAGACCAAAAAAAAAATTTTTTTCACCTTTTTTCAATTTTACCCCCGTGGGATATATATTCTACCCACACACATTTGGAACTCTCCTGGGGTACCCTCACACATATTATTCCCTCATTTAGTGGATATTTTCACAAAAAAGTGAAATTTTCAAAAATTCAGAAAATTGGCTGAAAACGACTAAATATGAAGGATTCATCGGGCGAATCGCTCTGGAACTGAAATCGGAACGCTCACTGACATTTCCCCTATCTGAAAGTCTGATAAACGCCGGAAAAATGACTAAGTCCAAAAAAATTTTTTTAAACTTTTTTCAATTTTACCCCCGTGGTATATATATTCTACCTACACACATTTGGAACTCTCCTGGCGTACCCTTACACATATTATTAGCTCATTTAGTGTAAATTTTCACAAAAAAGTGAAATTTTCAAAAATTCAGAAAATTGGCTGAAAACTACTAAATATGAAGGACTCATCGGGTGAATCGCTCTGGAACTGAAATCGGAATGCTCACTGACATTTCCCCTATCTGAAAGTCTGATGAACGCCGGAAAAATGACTAAGTCCCAAAAAAAATTTTTTTCAACTTTTTTCAATTTTACCCCCGTGGGATATATATTCTCCCCACACACATTTGGAACTCTCCTGGGGTACCCTCACACATATTATTTCCTCATTTAGTGGATATTTTCACAAAAAAGTGAAATTTTCAAAAATTCAGAAAATTGGCTGAAAACGACTAAATATGAAGGACTCATCGGGCGAATCGCTCTGGAACTGAAATCGGAACGCTCACTGACATTTCCCCTATCTGAAAGTCTGATAAACGCCGGAAAAATGACTAAGTCCCAAAAAAATTTTTTTAAAACTTTTTTCAATTTTACACCCTTGGGATATATATTCTACCCACACACATTTGGAACTCTCCAGGGGTACCCTCACACATATTATTCCCTCATTTAGTGGATATTTTCACAAAAAAGTGAAATTTACAAAAATTCAGAAAATTGGCTGAAAACAACTAAATATGAAGGACTCATCGGGCGAATCGCTCTGGAACTGAAATCGGAACGCTCTCTGACATTTCCCCTTTCTGAAAGTCTGATAAACGCCAGAAAAATAACTAAGTCCAAAAAATTTTTTTTCAACTTTTTTCAATTTTACCCCTCCCTATGGGATATATATTCTACCCACACACATTTGGAACTCTCCTGGGGTACCCTCACACATATTATTCCCTCATTTAATGGATATTTTCACAAAAAAGTAAAATTTTCAAAAATTCAGAAAATTTTCTGAAAATGACTAAATATGAACGACTCATCGGGCGAATCGCTCTGGAACTGAAATTGGAATGCTCACTGACATTTCCCCTAACCGAGAGTCTGATAAACGCCGGAAAAATGACAGTCCAAAAAAAATTTTTTTCAATTTTTCCCCCGTGGTATATATATTCTACCCACACACATTTGGAACTCTCCTGGGGTACCCTCACACATATTATTCCCTCATTTAGTGGATATTTTCACAAAAAAGTGAAATTTTCAAAAATTCAGAAAATTGGCTGAAAACGACTAAATATGAAGGATTCATCGGGCGAATCGCTCTGGAACTGAAATCGGAACGCTCACTGACATTTCCCCTATCTGAAAGTCTGATAAACGCCGGAAAAATGACTAAGTCCAAAAAAATTTTTTTAAACTTTTTTCAATTTTACCCCCGTGGTATATATATTCTACCTACACACATTTGGAACTCTCCTGGCGTACCCTTACACATATTATTCCCTCATTTAGTGTAAATTTTCACAAAAAAGTGAAATTTTCAAAAATTCAGAAAATTGGCTGAAAACTACTAAATATGAAGGACTCATCGGGTGAATCGCTCTGGAACTGAAATCGGAATGCTCACTGACATTTCCCCTATCTGAAAGTCTGATGAACGCCGGAAAAATGACTAAGTCCCAAAAAAAATTTTTTTCAACTTTTTTCAATTTTACCCCCGTGGGATATATATTCTCCCCACACACATTTGGAACTCTCCTGGGGTACCCTCACACATATTATTCCCTCATTTAGTGGATATTTTCACAAAAAAGTGAAATTTTCAAAAATTCAGAAAATTGGCTGAAAACGACTAAATATGAAGGACTCATCGGGCGAATCGCTCTGGAACTGAAATCGGAACGCTCACTGACATTTCCCCTATCTGAAAGTCTGATAAACGCCGGAAAAATGACTAAGTCCCAAAAAAATTTTTTTAAAACTTTTTTCAATTTTACACCCTTGGGATATATATTCTACCCACACACATTTGGAACTCTCCTGGGGTACCCTCACACATATTATTCCCTCATTTAGTGGATATTTTCACAAAAAAGTGAAATTTACAAAAATTCAGAAAATTGGCTGAAAACAACTAAATATGAAGGACTCATCGGGCGAATCGCTCTGGAACTGAAATCGGAACGCTCTCTGACATTTCCCCTTTCTGAAAGTCTGATAAACGCCAGAAAAATAACTAAGTCCAAAAAATTTTTTTTCAACTTTTTTCAATTTTACCCCTCCCTATGGGATATATATTCTACCCACACACATTTGGAACTCTCCTGGGGTACCCTCACACATATTATTCCCTCATTTAATGGATATTTTCACAAAAAAGTAAAATTTTCAAAAATTCAGAAAATTTTCTGAAAATGACTAAATATGAACGACTCATCGGGCGAATCGCTCTGGAACTGAAATTGGAATGCTCACTGACATTTCCCCTAACCGAGAGTCTGATAAACGCCGGAAAAATGACAGTCCAAAAAAAATTTTTTTCAATTTTTCCCCCGTGGTATATATATTCTACCCACACACATTTGGAACTCTCCTGGGGTACCCTCACACATATTATTCCCTCATTTAGTGGATATTTTCACAAAAAAAGTGAAATTTTCAAAAATTCTGAAAATTGGCTGAAAACGAATAAATATGAAGGACTCATCGGGCGAATCGCTCTGGAACTGAAATCGGAACGCTCACTGACATTTCCCCTATCTGAAAGTCTGATAAACGCCGGAAAAATGTCTAAGTCCAAAAACATTTTTTTCAACTTTTTTCAATTTTACCCCCGTGGGATATATATTCTACCCACACACATTTGGAACTCTCCTGGGGTACCTTCACACATATTATTCCCTCATTTAGTGGATATTTTCACAAAAAAGTGAAATTTTCAAAAATTCAGAAAATTGGCTGAAAATGACTAAATATGAAGGACTCATTAAGCGAATCGCTCGGGAACTGAAATCGGAATGCTCACTGACATTTCCCCTATCTGAAAGTCTGATAAACGCCGGAAAAATGACTAAGTCCAAAAAAATTTTTTTAAACTTTTTTCAATTTTACCCCCGTGGTATATATATTCTACCTACACACATTTGGAACTCTCCTGGCATACCCTCACACATATTATTCCCTCATTGAGTGTATATTTTCACAAAAAAGTGAAATTTTCAAAAATTCAGAAAATTGGCTGAAAACGACTAAATATGAAGGACTCATCGGGCGAATCGCTCTGGAACTGAAATCGGAACGCTCACTGACATTTCTCCTTTCTGAAAGTCTGATAAACGACGGAAAAATGACTAAGTCCAAAAAAATTTTTTTCAACTTTTTTCAATTTTACCCCTGTGGGATATATATTCTACCCACACACATTTGGAACTCTCCTGGGGTACCCTCACACATATTATTCCCTCATTTAATGGATATTTTCACAAAAAAGTAAAATTTTCAAAAATTCAGAAAATTTTCTGAAAATGACTAAATATGAACGACTCATCGGGCGAATCGCTCTGGAACTGAAATTGGAACGCTCACTGACATTTCCCCTAACCGAAAGTCTGATAAACGCCGGAAAAATGACAGTCCAAAAAAAATTTTTTTCAATTTTTCCCCCGTGGTATATATATTCTACCCACACACATTTGGAACTCTCCTGGTGTACCCTCACACATATTATTCCCTCATTTAGTGGATATTTTCACAAAAAAGTGAAATTTTCAAAAATTCTGAAAATTGGCTGAAAACGAATAAATATGAAGGACTCATCGGGCGAATCGCTCTGGAACTGAAATCGGAACGCTCACTGACATTTCCCCTATCTGAAAGTCTGATAAACGCCGGAAAAATGACAGTCCAAAAAAAATTTTTTTCAACTTTTTTCAATTTTACCCCCGTGGGATATATTTTCTAACCACACACATTTGGAACTCTCCTGGGGTACCCTCACACATATTATTCCCTCATTTAGTGGATATTTTCACAAAAAAGTGAAATTTTCAAAAAATCAGAAAATTGGCTGAAAACGACTAAATATGAAGGATTCATCGGGCGAATCGCTCTGGAACTGAAATCGGAACGCTCACTGACATTTCCCCTATCTGAAAGTCTGATAAACGCCGGAAAAATGACTAAGTCCCAAAAAAATTTTTTTAAAACTTTTTTCAATTTTACCCCCTTGGGATATATATTCTACCCACACACATTTGGAACTCTCCTGGGGTACCCTCACACATATTATTCCCTCATTTAGTGGATATTTTCACAAAAAAGTGAAATTTTCAAAAATTCTGAAAATTGGCTGAAAACGACTAAATATGAAGGACTCATTAAGCGAATCGCTCTGGAACTGAAATTGGAACGCTCACTGACATTTCCCCTATCTGAAAGTCTGATAAACGCCGGAAAAATGACTAAGTCCAAAAAAATTTTTTTCAACTTTTTTCAATTTTACCCCTGTGGGATATATATTCTACCCACACACATTTGGAACTCTCCTGGGGTACCCTCACACATATTATTCCCTCATTTAATGGATATTTTCACAAAAAAGTGAAATTTTCAAAAATTCAGAAAATTGGCTGAAAATGACTAAATATGAACGACTCATCGGGCGAATCGCTCTGGAACTGAAATTAGAATGCTCACTGACATTTCCCCTAACTGAAAATCTGATAAACGCCGGAAAAATGACAGTCCAAAAAAAATTTTTTTTCAACTTTTTTCAATTTTACCCCCGTGGGATATATCTTCTAACCACACACATTTGGAACTCTCCTGGGGTACCCTCACACATATTATTCCCTCATTTAGTGTATATTTTCACAAAAAAGTGAAATTTTCAAAAATTCAGAAAATTGGCTGAAAATGACTAAATATGAACGACTCATCGGGCGAATCGCTCTGGAACTGAAATCGGAACGCTCTCTGACATTTCCCCTTTCTGAAAGTCTGATAAACGCCAGAAAAATGACTAAGTCCCAAAAAAAATTTTTTCAACTTTTTTCAATTTTACCTCTGTGGGATATATATTCTACCCACACACATTTGGAACTCTCCTGGCGTACCCTCACACATATTATTCCCTCATTTAATGGATATTTTCACAAAAAAGTAAAATTTTCAAAAATTCAGAAAATTTTCTGAAAATGACTAAATATGAACGACTCATCGGGCGAATCGCTCTGGAACTGAAATTGGAACGCTCACTGACATTTCCCCTAACCGAAAGTCTGATAAACGCCGGAAAAATGACAGTCCAAAAAAAATTTTTTTCAATTTTTCCCCCGTGGTATATATATTCTACCCACACACATTTGGAACTCTCCTGGTGTACCCTCACACATATTATTCCCTCATTTAGTGGATATTTTCACAAAAAAGTGAAATTTTCAAAAATTCTGAAAATTGGCTGAAAACGAATAAATATGAAGGACTCATCGGGCGAATCGCTCTGGAACTGAAATCGGAACGCTCACTGACATTTCCCCTATCTGAAAGTCTGATAAACGCCGGAAAAATGTCTAAGTCCAAAAACATTTTTTTCAACTTTTTTCAATTTTACCCCCGTGGGATATATATTCTACCCACACACATTTGGAACTCTCCTGGGGTTTCCTCACACATATTATTCCCTCATTTAGTGGATATTTTCACAAAAAAGTGAAATTTTCAAAAATTCAGAAAATTGGCTGAAAACGACTAAATATGAAGGACTCATCGGGTGAATCGCTCTGGTACTGAAATCGGAACGCTCTCTGACATTTCCCCTTTCTGAAAGTCTGATAAACGCCGGAAAAATGACAGTCCAAAAAAAATTTTTTTCAACTTTTTTCAATTTTACCCCCGTGGGATATATTTTCTAACCACACACATTTGGAACTCTCCTGGGGTACCCTCACACATATTATTCCCTCATTTAGTGGATATTTTCACAAAAAAGTGAAATTTTCAAAAAATCAGAAAATTGGCTGAAAACGACTAAATATGAAGGATTCATCGGGCGAATCGCTCTGGAACTGAAATCGGAACGCTCACTGACATTTCCCCTATCTGAAAGTCTGATAAACGCCGGAAAAATGACTAAATCCCAAAAAAATTTTTTTAAAACTTTTTTCAATTTTACCCCCTTGGGATATATATTCTACCCACACACATTTGGAACTCTCCTGGGGTACCCTCACACATATTATTCCCTCATTTAGTGGATATTTTCACAAAAAAGTGAAATTTTCAAAAATTCTGAAAATTGGCTGAAAACGACTAAATATGAAGGACTCATTAAGCGAATCGCTCTGGAACTGAAATTGGAACGCTCACTGACATTTCCCCTATCTGAAAGTCTGATAAACGCCGGAAAAATGACTAAGTCCAAAAAAATTTTTTTAAACTTTTTTCAATTTTACCCCCGTGGTATATATATTCTACCTACACACATTTGGAACTCTCCTGGCGTACCCTCACACATATTATTCCCTCATTTAGTGTATATTTTCACAAAAAAGTGAAATTTTCAAAAATTCAGAAAATTGGCTGAAAACGACTAAATATGAAGGACTCATCGGGTGAATCGCTCTGGTACTGAAATCGGAACGCTCTCTGACATTTCCCCTTTCTGAAAGTCTGATAAACGCCGGAAAAATGACAGTCCAAAAAAAATTTTTTTCAACTTTTTTCAATTTTACCCCGTGGGATATATTTTCTAACCACACACATTTGGAACTCTCCTGGGGTACCCTCACACATATTATTCCCTCATTTAGTGGATATTTTCACAAAAAAGTGAAATTTTCAAAAATTCTGAAAATTGGCTGAAAACGAATAAATATGAAGGACTCATCGGGCGAATCGCTCTGGAACTGAAATCGGAACGCTCACTGACATTTCCCCTATCTGAAAGTCTGATAAACGCCGGAAAAATGACTAAGTCCAAAAACATTTTTTTCAACTTTTTTCAATTTTACCCCCGTGGGATATATATTCTACCCACACACATTTGGAACTCTCCTGGGGTTTCCTCACACATATTATTCCCTCATTTAGTGGATATTTTCACAAAAAAGTGAAATTTTCAAAAATTCAGAAAATTGGCTGAAAACGACTAAATATGAAGGACTCATCGGGTGAATCGCTCTGGTACTGAAATCGGAACGCTCTCTGACATTTCCCCTTTCTGAAAGTCTGATAAACGCCGGAAAAATGACAGTCCAAAAAAAATTTTTTTCAACTTTTTTCAATTTTACCCCCGTGGGATATATTTTCTAACCACACACATTTGGAACTCTCCTGGGGTACCCTCACACATATTATTCCCTCATTTAGTGGATATTTTCACAAAAAAGTGAAATTTTCAAAAAATCAGAAAATTTTCTGAAAACGACTAAATATGAAGGATTCATCGGGCGAATCGCTCTGGAACTGAAATCGGAACGCTCACTGACATTTCCCCTATCTGAAAGTCTGATAAACGCCGGAAAAATGACTAAGTCCCAAAAAAATTTTTTTAAAACTTTTTTCAATTTTACCCCCTTGGGATATATATTCTACCCACACACATTTGGAACTCTCCTGGGGTACCCTCACACATATTATTCCCTCATTTAGTGGATATTTTCACAAAAAAGTGAAATTTTCAAAAATTCTGAAAATTGGCTGAAAACGACTAAATATGAAGGACCCATTAAGCGAATCGCTCTGGAACTGAAATTGGAACGCTCACTGACATTTCCCCTATCTGAAAGTCTGATAAACGCCGGAAAAATGACTAAGTCCAAAAAAATTTTTTTAAACTTTTTTCAATTTTACCCCCGTGGTATATATATTCTACCTACACACATTTGGAACTCTCCTGGCGTACCCTCACACATATTATTCCCTCATTTAGTGTATATTTTCACAAAAAAGTGAAATTTTCAAAAATTCAGAAAATTGGCTGAAAACGACTAAATATGAAGGACTCATCGGGTGAATCGCTCTGGTACTGAAATCGGAACGCTCTCTGACATTTCCTTTTTCTGAAAGTCTGATAAACGCCGGAAAAATGACAGTCCAAAAAAAATTTTTTTCAACTTTTTTCAATTTTACCCCGTGGGATATATTTTCTAACCACACACATTTGGAACTCTCCTGGGGTACCCTCACACATATTATTCCCTCATTTAGTGGATATTTTCACAAAAAAGTGAAATTTTCAAAAAATATGAAAATTGGCTGAAAACGACTAAATATGAAGGATTCATCGGGCGAATCGCTCTGGAACTGAAATCGGAACGCTCACTGACATTTCCCCTATCTGAAAGTCTGATAAACGCCGGAAAAATGACTAAGTCCAAAAACAATTTTTTTAAAACTTTTTTCAATTTTACTCCCTTGGGATATATATTCTACCCACACACATTTGGAACTCTCCTGGGGTACCCTCACACATATTATTCCCTCCTTTAGTGGATATTTTCACAAAAAAGTGAAATTTTCAAAAATTCTGAAAATTGGCTGAAAACGAGTAAATATGAAGGACTCATTAAGCGAATCGCTCTGGAACTGAAATTGGAACGCTCACTGACATTTCCCCTATCTGAAAGTCTGATAAACGCCGGAAAAATGACCAAGTCCAAAAAAATTTTTTTAAACTTTTTTCAATTTTACCCCCGTGGTATATATATTCTACCTACACACATTTGGAACTCTCCTGGCGTACCCTCACACATATTATTCCCTCATTTAGTGGATATTTTCACAAAAAAGTGAAATTTTCAAAAATTCAGAAAATTGCCTGAAAACGACTAAATATGAAGGACTCATCGGGTGAATCGCTCTGGAACTGAAATCGGAATGCTCACTGACATTTCCCCTATCTGAAAGTCTGATAAACGCCGGAAAAATGACTAAGTCCCCAAAAAAATTTTTTTCAACTTTTTTCAATTTTACCCCCGTGGGATATATATTCTACCCACACACATTTGAAACTCTCCTGGGGTACCCTCACACATTTTATTCCCTCTTTTAATGGATATTTTCACAAAAAAGTGAAATTTTCAAAAATTCAGAAAATTGGCTGAAAATGACTAAATATGAAGGACTCATCGGGCGAATCGCTCTGGAACTGAAATTGGAACGCTCACTGACATTTCCCCTAACTGAAAATCTGATAAACGCCGGAAAAATGACAGTCCAAAAACAATTTTTTTAAAACTTTTTTCAATTTTACCCCCGTGGGATATATATTCTACCCACACACATTTGGAACTCTCCTGGGGTTTCCTCACACATATTATTCCCTCATTTAGTGGATATTTTCACAAAAAAGTGAAATTTTCAAAAATTCAGAAAATTGGCTGAAAACGACTAAATATGAAGGACTCATTAAGCGAAACGCTCTGGAACTGAAATCGGAACGCTCACTGACATTTCCCCTATCTGAAAGTCTGATAAACGCCGGAAAAATGACTAAGTCCAAAAAAATTTTTTTAAACTTTTTTCAATTTTACCCCCGTGGTATATATATTCTACCTACACAGATTTGGAACTCTCCTGGCGTACCCTCACACATATTATTCCCTCATTTAGTGGATATTTTCACAAAAAAAGTGAAATTTTTTGAAAAATTCAGAAAAGTGGCTGAAAATGTCTAAATATGAACAACTCATCGGGCAAATCGCTCTGGAACTGAAATGGGAACGCTCACTGACATTTCTCCTATCTGAAAGTCTGATAAACGCTGCAAAAATGACTAAGTCCGAAAAAAAAATGTTTTCACCTTTTTTCAATTTTACCCCTGTGGGATATATATTCTACCCACACACATTTGGAACTCTCCTGGGGTACCCTCACACATATTTATTCCCTCATTTAGTGGATATTTTCACAAAAAAGTGAAATTTTCAAATATTCTGAAAATTGGCTGAAAATGACTAAATATGAACGACTCATCGGGCGAATCGCTCTGGAACTGAAATCGGAACGCTCACTGACATTTCCACTAACTGAAAGTCTGATAAACGCAGGAAAAATGACTAAGTCCAAAAACATTTTTTTTTCAACTTTTTTAAATTTTACCCTTGTGGGATATATATTCTACCCACACACATTTGGAACTCTCCTGGGGTTTCCTCACACATATTATTCCCTCATTTAGTGGATATTTTCACAAAAAAGTGAAATTTTCAAAAATTCAGAAAATTGGCTGAAAACGACTAAATATGAAGGACTCATCGGGTGAATCGCTCTGGTACTGAAATCGGAACGCTCTCTGACATTTCCCCTTTCTGAAAGTCTGATAAACGCCGGAAAAATGACAGTCCAAAAAAAATTTTTTTCAACTTTTTTCAATTTTACCCCCGTGGGATATATTTTCTAACCACACACATTTGGAACTCTCCTGGGGTACCCTCACACATATTATTCCCTCATTTAGTGGATATTTTCACAAAAAAGTGAAATTTTCAAAAAATCAGAAAATTGGCTGAAAACGACTAAATATGAAGGATTCATCGGGCGAATCGCTCTGGAACTGAAATCGGAACGCTCACTGACATTTCCCCTATCTGAAAGTCTGATAAACGCCGGAAAAATGACTAAGTCCCAAAAAAATTTTTTTAAAACTTTTTTCAATTTTACCCCCTTGGGATATATATTCTACCCACACACATTTGGAACTCTCCTGGGGTACCCTCACACATATTATTCCCTCATTTAGTGGATATTTTCACAAAAAAGTGAAATTTTCAAAAATTCTGAAAATTGGCTGAAAACGACTAAATATGAAGGACTCATTAAGCGAATCGCTCTGGAACTGAAATTGGAACGCTCACTGACATTTCCCCTATCTGAAAGTCTGATAAACGCCGGAAAAATGACTAAGTCCAAAAAAATTTTTTTAAACTTTTTTCAATTTTACCCCCGTGGTATATATATTCTACCTACACACATTTGGAACTCTCCTGGCGTACCCTCACACATATTATTCCCTCATTTAGTGTATATTTTCACAAAAAAGTGAAATTTTCAAAAATTCAGAAAATTGGCTGAAAACGACTAAATATGAAGGACTCATCGGGTGAATCGCTCTGGTACTGAAATCGGAACGCTCTCTGACATTTCCTTTTTCTGAAAGTCTGATAAACGCCGGAAAAATGACAGTCCAAAAAAAATTTTTTTCAACTTTTTTCAATTTTACCCCGTGGGATATATTTTCTAACCACACACATTTGGAACTCTCCTGGGGTACCCTCACACATATTATTCCCTCATTTAGTGGATATTTTCACAAAAAAGTGAAATTTTCAAAAATATGAAAATTGGCTGAAAACGACTAAATATGAAGGATTCATCGGGCGAATCGCTCTGGAACTGAAATCGGAACGCTCACTGACATTTCCCCTATCTGAAAGTCTGATAAACGCCGGAAAAATGACTAAGTCCAAAAACAATTTTTTTAAAACTTTTTTCAATTTTACTCCCTTGGGATATATATTCTACCCACACACATTTGGAACTCTCCTGGGGTACCCTCACACATATTATTCCCTCCTTTAGTGGATATTTTCACAAAAAAGTGAAATTTTCAAAAATTCTGAAAATTGGCTGAAAACGAGTAAATATGAAGGACTCATTAAGCGAATCGCTCTGGAACTGAAATTGGAACGCTCACTGACATTTCCCCTATCTGAAAGTCTGATAAACGGCGGAAAAATGACTAAGTCCAAAAAAATTTTTTTAAACTTTTTTCAATTTTACCCCCGTGGTATATATATTCTACCTACACACATTTGGAACTCTCCTGGCGTACCCTCACACATATTATTCCCTCATTTAGTGGATATTTTCACAAAAAAGTGAAATTTTCAAAAATTCAGAAAATTGCCTGAAAACGACTAAATATGAAGGACTCATCGGGTGAATCGCTCTGGAACTGAAATCGGAATGCTCACTGACATTTTCCCTATCTGAAAGTCTGATAAACGCCGGAAAAATGACTAAGTCCCCAAAAAAATTTTTTTCAACTTTTTTCAATTTTACCCCCGTGGGATATATATTCTACCCACACACATTTGAAACTCTCCTGGGGTACCCTCACACATTTTATTCCCTCTTTTAATGGATATTTTCACAAAAAAGTGAAATTTTCAAAAATTCAGAAAATTGGCTGAAAATGACTAAATATGAAGGACTCATCGGGCGAATCGCTCTGGAACTGAAATTGGAACGCTCACTGACATTTCCCCTAACTGAAAATCTGATAAACGCCGGAAAAATGACAGTCCAAAAACAATTTTTTTAAAACTTTTTTCAATTTTACCCCCGTGGGATATATATTCTACCCACACACATTTGGAACTCTCCTGGGGTTTCCTCACACATATTATTCCCTCATTTAGTGGATATTTTCACAAAAAAGTGAAATTTTCAAAAATTCAGAAAATTGGCTGAAAACGACTAAATATGAAGGACTCATTAAGCGAATCGCTCTGGAACTGAAATCGGAACGCTCACTGACATTTCCCCTATCTGAAAGTCTGATAAACGCCGGAAAAATGACTAAGTCCAAAAAAATTTTTTTAAATTTTTTCAATTTTACCCCCGTGGTATATATATTCTACCTACACACATTTGGAACTCTCCTGGCGTACCCTCACACATATTATTCCCTCATTTAGTGGATATTTTCACAAAAAAAGTGAAATTTTTTGAAAAATTCAGAAAAGTGGCTGAAAATGTCTAAATATGAACAACTCATCGGGCAAATCGCTCTGGAACTGAAATGGGAACGCTCACTGACATTTCTCCTATCTGAAAGTCTGATAAACGCTGCAAAAATGACTAAGTCCGAAAAAAAAATGTTTTCACCTTTTTTCAATTTTACCCCTGTGGGATATATATTCTACCCACACACATTTGGAACTCTCCTGGGGTACCCTCACACATATTTATTCCCTCATTTAGTGGATATTTTCACAAAAAAGTGAAATTTTCAAATATTCTGAAAATTGGCTGAAAATGACTAAATATGAACGACTCATCGGGCGAATCGCTCTGGAACTGAAATCGGAACGCTCACTGACATTTCCACTAACTGAAAGTCTGATAAACGCAGGAAAAATGACTAAGTCCAAAAACATTTTTTTTTCAACTTTTTTAAATTTTACCCTTGTGGGATATATATTCTACCCACACACATTTGGAACTCTCCTGGGGTACCCTCACACATATTATTCCCTCATTTAGTGGATATTTTCACAAAAAAGTGAAATTTTCAAAAATTCTGAAAATTGGCTGAAAACGACTAAATATGAAGGACTCATCGGGCGAATCGCTCTGGAACTGAAATCGGAATGCTCACTGAAATTTCCCCTATCTGAAAGTCTGATAAACTCCGGAAAAATGACTAAATCCCCCAAAAAAAATTTTCAACTTTTTTCAATTTTACCCCTGTGGGATATATATTCTACCCACACACATTTGGAACTCTCCTAGGGTACCCTCACACATACTATTCCCTCATTTAGTGGATATTTTCACAAAAAAGTGAAATTTTCAAAAATTCTGAAAAGTGGCTGAAAATGACTAAATATGAACAACTCATCGGGCGAATCGCTCTGGAACTGAAATAGGAATGGTCACTGACATTTCTCCTATCTGAAAGTCCGATAAACGCCGGAAAAATGACGACGTCTAAAAAAAAAATTTTTTCAACTTTTTTCAATTTTACCTCCGTGGGATATATATTCTACCCACACACATTTGGAACTCTCCTGGGGTACCCTCACACATATTATTCCCTCATTTAGTGGATATTTTCACAAAAAAAGTGAAATTTTCAAAAATTCAGAAAAGTGGCTGAAAATGACTAAATATGAACAACTCATCGGGCGAATCACTCTGGAACTGAAATCGGAATGCTCACTGACATTTCCCCTAACTGAAAGTCTTCTAAACACCGGAAAAATAACTAAGTCCAAAAAAAAATTTTTTTTAACTTTTTTCAATTTTACCCCCGTGGGATATATATCCTACCCACACACATTTGGAACTCTCCTGGGGTACCCTCACCCATATTTATTCCCTCATTTAGTGGATATTTTCACAAAAAAAGTGAAATTTTCAAAATTTTTGAAAATTGGCTGAAAATGACTAAATATGAAGGACTCATCAGGCGAATCGCTTTGGAACTGAAATCGGAACGCTCACTGACATTTCCCCTGTCTGAAAGTCGGATAAACGCCGGAAAAATGACTAAATCCCCCAAAAAAATTTTTTCAACTTTTTTCAATTTTACCCCTGTGGGATATATATTCTACCCACACACATTTGGAACTCTCCTAGGGTACCCTCACACATATTATTCCCTCATTTAGTGGATATTTTCACAAAAAAAGTGAAATTTTCAAAAATTCAGAAAAGTGGCTGAAAATGACTAAATATGAACAACTCATCGGGCGAATCACTCTGGAACTGAAATCGGAATGCTCACTGACATTTCCCCTAACTGAAAGTCTTATAAAGGCCGGAAAAATGACTAAGTCCAAAAAAAATTTTTTTCAACTTTTTTTAATTTTACCCCCGTGGGATATATCTTCTACCCACACACATTTGGAACTCTCCTGGGGTACCCTCACACATATTATTCCCTCATTTAGTGGATATTTTCACAAAAAAAGTGAAATTTTCAAAAATTCTGAAAATTGGCTGAAAACGAATAAATATGAAGGACTCATCGGGCGAATCGCTCTGGAACTGAAATCGGAACGCTCACTGACATTTCCCCTATCTGAAAGTCTGATAAACGCCGGAAAAATGTCTAAGTCCAAAAACATTTTTTTCAACATTTTTCAATTTTCCCCCGTGGGATATATATTCTACCCACACACATTTGGAACTCTCCTGGGGTTTCCTCACACATATTATTCCCTCATTTAGTGGATATTTTCACAAAAAAGTGAAATTTTCAAAAATTCAGAAAATTGGCTGAAAACGACTAAATATGAACGACTCATCGGGTGAATCGCTCTGGTACTGAAATCGGAACGCTCTCTGACATTTCCCCTTTCTGAAAGTCTGATAAACGCCGGAAAAATGACAGTCCAAAAAAAATTTTTTTAAACTTTTTTCAATTTTACCCCCGTGGGATATATTTTCTAACCACACACATTTGGAACTCTCCTGGGGTACCCTCACACATATTATTCCCTCATTTAGTGGATATTTTCACAAAAAAGTAAAATTTTCAAAAAATCAGAAAATTGGCTGAAAACGACTAAATATGAAGGACTCATTAAGCGAATCGCTCTGGAACTGAAATCGGAACGCTCACTGACATTTCCCCTATCTGAAAGTCTGATAAACGCCGGAAAAATGACTAAGTCCAAAAAAATTTTTTTAAACTTTTTTCAATTTTACCCCCGTGGTATATATATTCTACCCACACACATATGGAACTCTCCTGGGGTACCCTCACACATATTATTCCCTCATTTAGTGGATATTTTCACAAAAAAAGTGAAATTTTTTGAAAAATTCAGAAAAGTGGCTGAAAATGACTAAATATGAACGACTCATTGGGCAAATCGCTCTGGAACTGAAATGGGAACGCTCACTGACATTTCTCCTACCTGAAAGTCTGATAAACGCTGCAAAAAAGACTAAGTCCGAAAAAAAAATGTTTTCACCTTTTTTCAATTTTACCCCTGCGGGATATATATTCTACCCACACACATTTGGAACTCTCCTGGGGTACCCTCACACATATTATTCCCTCATTTAGTGGATATTTTCACAAAAAAGTGAAATTTTCAAAAAATCAGAAAATTTTCTGAAAACGACTAAATATGAAGGATTCATCGGGCGAATCGCTCTGGAACTGAAATCGGAACGCTCACTGACATTTCCCCTATCTGAAAGTCTGATAAACGCCGGAAAAATGACTAAGTCCCAAAAAAATTTTTTTAAAACTTTTTTCAATTTTACCCCCTTGGGATATATATTCTACCCACACACATTTGGAACTCTCCTGGGGTACCCTCACACATATTATTCCCTCATTTAGTGGATATTTTCACAAAAAAGTGAAATTTTCAAAAATTCTGAAAATTGGCTGAAAACGACTAAATATGAAGGACCCATTAAGCGAATCGCTCTGGAACTGAAATTGGAACGCTCACTGACATTTCCCCTATCTGAAAGTCTGATAAACGCCGGAAAAATGACTAAGTCCAAAAAAATTTTTTTAAACTTTTTTCAATTTTACCCCCGTGGTATATATATTCTACCTACACACATTTGGAACTCTCCTGGCGTACCCTCACACATATTATTCCCTCATTTAGTGTATATTTTCACAAAAAAGTGAAATTTTCAAAAATTCAGAAAATTGGCTGAAAACGACTAAATATGAAGGACTCATCGGGTGAATCGCTCTGGTACTGAAATCGGAACGCTCTCTGACATTTCCTTTTTCTGAAAGTCTGATAAACGCCGGAAAAATGACAGTCCAAAAAAAATTTTTTTCAACTTTTTTCAATTTTACCCCGTGGGATATATTTTCTAACCACACACATTTGGAACTCTCCTGGGGTACCCTCACACATATTATTCCCTCATTTAGTGGATATTTTCACAAAAAAGTGAAATTTTCAAAAAATATGAAAATTGGCTGAAAACGACTAAATATGAAGGATTCATCGGGCGAATCGCTCTGGAACTGAAATCGGAACGCTCACTGACATTTCCCCTATCTGAAAGTCTGATAAACGCCGGAAAAATGACTAAGTCCAAAAACAATTTTTTTAAAACTTTTTTCAATTTTACTCCCTTGGGATATATATTCTACCCACACACATTTGGAACTCTCCTGGGGTACCCTCACACATATTATTCCCTCCTTTAGTGGATATTTTCACAAAAAAGTGAAATTTTCAAAAATTCTGAAAATTGGCTGAAAACGAGTAAATATGAAGGACTCATTAAGCGAATCGCTCTGGAACTGAAATTGGAACGCTCACTGACATTTCCCCTATCTGAAAGTCTGATAAACGCCGGAAAAATGACCAAGTCCAAAAAAATTTTTTTAAACTTTTTTCAATTTTACCCCCGTGGTATATATATTCTACCTACACACATTTGGAACTCTCCTGGCGTACCCTCACACATATTATTCCCTCATTTAGTGGATATTTTCACAAAAAAGTGAAATTTTCAAAAATTCAGAAAATTGCCTGAAAACGACTAAATATGAAGGACTCATCGGGTGAATCGCTCTGGAACTGAAATCGGAATGCTCACTGACATTTCCCCTATCTGAAAGTCTGATAAACGCCGGAAAAATGACTAAGTCCCCAAAAAAATTTTTTTCAACTTTTTTCAATTTTACCCCCGTGGGATATATATTCTACCCACACACATTTGAAACTCTCCTGGGGTACCCTCACACATTTTATTCCCTCTTTTAATGGATATTTTCACAAAAAAGTGAAATTTTCAAAAATTCAGAAAATTGGCTGAAAATGACTAAATATGAAGGACTCATCGGGCGAATCGCTCTGGAACTGAAATTGGAACGCTCACTGACATTTCCCCTAACTGAAAATCTGATAAACGCCGGAAAAATGACAGTCCAAAAACAATTTTTTTAAAACTTTTTTCAATTTTACCCCCGTGGGATATATATTCTACCCACACACATTTGGAACTCTCCTGGGGTTTCCTCACACATATTATTCCCTCATTTAGTGGATATTTTCACAAAAAAGTGAAATTTTCAAAAATTCAGAAAATTGGCTGAAAACGACTAAATATGAAGGACTCATTAAGCGAATCGCTCTGGAACTGAAATCGGAACGCTCACTGACATTTCCCCTATCTGAAAGTCTGATAAACGCCGGAAAAATGACTAAGTCCAAAAAAATTTTTTTAAACTTTTTTCAATTTTACCCCCGTGGTATATATATTCTACCTACACACATTTGGAACTCTCCTGGCGTACCCTCACACATATTATTCCCTCATTTAGTGGATATTTTCACAAAAAAAGTGAAATTTTTTGAAAAATTCAGAAAAGTGGCTGAAAATGTCTAAATATGAACAACTCATCGGGCAAATCGCTCTGGAACTGAAATGGGAACGCTCACTGACATTTCTCCTATCTGAAAGTCTGATAAACGCTGCAAAAATGACTAAGTCCGAAAAAAAAATGTTTTCACCTTTTTTCAATTTTACCCCTGTGGGATATATATTCTACCCACACACATTTGGAACTCTCCTGGGGTACCCTCACACATATTTATTCCCTCATTTAGTGGATATTTTCACAAAAAAGTGAAATTTTCAAATATTCTGAAAATTGGCTGAAAATGACTAAATATGAACGACTCATCGGGCGAATCGCTCTGGAACTGAAATCGGAACGCTCACTGACATTTCCACTAACTGAAAGTCTGATAAACGCAGGAAAAATGACTAAGTCCAAAAACATTTTTTTTTCAACTTTTTTAAATTTTACCCTTGTGGGATATATATTCTACCCACACACATTTGGAACTCTCCTGGGGTTTCCTCACACATATTATTCCCTCATTTAGTGGATATTTTCACAAAAAAGTGAAATTTTCAAAAATTCAGAAAATTGGCTGAAAACGACTAAATATGAAGGACTCATCGGGTGAATCGCTCTGGTACTGAAATCGGAACGCTCTCTGACATTTCCCCTTTCTGAAAGTCTGATAAACGCCGGAAAAATGACAGTCCAAAAAAAATTTTTTTCAACTTTTTTCAATTTTACCCCCGTGGGATATATTTTCTAACCACACACATTTGGAACTCTCCTGGGGTACCCTCACACATATTATTCCCTCATTTAGTGGATATTTTCACAAAAAAGTGAAATTTTCAAAAAATCAGAAAATTGGCTGAAAACGACTAAATATGAAGGATTCATCGGGCGAATCGCTCTGGAACTGAAATCGGAACGCTCACTGACATTTCCCCTATCTGAAAGTCTGATAAACGCCGGAAAAATGACTAAGTCCCAAAAAAATTTTTTTAAAACTTTTTTCAATTTTACCCCCTTGGGATATATATTCTACCCACACACATTTGGAACTCTCCTGGGGTACCCTCACACATATTATTCCCTCATTTAGTGGATATTTTCACAAAAAAGTGAAATTTTCAAAAATTCTGAAAATTGGCTGAAAACGACTAAATATGAAGGACTCATTAAGCGAATCGCTCTGGAACTGAAATTGGAACGCTCACTGACATTTCCCCTATCTGAAAGTCTGATAAACGCCGGAAAAATGACTAAGTCCAAAAAAATTTTTTTAAACTTTTTTCAATTTTACCCCCGTGGTATATATATTCTACCTACACACATTTGGAACTCTCCTGGCGTACCCTCACACATATTATTCCCTCATTTAGTGTATATTTTCACAAAAAAGTGAAATTTTCAAAAATTCAGAAAATTGGCTGAAAACGACTAAATATGAAGGACTCATCGGGTGAATCGCTCTGGTACTGAAATCGGAACGCTCTCTGACATTTCCTTTTTCTGAAAGTCTGATAAACGCCGGAAAAATGACAGTCCAAAAAAAATTTTTTTCAACTTTTTTCAATTTTACCCCGTGGGATATATTTTCTAACCACACACATTTGGAACTCTCCTGGGGTACCCTCACACATATTATACCCTCATTTAGTGGATATTTTCACAAAAAAGTGAAATTTTCAAAAATATGAAAATTGGCTGAAAACGACTAAATATGAAGGATTCATCGGGCGAATCGCTCTGGAACTGAAATCGGAACGCTCACTGACATTTCCCCTATCTGAAAGTCTGATAAACGCCGGAAAAATGACTAAGTCCAAAAACAATTTTTTTAAAACTTTTTTCAATTTTACTCCCTTGGGATATATATTCTACCCACACACATTTGGAACTCTCCTGGGGTACCCTCACACATATTATTCCCTCCTTTAGTGGATATTTTCACAAAAAAGTGAAATTTTCAAAAATTCTGAAAATTGGCTGAAAACGAGTAAATATGAAGGACTCATTAAGCGAATCGCTCTGGAACTGAAATTGGAACGCTCACTGACATTTCCCCTATCTGAAAGTCTGATAAACGGCGGAAAAATGACTAAGTCCAAAAAAATTTTTTTAAACTTTTTTCAATTTTACCCCCGTGGTATATATATTCTACCTACACACATTTGGAACTCTCCTGGCGTACCCTCACACATTTTATTCCCTCTTTTAATGGATATTTTCACAAAAAAGTGAAATTTTCAAAAATTCAGAAAATTGGCTGAAAATGACTAAATATGAAGGACTCATCGGGCGAATCGCTCTGGAACTGAAATTGGAACGCTCACTGACATTTCCCCTAACTGAAAATCTGATAAACGCCGGAAAAATGACAGTCCAAAAACAATTTTTTTAAAACTTTTTTCAATTTTACCCCCGTGGGATATATATTCTACCCACACACATTTGGAACTCTCCTGGGGTTTCCTCACACATATTATTCCCTCATTTAGTGGATATTTTCACAAAAAAGTGAAATTTTCAAAAATTCAGAAAATTGGCTGAAAACGACTAAATATGAAGGACTCATTAAGCGAATCGCTCTGGAACTGAAATCGGAACGCTCACTGACATTTCCCCTATCTGAAAGTCTGATAAACGCCGGAAAAATGACTAAGTCCAAAAAAATTTTTTTAAATTTTTTCAATTTTACCCCCGTGGTATATATATTCTACCTACACACATTTGGAACTCTCCTGGCGTACCCTCACACATATTATTCCCTCATTTAGTGGATATTTTCACAAAAAAAGTGAAATTTTTTGAAAAATTCAGAAAAGTGGCTGAAAATGTCTAAATATGAACAACTCATCGGGCAAATCGCTCTGGAACTGAAATGGGAACGCTCACTGACATTTCTCCTATCTGAAAGTCTGATAAACGCTGCAAAAATGACTAAGTCCGAAAAAAAAATGTTTTCACCTTTTTTCAATTTTACCCCTGTGGGATATATATTCTACCCACACACATTTGGAACTCTCCTGGGGTACCCTCACACATATTTATTCCCTCATTTAGTGGATATTTTCACAAAAAAGTGAAATTTTCAAATATTCTGAAAATTGGCTGAAAATGACTAAATATGAACGACTCATCGGGCGAATCGCTCTGGAACTGAAATCGGAACGCTCACTGACATTTCCACTAACTGAAAGTCTGATAAACGCAGGAAAAATGACTAAGTCCAAAAACATTTTTTTTTCAACTTTTTTAAATTTTACCCTTGTGGGATATATATTCTACCCACACACATTTGGAACTCTCCTGGGGTACCCTCACACATATTATTCCCTCATTTAGTGGATATTTTCACAAAAAAGTGAAATTTTCAAAAATTCTGAAAATTGGCTGAAAACGACTAAATATGAAGGACTCATCGGGCGAATCGCTCTGGAACTGAAATCGGAATGCTCACTGAAATTTCCCCTATCTGAAAGTCTGATAAACTCCGGAAAAATGACTAAATCCCCCAAAAAAAATTTTCAACTTTTTTCAATTTTACCCCTGTGGGATATATATTCTACCCACACACATTTGGAACTCTCCTAGGGTACCCTCACACATACTATTCCCTCATTTAGTGGATATTTTCACAAAAAAGTGAAATTTTCAAAAATTCTGAAAAGTGGCTGAAAATGACTAAATATGAACAACTCATCGGGCGAATCGCTCTGGAACTGAAATAGGAATGGTCACTGACATTTCTCCTATCTGAAAGTCCGATAAACGCCGGAAAAATGACGACGTCTAAAAAAAAAATTTTTTCAACTTTTTTCAATTTTACCTCCGTGGGATATATATTCTACCCACACACATTTGGAACTCTCCTGGGGTACCCTCACACATATTATTCCCTCATTTAGTGGATATTTTCACAAAAAAAGTGAAATTTTCAAAAATTCAGAAAAGTGGCTGAAAATGACTAAATATGAACAACTCATCGGGCGAATCACTCTGGAACTGAAATCGGAATGCTCACTGACATTTCCCCTAACTGAAAGTCTTCTAAACACCGGAAAAATAACTAAGTCCAAAAAAAAATTTTTTTTAACTTTTTTCAATTTTACCCCCGTGGGATATATATCCTACCCACACACATTTGGAACTCTCCTGGGGTACCCTCACCCATATTTATTCCCTCATTTAGTGGATATTTTCACAAAAAAAGTGAAATTTTCAAAATTTTTGAAAATTGGCTGAAAATGACTAAATATGAAGGACTCATCAGGCGAATCGCTTTGGAACTGAAATCGGAACGCTCACTGACATTTCCCCTGTCTGAAAGTCGGATAAACGCCGGAAAAATGACTAAATCCCCCAAAAAAATTTTTTCAACTTTTTTCAATTTTACCCCTGTGGGATATATATTCTACCCACACACATTTGGAACTCTCCTAGGGTACCCTCACACATATTATTCCCTCATTTAGTGGATATTTTCACAAAAAAAGTGAAATTTTCAAAAATTCAGAAAAGTGGCTGAAAATGACTAAATATGAACAACTCATCGGGCGAATCACTCTGGAACTGAAATCGGAATGCTCACTGACATTTCCCCTAACTGAAAGTCTTATAAAGGCCGGAAAAATGACTAAGTCCAAAAAAAATTTTTTTCAACTTTTTTTAATTTTACCCCCGTGGGATATATCTTCTACCCACACACATTTGGAACTCTCCTGGGGTACCCTCACACATATTATTCCCTCATTTAGTGGATATTTTCACAAAAAAAGTGAAATTTTCAAAAATTCTGAAAATTGGCTGAAAACGAATAAATATGAAGGACTCATCGGGCGAATCGCTCTGGAACTGAAATCGGAACGCTCACTGACATTTCCCCTATCTGAAAGTCTGATAAACGCCGGAAAAATGTCTAAGTCCAAAAACATTTTTTTCAACATTTTTCAATTTTCCCCCGTGGGATATATATTCTACCCACACACATTTGGAACTCTCCTGGGGTTTCCTCACACATATTATTCCCTCATTTAGTGGATATTTTCACAAAAAAGTGAAATTTTCAAAAATTCAGAAAATTGGCTGAAAACGACTAAATATGAACGACTCATCGGGTGAATCGCTCTGGTACTGAAATCGGAACGCTCTCTGACATTTCCCCTTTCTGAAAGTCTGATAAACGCCGGAAAAATGACAGTCCAAAAAAAATTTTTTTAAACTTTTTTCAATTTTACCCCCGTGGGATATATTTTCTAACCACACACATTTGGAACTCTCCTGGGGTACCCTCACACATATTATTCCCTCATTTAGTGGATATTTTCACAAAAAAGTAAAATTTTCAAAAAATCAGAAAATTGGCTGAAAACGACTAAATATGAAGGACTCATTAAGCGAATCGCTCTGGAACTGAAATCGGAACGCTCACTGACATTTCCCCTATCTGAAAGTCTGATAAACGCCGGAAAAATGACTAAGTCCAAAAAAATTTTTTTAAACTTTTTTCAATTTTACCCCCGTGGTATATATATTCTACCCACACACATATGGAACTCTCCTGGGGTACCCTCACACATATTATTCCCTCATTTAGTGGATATTTTCACAAAAAAAGTGAAATTTTTTGAAAAATTCAGAAAAGTGGCTGAAAATGACTAAATATGAACGACTCATTGGGCAAATCGCTCTGGAACTGAAATGGGAACGCTCACTGACATTTCTCCTACCTGAAAGTCTGATAAACGCTGCAAAAAAGACTAAGTCCGAAAAAAAAATGTTTTCACCTTTTTTCAATTTTACCCCTGCGGGATATATATTCTACCCACACACATTTGGAACTCTCCTGGGGTACCCTCACACATATTATTCCCTCATTTAGTGGATATTTTCACAAAAAAGTGAAATTTTCAAAAATTCAGAAAATTGGCTGAAAACGAATAAATATGAAGGACTCATCGGGCGAATCGCTCTGGAACTGAAATTGGAACGCTCACTGACATTTCCCCTATCTGAAAGTCTGATAAACGCCGGAAAAATGACTAAGTCTAAAAAAAAAATTTTTTCAACTTTTTTCAATTTTACCCCCGTGGTATATATGTTCTACCCACACACATTTGGAACTCTCCTGGGGTACCCTCACACATATTATTCCCTCATTTAGTGAATATTTTCAGAAAAAAAGTGAAATTTTTTGAAAAATTCAGAAAAGTGGCTGAAAATGACTAAATATGAACGACTCATTGGGCAAATCGCTCTGGAACTGAAATGGGAACGCTCACTGACATTTCTCCTACCTGAAAGTCTGATAAACGCTGCAAAAATGACTAAGTCCGAAAAAAAAATGTTTTCACCTTTTTTCAATTTTACCCCTGTGGGATATATATTCTACCCACACACATTTGGAAATCTCCTGGGGTTCCCTCACACATATTATTCCCTCATTTAGTGGATATTTCCACAAAAAAGTGAAATTTTCAAAAATTCAGAAAATTGGCTGAAAATGACTAAATATGAAGGACTCATCGGGCGAATCGCTCTGGAACTGAAATCGGAACACTCACTGACATTTCCCCTATCTGAAAGTCTGATAAATGCCGGAATAATGACTAAGTCCAAAAAAAAATTTTTTTCACCTTTTTTCAATTTTACCCCCGTGGGATATATATTCTACCCACACACATTTGGAACTCTCCTGGGGTACCCTCACACATATGAGGGAATACCCTCATTTAGTTTATAATTTCACAAAAAAAGTGAAATTTTCAAAAATTCTGAAAAGTGACTGAAAATGACTAAATATGAACGACTCATCGGGCGAATCGCTCTGGAACTGAAATCGGAACGCTCACTACCATTTCCCCTATCTGAAAGTCTGATAAACACCGGAAAAATGACAAAGTCCAAAAAAAATTTTTTTAAACTTTTTTCAATTTTACCCCCGTGGGATATATATTCTACCCACACGCATTTGGAACTCTCCTGTTATACGCTCACACATATTATTCCCTCATTTAGTGGATATTTTCACAAAAAAGTGAAATTTTCAAAAATTCAGAAAATTGGCTGAAAACGACTAAATATGAAGGAATCATCGGGCGAATCGCTCTGGAACTTAAATCGGAATACTCACTGACATTTCCCCTATCTGAAAGTCTGATAAACGCTGGAAAAATGACTAAGTCCGAAAAAAAAATGTTTTCACCTTTTTTCAATTTTACCCCCGTGGGATATATATTCTACCCACACACATTTGGAACTCTCCTGGGGTACCCTCACACATATTATTCCCTCATTTAGTGGATATTTTCACAAAAAAGTGAAATTTTAAAAAATTCTGAAAATTGGCTGAAAACGACTAAATATGAAGGACTCATCAGGCAAATCGCTCTGGAAGTGAAATTGGAACGCTCACTGACATTTCCCCTATCTGAAAGTCTGATAAACGCTGGAAAAATGACTAAGTCTGAAAAAAAAATGTTTTCACCTTTTTTCAATTTTACCCCCGTGGGATATATATTCTACCCACACGCATTTGGAACTCTCCTGTTATACGCTCAAACATATTATTCCCTCATTTAGTGGATATTTTCACAAAAAAGAGAAATTTTCAAAAATTCAGAAAATTGTCTGAAAACGACTAAATATGAACGACTGATCAGGCGAATCGCTCTGGAACTGAAATCGGAGCGCTCACTGTCATTTTCCCTATCTGAAAGTCTGATAAATGCGGGAAAAATGACTAAGTCGAAAAAAAAAAAATTTTCAACTTTTTTTAATTTTACCCCCGTGGGATATATATTCTACCCACACACATTTGGAACTCTCCTGGGGTACCCTCACACATATTATTCCCTCATTTAGTGGATATTTTCACAAAAAAGTGAAATTTTCAAAAATTTAGAAAATTGGCTGAAAATGACTAAATATGAAGGACTCATCGGGTGAATCGCTCTGGAACTGAAATTGGAACGCTCACTGACATTTCCCCTATCTGAAAGTCTGATAAACGCCGGAAAAATGACAAAGTCCAAAAAAAATTTTTTTAAAACTTTTTTCAATTTTACTCCCGTGGGATATATATTCTACCCACACACATTTGGAACTCTCCTGTGGTACCCTCACACATATTATTCCCTCATTTAGTGGATATATTCACAAAAAAGTGAAATTGTCAAAAATTCAGAAAATTGGCTGAAAATGACTAAATATGAAGGACTCATCGAGCGAATCGCTCTGGAACTTAAATCGGAATGCTCACTGACATTTCCCCTATCTGAAAGTCTGATAAACGCAGGAAAAATGACTAAGTCCAAAAACATTTTTTTTTCAACTTTTTTAAATTTTACCCCTGTGGGATATATATTCTACCCACACACATTTGGAACTCTCCTAGGGTACCCTCACACATACTATACCCTCATTTAGTGGATATTTTCACAAAAAAGTGAAATTTTCAAAAATTCTGAAAAGTGGCTGAAAACGACTAAATATGAAGGACTCATTGGGCGAATCGCTCTAGAACTGAAATCGGAACGCTCACTGACATTTCCCCTATCTGAAAGTCTGATAAACGCTGAAAAAATGACTAAGTCCAAAAAAAATAAATTTTCACCTTTTTTCAGTTTTACCCCCGTGGGATATATATTCTACCCACACACATTTGGAACTCTCCTGGGGTACCCTCACACATATTATTCCCTCATTTAGTGGATATTTTCACAAAAAAGTGAAATTTTCAAAAATTCAGAAAATTGGCTGAAAACGACTAAATATGAAGGACTCATCGAGCGAATCACTCTGGAGCTTAAATGGGAACACTCACTGACATTTCTCCTATCTGAAAGTCTGATAAACGCTGCAAAAATGACTAAGTCCGAAAAAAAAATGTTTTTACCTTTTTTCAATTTTACCCCTGTGGGATATATATTCTACCCACACACATTTGGAACTCTCCTGGGGTACCCTCACACATAGTATTCCCTCATTTAGTGGATATTTTCACAAAAAAGTGAAATTTTCAAATATTCTGAAAATTGGCTGAAAATGACTAAATATGAACGACTCATCGGGCGAATCACTCTGGAACTGAAATCGGAACGCTCACTGACATTTCCACTAACTGAAAGTCTGATAAACGCAGGAAAAATGACTAAGTCCAAAAACATTTTTTTTTCAACTTTTTTAAATTTTACCCTTGTGGGATATATATTCTACCCACACACATTTGGAACTCTCCTGGGGTACCCTCACACATATTATTCCCTCATTTAGTGGATATTTTCACAAAAAAGTGAAATTTTCAAAAATTCTGAAAATTGGCTGAAAACGACTAAATATGAAGGACACATCGGGCGAATCGCTCTGGAACTGAAATCGGAATGCTCACTGAAATTTCCCCTATCTGAAAGTCTGATAAACGCCGGAAAAATGACTAAATCCCCCCCAAAAATTTTTTCAACTTTTTTCAATTTTACCCCTGTGGGATATATATTCTACCCACACACATTTGGAACTCTCCTAGGGTACCCTCACACATACTATACCCTCATTTAGTGGATATTTTCACAAAAAAGTGAAATTTTCAAAAATTCTGAAAAGTGGCTGAAAACGACTAAATATGAAGGACTCATTGGGCGAATCGCTCTAGAACTGAAATTGGAACGCTCACTGACATTTCCCCTATCTGAAAGTCTGATAAACGCCGGAAAAATGACTAAGTCTAAAAAAAATTTTTTTAAACTCTTTTCAATTTTACCCCCGTGGGATATATATTCTACGCACACACATTTGGAACTCTCCTGGGGTACCCTCACACATATTATTCCCTCATTTAGTGGATATTTTCACAAAAAAGTGAAATTTTCAAAAATTCAGAAAATTGGCTGAAAACGACTAAATATGAAGGACTCATAGGGCGAATCGCTCTGGAACTGAAATCGGAACGCTCACTGACATTTCCCCTATCTGAAAGTCTGATAAACGCCGGAAAAATGACGAAGTCCAAAAAAAAATGTTTTCAACTCTTTCAATTTTACCCCCGTGGGATATATATTCTACCCACGCACATTTGGAACACTCCTGGGGTACCCTCACACATATTATTCCCTCATTTAGTGGATATTTTCACAAAAAAGTGAAATTTTCAAAAATTCAGAAAATTGGCTGAAAACTACTGAATATGAAGGAATCATCGGGCGAATCGCGCTGGAACTGAAATTGGAACGCTCACTGACATTTTCCCTATCGGAAAGTCTGATAAACACCGGAAAAATGACAGTCCAAAAAAAATTTTTTTCACCTTTTTTCAATTTTACCCCCGTGGGATATATATTCTACCCACACACATTTGGAACTCTCCTGGGGTACCCTCACACATATTATTCCCTCATTTAGTGGATATTTTCACAAAAAAGTGAAATTTTCAAAAATTCAGAAAATTGGCTGAAAACGTCTAAATATGAAGGACTCATCGAGCAAATTGCTCTGGAACTGAAATTGGAACGCTCACTGACATTTCCCCTATCTGAAAGTCTGATAAACGCCGGAAAAATGACTAAGTCTAAAAAAAATTTTTTTAAACTCTTTTCAATTTTACCCCCGTGGGATATATATTCTACGCACACACATTTGGAACTCTCCTGGGGTACCCTCACACATATTATTCCCTCATTTAGTGGATATTTTCACAAAAAAGTGAAATTTTCAAAAATTCAGAAAATTGGCTGAAAACGACTAAATATGAAGGACTCATAGGGCGAATCGCTCTGGAACTGAAATCGGAACGCTCACTGACATTTCCCCTATCTGAAAGTCTGATAAACGCCGGAAAAATGACGAAGTCCAAAAAAAAATGTTTTCAACTCTTTCAATTTTACCCCCGTGGGATATATATTCTACCCACGCACATTTGGAACACTCCTGGGGTACCCTCACACATATTATTCCCTCATTTAGTGGATATTTTCACAAAAAAGTGAAATTTTCAAAAATTCAGAAAATTGGCTGAAAACTACTGAATATGAAGGAATCATCGGGCGAATCGCGCTGGAACTGAAATTGGAACGCTCACTGACATTTTCCCTATCGGAAAGTCTGATAAACACCGGAAAAATGACAGTCCAAAAAAAATTTTTTTCACCTTTTTTCAATTTTACCCCCGTGGGATATATATTCTACCCACACACATTTGGAACTCTCCTGGGGTACCCTCACACATATTATTCCCTCATTTAGTGGATATTTTCACAAAAAAGTGAAATTTTCAAAAATTCAGAAAATTGGCTGAAAACGTCTAAATATGAAGGACTCATCGAGCAAATTGCTCTGGAACTGAAATCGGAACGCTCACTGACATTTCCCCTATCTGAAAGTCTGATAAACGCTGAAAAAATGACTAAGTCCAAAAAAAAAAATTTTTTCACCTTTTTTCAATTTTACCCCCGCGGGATATATATTCTACCCACACACATTTGGAACTCTCCTGGGGTACCCTCACACATATTATTCCCTCATTTAGTGGATATTTTCACAAAAAAGTGAAATTTTCAAAAATTCAGAAAATTGGCTGAAAACGACTAAATATGAAGGACTCCTTGGGCGAATCGCTCTGGAACTGAAATTGGAACGCTCACTGACATTTCCACTATCTGAAAGTCTGATAAACGCCGGAAAAATGACTAAGTCCAAAAAAAAAATTTTTTCAACTCTTTTCAATTTTCCCCCGTGGGATATATATTCTACCCACGCACATTTGGAACTCTCCTGGGGTACCCTCACACATATTATTCCCTCATTTAGCGGATATTTTCACAAAAAAGTGAAATTTTCAAAAATTCAGAAAATTGGCTGAAAACTACTGAATATGAAGGACTCATCGGGCGAATCGCGCTGGAACTGAAATCAGAACGCTCACTGACATTTCCCCTATCTGAAAGTCTGATAAACGCCGGAAAAATGACTAAGTCCAAAAAAAATTTTTTTCAACTCTTTTCAATTTTACCCCCGTTGGATATATATTCTACCCACGCAAATTTGGAACAGTCCTGGGGTACCCTCACACATATTATTCCCTCATTTAGTGGATATTTTCACAAAAAAGTGACATTTTCAAAAATTCTGAAAATTGGCTGAAAACGACTAAATATGAAGGACTCATCGGGCGAATCGCTCTGGAACTGAAATCGGAACGCTCACTGACATTTCCCCTATCTGAAAGTCTGATAAACGCCGGAAAAATTACTAAGTCCAAAAAAAAATTTTCTTCAACTTTTTTCAATTTTACCCCCGTGGGATATATCTTCTAACCACACACATTTGGAACTCTCCTGGGGTACCCTCACACATATTTATTCCCTCATTTAGTGGATATTTTCACAAAAACGTGAAATTTTCAAATATTCTGAAAATTGGCTGAAAATGACTAAATATGAACGACTCATCGGGCGAATCGCTCTGGAACTGAAATCGGAACGCTCACTGACATTTCCACTAACTGAAAGTCTGATAAACGCAGGAAAAATGACTAAGTCCAAAAACATTTTTTTTTCAACTTTTTTAAATTTTACCCTTGTGGGATATATATTCTACCCACACACATTTGGAACTCTCCTGGGGTACCCTCACACATATTATTCCCTCATTTAGTGGATATTTTCACAAAAAAGTGAAATTTTCAAAAATTCTGAAAATTGGCTGAAAACGACTAAATATGAAGGACTCATTGGGCGAATCGCTCTGGAACTGAAATCGGAATGCTCACTGAAATTTCCCCTATCTGAAAGTCTGATAAACGCCGGAAAAATGACTAAATCCCCCCAAAAAATTTTTTCAACTTTTTTCAATTTTACCCCTGTGGGATATATATTCTACCCACACACATTTGGAACTCTCCTGGGGTACCCTCACACATATTATTCCCTCATTTAGTGGATATTTTCACAAAAAAGTGAAATTTTCAAAAATTCTGAAAAGTGGCTGAAAACGACTAAATATGAAGGACTCATTGGGAGAATCGCTCTAGAACTGAAATCGGAACGCTCACTGACATTTCCCCTATCTGAAAGTCTGATAAACGCTGAAAAAATGACTAAGTCCAAAAAAAATTTTTTTCAACTCTTTTCAATTTTACCCCTGTGGGATATATATTCTACCCACGCACATTTGGAACACTCCTGGGGTACCCTCACACATATTATTCCCTCATTTAGTGGATATTTTCACAAAAAAGTGAAATTTTCAAAAATTCAGAAAATTGGCTTAAAACTACGGAATATGAAGGACTCATCGGGCGAATCGCGCTGGAACTGAAATCGGAACGCTCACTGACATTTTCCCTATCTGAAAGTCTGATAAACACCGGAAAAATGACAGTCTAAAAAAAATTTTTTTCACCTTTTTTCAATTTTACCCCCGTGAGATATATATTCTACCCACACACATTTGGAACTCTCCTGGGGTACCCTCACACATATTATTCCCTTATTTAGTGGATATTTTCACAAAAAAGTGAAATTTTCAAAAATTCAGAAAATTGGCTGAAAACGTCTAAATATGAAGGACTCATCGAGCAAATCGCTCTGGAACTGAAATCGGAACGCTCACTGACATTTCCCCTATCTGAAAGTCTGATAAACGCTGAAAAAATGACTAAGTCCAAAAAAAAAAATTTTTTCACCTTTTTTCAATTTTACCCCCGCGGGATATATATTCTACCCACACACATTTGGAACTCTCCTGGGGTACCCTCACACATATTATTCCCTCATTTAGTGGATATTTTCACAAAAAAGTGAAATTTTCAAAAATTCTGAAAATTGGCTGAAAACGACTAAATATGAAAGACTCCTTGGGCGAATCGCTCTGGAACTGAAATTGGAACGCTCACTGACATTTCCACTATCTGAAAGTCTGATAAACGCCGGAAAAATGACTAAGTCCAAAAAAAAATTTTTTCAACTCTTTTCAATTTTCCCCCGTGGGATATATATTCTACCAACGCACATTTGGAACTCTCCTGGGGTACCCGCACACATATTATTCCCTCATTTAGTGGATATTTTCACAAAAAAGTGAAATTTTCAAAAATTCAGAAAATTGGCTGAAAACGACTAAATATGAAGGACTCATTGGGCGAATAGCTCTGGAACTGAAATCGGAACGCTCACTGACATTTCCCCTATCTGAAAGTCTGATAAACGCCGGAAAAATGACTAAGTCCAAAAAAAAAATTTTTTCAACTCTTTTCAATTTTCCCCCGTGGGATATATATTCTACCCACGCACATTTGGAACTCTCCTGGGGTACCCTCACACATATTATTCCCTCATTTAGCGGATATTTTCACAAAAAAGTGAAATTTTCAAAAATTCAGAAAATTGGCTGAAAACTACTGAATATGAAGGACTCATCGGGCGAATCGCGCTGGAACTGAAATCAGAACGCTCACTGACATTTCCCCTATCTGAAAGTCTGATAAACGCCGGAAAAATGACTAAGTCCAAAAAAAATTTTTTTCAACTCTTTTCAATTTTACCCCCGTTGGATATATATTCTACCCACGCAAATTTGGAACAGTCCTGGGGTACCCTCACACATATTATTCCCTCATTTAGTGGATATTTTCACAAAAAAGTGACATTTTCAAAAATTCTGAAAATTGGCTGAAAACGACTAAATATGAAGGACTCATCGGGCGAATCGCTCTGGAACTGAAATCGGAACGCTCACTGACATTTCCCCTATCTGAAAGTCTGATAAACGCCGGAAAAATTACTAAGTCCAAAAAAAAATTTTCTTCAACTTTTTTCAATTTTACCCCCGTGGGATATATCTTCTAACCACACACATTTGGAACTCTCCTGGGGTACCCTCACACATATTATTCCCTCATTTAGTGGATATTTTCACAAAAAAGTGAAATTTTCAAAAATTCTGAAAATTGGCTGAAAATGACTAAATATGAAGGACTCATCGGGCGAATCGCTCTGGAACTGAAATGGGAACGCTCACTGACATTTCTCCTATCTGAAAGTCTGATAAACGCTGCAAAAATGACTAAGTCCGAAAAAAAAATGTTTTTACCTTTTTTCAATTTTACCCCTGTGGGATATATATTCTACCCACACACATTTGGAACTCTCCTGGGGTACCCTCACACATATTTATTCCCTCATTTAGTGGATATTTTCACAAAAACGTGAAATTTTCAAATATTCTGAAAATTGGCTGAAAATGACTAAATATGAACGACTCATCGGGCGAATCGCTCTGGAACTGAAATCGGAACGCTCACTGACATTTCCACTAACTGAAAGTCTGATAAACGCAGGAAAAATGACTAAGTCCAAAAACATTTTTTTTTCAACTTTTTTAAATTTTACCCTTGTGGGATATATATTCTACCCACACACATTTGGAACTCTCCTGGGGTACCCTCACACATATTATTCCCTCATTTAGTGGATATTTTCACAAAAAAGTGAAATTTTCAAAAATTCTGAAAATTGGCTGAAAACGACTAAATATGAAGGACTCATTGGGCGAATCGCTCTGGAACTGAAATCGGAATGCTCACTGAAATTTCCCCTATCTGAAAGTCTGATAAACGCCGGAAAAATGACTAAATCCCCCCAAAAAATTTTTTCAACTTTTTTCAATTTTACCCCTGTGGGATATATATTCTACCCACACACATTTGGAACTCTCCTGGGGTACCCTCACACATATTATTCCCTCATTTAGTGGATATTTTCACAAAAAAGTGAAATTTTCAAAAATTCTGAAAAGTGGCTGAAAACGACTAAATATGAAGGACTCATTGGGAGAATCGCTCTAGAACTGAAATCGGAACGCTCACTGACATTTCCCCTATCTGAAAGTCTGATAAACGCTGAAAAAATGACTAAGTCCAAAAAAAAAAAATTTTCACCTTTTTTCAGTTTTACCCCCGTGGGATATATATTCTACCCACACACATTTGGAACTCTCCTGGGGTACCCTCACACATATTATTCCCTCATTTAGTGGATATTTTCACAAAAAAGTGAAATTTTCAAAAATTCAGAAAATTGGCTGAAAACGACTAAATATGAAGGACTCATCGGGCGAATCGCTCTGGAACTGAAATCGGAACACTCACTGACATTTCCCCTATCTGAAAGTCTGATAAACGCCGGAAAAATGACTAAGTCTAAAAAAAATTTTTTTAAACTTTTTTCAATTTTACCCCCGTGGGATATATATTCTACCCACACACATTTGGAACTCTCCTGGAGTACCCTCACACATATTATTCCCTCATTTAGTGGATATTTTCACAAAAAAGTGAAATTTTCAAAAATTCAGAAAATTGGCTGAAAACGACTAAATATGAAGGACTCATAGGGCGAATCGCTCTGGAACTGAAATCGGAACGCTCACTGACATTTCCCCTATCTGAAAGTCTGATAAACGCCGGAAAAATGACGAAGTCCAAAAAAAAATGTTTTCAACTCTTTTCAATTTTACCCCCGTGGGATATATATTCTACCCACGCACATTTGGAACACTCCTGGGGTACCCTCACACATATTATTCCCTCATTTAGTGGATATTTTCACAAAAAAGTGAAATTTTCAAAAATTCTGAAAAGTGGCTGAAAACGACTAAATATGAAGGACTCATTGGGCGAATCGCTCTAGAACTGAAATCGGAACGCTCACTGACATTTCCCCTATCTGAAAGTCTGATAAACGCTGAAAAAATGCCGAAGTCCAAAAAAAAATTTTTTTCACCTTTTTTCAATTTTACCCCCGTGGGATATATATTCTACCCACACACATTTGGAACTCTCCTGGGGTACCCTCACACATATTATTTCCTCATTTAGTGGATATTTTCACAAAAAAGTGAAATTTTCAAAAATTCTGAAAATTGGCTGAAAACGACTAAATATGAAGGACTCATTGGGCGAATCGCTCTGGAACTGAAATCGGAACGCTCACTGACATTTCCCCTATCTGAAAGTCTGATAAACGCCAGAAAAATGACTAAGTCCAAAAAAAATTTTTTTCAACTCTTTTCAATTTTACCCCTGTGGGATATATATTCTACCCACGCACATTTGGAACACTCCTGGGGTACCCTCACACATATTATTCCCTCATTTAGTGGATATTTTCACAAAAAAGTGAAATTTTCAAAAATTCAGAAAATTGGCTTAAAACTACGGAATATGAAGGACTCATCGGGCGAATCGCGCTGGAACTGAAATCGGAACGCTCACTGACATTTTCCCTATCTGAAAGTCTGATAAACACCGGAAAAATGACAGTCTAAAAAAAATTTTTTTCACCTTTTTTCAATTTTACCCCCGTGAGATATATATTCTACCCACACACATTTGGAACTCTCCTGGGGTACCCTCACACATATTATTCCCTTATTTAGTGGATATTTTCACAAAAAAGTGAAATTTTCAAAAATTCAGAAAATTGGCTGAAAACGTCTAAATATGAAGGACTCATCGAGCAAATCGCTCTGGAACTGAAATCGGAACGCTCACTGACATTTCCCCTATCTGAAAGTCTGATAAACGCTGAAAAAATGACTAAGTCCAAAAAAAAAAATTTTTTCACCTTTTTTCAATTTTACCCCCGCGGGATATATATTCTACCCACACACATTTGGAACTCTCCTGGGGTACCCTCACACATATTATTCCCTCATTTAGTGGATATTTTCACAAAAAAGTGAAATTTTCAAAAATTCTGAAAATTGGCTGAAAACGACTAAATATGAAAGACTCCTTGGGCGAATCGCTCTGGAACTGAAATTGGAACGCTCACTGACATTTCCACTATCTGAAAGTCTGATAAACGCCGGAAAAATGACTAAGTCCAAAAAAAAATTTTTTCAACTCTTTTCAATTTTCCCCCGTGGGATATATATTCTACCAACGCACATTTGGAACTCTCCTGGGGTACCCGCACACATATTATTCCCTCATTTAGTGGATATTTTCACAAAAAAGTGAAATTTTCAAAAATTCAGAAAATTGGCTGAAAACGACTAAATATGAAGGACTCATTGGGCGAATAGCTCTGGAACTGAAATCGGAACGCTCACTGACATTTCCCCTATCTGAAAGTCTGATAAACGCTGAAAAAATGACTAAGTCCAAAAAAAAAAATTTTTCACCTTTTTTCAATTTTCCCCCGTGGGATATATATTCTACCCACACACATTTGGAACTCTCCTGGGGTACCCTCACACATATTATTCCCTCATTTAGTGGATATTTTCACAAAAAAGTGAAATTTTCAAAAATTCAGAAAATTGGCTTAAAACTACTGAATATGAAGGACTCATCGGGCGAATCGCGCTGGAACTGAAATCGGAACGCTCACTGACATTTCCCCTATCTGAAAGTCTGATAAACGCCGGAAAAATGACTAAATCCCCCCAAAAAATTTTTTCAACTTTTTTCAATTTTACCCCTGTGGGATATATATTCTACCCACACACATTTGGAACTCTCCTAGGGTACCCTCACACATATTATTCCCTCATTTAGTGGATATTTTCACAAAAAAGTGAAATTTTCAAAAATTCTGAAAAGTGGCTGAAAACGACTAAATATGAAGGACTCATTGGGCGAATCGCTCTAGAACTGAAATCGGAACGCTCACTGACATTTCCCCTATCTGAAAGTCTGATAAACGCTGAAAAAATGACTAAGTCCAAAAAAAAAAAATTTTCACCTTTTTTCAGTTTTACCCCCGTGGGATATATATTCTACCCACACACATTTGGAACTCTCCTGGGGTACCCTCACACATATTATTCCCTCATTTAGTGGATATTTTCACAAAAAAGTGAAATTTTCAAAAATTCAGAAAATTGGCTGAAAACGATTAAATATGAAGGACTCATCGGGCGAATCGCTCTGGAACTGAAATCGGAACACTCACTGACATTTCCCCTATCTGAAAGTCTGATAAACGCCGGAAAAATGACTAAGTCTAAAAAAAATTTTTTTAAACTTTTTTCAATTTTACCCCCGTGGGATATATATTCTACCCACACACATTTGGAACTCTCCTGGGGTACCCTCACACATATTATTCCCTCATTTAGTGGATATTTTCACAAAAAAGTGAAATTTTCAAAAATTCAGAAAATTGGCTGAAAACGACTAAATATGAAGGACTCATAGGGCGAATCGCTCTGGAACTGAAATCGGAACGCTCACTGACATTTCCCCTATCTGAAAGTCTGATAAACGCCGGAAAAATGACGAAGTCCAAAAAAAAATGTTTTCAACTTTTTTCAATTTTACCCCCGTGGGATATATATTCTACCCACGCACATTTGGAACACTCCTGGGGTACCCTCACACATATTATTCCCTCATTTAGTGGATATTTTCACAAAAAAGTGAAATTTTCAAAAATTCAGAAAATTGGCTGAAAACTACTGAATATGAAGGAATCATCGGGCGAATCGCGCTGGAACTGAAATTGGAACGCTCACTGACATTTTCCCTATCGGAAAGTCTGATAAACACCGGAAAAATGACAGTCCAAAAAAAATTTTTTTCACCTTTTTTCAATTTTACCCCCGTGGGATATATATTCTACCCACACACATTTGGAACTCTCCTGGGGTACCCTCACACATATTATTCCCTCATTTAGTGGATATTTTCACAAAAAAGTGAAATTTTCAAAAATTCAGAGAATTGGCTGAAAACGACTAAATATGAAGGACTCATCGGGCGAATCGCTGTGGAACTGAAATCGGAACGCTCACTGACATTTCCCCTATCTGAAAGTCTGATAAACGCTGAAAAAATGCCGAAGTCCAAAAAAAAAATTTTTTCACCTTTTTTCAATTTTACCCCCGTGGGATATATATTCTACCCACGCACATTTGGAACACTCCTGGGGTACCCTCAGACATATTATTCCCTCATTTAGTGGATATTTTCACAAAAAAGTGAAATTTTCAAAAATTCAGAAAATTGGCTTAAAACTACGGAATATGAAGGACTCATCGGGCGAATCGCGCTGGAACTGAAATCGGAACGCTCACTGACATTTCCCCTATCTGAAAGTCTGATAAATGCTGAAAAAATGACTAAGTCTAAAAAAAATTTTTTTTCACCTTTTTTCAATTTTACCCCCGTGGGATATATATTCTACCCACACACATTTGGAACTCTCCTGGGGTACCCTCACACATATTATTCCCTCATTTAGTGGATATTTTCACAAAAAAGTGAAATTTTCAAAAATTCTGAAAATTGGCTGAAAACGACTAAATATGAAGGACTCATTGGGCGAATCGCTCTGGAACTGAAATCGGAACGCTCACTGACATTTTCCCTATCTGAAAGTCTGATAAACACCGGAAAAATGACAGTCTAAAAAAAATTTTTTTCACCTTTTTTCAATTTTACCCCCGTGAGATATATATTCCACCCACACACATTTGGAACTCTCCTGGGGTACCCTCACACATATTATTCCCTCATTTAGTGGATATTTTCACAAAAAAGTGACATTTTCAAAAATTCTGAAAATTGGCTGAAAACGACTAAATATGAAGGACTCATCGGGCGAATCGCTCTGGAACTGAAATCGGAACGCTCACTGACATTTCCCCTATCTGAAAGTCTGATAAACACCGGAAAAATGACAGTCCCAAAAAAAAATTTTTAAACTTTTTTCAATTTTACCCCCGTGAGATATATATTCTACCCACACACATTTGGAACTCTCTTGGGGTACCCTCACACATATTATTCCCTCATTTAGTGGATATTTTCACAAAAAAGTGAAATTTTCAAAAATTCAGAAAATTGGCTGAAAACGACTAAATATGAAGGACTCCTTGGGCGAATCGCTCTGGAACTGAAATTGGAACGCTCACTGACATTTCCACTATCTGAAAGTCTGATAAACACCGGAAAAATGACAGTCTAAAAAAAATTTTTTTCACCTTTTTTCAATTTTACCCCCGTGAGATATATATTCTACCCACACACATTTGGAACTCTCCTGGGGTACCCTCACACATATTATTCCCTTATTTAGTGGATATTTTCACAAAAAAGTGAAATTTTCAAAAATTCAGAAAATTGGCTGAAAACGTCTAAATATGAAGGACTCATCGAGCAAATCGCTCTGGAACTGAAATCGGAACGCTCACTGACATTTCCCCTATCTGAAAGTCTGATAAACGCTGAAAAAATGACTAAGTCCAAAAAAAAAAATTTTTTCACCTTTTTTCAATTTTACCCCCGCGGGATATATATTCTACCCACACACATTTGGAACTCTCCTGGGGTACCCTCACACATATTATTCCCTCATTTAGTGGATATTTTCACAAAAAAGTGAAATTTTCAAAAATTCTGAAAATTGGCTGAAAACGACTAAATATGAAAGACTCCTTGGGCGAATCGCTCTGGAACTGAAATTGGAACGCTCACTGACATTTCCACTATCTGAAAGTCTGATAAACGCCGGAAAAATGACTAAGTCCAAAAAAAAATTTTTTCAACTCTTTTCAATTTTCCCCCGTGGGATATATATTCTACCAACGCACATTTGGAACTCTCCTGGGGTACCCGCACACATATTATTCCCTCATTTAGTGGATATTTTCACAAAAAAGTGAAATTTTCAAAAATTCAGAAAATTGGCTGAAAACGACTAAATATGAAGGACTCATTGGGCGAATAGCTCTGGAACTGAAATCGGAACGCTCACTGACATTTCCCCTATCTGAAAGTCTGATAAACGCTGAAAAAATGACTAAGTCCAAAAAAAAAAATTTTTCACCTTTTTTCAATTTTCCCCCGTGGGATATATATTCTACCCACACACATTTGGAACTCTCCTGGGGTACCCTCACACATATTATTCCCTCATTTAGTGGATATTTTCACAAAAAAGTGAAATTTTCAAAAATTCAGAAAATTGGCTTAAAACTACTGAATATGAAGGACTCATCGGGCGAATCGCGCTGGAACTGAAATCGGAACGCTCACTGACATTTCCCCTATCTGAAAGTCTGATAAACGCCGGAAAAATGACTAAATCCCCCCAAAAAATTTTTTCAACTTTTTTCAATTTTACCCCTGTGGGATATATATTCTACCCACACACATTTGGAACTCTCCTAGGGTACCCTCACACATATTATTCCCTCATTTAGTGGATATTTTCACAAAAAAGTGAAATTTTCAAAAATTCTGAAAAGTGGCTGAAAACGACTAAATATGAAGGACTCATTGGGCGAATCGCTCTAGAACTGAAATCGGAACGCTCACTGACATTTCCCCTATCTGAAAGTCTGATAAACGCTGAAAAAATGACTAAGTCCAAAAAAAAAAAATTTTCACCTTTTTTCAGTTTTACCCCCGTGGGATATATATTCTACCCACACACATTTGGAACTCTCCTGGGGTACCCTCACACATATTATTCCCTCATTTAGTGGATATTTTCACAAAAAAGTGAAATTTTCAAAAATTCAGAAAATTGGCTGAAAACGATTAAATATGAAGGACTCATCGGGCGAATCGCTCTGGAACTGAAATCGGAACACTCACTGACATTTCCCCTATCTGAAAGTCTGATAAACGCCGGAAAAATGACTAAGTCTAAAAAAAATTTTTTTAAACTTTTTTCAATTTTACCCCCGTGGGATATATATTCTACCCACACACATTTGGAACTCTCCTGGGGTACCCTCACACATATTATTCCCTCATTTAGTGGATATTTTCACAAAAAAGTGAAATTTTCAAAAATTCAGAAAATTGGCTGAAAACGACTAAATATGAAGGACTCATAGGGCGAATCGCTCTGGAACTGAAATCGGAACGCTCACTGACATTTCCCCTATCTGAAAGTCTGATAAACGCCGGAAAAATGACGAAGTCCAAAAAAAAATGTTTTCAACTTTTTTCAATTTTACCCCCGTGGGATATATATTCTACCCACGCACATTTGGAACACTCCTGGGGTACCCTCACACATATTATTCCCTCATTTAGTGGATATTTTCACAAAAAAGTGAAATTTTCAAAAATTCAGAAAATTGGCTGAAAACTACTGAATATGAAGGAATCATCGGGCGAATCGCGCTGGAACTGAAATTGGAACGCTCACTGACATTTTCCCTATCGGAAAGTCTGATAAACACCGGAAAAATGACAGTCCAAAAAAAATTTTTTTCACCTTTTTTCAATTTTACCCCCGTGGGATATATATTCTACCCACACACATTTGGAACTCTCCTGGGGTACCCTCACACATATTATTCCCTCATTTAGTGGATATTTTCACAAAAAAGTGAAATTTTCAAAAATTCAGAGAATTGGCTGAAAACGACTAAATATGAAGGACTCATCGGGCGAATCGCTGTGGAACTGAAATCGGAACGCTCACTGACATTTCCCCTATCTGAAAGTCTGATAAACGCTGAAAAAATGCCGAAGTCCAAAAAAAAAATTTTTTCACCTTTTTTCAATTTTACCCCCGTGGGATATATATTCTACCCACGCACATTTGGAACACTCCTGGGGTACCCTCAGACATATTATTCCCTCATTTAGTGGATATTTTCACAAAAAAGTGAAATTTTCAAAAATTCAGAAAATTGGCTTAAAACTACGGAATATGAAGGACTCATCGGGCGAATCGCGCTGGAACTGAAATCGGAACGCTCACTGACATTTCCCCTATCTGAAAGTCTGATAAATGCTGAAAAAATGACTAAGTCTAAAAAAAATTTTTTTTCACCTTTTTTCAATTTTACCCCCGTGGGATATATATTCTACCCACACACATTTGGAACTCTCCTGGGGTACCCTCACACATATTATTCCCTCATTTAGTGGATATTTTCACAAAAAAGTGAAATTTTCAAAAATTCTGAAAATTGGCTGAAAACGACTAAATATGAAGGACTCATTGGGCGAATCGCTCTGGAACTGAAATCGGAACGCTCACTGACATTTTCCCTATCTGAAAGTCTGATAAACACCGGAAAAATGACAGTCTAAAAAAAATTTTTTTCACCTTTTTTCAATTTTACCCCCGTGAGATATATATTCCACCCACACACATTTGGAACTCTCCTGGGGTACCCTCACACATATTATTCCCTCATTTAGTGGATATTTTCACAAAAAAGTGACATTTTCAAAAATTCTGAAAATTGGCTGAAAACGACTAAATATGAAGGACTCATCGGGCGAATCGCTCTGGAACTGAAATCGGAACGCTCACTGACATTTCCCCTATCTGAAAGTCTGATAAACACCGGAAAAATGACAGTCCCAAAAAAAAATTTTTAAACTTTTTTCAATTTTACCCCCGTGAGATATATATTCTACCCACACACATTTGGAACTCTCTTGGGGTACCCTCACACATATTATTCCCTCATTTAGTGGATATTTTCACAAAAAAGTGAAATTTTCAAAAATTCAGAAAATTGGCTGAAAACGACTAAATATGAAGGACTCCTTGGGCGAATCGCTCTGGAACTGAAATTGGAACGCTCACTGACATTTCCACTATCTGAAAGTCTGATAAACACCGGAAAAATGACTAAGTCCAAAAAAAAATTTTTTCAACTCTTTTCAATTTTCCCCCGTGGGATATATATTCTACCCACGCACATTTGGAACTCTCCTGGGGTACCCTCACACATATTATTCCCTCATTTAGTGGATATTTTCACAAAAAAGTGAAATTTTCAAAAATTCAGAAAATTGGCTGAAAACGACTAAATATGAAGGACTCCTCGGGCGAATCGCTCTGGAACTGAAATTGGAACGCTCACTGACATTTCCACTATCTGAAAGTGTGATAAACGCCGGAAAAATGACTAAGTCCCCAAAAAAATTTTTTCAACTCTTTTCAATTTTCCCCCGTGGGATATATATTCTACCCACGCACATTTGGAACACTCCTGGGGTACCCTCACACATATTATTCCCTCATTTAGTGGATATTTTCACAAAAAAGTGAAATTTTCAAAAATTCAGAAAATTGGCTGAAAACGTCTAAATATGAAGGACTCATCGAGCAAATCGCTCTGGAACTGAAATCGGAACGCTCACTGACATTTCCCCTATCTGAAAGTCTGATAAACGCTGAAAAAATGACTAAGTCCAAAAAAAAAATTTTTTCACCTTTTTTCAATTTTACCCCCGCGGGATATATATTCTACCCACAGACATTTGGAACTCTCCTGGGGTACCCTCACACATATTATTCCCTCATTTAGTGGATATTTTCACAAAAAAGTGAAATTTTCAAAAATTCAGAAAATTGGCTGAAAACGACTAAATATGAAGGACTCCTTGGGCGAATCGCTCTGGAACTGAAATTGGAACGCTCACTGACATTTCCACTATCTGAAAGTCTGATAAACGCCGGAAAAATTACTAAGTCCAAAAAAAAATTTTCTTCAACTTTTTTCAATTTTACCCCCGTGGGATATATCTTCTAACCACACACATTTGGAACTCTCCTGGGGTACCCTCACACATATTATTCCCTCATTTAGTGGATATTTTCACAAAAAAGTGAAATTTTCAAAAATTCTGAAAATTGGCTGAAAATGACTAAATATGAAGGACTCATCGGGCGAATCGCTCTGGAACTGAAATGGGAACGCTCACTGACATTTCTCCTATCTGAAAGTCTGATAAACGCTGCAAAAATGACTAAGTCCGAAAAAAAAATGTTTTTACCTTTTTTCAATTTTACCCCTGTGGGATATATATTCTACCCACACACATTTGGAACTCTCCTGGGGTACCCTCACACATATTTATTCCCTCATTTAGTGGATATTTTCACAAAAAAGTGAAATTTTCAAATATTCTGAAAATTGGCTGAAAATGACTAAATATGAAGGACTCATCGGGCGAATCGCTGTGGAACTGAAATCGGAACGCTCACTGACATTTCCCCTATCTGAAAGTCTGATAAACGCTGAAAAAATGCCGAAGTCCAAAAAAAAAATTTTTTCACCTTTTTTCAATTTTACCCCCGTGGGATATATATTCTACCCACGCACATTTGGAACACTCCTGGGGTACCCTCACACATATTATTCCCTCATTTAGTGGATATTTTCACAAAAAAGTGAAATTTTCAAAAATTCAGAAAATTGGCTTAAAACTACGGAATATGAAGGACTCATCGGGCGAATCGCGCTGGAACTGAAATCGGAACGCTCACTGACATTTCCCCTATCTGAAAGTCTGATAAACGCTGAAAAAATGACTAAGTCTAAAAAAAATTTTTTTTCACCTTTTTTCAATTTTACCCCCGTGGGATATATATTCTACCCACACACATTTGGAACTCTCCTGGGGTACCCTCACACATATTATTCCCTCATTTAGTGGATATTTTCACAAAAAAGTGAAATTTTCAAAAATTCTGAAAATTGGCTGAAAACGACTAAATATGAAGGACTCATCGGGCGAATCGCTCTGGAACTGAAATCGGAACGCTCACTGACATTTCCCCTATCTGAAAGTCTGATAAACACCGGAAAAATGACAGTCCCAAAAAAAAATTTTTAAACTTTTTTCAATTTTACCCCCGTGAGATATATATTCTACCCACACACATTTGGAACTCTCTTGGGGTACCCTCACACATATTATTCCCTCATTTAGTGGATATTTTCACAAAAAAGTTAAATTTTCAAAAATTCAGAAAATTGGCTGAAAACGACTAAATATGAAGGACTCCTTGGGCGAATCGCTCTGGAACTGAAATTGGAACGCTCACTGACATTTCCACTATCTGAAAGTGTGATAAACGCCGGAAAAATGACTAAGTCCCCAAAAAAATTTTTTCAACTCTTTTCAATTTTCCCCCGTGGGATATATATTCTACCCACGCACATTTGGAACACTCCTGGGGTACCCTCACACATATTATTCCCTCATTTAGTGGATATTTTCACAAAAAAGTGAAATTTTCAAAAATTCAGAAAATTGGCTGAAAACGTCTAAATATGAAGGACTCATCGAGCAAATCGCTCTGGAACTGAAATCGGAACGCTCACTGACATTTCCCCTATCTGAAAGTCTGATAAACGCTGAAAAAATGACTAAGTCCAAAAAAAAAATTTTTTCACCTTTTTTCAATTTTACCCCCGTGGGATATATATTCTACCCACACACATTTGGAACTCTCCTGGGGTACCCTCACACATATTATTCCCTCATTTAGTGGATATTTTCACAAAAAAGTGAAATTTTCAAAAATTCAGAAAATTGGCTGAAAACGACTAAATATGAAGGACTCCTTGGGCGAATCGCTCTGGAACTGAAATTGGAACGCTCACTGACATTTCCACTATCTGAAAGTCTGATAAACGCCGGAAAAATTACTAAGTCCAAAAAAAAATTTTCTTCAACTTTTTTCAATTTTACCCCCGTGGGATATATCTTCTAACCACACACATTTGGAACTCTCCTGGGGTACCCTCACACATATTATTCCCTCATTTAGTGGATATTTTCACAAAAAAGTGAAATTTTCAAAAATTCTGAAAATTGGCTGAAAATGACTAAATATGAAGGACTCATCGGGCGAATCGCTCTGGAACTGAAATGGGAACGCTCACTGACATTTCTCCTATCTGAAAGTCTGATAAAAACTGCAAAAATGACTAAGTCCGAAAAAAAAATGTTTTTACCTTTTTTCAATTTTACCCCTGTGGGATATATATTCTACCCACACACATTTGGAACTCTCCTGGGGTACCCTCACACATATTTATTCCCTCATTTAGTGGATATTTTCACAAAAAAGTGAAATTTTCAAATATTCTGAAAATTGGCTGAAAATGACTAAATATGAACGACTCATCGGGCGAATCGCTCTGGAACTGAAATCGGAACGCTCACTGACATTTACACTAACTGAAAGTCTGATAAACGCAGGAAAAATGACTAAATCCCCCCAAAAAATTTTTTCAACTTTTTTCAATTTTACCCCTGTGGGATATATATTCTACCCACACACATTTGGAACTCTCCTAGGGTACCCTCACACATACTATAACCTCATTTAGTGGATATTTTCACAAAAAAGTGAAATTTTCAAAAATTCTGAAAAGTGGCTGAAAACGACTAAATATGAAGGACTCATCTGGCGAATCGCTCTAGAACTGAAATCGGAACGCTCACTGAAATTTCCCCTATCTGAAAGTCTGATAAACGCCGGAAAAATGACTAAGTCTAAAAAAAATTTTTTTAAACTTTTTTCAATTTTACCCCCGTGGGATATATATTCTACCCACACACATTTGGAACTCTCCTGGGGTACCCTCACACATATTATTCCCTCATTTAGTGGATATTTTCACAAAAAAGTGAAATTTTCAAAAATTCAGAGAATTGGCTGAAAACGACTAAATATGAAGGACTCATCGGGCGAATCGCTCTGGAACTGAAATCGGAACGCTCACTGACATTTCCCCTATCTGAAAGTCTGATAAACGCTGAAAAAATGACTAAGTCCAAAAAAAAAATTTTTTCACCTTTTTTCAATTTTACCCCCGTGGGATATATATTCTACCCACGCACATTTGGAACTCTCCTGGGGTACCCTCACACATATTATTCCCTCATTTAGTGGATATTTTCACAAAAAAGTGAAATTTTCAAAAAGTCTGAAAATTGGCTGAAAACGTCTAAATATGAAGGACTCATTGGGCGAATCGCTCTGGAACTGAAATCGGAACGCTCACTGACATTTTCCCTATCTGAAAGTCTGATAAACACCGCAAAAATGACAGTCTAAAAAAAATTTTTTTCACCTTTTTTCAATTTTACCCCCGTGAGATATATATTCTACCCACACACATTTGGAACTCTCCTGGGGTACCCTCACACATATTATTCCCTTATTTAGTGGATATTTTCACAAAAAAGTGAAATTTTCAAAAATTCAGAAAATTGGCCGAAAATGTCTAAATATGAAGGACTCATCGAGCGAATCGCTCTGGAACTGAAATCGGAACGCTCACTGACATTTCCCCTATCTGAAAGTCTGATAAACGCTGAAAAAATGACTAAGTCCAAAAAAAAAAATTTTTCACCTTTTTTCAATTTTACCCCCGCGGGATATATATTCTACCCACACACATTTGGAACTCTCCTGGGGTACCCTCACACATATTATTCCCTCATTTAGTGGATATTTTCACAAAAAAGTGAAATTTTCAAAAATTCAGAAAATTGGCTGAAAACTACTGAATATGAAGGACTCATCGGGCGAATCGCTCTGGAACTGAAATCGGAACGCTCACTGACATTTCCCCTATCTGAAAGTCTGATAAACGCCGGAAAAATGACAGTCTAAAAAAAATTTTTTTCACCTTTTTTCAATTTTACCCCCGTGAGATATATATTCTACCCACACACATTTGGAACTCTCCTGGGGTACCCTCACACATATTATTCCCTTATTTAGTGGATATTTTCACAAAAAAGTGAAATTTTCAAAAATTCAGAAAATTGGCTGAAAACGTCTAAATATGAAGGACTCATCGAGCGAATCGCTCTGGAACTGAAATCGGAACGCTCACTGACATTTCCCCTATCTGAAAGTCTGATAAACGCTGAAAAAATGACTAAGTCCAAAAAAAAAAATTTTTCACCTTTTTTCAATTTTACCCCCGCGGGATATATATTCTACCCACACACATTTGGAACTCTCCTGGGGTACCCTCACACATATTATTCCCTCATTTAGTGGATATTTTCACAAAAAAGTGAAATTTTCAAAAATTCAGAAAATTGGCTGAAAACTACTGAATATGAAGGACTCATCGGGCGAATCGCTCTGGAACTGAAATCGGAACGCTCACTGACATTTCCCCTATCTGAAAGTCTGATAAACGCCGGAAAAATGACAGTCTAAAAAAAATTTTTTTCACCTTTTTTCAATTTTACCCCCGTGAGATATATATTCTACCCACACACATTTGGAACTCTCCTGGGGTACCCTCACACATATTATTCCCTTATTTAGTGGATATTTTCACAAAAAAGTGAAATTTTCAAAAATTCAGAAAATTGGCTGAAAACGTCTAAATATGAAGGACTCATCGAGCAAATTGCTCTGGAACTGAAATCGGAACGCTCACTGACATTTCCCCTATCTGAAAGTCTGATAAACGCTGAAAAAATGACTAAGTCCAAAAAAAAAATTTTTTCACCTTTTTTCAATTTTACCCCCGCGGGATATATATTCTACCCACACACATTTGGAACTCTCCTGGGGTACCCTCACACATATTATTCCCTCATTTAGTGGATATTTTCACAAAAAAGTGAAATTTTCAAAAATTCAGAAAATTGGCTGAAAACGACTAAATATGAAGGACTCCTTGGGCGAATCGCTCTGGAACTGAAATTGGAACGCTCACTGACATTTCCACTATCTGAAAGTCTGATAAACGCCGGAAAAATGACTAAGTCCAAAAAAAAATTTTTTCAACTCTTTTCAATTTTCCCCCGTGGGATATATATTCTACCCACGCACATTTGGAACTCTCCTGGGGTACCCTCACACATATTATTCCCTCATTTAGTGGATATTTTCACAAAAAAGTGAAATTTTCAAAAATTCAGAAAATTGGCTGAAAACTACTGAATATGAAGGACTCATCGGGCGAATCGCGCTGGAACTGAAATCAGAACGCTCACTGACATTTCCCCTATCTGAAAGTCTGATAAACGCCGGAAAAATGACTAAGTCCAAAAAAAATTTTTTTCAACTCTTTTCAATTTTACCCCCGTGGGATATATATTCTACCCACGCACATTTGGAACAGTCCTGGGGTACCCTCACACATATTATTCCCTCATTTAGTGGATATTTTCACAAAAAAGTGAAATTTTCAAAAATTCAGAAAATTGGCTTAAAACTACTGAATATGAAGGACTCATCGGGCGAATCGCGCTGGAACTGAAATCGGAACGCTCTCTTACATTTCCCCTATCTGAAAGTCTGATAAACGCTGAAAAAATGACTAAGTCCAAAAAAAAAAATTTTTCACCTTTTTTCAATTTTACCCCCGTGAGATATATATTCTACCCACACACATTTGGAACTCTCCTGGGGTACCCTCACACATATTATTCCCTCATTTAGTGGATATTTTCACAAAAAAGTGACATTTTCAAAAATTCTGAAAATTGGCTGAAAACGACTAAATATGAAGGACTCATCGGGCGAATCGCTCTGGAACTGAAATCGGAACGCTCACTGACATTTCCCCTATCTGAAAGTCTGATAAACGCCGGAAAAATTACTAAGTCCAAAAAAAAATTTTCTTCAACTTTTTTCAATTTTACCCCCGTGGGATATATCTTCTAACCACACACATTTGGAACTCTCCTGGGGTACCCTCACACATATTATTCCCTCATTTAGTGGATATTTTCACAAAAAAGTGAAATTTTCAAAAATTCTGAAAATTGGCTGAAAATGACTAAATATGAAGGACTCATCGGGCGAATCGCTCTGGAACTGAAATGGGAACGCTCACTGACATTTCTCCTATCTGAAAGTCTGATAAACGCTGCAAAAATGACTAAGTCCGAAAAAAAAATGTTTTTACCTTTTTTCAATTTTACCCCTGTGGGATATATATTCTACCCACACACATTTGGAACTCTCCTGGGGTACCCTCACACATATTTATTCCCTCATTTAGTGGATATTTTCACAAAAACGTGAAATTTTCAAATATTCTGAAAATTGGCTGAAAATGACTAAATATGAACGACTCATCGGGCGAATCGCTCTTGAACTGAAATCGGAACGCTCACTGACATTTCCACTAACTGAAAGTCTGATAAACGCCGGAAAAATGACTAAGTCTAAAAAAAATTTTTTTAAACTTTTTTCAATTTTACCCCCGTGGGATATATATTCTACCCACACACATTTGGAACTCTCCTGGGGTACCCTCACACATATTATTCCCTCATTTAGTGGATATTTTCACAAAAAAGTGAAATTTTCAAAAATTCAGAGAATTGGCTGAAAACGACTAAATATGAAGGACTCATCGGGCGAATCGCTGTGGAACTGAAATCGGAACGCTCACTGACATTTCCCCTATCTGAAAGTCTGATAAACGCTGAAAAAATGCCGAAGTCCAAAAAAAAAATTTTTTCACCTTTTTTCAATTTTACCCCCGTGGGATATATATTCTACCCACGCACATTTGGAACACTCCTGGGGTACCCTCACACATATTATTCCCTCATTTAGTGGATATTTTCACAAAAAAGTGAAATTTTCAAAAATTCTGAAAATTGGCTTAAAACTACGGAATATGAAGGACTCATCGGGCGAATCGCGCTGGAACTGAAATCGGAACGCTCACTGACATTTCCCCTATCTGAAAGTCTGATAAACGCTGAAAAAATGACTAAGTCTAAAAAAAATTTTTTTTCACCTTTTTTCAATTTTACCCCCGTGGGATATATATTCTACCCACACACATTTGGAACTCTCCTGGGGTACCCTCACACATATTATTCCCTCATTTAGTGGATATTTTCACAAAAAAGTGAAATTTTCAAAAATTCTGAAAATTGGCTGAAAATGACTAAATATGAAGGACTCATTGGGCGAATCGCTCTGGAACTGAAATCGGAACGCTCACTGACATTTTCCCTATCTGAAAGTCTGATAAACACCGGAAAAATGACAGTCTAAAAAAAATTTTTTTCACCTTTTTTCAATTTTACCCCCGTGAGATATATATTCTACCCACACACATTTGGAACTCTCCTGGGGTACCCTCACACATATTATTCCCTTATTTAGTGGATATTTTCACAAAAAAGTGAAATTTTCAAAAATTCAGAAAATTGGCTGAAAACGTCTAAATATGAAGGACTCATCGAGCAAATCGCTCTGGAACTGAAATCGGAACGCTCACTGACATTTCCCCTATCTGAAAGTCTGATAAACGCTGAAAAAATGACTAAGTCCAAAAAAAAAATTTTTTCACCTTTTTTCAATTTTACCCCCGCGGGATATATATTCTACCCACACACATTTGGAACTCTCCTGGGGTACCCTCACACATATTATTCCCTCATTTAGTGGATATTTTCACAAAAAAAGTGAAATTTTCAAAAATTCAGAAAATTGGCTGAAAACGACTAAATATGAAGGACTCCTTCGGCGAATCGCTCTGGAACTGAAATTGGAACGCTCACTGACATTTCCACTATCTGAAAGTCTGATAAACGCCGGAAAAATGACTAAGTCCAAAAAAAAATTTTTTCAACTCTTTTCAATTTTCCCCCGTGGGATATATATTCTACCCACGCACATTTGGAACACTCCTGGGGTACCCTCACACATATTATTCCCTCATTTAGTGGATATTTTCACAAAAAAGTGAAATTTTCAAAAATTCAGAAAATTGGCAGAAAACTACTGAATATGAAGGACTCATCGGGCGAATCGCGCTGGAACTGAAATCAGAACGCTCACTGACATTTCCCCTATCTGAAAGTCTGATAAACGCCGGAAAAATGACTAAGTCCAAAAAAAATTTTTTTCAACTCTTTTCAATTTTACCCCCGTGGGATATATATTCTACCCACGCACATTTGGAATACTCCTGGGGTACCCTCACACATATTATTCCCTCATTTAGTGGATATTTTCACAAAAAAGTGAAATTTTCAAAAATTCAGAAAATTGGCTTAAAACTACTGAATATGAAGGACTCATCGGGCGAATCGCGCTGGAACTGAAATCGGAACGCTCACTGACATTTCCCCTATCTGAAAGTCTGATAAACGCCGGAAAAATGACTAAGTCCCAAAAAAATTTTTTTCAACTCTTTTCAATTTTACCCCCGTTGGATATATATTCTACCCACGCACATTTGGAACACTCCTGGGGTACCCTCACACATATTATTCCCTCATTTAGTGGATATTTTCACAAAAAAGTGAAATTTTCAAAAATTCAGAAAATTGGCTTAAAACTACTGAATATGAAGGACTCATCGGGCGAATCGCTCTGGAACTGAAATCGGAACGCTCTCTTACATTTCCCCTATCTGAAAGTCTGATAAACGCTGAAAAAATGACTAAGTCCAAAAAAAAAAATTTTTCACCTTTTTTCAATTTTACCCCCGTGAGATATATATTCTACCCACACACATTTGGAACTCTCCTGGGGTACCCTCACACATATTATTCCCTCATTTAGTGGATATTTTCACAAAAAAGTGACATTTTCAAAAATTCTGAAAATTGGCTGAAAACGACTAAATATGAAGGACTCATCGGGCGAATCGCTCTGGAACTGAAATCGGAACGCTCACTGACATTTCCCCTATCTGAAAGTCTGATAAACACCGGAAAAATGACAGTCCCAAAAAAAAATTTTTCAACTTTTTTCAATTTTACCCCCGTGAGATATATATTCTACCCACACACATTTGGAACTCTCTTGGGGTACCCTCACACATATTATTCCCTCATTTAGTGGATATTTTCACAAAAAAGTGAAATTTTCAAAAATTCAGAAAATTCGCTGAAAACGACTAAATATGAAGGACTCCTCGGGCGAATCGCTCTCGAACTGAAATTGGAACGCTCACTGACATTTCCACTATCTGAAAGTGTGATAAACGCCGGAAAAATGACTAAGTCCCCAAAAAAATTTTTTCAACTCTTTTCAATTTTCCCCCGTGGGATATATATTCTACCCACGCACATTTGGAACACTCCTGGGGTACCCTCACACATATTATTCCCTCATTTAGTGGATATTTTCACAAAAAAGTGAAATTTTCAAAAATTCAGAAAATTGGCTGAAAACGTCTAAATATGAAGGACTCATCGAGCAAATCGCTCTGGAACTGAAATCGGAACGCTCACTGACATTTCCCCTATCTGAAAGTCTGATAAACGCTGAAAAAATGACTAAGTCCAAAAAAAAAAATTTTTCACCTTTTTTCAATTTTACCCCCGTGGGATATATATTCTACCCACACACATTTGGAACTCTCCTGGGGTACCCTCACACATATTATTCCCTCATTTAGTGGATATTTTCACAAAAAAGTGAAATTTTCAAAAATTCTGAAAATTGGCTTAAAACTACTGAATATGAAGGACTCATCGGGCGAATCGCGCTGGAACTGAAATCGGAACGCTCACTGACATTTTCCCTATCTGAAAGTCTGATAAACACCGGAAAAATGACAGTCTAAAAAAAATTTTTTTCACCTTTTTTCAATTTTACCCCCGTGAGATATATATTCTACCCACACACATTTGGAACTCTCCTGGGGTACCCTCACACATATTATTCCCTTATTTAGTGGATATTTTCACAAAAAAGTGAAATTTTCAAAAATTCAGAAAATTGGCTGAAAACGACTAAATATGAAGGACTCCTTGGGCGAATCGCTCTGGAACTGAAATTGGAACGCTCACTGACATTTCCACTATCTGAAAGTCTGATAAACGCCGGAAAAATGACTAAGTCCCCAAAAAAATTTTTTCAACTCTTTTCAATTTTCCCCCGTGGGATATATATTCTACCCACGCACATTTGGAACACTCCTGGGGTACCCTCACACATATTATTCCCTCATTTAGTGGATATTTTCACAAAAAAGTGAAATTTTCAAAAATTCAGAAAATTGGCTGAAAACGTCTAAATATGAAGGACTCATCGAGCAAATCGCTCTGGAACTGAAATCGGAACGCTCACTGACATTTCCCCTATCTGAAAGTCTGATAAACGCTGAAAAAATGACTAAGTCCAAAAAAAAAAATTTTTCACCTTTTTTCAATTTTACCCCCGTGGGATATATATTCTACCCACACACATTTGGAACTCTCCTGGGGTACCCTCACACATATTATTCCCTCATTTAGTGGATATTTTCACAAAAAAGTGAAATTTTCAAAAATTCAGAAAATTGGCTTAAAACTACTGAATATGAAGGACTCATCGGGCGAATCGCGCTGGAACTGAAATCGGAACGCTCACTGACATTTCCCCTATCTGAAAGTCTGATAAACGCCGGAAAAAGGACTAAGTCCCAAAAAAATTTTTTTCAACTCTTTTCAATTTTACCCCCGTGGGATATATATTCTACCCACGCACATTTGGAACACTCCTGGGGTACCCTCACACATATTATTCCCTCATTTAGTGGATATTTTCACAAAAAAGTGAAATTTTCAAAAATTCAGAAAATTGGCTTAAAACTACTGAATATGAAGGACTCATCGGGCGAATCGCGCTGGAACTGAAATCGGAACGCTCACTGACATTTCCCCTATCTGAAAGTCTGATAAACGCCGGAAAAATGACTAAGTCCAAAAAAAATTTTTTTCAACTCTTTTCAATTTTACCCCAGTGGGATATATATTCTACCCACGCACATTTGGAACACTCCTGGGGTACCCTCACACATATTATTCCCTCATTTAGTGGATATTTTCACAAAAAAGTGAAAGTTTCAAAAATTCAGAAAATTGGCTGAAATCAACTAAATATGAAGGACTCATCGGGCGAATCGCTCTGGAACTGAAATCGGAACGCTCACTGACATTTCCCCTATCTGAAAGTCTGATAAACGCCGGAAAAATGACGAAGTCCAAAAAAAAATGTTTTCAACTCTTTTCAATTTTACCCCCGTGGGATATATATTCTACCCACGCACATTTTGAACACTCCTGGGGTACCCTCACACATATTATTCCCTCATTTAGTGGATATTTTCACAAAAAAGTGAAATTTTCAAAAATTCTGAAAATTGGCTGAAAACGACTAAATATGAAGGATTCATTGGGCGAATCGCTCTGGAACTGAAATCGGAACGCTCACTGACATTTTCCCTATCTGAAAGTCTGATAAACACCGGAAAAATGACAGTCTAAAAAAATTTTTTTTCACTTTTTTTCAATTTTACCCCCGTGAGATATATATTCTACCCACACACATTTGGAACTCTCCTGGGGTACCCTCACACATATTATTCCCTTATTTAGTGGATATTTTCACAAAAAAGTGAAATTTTCAAAAATTCAGAAAATTGGCTGAAAACGACTAAATATGAAGGACTCCTTGGGCGAATCGCTCTGGAACTGAAATTGGAACGCTCACTGACATTTCCACTATCTGAAAGTCTGATAAACGCCGGAAAAATGACTAAGTCCAAAAAAAAATTTTTTCAACTCTTTTCAATTTTCCCCCGTGGGATATATATTCTACCCACGCACATTTGGAACTCTCCTGGGGTACCCTCACACATATTATTCCCTCATTTAGTGGATATTTTCACAAAAAAGTGAAATTTTCAAAAATTCAGAAAATTGGCTGAAAACGACTAAATATGAAGGACTCCTCGGGCGAATCGCTCTGGAACTGAAATTGGAACGCTCACTGACATTTCCACTATCTGAAAGTGTGATAAACGCCGGAAAAATGACTAAGTCCCCAAAAAAAATTTTTCAACTCTTTTCAATTTTCCCCCGTGGGATATATATTCTACCCACGCACATTTGGAACACTCCTGGGATACCCTCACACATATTATTCCCTCATTTAGTGGATATTTTCACAAAAAAGTGAAATTTTCAAAAATTCAGAAAATTGGCTGAAAACTACTGAATATGAAGGACTCATCGGGCGAATCGCGCTGGAACTGAAATCAGAACGCTCACTGACATTTCCCCTATCTGAAAGTCTGATAAACGCCGGAAAAATGACTAAGTCCAAAAAAAATTTTTTTCAACTTTTTTCAATTTTACCCCCGTGGGATATATATTCTACCCACGCACATTTGGAACACTCCTGGGGTACCCTCACACATATTATTCCCTCATTTAGTGAATATTTTCACAAAAAAGTGAAATTTTCAAAAATTCAGAAAATTGGCTTAAAACTACTGAATATGAAGGACTCATCGGGCGAATCGCGCTGGAACTGAAATCGGAACGCTCACTGACATTTCCCCTATCTGAAAGTCTGATAAACGCCGGAAAAATGACTAAGTCCCAAAAAAATTTTTTTCAACTCTTTTCAATTTTACCCCCGTGGGATATATATTCTACCCACGCACATTTGGAACACTCCTGGGGTACCCTCACACATATTATTCCCTCATTTAGTGGATATTTTCACAAAAAAGTGAAATTTTCAAAAATTCAGAAAATTGGCTTAAAACTACTGAATATGAAGGACTCATCGGGCGAATCGCGCTGGAACTGAAATCGGAACGCTCACTGACATTTCCCCTATCTGAAAGTCTGATAAACGCCGGAAAAATGACTAAGTCCAAAAAAAATTTTTTTCAACTCTTTTCAATATTACCCCAGTGGGATATATATTCTACCCACGCACATTTGGAACACTCCTGGGGTACCCTCACACATATTATTCCCTCATTTAGTGGATATTTTCACAAAAAAGTGAAATTTTCAAAAATTCTGAAAATTGGCTGAAATCGACTAAATATGAAGGACTCATCGGGCGAATCGCTCTGGAACTGAAATCGGAACGCTCTCTTACATTTCCCCTATCTGAAAGTCTGATAAACGCTGAAAAAATGACTAAGTCCAAAAAAAAAAATTTTTCACCTTTTTTCAATTTTACCCCCGTGAGATATATATTCTACCCACACACATTTGGAACTCTCTTGGGGTACCCTCACACATATTATTCCCTCATTTAGTGGATATTTTCACAAAAAAGTGACATTTTCAAAAATTCAGAAAATTGGCTGAAAACGACTAAATATGAAGGACTCATAGGGCGAATCGCTCTGGAACTGAAATCGGAACGCTCACTGACATTTCCCCTATCTGAAAGTCTGATAAACGCCGGAAAAATGACGAAGTCCAAAAAAAAATGATTTCAACTCTTTTCAATTTTACCCCCGTGGGATATATATTCTACCCACGCACATTTTGAACACTCCTGGGGTACCCTCACACATATTATTCCCTCATTTAGTGGATATTTTCACAAAAAAGTGAAATTTTCAAAAATGCTGAAAACGACTAAATATGAAGGACTCATTGGGCGAATCGCTCTGGAACTGAAATCGGAACGCTCACTGACATTTTCCCTATCTGAAAGTCTGATAAACACCGGAAAAATGACAGTCTAAAAAAAATTTTTTTCACCTTTTTTCAATTTTACCCCCGTGAGATATATATTCTACCCACACACATTTGGAACTCTCCTGGGGTACCCTCACACATATTATTCCCTTATTTAGTGGATATTTTCACAAAAAAGTGAAATTTTCAAAAATTCAGAAAATTGGCTGAAAACGACTAAATATGAAGGACTCCTTGGGCGAATCGCTCTGGAACTGAAATTGGAACGCTCACTGACATTTCCACTATCTGAAAGTCTGATAAACGCCGGAAAAATGACTAAGTCCAAAAAAAAATTTTTTCAACTCTTTTCAATTTTCCCCCGTGGGATATATATTCTACCCACGCACATTTGGTACTCTCCTGGGGTACCCTCACACATATTATTCCCTCATTTAGTGGATATTTTCACAAAAAAGTGAAATTTTCAAAAATTCAGAAAATTGGCTTAAAACTACTGAATATGAAGGACTCATCGGCGAATCGCGCTGGAACTGAAATCGGAACGCTCACTGACATTTCCCCTATCTGAAAGTCTGATAAACGCTGAAAAAATGACTAAGTCCAAAAAAAAAAATGTTTCACCTTTTTTCAATTTTACCCCCGCGGGATATATATTCTACCCACACACATTTGGCACTCTCCTGGGGTATCCTCACACATATTATTCCCTCATTTAGTGGATATTTTCACAAAAAAGTGAAATTTTCAAAAATTCTGAAAATTGGCTGAAAACGTCTAAATATGAAGGACTCATCGAGCGAATCTCTCTGGAACTGAAATCGGAACGCTTACTGACATTTCCCCTATCTGAAAGTCTGATAAACGCTGAAAAAATGACTAAGTCCAAAAAAAAAAATTTTTCACCTTTTTTCAATTTTACCCCCGTGGGATATATATTCTACCCACACACATTTGGAACTCTCCTGGGGTACCCTCACACATTTTATTCCCTCATTTAGTGGATATTTTCACAAAAAAGTGAAATTTTCAAAAATTCTGAAAATTGGCTGAAAACGACTAAATATGAAGGACTCCTCGGGCGAATCGCTCTGGAACTGAAATTGGAACGCTCACTGACATTTCCACTATCTGAAAGTCTGATAAACGCCGGAAAAATGACTAAGTCCAAAAAAAAATTTTTTCAACTCTTTTCAATTTTCCCCCGTGGGATATATATTCTACCCACGCACACTTGGAACACTCCTGGGGTACCCTCACACATATTATTCCCTCATTTAGTGGATATTTTCACAAAAAAGTGAAATTTTCAAAAATTCAGAAAATTGGCTGAAAACTACTGAATATGAAGGACTCATCGGGCGAATCGCGCTGGAACTGAAATCGGAACGCTCACTGACATTTCCCCTATCTGAAAGTCTGATAAACGCCGGAAAAATGACTAAGTCCAAAAAAAATTTTTTTCAACTCTTTTCAATTTTACCCCCGTGGGATATATATTCTACCCACGCACATTTGGAACACTCCTGGGGTACCCTCACACATATTATTCCCTCATTTAGTGGATATTTTCACAAAAAAGTGAAATTTTCAAAAATTCAGAAAATTGGCTGAAAACTACTGAATATGAAGGACTCATCGGGCGAATCGCGCTGGAACTGAAATCGGAACGCTCACTGGCATTTCCCCTATCTGAAAGTCTGATAAACGCTGAAAAAATGACTAAGTCTAATAAAAAAAAATTTTCACTTTTTTTCAATTTTACCCCCGTGGGATATATAATCTACCCACACACATTTGGCACTCTCCTGGGGTATCCTCACACATATTATTCCCTCATTTAGTGGATATTTTTACAAAAAAGTGATATTTTCAAAAATTCAGAAAATTGGCTGAAAACGTCTAAATATGAAGTACTCATCGAGCGAATCGCTCTGGAACTGAAATCGGAACGCTCACTGACATTTCCCCTATCTGAAAGTCTGATAAACGCTGAAAAAATGACTAAGTTCAAAAAAAATTTTTTTCAACTCTTTTCAATTTTACCCCCGTGGGATATATATTCTACCCACACACATTTGGAACACTCCTGGGGTACCCTCACACATATTATTCCCTCATTTAGTGGATATTTTCACAAAAAAGTGAAATTTTCAAAAATTCAGAAAATTGGCTTAAAACTACTGAATATGAAGGACTCATCGGGCGAATCGCGCTGGAACTGAAATCGGAACGCTCACTGACATTTCCCCTATCTGAAAGTCTGATAAACGCTGAAAAAATGACTAAGTCTAAAAAAAATTTTTTTTCACCTTTTTTCAATTTTATCCCCGTGGGATATATAATCTACCCACACACATTTGGAACTCTCCTGGGGTATCCTCACACATATTATTCCCTCATTTAGTGGATATTTTCACAAAAAAGTGAAATTTTCAAAAATTCTGAAAATTGACTGAAAACGACTAAATATGAAGGACTCATTGGGCGAATCGCTCTGGAACTGAAATCGGAACGCTCACTGACATTTCCCCTATCTGAAAGTCTGATAAACACTGAAAAAATGACTAAGTCCAAAAAAAAAAATGTTTCACCTTTTTTCAATTTTACCCCCGTGGGATATATATTCTACCCACACACATTTGGAACTTTCCTGGGGTACCCTCACACATATTATTCCCTCATTTACCGGCGCGCGCATTTTGAAGCTTTTTTTTTAAGCTTTTTTCACTGTTTTCAGAACATTAACAATAAGAACATGGAAGAGTCCAGGAGCCATTTGGTGAGCTGCATATCCTGCTACATGTTCACAGACTTGACAGTGGAAAAGCCAAACTTCACATGCCAGAAATGCAAGCTTGTGTCCCTATTGGAGGAAAAGTTGCGAAATCTAGAAGAGAGGTTAACTACCTTGAAAATCATTAAGGAAGGTGAAGAGTTCTTAGACAGAGCAGAATTATCTCTTCATGATTCAGAAAGAGAAGAAATTCGAACTGCACCTGACGAAACAGAGGAATGGAAGCATGTGACCCACAGAAGCAGGAGGATCGAGAGGCAGTCAGCACCCATACTGCTCAGGAACCAGTACCAGGCTCTCACGCAGGAGAACCATGAAGAAATACAGCAAAATAAGACTTTGCCAGCAATGAATAACCTTGTAAGCCCTCAGAATCCTCCTGGATGGAGAAAGAAGAATGTTGTGAAGAAAAAACGGAGAGTGGTGGTCATGGGGGATTCCCTGTTAAGAGGAACAGAGGCCGCTATCTGCAGACCAGACATAACCTCAAGAGAAATGTGCTGTCTTCCAGGAGCAAAAATTAAAGATGTGTCTGACAGGATATCAAGACTCTTCAGACCTACAGATCACTACCCATTCCTGCTAATACATGTGGGGACAAATGACACCGCAAGAAAGGACCTGGAAACCATCTGCAGTGACTTTGAAGACTTAGGCAAGAAAGTAAAAGAATTGGGAGCGCAGGTGGTCTTCTCATCCATCCTCCCAGTGGATGGCCATGGAACAATGAGGTGGAATAAGATTCTACAGGTGAACAACTGGCTACGTCGATGGTGCCGTCAACAAGGATTTGGATTTCTGGATGACGGAATGAATTACCTATACGATGGACTACTTGCTAGAGATGGGGTACACCTTACGAAGACTGGAAAACATGTATTTGGAAGTCGCCTTGCTACACTCATCAGAAGAGCTTTAAACTAGAACAATGTGGGAAGGGAAGCAAAAGGCCAGAAAAAGCCATACAGCTGACAAATATTATTGAGATCTCTGCTACTGGAAGTGGAAAGGAAGAACAAAGACAAAACAATTTAAATAATAAAAATATTAGAAGAAGAGAAACCAATCACAAACTAAAATGTTTTTATACAAATGCACAAAGCATGGGCAACAAACAAGGAAAATTGGAACTACTAATGCAGGAAAAGGAATATGATGTCATTGGAATCACTGAAACTTGGTGGGACGATACACATGATTGGAATAAAAGGCTAAAAGGATACAACTTATTTGCAAGAAACAGACTTGATAAACGAGGAGGAGGTGTTGCATTGTATGTTAGAAAAGCGTATATCTGCACAGAGATTGAAGCTTCAGAGACTGGGAGTTCTGTGGAAACTGTTTGGGTAAGAATACAAGGAGAGAACAACGGAAAGGACACCATTGTAGGCATTTACTACAGGCCACCTGGGCAAGCTGAAGATATGGATGAACTCTTTATGTATCAAATGACCAAGTTCTCCAAAAAATATGACGTAGTGGTCATGGGAGATTTCAACTATCCAGACATTTGTTGGGAATCTCTCTCAAGTAAAACTAACAGGTCAAGCAAATTCTTATCCTCTCTTGCTGACAACTTTATCTTCCAAAAGGTAGGGGAGAAAACAAGGGGATCTGCTACTTTGGATCTAATCCTTATAAACAGGGAGGAAATGGTTGAGGAGGTAAAGGTGGCTGGGACCCTAGGAGGCAGCGATCATGCTATTATAGAATTTTGGATAACTAGAGGAGGAAGACATGTGAAGACTCAAACTTCAAGGTTAGATTTTAGAAAGGCAGATTTTAAGAGACTCAGAAAGAGAATAGGAGGGATCCAATGGCTGGATGTCCTTAAGGACAAAAATGTCCAGGAAGGATGGGAAATTTTTAAAAATGAGATTCTCAAAGCACAATCGTTAACAATCCCGAAAAGTAGGAAGAATGGGAAGCATTTAAGGAAACCAGGATGGATGAACACAGAACTTAAACACATGCTAAAAAGAAAGAAAGAAATGTTTATTAAATGGAAAGAGGGAGGCATATCTAAAGAAGATTATAATGCAGTCTGCAGATCATGCAGGGCACGTATCAGGTTAGCTAAAGCTGACAATGAATTAAGGCTTGCAAGAGATGTCAAAAGCAATAAAAAAAGGATTTTGGGGGTATGTCAAAAGTAAAAGAAAAGTCAAAGATGCTATAGGATTTTTACAGGATGAAAATGGAGAAATGGTAAGAGAGGATGTTGAGAAGGCCGAACTTTTTAATTCCTATTTTGCATCTGTTTTCTCTCAGAAAGAAAATGTAACATCAACTGATCTTCGCTGTCCTTTTAAAGGAATAGAGGAATCCAAGTTATCTGTAAACAGAAAGATTGTGAGGTAATATTTAGCTAACATAAATGAGTTCAAGTCTCCAGGTCCAGATGAATTACACCCCAGAGTACTGAAGGAGATCGTAGAAGAAATTTTAGAACCACTCTCCATAATCTTTGAAAATTCTTGGAGAACAGGAGAAGTCCCAGAAGACTGGAGAAGAGCAAATGTTGTTCCTATCTTCAAAAAGGGGAAGAAGGTGGACCCAGGGAACTATAGGCCGGTGAGTCTGACTTCTATACCAGGAAAGATCTTTGAACAAATTATTAAACAACATGTATGTAAGTACATGGATAAGAATGAAGTGATTAACCAGAGTCAGCATGGGTTTGTAACTAACAAGTCATGTCAGACTAACTTAATTTCCTTCTATGACAAAATCACTGACTGGGTGGATCAGGGAAATGCTGTAGATATAGTATATCTTGACTTCAGCAAAGCATTTGACAAAGTATCTCACGCCATCCTTATTGAAAAAATGACCAAGTATGCAATGGACCAGGCAACTGTTAGGTGGATTCATAACTGGCTTAGTGATCGGACTCAAAGGGTGGTTGTAAATGGCTTCACATCCAGCTGGATGAATGTCTCAAGTGGGGTACCACAGGGCTCCGTCCTGGGACCTGTATTGTTCAACATCTTTATCAATGATTTAGATGAAGGAATTGAGGGTAAACTGATTAAATTTGCTGATGACACAAAGCTAGGAGGGATAGCTAATACTAGAGAAGAGAGAGAGAGGATTCAAAAAGACCTAAATAAACTGGAGCAGTGGGCAGCAACCAACAGAATGGTTTTTAACAGGGAAAAATGCAAAGTACTACATCTGGGCAATAAAAATGAAAAAAGCATATACAGAATGGGAGGAATAGAGCTAAGCAACAGTACATGTGAAAAAGACTTAGGTATACTAATAGATCATAGACTGAACATGAGTCAACAGTGTGATGCAGCAGCAAAAAAGGCAAATACAATTCTGGGATGTATTAACAGAAGCATACAGTCTAGATCACGTGAAGTCATTATCGGTCTTTACTCCTCTTTGGTCAGACCTCATCTGGAATACTGTGTACAGTTTTGGGCACCACATTTTAAAAAAGACATAGACAAACTGGAGCAAGTTCAGAGAAGAGCGACCAGAATGGTGACTGGTCTGCAAACCATGTCCTATGAGGAACGGTTGCAGGATTTGGGAATGTTTAGCTTGCAAAAAAGAAGACTGAGAGGAGACTTAACAGCTGTCTACAAATATGTCAAGGGTTGTCACATTGTAGAAGGATCATCTTTATTCTCATTTGCACAAGGAAAGACTAGAAGCAATGGGATGAAACTAAATGGGAGGAGACCCAGATTACATATTAGAAAAAACTTTTTGACAGTTAGGGTGATTAATGAGTGGAACAGGCTGCCACGAGAGGTGGTGAGTTCCCCTTCAATGGACGTCTTCAAACAGAGGCTGGACAGACATCTGTCTGAGATGATCTAGTGAATCCTGCTTTGAGCAGGGGGTTGGACCAGATGACCCAGAAGGTCCCTTCCAACTCTACCATTCTATGATTCTATAATTCTATGATATTTTCACAAAAAAGTGACATTTTCAAAAATTCTGAAAATTGGCAGAAAACGACTAAATATGAAGGACTCATCGAGCTAATCGCTCTGGAACTGAAATCGGAACGCTCACTGACATTTCCCCTATCTGAAAGTCTGATAAACGCTGAAAAAATAACTAAGTCCAAAAAAAAATTTTTTCACCTTTTTTCAATTTTACCACCGTGGGATATATCTTCTACCCACACACATTTGGAACTCTCCTGGGGTACCCTCACACATATTATTCCCTCATTTAGTGGATATTTTCACAAAAAAGTTAAATTTTCAAAAATTCAGAAAATTGGCTTAAAACTACTCATCGGGCGAAAGGACTCATCGGGCGAATCGCGCTGGAACTGAAATCGGAACGCTCACTGACATTTCCCCTATCTGAAAGTCTGATAAACGCTGAAAAAATGACTAAGTCTAAAAAAAATTTTTTTTCACCTTTTTTCAATTTTACCCCCGTGGGATATATAATCTACCCACACACATTTGGAACTCTCCTGGGGTATCCTCACACATATTATTCCCTCATTTAGTGGATATTTTCACAAAAAAGTGAAATTTTCAAAAATTCTGAAAATTGGCTGAAAACGACTAAATATGAAGGACTCATTGGGCGAATCGCTCTGGAACTGAAATCGGAACGCTCACTGACATTTCCCCTATCTGAAAGTCTGATAAACACTGAAAAAATGACTAAGTCCAAAAAAAAAAATTTTTCACCTTTTTTCAATTTTACCCCCGTGGGATATATATTCTACCCACACACATTTGGAACTCTCCTGTGGTACCCTCACACATATTATTCCCTCATTTACCGGCGCGCGCATTTTGAAGCTTTTTTTTTAAGCTTTTTTCACTGTTTTCAGAACATTAACAATAAGAACATGGAAGAGTCCAGGAGCCATTTGGTGAGCTGCATATCCTGCTACATGTTCACAGACTTGCCAGTGGAAAAGCCAAACTTCACATGCCAGAAATGCAAGCTTGTGTCCCTATTGGAGGAAAAGTTGCGAAATCTAGAAGAGAGGTTAACTACCTTGAAAATCATTAAGGAAGGTGAAGAGTTCTTAGACAGAGCAGAATTATCTCTTCATGATTCAGAAAGAGAAGAAATTCGAACTGCACCTGACGAAACAGAGGAATGGAAGCATGTGACCCACAGAAGCAGGAGGATCGAGAGGCAGTCAGCACTCATACTGCTCAGGAACCAGTACCAGGCTCTCACGCAGGAGAACCATGAAGAAATACAGCAAAATAAGACTTTGCCAGCAATGAATAACCTTGTAAGCCCTCAGAATCCTCCTGGATGGAGAAAGAAGAATGTTGTGAAGAAAAAACGGAGAGTGGTGGTCATGGGGGATTCCCTGTTAAGAGGAACAGAGGCCGCTATCTGCAGACCAGACATAACCTCAAGAGAAATGTGCTGTCTTCCAGGAGCAAAAATTAAAGATGTGTCTGACAGGATATCAAGACTCTTCAGACCTACAGATCACTACCCATTCCTGCTAATACATGTGGGGACAAATGACACCGCAAGAAAGGACCTGGAAACCATCTGCAGTGACTTTGAAGACTTAGGCAAGAAAGTAAAAGAATTGGGAGCGCAGGTGGTCTTCTCATCCATCCTCCCAGTGGATGGCCATGGAACAATGAGGTGGAATAAGATTCTACAGGTGAACAACTGGCTACGTCGATGGTGCCGTCAACAAGGATTTGGATTTCTGGATGACGGAATGAATTACCTATACGATGGACTACTTGCTAGAGATGGGGTACACCTTACGAAGACTGGAAAACATGTATTTGGAAGTCGCCTTGCTACACTCATCAGAAGAGCTTTAAACTAGAACAATGTGGGAAGGGAAGCAAAAGGCCAGAAAAAGCCATACAGCTGACAAATATTATTGAGATCTCTGCTACTGGAAGTGGAAAGGAAGAACAAAGACAAAACAATTTAAATAATAAAAATATGGGAGGAAGAGAAACCAATCACAAACTAAAATGTTTTTATACAAATGCACAAAGCATGGGCAACAAACAAGGAGAATTGGAACTACTAATGCAGGAAAAGGAATATGATGTCATTGGAATCACTGAAACTTGGTGGGACGATACACATGATTGGAATAAAAGGCTAAAAGGATACAACTTATTTGCAAGAAACAGACTTGATAAACGAGGAGGAGGTGTTGCATTGTATGTTAGAAAAGCGTATATCTGCACAGAGATTGAAGCTTCAGAGACTGGGAGTTCTGTGGAAACTGTTTGGGTAAGAATACAAGGAGAGAACAACGGAAAGGACACCATTGTAGGCATTTACTACAGGCCACCTGGGCAAGCTGAAGATATGGATGAACTCTTTATGTATCAAATGACCAAGTTCTCCAAAAAATATGACATAGTGGTCATGGGAGATTTCAACTATCCAGACATTTGTTGGGAATCTCTCTCAAGTAAAACTAACAGGTCAAGCAAATTCTTATCCTCTCTTGCTGACAACTTTATCTTCCAAAAGGTAGGGGAGAAAACAAGGGGATCTGCTACTTTGGATCTAATCCTTATAAACAGGGAGGAAATGGTTGAGGAGGTAAAGGTGGCTGGGACCCTAGGAGGCAGCGATCATGCTATTATAGAATTTTGGATAACTAGAGGAGGAAGACATGTGAAGACTCAAACTTCAAGGTTAGATTTTAGAAAGGCAGATTTTAAGAGACTCAGAAAGAGAATAGGAGGGATCCAATGGCTGGATGTCCTTAAGGACAAAAATGTCCAGGAAGGATGGGAAATTTTTAAAAATGAGATTCTCAAAGCACAATCGTTAACAATCCCGAAAAGTAGGAAGAATGGGAAGCATTTAAGGAAACCAGGATGGATGAACACAGAACTTAAACACATGCTAAAAAGAAAGAAAGAAATGTTTATTAAATGGAAAGAGGGAGGCATATCTAAAGAAGATTATAATGCAGTCTGCAGATCATGCAGGGCACGTATCAGGTTAGCTAAAGCTGACAATGAATTAAGGCTTGCAAGAGATGTCAAAAGCAATAAAAAAGGATTTTGGGGGTATGTCAAAAGTAAAAGAAAAGTCAAAGATGCTATAGGATTTTTATAGGATGAAAATGGAGAAATGGTAAGAGAGGATGTTGAGAAGGCCGAACTTTTTAATTCCTATTTTGCATCTGTTTTCTCTCAGAAAGAAAATGTAACATCAACTGATCTTCGCTGTCCTTTTAAAGGAATAGAGGAATCCAAGTTATCTGTAAACAGAAAGATTGTGAGGTAATATTTAGCTAACATAAATGAGTTCAAGTCTCCAGGTCCAGATGAATTACACCCCAGAGTACTGAAGGAGATCGTAGAAGAAATTTTAGAACCACTCTCCATAATCTTTGAAAATTCTTGGAGAACAGGAGAAGTCCCAGAAGACTGGAGAAGAGCAAATGTTGTTCTTATCTTCAAAAAGGGGAAGAAGGTGGACCCAGGGAACTATAGGCCGGTGAGTCTGACTTCTATACCAGGAAAGATCTTTGAACAAATTATTAAACAACATGTATGTAAGTACATGGATAAGAATGAAGTGATTAACCAGAGTCAGCATGGGTTTGTAACTAACAAGTCATGTCAGACTAACTTAATTTCCTTCTATGACAAAATCACTGACTGGGTGGATCAGGGAAATGCTGTAGATATAGTATATCTTGACTTCAGCAAAGCATTTGACAAAGTATCTCACACCATCCTTATTGAAAAAATGACCAAGTATGCAATGGACCAGGCAACTGTTAGGTGGATTCATAACTGGCTTAGTGATCGGACTCAAAGGGTGGTTGTAAATGGCTTCACATCCAGCTGGATGAATGTCTCAAGTGGGGTACCACAGGGCTCCGTCCTGGGACCTGTATTGTTCAACATCTTTATCAATGATTTAGATGAAGGAATTGAGGGTAAACTGATTAAATTTGCTGATGACACAAAGCTAGGAGGGATAGCTAATACTAGAGAAGAGAGAGAGAGGATTCAAAAAGACCTAAATAAACTGGAGCAGTGGGCAGCAACCAACAGAATGGTTTTTAACAGGGAAAAATGCAAAGTACTACATCTGGGCAATAAAAATGAAAAAAGCATATACAGAATGGGAGGAATAGAGCTAAGCAACAGTACATGTGAAAAAGACTTAGGTATACTAATAGATCATAGACTGAACATGAGTCAACAGTGTGATGCAGCAGCAAAAAAGGCAAATACAATTCTGGGATGTATTAACAGAAGCATACAGTCTAGATCACGTGAAGTCATTATCGGTCTTTACTCCTCTTTGGTCAGACCTCATCTGGAATACTGTGTACAGTTTTGGGCACCACATTTTAAAAAAGACATAGACAAACTGGAGCAAGTTCAGAGAAGAGCGACCAGAATGGTGACTGGTCTGCAAACCATGTCCTATGAGGAACGGTTGCAGGATTTGGGAATGTTTAGCTTGCAAAAAAGAAGACTGAGAGGAGACTTAATAGCTGTCTACAAATATGTCAAGGGCTGTCACATTGTAGAAGGATCATCTTTATTCTCATTTGCACAAGGAAAGACTAGAAGCAATGGGATGAAACTAAATGGGAGGAGACACAGATTAGATATTAGAAAAAACTTTTTGACAGTTAGGGTGATTAATGAGTGGAACAGGCTGCCACGAGAGGTGGTGAGTTCCCCTTCAATGGACGTCTTCAAACAGAGGCTGGACAGACATCTGTCTGAGATGATCTAGTGAATCCTGCTTTGAGCAGGGGGTTGGACCAGATGACCCAGGAGGTCCCTTCCAACTCTACCATTCTATGATTCTATAATTCTATGATATTTTCACAAAAAAGTGACATTTTCAAAAATTCTGAAAATTGGCAGAAAACGACTAAATATGAAGGACTCATCGAGCGAATCGCTCTGGAACTGAAATCGGAACGCTCACTGACATTTCCCCTATCTGAAAGTCTGATAAACGCTGAAAAAATAACTAAGTCCAAAAAAAAATTTTTTCACCTTTTTTCAATTTTACCACCGTGGGATATATCTTCTACCCACACACATTTGGAACTCTCCTGGGGTACCCTCACACATATTATTCCCTCATTTAGTGGATATTTTCACAAAAAAGTGAAATTTTCAAAAATTCAGAAAATTGGCTTAAAACTACTGAATATGAAGGACTCATCGGGCGAATCGCGCTGGAACTGAAATCGGAACGCTCACTGACATTTCCCCTATCTGAAAGTCTGATAAACGCTGATAAAATGACTAAGTCTAAAAAAAATTTTTTTTCACCTTTTTTCAATTTTACCCCCGTGGGATATATAATCTACCCACACACATTTGGAACTCTCCTGGGGTATCCTCACACATATTATTCCCTCATTTAGTGGATATTTTCACAAAAAAGTGAAATTTTCAAAAATTCTGAAAATTGGCTGAAAACGACTAAATATGAAGGACTCATTGGGCGAATCACTCTGGAACTGAAATCGGAACGCTCACTGACATTTCCCCTATCTGAAAGTCTGATAAACGCTGAAAAAATGACTAAGTCCAAAAAAAAAAATTTTTCACCTTTTTTCAATTTTACCCCCGCGGGATATATATTCTACCCACACACATTTGGAACTCTCCTGGGGTACCCTCACACATATTATTCCCTCATTTAGTGGATATTTTCACAAAAAAGTGAAATTTTCAAAAATTCAGAAAATTGGCTGAAAACGACTAAATATGAAGGACTCATTGGGCGAATCGCTCTGGAACTGAAATTGGAACGCTCACTGACATTTCCACTATCTGAAAGTCTGATAAACGCCGGAAAAATGACTAAGTCCAAAAAAAAATGTTTTCACCTCTTTTCAATTTTCCCCCGTGGGATATATATTCTACCCACGCACATTTGGAACACTCCTGGGGTACCCTCACACATATTATTCCCTCATTTAGTGGATATTTTCACAAAAAAGTGAAATTTTCAAAAATTCAGAAAATTGGCTGAAAACTACTGAATATGAAGGAGTCATCGGGCGAATCGCGTGGAACTGAAATCGGAACGCTCACTGACATTTCCCCTATCTGAAAGTCTGATAAACGCTGAAAAAATGACTAAGTCCAAAAAAAAAAATTTTTCACCTTTTTTCAATTTTACCCCCGCGGGATATATATTCTACCCACACACATTTGGAACTCTCCTGGGGTACCCTCACACATATTATTCCCTCATTTAGTGGATATTTTCACAAAAAAGTGAAATTTTCAAAAATTCAGAAAATTGGCTGAAAACGACTAAATATGAAGGACTCATCGGGCGAATCGCTCTGGAACTGAAATTGGAACGCTCACTGACATTTCCACTATCTGAAAGTCTGATAAACGCCGGAAAAATGACTAAGTCCAAAAAAAAAAATTTTTCACCTTTTTTCAATTTTACCCCCGTGGGATATATATTCTACCCACACACATTTGGAACTCTCCTGGGGTACCCTCACACATATTATTCCCTCATTTACCGGCGCGCGCATTTTGAAGCTTTTTTTTTAAGCTTTTTTCACTGTTTTCAGAACATTAACAATAAGAACATGGAAGAGTCCAGGAGCCATTTGGTGAGCTGCATATCCTGCTACATGTTCACAGACTTGCCAGTGGAAAAGCCAAACTTCACATGCCAGAAATGCAAGCTTGTGTCCCTATTGGAGGAAAAGTTGCGAAATCTAGAAGAGAGGTTAACTACCTTGAAAATCATTAAGGAAGGTGAAGAGTTCTTAGACAGAGCAGAATTATCTCTTCATGATTCAGAAAGAGAAGAAATTCGAACTGCACCTGACGAAACAGAGGAATGGAAGCATGTGACCCACAGAAGCAGGAGGATCGAGAGGCAGTCAGCACCCATACTGCTCAGGAACCAGTACCAGGCTCTCACGCAGGAGAACCATGAAGAAATACAGCAAAATAAGACTTTGCCAGCAATGAATAACCTTGTAAGCCCTCAGAATCCTCCTGGATGGAGAAAGAAGAATGTTGTGAAGAAAAAACGGAGAGTGGTGGTCATGGGGGATTCCCTGTTAAGAGGAACAGAGGCCGCTATCTGCAGACCAGACATAACCTCAAGAGAAATGTGCTGTCTTCCAGGAGCAAAAATTAAAGATGTGTCTGACAGGATATCAAGACTCTTCAGACCTACAGATCACTACCCATTCCTGCTAATACATGTGGGGACAAATGACACCGCAAGAAAGGACCTGGAAACCATCTGCAGTGAATTTGAAGACTTAGGCAAGAAAGTAAAAGAATTGGGAGCGCAGGTGGTCTTCTCATCCATCCTCCCAGTGGATGGCCATGGAACAATGAGGTGGAATAAGATTCTACAGGTGAACAACTGGCTACGTCGATGGTGCCGTCAACAAGGATTTGGATTTCTGGATCACGGAATGAATTACCTATACGATGGACTACTTGCTAGAGGTGGGGTACACCTTACGAAGACTGGAAAACATGTATTTGGAAGTCGCCTTGCTACACTCATCAGAAGAGCTTTAAACTAGAACAATGTGGGAAGGGAAGCAAAAGGCCAGAAAAAGCCATACAGCTGACAAATATTATTGAGATCTCTGCTACTGGAAGTGGAAAGGAAGAACAAAGACAAAACAATTTAAATAATAAAAATATGGGAGGAAGAGAAACCAATCACAAACTAAAATGTTTTTATACAAATGCACAAAGCATGGGCAACAAACAAGGAGAATTGGAACTACTAATGCAGGAAAAGGAATATGATGTCATTGGAATCACTGAAACTTGGTGGGACGATACACATGATTGGAATAAAAGGCTAAAAGGATACAACTTATTTGCAAGAAACAGACTTGATAAACGAGGAGGAGGTGTTGCATTGTATGTTAGAAAAGCGTATATCTGCACAGAGATTGAAGCTTCAGAGACTGGGAGTTCTGTGGAAACTGTTTGGGTAAGAATACAAGGAGAGAACAACGGAAAGGACACCATTGTAGGCATTTACTACAGGCCACCTGGGCAAGCTGAAGATATGGATGAACTCTTTATGTATCAAATGACCAAGTTCTCCAAAAAATATGACGTAGTGGTCATGGGAGATTTCAACTATCCAGACATTTGTTGGGAATCTCTCTCAAGTAAAACTAACAGGTCAAGCAAATTCTTATCCTCTCTTGCTGACAACTTTATCTTCCAAAAGGTAGGGGAGAAAACAAGGGGATCTGCTACTTTGGATCTAATCCTTATAAACAGGGAGGAAATGGTTGAGGAGGTAAAGGTGGCTGGGACCCTAGGAGGCAGCGATCATGCTATTATAGAATTTTGGATAACTAGAGGAGGAAGACATGTGAAGACTCAAACTTCAAGGTTAGATTTTAGAAAGGCAGATTTTAAGAGACTCAGAAAGAGAATAGGAGGGATCCAATGGCTGGATGTCCTTAAGGACAAAAATGTCCAGGAAGGATGGGAAATTTTTAAAAATGAGATTCTCAAAGCACAATCGTTAACAATCCCGAAAAGTAGGAAGAATGGGAAGCATTTAAGGAAACCAGGATGGATGAACACAGAACTTAAACACATGCTAAAAAGAAAGAAAGAAATGTTTATTAAATGGAAAGAGGGAGGCATATCTAAAGAAGATTATAATGCAGTCTGCAGATCATGCAGGGCACGTATCAGGTTAGCTAAAGCTGACAATGAATTAAGGCTTGCAAGAGATGTCAAAAGCAATAAAAAAGGATTTTGGGGGTATGTCAAAAGTAAAAGAAAAGTCAAAGATGCTATAGGATTTTTACAGGATGAAAATGGAGAAATGGTAAGAGAGGATGTTGAGAAGGCCGAACTTTTTAATTCCTATTTTGCATCTGTTTTCTCTCAGAAAGAAAATGTAACATCAACTGATCTTCGCTGTCCTTTTAAAGGAATAGAGGAATCCAAGTTATCTGTAAACAGAAAGATTGTGAGGTAATATTTAGCTAACATAAATGAGTTCAAGTCTCCAGGTCCAGATGAATTACACCCCAGAGTACTGAAGGAGATCGTAGAAGAAATTTTAGAACCACTCTCCATAATCTTTGAAAATTCTTGGAGAACAGGAGAAGTCCCAGAAGACTGGAGAAGAGGAAATGTTGTTCCTATCTTCAAAAAGGGGAAGAAGGTGGACCCAGGGAACTATAGGCCGGTGAGTCTGACTTCTATACCAGGAAAGATCTTTGAACAAATTATTAAACAACATGTATGTAAGTACATGGATAAGAATGAAGTGATTAACCAGAGTCAGCATGGGTTTGTAACTAACAAGTCATGTCAGACTAACTTAATTTCCTTCTATGACAGAATCACTGACTGGGTGGATCAGGGAAATGCTGTAGATATAGTATATCTTGACTTCAGCAAAGCATTTGACAAAGTATCTCACACCATCCTTATTGAAAAAATGACCAAGTATGCAATGGACCAGGCAACTGTTAGGTGGATTCATAACTGGATTAGTGATCGGACTCAAAGGGTGGTTGTAAATGGCTTCACATCCAGCTGGATGAATGTCTCAAGTGGGGTACCACAGGGCTCCGTCCTGGGACCTGTATTGTTCAACATCTTTATCAATGATTTAGATGAAGGAATTGAGGGTAAACTGATTAAATTTGCTGATGACACAAAGCTAGGAGGGATAGCTAATACTAGAGAAGAGAGAGAAAGGATTCAAAAAGACCTAAATAAACTGGAGCAGTGGGCAGCAACCAACAGAATGGTTTTTAACAGGGAAAAATGCAAAGTACTACATCTGGGCAATAAAAATGAAAAAAGCATATACGGAATGAGAGGAATAGAGCTAAGCAACAGTACATGTGAAAAAGACTTAGGTATACTAATAGATCATAGACTGAACATGAGTCAACAGTGTGATGCAGCAGCAAAAAAGGCAAATACAATTCTGGGATGTATTAACAGAAGCATACAGTCTAGATCACGTGAAGTCATTATCGGTCTTTACTCCTCTTTGGTCAGACCTCATCTGGAATACTGTGTACAGTTTTGGGCACCACATTTTAAAAAAGACATAGACAAACTGGAGCAAGTTCAGAGAAGAGCGACCAGAATGGTGACTGGTCTGCAAACCATGTCCTATGAGGAACGGTTGCAGGATTTGGGAATGTTTAGCTTGCAAAAAAGAAGACTGAGAGGAGACTTAATAGCTGTCTACAAATATGTCAAGGGCTGTCACATTGTAGAAGGATCATCTTTATTCTCATTTGCACAAGGAAAGACTAGAAGCAATGGGATGAAACTAAATGGGAGGAGACACAGATTAGATATTAGAAAAAACTTTTTGACAGTTAGGGTGATTAATGAGTGGAACAGGCTGCCACGAGAGGTGGTGAGTTCCACTTCAATGGACGTCTTCAAACAGAGGCTGGACAGACATCTGTCTGAGATGATCTAGTGAATCCTGCTTTGAGCAGGGGGTTGGACCAGATGACCCAGGAGGTCCCTTCCAACTCTACCATTCTATGATTCTATGATTCTATGATATTTTCACAAAAAAGTGACATTTTCAAAAATTCTGAAAATTGGCAGAAAACGACTAAATATGAAGGACTCATCGAGCGAATCGCTCTGGAACTGAAATCGGAACGCTCACTGACATTTCCCCTATCTGAAAGTCTGATAAACGCTGAAAAAATAACTAAGTCCAAAAAAAAATTTTTTCACCTTTTTTCAATTTTACCACCATGGGATATATCTTCTACCCACACACATTTGGAACTCTCCTGGGGTACCCTCACACATATTATTCCCTCATTTAGTGGATATTTTCACAAAAAAGTGAAATTTTCAAAAATTCTGAAAATTGGCTGAAAACTACTGAATATGAAGGATTCATCAGGCGAATCGCGCTGGAACTGAAATCGGAACGCTCACTGACATTTCCCCTATCTGAAAGTCTGATAAACGCTGAAAAAATGACTAAGTCCAAAAAAAAAAATTTTTCACCTTTTTTCAATTTTACCCCCGCGGGATATATATTCTACCCACACACATTTGGAACTCTCCTGGGATACCCTCACACATATTATTCCCTCATTTAGTGGATATTTTCACAAAAAAGTGAAATCTTCAAAAATTCAGAAAATTGGCTGAAAACGACTAAATATGAAGGACTCATCGGGCGAATCGCTCTGGAACTGAAATCGGAACGCTCACTGACATTTCCCCTATCTGAAAGTCTGATAAACGCCGGAAAAATGACTAAGTCCAAAAAAAAATTTTTTCACATCTTTTCAATTTTACCCCCGTGGGATATATATTCTACCCACGCACATTTGGAACACTCCTGGGGTACCCTCACACATATTATTCCCTCATTTAATGGATATTTTCACAAAAAAAGTGAAATTTTCAAAAATTCAGAAAATTGGCTGAAAACTACTGAATATGAAGAACTCATCGGGCGAATCGCGCTGGAACTGAAATCGGAACGCTCACTGACATTTCCCCTATCTGAAAGTCTGATAAACGCTGAAAGAATGACTAAGTCCAAAAAAAAAAATTTTTCACCTCTTTTCAATTTTACCCCCGTGGGATATATATTCTACCCACACACATTTGGAACTCTCCTGGGGTATCCTCACACATATTATTCCCTCATTTAGTGGATATTTTCATAAAAAAGTGAAATTTTCAAAAATTCTGAAAATTGGCTGAAAACGACTAAATATGAAGGACTCATCGGGCGATTCGCTCTGGAACTGAAATCGGAACGCTCACTGACATTTCCCCTATCTGAAAGTCTGATAAACGCCGGAAAAATGACTAAGTCCAAAAAAAAATTTTTCAACTCTTTTCAATTTTACCCCCGTGGGATATATATTCTACCCACACACATTTGGAACTCTCCTGGGGTATCCTCACTCATATTATTCCCTCATTTAGTGGATATTTTCACAAAAAAGTGAAATTTTCAAAAATTCTGAAAATTGGCTGAAAACGACTAAATATGAAGGACTCATCGGGCGAATCGCTCTGGAACTGAAATCGGAACGCTCACTGACATTTCCCCTATCTGAAAGTCTGATAAACGCTGAAAAAATGACTAAGTCCCAAAAAAATAATTTTTCACCTTTTTTCAATTTTACCCCCGTGGGATACATATTCTACCCACACACATTTGGAACTCTCCTGGGGTACCCTCACACATATTATTCCCTCATTTAGTGGATATGTTCACAAAAAAGTGAAATTTTCAAAAATTCAGAAAATTGGCTGAAAACTACTGAATATAAAGGACTCATCGGGCGAATCGCGCTGGAACTGAAATCGGAATGCTCATTGACATTTCCCCTATCTGAAAGTCTGATAAACGCTGAAAAAATGACTAAGTCTAAAAAAAATTTTTTTTCACCTTTTTTCAATTTTACCCCCGTGGGATATATAATCTGCCCACACACATTTGGAAATCTCCTGGGGTATCCTCACACATATTATTCCCTCATTTAGTGGATATTTTCACAAAAAAGTGAAATTTTCAAAAATTCAGAAAATTGGCTGAAAACGACTAAATATGAAGGACTCATCGGGCGAATCGCTCTGGAACTGAAATCGGAAAGCTCACTGACATTTCCCCTATCTGAAAGTCTGATAAACGCCGGAAAAATGACTAAGTCCAAAAAAAAATTTTTTAAACTCTTTTCAATTTTACCCCCGTGGGATATATATTCTACCCACGCACATTTGGAACACTCCTGGGGTACCCTCACACATATTATTCCCTCATTTAGTGGATATTTTCACCAAAAAGTGAAATTTTCAAAAATTCAGAAAATTGGCTGAAAACGACTAAATATGAAGGACTCATCGGGCGAATCGCTCTGGAACTGAAATCGGAACGCTCACTGACATTTCCCCTATCTGAAAGTCTGATAAACGCCGGAAAAATGACTAAGTCCAAAGAAAAATTTTTCAACTCTTTTCAATTTTACCCCCGTGGGATATATATTCTACCCACGCACATTTGGAACACTCCTGGGGTACCCTCACACATATTATTCCCTCATTTAGTGGATATTTTCACAAAAAAGTGAAATTTTCAAAAATTCTGAAAATTGGCTGAAAACGACTAAATATGAACGACTCATCTGGCGAATCGCTCTGGAACTGAAATCGGAACGCTCACTGAAATTTCCCCTATCTGAAAGTCTGATAAACGTTGAAAAAATGACTAAGTCCAAAAAAAAAAATTTTTCACCTTTTTTCAATTTTACCCCCGTGGGATATATATTCTACCCACACACATTTGGAACTCTCCTGGGGTACCCTCACACATATTATTCCCTCATTTAGTGGATATTTTCACAAAAAAGTGAAATTTTCAAAAATTCAGAAAATTGGCTGAAAACGACTAAATATGAAGGACTCATCGGGTGAATCGCTCTGGAACTGAAATCGGAACGCTCACTGACATTTCCCCTACCTGAAAGTCTGATAAACGCTGAAAAAATGACTAAGTCCAAAAAAAATAATTTTTCACCTTTTTTCAATTTTACCCCCGTGGTATAAATATTCTACCCAGACACATTTGGAACTCTCCTGGGGTACCCTCACACATATTATTCCCTCATTTAGTGGATATTTTCACAAAAAAGTGAAATTTTCAAAAATTCAGAAAATTGGCTGAAAACTACTGAATATGAAGGACTCATCGGGCGAATCGCGCTGGAACTGAAATCGGAACGCTCACTGACACTTCCCCTACCTGAAAGTCTGATAAACGCTGAAAAAATGACTAAGTCCAAAAAAAAAATGTTTTCACCTTTTTTCAATTTTACCCCCGTGGTATATATATTCTACCCACACACATTTGGAACTCTCCTGGGGTACCCTTACACATATTATTCCCTCATTTAGTGGATATTTTCACAAAAAAGTGAAATTTTCAAAAATTCGGAAAATTGGCTGAAAACGACTAAGTATGAATGACTCATCGGGCGAATCGCTCTGGAACTGAAATCGGAACGCTCACTGACATTTCCCCTATCTGAAAGTCTGATAAACGCTGAAAAAATGACTAAGTCCCAAAAAAATAATTTTTCACCTTTTTTCAATTTTACCCCCGTGGGATATATATTCTACCCACACACATTTGGAACTCTCTTGGGGTACCCTCACACACATTATTCCCTCATTTAGTGGATATTTTCACAAAAAAGTGAAATTTTCAAAAATTCTGAAAATTGGCTGAAAACGACTAAATATGAAGGAATCATCGGGCGAATCGCTTTGGAACTGAAATTGGAACGCTCAGTCATTTCCCCTATCTGAAAGTCTGATAAACGCCGGAAAAATGACTAAGTCCAAAAAAAATTTTTTTCACCTTTTTTCAATTTTACCCCCGTGGGATATATATTCTACCCACACACATTTGGAACTTTCCTGGGGTACCCTCACACATATTATTCCCTCATTTAGTGGATATTTTCACAAAAAAGTGAAATTTTCAAAAATTCAGAAAATTGGCTGAAAACGACTAAATATGAAGGACTCATCGGGTGAATCGCTCTGGAACTGAAATCGGAACGCTCAGTCATTTCCCCTATCTGAAAGTCTGATAAACGCCGGAAAAATGACTAAGTCCAAAAAAATTTTTTTCACCTTTTTTCAATTTTACCCCCGTGGGATATATATTCTACCCACACACATTTGGAACTCTCCTGGGGTACCCTCACACATATTATTCCCTCATTTAGTGGATATTTTCACAAAAAAGTGAAATTTTCAAAAATTCTGAAAATTGGCTGAAAACGACTAAATATGAAGGACTCATCGGGCGAATCGCTCTGGAACTGAAATCGGAACGCTCACTGATATTTCCCCTATCTGAAAGTCTGATAAACGCTGAAAAAATGACTAAGTCCAAAGAAAAATTTTTCAACTCTTTTCAATTTTACCCCCGTGGGATATATATTCTACCCACGCACATTTGGAACACTCCTGGGGTACCCTCACACATATTATTCCCTCATTTAGTGGATATTTTCACAAAAAAGTGAAATTTTCAAAAATTCAGAAAATTGGCTGAAAACGACTAAATATGAAGGACTCATCGGGCGAATCGCTCTTTAACTGAAATCAGAACGCTCACTGACATTTCCCCTATCTGAAAGTCTGATAAACGCTGAAAAAATGACTAAGTCTAAAAAAAATTTTTTTTCACCTTTTTTCAATTTTACCCCCTTGGGATATATAATCTACCCACACACATTTGGAACTCTCCTGGGGTATCCTCACACATATTATTCCCTCATTTAGTGGATATTTTCACAAAAAAGTGAAATTTTCAAAAATTCTGAAAATTGGCTGAAAACGACTAAATATGAAGGTCTCATCGGGCGAATCGCTCTGGAACTGAAATCGGAACGCTCACTGACATTTCCCCTATCTGAAAGTCTGATAAACGCCGGAAAAATGACTAAGTCCAAAGAAAAATTTTTCAACTCTTTTCAATTTTACCCCCGTGGGATATTTATTCTACCCACGAACATTTGGAACACTCCTGGGGTACCCTCACACATATTATTCCCTCATTTAGTGGATATTTTCACAAAAAAGTGAAATTTTCAAAAATTCTGAAAATTGGCTGAAAACGACTAAATATGAAGGACTCATCTGGCAAATCGCTCTGGAACTGAAATCGGAACGCTCACTGAAATTTCCCCTATCTGAAAGTCTGATAAACGTTGAAAAAATGACTAAGTCCAAAAAAAAATTTTTTCACCTTTTTTCAATTTTACCACCATGGGATATATCTTCTACCCACACACATTTGGAACTCTCCTGGGGTACCCTCACACATATTATTCCCTCATTTAGTGGATATTTTCACAAAAAAGTGAAATTTTCAAAAATTCTGAAAATTGGCTGAAAACTACTGAATATGAAGGATTCATCAGGCGAATCGCGCTGGAACTGAAATCGGAACGCTCACTGACATTTCCCCTATCTGAAAGTCTGATAAACGCTGAAAAAATGACTAAGTCCAAAAAAAAAAATTTTTCACCTTTTTTCAATTTTACCCCCGCGGGATATATATTCTACCCACACACATTTGGAACTCTCCTGGGGTACCCTCACACATATTATTCCCTAATTTAGTGGATATATTCACAAAAAAGTGAAATTTTCAAAAATTCAGAAAATTGGCTGAAAACTACTGAATATGATGGACTCATTGGGCGAATCGCTCTGAAACTGAAATCGGAACGCTCACTGACATCTCCCCTATCTGAAAGTCTGATAAACGCTGAAAAAATGACTAAGTCCCAAAAAAAAATTTTTCACCTTTTTTCAATTTTACCCCCGTGGGATATATATTCTACCCACACACATTTGGAACTCTCCTGGGATACCCTCACACATATTATTCCCTCATTTAGTGGATATTTTCACAAAAAAGTGAAATCTTCAAAAATTCAGAAAATTGGCTGAAAACGACTAAATATGAAGGACTCATCGGGCGAATCGCTCTGGAACTGAAATCGGAACGCTCACTGACATTTCCCCTATCTGAAAGTCTGATAAACGCCGGAAAAATGACTAAGTCCAAAAAAAAATTTTTTCACATCTTTTCAATTTTACCCCCGTGGGATATATATTCTACCCACGCACATTTGGAACACTCCTGGGGTACCCTCACACATATTATTCCCTCATTTAGTGGATATTTTCACAAAAAAAGTGAAATTTTCAAAAATTCAGAAAATTGGCTGAAAACTACTGAATATGAAGAACTCATCGGGCGAATCGCGCTGGAACTGAAATCGGAACGCTCACTGACATTTCCCCTATCTGAAAGTCTGATAAACGCTGAAAGAATGACTAAGTCCAAAAAAAAAAATTTTTCACCTCTTTTCAATTTTACCCCCGTGGGATATATATTCTACCCACACACATTTGGAACTCTCCTGGGGTATCCTCACACATATTATTCCCTCATTTAGTGGATATTTTCATAAAAAAGTGAAATTTTCAAAAATTCTGAAAATTGGCTGAAAACGACTAAATATGAAGGACTCATCGGGCGATTCGCTCTGGAACTGAAATCGGAACGCTCACTGACATTTCCCCTATCTGAAAGTCTGATAAACGCCGGAAAAATGACTAAGTCCAAAAAAAAATTTTTCAACTCTTTTCAATTTTACCCCCGTGGGATATATATTCTACCCACACACATTTGGAACTCTCCTGGGGTATCCTCACTCATATTATTCCCTCATTTAGTGGATATTTTCACAAAAAAGTGAAATTTTCAAAAATTCTGAAAATTGGCTGAAAACGACTAAATATGAAGGACTCATCGTGCGAATCGCTCTGGAACTGAAATCGGAACGCTCACTGACATTTCCCCTATCTGAAAATCTGATAAACGCCGGAAAAATGACTAAGTCTAAAAAAAAATTTTTTTCAACTTTTTTCAATTTTACCCCCGTGGGATATATATTCTACCCACACACATTTGGAACTCTCCTGGGGTACCCTCACACATATTATTCCCTCATTTAGTGGATATTTTCACAAAAAAGTGACATTTTCAAAAATTCAGAAAATTGGCTGAAAACGACTAAATATGAAGGACTCCTCGGGCGAATCGCTCTGGAACTGAAATCGGAACGCTCACTGACATTTCCCCTATCTGAAAGTCTGATAAACGCTGAAAAAATGACTAAGTCCAAAGAAAAATTTTTCACCTTTTTTCAATTTTACCCCCGTGGGATACATATTCTACCCACACACATTTGGAACTCTCCTGGGGTACCCTCACACACATTATTCCCTCATTTAGTGGATATTTTCACAAAAAAGTGAAATTTTCAAAAATTCTGAAAATTGGCTGAAAACGACTAAATATGAAGGACTCATCGGGCGAATCGCTCTGGAACTGAAATCGGAACGCTCACTGACATTTCCCCTATCTGAAAGTCTGATAAACGCTGAAAAAATGACTAAGTCCAAAGAAAAATTTTTCAACTCTTTTCAATTTTACCCCCGTGGGATATATATTCTACCCACACACATTTGGAACACTCCTGGGGTACCCTCACACATATTATTCCCTCATTTAGTGGATATTTTCACAAAAAAGTGAAATTTTCAAAAATTCAGAAAATTGGCTGAAAACGACTAAATATGAAGGACTCATCGGGCGAATCGCTCTGGAACTGAAATCGGAACGCTCACTGACATTTCCCCTATCTGAAAGTCTGATAAACGCTGAAAAAATGACTAAGTCCCAAAAAAATAATTTTTCACCTTTTTTCAATTTTACCCCCGTGGGATACATATTCTACCCACACACATTTGGAACTCTCCTGGGGTACCCTCACACATATTATTCCCTCATTTAGTGGATATGTTCACAAAAAAGTGAAATTTTCAAAAATTCAGAAAATTGGCTGAAAACTACTGAATATAAAGGACTCATCGGGCGAATCGCGCTGGAACTGAAATCGGAATGCTCATTGACATTTCCCCTATCTGAAAGTCTGATAAACGCTGAAAAAATGACTAAGTCTAAAAAAAATTTTTTTTCACCTTTTTTCAATTTTACCCCCGTGGGATATATAATCTGCCCACACACATTTGGAAATCTCCTGGGGTATCCTCACACATATTATTCCCTCATTTAGTGGATATTTTCACAAAAAAGTGAAATTTTCAAAAATTCAGAAAATTGGCTGAAAACGACTAAATATGAAGGACTCATCGGGCGAATCGCTCTGGAACTGAAATCGGAAAGCTCACTGACATTTCCCCTATCTGAAAGTCTGATAAACGCCGGAAAAATGACTAAGTCCAAAAAAAAATTTTTTAAACTCTTTTCAATTTTACCCCCGTGGGATATATATTCTACCCACGCACATTTGGAACACTCCTGGGGTACCCTCACACATATTATTCCCTCATTTAGTGGATATTTTCACCAAAAAGTGAAATTTTCAAAAATTCAGAAAATTGGCTGAAAACGACTAAATATGAAGGACTCATCGGGCGAATCGCTCTGGAACTGAAATCGGAACGCTCACTGACATTTCCCCTATCTGAAAGTCTGATAAACGCCGGAAAAATGACTAAGTCCAAAGAAAAATTTTTCAACTCTTTTCAATTTTACCCCCGTGGGATATATATTCTACCCACGCACATTTGGAACACTCCTGGGGTACCCTCACACATATTATTCCCTCATTTAGTGGATATTTTCACAAAAAAGTGAAATTTTCAAAAATTCTGAAAATTGGCTGAAAACGACTAAATATGAACGACTCATCTGGCGAATCGCTCTGGAACTGAAATCGGAACGCTCACTGAAATTTCCCCTATCTGAAAGTCTGATAAACGTTGAAAAAATGACTAAGTCCAAAAAAAAAAATTTTTCACCTTTTTTCAATTTTACCCCCGTGGGATATATATTCTACCCACACACATTTGGAACTCTCCTGGGGTACCCTCACACATATTATTCCCTCATTTAGTGGATATTTTCACAAAAAAGTGAAATTTTCAAAAATTCAGAAAATTGGCTGAAAACGACTAAATATGAAGGACTCATCGGGTGAATCGCTCTGGAACTGAAATCGGAACGCTCACTGACATTTCCCCTACCTGAAAGTCTGATAAACGCTGAAAAAATGACTAAGTCCAAAAAAAATAATTTTTCACCTTTTTTCAATTTTACCCCCGTGGTATAAATATTCTACCCAGACACATTTGGAACTCTCCTGGGGTACCCTCACACATATTATTCCCTCATTTAGTGGATATTTTCACAAAAAAGTGAAATTTTCAAAAATTCAGAAAATTGGCTGAAAACTACTGAATATGAAGGACTCATCGGGCGAATCGCGCTGGAACTGAAATCGGAACGCTCACTGACACTTCCCCTACCTGAAAGTCTGATAAACGCTGAAAAAATGACTAAGTCCAAAAAAAAAATGTTTTCACCTTTTTTCAATTTTACCCCCGTGGTATATATATTCTACCCACACACATTTGGAACTCTCCTGGGGTACCCTCACACACATTATTCCCTCATTTAGTGGATATTTTCACAAAAAAGTGAAATTTTCAAAAATTCTGAAAATTGGCTGAAAACGACTAAATATGAAGGAATCATCGGGCGAATCGCTTTGGAACTGAAATTGGAACGCTCAGTCATTTCCCCTATCTGAAAGTCTGATAAACGCCGGAAAAATGACTAAGTCCAAAAAAAATTTTTTTCACCTTTTTTCAATTTTACCCCCGTGGGATATATATTCTACCCACACACATTTGGAACTTTCCTGGGGTACCCTCACACATATTATTCCCTCATTTAGTGGATATTTTCACAAAAAAGTGAAATTTTCAAAAATTCAGAAAATTGGCTGAAAACTACTGAATATGAAGGACTCATCGGGCGAATCGCGCTGGAACTGAAATCGGAACGCTCACTGACATTTCCCCTACCTGAAAGTCTGATAAACGCTGAAAAAATGACTAAGTCAAAAAAAAAATTTTTTTCACCTTTTTTCAATTTTACCCCTGTGGTATATATATTCTACCCACACACATTTGGAACTCTCCTGGGGTACCCTTACACATATTATTCCCTCATTTAGTGGATATTTTCACAAAAAAGTGAAATTTTCAAAAATTCAGAAAATTGGCTGAAAACGACTAAATATGAAGGACTCATCGGGTGAATCGCTCTGGAACTGAAATCGGAACGCTCAGTCATTTCCCCTATCTGAAAGTCTGATAAACGCCGGAAAAATGACTAAGTCCAAAAAAATTTTTTTCACCTTTTTTCAATTTTACCCCCGTGGGATATATATTCTACCCACACACATTTGGAACTCTCCTGGGGTACCCTTACACATATTATTCCCTCATTTAGTGGATATTTTCACAAAAAAGTGAAATTTTCAAAAATTCTGAAAATTGGCTGAAAACGACTAAATATGAAGGACTCATCGGGCGAATCGCTCTGGAACTGAAATCGGAACGCTCACTGATATTTCCCCTATCTGAAAGTCTGATAAACGCTGAAAAAATGACTAAGTCCAAAGAAAAATTTTTCAACTCTTTTCAATTTTACCCCCGTGGGATATATATTCTACCCACGCACATTTGGAACACTCCTGGGGTACCCTCACACATATTATTCCCTCATTTAGTGGATATTTTCACAAAAAAGTGAAATTTTCAAAAATTCAGAAAATTGGCTGAAAACGACTAAATATGAAGGACTCATCGGGCGAATCGCTCTTTAACTGAAATCAGAACGCTCACTGACATTTCCCCTATCTGAAAGTCTGATAAACGCTGAAAAAATGACTAAGTCTAAAAAAAATTTTTTTTCACCTTTTTTCAATTTTACCCCCTTGGGATATTTAATCTACCCACACACATTTGGAACTCTCCTGGGGTATCCTCACACATATTATTCCCTCATTTAGTGGATATTTTCACAAAAAAGTGAAATTTTCAAAAATTCTGAAAATTGGCTGAAAACGACTAAATATGAAGGTCTCATCGGGCGAATCGCTCTGGAACTGAAATCGGAACGCTCACTGACATTTCCCCTATCTGAAAGTCTGATAAACGCCGGAAAAATGACTAAGTCCAAAGAAAAATTTTTCAACTCTTTTCAATTTTACCCCCGTGGGATATTTATTCTACCCACGAACATTTGGAACACTCCTGGGGTACCCTCACACATATTATTCCCTCATTTAGTGGATATTTTCACAAAAAAGTGAAATTTTCAAAAATTCTGAAAATTGGCTGAAAACGACTAAATATGAAGGACTCATCTGGCGAATCGCTCTGGAACTGAAATCGGAACGCTCACTGAAATTTCCCCTATCTGAAAGTCTGATAAACGTTGAAAAAATGACTAAGTCCAAAAAAAAAAATTTTTCACCTTTTTTCAATTTTACCCCCGTGGTACATATATTCTACCCACACACATTTGGAACTCTCCTGGAGTACCCTTACACATATTATTCCCTCATTTAGTGGATATTTTCACAAAAAAGTGAAATTTTCAAAAATTCAGAAAATTGGCTGAAAACGACTAAATATGAAGGACTCATCGGGCGAATCGCTCTGGAACTGAAATCGGAACGCTCACTGACATTTCCCCTATCTGAAAGTCTGATAAACGCTGAAAAAATGACTAAGTCCCAAAAAAATAATTTTTCACCTTTTTTCAATTTTACCCCCGTGGGATATATATTCTACCCACACACATTTGGAACTCTCCTGGGGTACCCTCACACATATTATTCCCTCATTTAGTGGATATTTTCACAAAAAAGTGAAATTTTCAAAAATTCAGAAAATTGGCTGAAAACGACTAAATATGAAGGACTCATCGGGTGAATCGCTCTGGAACTGAAATCGGAACGCTCACTGACATTTCCCCTACCTGAAAGTCTGATAAACGCTGAAAAAATGACTAAGTCCAAAAAAAAAAATTTTTCACCTTTTTTCAATTTTACCCCCGTGGTATAAATATTCTACCCAGACACATTTGGAACTCTCCTGGGGTACCCTCACACATATTATTCCCTCATTTAGTGGATATGTTCACAAAAAAGTGAAATTTTCAAAAATTCAGAAAATTGGCTGAAAACTACTGAATATAAAGGACTCATCGGGCGAATCGCGCTGGAACTGAAATCGGAATGCTCATTGACATTTCCCCTATCTGAAAGTCTGATAAACGCTGAAAAAATGACTAAGTCTAAAAAAAATTTTTTTTTACCTTTTTTCAATTTTACCCCCGTGGGATATATAATCTGCCCACACACATTTGGAAATCTCCTGGGGTATCCTCACACATATTATTCCCTCATTTAGTGGATATTTTCACAAAAAAGTGAAATTTTCAAAAATTCAGAAAAATGGCTGAAAACGACTAAATATGAAGGACTCATCGGGCGAATCGCTCTGGAACTGAAATCGGAAAGCTCACTGACATTTCCCCTATCTGAAAGTCTGATAAACGCCGGAAAAATGACTAAGTCCAAAAAAAAATTTTTTAAACTCTTTTCAATTTTACCCCCGTGGGATATATATTCTACCCACGCACATTTGGAACACTCCTGGGGTACCCTCACACATATTATTCCCTCATTTAGTGGATATTTTCACCAAAAAGTGAAATTTTCAAAAATTCAGAAAATTGGCTGAAAACGACTAAATATGAAGGACTCATCGGGCGAATCGCTCTGGAACTGAAATCGGAACGCTCACTGACATTTCCCCTATCTGAAAGTCTGATAAACGCCGGAAAAATGACTAAGTCCAAAGAAAAATTTTTCAACTCTTTTCAATTTTACCCCCGTGGGATATATATTCTACCCACGCACATTTGGAACACTCCTGGGGTACCCTCACACATATTATTCCCTCATTTAGTGGATATTTTCACAAAAAAGTGAAATTTTCAAAAATTCTGAAAATTGGCTGAAAACGACTAAATATGAAGGACTCATCTGGCGAATCGCTCTGGAACTGAAATCGGAACGCTCACTGAAATTTCCCCTATCTGAAAGTCTGATAAACGTTGAAAAAATGACTAAGTCCAAAAAAAAAAATTTTTCACCTTTTTTCAATTTTACCCCCGTGGGATATATATTCTACCCACACACATTTGGAACTCTCCTGGGGTACCCTCACACATATTATTCCCTCATTTAGTGGATATTTTCACAAAAAAGTGAAATTTTCAAAAATTCAGAAAATTGGCTGAAAACGACTAAATATGAAGGACTCATCGGGTGAATCGCTCTGGAACTGAAATCGGAACGCTCACTGACATTTCCCCTACCTGAAAGTCTGATAAACGCTGAAAAAATGACTAAGTCCAAAAAAAAAAATTTTTCACCTTTTTTCAATTTTACCCCCGTGGTATAAATATTCTACCCAGACACATTTGGAACTCTCCTGGGGTACCCTCACACATATTATTCCCTCATTTAGTGGATATTTTCACAAAAAGTGAAATTTTCAAAAATTCAGAAAATTGGCTGAAAACTACTGAATATGAAGGACTCATCGGGCGAATCGCGCTGGAACTGAAATCGGAACGCTCACTGACACTTCCCCTACCTGAAAGTCTGATAAACGCTGAAAAAATGACTAAGTCCAAAAAAAAAATTTTTTCACCTTTTTTCAATTTTACCCCCGTGGTATATATGTTCTACCCACACACATTTGGAACTCTCCTGGGGTACCCTCACACATATTATTCCCTCATTTAGTGGATATTTTCACAAAAAAGTGAAATTTTCAAAAATTCAGAAAATTGGCTGAAAACGACTAAATATGAAGGACTCATCGGGCGAATCGCTCTGGAACTGAAATCAGAACGCTCACTGACATTTCCCCTATCTGAAAGTCTGATAAACGCTGAAAAAATGACTAAGTCTAAAAAAAATTTTTTTTCACCTTTTTTCAATTTTACCCCCTTGGGATATATAATCTACCCACACACATTTGGAACTCTCCTGGGGTATCCTCACACATATTATTCCCTCATTTAGTGGATATTTTCACAAAAAAGTGAAATTTTCAAAAATTCTGAAAATTGGCTGAAAACGACTAAATATGAAGGACTCATCGGGCGAATCGCTCTGGAACTGAAATCGGAACGCTCACTGACATTTCCCCTATCTGAAAGTCTGATAAACGCTGAAAAATGACTAAGTCCAAAGAAAAATTTTTCAACTCTTTTCAATTTTACCCCCGTGGGATATTTATTCTACCCACGAACATTTGGAACACTCCTGGGGTACCCTCACACATATTATTCCCTCATTTAGTGGATATTTTCACAAAAAAGTGAAATTTTCAAAAATTCTGAAAATTGGCTGAAAACGACTAAATATGAAGGACTCATCTGGCGAATCGCTCTGGAACTGAAATCGGAACGCTCACTGAAATTTCCCCTATCTGAAAGTCTGATAAACGTTGAAAAAATGACTAAGTCCAAAAAAAAAAATTTTTCACCTTTTTTCAATTTTACCCCCGTGGTACATATATTCTACCCACACACATTTGAAACTCTCCTGGAGTACCCTTACACATATTATTCCCTCATTTAGTGGATATTTTCACAAAAAAGTGAAATTTTCAAAAATTCTGAAAATTGGGTGAAAACGATTAAATATGAAGGACTCATCTGGCGAATCGCTCTGGAACTGAAATCGGAACGCTCACTGAAATTTCCCCTATCTGAAAGTCTGATAAACGTTGGAAAAATGACTAAGTCCAAAAAAAATAATTTTTCACCTTTTTTCAATTTTACCCCCGTGGGATATATATTCTACCCACACACATTTGGAACTCTCCTGGGGTACCCTCACACATATTATTCACTCATTTAGTGGATATTTTCACAAAAAAGTGAAATTTTCAAAAATTCAGAAAATTGGCTGAAAACGATTAAATATGAAGGACTCATCGGGTGAATCGCTCTGGAACTGAAATCGGAACGCTCACTGACATTTCCCCTACCTGAAAGTCTGATAAACACTGAAAAAATGACTAAGTCCAAAAAAAAAATTTTTCACCTTTTTTCAATTTTACCCCCGTGGTATATATATTCTACCCACACACATTTGGAACTCTCCTGGGGTACCCTCACACATATTATTCCCTCATTTAGTGGATATTTTCACAAAAAAGTGAAATTTTCAAAAATTCAGAAAATTGGCTGAAAACGACTAAATATGAATGACTCATCGGGCGAATCGCTCTGGAACTGAAATCGGAACGCTCACTGACATTTCCCCTATCTGAAAGTCTGATAAACGCCTGAAAAATGACTAAGTCCAAAGAAAAATTTTTCAACTCTTTTCAATTTTACCCCCGTGGGATATATATTCTACCCACGCACATTTGGAACACTCCTGGGGTACCCTCACACATATTAATCCCTCATTTAGTGGATATTTTCACAAAAAAGTGAAATTTTCAAAAATTCTGAAAATTGGCTGAAAACGACTAAATATGAAGGACTCATCTGGCGAATCGCTCTGGAACTGAAATCGGAACGCTCACTGAAATTTCCCCTATCTGAAAGTCTGATAAACGTTGAAAAAATGACTAAGTCCAAAAAAAAAAATTTTTCACCTTTTTTCAATTTTACCCCGTGGGATATATATTCTACCCACACACATTTGGAACTCTCCTGGGATACCCTCACACATATTATTCCCTCATTTAGTGGATATTTTCACAAAAAAGTGAAATTTTCAAAAATTCGGAAAATTGGCTGAAAATGACTAAATATGAAGGACTCATCGGGCGAATCGCTCTGGAACGGAAATCGGAACGCTCACTGACATTTCCCTTATCTGAAAGTCTGATAAACGCTGAAAAAATGACTAAGTCCAAAAAAAATAATTTTTCACCTTTTTTCAATTTTACCCCCGTGGGATATATATTCTACCCACACACATTTGGAACTCTCCTGGGGTACCCTCACACATATTATTCCCTCATTTAGTGGATATTTTCACAAAAAAGTGACATTTTCAAAAATTCAGAAAATTGGCTGAAAACGACTAAATATGAAGGACTCATCGGGTGAATCGCTCTGGAACTGAAATCGGAACGCTCACTGACATTTCCCCTACCTGAAAGTCTGATAAACACTGAAAAAATGACTAAGTCCAAAAAAAAAATTTTTCACCTTTTTTCAATTTTACCCCCGTGGGATATATATTCTACCCACACACATTTGGAACTCTCCTGGGGTACCCTCACACATGTTATTCCCTCATTTAGTGGATATTTTCACAAAAAAGTGAAATTTTCAAAAATTCAGAAAATTGGCTGAAAACGACTAAATATGAATGACTCATCGGGCGAATCGCTCTGGAACTGAAATCGGAACGCTCACTGACATTTCCCCTATCTGAAAGTCTGATAAACGCCGGAAAAATGACTAAGTCTAAAAAAAATTTTTTTTTCACCTTTTTTCAATTTTACCCCCGTGGGGTATATATTCTACCCACACACATTTGGAACACTCCTGGGGTACCCTCACACATATTATTCCCTCATTTAGTGGATATTTTCACAAAAAAGTGAAATTTTCAAAAATTCAGAAAATTGGCTGAAAACGACTAAATATGAAGGACTCATCTGGCGAATCGCTCTGGAACTGAAATCGGAACGCTCACTGACATTTCCCCTATCTGAAAGTCTGATAAACGCCTGAAAATTGACTATGTCCAAAGAAAAATTTTTCAACTCTTTTCAATTTTACCCCCGTGGGATATATATTCTACCCACGCACATTTGGAACACTCCTGGGGTACCCTCACACATATTAATCCCTCATTTAGTGGATATTTTCACAAAAAAGTGAAATTTTCAAAAATTCTGAAAATTGGCTGAAAACGACTAAATATGAAGGACTCATCTGGCGAATCGCTCTGGAACTGAAATCGGAACGCTCACTGAAATTTCCCCTATCTGAAAGTCTGATAAACGCTGAAAAAATGACTAAGTCCAAAAAAAATAATTTTTCACCTTTTTTCAATTTTACCCCCGTGGGATATATATTCTACCCACACACATTTGGAACTCTCCTGGGGTACCCTCACACATATTATTCCCTCATTTAGTGGATATTTTCACAAAAAAGTGAAATTTTCAAAAATTCAGAAAATTGGCTGAAAACGACTAAATATGAAGGACTCATCGGGTGAATCGCTCTGGAACTGAAATCGGAACGCTCACTGACATTTCCCCTACCTGAAAGTCTGATAAACACTGAAAAAATAACTAAGTCCAAAAAAAAAATTTTTCACCTTTTTTCAATTTTACCCCCGTGGGATATATATTCTACCCACACACATTTGGAACTCTCCTGGGGTACCCTCACACATATTATTCCCTCATTTAGTGGATATTTTCACAAAAAAGTGAAATTTTCAAAAATTCAGAAAATTGGCTGAAAACGACTAAATATGAATGACTCATCGGGCGAATCGCTCTGGAACTGAAATCGGAACGCTCACTGACATTTCCCCTATCTGAAAGTCTGATAAACGCCGGAAAAATGACTAAGTCTAAAAAAAATTTTTTTTTCACCTTTTTTCAATTTTACCCCCGTGGGGTATATATTCTACCCACACACATTTGGGACACTCCTGGGGTACCCTCACACATATTATTCCCTCATTTAGTGGATATTTTCACAAAAAAGTGAAATTTTCAAAAATTCAGAAAATTGGCTGAAAACGACTAAATATGAAGGACTCATCGGGCGAATCGCTCTGGAACTGAAATCGGAATGCTCACTGACATTTCCCCTATCTGAAAGTCTGATAAACGCCGGAAAAATGACTAAGTCCAAAGAAAAATTTTTCAACTCTTTTCAATTTTACCCCCGTGGGATATATATTCTACCCACGCACATTTGGAACACTCCTGGGGTACCCTCACACATATTAATCCCTCATTTAGTGGATATTTTCACAAAAAAGTGAAATTTTCAAAAATTCTGAAAATTGGCTGAAAACGACTAAATATGAAGGACTCATCTGGCGAATCGCTCTGGAACTGAAATCGGAACGCTCACTGAAATTTCCCCTATCTGAAAGTCTGATAAACGTTGGAAAAATGACTAAGTCCAAAAAAAAAAATTTTTCACCTTTTTTCAATTTTACCCCCGTGGGATATATATTCTACCCACACACATTTGGAACTCTCCTGGGGTACCCTCACACATATTATTCCCTCATTTAGTGGATATTTTCACAAAAAAGTGAAATTTTCAAAAATTCAGAAAATTGGCTGAAAACGACTAAATATGAAGGACTCATCTGGCGAATCGCTCTGGAACTGAAATCGGAACGCTCACTGACATTTCCCTTATCTGAAAGTCTGATAAACGCTGAAAAAATGACTAAGTCCAAAAAAAATAATTTTTCACCTTTTTTCAATTTTACCCCCGTGGGATATATATTCTACCCACACACATTTGGAACTCTCCTGGGGTACCCTCACACATATTATTCCCTCATTTAGTGGATATTTTCACAAAAAAGTGAAATTTTCAAAAATTCAGAAAATTGGCTGAAAACGACTAAATATGAAGGACTCATCGGGTGAATAGCTCTGGAACTGAAATCGGAACGCTCACTGACATTTCCCCTACCTGAAAGTCTGATAAACACTGAAAAATGACTAAGTCCAAAAAAAAAAATTTTTCACCTTTTTTCAATTTCACCCCGTGGGATATATATTCTACCCACACACATTTGGAACTCTCCTGGGGTACCCTCACACATATTATTCCCTCATTTAGTGGATATTTTCACAAAAAAGTGAAATTTTCAAAAATTCAGAAAATTGGCTGAAAACGACTAAATATGAAGGACTCATCGGGTGAATCGCTCTGGAACTGAAATCGGAACGCTCACTGACATTTCCCCTACCTGAAAGTCTGATAAACACTGAAAAAATGACTAAGTCCAAAAAAAAAAATTTTTCAACTTTTTTCAATTTTACCCCGTGGGATATATATTCTACCCACACACATTTGGAACTCTCCTGGGATACCCTCACACATATTATTCCCTCATTTAGTGGATATTTTCACAAAAAAGTGAAATTTTCAAAAATTCGGAAAATTGGCTGAAAATGACTAAATATGAAGGACTCATCGGGCGAATCGCTCTGGAACGGAAATCGGAACGCTCACTGACATTTCCCTTATCTGAAAGTCTGATAAACGCTGAAAAAATGACTAAGTCCAAAAAAAATAATTTTTCACCTTTTTTCAATTTTACCCCCGTGGGATATATATTCTACCCACACACATTTGGAACTCTCCTGGGGTACCCTCACACATATTATTCCCTCATTTAGTGGATATTTTCACAAAAAAGTGAAATTTTCAAAAATTCAGAAAATTGGCTGAAAACGACTAAATATGAAGGACTCATCGGGTGAATCGCTCTGGAACTGAAATCGGAATGCTCACTGACATTTCCCCTACCTGAAAGTCTGATAAACACTGAAAAAATGACTAAGTCCAAAAAAAAATTTTTTCACCTTTTTTCAATTTTACCCCCGTGGGATATATATTCTACCCACACACATTTGGAACTCTCCTGGGGTACCCTCACACATATTATTCCCTCATTTAGTGGATATTTTCACAAAAAAGTGAAATTTTCAAAAATTCAGAAAATTGGCTGAAAACGACTAAATATGAATGACTCATCGGGCGAATCGCTCTGGAACTGAAATCGGAACGCTCACTGACATTTCCCCTATCTGAAAGTCTGATAAACGCCGGAAAAATGACTAAGTCTAAAAAAAATTTTTTTTTCACCTTTTTTCAATTTTACCCCCGTGGGGTATATATTCTACCCACACACATTTGGAACACTCCTGGGGTACCCTCACACATATTATTCCCTCATTTAGTGGATATTTTCACAAAAAAGTGAAATTTTCAAAAATTCAGAAAATTGGCTGAAAACGACTAAATATGAAGGACTCATCTGGCGAATCGCTCTGGAACTGAAATCGGAACGCTCACTGAAATTTCCCCTATCTGAAAGTCTGATAAACGTTGGAAAAATGACTAAGTCCAAAAAAAAAAATTTTTCACCTTTTTTCAATTTTACCCCCGTGGGATATATATTCTACCCACACACATTTGGAACTCTCCTGGGGTACCCTCACACATATTATTCCCTCATTTAGTGGATATTTTCACAAAAAAGTGAAATTTTCAAAAATTCAGAAAATTGGCTGAAAACGACTAAATATGAAGGACTCATCGGGTGAATCGCTCTGGAACTGAAATCGGAACGCTCACTGACATTTCCCCTACCTGAAAGTCTGATAAACGCTGAAAAAATGACTAAGTCCAAAAAAAAAAATTTTTCACCTTTTTTCAATTTTACCCCCGTGGTATAAATATTCTACCCAGACACATTTGGAACTCTCCTGGGGTACCCTCACACATATTATTCCCTCATTTAGTGGATATTTTCACAAAAAGTGAAATTTTCAAAAATTCAGAAAATTGGCTGAAAACTACTGAATATGAAGGACTCATCGGGCGAATCGCGCTGGAACTGAAATCGGAACGCTCACTGACACTTCCCCTACCTGAAAGTCTGATAAACGCTGAAAAAATGACTAAGTCCAAAAAAAAAATTTTTTCACCTTTTTTCAATTTTACCCCCGTGGTATATATGTTCTACCCACACACATTTGGAACTCTCCTGGGGTACCCTTACACATATTATTCCCTCATTTAGTGGATATTTTCACAAAAAAGTGAAATTTTCAAAAATTCAGAAAATTGGCTGAAAACGACTAAATATGAAGGACTCATCGGGCGAATCGCTCTGGAACTGAAATCAGAACGCTCACTGACATTTCCCCTATCTGAAAGTCTGATAAACGCTGAAAAAATGACTAAGTCCAAAAAAAAAATTTTTTCACCTTTTTTCAATTTTACCCCCGTGGTATATATATTCTACCCACACACATTTGGAACTCTCCTGGGGTACCCTTACACATATTATTCCCTCATTTAGTGGATATTTTCACAAAAAAGTGAAATTTTCAAAAATTCTGAAAATTGGCTGAAAACGACTAAGTATGAAGGACTCATCGGGCGAATCGCTCTGGAACTGAAATCGGAACGCTCACTGACATTTCCCCTATCTGAAAGTCTGATAAACGCTGAAAAAATGACTAAGTCCAAAGAAAAATTTTTCAACTCTTTTCAATTTTACCCCCGTGGGATATATATTCTACCCACGCACATTTGGAACACTCCTGGGGTACCCTCACACATATTATTCCCTCATTTAGTGGATATTTTCACAAAAAAGTGAAATTTTCAAAAATTCAGAAAATTGGCTGAAAACGACTAAATATGAAGGACTCATCGGGCGAATCGCTCTGGAACTGAAATCAGAACGCTCACTGACATTTCCCCTATCTGAAAGTCTGATAAACGCTGAAAAAATGACTAAGTCTAAAAAAAATTTTTTTTCACCTTTTTTCAATTTTACCCCCTTGGGATATATAATCTACCCACACACATTTGGAACTCTCCTGGGGTATCCTCACACATATTATTCCCTCATTTAGTGGATATTTTCACAAAAAAGTGAAATTTTCAAAAATTCTGAAAATTGGCTGAAAACGACTAAATATGAAGGACTCATCGGGCGAATCGCTCTGGAACTGAAATCGGAACGCTCACTGACATTTCCCCTATCTGAAAGTCTGATAAACGCTGAAAAATGACTAAGTCCAAAGAAAAATTTTTCAACTCTTTTCAATTTTACCCCCGTGGGATATTTATTCTACCCACGAACATTTGGAACACTCCTGGGGTACCCTCACACATATTATTCCCTCATTTAGTGGATATTTTCACAAAAAAGTGAAATTTTCAAAAATTCTGAAAATTGGCTGAAAACGACTAAATATGAAGGACTCATCTGGCGAATCGCTCTGGAACTGAAATCGGAACGCTCACTGAAATTTCCCCTATCTGAAAGTCTGATAAACGTTGAAAAAATGACTAAGTCCAAAAAAAAAAATTTTTCACCTTTTTTCAATTTTACCCCCGTGGTACATATATTCTACCCACACACATTTGAAACTCTCCTGGAGTACCCTTACACATATTATTCCCTCATTTAGTGGATATTTTCACAAAAAAGTGAAATTTTCAAAAATTCAGAAAATTGGCTGAAAACGACTAAATATGAAGAACTCATCGGGCGAATCGCTTTGGAACTGAAATCGGAATGCTCACTGACATTTCCCCTATTTGAAAGTCTGATAAACGCCGGAAAAATGACTAAGTCTAAAAAAATTTTTTTTTTCACCTTTTTTCAATTTTACCCCCGTGGGATATATATTCTACCCACACACAATTGGAACACTCCTGGGGTACCCTCACACATATTTTTCCCTCATTTAGTGGATATTTTCACAAAAAAGTGAAATTTTCAAAAATTCAGAAAATTGGCTGAAAACGACTAAATATGAAGGACTCATCGGGCGAATCGCTCTGGAACTGAAATCGGAACGCTCACTGACATTTCCCCTATCTGAAAGTCTGATAAACGCCGGAAAAATGACTAAGTCCAAAGAAAAATTTTTCAACTCTTTTCAATTTTTCCCCCGTGGGATATATATTCTACCCACGCACATTTGGAACACTCCTGGGGTACCCTCACACATATTATTCCCTCATTTAGTGGATATTTTCACAAAAAAGTGAAATTTTCAAAAATTCTGAAAATTGGGTGAAAACGATTAAATATGAAGGACTCATCTGGCGAATCGCTCTGGAACTGAAATCGGAACGCTCACTGAAATTTCCCCTATCTGAAAGTCTGATAAACGTTGGAAAAATGACTAAGTCCAAAAAAAATAATTTTTCACCTTTTTTCAATTTTACCCCCGTGGGATATATATTCTACCCACACACATTTGGAACTCTCCTGGGGTACCCTCACACATATTATTCCCTCATTTAGTGGATATTTTCACAAAAAAGTGAAATTTTCAAAAATTCTGAAAATTGGCTGAAAACGACTAAATATGAAGGACTCATCTGGCGAATCGCTCTGGAACTGAAATCGGAACGCTCACTGAAATTTCCCCTATCTGAAAGTCTGATAAACGTTGAAAAAATGACTAAGTCCAAAAAAAAAAATTTTTCACCTTTTTTCAATTTTACCCCCGTGGGATATATATTCTACCCACACACATTTGGAACTCTCCTGGGATACCCTCACACATATTATTCCCTCATTTAGTGGATATTTTCACAAAAAAGTGAAATTTTCAAAAATTCGGAAAATTGGCTGAAAATGACTAAATATGAAGGACTCATCGGGCGAATCGCTCTGGAACTGAAATCGGAACGCTCACTGACATTTCCCTTATCTGAAAGTCTGATAAACGCTGAAAAAATGACTAAGTCCAAAAAAAATAATTTTTCACCTTTTTTCAATTTTACCCCCGTGGGATATATATTCTACCCACACACATTTGGAACTCTCCTGGGGTACCCTCACACATATTATTCACTCATTTAGTGGATATTTTCACAAAAAAGTGAAATTTTCAAAAATTCAGAAAATTGGCTGAAAACGACTAAATATGAAGGACTCATCGGGTGAATCGCTCTGGAACTGAAATCGGAACGCTCACTGACATTTCCCCTACCTGAAAGTCTGATAAACACTGAAAAAATGACTAAGTCCAAAAAAAAAATTTTTCACCTTTTTTCAATTTTACCCCCGTGGTATATATATTCTACCCACACACATTTGGAACTCTCCTGGGGTACCCTCACACATATTATTCCCTCATTTAGTGGATATTTTCACAAAAAAGTGAAATTTTCAAAAATTCAGAAAATTGGCTGAAAACGACTAAATATGAATGACTCATCGGGCGAATCGCTCTGGAACTGAAATCGGAACGCTCACTGACATTTCCCCTATCTGAAAGTCTGATAAACGCCTGAAAAATGACTAAGTCCAAAGAAAAATTTTTCAACTCTTTTCAATTTTACCCCCGTGGGATATATATTCTACCCACGCACATTTGGAACACTCCTGGGGTACCCTCACACATATTAATCCCTCATTTAGTGGATATTTTCACAAAAAAGTGAAATTTTCAAAAATTCTGAAAATTGGCTGAAAACGACTAAATATGAAGGACTCATCTGGCGAATCGCTCTGGAACTGAAATCGGAACGCTCACTGAAATTTCCCCTATCTGAAAGTCTGATAAACGTTGAAAAAATGACTAAGTCCAAAAAAAAAAATTTTTCACCTTTTTTCAATTTTACCCCGTGGGATATATATTCTACCCACACACATTTGGAACTCTCCTGGGATACCCTCACACATATTATTCCCTCATTTAGTGGATATTTTCACAAAAAAGTGAAATTTTCAAAAATTCGGAAAATTGGCTGAAAATGACTAAATATGAAGGACTCATCGGGCGAATCGCTCTGGAACGGAAATCGGAACGCTCACTGACATTTCCCTTATCTGAAAGTCTGATAAACGCTGAAAAAATGACTAAGTCCAAAAAAAATAATTTTTCACCTTTTTTCAATTTTACCCCCGTGGGATATATATTCTACCCACACACATTTGGAACTCTCCTGGGGTACCCTCACACATATTATTCCCTCATTTAGTGGATATTTTCACAAAAAAGTGAAATTTTCAAAAATTCAGAAAATTGGCTGAAAACGACTAAATATGAAGGACTCATCGGGTGAATCGCTCTGGAACTGAAATCGGAACGCTCACTGACATTTCCCCTACCTGAAAGTCTGATAAACACTGAAAAAATGACTAAGTCCAAAAAAAAAATTTTTCACCTTTTTTCAATTTTACCCCCGTGGGATATATATTCTACCCACACACATTTGGAACTCTCCTGGGGTACCCTCACACATGTTATTCCCTCATTTAGTGGATATTTTCACAAAAAAGTGAAATTTTCAAAAATTCAGAAAATTGGCTGAAAACGACTAAATATGAATGACTCATCGGGCGAATCGCTCTGGAACTGAAATCGGAACGCTCACTGACATTTCCCCTATCTGAAAGTCTGATAAACGCCGGAAAAATGACTAAGTCTAAAAAAAATTTTTTTTTCACCTTTTTTCAATTTTACCCCCGTGGGGTATATATTCTACCCACACACATTTGGAACACTCCTGGGGTACCCTCACACATATTATTCCCTCATTTAGTGGATATTTTCACAAAAAAGTGAAATTTTCAAAAATTCAGAAAATTGGCTGAAAACGACTAAATATGAAGGACTCATCTGGCGAATCGCTCTGGAACTGAAATCGGAACGCTCACTGACATTTCCCCTATCTGAAAGTCTGATAAACGCCTGAAAATTGACTAAGTCCAAAGAAAAATTTTTCAACTCTTTTCAATTTTACCCCCGTGGGATATATATTCTACCCACGCACATTTGGAACACTCCTGGGGTACCCTCACACATATTAATCCCTCATTTAGTGGATATTTTCACAAAAAAGTGAAATTTTCAAAAATTCTGAAAATTGGCTGAAAACGACTAAATATGAAGGACTCATCTGGCGAATCGCTCTGGAACTGAAATCGGAACGCTCACTGAAATTTCCCCTATCTGAAAGTCTGATAAACGCTGAAAAAATGACTAAGTCCAAAAAAAATAATTTTTCACCTTTTTTCAATTTTACCCCCGTGGGATATATATTCTACCCACACACATTTGGAACTCTCCTGGGGTACCCTCACACATATTATTCCCTCATTTAGTGGATATTTTCACAAAAAAGTGAAATTTTCAAAAATTCAGAAAATTGGCTGAAAACGACTAAATATGAAGGACTCATCGGGCGAATCGCTCTGGAACTGAAATCGGAACGCTCACTGACATTTCCCCTATCTGAAAGTCTGATAAACGCCGGAAAAATGACTAAGTCTAAAAAAAATTTTTTTTTCACCTTTTTTCAATTTTACCCCCGTGGGGTATATATTCTACCCACACACATTTGGGACACTCCTGGGGTACCCTCACACATATTATTCCCTCATTTAGTGGATATTTTCACAAAAAAGTGAAATTTTCAAAAATTCAGAAAATTGGCTGAAAACGACTAAATATGAAGGACTCATCGGGCGAATCGCTCTGGAACTGAAATCGGAATGCTCACTGACATTTCCCCTATCTGAAAGTCTGATAAACGCCGGAAAAATGACTAAGTCCAAAGAAAAATTTTTCAACTCTTTTCAATTTTACCCCCGTGGGATATATATTCTACCCACGCACATTTGGAACACTCCTGGGGTACCCTCACACATATTAATCCCTCATTTAGTGGATATTTTCACAAAAAAGTGAAATTTTCAAAAATTCTGAAAATTGGCTGAAAACGACTAAATATGAAGGACTCATCTGGCGAATCGCTCTGGAACTGAAATCGGAACGCTCACTGAAATTTCCCCTATCTGAAAGTCTGATAAACGTTGGAAAAATGACTAAGTCCAAAAAAAAAAATTTTTCACCTTTTTTCAATTTTACCCCCGTGGGATATATATTCTACCCACACACATTTGGAACTCTCCTGGGGTACCCTCACACATATTATTCCCTCATTTAGTGGATATTTTCACAAAAAAGTGAAATTTTCAAAAATTCAGAAAATTGGCTGAAAACGACTAAATATGAAGGACTCATCTGGCGAATCGCTCTGGAACTGAAATCGGAACGCTCACTGACATTTCCCTTATCTGAAAGTCTGATAAACGCTGAAAAAATGACTAAGTCCAAAAAAAATAATTTTTCACCTTTTTTCAATTTTACCCCCGTGGGATATATATTCTACCCACACACATTTGGAACTCTCCTGGGGTACCCTCACACATATTATTCCCTCATTTAGTGGATATTTTCACAAAAAAGTGAAATTTTCAAAAATTCAGAAAATTGGCTGAAAACGACTAAATATGAAGGACTCATCGGGTGAATCGCTCTGGAACTGAAATCGGAACGCTCACTGACATTTCCCCTACCTGAAAGTCTGATAAACACTGAAAAAATGACTAAGTCCAAAAAAAAAAATTTTTCACCTTTTTTCAATTTTACCCCGTGGGATATATATTCTACCCACACACATTTGGAACTCTCCTGGGGTACCCTCACACATATTATTCCCTCATTTAGTGGATATTTTCACAAAAAAGTGAAATTTTCAAAAATTCAGAAAATTGGCTGAAAACGACTAAATATGAAGGACTCATCGGGTGAATCGCTCTGGAACTGAAATCGGAACGCTCACTGACATTTCCCCTACCTGAAAGTCTGATAAACACTGAAAAAATGACTAAGTCCAAAAAAAAAAATTTTTCAACTTTTTTCAATTTTACCCCGTGGGATATATATTCTACCCACACACATTTGGAACTCTCCTGGGATACCCTCACACATATTATTCCCTCATTTAGTGGATATTTTCACAAAAAAGTGAAATTTTCAAAAATTCGGAAAATTGGCTGAAAATGACTAAATATGAAGGACTCATCGGGCGAATCGCTCTGGAACGGAAATCGGAACGCTCACTGACATTTCCCTTATCTGAAAGTCTGATAAACGCTGAAAAAATGACTAAGTCCAAAAAAAATAATTTTTCACCTTTTTTCAATTTTACCCCCGTGGGATATATATTCTACCCACACACATTTGGAACTCTCCTGGGGTACCCTCACACATATTATTCCCTCATTTAGTGGATATTTTCACAAAAAAGTGAAATTTTCAAAAATTCAGAAAATTGGCTGAAAACGACTAAATATGAAGGACTCATCGGGTGAATCGCTCTGGAACTGAAATCGGAACGCTCACTGACATTTCCCCTACCTGAAAGTCTGATAAACACTGAAAAAATGACTAAGTCCAAAAAAAAATTTTTTCACCTTTTTTCAATTTTACCCCCGTGGGATATATATTCTACCCACACACATTTGGAACTCTCCTGGGGTACCCTCACACATATTATTCCCTCATTTAGTGGATATTTTCACAAAAAAGTGAAATTTTCAAAAATTCAGAAAATTGGCTGAAAACGACTAAATATGAATGACTCATCGGGCGAATCGCTCTGGAACTGAAATCGGAACGCTCACTGACATTTCCCCTATCTGAAAGTCTGATAAACGCCGGAAAAATGACTAAGTCTAAAAAAAATTTTTTTTTCACCTTTTTTCAATTTTACCCCCGTGGGGTATATATTCTACCCACACACATTTGGAACACTCCTGGGGTACCCTCACACATATTATTCCCTCATTTAGTGGATATTTTCACAAAAAAGTGAAATTTTCAAAAATTCAGAAAATTGGCTGAAAACGACTAAATATGAAGGACTCATCTGGCGAATCGCTCTGGAACTGAAATCGGAACGCTCACTGAAATTTCCCCTATCTGAAAGTCTGATAAACGTTGGAAAAATGACTAAGTCCAAAAAAAAAAATTTTTCACCTTTTTTCAATTTTACCCCCGTGGGATATATATTCTACCCACACACATTTGGAACTCTCCTGGGGTACCCTCACACATATTATTCCCTCATTTAGTGGATATTTTCACAAAAAAGTGAAATTTTCAAAAATTCAGAAAATTGGCTGAAAACGACTAAATATGAAGGACTCATCTGGCGAATCGCTCTGGAACTGAAATCGGAACGCTCACTGACATTTCCCTTATCTGAAAGTCTGATAAACGCTGAAAAAATGACTTAGTCCAAAAAAAATAATTTTTCACCTTTTTTCAATTTTACCCCCGTGGGATATATATTCTACCCACACACATTTGGAACTCTCCTGGGGTACCCTCACACATATTATTCCCTCATTTAGTGGATATTTTCACAAAAAAGTGAAATTTTCAAAAATTCAGAAAATTGGCTGAAAACGACTAAATATGAAGGACTCATCGGGTGAATCGCTCTGGAACTGAAATCGGAACGCTCACTGACATTTCCCCTACCTGAAAGTCTGATAAACACTGAAAAAATGACTAAGTCCAAAAAAAAAATTTTTCACCTTTTTTCAATTTTACCCCCGTGGTATATATATTCTACCCACACACATTTGGAACTCTCCTGGGGTACCCTCACACATATTATTCCCTCATTTAGTGGATATTTTCACAAAAAAGTGAAATTTTCAAAAATTCAGAAAATTGGCTGAAAACGACTAAATATGAATGACTCATCGGGCGAATCGCTCTGGAACTGAAATCGGAACGCTCACTGACATTTCCCCTATCTGAAAGTCTGATAAACGCCTGAAAAATGACTAAGTCCAAAGAAAAATTTTTCAACTCTTTTCAATTTTACCCCCGTGGGATATATATTCTACCCACGCACATTTGGAACACTCCTGGGGTACCCTCACACATATTAATCCCTCATTTAGTGGATATTTTCACAAAAAAGTGAAATTTTCAAAAATTCTGAAAATTGGCTGAAAACGATTAAATATGAAGGACTCATCTGGCGAATCGCTCTGGAACTGAAATCGGAACGCTCACTGAAATTTCCCCTATCTGAAAGTCTGATAAACGTTGAAAAAATGACTAAGTCCAAAAAAAAAAATTTTTCACCTTTTTTCAATTTTACCCCGTGGGATATATATTCTACCCACACACATTTGGAACTCTCCTGGGATACCCTCACACATATTATTCCCTCATTTAGTGGATATTTTCACAAAAAAGTGAAATTTTCAAAAATTCGGAAAATTGGCTGAAAATGACTAAATATGAAGGACTCATCGGGCGAATCGCTCTGGAACGGAAATCGGAACGCTCACTGACATTTCCCTTATCTGAAAGTCTGATAAACGCTGAAAAAATGACTAAGTCCAAAAAAAATAATTTTTCACCTTTTTTCAATTTTACCCCCGTGGGATATATATTCTACCCACACACATTTGGAACTCTCCTGGGGTACCCTCACACATATTATTCCCTCATTTAGTGGATATTTTCACAAAAAAGTGAAATTTTCAAAAATTCAGAAAATTGGCTGAAAACGACTAAATATGAAGGACTCATCGGGTGAATCGCTCTGGAACTGAAATCGGAACGCTCACTGACATTTCCCCTACCTGAAAGTCTGATAAACACTGAAAAAATGACTAAGTCCAAAAAAAAAATTTTTCACCTTTTTTCAATTTTACCCCCGTGGGATATATATTCTACCCACACACATTTGGAACTCTCCTGGGGTACCCTCACACATATTATTCCCTCATTTAGTGGATATTTTCACAAAAAAGTGAAATTTTCAAAAATTCAGAAAATTGGCTGAAAACGACTAAATATGAATGACTCATCGGGCGAATCGCTCTGGAACTGAAATCGGAACGCTCACTGACATTTCCCCTATCTGAAAGTCTGATAAACGCCGGAAAAATGACTAAGTCTAAAAAAAATTTTTTTTTCACCTTTTTTCAATTTTACCCCCGTGGGGTATATATTCTACCCACACACATTTGGAACACTCCTGGGGTACCCTCACACATATTATTCCCTCATTTAGTGGATATTTTCACAAAAAAGTGAAATTTTCAAAAATTCAGAAAATTGGCTGAAAACGACTAAATATGAAGGACTCATCGGGCGAATCGCTCTGGAACTGAAATCGGAATGCTCACTGACATTTCCCCTATCTGAAAGTCTGATAAACGCCGGAAAAATGACTAAGTCCAAAGAAAAATTTTTCAACTCTTTTCAATTTTACCCCCGTGGGATATATATTCTACCCACGCACATTTGGAACACTCCTGGGGTACCCTCACACATATTAATCCCTCATTTAGTGGATATTTTCACAAAAAAGTGAAATTTTCAAAAATTCTGAAAATTGGCTGAAAACGACTAAATATGAAGGACTCATCTGGCGAATCGCTCTGGAACTGAAATCGGAACGCTCACTGAAATTTCCCCTATCTGAAAGTCTGATAAACGTTGGAAAAATGACTGAGTCCAAAAAAAAAAATTTTTCACCTTTTTTCAATTTTACCCCCGTGGGATATATATTCTACCCACACACATTTGGAACTCTCCTGGGGTACCCTCACACATATTATTCCCTCATTTAGTGGATATTTTCACAAAAAAGTGAAATTTTCAAAAATTCAGAAAATTGGCTGAAAACGACTAAATATGAAGGACTCATCTGGCGAATCGCTCTGGAACTGAAATCGGAACGCTCACTGACATTTCCCTTATCTGAAAGTCTGATAAACGCTGAAAAAATGACTAAGTCCAAAAAAAATAATTTTTCACCTTTTTTCAATTTTACCCCCGTGGGATATATATTCTACCCACACACATTTGGAACTCTCCTGGGGTACCCTCACACATATTATTCCCTCATTTAGTGGATATTTTCACAAAAAAGTGAAATTTTCAAAAATTCAGAAAATTGGCTGAAAACGACTAAATATGAAGGACTCATCGGGTGAATCGCTCTGGAACTGAAATCGGAACGCTCACTGACATTTCCCCTACCTGAAAGTCTGATAAACACTGAAAAAATGACTAAGTCCAAAAAAAAAATTTTTCACCTTTTTTCAATTTTACCCCCGTGGTATATATATTCTACCCACACACATTTGGAACTCTCCTGGGGTACCCTCACACATATTATTCCCTCATTTAGTGGATATTTTCACAAAAAAGTGAAATTTTCAAAAATTCAGAAAATTGGCTGAAAACGACTAAATATGAATGACTCATCGGGCGAATCGCTCTGGAACTGAAATCGGAACGCTCACTGACATTTCCCCTATCTGAAAGTCTGATAAACGCCTGAAAATTGACTAAGTCCAAAGAAAAATTTTTCAACTCTTTTCAATTTTACCCCCGTGGGATATATATTCTACCCACGCACATTTGGAACACTCCTGGGGTACCCTCACACATATTAATCCCTCATTTAGTGGATATTTTCACAAAAAAGTGAAATTTTCAAAAATTCTGAAAATTGGCTGAAAACGACTAAATATGAAGGACTCATCTGGCGAATCGCTCTGGAACTGAAATCGGAACGCTCACTGAAATTTCCCCTATCTGAAAGTCTGATAAACGTTGAAAAAATGACTAAGTCCAAAAAAAAAAATTTTTCACCTTTTTTCAATTTTACCCCGTGGGATATATATTCTACCCACACACATTTGGAACTCTCCTGGGATACCCTCACACATATTATTCCCTCATTTAGTGGATATTTTCACAAAAAAGTGAAATTTTCAAAAATTCAGAAAATTGGCTGAAAACGACTAAATATGAAGGACTCATCGGGTGAATCGCTCTGGAACTGAAATCGGAACGCTCACTGACATTTCCCCTACCTGAAAGTCTGATAAACACTGAAAAAATGACTAAGTCCAAAAAAAAAATTTTTCACCTTTTTTCAATTTTACCCCCGTGGGATATATATTCTACCCACACACATTTGGAACTCTCCTGGGGTACCCTCACACATATTATTCCCTCATTTAGTGGATATTTTCACAAAAAAGTGAAATTTTCAAAAATTCAGAAAATTGGCTGAAAACGACTAAATATGAATGACTCATCGGGCGAATCGCTCTGGAACTGAAATCGGAACGCTCACTGACATTTCCCCTATCTGAAAGTCTGATAAACGCCGGAAAAATGACTAAGTCTAAAAAAAATTTTTTTTTCACCTTTTTTCAATTTTACCCCCGTGGGGTATTTATTCTACCCACACACATTTGGGACACTCCTGGGGTACCCTCACACATATTATTCCCTCATTTAGTGGATATTTTCACAAAAAAGTGAAATTTTCAAAAATTCAGAAAATTGGCTGAAAACGACTAAATATGAAGGACTCATCGGGCGAATCGCTCTGGAACTGAAATCGGAATGCTCACTGACATTTCCCCTATCTGAAAGTCTGATAAACGCCGGAAAAATGACTAAGTCCAAAGAAAAATTTTTCAACTCTTTTCAATTTTACCCCCGTGGGATATATATTCTACCCACGCACATTTGGAACACTCCTGGGGTACCCTCACACATATTAATCCCTCATTTAGTGGATGTTTTCACAAAAAAGTGAAATTTTCAAAAATTCTGAAAATTGGCTGAAAACGACTAAATATGAAGGACTCATCTGGCGAATCGCTCTGGAACTGAAATCGGAACGCTCACTGAAATTTCCCCTATCTGAAAGTCTGATAAACGTTGGAAAAATGACTAAGTCCAAAAAAAAAAATTTTTCACCTTTTTTCAATTTTACCCCCGTGGGATATATATTCTACCCACACACATTTGGAACTCTCCTGGGGTACCCTCACACATATTATTCCCTCATTTAGTGGATATTTTCACAAAAAAGTGAAATTTTCAAAAATTCAGAAAATTGGCTGAAAACGACTAAATATGAAGGACTCATCTGGCGAATCGCTCTGGAACTGAAATCGGAACGCTCACTGACATTTCCCTTATCTGAAAGTCTGATAAACGCTGAAAAAATGACTAAGTCCAAAAAAAATAATTTTTCACCTTTTTTCAATTTTACCCCCGTGGGATATATATTCTACCCACACACATTTGGAACTCTCCTGGGGTACCCTCACACATATTATTCCCTCATTTAGTGGATATTTTCACAAAAAAGTGAAATTTTCAAAAATTCAGAAAATTGGCTGAAAACGACTAAATATGAAGGACTCATCGGGTGAATCGCTCTGGAACTGAAATCGGAACGCTCACTGACATTTCCCCTACCTGAAAGTCTGATAAACACTGAAAAAATGACTAAGTCCAAAAAAAAAAAATTTTTCACCTTTTTTCAATTTTACCCCGTGGGATATATATTCTACCCACACACATTTGGAACTCTCCTGGGGTACCCTCACACATATTATTCCCTCATTTAGTGGATATTTTCACAAAAAAGTGAAATTTTCAAAAATTCAGAAAATTGGCTGAAAACGACTAAATATGAAGGACTCATCGGGTGAATCGCTCTGGAACTGAAATCGGAACGCTCACTGACATTTCCCCTACCTGAAAGTCTGATAAACACTGAAAAAATGACTAAGTCCAAAAAAAAAAATTTTTCACCTTTTTTCAATTTTACCCCGTGGGATATATATTCTACCCACACACATTTGGAACTCTCCTGGGATACCCTCACACATATTATTCCCTCATTTAGTGGATATTTTCACAAAAAAGTGAAATTTTCAAAAATTCGGAAAATTGGCTGAAAATGACTAAATATGAATGACTCATCGGGCGAATCGCTCTGGAACTGAAATCGGAACGCTCACTGACATTTCCCCTATCTGAAAGTCTGATAAACGCCGGAAAAATGACTAAGTCTAAAAAAAATTTTTTTTTCACCTTTTTTCAATTTTACCCCCGTGGGGTATATATTCTACCCACACACATTTGGAACACTCCTCGGGTACCCTCACACATATTATTCCCTCATTTAGTGGATATTTTCACAAAAAAGTGAAATTTTCAAAAATTCAGAAAATTGGCTGAAAACGACTAAATATGAAGGACTCATCGGGCGAATCGCTCTGGAACTGAAATCGGAATGCTCACTGACATTTCCCCTATCTGAAAGTCTGATAAACGCCGGAAAAATGACTAAGTCCAAAGAAAAATTTTTCAACTCTTTTCAATTTTACCCCCGTGGGATATATATTCTACCCACGCACATTTGGAACACTCCTGGGGTACCCTCACACATATTAATCCCTCATTTAGTGGATATTTTCACAAAAAAGTGAAATTTTCAAAAATTCTGAAAATTGGCTGAAAACGACTAAATATGAAGGACTCATCTGGCGAATCGCTCTGGAACTGAAATCGGAACGCTCACTGAAATTTCCCCTACCTGAAAGTCTGATAAACGCTGAAAAAATGACTAAGTCCAAAAAAAAAAATTTTTCACCTTTTTTCAATTTTACCCCCGTGGTACATATATTCTACCCACACACATTTGGAACTCTCCTGGGGTACCCTCACACATATTATTCCCTCATTTAGTGGATATTTTCACAAAAAAGTGAAATTTTCAAAAATTCTGAAAATTGGGTGAAAACGACTAAATATGAAGGACTCATCTGGCGAATCGCTCTGGAACTGAAATCGGAACGCTCACTGAAATTTCCCCTATCTGAAGTCTGATAAACGTTGGAAAAATGACTAAGTCCAAAAAAAATAATTTTTCACCTTTTTTCAATTTTACCCCCGTGGGATATATATTCTACCCACACACATTTGGAACTCTCCTGGGGTACCCTCACACATATTATTCCCTCATTTAGTGGATATTTTCACAAAAAAGTGAAATTTTCAAAAATTCAGAAAATTGGCTGAAAACGACTAAATATGAAGGACTCATCGGGTGAATCGCTCTGGAACTGAAATCGGAACGCTCACTGACATTTCCCCTACCTGAAAGTCTGATAAACACTGAAAAAATGACTAAGTCCAAAAAAAAAAATTTTTCACCTTTTTTCAATTTTACCCCGTGGGATATATATTCTACCCACACACATTTGGAACTCTCCTGGGATACCCTCACACATATTATTCCCTCATTTAGTGGATATTTTCACAAAAAAGTGAAATTTTCAAAAATTCGGAAAATTGGCTGAAAATGACTAAATATGAATGACTCATCGGGCGAATCGCTCTGGAACTGAAATCGGAACGCTCACTGACATTTCCCCTATCTGAAAGTCTGATAAACGCCGGAAAAATGACTAAGTCTAAAAAAAATTTTTTTTTCACCTTTTTTCAATTTTACCCCCGTGGGGTATATATTCTACCCACACACATTTGGAACACTCCTCGGGTACCCTCACACATATTATTCCCTCATTTAGTGGATATTTTCACAAAAAAGTGAAATTTTCAAAAATTCAGAAAATTGGCTGAAAACGACTAAATATGAAGGACTCATCGGGCGAATCGCTCTGGAACTGAAATCGAAATGCTCACTGACATTTCCCCTATCTGAAAGTCTGATAAACGCCGGAAAAATGACTAAGTCCAAAGAAAAATTTTTCAACTCTTTTCAATTTTACCCCCGTGGGATATATATTCTACCCACGCACATTTGGAACACTCCTGGGGTACCCTCACACATATTAATCCCTCATTTAGTGGATATTTTCACAAAAAAGTGAAATTTTCAAAAATTCTGAAAATTGGCTGAAAACGACTAAATATGAAGGACTCATCTGGCGAATCGCTCTGGAACTGAAATCGGAACGCTCACTGAAATTTCCCCTACCTGAAAGTCTGATAAACGCTGAAAAAATGACTAAGTCCAAAAAAAAAAATTTTTCACCTTTTTTCAATTTTACCCCCGTGGTACATATATTCTACCCACACACATTTGGAACTCTTCTGGGGTACCCTCACACATATTATTCCCTCATTTAGTGGATATTTTCACAAAAAAGTGAAATTTTCAAAAATTCTGAAAATTGGGTGAAAACGACTAAATATGAAGGACTCATCTGGCGAATCGCTCTGGAACTGAAATCGGAACGCTCACTGAAATTTCCCCTATCTGAAGTCTGATAAACGTTGGAAAAATGACTAAGTCCAAAAAAAATAATTTTTCACCTTTTTTCAATTTTACCCCCGTGGGATATATATTCTACCCACACACATTTGGAACTCTCCTGGGGTACCCTCACACATATTATTCCCTCATTTAGTGGATATTTTCACAAAAAAGTGAAATTTTCAAAAATTCGGAAAATTGGCTGAAAATGACTAAATATGAAGGACTCATCGGGCGAATCGCTCTGGAACTGAAATCGGAACGCTCACTGACATTTCCCTTATCTGAAAGTCTGATAAACGCTGAAAAAATGACTAAGTCCAAAAAAAATAATTTTTCACCTTTTTTCAATTTTACCCCCGTGGGATATATATTCTACCCACACACATTTGGAACTCTCCTGGGGTACCCTCACACATATTATTCCCTCATTTAGTGGATATTTTCACAAAAAAGTGAAATTTTCAAAAATTCAGAAAATTGGCTGAAAACGACTAAATATGAATGACTCATCGGGCGAATCGCTCTGGAACTGAAATCGGAACGCTCACTGACATTTCCCCTATCTGAAAGTCTGATAAACGCCGGAAAAATGACTAAGTCTAAAAAAAATTTTTTTTTCACCTTTTTTCAATTTTACCCCCGTGGGGTATATATTCTACCCACACACATTTGGAACACTCCTGGGGTACCCTCACACATATTATTCCCTCATTTAGTGGATATTTTCACAAAAAAGTGAAATTTTCAAAAATTCAGAAAATTGGCTGAAAACGACTAAATATGAAGGACTCATCTGGCGAATCGCTCTGGAACTGAAATCGGAACGCTCACTGAAATTTCCCCTATCTGAAAGTCTGATAAACGTTGGAAAAATGACTAAGTCCAAAAAAAAAATTTTTTCACCTTTTTTCAATTTTACCCCCGTGGGATATATATTCTACCCACACACATTTGGAACTCTCCTGGGGTACCCTCACACATATTATTCCCTAATTTAGTGGATATTTTCACAAAAAAGTGAAATTTTCAAAAGTTCTGAAAATTGGCTGAAAATGACTAAATATGAAGGACTCATCGGGTGAATCGCTCTGGAACTGAAATTGGATCGCTCACTGACATTTCCCCTACCTGAAAGTCTGATAAACGCTGAAAAAATGACTAAGTCCAAAAAAAAAAATTTTTCACCTTTTTTCAATTTTACCCCCGTGGTACATATATTCTACTCACACACATTTGGAACTCTCCTGGGGTACCCTTACACATATTATTCCCTCATTTAGTGGATATTTTCACAAAAAAGTGAAATTTTCAAAAATTCAGAAAATTGGCTGAAAACGACTAAATATGAAGAACTCATCGGGCGAATCGCTCTGGAACTGAAATCGGAATGCTCACTGACATTTCCCCTATCTGAAAGTCTGATAAACGCCGGAAAAATGACTAAGTCTAAAAAAAATTTTTTTTTCACCTTTTTTCAATTTTACCCCCGTGGGATATATATTTTACCCACACACATTTGGAACTCTCCTGGGGTACCCTCACACATATTATTCCCTCATTTAGTGGATATTTTCACAAAAAAGTGAAATTTTCAAAAATTCTGAAAATTGGCTGAAAACGACTAAATATGAAGGACTCATCGGGCGAATCGCTCTGGAACTGAAATCGGAACGCTCACTGAAATTTCCCCTATCTGAAAGTCTGATAAACGTTGGAAAAATGACTAAGTCCAAAAAAAATAATTTTTCACCTTTTTTCAATTTTACCCCCGTGGGATATATATTCTACCCACACACATTTGGAACTCTCCTGGGGTACCCTCACACATATTATTCCCTCATTTAGTGGATATTTTCACAAAAAAGTGAAATTTTCAAAAATTCTGAAAATTGGCTGAAAACGACTAAATATGAAGGACTCATCTGGCGAATCGCTCTGGAACTGAAATCGGAACGCTCACTGAAATTTCCCCTATCTGAAAGTCTGATAAACGTTGAAAAAATGACTAAGTCCAAAAAAAAAAATTTTTCACCTTTTTTCAATTTTACCCCCGTGGGATATATATTCTACCCACACACATTTGGAACTCTCCTGGGATACCCTCACACATATTATTCCCTCATTTAGTGGATATTTTCACAAAAAAGTGAAATTTTCAAAAATTCGGAAAATTGGCTGAAAATGACTAAATATGAAGGACTCATCGGGCGAATCGCTCTGGAACTGAAATCGGAACGCTCACTGACATTTCCCCTACCTGAAAGTCTGATAAACGCTGAAAAAATTACTAAGTCCAAAAAAAAAAATTTTTCACCTTTTGCAATTTTACCCCCGTGGGATTTATATTCTACCCACACACATTTGGAACTCTCCTGGGGTACCCTCACACATATTATTCCCTCATTTAGTGGATATTTTCACAAAAAAGTGAAATTTTCAAAAATTCAGAAAATTGGCTGAAAACGACTAAATATGAAGGACTCATCGGGTGAATCGCTCTGGAACTGAAATCGGAACGCTCACTGACATTTCCCCTACCTGAAAGTCTGATAAACGCTGAAAAAATGACTAAGTCCAAAAAAAAAAATTTTTCACCTTTTTTCAATTTTACCCCCGTGGTACATATATTCTACCCACACACATTTGGAACTCTCCTGGGGTACCCTCACACATATTATTCCCTCATTTAGTGGATATTTTCACAAAAAAGTGAAATTTTCAAAAATTCTGAAAATTGGGTGAAAACGACTAAATATGAAGGACTCATCTGGCGAATCGCTCTGGAACTGAAATCGGAACGCTCACTGAAATTTCCCCTATCTGAAGTCTGATAAACGTTGGAAAAATGACTAAGTCCAAAAAAAATAATTTTTCACCTTTTTTCAATTTTACCCCCGTGGGATATATATTCTACCCACACACATTTGGAACTCTCCTGGGGTACCCTCACACATATTATTCCCTCATTTAGTGGATATTTTCACAAAAAAGTGAAATTTTCAAAAATTCTGAAAATTGGCTGAAAACGACTAAATATGAAGGACTCATCTGGCGAATCGCTCTGGAACTGAAATCGGAACGCTCACTGAAATTTCCCCTATCTGAAAGTCTGATAAACGTTGAAAAAATGACTAAGTCCAAAAAAAAAAATTTTTCACCTTTTTTCAATTTTACCCCCGTGGGATATATATTCTACCCACACACATTTGGAACTCTCCTGGGATACCCTCACACATATTATTCCCTCATTTAGTGGATATTTTCACAAAAAAGTGAAATTTTCAAAAATTCGGAAAATTGGCTGAAAATGACTAAATATGAAGGACTCATCGGGCGAATCGCTCTGGAACTGAAATCGGAACGCTCACTGACATTTCCCTTATCTGAAAGTCTGATAAACGCTGAAAAAATGACTAAGTCCAAAAAAAATAATTTTTCACCTTTTTTCAATTTTACCCCCGTGGGATATATATTCTACCCACACACATTTGGAACTCTCCTGGGGTACCCTCACACATATTATTCCCTCATTTAGTGGATATTTTCACAAAAAAGTGAAATTTTCAAAAATTCAGAAAATTGGCTGAAAACGACTAAATATGAATGACTCATCGGGCGAATCGCTCTGGAACTGAAATCGGAACGCTCACTGACATTTCACCTATCTGAAAGTCTGATAAACGCCGGAAAAATGACTAAGTCCAAAGAAAAATTTTTCAACTCTTTTCAATTTTACCCCCGTGGGATATATATTCTACCCACGCACATTTGGAACACTCCTGGGGTACCCTCACACATATTAATCCCTCATTTAGTGGATATTTTCACAAAAAAGTGAAATTTTCAAAAATTCTGAAAATTGGCTGAAAACGACTAAATATGAAGGACTCATCTGGCGAATCGCTCTGGAACTGAAATCGGAACGCTCACTGAAATTTCCCCTATCTGAAAGTCTGATAAACGTTGGAAAAATGACTAAGTCCAAAAAAAAAATTTTTTCACCTTTTTTCAATTTTACCCCCGTGGGATATATATTCTACCCACACACATTTGGAACTCTCCTGGGGTACCCTCACACATATTATTCCCTCATTTAGTGGATATTTTCACAAAAAAGTGAAATTTTCAAAAATTCTGAAAATTGGCTGAAAATGACTAAATATGAAGGACTCATCGGGTGAATCGCTCTGGAACTGAAATTGGATCGCTCACTGACATTTCCCCTACCTGAAAGTCTGATAAACGCTGAAAAAATTACTAAGTCCAAAAAAAAAAATTTTTCACCTTTTGCAATTTTACCCCCGTGGGATTTATATTCTACCCACACACATTTGGAACTCTCCTGGGGTACCCTCACACATATTATTCCCTCATTTAGTGGATATTTTCACAAAAAAGTGAAATTTTCAAAAATTCAGAAAATTGGCTGAAAACGACTAAATATGAAGGACTCATCGGGTGAATCGCTCTGGAACTGAAATCGGAACGCTCACTGACATTTCCCCTACCTGAAAGTCTGATAAACGCTGAAAAAATGAGTAAGTCCAAAAAAAAAAATTTTTCACCTTTTTTCAATTTTACCCCCGTGGTACATATATTCTACCCACACACATTTGGAACTCTCCTGGGGTACCCTCACACATATTATTCCCTCATTTAGTGGATATTTTCACAAAAAAGTGAAATTTTCAAAAATTCTGAAAATTGGGTGAAAACGACTAAATATGAAGGACTCATCTGGCGAATCGCTCTGGAACTGAAATCGGAACGCTCACTGAAATTTCCCCTATCTGAAGTCTGATAAACGTTGGAAAAATGACTAAGTCCAAAAAAAATAATTTTTCACCTTTTTTCAATTTTACCCCCGTGGGATATATATTCTACCCACACACATTTGGAACTCTCCTGGGGTACCCTCACACATATTATTCCCTCATTTAGTGGATATTTTCACAAAAAAGTGAAATTTTCAAAAATTCTGAAAATTGGCTGAAAACGACTAAATATGAAGGACTCATCTGGCGAATCGCTCTGGAACTGAAATCGGAACGCTCACTGAAATTTCCCCTATCTGAAAGTCTGATAAACGTTGAAAAAATGACTAAGTCCAAAAAAAAAAATTTTTCACCTTTTTTCAATTTTACCCCCGTGGGATATATATTCTACCCACACACATTTGGAACTCTCCTGGGATACCCTCACACATATTATTCCCTCATTTAGTGGATATTTTCACAAAAAAGTGAAATTTTCAAAAATTCGGAAAATTGGCTGAAAATGACTAAATATGAAGGACTCATCGGGCGAATCGCTCTGGAACTGAAATCGGAACGCTCACTGACATTTCCCTTATCTGAAAGTCTGATAAACGCTGAAAAAATGACTAAGTCCAAAAAAAATAATTTTTCACCTTTTTTCAATTTTACCCCCGTGGGATATATATTCTACCCACACACATTTGGAACTCTCCTGGGGTACCCTCACACATATTATTCCCTCATTTAGTGGATATTTTCACAAAAAAGTGAAATTTTCAAAAATTCAGAAAATTGGCTGAAAACGACTAAATATGAATGACTCATCGGGCGAATCGCTCTGGAACTGAAATCGGAACGCTCACTGACATTTCCCCTATCTGAAAGTCTGATAAACGCCGGAAAAATGACTAAGTCTAAAAAAAATTTTTTTTTCACCTTTTTTCAATTTTACCCCCGTGGGGTATATATTCTACCCACACACATTTGGAACACTCCTGGGGTACCCTCACACATATTATTCCCTCATTTAGTGGATATTTTCACAAAAAAGTGAAATTTTCAAAAATTCAGAAAATTGGCTGAAAACGACTAAATATGAAGGACTCATCTGGCGAATCGCTCTGGAACTGAAATCGGAACGCTCACTGAAATTTCCCCTATCTGAAAGTCTGATAAACGTTGGAAAAATGACTAAGTCCAAAAAAAAAATTTTTTCACCTTTTTTCAATTTTACCCCCGTGGGATATATATTCTACCCACACACATTTGGAACTCTCCTGGGGTACCCTCACACATATTATTCCCTAATTTAGTGGATATTTTCACAAAAAAGTGAAATTTTCAAAAATTCTGAAAATTGGCTGAAAATGACTAAATATGAAGGACTCATCGGGTGAATCGCTCTGGAACTGAAATTGGATCGCTCACTGACATTTCCCCTACCTGAAAGTCTGATAAACGCTGAAAAAATGACTAAGTCCAAAAAAAATAATTTTTCACCTTTTTTCAATTTTACCCCCGTGGTACATATATTCTACTCACACACATTTGGAACTCTCCTGGGGTACCCTTACACATATTATTCCCTCATTTAGTGGATATTTTCACAAAAAAGTGAAATTTTCAAAAATTCAGAAAATTGGCTGAAAACGACTAAATATGAAGAACTCATCGGGCGAATCGCTCTGGAACTGAAATCGGAATGCTCACTGACATTTCCCCTATCTGAAAGTCTGATAAACGCCGGAAAAATGACTAAGTCTAAAAAAAATTTTTTTTTCACCTTTTTTCAATTTTACCCCCGTGGGATATATATTTTACCCACACACATTTGGAACTCTCCTGGGGTACCCTCACACATATTATTCCCTCATTTAGTGGATATTTTCACAAAAAAGTGAAATTTTCAAAAATTCTGAAAATTGGCTGAAAACGACTAAATATGAAGGACTCATCGGGCGAATCGCTCTGGAACTGAAATCGGAACGCTCACTGAAATTTCCCCTATCTGAAAGTCTGATAAACGTTGGAAAAATGACTAAGTCCAAAAAAAATAATTTTTCACCTTTTTTCAATTTTACCCCCGTGGGATATATATTCTACCCACACACATTTGGAACTCTCCTGGGGTACCCTCACACATATTATTCCCTCATTTAGTGGATATTTTCACAAAAAAGTGAAATTTTCAAAAATTCTGAAAATTGGCTGAAAACGACTAAATATGAAGTACTCATCTGGCGAATCGCTCTGGAACTGAAATCGGAACGCTCACTGAAATTTCCCCTATCTGAAAGTCTGATAAACGTTGAAAAAATGACTAAGTCCAAAAAAAAAAATTTTTCACCTTTTTTCAATTTTACCCCCGTGGGATATATATTCTACCCACACACATTTGGAACTCTCCTGGGATACCCTCACACATATTATTCCCTCATTTAGTGGATATTTTCACAAAAAAGTGAAATTTTCAAAAATTCGGAAAATTGGCTGAAAATGACTAAATATGAAGGACTCATCGGGCGAATCGCTCTGGAACTGAAATCGGAACGCTCACTGACATTTCCCTTATCTGAAAGTCTGATAAACGCTGAAAAAATGACTAAGTCCAAAAAAAATAATTTTTCACCTTTTTTCAATTTTACCCCCGTGGGATATATATTCTACCCACACACATTTGGAACTCTCCTGGGGTACCCTCACACATATTATTCCCTCATTTAGTGGATATTTTCACAAAAAAGTGAAATTTTCAAAAATTCTGAAAATTGGCTGAAAACGACTAAATATGAAGGACTCATCGGGCGAATCGCTCTGGAACTGAAATCGGAACGCTCACTGACATTTCCCCTATCTGAAAGTCTGATAAACGCCGGAAAAATGACTAAGTCCAAAGAAAAATTTTTCAACTCTTTTCAATTTTACCCCCGTGGGATATATATTCTACCCACGCACATTTGGTACACTCCTGGGGTACCCTCACACATATTATTCCCTCATTTAGTGGATATTTTCACAAAAAAGTGAAATTTTCAAAAATTCTGAAAATTGGCTGAAAACGACTAAATATGAAGGACTCATCTGGCGAATCGCTCTGGAACTGAAATCGGAACGCTCACTGAAATTTCCCCTATCTGAAAGTCTGATAAACGTTGAAAAAATGACTAAGTCCAAAAAAAAAAATTTTTCACCTTTTGCAATTTTACCCCCGTGGGATTTATATTCTACCCACACACATTTGGAACTCTCCTGGGGTACCCTCACACATATTATTCCCTCATTTAGTGGATATTTTCACAAAAAAGTGAAATTTTCAAAAATTCTGAAAATTGGCTGAAAATGACTAAATATGAAGGACTCATCGGGTGAATCGCTCTGGAACTGAAATTGGATCGCTCACTGACATTTCCCCTACCTGAAAGTCTGATAAACGCTGAAAAAATGACTAAGTCCAAAAAAAAAAATTTTTCACCTTTTTTCAATTTTACCCCCGTGGTACATATATTCTACTCACACACATTTGGAACTCTCCTGGGGTACCCTTACACATATTATTCCCTCATTTAGTGGATATTTTCACAAAAAAGTGAAATTTTCAAAAATTCAGAAAATTGGCTGAAAACGACTAAATATGAAGAACTCATCGGGCGAATCGCTCTGGAACTGAAATCGGAATGCTCACTGACATTTCCCCTATCTGAAAGTCTGATAAACGCCGGAAAAATGACTAAGTCTAAAAAAAATTTTTTTTTCACCTTTTTTCAATTTTACCCCCGTGGGATATATATTCTACCCACACACATTTGGAACTCTCCTGGGGTACCCTCACACATATTATTCCCTCATTTAGTGGATATTTTCACAAAAAAGTGAAATTTTCAAAAATTCTGAAAATTGGCTGAAAACGACTAAATATGAAGGACTCATCGGGCGAATCGCTCTGGAACTGAAATCGGAACGCTCACTGACATTTCCCCTATCTGAAAGTCTGATAAACGCCGGAAAAATGACTAAGTCCAAAGAAAAATTTTTCAACTCTTTTCAATTTTACCCCCGTGGGATATATATTCTACCCACGCACATTTGGTACACTCCTGGGGTACCCTCACACATATTATTCCCTCATTTAGTGGATATTTTCACAAAAAAGTGAAATTTTCAAAAATTCTGAAAATTGGCTGAAAACGACTAAATATGAAGGACTCATCTGGCGAATCGCTCTGGAACTGAAATCGGAACGCTCACTGAAATTTCCCCTATCTGAAAGTCTGATAAACGTTGAAAAAATGACTAAGTCCAAAAAAAAAAATTTTTCACCTTTTGCAATTTTACCCCCGTGGGATTTATATTCTACCCACACACATTTGGAACTCTCCTGGGGTACCCTCACACATATTATTCCCTCATTTAGTGGATATTTTCACAAAAAAGTGAAATTTTCAAAAATTCAGAAAATTGGCTGAAAACGACTAAATATGAAGGACTCATCTGGCGAATCGCTCTGGAACTGAAATCGGAACGCTCACTGAAATTTCCCCTATCTGAAAGTCTGATAAACGTTGAAAAAATGACTAAGTCCAAAAAAAAAAATTTTTCACCTTTTGCAATTTTACCCCCGTGGGATTTATATTCTACCCACACACATTTGGAACTCTCCTGGGGTACCCTCACACATATTATTCCCTCATTTAGTGGATATTTTCACAAAAAAGTGAAATTTTCAAAAATTCAGAAAATTGGCTGAAAACGACTAAATATGAAGGACTCATCGGGTGAATCGCTCTGGAACTGAAATCGGAACGCTCACTGAAATTTCCCCTATCTGAAAGTCTGATAAACGTTGGAAAAATGACTAAGTCCAAAAAAAATAATTTTTCACCTTTTTTCAATTTTACCCCCGTGGGATATATATTCTACCCACACACATTTGGAACTCTCCTGGGGTACCCTCACACATATTATTCCCTCATTTAGTGGATATTTTCACAAAAAAGTGAAATTTTCAAAAATTCTGAAAATTGGCTGAAAACGACTAAATATGAAGGACTCATCTGGCGAATCGCTCTGGAACTGAAATCGGAACGCTCACTGAAATTTCCCCTATCTGAAAGTCTGATAAACGTTGAAAAAATGACTAAGTCCAAAAAAAAAAATTTTTCACCTTTTTTCAATTTTACCCCCGTGGGATATATATTCTACCCACACACATTTGGAACTCTCCTGGGGTACCCTCACACATATTATTCCCTCATTTAGTGGATATTTTCACAAAAAAGTGAAATTTTCAAAAATTCAGAAAATTGGCTGAAAACGACTAAATATGAAGGACTCATCGGGTGAATCGCTCTGGAACTGAAATCGGAACGCTCACTGACATTTCCCCTACCTGAAAGTCTGATAAACACTGAAAAAATGACTAAGTCCAAAAAAAAAATTTTTCACCTTTTTTCAATTTTACCCCCGTGGTATATATATTCTACCCACACACATTTGGAACTCTCCTGGGGTACCCTCACACATATTATTCCCTCATTTAGTGGATATTTTCACAAAAAAGTGAAATTTTCAAAAATTCAGAAAATTGGCTGAAAACGACTAAATATGAATGACTCATCGGGCGAATCGCTCTGGAACTGAAATCGGAACGCTCACTGACATTTCCCCTATCTGAAAGTCTGATAAACGCCGGAAAAATGACTAAGTCTAAAAAAAATTTTTTTTTCATCTTTTTTCAATTTTACCCCCGTGGGGTATATATTCTACCCACACACATTTGGAACACTCCTGGGGTACCCTCACACATATTATTCCCTCATTTAGTGGATATTTTCACAAAAAAGTGAAATTTTCAAAAATTCAGAAAATTGGCTGAAAACGACTAAATATGAAGGACTCATCGGGCGAATCGCTCTGGAACTGAAATCGGAACGCTCACTGACATTTCCCCTATCTGAAAGTCTGATAAACGCCGGAAAAATGACTAAGTCCAAAGAAAAATTTTTCAACTCTTTTCAATTTTACCCCCGTGGGATATATATTCTACCCACGCACATTTGGAACACTCCTGGGGTACCCTCACACATATTATTCCCTCATTTAGTGGATATTTTCACAAAAAAGTGAAATTTTCAAAAATTCTGAAAATTGGCTGAAAATGACTAAATATGAAGGACTCATCGGGTGAATCGCTCTGGAACTGAAATTGGATCGCTCACTGACATTTCCCCTACCTGAAAGTCTGATAAACGCTGAAAAAATAACTAAGTCCAAAAAAAAAAATTTTTCACCTTTTTTCAATTTTACCCCCGTGGTACATATATTCTACTCACACACATTTGGAACTCTCCTGGGGTACCCTTACACATATTATTCCCTCATTTAGTGGATATTTTCACAAAAAAGTGAAATTTTCAAAAATTCAGAAAATTGGCTGAAAACGACTAAATATGAAGAACTCATCGGGCGAATCGCTCTGGAACTGAAATCGGAATGCTCACTGACATTTCGTCTATCTGAAAGTCTGATAAACGCCGGAAAAATGACTAAGTCCAAAAAAAAATTTTTCAACTCTTTTCAATTTTACCCCCGTGGGATATATATTCTACCCACACACATTTGGTACACTCCTGGGGTACCCTCACACATATTATTCCCTCATTTAGTGGATATTTTCACAAAAAAGTGAAATTTTCAAAAATTCTGAAAATTGGCTGAAAACGACTAAATATGAAGGACTCATCTGGCGAATCGCTCTGGAACTGAAATCGGAACGCTCACTGAAATTTCCCCTATCTGAAAGTCTGATAAACGTTGAAAAAATGACTAAGTCCAAAAAAAAAAATTTTTCACCTTTTTTCAATTTTACCCCTGTGGGATATATATTCTACCCACACACATTTGGAACTCTCCTGGGGTACCCTCACACATATTATTCCCTCATTTAGTGGATATTTTCACAAAAAAGTGAAATTTTCAAAAATTCAGAAAATTGGCTGAAAACGACTAAATATGAAGGACTCATCGGGTGAATCGCTCTGGAACTGAAATCGGAACGCTCACTGACATTTCCCCTACCTGAAAGTCTGATAAACACTGAAAAAATGACTAAGTCCAAAAAAAAAATTTTTCACCTTTTTTCAATTTTACCCCCGTGGTATATATATTCTACCCACACACATTTGGAACTCTCCTGGGGTACCCTTACACATATTATTCCCTCATTTAGTGGATATTTTCACAAAAAAGTGAAATTTTCAAAAATTCTGAAAATTGGCTGAAAATGACTAAATATGAAGGACTCATCGGGTGAATCGCTCTGGAACTGAAATTGGATCGCTCACTGACATTTCCCCTACCTGAAAGTCTGATAAACGCTGAAAAAATGACTAAGTCCAAAAAAAAAAATTTTTCACCTTTTTTCAATTTTACCCCCGTGGTACATATATTCTACTCACACACATTTGGAACTCTCCTGGGGTACCCTTACACATATTATTCCCTCATTTAGTGGATATTTTCACAAAAAAGTGAAATTTTCAAAAATTCAGAAAATTGGCTGAAAACGACTAAATATGAAGAACTCATCGGGCGAATCGCTCTGGAACTGAAATCGGAATGCTCACTGACATTTCCTCTATCTGAAAGTCTGATAAACGCCGGAAAAATGACTAAGTCTAAAAAAAATTTTTTTTTCACCTTTTTTCAATTTTACCCCCGTGGGATATATATTCTACCCACACACATTTGGAACTCTCCTGGGGTACCCTCACACATATTATTCCCTCATTTAGTGGATATTTTCACAAAAAAGTGAAATTTTCAAAAATTCTGAAAATTGGCTGAAAACGACTAAATATGAAGGACTCATCGGGCGAATCGCTCTGGAACTGAAATCGGAACGCTCACTGACATTTCCCCTATCTGAAAGTCTGATAAACGCCGGAAAAATGACTAAGTCCAAAGAAAAATTTTTCAACTCTTTTCAATTTTACCCCCGTGGGATATATATTCTACCCACGCACATTTGGTACACTCCTGGGGTACCCTCACACATATTATTCCCTCATTTAGTGGATATTTTCACAAAAAAGTGAAATTTTCAAAAATTCTGAAAATTGGCTGAAAATGACTAAATATGAAGGACTCATCGGGTGAATCGCTCTGGAACTGAAATTGGATCGCTCACTGACATTTCCCCTACCTGAAAGTCTGATAAACGCTGAAAAAATGACTAAGTCCAAAAAAAAAAATTTTTCACCTTTTTTCAATTTTACCCCCGTGGTACATATATTCTACTCACACACATTTGGAACTCTCCTGGGGTACCCTTACACATATTATTCCCTCATTTAGTGGATATTTTCACAAAAAAGTGAAATTTTCAAAAATTCAGAAAATTGGCTGAAAACGACTAAATATGAAGAACTCATCGGGCGAATCGCTCTGGAACTGAAATCGGAATGCTCACTGACATTTCCCCTATCTGAAAGTCTGATAAACGCCGGAAAAATGACTAAGTCTAAAAAAAATTTTTTTTTCACCTTTTTTCAATTTTACCCCCGTGGGATATATATTCTACCCACACACATTTGGAACTCTCCTGGGGTACCCTCACACATATTATTCCCTCATTTAGTGGATATTTTCACAAAAAAGTGAAATTTTCAAAAATTCTGAAAATTGGCTGAAAACGACTAAATATGAAGGACTCATCGGGCGAATCGCTCTGGAACTGAAATCGGAACGCTCACTGACATTTCCCCTATCTGAAAGTCTGATAAACGCCGGAAAAATGACTAAGTCCAAAGAAAAATTTTTCAACTCTTTTCAATTTTACCCCCGTGGGATATATATTCTACCCACGCACATTTGGTACACTCCTGGGGTACCCTCACACATATTATTCCCTCATTTAGTGGATATTTTCACAAAAAAGTGAAATTTTCAAAAATTCTGAAAATTGGCTGAAAACGACTAAATATGAAGGACTCATCTGGCGAATCGCTCTGGAACTGAAATCGGAACGCTCACTGAAATTTCCCCTATCTGAAAGTCTGATAAACGTTGAAAAAATGACTAAGTCCAAAAAAAAAAATTTTTCACCTTTTGCAATTTTACCCCCGTGGGATTTATATTCTACCCACACACATTTGGAACTCTCCTGGGGTACCCTCACACATATTATTCCCTCATTTAGTGGATATTTTCACAAAAAAGTGAAATTTTCAAAAATTCTGAAAATTGGCTGAAAATGACTAAATATGAAGGACTCATCGGGTGAATCGCTCTGGAACTGAAATTGGATCGCTCACTGACATTTCCCCTACCTGAAAGTCTGATAAACGCTGAAAAAATGACTAAGTCCAAAAAAAAAAATTTTTCACCTTTTTTCAATTTTACCCCCGTGGTACATATATTCTACTCACACACATTTGGAACTCTCCTGGGGTACCCTTACACATATTATTCCCTCATTTAGTGGATATTTTCACAAAAAAGTGAAATTTTCAAAAATTCAGAAAATTGGCTGAAAACGACTAAATATGAAGAACTCATCGGGCGAATCGCTCTGGAACTGAAATCGGAATGCTCACTGACATTTCCCCTATCTGAAAGTCTGATAAACGCCGGAAAAATGACTAAGTCTAAAAAAAATTTTTTTTTCACCTTTTTTCAATTTTACCCCCGTGGGATATATATTCTACCCACACACATTTGGAACTCTCCTGGGGTACCCTCACACATATTATTCCCTCATTTAGTGGATATTTTCACAAAAAAGTGAAATTTTCAAAAATTCTGAAAATTGGCTGTAAACGACTAAATATGAAGGACTCATCTGGCGAATCGCTCTGGAAGTGAAATCGGAACGCTCACTGAAATTTCCCCTATCTGAAAGTCTGATAAACGTTGAAAAAATGACTAAGTCCAAAAAAAAAAATTTTTCACCTTTTGCAATTTTACCCCCGTGGGATTTATATTCTACCCACACACATTTGGAACTCTCCTGGGGTACCCTCACACATATTATTCCCTCATTTAGTGGATATTTTCACAAAAAAGTGAAATTTTCAAAAATTCAGAAAATTGGCTGAAAACGACTAAATATGAAGGACTCATCGGGTGAATCGCTCTGGAACTGAAATCGGAACGCTCACTGAAATTTCCCCTATCTGAACGTCTGATAAACGTTGGAAAAATGACTAAGTCCAAAAAAAATAATTTTTCACCTTTTTTCAATTTTACCCCCGTGGGATATATATTCTACCCACACACATTTGGAACTCTCCTGGGGTACCCTCACACATATTATTCCCTCATTTAGTGGATATTTTCACAAAAAAGTGAAATTTTCAAAAATTCTGAAAATTGGCTGAAAACGACTAAATATGAAGGACTCATCTGGCGAATCGCTCTGGAACTGAAATCGGAACGCTCACTGAAATTTCCCCTATCTGAAAGTCTGATAAACGTTGAAAAAATGACTAAGTCCAAAAAAAAAAATTTTTCACCTTTTTTCAATTTTACCCCCGTGGGATATATATTCTACCCACACACATTTGGAACTCTCCTGGGGTACCCTCACACATATTATTCCCTCATTTAGTGGATATTTTCACAAAAAAGTGAAATTTTCAAAAATTCAGAAAATTGGCTGAAAACGACTAAATATGAAGGACTCATCGGGTGAATCGCTCTGGAACTGAAATCGGAACGCTCACTGACATTTCCCCTACCTGAAAGTCTGATAAACACTGAAAAAATGACTAAGTCCAAAAAAAAAATTTTTCACCTTTTTTCAATTTTACCCCCGTGGTATATATATTCTACCCACACACATTTGGAACTCTCCTGGGGTACCCTCACACATATTATTCCCTCATTTAGTGGATATTTTCACAAAAAAGTGAAATTTTCAAAAATTCAGAAAATTGGCTGAAAACGACTAAATATGAATGACTCATCGGGCGAATCGCTCTGGAACTGAAATCTGAACGCTCACTGACATTTCCCCTATCTGAAAGTCTGATAAACGCCGGAAAAATGACTAAGTCTAAAAAAAATTTTTTTTTCATCTTTTTTCAATTTTACCCCCGTGGGGTATATATTCTACCCACACACATTTGGAACACTCCTGGGGTACCCTCACACATATTATTCCCTCATTTAGTGGATATTTTCACAAAAAAGTGAAATTTTCAAAAATTCAGAAAATTGGCTGAAAACGACTAAATATGAAGGACTCATCGGGCGAATCGCTCTGGAACTGAAATCGGAACGCTCACTGACATTTCCCCTATCTGAAAGTCTGATAAACGCCGGAAAAATGACTAAGTCCAAAGAAAAATTTTTCAACTCTTTTCAATTTTACCCCCGTGGGATATATATTCTACCCACGCACATTTGGAACACTCCTGGGGTACCCTCACACATATTATTCCCTCATTTAGTGGATATTTTCACAAAAAAGTGAAATTTTCAAAAATTCTGAAAATTGGCTGAAAATGACTAAATATGAAGGACTCATCGGGTGAATCGCTCTGGAACTGAAATTGGATCGCTCACTGACATTTCCCCTACCTGAAAGTCTGATAAACGCTGAAAAAATGACTAAGTCCAAAAAAAAAAATTTTTCACCTTTTTTCAATTTTACCCCCGTGGTACATATATTCTACTCACACACATTTGGAACTCTCCTGGGGTACCCTTACACATATTATTCCCTCATTTAGTGGATATTTTCACAAAAAAGTGAAATTTTCAAAAATTCAGAAAATTGGCTGAAAACGACTAAATATGAAGAACTCATCGGGCGAATCGCTCTGGAACTGAAATCGGAATGCTCACTGACATTTCGTCTATCTGAAAGTCTGATAAACGCCGGAAAAATGACTAAGTCTAAAAAAAATTTTTTTTTCACCTTTTTTCAATTTTACCCCCGTGGGATATATATTCTACCCACACACATTTGGAACTCTCCTGGGGTACCCTCACACATATTATTCCCTCATTTAGTGGATATTTTCACAAAAAAGTGAAATTTTCAAAAATTCTGAAAATTGGCTGAAAACGACTAAATATGAAGGACTCATCGGGCGAATCGCTCTGGAACTGAAATCGGAACGCTCACTGACATTTCCCCTATCTGAAAGTCTGATAAACGCCGGAAAAATGACTAAGTCCAAAGAAAAATTTTTCAACTCTTTTCAATTTTACCCCCGTGGGATATATATTCTACCCACGCACATTTGGTACACTCCTGGGGTACCCTCACACATATTATTCCCTCATTTAGTGGATATTTTCACAAAAAAGTGAAATTTTCAAAAATTCTGAAAATTGGCTGAAAACGACTAAATATGAAGGACTCATCTGGCGAATCGCTCTGGAACTGAAATCGGAACGCTCACTGAAATTTCCCCTATCTGAAAGTCTGATAAACGTTGAAAAAATGACTAAGTCCAAAAAAAAAAATTTTTCACCTTTTTTCAATTTTACCCCCGTGGGATATATATTCTACCCACACACATTTGGAACTCTCCTGGGGTACCCTCACACATATTATTCCCTCATTTAGTGGATATTTTCACAAAAAAGTGAAATTTTCAAAAATTCAGAAAATTGGCTGAAAACGACTAAATATGAAGGACTCATCGGGTGAATCGCTCTGGAACTGAAATCGGAACGCTCACTGACATTTCCCCTACCTGAAAGTCTGATAAACACTGAAAAAATGACTAAGTCCAAAAAAAAAATTTTTCACCTTTTTTCAATTTTACCCCCGTGGTATATATATTCTACCCACACACATTTGGAACTCTCCTGGGGTACCCTCACACATATTATTCCCTCATTTAGTGGATATTTTCACAAAAAAGTGAAATTTTCAAAAATTCAGAAAATTGGCTGAAAACGACTAAATATGAATGACTCATCGGGCGAATCGCTCTGGAACTGAAATCGGAACGCTCACTGACATTTCCCCTATCTGAAAGTCTGATAAACGCCGGAAAAATGACTAAGTCCCAAAAAAAATGTTTTCAACTTTTTTCAATTTTACCCCCGTGGGATATATATTCTACCCACGCACATTTGGAACACTCCTGGGGTACCCTCACACTTATTATTCCCTCATTTAGTGGATATTTTCACAACAAAGTGAAATTTTCAAAAATTCAGAAAATTGGCTGAAAACGACTAAATATGAAGAACTCATCGGGCGAATAGCTCTGGAACTGAAATCGGAACGCTCACTGACATTTCCCCTATCTGAAAGTCTGATAAACGCCGGAAAAATGACTAAGTCCAAAGAAAAATTTTTCAACTCTTTTCAATTTTACCCCCGTGGGATATATATTCTACCCACGCACATTTGGTACACTCCTGGGTACCCTCACACATATTATTCCCTCATTTAGTGGATATTTTCACAAAAAAGTGAAATTTTCAAAAATTCTGAAAATTGGCTGAAAACGACTAAATATGAAGGACTCATCTGGCGAATCGCTCTGGAACTGAAATCGGAACGCTCACTGAAATTTCCCCTATCTGAAAGTCTGATAAACGTTGAAAAAATGACTAAGTCCAAAAAAAAAAATTTTTCACCTTTTGCAATTTTACCCCCGTGGGATTTATATTCTACCCACACACATTTGGAACTCTCCTGGGGTACCCTCACACATATTATTCCCTCATTTAGTGGATATTTTCACAAAAAAGTGAAATTTTCAAAAATTCAGAAAATTGGCTGAAAACGACTAAATATGAATGACTCATCGGGTGAATCGCTCTGGAACTGAAATCGGAACGCTCACTGACATTTCCCCTACCTGAAAGTCTGATAAACGCTGAAAAAATGACTAAGTCCAAAAAAAAAATTTTTTCACCTTTTTTCAATTTTACCCCCGTGGTACATATATTCTACCCACACACATTTGGAACTCTCCTGGGGTACCCTCACACATATTATTCCCTCATTTAGTGGATATTTTCACAAAACAGTGAAATTTTCAAAAATTCAGAAAATTCGCTGAAAACGACTAAATATGAATGACTCATCGGGCGAATCGCTCTGGAACTGAAATCGGAACACTCACTGACATTTCCCCTATCTGAAAGTCTGATAAACGCCGGAAAAATGACTAAGTCTAAAAAAAATTTTTTTTTCACCTTTTTTCAATTTTACCCCCGTGGGGTATATATTCTACCCACACACATTTGGAACACTCCTGGGGTACCCTCACACATATTATTCCCTCATTTAGTGGATATTTTCACAAAAAAGTGAAATTTTCAAAAATTCAGAAAATTGGCTGAAAACGACTAAATATGAATGACTCATCTGGCGAATCGCTCTGGAACTGAAATCGGAACGCTCACTGAAATTTCCCCTATCTGAAAGTCTGATAAACGTTGAAAAAATGACTAAGTCCAAAAAAAAAAATTTTTCACCTTTTGCAATTTTACCCCCGTGGGATTTATATTCTACCCACACACATTTGGAACTCTCCTGGGGTACCCTCACACATATTATTCCCTCATTTAGTGGATATTTTCACAAAAAAGTGAAATTTTCAAAAATTCAGAAAATTGGCTGAAAACGACTAAATATGAATGACTCATCGGGTGAATCGCTCTGGAACTGAAATCGGAACGCTCACTGACATTTCCCCTACCTGAAAGTCTGATAAACGCTGAAAAAATGACTAAGTCCAAAAAAAAAATTTTTTCACCTTTTTTCAATTTTACCCCCGTGGTACATATATTCTACCCACACACATTTGGAACTCTCCTGGGGTACCCTCACACATATTATTCCCTCATTTAGTGGATATTTTCACAAAACAGTGAAATTTTCAAAAATTCAGAAAATTGGCTGAAAACGACTAAATATGAATGACTCATCGGGCGAATCGCTCTGGAACTGAAATCGGAATGCTCACTGACATTTCCCCTATCTGAAAGTCTGATAAACGCCGGAAAAATGACTAAGTCTAAAAAAAATTTTTTTTTCACCTTTTTTCAATTTTACCCCCGTGGGGTATATATTCTACCCACACACATTTGGAACACTCCTGGGGTACCCTCACACATATTATTCCCTCATTTAGTGGATATTTTCACAAAAAAGTGAAATTTTCAAAAATTCTGAAAATTGGCTGAAAATGACTAAATATGAAGGACTCATCGGGTGAATCGCTCTGGAACTGAAATTGGATCGCTCACTGACATTTCCCCTACCTGAAAGTCTGATAAACGTTGAAAAAATGACTAAGTCCAAAAAAAAAAATTTTTCACCTTTTTTCAATTTTACCCCCGTGGTACATATATTCTACTCACACACATTTGGAACTCTCCTGGGGTACCCTTACACATATTATTCCCTCATTTAGTGGATATTTTCACAAAAAAGTGAAATTTTCAAAAATTCAGAAAATTGGCTGAAAACGACTAAATATGAAGAACTCATCGGGCGAATCGCTCTGGAACTGAAATCGGAACGCTCACTGTCATTTCCCCTATCTGAAAGTCTGATAAACGCCGGAAAAATGACTAAGTCTAAAAAAAATTTATTTTCAACTGTTTTCAATTTTACCCCCGTGGGATATATATTCTACCCACGCACATTTGGAACACTCCTCGGGTACCCTCACACATATTATTCCCTCATTTAGTGGATATTTTCGCAAAAAAGTTAAATTTTCAAAAATTCAGAAAATTGGCTGAAAACGACTGAATATGAAGGGCGTATCGGGCAAATCGCTCTGGAACTGAAATCGGAACGCTCACTGACATTTCCCTTATCTGACAGTCTGATAAACGCTGAAAAAATGACTAAGTCCAAAAAAAATAATTTTTCACCTTTTTTCAATTTTACCCCCGTGGGATATATATTCTACCCACACACATTTGGAACTCTCCTGGGGTACCCTCAACCATATTATTCCCTCATTTAGTGGATATTTTCGCAAAAAAGTTAAATTTTCAAAAATTCAGAAAATTGGCTGAAAACGACTGAATATGAAGGGCTCATCGGGCGAATCGCTCTGGAACTGAAATCGGAACGCTCACTGACATTTCCCCTATCTGAAAGACTGATAAACGCTGAAAGAATGACTAAGTCCAAAAAAAATTTTTTTCAACTCTTTTCAATTTTACCCCCGTGGGATATATATTCTACCCACGCACATTTGGAACACTCCTGGGGTACCCTCACACATATTATTCCCTCATTTAGTGGAAATTTTCACAAAAAAGTGAAATTTTCAAAAATTCAGAAAATTGGCTGAAAACGACTAAATATGAAGGACTCATCGGGCGAATCGCTCTGGAACTGAATTTGGAATGCTCACTGACATTTCCCCTAACTGAAAGTCTGATAAACGCTGAAAAAATGACTAAGTCCAAAAAAAAAATTTTTTCACCTTTTTTCAATTTTACCCCCGTGGGATATATATTCTACTCACACACATTTGGAACTCTCCTGGGGTACCCTCACACATATTATTCCCTCATTTAGTGGATATTTTCACAAAAAAGTGAAATTTTCAAAAATTCAGAAAATTGGCTGAAAACGACTAAATATGAAGGACTCATCGGGCGAATCGCTCTGGAACTGAAATTGGAATGCTCACTGACATTTCCCCTATCTGAAAGTCTGATAAACCCCGGAAAAATGACTAAGTCTAAAAAAAATTTATTTTCAACTTTTTTAAATTTTACCCCCATGGGATATATATCCTACCCACACACATTTGGTACTCTCCTGTGGTACCCTCACACATATTATTCCCTCATTTAGTGGATATTTTTGCAAAAAAGTGAAATTTTCAAAAATTCAGAAAATTGGCTGAAAACGACTAAATATGAAGGACTCATCGGGCGAATCGCTCTGGAACTGAAATCGGAATGCTCACTGACATTTCCCCTATCTGAAAGTCTGATAAACCCCGGAAAAATGACTACGTCTAAAAAAAATTTATTTTCAACTTTTTTAAATTTTACCCCCGTGGGATATATATCCTACCCACAAACATTTGGAACTCTCTTGGGGTACCCTCACACATATTATTCCCTCATTTAGTGGATATTTTCACAAAAAAGTGAAATGTTCAAAAATTCAGAAAATTGGCTGAAAACGACTAAATATGAAGGACTCATCGGGCGAATCGCTCTGGAACTGAAATCGGAATGCTCACTGACATTTCCCCTATCTGAAAGTCTGATAAACGCTGAAAAAATGACTAAGTCCAAAGAAAAATTTTTCAACTCTTTTCAATTTTACCCCCGTGGGATATATATTCTACCCACGCACATTTGGAACACTCCTCGGGTACCCTCACACATATTATTCCCTCATTTAGTGGATATTTTCACAAAAAAGTGAAATTTTCAAAAATTCAGAAAATTGGCTGAAAACGACTAAATATGAAGGACTCATCGGGCGAATCGCTCTGGAACGGAAATCGGAATGCTCACTGACATTTCCCCTATCTGAAAGTCTGATAAACGCCGGAAAAATGACTAAGTCCAAAGAAAAATTTTTCAACTCTTTTCAATTTTACCCCCGTGGGATATATATTCTACCCACGCACATTTGGAACACTCCTGGGGTACCCTCACACATATTATTCCCTCATTTAGTGGATATTTTCGCAAAAAAGTTAAATTTTCAAAAATTCAGAAAATTGGCTGAAAACGACTGAATATGAAGGGCGTATCGGGCAAATCGCTCTGGAACTGAAATCGGAACGCTCACTGACATTTCCCCTATCTGAAAGACTGATAAACGCTGAAAGAATGACTAAGTCCAAAAAAAATTTTTTTCAACTCTTTTCAATTTTACCCCCTTGGGATATATATTCTACCCACGCACATTTGGAACACTCCTGGGGTACCCTCACACATATTATTCCCTCATTTAGTGGATATTTTCACAAAAAAGTGAAATTTTCAAAAATTCAGAAAATTGGCTGAAAACGACTAAATATGAAGGACTCATCGGGCGAATCGCTCTGGAACTGAAATCGGAATGCTCACTGACATTTCCCCTATCTGAAAGTCTGATAAACCCCGGAAAAATGACTAAGTCTAAAAAAAATTTATTTTCAACTTTTTTAAATTTTACCCCCGTGGGATATATATCCTACCCACACACATTTGGTACTCTCCTGGGGTACCCTCACACATATTATTCCCTCATTTAGTGGATATTTTTGCAAAAAAGTGAAATTTTCAAAAATTCAGAAAATTGGCTGAAAACGACTAAATATGAAGGACTCATCGGGCGAATCGCTCTGGAACTGAAATCGGAATGCTCACTGACATTTCCCCTATCTGAAAGTCTGATAAACCCCGGAAAAATGACTACGTCTAAAAAAAATTTATTTTCAACTTTTTTAAATTTTACCCCCGTGGGATATATATCCTACCCACACACATTTGGAACTCTCTTGGGGTACCCTCACACATATTATTCCCTCATTTAGTGGATATTTTCACAAAAAAGTGAAATGTTCAAAAATTCAGAAAATTGGCTGAAAACGACTAAATATGAAGGACTCATCGGGCGAATCGCTCTGGAACTGAAATCGGAATGCTCACTGACATTTCCCCTATCTGAAAGTCTGATAAACGCTGAAAAAATGACTAAGTCCAAAGAAAAATTTTTCAACTCTTTTCAATTTTACCCCCGTGGGATATATATTCTACCCACGCACATTTGGAACACTCCTCGGGTACCCTCACACATATTATTCCCTCATTTAGTGGATATTTTCACAAAAAAGTGAAATTTTCAAAAATTCAGAAAATTGGCTGAAAACGACTAAATATGAAGGACTCATCGGGCGAATCGCTCTGGAACGGAAATCGGAATGCTCACTGACATTTCCCTATCTGAAAGTCTGATAAACGCCGGAAAAATGACTAAGTCCAAAGAAAAATTTTTCAACTCTTTTCAATTTTACCCCCGTGGGATATATATTCTACCCACGCACATTTGGAACACTCCTGGGGTACCCTCACACATATTATTCCCTCATTTAGTGGATATTTTCACAAAAAAGTGAAATTTTCAAAAATTCTGAAAATTGGCTGAAAACGACTAAATATGAAGGACTCATCTGGCGAATCGCTCTGGAACTGAAATCGGAACGCTCACTGAAATTTCCCCTATCTGAAAGTCTGATAAACGTTGGAAAAATGACTAAGTCCAAAAAAAAAAATTTTTCACCTTTTTTCAATTTTACCCCCGTGGGATATATATTCTACCCACACACATTTGGAACTCTCCTGGGGTACCCTCACACATATTATTCCCTCATTTAGTGGATATTTTCACAAAAAAGTGAAATTTTCAAAAATTCTGAAAATTGGCTGAAAATGACTAAATATGAAGGACTCATCGGGTGAATCGCTCTGGAACTGAAATTGGATCGCTCACTGACATTTCCCCTACCTGAAAGTCTGATAAACGCTGAAAAAATGACTAAGTCCAAAAAAAAAAATTTTTCACCTTTTTTCAATTTTACCCCCGTGGTACATATATTCTACTCACACACATTTGGAACTCTCCTGGGGTACCCTTACACATATTATTCCCTCATTTAGGTGATATTTTCACAAAAAAGTGAAATTTTCAAAAATTCAGAAAATTGGCTGAAAACGACTAAATATGAAGAACTCATCGGGCGAATCGCTCTGGAACTAAAATCGGAATGCTCACTGACATTTCCCCTATCTGAAAGTCTGATAAACGCCGGAAAAATGACTAAGTCTAAAAAAAATTTTTTTTTCACCTTTTTTCAATTTTACCCCCGTGGGATATATATTCTACCCACACACATTTGGAACTCTCCTGGGGTACCCTCACACATATTATTCCCTCATTTAGTGGATATTTTCACAAAAAAGTGAAATTTTCAAAAATTCAGAAAATTGGCTGAAAACGACTAAATATGAAGGACTCATCGGGTGAATCGCTCTGGAACTGAAATCGGAACGCTCACTGACATTTCCCCTACCTGAAAGTCTGATAAACACTGAAAAAATGACTAAGTCCAAAAAAAAAATTTTTCACCTTTTTTCAATTTTACCCCCGTGGTATATATATTCTACCCACACACATTTGGAACTCTCCTGGGGTACCCTCACACATATTATTCCCTCATTTAGTGGATATTTTCACAAAAAAGTGAAATTTTCAAAAATTCAGAAAATTGGCTGAAAACGACTAAATATGAATGACTCATCGGGCGAATCGCTCTGGAACTGAAATCGGAACGCTCACTGACATTTCCCCTATCTGAAAGTCTGATAAACGCCGGAAAAATGACTAAGTCTAAAAAAATTTTTTTTTTCACCTTTTTTCAATTTTACCCCCGTGGGGTATATATTCTACCCACACACATTTGGAACACTCCTGGGGTACCCTCACACATATTATTCCCTCATTTAGTGGATATTTTCACAAAAAAGTGAAATTTTCAAAAATTCAGAAAATTGGCTGAAAACGACTAAATATGAAGGACTAATCGGGCGAATCGCTCTGGAACTGAAATCGGAACGCTCACTGACATTTCCCCTATCTGAAAGTCTGATAAACGCCGAAAAAATGACTAAGTCCAAAGAAAAATTTTTCAACTCTTTTCAATTTTACCCCCGTGGGATATATATTCTACCCACACACATTTGGAACTCTCCTGGGGTACCCTCACACATATTATTCCCTCATTTAGTGGATATTTTCACAAAAAAGTGAAATTTTCAAAAATTCAGAAAATTGGCTGAAAACGACTAAATATGAAGAACTCATCGGGCGAATCGCTCTGGAACTGAAATCGGAATGCTCACTGACATTTCCCCTATCTGAAAGTCTGATAAACGCCGGAAAAATGACTAAGTCTAAAAAAAATTTTTTTTTCACCTTTTTTCAATTTTACCCCCGTGGGATATATATTCTACCCACACACATTTGGAACTCTCCTGGGGTACCCTCACACATATTATTCCCTCATTTAGTGGATATTTTCACAAAAAAGTGAAATTTTCAAAAATTCAGAAAATTGGCTGAAAACGACTAAATATGAATGACTCATCGGGCGAATCGCTCTGGAACTGAAATCGGAACGCTCACTGACATTTCCCCTATCTGAAAGTCTGATAAACGCCGGAAAAATGACTAAGTCCCAAAAAAAATGTTTTCAACTTTTTTCAATTTTACCCCCGTGGGATATATATTCTACCCACGCACATTTGGAACACTCCTGGGGTACCCTCACACTTATTATTCCCTCATTTAGTGGATATTTTCACAAAAAAGTGAAATTTTCAAAAATTCAGAAAATTGGCTGAAAACGATTAAATATGAAGGACTCATTGGGCGAATCGCTCTGGAACTGAAATCGGAACACTCACTGTCATTTCCCCTATCTGAAAGTCTGATAAACGCTGGCAAAATGACTAAGTCCGAAAAAAAAATTTTTCACCTTTTTTCAATTTTACCCCCGTGGGATATATATTCTACCCACGCACATTTGGAACACTCCTGGGGTACCCTCACTCTTATTATTCCCTCATTTAGTGGACATTTTCACAAAAAAGTGAAATTTTCAAAAATTCAGAAAATTGGCTGAAAACGCCTAAATATGAAGGAGTCATCGGGCGAATCGCTCTGGAACTGAAATCGGAACGCTCACTGACATTTTCCCTATCTGAAAGTCTGATAAACGTTGGAAAAATGACTAAGTCCAAAAAAAAAATTTTTTCACCTTTTTTCAATTTTACCCCCGTGGGATATATATTCTACCCACACACATTTGGAACTCTCCTGGGGTACCCTCACACATATTATTCCCTCATTTAGTGGATATTTTCACAAAAAAGTGAAATTTTCAAAAATTCTGAAAATTGGCTGAAAATGACTAAATATGAAGGACTCATCGGGTGAATCGCTCTGGAACTGAAATTGGATCGCTCACTGACATTTCCCCTACCTGAAAGTCTGATAAACGCTGAAAAAATGACTAAGTCCAAAAAAAATAATTTTTCACCTTTTTTCAATTTTACCCCCGTGGGATATATATTCTACCCACACACATTTGGAACTCTCCTGGGGTACCCTCACACATATTATTCCCTCATTTAGTGGATATTTTCACAAAAAAGTGAAATTTTCAAAAATTCTGAAAATTGGCTGAAAATGACTAAATATGAAGGGCTCATCGGGCGAATCGCTCTGGAACTGAAATCGGAACGCTCACTGACATTTCCCCTATCTGAAAGACTGATAAACGCTGAAAGAATGACTAAGTCCAAAAAAAATTTTTTTCAACTCTTTTCAATTTTACCCCCGTGGGATATATATTCTACTCACGCACATTTGGAACACTCCTGGGGTACCCTCACACATATTATTCCCTCATTTAGTGGATATTTTCACAAAAAAGTGAAATTTTCAAAAATTCAGAAAATTGGCTGAAAACGACTAAATATGAAGGACTCATCGGGCGAATCGCTCTGGAACTGAATTTGGAATGCTCACTGACATTTCCCCTAACTGAAGTCTGATAAACGCTGAAAAAATGACTAAGTCCAAAAAAAAAATTTTTTCACCTTTTTTCAATTTTACCCCCGTGGGATATATATTCTACTCACACACATTTGGAACTCTCCTGGGGTACCCTCACACATATTATTCCCTCATTTAGTGGATATTTTCACAAAAAAGTGAAATTTTCAAAAATTCAGAAAATTGGCTGAAAACGACTAAATATGAAGGACTCATCGGGTGAATCGCTCTGGAACTGAAATCGGAATGCTCACTGACATTTCCCCTATCTGAAAGCCTGATAAACCCCGGAAAAATGACTAAGTCTAAAAAAAATTTATTTTCAACTTTTTTAAATTTTACCCCCGTGGGATATATATCCTACCCACACACATTTGGAACTCTCTTGGGGTACCCTCACACATATTATTCCCTCATTTAGTGGATATTTTCACAAAAAAGTGAAATTTTCAAAAATTCTGAAAATTGACTGAAAATGACTAAATATGAAGGACTCATCGGGCGAATCGCTCTGGAACTGAAATCGGAACGCTCACTGACATTTCCCTTATCTGAAAGTCTGATAAACGCTGAAAAAATGACTAAGTCCAAAAAAAATAATTTTTCACCTTTTTTCAATTTTACCCCCGTGGGATATATATTCTACCCACACACATTTGGTACTCTCCTGGGGTACCCTCACACATATTATTCCCTCATTTAGTGGATATTTTCGCAAAAAAGTGAAATGTTCAAAAATTCAGAAAATTGGCTGAAAACGACTAAATATGAAGGACTCATCGGGCGAATCGCTCTGGAACTGAAATCGGAATGCTCACTGACATTTCCCCTATCTGAAAGTCTGATAAACGCCGGAAAAATGACTAAGTCCATAGAAAAATTTTTCAACTCTTTTCAATTTTACCCCCGTGGGATATACATTCTACCCACGCACATTTGGAACACTCCTGGGGTACCCTCACACATATTATTCCCTCATTTAGTGGATATTTTCACAAAAAAGTGAAATTTTCAAAAATTCTGAAAATTGGCTGAAAACGACTATATATGAAGGACTCATCTGGCGAATCGCTCTGGAACTGAAATCGGTACGCTCACTGAAATTTCCCCTATCTGAAAGTCTGATAAACGTTGAAAAAATGACTAAGTCCCAAAAAAAAATTTTTTCACCTTTTTTCAATTTTACCCCCGTGGTATATATATTCTACCCACACACATTTGGAACTCTCTTGGGGTACCCTCACACATATTATTCCCTCATTTAGTGGATATTTTCACAAAAAAGTGAAATTTTCAAAAATTCTGAAAATTGGCTGAAAATGACTAAATATGAAGGACTCATCGGGCGAATCGCTCTGGAACTGAAATCGGAACGCTCACTGACATTTCCCCTATCTGAAAGACTGTTAAACGCTGAAAGAATGACTAAGTCCAAAATAAATTTTTTTCAACTCTTTTCAATTTTACCCCCGTGGGATATATATTCTACCCACGCACATTTGGAACACTCCTGGGGTACCCTCACACATATTATTCCCTCATTTAGTGGATATTTTCACAAAAAAGTGAAATTTTCAAAAATTCAGAAAATTGGCTGAAAACGACTAAATATGAAGGACTCATCGGGCGAATCGCTCTGGAACTGAATTCGGAATGCTCACTGACATTTCCCCTAACTGAAAGTCTGATAAACGCTGAAAAAATGACTAAGTCCAAAAAAAAATTTTTTTCACCTTTTTTCAATTTTACCCCCGTGGGATATATATTCTACTCACACACATTTGGAACTCTCCTGGGGTACCCTCACACATATTATTCCCTCATTTAGTGGATATTTTCACAAAAAAGTGAAATTTTCAAAAATTCAGAAAATTGGCTGAAAACGACTAAATATGAAGGACTCATCGGGCGAATCGCTCTGGAACTGAAATCGGAATGCTCACTGACATTTCCCCTATCTGAAAGTCTGATAAACCCCGGAAAAATGACTACGTCTAAAAAAAATTTATTTTCAACTTTTTTAAATTTTACCCCCGTGGGATATATATCCTACCCACACACATTTGGAACTCTCTTGGGGTACCCTCACACATATTATTCCCTCATTTAGTGGATATTTTCACAAAAAAGTGAAATGTTCAAAAATTCAGAAAATTGGCTGAAAACGACTAAATATGAAGGACTCATCGGGCGAATCGCTCTGGAACTGAAATCGGAATGCTCACTGACATTTCCCCTATCTGAAAGTCTGATAAACGCTGAAAAAATGACTAAGTCTAAAAAAAATTTTTTTTCACCTTTTTTCAATTTTACCCCCGTGGGATATATAATCTACCCACACACATTTGGAACTCTCCTGGAGTATCCTCACACATATTATTCCCTCATTTAGTGGATATTTTCACAAAAAAGTGAAATTTTCAAAAATTCAGAAATTTGGCTGAAAACTACTGAATATGAAGGACTCATCGGGCTAATCGCACTGGAACTGAAATCGGAACGCTCACTGACATTTCCCCTATATCAAAGTCTGATAAACGCTGAAAAAATGACTAAGTCCAAAAAAATTTTTTTTTACCTTTTTTCAATTTTACCCCCGTGGGATATATATTCTACTCACACACATTTGGAACTCTCCTGGGGTACCCTCAAACATATTATTCCCTCATTTAGTGGATATTTTCACAAAAAAGTGAAATTTTCAAAAATTCAGAAAATTGGCTGAAAACGACTAAATATGAAGGACTCATCGGGCGAATCGCTCTGGAACTGAAATCGGAATGCTCACTGACATTTCCCCTATCTGAAAGTCTGATAAACCCCGGAAAAATTACTAAGTCTAAAAAAAATTTATTTTCAACTTTTTTCAATTTTACCCCCGTGGGATATATATCCTACCCACACACATTTGGAACTCTCTTGGGGTACCCTCACACATATGATTCCCTCATTTAGTGGATATTTTCACAAAAAAGTGAAATGTTCAAAAATTCAGAAAATTGACTGAAAACGATTAAATATGAAGGACTCATCGGGCGAATCGCTCTGGAACTGAAATCAGAATGCTCACTGACATTTCCCCTATCTGAAAATCTGATAAACGCTGGAAAAATGACTAAGTCCAAAAAAAAATTTTTTCACCTTTTTTCAATTTTACCCCCGTGGGATACATTTTCTACCCACACACATGTGGAACTCTCCTGGGGTACCCTCACACATATTATTCCCTCATTTAGTGGATATTTTCACAAAAAAGTGAAATATTCAAAAATTCAGAAAATTGGCTGAAAACAACTAAATATGAAGGACTCATCGGGCGAATCGCTCTGGAACTGAAATCGGAATGCTCACTGACATTTCCCCTATCTGAAAGTCTGATAAACCCCGGAAAAATTACTAAGTCTAAAAAAATTTTATTTTCAACTTTTTTCAATTTTACCCCCGTGGGATATATATCCTACCCACACACATTTGGAACTCTCTTGGGGAACCCTCACACATATTATTCCCTCATTTAGTGGATATTTTCACAAAAAAGTGAAATGTTCAAAAATTCAGAAAATTGACTGAAAACGACTAAATATGAAGGACTCTTCGGGCGAACCGCTCTGGAACTGAAATCGGAATGCTCACTCACATTTCCCCTATCTGAAAGTCTGATAAATGCTGAAAAAATGACTAAGTCTAAAAAAAATTTTTTTTCACCTTTTTTCAATTTTACCCCCGTGGGATATATATTCTACCCACGCACATTTGGAACACTCCTGGGGTACCCTCACACATATTATTCCCTCATTTAGTGGATATTTTCACAAAAAATAGAAATTTTCAAAAATTCAGAAAATTGGCTGAAAACTACTGAATATGAAGGACTCATCGGGCTAATCGCGCTGGAACTGAAATCGGAACGCTCAATGACATTTCCCCTATATCAAAGTCTGATAAACGCTGAAAAAATGACTAAGTCCAAAAAAAATTTTTTTTCACCTTTTTTCAATTTTACCCCCGTGGGATATATATTCTACTCACACACATTTGGAACTCTCCTGGGGTACCCTCAAACATATTATTCCCTCATTTAGTGTATATTTTCACAAAAAAAGTGAAATTTTAAAAAATTCAGAAAATTGGCTGAAAACGACTAAATATGAAGGACTCATAGGGCGAATCGCTCTGGAACTGAAATCGGAATGCTCACTGACATTTCCTCTATCTGAAAGTCTGATAAACCCCGGAAAAATTACTAAGTCTAAAAAAAATTTATTTTCAACTGTTTTCAATTTTACCCCCGTTGGATATATATCCTACCCACACACATTTGGAACTCTCTTGGGGTACTCTCACACATATTATTCCCTCATTTAGTGGATATTTTCACAAAAAAGTGAAATGTTCAAAAATTCAGAAAATTGACTGAAAACGACTAAATATGAAGGACTCATCGGGCGAATCGCTCTGGAACTGAAATCGGAATGCTCACTGACATTTCCCCTATCTGAAAGTCTGATAAACGCTGAAAAAATGACTAAGTCCAAAAAAAAATTTTTTCAACTCTTTTCAATTTTACCCCCGTGGGATATATATTCTACCCACGCACATTTGGAACACTCCTGGGGTACCCTCACACATATTATTCCCTCATTTAGTGGATATTTTCACAAAAAAGAGAAATTTTCAAAAATTCAGAAAATTGGCTGAAAACTGCTGAATATGAAGGACTCATCGGGCTAATCGCGCTGGAACTGAAATCGGAACGCTCACTGACATTTCCCCTATATCAAAGTCTGATAAACGCTGAAAAAATGACTAAGTCCAAAAAAAATTTTTTTTCACCTTTTTTCAATTTTGCCCCGTGGGATATATATTCTACTCACACACATTTGGAACTCTCCTGGGGTACCCTCAAACATATTATTCCCTCATTTAGTGGATATTTTCACAAAAAAGTGAAATTTTCAAAAATTCTGAAAATTGGCTGAAAACGACTAAATATGAAGGACTCATCGGGCGAATCGCTCTGTAACTGAAATCGGAACGCTCACTGACATTTCCCCAATCTGAAAGTCTGATAAACGCCGGAAAAATGACTAAGTCTAAAAAAAATTTATTTTCAACTTTTTTCAATGTTACCCCCGAGGGATATATATCCTACCCACACACATTTGGAACTCTCTTGGGGTACCCTCACACATATTATTCCCTCATTTAGTGGATATTTTCACAAAAAAGTAAAATTTTCAAAAATTCAGAAAATTTGCTGAAAACGACTAAATATGAAGGACTCATCGAGCGAATCGCTCTGGAAGTGAAATCGGAACGCTCACTGACATTTCCCCTATCTGAAAGTCTGATAAACGCTGAAAAAATGACTAAGTCCAAAAAAATATATTTTTCACCTTTTTTCAATTTTACCCCCGTGGGATATATATTCTACCCACACACATTTGGAACTCTCCTGGGATAAAATCACACACATTATTCCCTCATTTAGTGGATATTTTCACAAAAAAGTGAAATTTTCAAAAATTCATAAAATTGGCTAAAAACGACTAAATATGAAGGACTCATCGGGCGAATCGCTCTGGAACTGAAATCGGAATGCTCACTGACATTTCCCCTATCTGAAAATCTGATTAACGCCGGAAAAATGACTAAGTCTAAAAAAAATTTTTTTCAACTTTTTTCAATTTTACCCCCGTGGGATATATATCCTACCCACACACATTTGGAACTCTCTTGGGGTACCCTCACACATATTATTCCCTCATTTAGTGGATATTTTCACAAAAAAGTAAAATTTTCAAAAATTCAGAAAATTGGCTGAAAACGACTAAATATGAAGGACTCATCGGGCGAATCGCTCTGGAACTGAAATCGGAACGCTCACTGACATTTCCCCTATCTGAAAGTCTGATAAACGCTGAAAAAATGACTAAGTCCAAAAAAATATATTTTTCACCTTTTTTCAATTTTACCCCCGTGGGATATATATTCTACCCACACACATTTGGAACTCTCCTGGGGTACCCTCACACACATTATTCCCTCATTTAGTGGATATTTTCACAAAAAAGTGAAATTTTCAAAAATTCAGAAAATTGGCTAAAAACGACTAAATATGAAGGACTCATCGGGCGAATCGCTCTGGAACTGAAATCGGAATGCTCACTGACATTTCCCCTATCTGAAAGTCTGATAAACGCTGAAAAAATGACTAATTTAAAAAAAAAAATTTTTCACCTTTTTTCAATTTTACCCCCGTGGGATATATATTCTACTCACACACATTTGGAACTCTCCTGGGGTACCCTCAAACATATTATTCCCTCATTTAGTGGATATTTTCACAAAAAAGTGAAATTTTCAAAAATTCTGAAAATTGGCTGAAAACGACTAAATATGAAGGACTCATTGGGCGAATCGCTCTGGAACTGAAATCGGAACGCTCACTGACATTTCCCCAATCTGAAAGTCTGATAAACGCCGGAAAAATGATTAAGTCTAAAAAAAATTTATTTTCAACTTTTTTCAATTTTACCCCCGTGGGATATATATCCTACCCACACACATTTGGAACTCTCTTGGGGTACCCTCAAACATATTATTCCCTCATTTAGTGTATATTTTCACAAAAAAAGTGAAATTTTAAAAAATTCAGAAAATTGGCTGAAAACGACTAAATATGAAGGACTCATCGGGCGAATCGCTCTGGAACTGAAATCGGAATGCTCACTGACATTTCCTCTATCTGAAAGTCTGATAAACCCCGGAAAAATTACTAAGTCTAAAAAAAATTTATTTTCAACTTTTTTCAATTTTACCCCCGTTGGATATATATCCTACCCACACATATTTTGAACTCTTTTGGGGTACCCTCACACATATTATTCCCTCATTTAGTGGATATTTTCACAAAAAAGTAAAATTTTCAAAAATTCAGAAAATTGGCTGAAAACGACTAAATATGAAGGACTCATCGGGCGAATCGCTCTGGAACTGAAATCGGAACGCTCACTGACATTTCCCCTATCTGAAAGTCTGATAAACGCTGAAAAAATGACTAAGTCCAAAAAAATATATTTTTCACCTTTTTTCAATTTTACCCCCGTGGGATATATATTCTACCCACTCACATTTGGAACTCTCCTGGGGTAAAATCACACACATTATTCCCTCATTTAGTGGATATTTTCACAAAAAAGTGAAATTTTCAAAAATTCATAAAATTGGCTAAAAACGACTAAATATGAAGGACTCATCGGGCGAATCGCTCTGGAACTGAAATCGGAATGCTCACTGACATTTCCCCTATCTGAAAATCTGATTAACGCCGGAAAAATGACTAAGTCTAAAAAAAATTTTTTTCAACTTTTTTCAATTTTACCCCCGTGGGATATATATCCTACCCACACACATTTGGAACTCTCTTGGGGTACCCTCACACATATTATTCCCTCATTTAGTGGATATTTTCACAAAAAAGTAAAATTTTCAAAAATTCAGAAAATTGGCTGAAAACGACTAAATATGAAGGACTCATCGGGCGAATCGCTCTGGAACTGAAATCGGAACGCTCACTGACATTTCCCCTATCTGAAAGTCTGATAAACGCTGAAAAAATGACTAAGTCCAAAAAAATATATTTTTCACCTTTTTTCAATTTTACCCCCGTGGGATATATATTCTACCCACACACATTTGGAACTCTCCTGGGGTACCCTCACACACATTATTCCCTCATTTAGTGGATATTTTCACAAAAAATAGAAATTTTCAAAAATTCAGAAAATTGGCTGAAAACTACTGAATATGAAGGACTCATCGGGCTAATCGCTCTGTAACTGAAATCGGAACGCTCACTGACATTTCCCCAATCTGAAAGTCTGATAAACGCCGGAAAAATGACTAAGTCTAAAAAAAATTTATTTTCAACTTTTTTCAATGTTACCCCCGAGGGATATATATCCTACCCACACACATTTGGAACTCTCTTGGGGTACCCTCACACATATTATTCCCTCATTTAGTGGATATTTTCACAAAAAAGTAAAATTTTCAAAAATTCAGAAAATTGGCTGAAAACGACTAAATATGAAGGACTCATCGGGCGAATCGCTCTGGAACTGAAATCGGAACGCTCACTGACATTTCCCCTATCTGAAAGTCTGATAAACGCTGAAAAAATGACTAAGTCCAAAAAAATATAATTTTCACCTTTTTTCAATTTTACCCCCGTGGGATATATATTCTACCCACACACATTTGGAACTCTCCTGGGGTACCCTCACACACATTATTCCCTCATTTAGTGGATATTTTCACAAAAAAGTGAAATTTTCAAAAATTCAGAAAATTGGCTGAAAACGACTAAATATGAAGGACTCATCGGCCGAATCGCTCTGGAACTGAAATCGGAATGCTCACTGACATTTCCCCTATCTGAAAGTCTGATAAACGCTGAAAAAATGACTAATTTAAAAAAAAAAATTTTTCACCTTTTTTCAATTTTACCCCCGTGGGATATATATTCTACTCACACACATTTGGAACTCTCCTGGGGTACCCTCAAACATATTATTCCCTCATTTAGTGGATATTTTCACAAAAAAGTGAAATTTTCAAAAATTCTGAAAATTGGCTGAAAACGACTAAATATGAAGGACTCATTGGGCGAATCGCTCTGGAACTGAAATCGGAATGCTCACTGACATTTCCCCAATCTGAAAGTCTGATAAACGCCGGAAAAATGATTAAGTCTAAAAAAAATTTATTTTCAACTTTTTTCAATTTTACCCCCGTGGGATATATATCCTACCCACACACATTTGGAACTCTCTTGGGGTACCCTCACACATATTATTCCCTCATTTAGTGGATATTTTCACAAAAAAGTAAAATTTTCAAAAATTCAGAAAATTGGCTGAAAACGATTAAATATGAAGGACTCATTGGGCGAATCGCTCTGGAACTGAAATCGGAACGCTCACTGACATTTCCCCTATCTGAAAGACTGATAAACGCTGAAAAAATGACTAAGTCCAAAGAAAAAAATTTTTTCACCTTTTTTCAATTTTACCCCCGTGGGATATATATTCTACCCACACACATTTGGAACTCTCCTGGGGTACCCTCACACATATTATTCCCTCATTTAGTGGATATTTTCACAAAAAAGTGAAATTTTCAAAAATTCTGAAAATTGACTGAAAATGACTAAATATGAAGGACTCATCGGTCGAATCGCTCTGGAACTGAAATTGGAACGCTCACTGACATTTCCCTTATCTGAAAGTCTGATAAACGCTGAAAAAATGACTAAGTCCAAAAAAAATAATTTTTCACCTTTTTTCAATTTTACCCCCGTGGGATATATATTCTACCCACACACATTTGGCACTCTCCTGGGATACCCTCACACATATTATTCCCTCATTTAGTGGATATTTTTGCAAAAAAGTGAAATTTTCAAAAATTCAGAAAATTGGCTGAAAACGACTAAATATGAAGGACTCATCGGGCGAATCGCTCTGGAACTGAAATCGGAACGCTCACTGACATTTCCCCGATCTGAAAGACTGATAAACGCTGAAAGAATGACTAAGTCCAAAAAAAAATTTTTTCAACTCTTTTCAATTTTATCCCCGTGGGATATATATTCTACCCATGCACATTTGCAACACTCCTGGGGTACCCTCACACATATGATTCCCTCATTTAGTGGATATTTTCACAAAAAAGTGAAATGTTCAAAAATTCAGAAAATTGACTGAAAACGATTAAATATGAAGGACTCATCGGGCGAATCGCTCTGGAACTGAAATCACAATGCTCACTGACATTTCCCCTATCTGAAAGTCTGATAAACGCTGAAAAAATGACTAAGTCTAAAAAAAATTTTTTTTCACCATTTTTCAATTTTACCCCCGTGGGATATATAATCTACCCACAAACATTTGGAACTCTCCTGGGGTATCCTCACACATATTATTCCCTCATTTAGTGGATATTTTCACAAAAAAGTGAAATTTTCAAAAATTCAGAAAATTGGCTGAAAACGACTAAATATGAAGGACTCATCGGGCTAATCGCACTGGAACTGAAATCGGAACGCTCACTGACATTTCCCCTATATCAAAGTCTGATAAACGCTGAAAAAATGACTAAGTCCAAAAAAAATTTTTTTTCACCTTTTTTCAATTTTACCCCCGTGGGATATATATTTTACTCACACACATTTGGAACTCTCCTGGGGTACCCTCAAACATATTATTCCCTCATTTAGTGGATATTTTCACAAAAAAGTGAAATTTTCAAAAATTCTAAAAATTGGCTGAAAACGACTAAATATGAAGGACTCATCGGGCGAATCGCTCTAGAACTGAAATCGGAATGCTCACTGACATTTCCCCAATCTGAAAGTCTTATAAATGCCGGAAAAATGACTAAGTCTAAAAAAAATTTATTTTCAACTTTTTGCAATTTTACCCCCGTGGGATATATATCCTACCCACACACATTTGGAACTCTCTTGGGGTACCCTCACACATATTATTCCCTCATTTAGTGGATATTTTCACAAAAAAGTGAAATTTTCAAAAATTCAGAAAATTGGCTGAAAACGACTAAATATGAAGGACTCATCGGGCGAATCCCTCTGGAACTGAAATCGGAATGCTCACTGACATTTCCCCTATCTGAAAGTCTGATAAACGCTGGAAAAATGACTAAGTCTAAAAAAATTTTATTTTCAACTGTTTTCAATTTTACCCCCGTGGGATATATATCCTACCCACACACATTTGGAACTCTCTTGGGGTACCCTCACACATATTATTCCCTCATTTAGTGGATATTTTCACAAAAAAGTGAAATTTTCAAAAATTCAGAAAATTGGCTGAAAACGACTAAATATGAAGGACTCATCGGGCGAATCGCTCTGGAACTGAAATCGGAATGCTCACTGACATTTCCCCTATCTGAAAGTCTGATAAACCCCAGAAAAATTACTAAGTCTAAAAAAAATTTATTTTCAACTTTTTTCAATTTTACCCCCGTGGGATATATATCCTACCCACACACATTTGGAACTCTCTTGGGGTACCCTCACACATATTATTCCCTCATTTAGTGGATATTTTCACAAAAAAGTGAAATGTTCAAAAATTCAGAAAATTGACTGAAAACGATTAAATATGAAGGACTCATGGGGCGAATCGCTCTGGAACTGAAATCACAATGCTCACTGACATTTCCCCTATCTGAAAGTCTGATAAACGCTGAAAAAATGACTAAGTCTAAAAAAAATTTTTTTTCACCTTTTTTCAATTTTACCCCCGTGGGATATATAATCTACCCACACACATTTGGAACTCTCCTGGGGTATCCTCACACATATTATTCCCTCATTTAGTGGATATTTTCACAAAAAAGTGAAATTTTCAAAAATTCAGAAAATTGGCTGAAAACGACTAAATATGAAGGACTCATCGGGCGAATCGCTCTGGAACTGAAATCGGAACGCTCACTGACATTTCCCCTATCTGAAAATCTGATAAACGCCGGAAAAATGAGTAAGTCCAAAAAAAAATTTTTTCACCTTTTTTCAATTTTACCCCCGTTGGATATATATTCTACCCACACACATTTGGAACTCTCCTGGGGTACCCTCACACATATTATTCCCTCATTTAGTGGATATTTTCACAAAAAAGTGAAATTTTCAAAAATTCAGAAAATTGGCTGAAAACGACTAAATATGAAGGACTCATCGGGCGAATCGCTCTGGAACTGAAATTGGAACGCTCACTGACATTTCCCCGATCTGAAAGACTGATAAACGCTGAAAGAATGACTAAGTCCAAAAAAAAATTTTTTCAACTCTTTTCAATTTTACCCCCGTGGGATATATATTCTACCCACGCACATTTGGAACACTCCTGGGGTACCCTCACACATATTATTCCCTCATTTAGTGGATATTTTCACAAAAAAGAGAAATTTTCAAAAATTCAGAAAATTGGCTGAAAACTACTGAATATGAAGGACTCATTGGGCTAATCGCGCTGGAACTGAAATCGGAACGCTCACTGACATTTCCCCTATATCAAAGTCTGATAAACGCTGAAAGTATGACTAAGTCCAAAAAAAATTTTTTTTCACCTTTTTTCAATTTTACCCCCGTGGGATATATATTCTACTCACACACATTTGGAACTCTCCTGGGGTACCCTCAAACATATTATTCCCTCATTTAGTGGATATTTTTACAAAAAAAGTGAAATTTTCAAAAATTATGAAAATTGGCTGAAAACGACTAAATATGAAGGACTCATCGGGCGAATCGCTCTGTAACTGAAATCGGAACGCTCACTGACATTTCCCCAATCTGAAAGTCTGATAAACGCCGGAAAAATGACTAAGTCTAAAAAAAATTTATTTTCAACTTTTTTCAATGTTACCCCCGTGGGATATATATTCTACCCACACACATTTGGAACTCTCCTGGGGTACCCTCACACATATTATTCCCTCATTTAGTGGATATTTTCACAAAAAAGTGAAATTTTCAAAAATTCTGAAAATTGGCTGAAAATGACTAAATATGAAGGACTCATCGGGCGAATCGCTCTGAAACTGAAATCGGCACGCTCACTGACATTTCCCTTATCTGAAAGTCTGATAAACGCTGAAAAAATGACTAAGTCCAAAAAAAATAATTTTTCACCTTTTTTCAATTTTACCCCCGTGGGATATATATTCTACCCACACACATTTGGAACTCTCCTGGGGTACCCTCACACATATTATTCCCTCATTTAGTGGATATTTTCACAAAAAAGTGAAATTTTCAAAAATTCAGAAAATTGGCTGAAAACGACAAAATATGAAGGATTAATTGGGCGAATCGCTCTGGAACTGAAATCGGAATGCTCACTGACATTTCCCCTATCTGAAAGTCTGATAAACGCCGGAAAAATGACTAAGTCCAAAAAAAATTTATTTTCAACTGTTTTCAATTTTACCCCCGTGGGATATATATCCTACCCACACACATTTGGAACTCTCTTGGGGTACCCTCACACATATTATTCCCTCATTTAGTGGATATTTTCACAAAAAAGTGAAATTTTCAAAAATTCAGAAAATTGGCTGAAAACGACTAAATATGAAGGACTCATCGGGCGAATCGCTCTGGAACTGAAATCGGAATGCTCACTGACATTTCCCCTATCTGAAAGTCTGATAAACCCCGGAAAAATTACTAAGTCTAAAAAAAATTTATTTTCAACTTTTTTCAATTTTACCCCCGTGGGATATATATCCTACCCACACACATTTGGAACTCTCTTGGGGTACCCTCACACATATTATTCCCTCATTTAGTGGATATTTTCACAAAAAAGTGAAATGTTCAAAAATTCAGAAAATTGACTGAAAACGACTAAATATGAAGGACTCATCGGGCGAATCGCTCTGTAACTGAAATCGGAACGCTCACTGACATTTCCCCAATCTGAAAGTCTGATAAACGCCGGAAAAATGACTAAGTCTAAAAAAAATTTATTTTCAACTTTTTTCAATGTTACCCCCGTGGGATATATATTCTACCCACACACATTTGGAACTCTCCTGGGGTACCCTCACACATATTATTCCCTCATTTAGTGGATATTTTCACAAAAAAGTGAAATTTTCAAAAATTCTGAAAATTGGCTGAAAATGACTAAATATGAAGGACTCATCGGGCGAATCGCTCTGGAACTGAAATCGGAACGCTCACTGACATTTCCCTTATCTGAAAGTCTGATAAACGCTGAAAAAATGACTAAGTCCAAAAAAAATAATTTTTCACCTTTTTTCAATTTTACCCCCGTGGGATATATATTCTACCCACACACATTTAGAACTCTCCTGGGGTACCCTCACACATATTATTCCCTCATTTAGTGGATATTTTCACAAAAAAGTGAAATTTTCAAAAATTCAGAAAATTGGCTGAAAACGACAAAATATGAAGGACTAATTGGGCGAATCGCTCTGGAACTGAAATCGGAATGCTCACTGACATTTCCCCTATCTGAAAGTCTGATAAACGCCGGAAAAATGACTAAGTCCAAAAAAAATTTATTTTCAACTGTTTTCAATTTTACCCCCGTGGGATATATATCCTACTCACACACATTTGGAACTCTCTTGGGGTACCCTCACACATATTATTCCCTCATTTAGTGCATATTTTCACAAAAAAGTGAAATTTTCAAAAATTCAGAAAATTGGCTGAAAACGACTAAATATGAAGGACTCATCGGGCGAATCGCTCTGGAACTGAAATCGGAATGCTCACTGACATTTCCCGTATCTGAAAGTCTGATAAACCCCGGAAAAATTACTAAGTCTAAAAAAAAATTATTTTCAACTTTTTTCAATTTTACCCCCGTGGGATATATATCCTACCCACACACATTTGGAACTCTCTTGGGGTACCCTCACACATATTATTCCGTCATTTAGTGGATATTTTCACAAAAAAGTGAAATGTTCAAAAATTCAGAAAATTGACTGAAAACGATTAAATATGAAGGACTCATCGGGCGAATCGCTCTGGAACTGAAATCACAATGCTCACTGACATTTCCCCTATCTGAAAGTCTGATAAACCCTGAAAAAATGACTAAGTCTAAAAAAAATTTTTTTTCACCTTTTTTCAATTTTACCCCCGTGGGATATATAATCTACCCACACACATTTGGAACTCTCCTGGGGTATCCTCACACATATTATTCCCTCATTTAGTGGATATTTTCACAAAAAAGTGAAATTTTCAAAAATTCAGAAAATTGGCTGAAAACGACTAAATATGAAGAACTCATCGGGCGAATCGCTCTGGAACTGAAATCGGAACGCTCACTGACATTTCCCCGATCTGAAAGACTGATAAACGCTGAAAGAATGACTAAGTCCAAAAAAAAATTTTTTCAACTCTTTTCAATTTTACCCCCGTGGGATATATATTCTATCCACGCACATTTGGAACACTCCTGGGGTACCCTCACACATATTATTCCCTCATTTAGTGGATATTTTCACAAAAAAGAGAAATTTTCAAAAATTCAGAAAATTGGCTGAAAACTACTGAATATGAAGGACTCATTGGGCTAATCGCGCTGGAACTGAAATCGGAACGCTCACTGACATTTCCCCTATATCAAAGTCTGATAAACGCTGAAAAAATGACTAAGTCCAAAAAAAATTTTTTTTCACCTTTTTTCAATTTTACCCCCGTGGGATATATATTCTACTCACACACATTTGGAACTCTCCTGGGGTACCCTCAAACATATTATTCCCTCATTTAGTGGATATTTTTACAAAAAAAGTGAAATTTTCAAAAATTCAGAAAATTGGCTGAAAACGACTAAATATGAAGGACTCATCGGGCGAATCGCTCTGGAACTGAAATCGGAACGCTCACTGACATTTCCCCTATCTGAAAATCTGATAAACGCCGGAAAAATGAGTAAGTCCAAAAAAAAATTTTTTCACCTTTTTTCAATTTTACCCCCGTTGGATATATATTCTACCCACACACATTTGGAACTCTCCTGGGGTACCCTCACACATATTATTCCCTCATTTAGTGGATATTTTCACAAAAAAGTGAAATTTTCAAAAATTCAGAAAATTGGCTGAAAACGACTAAATATGAAGGACTCATCGGGCGAATCGCTCTGGAACTGAAATTGGAACGCTCACTGACATTTCCCCGATCTGAAAGACTGATAAACGCTGAAAGAATGACTAAGTCCAAAAAAAAATTTTTTCAACTCTTTTCAATTTTACCCCCGTGGGATATATATTCTACCCACGCACATTTGGAACACTCCTGGGGTACCCTCACACATATTATTCCCTCATTTAGTGGATATTTTCACAAAAAAGAGAAATTTTCAAAAATTCAGAAAATTGGCTGAAAACTACTGAATATGAAGGACTCATTGGGCTAATCGCGCTGGAACTGAAATCGGAACGCTCACTGACATTTCCCCTATATCAAAGTCTGATAAACGCTGAAAGTATGACTAAGTCCAAAAAAAATTTTTTTTCACCTTTTTTCAATTTTACCCCCGTGGGATATATATTCTACTCACACACATTTGGAACTCTCCTGGGGTACCCTCAAACATATTATTCCCTCATTTAGTGGATATTTTTACAAAAAAAGTGAAATTTTCAAAAATTATGAAAATTGGCTGAAAACGACTAAATATGAAGGACTCATCGGGCGAATCGCTCTGTAACTGAAATCGGAACGCTCACTGACATTTCCCCTATCTGAAAATCTGATAAACGCCGGAAAAATGAGTAAGTCCAAAAAAAAATTTTTTCACCTTTTTTCAATTTTACCCCCGTTGGATATATATTCTACCCACACACATTTGGAACTCTCCTGGGGTACCCTCACACATATTATTCCCTCATTTAGTGGATATTTTCACAAAAAAGTGAAATTTTCAAAAATTCAGAAAATTGGCTGAAAACGACTAAATATGAAGGACTCATCGGGCGAATCGCTCTGGAACTGAAATTGGAACGCTCACTGACATTTCCCCGATCTGAAAGACTGATAAACGCTGAAAGAATGACTAAGTCCAAAAAAAAATTTTTTCAACTCTTTTCAATTTTACCCCCGTGGGATATATATTCTACCCACGCACATTTGGAACACTCCTGGGGTACCCTCACACATATTATTCCCTCATTTAGTGGATATTTTCACAAAAAAGAGAAATTTTCAAAAATTCAGAAAATTGGCTGAAAACTACTGAATATGAAGGACTCATTGGGCTAATCGCGCTGGAACTGAAATCGGAACGCTCACTGACATTTCCCCTATATCAAAGTCTGATAAACGCTGAAAGTATGACTAAGTCCAAAAAAAATTTTTTTTCACCTTTTTTCAATTTTACCCCCGTGGGATATATATTCTACTCACACACATTTGGAACTCTCCTGGGGTACCCTCAAACATATTATTCCCTCATTTAGTGGATATTTTTACAAAAAAAGTGAAATTTTCAAAAATTATGAAAATTGGCTGAAAACGACTAAATATGAAGGACTCATCGGGCGAATCGCTCTGTAACTGAAATCGGAACGCTCACTGACATTTCCCCAATCTGAAAGTCTGATAAACGCCGGAAAAATGACTAAGTCTAAAAAAAATTTATTTTCAACTTTTTTCAATGTTACCCCCGTGGGATATATATTCTACCCACACACATTTGGAACTCTCCTGGGGTACCCTCACACATATTATTCCCTCATTTAGTGGATATTTTCACAAAAAAGTGAAATTTTCAAAAATTCTGAAAATTGGCTGAAAATGACTAAATATGAAGGACTCATCGGGCGAATCGCTCTGAAACTGAAATCGGCACGCTCACTGACATTTCCCTTATCTGAAAGTCTGATAAACGCTGAAAAAATGACTAAGTCCAAAAAAAATAATTTTTCACCTTTTTTCAATTTTACCCCCGTGGGATATATATTCTACCCACACACATTTGGAACTCTCCTGGGGTACCCTCACACATATTATTCCCTCATTTAGTGGATATTTTCACAAAAAAGTGAAATTTTCAAAAATTCAGAAAATTGGCTGAAAACGACAAAATATGAAGGATTAATTGGGCGAATCGCTCTGGAACTGAAATCGGAATGCTCACTGACATTTCCCCTATCTGAAAGTCTGATAAACGCCGGAAAAATGACTAAGTCCAAAAAAAATTTATTTTCAACTGTTTTCAATTTTACCCCCGTGGGATATATATCCTACCCACACACATTTGGAACTCTCTTGGGGTACCCTCACACATATTATTCCCTCATTTAGTGGATATTTTCACAAAAAAGTGAAATTTTCAAAAATTCAGAAAATTGGCTGAAAACGACTAAATATGAAGGACTCATCGGGCGAATCGCTCTGGAACTGAAATCGGAATGCTCACTGACATTTCCCCTATCTGAAAGTCTGATAAACCCCGGAAAAATTACTAAGTCTAAAAAAAATTTATTTTCAACTTTTTTCAATTTTACCCCCGTGGGATATATATCCTACCCACACACATTTGGAACTCTCTTGGGGTACCCTCACACATATTATTCCCTCATTTAGTGGATATTTTCACAAAAAAGTGAAATGTTCAAAAATTCAGAAAATTGACTGAAAACGACTAAATATGAAGGACTCATCGGGCGAATCGCTCTGTAACTGAAATCGGAACGCTCACTGACATTTCCCCAATCTGAAAGTCTGATAAACGCCGGAAAAATGACTAAGTCTAAAAAAAATTTATTTTCAACTTTTTTCAATGTTACCCCCGTGGGATATATATTCTACCCACACACATTTGGAACTCTCCTGGGGTACCCTCACACATATTATTCCCTCATTTAGTGGATATTTTCACAAAAAAGTGAAATTTTCAAAAATTCTGAAAATTGGCTGAAAATGACTAAATATGAAGGACTCATCGGGCGAATCGCTCTGGAACTGAAATCGGAACGCTCACTGACATTTCCCTTATCTGAAAGTCTGATAAACGCTGAAAAAATGACTAAGTCCAAAAAAAATAATTTTTCACCTTTTTTCAATTTTACCCCCGTGGGATATATATTCTACCCACACACATTTAGAACTCTCCTGGGGTACCCTCACACATATTATTCCCTCATTTAGTGGATATTTTCACAAAAAAGTGAAATTTTCAAAAATTCAGAAAATTGGCTGAAAACGACAAAATATGAAGGACTAATTGGGCGAATCGCTCTGGAACTGAAATCGGAATGCTCACTGACATTTCCCCTATCTGAAAGTCTGATAAACGCCGGAAAAATGACTAAGTCCAAAAAAAATTTATTTTCAACTGTTTTCAATTTTACCCCCGTGGGATATATATCCTACTCACACACATTTGGAACTCTCTTGGGGTACCCTCACACATATTATTCCCTCATTTAGTGCATATTTTCACAAAAAAGTGAAATTTTCAAAAATTCAGAAAATTGGCTGAAAACGACTAAATATGAAGGACTCATCGGGCGAATCGCTCTGGAACTGAAATCGGAATGCTCACTGACATTTCCCGTATCTGAAAGTCTGATAAACCCCGGAAAAATTACTAAGTCTAAAAAAAAATTATTTTCAACTTTTTTCAATTTTACCCCCGTGGGATATATATCCTACCCACACACATTTGGAACTCTCTTGGGGTACCCTCACACATATTATTCCGTCATTTAGTGGATATTTTCACAAAAAAGTGAAATGTTCAAAAATTCAGAAAATTGACTGAAAACGATTAAATATGAAGGACTCATCGGGCGAATCGCTCTGGAACTGAAATCACAATGCTCACTGACATTTCCCCTATCTGAAAGTCTGATAAACCCTGAAAAAATGACTAAGTCTAAAAAAAATTTTTTTTCACCTTTTTTCAATTTTACCCCCGTGGGATATATAATCTACCCACACACATTTGGAACTCTCCTGGGGTATCCTCACACATATTATTCCCTCATTTAGTGGATATTTTCACAAAAAAGTGAAATTTTCAAAAATTCAGAAAATTGGCTGAAAACGACTAAATATGAAGAACTCATCGGGCGAATCGCTCTGGAACTGAAATCGGAACGCTCACTGACATTTCCCCGATCTGAAAGACTGATAAACGCTGAAAGAATGACTAAGTCCAAAAAAAAATTTTTTCAACTCTTTTCAATTTTACCCCCGTGGGATATATATTCTATCCACGCACATTTGGAACACTCCTGGGGTACCCTCACACATATTATTCCCTCATTTAGTGGATATTTTCACAAAAAAGAGAAATTTTCAAAAATTCAGAAAATTGGCTGAAAACTACTGAATATGAAGGACTCATTGGGCTAATCGCGCTGGAACTGAAATCGGAACGCTCACTGACATTTCCCCTATATCAAAGTCTGATAAACGCTGAAAAAATGACTAAGTCCAAAAAAAATTTTTTTTCACCTTTTTTCAATTTTACCCCCGTGGGATATATATTCTACTCACACACATTTGGAACTCTCCTGGGGTACCCTCAAACATATTATTCCCTCATTTAGTGGATATTTTTACAAAAAAAGTGAAATTTTCAAAAATTATGAAAATTGGCTGAAAACGACTAAATATGAAGGACTCATCGGGCGAATCGCTCTGTAACTGAAATCGGAACGCTCACTGACATTTCCCCAATCTGAAAGTCTGATAAACGCCGGAAAAATGACTAAGTCTAAAAAAAATTTATTTTCAACTTTTTTCAATGTTACCCCCGTGGGATATATATTCTACCCACACACATTTGGAACTCTCCTGGGGTACCCTCACACATATTATTCCCTCATTTAGTGGATATTTTCACAAAAAAGTGAAATTTTCAAAAATTCTGAAAATTGGCTGAAAATGACTAAATATGAAGGACTCATCGGGCGAATCGCTCTGAAACTGAAATCGGAACGCTCACTGACATTTCCCTTATCTGAAAGTCTGATAAACGCCGGAAAAATGACTAAGTCCAAAAAAAATTTATTTTCAACTGTTTTCAATTTTACCCCCGTGGGATATATATCCTACCCACACACATTTGGAACTCTCTTGGGGTACCCTCACACATATTATTCCCTCATTTAGTGGATATTTTCACAAAAAAGTGAAATTTTCAAAAATTCAGAAAATTGGCTGAAAACGACTAAATATGAAGGACTCATCGGGCGAATCGCTCTGGAACTGAAATCGGAATGCTCACTGACATTTCCCCTATCTGAAAGTCTCATAAACCCCGGAAAAATTACTAAGTCTAAAAAAAATTTATTTTCAACTTTTTTCAATTTTACCCCCGTGGGATATATATCCTACCCACACACATTTGGAACTCTCTTGGGGTACCCTCACACATATTATTCCCTCATTTAGTGGATATTTTCACAAAAAAGTGAAATGTTCAAAAATTCAGAAAATTGACTGAAAACGATTAAATATGAAGGACTCATCGGGCGAATCGCTCTGGAACTGAAATCACAATGCTCACTGACATTTCCCCTATCTGAAAGTCTGATAAACGCTGAAAAAATGACTAAGTCTAAAAAAAATTTTTTTTCACCTTTTTTCAATTTTACCCCCGTGGGATATATAATCTACCCACACACATTTGGAACTCTCCTGGGGTATCCTCACACATATTATTCCCTCATTTAGTGGATATTTTCACAACAAAGTGAAATTTTCAAAAATTCAGAAAATTGGCTGAAAACGACTAAATATGAAGGACTCATCGGGCGAATCGCTCTGGAACTGAAATCGGAACGCTCACTGACATTTCCCCTATCTGAAAATCTGATAAACGCCGGAAAAATGACTAAGTCCAAAAAAAAATTTTTTCACCTTTTTTCAATTTTACCCCCGTTGGATATATATTCTACCCACACACATTTGGAACTCTCCTGGGGTACCCTCACACATATTATTCCCTCATTTAGTGGATATTTTCACAAAAAAGTGAAATTTTCAAAAATTCAGAAAATTGGCTGAAAACGACTAAATATGAAGGACTCATCGGGCGAATCGCTCTGGAACTGAAATTGGAACGCTCACTGACATTTCCCCGATCTGAAAGACTGATAAACGCTGAAAGAATGACTAAGTCCAAAAAAAAATTTTTTCAACTCTTTTCAATTTTACCCCCGTGGGATATATATTCTACCCACGCACATTTGGAACACTCCTGGGGTACCCTCACACATATTATTCCCTCATTTAGTGGATATTTTCACAAAAAAGAGAAATTTTCAAAAATTCAGAAAATTGGCTGAAAACTACTGAATATGAAGGACTCATTGGGCTAATCGCGCTGGAACTGAAATCGGAACGCTCACTGACATTTCCCCAATCTGAAAGTCTGATAAACGCCGGAAAAATGACTAAGTCTAAAAAAAATTTATTTTCAACTTTTTTCAATGTTACCCCCGTGGGATATATATTCTACCCACACACATTTGGAACTCTCCTGGGGTACCCTCACACATATTATTCCCTCATTTAGTGGATATTTTCACAAAAAAGTGAAATTTTCAAAAATTCTGAAAATTGGCTGAAAATGACTAAATATGAAGGACTCATCGGGCGAATCGCTCTGGAACTGAAATCGGAACGCTCACTGACATTTCCCTTATCTGAAAGTCTGATAAACGCTGAAAAAATGACTAAGTCCAAAAAAAATAATTTTTCACCTTTTTTCAATTTTACCCCCGTGGGATATATATTCTACCCACACACATTTGGAACTCTCCTGGGGTACCCTCACACATATTATTCCCTCATTTAGTGGATATTTTCACAAAAAAGTGAAATTTTCAAAAATTCAGAAAATTGGCTGAAAACGACAAAATATGAAGGACTAATTGGGCGAATCGCTCTGGAACTGAAATCGGAATGCTCACTGACATTTCCCCTATCTGAAAGTCTGATAAACGCCGGAAAAATGACTAAGTCCAAAAAAAATTTATTTTCAACTGTTTTCAATTTTACCCCCGTGGGATATATATCCTACGCACACACATTTGGAACTCTCTTGGGGTACCCTCACACATATTATTCCCTCATTTAGTGGATATTTTCACAAAAAAGTGAAATGTTCAAAAATTCAGAAAATTGACTGAAAACGATTAAATATGAAGGACTCATCGGGCGAATCGCTCTGGAACTGAAATCACAATGCTCACTGAAATTTCCCCTATATCAAAGTCTGATAAACGCTGAAAAAATGACTAAGTCTAAAAAAAATTTTTTTTCACCTTTTTTCAATTTTACCCCCGTGGGATATATAATCTACCCACACACATTTGGAACTCTCCTGGGGTATCCTCACACATATTATTCCCTCATTTAGTGGATATTTTCACAAAAAAGTGAAATTTTCAAAAATTCAGAAAATTGGCTGAAAACGACTAAATATGAAGGACTCATCGGGCGAATCGCTCTGGAACTGAAATCGGAATGCTCACTGACATTTCCCCTATCTGAAAGTCTGATAAACGCCGGAAAAATGACTAAGTCTAAAAAAAATTTATTTTCAACTTTTTTCAATTTTACCCCCGTGGGATATACATCCTACCCACACACATTTGGAACTCTCTTGGGGTACCCTCACACATATTATTCCCTCATTTAGTGGATATTTTCACAAAAAAGTGAAATTTTCAAAAATTCAGAAAATTGGCTGAAAACGACTAAATATGAAGGACTCATTGGGCGAATCGCTCTGGAACTGAAATCGGAACGCTCACTGACATTTCCCCTATCTGAAAGTCTGATAAACGCTGAAAAAATGACTAAGTCCAAAAAAATATATTTTTCACCTTTTTTCAATTTTACCCCCGTGGGATATATATTCTACCCACACACATTTGGAACTCTCCTGGGGTACCCTCACACATATTATTCCCTCATTTAGTGGATATTTTCACAAAAAAGTGAAATTTTCAAAAATTCTGAAAATTGGCTGAAAATGACTAAATATGAAGGACTCATCGGGCGAATCGCTCTGGAACTGAAATCACAATGCTCACTGACATTTCCCCTATCTGAAAGTCTGATAAACGCTGAAAAAATGACTAAGTCTAAAAAAAATTTTTTTTCACCTTTTTTCAATTTTACCCCCGTGGGATATATAATCTACCCACACACATTTGGAACTCTCCTGGGGTATCCTCACACATATTATTCCCTCATTTAGTGGATATTTTCACAAAAAAGTGAAATTTTCAAAAATTCAGAAAATTGGCTGAAAACGACTAAATATGAAGGACTCATCGGGCGAATCGCTCTGGAACTGAAATTGGAACGCTCTCTGACATTTCCCCGATCTGAAAGACTGATAAACGCTGAAAGAATGACTAAGTCCAAAAAAAAATTTTTTCAACTCTTTTCAATTTTAACCCCGTGGGATATATATTCTACCCACGCACATTTGGAACACTCCTGGGGTACCCTCACACATATTATTCCCTCATTTAGTGGATATTTTCACAAAAAAGAGAAATTTTCAAAAATTCAGAAAATTGGCTGAAAACTACTGAATATGAAGGACTCGTTGGGCTAATCGCGCTGGAATTGAAATCGGAACGCTCACTGACATTTCCCCAATATCAAAGTCTGATAAACGCCGGAAAAATGACTAAGTCTAAAAAAAATTTATTTTCAACTTTTTTCAATGTTACCCCCGTGGGATATATATTCTACCCACACACATTTGGAACTCTCCTGGGGTACCCTCACACATATTATTCCCTCATTTAGTGGATATTTTCACAAAAAAGTGAAATTTTCAAAAATTCTGAAAATTGGCTGAAAATGACTAAATATGAAGGACTCATCGGGCGAATCGCTCTGGAACTGAAATCGGAATGCTCACTGACATTTCCCCTATCTGAAAGTCTGATAAACCCCGGAAAAATTACTAAGTCTAAAAAAAATTTTTTTTCACCTTTTTTCAATTTTACCCCCGTGGGATATATAATCTACCCACACACATTTGGAACTCTCCTGGGGTATCCTCACACACATTATTCCCTCATTTAGTGGATATTTTCACAAAAAAGTGAAATTTTCAAAAATTCAGAAAATTGGCTGAAAACGACAAAATATGAAGGACTATTGGGCGAATCGCTCTGGAACTGAAATCGGAACACTCACTGTCATTTTCCCTATCTGAAAGTCTGATAAACGCTGGCAAAATGACTAAGTCCAAAAAAAATTTTTTTCACCTTTTTTCAATTTTACCCCCGTGGGATATATATTCTACCCACACACATTAGGAACTCTCCTGGGGTACCATCACACATATTATTCCCTCATTTAGTGGATATTTTCACAAAAAAGTGAAATTTTCAAAAATTCAGAAAATTGGCTGAAAACGACTAAATATGAAGGACTCATCGGGCGAATCGCTCTGGAACTGAAATCGGAATGCTCACTGACATTTCCCCTATCTGAAAGTCTGATAAACGCCGGAAAAATGACTAAGTCTAAAAAAAATTTATTTTCAACTTTTTTCAATTTTACCCCCGTGGGATATACATCCTACCCACACACATTTGGAACTCTCTTGGGGTACCCTCACACATATTATTCCCTCATTTAGTGGATATTTTCACAAAAAAGTGAAATTTTCAAAAATTCAGAAAACTGGCTGAAAACGACTAAATATGAAGGACTCATCGGGCGAATCGCTCTGGAACTGAAATCGGAATGCTCACTGACATTTCCCCTATCTGAAAGTCTGATAAACCCCGGAAAAATTACTAAGTCTAAAAAAAATTTATTTTCAACTTTTTTCAATTTTACCCCCGTGGGATATACATCCTACCCACACAAATTTGGAACTCTCCTGGGGTACCCTCACACATATTATTCCCTCATTTAGTGGATATTTTCACAAAAAAGTGAAATTTTCAAAAATTCAGAAAATTGGCTGAAAACGACTAAAAATGAAGGACTCATTGGGCGAATCGCTCTGGAACTGAAATCGGAACGCTCACTGACATTTCCCCTATCTGAAAGTCTGATAAACGCTGAAAAAATGACTAAGTCCAAAAAAATATATTTTTCACCTTTTTTCAATTTTACCCCCGTGGGATATATATTCTACCCACACACATTTGGAACTCTCCTGGGGTACCCTCACACATATTATTCCCTCATTTAGTGGATATTTTCACAAAAAAGTGAAATTTTCAAAAATTCTGAAAATTGGCTGAAAATGACTAAATATGAAGGACTCATCGGGCGAATCGCTCTGGAACTGAAATTGGAACGCTCTCTGACATTTCCCTGATCTGAAAGACTGATAAACGCTGAAAGAATGACTAAGTCCAAAAAAAAATTTTTTCAACTCTTTTCAATTTTAACCCCGTGGGATATATATTCTACCCACGCACATTTGGAACACTCCTGGAGTACCCTCACACATATTATTCCCTCATTTAGTGGATATTTTCACAAAAAAGAGAAATTTTCAAAAATTCAGAAAATTGGCTGAAAACTACTGAATATGAAGGACTCATTGGGCTAATCGCGCTGGAATTGAAATCGGAACGCTCACTGACATTTCCCCTATATCAAAGTCTGATAAACGCTGAAAAAATGACTAAGTCCAAAAAAAATTTTTTTTCACCTTTTTTCAATTTTACCCCCGTGGGATATATATTCTACCCACGCACATTTGGAACACTCCTGGGGTACCCTCACACATATTATTCCCTCATTTAGTGGATATTTTCACAAAAAAGTGAAATTTTCAAAAATTCTGAAAATTGGCTGAAAATGACTAAATATGAAGGACTCATCGGGCGAATCGCTCTGGAACTGAAATCGGAACTCTCACTGACATTTCCCTTATCTGAAAGTCTGATAATCGCTGAAAAAATGACTAAGTCCAAAAAAAATAATTTTTCACCTTTTTTCAATTTTACCCCTGTGGGATATATATTCTACCCACACACATTTGGAACTCTCCTGGGGTACCCTCACACATATTATTCCCTCATTTAGTGGATATTTTCACAAAAAAGTGAAATTTTCAAAAATTCAGAAAATTGGCTGAAAACGACAAAATATGAAGGACTAATTGGGCGAATCGCTCTGGAACTGAAATCGGAATGCTCACTGACATTTCCCCTATCTGAAAGTCTGATCAACGCCGGAAAAATGACTAAGTCCAAAAAAAATTTATTTTCAACTGTTTTCAATTTTACCCCCGTGGGATATATATCCTACCCACACACATTTGGAACTCTCTTGGGGTACCCTCACACATATTATTCCCTCATTTAGTGGATATTTTCACAAAAAAGTGAAATTTTCAAAAATTCAGAAAATTGGCTGAAAACGACTAAATATGAAGGACTCATCGGGCGAATCGCTCTGGAACTGAAATCGGAATGCTCACTGACATTTCCCCTATCTGAAAGTCTGATAAACCCCGGAAAAATTACTAAGTCTAAAAAAAATTTTTTTTCACCTTTTTTCAATTTTACCCCCGTGGGATATATAATCTACCCACACACATTTGGAACTCTCCTGGGGTATCCTCACACATATTATTCCCTCATTTAGTGGATATTTTCACAAAAAAGTGAAATTTTCAAAAATTTAGAAAATTGGCTGAAAACGACTAAATATGAAGGACTCATCGGGCGAATCGCTCTGGAACTGAAATCGGAATGCTCACTGACATTTCCCCTATCTGAAAATCTGATAAACGCCGGAAAAATGACTAAGTCCAAAAAAAAATTTTTTCACCTTTTTTCAATTTTACCCCCGTTGGATATATATTCTACCCACACACATTTGGAACTCTCCTGGGGTACCCTCACACATATTATTCCCTCATTTAGTGGATATTTTCACAAAAAAGTGAAATTTTCAAAAATTCAGAAAATTGGCTGAAAACGACTGAATGTGAAGGACTCATCGGGCGAATCACTCTGGAACTGAAATCGGAACGCTCACTGACATTTCCCCAATCTGAAAGTCTGATAAACGCCGGAAAAATGACTAAGTCTAAAAAAAATTTATTTTCAACTTTTTTCAATGTTACCCCCGTGGGATATATATTCTACCCACACAAATTTGGAACTCTCCTGGGGTACCCTCACACACATTATTCCCTCATTTAGTGGATATTTTCACAAAAAAGTGAAATTTTCAAAAATTCAGAAAATTGGCTGAAAACGACAAAATATGAAGGACTATTGGGCGAATCGCTCTGGAACTGAAATCGGAACACTCACTGTCATTTTCCCTATCTGAAAGTCTGATAAACGCCGGAAAAATGACTAAGTCTAAAAAAAATTTATTTTCAACTTTTTTCAATTTTACCCCCGTGGGATATATAATCTACCCACACACATTTGGAACTCTCCTGGGGTATCCTCACACATATTATTCCCTCATTTAGTGGATATTTTCACAAAAAAGTGAAATTTTCAAAAATTCAGAAAATTGGCTGAAAACGACTAAATATGAAGGACTCATCGGGCGAATCGCTCTGGAACTGAAATCGGAACGCTCACTGACATTTCCCCTATCTGAAAATCTGATAAACGCCGGAAAAATGACTAAGTCCAAAAAAAAATTTTTTCACCTTTTATCAATTTTACCCCCGTTGGATATATATTCTACCCACACACATTTGGAACTCTCCTGGGGTACCCTCACACATATTATTCCCTCATTTAGTGGATATTTTCACAAAAAAGTGACATTTTCAAAAATTCAGAAAATTGGCTGAAAACGACTAAATATGAAGGACTCATCGGGCGAATCGCTCTGGAACTGAAATCGGAACGCTCACTGACATTTCCCCAATCTGAAAGTCTGATAAACGCGGGAAAAATGACTAAGTCTAAAAAAAATTTTTTTTCACCTTTTTTCAATTTTACCCCCGTGGGATATATAATCTACCCAAACACATTTGGAACTCTCCTGGGGTATCCTCACACATATTATTCCCTCATTTAGTGGATATTTTCACAAAAAAGTGAAATTTTCAAAAATTTAGAAAATTGGCTGAAAACGACTAAATATGAAGGACTCATCGGGCGAATCGCTCTGGAACTGAAATCGGAACGCTCACTGACATTTCCCCTATCTGAAAATCTGATAAACGCCGGAAAAATGACTAAGTCCAAAAAAAAATTTTTTCACCTTTTTTCAATTTTACCCCCGTTGGATATATATTCTACCCACACACATTTGGAACTCTCCTGGGGTACCCTCACACATATTATTCCCTCATTTAGTGGATATTTTCACAAAAAAGTGAAATTTTCAAAAATTCAGAAAATTGGCTGAAAACGACTAAATATGAAGGACTCATTGGGCGAATCGCTCTGGAACTGAAATTGGCACACTCACAGACATTTCCCCTATCTGAAAGTCTGATAAACGCTGAAAAAATGACTATGTCCAAAAAAATATATTTTTCACCTTTTTTCAATTTTACCCCCGTGGTATATATATTCTACCCACACACATTTGGAACTCTCCTGGGGTACCCTCACACACATTATTCCCTCATTTAGTGGATATTTTCACAAAAAAGTGAAATTTTCAAAAATTCAGAAAATTGGCTGAAAACGACAAAATATGAAGGACTAATTGGGCGAATCACTCTGGAACTGAAATCGGAACACTCACTGTCATTTTCCCTATCTGAAAGTCTGATAAACGCTGGCAAAATGACTAAGTCCAAAAAAAATTTTTTTCACCTTTTTTCAATTTTACCCCCGTGGGATATATATTCTACCCACACACATTAGGAACTCTCCTGGGGTACCATCACACATATTATTCCCTCATTTAGTGGATATTTTCACAAAAAAGTGAAATTTTCAAAAATTCAGAAAATTGGCTGAAAACGACTAAATATGAAGGACTCATCGGGCGAATCGCTCTGGAACTGAAATCGGAACGCTCACTGACATTTCCCCTATCTGAAAGTCTGATAAACGCTGAAAAAATGACTAAGTCCAAAAAAATATATTTTTCACCTTTTTTCAATTTTACCCCCGTGGGATATATATTCTACCCACACACATTTGGAACTCTCCTGGGGTACCCTCACACACATTATTCCGTCATTTAGTGGATATTTTCACAAAAAAGTGAAATTTTCAAAAATTCAGAAAATTGGCTGAAAACGACTAAATATGAAGGACTCATCGGGCGAATCGCTCTGGAACTGAAATCGGAACGCTCACTGACATTTCCCCTATCTGAAAATCTGATAAACGCCGGAAAAATGACTAAGTCTAAAAAAAATTTTTTTCAACTTTTTTCAATTTTACCCCCTTGGGATATATATCCTACCCACACACATTTGGAACTCTCTTGGGGTACCCTCACACATATTATTCCCTCATTTAGTGGATATTTTCACAAAAAAGTGAAATTTTCAAAAATTCAGAAAATTGGCTGAAAACGACTAAATATGAAGGACTCATCGGGCGAATCGCTCTGGAACTGAAATCGGAACGCTCACTGACATTTCCCCGATCTGAAAGACTGATAAACGCTGAAAGAATGACTAAGTCCAAAAAAAAATTTTTTCAACTCTTTTCAATTTTACCCCCGTGGGATATATATTCTACCCACGCACATTTGGAACACTCCTGGGGTACCCTCACACATATTATTCCCTCATTTAGTGGATATTTTCACAAAAAAGTGAAATTTTCAAAAATTCAGAAAATTGGCTGAAAACGACTAAATATGAAGGACTCATCGGGCGAATCGCTCTGGGACTGAAAACGTAATGCTCACTGACATTTCCCCTATCTGAAAGTCTGATAAACGCTGAAAAAATGACTAATTTAAAAAAAAAAAATTTTCACCTTTTTTCAATTTTATACCCGTGGGATACATTTTCTACCCACACACATTTGGAACTCTCCTGGGGTACCCTCACACATATTATTCCCTCATTTAGTGGATATTTTCACAAAAAAGTGAAATATTCAAAAATTCAGAAAATTGGCTGAAAACGACTAAATATGAAGGACTCATCGGGCGAATCGCTCTGGAACTGAAATCGGAATGCTCACTGACATTTCCCCTATCTGAAAGTCTGATAAACGCTGAAAAAATGACGAAGTTCAAAAAAAAATTTTTTTCACCTTTTTTCAATTTTACCCCCTTGGGATATATATTCTACTCACACACATTTGGTACTCTCCTGGGGTACCCTCACACATATTATTCCCTCATTTAGTGGATATTTTCACA